>NC_067245.2:329812895-332608062 GCF_019359855.2 Lolium perenne
CGTCCAATTCCGAGAATATTGCCCGAACAGCCTTTCTGGAACCAAAAACAGCAGAAAACAGGAACTGGCACTGTGGCATCTTGTTAATAGGTTAGTTCCGGAAAATGCATGAAAATGATATAAAGTGTGAACAAAACATGTTGGTATTGTCATAAAACAAGCATGGAACATCAGAAATTATAGATACGTTGGAGACGTATCAACGCGTTCTGGGCGCGCTGTCTCTGGCGACTCCACGGTGGCTACGACGAGCTGGTGAGTGCTAGGCGGGGTAGAGAGGCGTGCTGGCGATGCTGGACACCAGGGCCAAGGTTGGAGAGTGAGGGGGAGAGGGGTGGCTCGACATGGCCGGCATGGCCATGTCATGCATGCTAGGGTTTGCCTCCTTAGGTTACTATGGGGTATTGAGTGAGAGAGGGGACCAGGGGACCAGTAGGGAGCTAATGGTGTAGTTAGGGTTAGGTTAGGTCACTATTTCAAATAGTGTGTAATAGTGTCATATTTGGAAATTGTGAAAAATGTCTAAATTTGAAATAATTCAAAAGGTGAAAGTTTTTGAAATGTGAGTGTTGCTATTAGTTGTAATTGACCAGAGGTGATTTGAGGTGGTGGTGGAAAAATTAGAATTCACAAATTGGCCAAAATGGCTAAGTGGAGATTGTTGCACTTGTTAAAATGTTAAGACTTTGGATGAGCATTGCTCATGATCAAAGATGATTTTGGCATGGTGATCTTCATCAAAGTTGTTCACCTTGATGTTGACTTTGAAATGGTGCAAAGAGTTAGCAAGAGTTGGTTTGGGAAAATTGAATGGCAAGGGCTCAAAGTGGTGATCAGACTAGAATTGTCAAAATTGACCATTATCATATGTGAGGGGGAATTGTGTTTGAAATTTCATTTGATTTGTGCAACTTTGATTCCAAAAGTTGTAATAAGTGTTTAATAACATTATTCAACTAATGGTGAAGACCAAATAGGTATAGGGTCAAAATTTATAAAAATGCCATAGGGCATATGTGAGGGTTTTTAGGGTTTTGCATTTTAGGGAATTTCTTCCTCTTTGATTTATTTGGTTGGTGATCTTATTATGATCACACTAGGGTTTTAGAGCATAGCAAATACAAGTACAAGCAATCATCATGGCATATCACTCAAATGCACAAGTCCTATGCATGGTACTATATGCAAATAGAAAAGTTTTTGTTGGTTTGAAATTTTGCTTTCTGGAATTCTCTAACTTTCTTTTTATTGAAATTTGGGGTGTTACAAACCCTTCCCCCTTACAAAAGATCTCGTCCCAAGATCGAAAAGAAAGTTAGGTACTAAAGAGATCTGGGTACTCCTTCTTCATGAAGTCTTCGCGTTCCCAGGTGGCTTCATCCTCGGTATGATTGCTCCATTGGATCTTCAGAAACTTGATGCTTCGGGTGCGGGTGGTTCGGTAAGCTTCTTCCAGGATGCGAATCGGCACTTCGCGGTAAGTCAGATCCTTGTTGATATCCACCGATCGGTGATCGATGTTCTTGAACACTTCGGTCTTCTCCGGGACTTCAAGGCATTTCCGGAGAAGTGAGATGTGAAACACGTCGTGCACTGCCGACATTTCTTCAGGCAACTCCAGTTGATAAGATACTTCACCCCGGAGGCTAAGGACTTGGAAAGGTCCGACATAGCGGGGTGCAAGCTTTCCTTTCAGCTGAAACCTTTGCATTCCTTTCAAGGGGGATACCTTGAGATAGACAAAATCTCCGATCTCAAAGGTCATCTCCCGACGTCTCTTGTCGGCGTAGCTCTTCTGTCTGGATTGCGCCGTTTTGAGGTACTCGCGGATCTTATGGACTTTCTCTTCGGCTTCACGAAGAACGTCTGGGCCGAAGACTTGGCTCTCTCCGACTTCTGACCAGTTCAGGGGGGTACGGCACTTCCTTCCGTACAAGGCTTCAAAGGGGGCCATCTGTAGGCTGGCTTGGTAACTATTGTTGTAGGAGAATTCTGCGTAAGGTAGGCAGTCTTCCCACTTGGATCCGTATTCCAATACGCATGCTCTAAGCATGTCTTCCAATATCTGGTTTACTCTCTCAGTTTGTCCGTCGGTCTGAGGGTGATAGGCAGTGCTGAAATTGAGGCGAGTGCCTAGTCCTTCATGCACTTTCTGCCAGAACCTTGAGGTGAACTGTGATCCTCTATCTGACACTATCGATTTGGGGGTTCCGTGCAGAGCGACTATTCTGGAGATGTAAAGTTCAGCTAACTTTGGGCCTTGATAGGTGGTTTTGACGGCGATGAAATGGGCGACTTTGGTCAATCTATTGACCACTACCCATATGGAATCATTGCCTTTGCTGGATTTGGGCAGTCCGGTGATGAAGTCCATTCCTACGGAGTCCCATTTCCATTCCGGAATCTGGAGGGGTTGTAACAGTCCGGCGGGTCGTTGGTGTTCTGCCTTGACTCTCTGACAGATGTCACACTTAGCGATATAGCTACCGATCTCTCTCTTCATTCCGTGCCACCAAAATTGTTCTTTTAGGTCCTGGTACATCTTAGTACCTCCGGGGTGGATTGAATAAAGGGTGTCATGGGCTTCTTGCAGAATGACTTGTTTCAAGTCAGAGTCCGATGGTACGCAAAGACGTTCTTTGTACCAAAGAATTCCGGCTTCGTCTATGGTGAATCCGGGGGCTTTTCCTGTGGCTATCTGTTTCTTGATTCCGTCAATGCTAGCGTTGTCTTTTTTAGCTTCCTTGATCTGACCAACCAAGGTGGGTTGCAGTTCTATGCTGGCTAGGAATCCTTCACTAACAAGTTCAAGTCTGAACTGTTCAAACTCTTGGTACAAGCTGGGCTGTTCGGTTGCGAGCATGGAGTTCAACTGGCACGGCAGTCGACTCAAAGCATCCGCTACCACATTGGCCTTGCCGGGGTGGTAGTGAATCTCCATGTCGTAATCCTTGATCAGTTCGATCCATCGGCGTTGTCTCATGTTCAACTCTTTCTGGGTGAAAATATATTTGAGGCTTTTGTGGTCGGAGTAGATCTCGCATCGATTACCCATGAGGTAATGATGCCAAACTTTCAGGGCTAAGACCACGGCTGCAAGCTCGAGGTCGTGGGTCGGGTAGTTCTGTTCATGTTGCTTGAGTTGTCTTGAAAGGTAGGATACAACCTTGCCTTCTTGAATAAGCACGCATCCAAGTCCAGTCTTGGAGGCGTCGCAATATACATCGAAGGGTTTTGCGATATCTGGCATGATCAGGATTGGGGCTGTTGTCAATCTACTCTTGAGCTGTTGAAAGCTCTCTTCGCATTTGTCGGTCCACTCAAACTTTCTGTCCTTTTTCAGCAGTTGGGTCATTGGTCGAGCGATGCTCGAAAAACCCTCTACAAATCTGCGGTAATATCCGGCTAATCCAAGAAAAGCGCGGACCTCGGTTTGTGTGGTTGGGGCTTGCCATTCCATAACAGTTTTGATTTTGGCGGGATCAACGGCAATTCCTCCTGCAGACAATATATGTCCCAGGAATCCAACTTCTTCCAGCCAAAACTCGCACTTGCTAAACTTGGCATACAACTTGTGCTGTCTAAGGGTTTCTAGGACAATCTCCAAACCTTTGGTTCCAAGTATGATTAGATTTGCAAAGAAATCTACATCATGGATTTTGATTGGCACATTTTTACAAAATTTTCTGGCTTTGGTGGTTGATCCGGGGATTTGAACTATCATAACATGCTTCAAACTGAGGGGTTGAATTTTACTTGTTGATGCAAAGTCTTCGGTGACAAAAGAATGAGATGCTCCGGAATCAAACAACACTCTAGCAGGGATGTGGTTGACAGAAAACATACCCAGCACAACATCTGGTGCTTCCTGGGCTTCTTCAGCGTTCATGTGGTAGAGGCAGCCGTTGCGGTTGTTGGGGTGGTTGGGGGCGAACTTCTTGCCGGTGGAGACACGGCGTTGCTGCTGGGCAGGTGCAGCGGTGTTGCCGGCGAGCTTGGCAAGACGCTTGGGACACTCGTTGGAGTAGTGCCCCACTACACCACACTCATAACAAGTGATAGTGGTCTTGTCTTGCTTGTTCGCAACGGGGACGGCATTGCTTCCGGTTCTGGGAGCGGTGTTGGTGTTGGTGGTGTTGTTGTTAGGGGCTCGGGGTGAAGCGCGGTTGTAGTTGTTGTTGTTGTAGTTGTTGTTGTAGCCTCCTGGCTTGGAGTTTCCTCCACTCCGGTTCTGATAACCGGGGCGAGAGTTCTGCATCTGGGGTTTGTTGTTTCTCGGAGTAAAACCTCCGCTTGAGCTTGGGCGAAACTTTTGGGGGTGGCTTGATCCACTCTGATTCGCCATGCGGCGCTTGCGGTTCTCATTGGCTTGGTTTAACTTGCCCTCCATCTGGATGGCAGAGTCAACAAGGGCTTCGAGGTCGGCGAAGGGGATGTTGACGAGGACAGTCTGCATCTCATCATGCAGTCCGTTCAGGAATCTCTCCTTCCTCTTCTCAACGGTGTCGGTCTCATCAGGGGCATACCTTGACAAAGTGAGAAACTTGTCGCGGTATTCAACCACCGTCATGCGACCTTGTTTCAGCTCACGGAATTCATCCCTCATCTTCTTGATAAGACCCGGGGGTACATGGTACTTGCTGAACTTGAGTTTGAAATCCTCCCAAGTCATGAATTGACCTCCGTTCATGGCATGGGTGCTTGTCCACCAAGCGCGGGCTGGTCCAGCGAGATAGTGAGTGGCGAACATGACTTTCTCGTTGGCTTCCACTCCGGCTACCTCCAGATTGTTCTCCATAGTCTGGAGCCAATCGTCGGCGTCGAGGGGCTCCTCGGTCTTGCTAAACACCGGAGGGTTGGTGTTTTGGAAGTTCTTGAGCTAGGATCCGGGGTGGTCATGATTTCCATGGCCTTGGTTGGTGATGTTCTGCAAGGCGATGAGGTTGGCTTGGCGTTCGGCTCTTTCAGTTTCCCGGTCTGCAAGCATGGTTTGCAGCAGTTGCAGCATCGCGTCGTTGGTGCGATTGGGAGGGGCCATCTGAAGATGTAGAAGATTATGAGATAAGAGGGAACATTCTATGGTTCATTTTGGTTAAGTTTGAAAAACATTTGAAAACTTGTAATCTTTTCATGACAAACATAACATTCATTCATTCATGCAACACATAGTACAAACTACACACATACTCCAATGGTTTTAAGAACCATTCTCATGCTACGATACAAGGGACGGGATACAACTCACACCTACTATAAGTGGAAACTAGTGCAACTACTCCTCATCATCGACATCGATCGGGACGTAGTCGTCGGGTCCTGCCTCTAGGAACTCGTAGTCCTCCTCCTCGGTGTTCTCGTCCTCCTCAAAGTCGTTGTCGTCGCTCAGGAAGGCGTCTCCTCCCTGAATGTCGATGCCTCCATCGTCATCCTCCAGCTGACGAATCTGATCCTCCTGGGCCTTGACAGTGGCCTCAAGTGACGCGATCCGGGCGCGAAGGCGACGAATCGTAGCGTCCTTCTTGGCACGCTGCTGGCGAAGGCTCTTGCGATCGTTGTTGAGTAGCTTGATCGCCTCACCCTGCTCGGTGATGTGAGCATGAGTCTTGTTTGCGTAAGCGCGAGTGGCGTCGAGGTCCCTCTGAGTCTGGTAGAGCATGAAGTCCAGGTGCTCAGCATGGTGCCTCAACTCCGGGTGCGGCTGCAGCTCCATGGGTACTCCCGCGGCATCACGCCTCACAAGGTGGGCGTAGCGAGAGGCGAGGATGCTCACCACGTTCTGTCCACAGAGGCGCGCAAGTGCCTCCTGTAGGCCACGTGCGAGTCCGTCGAGCCAGTTGCTCTCGCGGAAGGAGAAGAGGATCCTCTCAGAAGTGGGAGGCTCCATCTTGCCCCTCAAGTCGGCAGTGATCACCCACTGCAACTCTCCTCCGGGCGTGTCGTCCAGCTGAACCCCGTGAAACTCGGGGTGTGGGCGCCCAAGGAAGTCAGAGAGGGCGTTGAGGTCGTGCTCGAAGATCAAGCTTCCTCTGTTCCCAAGCTGGTAAAACTTGGTGTTGATGGGTTCATTCAGCGCCATCTGAAAGAGAATTGGATGAGTAAGTTAGAGAGTGCAAAGTGTGGCAAAGTTTTAAGTTGATTCAAATAAGATAGACATGATTAATCAAATTTTGGCAAAGTCTCAAAGACAAGAGTGTAGTAAATTTTCACAAATAGTTTCTTTCATTTGATTTCAAAGTTAAGTTTTTCAGAACGCCCATTCTAACTAAGGTCTTCTAAGGTCAAACAATGGCTCTGATACCAACTTTTCAACACCCGGATTTTTAAGTCCGAATGCCTATTATGTCATACATCGCAATCCCAGGAATATTGTTGTTGCGAGGCATAATAGTTAAGTATCACAGTCATCATTCATTACAAACCATAAGTCTTACAAATTGGAATCACATGATCCATATTACACGAATAGTTGATCTATTGATCAACGAACAAACACAAGTTCATAGTTCAACATAGCGGAAGCGTAAGATACAAGGACTCTCTAGTCCACAGGCCAACGCTTGACGTCGGAAGGCGCTTAGTTGTCGTAGGCGTCCTGCTGGTCATCTCCTTGGTCATCTTCATACTCTGGCCATTTGAATAGCCAGGGACAAAGCCGTGAGTACGTTGAGTACTCACAAACTAATACTAATGTAAGTGCTAGACATTCTAGTATGGTTTACTAAGCTCTAGTTTATTTGCATAAAGCTAGTTTTAGTTCACAAAGTTTGAGAAAAAGCTTAATCAAGTGCTAACTAACTCAAGTGGGAACATTAGTGTCATTCCCACCATTCAAGTGGTGATTTCAATTCAATTCACCACCAGTCATTTCACCATCATCCTTTTCCGCATCATTTTCAAAGATATGACATCGGAAACTGTATGGCCTTTCCAACCGTCCGTAACCGTGGACGCGGCTATTCGAATAGGTTTACACTCTGCAGAGGTTGCACACTTGTGCCACAACATTTGATTTCATCCGTCGGGATTTCCCCGAATCATCGTAACACAGTACGCGGATCATCAACCATAACCTTTCACTTACAAATCCTAGTATGAGCACCTCTCCCCATGAGCTTGGCCTCCCAGTGAAGACCAACTGTCAACCTGGGAACTGCACAGGGCTTGGGCCGGACATTCACCTCATTTCGCATCATATCATATCCTTTCTTTTGTGGTAGAGGCAGCTTTCGGCATAACCCCGATGACGCTTGTTTAGAGGGAACCCATACTAAGATGCATAAACTTCCAGTTAAGCCCTACCCATAATCAGGTATTGTGGGGGTACTTAATAATTGGAAAGGTATCGCATTCAAACCAACATCATTGTTTATCAAAAATCACCATCTTCTTCTTGTTCACATTCACCTTCAAAAATCATTCAATGGAATGCATCTTCATTCCAAGGTTTCAAATCCATTTCAAAATCACATTGTTCCCATCTAGAGTAGTCAAGTTTTAAATTCATTAGCACTAGCTCTAATTCATGAGGGGTGCTATCTTGCTTTGCTTGGAGAAGACTAACTCACTACTCTAGTATCCAACTTGTACTTTGACCAAAGTTAACTATAAAAGTAACTCATTTAGAAAACAAGTAAAAACTTGTAAGGTAAAACTTGGGATGGGTTCATATAAGAAAAGGTAAGAAACATGGTGCCTTGCCCCAAGGGGCTTTGCACTTTGCAAGAATAATAGCTTGCACTGGTAGTAGCTTGCAATAATATCAGCTTGCCTTGGTAGTTCTCAAACTGTTCCTCCTCCTCCTCTTGGTAGCAACCTTCTTCTTCGGCGTACTCTCCGGTGCTACCGTCTAAATTTGAATACGAGTATAATTACTCACTAATTCAATGGCTATTCCATACATCACATATAACACACAAACTACTCTATGCACACAAATAAATTAACTAGAGTACATGGGTTGTGGGGTTTAAATAGAATTCACTTCTTTGTATTTTATATGTAAATGATAGTTTCCATAGGGTTCTTGAGAAATAATTTCCTCTCATTGAATCTTCTTAAGATTTAATTTTCTCAAACAATCATGGATGAACTCATATTGACCTAAGCCAAATGTTCATCATCATCATTTGGGAAAAAGGATTTAAATGAGGTAGATCACCTCATACTATTTAAATAACACTACATTTGATTTAAATCTCAAGTAATTCATATAAGAGAGTTTGGGACCAGGGGTCCAAACATCTCATGAATTCATGTGAGACAAGTTTAAGTGAAGTGTAAGACTCCACCTAATTTACTTTAATAGTTTTGGACAATATCAACTAGTTAAACTAGCCATAATATCCATTCATTAAACCATGGCATGATCATACAAGGTGACCACACCATTTTATTGCATAAACAATTAGTGTAAGTCAAATGTGAGCTATTAGAGTTGGAATTAACTTAATATCTATTTTGGTTGAATTTTAAGAATTATTTGAATAGGGAAAAGTCCCTGTCTTGTTATTTTTATCACATTTATTCTACAAGGAATCTGGCCATGAGGCCAGTGGCATGTTGTAGAGAATTTCAGTAGCTTTCCAACAACATAAAATTCACTAAATTTGGTTTAGCCAATTTGAAACTATTCAATTTCAAAGTTTGGGCAGTATTGAAATTTATTTGGAATTAATTAAATCGAAATTGAATTAAAAGGGCCGGCGGGAAAAGTTAACGGGCCAAAAGATTTAAAAATGGCCCAAGCCAGCCCACCACGCGTCTGTGCCCGCGTGGGCTGCCTGACCAGGGGGTCCCGCATGTCAGCGTGTTTTAAACGCCGAAGCGGTACGAGCGACGTGGCGCGTTGGATTAGAAGACGATCCAACGGCGCACAGTCGTCGTCTTCTCCGACGAGAAGCAGAGGGTCTGGCGGCGAGGGTAGGGGGTCGGAGAGCTTACGGCGGCTCCAGCAAGGTATGGCAGTGTGCGCGAGGTAGATGTGGACGACGGCGAAGCAGCTGGTAGCAGCGGCGGAGCTCGAGGTGGCCTGGATCAATGGTGATTGCTCCAGGGCTTCCGCGGCTCCGATCTTGCAATTGGCCTTGCTCCGGCGACGATCGAGGTGGCTAACGGTGCTAGGCGAAGTGGTGAAGGGTGGGGAGTGAGGTGGTGTGCTCAGTTGCTTCCAGGGAACGCTCTATTTATAGGATTGAGCAAGGGTTGCGGGGCAGGGTGGTGGTCGACATGCTCGCGGCGTCTCCGGCGAGCTAGCGAGCTAGGCGAGGGTGCGGCAGTGTTCTACGGTTCCTGGCGATGCTATTGGCGGCGACAGCTTGGTCGGGGAGGGCCTGGTTGGGTCGCATTGCTTCCAGGCATGTCGCGGCAGTGGCGGGATCTTCTTCCCCGTTCACGGCGGCGGCGGTCCAGGGTCTGGTCGTGGCCATGTCTGGCGGCGTCGTGGTGGCGTGGTGATGCTCAACGGCTAGCAAGCGGGGCCAGGGCGAGCGCGAGGTAATGGCGCGGCGCGTGTCCAGTGCGTGTCCACGGCGTGCACACGCGCGACATGAACGGCATCCTGGCGCGTTCTGGGCGCGCTGTCTCCGGCGACTCCACGGCGGCTACGGCGAGCTGGTGAGTGCTAGGCTGTGTAGAGAGGCGTGCTGGCGATGCTGGACACCAGGGCCAAGGTTGGAGAGTGAGGGGGAGAGGGGTGGCTCGACATGGCCGGCATGGCCATGTCATGCATGCTAGGGTTTGCCTCCTTAGGTTACTATGGGGTATTGAGTGAGAGAGGGGACCAGGGGACCAGTAGGGAGCTAATGGTGTAGTTAGGGTTAGGTTAGATCACTATTTCAAATAGTGTGTAATAGTGTCATATTTGGAAATTGTGAAAAATGTCTAAATTTGAAATAATTCAAAAGGTGAAAGTTTTTGAAATGTGAGTGTTGCTATTAGTTGTAATTGACCAGAGGTGATTTGAGGTGGTGGTGGAAAAATTAGAATTCACAAATTGGCCAAAATGGCTAAGTGGAGATTGTTGCACTTGTTAAAATGTTAAGACTTTGGATGAGCATTGCTCATGATCAAAGATGATTTTGGCATGGTGATCTTCATCAAAGTTGTTCACCTTGATGTTGACTTTGAAATGGTGCAAAGAGTTAGCAAGAGTTGGTTTGGGAAAATTGAATGGCAAGGGCTCAAAGTGGTGATCAGACTAGAATTGTCAAAATTGACCATTATCATATGTGAGGGGGAATTGTGTTTGAAATTTCATTTGATTTGTGCAACTTTGATTCCAAAAGTTGTAATAAGTGTTTAATAACATTATTCAACTAATGGTGAAGACCAAATAGGTCTAGGGTCAAAATTTATAAAAATGCCATAGGGCATATGTGAGGGTTTTTAGGGTTTTGCATTTTAGGGAATTTCTTCCTCTTTGATTTATTTGGTTGGTGATCTTATTATGATCACACTAGGGTTTTAGAGCATAGCAAATACAAGTACAAGCAATCATCATGGCATATCACTCAAATGCACAAGTCCTATGCATGGTACTATATGCAAATAGAAAAGTTTTTGTTGGTTTGAAATTTTGCTTTCTGGAATTCTCTAACTTTATTTTTATTGAAATTTGGGGTGTTACATTGTGGATGTGCTGTTGCCACTAGGGATAAAACATCAATGCTTTGTCTAAGGATATTTGTATTGTTTACATTACGCACCATACTTAATGCAATTGTCTGTTGTTTGCAACTTTATACTGGAAGGGGTGCGGATGCTAACCCGAAGGTGGACTTTTTAGGCATAGATGCATGCTGGATAGCGGTCTATGTACTTTGTCGTAATGCCCAATTGAATTTCACACTACTCATCATGATATGTATGTGCATTGTCATGCCCTCTCTATTTGTCAATTGCCCAACTGTAATTTGTTCACCCAAAATGCTATTTCTTATTGGAGAGACACCACTAATGAACTGTGGACCCTGGTCCATTCTTTTACATCTGAATACAATCTACTGCAATCATTGTTCTCTACTATTCTTTGCAAACAAACATCATTCTCCACACCATACATTTAATCCTTTTTTACAGCAAGCCGGTGAGATTGACAACCTCACTGTTAAGTTGGGGCAAAGTATTTTGATTGTGTTGTGCAGGTTCCACGTTGGCGCCGGAATCCCTGGTGTTGCGCCGCACTACACTCCTCCACCAACAACCTTCACGTAGCCTTCATCTCCTACTGGTTCGATAACCTTGGTTTCTTACTGAGGGAAAACTTGCTGCTGTACGCATCACACCTTCCTCTTGGGGTTCCCAACGGACGTGTGCTTCACGCGTTATCAGACGGCGACGCGCCGCTAGGGAGGAATATGACAGTGATTCTTCGGATGAAAGCCAGGAGAACGACGGCGAGTTAAGGGGGGCCGATTGCTTAAGCTACAAAATCCGCGAGGCGATGCCACCCAAAAAGTTCAAGCCCACCCCTACTGACGCCGCCAAATACGATGGACAGCATGAGCCGAGGTCCTGGATAGACGACTACTTGCAGACTGTGATTCTGCACAAGGGAAATCAGATAGCAGCAATGCAATGCTTGAAGCTTTACCTGAAGGATTTAGCACGAGCTTGGCTAAGAGGCCTGCCGAAGGGTTCCATCAAATCATGGGACGACCTAGTAGACGCTTTCGTTGCCAATTTCCAAGCAACATACAAAAGGCCCGTCGGGATTGAGGAATTACGGCATTGCCAGCAAAAGCAGAAGGAATCGATGCGTGCATACATCGGGAGATTCACCAAGCTCTTAAACGCTGCCGAAGATGTCTCTGTCAATAGAGCAATCGATGCCTTCAGCGATGGCATCCGACCTGAAACCTACTGATACGTCTCAAACGTATCTATAATTTCTTATGTTCCATGCTACTTTTATGATGATACTCACATGTTTTATACACATTATATGTCATTATTATGCATTTTCCGGCACTAACCTATTAACGAGATGCCGAAGAGCTAGTTGCTGTTTTCTGCTGTTTTTGGTTTCAGAAATCCTAGTAAGGAAATATTCTCGGAATTGGACGAAATCAACGCCCAGGGTCCTATTTTTCCACGAAGCTTCCAGAAGATCGGAGGAGTAACGAAGTGGGGCCATGAGGCGCCGACACAGCAGGGCCGCGCGGCCAGGGCTGGGGCCGCGCCGCCCTGGCGTGTGGGGCCCCCGTGAGGCCCCCTGACCTACCCTTCCGCCTACTTAAGCCTTCGTCGATAATAGCCCCAGTACCGAGAGCCACGATACGGAAAACCTTCCAGAGACGCCGCCGCCAATCCCATCTCAGGGGATTCAGGAGATCGCCTCCGGCACCCTGCCGGAGAGGGGAATCATCTCCCGGAGGACTCTACACCGCCATGGTCGCCTCCGGATTGATGTGTGAGTAGTTCACCCCTGGACTATGGGTCCATAGAAGTAGCTAGATGGTTGTCTTCTCCTCATTGTGCTATCATTGTTAGATCTTGTGAGCTGCCTAACATGATCAAGATCATCTATCTGTAATGCTACATGTGCGTTTGTTGGGATCCGATGAATAATGAATACTATGCTATGTTGATTATCAATCTATCTATGTGTTGTTTATGATCTTGCATGCTCTCCGTTGCTAGTAGAGGCTCTGGCCAAGTCATTGCTTGTAACTCCAAGAGGGAGTAATATAATTATCTCGATAGTGGGTTCATGTCTCCATTAAATCTGGGGGAGTGACAGCAACCTCTAAGGTTGTGGATGTGCTGTTGCCACTAGGGATAAAACATCAATTCTATATCTATGGATGTATTTGTTGATTACATTACGCACCATACTTAATGCAATTGTCTGTTGTTTGCAACTTAATACTGGAAGGGGTTCGGATGATAACCTGAAGGTGGACTTTTTAGGCATAGATGCATGCTGGATAGTGGTCTATGTACTTTGTCGTAATGCCCAATTAAATCTCACACTACTCATCATAACATGT
This sequence comes from Lolium perenne, assembly GCF_019359855.2. Taxonomy (NCBI): domain Eukaryota; kingdom Viridiplantae; phylum Streptophyta; class Magnoliopsida; order Poales; family Poaceae; genus Lolium; species Lolium perenne. The sequence goes on from NC_067245.2 coordinate 329,825,885, forward strand.
ATGTGCATTGGTATGCTCTCTTTATTTGTCAATTGCCCAACTGTAATTTGTTCACCCAATATGCTATTTCTTATGGGAGAGACACCTCTAGTGAACTGTGGACCCCGGTCCATTCTTTTACATCGAATACAATCTACTGCAATACTCGTTTTACTGTTTTCTGCAAACATCATCTTCCACACTATACATCTAATCCTTTGTTACAGCAAGCCGGTGAGATTGACAACCTCACTGTCAAGTTGGGGCAAAGTAATTGGGTTGTGTTGTGCAGGTTTCACGTTGGCGCCGGAATCCCTGGTGTTGCGCCGCACTACACTCCGCCGCCATCAACCTTCAATGTGCTTTTTGACTCCTACTGGTTCGATAAACCTTGGTTTCTTACTGAGGGAAAACTTGCCGCTGTACGCATCACACCTTCCTCTTGGGGTTCCCAACGGACGTGTGCTTTACCGTCACAAGGAAGCTACTTTCTGGCGACGTTGCAATCCAACTCCCACGTCAGCACCTACATAGAGGAATTCGGGCGCAAAAAGCCAAAAACTATAACCAAGTTAATGGAAATCGCCAACAGCTGGGCTGATGGCGAGGACAACGTACGAAGGCCGCGACATCGCAGTGACGACGAAGACGATGACCAGCGAAGCATGACTCGGGTGGACGAAGGGATCGCCACAAGAAAAGAAAAAACCGCAGTTACGACGATAATAACCTGGTAGCCGCAGGATACTCTGATCGGCAGGACGATCGGTACAACGACAGACGAGACGATCGGCAGGACGGCAATCGGAACAACTCTGGAAACCGCGGCAACTACAAACCACGACCACAGAGGACTCCCGAGCTACCCTTCGCCGAACAGATAAACGCTCCTTGCTACTTGCACTCGTACGTCGATTCTAAGGACAACAAAACGAAGTCAAGCCACCTGCTCAGAGATTGTAGGCAGTTCATTGACATGCACAAACTCATCCAGCAGCAGCAACAGCCACCACCACCACCACCTCCACCGCAGCACCAGGTCCAGCAGGCTCAGCCTCACCAACCCAATGAGGCGTTTCCACCACCACGTGGGCAAATGAGCATGATCCACAGGACAGGTGTTTCCAGAAGGGAAATGAAGAAGCTCACCCGAGAAATCAATCTGGCAGAAAGTATCATGGCGAACATCCCTGAGTATGTCGAGTGGTCGTCTCAGAACGTTACGTTCAGCCGAGCAGATCACCCGATGACCATACCAAAACCAGGACACGCTGCCTTAGTAGTCGAGGCGCAAATCGGGGGGTTCAAGATGAGCAAAATCTTCATGGATGGTGGAAGCGGACTAAACCTGATATTCGTAGACACAATCAAAAGTATGGGGATCACCATGAGAATGCTAGAAGATACTGACACCTGTTTTCATGGGATTCTCCCCACTTCACCGGCGTACTCTCTTGGCAAAGTTTACCTGAACGTCGTCTTTGGCAAACCCGACAACTTCAGGAAGGAGAAGATCGAGTTTGAAGTCGTGAACTGGGAATCACAGTACCACGCTATACTCGGAAGACCAACTTATGCCAAGTTCATGGCTGTACCGCACTACGCATACCTCAAACTGAAAATGCCTGGGAGCAATGGGATAAACATCACAGTCTATGGAAGTTTCTCACGCTCAGACAATTGTGATCGCGACTTTCAGAGGATTGCTGCAAAGTTTGGGTTAAAACAGGAAATCACCGATCTCCCTTCCAAGTCATCGCCGCGCGATAATAAGGAAGAAAAACACGTCAGGGAAACGAAGAAGAAGCCAGCCGACCTTGCCCCAGAAGTTTCGGCAGTAAAAGCTTCGGCAGTTGATGGCACAGCAGTCGTAGGAGACAGCAAGACACTGGCAATCGCCATCGAGACCCCTAGTGAAATCAACGACGCTTTGAAAACCGCTAACGTGGTGGGCAAGCCGGAAGATAAGAAGAACCCTTTCCTTGCTTAAGCAGATGAATAGTGTTTAGTTTTTCCTTTCTTTTCAACAGGGCCCTCCTTTTTCGCCCCTTAGTCCCGTGCTTACTTTATTAATGAGAACTTAAGTTTTGATTCCTTGAAAAGCATTGCAGTAATTCGGAGCACCCAAACCGCACCATCATAAACCTTGCTTACGCCCCTCGGCGAACGATGGTACAACGAAGTACGCGGTAAAAGATTGTGCCCCGAAAAAGCCTCTGAAACTACGAGTGCTAAAGGATGTAAAATAAACAAGGACGCTGACTTTTCCCTCTGCTACAGATGCTTCTACGAGCGTCGTAAGTAGCAAGAGTCTGGAAATACATATAAAACAACCCACATTCGATATTTTACTTATGGAAATATCAAAGAACAATGGGCTCATCGGCAGAATTAGTGCTTCCGATACATTCGGGAGCTGCTGTCAGGACATACATCGGTTGAAAACAAAGTTGCACATACAATGGGTATAGCAAGACCTGCAATACGAGCTGATCACTCAAATAATTTGCTGACCAACGAATACACATACGTTTAAACGGGCAATTAAGATTTGCTCCTTCATAATTTGCCAACGGCACTGCCACGGTAAAAGTGCATATATATGTACCTACCGAAAAATAAGTTTCAGCTTCGCAATCCAAACGCCTGGATAAGGTAACCAAATTACATATTTACAATCCTAACTTGACCCTGAATTACTCTTGCGGAGTTTCTTTTTCTTCAGGTATCTTTGAATCCCCTTCAAGCCTGTCGACAATTATATTGGCAGGCAATATTACCTTCGGGTACAGCATCTCCAAATTACCAACCGCATTGGCAATAGTCAGCAGTTTTGCCGAAGGATAAAGCGCAAGGACGAGGGCAAGTGTAAATCTGGCTCCTGCAAAAACTTGAGCTCGCACCAAGTCTCGAATCTTCTTGGTGTTTCTAAATTCAGACATCAGAGTCAACAGTGTAGGAGGGACCGCGTTCAAGGGGAACATCGTCCTCCAAATTACTCTTAGGCCTTTGTAGCAATTGTCGAAGAAGTGGTGGACTTGCTGGACTCGATCTTGGAACTGTGCGACAGTCGAAGCTTTCGAGTGCTCCCTCCAGAAAATCTCTTCGGCTGATGACAGCTGGGTCAATGCGTTCACGCGCTCGTGATTCCGCTTATTCTCTTCAGCACGGTTCAGAGCTATGACAAGCAAATGAATCAACGAAAGATCAGACAATGCATTTTTGACAAAGAATAATGAGCACAAGGACCAGGGAACTTACAGTTCAAACTTTCGGTGGCCTTATGCAGTTCAGTAAGAGCATAGCGCTCTACGTCGACTGCAATCTTGCTCTTCTTCTTGATAATGGCAGCCAAGGCATTGGTATTGCGCAGATCCTTTTCCATCTGCACGATCCGATCCTTCATAAGCTGGATGCGATCACCTTCAGAAAGAGCACCCGAAGAATCATCGACAAACGCAGGCACTGGGAAAACCTGCAAAAACAGGGTCAGGGGTATGACGGATCGCATCGCTTCAGCAGTGGAAGTTACTCCCATCGGGAGAGTGCAAGTAAAAATGTCATAACAAGAGTGTACTAGCAACATTGCTAGCATGGAATTTATTACAACCACAAGTTTTGCGACAGAACATTGTTTCACATCAATTTAAAAAGAAGTTTGTTACAAGAATCAAGGGGCTTGGGTCTGGGTCGATAAACTTGGGCCAGCCGATGTTTTCTTTGAAGAAACCAGCTCAAGGAGCTGGCGTGCACACTTAAGAGCCGCCGTTTTGAAGACGCCTAAATCGACGAACTGCCCATCTTGCTCCTTCGGTAGCTCCCTAGACATCTCTTCGATATCGGCCTTGAAGCCATGACCCATCATAAGTTGGAAGGCTAGGAGGGCACCATAGGTATGTGAAGTACGTTTGAATACCTCGATAACCTCCTTGGTGTTGACTGCAAAAGCATCGATCAGCTGCCCCAGAGTCTTCTCTTGACTAATCTTGGGGAAGATCATCGAGTGCATCCGCGCCATGGCACCTTTGCCCTTTTCGAGGAGCTCCCGTGTAAGCTGGTGTGAGGCAAGGGTCATTGACACAACGTTTGCCGGAGAGTTGTTTGGAAATTTATCCAAGGCATCGGCAGGGATGTCAGCGGCCTCTGCAAGAAGATGAAATGGGAGAGATTACTAACAAAGAATCGAATTCGAAAAGTAACAATTGAAAGGGAAGCATAAAAGGAATTACCAAGCAAAGCCAAGGAAGACTGACGAAGAAGATCATCTTTTTCGGCCGCCCAAGCTTCAGCAACCAGCCTGGACGCTTCCTCCTCCTTCAGCTTTTCCTTCAGCCTACTGAGCTCCTCCTTTAGGGAATCGACTTCTTGGCGAGCTTCGGCGGCTATTTTGATTGCGCCTTCCAATTTTGAGGAAGAAGATTTAACTTCCTTCTGCAGCCGAACCTTGTCTGCTTCCAGGGAAGTAAATTGGGAGGCGAAGGCCTCCAAAGAAGATATAACGCCTCGCAGATCCTTAAGGAAAGGGGAAAATAGATGTTTGACGAAGAATCATTAATCAAGGCACATTCAGGAAAGTTTGTGTTACGAATCGAGAAATACTTACAGGTTTTCCTGAAGGAGGGGTCGTGGTGGCAGCAGTCGAAGGAATATCCTTCCCCCTAGAAAGGGAGGAAGCAGTCGATACTTGGGCCGCGGGGGCTGCAGTAGGAGCCGAAGCTTCGGAAGCTGCGACATCCGACAGAACGGCGCCGGATTTGGCCTTCTTAGATGGAGGCTCGATGAAACTTTCGTCACTACGAAAGAGAATGGTTGGCAAGAGTTATGAAAGAAATGCGAATGATGAAAGCAAAATACGAATTCTAGGAAAAAGGCACTTACAGGTCAAAGAGATCGTCTTCATTGGCAAAGCCGCCGGCTGATCTCTTCGCAGGCGAAGCTCTTGCCTCCTCCACAGCTGCATTAACAAAGGTATCATGATCAGCATCATCGTCGCGCACTGATCTCGCTGTGTCGCAAGTATCATTGGCTGGGGGAGAAAGATCGGTGAAGATAGCCTCAGAATCTATCGGATCATCGTGTTCATTCTTTGAGCTCATGTACTCGGCAGTATGAAAATCAACAGGGGTTGAGGAACCTCTTCCCTCGGAAGTGTCATTTGGTAGATCATGCGAGTTTTCAGAAACTATGGGGATCTACCGAAGGAAAAAACAAATAAGAACAAAAATAGTCGTGTCGATCAAGTGGAACAGAGTAATAAGGGTATGAGAAGGAAAATTTACCTCTGTCAACAGATGATCGGCATCAAGAGGTGGATAAGAAGATATCAACGAGATCGAGTCTTCCTGGCTAAGGAGAGTGAGGCGTCGAACTTCGTCAAGCAGCTCCTTTTCCGATAGTTCAGCAATATTTATCCTGGTCTCATCCTTCGGACCCGAATACAACCACATCGGACGAATCCTGGCCATGACTGGCTGGACTCGACGTTTCAAGAACACCGCAGCTACCTCTGTGCCGATCATGGTTTGGCCATCGGTTTCTTTGATCCGAAGAAATTTGACAAATAACTCATCGACTGATGTCCTTTCATCGGGAGAGAGGATGTTCTTCCAAGAATGCTTAGGTTTGGCTTCGAGGACGTCGGCAAAGCGAGGAAGCTGGGACTCGGTTGTTAAGGAATCCTTAACATAAAACCATTTCAGTCTCCATCCTTGCACGGATTCTCTCATTGGGAAACTGAAATAATTGACCTCTGAACGAACAACGAACCCCACTCCCCCAATGACAAAGGGTCCATTGCTACTGTTGTATCTCTTTACGAAGAAGATTTTCTTCCACAACCCAAAGTGAGGCTCGATGCCCAAGAACGCCTCGCAAAGGGTGATGAACACATCAACGTGAAGGATTGAGTTAGGGGTAAGTTGCCACAGTTGGATTTTGTAAGTCCGCAGAAGGCGATGAAGGAACTCGTGAGCAGGAGGATTGGGACGAGAGATCGCACCTGGGAGAATCACATTCCCCTCATCGGAGGAGATTAGACCAAGGCTTCGGGCCCTCTTTTCATCACGTTTCGTGATGGAGGACGCTAGCCAATCTCCGGGTTTGGTCACGACTGCCGAGCTTGGCGGTGCTGGCGGCGCCGGAGTTGGGGGAGGAGCATCTGGAGCGCTCCTCTTCGGAGGATTCGAGGAGGCCTTGGCGGCGGCGCCACCACTCGCGGAACTGGCGGCGGTAGCGTGGTTCTTCTTCTTCACCATCGCGGGATCTGGAGAAGATCTAAAAATGGTGGTGGCGGTGCAGCGGTTATGAAAGAGGAAGGCGGAAGAAGAACAGGAGGATGCTACGATGATATGAGAGAATGCTAAGAATTTTGTTCTGGGAGATTTTAAGTAGGGGAGAACTTGAGGATTGCGTGGGCACGTGTCGTTGCTTCCAGTTCATTAAGAGGACCCTTTCTCCATCGTTGATCGTGGAAATCGAGGAGGCGCCTTGGTAACCGTACGAGAAAGGCGGATATTACTTAAAAACAGAGCCAGGCAGAGGTAGGATGGGCCCAACGGGTCGCGTCTTGTCAGTCAAAATCAAAGTGTCAATAACGTCATCAGTGACGTCGTGAGGAACGCTCGAAGCATTCGAAGAAATATAAAAGGTATCAGATGGTGGACTTGAGTCTACGTACGGATTGCGTGCATCCGCGCCTAGACTAGGGGGCTACTCCCATCGGGAGCGCTGGACGCGCACTCGATAAAATGAGAACTCGAAGATAATCCTGTGAGGAAACTGGTTGAAGAAAAGGACGGAATGCTCAGCTCGAGTCTGCACCCGGTTGCAAGCGCCCGTGCCCAGACTCGGGGGCTACTCCCATCGGGAGCGCTGGACGCGCACCCGATAGAACTTTTTTGCACTCCAGGATCATGCCCGGGGACTTGATTCTGCGTAGGGTGACGTTGTTTTGCCATCGGCAGTTAACCAGCAAAAGTTGGGCACGTTACTCATTATCCCTTACGCGTTGAAAACTTGTTGAAGAATACAAGCCTTGGTACAAATGTATCGGATGACCCATGAAGACTTGCAGAAAAACTTCGGCAGAATAAAACGTTCGAGTGGTAGAACTTGAGTCTACGCACGGATTGCAAGCATCCGTACCTAGACTCGGGGGCTACTCCCATCGGGAGCGCTGGACGCGCACCCGATAGAAGAAGAAGATGATGATACAAGATGGACAAGAACAACCAAGGAGAAGAACATTAGGTGAAGGCATGCTTTAGTCTCCACCCGAATTATCTTTGGCTGGACACTCGGGGGCTACTGACGTGGGCATTACCCTTCGGGTAACCGACATTGCCCTATCCTATACAATCTAACTGGAGGCCCATGAAGATGGCCGATAGCAAGACGGGCCACTTGGACGGCGCAATAGAAGATTCCTTGACGGACAAGACAAAGGAGGAGCCGAACAAGGAAAGTTTAGAGCTAGGACTACTGTAAACCTAGTCGTCCCCGGTTAGATCTCTTGAGACCTGGCCTCCTATATAAAGGCCAGGAGAGGGGCTGCCGAGGGACACGTTCAATCTTAGCAACTTTAGCCACCAGAAGTCTAGAGCTAGGTCGCCGCAACACTTAGCCCCTCGACGAGATCTCAGCCGAAACCTTCGGCACCCCATTGTAACCCAATATTCTTATATTCAAGATCAGACAGGCAGGACGTAAGGGTTTTACCTCATCGAGGGCCCCGAACCTGGGTAAATTGCTCTCCCCGCTTGTCTGTGAACCGATGTCTCGTGTCAGCCTGCAGGATTCCATCAACCCTAAACCCCAATCGGAGGGCATTGCCGAGGAGTACCCTCGACACGCCGTCTGCGTCAACCTCCACGAGATCATCGGCATCCTCACCGGCACCCTCGTCGTCCTCTTCGCCGCCGCCCTCTTCGTCCTCGTCGTCCTCCACCCCCTCCTCCACCCCTTCCCCCTCCCCCTCCTCCTCCTCGTCCTCCTCCACCTCCTCCTCCTCCTCGTCCTCCTCCACCTCCTCCTCCTCCTCCTCAGCACCGGCGCCGTCGAATTCGAGCGGGCCCCTGCAGCCATTGAACGGGGCGCCCTCCATACCGGGTCCTGGCTCGTACGTTGGGGAGTAGAACATAGTGTTGGGGTTGAAGCGGCCATGAGGCAGCACATCCTCGTACCGCGGCGAAAATTTTGGCGTCACGCACCCGGGAGTGGCGGAGGGGCCGTCATTGTAGAACCCGGATGTCGACGGGGACAACACTCCCGGAATGTACGGCGGCAACGTCGTACTCCATGGGCTCGCGTTGGTGGCAGCGATACACCCGGCCAGCGCGTGCTGGTGCGCGCGCGCCGCCAACGCCTTCTTCTCCAGCTGCGCCGCCCTCCGTCCTTTCCGCTCCACCGTCGACATCTTCCGGCGCAGACAGTCTTGATGCCACTGATCATCGGTCCAGCCTTCCGGCTTCTTCTTCGGAGCTGACGCCTTCCGCTGCTTCGCGAAGGGTGCCTTCGCCCCTTTCGTATCATTGCCCGGCGGCTTCTTGGCCGCTTTCTTTGCCACTTTTTTGGGGGCAGTCGGCGGCGTTATGGATGGGGAGAGGGTGGCGGGCGGGAGGAACAGCGTAGCGACGGCGGGAGGGAGAAATGAATCGGCGGGATAGGTCAAATGTGTTGGGATGGTAGAAATGCGCGGCGGGAGAGGTGCGATGTGGCGGGAGAGGCGCGATTAGGCGGGAGCGGTGGACGAATTTTTCCTGTGCGGCTGACGCGTCGGTCCTGCCATGCCTCGCCTCGCTGTTCGGCGTGTCCGGCATCCCCGGAGCGTCCCCTGTGTAGCGGGGACGGGCTCGGGGCGCTGAACACCGTATTGGGTCGCGCCGGACAAAAAGCGGGTTTAGGGGATACGGTTGGGAACGTTTTTTGTCCAGCGCGTCCCGAATCCCTTTGGGGGACGGTTTGAGGGACGCGACTGAACATGCTTTTAAATTTAATGACGTTTGGCTCATGCACTACGCATTTGATTTGGCTCGTGATGTTTGTTTTTTCCAATGGGCGTGTGCAACTGTTGTTCAAGATACAACAACTATCTCTTTTATTATTAGTTATGGTGCGACATCAACACCACACATTGTACATATGCCACCTAATTTATCTAGACTACAAAAGTGTGACTAAACATTCTTACTTGTCTCCGACAAAGGAATTGAGAATTAACTTTATCTCCGTTACCCTGTCTTTTCAGTTTCACTCATATTTCGGTAACTTCTAACGATCTGAATGATCTGGGACGTTGAACAACAGAATCGGACGGCTTAGAGCGTCAAATCGCTGTAGAGTGGCCTAGGTGATCACGTTTTACTGTTACTTAATGTTGCCTAATGTTTTATATTTTTGATAATGTAGCTAAAGTTTCTTACTTTCCTTGCTAAATAATTGGGAACCTGTGCGATGTTTACGCGTCGCAGGGTTCAAGAACAAGCAAACGGTCGAAGTTTTTGAGCGTCAGCTATCTTACGCACCGCACATGAAAAAGATCCTTCCATGTGCGACCCGGGATCTAAAATGCCTGATCTGTATTAGTAAATCTCAATATAAATGCATGTACTCTCACCACCGCTGGAGAGAAGTCGTTGTGGCTGTTATGGGAGAAGAATATACGAGACGCTCGAACATAGCTGAAGAATGCAACTCTACGAGGAATCGACAACACCGACAAAGTTGTCAGGGCCACCGCCCGATATCCAGCTGGCTGCCAACACCACATTCCAGGACATGTGGTAATTACTGTACATGACTTTAAATTTGTGATTAATCTTCTCCTAAATGGTGTTTAATATGCATCTAAGTAATTAGCCTGGTAAATATCTACTATTTTATAATATACTTGAATATTGGATATAATTTATTGTTGAGCATAGGTGTAAGAAAATGCTGTAATTAATCTATTCTTTAAAATGCATATTTGGATACATATAATTATTTATTTACTAACCAGTCCACCCAATAAAAAGTTGCAATCAGTTTTCTTATAAATGCCTACTATTTGGATATGCATCCAATTATATGGCAACAAAAGTACTCATAGTTCCATCCATAGAATATGTAATTAATCTCATTAATCTCTTCTTTCAAATGCATATTTAGACATACATCCAATTACAACCTTTTTTACTGATGGGTCCACCCAATAAAAAGTTGCAGTCCATTTCCTTGTAAATGCCTACTATTTGGATATGCATCCAATTTAATTTTTTCCGTCATAGTTACATGTATTAAAGTGCCCTTGTTTTGGTTGTTTTGGATCAAGCTCACACCACCAACTCACCAAAGTCCGCACAAACCACTTCATCATCTCAAGCTCCAAATCTTCATCAATCATGAGGGCATGCACCTTCCTTGTCCTTGTTGCCGCGATGATCTACGCCATCTCTACACCCGCCACGGGCTGCGGTGAGTCATATGGGACGAAATCGATAGAAGGTGGATGGGAACCTATCCCGAACATCAACGACCAACATATTCAGGATCTCGGTAGCTGGGCAGTTTTGGAGTTCCTCAAGCACGCGAACTGCGTGCTCAAGTTCAACAAGGTGGTGAGCGGCAAGGAGCAGGTCGTGTCCGGCATGAACTATGAGCTTATCGTCGACGCGTCGGACGCCAGTGGAAAACTTGGCACGTACAAGGCCGAGGTGTACGAGCAGGAGCGTACCAAGACACGCAAGCTCGTATCCTTCAGCAAGGCCAACTAGAGCGAGCGACGGTGTTTTTGCTAGTAATACATGTGTTTTGAGATCATGTTAGTTGTTCTGGTATATCTAATAAGTGTAAAATTATCTGCATACATCTTTATTGGTATTCTATAAATCGTCAATAGAGTGCTTGCAGGTTATGGTATTCTAAATTTTTTATGCGGATGTACAACTATCCATGGTTCACTAATGTTGTTCTTTCACTACAGGAATGTTACTCTACGCCGACGGCCGGCTGCCCTCGGCGTAGCCACGCCTTGCCCTCGGCGTAGGCTACGCCGACGGCAGCCCTCGGCGTGTCGCCTCGGCGTCTGGGTCCCTCGGCATAGGTAGGTGGGCCGTCGGCGTAGAGCTAACCCTCGGCGTCCTGGCTTTATGCCGACGGTGAAGAAGCCCCTCGGCGTTGACGCCGTCGGCGTAGCGTGGCGGCGCGCCGTCGACGTTAACGGAGCGGCCAGAGACACCGACGGCCCAACCCCTCGGCGTAGAGAGACGGGAGAGGCGACGTGGCGCACGGAGGCGCACCCTAGCCAGAGGCTATGCCGAGGGCAACCCCCTCGGCGTATGCATGCCCCATGCAGCACCACCGTGGACACGCGGCAGCACCTGGCGCGTCGGGCTACGCCGAGGGCAACCCCCTCGGCATAGACCTGACCATATGGCCCTATGTCAGGGTCTATGCCGACGGCATTACCCTCGGCATAGGAGCCTGCCATTTTTTTTTCTGTTTTCCAGTTCCAGTTCCAGTTGCAATGCAATCCAGTTCCAGTTCATATAATCGACCAAATTCGACCAAATTCACATAAATATCATATAATCGACCAAATTCATCCAAAATCGACCAAATTCATCCAAAATCAACCAAATGTACCATAATTCATCCAAAATCACCATAATTCACATAAATAGCATGAAATCCACATAGTAGCATACATGGTGCATGTAGTAGCATACAAGAGGAGAGTGCCATGTCATCCAATACATAGTAGTAGCTAGCAAATGATGGCAAGCAAGAAGCCCGGTGCTGACTAGCGGAGGAAGGACCCGGCCGGGTGTGTCCGCCCACATCGTTGGCGAAACGAGCAGCCCGGGGTTTCGCTCCGGTAGAAGCTGCAGAAGAACCACCTGGAGAAGGACCGGTAGCACGCCCAGGAGAAGTCGACGGAGAGGCACCGGGAGTAGTCCCAGGAGTAGTCGACGGAGAGACACCAGCAGAACGCCCAGGAGACCGACCACCTTCATGAACCGGTGTGACCTCGCGCCCACCCGGCGATGCCTGGTTCCCGGACCATCCCGTTCCCTACGTGTTCCCTACATGTTAGCAACTTGCGAGGCAAAGGAAAGTGGTAACTACCGGTTTGGCAAAGAACTTACCTCCGGTGTGGATCCGTAGTAAGTCGCAGCGAAAGCTGCCCTCGATGGCATGATAGGCATGTCCCCCGCCACGGTAACTCGAGCCGGTGGCGGTGTACCAGTAGACATAGAGATCATCATTTCCTGCAAGATAGGTTACAAGTTAGGCTTTGCAGAAATAAAGCATCAAACTGAGACTTGTCATCTACTTGCGCGAGAAGGAAGATTCAGACTTACTGATATATACGTCATATAGGCCGTATTCTGCCTATTCCACTGGGCAGCGGCCTGCTGATACGCTTCATTGCAGGCTTCGAAGGCCGCCTCGAAGTCAGGCTACAATTTCAGAAACAATGAATCTCGTAAACACTTAGCCATGTAGGAAGGAAAACCGGAAAGAGGATGAAAATGAGGAAACTTACATCGTAGGCGGGTGGACGAGCAGGCCGTGGACGAGGCTGGGGGCTGTCGGCGGTGAGGGTATGCTTGAGGCGCGTGTAGCTCGTGGAGTGGGTAGGCTTGACCGCCTTATTCATCCAAGGGAAACGGCCATGCGGACGCCCGTGCCCCGACAGGACCAACGACTCCTCGTCGACCGGAATGGTCAAGGGGTCATCCACCTCGGGGTGACGAGACTTGACCATGTCGCAGTAGTCCTCCTTGGCGGCCTTGGCATTGCCGTAGTACTGTGGCTGAGGCAATGCGGGATTGGGCTTCTGCTTCGTCCGCATCATGTCATATATCCGGGCATCATGAAGCCCCACCCCAGGTGGGGCCTCGGCCACCGGCATCGCGACAAGAAAAGTAAAGCGTACCACAAATGAGACCTGGGGGGAAATGAATGAAGGTCGTGCCATGTATATACATACCTTTTTCCCCTTGAAGCGGGTGTAGTCGCGGTTTCCCGCGCGGTGTCCCACCGCTGCCTCGGTTCTCCATGTTACGCCACGACACCGCCGCAAACTCCTCGTCCTGCTCGAGCCACCTCGCCCTAATCAGCTCCTCCCATGCCTCCCTATGCTGCTCGGCCCACTCCGGACAAACCTGAAAACGCAATACTGAGCTCAAGATAATTCAATGAAAACTTAGCAGCAATGTAGAATCTCATTGACATTTTACTCACCGACATGTACTCCTCAATGGTCATTGCCCATTCCTCCGTAGGCTCGTTACCAACATAGTACTCCTTCTTGACCCTCTTACCCTTGTTAGCCCGTAAGGCACTAGCGCCGGTGAACTTTTGGTTGTACCACCGCTTCGGTGTCATCCTCTCGCAAGCGCCACGCAAAGTGAGACGCGCCTGCGTGTCATGCTCCGGGTCCACACGATAGAAGCACTTCAATCATGCATAAATCAGTTGTGAAAGTCATGAGTTAGCACATTAGGGTCATCAACTATGAACGGTGCTCGAGAAATATATGCCTTACCCAGAACTTGGTGGTCACAGCCTCAGCAGCTGTCGCGAAGCCTACGGCAGGGGCATCCTCATAGTCCGCCCAAGTAGTGGCTAGCTTCGTCGGGCCACCGGGGACCGTGCTAAGGGGAGTGTATCTGCCGGGCCAGAACTTCTTAATCGTAGCCCCAAGCAAGCTGTTAGGCATGCGGGGGGGCTTGGCATCCCATGTCCAGTTGCTGCAAATAAATCACACATTAGTACACATGCCAAATTGTTTATTATGCCCAAGATGAAAATACATGTTCGAAATTTCTGAAGTAGTACACTTACTCATCGCTCGAAGGAATGATAAGGGCCTTGTCATCATGGGTCTTCGGCTCCTTCCTCGCATCGGGGACTCTAGCTTCTCCACGAAGCTTCAAGGGCTTCGGCGCACCCCCATCCTCCATCACCTCCAACTCAGCCCTAGAGTCCGACTCGTGTGTAGACTCCGTCTCCATCTCCACCTCCCCACTAGACGGACCCTCTAGGTACAACTCAGGAGCCACGTCACCAGAAGCGGAGGGTGGCTCGTCAAAGTCCATGTGTACCCCGCCGCCACCTCGTCCTCCACCTCGTCCTCCTCGTCCTCGTCCTCGACCTCCACCTCGTCCTCCTCGTCCTCGTCCTCCATCGGTACCATCGGCGTAACGCGGATTTTGCACCGGGCTCGATCACTCCGTCTAGTGGGTCTAGGAATATTCCTCTTCACCTGCGCCGGCGTCTTAAGCAAGCTCTCGGAGTCCGCCTTGCCGCTGCTCATATTGTCCAGTCACCGCATAGAGAAGAATAAAACAGTTAAGCACAAAGACATATTATATGAAGATACTAAGAATAAAAGGCACAATGCAATTAAGAAGCATGTTGACATAATAAAATGAAGATACTAAGAATAAAAGGCACAATGCAATTAAGAAGCATGTTGACATAATAAAATGAAGATACTAAGAATAAAAGGCACAATGCAATTAAGAAGCATGTTGACAAATAAATACTAAGAATAAAAGACCCTCACCAGCCATCATCGCTCTCACGCTCACTCTCATACTCCATCTCTTTCTCTTTCTCTTTCTCTTTCTCTCGGCCCACTATCACTATCACTATCTTGTGAGTACAAAGTTGAAGGGTCGACGGGTGGAGGCTCATCATAATTGTCATTCGCCTCAAGTAACTTCTCGAGCATAGATATGTCCTTTAGATCCACCACCGACTCACCACGAGTTTACGCATCGTTCCCGAGGTCTTCTTGAACAAACGGTTCTAAAATATATTCCCCGAAGTCCTGTTCCTCTTGATAGAAAATCCCCTCGTATGTCACGGGGTCAATGTTGTTGTAATCATCCTCAGAGGGAATCGGTAGGTTACCATGTGGCGATACCTGGAAGACGACTTCCCAACCCTTGAGTTCCGCTTTCTGGCATGGGTAGGGCAAATAATAAACTTGCTTGGCTTGGTGAGCCACAATAAAGACATCGGCTCCGCTATAGGTGGTTGAAGGCTTAACTTCAACTAACCCAATGGACTTATCACTTCTCTGTCCACCTATTGGGTCGAACCAATGACACTTGAACACGACGATATTGAGTTGCACGTTCGTACGATTGAATGTCAACTCGTATACACTTTGTAACCTTCCGTAGTAATCAAAGTTGTTGGCTCCTTTGGTGAAGACCCCAGTATTTATCGTTTTGGGATTCGCCGCTCTTACGGTGCGTCTCTCGTGTGGAAGCGAAACCCATTCACATCATACTTCTCATACTTGGTCACCTCACGGCTACAACCTTGGGAAACACATTTCAACTCATCTATCATATCAACGTTTCTCTCACGGCCCTACAAGAACATTTCAAATTTGTTGTGTGCATTAGTTACGTGTAATAAGAGGGACAAGTCACGTGTTGCAATGTAAGAGGAAAGGTTAGAAATTACTTTTTCCATGAACCATGTCACAAAGTTTTTATTAATTCCGGAGCACCGTCTTTCAGTAGAGTGTCCATCTCCGAGGTTTCGGGCAATTCATCATACGGCCACATTTCATCCGTGAATTCGCTGAAAGGAGAAAATAAGCATTAGACCGAGACGAGGTTACTAGCTGCAAAGTAATTTGTTCACCATTTTACCTTACGAATGGGATCACTTCCTCCATGTTCATAAGCACATATAGCATTATACAATCCTTCTCTTCGTTCTCCAATTTATATTTTGTTCCTTTACCAGCCTTGCCACCGGGGAATTGGAATAGTTTTAGCTTGGGGTCATTCTCGGGCACGTCGACATTGTAACGAGTGACCGGGTTATGCTGAGTGGGAACATCATCGGGATAGTACGTTGTCGCGGCATCTGCCATCTCCCGAAGGCATATTGCCTCAGCTATGCATGCTTCAATCTTGGCCTTGTTTCCAGTTATCTTTCGAATATACTTAAACTCTCTCTCAATACGTAAGCGCTAACGAAACTGCACCGGACCACCCAAGAGTGCCTCGTTGGCGAGGTGCACAATGAGATGTGCCATCGGAGTAAAGAAGCCTGGCGGAAATATCATCTCCAAATTGCATAGCAACTCCGGCACTGTATGTTGTAGCTTTGCAATAACCTCGGGACATATCTGCTTAGCACAGAGCGTGCGGAAGAAATGGCTCAACTGCGCAAGCACTCGCCAGACTTTCTCGGGGATATACCCTCGAAGCATCACCGGCATGAGCCGCTGAATCCATATATGATAGTCGTGACTCTTGAGCCCGGTGACTTTTCCCGTCGAAAGATTAACTCCCTTACTCATATTCGAGCAATAACCATCCGGGAACATCACGACGTATTTGAGCCACCCGAATGCCTCCTTCTTTTGGATGGAATCAAGGCAGAAGTTGGCATGCGGCTTGAACCAATTCTTTTGACGGCCAATAGGACGCTTCATGTGTAATTTTTCCCTATCACAGAGGATCTCAATATCGACTCTAGCCTTGACATTATCCTTTGACTTCCGGGAATGTTCGGGCATGTGTGAAAGACGGACTCCGTGACATTCTTTACAGTGTGCATCACATCGATGTTATGGGGAAGTTCGAGGTCCTTGTAATACTCGAGCTTCGTTAAAGCCGCCTCGTGAGTCCAGTTGTGCGTTACACCATATCCCTCAAATTGATGGCCAGTTGGCGTCGCTGCCGGCACGAGAGCACGTAGCTCGGCTTCAACAAGTGTACCATCAAACTTCGGCACATCTTTTTTTTCATGCACAACTTTGCCCTTCTTGAAGTTCTTTTTGTCTTCTCTAAACGGATGCCTCCTTTTGAGGAACTGTCGATTCGTGTCAAACGCAACATACTTGCGACCCTTACGTAGCCAAAGGAACTCAAGCCGATGCCTGCACACCGGGCATGGCCACTTACCAGTGTACACCATCCACATGTTAGGGCGTACCCGGGCATGTCATGCATGGTATACTGCAACCAAACTCTCATGCAGAAGTTTGTCTTCGATGCTCGGTCGTACGTCAATGTCCCGTGGTGCCAAGAGTGGTTCAAATCTTCCACAATCGGCTGCATGTAGACACTCAAATTCTTCCCCGGGTAATGAGGGCCTGGAATGATCAGCGACGAAACATGGTCTTCCTCGTCATTAGGACTCCGGAGGGAGATTGAGCGGAATAACAAACACGGGCCAGCAAGCTGTAATTGGCATTGGACATACCATATGGATTGAAGCCATACGTTGCTATCGCAATTCTGACATTCCGAGCCTCGGCTGCCTTAAGGCGGTGTTTTGTATCGAAGTTCTTCCATGCCGTACCATCGGATGGATGTCCCATCTTCAACTTCTTGTTTTCGTCCACGAATCTCTTCCCATACTTGTGCCACGTCATCTGTTTGGCTGTCTCCTCGTGCATGTAAAGCCGCTGGATTCTTTTTATGAATGGGAGATATCGAAGAATCGACTTTGTGGTGCTTGACTGCCTCACCTGACCATCCTTTCCCGTTACCTCTTCATACCTAGGCGCTTCTGAGATGTGACAGTACTTGTCATCCGCATACGCTCTCAAAAATAGAACTCAGCATTTCGGAAAACAGTCTATCCTTTGATAATCCATGTTGAGGTCCTTCATGATTCTCCTCGTCGCGTGCGAGCTTTGAGGCGGACAATGATCTTTGGGCAACATGTTACCAGTTGTTTTCGAGACTTGCTTCAAAGCCCTCACGGGTGGTGTTGTACCGGGTCTTGTCGGCTAGACATTGGGAGATGGCATCGAGCTGAGAAATCGCGGCGCCCTCGTACAGAGGCCTCTTAGCCGCGGCAATCATATCATAGGCCTTCGCGGTTGGCTCTGGTTCCTCCGGTTCTGGCGGCGCCTCCGGTTCTGGCGGCGCCTCCGGTTCTGGCGGCGAATCCGGGACATCGGCATGGACGAGATCATCTAGAAAGTCTCTAACTCCATCGTACGCATTGCCATTGAGCCGCTGCCGCATCACCTCACCTCTGTCACGTTCGCGCTCATCAAAGTCGATTTCCGTGACGTACCCATGCATATACCCATATTGCGTAAGGTGTCTATACATTTCATCCTTCCCACGACGTTGACGCTTCACGCGCGAACACAGGGGCAAAGTGCCCGAACCAGCCCCTTTGTACCACGCGCTAACTCATTCACTAGAAAATGGGTCTTCCTTGTCCACTCATCTGTTTTCTCGCCGCACTAACACGCTCATTGTACATCCATCCATTATCAGCCATCCTCTCGCTTTATTGGGAGCCAAACCACGGACATAGCATTTATATCAAATAGGAAATTAAATGCATCATATTTTTATTTATTTTACCGGGCGAAACGCATGCATCAACCTACATCTCTACTAGGTGGGCTCTAGCAGCCGCCGGATCCGTAGTTGGCTACGTTCTCCATGCTCTACCCCGGTCAAGTCAGAATTTCGGCAGCACCTCCCGCTGCTCTCCCGATACACGTCTCGGCAAAAAGCCGAGAGGATGTGCATCCGGAGAACAACGGGGAGGCGCCGCCGAAATCCTGACTCGGACCGGAGTAGAACATGGAAAACGTAGACAACTACGCATCCGCCGACTGTCCCGTAAATGCCGCAAGCGTTACGGTTCAAAATATGCGGACCACTAATGCATATTTATCCGCGTAACGCTCGCGGACGGGAAGTGACACCTAGGTTACGCAACTGGACTTGGAAAATGAATCTAGTGACATAAGAAAATGCGGAGAAGAAGTTGGAAATTTAGCTCACCCTCGGCTGAAGAGGAAGTAGTCCAACAACGGAGTGTCGATGTCGGCGAACGTCGAGAAGCGCGTCAAAGATCCGGGATCGTCACGCCGGGGTGCTCATGACGAGGCGGTCACCACATGGCCTATTACAAATTCACATTATTAGAACAAATTCACATTTGCATTTCTATTTCCATTATTAAACAAATTCATTTCTATTTCTATTACACATTTCCATTTCATTTCTATTTCTTTCCAATTTTCAAATCAATTTCAATTTCAATTTCTATTTCTTTCAATTTCAATTTCAATTTCAATTACTATTTCTTTCTTTCTATTTCAAATCAATTACACATTTCAATTACTATTTTCTTACACATTTCAATTTCAACAACTAAAACCAATACACAAATAAAAAAAAGAAATCTTACCGTGGGCGGGGGCGCGAGGAGGAGGCCGGCCAGGGAGCTCGGTGGGCGGGGGCGCGAGGAGGAGGCCGTCCAGGGGACGGCGGGCGGGGGCGTGAGGAGGAGGAGAGCGGCTGCTGGCGGCGGCGTGAGGTGGAGGGGAGCTCGGGAGAGGTGGAGGCGGCAGCGGCGCGAGTTGGAGGAGGAGCCGGGGAGGGCGGCGGGGTGGGGTAAGGCGCAGGCGGCGTCGCGGTGAGGAGATGGCGGCGGGAAGCGGCTCGGGAGGCGCAGCGACGGCGGGAGGGCTGCTCGGGAGGCGCAGACGGCGGCGCGGGCGGCGGGAGGCGGCGACGGGCAGGCGGGAGCTCGGGCTCGGGGGAGGGCGCGTGGTGGTTAGGGTTAGGTGCTGGTCTGGCTCGACCAGCACATAACTGACCCGGCCGACCGACCGTCCCTATGCCGAGGGCCAGGCATATGCCGAGGGCAGCCCTCGGCATAGCCCCTTTTTTTATTTTTCAATTTTTTTTGTATTTAAATTTTATTAATGTCAATTATATTTATTAAATTATATATTTCCATGCAAATTTGTTTTAATCTTCTACATTCCCAAGCTATGCGTATAAATATTTTTACCATATCTTAACTTAATATTCCCCCTGGTAGACGAAACCCTAATCCGGGAGCCCCGCAGATCTACCCCTTTGACCGACCTCCGATGATAGCTGACCCATGGACTTTTCTCTTCCCTTGTGTTGTGTTAGGTCATCGGAACATGTAGTATCAATAGTTACCCTATCGGCGCATCAATATTCCCACCGGTGGAAGAAACCCTAATCTGGGAGCCCCGCAGATCTACCCCTTTGACTGCATCCCATCGGGGGTCCCCCGGTGGGCATATGCCTCCACTTGAGCTTGGTTAGGTCATAGGTACATGTGGAAACAAGGATCATCCCATATGATCTCAAGTTTCTCTCCGGTTCAACTCCGAGGGAGTTCCCCCCTGTACATGCAGAATCTGCCTAAGTGTAGGAACCCCCTGTCCGAGAAGCCGGACACACCTGGGGGGGTAGCCTTGGATATAGAACCATCTCAAATCACTTTTGTGCATTCCATGTGGACACACACAAGTTTTGGGGCCATTCCCTAGATCCGATGCTCGATTTCCGACGAAACCCTAGTTCTGTTGACCGCGCGGTCTACCCCTTTGACTGCATCCCATCGGGGGTCCCCCGGTGGGCATATGCCTCCATTTGAGCTTGGTTAGGTCATAGGTACATGTGGAAACAAGGATCATCACATATGATCCCAAGTTTCTCTCCGGTTCAACTCCGAGGGAGTTCCCCCCTATACATGCAGAATCTGCCTAAGTGTAGTAACCCCCGTCCGAGAAGCCGGACACACCGGGGGTAGCCTTGGATATAAAACCATCTCAAATCACTTTTGTGCATTCCATGTGGACACACACAAGTTTTGGGGCCATTCCCTTGATCTGATGCTCGATTTCCGATGAAACCCTAGTTACGTTGACCGCGCGGTCTACCCTTTGATCGCATCCCATCGGGGGTCCCCCGGTGGGCATATGCCTCCATTTGAGCTTGGTTAGGTCATAGGTACATGGTAAAACAAGGATCATCCCATATGATCTCAAGTTTCTCTCCGGTTCAACTCCGAGGGAGTTCCCCCCTATACATGCAGAATCTGCCTAAGTGTAGGAACCCCCTGTCCGAGAAGCCGGACACACCTGGGGGGGTAGCCTTGGATATAGAACCATCTCAAATCACTTTTGTGCATTCCATGTGGACACACACAAGTTTTGGGGCCATTCCATAGATCCGATGCTCGATTGACGAGGAAACCCTAGTTATGTTGACCGCGCGGTCTACCCTTTGATCGCATCCCATCGGGGTCCCCGGTGGGCATATGCCTCCATTTGAGCTTGGTTAGGTCATAGGTACATGTGGAAACAAGGATCATCACATATGATCCCAAGTTTCTCTCCGGTTCAACTCCGAGGGAGTTCCCCCTATACATGCCGAATCGGCCTAAGTGTAGTAACCCCCTGTCCGAGAAGCCGGACACACCTGGGGGGTAGCCTTGGATATAAAACCATCTCAAATCACTTTTGTGCATTCCATGTGGACACACACAAGTTTTGGGGCCATTCCCTAGATCCGATGCTCGATTTCTGACGAAACCCTAGTTCTATTGACTGCGCGGTCTACCCCTTTGACTGCATCCCATCGGGGGTCCCCCGGTGGGCATATGCCTCCATTTGAGCTTGGTTAGGTCATAGGTACATGTGGAAACAAGGATCATCACATATGATCCCAAGTTTCTCTCCGGTTCAACTCCGAGGGAGTTCCCCCCTATACATGCAGAATCTGCCTAAGTGTAGGAACCCCCTGTCCGAGAAGCCGGACACACCTGGGGGGGTAGCCTTGGATATAGAACCATCTCAAATCACTTTTGTGCATTCCATGTGGACACACACAAGTTTTGGGGCCATTCCCTTGATCCGATGCTCGATTTCCGATGAAGCCCTAGTTCTGTTGACCGCGCGGTCTACCCCTTTGACTGCATCCCATCGGGGGTCCCCCGGTGGGCATATGCCTCCATTTGAGCTTGGTTAGGTCATAGGTACATGTGGAAACAAGGATCATCACATATGATCCCAAGTTTCTCTCCGGTTCAACTCCGAGGAGTTCCCCCTATACATGCGAGACCGCCTAAGTGTAGGAACCCCCTGTCCGAGAAGCCGGACACACCTGGGGGGGTAGCCTTGGATATAGAACCATCTCAAATCACTTTTGTGCATTCCATGTGGACACACACAAGTTTTGGGGCCATTCCCTTGATCCGATGCTCGATTTCCGATGAAACCCTAGTTGGTTGACCGCGCGGTCTACCCCTTTGACTGCATCCCATCGGGGGTCCCCCGGTGGGCATATGCCTCCATTTGAGCTTGGTTAGGTCATAGGTACATGTGGAAACAAGGATCATCACATATGATCCCAAGTTTCTCTCCGGTTCAACTCCGAGGGAGTTCCCCCTATACATGCAGACCGCCTAAGTGTAGTAACCCCCGTCCGAGAAGCCGGACACACTGGGGGTAGCCTTGGATATAAAACCATCTCAAATCACTTTTGTGCATTCCATGTGGACACACACAAGTTTTGGGGCCATTCCCTTGACCTGATGCTCGATTTCCGATGAAACCCTAGTTCTGTTGACCGCGCGGTCTACCCCTTTGACTGCATCCCATCGGGGGTCCCCCGGTGGGCATATGCCTCCATTTGAGCTTGGTTAGGTCATAGGTACATGGTAAAACAAGGATCATCCCATATGATCTCAAGTTTCTCTCCGGTTCAACTCAGGGAGTTCCCCCTATACATGCGGGAATCCGCCTAAGTGTAGGAACCCCCTGTCCGAGAAGCCGACACAGCTGGGGGTAGCCTTGGATATAGAACCATCTCAAATCACTTTTGTGCATTCCATGTGGACACACACAAGTTTTGGGTCCATTCCCTAGATCCGATGCTCGATTTCCGATGAAACCCTAGTTACGTTGACCGCGCGGTCTACCCCTTTGATCGCATCCCATCGGGGGTCCCCGGTGGTCATATGCCTCCATTTGAGCTTGGTTAGGTCATAGGTACATGTGGAAACAAGGATCATCCCATATGATCACAAGTTTCTCTCCGGTTCAACTCCGAGGAGTTCCCCCTATACATGCAGACCGCCTAAGTGTAGGAACCCCCGTCCGAGAAGCCGGACACACCCGGGGGGTCGCCTTGGATATAAAACCATCTCAAATCACTTTTGTGCATTCCATGTGGACACACACAAGTTTTGGGGCCATTCCCTACATCGATGCTCGATTTCCGACGAAACCCTAGTTACGTTGACCGCGCGGTCTACCCCTTTGATCGCATCCCATCGGGGTCCCCCGGTGGGCATATGCCTCCATGTGATCTGGGTTAGGTCATAGGTACATTTGGAAACAAGGATCATCACATATGATCCCAAGTTTCTCTCCGGTTCAACTCAGGGAGTTCCCCCTCATACATGCAGAATCCGCACAAGTGTAGGAACCCCCGTCCGAGAAGCCGACACACCTGGGGGTAGCCTTGGATATAAAACCATCTCAAATCACTTTTGTGCATTCCATGTGGACACACACAAGTTTTGGGGCCATTCCCTAGATCAGATGCTCGATATCCGACGAAACCCTAGTTACGTTGACCGCGCGGTCTACCCCTTTGATCGCATCCCATCGGGGTCCCCGGTGGGCATATGCCTCCATTTGAGCTTGGTTAGGTCATAGGTACATGTGGAAACAAGGATCATCACATATGATCCCAAGTTTCTCTCCGGTTCAACTCCGAGGAGTTTCCCCCTATACATGCGAGAATCCGCCTAAGTGTAGTAACCACCGTCCGAGAAGCCGGACACACTGGGGGTAGCCTTGTATATAGATCCATATCAAATCACTTTTGTGCATTCCATGTGGACACACACAAGTTTTGGGGCCATTCCCTAGATCCGATGCTCGATTTCCGACGAAACCCTAGTTACGTTGACCGCGCGGTCTACCCCTTTGATCGCATCCCATCGGGGTCCCCGGTGGGCATATGCCTCCATTTGAGCTTGGTTAGGTCATAGGTACATGTGGAAACAAGGATCATCACATATGATCCCAAGTTTCTCTCCGGTTCAACTCGAGGAGTTCCCCCTATACATGCAGAATCCGCCTAAGTGTAGTAACCCCCGTCCGAGAAGCCGACACACTGGGGGGTAGCCTTGGATATAAAACCATCTCAAATCACTTTTGTGCATTCCATGTGGACACACACAAGTTTTGGGGCCATTCCCTTGATCTGATGCTCGATTTCCGATGAAACCCTAGTTACGTTGACCGCGCGGTCTACCCCTTTGACTGCATCCCATCGGGGGTCCCCCGGTGGGCATATGCCTCCATTTGAGCTTGGTTAGGTCATAGGTACATGGTAAAACAAGGATCATCCCATATGATCTCAAGTTTCTCTCCGGTTCAACTCCGAGGGAGTTCCCCCCTATACATGCAGAATCTGCCTAAGTGTAGGAACCCCCTGTCCGAGAAGCCGGACACACCTGGGGGGGTAGCCTTGGATATAGAACCATCTCAAATCACTTTTGTGCATTCCATGTGGACACACACAAGTTTTGGGGCCATTCCATAGATCCGATGCTCGATTTCCGATGAAACCCTAGTTCTGTTGACCGCGCGGTCTACCCCTTTGACTGCATCCCACCGGGTTAGAGTTAGGGTTAGGTTAGGGTTAGAGTTAGCAATGTATGTGGAAACCCTAGGGTTAGGGTTAGGGCTAGAGTTAGGGTTAGGGTTAGAGTTAGCAATGTATGTGGAAACCCTAGGGTTAGGGTTAGGGCTAGAGTTAGGGTTAGGGTTAGAGTTAGCAATGTATGTGGAAACCCTAGGGTTAGGGTTAGGGCTAGAGTTAGGGTTAGGGTTAGGGTTAGAGTTAGGGTTAGAGTTAGGGTTAGAGTTAGGGTTAGGGTTAGGGTTAGAGTTAGGGTTAGGGAAACCGTAGGGCGGGGACCCCGCGGATCTACCCATATGTACATCGATAGCAAATGTTGGGCCTAGTGGCTCCGGTTGACCCGTCTGCGAAGAGCGTCACCCGTGGGACCTACATATGCCATCTACGAATTCTTAAAAAATAGAACCATTTTTTACATAATTCATACTAGTAAATAAATAATAGAAACATATTATAAAGTAATATGAGAGAGAAAAAAAATTAAAAAAAACCCTATATGCCGAGGGTGGCCGTCGGCATAGGGTGGCCATGCCCTATGCCGAGGGTGGCCCTCGGTGTCTGGCTGACGCCGTGAGCGGGCGGTGACGGCGCGGACTGGGGCAGGGGCGATGCCGGTGCTACGCCGAGGGCCAAGTTGACGCCGACGGCTGCCCTCGGCGTAGCCTCCTCTACGCCGACGGTATGTGTACGCCGACGGTCGTGTTCCGGCGGTGCCCTGGCGAGGAGGTACGCCGACGGCCCCGATAAAAAGCCCTCGGCGTAGAGCTTGGCCGTCGGCGTCTGGCTCCATTCCTGTAGTGTTTGCCTATTTGTTTCTGATGGCTATGCTGTTTTCAAATTAGGTAGCTGGCATTTCCTATATCTCTGTAATTCCTGTCTTTGAGCCATAGACACACTTTAAGATTAAACCACAACACACAGGAGGATAGTTGCATTGATCAGGTTAAAATATTCCCACGAGCGTACAAATTTTTTTGGGATTTTATTCAGCAAACAAACGAAATAACTGGCCGCTACGCTATGTGACAATAAAGTTGTAGGTGAGATTATGCAGCGTTTTTTTTTTTTTTTTTTTTTTTTGAACAAAGAACGGCCTTGAGAGGCCTAGAAGCTGCTTATACAAACGGTGGGTACAGAATTTTACAAGGAGGCCCTTTGGCGTCTATTGCACAGCAAAACCTAGAATTTGAAGAAAAGGCCTCCAATTTTACATAAAGGACCCTGACACTAAAAATAATAAAGCAATCAGGTGCCTGGGAACCAACTCCACCGCCGCTCGTCGGCGACCTCAAGGCGTAGCCACCGCCGAGGTCAGAGAAGAAGAAGCTCGAATGGATCTCATTGCCGACGAAGAATCGAAGCCGCCAGCTACCACAGCGCCACCGGGGACGAACCACTTGGAAGCGATGCAGCGTCGAGCTCCAGCGACTGGATTCAGATAGGGCCTCCGCCATGGAGGTAGAATTCGGGCCGCCGTCTCGGCCAAAGGTCACAACGTCAAACTTGGACGCCATGTGTTCCGCACGAGGAAATCTGAACAACGCAGCTTCATAGCACCACTTCGGCAAGATCCGATAAAGACAGCCGCAGAAAGCAGCATCACCACCGCAGCCCCTCCCCGCGCCACCACGGCAGGCCAGAGCTGACCGCAGCACTTTGCTCCTCCGCTGTAGTCGACATCGGCAAACAAAACAGGAACTCCAATCCAGCGCCAGATGCGCCGTGCTGTGCCTATGCTCCCCCTCGCCACCAAGGCCGGCCAGGAGCCGAAACGAAGCACTTCTCACAGCGCCGCCATGGTAATCCCCCTCACCTCCATGGCCGGACAGGAGTACCACAACCTTGCTGCTATCTTGCACAGGAAGAAGACCTGCATCCACCGATTTATTGAGGGAGACCATGTCGCTCCAATCCCAGCTACTCTCCGACCAGAGGAGCAGCAGCAGAGAGAGGAGAGACCCTACACCATGGATTCGGCAGGAGAAATCCATGGCACCGCTCCAAGCTACAGGGCAGACGCCCAAACACGGCAGAACGCCAAAACAGAGAAAAACCTACAAGATCTACTACCTAGCTACTCCGGCGCCGCTCCAGAACCAGCTCCAGCCAGCTAATCTGGCGGAGAGGCCGTCGGATGGCCCGGTCAAAAGCTGGCGACTCTCAAGGCTCTGGAGGAAGGGGAGCGGAGAGAAAGAGGAAAAACTCCCGGGAGGGCGTCGAGATTATGCAGCGTGACATCATTCCTGGATCATGCACAGCAAACTCGCTGTCGCCGCTGAAAAAATTGACGTTTCTCTGTGAAGACATGCTCCCAGTCCCAGGCGAACAACTGCACCTATAACCACACCAGATTGGCCCAGGCCATTGGGCCAGCCCAATTTATCCATTTGGCTTAGTACTTTTAGGAACAATTTAAATATATTCACCCTTCATAAAATCTGAAAACTAATAGTCTTGGATAAGTAAGTTCTTACACATACATAATAAGGGCTCAAGATTCTATTTTAGTTTTGCAAACTTGTTTGAACCATGATTTTAAAAATCATTTGATCCAAATCTTATTTGTTAGGAAATTGAATATGAGATGGGAGAGGTTTTTATTTTATGGTGAAGGAAGAAGCTTTTATTAGATCTTAGGATCGCACATGCATCTTTGTGCAAAAATATACCCACCACGAAGTGTATAATGCATCATTGAAAGTACTTTATTTTAACATTAAAAAATGGCAAAACATTCTTCTACTTTGATATTATTGGTTAGTATGGTACAAGGTATCGTTGCACAAAAAAGACTCATTTTTACTAAATTTTAGTTCATCACACACGATTTTATAACGGTCTCTGATTACCTCCTACATCGCATACCTTTTCCCCTGAAAAAACGTATGCTATTGCCCCTTACATCACACACCCTTTTCCTTTTGAAAAAAGGCATGTGCAATGCATCACAAAAAGTACACTATTTTTTGCCTTAATAAAATGGTAAAAACATTCTTATACTTTAACATGGTTTGTTAGTATGGTACAAAAGGCACCGCTGCGAAAAACAATGAAAACTTCTTCCTTCACCATTGTATGAATTTATTTAGTGCAAAACACGCAGCTTTACTTTCCAAACTGTAATTGCCCTCTACATTGAACACGATTTTTCCAAAAAAAAAAACGTGTGTGATGTAAAGCGAACGGTTTAGTAGAGAAGAACTGGTGGCGATATTCTGGAATCCTCACGCGGGTGGGAGCTTGCATATGTTTTTTTTGCATGGCAAGGGTTATGTACATAACACATGGAAAAGGCCTTGGTGTGCTAAGGGGGGTCATTAAAACGCCCCATATGTACTGGTGACTATTTTAACAAAGACAAAAGCTTTTCTATCAAATAATTAAGAAAATATGTTCAATTAGTTAGCAAAAATATGTTCAATTAGTCAACACATGGCGCCACGACTACATTCGCCACGGGTTCAAGCCCACTAAACAACCAAGCGCAAACTCGAAACACCGCTCCGTTAACTCCAGGCGATGTTTTACCACCGCCGGAGAGAAGACACCATGGCTGTTATGGGAGGAGAAGACACGGGACACTCAAACATAGTTGAATAATGCAACCCTATGAGGAGTCGACAACACTGACAAAGTTGTCAGGGCTGCTGCCCCGACATCTCCGCCATGTCCAGCTGACCGCCAACACCACATTCTAGGACATGTGCTAATTATTGCACACGACTTTAAATTTGTGATTAATCTTCTCCTAAATGGTTTTAATATTCATCTAAATAATTCTTAAACCAATCCCTAAATATAAATTTATAATTAACCTTGTAAATATCTACTATTTTTAATATACTTGGATATAGGGTATAGATTATTGTTGAGCATAGTTGTAAGAAAATGATGTAACTAATCTATTATTTCAAATGTATATTTGGATACATCTAATTATTATTTTTACTAACCTTTGCACGCAATAAAAATATGCAATTAATTTTCATATGAATGCCTACTATTTGGATATGCATCCAACTAACGTGGAAACAAAAGTACTCGTAGTTGCATCCATAAAAAATGTAATTAGCCTCATTATAAATAACTTGTTTTTTAGTAAACTTTGATATTGGTTCCAATTTATTGGTGAGAAAGGATGTAAAAATACTTATTTGCAATTAATCTCTTCTTTCAAATGCATATTTAGACATACATCCAATTATTACCTTTTTTTACTATGGGTCCACCCAATAAAAAGTTGCAATCAATTTCCTTGTAAATGCCAACTATTTGGATATGCATCCAATTAATTTTTCCTATCATAGTTACATGTATTTAAGTTCCCTTGTTTCGGTTGTTTTGGCTCAATCTCACACCACCAACTCACCAAAGTCCACATAAACCACCTCATCATCTCAAGCTCCAAATCTTCATCAATCATGAGGACATGCACCTTCCTCGTTGTTGTTGTCGCGATGATCTACGCCATCGCTACACCCGCCACGGGCTGCGGTGAGTCATATGGGACGGTATCGATAGAAGGTGGATGGGAACTTATCCCGAACGTCAACGACCAACATATTCAGGATCTCGGCAGGTGGGCAGTTTTGGAGTTCCTCAAGCACGCAAACTGTATGCTCAAGTTTAACAAGGTGGTGAGCGGCAAGGAGCAGGTCGTGTCCGGCATGAAGTATGAGCTTATCATCGACGCGTCGGACGCTAGTGGGAAACTTGGTACGTACAAGGCCGAGGTGTACGAGCAGGAGCGGACCAAGACACGCAAGCTCGTATCCTTCAGCAAGGCCAACTAGAGAGAGTGGCGGTGGTTTTGGCTAGTAATAATACATGTGTTTTGAGATCATGTTAGTTGTTCTAGTATATCTAATAAGTGTAAAATTATCTGCATACATCTTTAATAGTATTCTATAAATCGTCAATAGAGTGCTCGCAGGCTATGGTATTCTATAAATTTTGATGCGGATGACTATCCATGGTTCCCCTAATGTTGTTCTTTACCTGTTTGTTTCTGATGGCTATACTGTTTTCAAATTAGTTGGCTGGCATTTCCTATCCCTGCAATTCCTTGATCCGTGGGAATGGACCAAGAGGTTAGATATGTTTGCACGTATAAAATATCATCAAGTTATCTACTTTGTGCGGTGCCCTGTCTTTGAAGAGTAAACACACTTTAAGATAACGTTAAACAGTAACACATCAGAGGATAGTTGCAACGGTCGGATTAAAATATTCCGACAAACGTACTGATGTATGGGGTATTAGAATTTCTTCTGCAAACTAACGAAATAATTAACCTTCCATTATGTGCTAAATATACGGTTGTAGTGGGTGTGATTATGCAGCGTGACATCATGCACTACGGACAAGCTGTCGCCACCGAATAATTTGACGTTTCGCCTGACCAGGAGCTCGTTTCATGCCGTTTTCTCTCAAGAAACTGGCACCATCACGCCGTACATGCTCCTAGGTGAACCACCGCTTCCATGACGACCGGAGGATTAATTTGTTCGGCCGTGCGGGGCCAACGGAATCGAAAGGAACAGCGTGAAGCGTGCACACCGCACTGGTTCGCCATTCGGACCGACCCTACCTTATCAACTCAGCGTGACTTGTGTATTGGCTAAACACTACTCCACCATTTAAAAAAAATATCTTCTCAACTTTATCTAGATACGGAGGTATATAAGCATATTTTAGTTATAGATTTATCAGTATCTAGAAAAATTTATAAAGTTTTTTAGGAATGGAAGAAGTATAAATTGTGTGACACAAAAGCACGTGCGAGAGGCACTACAGGAATGGTGACAGATGCCGACGGCCAGAGTGTACGCCGACGGCTTTTTATCGGGGCCGTCGGCGTACGGCCTCGCCGGGGCAGCTCACGAACCCGACCGTCGGCGTACGAACACCGTCGGCGTAGAGGAGGCTACGCCGAGGGCAGCCGTCGGCGTCACCTTGGCCCTCGGCGTAGCACCGGCATCGCCTCTGGCCCAGCCCGCGCCGTCGACGCCCGCTCACGGCGTCACTCAGACGCCGACGGCCACCCTCGGCATAGGGCATGGACACCCTATGCCGACGGCCACCCTCGGCATATAGTATTTTTTTATTTTTTTTATTTTTTTCCCTCTCTCATATTACTTTATAATATGTTTCTATTATTTATTTACTAGTATGAATTATGTAGATGGCATATGTAGGTCCCATGCATGGGTGACGCTCTTCGCAGACGGGTCAACCGGAGCCACTAGGTCATCCATTCCGATGAAAACAAAGTAAACTAAGAGGAACGAAATTTGTTGTAGAAAAGGGGAAACATTTAAATATTCTGAAATACACATAGAATTATATGAAGTCAGCCATTTTCTACCTCATCCGACTCAAAATAATTGATGCAACTCACAAGTATATATACTTCCTCTTGCTCTGTTGTGAATTAGATGTTGCAGATTTATCTAAATTTAATGTATCTATGCACTAAAATACGTATAGAATGCTTATAAAACGAGTGTATCAAGACAAATCTCCTACATCCATTTTTGGAGTACTTGTAGTGCACGTAATATATGACTGCGCCAAATAAAAACTTGTATGTTTATAGGTTGTACTTTTATTTAAATACCTTTTTCTTTTGTACTAAGTGAATGCGTTTAAAATCATACAAAGTATCAATGTGTTCAGACTATTTTGTTGTTTTTGCATCAAATGGTTGTATGCTTGAGAGTTCGTCCCATCTTACTTTTTTCATCCCTAGCTAGTCGCTAGTGCGGCTGATACATCTCATAAACATATCCTCTTCTAGTGTTCTGTCATCATATAATTCATTCATCTTAAACCGATCAAGCATTAGATCTTCCGGTTGATAAATACATTTGCAAAGTAGATAAGAGCATCTCCTTAATCCAGAAGTGCACTATTGCATTGCGCTAATTGCATATGGAGCTCTTCCAGATGCAGCCGATGACTACATACACATGGCAGAGTTGACATGCTCCAAGACTGTCTATAGGTTTTTCCAAGCCATCATAGCGGTATTTGAGAGCACCGACGACAGATGATATAGCTCAGATCCTGGCACAAAATGCCGCTCTGTCTAGACAACTTTGTCAATGCCGCCACCCCGACATCCAACTCCGCCAGGTCCAGCTGGCCGCCAACACAACATTCCAGGACATGTAGTAATTATTGCACACACTTTAAATTTGTGATTAATCTTCTCCTAGCTAGATGGTTTTTAATATGCATCTAAATAATTCTTCTATGAATCCCTAATTAACGTGCACCCAATATAAATTTATAATTAACCTTTTAAATATCTACTATTTTTTAATATACTTGGATATCGTATATTGTTTATTGTTGAGCATAGGTGTAAGAAAAGGCTTTAATTAATCTATTCTTTCAAATGCATTTTTGGATACATCTAATTGTTTGTTTACTAACCAGCCCACCCAATAAAAAGATGCAACCAATTTTCACATTTTTTTTGACACAAAACCAATTTTCACATAAATGCCTACTATTTGAATATGCATCCAACTAATATGGCAACAAAAGTACCCGTAGTTGCATCCATAGAAATTTGTAATTAGTCTCATTAATCTCTTCTTTCAAATGCATATTTTGACATACATCCAATTACTACTTTTTTGTACTGATGGGTCTACCCAATAAAAATTTGCAATCAATTTCCTTGTAAATGCCTACTATTTGGATATGCATCCAATTAATTTTTCCTATCATAGTTACATGTATTTAAGTTCCCTTCTTTCGGTTGTTTTGGATCAAGATCACAACACCAACTCGCCAAAGTCCACATAAACCACATCGCCATCTCAAGCTCCAAATCTTCATCAATCATGAGGACATGCACCTTCCTCGTCGTTGTTGCCGCGATGATCTACGCCATGGCTACACCCGCCACGGGCTGCGGTGAGTCATATGGGACAACATCGATAGAAGGTGGATGGGAACTTATCCCGAACATCAACGACCAACATATTCAGGAGCTCGGCAGGTGGGCAGTTTTGGAGTTCCTCAAGCACGCAAACTGCGTGCTCAAGTTCAACAAGGTGGTGAGCGGCAAGGAGCAGGTCGTGTCCGGCATGAACTATGAGCTTGTCATCGAGGCGTCGGATCCCAGTGAAAAACTTGGCCGGTACAAGGCAGAGGTGTACGAGCAGGCGCGAACCAAGGCACGCAAGCTCTTATCCTTCAGCAAGGCCAACTAGAGCGAGAGGCGGTGTCTTTGCTAGTAGTAATACATGATGTGTCGTGAGATCATGTTAGCTGTTTTGGTATATCCAATAAGTGTCAAATTATATGCATACATTTTAATGGTATTCTATAAATCGTCAATAGAGTGCTTGCAGGCTATGGTATTCTATAGAGTCTGATGCGGATGTACAACTATCTCGAGTTAACTAACGCTGTTCTTTGCCTATTTGTTTCTGTGCCTATTTGTTTCTGATGGCTATACTGTTTTCAAATTAGGTAGCTGGCATTTCCTATCCCTGCAATTTCTTGGTCCGTGGCAATGGACCAAGAGCTTAGATATGTTTGCACGTATAAAGCATCACCAATTTATCTGCTTTGTGCCCTGTCTTTGAAGAGTAGACACACTTTAAGATAACGTTAAACAGTAACACAACAGAGGATAGTTTGCAACGATCGGATTAAAATATCCCCACGAATATATGGCAGGCCAAATTAAAACTTGTATATTTATAGGTTCCACTTTTGTCTAAATACTTTTTATTTTGTACTAAGTGAATGCGTTTAAAATCATACAAAGTATCAATGTGTTCGGACTATTTTGATTTTTTCGCATCAAATGTTTGTATGCTTCAGAGTTCATCTTGTCTTACCTTTTTCATCCCTCGCTCGCCGCTAGTGCGGCCGATACATCATACATCTTATCAGTGGGGGACTCAAGATTTTTATCAACTCTGGATGCATTGTAAGACCGACCAAATATTCATCAAATTTTTATCAAAATAGGCTGCGCCGCTGATGTCTACGTTCCCCCTCCTTTCCTGTAGACAGTGTTGGGCCTCCAAGAGCAGAGGTTTGTAGAACAGCAGCAAGTTTTCCCTTAAATGGATACCCAAGGTTTATCGAACTCAGGGAGGAAGAGGTCAAAGATATCCCTCTCATGCAACCCTGCAACCACAAAGCAAGAAGTCTCTTGTGTCCCCAACACACCTAATAGGTGCACTAGTTCGGCGAAGAGATAGTGAAATACAGGTGGTATGAATATATATGAGCAGTAGCAACGGTGCCAGAAAATAGCTTGATGGTGTGTAGTTGATGGTGGTAGAATTGCAGCAGTAGTAACGCAGTAAAACAGTAAACAAGCAGCGGTGATAGCAGTATTTAGGAACAAGGCCTAGGGATTACACTTTCACTAGTGGACACTCTCAACATTGATCACATAACAGAACAGATAAATGCATACTCTACACTTTTGTTGGATGATGAACGCATTGCGTAGGATTACACGAACCCTCAATGCCGGAGTTAACAAGCTCCACAATTTGTTCATATTTAGTAACCTTATAGTGTAAGATAGATCAACAGACTAAACCAAGTACTAACATAGCATGCACACTTTCACCTTCATGCATATGTAGGAGGAATAGATCACATCAATACCATCATAGTAATAATTAACTCCACAATCTACAAGAGATCATGATCATAGCCTACGACAAGAACCACACGGTGCACACACTAATCACCTTTACACACGTGCAGGAGGAATAGAACTACTTTAATAACATCACTAGAGTAGCACATAGATAAATTGTGATACAAAACTCATATGAATCTCAATCATGTAAAGCAGCTCATGAGATTATTGTATTGAGGTACATGGGAGAGAGATGAACCACATAGCTACAGCGAAGCCCTCAGCCTCAGGGGTGAATTACTCCCTCCTCATCATGGGGGCAGCGATGGCGGTGAAGATGGCGGTGAAGACGGCGGTGGAGATGGCTTCGGGGGCAATTCCCCGTCCGGCAGGGTGCCGGAACAGAGAGTTCGTCCCCCGAATTGGAGTTTCGCGATGGCGGCGGCGCCCGGAGTCTTTCTCGGAGTTTCGTCAATTCAGACGCGTTTTTAGGTCGAAAGGGCTTTTATAGGCGAAGAGGCGGCGCAGGGGGCACCTGGGGGCGCCACACCCTAGGCCGGCGCGGCCTAGGCCTGGCCCGCGCCGCCATGTGGTGTGGTGGCCCCCTGGCCCCTCTCCGACTCTTCTTCGGTGTTCTGGACGCTTTCGGGAAAAAATAGGAGGTTTGGCGTTGATTTCGTCCAATTCCGAGAATATTGCCCGAACAGCCTTTCTGGAACCAAAAACAGCAGAAAACAGGAACTGGCACTGTGGCATCTTGTTAATAGGTTAGTTCCGGAAAATGCATGAAAATGATATAAAGTGTGAACAAAACATGTTGGTATTGTCATAAAACAAGCATGGAACATCGGAAATTATAGATACGTTGGAGACGTATCAGCATCCCCAAGCTTAGTTCCTACTCGTCCTCGAGTAGGTAAACGATAAAAGATAATTTCTGAGGTGACATGCTACCAACATAATCTTAATCATACCATTGTAAAGCATATGAGATGAATGCAGCGATTCGAAACAATGTAAATGCAATGAGTAAACAAGTGAATCATATAGCAAAGACTTTTCATGAATAGTACTTTCGAGACAAGCATCAATAAGTCTTGCATAAGAGTTACTCATAAAGCAATAAATTCATAGTAGAGACATTGAAGCAACACAATGGAAGATTAAATTTCAGCGGTTGCTTTCAACTTATAACATGTATATCTCATGGATATTGTCAACATAGAGTAATATAACAAGTGCAATAAGCAAATATGTAGGAATCAATGCACAGTTCACACAAGTGTTTGCTTCTTGAGATGGAGAGAAATAGGTGAACTAACTCAACAATAAAAGTAAAAGAATGGTCCTTCAAAGAGGAAAAGCATCGATTGCTATATTTGTGCTAGAGCTTTGATTTTGAAAACATAAAGAGAGCATAAAAATAAAATTTTGAGAGGTGTTTGTTGTTGTCAACGAATGGTAGCGGGTACTCTAACCCCCTTGCCAGACAAACCTTCAAAGAGCGGCTCCCATTTTATTTTATTTTTGGATGGCACTCCTTCCAACCTTTCTTTCACAAACCATGGCTAACCGAATCCTCGGGTGCCTGCCAACAATCTCATACCATGAAGGAGTGCCTTTTTATTTTAGTTTTATTATGATGACACTCCTCCCAACCTTTGCTTACACAAGCCATGGCTAACCGAATCCTTCGGGTGCCGTCCAACAATCACATACCATGGAGGAGTGTCTATTTTTGTTAATTAATTTGGGACTGGGAATCCCATTGCCAGCTCTTTTTGCAAAATTATTGGATAAGCGGATGAAGCCACTAGTCCATTGGTGAAAGTTGCCCAACAAGATTGAAAGATAAACACCACATACTTCCTCATGAGCTATAAAACATTGACACAAATCAGAGGTGATAAATTTTGAATTGTTTAAAGGTAGCACTCAAGCAATTTACTTTGGAATGGCGGAAAATACCATGTAGTAGGTAGGTATGGTGGACACAAATGGCATAGTGTTGTTTGGCTCAAGGATTTGGATGCATGAGAAGTATTCCCTCTCGATACAAGGTTTAGGCTAGCAAGGTTATTTGAAACAAACACAAGGATGAACCGGTGCAGCAAAACTCACATAAAAGACATATTGTAAACATTATAAGACTCTACACCGTCTTCCTTGTTGTTCAAACTCAATACTAGAAATTATCTAGACTTTAGAGAGACCAAATATGCAAACCAAATTTTAGCATGCTCTATGTATTTCTTCATTAATGGGTGCAAAGTATATGATGCAAGAGCTTAAACATGAGCACAACAATTGCCAAGTATCACATTACCCAAGACATTATAGCAATTACTACATGTATCATTTTCCAATTCCAACCATATAACAATTTAACGAAGAAGAAACTTCGCCATGAATACTATGAGTAGAAACCAAGGACATACTTGTCCATATGCTACAGCGGAGCGTGTCTCTCTCCCACACAAGCATGATGTAATCCAATTTATTCAAACACAAACAAAAACAAAAACAAACCGACGCTCCAAGAAAAAGCACATAAGATGTGATGGAATAAAAATATAGTTTCAGGGGAGGAACCTGATAATGTTGTCGATGAAGAAGGGGATGCCTTGGGCATCCCCAAGCTTAGACGCTTGAGTCTTCTTGATATATGCAGGGATGAACCACCGGGGCATCCCCAAGCTTAGAGCTTTCACTCTCCTTGATCATAGTATATCATCCTCCTCTCTTGATCCTTGAAAACTTCCTCCACACCAAACTCGAAACAACTCATTAGAGGGTTAGTGCACAATAAAAATTAACATATTCAGAGGTGACACAATCATTCTTAACACTTCTGGACATTGCATAATGCTACTGGACATTAATGGATCAAAGAAATTCATCCAACATAGCAAAAGAGGCAATGCGAAATAAAAGGCAGAATCTGTCAAAACAGAACAGTTCGTATTGACGAATTTTAAAATGGCACCAGACTTGCTCAAATGAAAATGCTCAAATTGAATGAAAGTTGAGTACATATCTGAGGATCATGCACGTAAATTGGCTTAATTTTCTGAGCTACCTACAGGGAGGTGGACCCAGATTCGTGACAGCAAAGAAATCTGGAACTGCGCAGTAATCCAAATCTAGTACTTACTTTTCTATCAACGGCTTAACTTGGCACAACAAAACACAAAACTAAGATAAGGAGAGGTTGCTACAGTAGTAAACAACTTCCAAGATACAAAATAAAAACAAAGTACTGTAGTAAAATAACACATGGGTTATCTCCCAAGAAGTTCTTTTATTTATAGCCATTAAGATGGGCTCAGCAGTTTTGATGATGCACTCGCAAGAAATAGTATTTGAAGCAAAAGAGAGCATCAAGAGGCAAATACAAAACACATTTAAGTCTAACATGCTTCCTATGCATAGGAATCTTGTAAATAAACAAGTTCATGAAGAGCAAAGTAACAAGCATAGGAAGATAAAACAAGTGTAGCTTGAAAAATTTCAGCACATAGAGAGGCATTTTAGTAACATGAAAATTTCTACAACCATATTTTCCTCTCTCATAATAACTTTCAGTAGCATCATGAGCAAACTCAACAATATAACCATCACATAAAGCATTCTTATCATGAGTCTCATGCATAAAATTATTACTCTCCACATAGGCATAATCAATTTTATTAGTAATAGTGGGAGCAAATTCAACAAAGTAGCTATCATTATTATTCTCATCATCAAATATAGGAGGCATAGTATTATCATCATAAAAATTACTCTCCATAGTAGGTGGCAACAAAAGACTACTATCATTATAATCATCATAAATAGGAGGCAAAGTATCATCAAAGAAAATTTTCTCCTCAATGCTTGGTGGACTAAAAAGATCATGCTCATCAAAACCAGCTTCCCCAAGCTTAGAATTTTCCATATCATTAGCAACAATAGTGTTCAATGTGTTCATGCTAATATGTTCCATGGGTTTTTTAATTTTCGCATTAAACCATTCATGTCTTGACTCAGGAAATAGTACAAAGAGCTCACAGATTTTTTTGTTGTTTTCCATTATGCCTAACTAGTGTAAACAAGAAACAAAAAGTTGCAATTGCAGGATCTAAAGGAAATAGCTTCGAGCACAAACACAATGGCGCCAGAAAAGTACTTTACCTGGAACCGAAGTATGAGTGCCTGATACCTTTCCTCCCCGGCAACGGCGCCAGAAAAGTGCTTGATGTCTACGTTCCCCCTCCTTTCCTGTAGACAGTGTTGGGCCTCCAAGAGCAGAGGTTTGTAGAACAGCAGCAAGTTTTCCCTTAAATGGATACCCAAGGTTTATCGAACTCAGGGAGGAAGAGGTCAAAGATATCCCTCTCATGCAACCCTGCAACCACAAAGCAAGAAGTCTCTTGTGTCCCCAACACACCTAATAGGTGCACTAGTTCGGCGAAGAGATAGTGAAATACAGGTGGTATGAATATATATGAGCGGTAGCAACGGTGCCAGAAAATAGCTTGATGGTGTGTAGTTGATGGTGGTAGAATTGCAGCAGTAGTAACGCAAAGAAACAAGAAACAAGCGGTGATAGCAGTATTTAGGAACAAGGCCTAGGGATTACACTTTCACTAGTGGACACTCTCAACATTGATCACATAACAGAACAGATAAATGCATACTCTACACTTTTGTTGGATGATGAACGCATTGCGTAGGATTACACGAACCCTCAATGCCGGAGTTAACAAGCTCCACAATTTGTTCATATTTAGTAACCTTATAGTGTAAGATAGATCAACAGACTAAACCAAGTACTAACATAGCATGCACACTTTCACCTTCATGCATATGTAGGAGGAATAGATCACATCAATACCATCATAGTAATAATTAACTCCACAATCTACAAGAGATCATGATCATAGCCTACGACAAGAACCACACGGTGCACACACTAATCACCTTTACACACGTGCAGGAGGAATAGAACTACTTTAATAACATCACTAGAGTAGCACATAGATAAATTGTGATACAAAACTCATATGAATCTCAATCATGTAAAGCAGCTCATGAG
Source organism: Lolium perenne (assembly GCF_019359855.2). NCBI lineage: Eukaryota > Viridiplantae > Streptophyta > Magnoliopsida > Poales > Poaceae > Lolium > Lolium perenne. The sequence goes on from NC_067245.2 coordinate 329,865,051, forward strand.
ATTATTGTATTGAGGTACATGGGAGAGAGATGAACCACATAGCTACAGCGAAGCCCTCAGCCTCAGGGGTGAATTACTCCCTCCTCATCATGGGGGCAGCGATGGCGGTGAAGATGGCGGTGAAGACGGCGGGGGAGATGGCTTCGGGGGCCCTTCCCCGTCCGGCAGGTGCCGACAGAGAGTTCTCGTCCCCGAATTGGAGTGTCGCGCTGGCGGCGGCGCCCCTGGAGTCTTTCGCGAGTTTCGTCACGACCTACGGCGTTTTTAGGTCGAAAGGGCTTTTATAGGCGAAGAGGCGGCGCAGGGGGGCACCTGGGGGCGCCACACCCTAGGCCGGCGCGGCCTAGGCCTGGCCCGCGCCGCCATGTGGTGTGGTGGCCCCCTGGCCCCTCTCCGACTCTTCTTCGGTGTTCTGGACGCTTCCGGGAAAAATAGGAGGTTTGGCGTTGATTTCGTCCAATTCCGAGAATATTGCCCGAACAGCCTTTCTGGAACCAAAACAATGAGAAACGAGAAGCACTTTGTGGCATCTTGTTAATAGGTTAGTTCCGGAAAATGCATGAAAATGATATAAAGTGTGAACAAAACATGTTGGTATTGTCATAAAACAAGCATGGAACATCGGAAATTATAGATACGTTGGAGACGTATCAGCCGCCGCCCAGAAGCCTTGGCGCATGCTCGGGCTTAGGGACGGTTGGGTCCGCCTATGCATCTCATAAACATATCTTCTTTTGTCATCATATCACCATTTTATTCATGTTAAACCGATCAAGCATTAGATTTACGGGTTGATAAATTGTCCACAATGTATATTTCCAAAGTAGATAATATGTTTTATTTGTTACTGTCAGGAGAAGAACCCGACTCGGTATTTTTTTAAAAGAAAATGGAAGTAGAACAAAGTCAAGATGCCATGGATTGCCATTTCTTCTTGCGCCAAAGATCTTACCATTTTCGAAAGAACTGGTTCCTAGGCTCGCAAAAAGATATCTTAGATTTTCTCATGTTTCTTTATTAATATAAAAGGAGAACAAAACAAAAGCATGAAAACTTTCAAAAAACCGCTTGTGCTCTCCGAATAAAACTCAACGAATTTTCTCTCATCTCCCCGTTGGTCTCTCTAGCTATCCTAGTCAACAGAATCCTAATCCTCACACGCAAGTGGACACTCTATCAGCCAGCAACCATAATCAAGTCCAGGTTCATAGAGCACACTATTAATAGCAGCGACGCTTACTTTCTGTTCTTCCACCACGGCTTAAACCTCCGGCGATTCCCCCGATCTGTTCCACGACCTCGCCGCCGCACCACCTAGCCATGGCCACCGCGGCGGAGCTGGAGGCGCAGGGCTTCCGCCCGCTCGACGAGACCTCCTTGGTGGCCTACATCCGCGCCACGCCCGCGCTCGCCGCCAGCCTCGGCGGCCGCGTCGACGCCCTCGAGGTCAAGGAGGTCGGCGACGGCAACCTCAACTTCGTCTACATCGTCCTCTCCGACGCCGGCTCCGTCGTCGTCAAGCAGGTCAGTCACCCCATTCCCCCCAACCCACCACTCGATAGCTCTGTAAATCTCACCTTCCCCTGACTGACTGACTGACCGACCAACTATCGAATCCGTTTTCGACCCAGGCGCTGCCGTACATCCGCTGCGTGGGTGACTCATGGCCGATGACGCGGGAGCGGGCCTACTTCGAGGCCTCCGCGCTGCAGGAGCACGGCCGCCTCTGCCCGGACCACGTGCCGGAGGTCTACCACTTCGACCGCGCCATGTCCCTCATCGGGATGCGCTACATCAAGCCGCCGCACATCATCCTCCGCAAGGGCCTCATCGCCGGCGTCCAGTACCCGCTGCTCGCCGAGCACATGGCCGAGTACATGGCCAGGACCCTCTTCTTCACCTCCCTCCTCTACAGCTCCACCACGGACCACAAGAAACGAGGTGGGCTTTGCTTGCTCGCTTCAGCTCAGTCTGTGTTTGTACCTGAATTTGATGGCATGTCTGAATCTTTATGTCGTCAAATGAACTGCAGTTGCTCAGTACTGTGGGAACGTGGAGCTGTGCAGGCTCACAGAGCAGGTTGTGTTCTCGGACCCGTACAGGGTCTCCAAATTCAACCACTGGACCTCGCCGTTCCTCGACAAGGACGCCGAAGCGGTTCGAGGGGATGATGGGCTGAAGTTGGAAATTGCCGAACTAAAGTCAATGTAATTAGCTCTGAATTTACGCAATTCAGTGTTACATATCATGTTTCTTACTCAAATTTGTAACTGCAGATTTATCGAGAGAGCACAGGCTCTGATTCATGGAGATCTCCATACTGGTTCCATCATGGTGACCACAGATTCCACTCAAGTGATTGATCCGGAGTTTGCCTTCTACGGCCCGATGGGTTACGACATTGGCGCTTTCTTGGGGAACCTGATTCTGGCATACTTTGCGCAGGATGGCCAGGCTGACCAAGCAAATGACCGTAAAGTATGTATCGCAGTATGACTTGTTAACTTAGTCTTATTTCCATCCATTTTTACTCTAATACTAGTGTATGACATGCTCATTTTGCTGTAGGCCTCTTATATATGTTCCTTGACTAGTACTATGTTATCTGTGTTTTTTTTTGTGTGTGTTTCTATCCAATGTTTACTGATGTGGAATAGTTTATGCACTAAATTTTGTCTCAATCTACTATTGTTTTCTTCTCATGCCTACTTTTTGTTAACAAATTATTTGGGGTAAATGTTTTGAATCTGATAAATATTAATGTTAAGAAATGAAAGGATGTATATATCCAGCTTAAATATGATGCTGATCTCCTGTAGAAGAATGAATAATTAATGCCATAAGATAATGATTCTGTAGACTCTACTTGTCATAAAGTGGAGGTTAGGTGACTGAGAAAGAGTTTATCAACTAAAAGTCCATAAGCATCTTTGGCTTGTTCAGTATTCCTCAATGGCAGTTGCCTTTCTCTTCCAGGATTACAAGGAGTGGATATTGAAAACCATCGAGGAGTCATGGAATTTGTTCCAACAGAAATTTTTGGGACTGTGGAATAAACACAAAGATGGGAATGGGGAGGCATTCCTGCCCGCCATATACAACAACCCGGAGCTTTTGAGCGTTGCACAGAAGAAGTACATGACCAGTCTGTTTCATGATAGTCTTGGATTTGGTTCGGCCAAAATGATCAGGTAATTACTCACTTTCTAATATTCATTTACTTGCTGAAAAGTTGAAATCTCATCTACTTCTAGACTACAGTGATATGTCAAAGCTTCTCTTTAACTGAAATGATTCCAGGGTGCATTAAGTTAGTCTAGTGCATAGGTTTCATGTTACAGTTCTGACTCGGTGTCCCTTTTTCATAATGGCCGAACAAATTTCCCAGCACAATAGAAAAATCGATTAAATATATACTTCACAATGAGAAGATTATCATAGAACTTACAAAATATACTTGTTGTTTCATGTGCAGGAGAATAGTTGGAATTGCTCATGTCGAGGATTTCGACTCGATTGAGGATGCCAGCAAGAGAGCATCCTGCGAGCGCCGTGCGCTTGATTGTGCTAAGGCGATCCTGAAGGGACGACGCCAGTTTGAGAGCATCGAGCAAGTAATTGCGCACATCCGATCAATAACTCACGACTAAGAGAAGGCCAACACTCTATTTTGTGGTTCTGGTCGAGGAGACCCTCTGGAGTCTGGTCTGTCAGAGTTTATCATGATCGACTACGCACGTTCTATTGATGGACTCACCTTGTAAAAAACACCATTCAGGGTCTATCTATGGTTTTTTTGTATTGGGATGGCGACAAAACCGCCTTCGAAAGTGTTGAGACCGACCTGGGTGTATTTCTAGTGTACTGCAGGCTTTCTGGAATAGCTGTTAGCTGAATAAGTGCAGTCCCAATGCTGCACCGACCTGTATCTAAAGCCTACGAACTACTCGCTCTGTTTGGGTTTGTTAATTGTTAGTAAAGGAGAGCTAAATGGAAGGACCAATGCTTCATTTGTTTCCTTAATGGCATGAATCTTTCTACTGACGCATGTCCATTGTCCAATGGAAAAATCGTTCGTGTGTAACCTGCTCAATTAACTCTCAATCTATGCATTGCTGATTGCTCCACGCATACTAGAGCGCATTAACCTGGCCACTATTCCTAGGATCAAGTGAGTTGAGCAAGGGAAAAATGTACAGAAAAAGGAACCCAAATTCTGAACGAGTAAGCTCCTGAAAATTGGCCAGGCCGCAAGACACGCAAGTAGTACGAGCAGATACATCGGCCATACGCGGCGTGGCCGTATGCGCTCTCGCGCGAGCGTGCGACGGCATGTTAAACATATCTAAGTTAAACGTGAAGAGTTGTCAACCTTGGTAGTGAATCTAAGTGGGAACATATACGTCTTAAAGAAAATAAACAAAAGCTCAACAATCAGTGCCTTGATCTGACTATTCTGATTCTACGAAATGAAAGGAACAACTTCGAGCAAAATTACCAAAACAGTGAAATGAACATGATGATAAAAAAGGAGATCATATACGCCTAATGACAGAAATGGCTGGTGTGATGATGATAACTGTAACAAGTTCTGTTCCCTCACTGCTAAATGTTCTTGACACAATCTAGTTATGCTTTGACAGATTTAACGGTTTGAAACGCTCTGAGATGTACAATGCGTTTTTAAATTCTAAGGATAAGCTAACTTGCTTCAGGAACTCTAACGACGAACTGACGAAGAAGATCAATGATCTGCGCGCCCTGGAATGAGCTCCATATTCAGTGGTCACAGAATAGTGGAAGATTGCAGATGATTTCGGATACCTGAAAGACTTGGACTAAGCCTCTGTTCATGGAGGTCTTCATTATTGCTACCTGGAGTATATGGAAGGAAAGGAATAACTTATGCTTCAATGGGATTAAACCCGAGCTAGCATCCTGGAAGTCTAGATTTAAGACAGACTTTATCCTCCTAGTTCATAGGATTAAGGACTCTTTTCATCCTTTTATACATTCCTTGATTATAAACCTTTAGGTGTTCCCCTCTCGCACATTTTGTAATATGTAACCACACCCATTTTTGTGATTTTATTAATACAAAAACAGTAGGAGCCTTTCTTACTGTTGAAGATTAAAAAAAAAATCTGCGCGCCCAAAAACAGTGTGCTGGAGGTCGTTGATCAGATCTTCCAGTAGATGAAATGCTGAAATGCTGTAACCATACCTGATGTTCCTTTTATCGTAATTTTACTAGGAAGAGCTCATGTAATTATAAAATTTTATAAGTGGTCCAACAGTTATATGAACCTAGTTAATATTAATACATTAGTAGTGATTTTAAAATTACTTACTCCCTGGGTTCACAATTACTTAGAAGCTTTTCGGATAGTGGTTTTATAGGACAGAGTACTCCATACTTTTTTATAGATGCATTACTACTTGGATTATAAACATGGAAACTCGTTGTGCAGTTTTTTATATTGAGAATCGTTGTATATCATCTATCAGAAAGTTCAGTTTGTTCAGATATTAGGCCCAAGAAGGCAGAAGCCCTAAATATAAATCAATCTTCATTCGCCGTAGAACATATAATTGGGGCTTAGAATGACGTGTACCGAACTGGTGCGGCCGAGCTATGGGCAATCGAATGGGCCCAGGATATAAATTTCCATGCAGAGGCTTTGGCATTTGTATTTGACATTGAATATAAGCTGGGCTCCTCTACGGGCCCTGTCGGCCTTGGTACATGGAAAATTTACTCTCTCGAATATAGCTCAAGGACACCTCGGAGTGTAACTGGCCAGTCGGTCCAACAGACGATATAAGTTAGGCTCCTATGTGTTTTTGGTTTTAACCTGAATAAATAGACATTGGACCTTTAGTCAGCCAATTTGGTCCAAAGACACTTCGACGTGTAGCTGACAAGTGAGACACCTAGTGAATCGAGTAGGTCCCACGTAGGATGGACATATGATGTACGCCCACCAAGCTCTGACAGCAGGGCCACACCTCTCCATGTGGAGCCCTGGTTGGTCGTACTGACATGACTGGTCCACTTCGGTGGCTGGCAGGTTGTCAGAACGGGTGGACCCATGTAGAAAGGTTGTGTCGGTACCTAACATGCGGCTCTGAGCGCTACAGGTCGGGTACATAAGTGGAGGCAATGGTTATCTTCCCCTATAAATATGGGCCCCGCTGTTGTAAGCTTTGAACTCTTGTGAGGGCCAGGTCGGAAAAGAAGGCGGCATATAGAAAAGTACGTGAACAAAAGCGTGTAGAGGGTGGGTTAAGTGTGTCCAGTGGCCCGGAGCACAGAGCTTGGACCCCCCCCCCCCCCCCCCCCGAGGCTTCGGTTCAGGCCACCTAACACCATCGATACTTTTTTCTAGAGAATCGTTGACGTTTAGTGTCCGTCACGATTTTTTCAGAGCCGAGCGGCCCAAAACACGATCTGTGACGCGAAAACGTGATACCGTTAACGAAAAAGGACATTCACTGACGGATTTTTCAAACGTCAGCCCTGTTCCGTCATTGATACTCCAAGTACTTGTAGTGTACAAGATTATAAAATGTTCTATGATTTCTTTCCGACGAGTGTCTATGGTGAAGCTAGTTTTGCTACAATGGTATAATTTTTTTTCTACAACGAGATTTCCTGCGTTGTTTCCAACGAGGTTATCTTTTCCTACGATAGTACATTCTTTTTGCTATAAGGTCTTTAGCGGTCTCGTACAAGGTCTTCAGCGGTCTCTAGCGATCTATGTGTTTCGTGGATGAACCGTTTTGTTTTTGTTATAATCATATTTTTTTTAGGGATGTTATAATCATAGTTGGTTTTGCTGCAATTCATGCTTTTATGGAAGCAAAAGTGAGATTTTAGTGGAAATAAGTTTTGCTCCAAATGAAAGGTTTTATGCTATTACATTGATATATTATGGTAGTGAAAGCGGAAGAAGATATTGATGATCGGACTGCTGAGAAACCAGGAGATCCGGGATTTGATTCGCGGGGGAACGCCCAACATGCCCCTAAGTTTATTTCATATTCATACATCTAATTTTTGAGCCGGGGCAACGTAGGGCATTCAGCTAGTACGACGGAGTAGAGTATCCGAGGGATGAATATTCAGTAACTGGCCTACATCAAGTCACACCGTGACTGGTGTGACTGGACCTTCCATCCGCCCCATATTTTTTGGGTGTGGTTAAGTCTCAGTCGACTGAGACTTAACTTGTCTCCGTCGAATTTCATCAGTGTGTTTCGATGTGGGTCTAAACAAAGTACAAACAATAGCAAATACGAATCTTCAAGCAGAAATAAAATCTAACGATGGAGCACGTGACTGTCTCAGCTAGCTGAGACTTAGCAATTCCCATATTTTCTATCCAATGGTTCCAATCAAGTGAATCCAAAATTTTACCAAATTTGTCTATTTTGCTGCGAGTAAAATATAAAATATTTTTCATTGAAACTTTTTCGTACTTACAACATGATTCGTTGACAACATGTACATTTTTAGTTTTGAATTTTTTGATGATTTTCAAAAACCAAAATTCAAAATCAGCAAAAAATTTAAAACTAAAAATATACATGTTGCCAATGAATCATGTTATAAGTATGAAAAAAATTAAATGAAAAATACTTTGTATTTTAGGTGCAGCAAAAAAGATAAATTTGGCAAAATTTTAGAATTGCTTAATTGGAGCCGTTGGATGGAGAATATGAGGTGGATGTGAGGTCCAGTTACGGTGTGACTTGATATAGGCCAGTCACTGAATCTTCGTCCGTATCCGAGTAGGTCTCTTTGTGCAATCCGAATCCTACTAGGTTAGCTGCTCAAGTGCTATATATATGTGTAGGGGCATCCATCAAGCCGCTTCCTTCGTTGTCTGGCCGCCGGCCAAAGGCATCGGCCACAAGGATTTCGTCGAGAAGTGCTTCATCAGGAGCTGCACGGCAGCACTACAAGTCAGGACTTCGGACCAAATTAAGCCAACATTACGAATCGCCGTCTGCTGGAGGAGGCGAGAGGGGAAGAGAGCGTCTGGTTGGCTAGGATTTCTGGTCAGCCCAGACCAAGAACGGGAGGAATCGGCTTTTCACTCCGTCGACCTGCCTCGGTCGATCCCGTTTCTAGTGTGTCTACCCCAACCCACAGTAACCTTAAGCTACACATAATGGCAAAAAGGCTGCACATGAAGGCAAGCGATCTGCCGCCGGCGTCTGTGTCCAACGTGCTCGACGATGACGATCTTCTCATGGAAATCATCGTCCGCCTTGGCTCTCCCTTGGGCCTCGTCCGCGCCGCCGGAGTCTGCACACGCTGGCTCCAACTCGTCTCCGACCGCCACTTTCTGTGCCGGTTCCGCAAGTTCCATCCACCCAGACTCCTCGGCTTCTACCTCGCACAAGGGGAGTACCCCAGTCCCGCCGCACATTTTATCCCGATGCTGCCTCAGGCCCCGCCCTCCGAGCTCGCCGCCGTCGTCCGCCGCACAAGCTTCAGGTTGGGCGCATACAAGGGCGCACGAACCGACATGGTGGGCTGCTGGAACGGCCGCGTCGTCATCAGCAGCGTCCTCACTAGCTTAAACGAAGATCGAAGGGAAATTGTATTTGTAGTGCACAACCCGCTGTGCTCTGAGAGAGGTATGGCCGACATCCCAGCGTTACAATGCCCGATCCAGGAGAGCAATTTCTGCAGTTACGAACAACTTTTCTCCAAAGAAGAAGGCGATACCTTGTCCTACTTTTATGTGATGGTGGATTCTACTATGGATCGGACGAAATCTATAGTGCACGAGTCTACTATGGATCCAACGAAATCTATATTGCACGTATATATGCTGCAAAATGGCGATGATGCTTGGCGCAAGCATCTTACCTTGGCCGCGGACAACTTTGTGTATGCACAATCTACACCAAGATCCGTGCTCGTTGACAATAAAATATATATGGCGACCACCCTGAATGAAATTGTTGTCTTGGATTTGACGGCATCAAGCTTCTCCACAATTCAGCTCCCACAAGGCATGGATTTCGACATAAAAGGCAGCACCATGTTATCACAGGCTGATGATGCTCCCGGTCTGTATCTCATCCATGCCAACAATCTTCAACTTCACATCTGGCTTCACATGGGGGGCAAATGGTTGCTAGTGGACAACATTTGCTTGCGCGAAATGTGTGCTAATTTGCCTGAGCATCAGCCTAATGCCCATATCGAGATAAACCATGTGGGGTTCTATACCGAGTTTGTGTTCTTGAAGATGGGTCGTTCTGCATTCTACTTGGATGTCAAACACAGGACCCTACGAAAAGCGTATGAGATGACAAAAGAGGATCGATACTTTGGTTGTATCTATCCGTTTATGATGATTTGGCCTCCAATTTTCCCAGTGCTGAACGATGTAAGCCCAGCAAACTTGGCTTGCAAGGAGATGTAATAGAATCTGTGTACAAATCGGTGCTTAGCTGAATGTATAGGTTTCGGTTTCTCAAAACCTACCCTGTACGAGTATATCTGTTTGTGTGTCAAGAGCTTGTTTGGAGTACATGTAGAGCGAGCTTGATAATTCTCATGAATGCGCCATGCTTGGCTGAACATTTTGTATTCCTTGATAGATATTGTTGAGCTCTGACCCGGGCGACGCAAATGGACGCTGCGTGGACCGGAAATGCGTCTGCACCCAGCTCCAGCGGGGCGAAGTATCGTGTCCGGGGCGTCCGCAGCGACGCAAACGCGGCGCAAATATGCTACACATTTGCGTCTCCACGGATGTTGCGCGGTCACGCCGAGCGTCCGCTCGCTTTCCCCACCGGCCCGCCGGGCAGCGACCCTGTATCAAGGGCATCGCTTCCGCGCATCGCTTCCGCATCTGCGCCGCAACCTTCGCCTTCAATGTGTTAGAGATAGAGTTGTATGTAGTTCGGTTGTGTACCGATAGAAGTTCATATAGGTAGCGACGGAAGTCCTAGTCGCATACGATGTAAGACTTGTACCGACTTGTACCTCCCTTATATAATAACAAGATGAGAGACTCGGGAATCATCCGAGTAGAACTAAACTAACTGATCAATATTAGATTTTACATGGTATCAGGCTAGCTCTTCCTGCTACGTCCAGATCGCATCGCTCCACGCCGCCGTCGACTTCCGATCGTCGGCCATGGTGTCCAGCACCTCCAACCCGCCGATCAATCTCAGCCTCCCACCGCGCGAGCTCCTCACGCGCGACAACCACTCTCTCTGGCGCTCTCAGGTCTACCTGCGATCCGCGGTGCCCAACTGGTGGGCTTGCTCACCGGGGACGACAAAGCAACGCCGCCCGAGATCGTCGATGTCCCGGAAGACAAGGCCACGTGCACTCCGGTGAAGATGAAAAGAAACCCCGACTACTCCTCCTGGCTCGCAAGGGATCAGACGGTGCTCTCCTATCTCCTTCAATCCCTATCGCGCGAGGTTCTCCCACATGTTCATCGGATCGAATCGGCCGCCGGTGTCTGGCGCGCCCTAGAAGAGATGTTCACGGCTCAATCTGAAGCCAAGGTGACAAACCTGTTGGTGGCTCTTGCCAACACCAAGAAGCTGCAGATGACAACGTCCGAATTCCTCTCCAAGATGCAAGGATTCACGGACGAACTTGTTGTTGCCAGTCACCCTCTACATGATCGCCAATTGGTGTCCTACATCCTTGCTGGTCTCGGCGTCGACTACAATGCGTTCGTTGCCGCTCTTGGCGTGGTCACCACGCCTATATCGCTCAGCCATTGATGCGTCTCAAATGTATCTATAATTTCTTATGTTTCATGCTAGTTTTATGACAATACTCACATGTTTTATATACACTTTATATCATTTTTATCCATTTTCCGGCACTAACCTATTAACAAGATGCCGAAGCGCCAGTTCCTGTTTTCTGCTGTTTTTGGTTTCAGAAATCCTACACAGGAAATATTCTCGGAATTGGACGAAACAAAAGCCCACGGTTTTATTTTCCACGGAGCCTTCCAGAAGTCCGAAGAGGAGACAAAGAGGGGCGTCGAGTCGGCCACACCCTAGGGGGGCGCGGCCCCACCCCTGGCCGCGCCGCCCTATGGGGTGGGCCCCTCGAGCGTCCCCCAACTCTGCCCCTTCGCCTATTTATTCTCTCCATCGCGAAAACCCTATTACCGAGAGCCACGATACGAGAAAAGTTCCAGAGGCTCCGCCGTCGCCAATCCCATCTCAGGGGATTCAGGAGATAGCCTCCGGCACCCTGCCGGAGAGGGGAATCATCACCCGGAGGACTCTACATCATCATGCCCGCCTCCGGACTGATGCATGAGTAGTTCATCCATCTATGGGTCCATAGCAGTAGCTAGATGGTTGTCTTCTCCTCTTGTGCTATCATGTTTAGATCTTGTGAGCTGCCTATCATGATCAAGATCATCTATTTGTAATGCTACATGTTGTGTTTGTTGGGATCCGATGAATATGGAATACCATGTCAAGTTGATTATTGATTTATCATATATGTGTTGTTTATGATCTTGCATGCTCTCCGTTGCTAGTAGAGGCTCTGGCCAAGTTGATACTTGTAACTCCAAGAGGGGATATTTATGCTCGATAGTGGGTTCATGCCTCCATTGAATCTGGGACAGTGACAGAAAGTTCTAAGGTTATGGATGTGCTGTTGCCACTAGGGATAAAACAACAATGCTTTGTCTAAGGATATTTGTATTGTTTACATTACGCACAGTACTTAATGCAATTGTCTGTTGTTTGCAACTTAATACTGGAAGGGGTGCAGATGCTAACCCGAAGGTGGACTTTTTAGGCATAGATGCATGCTGGATAGCGGTCTATGTTCTTTGTCGTAATGCCCTAAGTAAATCTCATATTAGTCATCATGATATGTATGTGCATTGCTATGCTCTCTCTATTTGTCAATTGCCCAATTGTAATTTGTTCACCCAACATGCTATTTATCTTATTGGAGAGACACCACTAGTGAACTGTGGACCCCGGTCCATTCTTTTACATCTGAAATACAATCTACTGCAATCATTGTTCTCTGTTGTTCTTTGCAAACAAACATCATTCTCCACACCATACGTTTAATCCTTTGTTTACAGCAAGCCGGTGAGATTGACAACCTCACTGTTAAGTTGGGGCAAAGTATTTTGATTGTGTTGTGCAGGTTCCACGTTGGCGCCGGAATCCCTGGTGTTGCGCCGCACTACACTCCTTCACCAACAACCTTCACGTGGCCTTCATCTCCTACAGGTTCGATAACCTTGGTTTCTTACTGAGGGAAAACTTGCTGTTGTACGCATCACACCTTCCTCTTGGGGTTCCCAACGGACGTGTGCTTCACGCGTTATCAAGCTCTTTTTCTGGCGCCGTTGCCGGAGACCTTAAGAAAAGTTACACCACAGAGATTGCCAACTCCCACGGCAACAACTCTTTTTCTGGCGCCGTTGCCGGGGAGATCAAGACACGCTGCAAGGGGAGGCTCTCACATCCAATATCTTTACTTTGTTTATTGTCTTGCTTTACTTTATTTTATTTTCTGTTTTGTTTGTTTTCTTTTTATCAAAAACACACAAAAATTAGTTACTTGTTTTACTTTATTTAATTCGGTTTTGCTTAGTTTATTTTTATTATTATTGCTAAAATGAGTAATCCTAAAGTTGAAGTTCGTTCGTTTAAGCAACAAGGGGGAGAAAGTTTTAAAGATGCTTGGTATAGAATTAGTGATGCTCATCATAGGTGCACTAAGAAACACTCCACTATTATCCTCCTTAGGAACTTTTATGTTGGTATCTCTAGCTGGAATAGGTATGTTCTTGATACTCTTGCGGGAGGTAATTTCCTAGGCACTCCTGCCTTAGAAGCTAGTTGCATTATTGAGAGTCTAGTTGGAATACCACCTGTTAATGAAGCTAAAATTGAAATCTCTCTTGAAGATGTCATGAAAAAGTTGGAGGCCATAGAGAAAAATCTTCCAAGTGTTGAGACTAAATTGGGAATATTACTTGATAACACTGATAAACTTGATAAATCTCTAGGAGGAATTAATGAAAGAATTGATGTCTTAGAAACTTGTGCTATCCAGGATAATCAAACCCATAGGATTGGTGAACTTGAAGAAGCTATGGGAACCTTGAGTTCAACTTTTTCTTCTCTTAAGTTTAAGGAGAAAGCTTATGTGGGTAAGGAGCAAAAGTTCATGTATGTCTCTAAGGTGCCTAAGCCAAAGAACTATTATAAGCCTAAAATTGATAAAGCCCTTAGTACCACTATGGGAAATTTAGATAATGGAGCATCTAAGATACCTATTGTACCAAGTTGTGTTTTTAAGGAAAATCATAATGTTGATGCTTGATCTCTTGATGTTACTTGATTTACACTTTCTGCGCCTAGCTGAAAGGCGTTAAACAAAAGCGCGTATGGGAGACAACCCATTATTTTACTTCTGCAATTTTTGTTTTATATTTGTGTCTTGGAAGTTGTTACTACTGTAGCAACCTCTCCTTATCTTTACTTTATTGCATTGTTGTGCCAAGTAAAGTCTTTGATAGTAAGGTTGATACTAGATTTGGATTTCTGCGCAGAAACAGATTTCTAGTTGTCATGAATTTGAGTAGATCTCTCTGTAGGAAACTCAGAAAAATCTGCGAACATTCATGAGTAATCCTCAGATATGTACGCAACTTTTATTCAATTTGAGCTTCTTCATCTGAGCATGTTAAGTGCCTCTAAAAAATTCGTCTTTACGGACTGTTCTGTTTTGACAGATTCTGCTTTTTATTTCATATTGCCTCCTTTACTGTGTTTGAATGGATTTCTTTGCTCCATTAACTTTCAATAGCTTTGGGTAATGTCCAGAAGTGTTAGGAATGATTGTGTCCTCTCTGAACATGTGAATTTTTGATTATGCACTAACCCTCTAATGAGATTGTTTTGAGTTTGGTGTGGAGGAAGTTTTCAAGGATCAAGAGAGGAGGATGATATAATATGATCAAGAAGAGTGAAAAGTCTAAGCTTGGGGATGCCCCCGTGGTTCATCCCTGCATATTTCAAGAAGACTCAAGCATCTAAGCTTGGGGATGCCCAAGGCATCCCCTTCTTCATCGACAACTTATCAGGTCACCTCTAGTGAAACTATATTTTTATTCCGTCACATCTTATGTGCTTTACTTGGAGCGTCTGTATGTTTTTATTTTTGTTTGTGTTTGAATAAAATCGGATCCTAGCATTCCTTGTGTGGGAGAGAGACACGCTCCGCTTGTTCATATGAACACCGGTGTTCTTAGCTTTACTTTTAATGTTCATGGCGAAGGTTGAAAACTGCTTCGTTCATTGCTATTTAGTTGGAAACGGAAAATGCTTCATGTGGTAATTGGTGTATTATCTTGAATAATTTGATACTTGGCAATTGTTCTGAGCTCTCAAATTGATCATGTTTAAGCTCTTGCATCATGTAGTTTGAACCTATTAGTGGAGAACTATCGTAGAGCTTGTTGAAATTTGGTTTGCATGATTGGTCTCTCTAATGTCTAGATATTTTCTGGTAAAAGTGTTTGAATAACAAGGAAGACAGTGTAAAGTCTTATAATGCTTGCAATATGTTCTTATGTAAGTTTTGCTGTACCAGTTCATACTTGTGTTTGCTTCAAACAACCTTGCTATCCAAAGCCTTGTACTGAGAGGAATGCTTCTCGTGCATCCAAAACCTTGAGCCAAAACTTATGCCATTTGTGTCCACCATAACTACCTACTATGTGGTATTTCCCTGCCATTCCAAAGTAAATTGCTTGCGTGCTACCTTTAAAATTTCATTCCTTGTCTTTGCAATATATAGTTCATGGGAAAGTAGCTTAAAAACTATTGTGGTAAAGAATATGTAGCTTATGTATCTTATTTCTTATAAGTTGCTTGTTGAGCGGTAACCATGTTTCTGGGGACGCCATTAACTGTTACACTTTTGTTGAATATCATGTGAGTTGATATGCATGTTCGTCTTGTCTGAAGTAAGGATGATTTTTCATGATTAAATGGTTTGAGTATGCATATTGTTAGAGAAGAACATTGGGCCGCCAACCAAAGCAATGTATCATGGTGGAAGTTTCAGCTTGGACATTAATCCTCAATCTCTTATGAGAATATTATATGTTGTTGAATGCTTAAGCATTAAAGAGGAGTCCATTATATGTTTTCTATGTTGTCCCGGTATGGATGTCCTCAAGTTGAGATTTATCAAAAACGAGAAATCAAATGCGATCTATCTCCTTGGACCTTTGTACAGGTGGCATAGAGGTACCCCTTTGTGACACTTGGTTGAAACATATGTAATGCAATGATAATCCATGGAAATCCAAGCTAATTTAGGACAAGGTGCGTGCACTATTGGTATTCGATTCATGAGGCTTGCAACTTATAGGATGTTTTATGCATAACACATATGAATTATTACTACCGTTGACAAAATTGTTTCCATGTTTTCAAAATAAAAGCTCTAGCACATAAGTAATCCCCGCTTCCCTCTACGAATGGGCCTTTATTTTACTTTATGTTGAGTCAGTTTACCTACTTCTTTTCATCTTAGAAGCAAACACTTGTGTCAACTGTGTGCATTGATTCCTACATACTTGCTTATTTGCACTCATCACCCATATTACTTTGTGTTGACAATTATCCATGAGATATACATGTTGAAGTTGAAAGCAACTGCTGAAACTTATATCTTCCTTTGTATTGTTTCAAAACCTTCTATTAAGAATCTATTGCTTTATGAGTTAACTCTTATGCAAGACTTATTGATGCTTGTCTTGAAAGTACTATTCATGAAAAGTCTTTGCTATATGACTCAGTTGTTTAGTCATTATCTTTACCATTGCTTTGAATCACTTCATTCATCTCATATGCTTTACAATAGTATTGATCAAGATTATGATAGTAGCATGTCACTTCAGAAATTATCCTTGTTATCGTTTACCTACTCGAGGGCGAGTAGGAACTAAGCTTGGGGATGCTTGATACGTCTCAAACGTATCTATAATTACTTATGTTCCATGCTAGTTTTATGACAATACTCACATGTTTTATATACACTTTATATCATTTTTATGCATTTTCCGGCACTAACCTATTTACAAGATGCCGAAGCGCCAGTTCTGGTTTTCTGCTATTTTTGGTTTCAGAAATCCTACACAGGAAATATTATCGGAATTGGACGAAACAAAAGCCCACGGTCTTATTTTCCATGGAGCCTTCCAGAAGTCCGAAGAGGAGACGAAGAGGGGCGTCGAGGCGGCCACACCCTAGGGGGGCACGGCCCCACCCCTGGTCGCGCCGCCCTATGGGGTGGGCCCCTCGAGCGTCCCCCGACTCTGCCCCTTCGCCTATTTATTCTCTCCGTCGCGAAAATCCTATTACCGAGAGCCACGATACGAGAAAAGTTCCAGAGGCACCGCCGCCGCCAATCCCATCTCAGGGGATTCAGGAGATAGCCTCCGGCACCCTGCCAGAGAGGGGAATCATCACCCGGAGGACTCTACATCACCATGCCCGCCTCCGGACTGATGCGTGAGTAGTTCATCCTTGGACTATGAGTCCATAGCAGTAGCTAGATGGTTGTCTTCTCCTCTTGTGCTATCATGTTTAGATCTTGTGAGCTGCCTATCATGATCAAGATCATCTATTTGTAATGCTACATGTTGTGTTTGTTGGGATCCGATGAATATGGAATACTATGTCAAGTTGATTATTGATCTATCATATATGTGTTGTTTATGATCTTGCATGCTCTCCGTTGCTAGTAGAGGCTCTGGCCAAGTTGATACTTGTAACTCCAAGAGGGGGTATTTATGCTCGATAGTGGGTTCATGCCTCCATTGAATCTGGGACAGTGACAAAAAGTTCTAAGGTTATGGATGTGCTGTTGCCACTAGGGATAAAACAACAATGCTTTGTCTAAAGATATTTGTATTGTTTACATTACGCACAATACTTAATGCAATTGTCTGTTGTTTGCAACTTAATACTGGAAGGGGTGCAGATGCTAACCCGAAGGTGGACTTTTTAGGCATAGATGCATGCTGGATAGCGGTCTATGTTCTTTGTCGTAATGCCCTAAGTAAATCTCATATTAGTCATCATGATATGTATGTGCATTGCTATGGTCTCTCTATTTGTCAATTACCCAACTGTAATTTGTTCACCCAACATGCTATTTATCTTATTGGAGAGACACCACTAGTGAACTGTGGACCCCGGTCCATTCTTTTACATCTGAAATACAATCTACTACAATCATTGTTCTCTGCTGTTCTTTGCAAACAAACATCATTCTCCACACCATACGTTTAATCCTTTGTTTACAGCAAGCCGGTGAGATTGACAACCTCACTGTTAAGTTGGGGCAAAGTATTTTGATTGTGTTGTGCAGGTTCCACGTTGGCGCCGGAATCCCTGGTGTTGCGCCGCACTACACTCCTTCACCAACAACCTTCACGTGGCCTTCATCTCCTACTGGTTCGATAACCTTGGTTTCTTACTGAGGGAAAACTTGCTGATATACGCATCACACCTTCCTCTTGGGGTTTCCAACGGACGTGTGCTTCACGCGTTATCATCCATCTATACTCGCACGTCCATGCATATGATCAGCGACAGCTTCTCCTCAATGGTCCTGCTGCCCCGGAGTTCGAGTCCTCCACCAATGCCGCGTCTCGTCTATGGCGCCCGCGCAGCAACAATGATGGCAACTACAACAACAATGGCCGGTCTCGCAGTGATTGTCGCGATAACCGCAAAGATGATCGCCCGTTCTATCAAGGACGCGGTGGTGGCCGTGGCAACCCTGGAGGTGGCCGTGGTCGCGGACGAGGGCGTCGTCGCACCACTCCATGGGTCGACGCCACGTGTCAAATCTGTAACAAAGAAGGACACTATGCCAAAGATTGCTGGTCGCGTTATGCAAATGATGATGATTATGGTGACAAAGAAGTCCATGCTGCTTATGGGGTTGATACAAATTGGTACCAAGATTCGGGTGCCACACACCACATCACCGGTGAACTCAACAATCTGACGCTCAGGGACACCTACAAGGGTCATGAGAAGGTTAACACCACCAATGGGAAAGGTATGAGTATTTCACATATTGGTCATTCTGTAATTCGTAACCCTTCAAAAAAATTTGAACTCCGCAATGTTCTCCATGTCCCCAATGCGTCCAAAAATTTACTCTCTGTTCATCGCTTCACATACGATAATCATGTTTTCATAGAGTTTCACCCCTTCTTCTTTTTGATCAAGGATCAGGTCACCCGGAGAATCATTCATAGAGGAAGATGTGTTGGCGGTCTCTACCCTTTGATTTCATCATTGTCATCCTCAAGTTCACCAAAGCATGCCTTTTTCACCGCCACGCCATCCCAGTCTCAATGGCATAGTCGACTAGGTCATCCCTCTTTAGTTATTGTTAGGCAAATTATAAATAAGCATAAACTCTCTTGTGTTAAGGATAGAAGTAGTAGTTTAGTATGTGATCCATGTCAAGAGGCAAAGAGTCACCAGCTTCCATATCCCATCTCCACCAGTGTATCTACACTTCCCCTATAGTTAGTTTTCTCTGATGTATGGGGTCATGCACCTACTTTTGTTGGTCGTCATGATTATTATGTAAGCTTTATCGATGATTATAGTAAATTTACTTGGATTTACTTGCTTAAGAAAAAGTCTGATGCTTTTGATGCCTTTGTCAACTTTCAAAAACTTGTTGAGCGTAAATTTGATAGGAAGATCCTTACTGTCCAATCTGACTGGGGAGGTGAATACATCAAGTTTTCCCGTTCAAAACTCTACATCCTAATGCTAGTGCTCTTCTCCGTAAACAAATTCTACTCCTTGATCCCTCTCTTCACAATTTTGAGGAGGGTAACGAATTATTTAGTGATCAAAATATGCAAAGTACTCATGATGCTAACCCTGTCCCTCAGATTGTGCGTGATGCAGGTCGTCAAGACGAAGCATCAGTTGAAAATTTGAGTAAAACGGTGCTTTGAGCCGTTCTTATAGCTCTTTTGAGTTTTCGGGTGAAAACAACAACGGCGCGCGATCCCATGCAGATTCGCTGACAGGATCGCCATCGGGATCGGCGCGGATCTCCCTGGATCCCGGACAGCCTCTCGCCTCGCCTGCTGGGTCGGCCACGCACGCGCAGGATCGCGTCGTCCCGCCCGCGTCTCGGTCCCCGCCAGGATCGTCTGTACCCGCCTCACCTGCCGCGTCGCCCGAGGCCACGCATTCGGCCACACCGTCGCCCACACGTGCCTCTCCGGATCCGCTGCACCGCGCCACGACAGAATCCGCTGCAGCCTCTGACAGCGCCGACAGCTCTTCGGTCGCTAGATCTTCTCCGCATCAGCTCCCTGTTACCAGGCCTGTGGCATCTCCTCCACGCACACGTGCATCTCGTGGCATTGTTAAACCGCGCGAATACAAGGACGGTACTGTACGATGGCTTCTTTCTTGCACTACTGATGAACCAGCTAATCTCTCTTCCGCGTTGACTGATTCAAATTGGAAGGGAGCTATGGATGAAGAATTTGGGGCACTCATCAAAAATAAGACATGGCGGCTGGTACCACCGCGTTCAGGACACAATGCCATTGACTGCCGCTGGATTTATAAAATCAAGCGCAAAGCTGATGGTACTATTGACAGATATAAGGCTCGATTGGTTGTCAAAGGATTCAAACAAAGATATGGGATTGACTATGAAGATACTTTTAGCCTTGTTATCAAAATTGCGACTGTTCGTCTTGTTTTGGCACTTTCTGTTTCTAGAGGATGGAGCTTGCGACAATTGGATGTCAAGAATGCATTCCTTCATGGCGTTCTGGAAGAGGAAGTCTATATGAGACAACCACCTTGGTATGAAGATTCCTCTCATCCAAACTATATTTGCAAACTTGACAAGGCTCTCTATGGACTGAAACAGGCACCCCGGGCATGGTACTCTCGTTTGAGTTCCAAACTATTGGCTCTTGGTTTTGTTGCTTCCAAATCTGACACTTCATTATTCATCTATCGTAAGTTCCGGGTTACTATCTTCATGCTTATCTATGTAGATGATATTATTGTTGCCAGTTCTTCTCAAGCGGCTACTGATGCCTTGTTAAAAGATTTGAGTCATGAGTTTGCATTGAAAGATCTTGGAGATCTCAGTTTCTTCTTGGGCATTGAGGTGCAGAAAGTTGCTAATGGCATTGTTCTTAGTCAAGCTAAATATGCTCAAGACATACTGACACGGGTTGGCATGGTTAATTGCACTGGTGTTTCTACACCACTCTCGTCATCTGAGAAGATTACTGCTCAAGAGGGAGATTTTGTTGGGACCAGAAGATAGCACCAATTATAGAAGCATGGTAGGTGCCTTACAGTATCTTACTCTCACCCGTCCAGATATCTCCTATGCAGTAAATAAAGTGTGACGGTATTTGCATGCCCCCACTACTGTTCATTGGACCGCGACCAAGCGAATTTTGAGGTATGTCAAGCATACAAGGACAGTTGGACTCACTTTCCTAAAGTCTTCCTCTACACTTGTTAGTGCCTTTTCTGATGCCGATTTGGCAGGATGTGTTGATGACCGTCGGTCCACGGGGGGATTTGCTGTGTTTTTTGGACCAAACTTAATTTCTTTGAGTGCTAAAAAGCAGGCTACGGTCTCAAGATCAAGCACTGAAGATGAGTACAAATCAGTAGCCAATGCAACTTCTGAGATGATATGGGTTCAGTCTTTGCTCACTGAGCTAGGAGTTCGGTTGACTCAAATACCATGTTTATGGTGTGATAATATGGGTGCAACGTATTTGTCAGCTAATCCAGTCTTTCATGCTAGGGCGAAGCATATAGAGATTGATTTTCATTTTGTCAGATGAGGAAACAGTTGGAGATTCGATTTATTCCCTCAAGAGATCAAGTTGCTGATGGTTTCACTAAGCCACTGTCAGTCCGAGCCTTTGAAGATTTCAAGCATAATCTCAACTTGTCAAAGTTGTGATTAAGGGAGGGTGTTAGAGATAGAGTCGTATGTAGTTCGGTTGTATACCGATAGAAGTTCAGATAGGTAGCGACGGAAGTCCTAGTCGCATACGATGTAAGACTTGTACCGACTTGTACCTCCCTTATATAATAACAAGATGAGAGACTCGGGAATCATCCGAGTAGAACTAAACTACCTGATCAATATTAGATTTTACACAATGTCGCGGCTGCCTATTCTGCGCGTGCACTGGCGGGTGGCGGCTAGGCTTCTGTGCCGCCTTCAATGGCATCGTATCCCGCGCGCGGCCGGCCTTAAAAGTCGACCGGCACAGTTCTTGCCCTCGCATACACCTCCACTCCCACCTCCACCGCCGCACGCCGCCGCAACACCATGGGGAAGAAGAAGAACGACTTCGAGGCGTCCGGCAGCGGCGCCAAGAAGGAGGAGAGGCCAGGAACGGTGCCGCTTCCCGTCAACGTGGGGAGGCTGATGCACGCGAACTGGACGGCGTGCGATGCCTGGAAGGACGTGCACATGCTTGGCGACTGGCGGCTCAGCTACCGCCGGGTGCCCGTCCCTCCGGTGCCTGCGCGCGAGCCAGAGAGGAGCGCCGAGATCCGGCGAATGAGGCGGTACCTGCCGCCAGACCTCCGTGCCGATCCGGCGTACGCATCGACTCCGATAGCTGGCACACGTATCTCGTGTCCGGGAGGGATCGGAGGAGGAGGGCGGGCTTCATGGGCTACAGGAACTTTCCCTTCGACCGTCCACCGCCACCTCGTCCTCGAAGACAGCAGGCGCCGACACGTGCGCACCAGTCGCCGACGCCTGCACAGTACGACGAGGACTTCGACGAATACAACAACGGCGACTACATCGAGGCACTGGCGTACCACAACGAGGAGGTCAAGGACGACAGCGACGACTATGTCGCGGTCGTCTTCCAGGATTGGCAGCTGACCATGGCGGAGGGCCGCGAGTTTGAGTTCCCGGACAACATGACGGACGACGAGATGGCGAAGCTCGGCGTCCTCGTCTCCGAGAACGACCGACCTGTGCAGCCGCCGCTGCCCCGGTACGTGACCGGCTTCATGCCGCCGGGCCTGTCAGAGGATGAAGCCCTACGACTGGCGCTACAGGACTCGGCCGCGCCACAACCGCCGTCGTACAACCCCTGGGTTCCTCCTCCGCCGCCACATCCCTAGGCGCCTCCACCGCCGCCACAGCCACAGCCCTGGGCTCCACCTCCGCCACAGTCACAGCCCTGGGCGGCTCCACCTCCAGCACCGCCGGCGCGCCCGGCGTACGTTCCGCCGGTTCCCAACTGGCCGTGGACGGTACCGGAGCTCATCGTGGTCGATAGCGACGAGGAGAAGCAGTAGGCGCTGGTGTTTAGGGTTTATTTTCATGTGTTAAACTATGTAAATTATGTTTTCATGTTATAAAAAAGTGATTCTCGAAAAAGTACGTCGTGCCGTTGGAGCCACCCGACGCAAACGGACGCGCGGTCGATTTCGACCATTTCGACCAACGCAAACGAACGCGTGCGGATATTTTCGAACGCTCAAATAATACGTCGCTCGGCTGGAGATGCCCTGAGATACTGGAGGAAAGCAAAGAAACTAGGTGATGTCGCATTCGAGTTTTTCTTGATACTTGCACCACGTAACCTTCTTCGTGCGTTGTGCGGCAGGTGCATACTCGCACCTCCCACTGAAACCACCTACACATGAAATCCGAGATCAGAAAAAACAATAGAAGAGTGGTACGAGTATGAAGGCTAACCTTAACTCTGCGCCACCAAGTCCCGTGCCCTCGAACCTCTGGTGCAGGCTCAAGGCGAAAACGATAGCTTTGTTGGTGTCCGGATCTTGATACGCACCCAGGGAGGTGCCGATGATCACTGAGTGCATCTGTAATATAGCGTCTCTATATTCCCTTAAAGGTTTTCACAAACCTGCTTGGCACAAAGACAGATACGCACTCGAACTTCTCCCTCCACGAAATCTACCATCCTATCCACCACCACCTGCGCTACCTCGATGACCCTTTCACCCCCGAAGAAATTACAGACGCCTTTTTTAGCATGAACAGCTCTGCAAGCTCCGGCCCTGACGGCTTCGGTCCTGGCTTCTACAGAAAATTCTGGAACACTGTCAAACCCAACATCCTACGCCTCTTCGACCAATTCTTCTCTGGCCAAATAGACCTAGACGGCCTAAATCGGGCTTTCATGGTCCTTATTCCCAAAAATGACGATGCGCGCACACCTAACGCCTTCAGGCCAATTTCCCTCCAAAACTGCCCCATTAAGGCCATCGGTAAAGCCTTGACAAATAGGCTGCAGAAACTAATTCCTCTAATTGTTGACCCCAACCAAACTGGTTTCATCAAAGGTAGGAGTATGCCGAAAACTTTGTGTACGCGGCCGACATCCTAAACTGCTGTCACAAACGCAACACGCCCACAATAGCCATCAAACTAGATTTTGCAAAGTCCTTCGGCTCCATTAATTGGGAATCGCTTATTAAAATACTAAAACACAGAGGTTTCCCACCTAAATTCTGTGACTGGATACAAACCCTCCTCAACACAGGGAAAACCGCTATCCTCCTCAATGGAGTTCCAGGCAAGTGGATTAACTGCAAACAAGGGTTACGACAAGGAGATCCGTTATCCCCATACATGTTCATCACAGTAGCCGGCGTACTGCAAAAACTGATACTCCATGCATGTGATAACGGCCTCCTAGCACATCCACTATCCCCAGAACTACCCTGCCCAGTTCTCCAATACGCCGATGATACCCTAATCATCCTCAAAGCCTCAACTCAAGCAGCTCACAACCTAAAAAAAATCCTTCAGGACTTTGCCACCGCCACGGGCCTCTCCATAAACTTCGACAAAACGACCCTTGTGCCCATGAATATCGATAGCGCTCTAGCGGCCTCCATTGCCACCATCCTTGGCACGTCCATCTCCTCCTTCCCACAAACATACCTAGGTCTCCCCCTCTCTGCAACCAAACTACCAGCCTCAGCTTTCCAACCTATCATAGACAGCTGCGATCGATACCTAGCCGGTTGGTGCGCCACCCTACTCTCCAAAGGCGGTCGACTAGTACTCCTCTCCGCGGTTCTAGACTCGCTACCCACATATTTCATGTCCTCCTTCCTCATACCTATGTCAGTTCTGAAAGCTATTTTATGCTCGCCGCAGAGCCTTTTTCTGGGCTGCTGAAGAAACTTGCACGGGAGCTTAGTGTCTCGTCGCGTGGGACAAGATCTGTGTTCCGACTAGCAGAGGAGGTCTAGGCGTAAAAAAATTAAATGCACAGAATGTTTGCCTTCTTCTTAAATTTTGTTTCAAATTCATGCATTCAGAAAACCTGCCCTGGAAACAGTGGATCACATCCCAATCACCAAACCCACACACAGCCTCAAACCCCTCATACCTAAGCAAAATCATTACCAAACACCTTCACATGCTCACACAAATTACTACTTGCTCAGTTCGAAATGGAAAATCAGTTTTCTTTTGGCATGACACATGGTTACTCCCAGAAACCCTTGCTACAGCCTACCCTGCATTATATTCCCACCACACCCAACCCAATGCATTGATATGTGATGTTTTGCAAAATGATTTCTCTACTGGTCTAAGGTGTAGATTAACCAATGCAGCGTCCCTCTAATCTTTTGCAGGATGTGCACCTATCGGATGGCCCAGATACCAGATCCATGCTGGATGGATCCACCTTCTCCACCAAATCAGCCTACCTGCATATACAACACCAACTTCAGACCCTGAAGCCCCTCAAATCTGGAACTCCAAGGTACCAAAGAAAGTCAAAGTATTTGGGTGGCTGCTACACCTCAACAAGATCAACACAAGAGCCAATCTACTGCATAAAAACATCATCTCATCAGACATCTGCCCAAGATGCCAAACACAGCCAGAGGACCGCAACCACCTCTTTTTCAGCTGCCCAGCATCAGCAGCGATATGGAGACATATGCATTGTCACGCCAAATACCAGCAGCTTCTCAGACATCTGGTCCTCGCCACTGCCTAGTAATCTGCCTCGCTCTGTCTGGAACACCGTCGCTCTCATCATTCTATGGAAGATCTGGGACGTTCGGAATGCCAAAGTTTTCAGAAACATAGACCAACCGCACACGCTGACGATCAAGAACATCATCTCCGACCTCACGCTCTGGTCTCATCGTTTCAAACAACCGGCCATGAGAGTGGACGCCGACCTGTGGCGTGACCACCTCTCCCTTTGTAACATCTAAACTCAATTACAATGCAATATATTCAGGTGGGGATCCTCTCCCCCCCTCCCCCCGGTGAAAGCTTCAAAAAAAAATTCCCTTAAAGGCATGGTCTTCTCTTCTGGATAAGGTCGTGAAGCTTCAAGATAGAAACAATTCCCCTCGTCGACCTCCTCCATCGGACCCTCGTCAGCTCCGGCAGGAGGAACGATAGCCTGAATCCGCTCTCCTCCACCGAGTAGCCACCACAGCCGCGAGGACCTCCGCCGAGGAGTCAGGGCGACACAATCTTGCGGCCTCCGCCAACTCGCCGGTGCACCAGGAGCTCGGCCCAAACCGCGAGCGTGCAGCCTCGACCGATTCGCCGCCGCACTTGGAGGCTTGGAGCTCGCCCCAAACCGCGAGCGTGCAGCCTCGACTGAGTCGCCGCCGCACTTGGAGCTCGCCCCACTTCGCGAGCTTCTAGCTTCCATGGAGATGGCGTCGCACCAGGTCAGGGGCGGAGCTAGAACCAGATTAGTAGATAAATTAGAGTTTGTTACGGCTTATTAAATCTGGGCCATAGAGGTAAAACAAGGGTCAAGATTTATCTAACTTCATGCGGTGGAGTTGAGGCCAACTCCAGGGGATCCGGACCCTAGTTCAAGTACCTACAGCATTCGTTGTTAACGTTCAAAGTTAGTGAAGCTTCACGTGGTGTTGTATATTGCAATTAAAAACCTGCAAGCCATTTAGTAGTGGATTTTTTTTAATTAGGCATGTAGTTCATTCCGTCTTTCTTTAACTACTCCATATAAGATTTGTTTACGGCGTCGATGGTTAAACGAAGACAATGCTATTACTCAGCATCGGCAGATCTGGTGTGGGGTCCACAATTTTGAGGTAATAGCACCAGCCATATAACAACTTGCGTGGTGGGAACGAATTCATACAACAATTTGAAAAATGTGGTTAGGTAGTACACAAACTTGTCATTGAGGTGTAAATCAGTACAAAACTGTTACAAACATGACACGTGGCGACACTAATTTTACAAATAACCCTTGCATATTTTTCTCTCGTAATTGTGACCCTTTCCTCTTTTCCCCTTCATCGGGCAGTCACTCTTGCACGGCGCGCGGCTCACATCCAACGCGTCGGTTGCGGACTGGCACACGAGCTGGCTCTACGCCACCACGTCACTGTTCTCCGCCTCCATATGTTCGCGGGGACATACAGGGGCGGTGGTGCCTGACATCGGACAGGGCAGCGGCAAGTACGGCGGATGATCCCTGGCTGGCCGGCTCCGGTGGCTATCCACAGCGCGCGGTGGCGGTCGTGCCCTGCGAGGGCGATGACATACACAGTTCCGCAAGGTGCCAGTAAACCGTCGGGGAGCTCGTAGATGCAGGCGTCCGCCCACCGTCGTGCGGGCGCAGAGGACCGATGGCGGAACTAAAGCGAGGGCTCCCTGCTCTGATTCACGACGCCTCCCGGAACGCCGAGAAAAAGAAGGGCAACCGAGAGCAGGGCACGAAGGAACTGGAAGGCTATACGGAACACGGAGGAACTGGGAGGAGTACGCGGAGCAGCTCTAGATGGCGACCGCATCGTGCTGGTCCTCTCCCATGAGAGCTCCGACGACACATTGGCCCTCGCCGCCCGCGTGGAGCAGCTCGTAGGCGGTAGGCCTCAAGATGTACCCCGTTGCGCCGTAGAACCGGAAGGGCGTCGCTGAGGAGTGACTAGTGCGGATGACCACCGTCATGTACTCATTTTCGTCCTGTCAAACGGCACCATGATAGGTTGTCATTGCTGCCGATGCGCGCCCCGGCGACGTATACCTACTCCGTAATTCACAGTATGTTAAAGGAACACATGAAAGAGCAGGCGCTAAATTGGAGTCTCGCAACGCCGTAGGCTTCTGCTACATGCGCTCGGCTCGCCGGCCTGCGATGACAGCTGACAGGCAGCCGCGACGGAGTGCCTCGCCCACATCTTGATGGCCTGGGAAGCTGTGGGTCGGTGGTGGCTCTCCATTCCGGCAGCGGTTCCATTCTCTAGGGCTCCTCTCTCCCACGGCCAGGTGCAGCAGAGTAGCAGACGATGCGAGCACAACGACTCCGACGGCCAAGTCTCCGATGGTCATGAGCGGAGCGGTCAGGCGCGTCGACTGCTTGGGTGCAGCGACTCCGTCGGCTGCGTCGGCCAGGTGTGGCGGGCAGCATGGGCGGATCTTTCATGTGCGACGAATGGCATGGATGGATCGACAGGTGTGGTGCTACTGCTCCGGTGGCCAAGTTGTGAACGGGCAGAATAAAGATAAGTACGGGCCAAGCCCTTCACGGTCTCGCGCCTTGGAAAACTGGAATAGGGCAAAGAACTCATACTACAGTGTAGTCATTTTAGGATATGTGATTAGATTAGTATTAAGCGATTAGTATGTTAATCATGAGTTCAATGGATAATTGTACCAGGGTTTTTTCGCAAAAATACGCTGCCACGAGTCATGTCTAGAACAGTTTTGTACCGATTTGCACCTCAATTACAAGTTCGTGTACTACCTCACCACATTTTTCAAGTTGTTGTATGAAATTGCTTCCACCATGCAAGTTGTTGTATGTGCGATGCTATTATCTTCTAGGCAATCTATCTATATTTTTCAATAAAGGGAAGACACCAATTACACCCCTACAACAACGCAGTGTATTAAGAGCATCTCCAGTCGCGTCCCCCAAACCGTTCTTCAAAGCGATTTGGGGCGCGTCGTACAAAAGACGTTTCCAGCCCCGTCCCCTAAACCCTTTTTTTGTCCGGCGCGGCCCGATACGCTGTCCGGCGTCCCGAGCCCATCCCCTCCTCACAGGGGACGCTCCGGGCACGCCGGACACAACGAAAAGCGAGGCGAAGCGACGCGGGACCGACGCGTCAGTGGCTCGGAAGCCTAAAACCCCGTCGCCTACCTTTGGTCAAGCGACGTTAATGCCGTCCCGGTTTTCCCAGGTGAAGCAGGGACGCGTCTCGTCGTGCATGGCCGTGTGGCTGTTCGTGTCGGCGTTATTGCGTGCAACCACCCGCTGCCGCCGATGTACATTAAGAGGCCCTACGGTTCGTCCCAATCTCTCGCCGCTCCCAAATCTCCTCGCCGCCACCAGATCTTCTCCTCGCCCTTTCAAGCAATGCCGTCGTCATCGTCCCGCAAGATCGCCGCGGCGAACGGCTTCGGCCGCGGCAACCTAGCTCATCGTCAAGGAGGCGTGGGCGTTGTACCACGCGGGATATCCCGTCCCGCCGGACATGCGCCTGCCAAGCAGCGGCGGCTGGAAGATGGCCGTGAACGGCATTGGAGTGCCGCCGCCACCGACGCCAGGGACGGAGCGCTGGAAGGACGCCATCAGGGCCCGGCGGGCTGAACTCGACGCCAACGACCTGACCGATCCGACCTAGGCGGCCAAGAACAACAACGACTGGTGGGGCACGTACTTCAAGGTCAAGTACGACATGGAGATGCGCAGCACCACCGGGCTCATCGGCGGGCCGAACAGCTAGAACAGGGACGGGCGCGCCCTGTTCTGGGGCGTTCCGGGGCGCACCCTCGAGAGCGTCATCCACGGCATCTGCAACAGCGCTCCAAGGTTGGAGGCGCCGTCCTCACTGCCACCATCTCCCGCAGCGCAATGGCAGCCGAGGACGACGTACTCGTCCTCCTCGAACTCTTCTTCCTCAGGACCGGCCCGATCGACGCCGTCCTCGTCTTACCGCTCGGCGCCCTACACCGTCCCCAATCGCGTGGTGAAGGAGGAGCCGGCGACGCCCGTCTATCCGAGGCACGGCGGCAGAGGCAACGACAACGGCAGTAAGAGAGGCGCGGCGGCGCCCTCCTCATCCCGAAGCCGGAGGTGAAGGAGGAGCCGGAGGAAGTGTCGCAGGCGGCGGTGCTGGAGGAGTACGAGCGGCATCATCGCCTCATCGCCAGCAGTGACGACCCCGAGGACTGCCCAGGGCTACGGGTGGCGTACTTGGCGTCGCTCAGCGACAAGGACGCCTGGAAGGGCGACGCCGGGACGGCGATCGCCATGTCCATCCGCGACTCCGGCAAGCCGCTCGTGGACCTCACCGACGATGGCGAGGCGGGTCCAAGCGACCTGGTGAAGGACGAGCCCGTCGACGAGCGCGTCAAGCAGGAGGTCGTCACCGACGACATGTACAACTTCCACCACTACTACGACCCCTCCGGCCGCCGCAAGTTTCTTGTAGATTAGGTTTAGTTTAAATTTAGTCGAATCTCGTTCGAATCTATGTAATATATGCCTAGTTTGGATGAATTTAATCGAATCTCGCACAAGTTTAAAATTTCCGAAATTTTGTTTGGGGGACGCGACCGGGGAGCGACGTCCCCCAAACGCGGCACGAACAAAACACGTCCCCAAACGCTTGATCCAACGCCATCAATATAGCCGCATACGGGCAAAATAATTTAGAAAAAAAGTCTCGCAAGAGTGATCCAAAAGCAGATCCAACAAATCCGAGCACTCTAACTTTTATCCAATGCTTACCGCCTAAAAATGTCTGCCATTATGCGCTTACCATCATGTTCGCTCCTAACCAAGGAGGAGGGGCGCTGGGTTGAGGACAGCGGTTCAGTGGAGCTTCTCCTGGACGGCCGTGGAGGCGAGGGGGAGAAGATCTACTAGGTTTCGTCTTCGGCACCGATGGTGTGGAGGTCGGGTGGATCTGGCGGCAGCCGATGCAGCGGTGGCTCCCTCCTCTCTCGTCATCATGGTGGTGGCGGAGGAGAGGTTGAGGCGTGTGCTGTTAGTGTGTGCCCGCTGCGTCCGCAGCAGGGGAGTTTGCAGGCTTCTCGTCGGAGGTTTCTCACGGCGCCGCTGTCGCCGTATCTGATGGCCGAAGGGCGGCCCCTCCACCCTTGGAGGATTTCTACGGCGCCTCTGTCGCCGTCTTTCTGGGCCGTAGGGCTGCCCCTCCATCCTGAGACGGCGCTTGCTCGTCGTCTGTAGGACTTCTTCAACCTCCAATCATCTAGACGGAGGCTCATCAGCTTCGTCGGAGTTAGCTCCCGTCTCCATGCCCCAAGTGGTTTTTTTCCCGGCGGCGTGGAGGTTGGCTCCGGCGAGTTCGACGGTGGTGGTTTTGGAGCTGTCCTTGATCGCGTTTTCTTGCGCCGGTCAAAGGGCTTTAGTGCAAAAAGTTTGGGTCGGTTTGTAATTTTTCTTTTCTTCATGACCCTTTGTGTAATTGTGACTCCACCGCTGATAATGAAGCTCTAGGTCTTTCGGGACCTCTTCTGTTTCAAAAAAAAAATCAATCCAAGCGGGATGTTTCCATTCCCCTATGTCTCTATTTTTCTCAGCCGCCTTAGACTAGTCCTAATAGGAGTATCATACATGCCACGTTGGTAAATATGAGTAGTATCATAATATGATACCGTATTATGACACATAAATCTAGAAAATTTTATAACAAATACATCATGTACACACATTTGTATTAAGATTCTACAAAATATTAAATATGACATAAGTATGTGTCGAGGTACTATCACAAACTAGTATTATGTACAGGTGAGAAATAAGAGTAGTCTCATAATATGATACCGTATCATGACACATAAATCTAGAAAATTTTATAACAAATACATCATGTACACATATTTGTATTGAGATTCTACAAAATATTAAATATGACATAAGTATGTGTCGAGGTACTATCACAAACTAGTATTATGTACATGATACTAGTATACTCACCATTGTGACTAGTCTGCTCTCGCCGGACTAGGCTACCCCTATCCACGCCGCACATAGGCCGCGATGTGATGCCCAAGCCCACGTTGTCGCCTTTAAGCTCCTCTGCAAGGCATCCAATGCTGATTCCCTCTGCGATGGAGGACAACCACAATGATGATGTTGCAACGTCGCCATTCATCTTCGGCCACTTGCATAGG
This sequence comes from Lolium perenne, assembly GCF_019359855.2. Taxonomy (NCBI): domain Eukaryota; kingdom Viridiplantae; phylum Streptophyta; class Magnoliopsida; order Poales; family Poaceae; genus Lolium; species Lolium perenne. The sequence continues at coordinate 329,896,315 of NC_067245.2, forward strand.
ACATTTAATGTAATAACTGGTTTAATGTAGTTATTTTGTATGCTGAGGTGGCTTTAAAATGAGCTGGTTTAACTAAGCCTATTACACAAACTCTAGTTATCCTATTTTTTGAACCCTATTACCTGTCTGAAGATCCTAACCCAACAATTTTCTTGGAGGCCTACCAGTTGTTGCACGTGAAACCTGAAGAGGCTGTACCTATTAGCGATGACCGTATGAAGCATCACTAGTAGAAAACAAAGCTTTCGCCCAAAGCCTCTGTGAGTTTTAGTCCCGGTTTAAAAACGAATCGAGACTAATGGGCCGCATTAGTCCCGGTTCGAAAGGCGGGGGCAACGCAAACCTTCAGTGGAGAAATTACTGCCCCAATTAAAGGACCATATGTCGTGGTCATTACTAACATTCATGTTCAGGAATTCTTCTTCCAGATCATGAAGTTATTCATGTGCAACAGTACTGAGTGGAAGATGGAACATATCATAAATGTTTTCATTGCTTGCAGCATATGCCTTGTCTACAGTAATACTTTGGTTCCTGGCAAAGGAGTGTGGATGGGGATAAAAGTCATGTCTAATTTCATTATTCCAATTGTCCTTTCATAGGAGGACTGTTTTCCCATTTTGTATATTGACACTAGTCAATTCCTTGTACTTATCAGAAAGAGTGTCGTTGCCTATTCGACGGTACCTCGGAGGAGGGATCCTCACGAGGGGGAGAAGAAGTATGGACCATCGGGCGGAGAGTCCTCGGGACGGTGGTACGCGATTTACCTAGCTTTGGAACACCTGCACGATGACAGGACCTACTGCTTCTTGTCTAGAATTATCTGGGCACTTTCGCGTTGTTACAATGGGTTGTGGTTGTTTCTCTAGGGCTCCCGGAATCCGGCTTATAAAGGCGCTCGAATCTAGGGTTTACATGGAGAGTCCTAGCTGGAATACAAGATGCCTAATTACGGAACATTACATTGTCGTGCACGCCAAGGATCCACCTTTTCTTATGCGCCGTATTGGATCCGGATACTTCATGGGCCTTCGTGCATCCGACTATCTTCATAGGGCGGGTAAGATCCGACTCCTGTTACCTGGGATGGACTTCATCCATCTTGATCTACAGCAACTGGGCCGCCCGATGGGCATATGCCACCATCACCGTCTGTGGGCCACTCGGACTTGCCGGATCTAGGCCACGTTGTTGATACACCCATAAAGTTTACCCACAACAAAGAGCAAGGCAATCCTTCCACCAGAATGAAGCTTTTGGGTTGATGGATTGTGGTTAACCTATGTTATTATAATATGCTTGCCAGACAAGACATACCCAGGGAATATCAAAGTGATTATAGAATTTATGCAGATTTTTTATGAGAAGGGCTTGATTTTGCAATCTGAGATTACGAATTCCTAGAGCACCTTGGTCCTTTGGTTTACACATCATTTCCCAGCTTGCAGTGCATTTTCCTTGAATTTTATGGTCCTTATCAGGTCAGAGGAATTGTCTACCACTTTTTCCAAAATGAACAAAGATGGTGATTGGGAACTTAAAAGAGCATATTACATATAGTGGCCGAAATTGGATCACAGAATTCAGCAACCCACAATCCTAACCTGCGACTCTTAAACGAAAGGGTATTTTCAAATTGCATAATGTGAACTTTCAACGTATTGAAAGTGATGTCCTCGTATTTGAAAGGGCCAAATGGATGCATTCATAAATTTCAAAAAACAAATTGTGTGGAAAAACATCTCACGTGACGTGAGGATGTGAGAATAGACTGAGCATCACGCCCGCATGTGGCTTAGGCAACAACCCAGGCCCCAATTCGCAAGGCACAGCTACATGTGTTCACTCTCCAGCGAGATTCTGTGTTCACTCTCCAGCGATATTGCGACGAAGACCTTGCCGGTGATCGTGTTCGTGCAGGATATGGGCAGCCTACCGGTGTTTATCTGTAGTCTCGGGCGTCCTTGTAGATCTTATAGTGTGGAGCTTGCTCTGCTCTGTTCGGTCTCTTTTTGGTTTAGACTTCAGCTTCGCACATGTGTTTGTATCTCTAACTGGCAATCCTAGTTTTTCCTTTTCTTCTTGCATTTTTGTTGTTATTGTTTTCGCTGTACTCCTTGCCGGTTAATGACTTTATTAATTTAACGAGCCTTATGTTTTAAAAAAGAGTAAATTCCAGTTTTTACCCCCTACTTTGAAATTTTTGATACTAATTACCCCATGTAGAATTTTGTCATCCTAATTACCCCATTTAGCAAAAAAAAATGTGCCAATTTTTACAACTTCTAAAATTTTGCGACCCTTTTTATCGACGGATCTCTAGTGCCAGCTACACCATGTTCAAGTGTTTAAGAATAATTTACCACAATCAGTGTTCTTCCTTCCCATAGAGTCTGCAAGTACTTCTTCCATGGACATGCTGATTTATTCTACCATGAAGGACATCTTGTGCCTTCCCTCAAAGAAAGAACAGCAAATGTACTGCTTAAGCTGATCAAAACCTATGCTACGTCGAACTGAACATCACTCCTGATCCGTTGATCTATTAAGCAAAATTCAATAACTCGGTTCTTATTCAAACTGCACGTAGCACACCCGTGCGCAGAGTTGCTTAATACCCTCATAGACTGATAAACATATGTGCGATCACTGGATCACACAAATGCATATGCATAGGTTCCATATGCAGCGTAGGAGCTTGGCAGACACGACCTACATTGCCGTCTTCGCATGAATATTATGCATCGTGCATCTTGTATTGTTGGTGGGATAGCAGTGGATGCTCTTTAGTTCGATGACATAGAGGTACAAAAATTAAAAGGGGTACAAGTTGGCAGCACTTTTGCTAAATGGGGTAATTAGAATGAAAATTATGTAAATGGGGTAATTAGGGGGGTAAAAACAGGAATTGACTCTTTAAAAAATGAGCCAGCTAGATTACACATGCTAGTCAATATAGATCATTAGTCATCATTAAACATTTATTATCGAGCAGTTGCACATGCTGCAAGGCAACTCGATCAAACCTCTATGAATATTACTACCTCTGTTCACGTTTAATTGACGCGAGGAATGTACATGCATAAAGCTATTTTCTCTGCACAACTCGCGTCGATTTAAACCGAACGGAGGGAGTAGTTTTCAAACAAAAAAAACTCTATGAATATTCGTCGGGCAGCATCTTTTGTGAACGTAGCGAAAACCGAAATTTGAATGGATTATTTGATCGTGATTGCCCAACCACTACAGCGTTGCATAATAAAGTAGTCAATTAACAATGAAGCCGACCAGCATGGGTCGTAAGTTTTAATAAGTTCAGTACATTGCCGATGTGGAAGTATTGGATCCTACGGCCAGACTGGGTTTCAATCTAGAGAGAGCATGGTTGAATTTCCATCACTGGAATTTTATATTGTGACGGTACGAGATGCAGCGAGCTCCTTCTCCTGGCCGTCCCGGTAACGATCATCTCCATGTCAAGCTCATCTGGCCCAACTCCAGCGGGGAGGCTCCAGTCGAAATAGTAGAGAAGCCTCACCGTGATGAGCTCGAGCGTGGCTAGACCAAAGTTGCCGCCGGGGCACATCCTCCTGCCGCTCCCGAACGGCAGGTACTCATACTGCGTGCCGTTGTAGTCTTGCGCTCCTCCATCCTCGAACCTCTCCGGCCTGAACTCCTCCGCGTCCTCGCCCCAGTGCATGGGGCTCCTCGCCATCGCCCACGCATTGACCATGACCCTGGAGCCCGACGCAACCTCGAACCCGCCGATGTCGCAGGTCTCCCGGCAGACACGGGGGAGCAGGAGCGGCACTGGCGGGTGCAGCCTCAATGCCTCCATGATCACCATCCTTGTGTAGGGCAACATGTCCATACAGCCCTCGTGGTCTTGTGCGCTCGTATGCTCCAATGCTTGTCGGATCTCCATCTGCGCCTTCGCCATCGCCTCTGGATTTCGTATGAGCTCCGACATGATCCACTCGGCAGTCGACGAAGTCGTGTCTGTCCCCGCGGTGAACAAATCCTATGAGATTTGAAAATCAATGATAATATGACCACCTTTTCTCTCGTCTTCTTTCTTAATTAATGGAGTAGGAAAATATATATTTGCCTCATTTCAAAAACAAAAACAAAAAGTAGTTATAAATTGAGAAAGTAAAGATACGGCCTTCCTTCACCACTTACCACCACGACTGCCTTGATGTTTGTGGTGCCGATGGGGAACTCAAGCTCCCCCTCGTCCTTGACCCTGAGCATGACGCTCAGAAGGTCATCGGCCGCCGCCGTCTTCTTCCCCTCTCGCCGCGCCTCGCACCTACCGATGATTTCGTCAAAGACAGCATCGAGCTGCCGGCGCGCTCGCCAGAGCCGGCGTCTCAGCCCGGTGACGACGTCCACGAACCACAGGGACGGGAAGAGGTCCCCGACGCAGAGCCCACTGCTTAGCTCCAGCACCACCGCGATCGCGGACAAGAACTGCTCCTGGAGGTCGGCGTCGCACGCCTCGCCGAACGTGGCCTTGGCGGTGATCGAGTTCGTGCAGGACATGAGCAGCCTGCCGAGGTCGACCGGCTCGCCGCCTCCGCCGGCCGCGGCGCGCTGGACAGCTCGGACCAGGGCAAGGGTCTCGTCGTCCCTGATGGCCGCGAACTGCCTCACCTTCCGCGCGCTGAGGAGCTCCACCGTGCAGATCTTGCGCAGCGTCCTCCAGTACGCGCCGTAGGGCGCGAAGGCCACGTCCAGGTTCCCGTAGCAGACGATCTCCGTGGCCACGAAGCTCGGCCGCGACGCGAAGGCCAGGTTCGTGTCGCGGAGCACCTCCTGCGCGGCCGCCGGCGAGGATATCACCACGGTGTCGACCTGGCCCAGCCGCAGGTACATCACCGGGCCATGCTTCCTCGCCAGGTCCCGGAGAGCCACCGGCGGCTCCGACGTGAGGAGGTGGAGGAGGTTCCCGATTAAGGGGAGACGCCGTGGACCAGGAGGCCACCTCGTCTTTTTGGAATCCGGTGTGGATCTCCGGCCAAGTAGTACGGAGACAAGAATCGCCAGTGAAACGAGAGCGACAGAGAGGAGAGAGGCTGCGCTTAGCTCCATGAGAATGGTTTTCATTTAATCTGGAGGCAGGAGCTTGCAGGCGCACTATTAGTAGTCAATGTTTCCGAGTTATGTGGACGATCTGCGCGCTGATAACGTACATAATAATCTGAGTTATTTGGACACGCTTCCGAGTTCCGACCAGATCTTTGTCCTCTCTAGCACGCCTCAGTTTTGTCCTGGTGGGGGCGTGGGGCAACATGGGCTGAGTCACTGTCTATAATAAATCTAATAAAGTCATCAAAATTTTAAAAGATAAAATCATCTACAGTATCAAACACAACAAGTCTATCTATCTATTATGAGATCTCATCTATATATCTGTACATATATAAAAATTGGAAGGTAGCTTTCCGTGTTCCACGCCTCCTTGCACCAGAGCTACTATTACTCCCTCCGTCTACAAAAGAGTGTCAAAGGTTTGTCAAATTTTAGATGTATCTATACACTAATTTGAATTTGGACATCCTTTTTGAGACGGAGGTAGTATATATTTCAATCACATCGTGCCAAGTAGGTGCTATCCTTTTCTTTTCTTTTTTTCAATTTTGTTGTGCAACCTTTTTATTTACCGTTTTTTCTTCTCTATCTTTTGATATTGATTTGTTCCGTAACTTTTTGATCGTTATTTTTTTTCGGTGGTTACCCAGTGTAACGTACTTTACTCCTAGATAGTTACTTTTTAAAATACATCTTTTTTTTTTTTGGTGGTGATTTCTCGACACAACTTTTGGGTCATAACTTTCGTGCTTGCAATAACACTTTTTTACATTCCTTTTTTAATCCCTCGATCGTCGTTCGTCCACTCAACTTTCTGACCGTACTTTTTTGATCGTAATTATACTTTCGTACTTTTTTGAAGGTGCGTAATTTTTCAACCATAATTCTTCATCAGTTGGCAATAGTATTTTTTCCACTTTGGCGGGTAATTCTCCGACACAACTTTATGGTCGTAATTTTCCGATGGTAATTACTCTACATTAGTTGGCAACAGTTTTTCCACACACTTTTTGCAACTATCACTTCTCCACAATAAGTATCCTTCAGTATTTTTCGTGGGTGGCTCATTTTCCGTCGGTAATTCAGCTTTTTTTAAAACTCTTATACAATAACTCCATTCTTTGCCCCCTCTTTTATTTGGAAAAATACTATTTATCTCTTGCTCTCTTCGACGGTACTTTAGACAGCAATACTAAAATTACACATCATTTAATCTCCAACATTACTTTTAGCCGATTAATCAACATCGCTATCCCATCACGGTCGCGTGACTCAGTGAGTGAAAGCCATCGAGCGGCATTACCTCTCGCACCCATCGGCTCCTAGTAGCGTGCAAAATCTGGGTGTGTCGAATCATACTACTAGCGTACGCATGGAACATGCCACGAGTAACTGGGACCTAGGGGTCCATACGGTCCCAAAATACTAGTAGCATACCAAAAATAGGGTATTCTACTACTAAGTTCCTCTTGGTAGCGTAGGTTTATTGTGCTACGCTATCAATATTTGCGTAGACAGATTAAAAATCTGCTCATCGCATCATGTCCCTTAGATCCCTCTCTGATGCTCTTTGACTACTACCGCCCACCCTGGCCACCTCCCGCCACCACCCACTCAACCCTGCCACCGCCCTCTTAACCCCAAGATGTGGAGCGGCCGACCGACTGCTCGCTCGTCTCCCCCTCACCCCATCCCCGATCCGCACCTCGGTGATGATTGGATTTTCCCGCACCACATCAGGGTGTTTGCAGTACAAAACAAGAGCAAATTTATCCCTGAAGTATTGTCCAGAGAAGATCTACAACTTGGAACTACACAACCGCGTATATGTTGTCAGTGTAGCCATATTCAGACCCAAACTTGGAAATAGCATATTCTGTAGGTTGCTACCGAATTACTGTATTTAACCAAATATATTAAAGTAGTAGTGAACTAAGAACAACAAATTTGAAAACAAAAGAAAGTAAATTAAAACTGAAAATAAATGGAGAGTAATATAAAGATTTATATTATAGGAGAGTTTGGAATCACCACAAGCATAGTTAAAACCAGATTAAGATAATGTCCTTGTAGTATATATATGTATGGGCAGAGTCAAATAAAGGTGCATGCAAACCATGGCTGCTGGACAGGTTAATCCAGGTGATCAGTTAGACTAGCCACAATGGAAGTATCATAAGTAGTATCATGCATACCATGTTGGCAATAATCTGAGGTGGCATACTAATTAATGAGGTGAGAGATAAGAGTGGTATCATAATATGATACCGTATCATAGCATGTAAAACTAAAAAAGTTAATCAAAAATACATCATGTACACACATTTGCATTGAGATTCTACAAAACATTAAATATGATGGCACTATGATACTAACATATGATCTATGCATTATGGGGTGGTAACATAAACTAGTATCATGTCCATGATACTAGTGTATGATACTTACCATTGTGACTAGTCTTAGGTGTCATAGTCAATTTTAGATATCATTTGGTAGATTCACTGGTAGGCATACATGCTCTTCAGTTGCCGGCATTCATGTATTGTACAATTTGTTCGTCGGTGTTGTTGTCAATGTTAAGCAATATACTATCCTAAATAGAAAAAAAAGACATGTTGTTCTACACACACCATGTAACAACCAAAGGTCCTCCTATATTAGCATGTAGCCGGAGTTCACCAGTGATTAAGGGTCTTCCCGTGATTATAGATATAATTCTAGGTTCTCTGTTATTCCCTCGTTGACCATAGTCGATAGAGTGTGACGAAACTCTCTCACTTTCACTTCCAAACCATCAAATACTTACAACGATCATTTCCACCAACATCCCTAAGGGGGAAAACTATTGTGTGGTCAACTTCACACAACATCATTGAAGAAAACCAATGTTAGAATCATCGTCATCAGCACACGTGCGGAGTTTCCTTCTTGAAGACTCATCTTAGGAGTTGTATTTATTTTGTTTATTTTAGTCAATATGGTTAGTGGTTGTCTAGTGAAGTTACTGTCGGATGCATAAGGTTTCAGGTTTTGTTTTCTTGTCAAAATTGTTGGGATGCTGAACTTTGAAGAATGAATAATGTATAGTTGTGTGTGCATCAATCGATGTGCGTTAATAGATATATATATTTCTATGTTTTAATCATACTTGATAAACTCATAATCAATAACAACTCTAGTCAAGATATGGCATGTGGGGTTGTACAGCTAGGAGGTTACCCTCCTCCATATTTGACACCATAAACGGAGTATCTTGGCAAAGGGAGGTGATGTTCCTATTAAAAGTAAGACACTAGTAGCGACATTGTTAATCATAAGGCTCTGTAAATGCAATCCGCAGTAGATGGTGCATGTGTGTGTGCGTGTGCGCCATAACTAACACAAGAGGCGGATAACATTTCTTACCTTGTGAGTGCAGTCTTTATTCACAGTTGTCAAATGATCAATAAAACAACATGCGTGAAAGCATGATGTTTCCACATGAGTTCTTATGCGGTGCAAAACATGCGATCTGCATGAATGAATACAAAACTCATGAACACTCATACTTTCATAACTACATCTCTAAGCTATATATATCTATGTTCTCAAGAACTTGGTAGAGAACAAACTACATGTAGATCGATAGCGACATTCATCCCGAATGTGCCATGCTAGCCTTACATTTCTTTCCTTCTGTGTGAAATACTTTCATGAGCTTTGCGCTACTGGAGAAAAACAAAGAAGCTAGAAGGCAACGAGTTCTATTTGTTTGTTAGTAGGTCCATGCAAGCTTCTTCATGTCATACATCGTGAGTGTATTTCAACTAGTTGCCGATGGCATCCGTTAGTGAGACGGTGATATCCCTTCCTAAACGGTGGTACGTTCTCCGGCACAGTAGGATCGTGAACTCTTTATTGGCACATCATCTCTACGTGTTAGCTCGAGCGGTTGGGGCAATGACGATACTCTCGAAGAAGGTGGTGACCATCCTAGTTATCATGGACATGGACGTTTCTATGAGACACTCAAATTTATTGGCAATGAAATGTTTGTCCACCAACAAACTTAGTTGGCTTGATCCCGCTACTTCACCTTGTAATGGATAATAATTATGTGAATAATCAAAGGAATGACTACACTGGGCACTTTTTAATACTTTTGAGGCCAAACTCGGACACATATTTGTTATACTGATGCAAATATTGTAGGTTTAACTTAGCCTAAGCAAGATTTCAACATTTCATAACCGTGTGTCCCACTTGTTAGTGACAAGTAACAAAAGGCAACGCAACCACCGGTGGTGGCCATGGCGACACCTCCCACGGATCCCCGCCGGTCATCTATCACCGTCACTCGCGCAGGCGGTGTTTCCAGAGCCATCCCCACATGGGAGCCGGCCGGGGCTTGTAAGGTAAAGAAGAAGAAAAAAGCTCAAAACAAACCTTGAACTTGTATCAAACGCTAAATCGAACCCCAACTCCTAATTTCCAAATTCGGCACTCCGAACTTGTCAATTCCGGTCTATTTTGAACCCTCGTCTTGTTTGACGCACCGGGAAAAGATGATCCTAACCGGGATTAAAAGCTACTCTCAGTAACATGTGACTCCGGATTTCCCAAATCGATCGGTCACACAAAAACATGTGCTGGCTACTTCAATCGCACATTGGCGCCACGTTCAAAGAAAATGGAAAGAAAAAAAAAAAAGATAATCTTCAATCGCGCGGCACCGGCACGCCTCGCACACTCCCGTCATCGTCGTTGTCCGTCAGTCAGTCTCCACCTATACCTCGTCAGTTAGGCCCACGCCAAGAGAGGGTGCCGGCGGTTGCCATCCATCTTCACCAGCATAAACCACCACGGCACCACGGCACCACGGCACTGCCGGCCGTGCCGCCGATCGATCGGCAACCCGACCCTCGGATGGCGCCTCCCTCTGCGGCGGCGGGACGCGGGATCGTGCTCTGGCTGCACGGGTCCGCCGAGACAGGCGAGCAGAGCCGCGCCCAGGTCGCCCCCTACTTCTCCGCCGTCCCCGAGCTCCGCCTGTCCTTCCCCACCGCCCCCACCACACCCATCGCCTGCTACGGTACGTGCGGTGACCGAATGTTGCTCACGATTCGAGGGAGGGGAAACATGTGTGGTCGATTTCAGTTGCGATGTTTGTTGCAGGTGACGAGGTGATCACTGCTTGGTTCGGCATCCCGGGGGTTCCTATCACTGCTGTAATTTCCACAGCTTCTTCTGTTACTATATTGCAACTAAATCTGTTGCTCCACGGCTTCATCTGTTACCGCTAAAATGTCAGCTGCTGTTATTTGCCGAGGATGCACTCTCTCGGTGCAGAGTATCAGTATGCATGCGTCAGAAATCAAAGATAGATTCACACTTTCTTTCAGCATAGTCATAGACTCGTACAGTGCTTCCAGTCCAGCAAATAATCAGTAAACTGGAACTGGCAATGCTAATGGACAAGTAAATGCTACTCGTTTCGAGCATGGTAAATAAGAATTTTAGGTTTAGTGATTGCTGCAAAGTCAATTTAGAACGATATGACATCATATTTTCTCATCAGTTTGAAGGTTCAAAATATAGAGCAAGTATTTGAGCACTTCGCACTAGAACAACCCTCTTGCAGCACAATAGTAACCCTTTTAGAATCCGCATGACCATTCAAGGACATCACACATCGGTGTACAAGTTAGTAGTTACGAAAGCAGAGTGTCTGCAGACTTGATATACTGAATAGGGTGGGTTGTTGCTCTAATGGTCTAGCACTTATGTATCCTTATACTAGACCCTAATTCTTTAAGCATTATAATAGTGCTTTTTGGTACAGTATGATTTACTTAGTTTGCTCATTGTCACAACTTTGTTCAGACTACTGTCAGAGAAGAAAAGGGAGTACTTAAAGCCGTTGAGCATGTACACGAAATAATAAAGAAAGAAGTGGCCGCCGGGACGAGCCCTACAGACATCTTCGTTTGTGGATTAAGCCAAGGAGGTGAAGCACTGAAATCTGCATCTCTCATTTCTGGTTTCACGACAGTACTGACATGCTCCTGACTTGCACTCGCTTTTCGCAGGTGCTCTCGCCATAGCAAGTGTTCTGCTCTATCCCCAAACTCTAGGTGGGTGTGGTGTTTTCAGTGGTTCAATTCCTCTAAGCAAATCATTTGCCGAGAAGGTACCGCCTGAAGCTAGAAAGGTAATAACAGCCAAGGCCTGCATGGCTGCAACCATACTTAAACAGAATCATCCATAGCAGGGTCCTCTTGCAAGTGTGATCTCTTCTATCTCAGCCCTGAATTCTTCAAAACCTGCAGACACCAGTTTTATGGTTCCATGGGATGGCAGACGGGCTGGTACTGTTTGAAGCTGGGCAATCCGGGTGTGCATTTCTCCAAGAGCTTGGTATGGCCTGCGAATTCAAGGTGGTCCAGAAACATGCTCGAAGCCATTAGAAATGAACTTCAGAAAGAATTTCCAGATTGGAGCTTGATTTTCAACCTTCTCTGACTATATTTTTTTCTGAACATGTTGCCAGGCTTATCCAGCTCTTGGACATTCTCTGGTGGATGAAGAGCTCCAGTATTTTCGACAATGGATACTGGAGCGTCTAGGGATCTCTCAAGGAGCTGAAACTGCAAGATCAACGTCACCATCTTGACAACAAAGATTTCCACTAGCTACTGTAGGCGATAAATTACCACTTCAGTGATCTGAATGGCAGAAATTTAGCTCATCTTGTCACACAAATATGCTTTGGAACGTATTCCAGTGAAAGGTTTATGGTACTGCTAGTTGACATACAGTTTGCTCTCAATTAGTGTGCCCGTATGGCGTATGACTTCGCTCTGTCAAGCATTGATGCTTTGCTTAACTGTCATATGTAAGTGGGTCTTGGGCCCACATGGTAGTGGCTCATCTATCATGTTTTTTCAAGTCAATCAATTTACTAATTTCTGTAATCGTACAGAGCAATCTGTCCTTGATACCACTATCTGTCATGTACATTTCTCTCTTCTAAATGTCAAGCAAACAACCACGGTAAGGGTTTCCCTATTTGACCTCTTTTAGCGTCTGTTTGCGGCTCTCCACGTAGCATAATTTTTTTCCTTTTTTGTGCACAACACAGAATATATCAGTATTTAGTGAAATTAATCTGTAAGCATATAGAACTATGAGATGTACGCGCACATTTTTTTCATTTTTTAAACATTTTAAAATACATTAAAACTTATTTCAAAAATGCCAATACCCCTTGTCTGAAGCTAGCTAGATACATAGTGTGCATATATTTTCCTATGTTCCCATGGGTTTCTCCAGATAGAGAACCTTTTTTAATCGGACTCTAGCCTATTCGTATGGGATCTGTTCCCTAAACGGGGTCCATGTCTAAAGAAAAACCATGGACATGTATTAAAGGTAGTCCTTAGATATAAAATGTGTGAAATGGGAACTAGTACACTGTTCTGCAATTAAATATCTTCCATTAAATCATAACCATTAATTTTAAATCTAACTATTAATTTAAATGATGTGGCTCATTATGGTGTGTCTGTTAGGACCCTATAGATCATTGCTAACTCACAACTGACACCAAGCACAGATAACATGTCATACCTTTTGAGTGCAATTTGTATTTATAGTTTTAAAATAACCACCGAAACAACATATAGTGTGAATGAATACCAAACTAACATGCAAGCTCACACTTCTGGAAAGACTCCTCCTCTATCCTCTATCCTCTATCCTCTATATATGCACGCTTGCATGAACCATCCTGGAAACAAAACCTTTTATAGACTAAAAGTGATAATCCTTATAAATGTGCCATGTTAGGCTTTCGTTACTTCCCATTCCCATTCACTATACTGGTAGGCTTTAAGATACTGGATGAAACCAAAAGCATTTAAATAGTCTGTTTATCGGTAGTTGTACCGCCCAAGTATTCTACATAGCACTGACATCTTGGAACTGACAACGTCCTAAGCAAAAAATGTTTGATGTTCAGCCGGCTACGCCTATATGGCGAGCATCAACATTACGCCTGCTCCGAGCATGCATGCATTGATGCCGACCTGCAGCTTCCCTTTGCTCTGCACCTTGTTGGCCATGAAGTCGACAAGGGCCACCGAGTTGATACTGCCCTCGACTACCAACACCATCAGGCTGCTTTTGTTATATACCCGTGATGAGGATGCCCGTTGGCGCCATTAGGCAAAAGAAGAGGATATAATCATTTTTCGATAAAGAAGAGGATATGATCATGGTCAGGATGGACCTCGCCTTGAACTTTGCCTCCATCATCGTTAGTGAAAAATCAGAGTCAAATTCCAATCAACCCGTGGGATTAATAAAACTGTTTCCTGCAAGTATAATAAACATGCATAACATTGCGACAGACAAGTAATTTCTTTTGAAAACTATTTCTAGTGGCATAAGGAATGGGGCCGTAGCCCCTGAGATCTAAAAATCAATATAAGATGGGTACATGTCTTGATCGGGGCATGCTACTCCTTCTAGACTCTAGTTGTTGGAGTTGATTTGTCGGTTGTGACAAATCGATAGAAAAACGGGGATCTTGACTCCCACGCGTATGTCTTGATTGGGGGCACCAAAGACCAAGGACTTGGCTCGTCTTTAGCACCTAAGTATAAAAAAAAGAACGCCTCTCTTGTGAACTTACTTTTTTTCACACGAGCCACGTCCTGAATATAACTACGATCATTTTGTTTCTTTTTCTTGCAATATTTGTTTGATAATTCTTGTTGTAGTGTAGTTGTTAATCGACACAAATTAATGTAGATGAATTTGAGCTCGTATGACTACACGACGTCCGACGAAGAGTTTGATATTGAAGAGAAAGAAGACATAGCCATGGTGCTTGCATTGCACGCGCACAAGAACAAGCGCCTGAAACATGGTGGCCCAGTCAATGGACGATCTAATGGAAGACTGGTGAACATGATGGTAGGGGCAATAACGGAGTGGTGGACGTCGTTAAATTATGTGATGAACTGCGTGTGTTTGTCGATGAACTTCAAGTGTTTGTGATAAACTATGCATGTATGTGAGTTGATTTGTGTGCAATTTGATGAAGAGTTATTCATGTAATAATGATGAACTACTTGTATAATGTACTATTCAGTATTGTTTGGATTTTTATTTGTGTTTTCAAATCATTTTGATATGAGATTCGTCCATATGTTTGCAAATCTGAAATATGCTCCGTCTGTTTTTGTATATAAGCCACAAACTCATATTTCGGGTACCAAGAAAACAAAGCCAATTAATGAATGGGACAACTAATTATGTAAAAATGTTTTTTTGTGTTCGTGTTAATTAAATGTATTGCATGTGGTGCCTCCTTCTCTACGATTGCATTTTTTTTTTGAACAAGGTGAGGCGCTTGGGGCGCCAATTTCATTTCAGTTCAATCACAAATTACATAGTGCAGTACATAGCTTGTCATGTTCATAGACTGTAAAGAAGTGTAAATAGGACATGGGCTATTGCAATGAGCTGAACATTTGCATCTAAAGATAGGCTCAGAATCTGTATTTTCTTGCCTCTCCATTGAGATTCATGTTGATGTGGTATATGGCCGCTTGAAGATGAGTGGTGACCTGATTGAAAGAGGCTATGACATTCCTGATTTGCCACGGAACCTGCTCGTGAGCGATGGATCTTGCTGCTGCAGCCTTTGCAAGAGTGAGTTTGTCCGTCAGAAATGTTACTCCTTGAAGTTCCAGTGAGTTTGCAATCTTTGCTGCAAAAACCAGAGCCAAAGCTTCCGCTTGCAGTGGCGAGCAAATATGATTTGTTGATGCCTGGATCCTAACTTTGCAGTTGGCCTGAGTCGTTTGGAGTTGAAGAAAGAGTCCAATTCCCGCGCGTGCACCTGTATTTCCTGAAGTATTGTTGTTTTTCCAAGATGCATCAGAGAAAATCTTGTGTCCACGTAGTTGAAGAGCTGTTTTGATTGTGGTACCCTGCAAAGGAGAAGTAATAGTAAAATCTTGGATATAAGAATCTTGTTGGAGTTGGTGGTTCCTAGGCCGTTGCATCTTCAAGTGAGTTGCACTTTGGTACTTTGTGCTACCATCCTGTTCTCTATCTTTGTCTTCCCGCAACTCATCAGACATCTCTAGATTTTGCATAATAGATTGTGCCATATGATGGATCTGAGTTGGGTAAATTTGTTTCCTGTTTTCTGCTGTTTTTGGTTTCAGAAATCCTAGTAAGGAAATATTCTCGGAATTGGACGAAATCAACGTCCAGCATCTTATAATTGGACGAAGCTTCCAGAACACCCGAGAGCCACCAGAGGGGGGCCACAGGGCCACCAGACGCCAGGGCGGCGCGGCCCAGGGGGGGCGCCCCCCTATGGTGTCACCGCCTCGTCAGCCCTCCGACTCCGCCTCTTCGCCTATTTAAAGGTCCCTAACCTAAATCTTCGATACGAAAAAGCCACGGTACGAGAAACCTTCCAGAGCCGCCGCCATCGCGAAGCCAAGATCTGGGGGACAGAAGTCTCTGTTCCGGCACGCCGCCGGGACGGGGAAGTGCCCCCGGAAGGCATCTCCATCGACACCACCGCCATCTTCATCACCGCTGCTGTCTCCCATGAGGAGGGAGTAGTTCTCCATCGAGGCTAAGGGGCTGTACCGGTAGCTATGTGGTTAATCTCTCTCCTATGTACTTCAATACAATGATCTCATGAGCTGCCTTACATGATTGAGATTCATATGAGTTTTGTATCACTATTCATCTATGTGCTACTCTAGTGATGTTATTAAAGTACTCTATTCCTCCTCCATGATGTAATGGTGACAGTGTGTGCATCATGTAGTACTTGGCGTAGTTTATGATTATGATCTCTTGTAGATTATGAAGTTAACTATTACTATGATGGTATTAATATGATCTATTCCTCCTTTCATAGTATGAAGGTGACAGTGTGCATGCTATGTTAGTACTTGGTATTGGTATAGTTGTGTTGATCTATCATGCACTCTAAGGTTATTTAAATATGAATATCGAATATTGTGGAGCTTGTTAACTCCGGCATTGAGGTGCTCTCGTAGCCCTACACAATTAGTGGTGTTCATCATCCAACAAGAGAGTGTAGAGTATAGCATTTATCTATTTATTCTGTTATGTGATCAATGTTGAGAGTGTCCACTAGTGAAAGTATGATCCCTAGGCCTTGTTCCCAAATACTGCAATCATCGCTTGTTTACTGTTTTACTGCATCTGTACTGCCTGCAATATTCCCACCATCAACCACACGCCAGTTGTAGCAGCAAACTATTTTCTGGTGCCGTTACTACTGCTCATATTCATTCATACCACCTGTATTTCACTATCTCTTCGCCGAACTAGTGCACCTATACATCTGACAAGTGTATTAGGTGTGTTGGGGACACAAGAGACTTCTTGTATTGTGGTTGCAGGGTTGCTTGAGAGGGATATCTTTGACCTCTTCCTCCCTGAGTTCGATAAACCTTGGGTGATCCACTTAAGGGAAAACTTGCTGCTGTTCTACAAACCTCTGCTCTTGGAGGCCCAACACTGTCTACAGGAAAAGAAGCGTGAGTAGACATCACCCCTCTCCTCTATTTATAGAGGGAGGGCCGGCCAAGGCAGCCCCTTGGGCCCCACCGGCGCACGGAAGGAAAGTGGGGAACAGAAATCATCCCCTTCCAAGTTTGCTTCCCCTTCCAAAATTGCTCCCTCGATTTTAGGGATTTGATCTTATCCCTAGGGGGCTGGCTGGCTGGGCCTTGAGGGCTTGGTGCCCCTGGCCCATTAGGCCAGGCTGCACTCCCTTGGCCCATGTGATCCCTCTCGGGGTGGTGGGCCCACCGGTGGCCCTCTAGAACCCTCTAGAAGCTCCGGTCAAACACAGAAACTTTTTCCGAACCCCGGAAAATAACTTCCCTTATATGAATCTTATTCTCCGGACCATTCCGGGCCTCCTCGTGATGTCCTGGATCCCATCCGAGACTCTGAACAACATTCGGTCTCCATCTCATATTCTGAAGCTACTATACAACATCGAAACTTAAGCGCGTCACCCTACGGTTCGTGAACTATGCGGACATGATCGAGACTCCTCTCCGACCAATAACAAATAGCGGGACCTAGAGATCCATAATGGGTCCCACACATTTAGTGATAACTCGGTGATGGATTGAACCATTAACATACGATACCGATTCCCTTTGTCACGCGATACTTTATTTGTCCGAGGTTCGATCATTGGTATCTCCGTACCTAGTTCAACCTCGTTTTCGACAAGTACTCTTTACTCGTACCGTGGTATGTCATCTCTTGTGACCTTGTCACATGCTTGCAAGCTAATTAGACGTCATTCCACCGAGAGGGCCTAGAGTATATCTATCCGTCATCGGGATGGACAAATCCCACTCTTGATCCATATGCCTCAACTCATACTTTCCGAATACTCAATCCCATCTTTATAACCACCCATTTACTCAAGTCTGGATTCTTTGGGATCCTTCAGTTGTCGCTCTCTCATAAAAAAATATATCTCATTCTCGGCCTCGCTCGCTCCACTTGCTCGCTCGCACCTCCTGCGCGCCGATAAACCCTGCACAACAGTAAACATCACCCGAAAAAGGGGAGTGATGGCGCGTGAAGCACACGTCCGTTGGGAACCCCAAGAGGAAGGTGTGATGTGCACATCAGCAAGTTTCCCCTCAGAAAGAAACCAAGGTTATCGAACCAGTAGGAGATGAAGGCCACGTGAAGGTTGTTGGCGAAGGAGTGTAGTGCGGCGCAACACCAGGGATTCCGGCGCCAACGTGGAACCTGCACAACACAATCAAAATACTTTGCCCCAACTTAACAGTGAGGTTGTCAATCTCACCGGCTTGCTGTAAACAAAGGATTAAACGTATGGTGTGGAGAATGATGTTTGTTTGCAAAGAACAACAGAGAATAATGATTGCAGTAGATTGTATTTCAGATGTAAAAGAATGGACCGAGGTCCACAGTTCACTAGTGGTGTCTCTCCAATAAGAAATAGCATGTTGGGTGAACAAATTACAGTTGGGCAATTGACAAATAGAGAGGGCATAACAATGCACATACATATCATGATGACTACTATGAGATTTACTTTGGGCATTACGACAAAGTACATAGACCGCTATCCAGCATGCATCTATGCCTAAAAAGTCCACCTTCGGGTTAGCATCCACACCCCTTCCAGTATTAAGTTGCAAACAACAGACAATTGCATTAAGTATGGTGCGTAATGTAATCAACACAAATATCCTTAGACAAAGAATTGATGTTTTATCCCTAGTGGCAACAGCACATCCACAACCTTAGAACTTTCTGTCACTGTCCCAGATTCAATGGAGGCATGAACCCACTATCGAGCATAAATACTCCCTCTTGCAGTCACAAGTATCAACTTGGCCAGAGCCTCTACTAGCAACGGAGAGCATGCAAGATCATAAACAACACATATATGATAGATTGATAATCAACTTGACATAGTATTCCATATTCATCGGATCCCAACAAACACAACATGTAGCATTACAAATAGACGATCTTGATCATGATAGGCAGCTCACAAGATCTAAACATGATAGCACATGAGGAGAAGACAACCATCTAGCTACTGCTATGGACCCATAGTCCAAGGATGAACTACTCACACATCAATCCGGAGGCGGGCATGATGATGTAGAGCCCTCCGGGAGATGATTCCCCTCTCCGGCAGGGTGCCGGAGGCGATCTCCTGAATCCCCCGAGATGGGATTGGCGGCGGCGGCGTCTCTGGAACTTTTTCCGTATCGTGGCTCTCGGTAATAGGGTTTTCGCGACGGTGAGTTTAAGTAGGCGGAAGGGCAGAGTCGGAGGCGGCACGGGGGCCCCACCCCATAGGCCGGCGCGGCCCCTCCTTGGCCGCGCTGCCCTATGGTGTCGGCGCCTCGTGGCCCCACTTCGTATCCTCTTCGGTCTTCTGGAAGCTCCGTGGAAAAATAAGACCCTGGGCGTTTGTTTCGTCCAATTACAAGAATATTTCCTGTGTAGGATTTCTAAAACCAAAAACAGCACAAAACAAGAACTGGCGCTTCGGCATCTTGTGAATAGGTTAGCGCCGGAAAATGCATATAAATGATGTAAAGTGTGTATAAAACATGTGAGTATTGTCATAAAACTAGCATGGAACATAAGAAATTATGGATACGTTTGAGACGTATCAAGCATCCCCAAGCTTAGTTCCTACTCGCCCTCGAGTAGGTAAACGATAATAAGGATAATTTATGAAGTGACATGCTATCATAATCTTGATCAATACTATTGTAAAGCATATGAGGTGAATGAAGTGATTCGAAGCAATGGTAAAGATAATGACTAAACAACTGAATCATATAGCAAAGACTTTTCATGAATAGTACTTTCAAGACAAACATCAATAAGACTTGCATAGGAGTTAACTCATAAAGCAATAGATTCTTAGTAGAAAGTTTCGAAGCAACACAAAGGAAGATATAAGTTTCAGCAGTTGCTTTCAACTTCAACATGTATATCTCATGGATAATTGTCAACACAAAGTAATATGATGAATGCAAATAAGCAAGTATGTAAGAATCAATGCACACAGTTGACACAAGTGTTTGCTTCTGAGATAGAAAGAAGTAGGTAAACTGACTCAACATAAAGTAAAAGATAGGCCCCTTCGCAGAGGGAAGCATGGATTACTATTTTTGTGCTAGAGCTTTCATTTTGAAAACATAGAAACAATTTTGTCAACGGTAGTAATAATTCATATGTGTTATGCATAAGACATCCTATAAGTTGCAAGCCTCATGCATAGAATACCAATAGTGCTCGCACCTTGTCCTAATTAGCTTGGATTTACATGGATTATCATTGCATAACATATGTTTCAACCAAGTGTCACAAAGGGGTACCTCTATGCCGCCTGTACAAAGGTCTAAGGAGATAGATCGCATTTGATTTCTCGTTTTTGATACATCTCAACTTAGGACATCCATACCGGGACAACATAGAAAACAGATAATGGACTCCTCTTTAATGCATAAGCATTCAAGAACAGACAATATTCTCATAAGAGATTGAGGATTGATGTCCAAGCTGAAACTTCCACCATGATTCATGGCTTTGGTTGGCGGCCCAATGTTCTTCTCTAACAATATGCATACTCAAACCATTTGATCATGATAAATCACCCTTACTTCAGACAAGACGAACATGCATAGCAACTCACATGATATTCAACAAAGGTGTAATAGTTGATGGCGTCCCCAGAAACATGGTTACCGCTCAACAAGCAACTTATAAGAAATAAGATACATAAGCTACATATTCTTTACCACAATAGTTTTTAAGGCTATTTTTTCCCATGAGCTATATATTGTAAAGACAAGGAATGAAATTTTAAAGGTAGCACTCAAGTAATTTACTTTAGAATGGCAGAGAAATACCACATAGCTGGTAGGTATGGTGGACACAGATGGCATAGTTTTTGGCTCAAGGATTTGGATGCACGAGAAGTATTCCCTCTCAGTACAAGGCTTTGGCTAGCAAGGTTGTTTGAAGCAAACACAAGTATGAACCGGTACAGCAAAACTTACATAAGAACATATTGCAAGCATTATAAGACTCTACACTGTCTTCCTTGTTGTTCAAACACCTCACCAGAAAATATCTAGACTTAGAGAGACCAATCATGCAAACCAAATTTCAACAAGCTCTATGGTAGTTCTTCATTAATAGGTGCAAAGTACATGATGCAAGAGCTTAAACATGATCTATTTGAGAAAAACAATTTCCAAGTATCAAATTATTCAAGACAATATACCAATTACCACATGAAGCATTTTCTGTTTCCAACCAGATAGCAATGAACGAAGCAGTTTCAACCTTCGCCATGAACATTAAAAGTATATCTAAGAACACAAGTGTTCATATGCAACAGCGGAGCGTGTCTTTCTCCCACACAAAGAATGCTAGGATCCGATTTTATTCAAACAAAAACAAAAACAAAAACATACAGACGCTCCAAGTAAAGCACATAAGATGTGACGGAATAAAAATATAGTTTCGCTAGAGGTGACTTGATAAGTTGTCGATGAAGAAGGGGATGCCTTGGGCATCCCCAAGCTTAGATGCTTGAGTCTTCTTGAAATATGCAGGGATGAACCACGGGGGCATCCCCAAGCTTAGACTTTTCACGCTTCTTGATCATATTGTATCATCCTCCTCTCTTGACCCTTCAAAACTTCCTCCACACCAAACTCAAAACAAACTCATTAGAGGGTTAGTGCATAATCAAAAATTCACATATTCAGAGGTGACATAATCATTCTTAACACTTCTGGACATTGCACAAAACTACTGAAAGTTAATGGAACAAAGAAATCCATTCAACATAGCAAAAGAGGCAATGCGAAATAAAAGACAGAATCTGTCAAAACAGAACAGTCTGTAAAGAAGAATTTTTTAGAGGCACTTAACAGGCTCAGATGAAAATGCTCAAATTGAATGAAAGTTGCGTACATATCTGAGGATCACTCACGTAAATTGGCGGATTTTTCTGAGTTACCTACAGAGGGATCTACTCAAATTCGTAACAGATAGAAATCTGTTTCTGCGCAGAAATCCAAATCTAGTATCAACCTTACTATCAAAGACTTTACTTGGCACAACAAAGCAATAAATAAAGATAAGGAGAGGTTGCTACAGTAGTAACAACTTCCAAGACTCAAATATAAAACAAAAGTGCAGAAGTAAAATAATGGGTTGTCTCCCATAAGCGCTTTTCTTTAACGCCTTTCAGCTAGGCGCAGAAAGTGTGAATCAAGTATTATCGAGAGATGAAGTATTATTACCAGGGGAGTTGGGAGCTTTCTCAACAATGCATTGTATCTTGTTTATGTAAGTAACTCCTGTTTCGTTGCTCCTAGGCTTACTATCCTCATCAAACAAATTTTCAGGAACAAGCCAAGCATAGTTATTTTCTAGAGCTTCATGCATCCCTAGAAGCTTACTAGGTATAGGTACTTTAATCTCCCCCTCACCATTGACGTTATTAGTGTAGTTTAATCTATCCATGTCCATCTTTTCAAGTGTTTTTGCAAAATCGGTATAAAGGCCAAGCCTCTTATGCTTAATAAAAACTTTTCTAGCTTCTTTAGCTATATCACAAAATTCTTTAAGGGTTTCTAAAACAAAATCTTTCTTTTCTCCTTCCTCCATATCAGAGAGTGTAAGAAACATATGTTGCATTATAGGATTAAGATTAATCTAGCTTCCAATATGTGCACTAAAGAGGCAGTAGCAATTTCATAAGTAGGAGCAAGTTCTACCAAGTGTCTATCTTCAAAATCTTCAACCATACTAACATGAGTGAAAAATTCTTCTATATTATCTCTTCCAATGATAGACCCTTGCCCTACTGGTATATCTTTCAGAGTGAACTTAGGAGGAAACATGATGAAATAAACAAAAGGTAAATAAAGTAATGCAAGTAACTATTTTTTGTGTTTTTGATATAAAGAACGCAAACAAGACAGTAAATAAAGTAATGCCAGTAACTAATTTTTTTGTATTTTTGATATAAAGAGCAAACAAAGCAGTAAATAAAGTAAAGTAAAGCAAGACAAAAACAAAGTAAAGAAATTGGATGTGGGAGACTCCCCTTGCAGCGTGTCTTGATCTCCCTGGCAACGGCGCCAGAAAACAGTCTTGATGGCGCGTGAAGCACACGTCCGTTGGGAACCCCAAGAGGAAGGTGTGATGCGCACAGCAGCAAGTTTTCCCTCAGAAAGAAACCAAGGTTATCGAACCAGTAGGAGATGAAGGCCACGTGAAGGTTGTTGGCGAAGGAGTGTAGTGCGGCGCAACACCAGGGATTCCAGCGCCAACGTGGAACCTGCACAACACAATCAAAATACTTTGCCCCAACTTAACAGTGAGGTTGTCAATCTCACCGGCTTGCTGTAAACAAAGGATTAAACGTATGGTGTGAAGAATGATGTTTGTTTGCAAAGAACAGCAGAGAACAATGATTGCAGTAGATTGTATTTCAGATGTAAAAGAATGGACCGGGGTCCACAGTTCACTAGTGGTGTCTCTCCAATAAGAAATAGCATGTTGGGTGAACAAATTACAGTTGGGAAATTGACAAATAGAGAGGGCATAACAATGCACATACATATCATGATGACTACTATGAGATTTACTTAGGGCATTACGACAAAGTACATAGACTGCTATCCAGCATGCATCTATGCCTAAAAAGTCCACCTTCGGGTTAGCATCCGCACCCCTTCCAGTATTAAGTTGCAAACAACAGACAATTGCATTAAGTATGGTGCGTAATGTAATCAACACAAATATCCTTAGACAAAGCATTGATGTTTTATCCCTAGTGGCAACAGCACATCCACAACCTTAGAACTTTCTGTCATTGTTCCAGATTCAATGGAGGCATGAACCCACTATCGAGCATAAATACTCCCTCTTGGAGTCACAAGTATCAACTTGGCCAGAGCCTCTACTAGCAACGGAGAGCATGCAAGATCATAAACAACACATATATGATAGATTGATAATCACCTTGACATAGTATTCCATATTCATCGGATCCCAACAAACACAACATGTAGCATTACAAATAGACGATCTTGATCATGATAGGCAGCTCACAAGATCTAAACATGATAGCACATGAGGAGAAGAAAACCATCTTGCTACTGCTATGGACCCATAGTCCAAGGATGAACTACTCACACATCAATCCGGAGGCGGACATGATGACGTAGAGCCCTCTGGGAGATAATTCCCCTCTCCGGCAGGGTGCCGGAGGCGATTTCCTGAATCCCCCGAGATGGGATTGGCGGCGGCGGCGTCTCTGGAACTTTTTCTGTATCGTGGCTCTCGGTAATAGGGTTTTCGCGACGGAGAGTTTAAGTAGGCGGAAGGGCAGAGTCGGAGGCGGCGGCACGGGGGCCCCACCCCATAGGCCGGCGCGGGCCCCTCCTTGGCCGCGCCGCCCTATGGTGTCGGCGCCTCGTGGCCCCACTTCGTATCCTCTTTGGTCTTCTGGAAGCTCCGTGGAAAAATAAGACCCTGGGCGTTTGTTTCGTCCAATTCCGAGAATATTTCCTGTGTAGGATTTCTGAAACCAAAAACAGCACAAAACAGGAACTAGCGCTTCGGCATCTTGTCAATAGGTTAGTGCCGGAAAATGCATATAAATGATGTAAATTGTGTATAAAACATGTGAGTATTGTCATAAAACTAGCATGGAACATAAGAAATTATGGATACGTTTGAGACGTATCAGGGAGACACCATAAATAACAGCGGCTCCTTTACTGCTCTCTCTTCGTCTCCTTTCGTGTGATCACTCTTCCTCCGAGTTTCACTAGACGGGCAAACACACATGTGCTGCATAGTAGTAATAAAAAGAAGAAAAAAAGTCGACCTATGAATCTATGATTAAATAGGTTAAACTAGGGTTTTTCACTACAGATCGAGTTCAAAATCCAACTACGGGGTTCGATTTTCGCCTAGTAATATAAAATTAAATAAGTTGAACTAGTATTCCTCTAAAAAATAATTTTGGTATGCATTGTTTGGTACTTTTCATAGCTAGAGTGCTTACTCCCTCTGTTAGGTATTATAAAGCTAGCATGCATCCCTAGATCATCAATTTAGTTACGACATAATATGAATTTTACGGCACAAAAATTATATTATTACAAACTAGACCATTGGAAATTTTTAATCGTATATTTGTGTAATATATATAGTCTATTATGTGGGTCAATTTTACAACATAGGTATAATTGTCTGCCTTGTAATATCCCTAACGGATGTATATTACATCACAAATTTTTGACTTCATGCTTTGCTTTGCTATTTTACGATTTTTTTGAACCATCTTTGGTGCTATTTCAAATTTTGGTCAAACTATCAGTGGCTGCTATGTATTCTACTTGGATGCAGTGAGCGCACATGTTTGACCATTAATTGTTTTGGGCTTCCACACATCTTTGGGGCATGTCCACGTATTTACTTTTTTTTGAATTGTAATTCATGTACCCTTCCTCCCAATTAAATTTGAAATAAAACTGATCTAGCCCAAAAATAATTCAGTATATGGTTGCACACAAAGATAATTCATGGATTGTTGGAAATTGCCAATGTAGTTACCATGTTTCATATGCATACCTGTAAAATTGGATTGGTGGTACTGTGCACACTTCATGCAGTAGCCACTTTATAGAAAACACCCATTTAAATTAATTTTGCTCCTTTGAGCAATAATCAAAAGAAAAAAACATATTTATGAGTGATAAACCCCAAAAAACTAGTTTGCAACTTGATTGCAATGAAAATTTGTGTGTATATATATGTGCAGAAAATAGGGCGACGATTCAAAAGTTCTCCTTAGTTCTTGCAGTAACCAGGTGCATATATGCACGTGGGAAATTGAAGAAGGAAGACAAACTCCAACATATGAATGGTGAGAGAACCTGTTAAAGATTCTTCTAACAACAGTCATGATATGGTTGGTATTATTTTACCTTTGTAGTATATATATATATATTGTACATCACAAATGTGAAATGAAAAGATGTGCCTCTCTATAAACCCTAAACCCCCTAGCTCTAACCCTAAACCCTAAACCATAAACATATATATATATATCACTACCAAAAAATGAGTCATGATTCAAAGGTTTGACATTGTTTTCTTGTAGTAATACATTGCTCTCACACTTTTGGGATGCGAGGCGAATTGAGCGCACTCAAACACATGCATGGTGCCAAAAATTGTGCAGTGTTCTTATAAAAGAATGGAAGTGTATATATGCCATGTTTATTTGGTATTTTTCATAGAGGTACTATATGTAAACCACAAATGATATGACTCTCCATTATTTGTTTCGAGCTTTTTCTATCGAGCCCCACAATAACTTTGGCTTGTTTTTAAATTCAGGTCGATCAATCTCACGAGCTCGGTCGCCCTTGTTTTGTGTTCTAGTTGGATGCGGTGGCGCGTTTGTATCGCCATTATATATTATACCATGGCTCCACACATTCGGGTCAAACACCCACTCCTGAAATCGTGGAGCTATTTCGGAGTATTTTTGTATGTGTTTTGGTGGGAGGGCAAAGTTGTCCTATTGAAAATATGGTTGACAAAAACTTCGACCGGAGGAAAAAGAGGAACTTCGTTCTTTTTAAGTAGTAGAGATAGAGATAGAGATAGAGATTTGATATGCTGTCAGGCTATATGGTAAGTACCGATCTGTTTTGATAAAAATTGGTTGATTGATTCGTGAGTGTAGGCAGGAAATCAGACCACCTTCAAAGAAAAAGGGAAGGAGACCAAGCCAGATTGTTACTTACCATGTGTAGGCATGGAATTATTCGTTCTTATTAGTGCCCGCATGAAGTTGCTTTATTAATCCTGAAATCGTGGAGCTACTGTAGGCGGGAGAGCAAAATTTCTACTTATGAAAATTCTACTGAAATGGTGGGTGGGTGGTTTTTATTTAGCCAGATCGTTACTTACCATGTGTAGGGAGGGAATTGTTCGTTTTTATTAGTGCCCGCCTGCCTGCCCGCATGAAGTTGCTTTATTACTCCTGAAATCGTGGAGCTATTTCGGAGTATTTTTGTATGTGTTTTGGTGGGAGGGCAAAGTTGTCCTATTGAAAATAAGGTTGACGAAAACTACGACCGGAGAAAAAAGAGGAACTTCGTTCTTTTTAAGTAGTAGAGATAGAGATACAGATAGAGATGTTTTGGTGGGAGGGAAAAGTTGTCCTATTGAAAATATGGTTGACGAAAATTGTGACCGGAGGAAAAAGAGGAACTTCGTTCTTTTTAAGAGATAGAGATAGAGATAGAGATAGACATAGACATAGAGATAGAGATAGAGATAGATAGAGATAGAGATAGAGATAGAGATAGAGATAGAGATAGAGATAGAGATAGCGATAGAGATAGAGATAGAGATAGAGATAGAGATAGAGATAGAGATAGAGATAGACATAGACATAGACATAGACATAGACATAGACATAGACATAGACATATACATATACATAGACATAGACATAGACATAGACATACAGATAGAGATAGAGATAGAGATAGACATAAGGATAGAGATAGAGATAGAGATCGAGATAGAGATAGAGAGATAGAGATAGAGGTAGAGATAGATATAGAGATGTAATTCCTTCCGGTGATTTGGTTAACCGGCCCTCCTCTATTAATACATGACGATCCGGGACAAAGGGTGACAGTTCTTCCCAAAAACTCTTACATACATACTAGCTGCCAGGTTAAGTAGCGACATTTTCCAAAAGACAATCGGTATGGCAGTAGTTAAGACGGCAACCGTGTTTTGGCTTGTAGTTTTCGTGGTGATCTCTTCTTGCTCTCACCATGCACTAGCAAAACATTCTCAAGCCTCCAGAGATAAGGAAGCAATAATGCAACACTGTGAGGGTTACATGAGGAGACGTTTTCCCATCCCATTCTTGGAACATAACCATTTTTGCTGCATAGTAGTGAGAGTAACGCACGACCTCCTAGCCGTTTGTAACGAGTTTACGGCCCAGGAATTGGAGAAAATCAGTCTGCCTAGGTGGGCTAAGGTTACATATGCATGTGGTAATAAATTGCCTGAAGGGAGCGACTGTGCAGGTTTGTTTTCATTGATAATATCCGTCCAGAAATAAGTGATCTAAATAGTTTTCCTTAGAATTTGTATATCACCTCCAAATTAATTTCTTTATGACCAAACTTATAATAAGCAGAAACTCTGTCTGAGATGCTCGATTTCTATATCATTGCCTTATTAATGTCTTTATGGCCGGACTGAAAAACTATATATATCTCATATGCAGGTTACACTGTTCATTATGGAGATGCACATGGGCGCACCAAGTGAAGGTTGATTGGACAACAGAAATAAAAATGAAGCTGCGATGTGATATGAAGTAAAGCAGTGCCATGATATGAATATTGTTTAGGGCACCTGCATATTGTATCTTCCTTTTACCGATACAAGTAATAAAACAGAAACATATACTCTTAAATCGCTCAAAAAAGAGCTACTCACTCATAGAAAGTCACACATACCAAAATTCTAAATATTCCATGTATGATGATATGGTTTCAAGAGAGAGACATAGATAGTTTCAGGGAAAATATTGGTTTTGGGAGAGTGAGTTTGACTCAGTTGGGTCAGTTGAAACCTCTACCTGTTGTCAGAGGCGCCGACAAAAGCAAGGGGGTAAGACTGGATAGAGAATCGTGTTGCGGTGATGAAGTTAGTGCGATGGCTACGCAAGCGGAGTCATGTGTAGCTTTAGCGAATACATTGGCACACCAGGTGATACCTTTGATTCTGCATGAAAATGATGCACACATCCCTCTTTATTCATCATGGAACGATACTTACAAAAAAGAACAACAATCAACCTCAAGTAACACCGGGACCCACTAAATGGACTATTAAAAAAATTCATCATACTCCCTCCCTACCCGACAAGTAGTACATAGGTTCTTCAGATGTCGACATTGTAAAATATCACTAAGTCTCTAGAACAAAACAACAACACCTAGATTATCGAATCAATAATAATAGATTTATCATGATGTATATAATGTATCAGTATTACATGACTTTCGGAACTACTTTTTAAGATAATGTTCTCAACAATATTGCTTTAGAAAATATAATGTATCAGTATTTTTAAGATGGACTATTTACACAAACTGGATGGGCGATGGTATGCATGCAGTTTCCTTGTCAAACTTGCTGATGTTTGAATGTCTCTTGAGCGGGCAGCCCAAATATAAAGCCCTTTTTCAGGCGAACGAAGCGAGTTTCCATGTGATATGGCTGGGTAGTAGTTCCGAACGCATATCTTGTTGTACTAGTTCCAAACAATTAAGTGAGACGAACGCACCTATCCAGCCATCCACTAAAGCCCAAAAAATTAAGATCAATAGTCGTTCGACCTTTAAGTATGGTTCCCATCAATACAAGACTCTAGGCAAAGTCATTCCCAATGCCAAAGCCCCCTTCAAAGGGGCAACCTTAGCTGGTGGTTGACCGCTTTGGGGCTCACGCGCGTTCACTCCGACCAAGTGCCTTCCTTTTTTTTGGCATGATTAGCTAGCCGTTGTACTAATTTTGGCTTAATCATACGATGCAATTTCCTGCTGAATCGCCCTATGCATTATGCATGTGGAGATTCCTTTTACTTTACTCTACACGACAAGGCATGCATGATGGTTCTGCGTGTGAACTTTCCTTTTTTCCTTCTCTCTCAACTGAAAAAGATTAGTACATATTCGTAAGATTCTCTATTAATTCAAATTTCAAAACATTTTATCTTTCAAATAATAACTCCAATTTAAATCTATTTTCACCTTTTAGTCGGTCTCGACGAGATCTTCAAAACTAGGACCCATGTTAATATGTTTCGACAACTTTTTTCAGCCTAAAAGTTACAACCCTACAATAAGGAATTTATTGACCATAAATTTAAAAACTTACCAACCCAAAAAGTAAATTTCATATAACATATTTTGAGATTTTTTTAGCTCACAGATTATCAACACTCGTATTTTTCTGATTTTTGCAGTTCAAATTTGCAAATACATTAAAAAAGTTGCATGTTGTCACCACGAGACAAAAAAAATAACATCAGCGTGAACCTTTCCAAATTCGAAAATTCAAAATGTTTTATCTCATAAATGACAACTTCGATTTAAAATCTCTTTTCACTTATCGATCGGTCTCGCGTAGACCTTTAAAACTAGCACCCATGTTGATATGTTTCGATAAATTTTTTGGACTAAAGGTATTCAACCCTCAAATCCGTTATTTATCAATTGTAAATTTAAAAGTTACCAACCCAAAAAGTTAATTTTATATGAAATATTTTAAATATTTTATTAGCTCACAAATTATCAACATGGGTATTTCCTTTGTTGGTATTTTTCAATGGTAAAATATAAATAACTACCAACCCTAAAAAGTTAATTTTAGTTAGAATGTTTTAGAGCCTCTTTTTTAGTTTACAAGCAATCAACCCAATGCCCAGTTATTTATCAACTGTAAATATAAATAACTATCAGACCTAAAAAGCTAATTTCATTTAGAATATTTTAGCGACTCTTTTTTAATTTACAAGCTATCAACCCGGTGTCCCGTTATTAATCAATGGTAAATATAAATAACTACCAACCCTAAAAAGCTAATTTCATTTATAATATTTTAGCGAGTCTTTTTAGTTTGCAATCTATCAACCCAGTGCCCCGTTATTTATCAACGATAAATATAAATACTTTAGCAAACCTAGAAAGCTAATTTTATTTAGAATATTTTAGAGACTCTTTTTAGTTTACAAGCTATCAACCCGGTGCCCCGTTATTTATGAACGGTAATTATACATAACTATCAACCCTGAAAAGTTAATTTTATTTAGAATATTTTAGCGACCATTTTTTAGTTTACAAGTTATCAACCCGGTCCCCCATTATTTATCAATGTAAATATAAATAAATAGCAACCCTAGAAAGCTAATTTCATTTAGAATATTTTAGCGACTCTTTTGAGTTTACAAGCTATGAACCCGGTGCCCGTTATTTATCAATGGTAATTATAAATAACTACCAACCCTAAAACTTAATTCATTTAAAAGATTTTAGTGACCATTTTTTTAGTTTACAAGCTATCATCTCGGTGCCCCGTTATTTATCAAAGGTAAATATAAATTACTGTCAACCCTAAAAAGTATTTTATTTAGAATATTTTAGTGGCTCTTTTTTAGTTTACAAGCTATCAATCCGGTGCCCCGTTATTTATCAACGGTAAATATAAATAACTACCAACCCTAAAAAGTATTTCATTTAGAATTATTTATCGAGTATTTTTTTAGTTTACAAGCTATCAATCTGGTGTCCCGTTATTTATCAACGGTAAATATAAATAACTACCAACTCTAAAAACTAATTCATTTAGAGTATGTTAGCGACTCTTTTTTAGTTTACATGTTATTAACCCGATGACCTGTTATTTACCAATGGTAAATATAAATAACTATCAACCCTTGGATGTTAATTTCTTTTAGAATATTTTAGCGACTCTTTTTTGTTTACAAGCTATCAACCCGGTGCCCCATTATTTATCAACGGTAAATATAAATATCCAGCAACCCTCAAAAGTAAATTTCATTTAGGATCTTTTAGCAATTTTTTGAGCTTAGAACTTAAAACAATACTTAATTTGAGTAGCAAGTCATAGTTCATTTGAGTTGCAAGTGAATCCCCCACCCATAATTCCCCATTAAACCTACTAACCCGAAAAAGGGAATTGTAAAAATTAATCCAAAACAACATGAATTATCGTACGAATTACAAAAAAGGGAATTGCTAAAAGAGAATTGTCAAAAGAGAATTGTTAAAAGTAAGCTCAAAATAATAAAATTTGATCCAAAGAAATAATAATTAGCGCACCAAATAACCAATTAAAAGAGAATTGCAAATAAATGGAATTGAAAGAGCCGACTGAATAATATGAGCTACTCATGTATCCTACTACTATCTTTCTTTAAGAGTTAAATAAAAAATAATGCATGCGACCGGCCTCCACGTCATGTGAAAAAGTAAAAGGAAGCAAACAACTAATCAAGTGCATGTGTTAGGCATGATTAATAAAACGCATGAAGTTAGCAAATGCATGTGTGTGTCGTATGCATGCAATGATTACAAGAAAACAAAGCAGTGAGGAAAGAGAGCGCGCGTTGCGTGCTACCGCGGAAAACGATGAACTATTGTCGCATAAAACGAAAAACAATACCAGAAAAGAGAATTGAACGCGAGGGAGGGGTTTCGCCTTCAAAGAACAAGATGCTTCTTTGACGCGGAGCCGGCTCCTCTAACGTTACGGAGGCACGTCAGGCTTTGACTTTGCTTCATGCAATCGGACTCCACCTCTCCAAAAAAAAGGAAAAGAAAAGAAATTACATATGGCAACTTTTTGGAGGGAAAAATAACCCGCCTGTGCACAACTACATGCCAAAATAGACTCAGTTACGCGCAAAAACAATAAGGCTAGCGATTCTTCCCTCCAGATCTCTTTTCTTCTCTTCACAATGTTATTCGCTCTAGTTATTCCGTCCTCTCCATTCTCTTGATGCATCGAGACAAGAATGTTTCCTGACAACACACAATTCGGATTAGTTTTGGTGATCGATGGGAACGATGATCCAAACAAGTAAGTTGATTTTGAACCAGAACATATTGTTGAGAACCAAAATTTGCACAACAATTATTTTTAATTTCTTCCATGTTTATTTGATAGGAGGGAGGGAATACCTAGCTGGAAACCTCATCTTTGGATGAAATTCGACACTGTGGCTGAGCCATGGGATTTTTGGGAGTACGATGGAGGAAGAATGGGTTTCAGTGTTAGAAAGAGATATTCTAATAGAAACAAAATTGATGGTGTAGTGACTTCATGCAAATTTGCTTGTTGCAAAGAGGGTAAAATGGTGGTCGATAAAAGGGATAGCCTAACTAAGAAAGGGTGGCCCGAATTAGAACTGACTATGAGGTTCATGTGTCAATTACAATTGACCGTGAAGATGGAAGGTGTGAACTGTTTGATGTGGATCTTGAACACAATCGGTTGAACAATTATTGGGTTTTATATTGCTGGCCCATGTGGCCCATCTATTCACCCATGAGCTGATGTATATATATGTGCCCCCTCACCCTAGAAAACCCTAAGAGAGAGACAGAAGTTGTGCACCCACCTCCAAGGTCAGCCACCACCTCTCTTATCAACATGGTATGCCAAAGATGAAGATGGAGTGACTGGATTTGTTGCAGGTTGCAGTAGATCCGGTGGTTATGCATCAAGAGAGCACAAGGGGATTTCTGTGGCAAGACTGAGCCATGTCAGAGGACTTGGCCAAGGCTCTGGACAAGCTGGCGGAGCTTCTCACTGCCAAAACTACGGAAGCTACTGCTGTGCCCAAGGCAGTAGATGGAGCTTCACAGACTGAGGGAGTGGAGAAGCTAGAATTGACCCTAAATGAGGTCAAACTGGAGGAGGTCAGCAATTACTTGAGCTGTTCAAGGAGAGGATTGTTACTGCTGAAGATGAAAGCTTTGGAGGGATATGTCATGGGGGAAGTTGATGAACCTGTAGAAAAGAAGAGTGTTGAGTGGAAGAAATGGAGCACTACTGATTCAGGTATACTTGCATGGTTGCTCAACTCTTTATCTCCATCAGTTGATGCATCAGTTGAGGCACTCCCTACTGCAACGGAGGTATGGAAAGTTTTGTCTCGGATGTATTCTGGTAAGGGAAATGTGATGTTGGTTTCTCAACTTGAGGACTGAGTGCATGATTTGATTCAAGGTGAAAAACCAGTGGTAACCTATGTAGCGGAGCTAAAAAAAGTTGTGGGCTGACTTGGATCATCTTGATCCTTTGGTGCTTACTCATCCTGAGTGTGTTGTGGCAGCGAAGAAATGGGTTGAAGGTAGGCGGGTACTGAAGTTTTTGAAGGGATTGAACCCAAAGTTTGAGAATAGAAGGGCAAACCTGATGCACGAAAGTCAGTTTCCCTCACTTGAAGCTGCTATAGCTGCTATTGGGCAAGAGGAGACAAGACTGAAGTCCAATGAAAAGGAAGAAATTACACAAAGGCCAGCCTACCTTGTGTCTGAGAGGCATGAGACCAGGGACTACTACAATTGTGGAGTAAATGGTCACCTAAGCCATCAATGTCCAGCTCCACCTCGTCGTGGCAGAGGAGGTATCAAAGGTGGTGGCAGGTACAACAGGGGATACTATAGAGGTGGTAGAGGCAGAAATGGAGGAAGTTACTATCACAACTCAGGTGGTCCACAACGAGGGGCAAGAGCCAACATGACAGTTATGGAGGGAGGTCAGTCTGCAGGAACTATAATTGAAGAAGAAGGGAGAAAGGTGAACAACAAGGAGAAACAAGCTTTGGGCAGTTTTGCCCACTTTGTCTACACCAAAGGTAACATTGATAATGTCTCTCTAGCCGCACATAAGCTAGATTCTGATTGGGTATTGGATTATCGAGCCTCCAAACATGTTACTGGTAATATTAGAGAGTTTGAGCTATACAACCAGTATCTATCTACATATCATGAAACTATTCAAACTGCAGATGGTACCACCCAACCTATAAAAGGTGTTGGAGTTGTCCAATGTTCATCTAGCATAAAGTTATCATCTGTCCTATGTAACGCCACAACTTTTTGCAACCTTGTTTATTTATCCAAAGTGCAAAAATCAGGGGGAACAAAAACTTTTTATGTTTTGCTTGTGCTAGCTGTCATGTGTTTGGTTGAAATGTGTTTGACTTTGTTTGATGAGTGATGTTTGTTGAATAATGTTAAGTGAAGTACCTCAACCCACATCTTCTTATCTCGAGAAAACACTCATGCTATGGCCACTCTTGTACCACCTTAATATCCTCTCTTCAAAAATATTTGAACCTTATGTCAAATAACGAAACCTCTTTTGTTTTGTCTTATGACTCAAATTTTGAAATCAAAAGATCTTGCGAAAACATTTTATTTTAAAGTGGCTATATATGGTCACCTCAGATCATAGTATCACAAAAAGAGTTTCTAGAGTTATTTTGTTCTGAGATGAAGTATTTGCCAAATGTCTTACCCTTACTTTGTGTGCCTTCAAAATTTATAAAAGATTTTATATGCAGTTTGGCTGCCTAAAATAAAATTGAATGATCCGTATTTCCTTTTTACTAAAACCTTGGGTCATTCAACTCTTTCTAAAACTCTCTCCCATTTTTCACGAATTTCAAATAAAATTTCTTATTTAGTTTTAATCAAGTAAATGCCATAGGCACCCAAAACTAAATTCTTAGACTATTTGATTTGTGATCAAATATCATGGAATTGTCATTGCCATTAATACATCTCCCTGATCCATCTTTTAAATATCACTACTCCATCTATTCATGATATTGGTAGATGATCATTTGGCCAACAAATGATTAATCTCCACTTGCATCTCTACCCCTCCAAGATCATCCAACTCTACTCAAGAATTATTCTTGGCCTAACCATCTTGTCCTAATCACCTTCTCTATATCATCTTATCTAGATCCCACTCTTTGAGCCTTATCCTTAAGAGACTAAAATAAAATATCATCTTTGAAAATCACTACTATGCCCTATGGCAATGATCCAAGAATTTCAAGTTGGGAGTTTCCCTCTAAATTTCCCAACAACAGTAAAACCCCATCTTGTTCACTATCTTTCTAACAAAACTATTTTGTAGTTTTATCAAACCATTTCAAAATATTTTTGAAAATAAAACTAGGAACGGGAATGTTATATGTTTGTATCTCTTCACTTCCTTTTTTAAAATAATTGTCTTCTAGAAAAATATTTTCTTCACTCTATTTTCTTTATATATAAAATGCATGCTTATGATACTTTGCCCTGTCTCTTTTTTTCTCGCTTATTTCATTATAAGAAAAATCTACCTTGCTTTGTAGAGCAAGTAGAACATTTTAAAAGAACTATATATCAACCTCAACATTTTGGCAAAACCATGATTGGATCGTATACCATCTATAGATTATCATCTCTATTAAATTCCATATCAATCTCAATTTTCCTTGATCACTTAAATCTTTCCCAACATCAAGTTTTGGGCCTAACCATCATCAGCTTACTCACCTAACCAACCTACCTAGATCATTTTGGCAACGTGTTTGCTCATTTTGGCATGCACAAGAAAGTGTGGCCGGCCATGCAAGGCATCCATGCACCACGTACCCTCTTCATCTCTCTCTCATTCTCTTTATTTTTGAACCAACACGAAAACCACTCCGTTGATCCCTCCAACCCCATGACCCTCTCTCTGGTCGACCATAGCTGCAGCTACAGTACTATCTTTGGCAGTTTTCTCTTGGAATGAGTGAGAGAGAGAGAGAAAGACCGGGCATGCCAATGACTTCCGCATGCAATTGCAAGGAGGCCTTGCTGCCACCTCTCGTCTTCCCTTGATAAGCACCAGCACGAGCATGCCCCTCCCGCACGACCAGCACGCCTGGAGGACCACCCCAGCTGGCCCCAAACCCTTCTCTCTCCCTCTTGTGCCATGGAGTACCGATGGCATGGCAAATTTTTGAAACGGTCACTTTTAACCAAACCTCCGCGCCACCAGCCTCCCCTTCCTATCTCTGTTCGACCCAGCGTGCGCCCTAGTCTTTGTCTCCTTTCTCCTGGCTGTTCTCGGCCCCGCTCTGGATGCCAACCGTTCGTCGAACACCTGGCGGGCGTGTGCTCGGTGTCGTCCCATCGAGCCGACCGACCGCCTCAGCTCCTCCCCTCTCGCCTGTGACCGAGCGTCGATACCATACATGCCCTGGCGCAGCCCGTGACTCTCATTTGGCGCATACATCTGTCCCGTGCGCCGCCCTAGCGCTAGCCAGTGCGCGCGCGCCATCGCTGCGCAGACTTGACCAGTCGAGCTGCTCCGCACCCTGCGCCTTGCCTCCTCTCTCCATACGTGCACGCCACCGCGAGCCTCATTCACACGCTCCCCTCTCTGTCCCATTCACCACTATCCTGCCCTACCCCGCTTCAGCTCGATCGTCCGTCCACCACTCCCATGGATGCACCGGCCCCGGCAAATAAAAGAGAGCCCAAAGCTCCCGCTATATCCTAGCACACAACCCACTCCTCTATTTCTATCTGGACAGAGCCAGAACAACGCTGCACTCCATCCTCTGCCTTCTCTCGACCGGCTTGGGAGTCAGCCATGGGCGCTTCGTCGTCGCGGTCACCACACCGTGGCGGACAAAGCTGCAGACCGCCACGCCACCTCTGCACCTTCTAGCTCTTTCAACCTTCGCTGCTCCCTCTCTCCTAGCTAATCTGCCTCCTTTCTTGCCCAGGCAACCGTTGGGAGGACGTGTTAGCCTAATCTAAGCTCATGTCACGTAAATTTAGTTTACTTGTTTTTCCTGTTAATAAGCAGTGCGTGGCAACGTCTAGGTTCCCGCTCGTGCTAGTAGTGGCTGGACTGCTTCGACGCACGTCCTAGTCTTTCTCCTTGTTTTGCTCCCGATCGTGAGCTGCTCTGATTCACGTCGTGGGATGGCGCGACTATAGCGGATCACTTGCACTGCTATCGGGAGGTAGTTAGAGCTTTGTAATCGTTCTAATAAGAGAATAGAGAAGCACCGAAAAGCTGCACGCATTAGCAGCACAAAAACCACTTCGTTGTCTCCCAGTTAACTGACGAAACTGTCGAGTGTTTCAGGTTTACAACCACATTTGGTATCAGAGCCCCGTCGGATCCAGAGATGTCGACGTCCGCCGATCGAGCGGCCGCAGCTGAGAAGGCCAAGGGGGCGCAGGTGCCGAGCGCAACCGCGGGCGGGTCCAAGCCACCGCCGGAGAAGCGCCGCACCTCCGCGTCCCCGACTCCGCGGCGAGGGCGAAGCCTGTTCCGTGGCGGCGGCAACGAGATCGTCGTCCGGGAGCGGGTGGTGCGCGAATCCGGCGGCAACCCGCAGTACCCAACCCTCACGCGCACCAATTACGCTGAGTGGGCAATGGTGATGCGGGTTCAACTGCAAGCGGCCCACCTATGGGACGTGATTGAGTTCGGCGCAGAAGAGGAAGGGGATGATCGCGCAGCGCTCGCGGCCCTCCTCCGCGCTGTCCCGCCGGAGCTGGTGCGGACGCTGGCGGTCAAGGACTGCGCCAAGACGGCCTGGGAGACCATCAAAACGATGCGTCTCGGCTCGGAGAGAATCCGGGAGGCAAAGGCCCAAACGCGACGCCGCGAATATGAGGAACTCCGGTTCAAATCCGGGGAGAGCGCTGAGGACTTCGCGCTGCGCCTGACGGCGGTCATCAACGACCTCGAGCTGCTCGGCGACCCGGTCGACGAGTACAAGGCGATCCTCAAGTACCTCCGCGTCGCGCCGCGCAGGTACAGGATGATGGCGATGGCGATCGAGCAGACGGTCGATCTGCGCACGCTCACCATCGAGGACCTCACCGGCCGGTTCACAACCGCCGAGGAGGGGTACGGGCTCGACGACGAGGTCACCGATGGTGTGGGCAAACTCCTGCTCACAGAAGAGGAGTGGGCCGCGCGCCAGAACGTGCGCACAGGGTGTTCGTCCGGTGGCGAGAGAAAGGGGAAGCCTCAGGGCAAACCCAAATCGCCGGGCGGGGACGGCACCAAGTCAGCGCCAGACGGCGGAGGTAGCAGCGGTGGCTCCGGCGAACGCCGTAAAGGCAACTGCCGGTACTGCGGCAAACCTGGCCACTGGGCCAAGGAATGCCGCAAAGCGCAACGCGATCGCGAGCAGAAGCAGAAGCAGGAGACGGCGAACCTGGTGCAGCCCGGAGATGATCACGCCGGTGGCCTCCTCATGGCGGAGGTCAACGAGATCGTGGCGACACAAGTCGTGTTCCTGAACGAGGAGAAGGTAATTCCAGTTCCCTCTCCTGACGGTGTGTGGTTCTTTGACACCGGTCCAAGCAGCCACATGACCGGCGAGCGGCATATGTTCGCCACGATGGACATCACTGTGCAAGGTACAGTAAAGTTCGGAGATGGGTCACTCGTCGCAATCCGCGGCCGTGGCACCGTCATCTTCCGCAGCCAAAGCGGAGAGCAACGGGCGCTCTCCAACGTCTTCTATATCCCGAGCCTGAGGAGCAACATCATCTCCGTCGGGCAATTGGACGAGGGTGGCTGTGCAATCGGGATAAAGGACGGCGTCATGATCATCCACGACCCTACAGAGCGCCTGCTCGCCCGTGTCAGGCGCACAGGGAGCCGCCTGTACACCGGCATCCTCACCATCGACGCGCCGACGTGCCTGCTGGCCAAGGGCGACGACCTATCATGGCGCTGGCACGCTCGCATGGGGCATCTGCACTTTCGTGCGTTGCGCACCATGTCGACGAAGCAGCTGGCACGAGGGATGCCAGTGATCGACCGTGTCGAGGAGTACTGCGACGGGTGCGCCCTCGGCAAGCAACACCGAACGCCATTTCCTCAGGCAACGGCGTTCCGCGCGGAGCAAGGACTCGAGCTCGTCCACACCGACATCTGCGGGCAAATCACGCCCACGTCGCCCGCAGGTAACAAGTATTTTCTGCTTGTTGTTGATGATCATTCTCGCTACATGTGGATAGAGCTCCTCAAGTCCAAGGACGAGGCGTTTCAACGCTTCAAAAAGATCCAGAAGATGGCCGAGTTGGAAGGAGGCTGCAAGCTGCGCGCCTTCCGCTCCGATCGAGGTGGGGAGTTCAACTCCGGCGAGTTCCGTGCGTATTGCGAGGAGCTTGGCGTCAAGCACTACACCACGGCACCCTACTCGCCCCAACAGAACGGCGTCGTCGAACGCCGAAATCAAACAGTCGTCGAGATGGCGCGCTGTCTGATCAAGAGCATGGGCATGCCATCATTCTTCTGGGCAGAGGCTGTGACCACCGCCGTCTACATCCTCAACCGTGCGCCAACGAGGAGCCTCGAGGGTGTCACGCCGTACGAAGCGTGGCACGGCCGTAAGCCCAATGTGTCGCACCTGCGGACATTTGGGTGCACGGTTCACGTGAAGACCGTCGGCCCTGGCACCACCAAGCTGTCGGATCGCTCCACTCCAATGGTGTTCGTGGGGTACGAGGCCGGCTCCAAGGCATACCGTGTCTACAACCCGGCGACGGAAAAGGTGGTGATCACCCGTGATGCCATCTTCGAAGAGAACCGTCCGTGGGACTGGAACTCACCGGGCGCAACCTCGACGCGCACGGCGCAGGGCGAGGAGGTGCAGAGCGTGCCCAGCGCACACATGGTGCACGACACCTTCACTGTGGTGTACACCACAGAGGAAGGCCAAGAGGAGCTTGATACCGGTGCAGGCACGGTGGTGTTGTCCCCTTCTCCAGCTCATGGGACGCCCACCAGCCTGACCACGACACCGTCGCCATCATCTGAGCCATGCACTCCAGCAGCAGCGGGTAGGATCAGGTGGGCAACACCGCCCACACACGACGATGCCTGCGATGCCGACAGTGGCGCACCTCTGCGCTATCGACGTCTCTCCTGCATCCTTGATGAGATTGAGGGGGAGACAGAGCATGAGTCGTCAGAACACCTACTGCTGAGTGCTGAGGAGCCAAACAACATTGATGAGGCTCTCAGTGACACAGCCTGGAAGGCAGCCATGGATGATGAACTGAAGTCCATTGGTGAGAACAAGACCTGGGAGTATACCTCACTGCCTGCAGGTCAAAAGGCCATTGGATTGAAATGGGTGTACAAGGTTAAGAGAGATCCTGAAGGGAAGATTGTCAAGCACAAAGCAAGGCTGGTGGCCAAGGGCTATTCACAGCGTCAGGGTGTGGACTTTGAAGAAGTCTTCGCACCAGTTGCAAGAATGGAGACAGTGAGGCTTCTCCTTGCCATGGCAGCTCACTGTGGATGGGAAGTTCACCACATGGACGTGAAATCTGCATTTCTAAATGGTGATTTGGCAGAGGAAGTCTATGTCTCACAGCCACCAGGGTATATTGCCATTGGCAAAGAACAACAAGTACTGAAGTTGAGCAAAGCTTTGTATGGCCTGCGACAGGCCCCAAGAGCTTGGTATGCCAAACTACATGACACTCTTGACAAGCTTGGATTCACCCGTAGCCCACTGGAACATGCAGTATACCGGCGTGGCAGCTCCACCTCATTTCTGCTGGTGGGAGTTTATGTAGATGATCTTATCATCACAGTGGATGAGGCTGCTGCAATTCAGGAATTCAAGTCACAGATGCAAGAGCTCTTTAAAATGAGTGATCTCGGTCTGCTGAGTTATTACCTAGGGATCGAAGTGAGTCAAGCTGGTGGCGAAATTACACTCTGTCAGAGGAGCTATGCAGCCAAGATCCTAGAAGCAGCAGAGATGACCAGTTGCAACAGCTGCAGTACACCAATGGAATGCAGACTGAAGCTGGTTAAGGAGGATGGCAGCAAGGCATTTGATGCCACACTGTACCGCAGCGTCATTGGAAGCCTGAGATACCTGGTGAATACTAGACCTGACATTGCTCATGCTGTGGGAATGGTGAGTCGATTTATGGAGAAGCCAAGCACAAATCATTGGGCAGTCAAAACGATTCTCCGTACATTCAGTGGCACCAAGGACTATGGGTGCAGATAGCAGAAAGGTGGCATGCCTCTCCGTCCCTGCTTGGGTATAGCGACAGTGATCACGCAGGAGATGTTGGAGACAGAAAGAGCACCTCAGGTCAAGTATACTTTCTTGGCAACAACCTGGTGACATGGAGCTCACAGAAGCAAAAGTGTGTGGCAACTAGCTCCTGTGAGGCAGAGTACATTGCAGCTTCAAATGCAACATGCCAAGGGATTTGGCTAAGCAGATTGCTGGGAGAGATGGAGGGAACAGAACCTTCCATGTTCAAGCTCCTGATTGATAACAAGTCAGCAATTGCCTTGGCCAAGAACCCTGTTCATCATGATCGGAGTGAGCACATCGATGTCAAGTACCACTCGATCCGCGAGCACATTGAGAAAGGAAGGGTGGAGGTTGCATATGTGAGGACTCACGATCAGTTAGCTGACATTCTAACCAAGGCTCTGGGGCGTGTTCGTTTCATTGAGATGCGCCAGAAACTTGGAGTCTCAGAATTCAGCAAGGAACATTGAGCTTAGGGGGGAGAAATGTTAGCCTAATCTAAGCTCATGTCACGTAAATTTAGTTTACTTGTTTTTCCTGTTAATAAGCAGTGCGTGGCAACGTCTAGGTTCCCGCTCGTGCTAGTAGTGGCTGGACTGCTTCGACGCACGTCCTAGTCTTTCTCCTTGTTTTGCTCCCGATCGTGAGCTGCTCTGATTCACGTCGTGGGATGGCGCGACTATAGCGGATCACTTGCACTGCTATCGGGAGGTAGTTAGAGCTTTGTAATCGTTCTAATAAGAGAATAGAGAAGCACCGAAAAGCTGCACGCATTAGCAGCACAAAAACCACTTCGTTGTCTCCCAGTTAACTGACGAAACTGTCGAGTGTTTCAGGTTTACAACCACAGGACGCCGACGTTGACGCTTGGTCCGTGCAGCTCCGCCAACTCGCCCAGGTCATCGAGCCGAGCAGATGACATGCACACGCCCCTGCACCGCCAGCGTGTCTCCCCCTTCATCGCCGGTCGCACCTCCCGAAGCTCGCTCAGGACCGGCACCGTCGAGTTCGTCCGTGGCAACTTTGAGCTCGCCTCCGACCCCGTCGACGTCCAGAACGCTGTGCATGCTCGTGGCGTCCTGGACAGAGCCTTCTGTCAGGACCCGGGGGTTCACTGACGATAACTCGCCGGAGGTAGCGATCGGAGCATCGTAGCTCAGATCTGGGAAGGAAAATAACTTGCAAAGGAAGAAAAACGAGAATAGGAAATAGGGTTTTCTATTGCTTGATCCACCCATCCACCCCACTTGCCCTTTATATCGAAAGGCAAGCTCAAGCAGTAGAAATTACAACTTAAACATGTCATTAACTTAAGCTTAACAGGAAGATAACGCTGTTGAGTCTGAACCGTTGATTTGGTAGGTTGCATCACAGCCATTGCCTCATACTGACGAAACTGAAGATAGTTGGGTCCTGACAGGGCCTCCCCCTTGAGCCAAGACTTCAGGGCTTGAATTCTGGGAATGTTTCTTGGATGAAGGATGCGTCTTCCCAGGTGGCCTCGTCCGTTGTCATCGTATCCCAGTGAATGAGCCATTGGGTATTGCCACATCGTAATCACCCTCGGAGCGTGGTACTTGACGTCTCTGCAAGATAGCCAAAGGTGTGAGTTTTACCTTTCCATCTGATGTTACTGAAGGAAGCTTGGGATGGGGAATGGCGTTCTGTCCGATATGTTTCTTGAGCTGATTCACATGGAACACATCGTGGATCTTTGCGTCTGATGGTAGTTGTAGCTGGTAGGAGACTGTACCCACTTTCTTCAGGATACGAAACGGTCCATACCATTTGGAAGACAACTTCAGTGCATTGTTACGACCAAGAGCAGTTTCCCGATAGGGTTGCATCTTCAGGTAGACGAAATCACCAATGATGAACGAACGCTCATTTCTCTTTTCATCCGCATACTTCTTCATGCGTTTTTGAGCTAGTGTCAATTTTTTCTGGAGCAGTTGCAGCATATTGTTTCGTTCCAGTGTGTTGTTTGTATTGTCACTAGTTGGAGCACAGGGAGCCGGAATCTGCTGTAGTAGGGGAGGTGGATACTCATATAATGCTTGGAATGGGGTCATCTGAATAGCAGATTGGTATGAGCAGTTGTACCACCATTCAGCCGCAGCCAACCAGTCACACCATTTCTTTGGCTGTTGAAAAACCATGCACCTCAAGTATTGTTCGAGACATTGGTTGACTCGTTCAGTTTGCCCGTCAGATTCCAGGTGGTGAGATGTGCTATAGTTTAATTGAGTATTAAAGGCAGCAAAGATATCCTTCCAAAGTTGGCTTGTGAAGATTTTATCCCTGTCACTAACAATGCTAGCAGGAGGCCCATGCAATTTGATAATATTTTCCATGAATAAGTCTGCAACCTTCTGGACAGAATAAGGATGGGATAAAGGGATAAAATGAGCATACTTTGTTAGTCGATCCACCACTACCAAGATAACATCCTTTCCTCTTGATTTAGGTAAGCCTTCGACGAAATCCATGTTGATATCTGTCCATTTCTGTGTAGGAATGGGCAAGGGATGGAGCAACCCAGGGTAAGCAACCTTTTCGGACTTGGATATTTGGCAAGTTGGACAAGCAGCAACTTTATCCGTGATGTACTGCTTCATGTTTGGCCAATAGAATGCTTGTTGCATTTTGTGTATTGTCACTTTAATGCAAGAGTGTCCTCCAAATAATGAAGAATGAAAGGTGTGGAATATCTTCTCCCTGAGATTACTTGTAGCTCCAATATGAATTCTGCCTTTGTAGCGAAGGATACCTGATTGCAGGGTATAGTTGGAGTGGCTGTTGGGGTTGAGAGTGAGTTCTTGAAGGAGTTTGATACATTGTTCATCATCAACATAGGATTCGTTGACTTCCTGTAACCATGTGGGAACAGAGACAGATAGAGAGCAACACTGATCTACTTATGTAGTCTTCCCCAGAGTGTCTTCTGTGTCTCCTTCTTGGAATTGTCGTGACAAGGCATCAGCCACTGAATTTTCCGGCCCTTTCTTGTATTCAATGTTGTAATCGAATTCCAGTAATTTGAGCATGAGTTTATGTTGGATTCCTTCCAATAGTCTTTGGCTGCCCAAATATTTGAGTGCTTGTTGGTCCGTTTTGATGATCACTTTGTTCCCAAGAAAGTAATGTCTCCATT
The DNA here is from genome assembly GCF_019359855.2 of Lolium perenne. Taxonomy (NCBI): domain Eukaryota; kingdom Viridiplantae; phylum Streptophyta; class Magnoliopsida; order Poales; family Poaceae; genus Lolium; species Lolium perenne. The sequence goes on from NC_067245.2 coordinate 329,940,909, forward strand.
TCTTCAAGGCATGTAATATTGCTAAGGCCTCCTTCTCATATATTGACTGGGCAGTGGCTTTTGGACCCAAGCACTGACTATAGAATGCCAATGGTTTTCCTTCTTGCATCAAAACAGCTCCCAATCCACTGTTGCAGGCATCTGTTTCCAGTACAAATGGCTTGGAGAAATTTGGTAGACTGAGGAGAGGGGGTGTCGACATGACATGCTTGAGCTGTTCAAAAGCTGTTGCCTGTTGTGTTCCCCATTGGAAGTTGTCCTTTTTTAGTGCCAAATACAAGGGCTGACAGATTGTTGCATAGCCTCGGATGAATCTCCTTTAGTAGCCAGTAAGACCTAAGAATCCACGGAGTTTCTTGACTGTTGTTGGGGTTTTCTAGTGAACAATGTCTGCTATCTTGGAAGGGTCAGTTGCCACACCTTGGCCAGATATAATGTGCCCCAAATACTCAACTTGATTTTGGCCAAATGTACACTTTGATAGTTTGGCTTTGAGTTGATGTTGCCTCAAGATTTGTAGCACCACAGTCAAGTGTTGTTTGTGTGTGTCACTGTCAGGGCTGTAAACCAAGATGTCATCAAAAAATACCAACACGAATTTTCTCAAGTGTGTGGCAAATATGTTGTTCATGAGTTCTTGGAATGTTGCCGGAGCATTGCTGAGTCCAAATGGCATAACTCTGTACTCATAGTGTCCCATGTGTGTGGAGAAGGCCGTTTTGTGAATATCCTCTGGTTTCATTTGTATTTGGTGATAACCCGAGCGCAAGTCCAACTTGGAGAAAATGGTAGCCCCATGAAGCTCATCCAACAAATCCTCTATAACTGGAATAGGAAATCTATTCTTTGTAGTCATGTTGTTGAGGCTTCTAAAATCCACACAGAGACGCCAAGATTTGTCCTTCTTCATGACTAGAATCACAGGAGATGAATAAGGGCTGTTGCTTGGTTGGATTTCACCCTTTTGCAACATCTGTTTGATTATGGCTTCTATAATGTTCTTCTGGTGATGAGACATTCGGTAAGGGCGAATATTTGGAGGTTTTGCTCTTGGTAATAATGGTATTGCATGATCTGCAGCTCTATGAGGTGGCAAACCATCAGGTTCAGTGAATATATCGGTGAAAGCACGTAGGATGTCCAGGAATTTGGTGGGCACTGCTGCATTGCCAATTGCCAGCTTGGACTTGTCCTCATCATCAACATAATAAAGGAAATAGCCAGTAGCTTGTTGAGCTAGTAACTTAGAGCACTCTGAGGAAGAAATAAGGAGGTTGCTAGTAGGCACCAGGTGATCAGTGAATGTGTGAGCTTGACCCTCTTTGCCAATAGTCAAAGATCTACCAATAAAATCAAATGTTATTGGGTTGTGGAGCTTGAACCAATTAACTCCCAGAAATGCATCTGCACCTTGGAGCTGCAGTATTCTGAAGTCGGCAGTGAATGTTTTTCCCTGTATAGAGAATTTGTGGTTGTAAACCATGGCCTCTGACAGTAATTCTCTGATACTTCTCCAACGTATCCATAATTTCTGATGTTCCATGCTTGTTTTATGACAATACCTACATGTTTTGCTCACACTTTATAATGTTTTTATGCGTTTTCCGGAACAAACCTATTAACAAGATGCCACAGTGCCAGTTCCTGTTTTCTGTTGTTTTTGGTTCCAGAAAGGCTGTTCGGGCAATTTTCTCGGAATTCGATGAAACAAAGACCCAACATCTTATTTTTCCCGGAACCTTCCAGAAAGTCAAAGGGGGACCAGAGGGGAGCCCTGGGGGCCCCACACGTGTGGCTGGCGCGGCCCAAGAGGGGGGCGCGCCGCCCTGTTGTGTGGCGCCTCCGTAACCCTTCCGACTCCGCCTCTTCGCCTATATAAGCCCTTTCGACCTAAATATGCGATACGAATTGACGAAACTCCAGAAAGACTCCAGGGGCGCCGCCGCCATCGCGAAACTCCAATTCGGGTGACAGAAGTCTCTGTTCTGGCACCCTGCCGGGACGGGGAAGTGCCCCCGGAAGCCATCTCCATCGACGCCACCGCCTCCATCATGCTCCGTGAGTAGTTCCCCCATGGACTACGGGTTCTAGCAGTAGCTAGTTGGTACTCTCTCTCCCATGTACTTCAATACAATGATCTCATGAGCTGCCTTACATGATTGAGATCCAACTGATGTAATCGGTGTTGTGTTTGTTGGGATCCGATGGATGATACATTATGATTAGTCTATCTATAAATTTTGTGAAGTTATTGTTGCTGCAATCTTGTTATGCTTAATGCTTGTCACTAGGGCCAGAGTGGCATGATCTTAGATTTAAGCTCTATAGTTATTGCTTAGATTGTATCTACAAGTTGTATGCACATGTCTATGTCCGGAACCAAAGGCCCCAAAGTGACAGAAATTGGGACAACTGGAGGGGAAGGCGTAGGTATGAGGATCACATGTTTTCACCAAGTGTTAATGCTTTGCTCCGGTGCTCTATTAAAAGGAGTACCTTAATATCCAGTTGATTCCCTTGAGGCCCGGCTGCCACCGGCTGGTAGGACAAAAGATGTTGTGCAAGTTTCTCATTGCAAGCACGTACGACTATATATGGAAAACATGCCTACATGATTAATAATCTTGATGTTCTGTCTTAATGCTATTTCAATCCTAGCCCAACTGTAATTTGTTCACCCAACACTTGTCACTTGTTATTGGAGAGTTACCACTAGTGTAGATCGCTGGGAACCCCGGTCCATCTCTCATCATCGTATACTCGTTACTATATGACATTGGAAGTAGTATCAACTATTTTCTGGTGCCACCGCTCTCGTGTTATCATATCGCCGTTGTGTTACTGTTGCTCTCATATTACTGCTGCTTTCACATCACCCCTGTTACTAGTGCTTTTCCAGGTGCAGCTGAATTGACAACTCAGTTGTTAAGGCTTATAAGTATTCTTTACCTCCCCTTGTGTCGAATCAATAAATTTGGGTTTTACTTCCCTCGAAGACTGTTGTGATCCCCTATACTTGTGGGTTATCAAGACTATTTTCTGGCACCGTTGCCGGGGAGGCATAGCTCTACTCATAAGTTCACCTGGGGAGTACACTCTACCTCTCTCTCTGTTTTTATTTTATTTTGTTTTGTTTTGCTTAGTTTACTTTTGTCTAGTTTACTTGTGCTTAGTTTATTTATGTCTAGTATTATTTTGCTTAGTTTCTTTTTGTTTTGTTTTACTTTTCTCATATACCCAAAAATCCATAAAAATTTGAAAAATCGAAAAATTAAAAACTGTTGTTATGGAAGAAAGCATAACCATGTTGGAGCTCATAGAATTATATAATAATTATAGAGAATCAAGAAAGGGTAAAGTCATGAGTGCTGTGATAGAAAAATTGAATACAATTGCTAAAATCTTGCTTAAACGCCATGATATAAACTGTTGCTCTCAACAGGATACTAAACATCTGAAATTCCAATGTTGCTTTAGTGAGGAAGCTTTAATTAAGAACTATAATTGGAATAGCTATATTCATCTTGGGTTCGGAGAAGTAGAACAATTTGTCTTATTTATGGGAGCTTCTGAGATCGAATCCTTCATGGTTAAGAATTATGAAACTTGTGTTGTTTGTAAGGACCTTAAAGATTATGTCTCTTATATCCTTCATTTTTGCATAGAAAGTTACAGTGATAATCCGTATATCATTGATTATAAAGAGAGACTCATTAATGCACAAGAATGCACTCACAATTTGCAGGAACCTGTGGAAGAAGAAATTGATGAACCTGAAAGCTCATTGGATGAAAAAGAGGAGGAAATTGATGAACCTGAAAGCTCATTAGATGAAAAAGAAGAGGAGAGTGATGAACAAAAGGAGGAAGAATGGATTAGCTACCCATGCCAACCTTCTAATGAGAGTAACTCTTTATCTCTTACACTATTTGATTGTCCTCCATGCTTACCGAAAGAGGTTGAATGTTATGTTCCTGTGGATTCTCTTGAAATATTCCCTATGAGTAAAACTTGTGAGAATAATTATGCTACTGTTATTTATGATAATCCATGCTACTTTGATAAATCTTATGATAATTCTTTGTTTGTGCCTGATGTCGAAATGCATGGTACTAAAGAGTTTTGCGTAGCAAATGTTTATGATAAAGCTCTAGATGATGGTCCTATATTACTTGATAATATTAATTGTACTACGAATGAAAATGGGATTGGAGAGTTCTTGACTTTATCTATGAGTCCCATATCTCTTGAGATTGATCAATCATCTTGTTATATTATTGATAAAAGTGGGTTTGAAAGTTTTAATCCCACTATTTTTGAGCTTGATAAAAATTATATGTTTGTGGATCATGAAAAGCATGCTTTATGTGATAGTTATATTGTTGAGTTTGTTCATGAAGCTACTGAAAATTATTATGAGAGAGGAAAATATGGTTGTAGAAATTTTCATGGTACTAAAACACCTCTCTATCTGCTTAAAATTTTGAAGTTACTCTTGTTTTATCTTCTTATGCTTGTCACTTTGTTCTTCATGAATTTATTTGTGTACAAGATTCCTATGCATAGGAAGTGGGTTAGACTTAAATGTGTTTTGAATTTGCTTTTTGATGCTCTATTTTGCTTCAACTCTTATTTCTTGCAAGAGCATCATCAAAATTGCTGAGCCCATCTTAGTGGCTATAAAGAAAGCACTTCTTGGGAGATAACCCATGTCTCTATTTTTCTACTGTTTTGCTGTGTTTTGGAAGTTGTTACTACTATAGCAACCTCTCCTTATCTTTATTTTATTTAATTGTTGTGCCAAGTAAACTCTCTAATAGAAGGTTGATACTAGATTTGGATTTCTGCGCAGAAACAGATTTCTATCTGTCACGAATTTGGTCAGGGTTGTCTGTAGGTAACTGATGTCTACGGGTGCTTCTATTCTTGTAGACAGTGTTGGGCCTCCAAGAGCAGAGGTTTGTAGAACAGCAGCAAGTTTCCCTTAAGTGGATCACCCAAGGTTTATCGAACTCAGGGAGGAAGAGGTCAAAGATATCCCTCTCAAGCAACCCTGCAACCACAAAGCAAGAAGTCTCTTGTGTCCCCAACACACCTAATACACTTGTCAGATGTATAGGTGCACTAGTTCGGCGAAGAGATAGTGAAATACAAGTAATATGAATGTATATGAGTGGTAATAGCAATCTGAATAAAATATGGCAGCGAGTAAACATGCAACAAAACAGTAAACAAACGGAGATTCGATGCTTGGAAGCAAGGCCTAGGGATCCTGCTTTCACTAGTGGACACTCTCAACAATGATCACATAATAGGACTACTCTACACCCTCTTGTTGGATGATGAACACCACTAATTGTGTAGGATTACACGAACCCTCAATGCCGGAGTTAACAAGCTCCACAATATTCGATATTCATATTTAAATAACCTTAGAGTGCAAGATAGATCAACACAATTACACCAAGTACTAACATAGCATGCACACTGTCACCATCACACTATGAAGGAGGCATACATCACATCAATACTATCATAGCAATAGTTAACTTCATAATCTACAAGAGATTACAATCATAACCTACGCCAAGTACTACACGATGCACACACTGTCACCATTACACCGTGCAGGAGGAATAGAGTACTTTAATAACATCACTAGAGTAGCACATAGATGATATTCAACTAGATCACATAAAGAGAGAGATGAACCACATAGCTACAGCGGAGCCCTCGGCCCCGGGGGTGAATTACTCCCTCCTCATCATGGAGGCAGCGATGGCGGTGAAGATGGCGGTGGAGACGGCGGTGGAGATGACTCCGGGGGCAATTCCCCGTCCCGGCGGCGTGCCGGAACAGAGACTTCTGTCCCCCGAATTGGAGTTTCGCGATGGCGACGGCTTTGGATGGTTTTCTCTGGTTTCGTCGAACGGGGCCGAGGATTTAGGTCAGGGACGACTAAATAGGCGAAGAGGTGGAGTCGGAGGGGCCATGGGGGACCCACACACTAGGGGGGCGCGCCCCCCCTTTGGCCGCGCCGCCCTGTGGGGTGGGGCCCCCTGGCTCCCCTCTGGCCCTTCTTCGGTGCTCTGGAAGCTTCCGGGCAAAATAAGATATTGGGCGTTGATTTCGTCCGATTCCGAGAATATTTCCTTACTAGGATTTCTGAAACCAAAAAACAGCAGAAAATAGCAACTGGCCCTTCGGCATCTCGTCAATAGGTTAGTTCCGGAAAATGCATAAATATGACATAAAGTATGCATAAAACATGTAGATATCATCAATAATGTGGCATGGAACATAAGAAATTATCGATACGTCGGAGACGTATCAGCATCCCCAAGCTTAGTTCCTGCTCGTCCCGAGTAGGTAAATGATAACAAAGATAATTTCTGGAGTGACATGCCATCATAATCTTGATCATACTATTGTAAGCACATGTAATGAATGCAGCGATCAAAGCAATGGTAAAGCAATGAGTAAACAAATGAATCATATAGCAAAGACTTTTCATGAATAGTACTTTCAAGACAAGCATCAATAAGTCTTGCATAAGAGTTAACTCATAAAGCAATAATTCAAAGTAAAGGTATTGAAGCAACACAAAGGAAGATTAAGTTTCAGCGGTTGCTTTCAACTTATAACATATATATCTCATGGATATTGTCAATGTAGAGTAATATAACAAGCGCAATATGCAAGTATGTAGGAATCAATGCACAGTTCACGCAAGTGTTTGCTTCTTGAGATGGAGAGAAATAGGTGAACCGACTCAATATAAAGTAAAAGAAAGGCCCTTCGCAGAGGGAAGCATTGATTGCTATATTTGTGCTAGAGCTTTGGTTTTGAAAACATAAAGAGAGCATAAAAGTAAAATTTTGAGAGGTGTTTGTTGTTGTCAACGAATGTTAGTGGGCACTCTAACCCCCTTGCCAGACAAACCTTCAAAGAGCGGCTCCCATTTTATTTTATTTTTGTGTGGCACTCCTTCCAACCTTTCTTTCACAAACCATGGCTAACCGAATCCTTCGGGTGCCTGCCAACAATCTCATACCATGAAGGAGTGCCTTTTTATTTTAGTTTTATTTAGATGACACTCCTCCCCACCTTTGCTTTCTCAAGCCATGGCTAACCGAATCCTTCGGGTGCCGTCCAACAATCACATACCATGGAGGAGTGTCTATTTTTGTTAATTAATTTGGGACTGGGAATCCCATTGCCAGCTCTTTTTGCAAAATTATTGGATAAGCGGATGAAGCCACTAGTCCATTGGTGAAAGTTGCCCAACAAGATTGAAAGATAAACACCACATACTTCCTCATGAGCTATAAAAACATTGACACAAATCAGAGGTGATAAATTTTGAATTGTTTAAAGGTAGCACTCAAGCAATTTACTTTGGAATGGCGGAGAAATACCATGTAGTAGGTAGGTATGGTGGACACAAATGGCATAGTGGTTGGCTCAAGGATTTGGATGCATGAGAAGTATTCCCTCTCGATACAAGGCTTAGGCTAGCAAGGTTATTTGAAACAAACACAAGTATGAAGCGGTGCAGCAAAACTTACATAAAAGACATATTGTAAACATTATAAGACTCTACACCGTCTTCCTTGTTGTTCAAACTCTTACTAGAAATTATCTAGACCTTAGAGAGACCAATTATGCAAACCAAATTTTAGCAAGCTCTATGTATTTCTTCATTAATAGGTGCAAAGTATATGATGCAAGAGCTTAAACATGAGCACAACAATTGCCAAGTATCAAGTTATTCAAGACATCATACCAATTACTACATGTAGCATTTCCCGTTTCCAACCATATAACAATTAACGAAGCAGTTTCAACCTTCGCCATGAACATTAAGAATAAAGCTAAGAACACATGTGTTCATATGAACCAGCAGAGCGTGTCTCTCTCCCACACAAGCATTTATTCAAACAAAAACAAAAACAAACAGACGCTCCAAGTAAAGTACATAAGATGTGGCCGAATAAAAATATAGTTTCAAGAGAAGGAACCTGATAATTTGTCGATGAAGAAGGGGATGTCTTGGGCATCCCCAAGCTTAGATGCTTGAGTCTTCTTGAAATATGCAGGGATGAACCACCGGGGCATCCCCAAGCTTAGAGCTTTCACTCTCCTTGATCACCTTGTATCATCCTCCTCTCTTGACCCTTGAAAACTTCCTCCACACCAAACTCGAAACAACTCATTACAGGGTTAGTGCATAATCAAAAACTCACATGTTCAGAGGTGAAACAATCATTCTTAACACTTCTGGACATTACCTAAAGCTACTGGAAGTTAATGGAACAAAGAAATCCATCCCACATAGCAAAAGAGGCAATGCGAAATAAAAGGCAGAATCTGTCAAAACAGAACAGTCCGTAAAGACGAATTTTATTGAGGTACCAGACTTGCTCAAATGAAAATGCTCAAATTGAATGAAAGTTGCGTACATATCTGAGGATCACTCACGTAAATTGGAATAATTTTCTGAGTTACCGACAGAGAATTAGGCCCAGATTCGTGACAGCAAGAAATCTGTTTCTGCGCAGTAATCCAAATCTAGTATGAACCTTACTATCAAAGATTTTACTTGGCACAACAATGCAACAAAACTAAGATAAGGAGAGGTTGCTACAGTAGTAACAACTTCCAAGACTCAAATATAAAACAAAAGTGCTGTAGTAAAATAAACACATGGGTTATCTCCCAAGAAGTTCTTTCTTTATAGCCATTAAGATGGGCTCGATAATTTCAATGATGCACTCCCAAGAAATAAGAGTTGAGGCAAAAGAGAGCATCAAGAAGCAAATTCAAAACACATTTAAGTCTAACCCACTTCCTATGCAAAGGAATCTTGTACACAAATGAATTCATGAAGAACAAAGTGTCAAGCATAAGAGGATAAAACATGAGTAACTTCAAGGTTCTCAACATAAAGAGGGGAAACTTAATATTATTAAGATGCCTATAACCATGTTTCCCTCTCTCATAATAACTTTCAGTAGCATCATTGATGAAATCCACAATATACCCATCACTTAAAACATTCTTATCATGGTTCATATGCATAGAGGTATCATTAATTTTGGCATAAGAAGAGTTCTTCTCATTAATAGTAATTGGAGCAAGATTATTATCAAGAATTTGAACATGGTAAACAAGTTGCATATTAAGGGAATTGTTTTTGGTAATCCAATCATGACTATGACAAGTTTCATAAGGATAGTTATAACCTATATCATGGCATTCTTTATAATAATCATCAAAGGTCGGAGGCACAGTGTCATCATAAGAAATAGAATAGTTATCTTTCACAGTCGGTTTATCTGTGACCATACCATCATTGTTATTAGAAGGAGATGTATCAAACACATAATGATCAGTAGCAAAAGGATTTTCAAACACCTCTTCCCCAAGCTTAGAGCTTTCTATATCATTATGGGAGGAAGCATGGATAGCACTGATACTATGGCAATTATTATCATCATCATTTTCGGAATTAGTTTCCCAGAGATTTGCAATATCAAAAGTAGTGTGCTCATTCAAATCATGATCACTAATGTATGTAAAGGGCATAGTGTGGTGACCCTGCATACCACTGCATGTTGTAGTATGCCAGTCGTTGATATAACATTCACGAAGTACCATTCCGCAAATATTACATCCCTCAGAGTAGTACAACAGAACATAGCAGGTCCATAACTCATTCATTTAATATTACAAACATGATACACATATTGTCTCGGAGCTCCTCTTGGGTCCTAAGAGGGATACTCCTGGGTTCGAGGCGAACCCAACTTAGCTTACAATATAGAAGTCTCATTAAGTTATACATTTATTTCTTCGAGCAGCTAAGTATTAAGAGTTCATGCTGCTCGGCTACTACTACTACTCGATACGTTTAGGCTTGATCTCCTCCGGAAGCCTCCCCGGTTCCGTAGACTATGAGGTAGTCTACGCCTTCAATACCTCCAGAAAGGTCTGGTTCTTCATAGCCGACGATCTCGGCTCCTTCAGGGTTGTCGTAGTCCTCCTCCAGACGATTCAGACAATCTAAGCAAGGGATTTAAGAATGGGATGAGTACGAGCGTACTCAACAAGTTCATTATAGATAAGAGGTGTTTAATGCACTAGCTATGATATTAGACCAGAAAGTCTAATACCAATGCAGGTTTTGATAAACATTTCTTCAAGAGATTGCTTTTATTTCAAAGAGCTATGTCCGTCAGCCTTCACCGGTTTACTAGAACTTCATGGAGCTCCTTTCCGGCCGCGTTCGCAGTTCCATATCCCGGAACAGGGAGTGATAGGTCACAGTTCTTTACACTCTGCAGAGGTGTGTTGCTTTACCCATAAGAGATCTTAACCTTGGTGCCAACCGGGCAGATTTCCCGTCCACACTTCCTATGGTGTGAGGCCCGGTATAAGGTCTAGCCAATCATGTTCCTCCGCTACCTCGAACACCCACCCTTTGTTGCATGCCCCGACCCTGGGTCCTCGCCGGTCCCATTATTCCCACTCACGGGTGGACCCCGACCACGACAACAGTTTGGGACTCGTTAACCAAACTCCTTCGCCGGTAGCTGCAACCCATCATAGACCGCAATACCGTGGGGACTTAAGGCTTCCCCAGCCAACCGCTTGTTCTTCGAGCGACAAGTGTCTACGGACTATGCCGTGGGGACTTAAGGCTTCCCCAGCCAACCGCTTGCCCTGACAGATACAAGTGTCTACGGTAAAGCGCATCCGTTGATGAACGAGAGGTGGAAACACTTTTGACTACTCCATCCCACTCTGGATCTTATGGTTAACACGGGTATTACGGCACAAGAATCACTGGACGACATTTGTTGTTAATCCTAGATGGATATAAACCCTTGCAATGGAACGTCCACCATATCAACACAATCCATGGTTCCATTGCCCACCACATAGTCATATTCATAGTTATGAAAATAGTGGTTTTGGTTTTTATGCAATAGTGATAATCATAGTACTTTGCAAGTAATTTGATAAAGATACTCAAATGGAATGAGCAAGAGATGAACTTGCCTGAACACTGCAAAGTTTTGCAGTTGGATGGTGTGGACTGACCCTTGTCCTCTGTTTCTGAAAAATAGCATCATTGTCCGATAAGGGCAATGGTTAAAGAAGCAATTATGCATGATTCCAGTTTTAGGGTTTGTTCCCCCCTTTCCGATGTCTTATCATTTTATGTGAAAGGTAATTCTAAGAACAATTTAGGAGTACTCAGTTTAGGGTAAAGTACAACCTTTAAATGTTGTCAAGGTGTTTTTCAAGTCCAAAAGAATTTATGGACTTATTTTCATTATTGAAAATATAAAGTGTGATTTAAATGATTATTATAATCATCAAATTAGGACTTATTCTTAGTTGTCTTCAAAAATTCTTTTTGATATTTTATTCTGATAGAGAATTTTATGCTGAGCATTTTTCATATTTTTAATTATTTTTTTAGAGCTATATTCTATTTTATAAAATTCTTAGAAATACTCACTTAAATGGGTATTTTGGAAATGTCCAAAATACCCCTCGGGCCCACCTGTCAGGCGGCCGAGCTGGTTAGGTTGCACCAGCCCACTGGGCTCGGTCCAACCGACCCAGTCGCGTCATCTACTCGCGGTGTCCTAACCCTAATCCCCCTCTCGACTCCCGCGACGCCGAAATCGCCTCCCCGTTGCCGCTTTGATCCGGTCGTCTCCGGCCATCACCGGCGACGAAATGGTGCGGATCTGGACCGCCTCTCGACGGCGGACATGGTGGTCCGCGTTGATCTGACGCTCGTGTCCTCCTCGACCCGCCCCCAACGCGTCTGCGCCTCGGCCGCACGGATCCGTGAAGATCCGCCGTTCATCGGCGTCCCTGGCGCCGTGGCGCCGCCGTGGTGATGCCGGCGTTGCGGCGATGTGGTGACCAGGCTTGGCTTGGCCTGGCACCGTCGTTCGCCCGGTGTGTGCCGCCGTGCCGCCATGATCGTGCTCATAAGTTACTCCTCCTCCTTCCTCCTCTGTTACCTGTTCTACTTTCTTCTCTTCTCCTCCCCTTCGTCTAGCTCGGCCACTGGCCTGCTTCTCCCTGTGGAGATGCTTGCCGTGCCGATGTGCTGCTGCTGCTATGCTTCTGTAGCCTTGCGCTATGCCAGCCCTGGTGCTGTGCTAGCTGCTGCGTCGTGCTGGGCTAGGCATGCCGCGCCATCGCTTCTGTGATTGTACCGCCATGTGTATCTTTCTTGCTATCTTCTTTGTGCTGCTGCCATGGTTCTAGGCTGCTATGCTGTGCTGTTCTTTCTCCATTACTTGCTGTTGCAACTCATGAGCATACTGTGATGCTAAGCTCATTTAATTGTTACTGGTGCTGTTATCTTGCTCCTGCCTCTCCTGTATGTGCAATTACTTGCCTCTGGCCTGATGACTGTGTGTCATTCATGCAATTTGCAAAAGCCAGTGCTCCTGATGTGCTAGTATTTGTATTCTAATTCTTTGACATGCTCAATTGAGCCTAGCTGTTGAATTAACAGCTCCATCCCTTGATGGAGTGCTTCTGGATACAATCATAAAATGGTTTGTATGATTATCTGTGATACAATTGTTGCTTAACTGTGGCTATTTAATTAACTGGTCCATGCTCTGCTGCTCAGTGATGCTCTAACATGCACTGGCATGCTATAGCAAGCTCTGATGATCATATGATCATCAGCTGCTGGTTAGTGGATTGCTTACCTGCTGTCTGTGCCTTGCTGTTGCTTATCTCTGTGTATGTGTGTGTCACAGACATGTGCTGGTGCTTGCTCAAGCATCAGTTGATACTTGCAATGATCCTCTGGATCATGTGCAAGGTTCTGGTGCATTGATTACTTGTGTAATTCACTTATCTGTATTACCTTGCTTTATTGGATGGATAAATGATGTGAACTGCTGAGCAGTAATGATCATTTCAATGAATTTGATAGAGCTAGATGGATGCCAACCCTTGGTTGGGTACCCTAGCCCCCTTTGAACCCTTCTGGGTGATGATATCTGTGCAAGGCTTAACTGTTTGGACTAGTTGTGTGGTTGAGGTGGCCTAAACAGCAATTCCTTCTTTGTTCAGAAGCTCCCACCTCAGTTGGTTTGCTGTGGCTTAGTGAATACCTCACTGGTTAATTCCTTGTTGGATTTCCAGTGATCTTTGCTGTTGACAAACAAGAATAGACACCAGTTGTCTATCTGTCTGATGGTGTGCTAAGTCCTAGGTGCTAGGTGACTTTGGTTGATTGAATAGGATCATTTCCTTGCTGGATTTCCTTGGTTAAGCCATTGTTCTGGTTAACCAGTGTTCCCTTGGTGATTTCCTATTTGCTTCACCCTTATTTGCTTGCACCAACTGACTTGGTAGCCAGATGATGACCCAAACAGGGTTTCTACCCTTCATTTCTTCTGTGATTGATGCTTATGCTTATTTATGAGCAAAACTATTGCTTGCCCATGATCATCTGTGTATACCTCACTCCAGCTCCTAGAAATGTGTTGGTGTAGAGGGTTTGCTTCTGGATGATGTGTGAAGCTTGCCCTGCTCCTCCTGCTAGCTTGTGATGCTTGATTTGTTTCTGGTGATGTATGGAATGGGTTGGACAGCTCTGGCTGTTCTTCCTATTCTTGTTGTTCTTGGTGTCCTTACCCTTTGAGCTTCTGTCGATGGAGATGCTAGGGTTTTGGCTTGGTGAAAAGGTTTTATACCTAGCCTACCTTGCTTCCTTGGTCGACAGCTCTTGCTTGGTCACTTTGGTGACTCTCCCTGGCCTTGTGTGGTGTTAGACATGCAGTAGTCCTTGTGTGCTGCCTGTGTGTGTGGCTTGGGACTTGGGCTGGTGGGAGGATCAGCTCGGCAGAGCTGTGGTATTATCCACCATATTCACTTCTTTTCTAATCTGCCAAGTGGCTTTGCCACTTGGCATAACTTGTTTTTCTTCTTTGTGTGTGTGCAGGGATCAAAGTGATGATCAAAATGAAGTTCAAGGTCATCAAGCACAAGCATTTCCTGAAGCTTATCTTGTAGTTTAGGAAATTCATTAAGTTGTAATCTTCTTTCTTTTTCTTTTTCTATTTTTTTTCCAATTCTTGTAATGTGTTGTAATATTCTATATTTCATATCTGGATATTGTAAAGACAATGTATAATGTGTGTTAATCAATAAAGCTCAAGTTTTTCTCTAATGAGCTTGTCTTCTTATTTGTATTGTTCATAATGTATATTATTTATATTTGACTAGATGAATTTCCTCATAGTTGAATTATGGTTATTTATTTAATGTTTGAATTTGAAATTCAAATTCAAATTTGGTTTGAATTCAATCATACAACTTAATTTAGAATTCAATCATGCAACTTAAGATTGTGATGCATCTTCTCTTCTCTCTTCTCAAAACCCTAATCTAGTTAAGTAAGAACAAGTTCATCGCACTCTCGAAACCCTAACCCTGTAAGGTGTCGAGAGAGAAACCTGTTCCCCTTCGATGCAGTTTTGTTTTAAAAGCGCGAAATTTCCCCGTAATTTACAATGCAATGCACATCCCTTTCTAAAATCTACCCCTCGATCGTCTCTAAACCTGGGACATTACAGCCTTTCCCCCTTAAAGAAAACTTCGTCCCGAAGTTGTGGTTGTAATACCTGAAGAGTTCGGGGTATATTTTCCTCAGGTCTTCCTCTTTTTCCCAGGTGGCTTCCCTCTCGGGATGGTGCTTCCATTGTATCTTGCAGTACTTTATAGCTCGATTCCTGAGTTGTTTCCAGTTCTCCTCGAGAATCTTCGCTGGCTTCTCGATGTAGGTCAAATCTGGTTGTAACTCGAGCTCTTCATGTGATACTGGTTCATCTGGGGTCTTTAAATACTTTCTGAGTTGCGACACATGGAATACATTGTGAACCTAGATAACCTTCCTGGTAGTTCCAATTCAAAGGCTAACCCTCGGTTTTGACTCAGAATCTTGAAAGGTCCAATGTACCTGGGGCTTAACTTTCCCTTTACTCCAAATCTCTGAAGTCCTTTCATCGGGCTCACCTTGAGATATACCATGTCTCCAACTTGTGGCTCCCATGTTCTTCTCTTCTGATCGGCATAACTCTTTTGCCGACTTTGAGCTATCTTCAACCTATCTCTTATGATGTCGATGATTTGTTGCTTTTCCGTGACATAATCAGGATTAAACTCCTTGCTTGCTCCAACTTCATACCAGCATATGGGTGATCTACACTTCCTTCCATACAGAGCTTCGAACGGTGCCATCTTGATGCTGCTTTGATAGCTATTATTATATGAAAACTCTGCTAGTGGCAAGTGTTCCTCCCATGATCCTCCGTAGTCTAGGGCACAAGCCCTTAGCATATCCTCTAGGATCTGGTTAGTTCTCTCGGTTTGTCCACCTGTCTGAGGATGATAGGCGGTACTATAATCCAACTTAGATCCTAAAGCTTCATGTAGTTGCTTCCAAAATTCTGACGTGAACACGGATCCTCGATCCGACACGATCTTCTTGGGCACTCCATGTTTACTCACGATCTCTTTGATGTAAAGATCGATGAGTTTCTCTCCTTTATCTTGCTGGTTTACTGCTAAGAAGTGTGCGCTTTTCGTCAACCGGTCCACGATTACCCATAGCATGTCCTTCTTTTTATTGGTCATGGGTAGTCCGGTGATGAAATCCATTCCTATCTCCTCACATTTCCATTCTGGAATGGGTAAAGGTTGTAACTTTCCTGCTGGACTCTGGTGTTCAGCCTTCACCCTTTGGCAGGTATGGCATTCCGCCACATATTGGGCTATCTCTCTCTTCATGTTATTCCACCAGAATAGCTCCTTTAGATCCATGTACATCTTTGTACTTCCCGGATGAATGGAGTATGGTGTTTGATGGGCTTCTCGGAGTATTACTTCCTTGATTTCAGCAATATCCGGAACGCAAATTCTCTTTTGGAACCATAGTGATCCTGATTCTCCTCGATGAAATTCTGATGGTCTACCTTCATATATCCTTCTCATCTCCTCCACGATGAATGGATCGTCTAACTGACCCATCATTATCTCATTCTTCAGGTTGACATTTAGCTCATCAGCTACTTGTAAAGCCGATAGTCCTTCATGGGCTTCTTTCTCCCAAAGTTGTATTTGGGCTTGACTTATTTCCTTCCTCAATTCTGGTGATATCTCTTGTTCCACTCCTCCGGTGCTTTTCCTACTCAAGGCATCTGCTACAACATTGGCCTTTCCTGGAGTATAATTGATGGTCAAATCATAATCCTTGATCAGTTCAAGCCATCTTTTCTGCCTCATATTAAGTTCCTTCTGAGTGAAGAAGTATTTGAGACTCTTATGATCCGTATAGAGCTCACACTTGGCTCCATAGAGAAAATGTCTCCATGTCTTAAGTGCAAATACAACTGCTGCTAATTCTAAATCATGTGTTGGATAGTTCACTTCATGAGGTCCGAGTTGCCTCGATCCATAAGATATTACTTTCCGATCTTGCATGAGTACGCAACCCAATCCATGCTTGGATGCGTCACAGTACACGGTGTAATCCTTGCCAACTTCAGGAACTGCTAACACCGGTGCTGTGGTGAGTTTCTCTTTCAGAGTTTGAAAACTATTCTCACACTCCTCTGACCACACGAATGGTGTGTTCTTTCTTAACAGCTTCGTCATTGGTCCTGCTATCTTGGAGAATCCTTCAATGAATCTCCGATAATATCCTGCCATTCCTAGGAATCCTCGGATTTCCTTGACAGTCTTGGGTGCTTCCCATTCTATAACTGCTGCTACCTTGCTCGGGTTAACAGCTATTCCATCTTTACTAATGACATGACCAAGAAATTCCACTTGATCTAGCCAAAATTCACACTTGCTGAATTTGGCATAGAGTTGATGTTCTCTTAGTGTTTGCAACACTAACCTCAGATGTTCAGCATGTTCGGCTTTGTCTTTGGAATAGATCAAGATATCATCAATGAATACGATGACAAACTTGTCTAGATATGGCATGAAGATCTTATTCATGAGATTCATGAAAATTGCTGGGGCATTGGTTAATCCAAAAGGCACTACAAGGTATTCATGTTGTCCATACCTTGAGACAAAGGCTATTTTCGGAACATCTTCCTTCTTGATCTTAATCTGATGATAACCGGATCTTAGATCAATTTTGGAGAACACTCCCGCGCCTCTAACTTGATCGAATAAATCTTGTATTCTTGGAAGTGGACACTTGTTCTTGATTGTGACATTGTTCAAATTCCTGCAGTCTCCGCACATCCTTCTACCTCCATCTCTTTTATCTACGAAGATCATAGGTGATCCCCATGGTGAAACACTTTCTTGTATGAATCCTTTTTGTTCCAAGTCATCCAATTGCTCCTTAACTTCTTTCAACTCCTTAGGCCCCATCTTATATGGTGCTTTAGCAATCGGAGCTGTTCCTGGAATTAGGTCGATAGTGAATTCTATCTCCCTATCTGGTGGCATTCCAGGTAATTCCTTAGGAAACACATCCTGAAATTCATTCACTACAGGTATATCCTCCAACCTCACCTCCTTCATGCTGTTCAGCTGTAGCTCGACTTCGATCTGTGTATGCTTGTCTCCTTGGTAGACCATTCTACTTCCATCAGGGCTTTTCAAAGACACGGTTTTGTTCACACAGTCGATCAATGCTCCATTAGCTTCTAACCAGTTCATACCAAGAATGACATCAATGTCCTTCATCGGTAAAATGAACAGGTCTGCGTCAAACGCGCACTTATTGATCATGATGACTTGTTTTTGTTTGGTATGGGTTACTACTATCGTTCCCCCCGCGGAAAGTATGTTTATGGGTGTATCTAGCTTAGTGCAACTAATCCCATGTTTGATGATGAATTCCTGAGAAATGAATGATGTAGTTGCACCAGTATCAAAAAGTACTTTGCCAGGATGAGTGAGTATCTGGAGCGTACCTATCACCGCCTGATCGGAGTTAACCACTGATACGTCCAATTTGCATCACTATTTTGTATCATAATTTGCTGTTATTCATTGATATATTTCATGTTTGGACACAATACTTATGTTATTTCATCTATTTTGCATGTTTCATCATTATTGGAGGATCAAGCACCGGAGCCAGAATTCTGCTGGAAAAAGCACCGTCAGAACGCAATATTTCGGAAGATCAACTGTGGAAGGAAATTATACCAAAAATCCTATTTTCCCAGATGACGAAGGAAGCCAGAAGGGGGACCCAGCTGGACCCAAGGTGGGCCCAGACCATAGGGCGGCGCGGCCCATGGCCTGGCCGCGCCACCTGGTGGTGAGGGGGCCCCACAGCCCCTTTCGCCTCCTTTTCTTCGCGAAATCCTTCGTCCCGAAGACCTAAGCCACAGAGGGTACCTCGCGAAGAGTTACAGCCGCCTCTACGGGGCGGAGAACACCAGAGAGAAAAGAGCTCTCCGGCGGGCTGAGATCCGCCGGGGAAATTCCCTCCGGGAGGGGGAAATCGACGCCATCGTCACCGTCATCGAGCTGGACATCATCTCCATCACCATCATCGTCATCTCTACCATCATCACCGCCGTCTCCACTGCTGGACATCATCACCGCCGTAGCAATTTGGGTTTGATCTTGATTGTTTGATAGGGGAAACTCTCCCGGTATCGATTTCTACTTGTTGTTGATGCTATTGAGTGAAACCATTGAACCAAGGTTTATGTTCAGATTGTTATTCATCATCATATCACCTCTGATCATGTTCCATATGATGTCTCGTGAGTAGTTCGTTTAGTTCTTGAGGACATGGGTGAAGTCTAACTGTTAGTAGTGAATTATGGTTGAGTAATATTCAATGTTATGATATTTAAGTTGTGGTGTTATTCTTCTAGTGGTGTCATGTGAACGTCGACTACATGACACTTCACCTTTATGGGCCTAGGGGAATGCATCTTGTACTCGTTTGCCAATTGCGGGGTTGCCGGAGTGACAGAAACCTAAACCCCCGTTGATATATCGATGCAGGAGGGATAGCAGGATCTCAGAGTTTAAGGCTGTGGTTAGATTTATTCTTAATTACTTTCTTGTAGTTGCGGATGCTTGCAAGGGGTATAATCACAAGTATGTATTAGTCCTAGGAAGGGCGGTACATTAGCATAGGTTCACCCACACAACACTTATCAAAACAATGAAGATTAATTAGCCATATGTAGCGAAAGCACTAGACTAAAATCCCGTGTGTCCTCGAGAACGCTTGGTCATTATAAGTAATCAAACCGGCTTGTCCTTTGTGCTAAAAAGGATTGGGCCACTCGCTGCAATTGTTACTCTCACACTTTACTTACTCGTACTTTATTCATCTGTTATATCAAAACCCCCTGAATACTTGTCTGTGAGCATTTACAGTGAATCCTTCATCGAAACTGCTTGTCAACACCTTCTGCTCCTCGTTGGGATCGACATTCTTACTTATCGAAGATACTACGATACACCCCCTATACTTGTGGGTCATCAAGACTATTTTCTGGCGCCGTTGCCGGGGAGTGAAGCGCTATTGGTAAGTGGAATTGGTAAGGGAAATATCTACTGTTTGTGCTGATTTTATTTCTGCCTGCTGCCATAATTCATTATGGAGAGATCTCCTCTTGAATGCTTGTTTGGGAAATCTGCTACTACTGCAAAGGTAGTGGATGAGGCGCCAGGTAAAGAAGAGATACCATACAAAATACCTATGAAGATTATTGAACGCGTAGTGGGTAACCGTTATACAGGGGATGGAACTGTCCACCCTGGAGATCATTTACTGTTCTTACATGAATTATGCGGTTTATTCAAGTGTGCAGGTATTGCTATGGATGAAGTTAGGAAGAAATTATTCTCTATATCGCTGTCTGGTAAAGCGGCGCATTGGTATAAATTACTGGATAATGGGGATTCTCTTGAATGGAATGATATTGTGCCCCGGTTTTATTCTAAGTTCTATCCTCCAAGTGAAATTCACAAGGATCGGAACCGCATATATAATTTTTGGCCTCATGATGGAGAGAGTATTGCCCAAGCATGGGGGAGATTGAAGTCTTTAATGCTCAAATGCCCCATTCATGAGCTTCCTGGTAATGTTATTATTGATAATTTCTATGCAAGACTTTCTTTTGAAGACAAGACCTTGCTGGATACTTCTTGTTCTGGATCATTCATGCGCAATAAGGAAGAGTTTAAAAGGGACCTTCTTAATTGGATCCAGGAAAATACTGAAGGATGGGAGATCGACAAAGATAGAGAATCAGGTATAAATTATGATTACAAATGCATTGAAGCTTTTATGGATACTGATAAATTTCGTAATATGAGTGCTACTTATGGTCTTGATTCTCAAGTTGCTGCAAATCTTTATAAAGCTTTTGCCTCTCATTATGAATTGCCTAAGAAGAATTTTGATAAGTATCATGAACCGTATAAAGATAAAATAGATTCATCTATTAATAAATGCGTTGTAGTTGAAACTGTTGATCATGTTATTCCTGAAGCTTATATTGAAAAAACTCCTTTCCCTGCTAAAATGAAGGAGTACTCTGTTATAAATAGTGCGGTTCATAAAAGTGAAAAGAAACCTATAGAACCTGAAGAACAAATAAAAGTTGAACCTGCTGTTGCAATAGTTAAAGATCTTGTGACTGAAAATTTGGAGGATGGTCATATTACTTTCTGTGAAGATGCTTCTAATATTGTTTCACATCCTAATAAACCCAAACAAGCTAGTGTTTCTATGCTATCTGTTAGAATTGGTGATCATTGCTATTATGGTTTATGTGATATTGGTGCAAGTATTAGTGCTATTCCTTATGAGCTTTATACGGAGATTATGCACGAAATTGGTTCTTGTGAACTTGAAGATATTGATGTGGTTATTCAGCTGGCTAATAGAGAAACTATTTCTCCAATTGGTATTGTTCGAGATGTGGAAGTTCTATGTGGTAAGATTAAATATCCTGCTGACTTTTTGGTACTTGGTTCTGCTGCTAGTGATTATTGTCCTATTATTTTTGGTAGACCTTTTCTAAATACTTGTGGAGCTATTATAGATTGCAAGAAAGAGAAAATTTTGACTAAATTTGCTGGTGAATCATATGAGTTTAACTTCTCTAAATTTACCAAAACTCCTTATAAAGCTGATTTGCCTAGTAATGATTTTAAAATGGAACAGTGTGCATCTATTGTTCTTGTTCCTAATAATCCTTTGCAGCAACATTTGGAGAATAGCGAGAGTGAAGTTTTCAGGAAAGAAAGAGATGAGCTTGAGGAAATTTTTCTCCGCCAACCTATTCTTAAGCATGATTTACCGGTGGAAGATCTGGGTACAACACCGCCACCAAAGGAAGATCCTGTCTTTGATTTAAAACCTCTGCCTGATAATCTTAAATATGCTCATATTGATGATAAGAAAATATATCCTGTTATTATTAGTTCTAAACTTACAGAGTTTGAAGAAGAAAGGCTATTGGAAATATTGAAGAAACACCGAGGCGCTATTGGCTACACTCTTGATGATTTGAAGGGGATTTCTCCCTCTATTTGCCAACACGCCATTAATATGGAAGATGATGCGAAGCCTGTTGTTGAACCTCAGCGTCGTCTAATTCCTAAGATGAAGGATGTGGTAAGAAATGAGGTATTAAGACTTCTTGAAGCTGGTATTATATATCCTATTGCTGATAGTAGATGGGTTAGTCCTGTGCATTGTGTTCCTAAGAAAGGAGGAATGACTGTTGTGCCTAATGATAATGATGAGCTCATACCTCAAAGAGTAGTTGTAGGTTATAGAATGTGCATTGATTATCGAAAAGTTAATAAGGTTACTAAAAAAGATCATTACCCTTTGCCTTTTATTGATCAAATGTTAGAAAGGTTATCTAAAAATACTCATTTTTGTTTTCTTGATGGTTATTCTGGATTTTCACAAATTGCTGTTAAAACTAAGGATCAAGAGAAAACCACTTTCACTTGTCCCTATGGAACTTATGCTTATAGACGTATGCCTTTTGGTTTATGTAATGCTCCTGCTACTTTTCAAAGATGCATGTCTGCTATTTTTCATGGTTTTTGCGAGAGTATTGTAGAGGTATTCATGGATGATTTTTCTGTCTATGGGAATTCTTTTGATAATTGCTTGCGGAACCTTGATAAAGTTTTGCACAGATGTGAAGAAACTAACCTTGTTCTTAATTGGGAGAAATGCCACTTTATGGTTAATGAAGGAATTGTATTGGGACATAAAATTTCCGAGAGAGGTATTGAGGTTGATAGAGCTAAAGTTGAAGCAATTGAGAAGATGCCCTATCCTAGGGATGTTAAAGGTATTCGTAGTGTTCTTGGTCATGCTGGGTTTTATAGGAGGTTTATTAAAGATTTCTCCAAGATTTCAAAGCCTCTTACTAATCTTCTTCAAAAAGATGTACCTTTTGTTTTTGATGATGATTGTAAGGAAGCTTTTGAAACTCTAAAGAAAGCCTTAACAACCGCTCCTATAGTTGAACCTCCTGATTGGAATTTACCATTTGAAATTATGTGTGATGCTAGTGATTTTGCTATAGGCGCTGTTCTTGGACAGCGGGTAAATAAAAAATTGAATGTTATTCATTATGCTAGTAAAACTCTTGATGCTGCTCAAAGAAATTATGCTACTACTAAAAAGGAATTGTTAGCTGTAGTCTTTGCTTGTGATAAGTTTAGATCCTATATTGTTGATTCAAAAGTTACTATTCATAATGATCATGCTGCAATCATATACCTTATGCAAAAGAAAGATGCTAAGCCAAGGCTTATTAGATGGGTACTTCTGTTGCAAGAATTTGATTTACATATTGTAGATAGGAAAGGTGCTGATAATCCTGTTGCTGATAATTTGTCTAGATTGGAAAATATTGCTTATGATCCTGTTCCTGTTAATGATAGTTTTCCAAATGAACAATTGGCTGCAATAAAGGTGAGTTCGCGAGACAGTCCTTGGTATGCTGATTATGCTAACTTTATTGTTTCCAAGTATTTGCCTCCAACCTTTTCAGCTCAGCAAAGGAGGAAATTCTTTTATGACTTGAGGCATTATTTTTGGGATGACCCACACTTATATAAAGGAGTAGATGGTATTCTGCGAAGATGTGTTCCCGAATATGAACAACAGGAGATATTGAGTAAATGTCATGGTAGTGCTTATGGAGGACATCACGCCGGAGAAAGAACCGCGCAAAAGGTTCTACAATCAGGTTTTTATTGGCCAACTCTCTTCAAAGATGCAAGGAAGTTTATTTTATCTTGTGATGAATGCCAAAGGGTTGGTAATATCTCCAGACGCAATGAAATGCCTATGAATTATACTCTTGTTATTGAACCGTTCGATTGTTGGGGATTTGACTTCATGGGACCTTTTCCCTCTTCAGAAGGTAACACTCATATACTTGTTGCTGTTGATTATGTTACTAAATGGGTGGAAGCCATACCTACAAAAAGTGCTGATGGTGAGACCTCTTTAAGAATGCTCTTAGATATTATTTTTCCTAGATTTGGAGTTCCTAGATATATTATGACTGATGGAGGTTCTCATTTTATTCATGGTGGTTTTAGGAAAACTCTTGCTAAATATGGTATTAATCATAGAATTGCTTCCGCTTATCATCCTCAAACTAGTGGGCAAGTAGAATTATCAAATAGAGAGATTAAATCTATCTTGCAAAAGACTGTTAATAAAACTAGAAAGAATTGGGCTAGTAAATTGAAGGATGCACTATGGGCTTATAGAACTGCTTATAAAAATCCCATGGGAATGTCACCTTATAAAATGGTTTATGGGAAAGCTTGTCATTTACCTTTAGAACTAGAGCACAAAGCTTATTGGGCTGTTAGAGAATTAAATAAACATCCTAAACTTGCCGGTAATAAGAGGTTGTTGCAATTGAGTTCTCTAGATGAATGGAGAAGTGAAGCTTATGAAAATGCTAAACTCTTTAAAGAGAAAGTTAAGAAATGGCATGATAGAAGGATTATCAAAAGAGAATTTAATATTGGGGATAAAGTCCTATTGTATCGGTCTCGTCTCAGATTCTTTGCAGGGAAATTACTCTCGAAATGGGAAGGACCATATGTTGTCGAGGAGGTGTATCGTTCAGGAGCAATTAAAATTAGCTCTCTCCAAGGCAATGCTACGCAAGTGGTGAATGGACAAAGACTCAAGCATTATATCTCAGGTGATTCTTATAATGTTGATGTTGATATTATTCGAGTGGAAACACCGGAGGCTTTCATCAAAGGACAAATTGACAGTCTGCCAGAACTCGACTTTGAATAGGTAACAGTACTGGTAATGAAAAGTTCGCAATTTACTTTCCGAACAACATTTTTGCTGTTTTTGGAAAATATGAAAAATTACGAGATCGAAACGGAGTGGAAAAGACGCACGAGGGCGTGCCACCATAGGCCGGCGCGGGCCCCAGCTAGGCCACGCCGCCCTATGAGCTGGCCGCCTCGTCGCCCCTTTCCGACGCTGGTTCGATCTGGTACTTTCCTTTTGTCGTGAAAATTTTTGCTATATAATCCCCCGGACCCCTGGAGGTCCGTATATCGTTTTCTCGACGTGTTTTGTTTCGAGCTGTTTCTGCCAGGATTTGCTTCGGATCTAGAGCCATCATGTCTTCGTCGGAAACTCCGAAGGACAGCTCCTGCAAGGATGTTGGCAACTTGTACATGGAGGAGCTGAGGATGCACCCCAAGGAGTTGCTGCTCGTTGAGGGAGAACTGCAGATCAAGGATGTCCAGGGTCCTAAAGGAGAAGGAAGCTTGGAAGACAGGATGGAGAAGCTAGAACAAGAGGTCTTTAAATACAAGAAGATGGCTGAGCGTGAGGTGGATATCTTCCACAAGATTGTGTCTGAACTCATTGCTGAACATGAGAAGGAAACTGCAAAGCTTTGGGGCGACATCCTCTCACTTCACGACACCACCAACAAGCTCCAAGCACAACTCTATGACGTTCAGAATCAGAACTGTGAGTATGAAAACAGATTTAAATACATAAGCCGTGCTGCTAGTTTCAGGATCCCCGAGACCAAGATGTCGTTTCTTGATGGAGAGACTCTTCCTTGGAAGTTTGATGACGGGAGTTCATCACCACCATCGCCGAAGGAGTAATTCATCATCGGTATTGGCATCCCCTTGGTTTGTTCCAAGCTTGGGGGAGTGCCGCGGTATCACATCATCACCACCTTTTACTTTTTATTGTCAAGTAGTGTCATATCATGAGTAGGGAAGTTATCATATAAGATGGGTTGCAGTTTGGAAGTATCTCTCCTTTAGTTGGTTATCTATGTATCCCTTGGTGTGAGTTATCGTTATGGAATATTAATGAGAAGTCTTATCATTTACATATTGCACATCTTATTTTAGTTTGCAATCTCTATTATATGATTTACCTTGTTGTTAGTATTGGTATCACTTTGGGAGCATTGAATAAATCTATTTGGTTTTGGCAAACTTAGCATTGGTCAATAGCAACAACACTTTGAGGTTTAAATAGAAAAGAGAAATACATGTAGTTGTTCCATTGTCTTTCTTTCTTGTTAGCTCATAGCCTATTATTCTGAAGCTAAAACTGTTTGTGTTTGCAAGGAAGATGCATGATTGTTTCTATCACATGTATATTTGTTTGTTTCCTTCAACTCTTATGCTTGCTAATTAACCTTGCTAGCCAAAGACCTGTACTGAGAGGGAAATACTCTCGTGCATCCAAACCTAAACCCAAACCTATGCCATTTGTGTCCACCATATCTACCTACTACATGGTATTTTCTGCCATTCCAAGTAAATACTTCGTGTGCTACCTTTAAACAATTCAAAATATACTATCTCTTATTTGTGTCAATGTTTTATAGCTCATAAGGAAGTATGTGGTGTTTTATCTTTCAATCTTGTTGGGCAACTTTCACCAATGGACTAGTGGCTTCATCCGCTTATCCAATAATTTTGCAAAAAGAGCTGGCAATGGGATTCCCAGTCCCAAATTAATTAAACTAAATAGACACTCCTCCATGGTATGTGATTGATGGACGGCACCCGAAGGATTCGGTTAGCCATGGCTTGTGTAAGCAAAGGTTGGGGGAGTGTCATCATAATAAAACTAAAATAAAAAGGCACTCCTTCATGGTATGAGATTGTTGGCAGGCACCCGAGGATTCGGTTAGCCATGGTTTGTGAAAGAAAGGTTGGAAGGAGTGCCACACAAAATAAAAATAAAATGGGAGCCGCTCTTTGAAGGTTGCCTGGCAAGGGGGTTAGAGTACCCGCTACCAGTCGTTGACAACAACAAACACCTCTCAAAATATTACTTTTATTCTCTCTATATGATTTCAAAACTGAAAAAGCTCTAGCACATGATTTAATCCCTTCTTCCCTCTGTGAAGGGCCTGTCTTTTACTTTATGTTGAGTCAGTAAACCTATTTCCCTCCATCTCAAGCAAGCATTTGAGTAGTTGTGATCAAACCATTATATTGTGATTTGCTTTATCATGTCTTTTATTCTTCCTTGTTTAGTACAAGTTTTATCTGAATGAATATAGCTTTGCAAGTTATCAATGATCATGAGGAGACTATTATGATTGAGTATGCAAGTTGTGCAATATAAACTTTAACATGAGAGCATTGCTCGATAGATAAGTATAACCTGTTAATTGTTCTCTGACCAAGAACGAAGTTTGCCATCACCAACTATGATTTCTTATGCACCTTTATTTGTGATTACCTTATACTTATTTCAAGTTGAGTTATATGAGGAAGTTGTTTACTAGAATGTCTTGCATGAATGAATATGATGCTTCTTGTCCGTATTTTATTTATCGACTCTTCACTCCATAAACATGTGGTCCTGTTTACATCGAGTTCGCTTTCGCTTGGGGACAAGCGAAGTCTAAGCTTGGGGGGAGTTGATACGTCCAATTTGCATCACTATTTTGTATCATAATTTGCTGTTATTCATTGATATATTTCATGTTTGGACACAATACTTATGTTATTTCATCTATTTTGCATGTTTCATCATTATTGGAGGATCAAGCACCGGAGCCAGGATTCTGCTGGAAAAAGCACCGTCAGAACGCAATATTTCGGAAGATCAACTGTGGAATGAAATTATACCAAAAATCCTATTTTCCCAGATGACGAAGGAAGCCAGAAGGGGGACCCAGCTGGACCCAAGGTGGGCCCAGACCATAGGGCGGCGCGGCCCATGGCCTGGCCGCGCCACCTGGTGGTGAGGGGGCCCCACAGCCCCTTTCGCCTCCTTTTCTTCGCGAAATCCTTCGTCCCGAAGACCTAAGCCACAGAGGGTACCTCGCAAAGAGTTACAGCGGCCTCTGCGGGGCGGAGAACACCAGAGAGAAAAGAGCTCTCCGGCGGGCTGAGATCCGCCGGGGAAATTCCCTCCGGGAGGGGGAAATCGACGCCATCGTCACCGTCATCGAGCTGGACATCATCTCCGTCACCATCATCGTCATCTCCACCATCATCACCGCCGTCTCCACCGCTGGACATCGTCACCGCCGTAGCAATTTGGGTTTGATCTTGATTGTTTGATAGGGGAAACTCTCCCGGTATCGATTTCTACTTGTTGTTGATGCTATTGAGTGAAACCATTGAACCAAGGTTTATGTTCAGATTGTTATTCATCATCATATCACCTCTGATCATGTTCCATATGATGTCTCGTGAGTAGTTCGTTTAGTTCTTGAGGACATGGGTGAAGTCTAACTGTTAGTAGTGAATTATGGTTGAGTAATATTCAATGTTATGATATTTAAGTTGTGGTGTTATTCTTCTAGTGGTGTCATGTGAACGTCGACTACATGACACTTCACCTTTATGGGCCTAGGGAAATGCATCTTGTACTCGTTTGCCAATTGCGGGGTTGCCGGAGTGACAGAAACCTAAACCCCCGTTGGTATATCGATGCAGGAGGGATAGCAGGATCTCAGAGTTTAAGTCTGTGGTTAGATTTATTCTTAATTACTTTCTTGTAGTTGCGGATGCTTGCAAGGGGTATAATCACAAGTATGTATTAGTCCTAGGAAGGGCGGTACATTAGCATAGGTTCACCCACACAACACTTATCAAAACAATGAAGATTAATTAGCCATATGTAGCGAAAGCACTAGACTAAAATCCCGTGTGTCCTCGAGAACGCTTGGTCATTATAAGTAATCAAACCGGCTTGTCCTTTGTGCTAAAAAGGATTGGGCCACTCGCTGCAATTGTTACTCTCGCACTTTACTTACTCGTACTTTATTCATCTGTTATATCAAAACCCCCTGAATACTTGTCTGTGAGCATTTACAGTGAATCCTTCATCGAAACTGCTTGTCAACACCTTCTGCTCCTCGTTGGGATCGACATTCTTACTTATCGAAGATACTACGATACACCCCCTATACTTGTGGGTCATCAACCACCTCCTCCAGGCTGGTGCAGTTCAACTTGCCGAAAGGTTTCTTATTCTTCCAGTTCCCTCCTCGGCTTCCTCCTCCTCCTGACTGACCTCCTCCAGTATTTCTCTTGGGGCAGTCCTTCAGCATGTGCCCCTCCTGGCGACAACCAAAGCATATAATCCTTGGCTTCTTGCAATCCTTGGCAAAATGCCCTGGAAGTCCACAGCTTCGGCAAACCATTGGATTGGCAGTCTGAAACGCTTGGTTCCTCCTACTATTGTAGTAGTTGCTGTTGTTGTTGTTGTTGTACCTTGGCTTGAAACTCAAGCTGGTATTGGGCTTGTTACTGACAAACCTCTTAGGATCAAACTTGGCCTTCTTCCTCTTCTCTTCTTGCAGTTGCTTGAAATCATCTTCAAGAGTGATGGCTGCATCCACCAACTCTTGGAACCCAGTTGCTCTCATCATTCGGAGCTGTACCTTGTACTGGGGGCTTAACCCTCTCAAGAACCTCTTCTTTTTCTTGTCCTCGGTGTTGACTTCTTCAACAGCGTACCGGGACAGTTTTGAGAATTCCCTGACATAAGTCAGGATGGCCTTGTCCTTCTGCCCGAGACTTTCAAATTCTCGACGCTTCAATTCCACAATACTTTCAGGGACATTGGATTCCCTGAACTTCCTTGCAAACTCCTCCCAGGTGAATACTTTTCCAGCCGGATAAACGGCTACGATGTTATCCCACCATGATGCGGCAGGTCCACACAACAAGTGTGTAGCATAACGGACCTTCTCCTGGTCGTTGCACCCAACAGTATTGAGCTTTCGCTCGGTGTCCATAAGCCAGTCTTCCGCGTCCATTGGTTTGGGCGCGTATGCAAAAGATATAGGCTTGGTGTTCTGGAAGTCTGATAAGGTGACTCCCTGATTCTCGGGTCTCTCCACCCGGTTCTGTTGCAGCAGCTCCTGGAAGAATTTATTCTGCTGCTCCAACGTTACCCGTTGTCTCTCTTCCATCATTTGCATATACTGGACGAAATTCTGCTGCGTCATGGGTGGTGGTGGTGGAAACTGATTCCTGGCTGCTTCATCAGCCTCTTCCTTTTGCTTCGCCTCGCACTCCATGCGCTGCGCTTCTGTCTCCTCTCCTACCGGTCCCGACATAACCCCCTAGTTCTGCAACACAAGATGATACTCATAATTACTCCATGCGCAAGTTTTCTGAGCTCAACTTTGTGCACAGAACTAGTCACGCAATGGAAATCAAGAAGCAAATCCAAAACATACAAACATATACCATGTATATACATACTTAAGTGGTCTTATTACAATACTCAAGTCGCTGTGAGTATGCAAGCTCACTTATTAAAGTATATGTACAAATTTCTACAAATATTACACACTACAATACATGTGGTACTTGTGTATTGTAGTCTCGCCTTCCTTGGTGGACTCTAGTCGATCTTCACTCCCGGTACATCCCAGGTTTCCATCCGGTCGAACGTGTCGTCCTCCTGACAGAACCTGGAACATAAGGTTTCCCCGTCGGCTGGTAGTCAGAATCAGATGATGACCCTAGGGAGAAATCAGTGTTCACAAACTGGTCATTCAGTGCATCATAGTCCACCCATCGGGTGTACTCCCCTGTAGCTCCACCATAGGTGTTTCCAACATTCGTATCCGACTCAACCTGTGTAGGATACCCCCGAACTTCTTCCCCATTCCACGGATAACTCTGGTGCTGGGTCGTGGCGTCCTCATTCATCTCCCCGTCATAATACACTGAAGTACTATGAGTTCCAGTATCAGACCCCCAACGCCAACCTGTGGAGTTTTCTATTGGAGTCACGGAACGCTGATTGTTTCTGGATTCCTCTCCACCCTCATAGCCTCTATAGGAACTATTAAAATAGTTCCCAGGTGTAATAGGTGTAGTTTCATGATCAGGGTGGTCAATACTAATGTAGTCACTAGCTGTTATCACCAGAATTTGACCGAGTCAGAGGTGGGCCGCGATCAAGATGGGCTTGAAGAATATACATGGAAGGGATACATGAATCGGCCTTGTATGCAAAGTTTGGGCTAGTTCCCCGTGTATCTGTTTGGCTCGTGCCCGGTTGGGATTATTCCCACGTTAGAAAGTCTACGGACTATAAATATGTATCTAGGGTTTATGAAATAAACAACAATCACGTTCACCACAAACCAATCTAGGCGCATCGCCAACTCCCTTGTCTCGAGGGTTTCTTCCGGGTAAGCATCATGCTGCCTAGATCGCATCTTGCGATCTAGGCAGTACATGTTTATCCGTTGCTCATGCGTTGCTCGTACTGAAGCCTTTTTGATGGCGAGCAACGTAGTTATCTTAGACGTGTTAGGGTTAGCATTGTTCATCGTATCATATGCTGTCGTCGTGCAACCCTGAGACGTCTAGCCGCCCTTACGCCTATCTTAGGTGTAAGGGCGGCACCCCGCTTGATCATTATTTAGTAGATCCGATCCGTTATGATTGCTCCTTGTTCTCCAAGGATTAGTTTAATATCCGCATAGTTAGGCCTTACAAACGGGTTGAAGGATCCAGTGGCGCGTAGGGTGTAGTTTGCTAGCCCTAGACAGATGTTTCCGGGATCAACCTCGTGTTGGTTTTTAGGCCTTGTCTAGGGTCGGTTTACGATCACCGTGCGTGGCCGCCAGGCTCAATCACGAGTAGGATGTTCCGATTATGTGGTGAAAACCCTAAATCGTAGTAGGTCGTTTTAGCTTTATTTTGATCAAGCAGGACCACCATATATTCGTACACCTCGTACGGATCATGGGTGGATCGGCTCTTTGAGCCGATTCACAGGACAACCTGAGAGCCGATCGAGGCTCGTATTTAATGTTTACGTGTATGCCATGCAGGAAACTAAGCGAGGCACATCCATCACCTTCCTGACCAGGTATAGGTCAGGTGGCACGCCCTTGCACCAGCATCCGACGTGCGTGCCGAGTCTTTGCGGGCCGTCGCTCGGAGGGACCAGGGCCAGCCGCAGTCCTGGGAGCCTCCCGGCTCTACTGTGTTGCCCGTCGCTGCTCGCCGGTGGGTTTCTGACCGCAACACATTCTGGCACGCCCGGTGGGACAATCTGCGACATCAACCGCATCGCCATCTACATCTGAGATGGCGGAAGGTACTCCAGTCACGTACGAGGATCTGACAGAGGAACTCAAGAAGAAGTATGACGAGGTCAAAGCAATCCTCGAAGCCGACCTCATCGGCTCTTTTCACAGAACCCGCTCACATGGCATCAGGTAGAAAGGGTTCTCACCTGAAGGCGCGCTCGATGGAGTGGACCTGTCCGCCCCGTCAGAAGAACGCACCAGGTCCCTGCGTCAGGAGATTAACTTCATGGTAGCTCATTCGCTACACCGCCATTCTGAGAGCCTGGTGAACACTTTGGAGCGTGTCGCTCTTCGGGTGATCCAGGAAATCATGAGGCATCAGTACTCTCCGTCAGGACCAGCTCTCGGGACTTACCAAGGAGAGATGCCACTCCAGTCCCGTCCACCGCTGCCATTCGCGTTGGCAGCACCAGAAGTGCCGAATTCACCGGCATACGTCGTCTACAAGATCGGTGGTGACCCTAGTGACTACCAGTTCTTGCATGAGGCGCCCAAGGAGATCCCTCACGGATACACGTGCACATACGTGCTGCATCGCAGAATCGGGTACTCACAAACCAGATCGCAACAGCAGGACTTCGGAACAACAGGAGGAACTTCGGGAACAGATCTTGAGAAGCGAGACGTGGCTAGCTAAGTATGCCACTCCGACAAACCTCCAGAGCTCAGCTCCTGCGCAGTTGGCTCGTAGCTGGAAAAGCAAGCATGGCTGGCTAAGTATGCCACTCTGGCGAATCTTCGAGTTCGACTCCCGCAGCCGGCACCGCGGATCAGATCAGCACCATCTGAGAGACCAGTTCGGCATGGTGCCGA
Organism: Lolium perenne; assembly: GCF_019359855.2. Taxonomy (NCBI): domain Eukaryota; kingdom Viridiplantae; phylum Streptophyta; class Magnoliopsida; order Poales; family Poaceae; genus Lolium; species Lolium perenne. The sequence goes on from NC_067245.2 coordinate 329,973,368, forward strand.
AAAGGAGGACAATCGGCTATTCCAAGCCGTACCCCAACGAGTACGAGTTGATCCCGCTACCACCCAAATATCGGCTCCTGATTTCTCCAAGTTTAATGGATCGATGGTTCCAGCTCCATCGAGCATGTGAGCCGATATTTGGCACAGCTGGGCACGATCTCAGCATCAGATGAGCTGCGTGTGAGGTTCTTCGCACAGTCCCTCACAGGATCGGCTTTCGGGTGGTACACATCGCTGCCACCAGACTCAATCCGGACGTGGAAGCAGTTGGAAGAGCAGTTCCACATGCAGTATCACTCAGAGGCTTCCGAGGCTGGCATTGCCGATTTAGCACAAGTACGACAAAAGCGCGGAGAAACAGTGTCAGAATACGTCCAGCGCTTCAGGACCGTTAGGAACCGATGCTATTCGGCTCGTGTGACTGAAAAAGAAGCAGTCGAGTTGGCGGTGGTGGGTCTCGCATCACCGATCAAGGACGTGGCCTCCCAAGCAGACTACCCTTCACTGGCGCACATGGTGCAGAAGCTGTCAGTATATGAACAGCGCCACCCAGATGTATACCAGGATAAATTCAAGCGTGCGGTGGTCCTGGTTGAGGCAGATGAAGACGAAGGCTCTGCGGGAGATCAAGAAGTAGCAGTGGCTGAATGGACTCGGGGGGCAAGCCCCGTGTCCTGCAAGTGGGTTAAGCCACAAGGTCCTCCTAGAGGGTTTGACTTCGACGTTACCAAAGCTGAGCAGATTTTTGACCTCTTACTTAAGGAGAAGCAGCTAAAGGTACCCGAAGGCCACAAGATCCCCACGGCGCAGGAGCTGAATGGAAAGCCATACTGCAAGTGGCATAACACGTTCACCCATGCCACCAACGACTGCAGGGTGTGGCGGCAGCAGGTCCAAATGGCGATAGAACAAGGGCGTCTAATTTTCAGCCAGTACGCCATGAAAGTCGACACACACCCCTTCCCCGCCGTTAACATGGTGGAGTGCACTTACCCTGGAGGGTGCCAGCCAGGATTCTCGTTCAACATCAACATGGTAGGACCTGGACACCACTCTGGTAAGGACGGAGACGAGGGCAGCTGCTCTCGTAGCAAGGACACAGAGGAAGCCGTTCCACGCGATCGGCTCCGTCACGATGGCAAGCGCTACATCACAGAGGGAGAAGTGAGGAATGTGAGATATCAACGACCTCTCTCTGATCACCTCCTCAACAAGTATGTGAGTCAATATGACCAACGCCGACGACCCAACGACGATGGTGAAAGAGATCGTCTGGCTGGGGACGCCAGGAGACATCGTCGGCATGATCGCGACGAGGAGAGATATGAGCGCCATGCCAAGGAAAAGTCAAGAGAGCAAGACGACGAGGATAGGCATTGGGACTGTCTTTCTTCAGACACTGCTGGGATTCAGGAATGAGCCGATTGCCTACAATCGGCAACTGCCCAGAATGTAGACAGAAGAGGAAGGATGCAGCTAACGTGTCCGTGTTCAAACGTCTAGGGCCTCTCCCGCCTCGGAACAAGCACGCTGAGTCCTCTCGGGTGGAAGATCTCGAGGAATTGGAAGACGATGAAGAAGAAGAAGAAGATAAGTACCACCGGCCAAGGTGGTGCCCTGATGGACTCAGCCGTTCCCAAAAGCGTAGGGTTCAGCGACTACGTGGTTTGGAGGAAGCCGAAAGGTTATACCTGCACACGTTGAGGAAGGCGCGGCCTGATCTGGCCGCTAAAATTCAGCGAACCCTGGACGAAGAAGGTCGGCCACAAAGGAAAGAGTGGCGCCCCAGACAAAAGAAAGCCGATGATGAAACATCGGCTGGCACAAACATGGTGTTCATCCTTCCGACGGAGTTTAGTGCTCCAGGATTAGACGAAGCACCTGTGGCACAACTTGACTGCGGCCCACGGCCAGTTATCTTTGAGAAGCCACGAGAAAGAAGCTATAGACATCTGAAGGCCCTGTACTTGCGAGGTTATATCGATGGGCAGCCTGTCAACAAGATGCTGGTGGACACCGGAGCGGCAGTCAACATTATGCCATACTCCATGCTACGTCGGTTGGGACGCTCTAGCTCGGATCTGATCAAGACTAACGTGACACTGAGCGATTTCAACGGCCAAGCGTCTGACGCATAAGGTGTTCTGAACATGGATCTGACCGTAGGAAGGAAAACCATCCCTACGATGTTCTTTATTGTCGATAGCAAGAGCACCTATGCTGTCCTGCTAGGAAGAGATTGGATCCATGCCAACTGTTGCATTCCATCCACGATGCACCAATGCGTAATACAGTGGGATGGAGATGAAGTAGAGGTCGTCCATGCAGATGACTCAGCCGAGATTTCAACGGCTGGCATGAACGCTTGGGAGACAACAGGCCAAGAGCCACTCTCAGGCATCAATTTGGACGACTGCGAGCGCATCGACGTGACGAAGGACGGGGTTAGGCTGGTCTTATCCACCGGCCTGACCGTATAGCAAGAACGAACCTATGGACAAACATGGCAAGGCCGATCCTTGGGATCAGCCCCAAAGATCTATGGAGGAACATTGCAAAACCTTCATTGAGCGATTCAATCAACGTGGAGGCCGATTCCAGCAATCGGCCAAAATTATCCTCACCATACGTTCTGCCTGTGTTCAACGTCGATCTAATGGGCAGTGGTTTTACGTCGGCTGATGAGAGTCAACATTAGTCCTAACGGAGCCGACGTTCAAACACAGTGCCTTGGCTAACTACAGAGCCGATATCCGCAGTTACCTGACAGATTCGGCTCGCGGGGCACCTAATCAGATGAACATGTGCGATACATGTGCAGTGAAATATTGGGGGTCGATAGAAAAATCGGCCAGTAAAAAAAAATTCTCATGGTATACAGCCGATGCACAGCCATCGACTCTAGTACAATTACACAAGATCTACCAGCTGCGTGTTCAAGACACGGATTTCGACCAAGTCGGTTTTCAGTTCAGCCTCAAGGACAACCTCCAACCTTTTACTCATTAGGCCGTTGGTGTTTCGTCTGCAATATCGGCTTTCAAAGGAAGAAAAGGTGATCGGCTCCGGTGTATCTACCGTCGGCCTGGCTAAGTTGGCCACCTTCTCAGCTACGCTCGTAGGAATGGCTAGGACCTCTGCATGGTGGCTGTCTCAATTGCCTGAGTTCAAGGCCCTTGGACTGAACTGTGTGTCCTCGCCACTGTTCTCACCTTAACTGAGGCTCGGGGGGCAGCTGATTTGGTAGACACTCTGTTTTTGGAAGCCGATTGGAGTGTCATCGGCTGACCCTGCATCATAACTTTCTTCGAAAGCGGTGAGTTGTTGCAGAAGAAGACTACTAGAGCTGCGGAAAGGAGCCTGAAAGGGAAGCCGTCGTCATCTACAGGGTCTGGACCGTCCTGTTGCTGCAAGAAGATGAAGGAGACTGGATTCTCAAAACAGCCGATGGACAGCCATCGGCTATAGGATTGCAAAGTATTATGGTCAGATATCAAATTACAGTCTGAATTTGAGAAGTGCTTGACTGACGGTCTAATTGGTATCTGAGTCTGGCTTCGTGGGCGTCTGAGGCGAAAAGTCCGATACGTTGCTATCGGTCTTGGTGCGGCAAACGGAAGACTTGAAATTGGATTAATTGAGAGTCAAATTGGAAGAACAATTCTTATTGATTCAAAGGAACGGCTTTACAAGAAAGAGCCGATGGCTCTCAAAAGGGGCATCCGATGCCTAGTGCACTGCTACTACTAGTCCTACACTAATTGGCCCCTGTTCTAGGGGTCATCGCTGTCCTCATCGTCGCCATTGTAGCTGCCGTCGGCGCTGCTTCCAGAGAGTTCCTCGTCGCTGCTGCCCCAGCCCTCGGCCGGAGCCTCTTCTTCCTCGTCATCATCATCATCCTCGCTGTCCTCCCAAGCGCGGAAGCGCTTCGCCGGCGGATACCCAGCGGAGGAGGAGGAATCATCCTCCTCCTCTTCCTCTTCTTCCTCTGCTTCTTCTTCTTCCTCCTCCTCGTCGGAGGAGGTGGAGTTCGCCCAGGAGTGGAGGTCGTCTTCGCTCTCGCTCTTCAGTTCCCCTTCGATGAGGAACTCGAGGTCGTCCTCCCCATCGGTCAGAGGTAAGTCACCATCTGACCCGATGAGTGCTTCGGGTGGGCCATCTGGCACGGGATCAAAGTTCCACTCCTGCTCGCTCGAGGAGGAAGATTGGAGAGAGAGGCCTGAGGAGATGGAGGAAGAGGAAGACATTGCTACAGGGAAAGAGGGTTTTTTAGGTACCGATGGCCGGAGCAGAGCAAGGGGATGAAGTGGCGAACCGTTCGGCACAGATAAATAAAAGGGGTATAGTGGAGATTTAATGCTACAGCAGTTTCCGAGGAAGTGGTGCCCAACAAAAAAAAAATTGCCAGGTCACGCGGAGAAGTTGAGAAGGCAAGGCATCATGATGAAGGATACTACGACGGTTCTGCCACGACATGACCCGACGAAGAAAAAGCAGAGTGATTTTGGAATTATCAATTCCAAAACCAGGGGGGCATGTGTTATCACCAGAATTTGACCGAGTCAGAGGTGGGCCGCGATCAAGATGGGCTTGAAGAATATACATGGAAGGGATACATGAATCGGCCTTGTATGCAAAGTTTGGGCTAGTTCGCCCGTGTATCTGTAATATAGTAGGATACATATCGATTAGATAGAGTTTGGCTCGTACCCGGTTGGGATTATTCCCACGTTAGAAAGTCTACGGACTATAAATATGTATCTAGGGTTTATGAAATAAACAACAATCACGTTCACCACAAACCAATCTAGGCGCATCGCCAACTCCCTTGTCTCGAGGGTTTCTTCCGGGTAAGCATCATGCGATCTAGGCAGTACACGTTTATCCGCTGTTCATGCATTGCTCGTACTGAAGCCTTTTTGATGGCGAGCAACGTAGTTATCTTAGACGTGTTAGGGTTAGCATTGTTCATCGTATCATATGCTATCGTCGTGCAACCCTGAGACGTCTAGCCGCCCTTACGCCTATCTTAGGTGTAAGGGCGGCACCCCGCTTGATCATTATTTAGTAGATCCGATCCGTTATGATTGCTCCTTGTTCTCCAAGGATTAGTTTAATATCCGCATAGTTAGGCCTTACAAACGGGTTGAAGGATCCAGTGGCGCGTAGGGTGTAGTTTGCTAGCCCTAGATAGGATGTTCCGGGGATCAACCTCGTGTTGGTTTTTAGGCCTTGTCTAGGGTCGGTTTACGATCACCGTGCGTGGCCGCCAGGCTCAATCACGAGTAGGATGTTCCGATTATGTGGTGAAAACCCTAAATCGTAGTAGGTCGTTTTAGCTTTATTTTGATCAAGCAGGACCACCATATATTCGTACACCTCGTACGGATCATGGGTGGATCGGCTCTTTGAGCCGATTCACAGGACAACCTGAGAGCCGATTGAGGCTCGTATTTAATGTTTACGTGTATGCCATGCAGGAAACTAAGCGAGGCACATCCATCACCTTCCTGACCAGGTATAGGTCAGGTGGCACGCCCTTGCACCAGCATCGGACGTGCGTGCCGAGTCTTTGCGGGCCGTCGCTCGGAGGGACCAGGGCCAGCCGCAGTCCTGGGAGCCTCCCGGCTCTACTGTGTTGCCCGTCGCTGCTCGCCGGTGGGTTTCTGAACGCAACACTAGCTGAGTAAACTGGTGTGTGCACCACATTCTCCATAGGTTCTTTCCCCTAGTCTCCTCCTTGGGTTCAGTAAACTCCTCTAGCATTGTATCAATTGCTCCCGTCAAATGACGGTTCAACTGAAAGAACAATGATAGTAAGTTGCGGCTATTGTCCATGTATTATGCGGCTTCTGCTTATTTGCGTTTTGCATATTTGAAGTGGTTAAGCATGGGATCATCTTCCTCCTGCATATGAGGAATGTGGGTGAATTCGGAACCCATAAGCTCTTTCGTCTTATGCTCCCGAATATCGGTTATGGCTCTCATAACGGCTATATGGTAGGCTGTGTTGATAGTTATGGCTTCACCTGCTGGCATTACTACGCTCATTCCCAAAGATTCGGGAAGTCGCAGCCCTACCCTACACTTTGCCAATACAGTACCATCATAGTACATGTATTTCTTTACTTGGATCTGGGGATCACACCCAAATTCAAGTAACATGGCACGAAGAATATCTGCGAGTCCTCCTTCATATTCACTCAGTGTGGAATCCATCACTTTCACGTTTTGTCCCGGACGTGAACTTGCCATGGTTGGCTGTAGAAATAGAAAGATTATAAGATTAGTAATAATGCATCATAATAGAGATAATAAAGAATTACCGCACTAAAAGATATGATTGTTGTATTCTCAATTGAATATTCACCATATTTTTAGAGAATTCTTTACTAGTCCTATTTGACTCCTAACGTTCAGTCCCATTTACTAGGTTCCAACCTAAGGTCAAAGCTTTTGCTCTGATACCAACTGTGGTGACCCTGCATACCACTGCATGTTGTAGTATGCCAGTCGTTGATATAACATTCATGAAGTACCATTCCGCAAATATTACATCCCTCAGAGTAGTACAACAGAACATAGCAGATCCATAACTCATTCATTTAATATTACAAACATGATACACATATTGTCTCGGAGCTCCTCTTGGGTCCTAAGAGGGATACTCCTGGGTTCGAGGCGAACCCAACTTAGCTTACAATATAGAAGTCTCATTAAGTTATACATTTATTTCTTCGAGCAGCTAAGTATTAAGAGTTCACGCTGCTCGGCTACTACTACTACTCGATACGTTTAGGCTTGATCTCCTCCGGAAGCCTCCCCGGTTCCGTAGACTATGAGGTAGTCTACGCCTTCAATACCTCCAGAGAGGTCTGGTTCTTCATAGCCGACGATCTCGGCTCCTTCAAGGTTGTCGTAGTCCTCCTCCAGACGATTCAGACAATCTAAGCAAGGGATTTAAGAGTGGGATGAGTATGAGCGTACTCAACAAGTTCATTATAGATAAGAGGTGTTTAATGCACTAGCTACGATATTAGACCAGAAAGTCTAATACCAATGCAGGTTTTGATAAACATTTCTTCAAGAGATTGCTTTTATTTCAAAGAGCTATGTCCGTCAGCCTTCACCGGCTTACTAGAACTTCATGGAGCTCCTTTCCGGCCGCGTTCGCAGTTCCATATCCCGGAACAGGGAGTGACAGGTCACGGTTCTTTACACTCTGCAGAGGTGTGTTGCTTTACCCATAAGAGATCTTAACCTTGGTGCCAACCGGGCAGCTTTCCCGTCCACACTTCCTATGGTGTGAGGCCCGGTATAAGGTCTAGCCAATCATGTTCCTCCGCTACCTCGAACACCCACCCTTTGTTGCATGCCCCGACCCTGGGTCCTCGCCGGTCCCATTATTCCCACTCACGGGTGGACCCCGACCATGACAACAGTTTGGGACTCGTTAACCAAACTCCTTCGCCGGTAGCTGCAACCCATCATAGACCGCAATACCGTGGGGACTTAAGGCTTCCCCAGCCAACCGCTTGTTCTTCGAGCGACAAGTGTCTACGGACTATGCCGTGGGGACTTAAGGCTTCCCCAGCCAACCGCTTGCCCTGACAGATACAAGTGTCTATGGTAAAGCGCATCCGTTGATGAACGAGAGGTGGAAACACTTTTGACTACTCTGTCCCACTCCGTATCTTATGGTTAACACGGGTATTACGGCACAAGAATCACTGGACAACATTTGTTGTTAATCCTAGATGGATATAAACCCTTGCAATGGAACCTCCTCCATATCAACACAATCCATGGTTCCATTGCCCACCACATAGTCATATTCATAGTTATGAAAATAGTGGTTTTGGTTTTTATGCAATAGTGATAATCATAGTACTTTGCAAGTAATTTGATAAAGATACTCAAATGGAATGAGCAAGCGATGAACTTGCCTGAACACTGCAAAGTTTTGCAGTTGGATGGTGTGGACTGACCCTTGTCCTCTGTTTCTGAAAAATAGCATCATTGTCCGATAAGGGCAATGGTTAAAGAAGCAATTATGCATGATTCCAGTTTTAGGGTTTGTTCCCCCCTTTCCGATGTCTTATCATTTTATGTGAGACGTAATTACTAAGAACAATTTAGGAGTACTCAGTTTAGGGTAAAGTACAACCTTTAAATGTTGTCAAGGTGTTTTTCAAGTCCAAAAGAATTTATGGACTTATTTTCATTATTGAAAATATAAAGTGTGATTTAAATGATTATTATAATCATCAAATTAGGACTTATTCTTAGTTTTCTTCAAAAATTCTTTTTGATATTTTATTCTGATAGAGAATTTTATGCTGAGCATTTTTCATATTTTTAATTATTTTTTTAGAGCTATATTCTATTTTATAAAATTCTTAGAAATACTCACTTAAATGGGTATTTTGGAAATGTCCAAAATACCCCTTGGGCCCACCTGTCAGGCGGCCGAGCTAGTTAGGTTGGACCAGCCCACTGGGCTCGGTCCAACCGACCCAGTCGCGTCATCTCCTCGCGGTGTCCTAACCCTAATCCCCCTCTCGACTCCCGCGACGCCGAAATCGCCTCCGCCGTTGCCGCTTTGATCCGGCCGTCTCCGGCCATCACCGGCGACGAAATGGTGCGGATCTGGACCGCCTCTCGACGGCGGACATGGTGGTACGCATCGATCTGACACTCGTGTCCTCCTCGACTTGCCCCCAACGCGTCTGCGCCTCGGCCGCACGGATCCGTGAAGATCCGCCGTTCATCGGCGTCCCTGGCGCCGTGGCGCCGCCGTGGTGATGCCGGCGTTGCAGCGATGTGGTGACCAGGCTTGGCTTGGCCTGGCGCCGCCGTTCGCCCAGCGTGTGCCGCCGTGCCGCCATGATCGTGCTCATCTGCTTCGCCTATAAGTTACTCCTCCTCCTTCCTCCTCTGTTACCTATTCTACTTTCTTCTCTTCTCCTCCCCTTCGTCTAGCTCGGCCACTGGCCTGCTTCTCCCTGTGGAGATGCTTGCCGTGCCGATGTGCTGCTGCTGCTACGCTTCTGTAGCCTTGCGCTATGCCAGCCCTGGTGCTGTGCTAGCTGCTGCGTCGTGCTGGGCTAGGCATGCTTTCGCGCTACCGCTTCTTGAGCTTGTCTTGCCATGTGTATCTTTTTGCTATCTTTCTGTGCTGCTTCCATGGTTCTAGGCTGCTGTGTTGTGTTGTTCTTTCTCCATTACTTGCTGTTGCAACTCATGAGCTCTTGCTCATGAGCATACTGTGATGCTAAGCTCATTTAATTGTTACTGGTGCTGTTATCTTGCTCCTGCCTCTCCTGTGTGTGCAATTACTTGCCTCTGGCCTGATGACTGTGTGTCATTCATGCAATTTGCAAAAGCCAGTGCTCATGATGTGCTAGTATTTGTATTCTAATTCTTGGACATGCTCAATTGAGCCTAGCTGTTGAATTAACAGCTCCATCCCTTGATGGAGTGCTTCTGGATACAATCATAAAATGGTTTGTATGATTATCTGTGATACAATTGTTGCTTAACTGTGGCTATTTAATTAACTGGTCCATGCTCTGCTGCTCAGTGATGCTCTAACATGCACTGGCATGCTATAGCAAGCTCTGATGATCATATGATCATCAGCTGCTGGTTAGTGGATTGCTTACCTGCTGTCTGTGCCTTGCTGTTGCTTATCTCTATGTATGTGTGTGTCACAGACATGTGCTGGTGCTTGCTCAAGCATCAGTTGATACTTGCAATGATCATCTGGATCATGTGCAAGGTTCTGGTGCATTGATTACTTGTGTAATTCACTTATCTGTATTACCTTGCTTTATTGGATGGATAAATGATGTGAACTGCTGAGCAGTAATGATCATTTCAATGAATTTGATAGAGCTAGATGGATGCCAACCCTTGGTTGGGTACCCTAGCCCCCTTTGAACCCTTCTGGGTGATGATATCTGTGCAAGGCTTAACTGTTTGGACTAGTTGTGTGGTTGAGGTGGCCTCAACAGCAATTCCTTGCTGTTCAGGAAGCTCCCACCTCAGTTGGTTTGCTGTGGCTTAGTGAATACCTCACTGGTTAATTCCTTGTTGGATTTCCAGTGATCTTTGCTGTTGACAAACAAGAATAGACACCAGTTGTCTATCTGTCTGATGGTGTGCTAAGTCCTAGGTGCTAGGTGACTTTGGTTGATTGAATAGGATCATTTCCTTGCTGGATTTCCTTGGTTAAGCCATTGTTCTGGTTAACCAGTGTTCCCTTGGTGATTTCCTATTTGCTTCACCCTTATTTGCTTGCACCAACTGACTTGGTAGCCAGATGATGACCCAAACAGGGTTTCTACCCTTCATTTCTTCTGTGATTGATGCTTATGCTTATTTATGAGCAAAACTATTGCTTGCCCATGATCATCTATGTATACCTCACTCCAGCTCCTAGAAAGTGTTGGTGTAGAGGGTTTGCTTCTGGATGATGTGTGAAGCTTGCCCTGCTCCTCCTGCTGGCTTGTGATGCTTGATTTGTTTCTGGTGATGTATGGAATGGGTTGGACAGCTCTGGCTGTTCTTCCTATTCTTGCTGTTCTTGGTGTTCTTACCCTTTGAGCTTCTGTCGATGGAGATGCTAGGGTTTTGGCTTGGTGAAAAGGTTTTATACCTAGCCTACCTTGCTTCCTTGGTCGACAGCTCTTGCTTGGTCACTTTGGTGACTCTCCCTGGCCTTGTGTGGTGTTAGACATGCAGTAGTCCTTGTGTCTTTGCTGTGTGTGTGGCTTGGGACTTGGGCTGGTGGGAGGATCAGCTCGGCAGAGCTGTGGTATTATCCACCATATTCACTTCTTTTCTAATCTGCCAAGTGGCTTTGCCACTTGGCATAACTTGTTTTTCTTCTTTGTGTGTGTGCAGGGATCAAAGTGATGATCAAAATGAAGTTCAAGGTCATCAATCACAAGCATTTCCTGAAGCTTATCTTGTAGTTTAGGAAATTCATTAAGTTGTAATCTTCTTTCTTTTTCTTTTTCTATTTTTTTCCAATTCTTGTAATGTGTTGTAATATTCTATATTTCATATCTGGATATTGTAAAGACAATGTATAATGTGTGTTAATCAATAAAGCTCAAGTTTTTCTCTAATGAGCTTGTCTTCTTATTTGTATTGTTCATAATGTATATTATTTATATTTGACTAGATGAATTTCCTCATAGTTGAATTATGGTTATTTATTTAATGTTTGAATTTGAAATTCAAATTCAAATTTGGTTTGAATTCAATCATACAACTTAATTTAGAATTCAATCATGCAACTTAAGATTGTGATGCATCTTCTCTTCTCTCTTCTCAAAACCCTAATCTAGTTAAGTAAGAACAAGTTCATCGCACTCTCGAAACCCTAACCCTGTAAGGTGTCGACAGAGAAACCTGTTCCCCTTCGATGCAGTTTTGTTTTAAAAGCGCAAAATTTCCCCGTAATTTACAATGCAATGCATATCCCTTTCTAAAATCTACCCCTCGATCGTCTCTAAACCTGGGACATTACACATAGGAAGATCATTGTATTCAGATTCATTATCATAATAATCATTAGGAGCAACATACTTACGGTTACCTAGCGTTATCTCATTCACGCGGGGATATGCCGTTACCTCTTTCTCTTTATTCTCCTTCTTCTTCTTCTTCTTCTTTGTTCCCTTCTTCTTCTTCTTCTTCTTCTTCTCTTCCTTCTCCTCGTTCCCTTCTTTAGGAGGAAGAGGCTTGAAAGGTGGCTTGTCCGCATAACCTGATTTACTTTCAGAAACAATAGAAGAAACTTGGGAGGATTCCTCCTTTTCATTAATTAGTTCAAAACACACAGCGGTCCTATCATATTTTGTCAAGGTGTCATCTTCTAAAATATTTTGTATGTAAGTATTTGTATGGCTATTATCAATGCAATAAGAAAAACACCCATGCAGGACGTCATCAATATCAAGATCACTCATATGTAACAAAGAGATTTTTCTTGAGAGCTCTTCACACCACAAAAATAAAGTAAGTTCATCATGCTGATTAGGAGTAATTTCATCATCACAATACCAATTTGTAGCACTCATGGGGTTCAAATTATCATTGGAGGAGCATTGAAAATTAAAATGACCCACTCCATGGCAAAGTTCACAAATAAAAGGATAGAGGGCACACACTTTTTACCAAGATCATCTAGAGCCCTAAACCACTTTCTAGTTTTTTCATTAATATGATGGATACAATATTCATATTTGATTTGATTAATTCCACAAGGTCTATGCATTCCACAAAAATTAACATGCTTATAGGAAATAGCATTCTTAGGAGTTTGAGCATGCTTATTGCAATCATTAACAACAATTTCATTCTTCATGCAAGCCTCTTTAAAAGGTTCATGATACTTATCAAAATTATTCTTAGGCAATTCACAATGAGAAGCAAAGGCTTTATAAAGATTTGCAGCAACTTGAGAGTCAAGACCATAAGTAGCACTCATATCTCGAAATTTATCAGTATCCATAAAAGCTTCAATGCATTCATAATCATAATTTATACCTGACTCTTCACCTTTGTTGTTCTCCCATCCTTCAGCGTTCTCCTCAATCCGATCAAGAAGATCCCACCTAGCTTCAACCTCCTTGCTTGTGAAAGATCCCTCCGAACAGGCATCCAGATAGTCCTTGTGATGTCCTGAAAGCCTTGCATAAAAATTATTAATAATAACATTACGGGGGAGCTCATGAATGGGACATTTGAGCATTAGTGACTTCAATCTCCCCCATGCTTGAGAAATACTCTCTCCATCACGAGGATAAAAGTTATAAATATAATTCCTATCAATATGCACTTCATGAGGAGGATAAAATTTAGAATAAAAGAGTGATACAATTTCCTCCCAACCAAGAGAATGACTATTCTTCAACAATTTATACCAATGCGCCGCTTTACTGCAGACACTAAACAGAGAATAGCTTCTTCCTTACTTCATCCATAGAGATACCTGCACACTTGAATAACCCGCATAATTCATGCAAAAACAGTAAATGATCTCCAGGATGGACAGTTCCATCCCCTTCATAGCGGTTATCCATAACACGTTCAATAATTTTCATGGGTATCTTGAAAGCAGTACTTGCAGTAGGTGGATTTAAAATATCACAAGCATCATTAGAGTTATCACATATGGGAGATAAAGCATTATCAGAACAAATTTTCTCCCCTAAAGATGGGAAGCTAAAAAGATCACAGAAACTAGCTTCCCCAAGCTTAGACTTATCCATAGCATTAGCAGTGATTGCGTTCATACCAATAACATTGCTACTAGCATGCAAATGAGGTTCCATAGGTTCTTTAATTTTCGCATCACACAATTCATGTCTTAACTTAGGAAATAAATTAAAAAGCTCATAGTTGTTTTCCATTATGCCTTACTAGTGTAAAACAAGAAACAAAAAGATGCAATTGCAGGATCTAAAGGAAATAGCTTCGAGTACTTACAACGGTGCCGGAAAATAGCTTAGTAGCCGAGATCCGGAGCGTGAGTACCTTTTACCTTTCCTCCCCGGCAACGGCGCCAGAAAAGTGCTTGATGTCTACGGGTGCTTCTATTCTTGTAGACAGTGTTGGGCCTCCAAGAGCAGAGGTTTGTAGAACAGCAGCAAGTTTCCCTTAAGTGGATCACCCAAGGTTTATCGAACTCAGGGAGGAAGAGGTCAAAGATATCCCTCTCAAGCAACCCTGCAACCACAAAGCAAGAAGTCTCTTGTGTCCCCAACACACCTAATACACTTGTCAGATGTATAGGTGCACTAGTTCGGCGAAGAGATAGTGAAATACAAGTAATATGAATGTATATGAGTGGTAATAGCAATCTGAATAAAATATGGCAGCGAGTAAACATGCAACAAAACAATAAACAAACGGAGATTCGATGCTTGGAAGCAAGGCCTAGGGATCCTGCTTTCACTAGTGGACACTCTCAACAATGATCACATAATAGGACTACTCTACACCCTCTTGTTGGATGATGAACACCACTAATTGTGTAGGATTACACGAACCCTCAATGCCGGAGTTAACAAGCTCCACAATATTCGATATTCATATTTAAATAACCTTAGAATGCAAGATAGATCAACACAATTACACCAAGTACTAACATAGCATGCACACTGTCACCATCACACTATGAAGGAGGCATAGATCACATCAATACTATCATAGCAATAGTTAACTTCATAATCTACAAGAGATTACAATCATAACCTACGCCAAGTACTACACAATGCACACACTGTCACCATTACACCGTGCAGGAGGAATAGAGTACTTTAATAACATCACTAGAGTAGCACATAGATGATATTCAACTAGATCACATAAAGAGAGAGATGAACCACATAGCTACAGCGGAGCCCTCAGCCCCGGGGGTGAATTACTCCCTCCTCATCATGGAGGCAGCGATGGCGGTGAAGATGGCGGTGGAGACGGCGGTGGAGATGACTCCGGGGGCAATTCCCCGTCCCGGCGGCGTGTCGGAACAGAGACTTCTGTCCCCCGAATTGGAGTTTCGCGATGGCGGCGGCTCTGGATGGTTTTCTCTGGTTTCGTCGAACGGGGCCGAGGATTTAGGTCAGGGACGACTAAATAGGCGAAGAGGCGGAGTCGGAGGGGCCACGGGGGACCCACACACTAGGGGGCGCGCCCCCCCTTTGTTCGCGCCGCCCTGTGGGGTGGGGCCCCCCTGGCTCCCCTCTGGCCCTTCTTCGGTGCTCTGGAAGCTTCCGGGCAAAATAAGATATTGGGCGTTGATTTCGTCCGATTCCGAGAATATTTCCTTACTAGGATTTCTGAAACCAAAAAACAGCAGAAAACAGCAACTGGCCCTTCGGCATCTCGTCAATAGGTTAGTTCCAGAAAATGCATAAATATGACATAAAGTATGCATAAAACATGTAGATATCATCAATAATGTGGCATGGAACATAAGAAATTATCGATACATCGGAGACGTATCAGTAACTCAGAAAAATCTGCCAATTTACGTGCGTGTTCCTCAGATATGTACGCAACTTTCATTAGTTTTGAATTTTCTGATTTAAGCAACGGAAGTACCTCTTAAAAATTCGTCTTTAGTGGCTGTTCTGTTTTGGCAGATTCTGTCTCTGTTTTTTGCATTGTCTCTTGTGGACTTTAAGTGAGGCTTTCTAGACGTGGGGAGTTGTAGCTAATGTTTTATTGAGTTCTTGCAATGTGTCACTACAGGGCTAAGGTGGATTAAAGTTTTTTGAGTACTAACCCCTCTAATGAAGTTTATGAGAAGTTTGGTGTGAAGGAAGTTTTCAAGGGTCAAGAGAGGAGGATGATATATGATCAAGAAGAGTGAAAAGTCTAAGGTTGGGGATGCCCCCGTGGTTCATCCCTGCATATTACAAGAAGACTCAAGCGTCTAAGCTTGGGGATTCCCAAGGCATCCCCTTCTTCATCAACAATTTATCAGGTTTCTTCTATTGAAACTATATTTTTATTCGGTCACATCTTATGTGCTTTACTTGGAGCGTCTGTGTGTTTTTATTTTTGTTTTTGTTTGAATAAAGATGGATCCTAGCAATCCTTGTGTGGGAGGGAGACACGCTCCGCTTTTTCATATGAACACTTGTGTTCTTCGTTTTACTTTTAATGTTCAATGACAAAAGTTGGAAGCTATTGCACTTGTTGTTAATTGGTTGGAAACATAAAATGCCTCATATTGTCTTGGATAATTTGATACTTGGCAATTGTTTTGAGCTCTCAAGTAGATCATGATTAAGTTCTTGCATCATGTAGTTTAAACCTATTAGTGGAGAACTACCGTAGAGCTTGTTGAAATTGGTTTGCATGATTGGTCTCTCTAAGGTCTAGATATTTTCTGGTAAAAGTGTTTGAGCAACAAGGAAGACAATGTAGAGTCTTATAATGCTTGCAATATGTTCTTATGTAAGTTTTGCTGTACCGGTTCATACTTGTGTTTGCTTCAAACAACCTTGCTAGCCAAAGCCTTGTACTGAGAGGAAATGCTTCTCGTGCATCCAAAACCTTGAGCCAAAACCTATGCCATGTGTGTCCACCATACCTACCTACTATGTGGTATTTCCTGCCATTCCAAGTAAATACTTCATGTTCTACCTTTAAACAATTCAAAATTTATCATCTCTTATTTGTGTCAATGTTTTATAGCTCATGAGGAAGTATGTGGTGTTTTATCTTTCAATCTTGTTGGGCAGCTTTCACCAATGGACTAGTGGCTTCATCCGCTTATCCAATAATTTTGCAAAAAGAGCTGGCAATGGGGTTCCCAGCCCCAATTAATCACAAATAGACACTCCTCCATGGTATGTGAAATGTTGGAAGGCACCCGAGGATTCGATTAGCCATGGCTTGAGAAAGCAAAGGTGGGGAGGAGTGTCATCTAAATAAAACTAAAATAAATAGACACTCCTTCATGGTATGTGATTGTTGGAAGGCACCCGAGGATTCGGTTAGCCATGGCTTGTGAAAGCAAAGGTTGGAAGGATTGTCACCCAAAAATAAAAATAAACTACATCATGGGAGCCGCTCTTTGAAGGTCTGTCTGGCAAGGGGGTTAGAGTGCCCACTACCATTCATTGACAACAACAAACACCTCTCAAAACTTTACTTTTATTCACTCTATATGATTTCAAAACTTGAAAAGCTCTAGCACATGATTTAATCCCTGCTTCCCTCTGCGAAGGGCCTTTCTTTTACTTTATGTTGAGTCAGTTTACCTACTTCCTTCCATCTTAGAAGCAAACACTTGTGTCAACTGTGCATTGATTCTTACATACTTGCTTATTGCACTTATTATTCTACTTTGTGTTGACAATTATCCATGAGATATGCATGTTGAAAGTTGAAAGCATCTGCTGAAACTTATATCTTCCTTTGTGTTGCTTCGATGCTTTTACTTTGAATCTATTGCTTTATGGGTTAACTCTTATGCAAGACTTTTGATACTTGTCTTGAAAGTACTATTCATGAAAAGTTTTGCTATATGTTATCTATTTGTTAGCAACTATAGATCATTGCCTTGGGTCACTTCATTCATCTCATATGCTTTACAATAGTATGATCAAGGTTATGTTGGTAGCATGTCACTTCAGAAATTATCTTTTATCATTTACCTACTCGAGGACGAGTAGGAACTAAGCTTGGGGATGCTGATACGTCTTCAACGTATCCATAATTTCTGATGTTCCATGCTTGTTTTATGACAATACCTACATGTTTTGCTCACACTTTATAATGTTTTTATGCATTTTCCGGAACTAACCTATTAACAAGATGCCACAGTGCCAGTTCCTGTTTTCTGTTGTTTTTGGTTCCAGAAAGGCTGTTCGGGCAATATTCTCGGAATTCGATGAAACAAAGACCCAACATCTTATTTTCCCTGGAACCTTCCAGAAAGTCAAAGGGGGACCAGAGGGGATCCCTGGGGGTCCCACACGTGTGGCTGGCGCGGCCCAAGAGGGGGGCGCGCCGCCCTGTTGTGTGGCGCCTCCGTAACCCTTCCGACTCCGCCTCTTTGCCTATATAAGCCCTTTCGACCTAAAAACGCGATACGAATTGACGAAACTCCAGAAAGACTCCAGGGGCGCCGCCGCCATCGCGAAACTCCAATTCGGGGGACAGAAGTCTCTGTTCCGACACCCTGTCGGGACGGGGAAGTGCCCCCGGAAGCCATCTCCATCGACGCCACCGCCTCCATCATGCTCCGTGAGTAGTTCCCCCATGGACTACGGGTTCTAGCATTAGCTAGTTGGTACTCTCTCTCCCATGTACTTCAATACAATGATCTCATGAGCTGCCTTACATGATTAAGATCCATCTGATGTAATCGGTGTTGTGTTTGTTGGGATCCGATGGATGATACATTATGATTAGTCTATCTATAAAGTTTGTGAAGTTATTGTTGCTGCAATCTTGTTATGGTTAATGCTTGTCACTAGGGCCCGAGTGGCATGATCTTAGATTTAAGCTCTATAATTATTGCTTAGATTGTATCTACAAGTTGTATGCACATGTCTATGTTCGGAAGTAAAGGCCCCAAAGTGACAGAAATTGGGACAACTGGAGGGGAAGGCGTAGGTATGAGGATCACATGTTTTCACCAAGTGTTAATGCTTTGCTCCGGTGCTCTATTAAAAGGAGTACCTTAATATCCAGTAGATTCCCTTGAGGCCCGGCTGCCACCGGCTGGTAGGACAAAAGATGTTGTGCAAGTTTCTCATTGCGAGCACGTACGACTATATATGGAAAACATGCCTACATGATTAATAATCTTGATGTTCTGTCTTAATGCTATTTCAATCCTATCAATTGCCAAACTGTAATTTGTTCACCCAACACTTGTCACTTGTTATTGGAGAGTTACCACTAGTGTAGATCGCTGGGAACCCTGGTCCATCTCTCATCATCGTATACTCGTTACTATATGACATTGGAAGTAGTATCAACTATTTTATGGTGCCATTGCCTCTGTTATTCAAGTATTCTTTGTTGTGTTATCATTCTTGTTGCTCTCATATTATCTTTGCTTTCACATCACCCCTGTTACTAGTGCTTTTCCAGGTGCAGCTGAATTGACAACTCAGTTGTTAAGGCTTATAAGTATTCTTTACCTCCCCTTGTGTCGAATCAATAAATTTGGGTTTTACTTCCCTCGAAGACTGTTGCGATCCCCTATACTTGTGGGTTATCATTCTCCACCACCAGCAACTTTCACTTTTCGAGCTGTTGCAGGTGTCATTTGTATCTTGTTTTTGATAGCAAACTGATAGTCCAGGAAGGTGTTTGTACTGCCAGTGTCAGCTAAAGCTATTGCATTTGCTCCAGCTATTGTCAAGAGTAGAGAAATGGTTGAGTCACTTGGTGATCATGCTGAGGAAATGTGCATCAAATTGTCAAGTTGTTCTACAGGCTGAGCTTCTTCCACGGGTTGATTGTCAGGCTCCTCATCTTCATCAGAATTTCCTTGCATTTGCAGGGCGTTGAGGGCTCGCTGCATTGGTTGACATCTATGTCCTACTACCCAATTATCAGGGCAATACCAACATTTCCTGGGTTCTCGAGGCCTGTCATTTGGTACCCTGTTCCTGATGTCCCTTACAGCAGCATTTCTGGCTGGTTGTTGGTAAGCAGGAGCAGCTACAGGATTTCTTCTTGGCACTTGCATATTGGAGTTGAAGGATTTTTCATACTACCTAGCAAACCAATAAGTAGAGAGGAGTGTGGTTGGCTTTTGGCATTGGACTGTATGCTTAATATTGTCCTTCAATCCACTGAGGAATCTGTCGATGAAGAATTCTTGAGGGAGATAAGATCTGCCGCGCTTCATTAATGTCATCCAAGACTCATAGGCATTGATATAACTGTCCACCGTACCAACCTGTTTGAGATGTTGCAATTGATCCATTGGATCCACATTTTGGTTGTCAGGAAATATTTCAATGAGTACCTGACAAAGTTCGGGCCAGGTGATCTTCTTTAGATCCAAACCAGCAGTGCTGAGCCATGTTTTTGCTTGCCCTCTGACATGAGCTAGACCCCAGCGAACTCGCTGTTCTTCTGTGATGCCAACTAAGCTGAACAGGTCTTCACATTCCAATATCCATGCCCTTGGATTATCTCCCTGAAAGGTTGGCATTTCTACATGTGGCGTGCGCATCTGAGGTTCCCCATTGTGGTTTGAATGGTTGGCAAAACTAGTACGAGGGTGGTTGTTGGTGTTGGCGAATCGATTTGTTGGCTGCTCTTGGAGAGGGTGGTTGTTGTATGCTGGGTTTTGGAGTTGTTGCTGGTATGGGTGTTGGTAGGGAGGTGGTTGGAAGGGAGGGTGGTATTGTGGTTGGTATTGTGGTGGGTATTGTGGTTGGGCTTGGTAGTATGGCTGGTATTGTGGCTGGAATTGGTTGTAGCTGGTAATGTATGGGCTGGGTTGCTGGTAGTAGTGTGGTTGGGTTGAAGGGTTTGTGTACTGGTGGGTTTGTTGCTGGTAGGAAGAGGCAGTGGTTGTTGTGACGAATGGGTCCGTGTAGGTGGTCGTTTGGGCATTCTGTCGAATAGGTTGTGTGGAGGGTGGGAGGGGTAATTGGTCTGGAGTCAATTTGCCCAACTTCGGCGGGAATGGTGGTGGCTGGGAAGGATTCGGTGTGGCTATGGGCGTTGGAACCTCAGGGATTGGGGAAAGGGCCACACTTGTGATTGGAGGTGGTGTAGTGAACTCACTGGTGTTGTGTGGGATTTGAGAAGAAGTGGTGTTCGTACCTTCCGACGGCGCGAATCGCGCCATGCTTGACTGCATACTGGCCATCATCATGGTCATCTGTTCCATCTGGCCTTGAAGAGAATTGAGCGCTGCTGTTGATTCCGCTTGATGCCGATCCAGACGGCGACCCACAGAGCGGGCATCGCGCTGCGCGCGCTGGCGAGCGCGTTCCTGTGCCTGTTCCGCGTCGGTTGTCGTGGCCGAGTGGAGGACGGCGTGGGCATCGTCCCTCGGCTCGCGAGAAGAGGAACGGGAGCGGGTACTCGGTGGCATGGTCGCTGTGCTCCAGCAGATCGAGGGAAGGGAAGGGAGGGAAAAGACGCCACCGGTGCGGGGTGGCCGGAGAATCGTAGGCTCTGGTACCACTTTGTCAGGACCCGGGGGTTCACTGACGATAACTCGCCGGAGGTAGCGATCGGAGCATCGTAGCTCAGATCTGGGAAGGAAAATAACTTGCAAAGGAAGAAAAACGAGAATAGGAAATAGGGTTTTCTATTGCTTGATCCACCCATCCACCCCACTTGCCCTTTATATCGAAAGGCAAGCTCAAGCAGTAGCAATTACAACTTAAACATGTCATTAACTTAAGCTTAACAGGAAGATAACGCTGTTGAGTCTGAACCGTTGATTTGGTAGGTTGCATCACAGCCATTGCCTCATACTGACGAAACTAAAGATAGCTGGGTCCTGACACCTTCGCAATCCTCCTTCGCATTCTGGTCAGGCCCCCGTCGCCCCCGCAACCCCTACATGCAGACGTCGTCGTCGTCGCGTTCGCCGCAGCACCGGCGGACCAGGTCGGTGTCCGCATCATCTCTCGGCGTTTCGCCGCGCGCCGAGCCGCGCAAGCCAGGGTCGCCGCAGTCCACCTCCACGTCCTCGTCATGTCTCCGACTTCCAAGACGCCCCCTCGGTGAGTTTCTTCTCCTCCCTGCCCCGCTCCCGTCGAGAAGCTGCGGCAACGCCGCCGTCTCTGCATCGTCGCTGCAGGGCGCGTCTGCGGTCGTTGGATCAGCAACGGACGGCCGCATGCGGCCTGCCCTTGCATGCCGAGATGGCAGCGGGCCCCGCCCTGGGCCATTCCAACGCCACCATCTCCCGCGCGGTGGCAGCAGCAGATGGGCCTGCATTCTCTGGATCTCCCCAGAACAAGGGTTTTGGCCCGTTTCTTTTTCTCATTTTCTAAAAATCTAATAACCTGTAGATCTACTCTAGGTTTTACATCCCTAAAAATTCATAAATCAACCTTTTGGCATGATTCGAATTTATTTGTGTTTCTGAGCAAAATCTCGACCAGCTATAGTTGACTGTATGAGATTTACTTGTATGTGCAATTACTAGTATTTTTGTTGCTAAAATGTTGCTGTTGTAGCATTTAATTATTTGTGATAGTTGTGTTTGTATTTTTACAGTGAGGTTAATGTTGCTTGTTAGTGTTTCTGAATAGCTTTGTTTTGGTATAGCACACCCTATCACTATTGGAGTTTAAGTTCTGTCGAGAACTGCCTTTGGGGATTTTTATTTTCCAAAATAAAAATAGTTTTGACACAAGACCAACTCCTAGTGGTAGGTATAACCATATACTGCTATTATGCCAAAGGAAATATTTTTGTGAGCTTTATTTAATTTCTGGGAATTTTATAACCAAAACAGGGTACCTTTTTAGTATACAAATTGTGTAAATTGTTTTGTAGGTCAGAAAAATACCAAACCAATTTTGGTAGATCACATTTTTCAGTACCTATCCAGTGATATGTTTGTTACTGGTTGGATATGCTCTGATGACTGTGTGCCTTGAAAATGGTTGGCTCTAGTTTCTGCCTTGTCAAAATATTTAAAATTATTTCAAAGCTTATTTTTGAAAACTTCCAGTGCATGTGAGTTCCACATGTTAATATCTTCTAGTAGATATGTTGCATGTATTTTTGTGAGAAACAGAAAGATTTAGGTCATTTGTTTAGTTCCTAAGCCATTTCTGGTTTTATAAAAATCATATCTATTGTTTTAAAAACCCAAATTTAGTGAATCCAATTTCTGTAGATTTATAAAGTCAAGCTTTACTCTCTGTGATTTTGCTAAATTTTTGTCTGTATTGTTCTAGAGTGGCTTGTTAATGTGGTGTTGTTGCTTATTTTTACCCTAGGGAAATTTAGTTGCTTTTGTTTAAAATATTCTATAATAAACTTTGGCACCAAGAGGGTTTCCAAAATTCATTACCTACTAGTACCTGTGTGTATTATATCCTGGTGTGATGCAAAATCCTTTGTAGCCAATAGATGTTGAGATCTTTTCTAGCAGCGATAGAAATAGTTCATCTATAATAGAACCACCCTCTTGCCCTAGGTACTTTTTATTTGATGTGTTTAGGGTCGCTGATTGAGTGATTTTCTACCAATGTTGTGTGTGTGGTTAATGCTATGGCTATGTATTGATTGTTCGCCGTTTATTTTGCGACGTTAGAATGCGAACACTATCAGAGAGGAAGGAGCATATATTGGTGAGGATTTCAAAGAAGAAGGACGAGCAGAGGATCGTGAAGAAGAAGTCCAGGGACATATAGCCAACCAAGGCAAGCCACCTCTTGATGCATCTCTGATCCTATATACCTTATTCTTGCATTTTTACAAGGTTTATAAAGTGCATGTCTTTTATTTATGTCGGTGGTTAGTGCCACTCGGAGTTTTATTAATCCACCCTTAGGGTGCAGCCCTTGTTGGTACCTACAAATCAAATCCCTATTAGTGATATGGTGCTTACCACCTCATCATCTTTGTCGCCAATTTTCAAGAAAAGTTGGACTATTAGGTTTGGAGCCCTGGAAAAATGGCTGTGAAATTGTTTTCAAGAAAAGAAGTTTTTCAAAAACCTTGGAATGGGGTAGCCCTGCCCAAGTGTGAGTTTATGAAAGGAAAAAGGTTTATGGAAAGAAGATTTGCTGGAGGCAAGTGGAGGAATGAAAATGTTTTCGAAAACTTTAGCGCCTAAGTACTCACCCGGACTAAAAGTCAGTGCAACCACATTACCCCAAAGTGGGCACGGGGCGTAGCGTAGTAGTTTGTCTCGCCTTAGTTTGAGTCCTGCAAGTATAGTGGCAGTCCGACCATGGACACTTCGACCGGGGTTCTTCCCATGAGAAGGGACGCAACCCATTTGCCTTTTTAGGTACGCGGGGTACAACTTATGAGCTCCCATTGAAAGATGCCTAAGTGGTTGGATTTCATTCCGGAGGGTCGGGCGTGTCGGGGACTTTGCAACTCCTGGGTAAACGACATCCCGGACTCTGGTGTTGGGAGGTAAATCTCATTCGGCATGTCTTAGGCTAAGGTGAGCAAGCGAAAAACTGCGATCGTTTATCCGAGCCTCGCGTTTTGATGCTTGGTGAACCAGGGATGATCCCGGCGGATTTATCGGATCTTGTGGGGAAAGTGTACGACCTCTGCAGAGTGAAAACTATTCGAATAGCCGTGTCCACGGTTATGGACGGTTTGGAAGGCTGCTGCTTAGCACTAAAGTGTTTTGGTTTATAAAAGTGTTTTCTCCAAAATGTTTTGGGAAAGTGTACCAGTGGGACTGGTGGAATTGTACCTGGGAGGTACGGAGGAAAGTTGTGAATGTTGTTTTGGTCATCCTGATGGCCGGAAATGAAATTGGGTCATCCTTACCTATTAGTCTTCAAAAGAAAACTTGTTTTCAAAAAGGTTTTCAACAAAGATATACAGGTATCATATTCTCGAGAGAAGCTATCTCTCACTCCTTGTAACCTTAGAATAGTGCCTATTCCTTGCTACTGCCAAATTGCTTATTCCTTTACTTCTCTCTAAGGTGGTTTGCGAGTACAATTCATAATGTACTCATGGCTTTGTCCCTGGCTATTTACTTGGCCAGACTTGGTGGAATCCGACAGATGAAGAAGGAGTCGACGACGTCTATGCGAGCTAGGAACGTCTTTCCAGTCAGTTGCATGTAGGGTTATGGCATGACTTGGGCCATGCGAACGCTTTCATCTAAAGTATTTCCGATGTGTGATTGTTGATCTCCTGCCATTGTGGCTCCTATGTAAGTATTGGTCATGTGACATGTTGTAATCTTATCATTCGGTACTGTAATGGATGATACATTTGATACCAGTTCGGTTATGCTTTCGCGACACACTGATCATGGGATCGTGAATGTGTATGCATAAAGGGTGTTTCGGACATCTAGTCTGGGGCCCCACAGAGCTGGTATTAGAGCCATCCTGACTGTAGGAGACCCTAGATAGCATGGACGTTAGTTAGGAAACAAGTACTTCGGGAAAAACTATTTACGAAACAAATTTTTCTTTAGTAAACGGAAGCATAGTTTATAATTTTCGTATCCCTTCAAAAATTCAAATTCTTACCTCGCTCTTCGATTTCCAAAGTTTTTGAAAGCTTTTAATTCTACTATCTCATCCTCTTCCAAACCAACATATTGGACGATATCCCCAACTCAGACTCAGAGGCTCGAAGTCGAAGATGGATCTACCCTTCAGGAAGTCTCAAGAATCTCCGCCTGCAAACTATTGAAGATTTCAGTCGACTTAGCAGTACGCGTATAGGGATAATAAGAGCATGACTTTGGTTGTCACCAAAGTCTGCCAAGGAGTTGACCTTGTTCCTCTTTGGACTTGCACTTTTGTAGTCGTCAGGGATCAAGTCCTTAGTTCTTGACTAGTAATTTTTAGGCATGTCACAAGAAGCCATCATCCATGGAGCACTCCAGCAATTACCCCTACGAATTGAGACCAGAAGATCCTATGAAGCTTTCGCACCCGACTCAACATTGATGACTCAACACCAGACCTGCTTCACCATCAACTTCTACAAGAATCCATGTTGAGCTCAATATCAGCAAAATGAAGATGTCTGCTTGTCTGACCAACCCAAGCCTAGAGGATGGATAGGATAATCTCAATTGTTTTTGATTGAGCTACCCCCCTCGCGTATTAGGCATCCCTGGGTACCTGAAATACTCCGTGTGGTTTTCCTGATTGCTTGTGGTGTTCTGAATTTGCTGCTTGAGTGTTTGTGATTGCTTGTTGTGTGTATGTTTGCTCTAGCCTTTCGGCCTGAAAAGCCTTTTTGTGTGATAGTCCGGTCTAGGAAACCCTCCCTAAGATGTTTTCATTGCATCCGGTCAATATTCTAGTAGAAATTCTAATTGTTAGTTTACAAAGCTCACGGGAAACTCTAACTCTAACTTGGGTAACAACTAGATGCCACCATGTTTTCCCGAAATGCCCAATTCCAGTACGACACTCAACGCAAGACACCCTACGACGCCAAGGAAGAAGAAGCTAGTGCCTTCAAGATCGTCTGTAACTCCACGAGAAGATGAAGCCATATTAATTTTGTCTAATCGTAGAGCATAATCGTGCAAACCTTGAAGCTATCTTCTTAAGACCTCAGCTTGACTCACCTTCTAACAAGCTAAGTGAGCTGTAGTACCGAAGCCAAGTTACTCTACAAGGTTCATCCGGTCTTCTTCAACTGAAGCCTTTGAAGACAACTCAAGACTCAAGATTTGGTGTACCTTAGTCAACATCAACCCTAAGGCTGAAAACTATTTCAACGGCTGTTGTTGCTGCTTTATGTGAAGACCCACTAGGATTTCCGCTAACTTACTAACCTAACAAGTGCCTTACAAAGTAGTAAACACCGTGTGCGCCTTTTGAAGCCACGGACTGCATGTCGTCCCCAGAAGATTTTTCAACTCAAGACGGGAGATCGATGACTTCTTCAAAAGCGCCCGACATGACCCCATGGTTGTAGCTCTGAGTTTTCTCGAACCCTCAATGAAAAATCTTAAGGGTGGAAGACTTTGTCTTCCACTAAAATTTTGGAGCTAACTCTAAAAACTTTCAACCTTTCCAAAGCACCGTTGGGATGATCTAACTCTCCAAGAATCGTGGACTCTCTAGGATTGTTAGGAAGCTACGGATCTAACACCAACATAGAGAAGTCAGCCTCTTCACGAAGCTTGTCCTCGGCGGACATCTACCGTGTCTCTCAAAAGCTGAAGTTGTGACCTTCCGACAATGGCACGTCTACCGGAGGATGGAGTCTAACTCAGGTTAACCTATAAAACCTTTCTGGCACTACGCTTAGTAATCTCGGGACGAGATTATTTTAAGGGTGGAAGGTCTGTAACGCCACAACTTTTTGCAACCTTATTTATTTGTCCAAAGTGCAAAATCAGGGGGAACAAAAACTTTTTATGTTTTGCTTGTGCTAGCTGTCATGTGTTTGGTTGAAATGTGTTTGACTTTGTTTGATGAGTGATGTTTGTTGAATAATGTTAAGTGAAGTACCTCAACCCACATCTTCTTATCTCGAGAAAACACTCATGCTATGGCCACTCTTGTACCACCTTAATCTCCTCTCTTCAAAAATATTTGAACCTTATGTCAAATAACGAAACCTCTTTTGTTTTGTCTTATGACTCAAATTTTGAAATCAAAAGATCTTGCAAAAACATTTTATTTTAAAGTGGCTATATATGGTCACCTCAGATCATAGTATCACAAAAAGAGTTTCTAGAGTTATTTTGTTCTGAGATGAAGTATTTGCCAAATGTCTTTCCCTTACTTTGTGTGCCTTCAAAATTTATAAAAGATTTTATATGCAGTTTGGCTGCCTAAAATAAAATGGAATGATCTGTATTTCCTTTTTACTAAAACCTTGGGTCATTCAACTCTTTCTAAAACTCTCTCCCATTTTTCACGAATTTCAAATAAAATTTCTTATTTAGTTTTAATCAAGTAAATGCCATAGGCACCCAAAACTAAATTCTTAGACTATTTGATTTGTGATCAAATATCATGGAATTGTCATTGCCATTAATACATCTCCCTGATCCATCTTTTAAATATCACTACTCCATCTATTCATGATATTGGTAGATGATCATTTGGGCAACAAATGATTAATCTCCACTTGCATCTCTACCCCTCCAAGATCATCCAAATCTACTCAAGAATTATTCTTGGCCTAACCATCTTGTCCTAATCACCTTCTCTATATCATCTTATCTAGATCCCACTCTTTGAGCCTTATCCTTAAGAGACTAAAATAAAATATCATCTTTGAAAATCAGTACTATGCCCTATGGCAATGATCCAACAATTTCAAGTTGGGAGTTTCCCTCTAAATTTCCCAACAACAGTAAAACCCCATCTTGTTCACTATCTTTCTAACAAAACTATTTTCTAGTTTTATCAAACCATTTCAAAATATTTTTGAAAATAAAACTAGGAATGGGAATGTTATATGTTTGTATCTCTTCACTTCCTTTTTTAAAATAATTGTCTTCTAGAAAAATATTTTCTTCACTCTATTTTTTTAATATATAAAATGCATGCTTATGATACTTTGCCCTCTCTCTCTTTTTCTCGCTTATTTCATTATAAGAAAAATCTACCTTGCTTTGTAGAGCAAGTAGAACATTTTAAAAGAACTATCTATCAACCTCAACATTTTGGCAAAACCATGATTGGATCGTATACCATCTATAGATTATCATCTCTATTAAATTCCATATCAATCTCAATTTTCCTTGATCACTTAAATCTTTCCCAACATCAAGTTTTGGGCCTAACCATCATCAGCTTACTCACCTAACCAACCTACCTAGATCATTTTGGCACCGTGTTTGCTCATTTTGGCATGCACAAGTGTGGCCGGCCATGCAAGGCATCCATGCACCACGTACCCTCTTCATCTCTCTCTCATTCTCTTTATTTTTGAACCAACACGAAAACCACTCCGTTGATCCCTCCAACCCCGTGACCCTCTCTCTGGTCGACCATAGCTGCAGCTACAGTACTCTCTTTGGCAGTTTTCTCTTGGAATGAATGAGAGAGAGAGAGAGAAAGACCGGGCATGCCAATGACTTCCGCATGCAATTGCAAGGAGGCCTTGCTGCCACCTCTCGTCTTCCCTTGATAAGCACCAGCACGAGCATGCCCCTCCCGCACGACCAACACGCCTGGAGGACCACCCCAGCTGGCCCCAAACCCTTCTCTCTCCCTCTTGTGCCATGGAGTACCGATGGCATGGCTAATTTTTGAAACGGACACTTTTAACCAAACCTCCGCGCCACCAGCCTCCCCTTCCTATCTCTGTTCGACCCAGCGTGCGCCCTAGTCTTTGTCTCCTTCCTCCTGGCTGTTCTCGGCCCCGCTCTGGATGCCAACCGTTCGTCGAACACCTGGCGGGCGTGTGCTCGGTGTCATCCCATCGAGCCGACCGACCGCCTCAGCTCCTCCCCTCTCGCCTGTGACCGAGCGTCGATACCATACACGCCCTGGCGCAGCCCGTGACTCTCATTTGGCGCATACATCTGTCCCGTGCGCCGCCCTAGCGCTGGCCAGTGCGCGCGCGCCGTCGCTGCGCAGACTTGACCAGTCGAGCTGCTCCGCACCCTGTGCCTTGCCTCCTCTCTCCATACGTGCACGCCACCGCGAGCCTCGTTCACACGCTCCCCTCTCTGTCCCATTCACCACTATCCTGCCCTACCCCGCTCCAGCTCGATCGTCCGTCCACCACTCCCATGGATGCACCGGCCCCGGCAAATAAAAGAGAGCCCAAAGCTCCCGCTATATCCTAGCACACAACCCACCCTCTATTTCTATCTGGACAGAGCCAGAACAACGCTGCACTCCATCCTCTGCCTTCTCTCGACCGGCTTGGGAGTCAGCCATGGGCGCTTCGTCGTCGCGGTCACCACACCGTGGAGGACAAAGCTACAGACCGCCACACCACCTCTGCACCTTCTAGTTCTTTCAACCTTCGCTGCTCCCTCTCTCCTAGCTAATCTGCCTCCTTTCTTGCCCAGGCAACCGTTGGGAGGACGCCGACGTTGACGCTTGGTCCGTGCAGCTCCGCCAACTCGCCCAGGTCGCCGAGCCGAGCAGATGACATGCACACGCCCCTGCACCGCCAGCGTGTCTCCCCCTTCATCGCCGGCCGCACCTCCCGAAGCTCGCTCAGGACCGGCACCGTCGAGTTCGTCCGTGGCAACTTGGAGCTCGCCTCCGACCCCGTCGACGTCCAGAACGCTGTGCATGCTCGTGGCGTCCGGACAGAGCCTTCGCAGTCCCCCTTCGCGTTCTGGTAAGGCCCCCGTCGCCCCCGCAACCCCTACATGCAGACGTCGCCGTCGTCGCGTTCGCCGCAGCACCGGCGGACCAGGTCGGCGTCCGCATCGTCGCTCGGCGTTTCGCCGCGCGCCGAGCCGCGCAAGCCAGGGTCGCCGCAGTCCGACCCTGATGCTACACACCGTTGTTCCAACCATCGATGATCTTATGTCTTTGTGCCAGCGGTAATTATCTATCCATTTTTTTGGTAAAATCCTGTATAGACTGCTATACACATGCTTTTAAAATTATCTGTTTGAATATTTGAAATGTTCATATTCAAAGCAAAACATTTGTAATGTTACCATGTATATTCAAAAGGAAATAGCAACTGAATTTGGTTGCAACCAGAAATTGACCTCAATTATTTACAGCCTAGAGGACTCATGCAGAAACATAATCTTCATTTTTTATGGAATGGAGGAACGGTGGAGTGTATCTGGGACAGGATACATATACATAATTTTTTCGGTTTTGCCACTTTCTGCATGCCATTTTTTATAGTTTAGTCCGTGTGGCAGAGATGTTACCTTCCAATCTAATCTACTAAATCACACAAATAGTATGTGACTAGACACCTATCTGAATGCACCTTAATCGGATGGAAAACTGGCCAATTATGCCACACTATTTAATGTGTGGCGCATTTAGTCGATGCATCTTGCCAATCAGTATTGGCAGCCAAACATAGACGCCACCCAAACATTGACCCCCTAAAATAACATAGGGTTTTCCCCTATAAAGAGCACTTGAAAACAGAATTATAAGAATAAAAAAGTTGTGACATTTGTAGCTTCAGTTAGAATTTAGATATTTCAGATGGTCATTCTGTAAAATTGGATGTAACTTGAAAAAGTGGAATAGAAATATCACATCTGATAGATTAGAATGAACATGTTATCATGTATGAAGAGGTCAAATCAGAATTCTAAGAATAAGAAAACTGCGCCCAAACCGTTCGTATTCGGTTCTGACTTCGATTAGTATTTACTAGGTCTTTAGTTATAATTGTACACTGACCCAAAAAAATAGTATATCATATGTCAGAACAATGAAATATAATAAAAAAGGATTGCTACCCCATGTATTTTGATCTTTTATAAGTTATTACACTTTAATCTTTTCCAAAGCAATTTTTTGTACGCATTAATGCCCTTGTGAGGATGGTGTTTTATGGTTTTCTAAAAACACACACAACCATAAGACAAAAGCTTTATTAGGCAACTGCATTTGGATAATAGTACATATTAGGCACCAAAAGAGACGCAAAATGGAAATGAAAGGTACTTTCTGTAATTAACACAAATAAAACTAGAACAAAGAACAATTAATATCTACTCACTCGATTGCTAATACTGCAAGTATCAGTTACAATAGAAGGGTATTCGTTGCTTAAGATCGAGACTTACTGTCAATATTCCGTAGCTAATGTTGTGATTGATGCAATCGTGCCTTTGTAGTAATCATCCTAATAGCACAAGACTGCAGGGTCAAAGAGGGGTAAAGCTAACCCCTTAATGTTTCATATCTGAATTACTACTACAGTTTATCACGACCGATTCATACACTGACAACACTAAACCTGTAGGCCTTCCAGCTGGTCTATGTGCCTCGACGGATGATCTTGCACAGGGTCAATAATGCGCTTTACAACTTAAGATCAATTCCATTGTCACCATAGTATGAGAACAACACCCAACTTAACAGCTGCATCAACATGAACATTCCATCAGCGCGTTACTTATAGAGCAGAAATTCATCCAGCCTTAAGACAGATTATGCCGTGCCATAACGTTATGCACCTACCTTATTTTTCCTCACCAACAACGGACATACTGAATTTTTTTTTCATTTTTTTCACAAAATTGAAAATGCATCCATCCAATTTAGGCTCAATATTCATATTACAAATTCAAAATCCTAGATAAGATAAGTAACCTGTTATATTTTGCACTCTGACTTAGAGGTTCAGACTGCACGGATGTGAGTGTAACAGTGTCATATCTTGTTTGATTGAACCAAAATGTTGTTATATATGTATGTGGTTGGTGCTACCTCAGGTGCCAGAAAATGTAGCTACTTGCTTGACACTGAGGTACTGAAAGTACACATGCTACTACAGTTACTACAAACTATACGACAGTTAGAGCCGATGGGAGATGATTCTAAGAATAAGAGCCGGAAGACAAGGAGACTAATGTAAGTTGCATGACGATTCTTCAGTATTTTTATTTATGGAATGCAACACAAATGAAAAAGAAAACATCTCTTTAGGTGCAATCAAGACTTAGCGAAGATGTGGCGTTGAGGTTCAGAATGGTTCATCCAGTTCCCAAGACTGTTACTTGCCTGTAAAATTCTATTTGAATGTGTTTTTCCCCTTTTAGCAAGATATTATAGTCTAAATTTTTATTTTTCGTTCAACTCATGGCATAGGTTCAGAATTTCCAGTGAACCAAAAATGATAATATATACGCGCCAACAAAAGAATAGCCTCAAGACAAAACCTAAAAGCATTTAGCAGAGAACGGCGCGGCAAGACGCGCATGGTCCATCTAGTATGATTGACATACAACAACAGTACTTAATTTCATATGTTCTACTCAATAAATTTACAGTTAGATTGCAAATAATTCGCAAGACTTCTCGAAGGTCTTCTACATTTATTTTGCAGATGATTGTAAGCAGTTTTGTGCATATTAGCATTCAAAATTCTAGAATACCAACATATATCGAAGGTTGTAAGAAATCAGATCTGAAAGTGCAAAACATAGTAGATAGCCATAATTATAAGTATAGTCGGTTGTCATAACTATATGCACTGAGCTACCATGGCATAGTTCACCCTGTATGAACCAATAATTATAGGACTTCTTCCCTCCAGCAGTTGTACAAATATTGTTGGTTACCTCATTATAGTTGTTACTTCCTTCTTTGACTAACAACCCCCAAAAAGCATAGTGATTTCCTCATGCTCCCCTTTCCCACCCAAGTAGCTATCGCTTCTCTACAAACAAGAGCAACGGAAATATGTTGGGTCAATTCGTCGATCACATCATATGCAGGGAGAAGAACTATGATGATCCATACAAAGAGTAAGCGGTGCGTGAATGTAGATGTGCTCGGTACCGTGTGACAATTAGAAGCAGGGCGGCAGCAGTCGTTCCACCCCTGCATAAATCATGCAAAAATACAGGCTGTTATAACCTAGTAGTGAAATGAAGAGAATCATCAATACTTTTCTGCAGTAAGTCCGTACTCTAACAGGATAATTTTCAAAAAAAAAAGAAGCAACACATATTTAAAGCCTGATAATAGAAAGGATTATATTTAAGCCTTGGACCTAAATAACCAAGAGGTCACAAATAAAACCCTTGAATATCAAATAGTAAGTATATGAAGTGGTAAGAATCATTTTTAAAAAAATGGTAAGAATAGACCAAATAATTTCAGCAAGCTTACAGAATAGTTGAGACAACATACTACATCAAAATCCTCTACATTGTAAACATCAATTATCCATTAGACACCATGGGGTTACATGGAAAATCATTTGTAAATTTACTAGTGAAAAACAGGGCTTTTGTTCCGGGTTGTAAGAGCCTTTTGTCGCGGGTGGCCATCCGCGACAAAAGGGGCGCGATAAAAGGTCGACCTTTTGTCGCGGGTCGCTTACCACCCGCGACATACAGTCCACCACGTGGCAGGCGCGGGGCGCGCAGGGGACATGACCTTTTGTCGCGGGCGGTATTACCACCCGCGACAAAAGGCCCTCTACGTGGCGCGCGCACAACCCTGCTACTTTATTTCATTTTTTTCATTCGAAAATAAAAGTTGCATATATTTGTACGCTACTAGAAGTTGTACACGTTCATTCATTATATGTATATATAGATCGATCAAACAAATAGAAGCAAAAGTCGATTCCCCTTACATATATATATACATGGAGCTCACGATCGACAGACAAGCGGTACTAACGACCGTCTATTTGGAGGTAGAGCATCTACTTGGACTAAACAAGCCTTTGTTGTTTAATACTTCTCTAACCAAAAGTCCCGCCAGTTCCTCGGCGATTCCTAGTAGGTGTTCCTTTGGTTGGAGTATGTCCCGCTTGTAGTCGACCTATATACGAAAATGAGATGAGTATGACTATATTAATCTTGATAACGAAATATTGATGATAATAAATGAAGTTGTGAATGTTATTGCTTACGTTGAATTTATTTTTGTTCTGCTTCTCAGTGGTTAACATGCGAATGGACTCGCAAACGTAGTATCCACATAGATTCGTCCCTTGTGGCTGCTGGGGGCACGGTACAGGAGTAAATGTTAGCTTCTCTGCCCAGGTAATCTCCTTATGATGAGTCTTCAAAGCTCTCCAAGCCCTGCCAGGCAAAAGAATGATTGAATGAGTGGATAATTAATTGATATCTCACGAAAGATAAAGCGCGGCGATGAAGGAAATTACACTTGGAGCAACTTCTGCAAGTCGTGGAACCCGTCCACGCCTCTACTCATTGGGTCTCTTACTTCAACTGTTCCCTTATCAGGTTGAATGTCTAGTAGAATCCAGTGGAAGCTGCACATGTTATGTATATACGTCAGGAATTACACTTAACATCAAGTAAGAAAAATTGAATGTGCATAAAAGATCATTAAGACTCTCACTCGTAGTTGTAAGGAAACAATATTGAATCACAGAAATATTGCTCCCCCAAAAACCTTAGTAGGTTTCCCCCCGTTTCTTGGCGTTTATGCTTTACCGTTTCAACATGTATTTTATCTGGGTCAATAAACCCAACATTGATAATATTATTACTTTTGCATTCACTGATCTTCAGCCTGCATAAGAGAACACATAAGATATAATGAGTATATGCAATGAAAACGAACATGAACTGAATGAAAATGAACTTATATGTAGTTAACAACTTACAAGCAATAGCAACTCATGAGAGATTTGTCGAGGGCATCTAGATTGAATAACTGCCAGAGTTCATTCATCTCAATATGAATCTCCTCCTTTCGGTAGTAATATTCAAATGGTATACTCGCCACGATGTACCTTATGTTCTCCTTGCATGCATCAAGGTAACACTGATGCAAATTCCGCATATGTGTTGGCAGTTTATGCAGCTGCTCTTTGCTAACCAACTCGGCTACGTAGACAAATTTAGGAGCTATATCAGCAGTGGGTAGTGCAGCATCTGATGCAAGCAGCAATTCCTCCACGGTAACTGAACAGGAAGCCGCTAGCCTTGCAGCTTCTTCCATATCGAAACCACCATGTTCCTGGTACACCTTGGGAACATTAAACACTTTGAGTGTTGGGATCGATTGTTTGGGCTGATCTCCGAGGAGGGGAACTTCCTTTCTCTTTTTGCCTTTTGTCGTTTGCTTGGCCTTGAGGGGTGCACTTGTTGAACTTGACTTTTTCTCGGCTGCACTTCTAGCTGATGATTTGCTTGTGCCAGCAATATCCTTCTCCTTAGCCTTTTCATCCTTCTTCTCGTCAATTACCTTCGCAAGGTGGCGTGTATAGTCATCCTTCTTCGCGTGTAAGTCATACTGCGATGGTGTGTTCAGAAAACTAGCAGCATATTCTTTTTGCTTCTCTGTGTATGGCTCTGGCGCTGGAGGTTTCTCCTTATGAAAAAAATCATAATTGTATTTCGCAACAATGGCCTCATTTTCCTCGACAGTACGATCGTAAGGACGGGGGGAGGAACCTTTGGTACTTTTGGGAGGGGCGACATCTTGCGGACAGGACTCTTGAAACGCTTCCGGCTGGGTGCATTCTGAGTCTTAGTGGGCGGAGGCGGCGGTGCTGGAGATGGAGATGGACTACAGATGTCGTGGTCGACGTCGTACCCATGGGGTGATGGTGGCGACATGTGATCAGTAGGAGGAGGTAATGGTGGCCTGCGATCACCTGGAGGAGGTGATGGTGACCTACTGGGACGACTGGTACTAGGGGCTACCCAGCCTGGCAGCCTGTTGTTCTTCTTTTCCCAGAGAATGATTTCTCCCAGCACCTCTCTGAGTGTAAGCCCCCCATCACCTCCAGGGATTTCGAGCTCCAATGTCTCCCACGACGGTACAACTGAATCCACCCCGACACGAGCATAGCCAGCTAGAATCGGATTGCCATGCCATGTTGCCGGCTCACCTTCAGGTCCAAATGCCGGTAAGACATAGCCGACCGCCACCTTAACAGACACCTTCCTGAACACCTCATGGAGATCACAAGGTGTTTGCTCCTTGATTCCATCCAAGGGGTCGCCAGGACCGGCATCTATCATCATCCGTGTAGGCGGGGCCTCCGAGTCGGCCACGCTGCTGTCTCGTCGCTGAGATATGCCGGCGGTATTATCTGGCTGGCGATGTCCTTTAAGTTCATTAATCTCCCGCTTCTGCTGGTCTAGTTGCCGTTGGAACTCAGCCATCCGGTCATTCTGCACCTCCAGCTCGCGTTGTTTTGCTCTCGCTCGGCTTCTGTAAGTCTCCGCGTCATTCGGAAACCCAAGCGCCCACGGAACACTAGGGCCGTAGCCTCTTATTCGTCCTCCCTTTTCAGGATTACCGAGGACAAGCGTCAGCAAGTCTTTCTCTCTATCGGGAGCAAACTTCAGTTTTCCCGCTTTAATATCAGCCGTCACTTCAATCCATTTTTTCCTAGGTACCCTAACCTTGCTGTCACTTTCAACAAGGTTCCCTGTCTTCATGTCATACTCACAGCCATGCCCAAGGAACCAATTTCGAGCCCTAGTGTCCCATCCTTCTCGCTGTGGTTCTGGAGTGATCCCATTCAGCTTCATCTCAGCCTCTTGTGCATCCCACTTAGGCATGGCTACTTCGTAGCCCCCTCGGCCCGTATGATGGTGATATTTCTTTTCGCTTGCATTCTTCTTGTTTTTCATTGACAGGTTCACAGCCTCCTCTGATTCTTTGTACCTCACAAATTCTTCCTAGTTATGCTCCTGCTTCGCTAGGTAGTTTTCGAATATTGGAGGCTTCTTCGAGGCCTTATAAGCTTTCCATAACCGGTTCTTATACGCTCGGAAAAGTTCCCCCATCTTCTTAAGAGCCCATTTCTTCACTAGTGCCCTCTGCTTGGCATTCTCAGAGTCCGATCCCAAATTTGGCAAACTGAAATGTGACATGAGGTCGTCAAAAAGTGTGTTCTTGTACCTATCGGTAACCTGATCTTCGGACACATTCTTGGTCTTGTTCCATTCTCTAATAGTGATCGGGAGATGATCTCTAACCAGAACTCCGCACTGATTCTTAAATGTCACTCTGACACTGGCCGGTGCCATCGGCTGGCCTTTCGGTGATATAGCTTCAATGTTGAAGTGGTCTTTTTTGCCCAATTTCTTTGACGGGCCTCGTTTCTCCAACTTATCTTCGGAGGCCTAAGAGAATAAAAATCAGTTAATTTATATACATATGTACATATAGAATTCCATTAATGCCTCAACTGATCGTATACCTCGTCATGACCGGAGCCGTCGGCTTCTCCATCACCGGAGTCCTCGGCTTCTCCATCTCCGGAGCCGCGGTCTTCTCCATCACCGGAGTCGCGGTCTTCTCTAGCTCCGGAGCCGTCGGCTTCAGGACCTTCGTGGATTATGTCCTCGAACAAGTCTTCCTGTTCCAAGTCTCGACGGATTTCGAATGGATCCATTGTTTCTGCAAAAAAAAAAATCGATAAGTACATGGTCTAACCCTAACCAAACCCTAACCCTAATGGCGACGCGTGTTTGCGAGAGGGAGAGGGTGTCGGCGACGCGTGTTTGCGAGAGGGAGAGGGTGTCGGCGACGCGTGTTTGCGAGAGGGAGAGGGTGTCGGCAACGCGTGTTTGCGAGAGGGAGAGGGTGTCGGCGACGCGTGTTTGTGAGAGAGAGAGAGAGGGTGTCGGCGACGCGTGTTTGCGAGAGAGAGAGAGAGGGTGTCGGCGACGCATGTTTGCGAGAGAGAGGGTGTCGGTGGACGCGTGTTTGCGAGAGAGAGGGTGTCGGTGGAGGAGTCGTCCATATACCAAATACATATAGTAAAGCACAAACTAAATCCATATAGTAATTATAAACTAACTATACAAAATACATATACTAACTAAGTACATACATATACTAAATTACAAACTAAATCCATATATACAAATACATATAGTAAAGCACAAACTAAATCCATAAAGCAAATACATATACTAAAAAAACCGTAAATACATATACTAAACATTTTTCTAAACTAAACATTTTTCAACCTAAAACTAATCAATTAACTAACTAAACCTAAACTAACTAACTAAACCAAATTAAACTAACTAACTAAACCTAAACTAACTAACTAATTCATACTAATTAACTTAATACATATATACATACTAACTAAACCTAAACTAACTAACTAAAAACCTAAACTAACTAACTAAACCGGCCTAAACTAACTAACTAATTACATACTAATTACATACTAACTAATTAACTCAATTAAGTATAAAAAAAATGAAAAATAAAAAAAACGGCAACGGCGCCCGAGCAGGCGCGGCGGCGCTACCTCTTGCAGACGGCGGTGCAGACGGCGGCGCGCGCTGGAGTAGGAAGAGGCGCCGGCGGCAGCGGCGGCCCGAGGACGCGCAGCGGCGGCCCGCGGCGCAGAGGAGCGCGCAGGCGGCGGCCCGAGGCGGAGCTTCCGCGCGCGGCAGGGCGTCGGCGGCGGCGGCGATTTGGGCAGCTTGTCGGCGCTTCGTCCAGGGTTTGGCCTCCGGTAGTGTCGCGGGTGGCGGCTCCGCCCGCGACGCCAGTCTTATACCTACCCCCTTTTGTCGCAGGTGGTGGCACGACCCGCGACAACGTCTTTGTCGCGGGTCGTGCCACCACCCACGACAAAAGGGGGGGTCTTTTGTCGCGGGTCGAGCCACCACCCGCGACAAAAGGCGTTTGGGCTGATCCGTGGCACAGCCCATCCAACGGCTCTGGCCGTTTGAATCCAACGGCCTAGAGCCGTTGGATGGGTTGTGCCACGGATCAGCTCTTCACCCCTTTTCTTTTTTCTATTTTCAATTAATAAAACTATTATTTCAATAACTTTTGAATGGTAACTCAAATACAAATGTTTTATATATGAATATTGATCAGAAAAAGCTAATGAACATGAATATGACATCCATATACCTATTTGCATCTCGCATCATATGAAACATTGATACTCGGGTATGTTTCACCCCTGTGCACCGCCGCCGTGCCACACGTGTCGCGTCCCCGTGCCACGTGTCGCGTCCCGTAGACGCCGTCATGCGACGTGTGGCCACCGCTTCCACATGCCTCACTCGCCGACGCCGGTGTGCGACGTGTGTAGCCGTGGCTTACACGTGCCATGCCCCGCGTGCGCTATATATAGCGACGAGTGCGGGCACAACCACACGTCACCACCGCCTCCTCCGCTCATTCATCTCCGGGATGCCTCCACGTCGTCGAGGGGCGTCCGGTTTCCGTGGCGTTCGAGTGCGTCCGAGCGGTAGGTACTACGCCGAGATACGCGCCGGTGGCTTCCGCCTCACCCTCGGCACGTACAACACGCCGGAGCTGGCGGCGCGCGCTTACGACGCGGCGGCGTGGCGTTTTCGGCGGCCACGGCGCGACATGAACTTCCCGGATGTTGAATCGCTAGAGGAGGCAGAGTTCCTCGCGCCACCGCCGTGCCTCGTCGACGACGAGGACCATCGCCGGCACCGCCAGGTGCAGCGCAGGATCGCCATCGCCGAGCACGACGAGCAGTTGATGCGGCAGTGGAGGGCGCAGTTCCCCAACGACGTCGACAACACCGACGCGTTCTTCGCTATCCTTAGGACACAACGCAGGTCCAACAGGCGCCACCGTCGGGCCGTTGCCACCTTCGAGCTCGAGAACCCGAATACAACTTGGACCGAAAACGACCCTCGGTGGGATGACATTTGGACGGAGACAACCTCCGACGACGAGTAGAGACTAGACTAGTAATTTATCTATTTTGTTGTAATTTCAATAAAGTCGTTGTCGATTCTATTAGTTTAAATTTAGTTTATAAAGTCGTTGACGGTTGTTTTTGTTCAATAAAATGGTTGACACTAAATTTATTACGATTGAACTGAAATTAAAGTACAGAGCTCAACTGAAAATTAAGATACATGGCCAGATTCGAATGTTGGAGCCATTCAATCATAGTCCTGCCTAGCCCTATAATAGTCGCCACTGTAGTCATCATAGTCGTCGACGTCATCGTCGCTAGCATCGGGGTCGCGGTTGTCGAACCTCGGCGGGTGAGCACGCGTGGGCTGGGATTGACGGTAGCGCAGGCGGGGGCCACGATAGGCCATGACGCTCTGGAGAGTCCGGCCGCGCCACCACATCTGGGTTCAGCTGGTCTGGTCTGCTCACTATGAAACCGGGGTGCCCCATGCCACTCCCAAGTGCGGTTCGTTCTGGTGGAAGGACGTGACGAGCCTTATGCCCATTTTCAGAGGGGTGTCCAGTTGCACCATCGGAGCAGGAGACACTATCCTACTCTGGAAGGATGCATGGTGCAGCCCGCAGTTATGCGATACCGCCCCCAGATTGCATTCCTTCTCACTCAATGAAGATATCTCGGTTGCCGACTTTGTGGATGAACAAGATCTGGGTGCGCTTTTTCAGCTACCGCTCTCTATCGAGGCACACACGGAGCTGCTCCAATTGCAACAGGTAGTCAATATTGGCACAGTACACAGACACACTCCAGATAAATGGGTTTTTACTTGGGGTAAATCCACATACAAATCAAAGGACTATTATCGCTTCTGCTTCAAGGATGTGGTTGCTCCTGACTACCTACAACGGATATGGAAATCCAAGTGCATAATGAAGCACAAAGTTTTTGCATGGCTGATGTTAGTGGACAGGATCAATACCAGGAACATGCTGCGGAGGAGAAACATGGACATTGGGTCGGTGTTCTCATGTATGTTGTGTGACACAGGACTAGAGGAAACCAGAAATCATCTATTTTTCTGCTGTCCGTTCAGCTCTAGTTGCTGGTCTGAGATAGGAATAACCTGGCACACAGATATGCACCTTGGGCACATGATAGCTGAAGGAAAAAAGTGTTGGGCGCGGCCCCTCTTCACAGAGATTCTAATCCTCGGTTCATGGAACATTTGGAAAACCAGCAACCGTGTGTTCTTCGATCAAGCCAATCCTGAGGTGGGGGTTTGGAAGAGGCAACTCTCTCAGGATTTAGAGATCCTTCAGTGCAGGGTAAAGGAGCAGCTACAGACAGAGATTCAAAACTACATCACCTTACTATCCTAGAAAAAGTTACTCGAAACTAGTTGTTAGTTATTTTTTCTGCCCTTTTTTTTTTCTTTGGCTCTCAGTCAGGGGAGTGGTATCCTGGATGACAATACCCTCTCCTAGACTATGTAATTTTCCTTTTATTCTTATGTTTTGTAAGGACCTCTAGGCACTCCTGGTGCCTTTATACCCCCTTTTTTTATATATATATTAAAGCAGTAGGAGTTTCTCCTGCTGTAATTCCTCAAAAAAAAAAAAAACATCTGACAGCCGGCCTTGTTGAAGTTCGAAGGAGGCGGGCCGTCCTCCTCGTACCTGGCAACCGCCCTCTCACGCCGATTGATGAAGAAGCTGTCCCAAGTCGGGCTGTAGTCGGGATGCCACTGGGGATTCCTCCGCTGCTCAGGCGTGAGCTCGAAATAGTAGTGGTTCGTGATGGCCATCTCGCGTGGCACACCAAGAGGGATAGGAGGGACCGGTACGCCTCCGATGCTCAGCAACCAACCGGTCGGGACGCGGTAGCCGGGCGGGCAGGGGTAGTTCGAGGCGCAAAGCGCCTCCGCCTCCCGGGGTGTTAGACATACGATGGAAGCCATGGGAGAGAGTGATGAGGTTTGCAGATATGAGTCCAAGCCTACATATATAGTGGAAAAATGGCGGGAATGCGGGAAGAAAATAGGCGGGAACGAAGTGGCGCGCGAAACTTTCATCCCGGGTGGAGGCTCCAACCGGGACAAAAGACTTGGGGAGACTTATCTGGGGAGCTGATGTGCGGGTAACCTTTTGTCACGGCTGGTGGGTGCAACCGGG
Source organism: Lolium perenne (assembly GCF_019359855.2). Taxonomy (NCBI): domain Eukaryota; kingdom Viridiplantae; phylum Streptophyta; class Magnoliopsida; order Poales; family Poaceae; genus Lolium; species Lolium perenne. Next base: position 330,014,977 of record NC_067245.2, read on the forward strand.
ACTAAAGCTGTCGGTAGGATAAAGATGTGTCCGTAATCTTTTGTCACGGTTGGTGGCTGCAACCGGGACTAAAGCTGTCGGTAGGATAAGGACGCGTGGGTGGACGTACTGCTCGATGAGATAAAGCATGTAGCGCACGATGCCCTGTCGAAGGAACAAGAAAAAGTAGAAGCGGTGTCGTGCCTATAAAAGGAGCATCGATACGCCTTGCCAAGCAGATCAACTAGCCAAGCACAGTTTCATTCACATGGATGAAGGAAAGGGTTGGGAAATCTCCCGTGGCGCAGCTTCTCGAAGATGTCGTTGGTGCACACGCCCTACGGCATCTTCGGAAGCTGCTCCTCGGAAAAATTTCCCTGCAAGCCCGTGAAAGACTCCGTCTCCTCTAACAGTGTTGGGGAAAGGGTTCTTATTATTACATAAATGTAGAGATTGTCTTGGGAATACATTCTTACATCGCCATCTACTGTTGTGATCTTCTACGCCGTAGCCATGGAGAATCTTCAGCATTTAGCAAGATGCTTGGGTCAATTTTCACCGTGAAGGGCGGAATTTCTTTAAACTTATTATAATCTTCTGACATGTCTGTCTTGTCATCCACTCCCACTATGTTTCTTTTCCCAGAAAGAACTATGTGGCGCTTTGGCTCCTCCGTTGATGTATTCTTTTGTTGATTTCTTTTTCTCGATTTGCTAGACATGTCCTTCACGTAGAAAACTTGAGCCACCTCGTTGGCTAGGACAAATGGCTCGTCCAGGTACGCAAGATTGTTGGGATCCACTGTTGTCATACCGTACTTATCCTCTATATGTACACCGCTGAGCTTCACCCATTTGCACCGAAACAAAGGGACCTTAAAAGTGGGTCCATAGTCAAGTTCCCATATCTCCTCTATGTATCCATAATATGTGGTGGTTTGCCCATTCTCGTCTTTTGCATCGAAGCGGACACCACTGTTTTGGTTGGTGCTCTTTTTATCTTGGTCAATCGTGTAAAATGTATTCCCATTTATCTCGTACCCTTGGAATGTACATATGTTTGAAGATGGTAACCTGGCCAACAAGTACAGCTGCTCTACAACAGTGGTGTCCGCTTCGATGGAAAAGATGAGATGTCTTTGCAACCAACTGCCGAAGGTATTCATGTGTTCACGTGTAATCCATGAATGGGGCTTGCCCGGGTTTATTTCTCGTAAAACATTCTTATGTTTCTCGATGTACGGAGCCACCAAGCTGGAATTGTATAGAACTGTGTAGTGTGATTGATTGAAAGAAATCTTGTCCCTGCACACCGTTGCTTTCCTTCCTAGTGTGCCTTGTCCAGTCAGCCTCCCCTCATACCGAGATTCAGGAACACCAATCGGCTTAAGGTCAGGAATAAAGTCAACACAAAACTCAATGCCTCCTCAGTTCTGTAGCCCTTTGAGATACTTCCTTCCAGCCTAGCTCGGTTATGAACATATTTCTTTAAAACTCCCATGAACCTCTCGAAGGGGAACATATTATGTAGAAATACAGGACCGAGAATTCTAATCTCTTCAACTAGGTGAACTAGGAGGTGCGTCATAATATTGAAGAAGGATGGTGGGAACAACAACTCGAAGCTGACAAGACATTCGACCACATCTTCCTGTAATCCTGACAAAGTTTCTGGATCCATTACCTTCTGAGAAATTGCGTTGAGGAATGCACATATCTTCACAATGGCTAGTCGAACATTTTCTGGTAGAAGTCCCCTCAATGCAATCGGAAGCAATTGTGTCATAAGCACGTGGCAGTCATGGGACTTTAGGTTCTGGAATTTTTTCTCCTTCATATTTACTATTCCCTTTATATTTGACGAGAAACCAGACGGAACCTTGATACTGAATAGGGCTTCAAAAAAGATCTCCTTCTCTTGTTTAGTAAGAGCGTAGCTGGCAGGCCCTTCAAACTTCCCTGGATGATTGCCGTTTCGTCCTTTATGTTGTTTATGGTCCTCCCGTGCTTCTGGTGTATCTTTTGTCTTCCCATACACGCCCAGGAAACCTAGAATATTCATACAAAGATTCTTGGTCAGGTGCATCACGTCAATTGCAGAGCGGACTTCCAGGACTTTCCAATATTCTAGCTCCCAAAAAATAGATTTGTTCTTCCACATGGGCGCATGTCCGTCAACGTCTTTCGGAACAGGTCGATTACCTGGACCCTTTCCAAAGATAACATTTAAATCCTTGACCATGTCAAATATATCAGCACCACTACGGGGGACAGGCTTCGGACGGTTGTCTGCCTCGCCATCGAAATGCTTGCCTTTTTTCCTTAAGGGATGCTTGCGCGGAAGGAAACGGCGATTGTACGGGTACACAACTTTTTTGCTTTTTCCCAAATATTTACCTTTAGTCTCATCTAAACAGTGTGTGCATGCGTTGTATCCTTTGTTCGTATGTCCTGAAATGTTACTAAGAGCAGGCCAATCATTGATGGTTACGAATAGCAACGCTCGTAGGTCAAATTCTTGCTCGGTGTGCTCATCCCACACACGTACACCTGGTTTGGCCCACAACTCCAAAAGTTCATCAACTAATGGCCTTAGGTACACATCAATGTCGTTGCCGGGTTGCTTTGAGCCTTGGATAAGCACTGGCATCATAATGAACTTCCGCTTCATGCACAACCAAGGAGGAAGGTTGTAGATACATAAAGTCACGGGCCAGGTCTTTGTGTCGCAGCTCTGCTCCCCAAAAGGATTCATGCCATCTGTACTTAGACCAAAGTATAAGTTCCTTTCCTCACCTGCAAAATCCGGGAACTCTCTCCCGATGTTCCTCCACTGCCGACCATCAGCGGGGTGCCTCAACATCGCGTCTTTCTTACGTTCTTCCATGTGCCATCGCAATAACTTGGCATGCTCTTTGTTTCTGAACAAACGTTTCAACCGTGGTATTATTGGAGCATACCACATCACCTTCGCAGGAACCCTCTTCCTGGGTGGCTCGCCCTCAACATCACCAGGGTCATCTTTTCTGATCTTATACCGCAATGCACCACATATCGGACATTTATTCAAATTCTCGTACTTCTCACCGCGGTAGAGGATACAGTCATTAATGCATGCATGTATCTTCTGCACATCTAATCCTAGAGGGCAGACAAGCTTCTTTGCTTCATATGTCTTGACGGGCAATTCATTATTTCTTGAAACAGACTTCTTTAATATTATCATCAATTTCTCAAATCCCGAGTCACCACACCGACCTCGCCTTCCATTTCAGCAATTCCAATATGCTACCCAGCTTTCTCTCGCCCATCTTCACAACTTTGGGTACAACAATTTGTGGTGGTCCTCTAACATCTTGTCGAACTGCAACCTCTCCTTATCCGTGCCACAGTCTCTTCTTGCATCAGAAATGGCCCGACGAAGATCATCATCAACAGGATCATCTGATGCCTATTCTTCACCTCCTTCTTCTCATTGTCGTCCATTGCGGTATCATCGCATTCAGAGAACATAGATCGGTACTGGTCATCATTATCTTCTTCTTCATCGCCGTCTTCCATCATAACCCCTTCTTCTCCGTGCTTGGTCCAAACATTATAGCTGGACATGAATCCAAACCGAAGCAGGTGGCTCTTAATGTCTCTTGAGGAAGAGTAATCCTTCTCGTTCTTACATTTTAGACATGGACAACACATAAAACCTTGCTTCGACTTGTTGGCCTCGGCCACAAGCAGGAAAGAATTCACGCCCTCTCTGAAAGCGGGAGCACATCGGTTACCGTACATCCATGGATGACTCATCTGCATCATAAGTACAATTATATATGTATCAGATGCAATCACCTTGCTAAAATTAGTATTGTACGGACTATGCATATATAGTCGAGAAAATAGTTGCTAACCTTTTAGGATCAAAAAGAGGAGAAATCTTATCAAATAAAATCAAGTGACATCCCTCTCACAAGCATTCCATCAAACACCTCTTGTGCACATGTAGAAAAAATGAGCTAGCATACACCTCCACCTTCACCACCAAGGAAAAAATAAGGTGGGGGGGGCTGGCTGCGTGTCTATATATAAAGGCATGGCCCTTTTGTCGCGGGCCGTATTACGACCCGCGACAAAAGGGGTGCCGACCCCTTTTGTCACGGGTCGTAATACGGCCCGCGACAAAAGGCCGCGACAAAAGGCTCTGCCGGCTTCGGAGCGACGTGGCCACCCCATTTGTTGCGGGTGCAGGCGCGCCCACGACAAATGGCTCCCACGAAAGCCCTATTTTCCACTAGTGTTACCTATTAATATGCAACCATCCAAGCTGAATTTGCCTAAGAATGCCTTTATTTCAGTTGATCTTACCAATAAGGGAGATCAACGACCAAGGTAAGGAACAAATATTTTACATGATTTAGCATTTATTGCCGAGCTTTTGGATATCAAGATTGGAAAACATCCAGATTCTCTCCACGGTACCAGATCTACCAAAAATATCCACAAACATCCAAATTCTCTCCATATCAAACATCAAGTAGTTTCATAGGCTAGTAATTCAATTAGTAAATGTAAATTAATATATCATGGAACAAAATCAGAAAAGCCTCTTCTGACCATGAAAGTGAGCTGGCATCAAAGAGAACTGATTGTCCAATATTTATCTTAGGGTTAATTATTGGTTTGCCACTACTGTTCGCGCATGACTCAGTTTTGCCACTAGAGCAGAATGGTGCTCAGTTTTGCCACCACTTCTGGCGCAGCTGCTCCATCGAGGCCAAACGGCCAGGCTTCAAACGTTTCCGTCTCTTACCGTTACTGAAAGTGGGACCGGATCTTACAGGTAGGACCGCGCAATGACAAATAGGTGAAGACCGAACTACCCCTGCTCCCGCCACACAGCCACACACCGATCCGCTGCACCCACCACCATCCGCGCCCCTGCCGGCACCACCTGCGCCGCCACCACCTGCGCCGCCACCACCTGCGCCGCCACGCGGCCGTCCCGCGTGGACACTTTCTCCACCGCCACTGCCTCCAGGACCACCTGCTCTGCCCCACCGTCTTGCGACGCAGTCGCTCGTTCCGCCACTGCGCCCTCCACCTGCTCGACGAAATGGCTAGTGGCAGCGACGGCCTTACATTCTTATTCAGACAAACTACATGACTGAAACAGCAACAAACTACATGCCATGCTTTAACCTTTCCTATGATAAACTTGGCCCTTGTCCTTGCCTCTACCAATCTTCAGTGCCTCTTTCATGTTCTTCATGCCCTTCTTCAGCCAGCACAACATAACTCCAGCCTTCACCTTTTCTTCAAGATTTGGTGATACATGGTACCTTCTCGGTTTGGGAGTAGGTTTTGGTCTGTCTGTTGGAAGTTGGATGACCTGTGTAGTCCTAAAGCACTCACCTAGCTGCTTCAGGGTAACAGCTGCTTGTTGCTCTTCCCTCAGCCTAGCAGCAGCTTCTTCCTCCTCCCTGCGCCTTGCAGCAGTAGCTTCCCTCTCTTCCAAGGTTCTCCTACAATAAACTAGCAAGTGCTTGTCTGCCCTAGCCATGGAACCACTTCTGGAGCCAGAGGCACCAGTAGAGCCAGTGCTCCTCATCCAACTCATGGCATTGTCCATCTTTGTTTGCATTTCTGGTTCAGTAGATGGATGCCATTTATAGGATGCAGCACAATGGCATCAGCACACGAGCTGAACAGAAGGCACACTAGTTGAACACATGTAGACAAGTCCATGAGTTTGATCTATAGTGTCTAGCCAGAAAAGGGAAAAGAATATTCTCTATATTGGGCATAATTAACTTTTCAGTCGACCTGCCATATTCACAAGAATATTCTCTGATTAACATTGTCTCTATATTACAGGGCCTCATCAATGCAGTGAAGAAAGTTTTCCCTGATTCAGAACATAGGCACTGTGTGAGACACGTTTACCAGAATTTTCACAAGAAACACAAAGGGCAAACTCTGAAGAATGATCTATGGGTGGTTGCAAGGTCTACAAATATTCCAACTTGGGAAAGAAATATGGAAAAAATGAAAGTGGACAGTGCAGAAGCTTGGGCATGGGTGGAGGAATTGCAGCCAAATACATGGATTAAAGCTTTCTGCAATGATTTCCCAAAATGTGACATGCTTCTGAATAATCATTCTGAAGTATTTAACAGCTACATTCTTGAGGCTAGAGAGTTTCCTGTACTATCAATGTTGGAAACCATTTTCAGCAAAATCATGCATAGAAATGTGGCAAAGCAAAAAGAGGCAGATACATGGCCTGGTACTATTTGCCCCAAGATAAGGAAAAAATAGATAAAATCACAGAATGGGCAAAGAATCTAGGAGCATCACATGCTGGTGTCTACCATGTCACATCAAATGAATATGAGAACCTACAATGTTGACATGGTCAGCAGGCAATGCGAAAAGAAGCAATGAGCACAAGGATCACAAGGAGCAAAGTGGTGGCAAGAAGCGCAAGGACCAAGAAGAAGCCGCAACGCTTTGTAGATTATTGAGTGGGAACCAACTAAAGTTCATGAATAATGTTGTATTTGTGTTTGAATGATGTTGGAATGATTATAGTACATGTTTGAACTATGTTTGAATGATGTTGGAATGATGAGATTACATGTTTTGAGGAACTCATGTCAAAATGTGCTAAAAAAGAGCTCCAAAGGTAGGGTAAATGGCCTCATTTCTAAGAAAGTTTTTTTTTTGATCTTGTCTAAATTGGCCAAATAAGTTCACTACACATCAATTCCATGTAAGAAGACTATGTTAGAAGGATTTTCATTTTTTTGATTTTTTTTTGAATTTTTCATGCTCATCTCAAATTTAGTCAAACCTAACTTTGACCATCATTTTATCAAGTTTTAAACATGGAATTGTAAAACTAAGCATGGATCCTTGTTATTCACTCCAAAATGAAGCTTTGGTGAGGTTTTTGAAACTTTTCATGTTCCAAACCCTAAACCTCTTGTCTTCACCCTCGAACTTGTACCCTAGTGTTTGAGATATCACATTAGACACATAGTTTGTTTTGTTTAACAGCATGTAGACCATGTTTATCAAATAGAATGGGTAGTATATGACATAAGAAGACTATGTGAGAAGGATTTCCATTTTTTTGATTTTTTTTGAATTTTTTATGCTCATCTCAAATTTAGTCAAACCTAACTTTGACCATCATTTTATCAAGTTTTAAACATGGAATTGTAAAACTAAGCATGGATCCTTGTTATTCACTCCAAAATGAAGCTTTGGTGAGGTTTTTGAAACTTTTCATGTTCCAAACCCTAAACCTCTTGTCTTCACCCTCGAACTTGTACCCCAGTGTTTGAGATATCACATTAGACACATGGTTTTTTGTTGAACAGGATGTAGACCATGTTTATCAACTAGAATCGGTAGTATATGACATAAGAAGTCTATGTGAGAAGGTTTTCCATTTTTTGATTTTTTTTGAATTTTTTATGCTCATTTCAAGTTTGGTCACCAGCTAACCCTATTCTTCTAGAAGGAAACCGGACCGATCCGTGGGTTGCTCTGTTTTGCATTGTGGACCGTTCACTGCGGTAACGCCAGCCGTCCGATCTAGCCTTCTAGAAGGTTTCGGGGCCGATCCGTGGACACCCTCGTTCTTCAACATGATTGGTTCCTTTCTCCACGCGTACGGTGGGCTATAAGAACACTGAAATGTCCGTTGGTCCATTGGGCCGTCCCGCGTGTCTAGGCCTGCGATGCATGCGCCATGCAGGCGCCACGCCAACGGCCCTTTCCACGTACCTCACTCGCCGATGCCTTTTAATGCATAGACGCAGCGTCTCAGCGTTGCCATCGTCTCAGCTCTCGCAGCGATGCAGCGGCATCAGTTTTGCCATCGTCAATACGCTTAATTATTTTTGGAAGACGGCTAGCCACGCGTTAATTCATTAGGAACCCGAATTATGAGCCAACCTCTTTATAAGGGGCCTCTCTTCCTCTCCCACACACCAAACGAGCGAGCCTCTCTTCCTCTCCCTCTCCAAAGCACCACGCACCCAAGCGAGCCTCTCTGCCTCTCCGAAGATGCAGTACGCGGGACCGACCTTCCGCCGTCCGCGCACCAGGATGGAGCTACTCTATCCGGCGGACGTCCTCGTCGAGAACACGCTCCGTGTGTGGGCAAAGTCGAGGTGGAGGACCGAGGTCGAGCTCACTCGAGACTTCCTCGACGAGGGCTTCTCCCACCTCCCACCGGGCTCGCCCGTCATGTACTACGTCAACGAGTCTCGTGAAGGCGTTGCCCTCAAGCTTCTCACGGTCACCTTCGCCAACCGATTTGACGCGTACGCCCTCCTCGGTGAGGTCTTCTGGTGCGGCTGCGAGTCAATCTTCTTCACCACCTACAACGTCTTCACCGATTGCGACGCCATCTTCTTCTCCGGGAAACCTATGCACTGCCTCCCGTACTACAAGTGAAGATGCTGGTGAAGGCGGTGGTGCGGCGCAGGTGCTGCGGCAGGTGGTGCGGCCAAGATGTGTTCTCGTCAAGCTCGTCATGTTTTTTTAGCTCTACGTTTTCATTTTCTATGTGGTTCCGTGTTGAGTCGTGTCAAGTCGTGTGTCACTCAACTTATCTATCTAGGGTACCCATCTATCTATATATCTATCTAGGGTACCCATCTATCTATCTAAGTTATTTCCGTGTAATGGTGGAACTAAGCAATATTTGCATCTCATATATCTTAGTTTTCTATGATTTCGATGTAATATATCAAGGGTGTATGAACCATGAAATCACAAACATGGATCCAAGTATGAACTTTGATATAATATAAGTAGGGTACCCATATAAGTATGAAACAAAAAATCACAAACACGCAATGCTTGAAATCAGATAAATGCACCATTTTTCCCTCGCAAAAATATAAAGATGCACCCTTTTTTGTTTGATTATTTTTCCAACCTAAACCACAAACACGTAATGCTTCAAATAACAAAGACGCACCTTTTTTTGGTTAAGCAGCGTGCATAAACACAAAGAACAAACATATGCGTCCTTACACCATAAACCAAGTCACGAACTAGAACTAACTATAGCTAGATTTATTCCTTTCGCTTTTCAATATCTTTCCATTCGCCCCACTGGTTACCAGAGCAATCCTTCACGCTACCAAACAAAGCGGTCTTGGGTTCGAGTCCCAGCCGCATCCTTTTTTGTTTGTTCATTTTTCACCATTTTTTTAAACACCCTTCTCATCTGCCCAAAGCCAAACCTTGTGGGTCCCACGTGAAACAGCCAGCAACGGTCCTCTTTTCAAACGCGTCTCCGCCTGGTCCTACCTGAAACAGCCGAGTCAAGGACGTTTGACTTGAATGAAACGGCAGACTCACGGAACGAGTCGTTGCACACATACTAGTGGCAAAACTGAGAACCATTCTGCTCTAGCGGCAAAACTGAGTGTTGCGCGCAAACCAATAATTAACCCTTTAACTTATCGATACAGAGAACACAGCCCTATTGCAGATTTTTGTGATGCCACTGGACGCAACACAGACCGAATCACTTTATATCTCTACATGCCATAACTAATCTTGTAAAGAGTACTTGCATAGGAACCTACAAACTTCGTTTGTCTAAATCTGACATTAGACATCAAAGCTAATTGGTGGGGCTTCCTTGATTGTTTCAACAAACTGGAAACTAGAAAAGATAATTTGAGGTTACATGATAAGAGTAGGGACATGATTGTAATTCAGCCACTCGGCAGCCTTGCCGACCACACCGTCTGCTCAGACACCATCATGCAATGCACTTGAAAATTCTAGCTTGACCAAATTGCAGAGCTAGCTAGTATGGACGTTCTGGACTGCGAATTAGACATAAATTATAGTATGAGAAAAATAATGCGGGGCATGAAATTCAAGTATATTGATTTTATTGCATCCTAACAGTGGAGCACTGAATTCATCTGATGGACTGCAAATAGACGCTAGATTACTCCAAACTGAAGAGATCAGAAATTTCTTGTAGTAGAACAGGATCGTAGAGAGCCGAACAGCCTAGATTAGATCGTACCCTCTTTTACAGCCCCGACAACCATCAGGAGGGCGATCATGGCTTCCTCACCAACGCCATCTCCATCCGTCCCCATCACCTACTACTCTTCCACGCCGCACTCCCTGACGGTTATGTCGCACAGCGAAGGCGGAGATGTGAGCGTGAGGCCATCAGGAGTTGAGGTCCTGGCGGCTGCGCGACGAAGGAGAAGCGGGGACATGGCGAAACGACGCGTAGGATGACGGGATGAGGGAGGATGAGCCGTTTCTGCGTTGCCGGAAGAAGACGGGAAGGGCTGGCGGTGGCAAAACCTAGCGCTTGTTTTGTTTGTGCGGGACTGGGAGAGATGAGGAGGGGTTAGCGTTTCGGGCGGTGGTTGCTTCCATTGGTTGTGCGGGTGCGGGCGATGCGCGTGGAAGAACAACTTTTTTTTTTCCTTTTGTTAGCTATTTTTATGGGCGGTGGCATTTGTTAGGTAAATAATGTAAAGTGTGACATCAAAAGAAGTGTGACACCAAAAGAAATCTGACATTCCATGTTTCACGTTAATAGTAAAGACTAGATTTATATAGATGAAAAATATAATTTTGATAGTGGTCTTGTATTTAAAAGGAGGGAGTACATCACCTAGACGGTGATGTAAATATATCACCTGCTGGAGCAGTTTCAGAGGAGGGATGGTGTATTTTAAATCATCAAAAACAGCTAATGTAAAAAGAACAGCAAAGAAGTGTAAAAACAGGTGATGTAAAATACAGCATATATATGTAATGTAAAATAGTAGTGGTGATTAGTCTTAGTCTCTTAGATTAGACTAGATCTACACTTTTGCTATTTTGCACCCGGTTGTTTTTCAGTTTGGCAACAATCAAATTTTTTCCTGCCGTCCATTGTCTTCCGACACGATCACTTGTTATTTACTTCGGCAATTTTTTTCGAGTCACGTCGCTGTTGGTTTTCTCTGTGGTCCTTTTTATCGCTTCTTTTGAGGGTTCTTAGTTTGGGCTTGGTCTTATTTGTCTTTTGTGTTCGGGCTAACCAGATAGTCTTTCTCTTTTTGGGCTAGGCTTTGTTTTAAATAATTCCATATGATCATACAAGTATTTTCTTCAAATATTTTTGTACACGTTGACATGTTGGACTAGCATTTATAAGCCGTTGCCTGCTAGAGACAACTGATCACTCACATAGGATGGGAGTCCTACTTGCCACAAACTGAAGTTTTTTTCTCTAACACGTGGGCCATTTTACCTCATTTTTTTCCCCAATCTTTAACTACTTTTACATTTTTAATTTACCATTTTCTGTTTCATCGCCTACTTTCTTATCTCCATTTTATACACTGTAAATACATTGTACATACACTGAAATCCTAAGTAATTTAGCCTGTGTTTCACAGTGTATCAACACTAAGTAATTTAGCCTGCATTTCACATGACTGAAATGTTTTCCGTTTTATGCACTGTAAATATATTGTATATACACAGTAAACCATAAGTAATTAAGCCTGCATTTTACGGTGTATCACCACTAAGTAATTTATCATGCATTTCACATGACTGAAATGTTTTTCATTTTATAAACTGTAAATACATTGTACATACAGTGTAAAAAGGAGATGGACGACGAAGATGGGGAAGAAGGAAGATATATATCGGTGTCCCTTTGTTGGGCTGTTTCTTTAGATTTTGGCCCATTACTTATTCCGTGTGGAGATTCAACACGACCACCGATTTATTTTTCTGATCGTTTTTTTTCTTCAGTCGAGGGAAACAGGACGAAAGCAAGTTGCGAAAGGGGAAAATGGTAAAACAGCAACACATCCTCTCACTGGTAAAAAAAAATCGAGTGTTGACGAAAATAAAAACACTCGGATGTCAAATAGATAGTCCCTAGATCTATTGGAAAATTTGTGCATATTAGTAAGATGACATCCCGCCAACCTTTGGCCATCCCACGTTTGACCAGCATAAACCACCACGCCAATCAGCAACCTCGCGCTTTCCGGATGGCCCATCCCTCCCCGGCGGCGGCGGGCGGGTTCGTGCTGTGGCTGCACGGGTCCGTCGAGACGAGCGAGCGGAGCCGCGCCCAGGTCGCCCCCTACTTCTCCGCCGCCCCCGCCCTCCGCCTGTGCTTCCCCACCGCCCCCACCGCCCCCATCACCTAGAACGGTACGTGCGAGTGACCGAACGTTGTTGACGATTCACCTGTAATCGATCCTATCTCGCCCCTTCCTCTGCTCGATCGACTTCAGTTGCGATCGATGTTGTTGTTGTAGGTTGTCAGATCATGATCAATGCTTGGTTCGGCATCCCGGGGACCCCTATAACCGCGGTAATTTCCTTGCTCAGATAACCTGTGGTGACCCTGCATAACACTGCATGTTGTAGTATGCCAGTCGTTGATATAACATTCACGAAGTACCATTCCGCAAATATTACATCCCTCGGAGTAATACAACAGAACATAGCAGGTCCATAACTCATTCATTTATTATTACAAGCATAATGTACATATCATCTCGGAGCTCCCCTTGGGTCCTAAGAGGAATACTCCTGGGCAGGGCCGGTCCTGAGATTTTCGGGGCCCGGGGCGAAACTATAACCTAGGGCCCTAAAAACCTCAAATAGTAATTTATATATGTACATATGAAATATTAACGATAAATATTTAAATTATTTTTTACGCTAAAAATTGTGGGAAAATACCGCATTGCGTCATCTTCATTTTTTTTTGTAAAAGACATATGTGCTAAGAGTTCATGAATCATACAAAATCAATACTGATGCCAAATAATGTTTATAGTCTTAAAGTTTTGACATTCCAAGATGAAAAGTTGATGGCGAGGGATTGTCAATATCTATCTTACTGAAACGCATCCACTCTGACAAGAACCACGATGTGCCGATGGTGGTCGGTGTAGTGCAATCTCGTATCCATGAATATGTATAGTCTAATGGACGGTAGAAAACACGAAAGCACTCTCGCGGATTACATAGCAAGTATGTCGACCTACATTGACTCTCGCTTTGCAAAACTAAATAAGAAATCTGCACTTTTCAATTTGATTTTTTAAACCTTGAACAATATGGAAAGATAATACTGATTTTTAAATATTCTAAACAAATTAGTGTCACATATTAACACAAAGACACCAGGGGAACTAGGGGTTGGGAGAGGGTAGATGGATGTTTTGGTCGTGTGAGCCTTAGTATTGTCTGAATTGATATTTTCTTAGCGTGACTTTTTTTCACGTTGTGAGCGCACAACTGCTGAAGAATTAATTACCGGACCTGTCCTATGTACTTAACCCCTCATAGCTAGTTAAACGGAAAAAGGGCCCAAGCTGAACAAGCAAATAAAACCCAGTACGATATAAGCAAAGAAAAAGAGCCTTTCCAGCCCAACAAGCAGAATAACGCTTCGCTCTCCATCCTCTTCGGAACTGCACGATATATCTGAAAACTCTGCCATGCTCCAATGGCGCCGCCACATGACCTCTGCTGCTCCTACATATACCTTGACTATCCAAGAATTTGGGGCCCCCTGGTTTCTCGGGCCCAGGGGGGTCGCCCCGCCCCCCCCCCCCCCCCCCCCTAGGGCCGGCCCTGCTCCTGGGTTCGAGGCGAACCCAACTTAACTTATAATACAAGAGTCTTGCTAAGTGGTACATTTATTCCCTCAAGCAGCTAAGTACTAAGAGTTCGCACTGCTCGGTTACTACTACTACTACTCGGTTATTCTAGACTTGATCTCCTTCGGAAGCCTCCCCGGTTCCGTAGACTATAAGGTAGTCTACGTCTTCAACACCTCCAGAGAGGTCTGGTTCTTCATAGCCGATGATCTCGGCTCCTTCAGGGTTGTCGTTGTCCTCCTCCAGACGGTTCAGACAATCTAAGCAAGGGATTTAAGAGTGGGATGAGTACGAGCGTACTCAACAAGTTCATTATAGAAAAGAGGTGTTTAATGCACTAGCTACGATATTAGACCAGAAAGTCTAATACCAATGCAGGTTTTGATAAACATTTCTTCAAGAGATTGCTTTTATTCCGAAGAACTATGTCCGTCAGGCTTCACCGGTTTACTAGAACTTCATGGAGCTCCTTTGCGGCCGCGTTCGCAGTTCCATATCCCGGAACAGGAAGTGACAGGTCACGGTTCTTTACACTCTGCAGAGGTGTGTTGCTTTACCCATAAGAGATCTTAACCTTGGTGCCAACCGGGCAGCTTTCCCGTCCACACTTCCTATGGTGTGAGGCCCGGTATAAGGTCTAGCCAATCATGTTCCTCCGCTACCTCGAACACCAACCCTTTGTTGCATGCCCCGACCCTGTGTTCGCCGGTCCCATTATTCCCACTTACGGGTGGATCCCGACCACGACGACAGTCTGGGATCGAACCAAACTCCTCCGCCGGTAGCTGCAACCCATCCTAGACCGCAATACCGTGGGGAACTTAAGGCTTCCCCAGCCCACCGCTTGTTCCTCGGGCGACAAGTGTCTACGGACAATGCCGTGGGGACTTAAGGCTTCCCCAGCCAACCGCTTGCCCCCGACAGACACAAGTGTCTACGGTAAAGCGCGTCCGTTGATGTACGAGAGGTGGAAATACTTTTGACTACTCCGTCCCACTCCGGATCTTATGGTTAACACGGGTATTACGGCACAAGAATCACTGGACGACATTTGTTGTTTAATCCTAGATGGATATAAACCCTTGCAATGGAACCTCCACCATATCAACACAATCCATGGTTCCATTGCCCACCACATAGTCATATTCATAGTTATGAAAATAGTGGTTTTGGTTTTTTATGCAATAGTGATAACATAGTACTTTGCAAGTAATTTGGTAAAAATACTCGAACGACATGAGCAAGTGATGAACTTGCATGAACACTGCAAAGTGTTGCAGTTGGATGGTGTGGACTGACCCTTGTCCTCTGTTTCTGAAAAATAGCATCATTGTCCGATAAGGGCAATGGTTAAAGAAGCAATTATGCATGATTCAGCTTTTAGGGTTTGTTTCCCCCCTTCCGGTGTCTTATCATTTCATGTGAGAGGTGATTACTAAGAATGATTTAGGGATACTCTGTTTAGGGTAAAATACTACCTTGAAATGTTGTCAAGGTGTTTTTAAAGTCCAAAAGAATTTATGGACTTATTTTCATTATTGAAAATATAAAGTGTGATTTTAATGATTATAATAATCATCAAATTAGGACTTAATCTTATTTGTCTCCAAAAATTCCTTTTCATATTTTATTATGATAGAGAATTTTATACTGAGTAGTTTTCATTTTTTTAATTAATTGTTTAGAGCTATTATCCATTTTCTACTTAATTTCAAAGTTTCTGGTTTAAATGAATTTATGAAAAGACTAAATTGCCCCTTGGGCCCATCTGTCAGTGGAGCCCATCGGGTTGAGTCTAACCCGAGCCGCACCGATCGGCTCGGTCGGACTCGGTCGCCCCCTTCCTCACTCTCTCTCGCGAAACCCTAGCTCCCCGCGCTCCCGCGACACCCGCGTCGCCTGCGCCGCTGCCGAATTACTCCGGTCGCCTCCGGCCATCCCCGCCGGCGAGATCGGTCGCAAAAGAACGGCCGCTCGACGGTGTACCTATCGGTCCGCGTCGATCTGTGTTTCATCGCCGCCACCGCTCGCCCCCCAACTCATCTGCGACACGGCCGTGGTGATCCGCGGCGATTCGTCGCTCGCCGGTGAACCACACGCGGTGGTGCGGCCGTGTGCTTCGCCGATGTGGTCCTGGGGCGTTTGCGCCCGGCGACGCCTGGCCTGGCTGCGGCCTGGCGCTGCCGTGGTCGGCCCGTGCCGCCGTGCCGCCATGGGCACGTTGCGATGCTTCTGCTCCAGGTGCGTTCGCCTCCTTCTCTCTCTGTCTTGTTCTTCCTCTTCGTCTAGCCCCCACTACGGCTGTTCCATCTTTTGGGGATGTGACTGTGCCGTGCTGCTGCTACTGCTATGCTGCTTCTGTGCCTAAGCTGCTACTGTGTGTGCTGCTGCTGCGCTCTTCTTGCCATGGCCATTGCTTTTGTGGCCATGCCTATGCTTGTGATGCTGCTGCTACTGCTGGGTGATGCTAGCTATTATGTCTGTGCTCTCTGCTGCTGCAATTGTGAACTAGTGGCTGCTGCTCTACTCTCCATGGCCTAGCCTAAGCTGTGCTATCTTTGCTATGCATGATTATGTGCAATTTTCCTAAGCCATGTGCTTGCTTATGCTTGCATTTCTTGCTCGAATCTATCCCTGTGCCTCTGTTCTTGATACTACTCTTGCTAGACACTCAAGTGTATTCAATTATCTTGCCCTGGCTTGATTACTGTGTGTAATTCTTGCAATTATGCAAGAGCCAGTGTTTCTGATGGGCTAACCCTTGTGTTGTTGTTCATATTAATGCCCTATTGAGCATGCTTGCTACAAGGTATCACCATCCATAGATGGTTTGCTCCTGTATATGACTGATTTGATTATCTGTGATATATTTGTTCATGTCCTGTGGCTGATTAATTCATATTGTTAAGGTTTTGGTGCTAGGATTGATTCTAGCATGCTTTAGCATGCTCTAGCAAGCTCTGGTGATCAAATGATCATCACCTGCTTGTTGATTGCATGCTTACTTACTGCATGTGCATGTCTAGTGCTTATCCTGGTGTTTGTGTGACACCAAAGTCTGTACTGGTGCTTGCTCAAGCATCAGTTGCTGCTTGCAATGATCCAGTGGATCATCTGCAAGGCTCTGGTTAATCTATTGCTTGTATATTCATTTATCTGTGTTGTCTTGCTTGGCTAAGTGGATAAATGATGTGAACTGCTTGCAGTTATGATCATCTTATTGAGTTTGGTAGGGCTAGATGGATGCCAACACTTGGTTGTGTACCCTAGCCCTCCTTTTGAACCCTACAGGGTGATGATATCTGTGCATGGCTTCTCTGTTGGGATTGGTTAAGTGGTTGAGGTGGCATTGACAGCAATTCTTTGCTGTTAAGGTAGCTCCCACCCTTGTTGGCTAGCTGTGGCTTGATGAATACATCACTGGACAATCCCTTGTTGGATTATCAGTGATATTTGTTATTGACAAACAAGAATAGACACAATTTGTCTATCTGTCTGATGGTGTACTAGGTTTTAGGTGCTAGGTGACTTTGTTTGGCTAAGTAGGTTCATTTCCTTGCTGGATTGCCTTGGTTATGCCACTGACTTGGTCTAACCAGTGTTCCCTTGGTGATTTCCTATTGGCTACACCCATTTTTGCTTGCACCAACTGACTGGGTAGCCAGATGATGACACAAACAGGGTACTCACACCCTATGGCTTGTGTGTGTTTGATGCACATGCTTATTTATGAGCAAGACAGATGCTTGCTCATGATTCTATGTGAATACCTCACTACCAGCTCCTAGAATGAGTTGTTGGTGTAGAGGATTTCTTCTGGTTTGGTTGGTTTGCTTGCCCTGCTCCTCCTGGCAAGCTTGGGATGCTTGGTTTGCTTCTGTTGCTTACTGGAATAGGTTGAACATCTGTGGTTGTTCTTCCTGTTCTTGTTGTGCTTGCTGTTCTTGGTGTTCTTACCCTGGTGATGCTTGTCGATGAAATGGCTAGGGTTTGCTGTGAATAACTTTTATACTGGCCCTCTCCATGCCTCTCTTGGTCGACAGCACATGTCTGGTCACTTTGGTGACCCTCCCCTGGCTATGTGTGTGTGGCATGCATGCAGCACTCCCTGGCTTGCTGTTGAGCATGCACTCAAGCTGTGTAAGCTGCTTGTGTGTGTGTATGGGACTTGTGCAAGTGAGTGGATCAACTCGGCTGATCATGGTCATATCCTCTCCATTTAACATTTTCTTGCTAACCTGCCACTTGGCATAACTTGTATTTGGTCTTTGTGTGTGTGATTGCAGGGAACAATGTGATGCTCTGGATGAAGATCAAGGTCCTCTTGAGCAAGATCTCCATGATGATCATCTTGTGTAGTTTGGGATAGATCATTCACTTGTAATTTTCTTTCTTTTTCTTTTTCCTTTTATTCAATTTATGTAATGTGTTGTAATATTTCATATTTCTATTCTGAATATTGTAAATGACAATGTATCATGTGTGATTATCAATAAAGCTCCAATTTTCCTTAATGAGCTTTACTTTATATTTGTATTGTTCATATTCTTTATTCTTTATAATTTGTTTAATGAATTACCTCACATTTGAATTATGAGATATTCATTTGATGTTTGAATTTGAAATTCAAATGCAACTTAGGTTTGAATTCAATCATGCAACTTAAGTTGTAATGCACTTACTCTCCTCTCTTCTCAAAACCCTAAATTAGTTAGGTGAGATACAAGTTTGTCGCACTCTCGAAACCCTAACCCTGTACGGTGTCGAGAGACAAACTTGTCCCCCTTCGATGCAGTTTTGTTTTAAAAGCGCGAAATTTCCCCAGAATTTACGATGCAATGCACATCCCTTTCTAAAATCTACCCCTCTATCGTCTCTAAACCTGGGATATTACAGCCTTTCCCCCTTAAAGAAAACTTCATCCCGAAGTTGTGGTTGTAATACCTGAAGAGTTCGGGGTATGTTTTCCTCAGGTCTTCCTCTTTTTCCCAGGTGGCTTCTCTCTCGGGGTGATGTTTCCACTGTATCTTACAGTACTTAATAGCTCGATTCCTGAGTTGTTTCCAGTTCTCCTCGAGAATCTTCTCTGGCTTCTCGATGTAGGTCAAATCTGGTTGTAACTCGAGCTCATCATGTGACACTGGCTCATCTGGGGTCTTTAAACATTTCCTGAGTTGTGACACATGGAATACGTTGTGAACTTGGGATAACCTTCCCGGTAGTTCCAATTCAAAAGCTAACCCTCGGTTTTGACTCAGAATCTTGAAAGGTCCGATGTACCTAGGGCTTAACTTCCCCTTTACTCCAAATCTTTGGAGTCCTTTCATCGGGCTCACCTTGAGATATACCATGTCTCCAACTTGTGGCTCCCATGTTCTTCTCTTCTGATTGGCATAACTCTTTTGCCGACTTTGGGCTATCTTCAACCTATCTCTTATAATGTCAATGATTTGCTGCTTTTCCTTGACATAATCAGGATTAAACTCCTTGCTTGCTCCAGCTTCATACCAGCATATGGGTGATTGATACGTCTCCGACGTATCGATAATTTCTTATGTTCCATGCCACATTATTGATGATATCTACATGTTTTGTGCATACTTTATGTCATATTTATGCATTTTCTGGAACTAACCTATTAACAAGATGCCGAAGTGCCAGTTGCTGTTTTCTGCTGTTTTTGGTTTCAGAAATCCTAGTAAGGAAATATTCTCGGAATTGGACGAAATCAACGCCCAGGGTCCTATTTTGCCACGAAGCTTCCAGAAGACCGAACAGTCAACGAAGTGGGGCCACGAGGTGGCCAGGAGGGTAGGCGGCGCGGCCTCACCCTTGGCCGCGCCGACCTGTCTCCTGGGCCCCTCGCGATGCCCCCTGACCTACCCTTCCGCCTACAAATAGCCTTTGTCGCGAAACCCCCAGTACCGAGAGCCACAATACGGAAAACCTTCCAGAGACGCCGCCGCCAATCCCATCTCGGGGAATTCAGGAGATCGCCTCCGGCACCCTGCCGGAGAGGGGAATCATCTCCCGGAGGACTCTACGCCGCCATGGTCGCCTCCGGAGTGATGTGTGAGTAGTCTACCCCTGGACTATGGGTCCATAGCAGTAGCTAGATGGTTGTCTTCTCCTCATTGTGCTTAATTGTCGGGTCTTGTGAGCTACCGAACATGATCAAGATCATCTATCTGTAATTCTATATGTTGTGTTTGTTGGGATCCGATGAATAGAGAATACCATGTTATGTTGATTATCAATTTATATCCATGTGTTGTTTATGATCTTGCATGCTCTCCGTTATTAGTAGATGCTCTGGCCAAGTTGATGCTAGTAACTCCAAGAGGGAGTATTTATGCTCGATAGTGGGTTCATGTCTCCGTGAATCTAGGGGAGTGAGAGAAACCTCTAAGATTATGGATGTGCTGTTGCCACTAGGGATAAAACATTGATGCTATGTCCGAGGATGTAGTTATTGATTACATTACGCGCAATACTTAATGCAATTGTCTGTTGTTAGCAACTTAATACTAGAGGGGGTTCGGATGATAACCTGAAGGTGGACTTTTTAGGCATAGATGCATGCTGGATAGCGGTCTATGTACTTTGTCGTAATGCCCAATTAAATCTCACTATACTCATCATAATATGTATGTGCATGGTCATGCCCTCTTTATTTGTCAATTGCCCAACTGTAATTTGTTCACCCAACATGCTATTTATCTTATGGGAGAGACACCTCTAGTGAACTGTGGACCCCGGTCCAATTCTCTATACTGAAATACAATCTACTGCAATACTCGTTCTACTGTTTTCTGCAAACAATCATCTTCCACACTATACATCTAATCCTTTGTTACAGCAAGCCAGTGAGATTGACAACCTCGCTGTTTCGTTGGGGCAAAGTACTTGGTTTGTGTTGTGCAGGTTCCACGTTGGCGCCGGAATCCCTGGTGTTGTGCCGCACTACATCTCACCGCCATCAACCTTCAACGTGCTTCTTGACTCCTACTGGTTCGATAAACCTTGGTTTCTACTGAGGGAAACTTGCCGCTGTGCGCATCACACCTTCCTCTTGGGGTTCCCAACGGACGCGTGTCGAACGAAAAGACAATACGTCAACCACGCGCATCAAGCAAAATTTCTGGCGCCGTTGCCGGGGAGATCAAGACACGCTGCAAGGGGAGTCTCCACATCCCAATCTCTTTACTTTGTTTTTGTCTTGCTTTATTTTATTTACTACTTTGTTTGCTGCACTAAATCAAAATACAAAAAAATTAGTTGCTAGTTTTACTTTATTTGCTATCTTGTTTGCTATATCAAAAACACACAAAAAATTAGTTGCTTATATCTGCTTTACTTATTTCAACATGTTTCCTTTTAATTTTACCGTAAAAGACATGCCGGTAGGACGTGGGTCTATAATTGGAAGAAATAATATAGAAGAATTTTTCAATCATGTTAGTACCGTCGAAGATTTTGAAGATAGACACTTGGTAGAACTTGCTCCTACTTATGAAATTGCTGCTGCTGCTTTAGTTCGCATGTTGGAAACTAAATTTGTTAATCTCAATCCTATAATCCAACACATGTTTCTTACACTCGGTGATATGGAAGAAGGGGAAAAGAAAGATTTTGTTTTAGAAACCCTTCTTAGAGAATTTGGTGGTATAGCAAGAGAGGCTAGAAAAGTCTTTATTAAATATAAGATGCTTGGTTCTTATACCAATTTTGTTAGTCTCCTTGAAAAGATGGACATGGAGAGAATAAGGTACACTAATAATATTAATGATGGTGGGGAGATCAAAGCACCAATACCATGTAAGCTCCTAGCGATGAATGATGCACTAGAAAATAACTATGCTTGGCTTGTTCCTGAAAATTTGTTTGATGAGAGTAGCAAGCCCAAGACTAATGAAAAGGGAGCCGCGAAAACTTATGTATCCAACATACTATGCATGGTTGAGAAAACTCCACACCCCGCTGTAGATGCACCATTTTTCGATAACACTTGATGCACACTTTCTGCGCCTAGCTGAAAGGCGTTAAAGAAAAGCGCTTATGGGAGACAACCCATGTTTTTACTACAATACTTTGTTTTTATTTTGTGTCTTGGAAGTTGTTTAATACTTTAGCAACCTATCCTTATCTTAGTTTTGTGTTTTTTTGTGCCAAGTAAAGTCGTTGATAGTAAGGTTCATACTAGATTTGGATTACTGCGCAGAAACAGATTTCTTTGCTGTCACGAATCTGGGCAAAATTCTCTGTAGGTAACTCAGAAAATTATGCCAATTTACGTGAGTGATCCACAGATATGTACGCAACTTTCATTCAATTTGAGCATTTTCATTTGAGCAAGTCTGGTGCCTCAATAAAATTCGTCATTACGAACTGTTCTGTTTTGACAGATTCTGCCTTTTATTTCGCATTGCCTGTTTTGTTATGCTCGATGGATTTTTCGATTCCATTGACTTTCAGTAGCTTTGTGCAATGTCCAGAAGTGTTAAGAATGATTATGTCACCTCTGAACATGTATATTTTGATTGTGCACTAACTCTCTAATGATTTGTTTTGAGTTTGGTGTGGAGGAAGTTTTCAAGGATCAAGAGAGGGAGATGATACAACATGATCAAGGAGAGTGAAAGCTCTAAGCTTGGGGATGCCCCGGTGGTTCACCCCTGCATATATCAAGAAGACTCAAGCGTCTAAGCTTGGGGATGCCGAAGGCATCCCCTTCTTCATCGACAACATTATCAGGTTCCTCCCCTGAAACTATATTTTTATTCCATCACATCTTATGTGCTTTGCTTGGAGCGTCGGTTTGTTTTTGTTTTTGTTTTGTTTGAATAAAATGGATCCTAGCATTCATTGTGTGGGAGAGAGACACGCTCCGCTTTTGCATATGGACAAGTATGTCCTTAGGCTTTACTCATAATATTCATGGCAAAGTTTCTTCTTCGTTAAATTGTTGTATGGTTGGAAACGGGAAATGTTGCATGTGGTAGTGTATAATAAAATACTTGTAGAACATTGAGCTTTGATAACTTGATTCTTTGCAAATGTTTTGAGGTATTTAGATGGTAAGGCTTGCTGGATAAATAAGTTAAAATTAGTAGTGGATTGTTGTCTTTAAGCTTGTGCCGTACTACAAACTCTATTTAAATAGTTGAAGGCGTAGTTGGACTTGATAGCTTTCCATGTCTGAGAGTTCATCGTAATAACTAAGTTGTGCTGAAGGTCGAGGGAGCTAGCGGGGTACTTGTGCCACCGTGAACGGCCCTCCTTGGAGTAAATTTTAATCATGCTCTTAATGATGAACCTGCTAGTTGTTTGCAATAAGCTTGTGAGTTCTTTTTGACTAATGTTAAGCTACGGTTTTTGGCACTTCCACCATCCAAATTTGCTAGCCTCTTCGGTACTGTGCATTGCCTTTTGCTCACATTGAGAATTGTGCATACTTCGCCGGTACATCCAAACCTGTGGGAGAACTTTCTCTTGTTCTCCTACACATAAGCCCATACATCTCCTCAAAACAGCCACCATACCTACCTACCACAGCATTTCCATAGCTGTTCCGAGATATATTGCCATGCAACATCCATTTTTACATTACATGCCATGTTGTCATTTATTATTTATATATTGCTTTGCATGATCATATACAGCTGATGTGTGGTTTACCCATGTTACGCTAGATTATTGCACATCCTGCTACATTGGCAGAGGCATACAGTTTCATACATCATGTTTCATTCATTATGAGTTATTTGTACCAAAAAGTGTGTTGTCATATTAGGATGTTGCCCCTAAAAGTGAAAAGAGCCGTGGAGGCCATCAAAAAGAAAAAAAGAAGAAAGAAAAAATGAAAAGAAAGGAAAAAAGAAAAAAAAATAAAAAATAAAAAAAGAGAATAAAGAAAAAGGGGGCAGCATTACTATCTTTTATCCACACTTGTGCTCATGTTTTAGCACCCGCATTATTCATAGTCATCATTTGTGCTCATGTTTAGCACCTACATTCATATGAGAGAGTTTTCATGTTTTACTAGTATAACTATGTGGGGAATTTACACTATAGAACTTGGGTTGTATATTCCAATGATGAGCCTCCTCAAAAGTGCTCTAGGTCTTCGTGAGCAACCAAGTTGGATGCACCCCCACTAGTTCCATTGGAGAGCTTTCATACACATATAGCTCTATGTGCATCCGTTGCATGGCAATCACTACTCCTTGCATAGCATCGATCATAAGGCTTCCTCTTGTCTAATGGTCATTTACAGCTTTGCAAGCCTTTCTTCCATTTGGCCTTCCAAACCCCCATTAACGTTCTTTATGCCATAACATCCTGGTGCTAATACCAAATGCTTGCGCTCACCGGTTGAGTAGACTTCGAAACAGTCGATTCATGACGTTCATGTTTATGTTTACTTGACTGAATCCTTCTTATGTTGTGAAAATTTACTTGATGCTTGGAATGAAGGATAGAACTTCTATGCTGAATACTTAATACATCTTTAATGAACTTTGTACGGTTGCATGTCTTTAAAGCAATAGTTCATGAAAACTTCTAGCTTGTCTAACTCTTGCATTATCATCTCTTATATCAATATAGATACTTGCTTTGAATGATTTGATCTCAGCTCATATGTTTTACAATAGTATGATCAAGGTTATGATGGCATGTCACTCCAGAAATTATCTTTGTTTATCGTTTACCTGCTCGGGACGAGCAGAAACTAAGCTTGGGGATGCTGATACGTCTCCGACGTATCGATAATTTCTTATGTTCCATGCCACATTATTGATGATATCTACATGTTTTGTGCATACTTTATGTCATATTTATGCATTTTCTGGAACTAACCTATTAACAAGATGCCGAAGTGCCGATTCTTTGTTTTCTGCTATTTTTGGTTTCAGAAATCCTAGTAAGGAAATATTCTCGGAATTGGACGAAATCAACGCCCAGGGTCCTATTTTGCCACGAAGCTTCCAGAAGACCGAAGAGTCAACGAAGTGGGGCCACGAGGTGGCCAGGAGGGTAGGCGGCGCGGCCCCACCCTTGGCCGCGCCGACCTGTCTCCTGGGCCCCTCGCGACTCCCCCTGACCTACCCTTCCGCCTACAAATAGCCTTCGTCGCGAGACCCCCAGTACCGAGAGCCACGATACGGAAAACCTTCCAGAGACGCCGCCGCCGCCAATCCCATCTCGGGGGATTCAGGAGATCGCCTCCGGCACCCTGCCGGAGAGGGGAATCATCTCCCGGAGGACTCTACGCCGCCATGGTCGCCTCCGGAGTGATGTGTGAGTAGTCTACCCCTGGACTATGGGTCCATAGCAGTACCTAGATGGTTGTCTTCTCCTCATTGTGCTTAATTGTCGGGTCTTGTGAGCTGCCGAACATGATCAAGATCATCTATCTGTAATTCTATATGTTGTGTTTGTTGGGATCCGATGAATAGAGAATACCATGTTATGTTGATTATCAATTTATATCCATGTGTTGTTTATGATCTTGCATGCTCTCCGTTATTAGTAGATGCTCTGGCCAAGTTGATGCTAGTAACTCCAAGAGGGAGTATTTATGCTCGATAGTGGGTTCATGTCTCCGTGAATCTAGGGGAGTGAGAGAAACCTCTAAGATTATGGATGTGCTGTTGCCACTAGGGATAAAACATTGATGCTATGTCCGAGGATGTAGTTATTGATTACATTACGCGCAATACTTAATGCAATTGTCTGTTGTTAGCAACTTAATACTGGAGGGGGTTCGGATGATAACCTGAAGGTGGACTTTTTAGGCATAGATGCATGCTGGATAGCGGTCTATGTACTTTGTCGTAATGCCCAATTAAATCTCACTATACTCATCATAATATGTATGTGCATGGTCATGCTCTCTTTATTTGTCAATTGCCCAACTGTAATTTGTTCACCCAACATGCTATTTATCTTATGGGAGAGACACCTCTAGTGAACTGTGGACCCCGGTCCAATTCTCTATACTGAAATACAATCTACTACAATACTCGTTCTACTATTTTCTGCAAACAATCATCTTCCACACTATACATCTAATCCTTTGTTACAGCAAGCCAGTGAGATTGACAACCTCGCTGTTTCGTTGGGGCAAAGTACTTGGTTTGTGTTGTGCAGGTTCCACGTTGGCACCGGAATCCCTGGTGTTGCGCCGCACTACATCTCGCCGCCATCAACCTTCAACGTGCTTCTTGACTCCTACTGGTTCGATAAACCTTGGTTTCCACTGAGGGAAACTTGCCGCTGTGCGCATCACACCTGCCTCTTGGGGTTCCCAACGGACGCGTGTCGAACGAAAAGACAATACGTCAACCACGCGCATCAGTGATCTACACTTCCTTCCGTATAGAGCTTTGAACGGTGCCATCTTGATGCTGCTTTGATAGCTATTATTGTATGAAAACTCTGCTAGTGGCAAGTGCTCCTCCCATGATCCTCCAAAGTCTAGGGCATAAGCCCTAAGCATATCCTCTAGGATCTGGTTAGTTCTCTCGGTTTGTCCACCTGTCTGAGGATGATAGGCGGTACTATAGTCCAACTTGGATCCTAAAGCTTCATGTAATTGCTTCCAAAATACTGACGTGAACACGGATCCTCGATCTGACACGATATTCTTGGGCACTCCATGTTTACTCACGATCTCTTTGATGTACAGATCGATGAGTTTCTCTCCTTTATCCTGCTGATTTACCGCTAAGAAGTGTGCACTTTTCGTCAACCGGTCCACGATTACCCATATCATATCCTTCTTTTTATTTGTCATGGGTAGTCCGGTGATGAAATCCATTCCTATCTCCTCCCATTTCCATTCTGGGATTGGTAAAGGTTGTAACTTTCCTGCCGGACTCTGATGTTCAGCCTTCACTCTTTGGCCGGTATGGCATTCCGCCACGTATTGTGCTATTTCTCTCTTCATATTATTCCACCAGAATAACTCCTTAAGATCCATGTACATCTTTGTACTTCCCGGATGTATGGAGTATGGTGTTTGATGGGCTTCCCGGAGTATTACTTCCTTGATCTCAGCAATATCCGGAACGCAAATCCTCTTCTGGAACCATAGTGATCCTGATTCTCCTCGGTGGAATTCTGATGGTCTTCCTTCGTCAATCCTTCTCATCTCCTCCACGATGAATGGATCGTCCAATTGACCCATCATTATTTCATTCTTTAAGTTGCTCATCGGCTACTTGTAAAGCCGATAGCCCTTCATGAGCCTCTTTCTCCCAAAGTTGTATTTGGGCTTGGCTTATTTCCTTCCTCAACTCCGGTGATAACTCTTGTTCCACTCCTCCAGTGCTCTTCCTACTCAAGGCATCTGCTACAACATTAGCCTTTCCTAGAGTATAATTGATGGTCAAATCATAATCCTTGATTAGTTCAAGTCATCTTTTCTGCCTCATATTGAGTTCCTTCTGAGTGAAGAAGTACTTGAGACTCTTGTGATCCGTATAGAGCTCACACTTGGCTCCATAGAGAAAATGTCTCCAAGTTTTGAGTGCAAATACGACTGCTGCTAGTTCTAAGTCATGTGTTGGATAATTCACTTCATGAGGTCTGAGTTGCCTCGATCCATAAGATATTACCTTCCGTTCCTGCATGAGTACGCAACCCAATCCATGCTTGGATGCGTCACAGTACACGGTGTAATCCTTGCCAACTTCCGGAACTGCTAACACCGGTGCTGTGGTGAGTTTCTCCTTCAGAGTTTGAAAACTCTTCTCACACTCCTCCGAACATACGAATGGTGTGTTCTTTCTTAACAGCTTGGTCATCGGTCCTGCTATTTTGGAGAATCCTTTAATGAATCTCCGATAGTATCCTGCCATTCCTAGGAATCCTCGGATTTCCTTGACAGTCTTGGGTGCTTCCCAATCTAAAACTGCTGCTACCTTGCTCGGGTTAACAGCTATTCCATCTTTGCTAATGACATGACCAAGAAATTTGACTTGATCTAGCCAAAATTCACACTTTCTGAATTTGGCATAGAGTTGGTGTTCTCTTAGTGTTTGCAACACTAACCTCAGATGTTCAGCATGTTCAGTTTTATCTTTGGAGTATATCAAGATATCATCGATGAATACGATGACAAACTTGTCTAAATATGGCATGAAGATCTTATTCATAAGATTCATGAAGATTGCTGGGGCATTGGTTAATCCAAAAGGCACTACAAGATATTCATGATGTCCATACCTTGAGACAAAGGCGGTTTTCGGAACGTCTTCCTTCTTGATCTTAATCTGATGATAACCGGACCTTAGATCAATTTTGGAAAAGACTCCCGCGCCTCTAACTTGATCAAATAGATCTTGTATTCTAGGAAGTGGGTACTTGTTCTTGATTGTGACATTGTTCAAATTTCTATAGTCTCCGCACATCCTTCTACCTCCATCTATTTTATCCACGAAGATCACAGGTGATCCCCATGGTGAAACACTCTCTTGTATGAATCCTTTCTGTTCCAAGTCAACCAATTGCTCCTTAAGTTCTTTCAACTCCTTAGGCCCCATCTTATATGGTGCTTTAGCAATCGGAGCTGTTCCTGGAATTAGGTCGATAGTGACTTCTATCTCCCTATCTGGTGGCATTCCAGGTAATTCCTTAGGAAACACATCCTGGAATTCATTTACGACAGGTATATCCTCCAACTTCACCTCCTTCATGCTGTTCAGCTGTAGCTCGACTTCGATCTGTGTATGCTTGTCTCCTTGGTAGATCATTCTACTTCCATCGGGGCTTTTCAAGGACACAGTCTTGTTCACACAGTCGATCAATGCTCCGTTAGCTTCTAACCAGTTCATACCAAGAATGACATCAATGTCCTTCATCGGTAAAATGAACAGTGTCACGTCACAAACGCGCATTTATTGATCATGATGACTTGTTTTTGTTTGGTATGGGTTACTACTATAGTTCCCCCCGCGGAAAGTATGGTTATGGGTGTATCTAACTTAGTGCAACTAATCCCATGTTTGATGATGAATTGCTGAGAAATGAATGATGTAGTTGCACCAGTATCAAAAAGTACTTTGCCAGGATGAGTGAGTATCTGGAGCGTACCTATCACTGCCTGATCGGAGTTAACCACCTCCTCCAAGCTGGTGCAGTTTAATTTGCCGAAGGGTTTCTTGTTCTTCCAGTTCCCTCCAGCGTTTCCTCCTCTACTTCCTCCTCCTCCTGACTGACCTCCTCCAGTATTTCTCTTGGGGCAGTCCTTCAGCATGTGCCCTTCCTGGCGACAACCAAAGCATATTATCTTTGGCTTCCTGCAATCCTTGGAAAAATGTCCTAGAAGTCCACAGCTTGGGCAAACCATTTGATTTGCAGTCTAAAACACTTGGTTCCTCCTGTAGTTGTTGTTGTTGTTGTTGTACCTTGGCTTGAAACTCAAGCTGGTATTGGGCTTGTTGCTGACAAACCTCTTAGGCTCAAACTTGGCCTTTTTCCTCTTCTCCTCTTGCAGCTGCTTGAAGTCATCTTCAAGAGTGATGGCTACATCCACCAACTCTTGGAACTCAGTCGCTCTCATCATCCGGAGCTGAACCTTGAACTGGGGACTTAACCCCCGCAAGAACCTCTTCTTCTTGTCCTCGGTGTTGACCTCCTCAACAGCATACCGAGACAACTTCAAAAACTCCCTGACGTAAGTCAGGATAGCTTTATCCTTCTGCTCGAGACTTTCAAATTCTCGACGCTTCAACTCCACAATGCTTTCAGGGACATTGGATTCCCTGAACTTCCTTTTGAACTCCTCCCAGGTGAATACCTTCTCAGCCGGATATACGGCTACTATATTGTCCCACCATGATGCGGCAGGTCCACACAACAAGTGTGTTGCATAACGAACCTTCTCCAGGTCGTTACATCCAACGGTGTTGAGCTTTCGCTCCGCGTCCATCAGCCAATCCTCCGCGTCCATAGGCTCGGGCGCGTATGCGAAAGATGTAGGCTTTGTGTTCTGGAAGTCTGACAAGGTGACTCCCTGGTTCTCGGGTCTCTCCACCCTGTTCTGTTGCAGCAGCTTGATACGTCCAATTTGCATCACTATTTTATATCATAATTTGATGTTATTCATTGATATATTTCATATTTGGACATAATACTTATGTTATTTCATCTATTTTGCATGTTTCATGATTATTGGAGGATCGAGCACCGGAGCCAGGATTCTGCTGGAAAAAGCGTCATCAGAATGCAATATTTCGGAAGATCAACAGTTGATGGAAATGATATCAAAAATCCTATTTTTCCAGATGACGAAGTGAGCCAGAAGGGGGAGCTGAGGGGACCCGAGGTGGGCCCACCCCATAGACCGGCGCGGCCCAAGGCCTGGCCGCGCCGCCCTGTGAGGAGGGGGCCCACAGCCCCCTCTCGCCTCCTTTTCTTCGCGAACTCCTTCGTCCCGAAGACCTAAGCTCCAGAGGGTACCTCACGAAGAGTTACAGCCGCCTCTGCGAGGCGGAGAACACCAGAGAGAAAAGAGCTCTCCGGCGGGCTGAGATCCGTCGGGGAAATTCCCTCCGGGAGGGGGAAATCGACGCCATCGTCACCGCCATCAAGTTGGACATCATCTCCATCACCATCATCATCATCTTCATCATCATCACCGCCGTCTCCACCGCTGCACATCGTCACCGCCGTAGCAATTTGGGTTCGATCTTGATTGTTTGATAGGGGAAACTCTCCCGGTATTGATTTCTACTTGTTATTGATGCTATTGAGTGAAACCGTTGAACCAAGGTTTATGTTCAGATTGTTATTCATCATCATATCACCTCTGATCATGTTCCATATGATGTCTCGTGAGTAGTTCGTTTAGTTCTTGAGGACATGGGTGAAGTCTAAATGTTAGTAGTGAAGTATGGTTGAGTAATATTCAATGTTATGATATTTAAGTTGTGGTGTTATTCTTCTAGTGGTGTCGTGTGAACGTCGACTACACAACACTTCACCTTTATGGGCCTAGGGGAATGCATCTTGTACTCGTTTGCCAATTGCGGGGTTGCCGGAGTGATAGAAACCTAAGCCCCCATTGGTATATCGATGCAGGAGGGATAGCAGGATCTCAGAGTTTAAGGCTGTGGTTAGATTTATCTTAATTACTTTCTTGTAGTTGCGGATGCTTGCAAGGGGTATAATCACAAGTATGTATTAGTCCTAGGAAGGGCGGTACATTAGCACAGGTTCACCCACACAACACTTATCAAAACAATGAAGATTAATTAGCCGTATGTAGCGAAAGCACTAGACTAAAATCCCGTGTGTCCTCGAGAACGTTTGGTCATTATAAGTAAACAAACCGGCTTGTCCTTTGTGCTAAAAAGGATTGGGCCACTCGCTGCAATTGTTACTCTCGCACTTTACTTACTCGTACTTTATTCGACTGTTACATCAAAACCCCCTGAATACTTGTATGTGAGCATTTACAGTGAATCCTTCATCGAAACTGCTTGTCAACACCTTCTGCTCCTCATTGGGTTCGACACTCTTACTTATCGAAGATACTACGATACACCCCCTATACTTGTGGGTCATCAATACTATTTTCTGGCGCCGTTGCCGGGGAGTGAAGCTCTATTGGTAAGTGGAATTGGTAAGGGAAACTTCTACTGTTTGTGCTGATTTTATTTCTGCCTGCTGCCATAATTCATTATGGAGAGATCTCATTTTGAATGTTTATTTGGGAAATCTGCTACTACTGCAAAGGTAGTGGATGAGGCGCCAGGTGAGGAAGAGATACCATACAAAATACCTATTAAAATTATTGAACGTGTAGTGGATAACCGTTATACAGGGGATGGAACTGTCCACCCTGGAGATCATTTACTGTTCTTGCATGAATTATGCGGTTTATTCAAGTGTGCAGGTATTGCTATGGATGAAGTGAGGAAGAAACTATTCTCTATATCGCTGTCTGGTAAAGCGGCGCATTGGTATAAATTACTGGATAATGGGGATTCTCTTGAATGGAATGATATTATGCCCCGGTTTTATTCTAAGTTCTATCCTCCAAGTGAAACTCATAAGGATCGGAACCGCATATATAATTTTTGGCCTCATGATGGAGAGAGTATTGCCCAAGCTTGGGGGAGATTGAAGTCTTTAATGCTCAAATGCCCCATTCATGAGCTTCCTGGTAATGTTATTATTGATAATTTCTATGCAAGACTTTCTTTTGAAGACAAGACCTTCTTTGGATACTTCTTGTTCTGGATCATTCACGTGCAACAAAGAAGAGTTTAAAAGGGACCTTCTCAATCGGATCCAGGAAAATACTGAAGGATGGGAGAACGACAAAGATAGAGAATCAGGTATAAATTATGATTATAAATGCATTGAAGCTTTTATGGATACTGATAAATTTCGTAATATGAGTGCTACTTATGGTCTTGATTCTCAAGTTGCTGCAAATCTTTATAAAGCTTTTGCCTCTCATTATGAATTGCCTAAGAAGAATTTTGATAAGTATCATGAACCGTATAAAGATAAAATTGATTCATCTATTAATAAATGCGTTGTAGTTGAAACTGTTGATCATGTTATTCCTGAAGCTTATATTGAAAAAACTCCTTTCCCTGCTAAAATGAAGGAGTACTCTGTTATAAATAGTGCGGTTCATAAAAGTGAAAAGAAACCTATAGAACCTGAAGAACAAATAAAAGTTGAACCTGCTGTTGCAATAGTTAAAGATCTTGTGACTGAAAATGTGGAGGATGGTCATATTATTTTCTGTGAAGATGCTTCTAATATTGTTTCACATCCTAATAAGTCTAAGAAAGCTAGTGTTCCCATGCTATCTGTTAGAATTGGAGATCATTGTTATTATGGTTTATGTGATATTGGTGCAAGTATTAGTGCTATTCCTTATGAGCTTTACACGGAGATTATGCACGAAATTGGTTCTTGTGAACTTGAAGATATTGATGTGGTTATTCAGCTGGCTAATAGAGAAACTATTTCTTCAATTGGTATTGTTCGAGATGTGGAAGTTCTATGCGGTAAGATTAAATATCCTGCTGACTTTTTGGTACTTGGTTCTGCTGCTAGTGAATATTGTCCTATCATTTTTGGTAGACCTTTTCTAAATACTTGTGGAGCTATTATAGATTGCAAGAAAGAGAAAATTTTGACTAAATTTGCTGGTGAATCTTATGAGTTTAACTTCTCTAAATTTACCAAAACTCCTTATAAAATTGATCCGCCTAATAATGATTTTAAATTTGAACAGTGTGCATCTATTTCTCTTGCTCCTAATAATCCTTTGCAGCAACATTTGGAGAATAGCGGGAGTGAAGTTTTTAGGAAAGAAAGAGATGAGCTTGATGAAATTTTCCTTCGTCAACCTATTCTTAAGCATGATTTACCGGTAGAAGATCTGGGTACAACACCGCCACCAAAGGAAGATCCTGTCTTTGATTTAAAACCATTGCCTGATAATCTTAAATATGCTCATATTGGTGATAAGAAAATATATCCTGTTATTATTAGTTCTAAGCTTTAAGAGTTTGAAGAAGAAAGATTATTGGAAATACTGAAGAAGCACCGAGGAGCTATTGGCTACACTCTTGATGACTTGAAGGGGATTTCTCCCTCTATTTGCCAACACGCCATTAATATGGAAGATGATGCGAAGCCTGTTGTTGAACCTCAGCGTCGTCTAATTCCTAAGATGAAGGATGTGGTAAGAAATGAGGTATTAAGACTTCTTGAAGCTAGTATTATATATCCTATTGCTGATAGTAGATGGGTTAGTCCTGTGCATTGTGTTCCTAAGAAAGGAGGAATGACTATTGTTCCTAATGATAATGATGAGCTCATACCTCAAAGAGTAGTTGTAGGATATAGAATGTGTATTGATTATCGAAAAGTTAATAAAGTTACTAAGAAAGATCATTACCCTTTGCCTTTTATTGATCAAATGTTAGAAAGGTTATCTAAAAATACTCATTTTTGCTTTCTTGATGGTTATTCTGGGTTTTCACAAATTGCTGTTAAAACTAAGGATCAAGAGAAAACCACTTTCACTTGTCCCTATGGAACTTATGCTTATAGACGAATGCCTTTTGGTTTATGTAATGCTCCTGCTACTTTTCAAAGATGCATGTCTGCTATTTTTCATGGCTTTTGCGAGAGTATTGTAGAGGTATTCATGGATGATTTTTCTATCTATGGGAATTCTTTTGATAATTGCTTGCGGAACCTTGATAAAGTTTTGCAGAGATGTGAAGAAACTAACCTTGTTCTTAATTGGGAGAAATGCCACTTTATGGTTAATGAAGGAATTGTATTGGAACATAAAATTTCCGAGAGAGGTATTGAAGTTGATAGAGCTAAAGTTGAAGCAATTGAGAAGATGCCCTATCCTAGGGATGTTAAAGGTATTCGTAGTGTTCTTGGTCATGCTGGGTTTTATAGGAGGTTTATTAAAGACTTCTCCAAGATTTCAAAGCCTCTTACTAATCTTCTTCAAAAAGATGTACCTTTTGTTTTTGATGATGATTGTAAGGAAGCTTTTGAAACTCTAAAGAAAGCCTTAACAACTGCCCCTATAGTTGAACCTCCTGATTGGAACTTACCATTTGAAATTATGTGTGATGCTAGTGATTTTGCTGTAGGCGCTGTTCTTGGACAGCGAGTAAACAAAAAATTGAATGTTATACATTATGCTAGTAAAACTGTTGATGCTGCTCAAAGAAATTATGCTACTACTGAAAAAGAATTGTTAGCTGTAGTCTTTGCTTGTGATAAGTTTAGATCTTATATTGTTGATTCAAAAGTTACTATTCATACTGATCATGCTGCAATCAGATACCTTATGCAAAAGAAAGATGCTAAGCCAAGGCTTATTAGATGGGTACTTTTGTTGCAAGAATTTGATTTACATATTGTAGACAGGAAAGGTGATGATAATCCTGTTGCTGATAATTTGTCTAGATTGGAAAATATTGCTTATGATCTTGTTCCTGTTAATGATAGTTTTCCAAATGAATAATTGGCTGTAATAAAGGTGAGCTCGCGAGACAGTCCTTGGTATGCTGATTATGCTAATTTTATTGTTTCCAAGTACTTGCCTCCAACCTTTTCAGCTCAGCAAAGGAGGAAATTCTTTTATGACTTGAGGCATTATTTCTGGGATGACCCACACTTATATAAAGAAGGAATGGATGATATTCAGCGAAGATGTGTTCCCGAATATGAACAGCAAGAGATATTAAGTAAATGTAATGGTAGTGCTTATGGAGGACATCACGCCGGAGATAGAACCGCGCAAAAGGTTCTACAATCAGGTTTTTATTGGCCAACTCTCTTCAAAGATGCAAGAAAGTTTATTTTATCTTGTGATGAATGTCAAAGGGTTGGTAATATCTCTAGACGCAATGAAATGCCTATGAATTATACTCTTGTTATTGAACCGTTCGGTTGTTGGGAATTTGACTTCATGGGACCTTTTCCCTCTTCAGAAGGTAACACTCATATACTTGTTGTTGTTGATTACGTTACTAAATGGGTGGAAGCCATACCTACAAAAAGTGCTGATGGTGAGACCTCTTTAAGAATGCTTTTAGATATTATTTTTCCTAGATTTGGAGTTCCTAGATATATTATGACTGATGGAGGTTCTCATTTTATTCATGGTGGTTTTAGAAAAACTCTTGCTAAATATGGTATTAATCATAGAATTGCTTCCGCTTATCATCCTCAAACTAGTGGGCAAGTAGAACTATCGAATAGAGAGATTAAATCTATCTTGGAAAAGACTGTTAATAAAACTAGAAAGAATTGGGCTAGTAAATTGAAGGATGCACTATGGGCTTACAGAACTGCTTATAAAAATCCCATGGGAATGTCACCTTATAAAATGATTTATGGAAAAGCTTGTCATTTACCTTTAGAACTAGAGCACAAAGCTTATTGGGCAGTTAGAGAATTAAATAAAGATCCTAAACTTGCTGGTAATAAGAGGTTGCTACAATTGAGTTCTCTAGATGAATGGAGAAGTGAAGCTTATGAAAATGCTAAACTCTTCAAAGAGAAAGTTAAAAAATGGCATGATAGAAGGATTATCAAAAGAGAATTTAATATTGGGGATAAAGTCCTATTGTATCGGTCTCGTCTCAGATTCTTTGCAGGGAAATTACTCTCGAAATGGGAAGGACCATATGTTGTCGAGGAGGTGTATCATTCAGGAGCAATTAAAATTAGCTCTCTCCAAGGCAATGCCACGCAAGTGGTGAATGGACAAAGACTCAAGCATTATATCTCAGGTGATTCTTATAATGTAGATGTTGATATTATTCGAGTGGAAACACCGGAGGCTTTCATCAAAGGACAAATTGACAGTCCGCCAGAACTCGACTTTGAATAGGTAACAGTATTGGTAATAAAAAGTTCGCAATTTACTTTCCGAACAATGTTTTTGCTGTTTTTGGAAAATATGAAAAATTACGAGATCGAAACGGAGTGGAGGAGACGCACGAGGGCGTGCCCCCATAGGCCGGCGCGGCCTGGCCTTGGCCCGCGCCGCCCTATGAGCTGGCCGCCTCGTCGCCCCTTTCCAACTCTGGTTCGACCTGGTACTTTCCTTTTGTCGTGAAATTTTTTGCTATATAATCCCCCGGACCTCTGGAGGTCCGTATATCGCTTTCTCAACGTGTTTTGTTTCGAGCTGTTTCTGCCAGGATCTGTTTTCATTCTAGAAGCACCATGGTCTCCAAGAACAAGGGCAAGGAGCTTTCGGATGAAGATATTCAAGATCCCGAGTGGAAAGAGGTGGACAAGAGCGTCAAGGAAGAGGATGAAGAAGAGGTGGAGGAAGACTCGCGCGCACACCCGCGTGCTACCATCGCAAGCATCAAGGTGGTGGATAACCCTTTTAGTGCAAACAAGAGCGCAAGAATTCGCACCGGAGGAAGGGTTCCACATCATTACCTAGCTCCGAAGACATCTTTCTCAGGCACTCACCATCCCTTCCGCAATCTAATTTTTAATAGTCAAATTGAAAGGACTCCCAGGGCACCATTGCCTAGCAATTGGGATATAGATCGTTCTAACACTGCAGGAAGGATGAAGCCTGAGGGTGAAGAGTGGGGAAATAACTCCAAAAGTTGGGACTCGCCGTCGGACATGCTTCTTAACCGCGTCGAGCACAATTCGGAGATGATTCGCAACCTCACGTACAAGATTGATGAGCTTCAGGAGCTTGTTGAGAAGCTTGTCAGGAATTCATCACCACCATCGCCGAAGGAGTAATTCATCATCGGTATTGGCATCCCCTTGGTTTGTTCCAAGCTTGGGGGAGTGCCGCGGTATCACATCATCACTATCTTTTACTTTTTACTGTCAAGTAGTGTCATATCATGAGTAGGGAAGTTATCATATAAGATGGGTTGCACTATGGAAGTATCTCTCCTTTAGTTGGTTGTCTATGTATCCCTTGGTGTGAGTTATCGTTATGGAATATTAATGAGAAGTCTTATCATTTACATATTGCACATCTTATTTTAGTTTACAATCTCTATTATACGATTTATCTTGTTGTTAGTATTGGTATCACTTTGGGAGCATTGAATAAATCTATTTGGTTTTGGCAAACTTAGCATTGGTCAATAGCAACAACACTTTGAGGTTTAAGTAGAAAAGAGGAATACATGTAGTTGTTTCATTGTCTTCCTTTCTTGTTAGCTCATAGCTTATTATTCTGAAGTTAAAATTGTTTATGCTTACGAGGAAGATGCATGATTATTTCTATCACATGTATATTGGTTTGCTTCCTTCAACTCTTATGCTTGCTAATTAACCTTGCTAGCCAAAGACCTGTACTGAGAGGGAATACTTCTCGTGCATCCAAACCTTAACCCAAACCTATGCCATTTGTGTCCACCATATCTACCTACTACATGGTATTTCCTGCCATTCCAAGTAAATACTTCGTGTGCTATCTTTAAACAATTCAAAATTTACTATCTCTTATTTGTGTCAATGTTTTATAGCTCATGAGGAAGTATGTGGTGTTTTATCTTTCAACCTTGTTGGGCAACTTTCACCAATGGACTAGTGGCTTCATCCGCTTATCCAATAATTTTGCAAAAAGAGCTGGCAATGGGATTCCCAGTCCCAAATTAACTTAACTAAATAGACACTCCTCCATGGTATGTGATTGATGGACGGCACCCGAAGGATTCGGTTATCCATGGCTTGTGTAAGCAAAGGTTGGGGGGAGTGTCATCATAATAGAACTAAAATAAAAAGGCACTCCTTCATGGTATGAGATTGTTGGCAGGAACCCGAGGATTCGGTTAGCCATGGTTTGTGAAAGAAAGGTTGGAAGGAGTGCCACACAAAATAAAATGAAATGGGAGCCGCTCTTTGAAGGTTTGTCTGGCAAGGGGGTTAGAGTACCCGCTACCAGTCGTTGACAACAACAAACACCTCTCAAAATATTACTTTTATTCTCTTTATATGATTTCAAAACTGAAAAAGCTCTAGCACATGATTTAATCCCTGCTTCCCTCTGCGAAGGGCCTGTCTTTTACTTTATGTTGAGTCAGTAAACCTATTTCCCTCCATCTCAAGCAAGCATTTGAGTAGTTGTGATCAAACCATTATATTGTGATTTGTTTCATCATGTCTTTTATTCTTCCTTGTTTAGTACAAGTTTTATCTGAATGAATATAGCTTTGCAAGTTATCAATGATCGTGAGGAGACTATTATAATTGAGTATGCAAGTTGTGCAATGTAAACTTTAACATGAGAGCGCTGCTCAATAGATAAGAATAACCTGCTAATTGTTCTCTGACCAAGAACGAAGTTTGCCATCACCAACTATGATTTCTTATGCACCTTTATTTGTGATTACCTTATACTTGTTTCAAGTTGAGTTATATGAGGAAGTTGTTTACTAGAATGTCTTGTGTGAATGAATATGATGCTTCTTGTCCGTATTTTATTGATCGACTCTTCACTCCATAAACATGTGGTCCTGTTTACCGAGTTCAGTTTTGCTTGGGGACAAGCGAAGTCTAAGCTTGGGGGGAGTTGATACGTCCAATTTGCATCACTATTTTATATCATAATTTGCTGTTATTCATTGATATATTTCATATTTGGACATAATACTTATGTTATTTCATCTATTTTGCATGTTTCATGATTATTGGAGGATCGAGCACCGGAGCCAGGATTCTGCTGGAAAAAGCGCCGTCAGAATGCAATATTTCGGAAGATCAACAGTTGATGGAAATTATATCAAAAATCCTATTTTTCCAGATGACGAAGTGAGCCAGAAGGGGGAGCTGAGGGGACCCGAGGTGGGCCCACCCATAGGCCGGCGCGGCCCAAGGCCTGGCCACGCCGCCCTGTGAGGAGGGGGCCCACAGCCCCCTCTCCCCTCCTTTTCTTCGCGAACTCCTTCGTCCCGAAGACCTAAGCTCCAGAGGGTACCTCGCGAAGAGTTACAGCCGCCTCTGCGAGGCGGAGAACACCAGAGAGAAAAGAGCTCTCCGGCGGGCTGAGATCCGCCGAGGAAATTCCCTCCGGGAGGGGGAAATCGACGCCATCGTCACCGCCATCAAGTTGGACATCATCTCCATCACCATCATCATCTTCATCATCATCACCGCCGTCTCCACCGCTGCACATCGTCACCGCCGTAGCAATTTGGGTTCGATCTTGATTGTTTGATAGGGGAAACTCTCCCGGTATTGATTTCTACTTGTTATTGATGCTATTGAGTGAAACCGTTGAACCAAGGTTTATGTTCAGATTGTTATTCATCATCATATCACCTCTGATCATGTTTCATATGATGTCTCGTGAGTAGTTCGTTTAGTTCTTGAGGACATGGGTGAAGTCTAAATGTTAGTAGTGAAGTATGGTTTAGTAATATTCAATGTTATGATATTTAAGTTGTGGTGTTATTCTTCTAGTGGTGTCGTGTGAACGTCGACTACACGACACTTCACCTTTATGGGCCTAGGGGAATGCATCTTGTACTCGTTTGCCAATTGCGGGGTTGCCGGAGTGACAGAAACCTAAGCCCCCGTTGGTATATCGATGCAGGAGGGATAGCAGGATCTCAGAGTTTAAGGCTGTGGTTAGATTTATCTTAATTACTGTAAGGGTATTTTACCCTTATCCATTATTTTGGTATCTATGACACCGTGCTAGAGTATTTGGACTAATACATGCCTACAAGATGACTTTCAGGTATTAGCCAAAGAG
The DNA here is from genome assembly GCF_019359855.2 of Lolium perenne. Taxonomy (NCBI): domain Eukaryota; kingdom Viridiplantae; phylum Streptophyta; class Magnoliopsida; order Poales; family Poaceae; genus Lolium; species Lolium perenne. The sequence goes on from NC_067245.2 coordinate 330,054,894, forward strand.
GTATGATGGTGTAGCAATGGAACAAAAGGCAACGGGAGACCCCCCCAATTCGACGAAAAATCAGCTAGTTTTTCGTAGCACAGTCGGTCACAGATCCGGTCGGACCGGCCCTGGCACCGGACAGCCCGGTCACCAACCGGACCCAGAACCGGTGCCATCCGGGCAAGTTCCAGTAAAGAAGGCGAGCCCTCCAGTCTGCGTCCGGTCACCAGCCCGGTTTCGGACCGGCTGCTCCGGTCCATGGCCCGGTCTAACCGGGCACCAGACCGAGCGGCCCGGTCAGCAACCGGACTCTGCGCCTGTGACATCCGGGCGCCATCCAGTAAGCTCAGAAGCCTGCCCGGTCAAGACCCGGTCCCAGCTCCGGTTGGAAACCGGCCGGCCCGGTCTGTGGCCCGGTCTGACCGGGCTGTGGACCGGCCTGTCCGGCGCCAAATCCGGTTGACCGGGTTTCTCGAAGAATCTGCTGATGTGGCAAGTGACCAACGGCCGTATTTCGAAGAACACTATAAATAGGTCTTCTCCTACCTCTGAACAGTTAGGCACTACACTACAAGCTGTTCTTGAGCTCTCTCTCTCTTACTCCATTGCTAGAAACACCAAAAGCCTCAGATCTCCCTCCTCCTCCACCCAAACTCAAATCCCTCCGGGGAATCATTAGAGGAGGACCCGATCTACCGTTCTACCAAGCCAAATCTCATTCCCCCTTGTATTCATTGAGAAGCTTGCTTCCTAGGGTTCCTTGGAAACCCTAGGTAGGCAAGAGGAGTCCGGAAGCATCCGGGCTGTGGATTTGCTCCGGGCAAGATTGTGAAGGTTTGGAGGCTACCTCAAAGTCTACCACAAGTGAGTGAGCTATTCCTTCGTGGGATAGGCTCCGGAGAATAGGGTGAGCCTTCGTGGCGCGGGGAATCCTTCGTGGGACCTCCACTCCTCCAAACGTGACGTACCTTGTTGCAAAGCAAGGGAACACGGGAATACATCCTCGTCTCCGCGTGCTATCGGTTATCTCTAACCGAACTCCTTACTTGTGATTTAATCGCTCGTGAGAGCCTTCGTGCTCGAGTTAGTTGTATCCTCATATAGGTTGCTTCACCTAGTTTGCATTAGGCTCATCTTTATATTCCGCAAAGCCTAATATTGCAAAGAAAGAATTAAAATTTGTAGAAACCTATTCACCCCCCCCTCTAGGTTTACCATCTCTATACTTTCAATTGGTATCAGAGCCTGGACTCTTATTAAGGGCTTCACCGCCTTAAGAGTGAGATGGATAAACTCTTCGAGGGTCTAGATGACGACTCTAACCTTTCGGTTAAAGAGATGAAATCTAGATTCTTGGCATATGATGCCGAGAAGAAGAAAAGGGAGGATGAGCTACAAAACCAAATGACAGAAATGACTGCCATGCTTAAGAACCTAGCTGCGGGTGGAACTTCTAGTGGGGCTTCGGCCTCTAAGGAAACCTACCATGATGTTAACCATGACTATCCCAGAAACACTTCACCCATGCCTCATATAAACCATAGTGGGACCGTTCCCCATTACGATGGAACTCACTTTCCACATTGGAAATCTGCTATGGAATCTCATATTCGCAGCTGCAGTGTGGAGCTATGGGAGCTCATTGTTCATGGACATCGGGAGCCACAAGATCCTACTCGGTTGACCTCCACCGAGTTCTACAACCGTCAACTCAATGCATCCGCACGTGACAAGATTAGAAGTGGCATCAACCGCAAGCTTCTTGATCAAGTCGATGACATTGTCTCCGCTAAAGAGTTGTGGGATCGGATCGTAGTACTCCAAGAGGGAACCGATTTGATCCAATCAGCTCTCTATGAGACCGCAAAGCAAGAGGCCTACCAGTTCATGATTCGAGATGGAGAATCCGTATTCGATGCCTATGCTAGGCTTGGTGCTCACGAAAGTAAGGGTCAAGGGACTTGGTGCCGAGAAGTACAATGACGGATTCGAGATGAACGAAGCCTTCATAAAATCCAAGGTCATTGCTATGATTGCCGTCAAACAAGAAGACACCAACCTTGGACTCAACTTGCAAATCATGACCAAGAGTGCCGATCTCAACTCCGATGATCTAGTCTCCTATGTGGCCGCCAATGAAAGCATGGCCAAAGCCGGAAAGAGGCTCAAGGTAATGAACCGTGTTGATGAAGCCTCACACAACCATGAAGCGTCACACAACCTTGCTCTCAAAGCTAGAGCCGACCATGAAAGCAACGAAGACTATGAAATTGAAGAAGATGAAGAGATGACTTCAACTAGTGACATTGCTACCGACTTTGCTTTCTTTGCCAAGAAGTACAAGGTCAAGTTCCCAATGCTCCTCAATGACAAGAAGAAGAAGAGAACTTGCTACAATTGTGATGAAGATAACCACTTTGCAAATGAGTGCCCTTATGAGAAAAGGGTAGACAAGCCAAAGTTCATCAAAGGGGTCAAGCCAAGATTGAAGCCGAACCCAATCAACGATCGGTACAAGAAGAACAAGGGAAGAGCTTTTGTTGGGGCCGAGTACTTGTCCGATGAAGAAGAGGAAGATGAGGAGAAGGAGGCCGGAGTGGCCGGTTTAGCTTACTCTAAGCCCGGGTCACTCTTCACATATGACTACTCCAAAGATTACTCCACGGAGAATGATGTTGGCTCTTCCTTCATGGCAAGAACAACTCAAGATGATGACTCCGATGACTCTCCCTCCTCTCCAATCATTGGCTCTTGTCTTATGGCAAGGGAAACCAAGGTAATGGAACCTCCACCTTCCCTATCTAGTGTTCTTGATGATGAAAACGAAGATCAATAAGAATTAATTATGCTTAAGGAACTATATGATGTTAGATGCACCCTTCGTGGTGAAGCTCTTGTCAAGTTTGATTTCTTGATGGACTCACTCAAAGAAAAGGATGAGTCCATTGAGGAATTAGAATATCAATTGAATGAGAAGGAACGGAGATTCAATCTCCTAAGACAAGAGCTAAACACCGAAAGGTGCATATCTCAAGGCCTTAAGCAACAAATTGAAACTTATGAACTTGATAAAGTTAAGGACCTAGAAACTATTGATAGGGCTCAATTATTGACCCAAGAGCTCAATGCCTCAAAGGAGGAACTTGAAGTTGCTCATGCTTCTCTCACTAGGGATCTTGACCACCTTGAAAGAGCTAACAAGCTTGTCAAGGATGAGCTCAAGAAACTTGGAGAGAATCATGATCTACTTCAAGAATCCTACAAAAGGGCTCTTGGATCAATGAAGGATCCCATTGATGTTGAAAAGCTTGCTTGTTCCTCCATTTCCTTTACTAGTGAGCATGCTAAACTTGTTGAGGAACATGTTCGTTTACAAGAGGAATTTTCTTTGCATGTTGAGACCAATGCATACCTTGAGTCCTTGGTGACCAAATATGGTCTTGACTATCATCCTAATGAATCTTCTTGTGAGCAAGCATCTATTCTTGAGGAAAATGTTAGGCTAACAAAGGAACTTGCAAAGTTCACCACCGCCAAGAACAAGATGGGATTGGATGACCTCTTGAGTAAGCAAAGGTCAAACAATCAAAAGTATGGACTTGGATATACTCCCAAGTCCCACAAGAAGAACAACTACAAGAAGGAGAAACCCGCTCAAGATAAGAACAAGAAGGTCACTAACAATGGCAAAACCTCAAAGGGCAAAGCCACCTGTGGTGACCGCACGGGGCCAAACGATCACTATGCATTATTTGTTGATTATTATGGTGATGTCTATGCTAACTATGTTGGCCCTCCTAATGGCTATGCTTATAGAGAGTACTCAATTTGGGTACCAAAAGATATTGTTGCCATTGCAAAGGAACCCATTAATCGATGGGTTCCTAAATCCTCTACTTGATTTTGTAGGGGTATTCCTCCGGTGGTCCAAAATGGGTGTTTGATAGTGGATGCACCAATCATATGACCGGAGGAAAAGGTGTGCTTGATCAATTCATTGAAGATATCAACAAGAAGTCAAGCATTACCTTTGGTGACAACTCAAAGGGAAAGGTACTTGGGTATGGCAAGGTAGCAATCTCTAAGGACTTGTGCCTTGAGACGGTTATGCTTGTTGAACACCTTGGCTATAACTTACTTTCTATATATCATCTTGCCGATGCCGGTTACAATTCATATTTCACTAAGTATTATGTGCAAGTCTTTAGGAGTGACAATCTCAAATTGGTCCTTGTTGTATATGTGGAGAACAACCTTTACGTGGTTGACCTCTCGAAAGAGAGCCCCTCCTTCTCCACATGTCTAATGGCGGCCAAGCATGACGAAGGATGGTTGTGGCATCGCCGCCTTGGTCATGTTAACATGAGGAATCTTAAACAACTCCTAAAGGGTGAGCATATTGTGGGACTAACCGGCGTTTCTTTTGAGAAAGATCGTGTTTGTAGTGCATGTGTAGCCGGAAAGCAACTCAAGAAGAAGCATCCCATCAAGAGTATTGTTACCACATCTAGGCCTTTGGAGCTCCTTCATTTGGACCTCTTTGGGCCATCACATTATGATACTCTTGGTGGGAGCAAGTATGGACTTGTCATTGTTGATGACTACTCAAGATATTCTTGGGTCTTTCTTCTTAAGTCTAAGGACGAGACCCATAGAGAGTTCATCACCTTCGCCAAGAAAGCTCAACGTATGTATGAATCCGAGATCAAGGCAATTAGGACCGACAATGGCACCGAGTTCAAGAACTACACTATGCAAGAGTTTGTGGATGATGAGGGCATCAAGCATGAGTTTTCGGCGCCATACACCCCTCAACAAAACGGTGTTGTTGAAAGGAAGAACCGGACTATCATTGAGATGGCAAGAACCATGTTGAGTGAATTCAACTCACCCCACAACTTTTGGGGAGAAGCCATCTCTACGGCCGTCCACTACTCCAACCGGCTCTTCCTCCGTCCCCTCCACAACAAAACCCCATACGAGCTCCTTACCGGTAACAAGCCTAATGTCATGTATATTCGTGTCTTTGGATGCAAATGCCTTGTTAAGAACAACAAAGGAAAGCTCGGTAAATTTGAAACTAGAACCATATAGGGTATATTTGTTGGATATGCGGAGAACTCTCATGCCTATAGATACTACAACCGGTCCTCCGGGACTATTGAAGTATCTTGTGACGTGGTGTTCTTGGAGGATAATGGCTCCCAAGTGGAGCAAGTTGTTCCATGTGTTGCAGGTAATGATGATGATCCATCTAGTGCCATCAAGCATATGGGCATTGGACACATCCGGCCCATGGAGGTTCATAATGATGATCAAGATGATGGAGTAGATGTCTCAAGCACGCCACAAGTGGAGCCTAGCTCAACTCAAGCCGAACCATCAAGTGCAACTCAAGAACCATCCTCTACTCAAGATGAGTCTCAATCCGAAGAACAAGAAGAAGATCCTCATTCCATGGAGCAAGATCATGATGACGATCAAGAAACATCCTCAACTCATGATCAAGCTCAAGTGGTCCCTCATGATCAAGTACTAGCAAGAGATGAATTCATTGATCATGAAGGAACCATTCGGAAGATCAAGGCCGCTACAAGGGCAAGTGACATGAAAGTGGATCAAGTCCTTGGTAGCATCTCAAGAGGAGTGGTAACTCGTAGACACCATGCATTACTTATCACTTATTGTCAACATCATGCTTTTGTGTCTAGTTTTGAACCACTTAAGGTACATGAGGCCTTGGTCGATCCGGATTGGGTAATTGCCATGCAAGAAGAATTGGAGTGTTTCACTCGTAATGAAGTATGGTCTCTAGTTGAGAGACCCAAGGATCATCGCATCAATGTCATTGGGACCAAATGGGTATTCAAGAACAAGCAAGATGAGAATGGCATTGTTATACGAAACAAAGCAAGGTTAGTGGCGCAAGGGTTTGCCCAAATAGAAGGTATGGATTTTGAGGATACCTTTGCGCCGGTAGCCCGTCTTGAAGCTATTCGTCTTTTGCTTGCATTTGCATCTTTCCACAATTTCAAATTATATCAAATGGATGTGAAAAGTGCATTTTTGAATGGTCCCCTAAAAGAAACCGCATATGTGGCTCAACCCCCGGGTTTCGAAGACCCATGCCGACCCAACCACGTGTATTTACTCCATAAGGCACTCTACGGTCTCAAGCAAGCTCCACGTGCTTGGTATGAGTTCCTTAGGGATTTCTTACTACATGATGGGTTTTGCATGGGTACGGTCGATTCCACCCTTTTCACCAAGCGGGTTAAAGGGGGTGGCCTCTTCATATGTCAAATATATGTTGATGATATTATTTTTGGTGGAACTAACCCCAATCATAACAAAGCTTTTGAGCTATTGATGACTAGGAAATTTGAGATGTCCATGATGGGAGAGTTGAAGTTCTTTCTAGGCTTCCAAGTGAGGCAACTTGCAAAAGGCACCTTCATCTCTCAAGAAAAGTATGTGAAGGACATGCTCAAGAAATTCAACATGACCAATGCAAGTCCAATGAAGACACCCATGCCCGTAAAGGGGCAACTTGGTTCATGTGACGGTGAGAAGGATGTGGACATAAAGGTATACCGCTCCATGATAGGATCCTTGCTCTACCTTTGTGCCTCTAGGCCGGATATCATGCTAAGTGTAGGGATGTGTGCTCGTTTTCAATCCGCTCCCAAGGAGAGCCATTTAGTGGCGGTCAAACGGATACTAAGATACCTTGTTCTCACTCCTACTCTCGGGCTATGGTATCCAAAGGGGTCAACCTTTGAACTCATTGGCTATTCGGATTCCGATTGGGCCGGTGATAAGGTTGATCGGAAGTCTACCTCCGGGGCTTGCCAATTTATTGGCCGGTCATTGGTGAGTTGGTCATCCAAGAAACAAAACTCCACCGCCCTATCCACCGCCGAAGCCGAATACATATCCGCGGCATCTTGTTGCACTCAATTGTTATGGATGAAGCAAACCTTGAAAGACTATGGTGTGTCTCTTGGTACGGTGCCTCTTCTTTGTGACAATGAAAGTGCAATAAAGATCGCCAACAACCCGGTTCAACATTGTCGCACCAAACATATTGACATTCGCCATCACTTCCTACGTGATCATGTTGCCAATAAGGATATTGATCTCACTCATGTGGGAACAACCTACCAATTGGCGGATATTTTCACTAAGCCTTTGGATGAAGCCCGCTTTGTTAACTTGAGAGGAGAACTTGGTATTCTTGATCCTAAAAACTTGGATTGATTAACTTCTTGCACTATATTCTTGCATTTATCTTGCTATCTAGCTTAGAGGCATAGCACATATGGGGATAGTCATTCTACCATATCTTGGTATGATGCATACCTATGTGTGCAACATAAATAGACCAAATGTCATTATATGGACCCAAGCATGTCTCTTCGAGGTCTCATGACATTTGCGCTTTCACATAGGGGGAGTAATCCCCCGCCCCTCATTGAGCCTTCATTACAACTTGATTTGACTATATAAGGCCAAATGATCTTATTGCAAAAACTATTTCAAAATGCTCTTATGATTCTTGATATACTTCGAATCATGCCCATTGTAGCTATTTGCATCTTGTTTGCATTTTCACTCCAATGGGTATGCCTAGAGAACTTTGTGTTTTCCAACCCCATGTCTATGCTCATCTCATCATCATCTATCTATCTATATGTACATGTCATCATTTGAGTACTCACACACATTTACACAAAGAATAGGGGCAAAACGAGGCAAAATGACACATTTTTGGGAAAATTGACTCTGGCCGGTCACTGGCCCGGTTGGACCGGCCTGTGCGCCGGATCGTCCGGTCCAGCAGCCCGGTCGACCGGGCGCCCGACCGGCCGTGCGGGCTGTTATGTTTTGGAGAGGATACCCCTTGGGGATCTTCTTCCTCATTATCCCCCACCTCTCAAACCTCCATGGCCGCCGCCTCCACCATCTCCACCACGCCCTAGGCACTTCCCACCACTAGATTCTCCCCAAACTTCACACAACCATAGATCGGGATCTCTCAAGCATCTTCACCAAAGGATTTGGTCTCCCTCAATCTATTTTGGGAGATCTTGGGGATTTGGTCCTTAAGCCTTCTTCACAAGTTCTTCTTGCTCACTTGGGCAAAGAGGACGATGTCTTCGGGTAAATCCTTCTCCCTATCCCTCTCCCTCTTGCTTTCCCCTCTCACATTGCCAATTTTTGAGGAAAGTTGAGAAAAGTTAGGGTTAGGGTTAGTAAGTCCTCATGCCACCTAGAGTGTCACACCCCTCCTATGCACATTGTTCACTCTCCTGGTATAATCTATGTTCAAGTTTGTGAGTTTTTGCATGATTTTGTGTCGAATTTCTGGGCAAACATCACAACTCAGCATGACCCGGTCTACAGCCCGGTCAACCGGCCTCTCGACCGGCTGGTCCGGCGCAGCGCCCGGTCAACCGGATGGCCAACCGGCTCGTCCGGTCTGTCGTCCGGTCGGACCGGCCCCTGCGCCGGCTCGCCCAGCTTTTTCGCATGATCTCGTCGAAACACTTGAATATAGGCTATGCTTTTGGCTTCCTCATATATGCTGATGACATGTACACTTACCTCTTTGCTATCCTCGCCCTATTTTGCTGATTCACAGGTGATGAATGGACTGATGGGGACCGTGGCACTGTTGCCAAGCGAGGGAGGCACTCAGGGGTTCCACCACGGCGCTCTACTGGTCGTGCTCCTCAGACCACGGGTGGCAGCTCAACTGGAGGCCGAACCAAGACATCTGCCAATAAGAGGAAAGATAAACATGCAGCACAGGATGGTGATGAGGTACTGCCAGATTTCCATGTTGGTGATGTACATATTGGGGCATGGAGAAGACTCAGAGAGTCCAACCCCTATCGCTTTGAGGAACCCACTTACACAGGGGGAGATCAATTTTTCTGGACCAACACACAGCAAGTCATGTGGGATGACTTCTATAACTCCCGCGAGCACATGAAGAAAGGCACCATTGTTATGCCCAAGGCCATCAAGGATGTCATTGGAATGTATGAAGCCACCAAGTTTCGCTTTGTGGTTGCGACCTTGAGGCGGATGGGGTTGTATGATCTTATGTGCTTGACACCTACTGATGGGTGCTATTGTCCAACCTTGGTGAGACAGTTTCAGCCACCGCAGTCTTTTTCCATGATGATGCAGCTCGGACTATGACTTGGATGGTGGCAAACAGAAATACACTTGCAACTATCTTGATTTCTGTGAAGCTTTGGGTTTTGGTGGAGGGCGTGCTTCTGGTTTCAAGATATATTCTCAGCAGAAGTTCAACCGTGGGGACATTGCCGTTTGCTATCCGCCGGAACCCACACCTGGACCTCCCACCATCTCTGGGATGTACTACTCCTACCTCTTACTTGCCAAGCTATTCCGTGAGACTCTCATCAGCAAGTCCGGCGACACAAGTGAATGCCGTGCATATCATCTGAACTTGATGTACTACTGTCACCCTGAGCACCGGCAACTTATTGATGGCTGTGATCTCATCTACTGTGAGTTACGGCGCTGTGTTCGCGAGAGGTTGACTCCTAATCTTGCCCAGTACGTTCAGCTGCTCATCAACAAGGTTGTGCCCGCACCTTTCAATACTCAAGGTGAGCGGGTCAGGATGGAAGCTTTCAAAGTACCTGCCCAAGGTGATAGCCCGGATGTTCCTGAAATGATGCCTTCTGAGCGCCGGTCCAAGGCACGCCATGACCATGCTAGCTCCAGCTCCTCTAGTCGCCCACAGCATGGTGTCTCACGGTTCTTCTCTTGCTTATGGCAGATGTGCAAAAATACCAATGATGTTGCACATCAAAGTCTTTCTTTGAACCAAGAGACAAGGAGGCGCCAAAATGAGTTCATGGCTGCTAGGAATGTGCCTATCCCTCCTCCTGGCCCTGAGTTGGAGCCTGTCCACGCACCAAACTGGGAGATGCCTCTTCTTTCTGATGAGATGTTCCAGAACTTTGATCCTTCCCCGTACTTTGGTGGTCCTCCTCCTAGATCTGCTCGTGCACCTCCTGCTGATGATGATGATGAAGAGGATGAAGGTAATGAGGATGATGATGAAGAGGATGACGATGAAGAGGATGACGATGGGGATGGTGATGGCAACTCTCCATCCGCGGGGCCCCATTTCTATTGATGGGACGCTAGCATCTCTCCTCTTTTCTTCGCCTTTTTGGTGTTCCGATGCCAAAGGGGGAGAAGAGAGTAGAGTCTAGAATTACGGGGTTCTTTCGTTGTCACAAGCCATGGGAGTTGCTTTATTTGGATTTTATATGGCTTGTGCGTATTTGCTTTGATTTCTCAAGAACCATTTGCTACTTTGAATAATTCATGTATGGATATGTATGGACGACTATTATGTGTGCTACTCTATGTTAGGATAATCATGCTTTATGGATAATCATGCTTTATGCTTATATATGTTGATATACTTGTCCATACCATGCTTGTTTCCTAAAGATATTGGGGGAGCTTCTCATATTCCACAAATGGTGCACTTTGCATTCAAACGCAAATTCTCCAAGTGCACACATTATGGGGGAGCTGTCGTAATATCTTATATGGAATCAAGGTTTAGAGCTTATCATAATATCTATATGTTACTCTAGCTCGGTTTGTCATCGTATACCAAAAAGGGGGAGATTGTAAGGGTATTTTACCCTTATCCATTATTTTGGTATCTATGACACCGTGCTAGAGTATTTGGACTAATACATGCCTACAAGATGACTTTCAGGTATTAGCCAAAGAGGTATGATGGTGTAGCAATGGAACAAAAGGCAACGGGAGACCCCCCCAATTCGACGAAAAATCAGCTAGTTTTTCAGAGCCTGGCCGGTCACAGATCCGGTCGGACCGGCCCTGGCACCGGACAGCCCGGTCACCAACCGGACCCAGAACCGGTGCCATCCGGGCAAGTTCCAGTAAAGAAGGCGAGCCCTCCAGTCTGCGTCCGGTCACCAGCCCGGTTTCGGACCGGCTGCTCCGGTCCATGGCCCGGTCTGACCGGGCACCAGACCGAGCGGCCCGGTCAGCAACCGGACTCTGCGCCTGTGACATCCGGGCGCCATCCAGTAAGCTCAGAAGCCTGCCCGGTCAAGACCCGGTCCCAGCTCCGGTTGGAAACCGGTCGGCCCGGTCTGTTGACCGGGTTTCTCGAAGAATCTGCTGATGTGGCAAGTGACCAACGGCCGTATTTCGAAGAACACTATAAATAGGTCTTCTCCTACCTCTGAACAGTTAGGCACTACACTACAAGCTGTTCTTGAGCTCTCTCTCTCTTACTCCATTGCTAGAAACACCAAAAGCCTCAGATCTCCCTCCTCCTCCACCCAAACTCAAATCCCTCCGGGGAATCATTAGAGGAGGACCCGATCTACCGTTCTACCAAGCCAAATCTCATTCCCCCTTGTATTCATTGAGAAGCTTGCTTCCTAGGGTTCCTTGGAAACCCTAGGTAGGCAAGAGGAGTCCGGAAGCATCCGGGCTGTGGATTTGCTCCGGGCAAGATTGTGAAGGTTTGGAGGCTACCTCAAAGTCTACCACAAGTGAGTGAGCTATTCCTTCGTGGGATAGGCTCCGGAGAATAGGGTGAGCCTTCGTGGCGCGGGGAATCCTTCGTGGGACCTCCACTCCTCCAAACGTGACGTACCTTGTTGCAAAGCAAGGGAACACGGGAATACATCCTCGTCTCCGCATGCTATCGGTTATCTCTAACCGAACTCCTTACTTGTGATTTAACTGCCTGTGAGAGCCTTCGTGTTCGAGTTAGTTGTATCCTCATATAGGTTGCTTCACCTAGTTTGCATTAGGCTCATCTTTATATTCCGCAAAGCCTAATATTGCAAAGAAAGAATTAAAATTTGTAGAAACCTATTCACCCCCCCCCCTCTAGGTTTACCATCTCTATACTTTCAATTACTTTCTTGTAGTTGCAGATGCTTGCAAGGGGTATAATCACAAGTATGTATTAGTCCTAGGAAGGGCGGTACATTAGCAAAGGTTCACCCACACAACACTTATCAAAACAATGAAGATTAATTAGCCGTATGTAGCGAAAGCACTAGACTAAAATCCCGTGTGTCCTCGAGAACGTTTGGTCATTATAAGTAAAAAAACCGGCTTGTCCTTTGTGCTAAAAAGGATTGGGCCACTCGCTGCAATTGTTACTCTCGCACTTTACTTACTCGTACTTTATTCGACTGTTACATCAAAACCCCCTGAATACTTGTCTGTGAGCATTTACAGTGAATCCTTCATCGAAACTGCTTGTCAACACCTTCTGCTCCTCGTTGGGTTCGACACTCTTACTTATCGAAGATACTACGATACACCCCCTATACTTGTGGGTCATCACAGCTCCTGAAAGAACTTGTTCTGCTGCTCCAACGTTATCCGTTGTCTCTCCTCCATCATTTGCATGTACTGGACAAAGTTCTGCTGCGTCATGGGTGGTGGTGGTGGAAACTGATTTCTGGCTGCTTCGTCAGCCTCTTCCTTCTACTTGGCTTCGCGCTCCATGCGCTGCGCTTCACTCTCCTCACCTACCGGTCCCGACATATCCCCCTAGTTCTGCAACACAAGGTGATACTCATAATTACTCCATGCGCAAGTTTTCTGAGCTCAACTTTGTGCACAGAACTAGTCACGCAATGGAAATCAAGAAGCAAATCCAAATCATACAAAACATATACCATGTATATACATACTTAAGTGGTCTTATTACAATACTAAGTGACGTTGTGAGTATGCAAACTCACTTATTGAAGTATATGTACAAATTTATACAAATATTACACACTACAATACATGTGGTACTTGTGTATTATAGTCTCGCCTCCCTTGGTGGTCTCTAGTCGTGCTTCACTCCCGGTACATCTCAGGCTTCCATCCGGTCGAACGTGTCGTCCTCCTGACAGAATCTGGAACGTAGGGTCTTCCCGTTGGCTGGTAGTCGAAATCAGAGGATGATCCGAGGGAGAAATCTGTGTTCATGAATTGATTATTCAAAACATCATAATCCACCCATCGGGTATACTCTCCTGTGACTCCGCCATGGGTATTACCTCCATCAGTATCTGACTCGATCAGTATAGGGTACTCCTCGTACTCACCCCTATTATACTGATTACCCTGGAACTGGTTTGTGGCGTACTCATTCATCTCCGCATTATTTCTGACAGAATCGCCAGAGTTTCCTGTGTCTGACCCCCAACGCCAACCTATTGAGTTCTCTATAGGAGTCTCGGAACGCTGATTGTTTCCGGATTCCTCTCCACCCTCATATCCTCTATAGGAACTACTAGGATAGTACCTAGGTGTAATGGGTGTAGTTTCTAGTTCAGGATGATCAATACTAATGTAGTCACCAGCTGAGTAAACTGGTGTGTGCACTTCATTCTCCATGGTCTCTTTCCCCTTAGTCTCCTCCTTGGGTTCAGTGAACTCCTCTAGCATTGTATCAATTGCCCCCGACAGATGTCGGTTCAACTGAAAGAACAATGATAGTAAGTTGCGGCTATTGTCCATGTACTTAGCGGCTTCTGCTGGTTTGCGTTTTGAAAATTTGAAGTGGTTGAGCATGGGATCATCTTGCTCCTCCATATGAGGAATGTGTGAGAATTCGGAACCCATAAGCTCTTTCGTCTTATGTTCCCGGATATCAGTGATGGCTCTCATAATGGCTATATGGTAGGCTGTTTGGGTAGTTCTAGCCTCACCTGCTGGCATCACTATGCTCATTCCTAGGGATTCTGGAAGTCTTAGTCCTACCCTACACTTCGCTAATACAGTACCGTCGTAGTACATGTATTTCTTTACTTGGATCTGGGGATCACACCCAAATTCAAGTAACATGGCACGAAGAATATCTGCGAGTCCTCCTTCATATTCACTCAGTGTTGAATCCATCACTTTCACGTTTCGTCCCGGACGTGAACTTGCCATAGTTGGCTGTAGAAATAGAAAGAATATAAGATTAGTAATAATGCATTATAATAGAGATAATAAAGAATTATCGCACTAAAAGATATGATTGTTGTATTCTCAATTGAATATACACCATATTTTTAGAGAATTCTTTACTAATCCTATTTGACTCCTAACGTTCGGTCCCATTTACTAGGTTCCAACCTAAGGTCAAAGCTTTTGCTCTGATACCAACTGTGGTGACCCTGCATACAACTGCATGTTGTAGTATGCCAGTCGTTGATATAACATTCACAAAGTACCATTCCGCAAATATTACATCCCTCAGAGTAGTACAACAGAACATAGCAGGTCCATAACTCATTCATTTATTATTACAAGCATAATGTACATATCATCTCGGAGCTCCCCTTGGGTCCTAAGAGGAATACTCCTGGGTTCGAGGCGAACCCAACTTAACTTATAATACAAGAGTCTTGCTAAGTGGTACATTTATTCCCTCGAGCAGCTAAGTATTAAGAGTTCGCACTACTCGGTTACTACTACTACTACTCGGTTATTCTAGACTTGATCTCCTCCGGAAGCCTCCCCGGTTCCGTAGACTATAAGGTAGTCTACGCCTTCAACACCTCCAGAGAGGTCTGGTTCTTCATAGCCGATGATCTCGGCTCCTTGAGGGTTGTCGTTGTCCTCCTCCAGACGGTTCAGACAATCTAAGCAAGGGATTTAAGAGTGGGATGAGTACGAGCGTACTCAACAAGTTCATTATAGAAAAGAGGTGTTTAATGCACTAGCTATGATATTAGACCAGAAAGTCTAATACCAATGCAGGTTTTGATAAACATTTCTTCAAGAGATTGCTTTTATTCCGAAGAACTATGTCCGTCAGCCTTCACCGGTTTACTAGAACTTCATGGAGCTCCTTTCCGGCCGCGTTCGCAGTTCCATATCCCGGAACAGGGAGTGACAGGTCACGGTTCTTTACACTCTGCAGAGGTGTGTTGCTTTACCCATAAGAGATCTTAACCTTGGTGCCAACCGGGCAGCTTTCCCGTCCACACTTCCTATGGTGTGAGGCCCGGTATAAGGTCTAGCCAATCATGTTCCTCCGCTACCTCGAACACCCACCCTTTGTTGCATGCCCCGACCTTGGGTCCTCGCCGGTCCCATTATTCCCACTTACGGGTGGACCCCGACCACGACGATAGTCTGGGATCGAACCAAACTCCTTCGCCGGTAGCTGCAACCCATCCTAGACCGCAATACCGTGGGGAACTTAAGGCTTCCCCAGCCCACCGCTTGTTCCTCGGGCGACAAGTGTCTACGGACAATGCCGTGGGGACTTAAGGCTTCCCCAGCCAACCGCTTGCCCCCGACAGACACAAGTGTCTACGGTAAAGCGCGTCTGTTAATGTACGAGAGGTGGAAACACTTTTGACTACTCCGTCCCACTCCGGATCTTATGGTTAACACGGGTATTACGGCACAAGAATCACTGGACGACATTTGTTGTTTAATCCTAGATGGATATAAACCCTTGCAATGGAACCTCCACCATATCAACACAATCCATGGTTCCATTGCCCACCACATAGTCATATCCATAGTTATGAGTGGTTTTGGTTTTTTATGCAATAGTGATAACATAGTACTTTGCAAGTAATTTGGTAAAAATACTCGAACGACATGAGCAAGTGATGAACTTGCCTGAACACTGCAAAGTGTTGCAGTTGGATGGTGTGGACTGACCCTTGTCCTCTGTTTCTGAAAAATAGCATCATTGTCCGATAAGGGCAATGGTTAAAGAAGCAATTATGCATGATTCAGCTTTTAGGGTTTGTTTCCCCCCTTTCGGTGTCTTATCATTTCATGTGAGAGGTGATTACTAAGAATGATTTAGGGATACTCTGTTTAAGGTAAAATACTACCTTGAAATGTTGTCAAGGTGTTTTTAAAGTCCAAAAGAATTTATGGACTTATTTTCATTCTTGAAAATATAAAGTGTGATTTTAATGATTATAATAATCATCAAATTAGGACTTAATCTTATTTGTCTCCAAAAATTCCTTTTCATATTTTATTATGATAGAGAATTTTATACTGAGTAGTTTTCATATTTTTAATTAATTGTTTAGAGCTATTATCCATTTTCTACTTAATTTCAAAGTTTCTGGTTTAAATGAATTTATGAAAAGACTAAATTGCCCCTTGGGCCCATCTGTCAGTGGAGCCCATCGGGTTGAGTCTAACCCGAGCCGCACCGATCGGCTCGGTCGGACTCGGTCGCCCCCTTCCTCACTCTCTCTCGCGAAACCCTAGCTCCTCGCGCTCCCGCGACACCCGCGTCGCCTGCGCCGCCGCCGAATTACTCCGGTCGCCTCCGGCCATCCCCGCCGGCGAGATCGGTCGCAAAAGAACGGCCGCTCGACGGTGCACCTATCGGTCCGCGTCGATCTGCGTTTCATCGCCGCCACCGCTCGCCCCCCAACTCATCTGCGACACGGCCGTGGTGATCCGCGGCGATTCGTCGCTCGCCGGCGAACCACACGCGGTGGCGCGGCCGTGTGCTTCGTCGATGTGGTCCTGGGGCGTTTGCGCCCGGCGACGCCTGGCCTGGCTGCGGCCTGGCGCTGCCGTGGTCGGCCCGTGCCGCCGTGCCGCCATGGGCACGTTGCGGTGCTTCTGCTCCAGGTGCGTTCGCCTCCTTCTCTCTCTCTCTGTCTTGTTCTTCCTCTTCGTCTAGCCCCCGCTACGGATGTTCCATCTTTTGGGGATGTGACCGTGCCGTGCTGCTGCTACTGCTATGCTGCTACTGTGTGTGCTGCTGCTGCGCTCTTCTTGCCATGGCCATTGCTTTTGTGGCCATGCCTATGCTTGTGATGCTGCTGCTACTGCTGGGTGATGCTAGCTGTTATGGCTGTGCTCTCTGCTGCTGCAATTGTGAACTAGTGGCTGCTACTCTACTCTCCATGGCCTAGCCTAAGCTGTGCTATCTTTGCTATGCATGATTATGTGCAATTTTCCTAAGCCATGTGCTTGCTTATGCTTGCATTTCTTTCTCGAATCTATCCCTGTGCCTCTGTTCTTGATACTACTCTTGCTAGACACTCAAGTGTATTCAATTATCTTGCCCTGGCTTGATTACTGTGTGTAATTCTTGCAATTATGCAAGAGCCAGTGTTTCTGATGGGCTAACCCTTGTGTTGTTGTTCATATTAATGCCCTATTGAGCATGCTTGCTACAAGGTATCACCATCCTTGGATGGTTTGCTCCTGTATATGACTGATTTGATTATCTGTGATATATTTGTTCATGTCTTGTGGCTGATTAATTCATATTGTTAAGGTGTTGGTGCTAGGATTGATTCTAGCATGCTTTAGCATGCTCTAGCAAGCTCTGGTGATCAAATGATCATCACCTGCTTGTTGATTGCATGCTTACTTACTGCCTGTGCCTGTCTGGTGCTTATCCTGGTGTTTGTGTGACACCAAAGTCTGTACTGGTGCTTGCTCAAGCATCAGTTGCTGCTTGCAATGATCCAGTGGATCATCTGCAAGGCTCTGGTTAATCTATTGCTTGTATATTCATTTATCTGTGTTGTCTTGCTTGGCTAAGTGGATAAATGATGTGAACTGCTTGCAGTTATGATCATCTTATTTGAGTTTGGTAGGGCTAGATGGATGCCAACACTTGGTTGTGTACCCTAGCCCTCCTTTTAAACCCTACAGGGTGATGATATCTGTGCATGGCTTCTCTGTTGGGATTGGTTAAGTGGTTGAGGTGGCATTGACAGCAATTCTTTGCTGTTAAGGTAGCTCCCACCCTTGTTGGCTAGTTGTGGCTTGATGAATACATCATTGGACAATCCCTTGTTGGATTATCAGTGATATTTGCTGTTGACAAACAAGAATAGACACAATTTGTCTATCTGTCTGATGGTGTACTAGGTTTTAGGTGCTAGGTGACTTTGGTTGGCTAAGTAGGTTCATTTCCTTGCTGGATTGCCTTGGTTATGCCACTGACTTGGTCTAACCAGTGTTCCCTTGGTGATTTCCTATTGGCTTCACCCATTTTTGCTTGCACCAATTGACTGGGTAGCCAGATGATGACACAAACAGGGTACTCACACCCTATGACTTGTGTGTGTTTGATGCACATGCTTATTTATGAGCAAGACAGATGCTTGCTCATGATTCTATGTGAATACCTCACTCCAGCTCCTACAATGAGTTGTTGGTGTAGAGGATTTCTTCTAGTTTGGTTGGTTTGCTTGCCCTGCTCCTCCTGGCAAGCTTGGGATGCTTGGTTTGCTTCTGTTGCTTACTGGAATAGGTTGAACAGCTGTGGTTGTTCTTCCTGTTCTTGTTGTGCTTGCTGTTCTTGGTGTTCTTACCCTGGTGATGCTTGTCGATGAAATGGCTAGGGTTTGCTGTGAATAACTTTTATACTGGCCCTCTCCATGCCTCTCTTGGTCGACAGCACATGTCTGGTCACTTTGGTGACCCTCCCCTGGCTATGTGTGTGTGGCATGCATGCAGCACTCCCTGGCTTGCTGTTGAGCATGCACTCAAGCTGTGTAAGCTGCTTGTGTGTGTGTGTATGGGACTTGTGCAAGTGAGTGGATCAGCTCGGCTGATCATGGTCATATCCTCTCCATTTAACATTTTCTTGCTAACCTACCAAGTGGCTTTGCCACTTGGCATAACTTGTATTTGGTCTTTGTGTGTGTGATTGCAGGGAACAATGTGATGCTCTGGATGAAGATCAAGGTCCTCTTGAGCAAGATCTCCATGATGATCATCTTGTGTAGTTTAGGATAGATCATTCACTTGTAATTTTCTTTCTTTTTCTTTTTCCTTTTATTCAATTTATGTAATGTGTTGTAATATTTCATATTTCTATTCTGAATATTGTAAATGACAATGTATCATGTGTGATTATCAATAAAGCTCCAATTTTCCTTAATGAGCTGTACTTTATATTTGTATTGTTCATATTCTTTATTATTTATAATTTGTTTAATGAATTACCTCACATTTGAATTATGAGATATTCATTTGATGTTTGAATTTGAAATTCAAATGCAACTTAGGTTTGAATTCAATCATGCAACTTAAGTTGTAATGCACTTACTCTCCTCTCTTCTCAAAACCCTAAATTAGTTAGGTGAGATACAAGTTTGTCGCACTCTCGAAACCCTAACCCTATAAGGTGTCGAGAGAGAAACTTGTCCCCCTTCGATGCAGTTTTGTTTTAAAAGCGCGAAATTTCCCCAGAATTTACGATGCAATGCACATCCCTTTCTAAAATCTACCCCTCGATCGTCTTTAAACCTGGGATATTACATAACCTCTCGCTATTCTGTTATCTACTTCTACTGTGGCTAAGCCTAAATCTGTTGCTTAACAGCAACTTGCATTACTGCGAAACAGCAACTTGCATTAGTGCGAAACTGGAATACTGGATTCGGTAGTGCCAAAAAAAAAACAAGTCAATGCTTCTCGTTTTTGAGCACTTTTGCATTAGAACATACCTGTCGCACCAGATTAACCATTTTAGAACCCTCGTGCCCATGCAAGGACATCAGTGTACAAGTTTTAACAACAAAGAACCCGGGCCTAGATATACTGAATACAGCGGATTATTGTTCTAATTCTCTAGTACCTCTGTAGTCTGTAGCCTAAATCTGTTGCTCAACAGCAACTTGCGTTACTGCTAAAACGTCAGCTAGTATTACTTGCCTCAGAAATCAAGAATGATTCGCACATTGTTTCTCATGGTCACACACTGGTAATTGCGAAACTGGAATACTGGATTCGGTAGTGCCAAAAAAAAAACAAGTCAATGCTACTCGTTTATGAGCACTTTTGCATTAGAACATACCTCTGGCACCAGATTAACCATTTTAGAATCCTCGTGGCCATTCAAGGACATCAGTGTACAAGTTTCAACAGCAAAGAACCTGAATATAGTGGATTGCTGTTCTAATGCTCTAGTACCTTTGTATTCGACCCTAAGTCTCTAACCAGTTACAGTACTTCTGCTATTACGTTGTTATTTAGTTTGCTCATTGTTACAACTTTGTTAGACCACTGTTAGAGATGAAAAGGGGGTCCTTAAAGCCGTTGAGCATGTGCACGAATTGTTAGACAAAGAAGTAGCCACCGGGACGAGTCCTGCAGACATTTTCGTTTGTGGACTAAGCCAAGGAGGTGAATCACTGAAATCTGCATCTACCATTTCTGGTTTCAGGACAGGATCGTGATTTATGTTCCCCTTCGCAGGTGCTCTAGCCGTAGCAAGTGTTCTGCTGTACCCAAAACTTTAGACGGATGTGCTGTTTTCAGTGGTTCAGTTCCTCTAAGCAAATCATTCGCCGAGAGGGTGCCACCTGAAGCTAGAAAGGTCACCAACAGCCCAGCCCTGCAACCGTTGTTAAACTGAAGAAAAAAAATCATACCTAAATCCTCCAGCAAGTGTGCTGTCTCTAATGCCAAACCTGAATTCTTGAAAACCTGCAGACACCAGTATTATGGTTCCATGGCATGGCGGGTGGGTTAGTACTCTTTGAAGCGTGGCGCGCCGGGTGCGCATTTCTCCAAAATCTTGGCATGGCCTGCATATTCAAGGTGGTGCAGAATCATACTTGAAGCTATGATTCAAAAAGAATTTCAAGATTGGAGCCAGGCATTTCTCTGACTATATTGTTTCCTGAACATTGTCAGGGTTATCCAGGTCTTGGACACTCGTTGGTGGATCAAGAGCTTCAGTATTTTCGACAATGGGTACTGGACCGTCTAGGGATCTCTCAACGAACTGAAGCTGCAGGACCATCGTCGTCATCTTGACCACTGAAATATCTATCAGCTGATCTTCAAATTTATGGGTACCATTTCTAGTTGGTACATTACTATATCAGTGACCTGAACCTCGGTTTATCTAGTCACACGAATGATTTGGAATGTGATCCAACAAAAGGTTCATGATACTTCTAGTTGACTTATTATACCCGGGTGACTTTCTCTGTCAATCAATGATGCTTCGATTAACTGCCACAGGTGGCTGACAAGTGGATCTTGGGCCCACATGCTAGTTGATCATCTATCATGTTTCCCAAGTCAATCAGGTTACTAATTGTTGTAATCCTACAGAGCAATTTATCCTTTTTTTCTAGAAGAGAGCTATTTGTGTTTTGATACTACTAGTACTCCGATCTTGAAGTACTGGATTGTCTAGGGATCTCTCAAGGAACTGAAGTTGCAAGATCAGCATTGTCATCTTGACCACAAAGATTTTCACTAGCTACTTCTCAGATTTATTGATACCGTTTCTGGGTGGTACATTTATGAGTACATCTGTGACCTGAATCTCGGTTTGTATTTCCACATGATTGTTTTGGAACGTGATCCAGTCAAAAGATTATGGTACTGCTAGTTGACTTAATTAGGGCATGTACAATGCAAGATGCTTAATGAGATGTTTACAAAAATGAACCAGTTTTTACTTAAGCACGGGTGCTTATTTATACTAGATAGATGCCTAACTAGGCACCTCTTCTATACCAATAAGCACCGGTGCTTAACAATTTTTCTTAAGCACCTTGCATTGTACATGGCCTTATGTGCCAGGTGACTTGGTTGATGCTTCAATTAACTTTCACATGTGGCTGTCAAATGGATCTTGGTCCCATATGGTAGTGGATCATGTAATATGTTTCCCAAGTCAATCAGGTCACTAATTTTTGCAATCGTATACAGATCAAATTGTCCTTGATACTACTCTGTAATCGTGTACAAACCTCTTGCACCAGATTAACCCTTTTAGTATCCTTGCGACCACTCAAGGACTACAGCAAAGTACCTGAGCATGGATATACTGAATATAGTGGATTGTCGTTCTAAAGTTCTTGTACTTCTGTATCCTTGTATTAGACGCTAACTCTCTAACCATTTACAGTACTTCTGCTACAATATCATTTACTTATTATGCTCATTGTTACAACTTTGTTAGACCATAGTTAGAGATGAAAAGGGGGTCCTTAAAGCCGTTGAGCTTGAGCATGTGCATGACACAATAGACAAAGAAGTGGCCACCGGGAGAGTCCTACAAACATCTCCGCTTGTGGATTAAGCCAAGGAGGTGAAGCACTGAACTGTGCATCTATCATTTCTGGTCTTAAGATATTGAATTGTGGTTTTTATTTTCTTATTGCAGCAAGGTAGTACTGACCGAATTGCAATTTCCGATTCTTTATTGCAGGTGCTCTAGACATAGCAAGTATTCTTCTCTACCCCAGAGGTTCAGTTCCTGTAGGCAAATCATTTGCCGAATGGTAACAACATAGTTTGACTGAATCTATGGCATATCCCAGTCCTCTTGCAAATGTGCTGGCTCTAATCTCAACCCTGAATTCTTGGAAACCTGCAGATGCTAGTATTGTGGTTCCATGGGATGGCGGACGGGCTGGTACTCTTCAAAGCAGGGCATGCCGGCTGTGCTTTTCTCCAAGAGCTTGGCATGGCCTGCGAATTCAAGGTGGTGCAGAAACATACTCGAAGCCATGACAGATGAACTTCAGTACGAATTCCCAGATTGGAGCTTCGAGTTTAAACTTCCTCTGAATATATTGTTTCCTGAACATGTTATCAGGCTTATCCTACTCTTGGATACCCACTGGTGGATGAAGAGCTCCAATATTTTGGACAATGGGTACTGGACGGTCTAGGGATCTCTCAAGAAACTGAAGCTGCGAGACCGTCGTCGACATCTTGACAACAAAGATATCTACTAGCTTCAGTGACCTGGATGGCTGAATTTTAATTCATCTTTTCACACGAATATGCTTTGGAACGTGATCCAATGAAAGGTTTATTATACTGCTACTAGTTGACTTACAGTTTGATCTCAGTTAGTGTGCCCGTATGTATGACTTTGCTCTGTCAATCATTGATGCTTCGATTAACTGTCACATGTGGCTGACAAGTGAGTCTTGGACACACATGGCAGTGGTTCATCTATCATGTTTTCCAAGTCAATCAAGTAGTAACTAATTTCTGTAAGGAAAATGCTCGTTTACCTTCGGAGGATGGGAACGCTTCGTGCCTCCGGCTCCAGCGTTGGACGCGTGTCCTCACGGGGCCCACGCAGCTTCTTCCCCAGCCTTATCTCCATCTCCTTCCACGGTCAAAATCCTCCGCGCACAGCGCTCTCCGCCGCCACACGCCCACCTCTGCGCCCCACCCTGTCGGCCGCTTTCGAGCCCCGAACTCTCCGCCGCCTCCGAGCCACGCCTCCGATCCGCTCTCCCGGTCCAGCCGCGGCCTCCTACCCACTCCCAATCCCACCGCCATGGGAGGATTTGGGGAAGGTCGCGAGAGGTCGGAGACGACCCTCACGTACCAATACCCGAGGAGGGCCGCTCACCGGAGCATCTTCACCGGTGCCCACCACCACCACGCCCCATTCCTTCAGTGCGAGCGGCGTTCCCCATCCGTCGAGGCTCCCACCAGAGATGGAGAGGCTGGTCGGCTCCGACCAGCTCCTCGGGAGCGGGCACGGGCGCGCGGCGACGTTCCTGCTCCGGCTCCGACCTCCCCGCGCCAGCCTCGTCCGCCCACGCCCCAGCCATGGGATCTCACGCCTGGCGAGGCCTCTCTGCCTCCTACCTCCAGCGAGGACCGGTGCTTCGAGGCGGTCTCCTCCAAATTTTGGTCCACTACGGCTCGCAATGATGCTGCTGGACTGTCCGGCTGGAAGCATCGGCAGCCGCCGCTTTGCAGCGTCCACGGTGGCGCGTGGTTGTAGCACCGACGACCGTGGTTACCAGCACCCGTGGTGGCCGGTGGCAGCATCAATGAAGGCGGCTTGCAGCACCCCGAGTGGTCGATGGTAGCATAGGTGGTGGCCGGTGGTAGCACCGCCGACAGTACTTCGTAGCACCCGGGGTGGTCGATGGTAGCATCGGTGGCGGCCAAGGCGGTCATCCATGCGACATCAAGAAGGTCGAGCTGCAACCCCCGGCACCAGCGCTGCAAAGTTAGGTCCTTGGTGCTGCAACCCCCAATCGCGGGAGGTGCAAAGGTCGGCCGTCGGAGTTGCCAAGGCCTGCCGCGCGGCGCTACAACCCCGTCGCCGGAGCTGCAAAGGACGGCCGCCGGTGCTTCAAAAGCCTGGCGATGGTGCTACAACCTCCCACCACCGGAGCTGCAAAGGCCGGCCGTCGGTGCTACAACTCCCGATCACCGGAGCTGCAAAGGTTGGCCACATGTGCTTCAAAAGCCGGACGACAGTGCTGCAATCCCCCATCACCTGAGCTTCAAAGACCAGCTGTAGGTGCTGCAAACCGCCTTCATTGATGCTCACCGCGACGGTCGGTCTCAAAGGAGCGCTTTGCCACCTCCTTCGCCGTGACGGTCGGCCTCAAAGGAGCGCTCCGCCGCCTCCTTCCCCGCGACGGCCGCAGGCCACCATCCTGCGTGGCGCCGGCTCATCCGCTGCGACGGCAGCCGCCTCCATCCCGCGCGCCGTATATCCCGGCTCCACGGCGGACCTCTCCCTCGACCGCTTACCTCCGATCCCGATCTTCCTTTAGTCGCGCTGCTGCAATTCAGAGGAGCACCCTGGCGCTGCTGAAAGTGGATCTCGGGCTACTGCAAAACCCTACCGCCGGAGCTGCGAGCGGCCACGCTGCAATTTCCTAGCGCCAGACCTGCAATTAGCTAGCGACGTTGTTGCAGGTGTTCGACAGCGGAGCTGCAAATGCCTGACGGCGGAGCTACAAGAGGCAAGTGGCCCTGCTGCATGTGCCCAACGGTGCTTCGTCGCATTTAGCAGGATGACGTTGCGTTGAGCGCCAGTCGTCGGAGCAACGGCGCGGTGGGGAAAGCTGCAAAGGCTTGCCGCAAGAGCTGCAAAGGCTCGTATCGGCAACTGCAAAGGCCACTCGTGACTGCTATTGGCGAGGGCGATGATGCTGCTGGTGAAGCGGTGCTTCCATAGGTGGATGACGACGCTTCTAACGGTGTGCGGTGGTGCTGCCATAGGCGGACGACGGCGCATCCACCCGTGCGTGGTGGTGCTACCATCCATAGTCGGCAGTGCTGCTATGGTCTAGCGGAGATGCTTCCATAGGTGGGTGTCGGTGCTACCATGGGTGTACGGCGGTGCTGCAAGGAGCGCGGTGGTCATGGTGTCCGGAGTAGACATGCTATTTGGCACGGCTACCATTGCATTTTTTATGTGCTACAAATGTTATGTGGTTATGTTACTTTAGTTTAATTTTATTTTCTACAAGGTCTCCGGCGAGTCTCCAGTGAAGTCTGTATCCGACGAGTTTTTTTCTTTTTTACTCTAAATGAACCTTTTTTTTTTGCTTCAATGATGCTATGACCTCCTACCACCGGAGTTGCAAGGCGTCGACGGCAGAGCTACAACCGGTTAACACGGGAGCTGCAAGCCGCCGCCACTGGAGCTGCAAGGAGCATCGTCGATTGCTGCGAGGGCCCAGCGCCGGGGCTGCAAAGGGCAGGAGCTGCAAGGCCTCGGAGGCGGAGCTGCAACCAATCAACACGGGAGCTACAAGCCACCGTCAGCGCTGCTGGAAGGCGGATGGTGCGATCGGCGGCGGCGGTGCTGCAAAGCGGCGCGACAGGAGGCGGCGCTGCGACCGGCGGCAGTGGTGCTGCAAGGCTGCGCGACCGGTAATGGCGTTGTTGCAAGGCGGCGTGCCCGACCGCGACGGTGGTGCTGCAAGGCGGCGCGACCGGCGGTGGTGCTGCCATAGGAAAGCAACGACGCTACTATCAGGTGGAGGCGGTGCCGCTATGGTTAGCGCGATGGTGCTACCACCAGTCAGTGGCGAAGCTGCAAGAAAGTGATGGTGCTACCATTCGGAGTTAGAATACTGCTGGTGGTGCGCCGGCGAGGAGTTTCACGGTGCTATAGTTGTTTATTTTTGTGATACAAATGTTACGTGGTTCTGATACTTTCATATAATTTTTTGCTACGAGGGTCTCCTGCAGGGTATGTCTCTGGCTAGTTTTCTTTTTTATTTCTGGACGAATCGTTTTTTCTTCAATGATGCAAAAGCGGAAGGTTTTTGTTGCAACGAAGCAAAGTCTGAACAAGTCTTCGGTTTTTAGTCGAACTGTTTTTTGCTTCAATGAAGCAAAAGTGGGATTTTAAGACAAAACTGAGCTCTTCTTCTATTTTTAGTCGAACCGTTTTTTGCTCCAATGAAGCAAAAGCGGGCCTTTTTTTGCTTCAATGAAGCAAAAGTGAGATTTTGAGACAAAACTGAGCTCTTCGTCTATTTTTAGTCGAACCGTTTTTTACTTCAATGAAGCAAAAGCGGGGCTTTTTTTGCTTCAATGAAGCAAAAGTGGGATTTTGAGACAAAACTAAACACAGAAGTTGATCTAACGGTTCAAATTCGTTTGATCCAACGGCGGAGGACCCGGAGGCTGGGGAGTTTGCAGCCTCCGGAGATCCTCAGCACTCTCCTTTCTGTAATCGGTACATAGCAATCTGTAACTGATGACACTCTCTGTAATCGTGTACATTTCTCTCTTCTGAATGTCAAGCTAACCAATCTACTTCGGCCCGGCCCGGCCCGGCCCATGAGTGACCCATGAGTAGCCTTGTCCGCTTCCTCTTCTCCCTCGCCGCCGCCATCGCCGCGGCCTCCCTCCTCGCCGCCTCCCTCCGCCGCCGCGTGCAGCCGCCCCGCCTCCCCGACCTGTTCAACCCCGGAACCATGGCGGCCCGCAACCGGAGCTTCGTGCTGTGGCTGCACGGCCTCGGCGACTCCGGCCCCGCCAACGAGCCCATCCGCAACTTCTTCACCGCGCCGGAGTTCCGCCTCACCAAGTGGGCGTTCCCCTCCGCCCCCAACGCCCCCGTCTCCTGCAACCGTACGCATCCGGCTATTCCTCGTCTCTCCCACCATTACAACGGCATCGAATTTCAACTTCTTTTGCGGGGTCATCGAATTTCAACTTAACATCACCTAATATTGAAGATTCTTTTTTTAGAGGAACTGAAGATTCTTTTCATCTTGCAGATGGCGCTGTGATGCCCTCTTGGTTCGACATCCACGAGCTACCCATGAGCCCTGTGAGTTCACTCATTCACTCACCCACACTTTTATAAGCAGCCGACACTTAGCTGTAACAAACTAACAATAGACATTCATCTGGCTCAAATCTGTAACGAGCAGGGTTCACCACAAGACGAGAGTGGCGTTCTTAAGGCTGTGGAGAATGTGCACGCCATGATCGACAGGGAGGTAGCTGCTGGCATTCATCCCGACAACATATTCGTCTGTGGGTTCAGTCAAGGAGGTAGGAATGGTGCACTCTGCTGGATGTTACCGTGAGGACAAAGTTTTGTGCTCTGAACTACTCCATATAAGTATTGCCATCGTGTGTCGAAGTGCAGGTGCTTTAACTTTAGCAAGTGTTTTGCTCTATCCGAAGAAGCTAGGTGGTGGTGCAGTGTTCAGTGGCTGGGTTCCTTTCGGTTCGTCTGTGATTGAGAGGGTTTCTGCTGAAGCAAGGAAGGTATGTGACACTGTCATCCGTTGATGCATTCAGCTTAGTTTAGCGTATGATCACAACATCTGAGGAAGCTCAGATTTATACTATAGGTTGCTTAAAATTGAACGACTAGTCGACAAGAGATGTGTGGTTGGTGATGTTTATGTCCTGCCTTGTCATCGCCCTTTGAGTGAAAATATTTTTTCTTATGCATCTGAACAATGCTAGAATTCGGTCTACACTGGTATGGCCGTACCTGGGATCCATCGTCTAAGGATTTTTTCAATTTTTGTTGCATTGTGTATACACCTGGTACAAAACCATGTAATTATTGCACTTATTCTTGATCAACATGAGCATACTCAACAACTGAATTATGAAGGTATTTTTTTGGCACTTCATGTATCGGATAACAATAATGTACTGATCTGAATATTCCCAAATGACAATCACTCTATCTGAACTTCAGGTGTTTCCTAGTAGCTACTTGAAACTTAATATCCAGTGTTGCCTCTTAAAGGTGAAATGTTGCAGTATCCCTACTATGATCCAACCTTACATATAAATTATCACATTTAGGAGGAAGAAGTTAAGGTTGCCCCCCTTAGAACCTAGAAAGTATGGCAGGGCAAATTGGCTATTTTAGGAAGAAGTCTATGGGATAATAAATCATACCTCTAATTTTGTATTTTTACCACTCAACTAGGATGTTATTGTACACAAAAATGATAAGTAACCCTATACCTTGAAGGGTGCCATCAGCAATTTTAGAAACATGTGGGTGATATGATGTCTGATTTAACCTATTACATCGAGAAGTACTAAGTCTTTGTGCTGATATCATGTAGCATTGACTTTTCTGAACAAGAACGTATGGACGAAAAACAAGGAGATTTCAGTCGTTTTTGAACATGCTTAATGCAATTAGCTTGATGGATTGAAGGACGCACTTGCCTAAAAATTTAGTAAACTTCGAAGAGTGTTAGATGAACCTTTCAATACATGGGTAGGAGTTTAGAAGTGAATTTGAAATCTTTATAAGACCATTTGTTTTATTCGGCTGAAATTTATTCCCTGAACTTTTCAGACACCTATTCTGTGGTCACATGGAGTGGCTGACAGAGTGGTATTATTTGAAGCTGGTCAAGCTGGGCCTCCATTTCTGCAAAGTGCTGGTATGAGTTGTGAGTTCAAGGTAATATTCTCCAAGTTCTCTTTCCTCTCTCTTCAAACGAGGTTCAGTTTCATGTTTCTTCGTACAACCCTTTTGATATATGTGTTATCTCTGAGCTCTTCAACTTCTCATGCACATCTATCAGGCATATCCAGATCTGGGCCACTCGATTGCGACAGAAGAGCTAACCTCTCTTCAGACGTGGATCAAGGGTCGCCTGAAAACATCTCAGGATAAGGAAAGCTAGTGGTGTTCAGTTTGGACTGCTACAAGTTTCCCACTATGGTAAACCAGCTAATGCAGCCGTAATCAAGTTGTATTTGTTGTTGATGAATTTAGATGATCCTAGGTATTCTTGAGACACTGTCGTGCTCATCAATTTGTCTGGACTGATATATGACTGTGGAATTGGGGTACTACTGCCTTTTACGTTTCTAAGTTTGACCTGCTACCTGAAGATCGTTGAAGAACTTTGTAGATACCATCTCTTTTTATTACACAGATTTTGTCTTTCAGTGCCGTCCATCCTTAGCTTTCCACATTCCGTTGTCACCAATCAAATAAACTGTGGTGTACGTTGTACAGACGGCTTGTAGAAGCTGTCCTTCCATTCAAGTAAGATACTGGGATTCTGTTGTTTCAGACATTGGATATACCGACTCTCATGTCCTTTCTGAACTTTATAAATGTGGAATCCATGTCCGCTCTGGACGAAAGAGAAGGAAGGCCATGTCCTTGCCTCTTTGGATGTGTCCTTTTGTTAACGTCAATACACTTGCAAAACTGATGATTAAGGTTTTGCTTTGGTCTGCAGTTTCATGGATTTCGCTTTCCAGATTGATGAGACTCAGTGAGGCTTGGCTTGTCTGAAGCACAGAGTCAAAACTGAACTGCCTTGGTCTTGTTCACCACGTTCCTTTCCAAAGTTACAAGGAGACGCGCCGGCTTTACCATTTCTAAGTGCTGACCATTTCAAGGCAAACGTAGTACGAAGTACAGCGACCTGTGGTACTTCGCCAGGCACGCACTTGACTTTCGTCGCCACTTATAAACTGGCAGTTCCCGTTCTCCGTCCCAGTCAGCTATGGCGATCTACGAATGAGAGTGACCCCGACTAGTCATCGAAATTCCAGTCGAGCAGCCGCTACATCTCTGTCATCGCACGGTGGAAAAATAGTGCTCCGAAAGTGAATTCGAGACTAGTTCAGAACTATTTGAGTGGCCAAGCTTGCCTTCAGAAAACCTCGTCACTAGGCAGGACATTCCGGGCCTGTTTGGTTCCCAGCCAAAGTTAGCCTAACTTTGGCAAGTGTGGCAACCACAAAAGTATGGCTAGGATTTTGGAAGCCACAAAGTGTGGCAAAAGTTGGCAAAAATTTCACTCTATGATAAGTGGGCCATATGGATAGTGAAGTGTGGCGGCTCTAAAGTGTGACAAGAACCAAACGCATGTCAAATTGTCAAACTTTAGCTTGACAAATTGTGGCTGGGAACCAAACAGGCCCTTTCTTTTCTTGAACTAAATAACGCGAAGCACAGAAACCTTTGCACTCAACCAGGACAGGCTAAAGCCCGTAAATTTTTTGTTTACAATTTTTCTACTCTATAGAGACTATAACATTGACCAAATCTCGCAATATATTTCCTCCAATGCGGATTCAATAGCGCTTGCTATGAAGGCAAAGGATATTTAGTCCGCTCGCTTTTGGTTCGAATGGATGTGGGTTACTTTGACATGGAGCCATTTTTACTGAAGTGGCCATTTGATTTTGGCAGAACTTGTCTTTCTTTTCAAACTCTATGCCATCTACTAGTCTTTCTAAATTTTGTACTGGCTCCATTACGAGGAATAAGACTCGTGCACGCGTTTTAAAATTTATCTTTGACCAATAGTTCATACATTATATAAAGAGAATTGGTAATTGGAACATGTTTTTTAATGCAAATCTAACAATATCAATTGTTTGATTTTATACCAACTGATGTAGTAATATTTGATATACAATTCATCCATCTTTTATATAATTAAAATATTGTTCTCAATCTTTTAGATAATTTTTTTACCAACTGATGCGCATACGTCTTTTCATACAAGTGATGTAATACACAATGATTGCTACAAATGAAGCATAGGGACTCTTCGCAAATTAAGAAAAAAAAACATGGAGAAGACGAGTGGCGTCCGTAAGGGCATCTCCAACCGGGCGACCCAAACGGACGCGCTGGGCCGTCCGTTTTGGGCCATTTGCGTACCCGAGCGGATGCGCGGACACGGCCCGCGTCCGCGCGTCCGTTTGGGTCGCACGCTGCGCCCAACGCAGCGGCCACCCATTTGGCCATTTGGCCTATTTCTTTGGAAAATAGGTCCTCTGGCCACAGATCCTTATAAACAATGTCTAACAAATATAGAATAATATCTCGTAAACATAGAAGAATATATAATAAACATAAAATATTATCAAATAGCATAAAATATTATCAAATGTACCATGATAAATCAAATAAAATGTGCCATAGTTTGAGAAAAATATAAAAATTACAATTGAGATTGTCTAACTCAATTTGGGCGCTCGAGGATCTCCTTCTGTCTCTTCTCGAACCAATCTCTCTTTGCCTCGCTCATGTTGGTCAAGTCGGTGTTCATGATGAGGTTGTCCTCGGCTTGGCGTTTGAGCTCAACTTCCTTCGCCTTCAGCTCCACCTCTTTGGCCCTTGCCATTGCTATAAGCTCAAGTTCTCTCTCTTTGAGCTCAAGTTCTTTAGCTTTGGTCTTGGCCTTGACCTCTTCAATCTCAAGCTTCTTCTGCTGGACATCAAAGAATTTCTTCCTGTCCTCTTCTTTCTCCCGGCGCCTCCTCTCATCCCTCTTGTCCGTGGACACCTCTCTGTCTGCATGCATCTCCTTCAAAGTGCCATACAATAGCATGGACGAAGCATCACGCTTCATGTCGGCTTTGGTTGACTTGTGGCCGCGTGGACGACTTGCACGAGAAGCGGAGCTACCGCAAGGCTGCCCACCATCAAGGTCAATGACCGTGGCATCTTTGGCGGGATTGTTGCCAGTCAAGGTCGCCATGTACCCCTCGTACCCCTCCTGGAACTTGGGGGTGCCGTGGAGTTCCTTCCAACAATGAGGGAAGGCAAAGGTCTTCTCTCCATTGTTGACTTTGTAGAATTCCAAAGCTCGCCACACCTAGAGCAAAGCGAGACAACAACGATAAACAGATGTGCAAACATCGGATGAATAAGTTGAGGTTAAGAATCATACCAAGTCCTTCACACCCATGCCACTAACGGGGATCCGCTTCGCGTTATCATACGCCGCCTGGAACTTGTTGCATTCCGTTTGAATTGCTCCCCACCTCTTTTGGAGCGATATTTCGCTGCGGTCGCTCTCAAATGGCTCCTGTCCATATTTGCGATGTTCATGGAAGTATTCATAGATCCGGCGCCAGAATGCGGTCCCCTTCTGCTCGGCACCCGTCAACGCATCTTGCCCGATGGTCAACCATCCATCGACGAGCACCTTGTCCTCCTTCTCCGTGTAGTTGGCGGTTCGTTTGCTTACCCGGCGGGCTCGAGCTTGTGCAGCTGCGGCTTGTGTGAGGCCCTGATACGTCTCCGACGTATCGATAATTTCTTATGTTCCATGCCACATTATTGATGTTATCTACATGTTTTATGCACACTTTATGTCATATTCGTGCATTTTCTGGAACTAACCTATTAACAAGATGCCGAAGTGCGCTTCTGTTTTCTGTTTTTGGTTTCAGAAATCCTAGTAACGAAATATTCTCGGAATTGGACGAAATCAACGCCCAGGTTCCTATTTTCACCGGAAGCATCCAGAACACACGAGAAGGACCAGAGGGGGGGCACTGGGCCCCCAGACCATAGGCCGGCGCGGCCCAGGCCCTGGCCGTGCCGCCCTATAGTGTGGCCCCCCTGTCAGCCCTCCTGCGCCGCCTCTTCGCCTATTTAAAGCCTCCGTCGCGAAAACCCTGATACGTTCGACGAAACCAGAGAAAACCTTCCAGAGCCGCCGCCATCGCGAAGCCAAGATCTGGGGGACAGGAGTCTCTGTTCCGGCACGCCGCCGGAACGGGGAAGTGCCCCCGGAAGGCTTCTCCATCGACACCGCTGCCATCTCAACCGCCATCTTCATCACCGCTGCTGCTCCCATGAGGAGGGAGTAGTTCTCCATCGAGGCTCGGGGCTGTACCGGTAGCTATGTGGTTCATCTCTCTCCTATGTACTTCAATACAATAATCTCATGAGCTGCCTTACATGATTGAGATTCATATGATGATGCTTGTAATCTAGATGTCGTTATGCTAGTCAAGTGAATTTTACTTATGTGATCTCCGGAGACTCCTTGTCCCACGTGTGTAAAGGTGACAGTGTGTGCACCGTGTGGGTCTCTTAGGCTATATTTCACAGAATACTTATTCACTGTTGAATGGCATAGTGAAGTGCTTATTTATATCTCTTTATGATTGCAATGTGTTTTGTATCACAATTTATCTATGTGCTACTCTAGCAATGTTATTAAAGTAGTTTTATTCCTCCTACACGATGTAAAGGTGACAGTGTGTGCATCCGTGTTAGTACTTGGTTTATGCTATGATCATGATCTCTTGTAGATTGCGAAGTTAACTATTGCTATGATAGTATTGATGTGATCTATTCCTCCTACATATGCATGAAGGTGACAGTGTGCATGCTATGTTAGTACTTGGTTTAGTCGAATTGATCTATCTTACACTCTAAGGTTACTTAAATATGAACATTGAATTGTGGAGCTTGTTAACTCCGGCATTGAGGGTTCGTGTAATCCTACGCAATATTCATCATCCAACAAGAGTGTAGAGTATGCATTTATCTATTCTGTTATGTGATCAATGTTGAGAGTGTCCACTAGTGAAAGTCTAATCCCTAGGCCTTGTTCCTAAATACTGCTGCGTTACTACTGCTTGTTTACTGTTTCACTGTGTTACTACTGCTGCAATACTACCACCATCAACTACACGCCAGCAAGCTATTTTCTGGCACCGTTGCTACTGCTCATATATATTCATACCACCTGTATTTCACTATCTCTTCGCCGAACTAGTGCACCTATTAGGTGTGTTGGGGACACAAGAGACTTCTTGCTTTGTGGTTGCAGGGTTGCATGAGAGGGATATCTTTGACCTCTTCCTCCCTGAGTTCGATAAACCTTGGGTGATCCACTTAAGGGAAAACTTGCTGCTGTTCTACAAACCTCTGCTCTTGGAGGCCCAACACTGTCTACAGGAAAAGGAGAGGGAAGTAGACATCAAGCTATTTTCTGGCGCCGTTGCCGGGGAGGAAAGGTAAAAGGTACTCACACTCCGGATCTCGGCTACTAAGCTATTTTCGCCGTTGTAAGTACTCGAAGCTATTTTCTTTAGATCCTGCAATTGCATCTTTTTATTTCTTGTTTACACTAGTTTGGCATAATGGACAAGAATGAGCTTCTATTTCTATTTCCTGATTTAAAACATGGATTGTTTGATGCGAAAATTAAAAAACCTATGGAATCTTATTTGCATGCTGGTAGTAGTATTAGTATGAACGCCTTGAACACCATTGTTGATAATAATATAGAAAGTTCTAAGCTTGGGGAAGCTGGTTTGCATGATATTTTTAGTCCCCCAAGCATTGAGGAGAAAATTTTCTTTGATGATACTTTGCCTCCTATTTATGATAATGATATTGGTCTTTTAGTACCGCCTGTTATGGAGGATAAATTTGATTATGATTACAATATGCCCCCTATATTTGATAATGAGAATAATAATGATAGCTACTTTGTTGAATTTGCTCCCACTACAACTAATAAAATTGATTATGCTTATGTGGAGAGTAATGATACTTTTATGTATGTGAATAAGAATGCTTTATGTGATACTTATATTGTTGAGTTTGTTCATGATGCCTCTGAAAATTATTATGAGAGAGCAAAATATGGTTGTAGAAATTTTCAGGTTACTAAAATGCCTCTCTATGTGCTGAAATTTTTGAAGCTACACTTGTTTTATCTCTCTATGCTTGTTGTATTATGCTTCTTGAACTTGTTTATTTACAAGATTCCTTTTCATAGGAACCATGTTAGACTTAAATGTGTTTTGAATTTACCTCTTGATGCTCTCTTTTGCTTCAAATACTATTTCTTGCGAGTGCATAATTAAAACTGCTGAGCCCATCTTAATGGCTATAAAGAAAGAACTTCTTGGGAGATAACCCATGTGTTATTTTGCTATAGTACTTTGTTTTATATTTGTGTCTTGGAAGTTGTTTACTACTGTAGCAACCTCTCCTTATCTTAGTTTTGTGTTTTGTTGTGCCAAGTAAAGTCTTTGATAGAAAAGTTCATACTAGATTTGGATTACTGCACAGTTTCAGATTTCTTTGCTGTCAGGAATTCCGACCTGCCCCTCTGTAGGTAGATCAGAAAAATATGCCAATTTACGTGCGTGATCCTCAGATATGTACGCAACTTTTATTCAATTTGGGCATTTTCATTTGAGCAAGTCTGGTGCCATTTTAAAATTCGTCAATACGAACTGTTCTGTTTTGACAGATTCTGCCTTTTATTTCGCATTGCCTCTTTTGCTATGTTGGATGAATTTCTTTGATCCATTAATGTCCAGTAGCTTTATGCAATGTCCAGAAGTGTTAAAAATGATTGTGTCACCTCTGAACATGTTAATTTTTATTGTGCACTAACCCTCTAATGAGTTGTTTCGAGTTTGGTGTGGAGGAAGTTTTCAAAGATCAAGAGAGGAGTATGATGCAACATGATCAAGGAGAGTGAAAGCTCTAAGCTTGGGGATGCCCCGGTGGTTCACCCCTGAATATATCAAGAAGGCTCAAGCGTCTAAGCTTGGGGATGCCCAAGGCATCCCCTTCTTCATCGACAACATTATCAGGTTCCTCCCCTGAAACTATATTTTTATTCCATCACATCTTATGTGCTTTGCTTGGAGCGTCGGTTTGTTTTTGTTTTTGTTTTGTTTGAATAAAATGGATCCTAGCATTCACTTTATGGGAGAGAGACACGCTCCGCTGTAGCATATGGATAAGTATGTCCTTAGTTTCTACTCATAGTATTCATGGCGAAGTTTCTTCTTCGTTAAATTGTTATATGGTTGGAATTGGAAAATGATACATGTAGTAATTGCTATAATGTCTTGGGTAATGTGATACTTGGCAATTGTTGTGCTCATGTTTAAGCTCTTGCATCATATACTTTGCACCCATTAATGAATAAATACATAGAGCATGCTAAAATTTGGTTTGCATATTTGGTTTCTCTAAGGTCTAGATAATTTCTATTATTGAGTTTGAACAACAAGGAAGACGGTGTAGAGTCTTATAATGTTTTCAATATATCTTTTATGTGAGCTTTGCTGCACCGGTTCATCCTTGTGTTTGTTTCAAATAACCTTGCTAGCCTAAACCTTGTATCGAGAGTGATTACTTCTCATGCATCCAAAATACTTGAGCCAACCACTATGCCATTTGTGTCCACCATACCTACCTACTACATGGTATTTCTCCGCCATTCCAAAGTATATTGCTTGAGTGCTACCTTTAAATTTCCACTCTTCACCTTTACAATATATGGCTCATGGGACAAATAGCTTAAAAACTATTGTGGTATTGAATATGTAATTATGCACTTTATCTCTTATTAAGTTGCTTGTTGTGCGATAACCATGTTCACTGGGGACGCCATCAACTACTCTTTGTTGAATATCCTGTGAGTTGCTATGCATGTTCGTCTTGTCTGAAGTAAGAGCGATCTACCACCTTATGGTTAAGCATGCATATTGTTAGAGAAGAACATTGGGCCGCTAACTAAAGCCATGATCCATGGTGAAAGTTTCAGTTTTGGACATATATCCTCAATCTCATATGAGAAAATTATTAATTGTTGTTACATGCTTATGCATAAAAGAGGAGTCCATTATCTGTTGTCTATGTTTTCCCGGTATGGATGTCTAAGTTGAGAATAATCAATAGCGAGAAATCCAATGCGAGCTTTCTCCTTAGACCTTTGTACAGGCGGCATAGAGGTACCCCTTTGTGACACTTGGTTAAAACATGTGCATTGTGATGATCCGGTAGTCCAAGCTAATTAGGACAAGGTGCGGGCACTATTAGTATACTATGCATGAGGCTTGCAACTTGTAAGATATAATTTACATGATACATATGCTTTATTACTACCGTTGACAAAATTGTTTCTTGTTTTCTAAATCAAAGCTCTAGCACAAATATAGCAATCGATGCTTTCCTCTTCGAAGGACCATTCTTTTACTTTCAATGTTGAGTCAGTTCACCTATTTCTCTCCACCTCAAGAAGCAAACACTTGTGTGAACTGTGCATTGATTCCTACATATTTGCTTATTGCACTTATTATATTACTCTATGTTGACAATATCCATGAGATATACATGTTACAAGTTGAAAGCAACCGCTGAAACTTAATCTTCCTTTGTGTTGCTTCAATGCCTTTACTATGAATTATTGCTTTATGAGTTAACTCTTATGCAAGACTTATTGATGCTTGTCTTGAAGTGCTATTCATGAAAAGTCTTTGCTTTATGATTCACTTGTTTACTCATGTCATATACATTGTTTTGATCGCTGCATTCACTACATATGCTTTACAAATAGTATGATCAAGGTTATGATGGCATGTCACTCCAGAAATTATCTTTGTTATCGTTTTACCTGCTCGGGACGAGCAGAACTAAGCTTGGGGATGCTGATACGTCTCCGACGTATCGATAATTTCTTATGTTCCATGCCACATTATTGATGTTATCTACATGTTTTATGCACACTTTATGTCATATTCGTGCATTTTCTGGAACTAACCTATTAACAAGATGCCGAAGTGCAGTTCACATTTTTCTGCTGTTTTTGGTTTCGTAAATCCTAGTAACGAAATATTCTCGGAATTGGACGAAATCAACGCCCAGGTTCCTATTTTCACCGGAAGCATCCAGAACACACGAGAAGGACCAGAGGGGGGGCACTGGGCCCCCAGACCATAGGCCGGCGCGGCCCAGGCCCTGGCCGCGCCGCCCTATAGTGTGGCCCCCCTGTCAGCCCTCCTGTGCCGCCTCTTCGCCTATTTAAAGCCTCCGTCGCGAAAACCCTGATACGTTCGACGAAACCAGAGAAAACCTTCCAGAGCCGCCGCCATCGCGAAGCCAAGATCTGGGGGACAGGAGTCTCTGTTCCGGCATGCCGCCAGAACGGGGAAGTGCCCCCGGAAGGCTTCTCCATCGACACCGCTGCCATCTCCACCGCCATCTTCATCACCGCTGCTGCTCCCATGAGGAGGGAGTAGTTCTCCATCGAGGCTCGGGGCTGTACCGGTAGCTATGTGGTTCATCTCTCTCCTATGTACTTCAATACAATAATCTCATGAGCTGCCTTACATGATTGAGATTCATATGATGATGCTTGTAATCTAGATGTCGTTATGCTAGTCAAGTGAATTTTACTTATGTGATCTCCGGAGACTCCTTGTCCCACGTGTGTAAAGGTGACAGTGTGTGCACCGTGTGGGTCTCTTATGCTATATTTCACAGAATACTTATTCACTGTTGAATGGCATAGTGAAGTGCTTATTTATATCTCTTTATGATTGCAATGTGTTTTGTATCACAATTTATCTATGTGCTACTCTAACAATGTTATTAAAGTAGTTTTATTTCTCCTACACGATGTAAAGGTGACAGTGTGTGCATCAGTGTTAGTACTTGGTTTATGCTATGTGAAGGAGATATGCCCTAGAGGCAATAATAAAGTGGTTATTATTTATATCTTTATGTTTATGATAAATGTTTATATATCATGCTAGAATTGTATTAACCGAAACATTAGTACATGTGTGATATGTAGACAAACAAGAAGTCCCTAGTATGCCTCTTAAACTAGCTTGTTGATTAATAGATGATTAGTTTCATAATCATGAACATTGGATGTTATTAATAACAAGGTTATGTCATTGTGTGAATGATATAATGGACACACCCAATTAAGCATAGCATAAGATCTCGTCATTAAGTTATTTGCTATAAGCTTTCGATACATAGTTACCTAGTCCTTATGACCATGAGATCATGTAAATCACTTATACCGGAAAGGTACTTTGATTACACCAAACACCACTGCGTAAATGGGTGGCTATAAAGGTGGGATTAAGTATCCGGAAAGTATGAGTTGAGGCATATGGATCAACAGTGGGATTTGTCCATCCCGATGACGGATAGATATACTCTGGGCCCTCTCGGTGGAATGTCGTCTAATGTCTTGCAAGCATATGAATGAGTTCATAAGAGACCACATACCACGGTACGAGTAAAGAGTACTTGTCAGGAGACGAGGTTGAACAAGGTATAGAGTGATACCGAAGATCAAACCTCGGACAAGTAAAATATCGCGAGACAAAGGGAATTGGTAATGTATGTGAATGGTTCATTCGATCACTAAAGTCATCGTTGAATATGTGGGAGCCATTATGGATCTCCAGATCCCGCTATTGGTTATTGGTCGGAGTGAGTACTCAACCATGTCCACATAGTTCTCGAACCGTAGGGTGACACACTTAAAGTTGGATGTTGAAATGGTAGTACTTGAATTATGGAATGGAGTTCGAATATTTGTTCGGAGTCCCGGATGAGATCCCGGACATCACGAGGAGTTCCGGAATGGTCCGGAGAATAAGATTCATATATAGGATGTCATTTTATGTGAAATAAAATGTCGCGGAAGGTTCTATGGAAGGTTCTAGAAGGTTCTAGAAAAGTCCGGAAGAAACCACCAAGGAAGGTGGAGTCCACAAGGGACTCCACCTCCATGGCCGGCCAGCCCTAGTGGGGGTGGAGTCCCAAGTGGACTCCACCATAGGGGGCCGCGACCCCCACATGGGAGGTGGGAATCCCACCATTGGGTGGGAGTCGTAGTTGGGCTAGGTGTCCCCTCCTCGGGACGGTTTGGGGGTCGGGTCGTATGCGCCGACTTGGAGACCCCCAGTTGGGATCCACCTCTTTCTTGTGGGGCCAAGGGAGGGGGCCGGCGACCCCAAGACCATAGCTTGGCCGACCCCCTTGAGTGGCCGGCCACCCCCTCCCAAACCCTAGCTATGCTCCTCCACTGCCGATTGCCCGCGTAGCTTAGCGAAGCTCCGCCGGACTTCTACCCCGCCACCGACACCACGCCGTCGTGCTGTCGGATTCAAGAGGAGCTACTACTTCCGCTGCCCGCTGGAACGGGGAGGTGGACGTCGTCTTCATCAACAACCGAACGTGTGACCGAGTACGGAGGTGCTGCCCGTTCGTGGCGCCGGAACCGATCGTGATCAAGATCTTCTACGCGCTTTTGCAAGCGGCAAGTGATCGTCTACCGCAGCAACAAGAGCCTCATCTTGTAGGCTTTGGAATCTCTTCAAGGGTGAGACTCGATACCCCCTCGTTGCTACCGTCTTCTAGATT
The DNA here is from genome assembly GCF_019359855.2 of Lolium perenne. Taxonomy (NCBI): domain Eukaryota; kingdom Viridiplantae; phylum Streptophyta; class Magnoliopsida; order Poales; family Poaceae; genus Lolium; species Lolium perenne. Next base: position 330,095,098 of record NC_067245.2, read on the forward strand.
GCATCTTGGCTTGGATTGCGTGTTCGCCGTAGGAAAATTTTTGTTTTCTATGCAACGTTATCCTACAAGTGGTATCGAGCCGTGTCTATGCATAGATGGTTGCACGAGTAGAACACAATGGTTTGTGGGCGTTGATGCTCTTGTTATCTTTAGTTTGAGTACTTTGCATCTTTATGGCATAGTGGGATGAAGCGGCTCGGACTAACTTTACATGACCGCGTTCATGAGACTTGTTCCTCGTTCGACATGCAACTTGTATTGCATAAGAGGCTTTGCGGGTGTCTGTCTCTCCTACTATAGTAAAGATTCAATTTACTCTTCTATTGAAAACATTAGTATCAACGTTGTGGTTCATGTTCGTAGGTAGATTAGATCTCTCTCGAAAACCCTAAACCACGTAAAATATGCAAACCAAATTAGAGACGTCTAACTTGTTTTTGCAGGGTTTGGTGATGTGATATGGCCATAATGTGATGATGAATATGTATGAGATGATCATTATTGTATTGTGGCAACCGACAGGAGCCTTATGGTTGTCTTTAAATTTCATGTTGAGTAGTATTTCAAAGTAGTTGTAATAGTTGCTACATGGAGGACAATCATGAAGACGGCGCCATTGACCTTGACGCTACGCCGACGATGATGGAGATCATGCCCGAAGATGATGGAGATCATATCCGTGCTTTGGAGATGAAGATCAAAGGCGCAAGAACAAAAGGGCCATATCATATCACATATGAACTGCATGTGATGTTAATCCTTTTTATGCATCTTATTTTGCTTAGATCGCGACGGTAGCATTATAAGATGATCCCTCACTAAAATCTCAAGATAATAAAGTGTTCATCCTTAGTAGCACCGTTGCCAAGTCTTGTCGTTTCGAAGCACCTCGTGATGATCGGGTGTGATAGATTCAATAAGTACATATGACGGGTGCAAGACAGTTTTGCACATGCGGATACTAAGGTGGCCTTGACGAGCCTAGCATGTACAGACATGGTCTCGGAACACGTGATACCGAAAGGTAGAGCATGAATCATATGGTTGATATGATGAACACTTTGAGTGTTCGCCATTGAAATCACACCTTTTCTCGTGATGATCGGGTTTAGGTGCGGTGGATTTGGTTCGTGTGATCACTAAGACAATGCGAGGGATATTGTTTTGAGTGGGAGTTCACTTAGGTTTTTAATTATGTTGAATTAAAATTTGAACTCAATTTGTCATAAACTTAGTCTAAACTATTGCAAATATATGTTGTAGAGATGGCGTCCCCAATCAATTTTAATCCGTTCCTAGAGAAAGAGAAACTTAAGAGCAACGGTAGCAACTTCACCGACTGGTTCCGTCATGTGAGGATCTTCCTCTCTGGCGGAAATCTGCAATTTGTGCTTGATGCACCGCTAGGTGACCCTCCTGCAGAAGATGAATCCGATGAAGTAAAAGCTGTTTACGCAACTCGGAAAACTCGGTACTCTCAAGTTCAGTGTGCCATCCCGTGCGATCTGGAATCCGATCTTCAAAAACGTTTTGAGCACCATGATCCTCATGAGTTGATGAATGAGCTGAAAGCTATATTCGAGACTCATGCGGCCGTGGAATGCTATGAAGCATCGAAACATTTCTTCGGTGTATGATGGAAGAAGGCAGCTCCGTTAGTGAGCACATGCTCGCCATGACCGGGCATGCGAAGAAACTCGTTGACTTGGGAATAGTGATTCCTAACAGATCGGGGATTAATCGTGTCCTTCAATCACCGCCACCAAGTTACAAGAACTTTGTGATGAACTACAATATGCGAGAACATGAACAAGGAGTTACACGAACTCTTTGGCATGCTAAAAGCTGCTGAGATTGAGATCAAGAAAGAGCACCAAGTGTTGATGGTCAACAAGACCACCAGTTTCAAGAAACAGGGCAAGTCTAAGGGAAAATTCAAGAAGGGTGGCAAGAAAGCTGTCACGCCTCCTATGAAACCTAAGAACGGCACTAAGCACGATGCTGAGTGCTATTATCGCAAGGAGAAGGGACACTTGGAAGCGTAATTGCTCCAAGTATCCGGCTGATCTGAAGAGCGGCCTTGTCAAGAAGAAGAAAGAAGGTATATTTGATATACATGTTATAGATGTTCATTTCACTTGGTTCTCGTTCTAGTACCTGGGTATTTGATACCGGTTCGGTTGCTCATATTTGTAACTCGAAACAGAACTAAAGAATAAACGACAAGCTCTGAAAGATGAAGTGACGATGCGCGTTGGAAACGGATCCAAGGTCAATGTGATCGCAGTCGGCACACTTCCTCTACATCTACCTTCGGGATTGGTTTTAAGCCTAAATAATTGCTATTATGTACTGCGTTGAGCATGAACATTATATCTGGATCTTGTTTAATGCAAGACGGTTATTCATTCAAGTCTGAGAATAATGGTTGTTCTATTTTTATGAATAATATCTTTTATGGTCGAGCACCACAAAAGAATGGCTTATTTCTCGTTAGCTCTCGATAGTAGTGATACGCACATACATAACATTGATGCTAAGCGAATTAAACTTAATGATAATTCTACTTATATGTGGCAATCGCTCGTCTTGGTCATATTGGAGTGAAACGCATGAAGAAACTCCATACTGATGGATTACTTGAATCACTTGATTTTGAGTCACTTGATAGATGCGAAGCATGTCTAATGGGAAAAATGACAAAGACTCCATTTTCTGGTATGATGGAGCGAGCTACTGACTTATTGGAAATCATACATACCGATGTATGTGGACCAATGAGCGTAGCATCGCGGTGGTTATCGTTATGTTCTAACCTTCACAGATGATCTGAGTAGATATGGGTATATCTATTTCATGAAACATAAATCCGAAACTTTCGAGAAGTTTAAGGAATTTCAAAGTGAAGTAGAAAATCAACGTAACAAGAAGATCAAATTTCTACGATCTGATCGTGGAGGTGAATATCTGAGTTATGAGTTTGGCATGCATTTAAAGAAATGCGGAATACTTTCACAATTGACACCGCCGGAACACCTCAACGAAACGGTGTGTCCGACCGTCGTAATCGAACTGTCTTAGATATGGTTCGTAGTATGATGTCTCTTACTGATTTGCCGTTATCATTTTGGAGTTATGCATTAGAGACAGCCGCATTCACTTTAAATAAAGCACCATCAAAATCCGTAGAAACGACACCGTATGAATTATGGTTTAATAAGAAACCTAAGCTGTCGTTCCTGAAAGTTTGGGGTTGCGAAGCCTATGTAAAGAAGTTACAACCGGACAAGCTAGAACCCAAAGCGGAGAAATGCGTCTTCATAGGTTACCCTAAGGAAACTATAGGGTACACTTTCTATCACAGATCCGAAGGCAAAATCTTTGTTGCTAAGAACGGAACCTTTCTTGAGAAAGAATTTCTCACTAAAGAAGTATTTGGAAGAAAAGTAGAACTCGATGAGATTGATGAATCTATACTCGTTGATCAGAGTAGCGCAAGATCGGAAGTTGTACTGTACCGCCTACACCGGCAACGAGAGGAAGCTAATGATAATGATCATGAAACTTCGAACGAGGAAACTATCGAACCTCGCAGATCGACAAGGGAACGTGCCACTCCTGATTGGTATGATCCTTGTCTAAATGTCATGATTGTAGATAACAATGATGAGGACCTGCGACGTATGAAGAAGCGATGATGAGCCCAGATTCCAACAAATGGCAAGAAGCCATGAAATCCGAAATGGGATCCATGTATGATAACAAAGTATGGACTTTGGTAGACTTACCTGATAGCCGAAAGGCTGTCGAGAATAAATGGATCTTCAAGAGAAAAACAGATGCGATGGTAATATTCTTGTCTATAAAGCTCGACTTGTCGCAAAGGGTTTCCGACAAATTCAAGGAGTTGACTACGATGAGACTTTCTCACCTGTAGCGAAGCTAAAATCTGTGAGGATTTTGTTAGCAATAGCTGCATTTTTCGATTATGAGATTTGGCAGATGGATGTCAAAACGGCGTTCCTTAATGGAGACATTGAGGAAGAGTTGTATATGGTACAACCCAAAGGTTTTGTCGATCCTAAAAATGTCGACAAAGTATGCAAACTTCAGCGTTCAATCTATGGACTGAAGCAAGCATCAATATGTTGGAACCGACGCTTTGATAAGGTGATCAAAGACTTCGGGTTTATACGATGTCATGGAGAGGCCTGTATTTACAAGAAAGTGAGTGGGAGCTCTGTAGCATTCTGATATTATATGTAGATGACATATTATTGATCGGGAATGATATAGAACTATTAAGCAGTGTTAAGGGATATTTGAATAATAGTTTTTCAATGAAAGACCTTGGTGAAGCATCGTATATATTAGGCATCAAGATTTATAGAGATAGATCAAGACGCCTAATAGGGCTATCACAGAGTACATATCTGGACAAGATTCTAAAGAAGTTTAGAATGGACGAAAGTAAGAAAGGGTTCTTACCTATGTTACCAGGCAAGGTATTGAGTAAAACTCAAGGACCGGCTACGGCAGAAGAAAGAGAAAGGATGTGTAACATCCCCTATGCTTCGGCAGTAGGCTCTATTATGTATGCCATGCTATGTACAAGACCGGATATAGCACATCTTTGTTAGTTTGACTAGCAGATATCAAAGTGATCCAGGAATGGAACACTGGACAGCGGTCAAGAATATCCTGAAGTACTTGAAAAGAACTAAGGATATGTTTCTTTGTTATGGAGGTGACCAAGAGCTCGTTGTAACAAGTTACACCGATGCAAGTTGGAACAACGATCTGATGACTCTAAGTCACAATCTGGGTACGTGTTTATATTGAATGGTGCTGCGATGGCTGGGCAAGCTCGAAGCGGTGCACGGTGGCGAAGTCTTCAACAGAATCGAGTACATAGCGGCTTCAGAGGCTTCATCGAAGCGGTATGGATGAAGAGGTTCATTGTAGAGCTCGGTGTGGTTCCTAGTGCATTGGACCCATTAATCATTCTTGTGATAACATGGGTGCCATCGCCAATGCACAAGAGCCAAGGTCACACAAGAGGCTGAAGCATATCAAGCTGCGTTACCACTCGATTCGCGAGTACATCGAAGATGGAGAAGTAAAGATTTGCAAAGTACACACTGATCTGAATGTAGCAGATCCGTTGACTAAGGCTCTCCCTAGGGCAAAGCATGACCAACACCAGAATGCCATGGGTGTTAGGTATATTACAATGTAATCTAGATTATTGACTCTAGTGCAAGTGGGAAGCTGAAGGAGATATGCCCTAGAGGCAATAATAAAGTGGTTATTATTTATATCTTTATGTTTATGATAAATGTTTATATATCATGCTAGAATTGTATTAACCGAAACATTAGTACATGTGTGATATGTAGACAAACAAGAAGTCCCTAGTATGCCTCTTAAACTAGCTTGTTGATTAATAGATGATTAGTTTCATAATCATGAACATTGGATGTTATTAATAACAAGGTTATGTCATTGTGTGAATGATATAATGGACACACCCAATTAAGCATAGCATAAGATCTCGTCATTAAGTTATTTGCTATAAGCTTTCGATACATAGTTACCTAGTCCTTATGACCATGAGATCATGTAAATCACTTATACCGGAAAGGTACTTTGATTACACCAAACACCACTTTGCGTAAATGGGTGGCTATAAAGGTGGGATTAAGTATCCGGAAAGTATGAGTTGAGGCATATGGATCAACGGTGGGATTTGTCCATCCCGATGACGGATAGATATACTCTGGGCCCTCTCGGTGGAATGTCGTCTAATGTCTTGCAAGCATATGAATGAGTTCATAAGAGACCACATACCACGGTACGAGTAAAGAGTACTTGTCAGGAGACGAGGTTGAACAAGGTATAGAGTGATACCGAAGATCAAACCTCGGACAAGTAAAATATCGCGAGACAAAGGGAATTGGTAATGTATGTGAATGGTTCATTCGATCACTAAAGTCATCGTTGAATATGTGGGAGCCATTATGGATCTCCAGATCCCGCGCTTGGTTCTTGGTCGGAGTGAGTACTCAACCATGTCCACATAGGTCTCGAACCGTAGGGTGACACCCTGACAGGAGGATGTTGACATGGTAGTACTTGACTTATGGAATGGAGGTCGAATATTTGTTCGGAGTCCGGATGAGATCCGGACATCACGAGGAGTTCCGGAATGGTCCGGAGAATAAGATTCATATATAGGATGTCATTTTATGTGAAATAAAATGTCGCGGAAGGTTCTATGGAAGGTTCTAGAAGGTTCTAGAAAAGTCCGGAAGAAACCACCAAGGAAGGTGGAGTCCACAAGGGACTCCACCTCCATGGCCGGCCAGCCCTAGTGGGGGTGGAGTCCCAAGTGGACTCCACCATAGGGGGCCGGCCACCCCCCACATGGGAGGTGGGAATCCCACCTTTGGGTGGGAGTCCTAGTTGGGCTAGGTTTCCCCCCTCCTATGGAAGGTTTTGGTTTCGGGTCTTATTCGAAGACTTGGACACCAACACTTGGGATCCACCTATATAATGAGGGGCCAAGGGAGGGGGCCGGCGACCCCAAGACCATAGCTTGGCCGCCCCCCTTGAGTGGCCGGCCACCCCCTCCCAAACCCTAGCTTTGCTCCTCCACTTCATATTGCCCGCGTAGCTTAGCGAAGCTCCGCCGGACTTCTACACCGCCACCGACACCACGCCGTCGTGCTGTCGGATTCAAGAGGAGCTACTACTTCCGCTGCCCGCTGGAACGGGGAGGTGGACGTCGTCTTCATCAACAACCGAACGTGTGACCGAGTACGGAGGTGCTGCCCGTTCGTGGCGCCGGAACCGATCGTGATCAAGATCTTCTACGCGCTTTTGCAAGCGGCAAGTGATCGTCTACCGCAGCAACAAGAGCCTCATCTTGTAGGCTTTGGAATCTCTTCAAGGGTGAGACTCGATACCCCCTCGTTGCTACCGTCTTCTAGATTGCATCTTGGCTTGGATTGCGTGTTCGCCGTAGGAAAATTTTTGTTTTCTATGCAACGTTATCCTACACTATGATCATGATCTCTTGTAGATTGCGAAGTTAACTATTGCTATGATAGTATTGATGTGATCTATTCCTCCTACATATGCATGAAGGTGACAGTGTGCATGCTATGTTAGTACTTGGTTTAGTCGAATTGATCTATCTTACACTCTAAGGTTACTTAAATATGAACATTGAATTGTGGAGCTTGTTAACTCCGGCATTGAGGGTTCGTGTAATCCTACGCAATATGTTCATCATCCAACAAGAGTGTAGAGTATGCATTTATCTATTCTGTTATGTGATCAATGTTGAGAGTGTCCACTAGTGAAAGTCTAATCCCTAGGCCTTGTTCCTAAATACTGCTGCGTTACTACTGCTTGTTTACTGTTTCACTGTGTTACTACTGCTGCAATACTACCACCATCAACTACACGCCAGCAAGCTATTTTCTGGCACCATTGCTACTGCTCATATATATTCATACCACCTGTATTTCACTATCTCTTCGCCGAACTAGTGCACCTATTAGGTGTGTTGGGGACACAAGAGACTTCTTGCTTTGTGGTTGCAGGGTTGCATGAGAGGGATATCTTTGACCTCTTCCTCCCTGAGTTCGATAAACCTTGGGTGATCCATTTAAGGGAAAACTTGCTGCTGTTCTACAAACCTCTGCTCTTGGAGGCCCAACACTGTCTACAGGAAAAGGAGGGGGAAGTAGACATCAGGCCCTCACCGAACAATGGCTCCTCCGCGATGTTTATGCTGCCGGGACCGGCAGTTGTGCCCTCCTGTGTGTCAATGGGAGGTGGCTGGGGAGCCTGCTGTGTCGAAGGATATGGCAGGGTCGTCGGCATTGTCTGCGCGAAAGACGGAGGGGCCTGCACGGTGGACGGTGACTGCGCGCGCGCGGCCGACAAATCGTCGAACAGGTTGCGTGCACCGGCCATCGCAGCTGCTCCCAGGTTCTTGGGGCCTTTGGAGTTCGCCGGCGCACGGTTCAGGTCAATGGACGAAGGTGACGGCCCCGTCATGGACTCGCCCACCTCCGGTGACCCATCCCGTGACTGGTACGCCTGCCGCCCTGAATGCGCCCCCATTTCGTGCCCAAACGGGGTAGTCGGTGGGGCAGTTGACCTTGGAGGAAGGGGCCGGGTCACGGACGAGGCCGAGCTCCCCCCCGAGGCCGCGCCGGTGCCGGGGATGATCATGTGCTGGCCGAGCGCTGCGTGGCCGTAAAAGAGCATGGCCTGCGCCTGCTGGTCTTGAAGGAGAGTGGTCTTCGCGAGCGTTTGGAGTTCGAGGAGCTGCTCCGCTGCCCGCACCCGCTCCTCCTCGGCGGCGGCGGCCTTCTTCCGCAGATCACACGCCCTGCGCCGCTCCGCCCGCTTCTTGCTCTCCATCGCCCTCTGCTCCGCGGTGAGGTCGGGCTTCGCCTTCTTCGTCGGCGGCCCGGGCTCCACGACCACCGGAGCGTCCAGTTCAGGAGCCGCCTCCACGGCAGGAGCGGCAACGGCCGCGGGCAGTGCCTCCTCTAGGATGGTGGCGGTGGTGGCGGTGGCGGCGGCAGTCGCTTCGTCGGCCATCTCTAGGTTTTGGGAGTACAGTGGAGTGTTTCTGTTTTGGGAGGCAGACAGGCGGGCCAGGGGCGAACAAGGGGAGGACGCAAGCGACCAGCCTTTCGCGTCCGCGGCCACGCAAACTCGTCCAAGATTTGGGCCGGGTTTGGGTCGTCCCGGACGCCGCGGCCATCCGTTTTAGGGATGGGTCCGCGCGCTGGGCCACGTTTTTGTCCGTTTCGACCCATCCGGACGCGCGGGCGCGGGATGGGTCGCCCGGTTGGAGATGCCCTAAGACCACCTTCAACGGCGCTCCGTATTTCGGACACCAAATCAATTTGTGTTGATTCATTTGCATGGGTCCATGGACAGATGAGATATCCATGTCCATTTGCTGGGGTGGCAGTGCACCCAAGGGGCAACCACAAAAAATATTCAACATAATTTACATTAATTGGGCCCCAAAAGCTATCATTATAATTAAAAAAAAGTAAAACAGATGAATAATGGGCACGGTGTTGCCAGTAGGTTCTATTCCTCATCGATGACAATGAAGACCTGCGGTGGCGGCTATACATTGGCCATCATAGGAGGGGGAGGCGGTTGTTATGGAGTAGGCGGTGCCGTGGCGTGCTTCACCGACATTTGGATGGTCTCGTCGAGGCGTTCGTTTCAGCTCTTTTCCTACTCACTGAGGCCTTCAACTACCTCACTTTCTCGGCTGTTTTCTTGCGCTGTTTGGCACCTTCAGTTGCTTCATCCCACTTTGTGAGATCTTCCTGTCTAGAAAGCTCGATGCACACTGGTTCGCCTCCTCCTCCGTCAATGAGCCACATCGTCCTCCGATGGGTCCTGGCTTGTGAGGGCATGCCGGCAGCAGCGGCTAAACAAAATGCCCCCCCCCCCCCCCCCCCCCCCCTCTCATCCTCTCCTTGCAGGGATGTAAGGCCTATTTGACATAAATTTATGTAGCAATAATATGCACAGCTCAAATGGTCACCGTATCAAAAGAAAAAACTAAATTTAAATCAGTGTAGAATTAGCTGTGTATTTGGGCAACTAAAGGTCATCAAGATTTAGGAGTATTCATGACTGGTGTTACATACACGGAGAAAATCTATACATTATTTCCTAGCAAACATCAACTGTCGATAAAAGTATATGATTTTAAATATCTAGTGCGACTATATCTAGTCCTTTGAAATCATTCTATCTGCTGCTAGAAAGAGGGCATATAAATTTTTGTTCAATGTAAAATAATGTGAAGTTTGACGTGATTTGTAGAAAAAAAATATCAACTCCACAATAAGAAATATATATAGTTGTATTACATCTACATAGTAAATAATTGTTGATATTTATATATAAAGTTGATCAAATCTAAGTTCATATTTCCTCTTCAGTAGCATCGGTGACCAAAGGAGAGGATATTTAGTCCCTTCTCTTTTGTTTCGAATGTGGGTTACATGGATGGCGTCATCCATTGAAGTGGGCATTCGATTATGCCAGAATCTTCGTTTACCTTTATAAGATCTTCTTTGATTTATAGCATAGAGAAGGTAATAGAAATATGAATCTCGTAGTGTTGAGAAGTCATGTCTAATTTAGTTTTATGCGAAGATTGTTTACCTTTGATTGTGGTGAAGAAGTTTTCTATAAGGTCAACATCATTTTGTTTTCCTATAAAATTTTGATTCTTATGGGATCATTTCCTGTAGGATATTATTCTGTAAATCAAATGGTCTCTAGATAAAAAAAAAATGAGATTACAATCATGCACGCATCCTTTGAAAATTCTCTTAAGCAGAAATGACTTTAGAATGGAGCCATCCAAAAATGTGTTGCACATAGCTCTTCTCGCTTCTCCCCCAGATCCAGGGCCTCCCGGCCCCTCCCCTCTCTTCTCCGGCGGTCGCCGGCGTCGAGACGGGTGAGGGTCCCATCCCTGTATAGTAGTAGTATAGGTTTAGGTGACTAAGGTTCGATTTGCCTCCATGGCGTCTGGCTTCATGCCGTTCTGGTGTCTCCTTCTTGCGCTCGCGAGCAGCGTGAGGTGGATGCTGGTTCTTACTCCGCCCGGTGGTGGTTCCGGCGAAGACACCCCCAATAAGCTCGCCTCTCTCCTGGATCTCGAGGACCGGCCTCTATTTCTCTCTTCCCCCTACTGCCGTCATGGAGATGGGGGTGGTGGAAGGGCGAGATGGTGGCCTCGATTCTATCAGTTGGGCTGGAGCTCATCCTCGGCGACATCTGATATGGAGCTATGGCGCACGCTGCGATGCTGCAGCGGCTGCTCGCCGGTCTCCTCGCCGTCGAATCATCTGACCGAATGGCGGTCCCTTGAAGATTTCCTCCCAGCCCAGAGTTGGCTTGATGGGAGGCAGCCCATCTTCTTCCTGGCGTCCATGTCGTCTACTTCCTCGAGGTGTTGGAGGTGGTGGCACGGCGGCATCAACGCACCAAGTGGTCTCGTCCCCGGCAGCGTTGGTGTTGGCTCAGTGAAGAGGATGAAGTTTGGACCCGATTGCTTTTTCACTTTTCTCAGTAGGGTCCTTGTTGCAAAGTCCAGGGACTGGTTTGTATTTTTAGTTTCTTTGTGTCCTTTGTGGGGCTGTTTTGTAACTGTTGACCTTATCTAATACAGCAGCCTGGGTCCTTCTGGACCCATCTTTTGTTCAAAAAAAAAAAGTGTTGCACATAGTTTTTTTATTTTAAGATGAACTTTGACTGAGAAAATTGAGAACCAAAATTTTGGTTGTAGTGTACGTAATTAGTATTGTGGAATTGATAGTGAAGAAGGCGTTCTAATGATTCTAATTTCACATGAAATACTTCTCACTGGAAAATAATACTAGTATCATTTCCATTGTTGATGGAATCAACGCATGGATAGATTAAGGGAATCTCTCACCTGAAGAATATATGGCTTTCGATCAGTAAAAGAGAATATGCGCTCTCCTTGACATACTGCGAATTAGTCGGAATGGAGGGAGTATTTGTAACTCATGCAATCGAAGAAGACCCAAAGTCTCTTCGAAAATGACAGGACGAGTGACGTCTGTGAGCACGTGTCTCGAGATCCAAGCTAGCATCCCCATAACCTGTCGATCGCACCGGGCGCAGCATCGCTCATCGGCGCAAGGGACACCAGGAGGCCACCACCAGCCCGGAACATTTGCACCCCAAAAACCGGTGCCTGTTTATCAAAGAAAATCGATAGAGCCTCGGGCAGGAGAGAAGCTTGGCAGGCATGATTCGTCGCCCCAGTCTTTGGAGCGTACCGAAGCGAACAAAAGCAAAGGTCCCGGTTACTGTGCCTCGTGCTCAACGCCGCACCACTTGTCCTACGGAGTATGCCCTTTTGCAATTACCGTAGGACGCTAGGACTACCCACAGCCTGCTCGTACTTGCAGCGAGCATCACATGTTGCTCCTCCTATTTGGTTTATCTGCTTATCGTGTAACGCAGGAGATAAAGCCAATGCGGATATACGGAGTAGGAATTAAAAAACTCGAAGACGAGAGCGAATCCTCGACAAGACGGAGAACATTGTCCAAAACATGCCATTGATGATGTGGAGGGGGGGTCGTATATAGCTTGGGCATGAGTACGGCTCAACGTACTCCTAACACTAGTTTAGTCTAAACATCTTGTTGCATAGTTATCGGAGCACTAGTTTATGGTGACCGCAGTCATGGTTTGACCATCCTAAGCACGTGTCGCAGCTCGCCGTCCACACACACACACTAGCAACGACCTAGGCGATGATGCTTGTTACCTCTCCTACATAATTTACCGTGGGAAATCACTCGTCCCTAAGTATAACTTACACAAGTTAAGAGTTCTCAAATCGCATCACAGGCTACGAGCCATGCTACTTCTCCACACAGCGCCATGTTGCTCTGCCCGGTTCACGGCGTTTTCTTGCACTGCGCCACCAGTGTGGTGCAGTGCGGCGTCGCTGTCGATGGTGACTGGGCTCCTCTGCGGTCTGAGCCACCGCAAGCAGCGCAACAATGCCCCTCATCCACGAGATAAAACCCACCATCACCAGGACCCATCGATGCAACATCGTACCACCACTGACGGCCGTACCCAGCAGTACACTCCCTGAAATTGGATCGCGACATTCATGGTGCGCTTAAATATCTGCTGGAAATTCATCGGTCCAGTCTATCGAGATGCTCCATCGTTGCAAAGGCCGGAGCAACGCACACTTCCTGGAAATTCACTGTCCATCGATACACTTGGAGTTGCAGTGCCGGATCGAGCGTTTGAGATGAGAACCCCATCACGTGGCGCCGCTTTTTGACATATCTGTTTGTAATCGTGTCTCAAATAGAATTTTTTTTAAAAATAAACTCGAACAGAAAACCTTAAAACTTATTCAAATTTGTTATATATTACAGGGATTTGAATGAATTCGACTAAATTTGAAATAAAATAAATTAATGGCGTATGCAGTGGCCGGAGTGATTGTTTTAGTGAAGAAATTGTAGTCCCCTCGTCGGTGGGTGGCTTGACGCGAGGGTCGCCGGACCCGTCCTTCACCGCGCCGCTAGGACAAGCTTTGTTGTTGTCGTGTGCCAGGTCGACAAGCGACATGCCGCTGTCGCGGATGGAGAGGGCGATCACGTTCTCGATTTTGCCCTCCCACGCGAAGTGGTCGTTTAGCGATGACATGAACGCCGCGTTGAATCCCGGCATGTCGTCAGGGTCGTCGTTGCTTGCGATGAGGCGATGTTGGCGGAGGAGCGCCGCCATCTCATCCTCTTCCTCCTTCCCCTCCGGCTTGGGGACGAGGAGAGCGGCGCGGCCACGGGTACCCAGCTCGCGGATCGAGATGCCGACGCCGCTGGCACGCCTACGCTGGGGCGCTGGCGTCTAGTACTCCTCCATCACATCGCGCTTCAGCACATGGTAGGGGGCGACGCGGTAGGACAAGGACGATGGCGTCGAGTGCGTCGGACCTAAAGAAGAATAATGCGAGGTGGTCCCCCTCGAAAGCCAGCGCGATGGTGATGGCGACATGGACGGCGGCATCTCCAACCGGGGGTGCCGTTGCTAATTCCCTCGAGGATGGCGACGAGGATCCGCCCCGGCACACCCCAGAATCAGGCGTGCCCGTCCTTGTTCCAGGACGTCAGCAGCTTCGACGCTGCACATTTCTTCTTGGGGCGCACCAGTGTGGCCCAAAAAAACACCGGACCCGCACATGGCTATTAATTGGGGTCATTATGGGACCGACGGTGGAGATGCTCTGACGGCATCTTGATAGCTGTAAATAACAATGCTAATAAGAACTTTGATACGTTGGGACTCTAAGTACAGAGTGTTGTGTCAAGGGAGTGTCTTCCCCAAAAGGGTGACTCAAGGGTTTATATCGAACTCTCGGGAAACTGGATGGAAAAGTATTTCTCTTCTCTCTTCTTTAAGCAATCATACAAGTACGTAAATGCCTTGTGTCCCCAACTCCACCGTGTGGTTGTCAAGCACAAGGTTTCGCGTAAGTAAATAACACAAATAGTAAACTAAACTCGGAAATTCAATTCGGCTCCCGGGTGCATATGCTCCCTCTATCAAAAAATTATATTTCGAAATGTCGAAAAATTTTGAAAAAAATTTCTACATGTACATCTCCACAATATACGTACGTTCGTCAAGTTTCGCGAGGAACCAATATGTTTTGTGGTCTGTGTAAAAAAGAGAAAATTTATCTCCTGAAAAGCCTTATTTTCAGCATTGAATTTTGTCTTTTTTACACACGTCACACGACAAGTCGGATTTTTATGAAACAACTTTGTGAGCGTGTAGCACGTGAAGATGTACGTTCGAATTTTTCGTTTCAATTTTTTGAAATTTCAAAATGTATGTAACATGCATTTCAAAATAAAGGGAGCATATGCTCCCATGTGCCAAAACACCATTCCCACAACAAAGAGATTGATTTTTTTGGTGTTTTGGATGCAAATAAGAAAAGTAAATATTTTTGTATTTTCATAATAAAATAGTGCAGCTAATAGAAAACAATGTAAATGCAAGATAAAGGTGTTTTTTATGATAAAAAGTGGACCGGGGTTCATGGGTTCACTTAACTATTCTATCGTAAAGTGGTGGTAGACAAAAGGCAATTCATCAATGAGATATGAAGGTAGAAATCATATTATATATAAGATTAGGATTGATATAGACATCGCGTCCTAACATAGAGATGATGCAACACACCTCTCTTATGCTCCACAAGAATAAAACTTCATCAATCTTGTATTAAGAATTAACAGAGCATATCAATAAGTACTTTGACATGAAGTTTGAACATCAAATATGCTACCTTGAACAAACAAGATCACCATTGTTGTCACATGATGAACATAGCACATGCATTAATTTTATCCCCAGTGAGGTAGCAAAAAAAGGCAAAACCATAATAGATCATGAACGTATTGTCTCTATCCAATCACAAAAACCTTGCTACTCCATCTAACACACACATCACTCCATACACGCTCTTGCATAGATGTTGGATCAAAACATAAACTTAAGAACGGGTACATAATATGCATCCATCAGTACATCTCACAAATATAATACGATCAGATCTCATATAACAATATCATAGAACAACATCCCTCGAGTTTAGACTGAGTTTAGGATAAATTGAGTTCAAATTTTAATTGTTAAACTAACTAGGTGAACTCCCATTCAAAACAACATCCCTCGCGTTGCCTTAGTGATTACACGAACCAAATCCACTAGACCAAGTCCGATCATCATGAGATATGATGTAGCTTCAATGGCGAACATCAACATGTTCATCATATAATCTATATGATCCATGCTTCACCTTTCGGTTTGTCGTGTTCCGAGGCCATGTCTGTCTCGTTAAGTTAAACCTTAGTTCCCGCATGTGCAAATCTGGCTTCCATCCGTTATATGCACACGTTGAATCTATCACTCATCACGTGATGCTTCAAAACAAAGAGTCTTAGCAACGATACTAACTAAGGATGAACACTTCATTTTCTTGAGTTTTAGTGAGAGGGATCATCTTATAATGCTACCGTCATGATCTAAGCAATACAAGATGCATAAAAAGGATTAACATCACATGCAATTCATAATGTGATATGATATGGCACTTTAATCTTGCGCCTTTGATCTTCATCTCCATAGCACGGGCATGATCTCCGTCATCAACGGGCATGATCTACATCATCGTCGGCGGGGCGTCAAGGTCAATGGTGATGTCTTCATGGTTGTCCACCACTTGTAGCAACTATTACAACTACTTTGAAATAAAACTACTACATGGTGAATCAATATGAAATTAAAGACAACCATAAGGCTCCTGCCGGTTGCCACAGTACATTAAAGATCATCTCATACATCAAATATAATCACAATCTCATCATGGCCATATCACATCACCAACCCCTGCAAAACCAAGTTAGACGTCTCTAATTTTGTTTGCATATTTTACGTGGCTTAGGGCTTTCGAGTAATATCTGATCTACCTATGAACAAGAACCACAACGTTGATACAACTGTTGTTAAGCCACCAATTGTAAGTTGAATCTTAACTATGGTGAGAGAGGCAGACACCCGCAAAGCCACTTATACAATACAAGTTGCATCTCAAGCATGGACAAAGTATCATGAACGGGGTCATGTAAGGTTAGCCCGGGCCGCTTCATCTCACCATACCGCAAGATGCAAAGTACACAAGGGAAAGGCGACATCAAAAGAATCAACACCCACAAAACCATTGTGTTCTACTCGTGCAACCAATCTATGCATAGACACGGATCTGATACCACTGTAGGGGTTCGTATCATAGAAAACAAAAGAATTCCTACCGCAAGAACGAACAACAACCCAAGATCTAATCTACTAGTTGGTAGCAACGAGATGGGATCAACATACCCTCGAAGATCTCTAAGCGTTTAACGAGATGGATCTCGTGGATGATGTAGTCGATCACTTGCCGCTCTTAGAACGAGTAGAAGATCCCTATGGTGCTGCAATCGGGCAGCACCTCTGCACTCGATCACATGTACAGTGTTGATGAAGACATCCTCCTCCCCGTTCCAGCGGGCAGCGGACGTAGTAGATCCTCCTCGGAATCTCGGCAGCACGACGACGTGGTGACGGTGGTGGTGGAGATCTCCTGCAGGGCTTCGCCGTCGTCGTGCGAGAGAGAACTGGAGGAGGGTGGCACTACGGTTTGGGGTGAGAGGGGGTGGGGCGCCAGCCTTGGTTCCCTTGAGGTGGTGCGGCCAATGTGTGGCTGGTCCCTCTCCTCCTCTCAACTTTAACCCTAGATCCCAATCATACTCCCTCTAGGAGTCCTATTGGAAACTTGCCATAATACCAAAAGTCAAAACCTAGTCAAAGTGGGACTCTCCCCTTCTTCCTTGTGGTGTGGCCAGCCAAGGAGGTGGAGTCCACCACGGACTCCATCTTCCAACCTAGTGGGCTGGCTAGGACTGGTGGAGTCCCTGCCTTAGTGAAATATTCCGGACAATTCTAGAACCTTCCAAAAATACACCAGACCATTCCCAAACTTGGAATTTGACTTCCCATATATGAATATTATTCTCCGGACCATTCCGGAACTCCTCATGATGTCCTAGATCCCATCCGAGACTCTGAACAATATTCGAACTTCATACCATATTCCATATCTACTTAAAACGACATCAAACCTTAAGTGTGCCACCCTACGGTTCGCGAACTATGCATACATGATCGAGACACCCCTCCGATCAATAACCAATAGCAGGGCCTGGAGATCCATAATGGCTCCTACATATTCAATGATGACTTCGTGATCGAAAGAACCATTAACGTACGATACTGATTCCCTTTGCCGCGTGATACTTTACTTATCGGAGGAGGTTCGATCATCAGTATCTCCATACCTAGTTCAACCTCGTTACCGATAAGGACTCTTTACGCGTACCGTGATATGACATCCCTGACCTAGTCACATGCTTGCAAGCCAATTGGATTGCATTCTACCGAGAGGGCCCAGAATATATCTATCCATCATTTGGATGGATAAATCACACTCTTAATCCATGTGCTTCAAATCACACTTTCAGAACACTTAATGCCACCTTTATAACAACCCAATTATGAAGTGGTGTTTGATGTCATCAAAGCATCTATCCGGAGTGAGTGATTAACACGATCTCTTGGTCGAAGGATTAGGTTACTATGTATCTTAAAGCTTGTAGCAAAACGAACTTAATGACGAGATCATACGCTATGCTTAATATGGGTGTGTGTCCATCACATCATTTACTTAATGATGCGATCTTGTTATTAATAACATCGTATGTTCATGATCATGAATCCATGATCATCTATTCATAAACACGCTAGTTTAACAAGAGACTTAGTATGGACTCTTTTGTGTTTACAAAACATACAAGTATTAATGTTTCCGATTTATACAATTATAGCATGGGATGTAAACATTTATCGTATACACAAAGATATAATAATAACAACTTTATTATTGCCTATTGGACATATCTTCAACAGTCTTGGTGTGAGGCCACCAATTACATCAAGTGCAGCATGCTCGCCGCCAAAAGCGACGATTCCGAAGGGCTATGCTATCAGCCTAGGCGGGATATCTGTGCCGCCACTTCCCATCGACAAGGAATTCGATCGTGAGGTCTTTCGCAGCGGGCAGGAACAGGCCATGTGGCGCGACCCAAAGTACGACGCCTATAGCGGCTACTAGCCGCCGGCCCTATTTTCCGAGGAGCGAGAGATGATGACGAATTGTTTTTAGGCAAGCACCCAACACCAAATGGAAGAACATGGCGGAGCGGGGTCGTGTTCTAGTCAAGACTCGACCGCGCCGTTAAGGACGTCATCGAGAATGCCCGCAGCGTAGCCTTCGCTTGGTCAGCTACGGAGGTTCGCATTATCACCCTTGACTTTGCCGTGAAAGAATAGGGGTTGTCGGTGGCCTCCGGTGGCAGGAGCTCCCGAACAAGGCCACAAAGCCTTCGACGAGGAAGACTTTATGTTCCTTTATTTATTATATAGATTTCCTTTCTTCATTTTGCTTCATCATTTTTTCTATCAAAAGTTTTTTCGCCTTAAGTTAAAAAAACAAAATATGGTGATTTCCATCTTATGTGTTGGACCAGAGGATCTGCCTCTTAGACTAGTCATAGTGGAGAGGAACATTAGGCAGTAACATACACATATTACAACTCTGTATTATTATCTCCAAGGTGGTTAGTATCATAGGTGTAGTAACATAAAATGCTATATTTATTAAGTTGTAGACTTATCTTGCCTTGAAATGTGTGTGTGATGGTAACATAGCTAGTTAACACTATCATCTCTTTCCTCAATTAATAGCATGCCATATCACCAAAATGCTTAGTTGGCATTACATGTTGTTGATATTACTACCTATATTACTTCCCGCGTGTCGCATGGTTAACTTTGTGTTCGCGGTACTTGATACGTCTCCAACGTATCTATAATTTCTGATGTTCCATGCTAGTTTTATGACAATACCTACATGTTTTGCTCACACTTTATAATGATTTTATGCATTTTCCGGAACTAACCTATTAACAAGATGCTGAAGTGCCAGTTCCTGTTTTCTGTTGTTTTTGGTTTCAGAAAGGCTATTCGGGCAATATTCTCGGAATTCGACGAAACAAAGACCAAATATCTTATTTTCCCCGGAAAGTTCCAGAACACCGAAGGAGAGTCGGAGGCGGGTAGCAGGGGGCCCACACCATAAGGCGGCGCGGGTGGCCCCTGGCCGCGCCAGCCTATGGGGAGGGGGCCCCGTGGCTCCTCCGACTCCGCCTCTTCGCCTATATAACCCCTCGTGACCTAAAAACTCGACACCAATTGACGAAACTCCAGAAAGACTCCAGGGACGCCGCCGCCATCGCGAAACTCCGTTTCGGGGGATAGAAGTCTCTATTCCAGCACCCTGCCGGAACGGGGAATTGCTCCCGGAGTCACCTCCATCGACACCACCGCCATCTTCATCGCCATTGTTGTCTCCTATGATGAGGAGGGAGCAGTTCTCCCCCGAGGCTGAGAGCTCTACCGGTAGCTATATGGTTCATCTCTCGCTCCCATGTGATCTTTATGTGATCATGAGCTTTGTATCACTATTAATCTATGTGCTACTCTAGTGATGTTATTAAAGTATTCTATTCCTCCTCCATGATGTAATGTTGACAGTGTGTGCATCATGTAGTACTTGGCGTAGGTTATGATTGTAATCTCTTGTAGATTATGAAGTTAACTATTACTATGATAGTATTGATGCGATCTATTCCCCCTTTCATAGCTATTGTTGACAGTGTGTATGCTATATTAGTACTCGGTCTAAATTGCAACGGTCTATTATGCACTCTAGAGGTTACTTTAATATGAACTCCGGATGTTGTGGAGCTTGTTTACTCCGGCTTGAGGTGTGCTTTTATAGCCCTACACAATGAATGGTGTTTGTTATCCAACAAGAGAGTGTTTGAAGTAGCACCAGTGAAGAGAAGTTATTTATTTATGTGATCATTGTTGAGAGTGTCCACTAGTGAAAGTATGATCCCTAGGCCTTGTTTCTAAGCATTGAAACACTGTTTCCAACAAGTTCTGCTACATGTTCGCTTGCTGCCATTTTTATTTCAGATTGCAATTACTACTTACAATCATCCATATTACTTGTATTTCACTATCTCTTGCCGAACTTGTGCACCTATACATCTGACAAGTGTATTAGGTGTGTTGGGGACACAAGAGACTTCTTGTATCTTAATTGCAGGGTTGCTTGAGAGGGATATCTTTGACCTCTACCTCCCTGAGTTCGATAAACCTTGGGTGATTCACTTAAGGGAAACTTGCTGTTGTTCTACAAACCTCTGTTCTTGGAGGCCCAACACTGTCTACAGGAATAGAAGCGTGCGTAGACATCAAGCTATTTTCTGGCGCCGTTGCCGGGGAGGTAAGGTAAAAGGTATTCACATCCTCCGACTACTAAGCTATTTCCTAGCACTGTTGCCGGTGTGTGAGTGCTCGAAGCTATTTCCTTTAGATTCTGCAATTATATCTTTTTGTTTCTTGTTTACACTAGTTAGGCTTAATGGAAAACAACAAAAATATTAGAGATCTTTATAGTATTTATCTTGAGTTAGGACATGAGGTGTTTGAAGAGAAAATTAAAAAACCTATGGAACTTTATATGCATGTTAATGGCGATGTTATTAGTATGAATGCTTTGAACACCATTGTTGCTAATGCTATGGAAGAATTTAAGCTTGGGGAAGCTGGTTTTGATGAGCATGATATTTTTAGTCCCCCAAGCATGGAGGAGAAAATTTACTTTGATGATACTTTACCTCCTATATATGATGATTACAATGATGACTATCATATTTTCAGTCCACCTACTATTGAGGAGAAAATTAATTATGATTACAATATGCCTCCTATATATGATGATTATGGTGACGAGAATAATAATGATAGCTATTTTATTGAATTTGCTCCCACTACAATTAATAGTAATGACTATGCTTATGTGGAGAGTAATAATTTTATGCATGTAGCTCATGATAAGAATGTTTCATGTGATAGTTATATTGTTGAGTTTGTTCATGATGCTACTGGAAATCTTTATGAGAGAGGACAATATGGTTGTAGGGATTTTCATGTTACTAAAACACCTCTCTACATGCTGAAAATTTTGAAGTTACTTGTGTTTTATCTTCCTATGCTTGTCACTTTGTTCTACATGAATTTATTTGTGTACAAGACACTACTAGGGAAAGCCTTACCGCCGGCGTCCTGAAATGCCTTACCGCCGGCGCCTTCGCATTCGCCGGCGATCACCTCGCCGGTGGTAAGTGGTTACCGCCGGCACCTTCGGTTTCGCCAGCGGTAATGTGACGTTATCCCCGGCGCTTTCATGTACTCGCCTGCGGTATTTGTTACCACCGGCACCTCCCTACTCGCCAGCGGTATGTTGAATAGGATTTTAAAAAAGGAACGGAAATAAAAAAATGTATAGCACTCAACACATTGTTTAAAGCAATATATCACGCTCCAACGTCCGAACAAACATCCTGGTTACATTAACTTATAGTTGAACAATCAAATAGTAGTAAATTACAACTATTAAATTACAACTTTGTAAATAAACTTGCTCTATGCCCTCAAGGTACCCCAGGAAATGGTCGATGCCGCGTGTTGTCTTCTCTGCAACACCTGTTGACAAACCAATGTGTCTTATACATTTGAAGTAGTAATAACCAGAATATCACACAGTATCCTTGGATTCAATTCTCAACACCTGACAGTACACTTGGATATAACTCGTTTGTTAAGAAAACAAAATTAACATTCCCATAGTACTTGTCATTGGATTCAATTCTTAGCATATGCTGTCAATTAGAAAACGAAATGTAGATGTGTACATGTTTATATTACAGCTAGACCTACAACAATATTTGTGCTGCTTTGTCACACAACAACCAGGATAATTACACATCTAGCAAATCCATTATCTAAAGGAATAACTATCAGGTTTCACCAAAGCAATTAACAGATTTTTCCCACACCTAGCAAATCCATTATCTATGTCGTACACCCAAAGTGGTGCAGCAGCAAGGAATTCTCTTGGTACTGCACTAAGACGCAGATAAAGTTACAGAGATGAAATGAGATCCAGAGAGGTGGGTAAGGTGGTTGAACCTGAAGCAGGAGAGGACAGCGGCGAGCGGCGACGGGCTCATACCCCAGCGACTTGATCGAATGTCGGCGGAGTTGGTGTCGCTTGGGCAGAGATGTGGGGCTCCCGCCTCTATGCCGCGCCTTGGTTGCTCTTGCATCTGCGCCGGCGAGCTCATACCCCAGCGACTTGATCGAATGGCGGCGGAGTTGGTGTCGCCTAGGCAGAGATGTGGGGCTCCCGCCTCTATGCCGGCGCCTTGGTTGCTCTTGCATCTGCGCCGACCACGTCCTCGAGCTCGACGGCGGCAACCTTGTCCTCGATCCGAATGCAAGATTGCTGTCAAGTATTTAAAATTAAATACAAAAACAAAAATCTGCCTGGTATATATAGCAAGTGCCTGATAGGTTCGATGAGAGTGCTTATTGCTGCTTGTTATTGGTGCCTTACTCTATCAACCATCTAGAAAGCGTAATGGAAGTGCTCATGGGTCAAATTGCCGGGCTTAAGTGGGGCACATTGAACATCGTAATAAATTTCAGTTTCTGAAAAGCATAATGGAAGCCTAACGAGTAAAAATCTACAACCTACGGCCAGCACTCACGCAAATGCATAAAGGCAGGCAAATTAACATGAGTTCTAAGAAATAAGAAGGAAATTTAAGAGTACAAGTTACATCAGTTGCTCACCATGAACACTACATCTCATTCACAACAGCTCAAGCAACCGAATTAGTAAATATCTGGTCAACCTACATCGCCTCCGGGACCACAATCAACAAAGAATGCATACGCTAAAGCTATAATCTGCGCCACACAAAGAACACCGACATTTGGATAAGCCAAGGGAGATCTCTCTCGCCTCACCTCACCGCCAATTCACGCTCCAGAGAAAAAAAAAAAGCTTAGAACCGAGAGGCTAGTAAACGGAGGTGGGAGCCTCACCTCTTCCAGAGGTCGCGCTGGCCCTTGGCGGGGATGGAGCGCCAGAGGCGGTCCAACTGCGCGCAGAGGCCCTGGATCTACGCCACCACCCGCCGCACCTCCTTGGCGGCCGCCGGGTCCCCGCGCCGCCGCCCCCGACGAGCGGCGCTGATACGCGTTCAACACGCGTCCGTTGGGAACCCCAAGAGGAAGGTGTGATGCGTACAGCGGCAAGTTTCCCTCAGTATGAAACCAATGTTATCGAACCAGTAGGAGCCAAGAAGCACGTTGAAGGTTGATGGCGGCGGGATGTAGTGCGGCGCAACACCAGAGATTCCGGCGCCAACGTGGAACCTGCACAACACAACCAAAGTACTTTGCCCCAACGAAACAGTGAGGTTGTCAATCTCACCGGCTTGCTGTAACAAAGGATTAACCGTATTGTGTGGAAGATGATTGTTTGCAGAAAACAGTAGAACAAGTATTGCAGTAGATTGTATTTCAGTAAAGAGAATTGGACCGGGGTCCACAGTTCACTAGAGGTGTCTCTCCCATAAGATAAACAGCATGTTGGGTGAACAAATTACAGTTGGGCAATTGACAAATAAAGAGGGCATGACCATGCACATACATATCATGATGAGTATAGTGAGATTTAATTGGGCATTACGACAAAGTACATAGACCTCCATCCAACTGCATCTATGCCTAAAAAGTCCACCTTCAGGTTATCATCCGAACCCCCTCCAGTATTAAGTTGCAAAGCAACAGACAATTGCATTAAGTATGGTGCGTAATGTAATCAACAACTACATCCTTAGACATAGCATCAATGTTTTATCCCTAGTGGCAACAACACAACACAACCTTAGAACTTTCTCCTTTGTCCCAGGTGTCAATGCAGGCATGAACCCACTATCGAGCATAAATACTCCCTCTTGGAGTTACAAGCATCTACTTGGCCAGAGCATCTACTAGTAACGGAGAGCATGCAAGATCATAAACAACACATAGATATAACTTTGATAATCAACATAACAAGTATTCTCTATTCATCGGATCCCAACAAACGCAACATATAGAATTACAGATAGATGATCTTGATCATGTTAGGCAGCTCACAAGATCCGACAATGATAGCACAATGGGGAGAAGACAACCATCTAGCTACTGCTGTGGACCCATAGTCCAGGGGTAGACTACTCACACATCACTCCGGAGGCGGCCATGGCGGCGTAGAGTCCTCCGGGAGATGAATCCCCTCTCCGGCAGGGTGCCGGAGGCGATCTCCTGGATCCCCCGAGATGGGATCGGCGGTGGCGGCGTCTTAGTAAGGTTTTCCGTATCGTGGCTCTCGGTACTGGGGGTTTCGCGACGGAGGCTTTAAGTAGGCGGAAGGGCGGGTCAGGAAGGGGCACGAGGGCCCCACACCCTAGGTCGGCGCGGCCAGGGCCTGGGCCGCGCCGCCCTATGGTGTGGCCCCCTCGTGGCCCCACTTCGTCTCCTCTTCGGTCTTCTGGAAGCTTCGTGGCAAAATAGGACCCTGGGCGTTGATTTCGTCCAATTCCGAGAATATTTCGTTACTAGGATTTACGAAACCAAAAACAGTTAGAAACAAAGAATCGGCACTTCGGCATCTTGTTAATAGGTTAGTTCCAGAAAATGCACGAATATGACATAAAGTGTGCATAAAACATGTAGATAACATCAATAATGTGGCATGGAACATAAGAAATTATCGATACGTCGGAGACGTATCAGGCTCCGAGGAGGAGTAGGAGTAGGAGTTGGGCGCCGAGGCGAGGCGCTCGACGCGGGCCACGCCGTCGCGGGCCGAGAGCAGCAGCCGCCGCGCGCTCTGGTACATCTCCGACAGCGACGCACCGCCGGACCCGCCGCCGGCGAAATCCATTGTCGAGATCGATGATATGTTCCCTTCTTTCCGTGTGATGATTCGAGATAGGCAAGTAGCACGACGTTGGCGACGAGTAGAGAGACCGGGAGGTGGGTCCCAAGGTGGCGGTAGAGAAGAGGGCGGTGGTGGCTGGAGGCGGAGGAGGAGGGGCTTGGGTGGCCGCCGACAGGATGGGGAAGAGAATTGGGGATCGGGGGAGGAGACGGAGTGGGATATGTGCGGGGTGGAAGAGGTGGCTTAGGGCCAAATACCACTGGCGAGTTTTAGCTGCAAAGGCCGGCGGTAAGGCCAGGCCCAATTCGGTCCAACTCGTTCACATCGGCCCAGTTTACCACCGGCATCTTCGGTTCGCGTTCGCCGCCGGTAGAGCCCGGTACCCCCGGCGCTTTTGGGCCCAATTCACCGGCGGTAAGGTTAGGCCCCCCTGTAAGGTATTACCGCCGGCATCTTCAAGTCGTATTTGCCGGCGGTAAGGAGTGCGACTATAAGCCTTTTCCTAGTAGTGAGACTCCTTTTCATAGGAAGTGGGTTAGACTTAAAAGTGTTTCTTATTTTCTTTTGATGCTCTCTTTTGCTTCAACTCTTATTTCTTGCGAGAGCATCATTAAAATTACTGAGCCCATCTTAATGGCTATAAAGAAAGCACTTCTTGGGAGATAACCCATGCTTTTATTTTTCTACTATTTTGTTGTGTCTTGGAAGTTGTTACTACTGTAGCAACCTCTTCTTATCTTTATTTTATTGCATTTTTGTGCCAAGTAAAGTCTTTGACAGTAAGGTTGATACTAGATTTGGATTACTGTGCAGAAACAGATTTTTGCTGTCACGAATTCTGCCAATTTACATGAGTGATCCTCAGATATGTACGCAACTTTCATTCAATTTGAGCATTTTCATCTGAGCAAGTTTAGTGCCCCAGAAAAATTCGCCTTTACGTACTGTTCTGTTTTGATAGATTCTGCCTTTTATTTCGTATTGCCTGTTTTGCTATGTTTGATGGATTTCTGTGGTGACCCGGCATACCACTGCATGGTGTAGTATGCAAGTCTGATATAACACCAATGAAACACCGTTCCACTAGTATCATATCGCTCAGAGTGGTACAACAGAAACATATGCGGGTCCAAGGCATGTCTATAGAATTACAACACTGACTCTTTACATAAGATCCACACAGCCTGCTACTTTACAATGAGGTAACACTGCAAATAAACTCCAGAAGAACGACTCGTAGTCTAGTCTTATCACGAACTCTATTTGTAGAGTATTTAACTAGCTATAGAGGCTATGAATAGATTCTAGCTAAATAGGAGCTAGGTTTAGGAAACTAGTTCCTTTCTATTGCTAAGCTAGGTTTTATCCTCGTTGGATGTGGTGTTGACTCTTCTGACAAGTTCCTATCCCTTGAAGTGGTTGTTGATTCCTCGGTCTTCGAGTTGCACTGTAGTTCCTCCTTCGATGCCTCCATATCTAAGCAGGGGATTCAAGAGTGGGATGAGTACGAGCGTACTCAACAAGTTCATTATAGGAAAGAGGTGTTTAATGCACTAGCTATAGCATTAGACCAGAAAGTCTAATACCAATGCAGGTTTTCATAACCATTTGTTCAAGAGGTTGCTTTTATTCAGAAGAACTATGTCCGTCAGCCTTCACCGGTTTACTAGAACTTCATGGAGTTCCTTTCCAGCAGCGTTCGCAGTTCCATATCCCGGAACAGGGAGTGACAGGTCACGATTCATTACACTCTGCAGAGGTGTGTTGCTTTACCCATAAGAGATCTTAACCTTGGTGCCAACCGAGCCGCGTGCTCGTCCACACTTCCTTTGGTGTTCCTCCGCTACCTCGAACACCCACCCTTTGTTGCATGCCCCGACCCTGGGTCCTCGCCGGTCCCATTATTCCCACTTACGGGTGGACCCCGACCACGACGACAGTCTGGGATCGAACCAAACTCCTTCGCCGGTAGCTGCAACCCATCCTAGACCGCAATACCGTGGGGACTTAGGACTCCCCAGCCTCACCATCTTGCTCCTTCGGGCGACAAGTGTACTACGGACAATGTCGTGGGGACTTAGGACTCCCCAGCCTCACCAGCTTGCCCCCTTGGATTACAAGTGTACTACGGTAAAGCGCATCCGTTGATGAACGAGAGGTGGAAACACTTTTGACTACTCCGTCCCACTCCGGATCTTATGGTTAACACGGGTATTACGGCACAAGAATCACTGGACGACATTTGTTGTTTAATCCTAGATGGATATAAACCCTTGCAATGGAACCTCCACCATATCAACACAATCCATGGTTCCATTGCCAACTACATAGTCATATTCATAGTTATGAAAATAGTGGTTTTGGTTTTTATGCAATAGTGATAATCATAGTACTTTGCAAGTAATTTGATAAAGATACTCAGATGACATGAGAAAGTGATGAACTTGCCTTTCTTGACTGCAAGATTATGCAGGCAAGATCTTCGATACGCGGTAACTCCAAATTCTGAAATAGCATCATCGTCCGGTAGGGACGATGTTTAAAAGATTGCCAAGGATGCAATAATGCATAAGTATGAGATGCAATCGTTTTAAATGTGACCTAACCCCGATGATTTAGGATTAGTGAGTTGAAATGATTTGTTTAGGGTGTGTTGCACTTTTAGAATGATTCACAAACAAGGTTCTTATTCAGGTGTGGTTACATGGTATCATACACAGGTAGTAGAATGCATAATAACAATCATACACACCAAGGGATAGTAGTTGTATAGTAAGTAAAGAGCAGTTGTCAATTTTAAGTCTGATAGGGTATGGTTGATGATTACTGATACGTCTCCAACGTATCGATAATTTCTTATGTTCCATGCTTGTTTTATGATGATACACACATGTTTTATACATACTTTATGTCATATTTATGCATTTTCCGGCACTAACCTATTGACGAGATGCTGCAGTGCCAGTTCCTGTTTTCTGCTGTTTTTGGTTTCAGAAATCCTAGTAAGAAAATATTCTCGGAATTGGACAAAATCAACGCCCATCATCTTATAATTCCAAGAAGCTTCCAGAACACACGAGAGTCACCAGAGGAGGGCCACAGGGGGCCCACACATGGTGGCGGCGTGGCCCAGGGGGGCGCCGCCCTAGTGTCTGGTGGCCCCAGGTCCCTTTCGACTCCGCCTCTTCGCCTATAAGAAGCCCCCTGACCTAAATCTTCGATACGGAAAAGCCACGGTACGAGAAACCTTCCAGAGCCGCCGCCATCGCGAAGCCAAGATCTGGGGGACAGGAGTCTCTGTTCCGGCACGCTGCCGGGACGGGGAAGTGCCCCCGGAAGGCATCTCCATCGACACCACCGCCATCTCCATCAACGCTGCTGTCTCCCATGAGGAGGGAGTAGTTCTCCATCGAGGCTAAGGGCTGTACCGGTAGCTATGTGGTTAATCTCTCTCCTATGTACTTCAATACAATGATCTCATGAGCTGCCTTACATGATTGAGATTCATATGAGTTTTGTATCACTATTCATCTATGTGCTACTCTAGTGATGTTATTAAAGTACTCTATTCCTCCTTCATGATGTAATGGTGACAGTGTGTGCATCATGTAGTACTTGGCGTAGTTTATGATTATGATCTCTTGTAGATTATGAAGTTAACTATTACTATGATGGTATTGATGTGATCTATTCCTCCTTTCATAGTATGAAGGTGACAGTGTGCATGCTATGTTAGTACTTGGTATAATTGCAATGATCTATCATGCACTCTAAGGTTATTTAAATATGAATATCGAATATTGTGGAGCTTGTTAATTCCGGCATTGAGGTGCTCTTGTAGTCCTACACAATTAGTTGTGTTCATCATCCAACAAGAGAGTGTAGAGTGGTTTTATTATGTGATCAATGTTGAGAGTGTCCACTAGTGAAAGTACGATCCCTAGGCCTTGTTTCCAAATACTGTAATCATCGCTTATTTACTGTTCTGCTGCATCTTTACTTACTGCACGGCAACAAGCACTTTTCTGGCGCCGTTGCTACTACTCATATTCATTCATACCACTTGTATTTCACTATCTCTTCGCCGAACTAGTGCACCTATACATCTGACAAGTGTATTAGGTGTGTTGGGGACACAAGAGACTTCTTGTATTGTGGTTGCAGGGTTGCTTGAGAGGGATATCTTTGACCTCTTCCTCCCTGAGTTCGATAAACCTTGGGTGATCCACTTAAGGGAAACTTGCTGCTGTTCTACAAACCTCTGCTCTTGGAGGCCCAACACTGTCTACAGGAATAGAAGCGCGCGTAGACATCAAGCACTTTTCTGGCGCCGTTGCCGGGGAACGAAGGAAAACTACACCATTTCCTCCCTCGTCAACCACGCGCCAGTCCTGGGCAGTCAAGCACTTTTCTGGCGCCGTTGCCGGGGAGGAAAGGTAAAAGGTACTCACACTTCGGTCCCAGGTAACCAAACACTTTTCTGGTACCGTTGTGAGTGCTCGAAGCTATTTCCTTTAGATCCTGCAATTGCATCTTTTTGTTTCTTGTTTTTATTTTCACTAGTTAGGCTTAATGGAAAACAACAACAAAATTAGAGATCTTTATGAAATTTATCTTGAATTAGGACATGATGTGTTTGAAGAGAGAATTAAAAAACCCATGGAACTTTGTTTGCAAAATAGCAATGTTATTAGTGTGAATGCTTTGAACACCATTGTTGCTAATGCTATGGAAAATTCTAAGCTTGGGGAAGCTGGTTTTGATGAGCATGATATTTTTAGTCCCCCAAGCATGGAGGAGAAAATTTACTTTGATGATACTGTGCCTCCTATTTATGATGATTATAATAATAGTAGTCTTTTGGTGCCACCTACTATGGAGTATAAATTTGATTATGATTACAATATGCCTCCTATATTTGATGATAGCTACTTTGTTGAATTTGCTCCCACTACAATTAATAAAATTGATTATGCTTATGTGGAGAGTAATGATACTTTTATGCATGTGAATAAGAATGCTTTATGTGATAGTTATATTGTTGAGTTTGCTCATGATACTACTGAAAGTTATTATGAGAGAGGGAAATATGGTTATATGCATCTTAATAATATTAAGTTGCCTCTCTATATGCTGAAAATCTTGAATCTGCACTTGTTTTATCTTTCTATGCTTGTTGCATTATGCTTCATGAATTTGTTTATTTACAAGATTCCTTTTCATAGGAAGTGGGTTAGACTTAAATGTGTTTCTAATTTGCTTCTTGATGCTCTCATTTGCTTCAACTTTTATTTCTTGCGAGTGCATCATTAAAACTGCTGAGCCCATCTTAATGGCTATAAAGAAAGCACTTCTTGGGAGATAACCCATGTTTTTATTTTACTACAGAAATTTTGTTTTATATTTGAGTCTTGGAAGTTGTTACTACTGTAGCAACCTCTCCTTATCTTACTTTATTGCATTGTTGTGCCAAGTAAAGTCTTTGATAGTAAGGTTCATACTAGATTTGGATTACTGCGCAGAAACAGATTTCAGTTTGGGTTGAATTCTCTGTAGGTAACTCCGAAAATTCTGCCAATTTACGTGAGTGATCCTCAGATATGTACGCAACTTTCATTCAATTTGAGCATTTTCATTTGAGCAAGTCTGGTGCCTCTTAAAAATTCGTCTTTACGGACTGTTCTGTTTTGACAGATTCTGCCTTTTATTTCACATTGCCTCTTTTGCTGTGTCGGATGGATTTCTTTGTTCCATTAACCTCCAGTAGCTTTGTGCAATGTCCAGAAGTGTTAAGAATGATTGTGTCACCTCTGAACATGTGAATTTTTGATTATGCACTAACCCTCTAATGAGTTTGTTTCGAGTTTGGTGTGGAGGAAGTTTTCAAGGATCAAGAGAGGAGGATGATACAATATGATCAAGGAGAGTGAAAGCTCTAAGCGTGGGGATGCCCCCGTGGTTCATCCCTGCATATTTCAAGAAGACTCAAGCATCTAAGCTTGGGGATGCCCAAGGCATCCCCTTATTCATCGACAACATTATCAGGTCACTTCTCTTGAAACTATATTTTTATTCGGTCACATCTTATGTACTTTACTTGGAGCGTCTGTTTGTTTTTATTTTTGTTTTGTTTGAATAAATTCATGCTTGTGTGGGAGAGAGACACGCTCCGCTGGTTCATATGAACACATGTGTTCTTAGCTTTATTCTTAGTGTTCATGGCGAAGGTTGAAACTGCTTCGTTCATTGTTATATGGTTGGAAACAGAAAATGCTACATGTGGTAATTGGTATAATGTCTTGAATAATTTGATACTTGGCAATCGTTGTGCTCATATAGATCATGTTTAAGCTCTTGCATCATATACTTTGCACCTATTAATGAAGAACTACATAGAGCTTGTTAAAATTTGGCTTGCATGATTGGTCTCTCTAGAGTCTAGATATTTTCTGGTGAGGGTTTGAACAACAAGGAAGACAGTGTAGAGTCTTATAATGCATGCAATATGTTCTTATGTAAGTTTTGCTGTACCGGTTCATACTTGTGTTTGCTTCAAACAACCTTGCTAGCCTAAGCGTTGTATTGAGAGGGATTACTTCTCGTGCATCCAAAATCCTTGAGCCAAAAACTATGCCATTTGTGTCCACCATACCTACCTACTACATGGTATTTCTCTGCCATTCCAAAGTAAATTGCTTGAGTGCTACCTTTAAAATTCCATTCTTTGTCTTTGCAATATATAGCTCATGGGACAAATAGCCTAAAAACTATTGTGGTATTGAATATGTACTTATGCATCTTATCTCTTATAAGTTGCTTGTTGAGCGATAACCATGTTCCTGGGGACGCCATCAACTATTTCTTTGTTGAATATCATGTGAGTTGCTATGCATGTTCGTCTTGTCTGAAGTAAGGGTGATTTATCATGATCAAATGGTTTGAGTATGCATATTGTTAGAGAAGAACATTGGGCCGCTAACTAAAGCCATGATCCATGGTGGAAGTTTCAGTTTGGACAACAATCCTCAATCTCTTATGAGTATCTGTTGTTGAATGCTTATGCATTAAAGAGGAGTCCATTATCTGTTGTCTATGTTGTCCCGGTATGGATGTCTAAGTTGAGAATAATCAAAAGCGAGAAATCCAATGCGAGCTTTCTCCTTAGACCTTTGTACAGGCGGCATAGAGGTACCCCATTGTGACACTTGGTTAAAACATATGCTATGCTATGATAATCCATGTAAATCCAAGCTAATTAGGACGAGGTGCGGGCACTATTGGTATACTATGCATGAGGCTTTCAACTTATAGGATATAATTTGCATGATACATATGCTTTATTACTACCGTTGACAAAATTGTTTCTTGTTTTCAAAATAAAAGCTCTAGCACAAATATAGCAATCCATGCTTCCCTCTGCGAAGGGTCTTTCTTCTACTTTTATTGTTGAGTCAGTTTACCCATTTCCTTCTATCTCAAGAAGCAAACACTTGTGTTAACTGTGCATTGATTCCTACATACTTGCATATTGCACTTGTTATATTACTTTATGTTGACAATTATCCATGAGATATGCATGTTACAAGTTGAAAGCAACTGCTGAAACTTATATCTTCCTTTGTGTTGCTTCAATACCTTTACTTTGAATCTATTGCTTTATGAGTTAACTCTTATGCAAGACTTATTGATGCTTGTCTTGAAAGTACTATTCATGAAAAGTCTTTGCTATATGATTCAGTTGTTTACTCATTGTCTTTACCATTGCTTTGAATCGCTGCATTCATCTCATATGCTTTACAATAGTATGATTAAGATTATGTTGGTAGCATGTCACTTCAGAAATTATCTTTGTTATCATTTACCTACTCGGGACGAGTAGGAACTAAGCTTGGGGATGCTGATACGTCTCCGACGTATCGATAATTTCTTATGTTCCATGCTTGTTTTATGACAATACCTACATGTTTTGTTCACACTTTATATCGCTTTTATGCATTTTCTGGAACTAACCTATTAACGAGATGCCGCAGTGTCAGTTCCTGTTTTCTGCTGTTTTTGGTTTCAGAAATCCTAGTAAGGAAATATTCTCGGAATTGAACGAAATCAACGCCCAGGAGCCTATTTTCACATGAAGCTTCCAGAAGACCTAGGGGGAGACAAAGTGGGGCCACGGGGCGCCGCCACACAAGATGATGATAGCATGTCACTTAAGAAATTATCTTTGTTATCGTTTACCTACTCGAGGACGAGTAGGAACTAAGCTTGGGGATGCTGATACGTCTCCAACGTATCGATAATTTCTTATGTTCCATGCTTGTTTTATGATGATACACACATGTTTTATACATACTTTATGTCATATTTATGCATTTTCTGGCACTAACCTATTGACGAGATGCCGCAGTGCCAGTTCCTGTTTTCTGCTGTTTTTGGTTTCAGAAATCCTAGTAAGGAAATATTCTCGGAATTGGACGAAATCAACGCCCAGCATCTTATAATTCCACGAAGCTTCCAGAACACACGAGAGTCACCAGAGGAGGGCCACAGGGGGCCCACACATGGTGGCGAGAAAAGCTACGGTACGAGAAACCTTCCAGAGCCACCGCCATCGCGAAACCAAGATCTGGGGGATAGGAGTCTCTGTTCCGGCACGCTGCCGGGACGGGGAAGTGCCCCCGGAAGGCATCTCCATCGACGCCACCGCCATCTCCATCAACGCTGCTTTCTCCCATGAGGAGGGAGTAGTTCTCCATCGAGGCTAAGGGCTGTACCGGTAGCTATGTGGTTAATCTCTCTCCTATGTACTTCAATACAATGATCTCATGAGCTGCCTTACATGATTGAGATTCATATGAGTTTTGTATCACTATTCATCTATGTGCTACTCTAGTGATGTTATTAAAGTACTCTATTCCTCCTTCATGATGTAATGGTGACAGTGTGTGCATCATGTAGTACTTGGCGTAGTTTATGATTATGATCTCTTGTAGATTATGAAGTTAACTATTACTATGATGGTATTGATGTGATCTATTCCTCCTTTCATAGTATGAAGGTGACAGTGTGCATGCTATGTTAGTACTTGGTATAATTGCAATGATCTATCATGCACTCTAAGGTTATTTAAATATGAATATCGAATATTGTGGAGCTTGTTAACTCCGGCATTGAGGTGCTCTTGTAGTCCTACACAATTAGTTGTGTTCATCATCCAACAAGAGAGTGTAGAGTGGTTTTATTATGTGATCAATGTTGAGAGTGTCCACTAGTGAAAGTACGATCCCTAGGCCTTGTTTCCAAATACTGCAATCATCGCTTATTTACTGTTCTGCTGCATCTTTACTTACTGCACGCCAACAAGCACTTTTCTGGCTCCGTTGCTACTACTCATATTCATTCATACCACTTGTATTTCACTATCTCTTCGCCGAACTAGTGCACCTATACATCTGACAAGTGTATTAGGTGTGTTGGGGACACAAGACACTTCTTGTATTGTGGTTGCAGGGTTGCTTGAGAGGGATATCTTTGACCTCTTCCTCCCTGAGTTCGATAAACCTTGGGTGATCCACTTAAGGGAAACTTGCTGCTTTTCTACAAACCTCTGCTCTTGGAGGCCCAACACTGTCTACAGGAATAGAAGCGCGCGTAGACATCACGCACTTTTCTGGCGCCGTTGCCGGGGAACGAAGGAAAGCTACACCATTTCCTCCCTCGTCAACCACGCGCCAGTCCTGGGCAGTCAATTACTTATTATATAATTGATACGTCTCCGACGTATCGATAATTTCTTATGCTCCATACCACATTATTGATGATATCTACATGTTTTATGCATACTTTATGTCATATTTATGCGTTTTCCGGAACTAACCTATTGACGAGATGCCGAAAGGCCAATTGCTGTTTCCTGCTGTTTTTGGTTTCAGAAATCCTAGTAACGAAATATTCTCGGAATCGGACGAAATCAACGCCCAGCATCCTATTTTTCCACGAAGCTTCCAGAACACCCGGGGAGGACCAGAGGGGGGCCACAGGCCACCCAGACCATAGGCCGGCGCGGCCCAGGCCCTGGCCGCGCCGCCCTATAGTGTCGGCGCCCCTTCGACCTTCTGACGCCGCCTCTTCGCCTATATAAAGCCCCTGGACCTAAAACCTCGATACGGAAAAGCCACGGTACGAGAAACCTTCCAGAGCCGCCGCCATCGCGAAGCCAAGATCTGGGGGACAGGAGTCTCTGTTCCGGCACGCCGCCGGGACGGGGAAGTGCCCCCGGAAGGCTCCTCCATCGACACCACCGCCATCTCCATCAACGCTGCTGTCTCCCATGAGGAGGGAGTAGTTCTCCATCGAGGCTCGGGGCTGTACCGGTAGATATGTGGTTCATCTCTCTCCTATGTACTTCAATACAATAATCTCATGAGCTGCCTTACATGATTGAGATTCATATGATGATGCTTGTAATCTAGATGTCGTTATGCTAGTCAAGTGAATTTTACTTATGTGATCTCCGGAGACTCCTTGTCCCACGTGTGTAAAGGTGACAGTGTGTGCACCGTGTGGGTCTTTTAGGCTATATTTCACAGAATACTTATTCACTGTTATGAATGGCATAGTGAAGTGCTTATTTATATCTCTTTATGATTGCAATGTATTTTGTATCACAATTTATCTATGTGCTACTCTAGCAATGTTATTAAAGTAGTTTTATTCCTCCTACACGGTGTAATGGTGACAGTGTGTGCATCCGTGTTAGTACTTGGTTTATGCTATGATCATGATCTCTTGTAGAATATGAAGTTAACTATTGCTATGATAGTATTGATGTGTACTATTCCTCCTACATAAGCATGAAGGTGACAGTGTGCATGCTATGTTAGTACTTGGTTTAGTCGAATTGATCTTTCATGCACTCTAAGGTTATTTAAATATGAACATTGAATTGTGGAGCTTGTTAACTCCGGCATTGAGGGTTCGTGTAATCCTACGCAATGTGTTCATCATCCAACAAGAGTGTAGAGTATGCATTTATCTATTCTGTTATGTGATCAATGTTGAGAGTGTCCACTAGTGAAAGTCTAATCCCTAGGCCTTGTTCCTAAATACTGCTGCGTTACTACTGCTTGTTTACTGTTTCACTGTGTTACTACTGCTGCAATACTACCACCATCAACTACACGCCAGCAAGCTATTTTCTGGCACCGTTGCTACTGCTCATATATATTCATACCACCTGTATTTCACTATCTCTTCGCCGAACTAGTGCACCTATTAGGTGTGTTGGGGACACAAGAGACTTCTTGCTTTGTGGTTGCAGGGTTGCATGAGAGGGATATCTTTGACCTCTTCCTCCCTGAGTTCGATAAACCTTGGGTGATCCACTTAAGGGAAAACTTGCTGCTGTTCTACAAACCTCTGCTCTTGGAGGCCCAACACTGTCTACAGGAAAAGGAGCGGGGCGTAGACATCAAGCTATTTTCTGGCGCCGTTGCCGGGGAGGAAAGGTAAAAGGCACTCATACTTCGGTTCCAGGTAACAGTACTTTTCTGGCGCCATTGTGTTTGTGCTCGAAGCTATTTCCTTTAGATCCTGCAATTGCATCTTTTTGTTTCTTGTTTACACTAGTTTGGCATAATGGACAACAATGAGCTTCTTGTTCTATTTCCTGATTTAAGACATGGATGGTTTGATCCGAAAATTAAAAAATCCATGGAACATATTAGTAAGAATACTTTGAACACCGTTGTTGCTAATGATATGGAAAATTCTAAGCTTGGGGAAGCTGGTTTTGATGAGCATGATATTTTTAGTCCCCCAAGCATTGAGGAGGAAATTTACTTTGATGATACTTTGCCTCCTATTTATGATGATTATAATGATAGTAGTCTTTTGGTACCACCTACTATGGAGAGTAAATTTGATTATGATTACAATATGCCTCCTATATTTGATAGCTACTTTGTTGAATTTGCTCCCACTACAACTAATAAAATTGATTATGCTTATGTGGAGAGTAATAATTTTATGCATGAGACTCATGATAAGAATGCTTTATGTGATAGTTATATTGTTGAGTTTGCTCATGATGCTACTGAAAGTTATTATGAGAGAGGAAAATATGGTTGTAGAAATTTTCATGTTACTAAAATACTTCTCTATGTGCTTAAATTTTTGAAGCTGCACTTGTTTTATCTTTCTATGCTTGTTGCATTATGCTTCTTGAACTTGTTTATTTACAAGATTCCACTTCATAGGAAGCATGTTAGACTTAAATGTGTTTTGAATTTGCCTCTTGATGCTCTCTTTTGCTTCAAATATTATTTCTTGCGAGTGCATCATTAAAACTGCTGAGCCCATCTTAATGGCTATAAAGAAAGAACTTCTTGGGAGATAACCCATGTGTTATTTTGCTACAGTACTTTGTTTTATATTTGTGTCTTGGAAGTTGTTTACTACTGTAGCAACCTCTCCTTATCTTAGTTTAGTGTTTTGTTGTGCCAAGTAAAGTCGTTGATAGAAAAGTTCATACTAGATTTGGATTACTGCGCAGAAACAGATTTCTTTGCTGTCACGAATCTGGGCAAAATTCTCTGTAGGTAACTCAGAAAATTATGCCAATTTACGTGAGTGATCCTCAGATATGTACGCAACTTTCATTCAATTTGAGCATTTTCATTTGAGCAAGCCTGGTGCCCTTTTAAAATTCGTCTTTACGGACTGTTCTGTTTTGACAGATTCTGCCTTTTATTTCGCATTGCCTCTTTTGCTATGTGGGATGGATTTCTTTGTTCCATTAACTTCCAGTAGCTTTGAGCAATGTCCCGAAGTGTTAAGAATGATTGTGTCACCTCTGAACATGTGAGTTTTTGATTATGCACTAACCCTCTAATGAGTTTGTTTTGAGTTTGGTGTGGGGGAAGTTTTCAAGGGTCAAGAGAGGAGGATGATACAATGTGATCAAGAAGAGTGAAAGCTCTAAGCTTGGGGATGCCCCGGTGGTTCATCCCTGCATATTTCAAGAAGACTCAAGCATCTAAGCTTGGGGATGCCCAAGGCATCCCCTTCTTCATCGACAAATTATCAGGTTCCTTCTCTTGAAACTATATGTTTATTCGGCCACATCTTATGTACTTTACTTGGAGCGTCTGTTTGCTTTCGTTTTTGTTTTTGTTTGAATAAATGCTTGTGTGGGAGAGAGACACGCTCCGCTGTTGCATATGGACAAGTATGTCCTTAGGCTCTACTCATAGTATTCATGGCGAAGTTTCTTCTTCGTTAAATTGTTATATGGTTGGAATTGGAAAATGATACATGTAGTAATTGCTATAATGTCTTGGATAATGTGATACTTGACAATTGTTGTGCTCATGTTTAAGCTCTTGCATCATATACTTTGCACTTATTAATGAAGAAATACATAGAGCATGCTAAAATTTGGTTTGCATAATTGGTCTCTCTAAGGTCTAGATAATTTCTAGTATTGAGATTGAACAACAAGGAAGACGGTGTAGAGTCTTATAATGTTTTCAATATGTCTTTTATGTGAGTTTTGCTGCACCGCTTCATCCTTGTGTTTGTTTCAAATAGCCTTGCTAGCCTAAACCTTGTATCGAGAGGGAATACTTCTCATGCATCCAAAATCCTTGAGCCAACCACTATGCCATTTGTGTCCACCATACCTACCTACTACATGGTATTTCTCCGCCATTCCAAAGTAAATTGCTTGAGTGCTACCTTTAAATTTCCATTCTTCACCTTTACAATATATAGCTCATGGGACAAATAGCTTAAAAACTATTGTGGTATTGAATATGTACTTATGCACTTTATCTCTTATTAAGTTGCTCGTTGTGCGATAACCATGTTCACTGGGGACGCCATCAACTACCATTTGTTGAATTTCATGTGAGTTGCTATGCATGTTCGTCTTGTCTGAAGTAAGAGAGATCTACCACCTTAATGGTTGGAGCATACATATTGTTAGAGAAGAACAATGGGCCGCTAACTAAAGCCATGATTCATGGTGGAAGTTTCAGTTTTGGATATATATCCTCAATCTCATATGAGAATAATAATTGTTGCCACATGCTTATGCATTAAAGAGGAGTCCATTATCTGTTGTCCATGTTGTCCCGGTATGGATGTCTAAGTTGAGAATAATCAAAAGCGAGAAATCCAAAATGCGAGCTTTCTCCTTAGACCTTTGTACATGCGGCATGGAGGTACTCCATTGTGACACTTGGTTAAAACATGTGTATTGCGATGATCCGGTAGTCCAAGCTAATTAGGACAAGGTGCGGGCACTATTAGTATACTATGCATGAGGCTTGCAACTTGTAAGATATAATTTACATAACTCATATGCTTTATTACTACCGTTGACAAAATTGTTTCATGTTTTCAAAATAAAAGCTCTAGCACAAATATAGCAATCGATGCTTTCCTTTTTGAAGGACCATTCTTTTTACTTTTATATTGAGTCAGTTCACCTATTTCTCTCCACCTCTAGAAGCAAACACTTGTGTGAACTGTGCATTGATTCCTACATACTTGCATATTGCACTTATTATATTACTCTATGTTGACAATTATCCATGAGATATACATGTTATAAGTTGAAAGCAACCGCTGAAAATTAATCTTCATTTGTGTTGCTTCAATACCTTTACTTTGATTTATTGCTTTATGAGATAACTCTTATGCAAGACTTATTGATGCTTGTCTTGAAGTACTATTCATGAAAAGTCTTTGCTATATGATTCACTTGTTTACTCATGTCATTACCATTGTTTTGATCGCTGCATTCATTACATATGCTTTACAAATAGTATGATCAAGATTATGATGGCATGTCACTCCAGAAATTATCTTTGTTATCGTTTTACCTGCTCGGGACGAGCAGAACTAAGCTTGGGGATGCTGATACGTCTCCGACGTATCGATAATTTCTTATGCTCCATGCCACATTATTGATGATATCTACATGTTTTATGCATACTTTATGTCATATTTATGCGTTTTCCGGAACTAACTAATGACG
The DNA here is from genome assembly GCF_019359855.2 of Lolium perenne. Classification (NCBI taxonomy): domain Eukaryota; kingdom Viridiplantae; phylum Streptophyta; class Magnoliopsida; order Poales; family Poaceae; genus Lolium; species Lolium perenne. The sequence continues at coordinate 330,135,285 of NC_067245.2, forward strand.
AGATGCCGAAAGGCCAATTGCTGTTTTCTGCTGTTTTTGGTTTCAGAAATCCTAGTAACGAAATATTCTCGGAATCGGACGAAATCAACGCCCAGCATCCTATTTTTCCACGAAGCTTCCAGAACACCCGGGGAGGACCAGAGGGGGGCCACAGGCCACCCAGACCATAGGCCGGCGCGGCCCAGGCCCTGGCCGCGCCGCCCTATAGTGTCGGCGCCCCTTCGACCTTCTGACGCGGCCTCTTTGCCTATATAAAGCCCCTGGACCTAAAACCTCGATACGGAAAAGCCACAGTACGAGAAACCTTCCAGAGCCGCCGCCATCGCGAAGCCAAGATCTGGGGGACAGGAGTCTCTGTTCCGGCACGCCGCCGGGACGGGGAAGTGCCCCCGGAAGGCTCCTCCATCGACACCACCGCCATCTCCATCAACGCTGCTGTCTCCCATGAGGAGGGAGTAGTTCTCCATCGAGGCTCGGGGCTGTACCGGTAGCTATGTGGTTCATCTCTCTCCTATGTACTTCAATACAATAATCTCATGAGCTGCCTTACATGATTGAGATTCATATGATGATGCTTGTAATATAGATGTCGTTATGCTAGTCAAGTGAATTTTACTTATGTGATCTCCGGAGACTCCTTGTCCCACGTGTGTAAAGGTGACAGTGTGTGCACCGTGTGGGTCTTTTAGGCTATATTTCACAGAATACTTATTCACTGTTATGAATGGCATAGTGAAGTGCTTATTTATATCTCTTTATGATTGCAATGTATTTTGTATCACAATTTATCTATGTGCTACTCTAGCAATGTTATTAAAGTAGTTTTATTCCTCCTACACGGTGTAATGGTGACAGTGTGTGCATCCGTGTTAGTACTTGGTTTATGCTATGATCATGATCTCTTGTAGAATATGAAGTTAACTATTGCTATGATAGTATTGATGTGTACTATTCCTCCTACATAAGCATGAAGGTGACAGTGTGCATGCTATGTTAGTACTTGGTTTAGTCGAATTGATCTTTCATGCACTCTAAGGTTATTTAAATATGAACATTGAATTGTGGAGCTTGTTAACTCCGGCATTGAGGGTTCGTGTAATCCTACGCAATGTGTTCATCATCCAACAAGAGTGTAGAGTATGCATTTATCTATTCTGTTATGTGATCAATGTTGAGAGTGTCCACTAGTGAAAGTCTAATCCCTAGGCCTTGTTCCTAAATACTGCTGCGTTACTACTGCTTGTTTACTGTTTCACTGTGTTACTACTGCTGCAATACTACCACCATCAACTACACGCCAGCAAGCTATTTTCTGGCACCGTTGCTACTACTCATATATATTCATACCACCTGTATTTCACTATCTCTTCGTCGAACTAGTGCACCTATTAGGTGTGTTGGGGACACAAGAGACTTCTTGCTTTGTGGTTGCAGAGTTGCATGAGAGGGATATCTTTGACTTCTTCCTCCCTGAGTTCGATAAACCTTGGGTGATCCACTTAAGGGAAAACTTGCTGCTGTTCTACAAACCTCTGCTCTTGGAGGCCCAACACTGTCTACAGGAAAAGGAGGGGGGGGCGTAGACATCAATAATTCAAAAGAATAACTTTTGAAGAACATGTTCTTAAATAAAGAACAAGTATGATAATTATGGTTTACTATGGTTACAACTAGTTTCTGGAGTAAGTATTAGATGGATCAGAACATAGTTGGATTCATCAACACTTAGGGCTTGTAAGGTTGAGTTAAGCCTAGGCATCCTAAGTAATTATTTATACATGGTTGCTATCAAGGTTGGTTCATCTTGCTGGTGATAGCTAGTTAGGGTTTATATATCTTATTAGGTATAGTTGATGACTATTCTATATTTTCTTCAAAAGAATAACTTTTGAAGAACATACTTCTTAACTAATAAGAAGTATTACAATTAAGGTTGAGGTTGTCTAGGGTTTACTTTTGAATTCACTAAGTAGAGCAGAGTTGGTTCCTAGATAGGATGATTAATAATTATCTAATACTAGTAGGTTTAGTGGAACAGGTTTATGTAGTGCAAAATAGTAAGTAGGGTTGCTATTAGGGTTCATCACCATGGTGTGATGCTAAATAGGGATAAATAAGGATGATGGCTTTGGTAATAGGATCTAGGGTTTATACTTGGTTGACCCTACTTGATTATCTAGGTCTGATGAAGATGAACACATGAGATACCCATATATTAGTGATATGTCTTCTACATTTTATGTGGCCAAGACAAGTATTTAGTTGCTACTATGGTTCTATGATTTGAAAGAGGGTACTATGATCACATGTTCTAACCTAGGGTTTAGGTTTGGGAACAATTTTGGGTTCATATGAAGTAATGGAGCTAGGGTTCTAAATGGTATTAGGGTTTTAGTATCCCACATAAAATTATGGGTTTGTGTTCTAAATTCAATATGGAACTTAAGGTTTCCTAATTGTCAATTAGTTCTTGGATTAATAACTTCAGTTGAAAAGTTGAAGTTATTAATAACTTTGAATTAAAAATAATATTGAGTTTGGCATTTTATTATTTTTAAATAATTAATAATTAAGATAATTATTAATTAGGGTTTAAATCCTTCTAATAAGGATTTGTCAAATTAACAAATAAAGAAAATTAGTTTTAATGTTTTCTTTATTTAGTTACTGGTTTTATTTGATTTGGAAAGTTTTTCTAATTATTAAATTTTTTATTGCATTTAGAATTAAAATAAAAGGTTTAAATAACAAGTATCAAATAATTGAATTTTTATTAAAAATAAAAATTTCATTTTATATTTTTATTGGATAGAGTTTTCTTTTCTAAGAATTTTAATATCTTATTTACATGTTTCTGACTTAAATTGAATTTTCTAGATTTATTTGAAGTTGCAGTAATTTTTTGGAATTAAATTTAAACGAAATGACTAAAGATACCCGGTTAAACTACCTGTAGGGTCACTGACTAGTGGGCCTTAGGCCACGTCAGCTACCTCGGTGGCTTTGACTGTGGTCAAAATTGCCACCGTGGCATCGGGGCTTGCTGGCCGGCGGCAACTGGCGGTGGTCGCCGGCGATTGAGAGTTTCCGAGGCGCTGTGCGTGGACTCGTTGGAACCGTGGTGACGAGGCGAACCTAGTACTAGCGGCGCCGCCCCCTATTGGTCACCGGCGTAACTCCGGCGAGCACAAACAGCGGCGGAGGTCACGGGTTCACGGCGCGGCGATGCTACGGCGGTCTAGGAAGCAAGGTGAGCATGCCATTCGGTAGAGGAGCTCACCGCGAGTATGACGAGCGTCTCGGCGAGGCCTGCGGTGGCCCACATCGACGGCGAACGTCGATGTCTGCTGGTGACCGGCGGTGAAATGGGGGCTCGATTCGTCGGGCACAGAGCTTCCCGGCAAGCGCACGTTGGCGAGGAGGAAGCTGAAGATGAGGCGGAGCTCTGGGGCTGCACGGCGGTGCTTGGGGTGGCCCCTCACGGCGGCGAGAGGAATTCGCCGGCGAGCTAGGGTTTGAGAAATTAGGGGAAATCGAAGAACAGGAGCGAGGGAGACTTCGGCCGAGTATTTATAGGGTCGAGGCGGGTCGTCGTTTGTCGCGCGGTCCAGAATGACGGCCAGGACGTGGAGTTCGTCGACGCCGTGGCGTCCTCCTGTGCGTCGACGGTGGCGAAGAAGGAGACGACGCTCTCCTCGCCCTTATCCGCACGAAACGGTACACGGGCTGGTGTCGGGCTGCGAAGTGGCGCTGGGCCATGGGCTGCTGTTGGGCTCGGTGGCCTTCCAGGTAAGTCAGGTGAGGCCTTTTTCCTTTATTTCTTTTATTCATTTTCTGTTTTATTCCTTGTTTTGAATTCTGGTTTTATAATTCTGTGTTGCATTCATATTTGGATTCAATTATGCTTTCAGATGTTTATACCTATTTTTAATTAAGACTTAGCCCTAATGATCATTTCATGATTCCTTTGTCCAAACTAATGTGTAATGCATGATTTTATTTGAATCCTTGTGAGTTTTATTTAAATTTTGATTAAGCATGATTTTATGCACTATTTTAATTTCCTTTATCTTGTGTATCAATTTTATTTTTAATGATTATGGTTGATGTTTCAACCCATAGTATTTCAGAGATTGTTCTTAGTGCTTGGTTTCTATTTGAGGAATTGGTCACGTACACATGATTTTATGTGAGTACCAATGTATTAGGGTTTATAGTTTCTATTATAACCCCCTTATTAGGGTTAATACTATAAGTACCTTTGAAAGTATCTTAGTAAGTATTGTTCCCATTATGGTTGATCTTGGTTACAAGAATAAGTGATTGATCCCCACACATGGTTTAAATTATAGGACTTAGCACTAGGTGACTCTTTTGTTTTATAATTGAAGCATAGGATTTGATTAATGAACCATTAGGGTTCAAATGCTAATTACTTAACGACACATGGGTTGAATCTCAATTATGGCTTGGTTTTATATTATGATTACCATAGTGGGGTATAAACTAGGGTTGTGATATAGTTCTAGTTTATGGAATTGGGATGACATCATATTGCATTTGTTAGGGTTTAATCTCCCCTAACCAAGATAAGATGGTTACTTGCTTAATTGTTTATGTGCTCCTTTAGTAAATGAGGACTTGGGAATTGGTTTTATCTTCTACCAATAGATTTCTAATATTAGCCTTAATCTATCATTAAGGTAATTAAAGTGGTTATGGTTCTTTTTATAGTTAACTTTGGTCATGATGATGAGTGGTTTCTTACCATCCAAAGTAAAGACTTTTACTCTAAGCTTATGTGCTTAAATCTTCTACTTCAAGTTCTTAGGGTTTATGATCACTACACAATTTATAATGATCAAGGTTTGGCTTCCTAAGTTATCTCTCAAGAATTAGGTTTCTCACTCCTCAAGAACTTGGATTATAATCTAGGGTTCTACTCAAGGAATGATGATATGATTATCTAAATATGTGATTTGCCTAAGAATTCTACCTTGCTATCTTCTGTAGCTTGTTCTTCAGGAGATCTGATAAACCTGCATCTTGTGGCATGCCTCCACCTCCTAGCTGCTTCATCTTGATCCTAACTATTTTATGGAGTGGCTCAATGTGTTGGTCTTCTTGCACCATGGTGCAAGATGATGAAATGGTTGAGGTAGAGGGTTCCTTTTATAGGCTTGGGCATGGTCTAATATTATGACACATAGGTGGGTGACTCTTGTTTTAATTTGATGAGTAAGGTGCTTGGTTGTCATGCTCTCATCCATAGCAATCCTTTAAGCATGAGGTGGCATAGCTTAGGATTCAAGCTATGTAGATGTTTTGATCCTATGTGGCATTGGTATTATCCTCTCATGTGATTTATTTTTGGATAGACAAGTGGCTTTTGTTACTAAATTTCTTGAGAATGATTTTATGCTTGTGGTTGAGTCACTATATCTTATGTGATTGTATTTATATTATAATTGGGATCAAAATGTCAAGAATAAGAATTATACCCCAATTTTTGAATGGTGATTGCTGATTTCACCAAGGCATGATCATATAAGTTTCAAAGTACTCATAGTTTATTTTATTCAAATAGTTTGAACTATAATTCGTAATGTAAACGAATTTAGTTTTGTAATATTCCACATATTTAATAAGTTATGGTTGCAATAAGAATGTGTGGCTTTTATGCACTTAGGTCCTTGTGTTTTTCCATATTTGGTTTTTAGTTTTAAAATGAATTCAATTGTACCTCAAGGTAGTTGCTTAACTTTTAAGTGTTAATAATTTAGAGTTTGCTTCTTATCTCTTTGTTGGTTATATACCTCTCCCATCTCTAGGGTTTAATGATAAGCTTTTGTTGGTGTTAAGTTGCAAGAGTTTAATTAAAGAAATACCATGAGGTTCATGGTAGGAATATTAATTTGTTAGAGACATGAGAGAGTCAAGAATGATTTCTTCATTTTATTGTTAGTTGATTTCCAATTAGATGTATGTTCTTATGTTATGGCAAGGAATTCCATATTATGATCTCTTATGAGATTAAGCAATTGATCATTGAGTAAAGTGTTGTTGTGTTGATTTTAATTCCATTTGATCTAACCCCTTAGATCAAATCATCTTTTCCCAAAACAGGTTTTAACAAAGTCACATTGAGGTTTACAGAACTTGACTTGATGATCTACTTCAATTCCACCAAGGTCAAGTGAAACTTCAGTTACTGTGACTGTTTTACTTTAAAGCGCGAAAATTCCCCAGATTTTCTATGCATGAATGCAATGCACACATCTGTTTACTCTATTTTTGTAACCCCAATACCTGGGATATTACAATTTATTTGTTCCATTAACTTTCAGTAGCTTTGTGCAATGTCCAGAAGTGTTAAGAATGATTATGTCACCTCTGAATATGTGAATTTTTGATTATGCACTAACCCTCTAATGAGTTTGTTTTGAGTTTGGTGTGGAGGAAGTTTTCAAGGATCAAGAGAGGATGATGATACAATATGATCAAGGAGAGTGAAAAGTCTAAGCTTGGGAATGCCCCCGTGGTTCATCCCTGCATATTTCAAGAAGACTCAAGCATCTAAGCTTGGGGATGCCCAAGGCATCCCCTTCTTCATCGACAACTTATCAGGTCACCTCTAGTGAAACTATATTTTTATTCCGTCACATCTTATGTGCTTTACTTGGAGCGTCTGTATGCTTTTATTTTCGTTTTGTTATCTTAGTTCTCTGAATAAGTCTGATCCTATCATGGTTGGGTGGGAGAGAGACACGCTCAGCTTGTTCATATGAACACTGGTGTTCTTAGCTTTACTTTTAATATTCATGGCGAAGGTTGAAACTGCTTCGTTCATTGTTATATGGTTAGAAATAGAAAATGCTTCATGTGGTAATTGGTATAATGTCTTGAATAATTTCATACTTGGCAATTGTTGTGCTCAAATAGATCATGTTTAAGCTCTTGCATCATGTACTTTGCACCTATTAGTGAAGAAACACCATAGAGCTTGTTGAAATTTGGTTTGCATGATTGGTCTCTCTAAAGTCTAGATATTTTCTGGTGAGGGTTTGAACAACAAGGAAGACACTGTAGAGTCTTATAATGCTTGCAATATGTTCTTATGTAAGTTTTGCTGTACCGGTTCATACTTGTGTTTGCTTCAAACAACCTTGCTAGCCCAAAGCCCTGTATTGAGAGGGAATTCTTCTTGTGCATCCAAAATCCTTGAGCCAAAAACTATGCCATTTGTGTCCACCATACCTACCTACTACATGGTATTTCTCTGCCATTCCAAAGTAAATTGCTTGAGTGCTACCTTTAAAATTCCATTCCTTGTCTTTGCAATATATATAGCTCATGGGAAAAATAGCTTAAAAACTATTGTGGTATTGAATATGTACTTATGTATCTTATTTCTTATAAGTTGCTTGTTGAGCGATAACCATGTTCCTGGGGACACCATCAACTATTTCACCTTTGTTGAATATCGTGTGAGTTGCTATGCATGTTCGTCTTGTCTGAAGTAAGGGTGATTTATCATGATCAAATGGTTTGAGTATGCATATTGTTAGAGAAGAACATTGGGCCGCTAACTAAAGCCATGATCCATGGTGGAAGTTTCAGTTTGGACAACAATCCTCAATCTCTCATGAGAATATTATCTGTTGTTGAATGCTTATGCATTAAAGAGGAGTCCATTATCGGTTTTCTATGTTGTCCCGGTATGGATGTCTAAGTTGAGAATAATCAAAAGCGAGAAATCCAATGCGAACTTTCTCCTTAAACCTTTGTACAAGCGGCATAGAGGTACCCCATTGTGACACTTGGTTGAAACATATGCTATGCAATGATAATCCATGTAAATCCAAGCTAATTAGGACAAGGTGCGGGCACTATTGGTAATCTATGCATGAGGCTTGCAACTTATAGGATGTCTTATACATAACACATATGAATTATTACTACCGTTGACAAAATTGTTTCTATATTTTCAAAATAAAAGCTCTAGCACAAATATAGCAATCCATGCTTCCCTCTGCGAAGGGCCATTCTTTTACTTTTATGTTGAGTTAGTTTACCTACTTCTTTCTATGTTAGAAGCAAACACTTGTGTCAACTGTGTGCATTGATTCTTACACGCTTGCTTATTTGCATTCATCATATTACTTTCTATTGACAATTATCCATGAGATATACATGTTGAAAGTTGAAAGCAACTGCTGAAACTTAAATCTTCCTTTGTGTTGCTTCAAAACCTTCTATTAAGAATTTATTGCTTTATGAGTTAACTCTTATGCAAGACTTGTTAATGCCTGTCTTGAAAGTACTATTCATAAAAAGTCTTTGCTATACGATTTAGTTGTTTAGTCATTATCTTTACCATTGCTTTGAATCACTCCATTCATCTCATATGCTTTACAATAGTATGATCAAGATTATGTTAGTAGCATGTCACTACAGAAATTATTCTTTTTATCGTTTACCTACTCGAGGGCGAGTAGGAACTAAGCTTGGGGATGCTTGATACGTCGCCAACGTATCTATAATTTCTGATGTTCCATGCTAGTTTTATGACAATACCTACATGTTTTACTCACACTTTATAATGATTTTATGCATTTTCTGGAACTAACCTATTAACAAGATGCCGAAGTGCCAGTTCCTGTTTTCTGCTGTTTTTGGTTCGAGAAAGGCTGTTCGGGCAATATTCTCGGAATTCGACGAAACAAATACCAAATATCTTATTTTCCCCGGAAAGTTCCAGAACACCGAAGGAGAGTCGGAGGCGGGCAGCAGGGGGCCCACACCATAAGGCGGCGCGGGTGGCCCCCTGGCCGCGCCAGCCTATGGGAGGGGGCCCGTGGCTCCTCCGACTCCTCCTCTTCGCCTATATAACCCCTCGTGACCTAAAAACTCGACACCAATTGACGAAACTCCAGAAAGACTCCAGGGACGCCGCCGCCATCGCGAAACTCCGTTTCGGGGGACAGAAGTCTCTGTTCCGGCACCCTGCCGGGACGGGGAATTGCCCCCGGAGTCACCTCCATCGACACCACCGCCATCTTCATCGCCATTGCTGTCTCCTATGATGAGGAGGGAGTAGTTCTCCCCCGAGGCTGAGGGCTCTACCGGTAGCTATGTGGTTCATCTCTCTCTCCCATGTGATCTTTATGTGATCATGAGCTTTGTATCACTATTAATCTATGTGCTACTCTAGTGATGTTATTAAAGTATTCTATTCCTCCTCCATGATGTAATGTTGACAGTGTGTGCATCATGTAGTACTTGGCGTAGGTTATGATTGTAATCTCTTGTAGATTATGAAGTTAACTATTACTATGATAGTATTGATGCGATCTATTCCCCCTTTCATAGCTATTGTTGACAGTGTGTATGCTATGTTAGTACTCGGTCTAAATTGCAACGGTCTATTATGCACTCTAGAGGTTACTTTAATATGAACTCCGGATGTTGTGGAGCTTGTTTACTCCGGCTTGAGGTGTGCTTTTATAGGCCTACACAATGAATGGTGTTTGTTATCCAACAAGAGAGTGTTTGAAGTAGCACAAGTGAAGAGAAGTTATTTATTTATGTGATCATTGTTGAGAGTGTCCACTAGTGAAAGTATGATCCCTAGGCCTTGTTTCTAAGCATTGAAACACCGTTTCCAACAAGTTCTGCTACATGTTCGCTTGCTGCCATTTTTATTTCAGACTGCAATTACTACTTACAATCATCCATATTACTTGTATTTCACTATCTCTTCGCCGAACTAGTGCACCTATACATCTGACAAGTGTATTAGGTGTGTTGGGGACACAAGAGACTTCTTGTATCTTAATTGCAGGGTTGCTTGAGAGGGATATCTTTGACCTCTACCTCCCTGAGTTCGATAAACCTTGGGTGATTCACTTAAGGAAAACTTGCTGCTGTTCTACAAACTTCTGCTCTTGAAGGCCCAACACTGTCTACAGCAATAGAAGCGTGCGTAGACATCAGTACTCTCGGTGTTTAAAATACTACTCGCTCTGTTTCAGTTTACAAGTCTTCTCCGTATCCCTAGGTCGCCAATTTAACCTATATAATTTAAATTATATAATGCAAAAATTATATCATTAGAAAATAGAACATCTAAACTTTCTAATGATATAATTTTTATAACATATAACAAATGCTAACTTGATCAATTTTGCGACTTAGGGATACGTGAACGCCTAATAAACAGTGAGAGAGGGAGTACTCGAGATGCCCTTAGATCATCTCCAGTCGCGTCCCCCAAACGGCGCCGGATCGAGTGTTTGGGGAGTGTTTCGTTCGTGTCGCGTTTGGGGGACGTCACTCCCCAGCCGCGTCCCCCAAACACGCCCCCAAAACTTAAAAATTAATTTTAACAGATAGAAGAACACTATACTAATATTCAAATCGATGCAACATAAACAAATTATATATAAAAACTTCAAAAAGCATAATCAAATTACATATAAAAAAATTTAAACTACTTCTTCTTTGATGGCCCCGCCTCGTCATCCTCATCACGGTGGCGCTTCCTGCTCGTCACCTCTTCCGAAGAGGCGGTGTCGATCGACGTGTCGGAGGAACTTGTGTCCTCCTCGTCGTCGACGGTGCTCGCTGGCTGCGCCTTGGCCTTCGCTTTCGCGTCCACCTTCGCCCGGGCCGCTACCGCCGTCGCCTTCTCAGACCTTTCCTCCTCCGCCTCCTCCTCCAAGGCATGACATTCCTCCGCGTTGTCCAGTGGTGGCAGGGAATCATCGCCGTTGCTGGGCATCCGGACTCTGTCCCACCAATAGCACCATCCTGGAGACTTGCCCTTGCTGTCGGTGTCTGATGGAAGCCCAGATATGTAGCTCATCGTGAGAAGCTTGGATGAATGGCGGCCGGTTGAAGATCCAAAAGCACCTACATATGGGTCTTATTGAGCGCGGATGAATGACGTCGTAGAAGTCGAAGAGAGTGACGGTTGCTCTTCCGAGGAGTTCGCGCTCCATTCCGGCGGTTGGCGCATCGGTCGACGCGGTTGCCAATGCGACGGTTCCCCTTCCCGACAACTACACCGTCACTACGTAGGCGGCGGTTTAGCGTCCGAGCCGCTGACGCGTCGGGCCCGCGCCTCCTCGCCTCTCATTTCGTTGTATTTGGCGTGCCCGGAGCGTCCCCTATGTAGCGGGGACGGGCTCGGGGCGCTGGACACCGTATTGGGCCGCGCTGGACAAAAAGGGCCTTTGGGGCGCGCAGCTGGGAACGATGTTTTGTCTAGCGCGCCCCAAATCCCTTTGGGTGACGGTTTGGGGGACGTGACAGGAGATGAGCATCTCCACCGACGCCCCCCAAATAGTCGTCGGTAGAGGCGCTGGCACTTCCGTATGGGGGACGCCGACGCTGCATCCTCTATTTCGGGGAGTTGTTCCCACACCAGCGCCCCCACCGGCGGCCCCGATGGGAGTTTTTTTTACATAAACTAAATATTTATACTTGTAGTTTCATTTTAATGTCATTCAGGATAGATAAATGAAACACTCTCATTCCCCCCTCCTTCTCTCTCAACCGTGAACAGTAGTTGAGAGTTGCCCCCTTCTCTCCGGGCCGATCCCGACCCCTCTCCGGCGGCTCTGCCGGCCGGAGATGGCGACGGAAAGGCGCCGGCGTAGGTGTAGTTAGTGGTCCTGTAGTGGCGTCTGTGAGTAGGTCACCAGTTCTCTCTCACTAGATTTGGTGCGTCCTGTTGTTTGGCGGTGCGGCGGCGTGGCTCCGGTGCCGAGGGCGACGGCTGCGGCGCGGCTTCGACGCGGGCATCTCCGCGAATAAGGTGGGTTGGAGCTCGTGCTTCTCGGGGTGCTGGCGCAGCACCTGGGAGCAGATCTGGGTGGCTTGCCGCTCTCATCCATGGTGGGCGTCCAGCGGAGCTGCTGCGGCGAGCTCGGTCAATAAGCGTTGCCTCCAGCAACTGCAACTTCTTCTTTTCCTTGGTGTCCTCCTAGCCGGCCATGGTGGCGAGGGGAAGGGCACCGACGGCGACGATGAGGTTGTGGCGGCCGGCAGATCTCTTGCTGCTACTTCGAGCTTTCACACGGTGGCCAAAAGCTGGCCATCGATCTTGTTTGACCAAGATCCTGGAGTTCTTCAGCGGAGGACCGATGCCGGTGGCCATCGCCGCCTTGCCTCTGCATCTTATGGTCGAAGGGCGACCCTCCTCAGCCTCTCCTTCCCAGAGACCAAGCAGTCCGATGGGAAGGCCTTCAGCTGCAGCCATGACGCCGGACCAAGTGGTTCGTCCCCGGCGCCGGTGTCTCTTTTGTGGTGGAGCGACGCATCGACGATGTTCAGAAGCGGAGCGGAGATGGAGGGACCTGATTGCTTTTTCTACAATCTTTCTAGGATCCTTTCTGTAATATTTCAGTCCTTATCCAGAATTCCCCTGTCTTGTAGGGGTTTTTCTGCAATTTGTACACTCCGCTGTGGTAATACTAGCAGCTACTAGGGTCTTCTGACCCTTTCCTTGTTCAAAAAAAAAGATAGATAAATGAATAATATTTCCTGGTAAATCCGAGTAAAACATTATTCACTCCTCGACCCCGGATGACATGTGAAACCTGCTTATATCTAGCCTACTACCTATTGGCCACCCGGCTCTGTGGAGGTGGACGATCGCCCGCAACTATCTCTGATGCTCACTCCCCTGCTCTCTCCGCTGCTGCTCCGTCGTCGATCCCCCGCTGCTCTCTCCGCCCCGAGCGTCAAGTAGGCGGATCTATCTGCAGCCACCGGCTCCTAACACAGCAGCTGCTCCAGCTCCTCCCGCTGCAGACGGTGATCCAACTCCTGCCTCTAAAGCCGGAGGAGTTGCATCTCCGCCAAACGCCGCCGCTCATAGACTTCATCCTAACGCTGCGTCTCCTCCCGCATCAACGTCGTGGCGGGAGAGTTTCCGACCCGGCGTCGTGGCGGTAAAACATCCCGCACAGCGCCTTGGGATCGCGGGTCCCACGCCCAAAATTTTCTGCCTCGCGAGCGTTCGATTCGTGCTCTTAGCCAAGAGGCCGGCACGAGGTTGCCGGTGCTTCTATTGAGCTCGGGAAAGCGTCGGCAACGTTTGGGGCGCGCGGTTTGAGTTTATTTTCGCTCCCATACCCCAAATCGTTATCGGGCCGCTATGGGCGTGCCCGGTGGAGATGCTCTTATCATGGATTTTGCTATACACAAGATGTGTTTACATACTTATGAAAGGATAGAGCAGTACAATAATGGAGGTACGGCATGAATGCCAGAGTCGTCGTGCAAATGCGCCGTCATAAAGGATCATCTTCTTTCGCCTTTGGCAGCGGCCCCTGCGATCATCCAAGCCTTCCACCTCCTTTAAAAAGAGAATCACCAATGAAGTAAATAACGAGCATCAAACGCAGCAGCAGCGAGCGTTTCTTGCTCACTTTTTTCCTCCCCATCGATGCTGTGACCTCATTATGATTCGCCTCTGCGGCGTACCGGCAGCTCCCTTGTGTACCTTGGACTGGAGCAGCACAAATGCAGGCAGGTGCACTGTATGTGGCCATAGTAAATAAATGCAGTAAATCCGTGTCAGGTCACCTGCACCGTGCCCCGTCCATGTCCTTCGATCTTATCACCATCAAGTCTCGCTTTCGAGGCGAGCTTACCGGCTACAGTGACTCCGCTGCAAACAAACACAAACAGTATCCATGGTTCCCGGCTTTCCCGATATCCAATAGAAACCCAAGCTGCTTTGGTTGCCACAACACGTATGCAATTTTGTTGGCACTAGAGGCGGCGGTTTGCGGTGAGATCATCGGAGGATTAGCTTTGCCGGAAAAAGGTTCGGAGATTGGAGGGAAGCTCGGGATGAATTTGGCGGCAGTAGTACAATTGGTGATTAAAGTGCAGTAAATATGGTGGTGCTGGCTGTACTGGTAATAAAGGAGAAAGGCTCGTAATTTCTGTGGAGTACACGTCCTCGCCGAGCAGAGTGGGAGAGAAACTGCTCCGATTAGCTTTTGCTTTGCAACTAGTACGAGCAGCAATTCTCCTAGGATTCTTTTTAGGTTGGAGTACCAATGCGGTGCAATTGGGAGAAAATATCTAATCCATCCTTTTGGCCCGTCCAATGCCCACAATAGAGAACACAAAAAGGGGAAAATACTTTTGCCTCGCCCAATGCCACAATTGAAAACACAGAAAGATGGTCTCAAAGAAGAGGTACATTTCAAAAAGAAAAAGGGTTACAAAGGTACTACTAGCAGCACGGGAACTTGCTCCTTTTCGGTCAAATCTTGTACACGTTCCAGTTGTTTGTTTGTTGGTGATGATGATGGTGTGTTTAGTTTCTGTTTCTGTTTAAAGGCAAACTTTATCGGAGTTGAGAACTGCTCCGACTGAATAGGGGCAAAATCAATCAAGAAAGCACACAATATGATTCCATTTCCATCGTTCATGGAGATGTGACCAAACCCCACTCACGAGGCGCTGGGAGCAAGCTTAACGAGATCTTTACAAAATCTAGGGTTTACGCGGATGGCTTTTGCTTAACAGAGAAGGCATGGACAAGACGAGGTGGCCAAGCACTGAGCATATCTTGCGCTTTATGAAAGGCTAGTAACAGAATCTCAACAAATCTCCTAGCAGTAGTACGTAGAACGAATCAATCGGCAGTTCATACTACTAGCAGAACAGCAAGAGCAAAGAATGCTAACACATTGTCAATGGCAGAAGGGGGAAATGGGAACAAGCTTGCAAGAAGTTCCTTGTTGTTGAACCAGGGGAGCAAAAATATGTTACATGAGAGGAGGAAGAGTGGGGGATTTGATTTGGATTTGATTAAACCCATGATAATCCCCCGTCTCCATACCTCAGGAGTGCTCATCATCATCATGAGAGTGCAAGAAATCGAAAGAAAGAACAGCAAAAAGTGTTCTTGAACAAAACAACAACTACTACTGGTAGCCATACTGACCTTGACGACCTCGCCATCTTGGCGGTCTTCTTCCTTCCATCCTAATCTACAAGAACAGCTAAGTAGAGGCAGCAGAGGCGGCTAGCTCAGGTCCAGGCGGCCCAGACCTTCTCGCCGATGAAGCGCACGAGCTTCCCCACAGCGCTCTTCTCGGCGGTGCTGGCGCAGTCGCTGTCGTCCGTGAGGGCCTCGTCCTCGCGGTCCCCGCCGTAGACGCTGTCGGCGCCGTCGTCGTCGTCGCCCTCGTAGTCGCCGTCGTCGTCCCCGCCGCCGTCGGAGGCGCAGCAGGGCTGGAGGTCAACGCGGCATGCGTCTGGCAGGAGGGCGTCGGCAGCGGCGGCGGCGTCGAGGGCGTGGCCGGCGCGCCCGCCACGGCGGCGGCGGCGCTGTCCACCGCGGCGCGTTGACGGGCCGGCGGGGCTGGAGGCGGCGGCGGAGCCCTCCTCGACGGCGTCGATGATGCGGTGGATGAGGTGGCGGTTGGGGGAGGCGTCCCAGCGCGCCCAGTAGGTCTTGTAGCAGCCGAAGCAGCCGCAGCCCATGTCCGGCAGGTGGGGCCCGTTGTGGCGCTTGGTGGTGCGGCGCCCGCTTGGTGCTCCTCCGCCGCCGGTGCCGATGCCGGAGAGCAGGTAGGCGAGCACCTCCTGCTCCTCGGGCGTGAGCGTGGCGGCGAGGGCGAGCAGGGCGGCAGGGAGTAGGGCGAGGGCCGCGTCGGGCGCGGGCGGCGGCGCCGGGTGCACCCGCCGGCCCTTCCCCTGGTACAGCTTCTTCATCCCCGACACCGCCGGGCTCGCTAGCTCACTTGTAGTGGTCGCTCGTAGCCGGCAGGCAGGCAGAAAGGTTAGGTGCGCACTAACGAAAAGGGCGCGCGAGGAGGATGGATGTGAAGCTCCCTGGTTGCCGGCGGCAGTGGTTGGTGGGGGTGGGTAGGGAAGGAGCTAGCAAGTCGTCGGCTGGGAGGTTGCTGTTCGTCCCCAACTGCCGGATGGCGCCCCGGCAGCTCTTCTCAGCTTCTTCTTGGGAGCTCAGCTCAGGCGAGAAGGACTGGAGGAGAAGAGGGTTTGGGTTGGGTCTGGTGGTGGGTGGGATAGCAGGAGGAGAGCCCTATTATTGCAGCACCACGGCACGGGTATCTGATATCTCACTGCCTCCCAATTTCCCGGTCCAAATTGGCTTTTGTTTCTTGGGTTTCTTTGGCTTGGCTACTTCCGTACTACTACTCCCGCTTGTGGTGTGTGATCTCCTGTTTGGTCGTGTCGCCACGCCAAACAAAGTCTCATTTTTTGTGAAGAATCGGCAGCCAAAGTCCTGGTTACGACCACGTAAACGGAACACGGTCTACGGCGCAGGCACGGCGCGGCACGCACACGAGTGGACGCCGTGGCTCCACCCGTCACGTTCAGACCTTGTTAGCAGCAGTCAGTCACTCGGGTCACCACCTACCACTCGCTACGCTACTAGCTCGAACTACTGCGGCAGTGCAGCCACGGTGCAAAGTTTTGAAACGGAGGCGATAGCTTAGGGCCCGTTCGGTAGCGTAGTGCGAAGAAGTTGCCTGCGCGTCGCAGATGTATCATGGACCAAAAAAGACACGTTATTCGGTGGCATGCACATAATTTTTTTTTGGCCCCGTCGAGATTTAGGCTCTGCCCGTCTGGTAGGTCGGTTTTCAGGTCTATCAGCAGCCCAGAACTGCCCCCTGTTATTTGGTTACAACTCATAATCTGCTTCTGCTAAACTCTTTCCTTCAGTGGTGAGTTTACCAGCGATCAACGGCATAACAAAGAACACAATAACAGTTCAGACAAACTTAGCACCGATCATAGTTCAAACAGGGTCATAGTTGATGAAACATGACGATCATAGTTCACGACACACCAGAGACGATCATAGTTCAACACACGATAGGAACAGCAACTAGGCATGGTAGCAGCGACACAGAACCAGGTAAGCTTCATACATGACTTTGGAAGACGACACACCTGGTGGCGTCGCCATGGTAACGGCACCTGGTCATCACCTCAGTGCAGGTGTGGTCAAAGATGACCACACTGCACTCGAAGGAGGACACCTTCTTGAAGATAAGAAACTGGCCTATCTGCAGCTGATGCGCGACGGCGAAGCCCGCCCACCCCTGGTCGATGTATGCGTCATCGCCTTCTCAAACCGCAGTTATCCTCCAGTTGCAGCCAGTGTTGGTGGTGACGATGATGTTCGAAGGGATTTCTCCGAACCACCTGAAGAAATCTTTAGGGATTCAGAGCCGGCTGAAGGTTGGCCTAAAGACGATGCTTAGGAACTGGTCCGGCCCTACGTCCGGCTGGAAGTGGCCAACGTTAGCCGCCCTTCGCTTCCTCGACGGTCCCTCCTCGGGGGTCTCAGGTGACCCAAGGTTGAGCTTCTCAGTCTGCCACAAAAACACATGCCATTAGAGGTGTGCCTGCTCACAAGTATATAGATGAAAACGAACATTAAAAACATGTGATGCCTTATACATTGGATCACACGGCAGTTCAAGGGACTGCCCTCAAACTAAGTCTAGTGTGCAAGTAATCACACACACACGACTAAGTTTGAGGGCAGCACCTTGACTACCAGTGTGCTATTGTTCAATCATTGGCCAATGCACTAGACAAAGAAAATGAGGCCTAACAAATTGGATCACACGGCAGGCAAAGGGACTGTCCGCAAACTAAGTCTAGTGTGCAAGAAATATGGAACACATGACTAAGTTTGAGGGCAGCACCCCGCCTTCTGTTGTGCCATAGTTAAATTATTGGCCATTGCACAACTGAAGAAGTACAAACACGAAAAGCAAGGTAGCATATGCCTCATACAATGAGCACATATGGAGGAGATATTTGATCAGAACCAATGACATGGTGATGTTCAGTCATGCCATAGGTTCTGATCAATCATCTCCTCACACTATGATTTTTGGTTACAATTATTGGCCTAGTTCAATCAGAAACAACACAATCTATAACAAACTAGCACGACTAATTCCGCACAGCAATCTGAACATGCTAAACCCCAGCACAAAAAACCCTTCCGCATGCACCGTAAAATCAGGCAGTTTCAGCAATCCACTGTCCAATCTAGGAAGGATCTACCGCAATCTGATATTAAAGTAACAGATCTAAGCAAATCGACACCGTGAACAGCAAGAACTGGACAAGAACAGCAAGCAATAGGGACGAACACCTTGAAAACATCAATCCGAACCCTATCCTAATGAAAACCCTAGCAGATCTAATGTGCATGTCGTCGCAAATGCCCGAGAATGGCATGTTCTGGCAGAACGAGTACGAAGGTGACAAGGAGAAATCGTTACCGCCATTGTTCCGGCCGAGGGCGAGCTCGAGGTCGCGGGCGAACTCGAGATGCCGATGAAGACTGCGGAGCAGGTTGCGGCCGATGTCCCGGTGCTGCTCGCTGATACGTCCCCGACGTATCCATAATTTCTGTCGTTCCATGCTTGTTTTATGACAATACTTACATGTTTTGCTTGCACTTTATGATGATTTCATGCATTTTCCGGAACTAACCTATTAACGAGATGCCACGATGCAGTTCCTATTTTCTGCTGTTTTTGGTTCCAGAAAGGCTGTTCGGGCAATATTCTCTAATTGGACGAAATCAACGCCAAACCTCCTATTTTTCCCTAAGGCTCCAGCACAGCGAAGAAGAGTCGGAGAGGGGCCAGGGGGCCACCACACCACAAGGCGGCGCGGGCCGGACTCGGCCGCGCCGGCCTAGGGTGTGGCGCCCCCAGGTGCCCCCCTGCGCCGCCTCTTCGCCTATAACATCCCTTGCGACCCTAAAAACGCAGTACCAATTGACGAAACTCCAGAAAGACTCCAGGGGCGCCGCCACCGTCGCGAAACTCCAATTCGGGGGACAGAACTCTGTTCCGGCACCCTGCCGGAACGGGGAAGTGCCCCCGGAAGCCATCTCCATCAACGCCACCGCCTCCGCCATGCTCCGTGAGTAGTTCCCCCATGGACTACGGGTTCTAGCAGTAGCCATGTCGGTATACTCTCCCCCATGTACTTCAATACAATGGTCTCATGAGCTGCCTTACATGATTGAGATTCATCTGATGTAATCGGTGTTGTGTTTGTTGGGATCCGATGGATGATACATTATGATTAGTCTATCTATAAAGTTTGTGAAGTTATTGTTGCTGCAATCTTGTTATTCTTAATGCTTGTCACTAGGGCCCGAGTGGCATGATCTTAGATTTGAGCTCTATATGTATTGCTTAGATTGTATCTACAAGTTGTATGCACATGTCACTGTCCGGAACCAAAGGCCCCGAAGTGACAAGAATCGGGACAACCGGAGGGGATGGCGGTGATGTGAGGGACACATGTTTTCACGGAGTGTCAATGCTTTACTCCGGTACTCTATTAAAAGGAGTACCTTAATATCCAGTAGTTTCCCTTGAGGCCCGGCTGCCACCGGCTGGTAGGACAAAAGATGTTGTGCAAGTTTCTCATTGCGAGCACGTACGACTATATTGGAAAACATGCCTACATGATTAATAATCTTGATGTTCTATCTTAATGCTTTGATTCCTATCAATTGCCCAACTGTAATTTGTTCACCCAACACTTGTCACTTATTGGAGAGTTACCACTAGTGTAGATCGCTGGGAACCCCGGTCCATCTCTCATCATCATATACTTGTTCTACATGTCATTGGAAGTAGTATCAACTATCTTCTGGTGCCATCGCTCTCATACTGCTATTACTTCGCTGTTATTCTTGTTACTATTGCTCTCATATTACTGCTACTTTCACATCACCCCTGTTACTAGTGCTTTTCCAGGTGCAGCTGAATTGACAACTCAGTTGTTAAGGCTTATAAGTATTCTTTACCTCCCCTTGTGTCGAATCAATAAATTTGGGTTATACTACCCTCGAAGACTATCGCGATCCCCTATACTTGTGGGTTATCAAGACTGTTTTCTGGCGCCGTTGCCGGGGAGGCATAGCTCTACTCATAAGTTCACCTGGGGAGTGCACTCTACCTCTCTCTCAGTTTTTATTTTGTTTTATTTTGTTTCGCTTAGTTTACTTTTATCTAGTTTATTTGTGCTTAGTTTATTTCTGTCTAGTATTATTTTGCGTAGTTTACTTTTGCTTAGTTTATTTTTGTCTTGTTTTATTTGTCTCATATACCCAAAAATCCATAAAAATTTGAAAAACCAAAAAATTAAAAACTGTTGTTATGGGAGAACCTACAACCTACTTGGAGCTTATAGAATGTTATAATAATTATAGAGAATCAAGAACTGGTAAAATAATGAGTGCTATGATAGAGAAATTAAATACAATTGCTAGAATCTTGCTTAGACGCCATGATATAAACTGTTGCTCTCAACAGGATACTAAACATCTTAAATTTCAATGTGGCTTTAGTGAGGAATTTTTTATTAAGAACTATAACCGGAATTGCTATATTCGTTATGGGTTCGAAGAGGTAGAACAATTTGTCTTATTTATGGGAGCCTCCGAGATAGAATCCTTCATGGTTGAGAATTATGAAACTTGTGCTATTTGTAAGGACCTTAAAGATTATGTCTCTACTATCCTTAATTCTTGCATAGAATGCTACAGTAGGAATCCTTATATCCTTGATTATAAAGAGAGACACATTAATGCACAAGAATGCACTCACAATTTGCAGGAACCGGTGGAAGAAGAAATTGATGAACCTGAAAGCTCATTGGATGAAAAAGAGGAGGAAATTGATGAACCTGAAAGCTCATTGGATGACAAAGAAGAGGAGAGCGACGAACAAAAGGGGGAAGAATGGATTAGCTACCCATGCCAACCTTCTAATGAGAGTAACTCTTTATCTCTTACACTATTTGATTGTCCTCCATGCTTACCGGAAGAGGTTGAATGTTATGTTCCTGTGGATTCTCTTGAAATACTACCTATGAGTAAAACTTGTGAGAATAATTATGCTACTGTTATATATGATAATCCATGCTACTTTGATAAATCTTATGATAATGCTTTGTTTGTGCCTGATGTCGAAATGCATGGTACTAAAGAATT
The DNA here is from genome assembly GCF_019359855.2 of Lolium perenne. Classification (NCBI taxonomy): domain Eukaryota; kingdom Viridiplantae; phylum Streptophyta; class Magnoliopsida; order Poales; family Poaceae; genus Lolium; species Lolium perenne. Next base: position 330,156,331 of record NC_067245.2, read on the forward strand.
TTGCTTAGCAAATGTTTATGATAAAGCTCTAGATGATGGTCCTATGTTACTTGATACTATTAATTGTACTACTAATGAAAATGGGATTGGAGAGTTCTTGACTTTATCTATGTGTCCCATATCTTTTGAGATTGATCAACTACCTTGTTATATTATTAATAAAAGTAAGCTTGAAAGTTTTAATTCCACTATTCTTGAGATTGATAAAAATTATGAGTTTGTGGATCATGAAAAGTATGCTGCATGTGATAGTTATATTGTTGAGTTTGTTCATGAAGCTACTGAAAATTATTATGAGAGAGGAAAATATGGTAGTAGAAATTTTCATGGTACTAATACACCTCTCTATATGCTGAAATTTTTCAAGCTACACTTGTTTTATCTTTCTATGCTTGTTGCATTATGCTTCTTGAACTTGTTTATTTACAAGATTCCTTTTCATAGGAAGCATGTTAGACTTAAATGTGTTTTGAATTTGCCTCTTGATGCTCTCTTTTGCTTGAAATACTATTTCTTGCGAGTGCATCATTAAAACTGCTGAGCCCATCTTAATGGCTATAAAGAAAAGAACTTCTTGGGAGATAACCCATGTGTTATTTTTCTACAGTACTTTGTTTTTATTTTGTGTCTTGGAAGTTGTTTACTACTGTAGCAACCTCTCCTTATCTTAGTTTTGTGTTTTGTTGTGCCAAGTGAAGCCTCTAATCGAAGGTTGATACTAGATTTGGATTTCTGCGCAGAAACAGATTTCTATCTGTCACGAATCTGGGCTGTTTTCTCTGTAGGAAAATCAGAAAAATATGCCAATTTATGTGCGTGTTCCTCAGATATGTACGCAACTTTCATTAGTTTTGAGTTTTCTGATTTGAGCAACGGAATATTTTATTAAAATTCGTCTTTACTGGCTGTTCTGTTTTGGCAGATTCTGTCTCTGTTTTTTGCATTGTCTCTTGTGGACTTTAAGCGAGCTTTTCTAGACATAGAGAGCTGTAGCTAATGTTTTATTGAGTTCTTGCAATGTGCCACTACAGGACCAAGGTGGATTCAAATTTTTTGAGTACTAACCCCTCTAATGAAGTTTATGAGAAGTTTGTTGTGAAGGAAGTTTTCAAGGGTCAAGAGAGGAGGATGATATATGATCAAGAAGAGTGAAAAGTCTAAGCTTGGGGATGCCCCCGTGGTTCATCCCTGCATATTTCAAGAAAACTCAAGCGTCTAAGCTTGGGGATGCCCAAGGCATCCCCTTCTTCATCAACTTATCAGGTTCCTCCCCTGAAACTATATTTTTATTCGGTCACATCATATGTGCTTTACTTGGATCGTCTGTATGTTTTATTTTTGTGTTTGAATAAATTCGGATCCTAGCAATCCTTGTTTGGGAGAGAGACACGCTCCGCTTTTTCATATGAACACTTGTTCTTCGTTTTACTTTTAATATTCAATGATAAAAGTTGGAAGCTACAATACTTATGGTTATTTGGTTGGAAACAGAAAATGCCTCATAATGTTTTGGATAATTTGACACTTGGCAATTGTTTTGAGCTCTCAAGTGGATCATGATTAAGTTTTTTCATGTAGTTTAAACCTATTAGTGGAGAACTACTGTAGAGCTTGTTAAAATTGGTTTGCATAATTGATCTCTCTTAAGGTCTAGATATTTTCTGGTAAAGTGTTTGAGCAACAAGGAAGACAGTGTAGAGTATTATAATGCTTGCGATATGTTCTTATGTAAGTTTTGCTGTACCGGTTCATACTTGTGTTTGCTTCAAACAACCTTGCTAGCCTAAGCCTTGTATCGAGAGGGATTACTTCTCATGCATCCAAAATCCTTGAGCCAACCACTATGCCATTTGTGTCCACCATACCTACCTACTATGTGGTATTTTCTGCCATTCCAAAGTAAATTGCTTGAGTGCTACCTTTCAACAATTCAAAATTTATCACCTCTGATTTGTGTTAATATTTTATAGCTCATGAGGAAGTATGTGGTGTTTATCTTTCAATCTTGTTGGGCAACTTTCACCAATGGACTAGTGGCTTCATCCGCTTATCCAATAATTTTGCAAAAAGAGCTGGCAATGGGATTCCCAGTCCCAAATTAATCAAACTAAATAGACACTCCTCCATGGTATGTGATTGTTGGACGGCACCCGAAGGATTCGGTTAGCCATGGCTTGTGTAAGCAAAGGTTGGGAGGAGTGTCATCATAATAAAACTAAAATAAAAAGGCACTCCTTCATGGTATGAGATTGTTGGCAGGCACCCGAGGATTCGGTTAGCCATGGTTTGTGAAAGAAAGGTTGGAAGGAGTGCCACCCAAAAATAAAAATAAAATGGGAGCCGCTCTTTGAAGGTTTGTCTGGCAAGGGGGTTAGAGTGCACACTACCATTCGTTGACAACAACAAACACCTCTCAAAATTTTACTTTTATGCTCTCTCTATGTTTTCAAAACCAAAGCTCTAGCACAAATATAGCAATTAATGCTTCCCTCTGCGAAGGGCCTTTCTTTTACTTTTATGTTGAGTCAGTTTACCCATTTCTTTCTATCTTAGAAGCAAACACTTGTGTCAACTGTGCATTGATTCTTACATACTTGCATGTTTGCATTCATCATATTACTTTATGTTGACAATTATCCATGAGATATGCATGTTGAAAGTTGAAAGCAACCGCTGAAACTTGTATCTTCCTTTGTGTTGCTTCGATGCTTTTACTTTGAATTTATTGCTTTATGAGTTCACTCTTGTGCAAACCTTTTGATGCTTGTCTTGAAAGTACTTTCCATGAAAAGTTTTGCTATATGTTATCTATTTGTTAGCAACTATAGATCATTGCCTTGAGTCACTTCATTCATTTCATATGCTTTGTAATAGTATGATCAAGGTTATGTAAGTAGCATGTCACTACAGAAATTATTCTTTTTATCGTTTACCTGCTCGGGACGAGCAGGAACTAAGCTTGGGGATGCTGATACGTCCCCGACGTATCCATAATTTCTGTCGTTCCATGCTTGTTTTATGACAATACTTACATGTTTTGCTTGCACTTTATGATGATTTCATGCATTTTCCGGAACTAACCTATTAACGAGATGCCACAGTGCCAGTTCCTGTTTTCTGCTGTTTATGGTTCCAGAAAGGCTGTTCGGGCAATATTCTCGGAATTGGACGAAATCAACGCCAAACCTCCTATTTTTCCCGGAAGGCTCCAGAACACCGAAGAAGAGTCGGAGAGGGGCCAGGGGGCCACCACACCACAAGGCGGCGTGGGCCAGACCCTGGCCGCGCCGGCCTAGGGTGTGGCGCCCCCAGGTGCCCCCCTGCGCCGCCTCTTCGCCTATAAAATCCCTTTCGACCTAAAAACGCAGTACCAATTGACGAAACTCCAGAAAGACTCCAGGGGCGCCGCCACCGTCGCGAAACTCCAATTCGGGGGACAGAACTCTGTTCCGGCACCCTGCCGGAACGGAGAAGTGCCCCCGGAAGCCATCTCCATCAACGCCACCGCCTCCGCCATGCTCCGTGAGTAGTTCCCCCATGGACTACGGGTTCTAGCAGTAGCTATGTCGGTATACTCTCCCCCATGTACTTCAATACAATGGTCTCATGAGCTGCCTTACATGATTGAGATTCATCTGATGTAATCGGTGTTGTGTTTGTTGGGATCCGATGGATGATACATTATGATTAGTCTATCTATAAAGTTTGTGAAGTTATTGTTGCTGCAATCTTGTTATTCTTAATGCTTGTCACTAGGGCCCGAGTGGCATGATCTTAGATTTGAGCTCTATATGTATTGCTTAGATTGTATCTACAAGTTGTATGCACATGTCACTGTCCGGAACCAAAGGCCCCGAAGTGACAAGAATCGGGACAACCAGAGGGGATGGCGGTGATGTGAGGGACACATGTTTTCACGGAGTGTTAATGCTTTGCTCCGGTACTCTATTAAAAGGAGTACCTTAATATCCAGTAGTTTCCCTTGAGGCCCGGCTGCCACCGGCTGGTAGGACAAAAGATGTTGTGCAAGTTTCTCATTGCGAGCACGTACGACTATATTGGAAAACATGCCTACATGATTAATAATCTTGATGTTCTATCTTAATGCTTTGATTCCTATCAATTGCCCAACTGTAATTTGTTCACCCAACACTTGCCACTTATTGGAGAGTTACCACTAGTGTAGATCGCTGGGAACCCCGGTCCATCTCTCATCATCATATACTTGTTCTACATGTCATTGGAAGTAGTATCAACTATCTTCTGGTGCCATCGCTCTCATACTGCTATTACTGCTGCTGTGTTACTGTTACTATTGCTCTCATATTACTGCTACTTTCACATCACCCCTGTTACTAGTGCTTTTCAGTGTGCAATTTGAATTGACAACTCAGTTGTTAAGGCTTATAAGTATTCTTTACCTCCCCTTGTGTCGAATCAATAAATTTGGGTTATACTACCCTCGAAGACTATCGCGATCCCCTATACTTGTGGGTTATCACTCGCCGACATCTCCTCCTCCGGTACCGGTGCTCCTCCGTGCGGCGATGCGGCGGATTGGTTGGCGGGAGGGGAACCGCTGGGCGATTTATGACAGTGTGGGGGGAGGTCGCGAGTGAGAGGAAGGAGAGGGAGCGGTGAGCCTAATTATGGCGCGTGTTCTCGAAGGGACGCGGCGTTTCCGCCTCCCTTCTCCACGCGTACAACCTTCTGGCCGCAACGGGCCTGGCCCCGGAGAAACTGCCATTCCGGACGTTCCTCCAGGGCTTGTCTCGGGGGTGCTTTAAAACCCGGTTCGTGCAAGAATGTGACGGCCTGCAGGCATCCAAACGGCCCATTCCATGACCCAGCCCATGCAAAAAAGTCATATGCAGGCTACCAAACGCGCCCTTAGACCTCGTCTCATTAGAGCTCGTCGAGTTTATTAGCGAAAAACCGTCACAAAAAACCTCACGTTTTATCCAACCGTCGCGAGGGCACACGCCGGCCAACCTGGTTACCCAAACACGTCCCGCACAGACCACCTCAAAGTCGACAAATCATCGTTAAGGTTGCCTAGGTGTTACCGCCGTCACTCCCTCCACGAGCCGGAGGCTCCGACTTCATGAAAGAAAAGACCTGCTAGGAAGTCATCGCCATAGCTAGCGGTGTTGCAAAGCCCACGTCGGACCATGCCAAACAACCGACAATCCGCGCATGCAGGCAGCTCCGATTTCGATGGTGAGCTCTGAAGAGGAGATGCGCCTGACCCACGTCGACAAAGATCTTCATTCCACCACTCTCCGCCGAGGCTGCAACTCCGACTTCGTAGTTTGAACAAGAGCCAACTGTTAGGATCTTCCCGCAACCACACCACGTCGTTGCCGCGCTAGACAACAGAGGAAACCTTGCACCTACCACCAAATATGCCCTCTGTTCCCTGTAGCCGATGCACACCTCCAACAATGATGCCCCGATGGGGAACGACAGAGGAACACCGCCATCATTTGATCCACTGATCTGGGGTTTTCCCCGGAGGAAGTAGAACGAAGTAACACCTCATCTGATATCTTTAGAAAGTATAGATGGTGCCCAAAGCACCGCCACCGTCGGCTCCAAACACTCAGATCTGCTCCTAGAGACCTCCATTTTACGCATCGAACCCAACCTCTTTCAAGCCCTTGACGTCGAACAAAACAGACCTAGGCCAACATTGTAGGGCCCAAAAACCAAATCAGGAGAGTTGCTCTGTCGCCAGGGTGCACCACACGCCTTGGCCCAAACGCCTCGTCGAAGAGAACCCCGCCACCGCTGCCCGCTCAAGCTTTGCACGACGATGCATGCCAATGGCATTCGGGGGAGGGGGAGTTAGGGAGGGTGCCAATACCGGTTAGGTCTGGGGCACCCCATGGCCACCGGAGGAGACAGGGAAAGAGGTTATGGCCCGTTTGGTAGGCTGGGCCGATTTCCTGCGTGACTGCACCAGTGAGACGGGAGTGACCGCGCGTTGCGAACCGACCATGGGCCAGAAAACGCCTCTCATTTGGCAGTCTGAGTAGAAGATTTTGGCCCAGCAGGAACGTATGACTCAATCTGTTTGGTTTAATACGAGCCAAGCTTTAGCCTCACCACTTATCCACATGGTGACATAACCTCTCACCTCACCTATCACAGAGCCTCACGCCGCTGTTACAAAGCCTGGCACCACGCCGGTGCGCAGAATGACCACCATGCCACTCTCGCCAACGGTGGCCAAGGCGGTGTGCGCAATACTAGGCTGAATATGATAGGCCGAAGCTTTTGGTGTAGCACAACAAGAACGTCACCGCCACTGGCTACACCTACACGGTTACCGCCATGGATTAATGCCTATCACATATCATAACCATCACCACCATGACATTGCCAGTCACGCCCGCCGCAGGCATCACCACGTCGCCGAACACGAAGACGAACACCACCATGACACCGTCGTTCACGCACGTCACAAGCATTACCATGTTGCCGACGATGTCGCCAAACACCACCATGACACCGCCGGTCACGCCGGTCATATGCATCACCACGTCAGCGAACATGAAGACGAACACCACCATGAAAGCGCTGTTCACGCCCGTCAGAAGCATCATCATGTCGCCGGCCACGAAGCTGAATACCACCAAAACACCGTCGGTCACGCCGGTCATAAGCATCACCACGCCGTCGACCACGAAGACGAACACCACCATGCCGCCACCACCATAGATTATCAACTCTCACTTGTCACATATCATCAGCATGTCGCCCTCCATGAAAACGCCAAGCGAGAAGTTGAGCAAAAGTACTCCAAACCTTACTCACACCTACGTACAGATTACAGTATACTAGCGCGTCATTTATCTTTCTGCGTATGTACACACCAAAACAAAAATCTGTCAAAATGAAAATTATGCGGAATGCTGAGGTGAACCTACTGCTCAAAGGAAATTTCAAACGGTTGAGCGTGTGCAACGAATTTGATGAAATTCGCTTAAAACTTCATACACGGAATTGATAATTTACCACTGACAAAACTTGAAACCGATTGTGGGAATTGATTCGTATCATTGACATATCTTTTTCATGTACAACTTATTTTGATTCGGAGTATGGTTGTGGTTATTTGAAAAGAGGGTGTTTGAAGTAGTGTAAGGGAGAGTGAGATATAAACAGTCCACGTGCACAAGTTGCATCGATCAAGCAGACAGACGAGGAAAAAGAATGGGCTAACCCTCGAGAAACCGCCGATTCGGACGTTCCTCTAGATCAGGGCCGGGCCGGCAAAATTTGGGGCCCTGTGCCGAGATAGAAAAATGGGTCTAACATTCCAAAAAAAAAAATCAAGGTGAAAGTTGGTTAATCTGTTGGAGATAACTAAGGTATCTAAATGATAGGTACATCATCACAAAAACACGATCGCATAGTTGGTTAGCTCAACGTCTCCACCCTATTTCACTTGGTGGCGGTGTAGAGATCGAATATTACTGTGACCATATAATTTTTATCAGCTTAAAACCATCTGTTGTATTGTAAATGGGCCGAATTTGGGGCCCCCGAAAATCCAGGGCCCTGTGCGGGCTGCACTGGTGGCACACCTGTCCGCCCGGGCCTGCTCTAGATGTAGGCAAAACACTGCTTTAAAAATCATGCGATGCAGTAACTCGAGCGAGCCCACAAACCAAACGAGGTGTTTTGTTTCTCCATCCATGTAAAAAAGGTAAATCTCAAAAAAAAACCCATGTAAAAAAGGCCCTCCCCGCGCCCTATGGGAATCTAGGTCCGAGAACAAATTTCGAGCTCGTCCGCCCCAAACCTGTCGATTTAGCAGTCAAATGGCATGGATTTCACGGAAATTTTCCACAAGGACGACATGATGCGGTTGCCGAACGCTTTGGCATATGCAGCGCTTCCCTGATATGGATATCGTACGTCTGTCTCCCAGTCACTGGTATGGGTTCCTGAACTGCTTGAGGAGGTCTGGGATGTCTTTTTTTTAGAGGAGGTCTGGGATGTCGTAGGCGAGCATGTCGTCCACACCCTGCACCATCTTGGGCCGCAGCCGCTCGAACCGGTCGAAGTTGTAGGCGCTCATCCACGCTCGGGATGTCACCGGCGGGGAGGTGCATCTCCTTCTGAACCTTGGCGAATTGCTCGTCAAGGGTCTCCAGCAGCTTCTGCTGCGCCTTGGCCTTCCCCATCAGCGCCGGCATCTCCTTCTTCAGGTGGCTGATGATGTGCGCGTGCACCTTCGCCGAACGAGCACGCTTCACAATCTCGTTGATCTGCCAACAAAATTGTTGCAAAATTTCTTGGTTTTAACTGGAGTACCGAGACTTCTCTGAACATTCGCGAAAATAATGCCTGTTCATGCTGACTGATCGGCCTGCTTACCCGGCGGTCGCAAGCCTTCTTCGGGGTGTCGTTCAGGTCGGAGAGCCAGTCCTCCTCTCTCTCTCAAACAGCTCCATGCCCAGCGGCCCGGCCGCCGTCTCCCGGATCAGCTTGTCGCTGAACGATCTACAAACAAAAATAGTTTAGTGTAATCATCATCATTGACGATGCTGCATAATTAAATAACACTACTACATCAGATCGATTAGTGAGTTGACGCTGTACCTATGTACACACGCATGACCTCTGGCGTGTTCAGGACTTTGCCCAGCGACCATAGCAGCGCTCCGTAGACTCTCATCAGCTGCAAATATATTCAACAAAACAAAAACAGAAGTTGTCAATTTGCTCACAATCTACGTGGATAGATACCATATGTTCTGCTGCCGCTTGCCATGCGAAAACCTTCATAAATAAACATATGTATAAATCTGATCTCACCTCAGGCATCAGCTGCTTTGAAATATCTTAATTAGATATTCAGTGTCACTAAGATATGACACCTTCAAGGGGTATAAATATGTACATTATTTGCTTTCGCTTTTAGGTATCTGTTGCCTTCGATCAGCTTAGTTATTCTATTTGCTGCCACTTGGGATATGAAAACTTCAACTCCGATGTTTTCAGGAATAAAGGAATATGCTCAAATATTGAGGGAGGCAAGGCAATAGGCAGGCGCATTCACCTGCTGCGCGTCAACTTGGTCCGCTTAACCGCTTTGTTGAGGACTATCCGTATCTTGTCGTCGTGCCCACGAAGCGACCCGATTGCAGGCTTGAACTCGTCGCTGATGTCGAGCTTATGGGGATTAAATAGGAGAAGGATCAGGTCACACTTGGCTGCGAACCATGATGTAACTCCGGTGAAATCGTAGCTGCGCTGAGTTCGCTGCTTCTTCCCTGATAAAACTCCAGGGGTGTCCACGAAGGTAATGTGATCCAGTAACTGGAGAGACAAAATGAAGCTGATTATTAATTATTTTCTCTAAAATGCAAAAAATCGTGAATAAATACTCAGTGGAAGAGAACATATACTGGATGAGGCATTTGAGAACACTCATAAAAATGCAGTTCCAAACGATGACAGGCCACTGTATGGCATGTCAGCTTGCACTGCAATTGTGTTCCCAGGAATGTATCTTTCATCTGGTCCAGACTGCAGAGGTTGAAAAATGTATCATCAAAATGGGAATGTAACCTATATGTACTGGACTAAATTATGCAGAGTAGCATTAACCAATGTCAGGCAGGGAGTGACATTGAAAGGTCCCCCTTCTTTTCCCCCTTCCCCTCTCTCAGTGCTGAACAGTAGCTCCCGAGTCTTCCTCTCTGTGTTGGGCCTCTCCGATGCCCTCTCCGCCGGATTAGCCGGCCGGAGCTGGACATGGAGCAGAGCCAGAGTAGTTTCTAGTTGTTTTAGGGTTTGTGCTTTGTCCTTAATGGCATCTTGGAGTCGGTCACCGGATCTCTTCGGCCGGATCGGGTGCGTTCTTTGCTCCGTCTTCTTCGTCGGCCCGCTCTCGTGGCTGGAGCGGTTGCTTACGAGGGATCTGGAGCGAGACATCTCCAGCAATAAGGCCGTCTCTCCCTTCTACTCTAGCGATATGCCGTTGCTGCGTCGTTCTCCATCGCCTCCGAGCAGCGACTGGAGAAGGTTCCTTCTGCTGCTCTGCTACTGTCCATGGTGGATGGAGGCGGATTGCAGTAGATTTGGAGAAGGCGCTATCTCAAATAAGCTCGAAGATCCATCAAATCTGGTGGATTTGTTTTGCCATGTTGTGATGTGGAGCTTTGGCGCGGGTAGGCTTCCTCCGGCCGGCCTTGGCGGCGAGGGGAGGATGTGGTCTTGCGTTTACTGCTCTGGAGCACAGCGATGGTGGGGAAGTTCGACTGCAAAGTGGAGTTCACACACAGCAGATTTCCGCTGCTGTGATCTTGGGCAGGTCAGGCGGCCACTCCACGCGTTTCTTGAGAGCTTCTTCTCGGCGGCACTTCAGTTTCTGTCGTCGAACTTTCTAGCCGAATGGCGGCTGCTCTCGCCTTGGTCGCCGGAGTCAGATGAGAATAAGCAGTACTCTCTTGGCAGATGCAAGGTCTTGCTCAACCTCCTGGCTTTGATGCTGATATGGAGGCCCTTCGTCTTCAACACGGTGTGCTCCCGCTGCAGCGCTCCAAGTGGCCATGTCCCCGGTGGTGCTGTGGTTGATCGTGTTTGCAAGATCTGTGAAAATCTCGGTGGTGATGGAGCTGGGAGAAGACCTGGAGTGGATCGCGTTTTCTTTTTTTATTCTAGGGTCTTTAGTGCAAATTTCAGGGATCTGGTTGTACTTTTGTTTTCTTCTGTGATCCTTTCTATAAGTTGTAACCCACCGACGATGCAATGAATGCAGTTTCGGGGTCCTTCGAGGCCCCTTCCCCTGTCAAAAAAAAAAAAAAAAAAAAAAACATTGAAATAACAACAAATCTGTCGGCTGTAGGCTCTGGTCCAAAATGGGCACCTAAAGAAGTAATATCAGGGATACTATTAAACGGTTGACAGGAAATGATGACATGCAAATGAAAAGGAACAATTGATTCTCAAAGCTCGCATGGGTATCTCACTTCACTGCCTCCCCATTTCCCGGTCCAATTTGGCTTTTGGTTTCGTTTGGCTACTTCCGTTCCGTTCCGTACTTCACTTGTGGTGTGTGCTCTCCTGTTTGGTTGGGTCGCCACGGCAAAGAAAGTCTTATATTTTGTGAATTCCATCAGCAGCCAAAGTCTTGGGTACGACCGCGTAAACGGAACATGGTCTCCGGCGCAGGCACGCACACGAGTGGACGCCGAGCCTCCATCTGTCACGTTTAGACCTTGTTAGCAGTCAGTCAGCTCACCACCTACCACTCGCTACGCTACTAGCTCGATCTAGTGCAGCCACGGTGCAAAGTTTTCAAACGAGGCGATAACTTAATCTCATCTCATTAATTAGGAATTGTCCATTATCCTATATAATGGAAATCGATCCCACGGTTGTTGGGTTTCGCGGTGAATTTTTTTATTTTATTTTTTTGAACAAGTTTTTTTTTTTTTTGAACAAGGTGAATTTTTTAAAGGAATTGTCCATTTTATTAGCAGAAACCGGGCAAAAAGAAACCGTCACAAACACCTCACCTGCAATCATGAATGAAACACCACCGTTGCTAGCCTAGATACAGAAGGGCCGTAGTACCCTAAGGCTAGTCATAATGGGGAGTAACTTAGACTAGTAATATGACATATGTTACTAATCTAAGTTATTACCTCCATAGTGGGTAGTAACTTATATGTGGTATCATGCATTGTGTCATTTAATATGGTGTAGACTCAACTTGTCTTGGGGTGTGTGATGTTATGGTAACATAGCTAGTTACCACCCCACTCTCTTTCTTCATTTATTGTCATGCCATGTCACCAAAATGTTTTGGGTTGTGTGATGTTACTAGCTAAGAGCATCTCCACTCGTCCCCCCGACGAGGCCCCCGGCGAGCGTTTTTTCCATCCGGACGGCGTAATTCGGCCCAATCGCGCCCCCGGTTCCTCGTTTTCGTCCGGATTTGGGCCTAAATCCATCCGGCGATCCCACGCCATCCCCGGCCCCCCGGGGAGCGCTCGGGGACTCCGGACGAAATGAAAGCGCGCGTGGCCCCAACTTGTCGGCGACAATGGCCTCCGATCTACGGCAAAACCCTCGTCTTCCCGATCTACGGCAAAACCCTCGTCTTCCCGATCTACGGCAATACCCTCGTCGAACGAAAGTTTTGAACTCTCAAGTGGTGCAACATAGATAGATTATATATATATTTCGAATATAATTCGAATAAACATAAAAATTACATATAAAAACTTTAAAACTAAACTACTTCTTCTTCTTCTTAGAAGGCCCCGCCTCATCGTCGTCGCGGCGACGCTTCCGGCTCGTCACCTCCTCGTCGGAGGAAGTTGAGTCCTCGTCGTCGTCCTCATCAGCCTCTTCGTCCTCCTCCTCCTGCTCCTCCTCCTGCTCCTGCTCCTCCTCCTCTTCCTCGGCCTCTTCCTCGGCCTGCTCCTCGGCCTGCTCCACGGCCTCTTCGTCCTCCTCCTCGTCGTCCCACTCGTCCTCGCTGGCCGGCGGGGGAATCGTCGCTGCTGGACGATGCAGCTGGATCCCACCAATGGCGCCATCCAGGCGGCTTCCCCTCGCTGTCGGTGTCCGATGGCCAAGAGATATCGCTCATGGTTGACGGAGGATGGTGACGAGAGAACAGATGAATGGCGTCGCCCGTCGAAAACCGTATATGTAGGTCTCTCGACGAAAGAGAGCGCCGGTTGCTCTTCCGCGGAGTTCGTGCTCCATTACGGCGGTTCTCGCATCGAGGCCACTTCGACCGTTCCCGACGAGTCGTTTCGGCTCTCCAGTCCACTTCGCGACGGTTCAATGCATCGAGGGAACTCCGACGATTGCCCTTCCCGGTGACTGCGCCGTCGCTATGCACGCGGTGGGTGCGCGTCCATGGGCTCGCGGCTGGAAAAATGGGCCTCCCCAGGCCAAAAACTACATCCATCCGGCGCTAAATTTCGCCGGATTTGGGCGTGGGGAGCCCAAACGAGTGGGGATGCTCTAAGTTACTCCCACTATGAGCAGTCTAATAGCACCGCGCTTTCTAAAAAGGTATCTTCGTGTTTTAGAATTTATTCATGCTTTACAACATCATTTATTATATCTACTACTACTTGTTTATTTCAAGTATCGACATGCCATTCGTGTTTTCATTGAAATGTGGTACTAGAATATCAATCTAGATTGTAAAAAAAATCCTATTTTAAAGTGAGGACATATGGTTCAAAAGGTACATCACGCACCAGACACATGGACAGACATTTCAGCTACAGCTCGTTCGTTACCAGACAGATGAATCTCTTTAAATATTCGAGTTTAATAGCTATATCCATCATCGCCGAGCACAAACCCAACACGTCGCACTGCTCAAACAGCTCTCACTCACATTCTCGAGTCATCACTGAGCTCCAAACAAAAAGGGGAGACAGTTCTGTAGACTCTGGATACGCGACCTAAATCGAGTACAATTGCCGGAGAACGCCATACATGTCTTCTTACCACTACAACTGCTACCACTATATCGCCATCTCCATCTCTATCTTCTTGTGCGGGTCGTAGCCATCCAGCTTGAAGTCCGACGCCACGAAAGAATCAATGTCCTTCTTCAAAGGGTTTATCTTCAGAATCTGAACGCGGGGACCATAAAAAATTACTATGTATGAGAACCAAAAGCCACACAAAAGGTAAACGGCATCACAAGAGTTGCTTTTTTTTTTTTGTCTGCAAATCTTGTGGGTTTGAATGAAATAGATTTGCTCAAATCTGCTTACTGGGAACGGTTTGGGCAGCTTCTGGATCTGCTCCTCTAGAGCTCGAACATGCGTTCTGTACACATGGGCGTCCCCTATGACATGGATGAAATCTCCAGGGGAGAGACCTGCACACAAATATAGACAGATGATACATGAATAACAGGATAGGACAAGGATGTTAAGCATCTTCAACATTACACGACAGGGTACAGTTCGCAGGATGACTCTTCCCCAACTACTACTGCCCTTCTAAATGCAAGAAATAGGTGGGGAAAACAAAAGCAACTCTTACAGAGAACAGTCTAACACTGATTCATGAATAACTGCTGTAAAAAAAGGCATTTGAGTTTCAGAAGTCCTCAAAATGTTTCCCTGGCACTTACTCCTAAAATCAATCGAAATTCGCAGTGACATGCACAGCCACTTACTAAGTTATTAACGGCAAACAACATTTTTAACTGAACATTAAGTTGGACATGTTGCAGTTAACCAGAGTCCTGTAATCAGGGAGATAAGAATTAAGAACATACCACAGACTTGAGCAATCATGCATGTCAGAAGAGAATATGATGCAATGTTGAAAGGAACACCAAGTCCCATGTCTGCAGAGCGTTGATACATCTGGCATGATAGCTCCCCATTCTCAACATAAAACTGCAAGACATAATTTACAATAAGCAAGCAGCATGATTGTTGTCTCTAAAATTACCACACGAAATATGTCTATCATTGTAAATATATTTAAAAGGCAGAAGAGCATCTAGACTCTAGAGGATCTATTGGTTGCATGCAAGAATCAGAACCTATTCACATGTGAAGCATATCAACAGCATTAAAATTTACTTGTGAAAAGGATACATTTAGAGGGAAGAATAACTCGCTAGGCTTACCATCATAATGAACAAACTTTAATAAGTAAAAAGTTCTTAGTGGTCGTAGCAAATACAGTGGACTCAGATTTTACCAAAGCATTATTAAAATACACTAACTTGTGCAAACATGTGGCAGGGAGGAAGGGCCATCCTTTTTAGATCTGAAGGATTCCATGCAGACATGATGATTCGCCGATCGTCAGGATTATTCTTGATCTTGTCAATCACATCGATTAGCTGATCAAAACCTTTTCCAGTATAGTCAGCATGCATGTCGGTGTATCTGTATATATCGTCATTGCTTAGAAAAGAGGGATAGAAGTACAAAGGGAGGATGAGAGGGAGAGGGAGCAATGCGAACTTACTCAGCACCAAAGTGTCGCCATTGAAATCCATAAACGGGGCCTAAATCACCTTCCTCCCTATTTGCTAAGCCGACACTACAAAATATTGCCAGGTAGATCAGATCTCAGAAATAATAGTGTCCATTGTTTTTTAGTCACTTATATCCAAGAGATATACCTGTCAAGATATTCTCTTGACGCATTGCCATCCCATATATGAATACCCTTTTCCTGCAGAACCTACGAATAGAAAATAATACATTATCGTACCAAAATCAGAAGTCTGAAGCACAGTAATTTCATGTGAAGAAATTAAAAACTAATAACATATGTTTCTGCCTTAAGTGCTGGTAATGTTAACAAATACACCTAACGAAACTGGTAGCATTAACTTTCTTTCAGGATACGAGGGATAGGACTTGTCTCGATTAAGATAGGAGGGACACTCGACCATCACTACACCCAAGGATCTCAATGGATACAGAAACTAGACTCGCAGATATGTTTCATAAAATTTGTTAACAAAGCACACACCCAACTTATTAACTAGCATATAACACATTCACAAACAAGCAACACAAAGAAACCTTTTACTTCAGTTAGAAAGCAGGGAGAAAATTAAAAAAAAAAAATTAGAGGTCTCTAAGAACAACTACATGCATATCCGGGGATCACGTAATATTTGTCTGAGCTTTCCAAAAGCTTGGAAGCCTTGCGCTATTTGTGTGAATGGGCAAGTAAAGTTAATGTGGTTTTCTTGAGAGCTTAACTGAGCAAATCCTCTCCAAGACTTGCAGACACCATATGAGACTTCACAATAAAAAAAAAATCAACAATGTAAAGGTACTCCCTAACATCTCAATGCAACAATTTGAAAAGGGGAAGTTCCCAACTAGCCATGGAAAGCAACTAATGAAACAAAGACTCGTAAAAAGTCATTCAAGGCAAAAGATCATGCACCCAATCTTTCAGGTGTACAGGTTTTATAAAGTTGATAGACACGATAATTCTTTTCTTGCAAATAATGTAAAGCCATGGGAATTGTTAGTCATGGACAGTTAGATACATGGTGCAACAAGATGAAGCGCTAGTCTTTTATGGTGCATTCTAGTCTGTGGATACAACCTGGGGCATAAACATGATAAGTGACCAAAGTATTGAGTATAGATACAAAATGAGACATGATAGAAACTGATCCAATAAAACATTTAAGAAGGAAGTACCTTTGCACTTGTCGAGCCACTGATGAACCACAGCAGTTCTTCAAGAACACCACGCCAAAACACCCTCTGGTAAAGAGGAGATGCTATTATATTATTCATTAAAGCAAAAGAGGAATACCAAAGCTCTCAATTCACAGTTCAAGGCAGGTCAGCACAGTTTAAGGACGTTAACACTGATATGCATCAGTGCCCACATATCAGCATTCACCATCATCACTACTGAAATAATGAAAGGATAAGCATCTTCCTAACGTGAAGGGTCAGAAGCGGCAACATAATACATACATCACACACAGCTTAGTTTTCCTGAGTGAGAGATATAGCTATTATTACTAGACAATAACTATAGAAATCAGATAATGCAATAAGTTTCCACTTAACCATGAAGTACAAGCGCTGTGTAAATTCTCTGCAATTATAGTAACTTAGTAAGACTGAAAGTACCGCGGCATCATATTAAGATTGAAAGTACGATAAGTTTCCACTTAATCACGAAAATGCTGTGCAATTATAGTAAGATTGAAAGTACAGCAGCATCATAATTGATAGGATATACAAGTAAACATCGCAAAATAGAGAAAGCGGCAGCAACCTAGGTGGCATGCATTGACACTAGGTTTGATACACTAGGAAGATACGAAAACTGGGGAAACAGATGCAATTTTCAAATCGCTGTTTTCCCTTGTTTCTTTATTGTTATTTTTATTTCTTTAGTATAAAAGGAGGCAATTCTAGTAATGACCCAGTGTTGTTAAGTAGTAATTACACCTGGGTGTAGTCCAGTGCAAATAGATGCATACCTTTGTTGTCAGCAAGGGGAAGCTCTTCCTTAGGTTAAACCGCATCTAATAGGAAAAAGGAAGACAAAGTTCATTATGTATTTTCATCAAAGTAAATATTAAGGAAAAATAGAGAAATACCTGACAACCAAATTTAGACAATGTTCCTGTTCCAGTCCTGTCACCTTTCTGAGCACCACACCTTATAATATCATCAACAAGGTTGAGGTAGTAATACTCTTCATGGCGCTCAAATATCATCTTAGGGAGAAAAGAGAAGTTCTCGATTTCAAACTTGCTACTCTTGGTATCTTGCTCGGTTGATTCCTTGCCATTTGAGTCATGAGATTCTGAAACTGATGTTCTCACACGAACAAAGGTCACAAAAGAATGCCTAATGTTGCTCTCAACCACTGGCAAAGATGAACACCATGGTTGGAACACCGAGAAGTCAACTGGAGGAATGAAGGTGTCGCACTCAATGTTTGACTGAATGTCAGTTAGATGGATGGCCTCACATGCAGGTCCATTAAGTGAATCCCTGCACAACGATTTTGCAGACAGGGTCAACAACAGTACCGCAATTCAGTTGAATATATATAACATAGCGCAGGTAGAATAAGTTCCTGGAGAAGGCGATAACTCACCTCAGTATATGCCCACCCCCTATCACGAAAACCTTCTCAATCGACAAGCAATACGGAGTGGACGCTAGAAGTTCCAAGGCAGAGTTCATGCTTCCACAGATAACAACATTCTCAGCAGTTGCAAAATCAAAACTACCAGACCGGGTCAATATGACGTTCAGACGACCAGGTAAAGGCCTTGCTTTAAGGGGTATGCTCTCCCAGGTTTTCCGTCCCATTATGACCGCGTTCTTCTTTGCAGGGTCAGACGTAGTCAGCGTAAGCTCCTTGAAGAACTTAAGGTCGCCAGGAAGCCTCCAAGGCAAGACTCCATCCTTCCCAATGCCCATGTCACGCGTAGCGGCAACAACAACCTGGTAGTTCCTCTGAAGGCTGTTCTGTGAATCACCATTGGCAAGAGTGGCAAGAGTGGCTGCCATGGCTATGAGCCGAGGTTGATTGAAGCTGTAAGATCTTCTTAGGCTGCTGATGTACAGAGACTGACGTTTTGCAAAGCGAGAAATGGGTGCAGAAGTAATGCTGAAAAATCTCGCAGCCTGAATCTGAAGAAGCAAGATGTAACTTGTAAGCTCACAGTTTAGTCAACTGTAGGAAACTATACGGCACAGAACACTACACAAATAAAAACACAAAAGGCTCACTATTTCTTGGAAAACAATAGAAGCGCCATGATAGCAACAAGATATATTGTGTTTTCTATACCACTACTAAGAAAAGGAAATGAAGGTCATGGGCCATCACAATATAAAGATAAGTGTCCACGCAACAGGCAATCGAGTAACGATCTACACAACCTCCCGATCAAATTTCTGCATCCCATTTGGAAGGAAAGGCATTTGACAAGCAATGTGCTATGATTTAGCCAGTAGTGGTATACTTGGGATGTATGTCGAGAAACCCTAGTGATGCAGGCTCCTGCTCTGAACACCTCTGCCAGTAGCATCTGGATCCTGGACTAACAAAATGAGAAAATTACCGTGTCTGCTTGAATTTCAGCAATTGAAACAATAAAAAGCAACGAACTGGCTGAAGCAAAAAGTAGACAGAACAGAGTGGCATTATATGCAGTCCTAAGGTGATGGAAATGTTATTTCTATGCAATGTTATTCAATCAGTTGTTCAACCTGGCGATATTTGGTTGGCCACTTTATGCTACAAACCCCAGTATACAGCTGAAAATATGCGTCAGAAACACGAAGTACCCAAGGAAGCATACAGAATAATATTAAATAAAAGCCTAGTCGGTACTCGGTGGTCTTCTTGTGGGGTTGAACATCATGATAGGTTACTAGCTGCTTTCGTCTTGGATCAGAACTCGAGATCAAGCAACAAATCCATCAAACCGAGCAACAGAACTACGCATGGCGTGCTCGCTCGGCATGTCAGTTACAGCTTGCAACGTCAACGCCGGCAACCCGAAAGAACAAAACTGCTAGCGCCGATACATTGGGGATCTCCGAACGAATGCAACGAAATAGCAAATCTACCAAGTTGCTAGAGAGATGAAACGGTTGCCAGATTGAAACGCACTCGGAGTCGTCAGCGGTGGTGGTGGACGGCAGCCGCTCGCCGTCGCTCGCTGGGAGGAAGCAGACGAGACTCGCTGCGGCGTCGGCGCAGTCTTCCGTTGTTAGGGCTGGCTCCCTCCCACTCCTCTCGCTGCCGAGTGGTGGGTGGGCCGGAAGGGTGGGGCGTAGGCCTTTTGGATGGGCCTTCAACTTCCAGATTTTCCTTTCGGCTGTTCTCCAGCAGGAAACTGAAGAGGAGGTGTTCTTCATCAGGCTGCAATCAGAGGTGCCACAAACACACCTGAATTTTTTTTTTTGGAATTGTTACGTATTTCTTGTCTTTTGGGGACAAGGATCACATGACCCTGCCATGGACCATAGTTCCATTATTAATTGCCTAGAATGTGGATCTATCCTAAGAAATTTTCCTTTAATTAGATTTCTCGACAAGGACCACGTCGACCATTTGGAAGGAAAGGCATTTGACAAGCAATGTGCTATGATTTAGCTAGTAGTGGTATACTTGGGATGCATGTCGAGAAATCCTAATTAAAAGAAAATTTCTTAGGACATATCACATTCTAGGCAATTAATAATGGAACTATGGTCCATGGCAGGGTCATCTGATCCTTGGCCCCTAAAAGACAAGAAATACGTAACAATTCCAAAAAAAAATGTTCTGGTGTGTTTGTGGCACCTCTGATTGCAGCCTGATGAAGAACAGTGACCTCCTCTTCAGTTTCCTGCTGGAGAACAGCCTAAAGGAAAATCAGGAAGCCGAAAGCCCATCCAAAAGGCCTATGCCCCATCCTTCCGGCCCACCCACCACTCGGCAGCGAGAGGAGTGGGAGGGAGCCAGCCCTAACAACGGAAGACTGCGCCGACGCCGCAGCGAGTCTCGTCTGCTTCCTCCCAGCGAGCGACGGCGAGCGGCCGCCGTCCACCACCACCGCTGACGACTCCTGGTGCGTTTCAATCCGGCAACCGTTTCATCTCTCTAGCAACTTGGTAGATTTGCTATTTCGTTGCATTCGTCCGGAGATCCCCCAATGTATCGGCGCTAGCAGTTTTGTTCTTTCGGGTCGCCGGCGTTGACGTTGCAAGCTGTAACTGACATGCCGAGCGAGCACGCCATGCGTAGTTCTGTTGCTCGGTTTGATGGATTTGTTGCTTGATCTCGAGTTCTGATCCAAGACAAAAGCAGCTAGTAACCTATCATGATGTTCAACTCCACAAGAAGACCACCGAGTACCGACTAGGCTTTTATTTAATATTATTCTGTATATGCTTCCTTGGGTACTTCGTGCTTCTGACGCATATTTTCAGCTGGGGTTTGTAGCATAAAGTGGTCAACCAAGTATCGCCAGGTTGAACAACTAATTGAATAACATTGCATAGAAATAACATTTCCATCACCTTAGGACTGCATATAATGCCACTCTGTTCTGTCTACTTTCTTGCTTCAGCCAGTTCGTTGCTTTTTATTGTTAATAACGTTGCTTTTTATTGTCTCAGAGGTGTTCAGAGCAGGAGCCTGCATCGCTAGGGTTTTTCGACATGCATCCCAAGTATACCACTACTAGCTAAATAGTAGCACATTGCTTGTCAAATGTCTTTCCTTCCAAATGGTCGACGCAGTCCTTGCCACGGCTGTAGAGCGGGACGAGCTTGTCCTCCTCGACGATGGCCTTACACACAGGGCACTAGGGGGAGTGCGAGTGGATGTGCAGCCACTTGTAGAGGCATGGCCTGCAGAAGAGGTGCCCGCAGAGCGTCACGATGGGCTCATGCGGCAGCTCGAAGCATATGTTGCACTCGAAGCTGCCCCCACCATCGCCCACCACGCTGTTGCCGCTCGTGGACTCCCCAGCGTTGGCCACCATGCTGGGCGCTGTATTGGAACCACAATGAGCTGCAATGGTTGAAAATTGTTGCAACCACAAGTAACAAAGAGTAGGTAAGCTGGAAACAAAAGCAACAACCGGCCAAACGTACACTAGCAGTAGAGATATTCAGGGTTTTAGTTCACCATGAATACTAACGATGCGTGTGCATGGAAGATACAGAGTTTATGCGCTCAAACAGGGTCAAACGAAATCCCTAGTAAATAAATCTACTACACAAAACCAACGAGTCGGTTCTCGGTTAAGTGTGTAAATTTACAAATTTACAGCACCAATTGGCAAGCAGTGCTATACAAGGAAAACTGAAATGATAGTCATTAATTAAGAGGAGGAATAATAACGCAAAAATCTACTACATGGTACAAACAGACAAACAAAAAATCACCAACCTCTCTTTCGGCAACATCAGTCAGAGAGAGAGCGCGCGCGCCACCGACGGGATCTGAAGCTGAAACTTAGACAGAACAGACACCTCAACGGTTCAACGAAGCTCTACTACTGCTAAAACAAGCTGGTGCCGGCAGCACGCCTGGGACAGCCAGAAACTCCCCCGGCCAAAATCCGACGAAACCGACAGCGCTATATCGCCCCCAAGGGAAGGAAGGGCCATAAACCGTGAACGCGCGCCGACGAATCTACCCTCCACCACCCACGGCGACAGATCGCCTGGCTCGATCCGAATCGGCGATCTGGCCTGTACTACGAATCGCGTCGACTGCCGAGCTATGAATGGCGCCGAGGGAGAGGAATCCGGTGAGCGGATCGGGGAGACTTACCGGCGACTGGACCGAGGAGACGACGACGCGCCTCCCTCCCTCCCGTGCGCTCACGACGAGAAGCTTCCAGGAAGAAGAAGCAGAGTAAAAGTCTTTTTTTTTTTTAGGGATTGAGTAAAAAGTCTACTAGTTGTTAGGTTAATCTCTCCGCGTGGTGCCCAACGGCCCACCGGATGCCCTTTACTGTTGGTGGGCCCGTGTCGCATGTGCTATAAAGATAGGTGGAGGCCCGCGGTACGCAGTACGAGGTTCACCACGAGGCCGCACGGCACGCCCCACTGACACACCCACCGATTAGGGTTAGCGCTGTGCTGACGGGAAGTTCCGTCGCCGCCACCACTTGCTCACCCACACGCATCCGTCGATCCAACCATGTCGACTTCGGCGGGTTCCTCCTTGAAGGGAGAAGGTAATACCCTCGGTCTCACTCTCTCTTGTGGCACAGATCCTACACCTAGTCGATCTAGTGGTTCAACATAGGTATCAGAGCCGCTAGAGTTTGTAGATCTTGCGCTCGGGAAAAGAAATCAAAGAGAAAACAGAAAAGGAAACCCTAGTTCATCCCCAAAACCCTAACCCTAGATCGAAATCGAGAAGGGGAAAAGGGCAAAGAAAAAGAAAGTGAAACCGGCCGGGGCCCTCGGGCTCGCCGGCAAAGCAGCGCCGCCACCAGGCCGCATCTGTTCCTCTCCATCCGACGCGCATCGGCAAGCCGAGGCGTCGGAGGAAGAACGCTAACCCTACGGGGTAAAATTCTTACCAGGCGTTGCTGCGGTTGTCGTTGTTGCGGCTGCTGCTGCTCGTCGCTGGCAAAGCAGCGCCGCCACTGAGCCAGTTGACGGCGGCACGTTCACCCTCAGGGTGCTCGCGCACGCCGGCAATGGGGCCAGAGGGGCGTCGGGTCTTCGCCGCTTCATGTCCTCGTCTCCGTTAGTTTTTTTGGTGGAGAGGAGGTGGAGAGAACGGCAGGAGGGAAAGGAATCGTCTTCGCTCGCCGCCGACCGGTATTTTTGGTGGAGAGGAGGCGGGAGAGAACTGCTGCAGAGTGGCGCCGTCGTCGGTCGCTCGCCGCCAGAGAGGTCTACGGAGAGCAGTTGCTCCTCGTGTGCGGCGCAGGCCGCTGGCGGGCCGTGGGCCACGGCCAGCAGGCCACAAGGAAGCGCGATGTGCATCGTGTAAATAAGTTTCGCTCGCGTGGGCTGTGGGCCGCGCAGCGTTTTTAGGCCCTGCACGGTATTTTTCAAAAAAAATCTGTTTTATTAATTTCTAGAGGCATTTTTGACATTTTTGAGCTGTTTTTTGTCCATATTTTGTCTTTTTTTTCCTGGACAAATAGGACCAATGAAATATTTGTTTGGGAAATTAAAGTTGAGAGTTATGGCTCTGAAAAGTTCAAAGTTAATAGTTTAAATTCAAAGTATCCGCTGCAAATAGTTAAAAGATGCATTTTAAATTGAATAAATGCAAAAGTGATTATTAAATTTTAAAAGCATGATTAAAAGTGATTGTTGAAAAAATTAGTATTATGTCATTTTATGACCAACGTTATTAATGACATGATCATGTTTTGTTGCAATACTATGTGCATTTATTTCTATTTTCTGCCCAATGATGATATAGTTTTAATTGCACTAATAGTTGCATGCCTTAATTTGGACCAACGTTGGATTATAACATGCAATTGTTGTACTGTTCTCACTTATCTGTGGTGTTCAGGAGGGTGCTACTTGATGAGCTGCATCAAGGATGTTCCAACCCTCAGAGGAGACAACTACACTGAGTGGAGGAAGAAGGTAGATTTCGCCTTCGTATGTGCTGAGGTGGACTGGGTTTTGGAGACCCCAAAGCCCACAAAGCCAATAGATCATTTCAGAGATTACAAGGATAATGATGATGCATGGGAGAAAAAGAAAAGAGACCATGCTCCAGTGGAGATGGCATACACTTTAGAGAACCAAAAGTGGCTGACAGCCGATAAAAAGTGCATGGCATTTATAAAGAACACAATTGAGAATGCCATTGTGGGCTCAATTGCAGAGTGTGCTTCCGTAGGGGAGTATCTTGAAAAGATAAAGAGCTAGTTCACTGGATCTTCAAAGATATATGCCACCTAGTTGCTGAAGCAACTGATGACAGAAAAGTACACAGGAGGTGGACATGGCAGTAGAGAGCATATCCTCGGGATGTGCAACATGGTTGCAAAGCTGAAGCCCATGGATGATGACTTGGATCTTAAGCCTGCACTTCTTGTCCACCTGGTCATGGCTTCATTGCCACAACAGTTTGACACCTTTGTTGTCAACTACAACATGTCTCCTAAAAATGAGACATAGAAAATACCATAGCCATGTGTGTGCAAGAGGAGGACAGACTCAAAGCACAAAATGGAGGTTCTCTGAACTATGTGAAGGACAACAAGAAAAGAAACTTCACTCAAAGCAACAATGGCTCCCCTTTCGAGCCATATGGAAAAGCTCCAATGCAACATCAGAACAATCCAATCCAAGTGGACAAAGATCAGTGTCTTCACTGCAAGAAGACTGGGCACTACAAGAAAAATTGTCCTGATTGCCTAAAGTCTATAATGGCAAAGAATGGTAACAACATAGTTTCCTTTGTAAATGAATCCTTGTATCCACGGTTTTCGAAATCTACTTGGTGGATTAACTCAGGTGCAACTGTTCATGTTGCAAATTCTTTACAGGGATTCCATTCGACGCGGACTACGCAAAGAAGCGAAAGATGCATTGAAGTTGCGAATGGAGTTCAAGCAGAAGTTGAAGCTGTTGGTGACATCTCTTTGGAGTTAGCTGATGGTTTAAATATTCTACTTAAAGATGTTTTATTTGTTCCTTCATTACACATAAACTTGATTAGTGTTTCACGTTTGGACAAAGACAGTTATGAGTGTTATTTTGGACATGGCAAGTGTGCCATATGGTGTAATAATACTTATGTGGGTGTTGCTTTACTTCATGATGAGCTTTACTTATTATCCCTGCGTGAAAAAATGTTGGCTGTGTGTAATGTGAATGAGCAAGTATCCGCGTCGGAAAAAGAACAAAAGAAAAGAAAACAAACTGATGAATCATTGAAATTATGGAACTGTCGCTTAAGCAATATTTCGAGGGGGAATAAAAAGACTTGTTAAAACTGAAATTCTTCCTCTATTAGAATTCTCAGACATAGAACAGTGCATAGATTGCATTAAAGGAAAATTTGTAAAGCAAAAATTAAAAAGGGTGCAAATCGAAGCACCGCAACACTAGAAATAATTCGCACCGATATTTGTGGACCATTTCCTGTGAAAAGTGTGGATGGTTATGATTCATTCATAACATTCACAAATGATTACTCTCGATATGGTTATATTTATCCAATCAAAGAAATAACAAAAGCATTGGATAAATTTAAAATATTCAAAGCTGAAGTTGAAAATCAGCATGATAAATGAATAAAAATAGTAAGATCTGATCGTGGAGGGGAGTACTATGGTCGACACACTCCATATGGCCAAGTCCCGAGACCTTTTGCAAGGTTCTTACAGGAGACTGGTATAGTTTCCCAGTATTCGATGTTGGGCGAACCTCGGCAAAATGGAGTAGTTGAAAGGCGTAACCGTACGCTTATGGATATGGTGCGCAGTATGATAAGCTACGCCACCCTACCATTGGGATTGTGGATTGAGGCGTTAAAAACCTCTATTCACATTCTCAACATAGTACCAAGCAAATCGGTGCCCAAAACACCGTATGAGCTATGGGCAGGGAGAGTGCCTTCTCTATACCACCTGAAAGTGTGGGGGAGGCCTACTGAGACCAAAGTGTTTAATCTAAATATTGCAAAGTTAGATACAAAAATAGTCAGCTGCCATTTTATTGGCTATCCTGAAAAGTCAAAAGGTTATTGTTTCTACTGTCCAGACAAATACACAAAGTTTGTAGAAATGAGACACGCAGTCTTTGTGGTGACCCGGCATACCACTGCACGGTGTAGTATGCAAGTCTGACATAACACCAATGAAACACCGTTCCACTAGTGTTACATCGCTCAGAGTGGTACAACAGAAACATATGCGGGTCCAAGGCATGTCTATAGAATTACAACTCCGACTCTTTACATAAGATCAACATAGCCTCCTACTTTACAATGAGGTAAGACTGCAAATAAACTCCAGAAGAACGACTCGTAGTCTAATCTTATCACTAACTCTACTTGTAGAGGTTTTTACTAGCTATAGAGGCTATGCATATATTCTAGCTAAATAGGAGCTAGGTTTAGGAAGCTAGTTCCCTTATATTGCTAATCTAGGTTTTCTCCTTGTTGGATGTGGTGTTTGACTCTTCTGTCAGAGTTCTGTCCCTTGAAGTAGTTGTTGATTCCTCGGCCTTCGAGTTGCACTGTGTATCCTCCTTCGATGCCTCCAAATCTAAGCAGGGGATTTAAGAGTGGGATGAGTACGAGCGTACTCAACAAGTTTATTATAGGAAAGAGGTGTTTAAGGCACTAGCTACAATCAAGGACCAGAAAGTCCAAGACGATGCAGGTTTTTGTAATCATTTCTTCAAAAGGTTGCTTTTATTCTGAAGAGCTATGTCCGTCAGCCTTCACCGGTTTACTAGAACTTCATGGATTTCCTTTCCGGCAGCGTTCGCAGTTCCATAACCCGAAACAGGGAGTGACAGGTCACGATTCATTACACTCTGCAGAGGTGTGTTGCTTTACCCATAAGAGATCTTAACCTTGGTGCCAACCGGGCAATTTCCCCGTTCACACTTCCGTGGTGTGAGGCCCGGTATAAGGTCCTAGCCAATATTGCATTCTCCCGCGACCTCGCACACCCACCCTTTGTTGCAACTCCGACCATGGGTCCTCGCCGGTGAGCGTACCCCTTTGGATAGCCTCTGACCCCGACTACAATCAGGTCTCTCCCTGATTCCTTCGCCGGTGGTTGCAACCCATCATAAACTGCATTACCGTGGGGACTTAGGGCTCCCCAACCACTCCGCTTGTCCTTAACTGGATCAAGTGGCTATGGTAAGCGCATCCGTTGATGAACGAGAGGAGTGAACACACTTGACTACTCCGTCCCATTCCAGATCTTATGGTTAACACGGGTATTACAGCACAAGAATCACTGGACGACATTTGTTGTTTAATCCAAGATGGATATAAACCCTTGCAATGGAACCTCCACCATACGCATACCATGGTTCCATTGCCCACCACATAGTCATATTCATAGTTATGAAAATAGCATTTTTGCTTTTCATGCAAGAGTGATAAGTATAGTACTTTGCAAGTAATTTGGTAAAAATATTCAAATGACATGAGCAAGCGATGAACTTGCCTTTCTTGACTGCAAGATTATGCAGGCAAGGTCTTCGATACGCAATAACTCCAAATTCTGAAATAGCATCATCGTCCGGTAAGGACGATGTTTAAAAGATTGGCAAGGATGCAATAATGCATAAGTATGAGATGCAATCGTTCTAAACGTGACCTAACCCTGATGATTTAGGATTGGTGAGTTGGTATGATTGGTTTAGGGTGTGTTGCACTTTTAGAGTGATTCACAAACAAGGTTCTTATGCAGGGTTGGTTACTTGGTATCATAAACAAGTAATGCAATATATCATAACAATAACATTACTAACACACAGCAAAAGCATTTGGTATAATTGTAACATGTAATGAATAGTTGTTTGTTTTAGTACTATATGACACGGTTAATGATTGCTTATCATATACTTCAAAAGAATAACTTTTGAAGAACATGTTCTTTAATAGAGAACAAGTATGATAATTATGGTTGTGGAGTGTTATGGTTTACTATGGGTTCCAAACTAGTTTCTGGAGTAAGTATGGGATGGATCACAACAAAGTTGGATTCATCAGCAACTAGGGCTTGTATTGTTTTAATTAAGCATAAGCATCTTAATTATCAATTGTTGCTATCAAGGTATATTTTGCTGGTGATAGCTGGCTATTGGCTATAAGTCTTATTAGGCAAGGTTGATGACTACTCTTTATTTTCTTCAAAAGAATAACTTTTGAAGAACATACTTCTTAAGTAATAAGAAGTATTATAATTAAGGTTGAGGCTGTCTAGGGTTTGCTATTGGATTCACTAGGTAAGGAATAGTTGATTCCTAAATAGGATGGTTCATAAATATCTAATACTAGTAAGATTTAGTGTGGATGGTATATGAGGCTCAATATTGGGTATGGTTACTATGAGGGTTCATCACAATGTGTGATGCTAAAGATGGTTAGATAAGGATGATGTCTCTGAGAATAGGAACTAGGGTTTACATTTATAAGTGGCCCTACTAGATCTTTTAGGTTTTATTAGCATGAACATAGGGAATACCAATTCATTATTGAAAAGGCTCTCCCTATATTTTATGTGAACATGGGTATGCATCTAGTTGCTAACTATGGAGCTATAAGTGATAGGAAATTATCATGATCATATTATATAACCTAGGGTTTAGGTTAGGAGCAAGTTAAGGTTCACATAAAATAATAGAGTTAGGGTTTGGGTTCATAATGGAATTAGGGTTTTAGGTTTTCACAAGAACTTGTGACTTTAGAATTTGATTCTTAATGGAACTAGGGTTTCCTAATTACCATATAGTTCTTAGGTTAATAACTTCATTATAAAGTTGAATTTATTAATAACTTTGAAGTAACAATAATATTGGATTTGACATTTTATTATTTTTAAAGAATTAATAATTAAGATAATTATTATTCAGGGTTTAAATCCCTCTAATAAGGATTTAATAAGATAATAAATAAATAAAATAAGTTTTAGTGTTTCTTTATTTACTTAACTGTTTTTACTAAATTTAGAAGTTTTTCCTAATTATTGAATTTTAATTGAATTTAGAATTAGAATAAAAGGCTTAAATAATGAGTATTAAATAATTAAATTTTTTTAAAAAATAAAAATTTCATATTATATTTTTATTGGATAGATTTTATTTTTATAAGAATTTTTATATCTCATTTATATTTTTCTGAGCTAAATTGAATTTTCTATATTCTTTCAAAGTTACAGCAATTTAGGAAATTTAAATTTAAAAGAAAACAATACTAAAGCTACCCGGTCAATCTACCCACACAGTCTCTGACTGGTGGGGCTAGGCCACGTCACCCGCCACGGTGTCATTGACCAGGGTCAAAATAGAAAACATGGCAGGGGTTCCTCTGCCGGCGGAAAGTCGGCGACGGCGCCGCCGTTCCCGGGCATACGCGGACGGACTTCTCACACCACTCGAACTAGCACGTCACGGTGAGCATAATGGTACCAGCGCCACCCCGAAATGGTCATCGGAGCGTGCTCGCCGGCAAGGCCGAGCGGCGGCGGACACGGGCACACACGGCTAGGGGGCTACGGGCGACGATTCGATGCAACAGGAAGCTCAGGAGATGCGTGGGCTCACCGTGAGCACGACGGGCGTGTCGGCGAGGCGAGGGGAGGTCGCAGTCACCGGGATTGCTCGATGCCGACGTCGGGGCTTCTCAGCTCAATTCCTCCCGTATGATGGGCATGTCGAAGGTGGTGGTGACGATGGCATCAACAACGAGGCTCGGGGAGGTCTCCACCGGCGGTGATAGTCGGAGTCCGGCGTGCTAGGGTTTCGTGATTTTTGGGAAAAAGAAGAACAGGAGCGAGGGAGGCTTCGGCCTAGTATTTATAGGGTCGAGGTCGGTTGTCGTCGGTCGCGCGGTCCACAATGGCGGCCGGGATGTGGAGCTCGTCGTCGCCGTGGCGGTCTCCCGTGCGTCGACGGTGGCGAAGACGGAGACGACGCTCTCCTCGCTCTTATCCGCACGAAGCGGTACACGGCTGGGCTGGGCAGCCTTCGTGGGCTGCTGATACGTCTCCAACGTATCTATAATTTCTGATGTTCCATGCTTGTTTTATGACAATACCTACATGTTTTGTTCACACTTTATATCGTTATTATGCGTTTTCCGGAACTAACCTATTGACGAGATGCCGAAGGGCCAGTTGTTGTTTTCTGCTATTTTTGGTTTCAGAAATCCTAGAAAGGAAATATTCTCGGAATCGGACGAAATCAACGCCCAACATCCTATTTTTCCCGGAAGCTTCCAGAGCACCGAAGAAGGGCCAGAGGGGAGCCAGGAGGGCCCCACCCCACAGGGCGGCGCGGCCAAGGGGGTGGGCGCGCCCCCCTATGAGGAGGGAGCCCTGTGGCCCCTCCGACTCCGTCTCTTCGCCTATAAGATGCCTCCTGACCTAAATCCTCGACACGGAAAAACCACGATACGAGAAACCTTCCAGAGCCGCCGCCATCGCGAAACTCCAATTCGGGGGACAGAAGTCTCTGTTCCGGCACGCCGCCGGGACGGGGAATTGCCCCCGGAGCCATCTCCACCGCCGTCTCCACCGCCATCTTCACCGCCATCGCTGTCTCCATGATGAGGAGGGAGTAATTCACCCCTGGGGCTGAGGGCTCTACTGTAGCTATGTGGTTAATCTCTCTCTCTCTGTACTCCAATACAATGATCTCGTGAATTGCTTTGCATGATTGAGATCCATATGATGAGCTTTGTATCGCTACTAGTTTATGTGCTACTCATGTGATGTTATTAAAGTAGTCTATTCCTCCCGCATGGTGTAAAGGTGCTAGTGTGTGCACCGTGTGGTTCTTGTCGTAGGCTATGATCATGATCTCTTGTAGGTTGTGGAGTTAATTGTCATTATGATAGTATTGATGTGATCTATTCCTCCTTTCATAGTGTAATGTGGACAGTGTGTATGCTATGTTAGTTCTCGGTTTATTTTGCAAAGATCTATTATGCTCTAAGGTTACTTAAATATGAATACCGAATGTTGTGGCGCTTGTTAACTCCGGCTTGAGGGAGCTCTTGTAGCCCTACACAACGACTGGTGTTTGTCATCCAACGAAAGAGTGTATGTAGCACATAAGAGAAAGAGTTATTTATTATGCGATCAATGTTGAGAGTGTCCACTAGTGAAAGTAT
This sequence comes from Lolium perenne, assembly GCF_019359855.2. Lineage (NCBI taxonomy): Eukaryota > Viridiplantae > Streptophyta > Magnoliopsida > Poales > Poaceae > Lolium > Lolium perenne. The sequence goes on from NC_067245.2 coordinate 330,187,159, forward strand.
GATCCCTAGGCCTTGTTTCCAAACATCGAATCTCCGTTTATTTACTGTTCTGTTGCATGTTTACTCGCTGCCATATTTTATTCAGATTGCTATTACCACTCATATACATCCATACTACTTGTATTTCACTATCTCTTCGCCGAACTAGTGCACCTATACATCTGACAAGTGTATTAGGTGTGTTGGGGACGCAAGAGACTTCTTGTATCGTGATTGCAGGGTTGCTTGAGAGGGATATCTTTGACCTCTTCCTCCCTGAGTTCGATAAACCTTGGGTGATCCACTTAAGGGAAACTTGCTGCTGTTCTACAAACCTCTGCTCTTGGAGGCCCAACACTGTCTACAAGAATAGAAGCACCCGTAGACATCAAGCTATTTTCTGGCGCCGTTGCCGGGGAGGTAAGGTAAAAGGTATTCACATCCTCCGACTACTAAGCTATTTCCTAGCACTGTTGCCGGTGTGTGAGTGCTCGAAGCTATCTCCTTTAGATTCTGCAATTGCATCTTTTTGTTTCTTGTTTTTATTTTCACTAGTTAGGCATAATGGAAAACAACAAAAAAATTGGTGAGCTTTTTAATCTTTTTCCTGATTTAGAATTGTTTGATGCGAAAATTAAAAAACCTATGGAACCTTATTTGCATGCTAGTAGCGATGTTATTAGTATGAATGCAATTACTGCTAATGCTATGGAGAAGTCTAAGCTTGGGGAAGCTAGTTTTTGTGATCTTTTTAGCTTCCCATTTTTAGGGGAGAAAATTTGCTCTGATAATACTTTATCTCCCATATGCGATAACTCTAATGATGCTTGTGATATTTTAAATGCACCTACTGAAAGTATTCCATATAAAATACCTATGAAAATTATTGAACGTGTTATGGATAACCGCAATGAAGGGGATGGAACTGTCCATCCTGGAGATCATTTACTGTTTTTGCATGAATTATGCGGGTTATTCAAGTGTGCAGGTATCTCTATGGATGAAGTGAAGAAGAAATTATTCTCTATGTCGTTGTCTGGTGAAGCGGCGCATTGGTATAAACTGCTGAAGGATGAGCATCCTCTTGATTGGAAGGATATTGTGCCTCTATTTTATTCTAAATTCTATCCTCCAAGTGAAATTCACAAAGACCGAAACCGAATATATAATTTCTGGCCTCATGATGGAGAGAGTATTGCCCAAGCATGGGAGAGATTGAAGTCTTTAATGCTCAAATGCCCCAATCATGAGCTTCCTGGTAATGTTATTATTGATAATTTCTATGCAAGACTTTCTTTTCAAGACAAGACCTTGCTGGATACTTCTTGTTCTGGATCATTCACGCGCAATAAAGAAGAGTTTAAATGGGACCTTCTTAATCGGATTCAGGAGAACGCTGAAGATTGGGAGAACGACAAAGGTAAAGAATCAGGTATAAACTATGATTATGAATGCATTGAAACTTTTATGGATACTGGTAAATTTCGAAATATGAGTGCTACCTATGGTCTTGACTCTCAAGTTGCTGCAAATCTTTATAAATCTTTTGCCTCTCATTTTGAATTGCCTAGGAAGAATTTTGATAAGTATCATGAACCTTTTAAAGAGGCTTGTATGAAAGATGAAATTGTTGTTAATAATTGCAATAGACATGCTCAAACTCCTAAGAATGCTATTTCCTATAAGCATGTTAATTTTTGTGGAATGCATAGACCTTGTGGAATTAATCAAATCGAAGATGAATATTGTATCCATCATACTAATGAAAAAACTAGAAAGTGGTCTAGGGCGCTAGATGATCTTGGTAAAAAAGTTTGTGTCCTCTATCCTTTTATTTGTGAACTTTGCCATAGAGTGGGTCATTTTAATTTTCAATGCTCCTCCAATGATAATTTGAACCCCATGAGCGCTGCAAATTTGTATTGTGATGATGAAATTACTCCTAATCAGCATGATGAACTCACTTTATTTTTGTGGTGTGAAGAGTTATCAAGAAAAATTTCTTTGTTAGATATTAATGATCTTGATGTTGATGATGTCCTGCATGGGTGTTTTTCTTATTGCATTGATAATTGCCATATAAATACTTACATACAAAATATTTTAGAAGATGACACCTTGCCAAAATATGATAGGACCGCTGTGTGTTTTGAACTTATTAATGAAAAGGAGGAATCCTCCCAAGTTTCTTCTATTGTTTCTGGAAATAAAGCAGGTTATGTGGAGAAGCCTCTCATCAAGCCTCTCCCTCCTAAAGAAGGGAACGAGGAAAAGGAGAAGAAGAAGAAGAAGAAGAAGGGAACGAAGAAGAAGAAGAAGAAGGGGAATAAAAAGAAAGAGGTAACAGCATATCCCCGCGTGTATGAGATAACGATAGGTAACCGTAAGTATGTTGCCCCTAATGATTATTATGATAATGAATCTGAATACAATGATCTTCCTATGCCCTTTACATACATTAGTGATCATGATTTGAATGAGCACACTACTTTTGATATTGCAAATCTCTGGGAAACTAATTCTGAAAATGATGATGATAATAATTGCCATAGTATCAGTGCTATCCATGCTTCCTCCCATAATGATATAGAAAGCTCTAAGCTTGGGGAAGAGGTGTTTGAAAATCCTTTTGCTACTGATCATTATGTGTTTGATACATCTCCTTCTAATAACAATGATGGTATGGTTACAGATAAACCAACTGTGAAAGATAACTATTCTATTTCTTATGATGACACTGTGCCTCCGACCTTTAATGATTATTATAAAGAATGCTATGATATAGGTTATAACTATCCTTATGAAACTTGTCATAGTTATGATTGGATTGCCAAAAACAATTCCCTTAATATGCAACTTGTTTACCATGTTCAAATTCTTGATAATAATCTTGCTCCAATTACTATTAATGAGAACAACTCTTCTTATGCCAAAATTAATGATACTTCTATACATATGAGCCATGATAAGAATGTTTTAAGTGATGGATATATTGTGGATTTCATTAATGATGCTACTGAAAGTTATTATGAGAGAGGGAAACATGGTTATATGCATCTTAATAATATTAAGTTTCCCCTCTTTATGTTGAGAATCTTGAAGTTACTCGTGTTTTATCCTCTTATGCTTGTCACTTTGTTCTTCATGAATTCATTTGTGTACAAGATTCCTTTGCATAGGAAGTGGGGTAGACTTAAATGTGTTTTGAATTTGCTTCTTGATGCTCTCTTTTGAAGGAGATATGCCCAAGAGGCAATAATAAAAGTGGTTATTATATATCTTTATGTTTATGATAAATGTTTATATATCATGCTATAATTGTATTAACTGAAACATTAGTACATGTGTGATATGTAGACAACAAAGAGTCCCTAGTATGCCTCTTAACTAGCCTGTTGATTAATGGATGATTAGTTTCATAATCATGAACATTGGATGTTATTAATAACAAGGTTATATCATTATATGAATGATGTAATGGACACACCCAATTAAGCATAGCATAAGATCACGTCATTGAGTTATTTGCTATAAGCTTTCGATACATAGTTACCTAGTCCTTATGACCATGAGATCATGTAAATCACTTATACCGGAAAGGTACTTTGATTACACCAAACGCCACTGCGTAAATGGGTGGTTATAAAGGTGGGATTAAGTATCCGGAAAGTATGAGTTGAGGCATATGGATCAACAGTGGGATTTGTCCATCCCGATGACGGATAGATATACTCTGGGCCCTCTCGGTGGAATGTCGTCTAATGTCTTGCAAGCATATGAATAAGTTCATAAGAGACCACATACCACGGTATGAGTAAAGAGTACTTGTCAGGAGACGAGGTTGAACAAGGTATAGAGTGATACCGATGATCAAAACCTCTGACAAGTAAAATATCGCGTGACAAAGGGAATTGGTATCGTATGTGAATGGTTCATTCGATCACTGAAGTCATCGTTGAATATGTGGGAGCCATTATGGATCTCCAGATCCCGCTATTGGTTATTGGTCGGAGTGAGTACTCAACCATGTCCGCATAGTTCGCGAACCGTAGGGTGACACACTTAAGGTTTGATGTTGAAATGGTAGAACTTGAATATGGAATGGAGTTCGAATATTTGTTCGGAGTCCCGGATGAGATCCCGGACATCACGAGGAGTTCCGGAATGGTCCGGAGAATAAGATTCATATATAGGAAGTCATATTCCAAGTTTGGAAATGATCTGGTGCATTTATGGCAGGTTCTAGAAGGTTCTAGAAAAGTCCGGAAGAAATCACCATGGAAAGTGGAGTTCCGGAGGGACTCCACCTTGCATGACCAGCCAACCCTAAAGGGGAGGAGTCCAAGGTGGACTCCCCAAAGGGTGGCCGGCCAACCCCCCAAGGAAGGGGTGGGAGTCCCACCTTGAGTGGGATTTCCCCCTTGAGTAGGTTTCCCACCTATGGGAGGTTTCATCGTTGGGGTCTTATTCGAAGACTTGGATACCAACACTTGGGGATTTCCACCTATATAATGAGGAGGAGAGGGAGGGGGCTGCCTACTCTTGGCCGCACCACCTAGGGCTGCCCTTGGCCGGCGCCCTAGCCTCCCCCTCTCCCCAAACCCTAGCCTCTCCTCCTCCACATAATACTCCCGCAGCGCATAGGCGAAGCCCTGCCGGAGTTCTCCACCACCACCGCCACCACGCCGTCGTGCTGCCGGATTCAAGGAGGAGCTACTACTTCCGCTGCCCGCTGGAACGGGGAGGTGGACGTCGTCTTCATCAACAACCGAACGTGTGACCGAGTACGGAGGTGCTGCCCGTTCGTGGCGCCGGAACCGATCGTGATCAAGATCTTCTACGCGCTTTTGCAAGCGGCAAGTGAACGTCTACCGCAGCAACAAGAGCCTCCTCTTGTAGGCTTTGGAATCTCTTCAAGGGTTAGTCTCGTTCATCCCCTCGTTGCTCCCATCTTCTAGATTGCATCTTGGCTTGGATTGCGTGTTCGCGGTAGGAATTTTTTTGTTTTCTATGCAACGTTATCCTACAGTGGTATCAGAGCCGTGTCTATGCATAGATGGTTGCACGAGTAGAACACAATGGTTTGTGGGCGTTGATGCTTTTGTTATCTTTAGTTGAGTACTTTGCATCTTTGTGGCATAGTGGGATGAAGCGGCTCGGGCTAACTTTACATGACCGCGTTCATGAGACTTGTTCCTCGTTCGACATGCAACTTGTATTGCATAAGAGGCTTTGCGGGTGTCTGTCTCTCCTACTATAGTGAAGATTCAATTTACTCTTCTATTGACAACATTAGTATCACCGTTGTGGTTCATGTTCGTAGGTAGATTAGATCTCTCTCGAAAACCCTAAACCACGTAAAATATGCAAACCAAATTAGAGACGTCTAAATTGTTTTTGCAGGGTTTGGTGATGTGATATGGCCATGATGTGATGATGAATATGTATGAGATGATCATTATTGTATTGTGGCAACCGGCAGGAGCCTTATGGTTGTCTTTAAATTTCATGTTGAGTAGTTTTTCAAAGTAGTTGTAATAGTTGCTACATGAGGTGAACAACCATGAAGACGGCGCCATGAACCTTGATGCTACGCCGACGATGATGGAGATCATGCCCGTTGATGATGGAGATCATGTCCGTGCTTTGGAGATGAAGATCGAAGGCGCAAAGACAAAAGGGTCATATCATATCACATATGAATTGCATGTGATGTTAATCCTTTATGCATCTTATTTTGCTTAGATCGCGACGGTAGCATTATAAGATGATCCCTCACATTAATATCAAGATAATAAAGTGTTCTCCCCTCGTATGCACCGTTGTACAGTTTGTCGTTTCGAAGCATCTCGTGATGATCGGATGTGATAGACTCAACGCTCACATACAACGGGTGTAAGCAATGTTGCACACGCGGAATACTTGGGTTTGCTTGACGAGCCTAGCATGTACAGACATGGCCTCGGGACAACGGAAACCGAAAGGTTGAACACGAGTCATATGGATGATATGATCAACATATTGATGTTCACCATTGAAGCTACATCATCTCACGTGATGATCGGTTTTGGTGTAGTGGATTTGGATCGTGTACCACTTAACAACTATGAGGGATGTTGTATTAAGTGGGAGTTCATTAGTAATTAGATTAAAACATGAACTAATTATCATAAACTTAGTCTGAGTAGTATTTTGAATTAGTTTTGTAGTATTGGCATCCGTTTACTACTATGCGCTAGTCTTGTTATTGAGATAGAAATACTGTTAACATCTGACAAGAAACTTTACGGATTGGTACCGTATTGTTAAGTATCAAGAATTGTTTAAGTCCTATTGCAAACTTTTAGTAAACCTCACATTGTTGACTCAAAGAGCTATGTTTTCAATTAGTACCTAAAGTTATCTTGTCTCCGTTCAAATCTGTTTGAAAAGTAAGGAGCTGAAAATTTAGTTTTCAGAAATAATCAAGGTATAAGATATGTGTGATATCTAAGACCTTATTGCAAGATGATAGAATATAATTTGGTGAGACTACATAAACTCATAAGTTTTATGGGAATGTATGAAGGTTGAAGACGCAAGGCGTCACAATCCTCCAACTATTGGGGCACTAACGACATTCGCATATCCATGAAGTGACCATCCTTAATATGCACCGTTGCTAAGACTCGTCGTTTCGAAGCATCACGTGATGATCGGGTGTGATAGATTCTACGTGTGCATACAACGGGTGCAAGCTAGATTTGCACATGCAAATACCAAGGTTAAAACTTTACGAGCCTAGCATGTACAGACATGGTCTCGGAAAGTCGTCATGATATGATGGATAAAATTATGAGTGAAATTGTTCATCATATTACAAAGTTACTAATAGTGAAATCTGGAACACTTGTCATATGATGATCAACTTCAAAGTAAGAACCTCAAGGTTATTGGTATTTGACCAACAAACCTAGAAGTTAATGATGTTGAAGTGTTTTTCTGAATAATGAGGAAAGCTAAAAGAGAAACTGCAAAAGATATTTTGGCAAAAAGAAAAGAAAAGACTAGAAAGTCTAGCTCAGGTGTATATAAATGATATACATGTTATGGTTGTATTCCTAGTTAAGTCACACTTTGAAATTCTTGGGTATTAGTACTATAATTGGTTGGTATGAAGTGTCATACAAAACAACGCAATACAAGAATACAATGGCCTAAGTGACTGACAAGGAATATGATAAGAATGCACGCCTGGAACAAAATAAAGTGTTATTATGTTCGTCATTAGCATTCTATCTAGCCCTTAGAATTTATAATAAAGAACTTAATAATTGTTATTTTGCTCTGGTCAAATGAAAACAATGAGTTGTTTAAATTATGACATTACTCCATGTACAATGGATAAGTTATTATAAATATTAATGGTGAAACACACATACATAACACTGACGCTAAAAATGCCATAAGGCAAATGATTTGAATTCCACTTATTTGTGGAACCGCCATTTAGGTCATGTTAGAAAGGAACGCATGAAGAAACTCTATGCAAATGGATTTTTGGAGTCATTTGATTTTTGAATCATTTGGCGCTTGCAAATCTTTTCTAAAGAGAATGATTAAAATACCGTTCATAGGCCAAAAGTTGAACGGGCAACTAACTTAGTGAAAAAATACATGATGATGTATGTGGTTCACTAGGCATAGTTGTGTGCGGGAGATTCTTCTACTTCATGAAAACTTTCAACAATGAATTGAGTATATATATGTGGATATATTCAATAAGGAAGAAGTTTGAAACATTTGAATGGATTCAAATAAATTTCAGCATGAAGTGGAAATCATCGTAATAGAAAAGTCAAATATCTATGATTGGATCATGGTGGAAATATTTGAATTACGAGTTTTAGCGAACATCTAAGAGAGTTATGAAATTGTTCTACAACTCACATTTCTTGGAGTATCATAATGATGATATAGTATCCAAGATATGTATCCAAACCTTGTTGGATTAATGATGAGATAAAAATATTATGACGCCATTATATTTTTGTGGATTATGCTTTAGTGACTACCGCTTTTACACTAAATAGAGCATCATCATGATCCGTTGAAATGACACCATACGAGTTATGGCATAGGTAAAAAAAACCTGATAGTCTTTTCTTAAATTTTGGTATGCATAGCATAAGTAAATAAGTTTACAACCAAAATCAGATGAATGTCTTTGTTGGTTATCCCAGAGATTTGATTGGGAATTCTTCCCACGAGACAAAGACAAAAGTGTTTGTCAATGTTTCTTATTTCCGAGAAATTGTTTCTAGTGAAGTATTTGAGTGGGAGGACAATATAATTTGATAAGGTTTATGAACCTGAGCATAATGATCAGAGTAGCGCAGCATCGGAATTGGTTTCGGAAGCGGCCGCAACGATCATGGCTCCCATGACTACAAAGTGTTTTAGTCATGGAGATCGAAGTACATATTGAACCTTGTAGGTATGGTTTACTTTGTGATCAAATAAATGATTTGTGGACAAATGATTGATTTTGAACAATGATAAACCAACTACAAACAAGGAATTTATGATGGGCCCTAACTCCGTTAAAAATGGCTATACGCCATGAAATCCAAAATAGATGAATACTTTTTGAAAGTAAATGGATCTATAAAATTGATGGACTTGGATGGAATATCCTTGAAGAAGCTCGACTTGTTGAAAAGTTGTTTACAACAAAGTTCAAAGAGTTGACTACGATAAGATTATATATTCCGTAGCAATGCTTATAGTCTATATGGATTATTCTAGTAATCACTACATATTTCTTTTATGAGATATGCTAGTAGGATGGCAAAATACACTACTTAACAGAAGTGTGTATTAAAGGTGTATACAAGATACAACCAATTGATTTGCTAGTTTGTAGAATACTAGATAGGTATACGAACTTCAATTGGATGAAGTGAGTATCACGGAGTTGGAATCTTCACCAGATGAAATAGTCAAAGAGTTTTTTGATTTCATCAGAGACGATGAAGAGACTTGCATTTGCAAGAAATTAAGTGGGGGCGCTGAGACATATTTATAATACTTATGTAGGTGACATATAGTTGGTTATAAATGATGTAATATATACTTGATTAAAAGGTTTCATTGAGAAATTAACTTCAATGAAAGGATATAGACAGAAACAAATTTTGTGTCAAGATTTATAAAGATAGATTAAAACACATAATATGTTTAAAGTCAAAGTACATAGAATAGATATTGAAATAGTTCAATATAGAAAATATTCTTGTCATGTTAAGTTTTAACAAGACTTGAGTGTATCTGACACTCAATGAGTAAAAACACATGAGTGATTATAGATCACAAATAATATGTACACAATCAGATGTCATGTGCTATAAAGTGTTATGAGCATATACCAGAATGATTCAGATGATGATCATTGGACGACGGTAAGAGTATCCTTGAGTACTTTAGAAGAAACAAAGGATATATATATAGTTTTGTATGGAGAAATGACAAACAAATCGCTGTAAGGTGATTACACCGATATTTGTTTTGTCACATATAAAAAATAGAATTTCAATCTCAAATTAGACTAAGTGTTGTTTTAAAGGTAGCACGATGAGCTAGAAGTTGTCTATGCTAGATTTAGAAGAGTTCTAAATATTATGACGGATTCTATAAAAGAAGGCAGAATATGTCATTGTTTTGACAATGACAAAGGATGTTAAAGTCAAGAGGTTCTTTGAGAACTTGGTGTAGTTCCGACAGAGTCAGAACTTTGAAGCTATATTGTGTGTGACAATACTAGTAACATATTTCAGACCGCGGAATTAAGGTTCCACCAGAAGACCAAACATATTTAATGCCGACTCATTTGGAAATGAGTGATGCGTTGAGACGCAAATGAATTACAAAATATATACTTTTCTGAGCATGTCAGATCCGTTGACTAAAACCTCTCCCGTGAGCAAAACATGATAAAACACCAGAAGGACAAGGTGTTATATCTTTACAAATGTAAACTAGATTATTGACTCTAGTGCAAGTGGGAGACTGAAGGAGATATGCCCAAGAGGCAATAATAAAAGTGGTTATTATATATCTTTATGTTTATGATAAATGTTTATATATCATGCTATAATTGTATTAACTGAAACATTAGTACATGTGTGATATGTAGACAACAAAGAGTCCCTAGTATGCCTCTTAACTAGCCTGTTGATTAATGGATGATTAGTTTCATAATCATGAACATTGGATGTTATTAATAACAAGGTTATATCATTATATGAATGATGTAATGGACACACCCAATTAAGCATAGCATAAGATCACGTCATTGAGTTATTTGCTATAAGCTTTCGATACATAGTTACCTAGTCCTTATGACCATGAGATCATGTAAATCACTTATACCGGAAAGGTACTTTGATTACACCAAACGCCACTGCGTAAATGGGTGGTTATAAAGGTGGGATTAAGTATCCGGAAAGTATGAGTTGAGGCATATGGATCAACAGTGGGATTTGTCCATCCCGATGACGGATAGATATACTCTGGGCCCTCTCGGTGGAATGTCGTCTAATGTCTTGCAAGCATATGAATAAGTTCATAAGAGACCACATACCACGGTATGAGTAAAGAGTACTTGTCAGGAGACGAGGTTGAACAAGGTATAGAGTGATACCGATGATCAAAACCTCTGACAAGTAAAATATCGCGTGACAAAGGGAATTGGTATCGTATGTGAATGGTTCATTCGATCACTGAAGTCATCGTTGAATATGTGGGAGCCATTATGGATCTCCAGATCCCGCTATTGGTTATTGGTCGGAGTGAGTACTCAACCATGTCCGCATAGTTCGCGAACCGTAGGGTGACACACTTAAGGTTTGATGTTGAAATGGTAGAACTTGAATATGGAATGGAGTTCGAATATTTGTTCGGAGTCCCGGATGAGATCCCGGACATCACGAGGAGTTCCGGAATGGTCCGGAGAATAAGATTCATATATAGGAAGTCATATTCCAAGTTTGGAAATGATCTGGTGCATTTATGGCAGGTTCTAGAAGGTTCTAGAAAAGTCCGGAAGAAATCACCATGGAAAGTGGAGTTCCGGAGGGACTCCACCTTGCATGACCAGCCAACCCTAAAGGGGAGGAGTCCAAGGTGGACTCCCCAAAGGGTGGCCGGCCAACCCCCCAAGGAAGGGGTGGGAGTCCCACCTTGAGTGGGATTTCCCCCTTGAGTAGGTTTCCCACCTATGGGAGGTTTCATCGTTGGGGTCTTATTCGAAGACTTGGATACCAACACTTGGGGATTTCCACCTATATAATGAGGAGGAGAGGGAGGGGGCTGCCTACTCTTGGCCGCACCACCTAGGGCTGCCCTTGGCCGGCGCCCTAGCCTCCCCCTCTCCCCAAACCCTAGCCTCTCCTCCTCCACATAATACTCCCGCAGCGCATAGGCGAAGCCCTGCCGGAGTTCTCCACCACCACCGCCACCACGCCGTCGTGCTGCCGGATTCAAGGAGGAGCTACTACTTCCGCTGCCCGCTGGAACGGGGAGGTGGACGTCGTCTTCATCAACAACCGAACGTGTGACCGAGTACGGAGGTGCTGCCCGTTCGTGGCGCCGGAACCGATCGTGATCAAGATCTTCTACGCGCTTTTGCAAGCGGCAAGTGAACGTCTACCGCAGCAACAAGAGCCTCCTCTTGTAGGCTTTGGAATCTCTTCAAGGGTTAGTCTCGTTCATCCCCTCGTTGCTCCCATCTTCTAGATTGCATCTTGGCTTGGATTGCGTGTTCGCGGTAGGAATTTTTTTGTTTTCTATGCAACGTTATCCTACATCTTTTTGCTTCAAATACTATTTCTTGCGAGTACATCATAAAAACTGCTGAGCCCATCTTAATGGCTATAAAGAAAGAACTTCTTGCGAGATAACCCATGTGTTTATTTTGCTACAGTAGTTTTATTTTGTATTTGAGTCTTGGAAGTTGTTACTACTGTAGCAACCTCTCCTTATCTTATTTTTATTTCATTGTTGTGCCAAGTAAAGTCGTTGATAGTAAGGTTCATACTAGATTTGGATTACTGCGCAGAAACAGATTTCTTGTTGTCACGAATCTGGGCCTAATTCTCTGTAGGTAACTCAGAAAATTATGCCAATTTACGTGAGTGATCCTCAGATATATACGCAACTTTCATTCAATTTGAGCATTTTCATTTGAGCAAGTATGGCGCCTCAATAAAATTCGTCTTTACGGACTGTTCTGTTTTCACAGATTCTGCCTTTTATTTCGCATTGCTTCTTTCGCTGTGTTGGGTGGATTTCTTTGTTCCATTACCTTCCAGTAGCTCTGAGCAATGTCCAGAAGTGTTAAGAATGATTGTGTCACCTCTGAACATGTGAGTTTTTGATTATGCACTAACCCTCTAATGAGTTTGCTTTGAGTTTGGTGTGGAGGAAGTTTTCAAGGGTCAAGAGAGGAGGATGATATACTATGATCAAGAAGAGTGAAGAGTCTAAGCTTGGGGATGCCCCCGTGGTTCATCCCTGCATATTTCAAGAAGACTCAAGCATCTAAGCTTGGGGATGCCCAAGGCATCCCCTTCTTCATCGATAAATTATCAGGTTCCTTCTCTTGAAACTATATTTTTATTCGGCCACATCTTATGTACTTTACTTGGAGCGTCTGTGTGCTTTTATTTTTGTTTTTGTTTGAATAAATGCTTGTGTGGGAGAGAGACACGCTCCGCTGGTTCATATGAACACATGTGTTCGTAGCTTTTATTTTTCATGGTGAAGGTTGAAACTGCTTCGTTAATTGTTATATGGTTGGAAACGGAAAATGCTACATGTGGTAATTGGTATAATGTCTTGAATAATTTGATACTTGGCAATTGTTGTGCTCATATAGATCATGTTTAAGCTCTTGCATCATGTAACTTGTACTCATTAATGAATAACTACATAGAGCTTGTTAAAATTTGGTTTGCATGATTGATCTCTAGAGTCTAGATATTTTCTGGTTGAGGTGTTTGAACAACAAGGAGACAATGTAAAGTCTTATAATAGCTACAATATGTTCATATGTGAGCTTTGCTGCACCTTTTATACTTGAGTTTGCTTCAAACAACCTTGCTAGCCTAGCCTTGTATTGAGAGGAATTCTTCTCGTGCATCCAAATCCTTGAGCCAATAATCATGCCATTTGTGTCCACCATACCTACCTACCACATGGTATTTCTCCACCATTCCAAAGTACATTACTTGAGTGCTACCTTTAAAATTTCCATTCTTTACCTTTACAATATATAGCTCATGGGACAAAATAGCTTAAAAACTATCATGGTGAAGAATATGTACTTATGTGTCTTATTTCTTAGTAAGTTGCTTGTTGTGCGGTAACCATGTTTCTGGGGACGCCATCAACTTTTACCTTTGTTGAATATCATGTGAGTTGCTATGCATGTTCGTCTTGTCTGAAGTAAGGGCGGTTTTCACAATCAAATGGTTTGAGTATGCATACTGTTAGAGAAGAACATTGGGCAGCTAACTAAAGCCATGAATCATGGTGGAAGTTTCAGTTTGGACATAAAACCTCAATCTCTTATGAGAATATTAACTGTTGTTGAATGCTTAAGCATTAAAAGAGGAGTCCATTATCTGTTGTCTATGTTGTCCCGGTATGGGTGTCTAAGTTGAGAAAGATCAAAAGCGAGAAATCCAATGCGAACCTTCTCCTTAGACCCTTGTACAGGCGGCATAGAGGTACCCCTTTGTGACACTTGGTTGAAACATATGTTATGCAATGATAATCAGTGTTAACCCAAGCTAATTAGGACAAGGTGCGAGCACTATTAGTATACTATGCATGAGGCTTGCAACTTATAAGATATCTTATACATAACTCATATGCTTTATTACTACCGTTGACAAAATTGTTTCTATGTTTTCAAAATGAAAAGCTCTAGCACAAAAATAGTAATCCATGCTTCCCTCTGCGAAGGGCCTTTCTTCTACTTTATTGTTGAGTCAGTTTGCCTATTCTTTCTATCTTAGAAGCAAACACTTGTATCAACTGTGTGCATTGATTCTTACATGTTTACTTATTGCACTTGTTATATTGCTTTGTGTTGACAATTATCCATGAGATATACATGTTAAAGTTGAAAGCAACCGCTGAAACTTTTATCTCCTTCGTGTTGCTTCAATGCTTTTACTTTGAATTTATTGCTTTATGAGTAACTCTTATGCAAGTCTTATTGATGCTTGTCTTGAAAGTACTATTCATGAAAAGTCTTTGCTATATGGTTCAATTGTTTACTCATTGCATTAACATTGCTTTGAATCGCTGCATTCATCTCTTATGCTTTACAATAGTGTGATTAAGATTATGTTGGTAGCATGTCACTTCAGAAATTATCTTTTATCGTTTACCTACTCGAGGACGAGTAGGAACTAAGCTTGGGGATGCTGATACGTCTCCAACGTATCTATAATTTCTGATGTTCCATGCTTGTTTTATGACAATACCTACATGTTTTGTTCACACTTTATATCGTTATTATGCGTTTTCCGGAACTAACCTATTGACGAGATGCCGAAGGGCCAGTTGCTGTTTTCTGCTGTTTTTGGTTTCAGAAATCCTAGAAAGGAAATATTCTCGGAATCGGATGAAATCAACGCCCAACATCCTATTTTTCCCGGAAGCTTCCAGAGCACCGAAGAAGGGCCAGAGGGGAGCCAGGAGGGCCCCACCCCACAGGGCGGCGCGGCCAAGGGGGTGGGTGCGCCCCCCTATGAGGAGGGAGCCCTGTGGCCCCTCCGACTCCGTCTCTTCGCCTATAAGATGCCTCCTGACCTAAATCCTCGACACGGAAAAACCACGATACGAGAAACCTTCCAGAGCCGCCGCCATCGCGAAACTCCAATTCGGGGGACAGAAGTCTCTGTTCCGGCACGCCGCCGGGACGGGGAATTGCCCCCGGAGCCATCTCCACCGCCGTCTCCACCGCCATCGCTGTCTCCATGATGAGGAGGGAGTATTCACCCCTGGGGCTGAGGGCTCTACCGTAGCTATGTGGTTAATCTCTCTCTGTACTCCAATACAATGATCTCGTGAATTGCTTTGCATGATTGAGATCCATATGATGAGCTTTGTATCGCTACTAGTTTATGTGCTACTCATGTGATGTTATTAAAGTAGTCTATTCCTCCCGCATGGTGTAAAGGTGCTAGTGTGTGCACCGTGTGGTTCTTGTCGTAGGCTATGATCATGATCTCTTGTAGGTTGTGGAGTTAATTGTCATTATGATAGTATTGATGTGATCTATTCCTCCTTTCATAGTGTAATGTGGACAGTGTGTATGCTATGTTAGTTCTCGGTTTATTTTGCAAAGATCTATTATGCTCTAAGGTTACTTAAATATGAATACCGAATGTTGTGGCGCTTGTTAACTCCGGCTTGAGGGAGCTCTTGTAGCCCTACACAACGACTGGTGTTTGTCATCCAACGAAAGAGTGTATGTAGCACATAAGAGAAAGAGTTATTTATTATGCGATCAATGTTGAGAGTGTCCACTAGTGAAAGTATGATCCCTAGGCCTTGTTTCCAAACATCGAATCTCCGTTTATTTACTGTTCTGTTGCATGTTTACTCGCTGCCATATTTTATTCAGATTGCTATTACCACTCATATACATCCATACTACTTGTATTTCACTATCTCTTCGCCGAACTAGTGCACCTATACATCTGACAAGTGTATTAGGTGTGTTGGGTACACAAGAGACTTCTTGTATCGTGATTGCAGGGTTGCTTGAGAGGGATATCTTTGACCTCTTCCTCCCTGAGTTTGATAAACCTTGGGTGATCCACTTAAGGGAAACTTGCTGCTGTTCTACAAACCTCTGCTCTTGGAGGCCCAACACTGTCTACAAGAATAGAAGCACCCGTAGACATCAGCTGCTTGCTGGGCTGTGGTTTGGGCCGTGTTGGTGGGCTGCACGGCCAGGTGAGGTCCAGGTGAGCCCCCTTTTCTTCCCTTTTATTTTCTGTTTTTTATTTCTTGTTTTGAATTCTGTTTTGAATTCAGATTTGGATTATTTTCTATTTTGCAGGTCTGGCTCATTTAATTCATACAAGGGTTAGTCCAGGGGACTACAAAGTCTTTAGTGGTGTATTAGCAAATTTAATATGACACTATAACATTGGTTTATTATTTAGTATTTGTATTTGGATTAAATATCCATATTGACATGAATTTGAATATCATCTTGGAAATATTCAAATTATTCTCCAAATGATATTTTTCTCACTTAGTGACATGTAGAGTTTTATTTAGTATTACTTTGCAAGAAACAATTTCAAAGTAATATTCACTTATGGATTTATAATAAGAAGTGATTTAATGGCATGATTTCATGTGCTAAAATATCTCTCAGGACTTGATTTCTATTTGAGAAGTGGTCACTTGCCTATTATTTTATGTGCATCATTATGTGTTCATAAACTGGAAATTCTGCTAGAACTCCTTCCAAGTGTAGTACTATTATTATATTTTAGTAACCCCCTAAAATACCTAGAGTAGGTACTACTCTCATCATGGTTTGGTCTTGGTTATAATGATAAGTGGTTGATCACCACACATGGGTTTTAATTATAGAATTTAGCAATAGGTGTTTCTTATGTTTCATAATTAAGCATAAGCTTTAACTAGTGAGCAATTCTAGGGTTCTAATGATATTCACCTAATGGCACATGGTTTGAATCTCAAATAGGACATAGGTTTTAAGTGTGATCACCCAAGTGATGCACAAACTAGAATTGTGGTATGGTTTAGGGTTTTACTTGTGAACATCTAATAATTCACAAGTTAGTTTGAGATATGAGCATAGGTTCTATATGTGATTTAACATCATATTACTTTGGCTAGGGTTGCTCTTCCTCACCACTCATAGGAGGGTTCAATCAATATCATTTAGATTGATATAGGGCTGAACTATACAAAGGTTTGTTACTATTCAATTATTTCTCTAATTAATATATTGAAAATAGTTTAGGGTTGCTAGTAATCTCCCTATGATTTTATGTGAGGTTTTGTGTCTGCTATCCTATTAGGATTTAACTTATCCTCACATATCTCTAAAGCATGATCATGGATTAGACATGATCAACTTGTTCTTAATACCTTCTACCTCAAGTTCTTAGGGATTATGATCATTACTCAATTTATAATGATCAAGGTTTGGCTTCCTAAGGTATCTCTCATGAACTAGGTTTCTCATTTCCAAGATCAAGTATTGTCTTGATCATCTAGGGTATAATACTTCTATTTTACTTTCTTGGATGGACATAGCTATGGTTGCCTCAATAGTTTATATCCCAGGAGAATGCCTGAGATATTCACTTAGAGTTCTTCTCAAAGAATGATGATTTAATCATCTGGATATATGAATGGTTCTCTCCCTCAAATTCAAGTGTTGCCTCAACTAACTTGAGTGTAACACCATAGCTTGAGCTCTCTTATATAGGAATGGATTATTCTAGGGTTTATGGTGTACTCACAAGATCTCTTTAGGTATCTAGGCTAAGAATCCATTTGTCTAGCTTAGTTGGATTGGTCTCATTCTTACTTCATCAACTCATGGATATAGTCTTATCCCATTTGATAATAGTTCATCTCACCCCTCCATGGTGAAATGGTTTATCTCCTAATACTTTAGTTTCAAAGGTTGTCCTTGATTCTTAAATATGTAAAGCTAGGATTGGTATGAATGGTCTCTCTCATTTGGTAAGGACTTTAATACTAACCTAAGGTTAGACTCCATAGAGAATGATGTGATCATCAATATCTATGTTTAACATAACTGGTTTCTCTCTTTAGGAAATGTATTAAATAACATCCTAGGGTTCTTCTTAAAGATGGTGTTGTGATCATATGGATATATACATCCAAGGTTTGTCATTGCTTCTCTAATAAATAATATAGAACTCTCAACTCTCTAGGTCTGATGTATAATAATTTGGAATAGAGAAGAATATATACTTCTAGAGTTGATCTCCTTGTCATGTTTCCAAGATTAAAGTGGAATGGTTACCATGGGGTTCATGGTAGGAACATGAGTTAGTTTAAGATATGGAAAAGATAAGTCAATAATGGTTTCTCCATTTTATTCTTACTTGATTTCCAATTAAATAGATGTTCAAGAATACCATATTATGATCTTTTATAAGATCAAGAAATTGATCATTGATTAAAGTGTTGTTGTGTTAGTTTTAGTTTCATTTGATCTAACCCCTTAGATCAAATCGTCTCTACAAAAAACAAGGTTTTAGCAAAGGTCACATTGAGGTTTATAGCGCTTGACTTGATGAGCTACTTCAATTCCACCAAGGTCAAGTGAAACTTCAGTTACTGTGACTGTTTTACTTTAAAGCGCGAAAATTCCCCGGATTTTCTATGCATGAATGCAATGCACACATCTATTTCCTCTATTTTTGTAGCCCTAAATCCTGGGATATTACAGTCTCTACCCCTTAAACTAAACTTCGTCCTCAAAGTTTGAACTCTCTCACATTTCCGGAGTGTGGATCTGACTTATGCAGACTACAACTTTTCTCGAACTCCGTGGTGTTACTGGATATAATTGAATATACCCCTTGTCCAGATTCTTCCTGGAATCCAATAGTGTCTGTCTCTGAACCATGGCTTCTTACTTTGATTCTTTGATTTCTTCCAACTTTATAATCTTGTTTCCTTTATCTTTGAAGATTCACTGCTTGGAACTTCTTCTGGTGCTGATAGTCTTAATTGAACACTAATTTGATAACATATTCCTAATTGGTTATCCAAAAACTTGGTTCTACAAGATTTATTTATGGTAGATTTTGTTTTCCCATTACCAGCTAAAACTACAGTAATGGTACTAAGTAAGGTATTTACCATGGAAATGGTCTTGATGGTTTATTTCCCTAAGGATGGATTAGACTCACTTAGTCTATCCAATCATGGATTATGATTGATACCTGTAACTATTTTGGGTTCTTTAGGTTCCATGAAAGGAATCTTTTAATTAATATTTAGTTTTGGTATGGTCAAACTCCTTTGGTCTTTGACCTCCTTGAGCTTTATTTGGGCTCTGATATTTCCTTCGTCCAACTTCATTAAACTTGGCTTATTTGAGCTTTCATACTTCTGAGTAACTATTATTCAATTTCTCAAGCTATAGTCCAATTATTACTTCCTCGAGGTATTAACCTCGGCTTCTGGTCTGACATCCTCCTGAAAGTATTATTCAACAATCTTATGAAAATAAGATCGAACTTCCTCTCAGTTCAGACCTTCTTCTTCTATCTTGCTCAAAGTATTGAGTCATTGTATATCCAACTCAATCTTTACTCTCCCCCTTAGAGTTTTCTTATGATCTTCAACTCCTTTTCCTCCAACCATTGGACTCATGGTTAGAATATTGGTTTAGGTCCGGCTTATGGTTTGTACTCTTCTAAGGTCTCGCGAAGAATCTTTGTGGTGTATCCACTCAATTGTGGACAACCAACCTGAATCCTTCGACTGAATGTTTCTAGGTCATAGTTATTTTGCTGACAAAATTTTAGTTGTTCACAACTTCTTGTTACAATTAATCCAATTGTGGACTACTTGATAACAATTGTGGCTATTTGATAACCAAAAATGAACTCTTTTATAGGTTCTAATCAATTGGATGAGACATCTACTACTTTATCTTCTAATATTGATCCTATACCAATTGCGGTCTTCTTATACCCGCTATGGTTTTACCCTTCATTTTCCTTCTTTCGGGTTTTATTTTGCAAGAAAACCACTAACTGACACT
Organism: Lolium perenne; assembly: GCF_019359855.2. Taxonomy (NCBI): domain Eukaryota; kingdom Viridiplantae; phylum Streptophyta; class Magnoliopsida; order Poales; family Poaceae; genus Lolium; species Lolium perenne. The sequence goes on from NC_067245.2 coordinate 330,206,993, forward strand.
ATGAATATAGTATCCTAAGTGATTTCCCATGCATTACCTCTTCCTAATGACTATGGTTCTACTTCTACTTCTCCATAATCATCATATTTCTCACCTTCATGCTTCTTCCGTACTAAAGTACTCCTCTGTTGAGGTTAAGCATGAGTTTTGGTTGGTACTTCCTTCAGAATATTGTGGTTACTTCCCACAACTTTATTTCCTTTTACTAATGAACCTTCCTCTTGTCTTCAAAATCTTCAGAATTCAACACTTCCTCACACGAATACCATTACCCTCTAGATCTATAACATCAAGTAAAAACTTGATATTGCAACATGCACTTGCATATCAAAGTCAAACTTCATGTATGGATCTAGTCAATCAATGAAAATCCAATAAAATCCAAGAAGATTCAGCTTTGTGTTTATAATACACATCCTCATAAGCCTGGATATAATAGTTGAGTAAGACATCTCTAAACATCAGGCTGAGAATTGTAGTATATAACACCACATAAGATAGGTTTATATTGTGATACTTATCACGGATATATGGCATACTACTATTTGCTTTGACATTTACCTGAATTTTATAATTGCAATGAGGTAAACTTGAAACAAAGTGGTCTAGGATAGTTTAAGGTTAACTTAATTTCCTTTGGAAGTATTATCTTAACTTCCATTTTGTTGAGGACTACCTCACATGATATATCTAGGTTCTACATTGCTACTCTAATCACATAACTACTAGAGTATATCACCTATAACTCCAGGGTTTCTCTATAAGCTATGCTCTAATAAAGCCTTCTTCAGACTCTCAACTATGGTTCTGGCATACTTGGCACAGTTGCCATGGTTTTTGGAACACAATTCTTGCACTATTGTTGAACACCTGACTTCTTATTGTACTCCTCTTTAGATTTATGATGTTCTAGTCCATCACATAATGACTCTCAAGTGAATCATAGATGATTACTATCTCTACCATGTAAATAGACATATGTTATTCCTATCTCTCTTCCTTACCTCCCATGATTGACTCATCATGGTCTATACTACCTTATGTAGCTTATATTTATTACTTAGTATCAGTTACTTCACAAGTTTGGATAGATTTTACTTACCCATTACTTGTCTAGGTATACATCTTCTAGTAGGATATCTTTCTTATATACTTATCTTCATCACTTGATATCACTCCTAGCACAGGTCTGAATAACTCTTACTTAATCATAACATGTGTTGGTACACATCTTCTAATAGGATATCTTCCTTATGGTTGTATCCTCTCTTTGGACTACCATGTATTGTATACCAACTATGGTCTATTCATATATTGTTTTAAGGACTTAATGGTATGCTACATACTTGGGATTAGCTAACTTCACTTAGGAGAGATAGGTAAGAAATGTCGACTCAAGTGTGTCAGGATTATTCTCAAATGAATATCTATCTCAAGTCATCAGAAGATTTGGTTTAGCTAAGACAACTTCCTATAGACACTACCAAACCTATAGGTCTCCTTTAAAGGGTTTTAATCCTAGGGTCAAAGCATTTGCTCTGATACCAACTGTGGTGACCCGGCATACCACTGCATGGTGTAGTATGCAAGTCTGACATAACACCAATGAAACACCGTTCCACTAGTGTTACATCGCTCAGAGTGGTACAACAGAAACATATGCGGGTCCAAGGCATGTCTATAGAATTACAACTCCGACTCTTGACATAAGATCAACATAGCCTCCTACTTTACAATGAGGTAAGACTGCAAATAAACTCCAGAAGAACGACTCGTAGTCTAATCTTATCACTAACTCTACTTGTAGAGGTTTTTACTAGCTATAGAGGCTATGAATAGATTCTAGCTAAATAGGAGCTAGGTTTAGGAAGCTAGTTCCCTTATATTGTTAATCTAGGTTTTCTCCTTGTTGGATGTGGTGTTTGACTCTTCTATCAGAGTTCTGTCCCCTGAAGTAGTTGTTGATTCCTCGGCCTTTAAGTTGCACTGTGTATCCTCCTTCGATGCCTCCAAATCTAAGCAGGGGATTTAAGAGTGGGATGAGTACGAGCGTACTCAACAAGTTCATTATAGGAAAGAGGTGTTTAATGCACTAGCTACAATCAAGGACCAGAAAGTCCAAGACGATGCCGGTTTTTGTAATCATTTCTTCAAAAGGTTGCTTTTATTCTAAAGAGCTATGTCCGTCAGCTTTCACCGGTTTACTAGAACTTCATGGAGTTCCTTTTCGGTAGCGTTCGCAGTTCCATAACCTGGAACAGGGAGTGACAGGTCACGATTCATTACACTCTGCAGAGGTGTGTTGCTTTACCCATAAGAGATCTTAACCTTGGTGCCAACCGGGCAATTTCCCCGTTCACACTTCCGTGGTGTGAGGCCCGGTATAAGGTCCTAGCCAATATTGCATTCTCCCGCGACCTCGCACACCCACCCTTTGTTGCAACTCCGACCCTGGGTCCTCGCCGGTGAGCGTACCCCTTTGGATAGCCTCCGACCCCGACTACAATCAGGTCTCTCCCTGATTCCTTCGCCGGTGGTTGCAACCCATCATAGACCGCATTACCGTGGGGACTTAGGGCTCCCCAACCACTCCGCTTGTCCTTAACTGGATCAAGTGACTACAGTAAGCGCATCCGTTGATGAACGAGAGGAGAGAACACGCTTGACTACTCCGTCCCATTCCAGATCTTATGGTTAACACGGGTATTACAGCACAAGAATCACTGGACGACATTTCTTGTTTAATTATAGATGGATATAAACCCTTGCAATGGAACCTCCACCATACTCATACCATGGTTCCATTGCCCACCACATAGTCATATTCATAGTTATGAAAATAGCATTTTTGCTTTTCATGCAAGAGTGATAAGTATAGTACTTTGCAAGTAATTTGGTAAAAATATTCAAATGACATGAGCAAGCGATGAACTTACCTTTCTTGACTGCAAGATTATGCAGGCAAGGTCTTCGATACGCAATAACTCCAAATTCTGAAATAGCATCATCGTCCGGTAATGACGATTTTTAAAAGATTGGCATGGATGCAATAATGCATAAGTATGAGATGCAATCGTTCTAAACGTGACCTAACCCTGATGATTTAGGATTGGTGAGTTGGTATGATTGGTTTAGGGTGTGTTGCACTTTTAGAGTGATTCACAAACAAGGTTCTTATGCAGGGTTGGTTACTTGGTATCATAAACAAGTAATGCAATATATCATAACAATAACATTACTAACACACAGCAAAAGCATTTGGTATAATTGTAACATGTAATGAATAGTTGTTTGTTTTAGTACTATATGACATGGTTAATGATTTCTTATCATATACTTCAAAAGAATAACTTTTGAAGAACATGTTCTTTAATAGAGAACAAGTATGATAATTATGGTTGTGGAGTGTTATGGTTTACTATGGGTTCCAAACTAGTTTCTGGAGTAAGTATGGGATGGATCACAACAAAGTTGGATTCATCAGCAACTAGGGCTTGTATTGTTTTAATTAAGCATAAGCATCTTAATTATCAATTGTTGCTATCAAGGTATATTTTGCTGGTGATAGCTGGCTATTGGCTATAAGTCTTATTAGGCAAGGTTGATGACTACTCTTTATTTTCTTCAAAAGAATAACTTTTGAAGAACATACTTCTTAAGTAATAAGAAGTATTATAATTAAGGTTGAGGCTGTCTAGGGTTTGCTATTGGATTCACTAGGTAAGGAATAGTTGATTCCTAAATAGGATGGTTCATAAATATCTAATACTAGTAAGATTTAGTGTGGATGGTATATGAGGCTCAATATTGGGTATGGTTACTATGAGGGTTCATCACAATGTGTGATGCTAAAGATGGTTAGATAAGGATGATGTCTCTGAGAATAGGAACTAGGGTTTACATTTATAAGTGGCCCTACTAGATCTTTTAGGTTTTATTAGCATGAACATAGGGAATACCAATTCATTATTAAAAAGGCTCCCTATATTTTATGTGAACATGGGTATGCATCTAGTTGCTAACTATGGAGATATAAGTGATAGGAAATTATCATGATCATATTATATAACCTAGGGTTTAGGTTAGGAGCAAGTTAAGGTTCACATAAAATAATAGAGTTAGGGTTTGGGTTCATAATGGAATTAGGGTTTTAGGTTTTCACAAGAACTTGTGACTTTAGAATTTGATTCTTAATGGAACTAGGGTTTCCTAATTACCATATAGTTCTTAGGTTAATAACTTCATTATAAAGTTGAATTTATTAATAACTTTGAAGTAACAATAATATTGGATTTGACATTTTATTATTTTTAAAGAATTAATAATTAAGATAATTATTATTCAGGGTTTAAATCCCACTAATAAGGATTTAATAAGATAATAAATAAAGAAAATAAGTTTTAGTGTTTCTTTATTTACTTAATGGTTTTTACTAAATTTAGAAGTTTTTCCTAATTATTGAATTTAATTGAATTTAGAATTAGAATAAAAGGCTTAAATAATGAGTATTAAATAATTAATTTTTTTTAAAATAAAATTTTCATATTATATTTTTATTGGATAGATTTTATTTTTATAAGAATTTTATATCTCATTTATATTTTTCTGAGCTAAATTGAATTTTCTATATTCTTTCAAAGTTACAGCAATTTAGGAAATTTAAATTTAAAAGAAAACAATACTAAAGCTACCCGGTCAATCTACCCACACAGTATCTGACACTACTAGGAAAAAGCTATTCAGTGGCGCACCACTATTCCCCATCAGTGGCGCACTGCTGGTGCGCCACTACTATCACGCCACTGCTAAGTTTTAGTAGTGGCGCAGCTCTGGTGCGCCACAACTATCCTATGTAATAGTGGCGCACTACCCGGTGCGCCATTGATAGGTACAGTGGTGCGCCACTACTACTCCAAAGGGGTGCGCCACTGTTGTTCGGCAGTGATGCGCCACTATCGTCATTGTCGGTGCGCCACCGTCGCCTCCTTGGGTGCGCCACTGTTACGGCGAGCTGGTGCGCCATTGCTGCCTGTTTAGGTGCGCCACTGTTGCATCTCAGACGTGCGCCACTGCTGGCAGCTTTGGTGCGACACTGGTAGTTTCGAAGGTGATCAGAGGGTTGTGCGCCACTGGGTCCAGGCTGGTGCGCCACTGTTACTTGGTGGTCGTGCGCCACTCATGATCCAGTAGTGCGCCACTACTAGTAGTTCGTTTTCATTTTTTGTATTTCTGGCATGTATTTGTACAGGTTGTATAGCACAGTATAACAGCACAGATACAGAATATATAACACATATATATAACAGCACAGTATATCAATACATAGTCCTTCACATTAGCCTCCATGATTCACAAGATTTCAAATATTAGACAAGTGTTACGGTGTTACAAGTCAAATGAGCTAGTGGTTACACAAGGTCGATCATCTAAACTAGCATCACATAGAAGAGAGCTAGAGTCACTACTAGCACCGTCCCGATGAAAGTGGTCTTCATCCGGTTCCTCCTCCGCTCCGTCCTCTCTCCCGCCAGATAGCGTGCGTATCTGTCTTCGGCCTCCGCTCTAGTGGTGTACCCTTTGTAGCTGTTACCGCTAAAACGGTGAACCTGTCTCCGACACTCCTCCCAGTCGTTGTAGACTCCGGGAACCTTGCCCTTGTACACGACATACCACGTCATATCTGCGTACATATGCACAAGCCAAAGAAACATTAGTGCACGCTCATAGATGTTTGCAACGAATAAGAGCAAACTCAAAAACAATCCAAGTAGTATGAACTAAAAGGCATGCCTCATACATTGTTGGTCGGAACAAATATTAACATTTAGGGACGGAGTCAGTGAAACCAAGTAGGATGCACAAGAGATTGATACTTGTGTCATCGCACCAGGTTCACTGACCCCTCCCCCAAGTGTATAGGTGACCAACATTCTAATCATCGGCATTTTGAGATACCAAAGCAAATGGAAGAATGACAAGGGCCTCATACTTTGTCAGTCCAAACAAATATTAACATTTAGGGAAGGCGTTAGCGAGGCCAAGTAGGATGCACAAGAGATTGATATTTGTGCCATCGCACCAGGCTCGCTAGCGCCTCCCCCAAGTGTAGTGACCACAAAATTTAATCATCGGCCAATGCAATTAAGAAGTGCCAACTCAAATAAGAAACAAGTAGCTAGTATGAACTAAAAGGCATGCCTCATACATTGTTGGTCGGAACAAATATTAACATTTAGGGAAGGGGTCAGCGAAACCAAGTAGGATGCACAAGAGATTGATACTTGTGTCATTGCACCAGGTTCACTGACCCCTCCCCCAAGTGTATAGGTGACCAAACATTCTAATCATCGGCATTTTGAAATACGAAAGCAAATGGAAGAATGACAAGGGCCTCATACTTTGTCGGTCAAAACAAATATTAACATTCCGTGATGGCGTAAGTGAGGCCAGGTAGGATGCACAAGACATGGATATTTGTGCCATCACACCAGGCTCACTTACGTCACCACGGAGTGTACAAGTGACCAACCATTCTAATCATCGGCCAATGCAATTAAGAAGTGCCAACTCAAATAAGAAACAAGTAGCTAGTATGAACTAAATGGAATGCCTCATACATTGTTGGTCGAAACAAATATGAACATCCCGGGATGGCGTCAGTGAGGCCAGGTAGGATGCACAAGAGATTGATATTTGTGCCATCACACCAGGCTCACTGGCGACACCCCGGAGTGTACAGTTGACCGAACATTCTAATCATCGGCATATGCAAACAAAATTAACGACCAAATCAAGTGCGGAAAACGATAGAGCCATATATATAAGCACAAACATAGCCGAACTAGTAATTAAACAGACATGCAAGTAAAGTGCTGGATAAAGTTTATTACAACAGAAGCTCGTCTTTAGTTCACAACTACATAACTAGGTTCGCACATCAAGACTTTCTCGGAGCGTGGATAAAACCGCCGCCTTTCTTCAAGCACATCCATGAGCGGTAGTCGTCACCCTGCATTTGGAGCATTCTATCTATATCACTGTTTGACGGCTGATAGCCGGCGAAGAACTCCCCCGCGCTTCTAACGACATCTTGATGGATGATTTCACAAAACTCTACTTGGATGCGGAAGAAGTCTTGCTTGATGCCGTCGTCAGGGACCCGCGCCAATTTGTTGGCCCAGTATCTGAGATGCTGATACGTCTCCGACGTATCGATAATTTCTTATGTTCCATGCCATATTATTGATGATACCTACATGTTTTATGCACACTTTATGTCATATTCGTGCATTTTCTGGAACTAACCTATTAACAAGATGCCGAAGAGCCAGTTCCTGTTTTCTGCTGTTTTTGGTTCCAGAAATCCTAGTAAAGAAATATTCTCGGAATTGGACGAAATCAAGACCCAGGTCCCTATTTTCCCGGAGCCTTCCAGAACACCCGAGAGCCGCCAGAGGGAAGCCCTGGGGGCCCCACACCACACCCTGGCGCGGCCAGAGGGGGGGCCGTGCCGCCCTATGGTGTGGGCCCCCCAGGCCCCCTCCGAGGCTGCCCTTCCGCCTATTTAAAGCCTCCGTCGCGAAAACCCTGATACGAAGAACCACGATACGGAAAACCTTCCAGAGCCGCCGCCATCGCGAAGCCAAGATCTGGGGGACATGAGTCTCTGTTCCGGCACCCTGCCGGAGCGGGGAAGTGCCCCCGGAAGGCTCCTCCATCGACACCACCGCCATCTTCATCAACGCTGTTGTCTCCCATGAGGAGGGAGTAGTTCTCCATCGAGGCTCGGGGCTGTACCGGTAGCTATGTGGTTAATCTCTCTCCTATGTGCTTCAATACAATAATCTCATGAGCTGCCTTACATGATTGAGATTCATATGATGATGCTTGTAATCTAGATGTCATTATGCTAGTCAAGTGGGTTTTACTTATGTGATCTCCGGAGACTCCTTGTCCCACGTGTGTAAAGGTGACAGTGTGTGCACCGTGTGGGTCTCTTAGGCTATATTTCACAGAATACTTATTCACTGTTATGAATGGCATAGTGAAGTGCTTATTTATATCTCTTTATGATTGCAATGTGTTTTGTATCACAATTTATCTATGTGCTACTCTAGTGATGTTATTAAAGTAGTTTTTTTCCTCCTGCACGGTGTAATGGTGACAGTGTGTGCATCCGTGTTAGTACTTGGCGTAGGCTATGATTATGATCTCTTGTAGATTGTGAAGTTAACTATTGCTATGATAGTATTGATGTGATCTATTCCTCCTACATAGTGTGAAGGTGACAGTGTGCATGCTGTGTTAGTACTTGGTTTAGTCGTGTTGATCTTTCATGCACTCTAAGGTTATTTAAATATGAACATTGAATTGTGGAGCTTGTTAACTCCGGCATTGAGGGTTCGTGTAATCCTACGCAATGTGTTCATCATCCAACAAGAGTGTAGGGTATGCATTTATCTATTCTGTTATGTGATCAAAGTTGAGAGTGTCCACTAGTGAAAGTCTAATCCCTAGGCCTTGTTCCTAAATACTGCTATCGTTGCTTGTTTACTGTTTTACTGCGTTACTACTGCTGCGTTACTACTGCTTGTTTACTGTCCTGGGCAAAGCACTTTTCTGGTGCCGTTGCCGTTGCTACTACTTATTCATACCACCTGTATTTCACTATCTCTTCGCCGAACTAGTGCACCTATTAGGTGTGTTGGGGACACAAGAGACTTCTTGCTTTGTGGTTGCAGGGTTGCATGAGAGGGATATCTTTGACCTCTTCCTCCCTGAGATCGATAAACCTTGGGTGATCCACTTAAGGGAAACTTGTTGCTGTTCTACAAACCTCTGCTCTTGGAGGCCCAACACTGTCTACAAGAATAGAAGCTCCCGTAGACATCAGGCACTTTTCTGGCGCCGTTGCCGGGGAGGAAAGGTAAAAAGGCACTCATACTCCGGTTCCTGTAACAAGATACTTTTCTGGCGCCATTGTGTTTGTGCTCGAAGCTATTTCCTTTAGATCCTGCAATTGCATCTTTTTGTTTCTTGTTTACACTAGTTTGGCATAATGGACAACAATGAGCTTCTTATTCTATTTCCTGATTTAAAACATGGATTGTTTGATGCGAAAATTAAAAAACCTATGGAATCTTATTTGCATGCTGGTAGTAATATTACTATGAACGCTTTGAACACCATTGTTGATAATAATGTAGAAAGTTCTAAGCTTGGGGAAGCTGGTTTTCATGATCTTTTTAGTCCCCCAAGCATTGAGGAGAAAATTTTCTTTGATGATACTTTGCCTCCTATTTATGATGATTATAATGGTAGTGGTCTTTTGGTGCCACCTACTATGGAGGATAAAGCTTGTTATGATTATACTATGCCTCCTACACTTGATGAGAATAATAATGATAGCTACTTTGTTGAATTTGGTCCCACTACAACTAGTAAAATTGATTATGCTTATGTGGAGAGTAATAATTTTATGCATGAGACTCATGATAAGAATGCTTTATGTGATAGTTATATTGTTGAGTTTGCTCATGTTGCTACTGAAAGTTATTATGAGAGAGGAAAATATGGTTGTAGAAATTTTCATGTTACTAAAACACCTCTCTATGTGCTGAAATTTTTGAAGCTACACTTGTTTTATCTTCCTATGCTTGTCACTTTGCTCTTCATGAACTTGTTTATTTACAAGGTTACTATGCATAGGAAGCATGTTAGACTTAAATATGTTTTGAATTTGCCTCTTGATGCTCTCTTTTGCTTCACATACTATCTTTTACGAGTGCATCATTAAAACTGCTGAGCCCATCTTAACGGCTATAAAGAAAGAACTTCTTGGGAGATAACCCATGTGTTATTTTGCTACAGTAATTTGTTTTATATTTGAGTCTTGGAAGTTGTTTACTACTGTAGTAACCTCTCCTTATCCTTAGTTTTGAGTTTTGTTGTGCCAAGTAAAGTCTTTGATGGTAAAGTAAGTACTAGATTTGGATTACTGCGCAGTTCCAGATTTCTTTGCTGTCACGAATCTGGGTCTACCTCCCTGTAGGTAGCTCAGAAAATTAAGACAATTTACGTGCATGATCCTCAGATATGTACGCAACTTTCATTCAATTTGAGCATTTTCATTTGAGCAAGTCTGGTGGCCTAATAAAATCCATCTTTACGGACTGTTCTGTTTTGACAGATTCTGCCTTTTATTTCGCATTGCCTCTTTTGCTATGTTGGATGAATTTCTTTGATCCATTAATGTTCAGTAGCTTTATGCAATGTCCAGAAGTGTTAAGAATGATTGTGTCACCTCTGAACATGTTAATTTTTATTGTGCACTAACCCTCTAATGAGTTGTTTCGAGTTTGGTGTGGAGGAAGTTTTCAAGGGTCAAGAGAGGAGGATGATATACTATGATCAAGAAGAGTGAAAGCTCTAAGCTTGGGGATGCCCCGGTGGTTCACCCCTGCATATTCTAAGAAGACTCAAGCGTCTAAGCTTGGGGATGCCCAAGGCATCCTCTTCTTCATCGACAACATTATCAGGCTCCTCCCCTGAAACTATATTTTTATTCCGTCACATCTTATGCACTTTGCTTGGAGCGTCGATTTGTTTTTTGTTTTGTTTGAATAAAATGGATCCTAGCATTCACTTTATGGGAGAGAGACACGCTCCGCTGTATCATATGGACAAGTATGTCCTTAGGCTCTACTCATAGTTTTCATGGCGAAGTTTCTTCTTCGTTAAATTGTTATATGGTTGGAATTGGAAAATACTACATGTAGTAATTCTAAAATGTCTTGGATAATTTGATACTTGGCAATTGTTGTGCTCATGTTTAAGCTCTTGCATCATATACTTTGCACCCATTAATGAAGAAACACTTAGAGCTTGCTAATTTGGTTTGCATATTTGGTTTCTCTAGAGTCTAGATAACATCTAGTATTGAGTTTTGAACAACAAGGAAGACGGTGTAGAGTCTTATAATGTTTACAATATGTCTTTTATGTGAGTTTTGCTGCACCGTTCATCCTTTTGTTTATTTCAAATAACCTTGCTAGCCTAAACCTTGTATCGAGAGGGAATACTTCTCATGCATCCAAAATCCTTGAGCCAACCACTATACCATTTGTGTCCACCATACCTACCTACTACATGGTATTTATCCGCCATTCCAAAGTAAATTGCTTGAGTGCTACCTTTAAAATTCCATCATTCACCTTTGCAATATATAGCTCATGGGACAAATAGCTTAAAAACTATTGTGGTATTGAATATGTACTTATGCACTTTATCTCTTATTAAGTTGCTTGTTGTGCGATAACCATGCTTCTGGGGACGCCATCAACTATTCTTTGTTGAATATCATGTGAGTTGCTATGCATGTCCGTCTTATCTGAAGTAAGAGAGATCTACCACCTTAATGGTTGGAGCATGCATATTGTTAGAGAAGAACATTGGGCCGCTAACTGAAGCCATGAACCATGGTGGAAGTTTCAGTTTTGGACATACATCCTCAATCTCATATGAGAATAATAATTGTTGCCACATGCTTATGCATTAAAGAGGAGTCCATTATCTGTTGTCCATGTTGTCCCGGTATGGATGTCTAAGTTGAGAATAATCAAAAGCGAGAAATCCAAAATGCGAGCTTTCTCCTTAGACCTTTGTACAGGCGGCATGGAGGTACCCCATTGTGACACTTGGTTAAAACATGTGCATTGCAAAGATCCGGTAGTCCAAGCTAATTAGGACAAGGTGCAGGCACTATTAGTATACTATGCATGAGGCTTGCAACTTGTAAGATATAATTTACATAACTCATATGCTTTATTACTACCGTTGACAAAATTGTTTCATGTTTTCAAAATAAAAGCTCTAGCACAAATATAGCTATCGTTGCTTTCCTCTTTGAAGGACCATTCTTTTTACTTTTATGTTGAGTCAGTTCACCTATCTCTCTCCACCTCAAGAAGCAAACACTTGTGTGAACTGTGCATTGATTCCTACATACTCGCATATTGCACTTGTTATATTACTCTATGTTGACAATTATCCATGAGATATACATGTTACAAGTTGAAAGCAACTGCTGAAACTTAATCTTCCTTTGTGTTGCTTCAATACCTTTACTTTGATTTATTGCTTTATGAGTTAACTCTTATGCAAGACTTATTAATGCTTGTCTTGAAGTACTATTCATGAAAAGTCTTTGCTTTATGATTCACTTGTTTACTCATGTCATTACCATTGTTTTGATCGCTGCATTCACTACATATGTTTACAAATAGTATGATCAAGGTTATGATGGCATGTCACTTCAGAAATTATCTTTGTTATCGTTTTACCTGCTCGGGACGAGCAGAACTAAGCTTGGGGATGCTTGATACGTCTCCGACGTATCGATAATTTCTTATGTTCCATGCCATATTATTGATGATACCTACATGTTTTATGCACACTTTATGTCATATTCGTGCATTTTCTGGAACTAACCTATTAACAAGATGCCTGATACGTCTCCGACGTATCGATAATTTCTTATGTTCCATGCCACATTATTGATGTTATCTACATGTTTTATGCACACTTTATGTCATATTCGTGCATTTTCTGGAACTAACCTATTAACAAGATGCCGAAGTGCCAGTTCCTGTTTTCTGCTGTTTTTGGTTTCAGAAATCCTAGTAACGAAATATTCTCGGAATCGGACGAAATCAACGCCCAGGTTCCTATTTTACCCGGAAGCATCCAGAACACACGAGAACCGCCAGAGAAGGGAGGCAGGGCCACCACACCACACCCCGGCGCGGCCTAGGGGGCGGGCGCGCCCCCCTAGGGTGTGGGCCCCCCTTCGACCTTCCTGCGCCGCCTCTTCGCCTATAAGAAGCCCCTGGATCAGAAAACCCTACACCAATTGACGAAACCCACGAAAACCTTCCAGAGCCGCCGCCATCGCGAAGCCAAGATCTGGGGGACAGGATCTCTGTTCCGGCACCCTGCCGGAGCGGGGAAGTGCCCCCGGAAGGCTTCTCCATCGACACCGCTGCCATCTCCACCGCCATCTTCATCACCGCTGCTGCTCCCATGAGGAGGGAGTAGTTCTCCATCGAGGCTCGGGGCTGTACCGGTAGCTATGTGGTTAATCTCTCTACTATGTACTTCAATACAATGATCTCATGAGCTGCTTTACATGATTGAGATTCATCTGAGTTTTGTATCACAATTCATCTATGTGCTACTCTAGTGATGTGTTATTAAAGTAGTTCTATTCCTCCTGCACGTGTGTAATGGTGACAGTGTGTGCACCGTGTTAGTACTTGGTTTGTGCTATGATCATGATCTCTTGTAGATTATGGAGTTAACTATTGCTATGATAATATTGATGTGATCTATTCCTCCTACATATGCATGAAGGTGACAGTGTGCATGCTATGCTAGTACTTGGTTTAGTAGCGTTGATCTATCTTACACTAAAGGTTACTTAAACATGAGCATTATTGTGGAGCTTGTTAACTCCGGCATTGAGGGTTCGTGTAATCCTACGCAATGTGTTCATCATCCAACAAAAGTGTAGAGTATGCATTTATCTATTCTGTTATGTGATCAATGTTGAGAGTGTCCACTAGTGAAAGTGTAATCCCTAGGCCTTGTTCCTAAATACCGCTGCGTTACTACCGCTTGTTTCTTGTTTCTTGTGTTACTACTGCTGCAATACCACCACCATCAACTACACGCCCGCAAGCTATTTTCTGGCACTGTTGCTACTGCTCATATATATTCATACCACCTGTATTTCACTATCTCTTCGCCGAACTAGTGCACCTATTAGGTGTGTTGGGGACACAAGAGACTTCTTACTTTGTGGTTGCAGGGTTGCATGAGAGGGATATCTTTGACCTCTTCCTCCCCGAGTTCGATAAACCTTGGGTATCCACTTAAGGGAAAACTTGCTGCTGTTCTACAAACCTCTGCTCTTGGAGGCCCAACACCGTCTACAGGAAAGGAGGGGGAAAGTAGACATCAAGCACTTTTCTCGGCGCCGTTGCCGGGGACCGTAAAGCTACACAACGGGATTTCCTCCCTCGTCAACCACGCGCCGATCCTGGACAGCATCAAGCACTTTTCCGGCGCCGTTGCCGGGAGGAAAGGTAAAGGCTCTCATACTACGGTCCTGTGTAAAGTATTTTTCTGGCGCCGTCGTGTGTGTGCTCGAAGCTATTTCCTATAGATCCCGCAATTGCATCTTTTTGTTTCTTGTTTACACTACATTGGCATAATGGACAACAAGGAGCTACTGGTTCTATTTCCTGATTTAAAACATGGATTGTTTGATGCGAAAATTAAAAAACCTATGAAATCTTCTTTGCATGCTTTGGTAGTAATATTAGTATGAACGCTTTGAACACCATTGTTGACAATAATATAGAAAGTTCTAAGCTTGGGGAAGCTGGTTTTCATGATATTTTTAGTCCCCCAAGCATTGAGGAGAAAATTTTCTTTGATGATACTTTGCCTCCTATTTATGATGATAATGATACTGGTCTTTTAGTGCCGCCTACTATGGAGAGTAAATTTTGTTGTGATTATACTATGCCTCCTACACTTGATGAGAATAATAATGATAGCTACTTTGTTGAATTTGCTCCCACTACAACTAATAAAATTGATTATGCTTATGTGGAGAGTAATAATTTTATGCATGAGACTCATGATAAGAATGCTTTATGTGATAGTTATATTGTTGAGTTTGCTCATGTTGCTACTGAAAATTATTATGAGAGAGGAAAATATGGTTGTAGAAATTTTCATGTTACTAAAATACCTCTCTATGTGCTGAAATTTTTCAAGCTACACTTGTTTTATCTTCCTATGCTTGTTACTTTGCTCTTCATGAACTTGTTTATTTACAAGATTCCTATGCATAGGAAGCATGTTAGACTTAAATGTGTTTTGTATTTGCCTCTGGATGCTCTCTTTTGCTTCAAATACTATTTCTTGCGAGTGCATCATTAAAACTGCTGAGCCCATCTTAATGGCTATAAAGAAAAGAACTTCTTGGGAGATAACCCATGTGTTATTTTGCTACAGTAATTTGTTTTTATTTGTGTCTTGGAAGTTGTTTACTACTGTAGCAACCTCTCCTTATCTTAGTTTTGTGTTTTGTTGTGCCAAGTAAAGTCTTTGATAGTAAAGTAAGTACTAGATTTGGATTACTGCACAGTTCCAGATTTCTTTGCTGTCACGAATCTGAGTCCACCTCCCTGTAGGTAGCTCAGAAAATTAAGCCAATTTACGTGCATGATCCTCAGATATGTACGCAACTTTCATTCAATTTGAGCATTTTCATTTGAGCAAGTCTGGTGCCATTTTAAAATTCGTCAATACGAACTGTTCTGCTTTGACAGATTCTGCCTTTTATTTCGCATTGCCTCTTTTGCTATGTTGGATGAATTTCTTTGATCCACTAATGTCCAGTAGCATTATGCAATGTCCAGAAGTTTTAAGAATGATTGTGTCACCTCTGAATATGTTAATTTTTATTGTGCACTAACCCTCTAATGAGTTGTTTCGAGTTTGGTGTGAAGGAAGTTTTCAAGGGTCAAGAGAGGAGGATGATACACTATGATCAAGAAGAGTGAAAGCTCTAAGCTTGGGGATGCCCCGGTGGTTCACCCCTGCATATATTAAGAAGACTCAAGCGTCTAAGCTTGGGGATGCCCAAGGCATCCCCTTCTTCATCGACAAATTATCAGGTTCCTTCTCTTGAAACTATATTTTTATTCGGTCACATCTTATGTGCTTTACTTGGAGCGTCTGTATGTTTCTTGTTTTTGTTTTTTTGTTTGAATAAATGCTTGTGTGGGAGAGAGACACGCTCCGCTGGTTCGTATGAACACATATGTTCTTAGCTCATAATATTCATGGCGAAGTTTTCTTCTTCGTTAAATTGTTATATGGTTGGAATTGGAAAATGATACATGTAGTAATTTGCTAATGTCTTGGGTAATGTGATACTTGGCAATTGTTGTGCTCATGTTTAAGCTCTTGCATCATATGCTTTGCACCCATTAATGAAGAAATACATAGAGCATGCTAAAATTTGGTTTGCATATTTGGTTTCTCTAAGGTCTAGATAATTTCTAGTATTGAGTTTGAACAACAAGGAAGACGGTGTAGAGTCTTATAATGTTTTCAATATGTCTTTTATGTGAGTTTTGCTGCACCGGTTCATCCTTGTGTTTGTTTCAAATAAGCCTTGCTAGCCTAAACCTTGTATCGAGAGGGAATACTTCTCATGCATCCAAAATACTTGAGCCAACCACTATGCCATTTGTGTCCACCATACCTACCTACTACATGGTATTTTCTGCCATTCCAAAGTAAATTGCTTGAGTGCTACCTTTAAAATTCCATCATTCACCTTTGCAATATATAGCTCATGGGACAAATAGCTTAAAAACTATTGTGGTATTGAATATGTAATTATGCACTTTATCTCTTATTAAGTTGCTTGCTGTGCGATAACCATGTTTACTGGGGACGCCATCAACTTTTCATTGTTGAATTTCATGTGAGTTGCTATGCATGTTCGTCTTGTCTGAAGTAAGGGCGATCTACACTGAGTTGAATGGTTTGAGCATGCATATTGTGAGAGAAGAACATCGGGCCGCTAACCGAAGCCATGTTCCATGGTGGAAGTTTCAGTTTTGGACAACAATCCTCAAATCTCTAATGAGAAAAGAATTAATTGTTGTTGAATGCTTAAAGCATGAAAAGAGGAGTCCATTATCTCGTTGTCTATGTTGTCCCGTATGGATGTCTAAGTTGAGAATAATCAATAGCGAGAAATCCAATGCGAGCTTTCTCCTTAGACCTTTGTACAGGCGGCATAGAGGTACCCCTTTGTGATACTTGGTTAAAGCATATGTATTGCGGTGATAATCCAGGTAGTCCAAGCTAATTAGGACAAGGTGCGGGCACTATTAGTACACTATGCATGAGGCTTGCAACTTATAAGATATAATTTACATGATGCATATGCTTTATTACTACCGTTGACAAAATTGTTTCATGTCTTCAAAATCAAAGCTCTAGCACAAATATAGCAATCGATTCTTTTCCTCAATGAGGACCATTCTTTTACTTTCAATGTTGAGTCAGTTCACCTATCTCTCTCCACCTCAAGAAGCAAACACTTGTGTGAACTATGCATTGATTCTTACATACTTGCTTATTGCACTTATTATATTACTCTATGTTGACAATATCCATGAGATATACATGTTACAAGTTGAAAGCAACCGCTGAAACTTAATCTTCTTTTGTGTTGTTTCAATATCTCTACTTTGAATTATTGCTTTATGAGTTAACTCTTATGCAAGACTTATTGATGCTTGTCTTGAAGTGCTATTCATGAAAAGTCTTTGCTATATGATTCACTTGTTTACTCATGTCATATACATTGTTTTGATCGCTGCATTCATTACATATGCTTTACAAATAGTATGATCAAGATTATGATGGCATGTCACTCCAGAAATTATCTGTGTTATCGTTTTACCTGCTCGGGACGAGCAGAACTAAGCTTGGGGATGCTGATACGTCTCCGACGTATCGATAATTTCTTATGTTCCATGCCACATTATTGATGTTATCTACATGTTTTATGCACACTTTATGTCATATTCGTGCATTTTCTGGAACTAACCTATTAACAAGATGCCGAAGTGCCAGTTCCTGTTTTCTGCTGTTTTTGGTTTCAGAAATCCTAGTAACGAAATATTCTCGGAATCGGACGAAATCAACGCCCAGGTTCCTATTTTACCCGGAAGCATCCAGAACACACGAGAACCGCCAGAGAAGGGAGGCAGGGCCTGTAGGATAACGTTGCATAGAAAACAAAAATTTTCCTACCGCGAACACGCAATCCAAGCCAAGATGCAATCTAGAAGACGGTAGCAACGAGGGGGTATCGAGTCTCACCCTTGAAGAGATTCCAAAGCCTACAAGATGAGGCTCTTGTTGCTGCGGTAGACGATCACTTGCCGCTTGCAAAAGCGCGTAGAAGATCTTGATCACGATCGGTTCCGGCGCCACGAACGGGCAGCACCTCCGTACTCGGTCACACGTTCGGTTGTTGATGAAGACGACGTCCACCTCCCCGTTCCAGCGGGCAGCGGAAGTAGTAGCTCCTCTTGAATCCGACAGCACGACGGCGTGGTGTCGGTGGCGGTGTAGAAGTCCGGCGGAGCTTCGCTAAGCTATGCGGACAATATGGAGGAGAGGAGCTTGGCTAGGGTTTGGGAGGGGTGGCCGGCCACTCTATGGGGGGCGGCCAGCTTATGGTCTTGGGGTGGCCGGCCCCCTCCCTTGGCCCCTCATTATATAGGTGGATCCCAAGTATTGGTGTCCAAGTCTTCGAATAAGACCCGAAACCAAAACCTTCCATAGGAGGGGGCAAACCTAGCCCAACTAGGACTCCCACCCAAAGGTGGGATTCCCACCTCCCATGTGGGGGGTGGCCGGCCCCCTATGGTGGAGTCCACTTGGGACTCCACCCCCACTAGGGCTGGCCGGCCATGGAGGTGGAGTCCCTTGTGGACTCCACCTTCCTTGGTGGTTTCTTCCGGACTTTTCTAGAACCTTCTAGAACCTTCCATAGAACCTTCCGCGACATTTTATTTCACATAAAATGACATCCTATATATGAATCTTATTCTCCGGACCATTCCGGAACTCCTCGTGATGTCCGGGATCTCATCCGGGACTCCGAACAAATATTCCAACTCCATTCCATATTCAAGAACTACCATTTCAACATCCAACTTTAAGTGTGTCACCCTACGGTTCGAGAACTATGCGGACATGGTTGAGTACTTACTCCGACCAATAACCAATAGCGGGATCCGGAGATCCATAATGGCTCCCACATATTCAACGATGACTTTAGTGATCGAATGAACCATTCACATACATTACCAATTCCCTTTGTCTCACGATATTTTACTTGTCCGAGGTTTGATCTTCGTATCACTCTATACCTTGTTCAACCTCGTCTCCGGACAAGTACTCTTTAAGCGCACCGTGGTATGTGGTCTCGTATGAACTCTTTCATATGCTTGCAAGACATTAGACGACATTCCACCGAGAGGGCCCAGTATATCTATCCGTCATCGGGATGGACAAATCCCACCGTTGATCCATATGCCTCAACTCATACTTTCCGGATACTTAATCCCACCTTTATAGCCACCCATTTACGCAGTGGTGTTTGGTGTAATCAAAGTACCTTTCCGGTATAAGTGATTTACATGATCTCATGGTCATAAGGACTAGGTAACTATGTATCGAAAGCTTATAGCAAATAACTTAATGACGAGATCTTATGCTACGCTTAATTGGGTGTGTCCATTATATCATTCACACAATGACATAACCTTGTTATTAATAACATCCAATGTTCATGATTATGAAACTAATCATCCATTAATCAACAAGCTAGTTTAAGAGGCATACTAGGGACTTCTTGTTTGTCTACATATCACACATGTACTAATGTTTCGGTTAATACAATTCTAGCATGATATATAAACATTTATCATAAACATAAAGATATAAATAATAACCACTTTATTATTGCCTCTAGGGCATATCTCCTTGAGTCTCCCACTTGCACTAGAGTCAATAATCTAGTTTACATTTGTAAAGATATAACACCTTGGCCTTCTCGGTGCTTTATCATGTATTGCTCACGGGAGAGGTTTTTAGTCATCGGATCCGACATGCTCGTAAACGTATGTATTTTGTAATTCATTTGCGTCTCAACGCATCACTCATTTCCAAATGAGCTGGCATTAAATATGTTTGATCTTCTGGTGGAACCTTAATTCCATTGTCTGAAATATGTCACAAATATTGTCACACACAATATAGCTTCAAAGTTCTGACTCATTGGAACTACACCAAGTTCTCAAAGAACCTCTTGACTTAACATCCTTTGTCATTGTCAAAACAATGACATACTCGCCTTCTTTTGTAGAATCCGTCACCATATTTAGAACCCTTCTAAATCTAGCATAGACAACTTCTAGCTCATTGTGCTACCTTTTAAACAACACTTCGTCTAATTTGAGATTGAATTTATATTTTATATGTGATAAAACCAATATCGGTGTAACACCTTACATCGATTTGTTTGTCATTTCTTCATACAAAAATATATATATATATCCTTAGTTCTTCTAAAGTACTCAAGGATATTCTTACTTTATCGTCCAATGATCATCATATGAATCATTCTGGTATATGCTCATAACACTTTATAGCACATGATATCCGATTGTGTACATATTATTCGTGATCTATAATCACTCATGTGTTTTTAATCATTGAGTGTCGAGATACACTCAAGTCTTGTTAAACCTTCACATGACAAGAACATTTTCTTAATATTTCTATATTGAACTACTTCAATATCCATCATATGCACTTTGACTTAAACTTATTTATGTGTTTCAATCTATCTTCATAGATCTTGACACTAAATTTGTTTCAGTCCATATCCTTTCATTGAAGTTAATTCTCAATGAAACCTTTTAATCAAGTATATAATTACATCATTTATAACCAACTATATGTCACCTACATAAAGTATTATAAATGTGTCTTAGCGCTCCCACTTAATTTCTTGCAAATGCAAGCCTCTTCATTGTTTCGATGAAATCAAAAACTCTTTGACTATTTCATCTAGTGAAGATTCAAACTCCGCTATACTTACTTCATCAAATTGAAGTTTGTATACCTATCTAGTATTCCACGGATCAGCAAAACTCTTGGTTGTATCTTGTATACACCTTTAATACACACTTCGATAAGTAATGTATTTTGCCATCCTACTAACATATCTCATAAAGGAAATATGTAGTGATTACTAGAATAATCCATATAGACTTTAAGCATTGCTACGGAAGATCTAATCTTGTCGTAGTCAACTCTTTGAACTTTGTCGTAAACAATTTTTCGACAAGTTAAGCTTCTTCAAGGATATTTCATCCAAGTCCATCAATTTTATAGATCTATTTTCTTTCAAAAAGTATTCATCTATCTTGGATTTCATGGCGTATGGCCATTTTAACGAGTCGGGGCCCATCATAACTTCTTTGTTTTGTAGTTGGTTTATCATTGTTCAAAATCAATCCTTTGTCCACAAATCATTTATTTGATCACAAAGTAAACCATACCTACAAGGTTCAATATGTACTTCGATCTCCATGGCTAAAACACTTTGTAGTCATGGGAGCCATGATCGTTGTGGCCGCTTTCGAAACCAATTCCGATGCTGCGCTACTCTGATCATTATGCTCAGGTTCATAAACCTTATCAAAATATATTGTCCTCCCACTCAAATACTTCACTAGAAACAATTTCTCGGAAATAAGAAACATTGACAAACACTTTTTTCTTTGTCTCGTGGGAAGAATTCCCAATCAAATCTCTGGGATAACCAACAAAGACATTCATCCGATTTTGGTTGACTATTAGGGTTTATACCCATGCCATAACTTGTATGGTGTCATTTCAACGGATCATGATGATGCTCTATTCAGTGTAAAAGCGGTAGTCACTAAAGCATAATCCACAAAAATATAATGGCATCAATATTTTATCTCATCATTGATCCAACAAAGTTTGGATATATCTCTTGGATACTTCATCATCACTATGATACTCCAAGAAACGTAAGTTGTAGAACAATTTCATAACTCTCTTAGATGTTCGCTAAAACTCGTAATTCAAATATTTCCACCATGATCCAATCATAGATATTTGATTTCTATTACGATAATTTCCACTTCATGCTGAAATTTATTTGAATCCTATTCAAATGTTTCAAACTTTTCCTTATTGAATATATCCACATATATACTCAATTCATTGTTTGAAAGTTTTCATGAAGTAGAAGAATCTTCCGCACACAACTATGCCCATGAACCACATATATCATTATGTATGTTTTCACTAAGTTAGTTGCCCGTTCAACTCTTCGGCCTATGAACGGTATTTCGGTCATTACCTTTTAGAAAAGATTTTGCAAGTGCCAAACGATTCAACAAATCGAATGACTCCAAAAATCCATTTGCATGGAGTTCCTTCATGCGATCCTTTCTAACATGACCTAAATTGCGGTTCCACAAATAAGTGGAATTCAAATCATTTGCCTTATGGCATTTTTAGCGTCAGTGTTATGTATGTGTGTTTCACCATTTAAGATTTATAATAACTTATCCATCATACATGGAGTAATGTCATAATTTGAACAACTCATTGTTTTCATTTGACCAGAGCAAAATAACAATTTATTAAGCTCTTTATTATAAATTCTAAGGGCTAGATAGAATGCCAACGACGAACATAATAACACTTTATTTTTGTTCCTGGCGAACATTCTTATCATATTCCTTGTCAGTCACTTAGGCCATTGTATTCTTGAATTGCGTTGTTTTGTATGACACTTCATACCAACCAATATGGTATTAATACCCAAGAATTTCATTGTGTGACTTAACTAGGAATACAACCATAACATGTATATCATTTATATACACCCGAGCTAGACTTTCTAGTCTTTTCTTTTCGTCTGCCAAAATATCTTTTGCAGTTTCTCTTTTAGCTTTCCTCATTATTCAGAAAAACATTTCAACATCAATAACTTCTAGGTTTGTTGGTCAAATACCAATAACCTTGAGGTTCTTACTTTGAAGTTGATCATCATATGACAAGTGTTCTAGATTTCACATATTAGTAACTATGATGAACAATTTCACTCATAATTTTATCCATCAATTCATGACAACTTTTTGAGACCATGTCTGTACATGCTAGGCTCATAAAGTTTAACCTTAGTATTCGCATGTGCAAATCAGGCTTGCACCCATTGTAAGCACACGTAGAATCTATACCACCCTATAATCACGTCATGCTTCAAACGATGAGTCTTAGCAACGGTGCATACTAAGGATGATAACTTCATGGATATGCGAATATCATTAGTGCCCCAATAGCTGGAGGATTGTGACGTCTTGCGTCTTCAACCTTCATACATTCCCATAAAACTTATGAGTTTATGTAGTCTCACCAAATTATATTCTATCATCTTGCAATAAGGTCTTAGATATCACATATATCTCATACCTTGATTATTTCTGAAAACTAAATTTTCAGCTCCTTATTTTTCAAACATATTTGAACTTTCAAGTTTCATGGAGACAAGATAACTTTTAGGTACTAATTGAAACCATAGCTCTTTGAATCAACAATGTGAGGTTTACTAAAAGTTTGCAATAGGACTTAATCAATTCTTGATTCTTTAACAATACGGTACCAATCCGTAAAGTTTCTTGTCAGATTTTAACAGTATTTCTATCTCAATAACAAGACTAGCGCATAGTAGTAAACGGATGCCAATACTACAAAATTAATTCAAAATACTACTCGGACTATGTTTATGATAATTAGTTCATGTTTTAATCTAATTACTAATGAACTCCCACTTAATACAACATCCCTCATAGTTGTTAAGTGGTACACGATCCAAATCCACTACACCAAAACCGATCATCACGTGAGATGATGTAGCTTCAATGGTGAACATCAACATGTTGATCATATCATCCATATGACTCGTGTTCAACCTTTCGGTTTCCGTTGTCCCGAGGCCATGTACGTACATGCTAGGCTCGTCAAGCAAACCCAAGTATTCCGCGTGTGCAACATGGCTTACACCCGTTGTATGTCAAGTTTATCACACCCGATCATCACGAGATGCTTCAAAACGTCGAACAATGCAACGGTGCATACGAGGGAAGAACACTTTATTATCTTGATATTAATGTGAGGGATCATCTTATAATGCTACCGTCGCGATCTAAGCAAAATAAGATGCATAAAAGGATTAACATCACATGCAGTTCATATGTGATATGATATGGCCCTTTTGTCTTTGCGCCTTTGATCTTCATCTCCAAAGCACGGATATGATCTCCATCATCTTCGGGCATGATCTCCATCATCGTCGGTGTAGCGTCAAGGTTCATGGCGCCGTCTTCATGGTTGTTCACCTCATGTAGCAACTATAACAACTACTTTGAAATACTACTCAACATGAAAATTAAAGACAACCATAAGGCTCCTGCCGGTTGCCACAATACAATAATGATCATCTCATACATATTCATCATCATATCATGGCCATATCACATCACCAAACCCTGCAAAAACAAGTTAGACGTCTCTAATTTGGTTTGCATATTTTACGTGGTTTAGGGTTTTCGAGAGAGATCTAATCTACCTACGAACATGAACCACAACGTTGATACTAATGTTTTCAATAGAAGAGTAAATTGAATCTTCACTATAGTAGGAGAGACAGACACCCGCAAAGCCTCTTATGCAATACAAGTTGCATGTCAAACGAGGAACAAGTCTCATGAACGCGGTCATGTAAAGTTAGTCCGAGCCGCTTCATCCCACTATGCCACAAAGATGCAAAGTACTCAAACTAAAGATAACAAGAGCATCAACGCCCACAAACCATTGTGTTCTACTCGTGCAACCATCTATGCATAGATACGGCTCTGATACCACTGTAGGATAACGTTGCATAGAAAACAAAAATTTTCCTACCGCGAACACGCAATCCAAGCCAAGATGCAATCTAGAAGACGGTAGCAACGAGGGGGTATCGAGTCTCACCCTTGAAGAGATTCCAAAGCCTACAAGATGAGGCTCTTGTTGCTGCGGTAGACGATCACTTGCCGCTTGCAAAAGCGCGTAGAAGATCTTGATCACGATCGGTTCCGCGCCACGAACGGGCAAAGCACCTCCGTACTCGGTCACACGTTCGGTTGTTGATGAAGACGACGTCCACCTCCCCGTTCCAGCGGGCAGCGGAAGTAGTAGCTCCTCTTGAATCCGACAGCACGACGGCGTGGTGTCGGTGGCGGTGTAGAAGTCCGGCGGAGCTTCGCTAAGCTATGCGGACAATATGGAGGAGAGGAGCTTGGCTAGGGTTTGGGAGGGGTGGCCGGCCACTCTATGGGGGGCGGCCAGCTTATGGTCTTGGGGTGGCCGGCCCCCTCCCTTGGCCCCTCATTATATAGGTGGATCCCAAGTATTGGTGTCCAAGTCTTCGAATAAGACCCGAAACCAAAACCTTCCATAGGAGGGGGCAAACCTAGCCCAACTAGGACTCCCACCCAAAGGTGGGATTCCCACCTCCCATGTGGGGGTGGCCGGCCCCCTATGGTGGAGTCCACTTGGGACTCCACCCCCACTAGGGCTGGCCGGCCATGGAGGTGGAGTCCCTTGTGGACTCCACCTTCCTTGGTGGTTTCTTCCGGACTTTTCTAGAACCTTCTAGAACCTTCCATAGAACCTTCCGCGACATTTTATTTCACATAAAATGACATCCTATATATGAATCTTATTCTCCGGACCATTCCGGAACTCCTCGTGATGTCCGGGATCTCATCCGGGACTCCGAACAAATATTCCAACTCCATTCCATATTCAAGAACTACCATTTCAACATCCAACTTTAAGTGTGTCACCCTACGGTTCGAGAACTATGCGGACATGGTTGAGTACTTACTCCGACCAATAACCAATAGCGGGATCTGGAGATCCATAATGGCTCCCACATATTCAACGATGACTTTAGTGATCGAATGAACCATTCACATACATTACCAATTCCCTTTGTCTCACGATATTTTACTTGTCCGAGGTTTGATCTTCGGTATCACTCTATACCTTGTTCAACCTCGTCTCCTGACAAGTACTCTTTACTCGTACCGTGGTATGTGGTCTCTTATGAACTCTTTCATATGCTTGCAAGACATTAGACGACATTCCACCGAGAGGGCCCAGAGTATATCTATCCGTCATCGGGATGGACAAATCCCACTGTTGATCCATATGCCTCAACTCATACTTTCCGGATACTTAATCCCACCTTTATAGCCACCCATTTACGCAGTGGTGTTTGGTGTAATCAAAGTACCTTTCCGGTATAAGTGATTTACATGATCTCATGGTCATAAGGACTAGGTAACTATGTATCGAAAGCTTATAGCAAATAACTTAATGACGAGATCTTATGCTACGCTTAATTGGGTGTGTCCATTATATCATTCACACAATGACATAACCTTGTTATTAATAACATCCAATGTTCATGATTATGAAACTAATCATCCATTAATCAACAAGCTAGTTTAAGAGGCATACTAGGGACTTCTTGTTTGTCTACATATCACACATGTACTAATGTTTCGGTTAATACAATTCTAGCATGATATATAAACATTTATCATAAACATAAAGATATAAATAATAACCACTTTATTATTGCCTCTAGGGCATATCTCCTTCAGGGCCACCACACCACACCCCGGCGCGGCCTAGGGGGCGGGCGCGCCCCCCTAGGGTGTGGGCCCCCCTTCGACCTTCCTGCGCCGCCTCTTCGCCTATAAGAAGCCCCTGGATCAGAAAACCCTACACCAATTGACGAAACCCACGAAAACCTTCCAGAGCCGCCGCCATCGCGACGCCACGATCAGGACGACAGGATCTCTGTTCCGGCACCCGCCGGAGCGGGGAAGTGCCCCGAAGGCTTCTCCATCGACACCGCTGCCATCTCCACCGCCATCTTCATCACCGCTGCTGCTCCCATGAGGAGGGAGTAGTTCTCCATCGAGGCTCGGGGCTGTACCGGTAGCTATGTGGTTAATCTCTCTACTATGTACTTCAATACAATGATCTCATGAGCTGCTTTACATGATTGAGATTCATCTGAGTTTTGTATCACAATTCATCTATGTGCTACTCTAGTGATGTGTTATTAAAGTAGTTCTATTCCTCCTGCACGTGTGTAATGGTGACAGTGTGTGCACCGTGTTAGTACTTGGTTTGTGCTATGATCATGATCTCTTGTAGATTATGGAGTTAACTATTGCTATGATAATATTGATGTGATCTATTCCTCCTACATATGCATGAAGGTGACAGTGTGCATGCTATGCTAGTACTTGGTTTAGTAGCGTTGATCTATCTTACACTAAAGGTTACTTAAACATGAGCATTATTGTGGAGCTTGTTAACTCCGGCATTGAGGGTTCGTGTAATCCTACGCAATGTGTTCATCATCCAACAAAAGTGTAGAGTATGCATTTATCTATTCTGTTATGTGATCAATGTTGAGAGTGTCCACTAGTGAAAGTGTAATCCCTAGGCCTTGTTCCTAAATACTGCTGCGTTACTACGCTTGTTTATCGTTTTACCGTGTTACTACTTTGCAATACCACCACCATCAACTACACGCCCGCAAGCTATTTTCTCGCACTTTGTTACTCTGCTCATATATATTCATACCACCTGTATTTCACTATCTCTTCGCCGAACTAGTGCACCTATTAGGTGTGTTGGGGACACAAGAGACTTCTTACTTTGTGGTTGCAGGGTTGCATGAGAGGGATATCTTTGACCTCTTCCTCCCTGAGTTCGATAAACCTTGGGTATCCACTTAAGGGAAAACTTGCTGCTATTCTACAAACCTCTGCTCTTGGAGGCCCAACACTGTCTACAGGAAAGGAGGGGGAAAGTAGACATCAAGCACTTTTCTGGCGCCGTTGCCGGGGACCAGAAAGCTACACAACGGGATTTCCTCCCTCGTCAACCACGCGCCAGTCCTGGACAGCATCAATGCCGAAGAGCCAGTTCCTGTTTTCTGCTGTTTTTGGTTCCAGAAATCCTAGTAAAGAAATATTCTCGGAATTGGACGAAATCAAGACCCAGGTCCCTATTTTTCCCGGAGCCTTCCAGAACACCCGAGAGCTGCCAGAGGGAAGCCCTGGGGGCCCCACACCACACCCTGGCGCGGCCAGAGGGGGGGGGCCGCGCCGCCCTATGGTGTGGGCCCCCCAGGCCCCCTCCGAGGCTGCCCTTCCGCCTATTTAAAGCCTCCGTCGCGAAAACCCTGATACGAAGAACCACGATACGGAAAACCTTCCAGAGCCGCCGCCATCGCGAAGCCAAGATCTGGGGGACAGGAGTCTCTGTTCCGGCACCCTGCCGGAGCGGGGAAGTGCCCCCGGAAGGCTCCTCCATCGACACCACCGCCATCTTCATCAACGCAGCTGTCTCCCATGAGGAGGGAGTAGTTCTCCATCGAGGCTCGGGGCTGTACCGGTAGCTATGTGGTTAATCTCTCTCCTATGTGCTTCAATACAATAATCTCATGAGCTGCCTTACATGATTGAGATTCATATGATGATGCTTGTAATCTAGATGTCATTATGCTAGTCAAGTGGGTTTTACTTATGTGATCTCCGGAGACTCCTTGTCCCACGTGTGTAAAGGTGACAGTGTGTGCACCGTGTGGGTCTCTTAGGCTATATTTCACAGAATACTTATTCACTGTTATGAATGGCATAGTGAAGTGCTTATTTATATCTCTTTACACTACAAGAAAAGTTGCCATGGCCGACGAAGTTGAAGTCGCGCCGTGGTTGCTGGTGTACCATGGCCGACGATTTTGGTCCCTCCGTGGTGCATGTCAAAACTTTTTTTTTTCTCGTTTTTGAGGCCACCTAGCCCGACGAAAGCGGCCAAAACGTCGCGTATGGTGGCCCGGGACGTGGTGCATCGCGAATTCTCGGGTTCGCCGGCCGAGTCAACGCAAATCCGCACCGCCGAGGGATGTAGGGCCCAGATGGCAGCCTCTCTGGCATTGTTTTTTTTCTCGATCGCGCCATCTCGTTCAACGTTCTCCGATCGAGCCGTTTACGATGCAGGATCATGGGTCCCGCATGTCATCCTCTATGAACCAAAATTCTTTCTATTCTTGGATTTTTTTTTGACCCCCTGATTTCTGGCTACTTCCTTTTTCTTTTGATCCCTTGCCGCCTTGGAAACGTTGAGACCGCTGCTGCTAAATGGGACCCGCATGTCATCCTCTATGTGCAATCAACTTTCTTTTCTTGGAGTTTTTTTTGGCACCTCAAATTTGGTCACTTGCCTTTTTCTTTCGATCCCCTGCCGCCTCTCAAACGGTGATACCGCTGCTGCTAAATGGGACCCGCATGTCATCCTCTATGTACTATAAAACTTTCTTTTCTTGGAGTTTTTTTTGGCACCTCAAATTTGGTCACTTGCCTTTTTCTTTCGATCCCCTGCCGCCTCTCAAACGGTGATACCGCTGCTGCTAAATGGGACCCGCATGTCATCCTCTATGTACTATAAAACTTTCTTTTCTTGAATTTTTTTTGGCACCTCATATTTGGTCACTTACCTTTTTCTTTCGATCCCCTGCCGCCTCTCAAACGGTGATACCGCTGCTGCTAAATGGGACCCGCATGTCATCCTCTATGTACTATAAAACTTTCTTTTCTTGAATTATTTTTGGCTCCTCATATTTGGTCACTTGCCTTTTTCTTTCGATCTCATGCCACGTTTGAAACGTTGAGAAACCTGCTGGCTCATGGGACCCGCATGTCATCCTCTATGTGCTATAAAAGTTTCCTTTGTTGGATTTTTTTTCACCCGCTGATTTTTGGCTTACCTTTTTCTTTTGATCCCCTGCCCACTTTGAAACGTCGAGTAAGCTGCTGGCTCAAGGGACCCGCATGTCATCCTCTATGTACTATAAAACTTTCTTTTCTTGAATTATTTTTGGCTCCTCATATTTGGTCACTTGCCTTTTTCTTTCGATCTCATGCCACGTTTGAAACGTTGAGGAACCTGCTGGCTCATGGGACCCGCATGTCATCCTCTATGTGCTATAAATGTTTATTTTCTTTATTTTTTTTTCACCCTCTGATTTTTGGCTATTTCCTTTTTCTTTTGATCCCCTGCCACCTTGGAAACGTTGGGTAAGCTGCTGACTCATGGGACCCGCATGTCATCCTCTATGTACAATCAACTTTCTTTTTCTTTTGATCTCAAGCCGCATTTGAAACGTTGAGACCGCTGCTGCTAAATGGGACCCGCATGTCATCCTCTACGTACAATAAAGTTTCTTTTCTTGGATTATCTTTGGCTCCTGATATTTTGTCACTTGCCTTTTTCTTTCGATCTCATGCCGCCTTTGAAACGTTGAGTAAGCTGCTGGCTCATGGGTCCCGCATGTCATCCTCTACGAACAATAAAAGTTTCCTTTCTTGGAGTTATTTTTTACCCCTAATTTCTGGCTATTTGCCTTTTTCTTTTGATCTCCTGCCCCCTCTGAAACGATGAGGACGCTGTTGGCAGGTCGGTCCCACATGTCATCCTCTATGAACAATAAAAGTTTCCTTTGATGGATTTATTTTGAACCCCTAATTAATTTCTGGATATTTCCCCTGCCGCCTTGGAATCGTTGAGGATGCTGCTGCCTCATGGGTCCCGCATGTCATCCTCTCAGAACGGTAAATGTTTATTTTCTTGGATTTTGTTGACCAAACGATTTTTGGCTTATTTTTTCTTTCGATCACCTGCAGCCTTTAAAACGTTGAGGACGCTCGGCTCACGGGTCCCACATGTCAACCTCTATGAACAATAAGCGGCGAGGATCTTTCTTTGCCTCATAGGTCCCGCATGTCATCCTTTCGTAACGAAAATGTTTCTTTTCTTGGATTTTTTACCAACAGATTTTTGGTTTATTTTTTCTTTCCATCCCTGCCGCCTTTAAAACGTTGACGACGTATTTGTTGGCTCATGGGTCCCCGATGTCAGCCTCCCCGTACAATAAACATATGATATCTTGATTATTTTGCAGACAATAAACAATGTATTGCGCTCTGAGCTATTTCAAACGGATAACTAAATCTTTATTTTTACATAAACAAACTTATATGTTGAATCTCCTTGTTTTTTTGTCTTTGCGAAGCATAGGACTTTCCTGTTTTTTTAAAAATTCGGAACTTTCCTGTTTTGGAGTGGGCTGAAATTGTACGAGTCAAAAGGCCTAGCGAGGATAGTTCGAAGGCCCAGATGTCCGGATGCAGCCCAATTGAAATCTTTCTTCTTGGATTTTTTCACCCCCGATTTACGGCTACTTCATTTTTCTTTTGGTTATGTCGCCTCTCAAACGGTGAGACCGCTGCAAAATGGGACCCGCATGTCATCCTCTATGTACAGTAAAATTTCTTTTCTTAGATTATATTTGGCTCCCGATATTTGGTCACTTGCCTTTTTCTTTCGATCTCATGCCACGTTTGAAACGTTGAAAAACCTGCTGGCCCATGGGACCCGCATGTCATCCTCTATGTACAATAAAACTTTCTTTTCTTCGATTTTTTTGGCACCTCATATTTGGTCACTTGCCTTTTTCTTTCGATCCCTGCCGCCTCTCAAACGGTGATACCGCTGCTTTGCTAAATGGGACCCGCATGTCATACTCTATGTACAATCAAGTTTCTTTTCTTGAATTATTTTTGGATCCTGATATTTGGTCACTTGCCTTTTTCTTTCGATCTCATGCCACGTTTGAAACGTTGAAAAACCTGCTGGCTCATGGGACCCACATGTCATCCTCTATGTACTATAAAAGTTCATTTTCTTGGTTTTTTTTTCACCCTACGATTTTCGGCTATTTCCTTTTTCTTTTGATCCCTGCCGCCTTTGAAACGTTGAGGACTCTGCTGGCTCATCGATAAAACTTTCCTTTCTTGGAGTTTTTTACCCCCTAATTTACGGCTACTTTCTTTTTCTTTTGATCTCAAGCCGCATTTGAAACGTTGAGACCGTTCGCTAAATGGGACCCGCATGTCATCCTCTATGTACAATAAAGTTTTCTTTTCTTGGATTATCTTTGTCTCCCGATATTTTGTCACTTGCCTTTTTCTTTCGATCTCATGCCGCCTTTGAAACGTTGAGTAAGGCTTTGGCTCATGGGTCCCGCATGTCATCCTCTACGAACAATAAAAGTTTCCTTTCTTGGAGTTATTTTTGAACCCTAATTTACGGCTACTTCCTTTTTCTTTTGATCCCGTGCCGCCTTGGAAACGTTGAGACCGCTGCTGCTAAATGGGTCCCGCATGTCATCCTCTATGTACAATAAAATTTCTATCTTCTATTATTTTCGGGTCTGATATTTGGTCACTTGCCTTTTTCTTTCGATCTCATGCCGCCTTTGAAACGTTGAGGAAGGCTGATGGAGCATGGGTCCCGCATGTCATCCTCTATGAACAATAAAAGTTTCCTTTCTTGGAGTTATTTTTTACCCCTAATTTCTGGCTACTTCCTTTTTCTTTTGATCCCTGCCGCCTTTGAAACGTTGAAGACTTTGCTGGCTCATGGGTCCCACATGTCAGCCTCTATGAACAAGAAACACTTCCTTTCTTGGAGTTATTTTGTACCCCTAATTTCTGGCTATTTGCCTTTTTTCTTTCGATCCCAGTCGCCTTCTAAACGTAGAGGACGGCTGGCTGGCTCGTGGGTCCCAGATGTCAGCCTCCATGGACAATCAACCTCTCCTTTGTTGGATTTATTTTTCACCCTACGATATTGGGTACTTCCTTTTTCTTTTGATCCCGTGCCGCCTTGGAAACATTGAGTAAGCTGCTGGCACATGGGGCCCGCATGTCATCCTCTATGTACAATAACCTTGCAAGATCTTCGAGCGAAAGAGCTTGTATTAGTGGGACCCATATGTCAACCTCTATGTACAATAAAAGTTTCCTTTCTTGGATTATTTTTAGCTCCTGATATTCGGTCACTTTCCTTTTTCTTTCGATCTCAAGCCACCTCGAAACGTTGAGTAAGGTGCTGGCTCATGGGACCCACATGTCATCCTCTATGTACAATAAAGTTTATTTTCTTGGATTTTTTTAGCCCTGATTTTTGGTCACTTGCCTTGACGCCGCTTGGCTCATGGGTCCCACATGTCGGCATCTATGAACAATAAACCTTTCCTTTGTTGGATTTATTGTTTACCCCTAATTTACGGCTATTTGCCTTTTTCTTTTGATCCCCACCGGCCTTTGAAAACGTTGAGGAACCTGCTGGCTCATGGGACCCGCATGTCATCCTCTATGTACTATAAAATTTCTTTTCTTGGTTTTTTTTTTCACCTCTGATTTTTGGCTATTTCCTTTTTCTTTTGATCCCCTGCCGCCTTGGAAACGTTGAGTAAGCTGCTGACTCATGGGACCCGCATGTCATCCTCTATGTACAATCAACTTTCTTTTTTGGAGTTTTTACCCCTAATTTCTGGCTACTTTCTATTTCTTTTGATCTCAAACCGCATTTGAAACGCTGAAACCGCTTTGCAAAGTGGGACCCGCATGTCATCCTCTATGTACAATAAGTTTCATTTCTTGGATTATTTTTGGCTCTGATATTTGGTCACTTGCCTTTTTCTTCCGATCTCATGCCGCCTTTGAAACGTTGAGTAAGCTGCTGGCTCATGGGTCCCGCATGTCATCCTCTACGAACAATAAAAGTTTCATTTCTTGGAGTTATTTTTGACCCCTAATTTCTGGCTACTTCCTTTTTTCTTTTGATCCACTGCCGCCTTTGAAACGGTGAGGATTCTGCAGACTAATACAAGCTTTTTCTCTCCAAGATCTTGCAAGTTGATAGATTAAATCATGGAATTATTAGGATATGTTTTAAATTTCAAATCCACTTTATGAATTATTAAAAATACCGTTATCCATGTGGGTATGGAGCGAACAAGGATTTTCATATTGGGCATGAGCAGTTTCAAAAATGGGAACCCAATAATTCAAAATAAATAAAAACAACTTTTATGTAGAATCTCCGCGTTTTTTTTCTTTTGCCATTCATAGGATCTGTGTTTCATTAGAAAAGGGCCGAAATTGCATGAGCAGAAAGGCCCATTTGTAGTTATTGGGCTTCGACAGCCGGAGCAAGTAGGCCGATAGCAATTACCATGTAGATGGCCGTTGGCAACCCAAAGTGAAATATTGGGCCCAACAGGGGAAGGCTGAACAGTCCTATTTTCTAATTGGAAGGTGGTACATGGCGTAATCCTGCCAAAAAAAAAAGATGGACACGGGTTGCTGAAATTTGCCCATCTGCGCCTAATATCGCCGCCGCGGCTCCGCTTCCGCCGCCGCCGCCATGCCTCGTCTCGCGTCGAGCTCGCGGTACTGCCGCGTCTCGGGCACGGGGTACCGCGGCGTCCGCGCGCCCCAAAGGTACGTATTACGCGGAGATACGTGACGGCGGCGAGCGCATCGGTCTCGGCACCTACGAGACCGCGCACGAGGCCGCGCGCGTACGACGCCGTGGCGTGGCGGCTCGGGCGCCCGCGATCGTCGATGAATTTCCATGACGTGTGGACGCGCCGGCAGGCCGAGGATCTCGCGCCGCCGCCGTACATCGTTAGACAGGAGGAACAGCACCGCCGCGAGACGGAGCGCCGTTTGCGCATCGCCGAGCGGGACGGCGCGCGGCGCGCGAGTGGGCGGCCCGCTTCCCGAGGACATTGCCGCCGAGAACGAGCACTTCCGCAGACGGAGGGCGGAGAAGGCGACGAGGCGGGCAGCGAAGAAGGAGGACCGCGCACGACGGAGGGCGGAGAAGGCGACGAAGCGGGCCTTCATCGAAGCGCAGCTCGCCGGGCCGACCACCATTGGCGAGGACGACCCCCGTTGGATTGACCTCTTCTCATCGGATCCGGTGTCGGGCACGACACCGGACTCGTCGAATGTCGAGTTTTAGTTTAGTTTTATCGCACTACTTTGTAAAAATATGAACTACGGAGTATCTATCAAGCTAATTTTATCCTATTTTATGTCTATTTCTAGTCTTTGTTTGATCTTCTCGTTTCTTGCACTCTATTTTTCATTATATTCTGTTTTTGGCGCTGCATTTATAGCGCCTCTGAAAATACGCTGTTTCAGCCACTGCATTTGGCCGCCACGGTTTGCAGCTTCCGGTGAAGCTATTGCCGGCTCCATGCGCAGCATCAGCCATTCAGCCCACAGCGCCAAAATATAGAGCCACTGCTGGAGTTGCTGTAATATGTTCGTCAGCAGGAGCTTACCTAATTAGTTAAAAAAAAAGATGTTCAGCGTGGGATTCGAAAAAAAGATCTTCATGTTTTTTTCCTAGCTATCCTAGTTCGGACTTTTTATTGTGTTGGCTAGTGCATGAAGCTTGACACCTGTATTATGTGATCCTGATATGAGGATAAGAACACCTTCAGCTTGCATTGCTAATGGTGTCTGCTGCGACGATGGCGTACATTCAATGGAGACCGATGCAAGAGAGTTGGTCTTGGTGAGCCTACACTTGACATCATCGTGCCACCTGAAGTAGGTGGTGTATTGGGATTAGACTGATAAGCATAGCACCTTGCAAAGAACAAGATGATGCTAGTGTTGGTTAACGTGATTTTACGCCAAAAGTCATGTATGCTCAACGAGTGCCGTACCTAGTTTGGATATTGTGTTGTTACCCTTTTGTGGTTTGGTGTTTGTCCAACAGAGAAAGCTACTCTTTTCCCGTGTAAGTGTTATTATGTGAACAAAAGTTGTGTGTACATATATATCGGTCAGAGAACCAAGATTGCATATTCTTGCCTGGTTATAACACATAAGTCATAATAACAATTAAAGAGAAAAGGAACATTTGCCTTTGCAATATGATTGTGCCAAGTAGATTAGATAACCAACCACAAACATTACGGGTCAACGACCAAACGCATGCGAAAGTCCTAAGGTAAGCTCCATAATACATGTTGAAACCAAAAGCCTAGAAACCATAAGAAAGGTAGCTCCACATCACGGTTCCACGGCAATGACATACTTGATCATAAAACATATATCAAGTCGGGACAGCTGCACCACCGGGTAAGCATCCATGGGGTCCGGCTCAAGAGCGAAAGCGTGTGAATGCTGCAAAATGTGGCTCTTGCCTCACCCCACCCATACATCTTATCATGGAACCTTACCAAATCAGCATGAATCATCTTGACATAAACATAGCTCCTCTCTCCATGCCGATGGGATTGAACAATGCGCCGATTGCGGTGCTTGAGCTTGTCAAACAGTATGCGAGGAGATGACGAAGCATCTTGGCTGGTCTTTTGTAGTGACAATGGCTTGGAGTAGCTGGTCTGTGAACCACCCAAGCTGGATCTTTAGAGCTTGAAGGACAGTCCGTGCTATATAAGCTACCGTTGTCGACTTCAGCTCAGGTTCAGGTGAATGACGGTGACATCTTGTCCTAGAGATGCAGATCCTTCTTGATCAGATTCAGCGGAATCATCACCACTACTTACAGTGCGTCGGTACATGCTCCGGTTTATAGGAGTCGGGTGGGACAGCACCGTTTGCTGAAATCTCTACAATACCAGCTCCAGGTAGACCACCAGTCTCTATAGAGGGTAAACCACCAATATCCACTTCAGAGGATTCTCGTGGCACGACACCTTTCGCTAGAGGCTCTACCCTACCAGCTCCAGGTCCACCACCAGTCAGTACCGTGGGCATAGTCATGACGGGTTCTACCAATACAAAACCTCCTTCGGGTGCGGGATCATCGGTAGCAACTCCGGCATCGGCACCGATTAAATCAGTCTTGACAATAGGTAAACCGTTTTGCTCCGATTCGAGAGAATTCCCGTGGCACGACACCGTTCACTAGAGGCTCTACACTAGCAGCTCCATTGCACCACCGATTTCTACGGCGGGGGTAAACCCAATCCACAACCTTCTTCATGTGGCACGATGATGCCAGGTATAGGCTCATCGGTACCAGGTCCATTGCATCGGTCTCCATAGACGGTAAACAAGGTGGCGTCGGAGGTTTAAAAGGCGGCATGCCATTTCACCTTTGTCATCAGACAATATAGAGTTTTCTTCAACTCTATGTTTCTGCAATAATAAGCACATGAACAGAAATTAGACCAGAGCATCTAGCCATCTAACAGGGGCAGCGGCAAAACAAGCGTCGGTCCATATGTTTACCTTGTCAACTGGGATATCAGAACACACAGATTTAGAAGTCATTTCACATAGCATCCGCTTTTTCGTTCCTTCCCCTACGTCCATCTGGAATAAGTAATACTATTGATCACATAAAACTAATTAATCAAATATATGCATATGTTGAGAAGTTTGCACGGCAAATTGTGGATTCTGCTTTTATCACCTACGAATCGTCGTTATATATATTTACCTTGTTATACGGGATATCGAAGTCACAGAATGAGAAGTCATCTCACTAAGTATCGGTTTTTTCGCTCTTTCCCCTCCATCCATCTGCAATAAGTACTATTGATCACATAAAGCCAATTCATGTTGATCTAAAAAAATAAAGCCAATTCATTGAATATATGCATATGTTGAGAAGTTTGCACAACAAATTGTGGATTCTACTTCCAATCACCAAGTAATCTCGTGAGAAATGCATGATCAAGATATGTTTCTTCCTCTTGATCGACATCTGCATCTCCATTAAGACTAATCATCGTGCGATGGTGCTAGCGCATACACTTCCAATCACCAGACAAGCAAAAAATTGTTGATTCTAGTAATGCTTAATCAGCGGTGGCCATGGAACGACCACGAGATCGACCAAGCAAAAAATAAATCATCAGCCTACGACCACCAGCAAAACAAACTAGGCCCATACATGGCCTCACAAATCATCATCAAACGTCGATCAAACTAGCAAGTTTGAACATGGATTACTAATTTATTTTCTGATAAAGTGAGTATATTAATATCGAAAGATATTGATTACATTGAGCCTCTGCAACAACGCAATACCTTACTGGTAGTACGGATGCACATGGATTCCTAACTCTGTTCGGTTTTAATTAGTCGACGCGAGGGAGAGAAGAAAATGAACTGTCGATGCTTTCAACTAGAGTCAATTAAATACGAACGGAAGAAGTACGTAGTAGTATTGACAAATATCCGGATCTAGTCTAAAAACAAATTGGCATGTAAATCCTAGTAGTCTACTAAACTAGGATCAATACCCTAGATTAGGGTTGCAAGCGGCGTCCGCGAATCGTCCCGCAAAGCAGAAAACCTCCGTCCCGGTTTACAGGTCCTACCCGTTATCCCTAGGTTGTTAATTTTACCAACGTAACACAAAATATATACTACAAAACATATATCATTAGAAAGCTCAGATGTTGTACTTTCTAATGGTATAATTTTTATAGTGTAAATTTTATATTATATTAGTTAAATTGATGATCTTGGGAGACGCGTAGGCCCTGTAAACCGGGACGGAGGGAGTAGAGCAAATAGTGGTTGAGATTAGAGCAGATTTAAAGCACTCGCACTGAAACTAGCTAGCCCGCTACCCACCCCGCTTGACACCCTGCCCTAGATGTGAATCTACACCAAATATTCAAACAAGGATGAGCAACCGCCAATAAAAATTTATCCGCACATCATCATCTCTACCATACACAAGGGTATGGTGATTTCACATACAGCCATTGTTGCCGCGGAACGAGGATGAGTGATGCGCCGCGGAGAAGGTGCCTCACGCCTCTGTCGCCGCCGCCGTCGAAGAGGAAGTCGAAGCCGCGCGATTGTGGTCCGTCGCCGATATGGAGGTGGAGCTACTAGGGAAGAGATGGAGGTGGAGGTGGAGAGGGAGTGATGGTTTGTACTAGTGGTGGCCGGTGAGGTAGTTATAAATACAGCCTCTCTCTCTTAGTTTTTTGGCAAGGAATGCAGCTTCTCTTGGAAGGCAACGAGGCAACGCACTCCAGATTTCGTATATTACTATAATAATATGGGCGGAGAAATTTGGACGCATCTGTGTTGTCTTGTCAAATGAATCACCAGGATTTGCTTTTAGTACTCCAGATTTGGGCGAACCAAGGAAGTAGAGATAGTAATGTACGCCATCTAGCTGCACGCTATCAAATCAAATAAATGGTCATGCCATTTAGCTTTAAGATGGTGCAGCAGTTATTCTGACCAAAGAAACATGCACGTCTGCTGATTATTTCTGATGGGTATACATTTACCGTCCGCTAGTAAAGATTGTTTGGCACATTGTTATTATGGCTTTCAACATCACACCCCTTAATAATATTATTAATCAATGTTTGGGCAATCAATTGAGTGTGTTAATAAAAAATTAAAACCCACAAATCCAACTGTACTATTTTTAGGGCCATATGAAGGACAAGGAATGATTTTAAATGCCATATGGAGTACCTCCAACCATGTGAAATATGGTTCTGTCATGCAGGTGATACCCATGGATTCGCATTGGATCTGTATGTTGTCCTACATACAGTCAACTATGAAGTACCACGATTTGGTTTTTGGGTGCAACCGGCTAGAGAATGATGCACGGGTTTGTACAGCCAGTACAATTCACATTAAGATTTTCTGATAGGATGTTGATGTGTATATGTAAGAATCATACACTAGAATGTCTTCTATGTTTAGATGGTTGATCTACGTTTATACTTTCTGTGAACCATGAGGTTTAGAGCTTTGTCTTGTAATAAAGATTGCTAAATAACGGTATATATGTATGCCTCTAGGGACACCGAAGCAGCCAAACAACCATGCATGTGCATAGACCGTATTTGATCAAATTAAAAGAAGCACCTCGGTTCATGCAAATAGCATCGCTTAATCACCTAAGTCCATTAGCAATAAATAGTTAAATAGGAGTCAAGACCAACCGAGCTAGCTAGTAGTATGATCCTACTATTACATAAATATCCCTAACTCGATTGTCTTTGTTCCAGTCCAGTAGCGTTGGTGTCGCTTGGGATGAACCAACACCCCGTATGCCAGTTGGCCACTGGACCGATGCTTGAGAAAGAGATGCTTTGGTGGTCTTCGCCATTTAGACTGAAGCGGAAAATTTCTTGATGTGATGTGTCAAACTGAGAGCCAATGGCACGAGGCGTGGTGTAGATGCAGTTTCTTCTTGTCAAATATCCTGGGGGAAATGTTGCACCACCCACTGGCATGAAAATCGGATAGTTCAACCCAAGGAACATAGAATAGTCTCCAAGATTAGTAACCCTTTCCCACCGGTTGGCTGGAAGTAACCGACTAGTGTCATTCGAGAATACAATGCAGGTATACCCCGAATAGCTGTGAACAGCGCGACCGCAATGGACAGAACGGGTACTATCAAAATAAGTTGGAGCACCGTCAGCGTCAAAATCCATTACGCCACGTGCATAGACCAGGAGAAGTCTAGAACGATCTTGAGATCTTGCCAGCCACCACGTACGACTATTAGAGTCAAAATAGTCACAGCCATAAAATCCAGCCGTCCGCGGAATGAATGGAGCACGGAGCACTATAGGACCTTGAAAAAGGAAAGAACACGTCACATGAAAATATATTGCATGATTTATCTACTAGTGATATTGATTTGATATTGTAGATGCCAATACTAGTACTTTATAAAATCATGGTCGAACATAAGATGGTTTGAAATATATTTCGAACATCTTGGTAAAACTTCATATGGATTAAAAACATGTTCCCCAAAATATTGGTCCAAATTTTAGATGGTTTGAATATAGTACTCCTTATTCTCTAGAACCGGGGGAATATAAACAAATGAAAGTCTTTATCAATATTGCATGGCAGCTTTATTGATTCTATTTCTACTCTACCTTAAATTTTCTAGGGAGTAATAATAAAGAAACTTAATTACTAGGGGGCCTTTTTCCTAAGGAACAACATGCACATTAGACCATACTAAAATTCCTATAGATGTTAAATTCTAAATATGTCCATACCACAAGAGGGTTATGGTGTGCGCCTATGGAATTCCTTTAAGCCAAAAGATGCCAAAACAGTTCAACAAATAAGAGGTGAAATACTATATAAGTTACGTATATAAAAAAGATAGGGAGGAAATGTTACCAAATTCATTAGGATCCCATGCATAAACATTTCCAAGCTCAGTAACGGTGAACACAAGTTCGTTATGTATAATTGCATCGCAGTATATGGCGCCGTACTGAAACTGGTTTTCAAGAATTATCCATGTACCAGGATATTCGGCATTGAGGTAGGCAATTGCAAAGTCGAAGATTGCGACAAGGGAGAAATCTTCATACCGCCGAGCAGCTGTAGGAACTTGGCAAATAGCTATCTTCTAGAGTTGAATAGCAGAACCCTTATACCCGAATATAAGAGGATTGCGTGTGGTTTCAAACTTCTTCCTCAAAGATGGAAGTTTGATCTTGCGATGAGTGTAGACATTGAGGAGGTTCCACTTGCCTTTGGGGCCAACCATGGCGATCCAATCTCCATTGGCACCTGCCCGCTCCTCATCCTTACCGTGTGGCACTAGGCCATCATAGGAGAACCTGTCCAGCGGCACTAGTTTGCACTTGCTGTGCACCGGCAAATCCTCCTTGAACACCCATGGTTTATCCGCCGGGTCACAACAGAGAACACACGGAAGGCCAAACGGCTGAGAAGCAGGCGAGTGGCACCGTATTTGGCCGATCGAAGAATACTTTTGGAGGAACCGACTAGGGACGCGGCGGTGATGGCGTCGCACTGGCTGATGAGCACTTCAAGGGGGCCTTCCGTAAACACCTTGTGAAACAGCCCAGATCCATAGACCCTGCTCGATTTCGCCATCGCAATGAGGCAGGTGGTACAATGGGGTTGGTATTTTCTTGGGAGATCTACTGATTCGAACTTTGGGAGAGAGATGGCGATCAATGGCGGCAGGTGGGGGTTTGAGTTGGAGAACAGAGGCTCTCAAACCGGGCACCGCCGGATAGGATGCGAAAGCGCCATGGCGGAGACGCAGCGCGTGCTATGGAAGCCGGGCGGAGTGGGGATAGACGATGGAGGTGAACCGAGACGCTCCTCCTCTCGATGCATATATCGCCACTGCAGTTTCGAGGAGAGTGTGAATGTGTTCAAAAAAAGAGGAGAGTGTGAATGTGTTCAAAAAAGAGGAGAGTGTGACCGTGACCCGACACCCGAGTAGGAGCGGACGGACTATAGGAGTAGCCCCATCATTACGTAACATTAATCGTGCTTCCTACAATAAATAAGTGAAACATCCCAGGCTTGTGTTGTCTAATCAAATCGATGGCCATGTCAGTATTATGGTGAACAAATAAAACAAATACACACCAACCTTGTTCTTTTTGCAACGTACACCAACCTAGCAAGGCATCAACCTTCTCGCCATCAACTACGACTCCGTGGCTCCGTCCCACCAAAGTTGTCTCAACTTTGTAAAAAAAAACGGTTTTGCTATGTCTCGATCAATCGAGATTTTCTTAAGTCTAAGTCACTTACAAAAAAGTGCTTTGAGTTGCACTTTTCTCACAAAAAGTGCAATTGCACTTTTCTACCAGAAATGTGCAACTGGACCGAGTTGCACTTTTCTTTGAACTGCAGTTGCACTTTTCTGAGGTGACTGAGACTTAAGAAAATCTCAGTCAACTGAGACATAGGCACACCCAAAAAAAAACATGTATCCATCTAAATTTTAACAAAGGTGAGACACTTTTGGTGGGACCGAGGGAGTACAAAAAAACTTTACTACTCCATGCTAGTATCGGCCACTAATTCAAATTTCAACTGAAGGCGTGCTATTTTATGGTCCTGAAAATTGCCAAAAAAAAAATACAACCCAAAAATGCAACAGATCCATGTTAAGGGGGTACACCCTACGCAATATACATTAAGAAACTTCGAAACTTCAGCGACCTTGTAAGAATGCCCATGACAGTGCAGTTTTGCCAAATTAGGAAGAGACGAAATATGAATTCAACCAAAGAAATCTAAACGAATCCTTAGACAATAGCATAGTTAACACGTTCAGAAAAAAATGATGACTCCAAAAGAACAACATTAGCAAGAAATACTCCATTTTAGTTTGAATTTGCAGTCACATACATATACTAGTAGTACTGCCAAAATACTATAATACTCCGAGCTGCATTCTAGCACTCCAACTAGCTAGCTAATAGTTCTGGAGTAGTAGTACTACTATACAAGTCCAAAATACATCCGAACGAACCCTACTTCGAACTAAACTACTCCCTCCGATCTTCGAGTAACTACATTGCAGTATGACTAAACGAAGATTATTGTATAACCTTCTTGTTGATGCAAACGCAGATAGGCAACACACGCTGCCCTCCATTCTGCTTCGCGTAACGGGGCGGCACCGCCAGAAAGAAGTGAGCTGCTGCAACATGATCGAGCTAGGTGTCGGGAGCTCGTCGGCTCGATTACCGCCATCAAGGTGTCCGTCGAGAGGTCACCGGGTCCCAGCCGTCGCCGGCGCCGGCGGACCAATCACCGGCAGCTGCGCCTTGTACATCGGAAACAAGCACGCGGCCGACCTGATGCACACACATGACACAATGGTGGTCGGGCCGAACGCGCCAACGGTGATGGCGAACACGCTACCGTCTTCTTCCCCACTGCCGATGAACAGGTGTCCCCGCGGTTGTACCGGAACACGAACTATGCACCAGGCGGGTATGCCATACTGGAACGTAAACACCGGGATGAAGTGGGATGCTTGGAGGTGTACCAGGAGCTCCCGCGGCGGGCCGGTGAAGTGCAGCCGGTATTGATGGCCTCTGTGCGGCCGCACGGACCATGCGGGCACGCGATATAGTGCTTGTAGGACTCCGTGGAGGCGACCAAGCTCGGCAGCCGACGCACTTGACCATTGCCCCGGATCGATTCGACGGCGGCAATCTTGCCCCGTATCGATTCGACGGCGGCAACCTCGCCGGCTGCTCGCACTTCTTGCACGGGTTCGGCGCAAGCTCGCCGACGCAGCGCCGACAGCCCATATGACCGCCCTTGCACTGCACGGAACAACGTACGTGGCATCAGTTGTCATTGACATTTCTCACAGG
Organism: Lolium perenne; assembly: GCF_019359855.2. Lineage (NCBI taxonomy): Eukaryota > Viridiplantae > Streptophyta > Magnoliopsida > Poales > Poaceae > Lolium > Lolium perenne. The sequence goes on from NC_067245.2 coordinate 330,250,863, forward strand.
TGAACCTAAGAATGAAATCGGAAGGGAGCGACCTTGGATAAGGGGGGTTTGAAGGGCAGCAGGCAGAGGGGGCACAAGAAGAGGGACTCCTCCATCTTCAGAGAAGAGTGATCGGGAAACCGAGAACGGGATGGGTTCTTTTTTTTTATACATGCCTTGGAGTGGAGTATGGATACTACTACTTATAGGAAGAACTTCCTTGCTAAGAATCGGCGTCGGCCGTACGCAACCATAGATGCACCGGCGGCTCTGCGGTTGTCAAAATAAAAGGACAGAGCTGCAGTGACTTGAAGTCTCCAAATCTCATTGTGACTTGGTGCCACCATCTACCAACCATTTGAGATCCAACGTTCCAAACTATCTCTTATTTCGAACCTAAAAACACAAATTATGAAAAAAATCCAGTAAAATGTAGATGCCTTGTTCTAAAATCTGTGAATATTTCATCCCACTCGGACGATTAGCTTGTGATTAAAGAGCTTTTTACGTATACGAGCACTAGTTTAAACTAAATACTCCCTTTGATTCATATTAATTGACTTCAATATGGATGTATCTAGAACTAAATGTGTCTAGTACATCCATATTAGAGTCAATTAATATGAACCGGAGGGAGTATATATTTGCTCACAAACCTTTGATTCAAATCGAATGAAACTTCACCAAAATATAAATCGAAATATGCACGATTAACTGGAAGTTCTTGAAATTTTTCTGAGCAATTATAATAATTATTTAGGTTAAATTCTAAGTCGATCGCATACATTGGATCTGAGATGGATGGTGGATGGTGGCACCAAGTCTTGTGAGACTTGGAAGTGTATCAAGTCAGTGAAGCTCTATCCCAAAATAAAAGCTTCGTGAAGGGGGCAGTTTGGTTCAAAAAAGAAGACAGTGCCAAGCAGTTGTCAAACAATACCCATATAGTCAAATGTACTCCCTCTGATTCAAATGAATTGACTCAACTTTGTCTAGATATATGGATATATCAAGTCACTGAAGCTAAAATAAAAGCTTCATGAAGGGGGAAGTTTGGTTCGAAAAAAATACGATTGCCAAGCTTTGTCAAATAGTACCATAACGTCAAATGTACCCCTCCGATTCAAACGAAATGACTCAACTTTGTATTTTGCATGTTAAAGGTTTTTCGTAAAACTTGGCCAATCTTAACATAGTTTGCCTTTCTAAAAAAAGATATAAGCCCTAAGGCTCCTTTGATTCATAGGATGGGAAAACCATATAAATATGAAAAACATAGGATTGAGATTTAATGGCTAGTTGAATCATATAGGAAGATGAGTTGTGTTTGATTGTGCCAAAGGAAATTTTCCATGAGGTATGACCTAATGTTTTATTCGTATAGGATTTGCACTGCAAGATTCCTATAGGATATGTTCCTATGAATCAAACAACTAGTGTGGGGAAAATTCACATGTGATCTAAATCCTACATAATTCCTATACAAATCCTATATATGAATTTTAGTTGTTAGGTCACTTAAAATGACTTCACTTGAAGGGTTACATTTTTGTTTTTTTCTGAATTAGTAGTGATGCCTAACCATATATATACCTAAACCAAGAGAATCATCATAAACTTATGTATATTAATAGTAAGTGCATATATGAATGTTTTTTATCTACAAACCCAGGGTCATATATATGTACATAGAAACATGCATATATGCTAGTTTTTGTACCTTGGTGTGTTCCTCTTTTGGGCTATCTCTTTTTTGTTCACCGGTTCGATCACAACCAACGCCCTAGATTGATAAACAAGGTCTAGACGTATTCAAACCAGACAAATCATGTATCTACCCCTAACCCTAAACTCTGTCTTATGAAGTCAAGCATGAAGAGAAGTTGTTTTGGGTTTCAAACATGGAAATTTCAAAACCCTCTCAAAGAGCTTCATTTTGGAGTGACTAAGAAGGATCCATAGGAAACTATGTACTAATACAGTATAATGATCACCCGAGTTATTAGAGCAACAAGTCTGTCACTTACGTGTGGTTCCCATGCGTGAGGTCCCACACTTCGATGAGCACAAGTCACGTAGTCTTCTTATGTCATATAGTAAGCATTCAATTAAGTTGATAAACAAGGTCTAGAGACATATCAAACCAGAAAAATCATGTATCTACCCCCTATATATCCCTAAACCCTGACTTATGAAGTCAAGCATGAAGAGAAGAAGTGGTTTTTGGTTTCAAACATGGAAATTTCAAAAACCCTCTCCCAAGAGCTTCATTTTGGAGTGACTATAGTTAAGACGCATACATGCTTACTTTTTCATATTCATGTTTTAAACTTGTTCAAATCTTGGTCAACAAACCTACGATTTGACGAAGATTCAAATGGGTATAAAAAAATTAAAACCAAGGTCTGCTCATGTCATATAGTAAGCATTCAATTAAATTGATAAACAAGGTCTAGACATATTCAAACTAGTAGGAAAATCATGTATCTACCCCCTAACCCTAAACTATGTCTTATGAAGTCAAGCATGCATGAAGAAAAGTGGTTTTTGGTTTTCAAGCATGGAAATTTCAAAAACCCTCCCAAGAGCTACATATTGGAGTGACTAAGAAGGATAGATGCTTAATTTTTCATATTCATGTTTTAAACTTGATTAAATCATGGTCAAACCTAGAATTTGACCAAGATTCAAATGGGCATAAAAATTCAAAAAAAAAAACCAATGCACATAGTCATCTTATGTCATGTAGTAAGCATTCAATTAAGTTGATAAACAATGTCTAGACATATTTAAACCAGAAAATTCATGTATCAAGCTAACCCTAACCCCAAACTCTGTCTTATGAAGTCAAGCATGAAGAGAAGTACGTGGTTTTTTGGTTTCAAACATGGAAATTTCAAAAACCCTCTCAAGAGCTTCATTTTGGAGTGACTACGAATGATACATGCTTAATTTTTCATATTCATGTTTTAAACTTGTTTAAATCATGGTCAAACCTAGGATTTGGCCAAGATTCAAATGGGCAAAATTTTAAAAAAAATCAAGGCACATAGTCTTCTTATGTCATATAGTAAGCATTCAATTAAGTTGATAAACAAGGTCTAGACATATTCAAACGAGAGAAATCATGTATCTACCCCTAACACTAAACTCTGTCTCATGAAGTCAAGCGCATGCATGAAGATATGTGGTTTTTGGTTTCAAACATTGAAATTTCAAAAACCATCCCAAGAGCTTCATTTCGAAGTGATTAATTAAGAAGCATACATGCATGCTTACTTTTTCATATTCATGTTTTAAACTTATTCAAATCTTGGTGAAACCTAGGATTTGACCAAGATTCAAATGGGTATAAATTTTTTTAAAAAAAAGGTCTTCTTATGTTATATAGTAGGCATTCAATTAAGTTGATAAACAAGGTCTAGACATATATTCAAACAAGAAAAATCAAGCATGTATCTACCCCTAACAACCCTAAACTCTGTTTCAAGAAGTCAAGCATGAAGATATGTGGTTTTTGGTTTCGAACATGGAAATTCAAAAACCCTCCCAAGAGCTTCATTTTGAAGTGACTAAGAAGCATACATGCTTACTTTTTCATATTCATGTTTTTAACTTATTCAAATCTTGGTGGAACCAAGGATTTGACCAAGATTCAAATGGGTATAAAAGTTCAAAAAAACAAGGTCTTCTTATATGCTATATAGTAAGCATTCAATTGATTTGATAAACAAGGTCTACACATATTCAAACCAGGAAAATCATGTATCTACCCCTAACCCTAAACTCTGTCTTATGAAGTCAAGCATGCATGAAGAGAAGTAGTTTTTGGTTTCAAGCATGGAAATTTCGAAAACCCTCCCAAGAGCTACATATTGGAGTGACTAATAGAAGGATAGATGCTTAATTTTTCATATTCATGTTTTAAACTTGTTTAAATCATGGTCAAACCTAGGATTTGACCAAGATTCAAATGGGCATAAAAATTCAAAAGAAAAAACAATAAAATGAAAAACCAATGCACATAGTCATCTTATGTCATCTATAGTAAGCATTCAATTAAGTTGATAAACAAGGTCTAGACATATTCAAACCAGAAAATTCATATATCAAGCTACCCCTATCCCCAAACTCTCTCTTATGAAGTCAAGCATGAAGAGAAGTACGCGGTTTTTTGGTTTCAAACATGGAAATTTCAAAAACCCTCTCAAGAGCTTCATTTTGGAGTGACTATGAAGGATACATGCTTAATTTTTCATATTCATGTTTTAAACTTGTTTAAATCATGGTCAAACCTAGGATTTGACCAAGATTCAAATGGGCAAAATTTTAAAAAAATGAAAAATCAAGCCACATAGTCTTCTTATTTTTGGTTTCAAACATGGAAATTTCAAAAACCCTCCCAAAGAGCTTCATTTTGGAGTGACTAAGAAGGATCCATAGGAAACTATGTAGTACTAATACAGTATAATGATCACCCGAGTTATTAGAGCAACAAGTCTGTCACTTACGTGTGGTTCCCATGCGTGAGGTCCCACACTTCAGTGAGCACAAGTCACGTACGGTAGGTAGGCAAACTCCCAGCCATCTTCTTTCTCAAGAGAGAGGCATCAACACACACACACACTCTCTCTCTCTCTCTCTCTCCAATTATCCACCTCCGTTGGCTGCCGGTTTTGGCAGGTCGTTTCTAGCTCAGCTCGTAGGCCATGGTGTGCAGGCTCTGTAGCCATGGCGATTTGGTCGCGCCAAGTGGTTCGTCCCCGGCTGCGACGAGGATCAATCCGGACGGTGCCTATTAAGGACCCGATCGCATTTCTTGCTTTCAGCATGGGGTCTACCATGTAAATCTTAGGGATTTAGACGTAATTTCCTGTTTATTTTGTGTCCTGCTGTAAACTGCGCACTGACAACCCTGCACAACAGTCAACATCACCAGAAAAAGGATAGACACCATAAATAAGTGGGGCCCCGTGACTGCTCTCCCTTCGTCTCCTCCCGTGTGATCCCTCTTCCTCCGACTCCCGACCTTGCGGAAAAGAAAAATGAAATGAAAGAGTTTCACTGGACGGGCAAACACATGTGCTGCCTAGTAATAATAATAATAACGTAAAAAAATCGACCTACAGCTAAACTAGGGTTTTGCCCAGTACTACGGATCAATTTCTGAAAATCCAACTACGGGGTTCGATTTTGGCCTGCTAATATAAAATTATATAATCCGAACTAGTATTCCTCTAAAAAATCATTTTGGTATGCATCGTTTGGTACTTTTCATAGCGAGTGCTTACTCCCTCCGCTAGCAAATAGTCTTCGTATGTCATATAGTAAGCATTCAAGTTGAAAAACAAGCTCTAGACATATTCAAACCAGAAAAATCATGTATCTACCCCCTATATATCCCTAAACCCTGACTTATGAATTCAAGCATGAAGAGAAGTGGTTTTTGGTTTCAATCATGGAAATTTCAAAAACCCTCCCAAGAGCTTCATTTTGGAGTGACTAATTAAGAAGCATACATGCTTACCTTTTCATATTAATGTTTTAAACTTGTTCAAATCTTGGTCAACAAACCTAGGAACGAAGAATCAAATGGGTATAAAAAAATTAAAACCAAGGTCTGATCATGTCATATAGTGAGCATTCAATTAAATTGATAAACAAGGTCTAGAAATATTCAAACTAGCAGGAAAATCATGTATCTACCCCCAAACCCTAAACTCTACCTTATGAAGTCAAGCATGCATGAAGAGAAGTGGTTTTTGGTTTTCAAGCATGGAAATTTCAAAAACTCTTATGTCATCTAGTAAGCATTCAATTAAGTTGATAAACAATGTCTAGACATATTCAAACCAGAAAATTTATGTATCAAGCTACCCCTAACCCCAAACTCTGTCTTATGAAGTCAAGCATGAAGAGAAGTACGTGGCTTTTTGGTTTCAAACATGGAAATTTCAAAAACCCTCTCAAGATCGAGCTTCATTTTGGAGTGACTACGAAGGATACATGCTTAATTTTTCATATTCATGTTTTAAACTTGTTTAAATCATGGTCAAACATAGGATTTGACCAAGATTCAAATGGGCATAAAAATTCAAAAAAAAACAATAAAATGAAAAACCAATGCACATAGTCATCTTATGTCATCTAGTAAGCATTCAATTAAGTTGATAAACAAGGTCTAGACATATTCAAACCAAAAAATTCATGTATCAAGCTACCCCTAACCCCAAACTCTGTCTTATGAAGTGAAGCATGAAGAGAAGTACACGGTTTTTGGTTTCAAACATGGAAATTTCAAAAACCCTCTCAAGAGCTTCCATTTTGGAGTGACTACGAAGGAGACATGCTTAATTTTTCATATTCATGTTTTAAACTTGTTTAAATCATGGTCAAACCTAGGATTTGGCCAAGATTCAAATGGGCAAAATTTTAAAAAAAATCAAGGCACATAGTCTTCTTATGTCATATAGTGTAAGCATTCAATTAAGTCAAGCATGCATGAAGAGAAGTCATGGTTTTTGGTTTCAAACATGGAAATTTCAAAAACCCTACCAAGATCTACATTTTGGAGTGACTAAGAAGGATATATGCTTAATTTTTCATATTCATGTTTTATTAAACTTGTTTAAATCATGGTCAAACCTAGGATTTGACCAAGATTGAAATGGACATAAAAATTCAGAAAAAACAAAAAATGGAAAATCAAGGCACATAGTCTTCTTATGTCACATAGTAAGCATTCAATTAAGTTGATAAACAAGGTCTAGAGATATATTCAAACCAGAGAAATCATGTATCTACCCCTAACCCTAAACTCTATCTCATGAAGTCAAGCATGAAGATATGTGGTTTTTGGTTTCAAACATGGAAATTTCAAAAACCCTCCCAAGAGCTTCATTTTGGAGTGACTAAGAAGGATATATGCTTAATTTTTTATATTCATGTTTTCAACTTGTCTAAATCATGGTCAAACCTAGGATTTGGCCAAGATTCAAATGGGCATAATTTAAAAAAATGGAAAATCAAGGCACATAGTCTTCTTATGTCACATAGTAAGCATTCAATTAAGTTGATAAACAAGGTCTAGACATATTCAAACCAGAGAAATCATGTATCTACCCCTAACCCTAAACTCTGTCTCATGAAGTCAAGCATGAAGATATGTGGTTTTTGGTTTCAAACATGGAAATTTCAAAAACCCTCCCAAGAGCTTCATTTTGGAGTGACTAAGAAGGACATATGCTTAATTTTTCATATTCATGTTTTCAACTTGTTTAAATCATGGTCAAACTTAGGATTTGACCAAGATTCAAATGGGCATAAAATTAAAAAAAAACAATAAAATGAAAAACCAATGCACATAGTCGATCTTCTTATGTCATATATATAGTAAGCATTCAATTAAGTTGATAACAAGGTCTAGACATATTCAAACCAGAAAAATCATGTATCTACCCCCTAACCCTAAACTTTGTCTTATGAAGTCAAGCATGAAGAGAAGTGGTTTTTGGTTTCAAGCATGGAAATTTCAAAAACCTCCCCAAACTTCATTTTAGAGTGACTAAGAAGGATACAAGCTTCCCTTTTCATTTTCATGTTTTAAACTTGTTTAAATTATCTTGGTCAAATCTAGGATTTGACAAGATTCAAATGGGCAAACATATGATAAGTGATGCAAATATCATTTCTAAGTGCGGGCAAACCAGCCTTTAGCTTAACATATTTCTAAGTACAAGGTTTCAGAAAATTGAGTGGGGGCGGCTGCCCCCCTTGGCTATAGTCTGGATCCGCCCATGCTATAGTTTGAGGCCATTTGGATGACGTCGAAAAAATTCTTTGATTAGAAATGGGGTTGTTCGAACCCCGTAGTTGGATATTTTTGAACCTTGATCTGTAGTACTGGGCAAAACCCTAGTTTAACCTATTTAATTATAGATTCGTAGGTCGATTTTTTTACGTACCTTTTTTATTATTACTCTACTATGCAGCACATATGTGTTTGCCCGTCGAGTGAAACTCGGAGGAAGAGGGATCACTCGGAAGGAGAGAAGAAGGAGGGAGAGCATTATGGTGTCTTCCCTTTTTCGGGTGATGATGTTGACTGTTGTGCAGGGTTTGTCAGTGACCAGGAGGTGCGAGCGAGCGAGCGAGCGAGCGAGTCGAGCGAGGCCGAGAATGAGAGAGATTTGTTTTTTTTTTGTGAGAGGGACAACCGAAGGATCCTGAAGGACCCAGAGACTTCCAATACGCATCCTGATGCGTCTTCTCTTGACAAAGAAAATGGCTGGGAGTTTGCGTACCTATTGCACGTGACTTGTGCTCACTGAAGTGTGGGACCTCACGCATGGGCACCACACGTAAGTGACAGACCTGTTGGTGTAAAAACTCGGTTGATTATTATAGTGCATTAGAACAAAGTTTCCTATGGATTTAAGGGTAGGAAATCCAAGTTAACTCATTTACATGACATTATTTTTTCCATGAAGCAAAGTTAACACATCTATCAATTGGTACATTTTGGAGTGACTAAGAAGGATCCATGCTTACCTTTTCGTTTTCACGTGTTAAACTTGTTTAAATCTTGGTCAAACCTAGGATTTGACAGAGATTCAAATGGGCGGAAAATTCAAAAAAAAAAAAACAGAAAAATGAAAAACCAAAGCACATACGTAGTTTTCTTATGTCATATAGTAAGCATTCAAGTTGATAAACAAGGTCTAGACATATTCAAAACATACAAATCATGTATGTACCCCTAACCCTAAACTATGTCTTATGAAGTCAAGCATGAAGAGAAGTGGTTTTGGGTTTCAAACATGGAAATTTCAAAAACCTCCCAAAAACTTCATTTAGAGTGACTAAGAAGGATAAATGCTTCCCTTTTCATTTTCATGTTTAAATCTTGGTAAAACCTAGGATCTGACCAAGATTCAAATGGGCATCAAAAATAAAAAAAATCAGAAAAATGAAAAACCAATGCACATAGTCTTCTTATGTCATATAGTAAGCATTAAAGTTGATAAACAAGGTCTAGACGTATTCAAACCAGACAAATCATGTATCTACCCCTAACCCTAAACTCTGTCTTATGAAGTCAAGCATGAAGAGAAGTACGTGGTTTTTTGGTTTCAAACATGGAAATTTCAAAAACCATCTCAAGATCGAGCTTCATTTTGGAGTGACTACGAAGGATACATGCTTAATTTTTCATATTCATGTTTTAAACTTGTTTAAATCATGGTCAAACATAGGATTTGACCAAGATTCAAATGGGCATAAAAATTAAAAAAACAATAAAATGAAAAACCAATGCACATAGTCATCTTATGTCATCTAGTAAGCATTCAACTAAGTTGATAAACAAGGTCTAGACATATTCAAACCAAAAAATTCATGTATCAAGCTACCCCTAACCCCAAACTCTGTCTTATGAAGTCAAGCATGAAGAGAAGTACGCGGTTTTTTGGTTTCAAACATGGAAATTTCAAAAACCCTCTCAAGATCTTCCATTTTGGAGTGACTACGAAGGATACATGCTTAATTTTTCATATTCATGTTTTAAACTTGTTTAAATCATGGTCAAACCTAGGATTTGGCCAAGATACAAATGGGCTAAATTTTAAAAAAAATCATGGCACATAGTCTTCTTATGTCATATAGTAAGCATTCAATTAAGTTGATAAACAAGGTCTAGACATATTCAAACGAGAGAAATCATGTATCTACCCCCTAACCCTAAACTCTGTCTCATGAAGTCAAGCGCATGCATGAAGATATGTGGTTTTTGGTTTCAAACATGGAAATTTCAAAAACCATCCCAAGAGCTTCATTTCGAAGTGATTAATTAAGAAGCATATATACATGCATGGTTACTTTTTCATAGTCATGTTTTAAACTTATTCAAATCTTGGTGAAACCTAGGATTTGACCAAGATTCAAATGGGTATAAAAATTCAAAAAAAAACAAAAAAGGTATTCTTATGTTATATAGTAGGCATTCAATTAAGTTGATAAACAAGGTATAGACATATTCAAACAAGAAAAATCATGCATGTATCTACCCCTAACCCTAAACTCTGTTTCATGAAGTCAAGCATGAAGATATGTGGTTTTTGGTTTCGAACATGGAAATTCAAAAACCCTCCCAAGAGCTTCATTTTGAAGTGACTAAGAAGCATACATGCTTACTTTTTCATATTCATGTCTTTAACTTATTCAAATCTTGGTGGAACCAAGGATTTGACCAAGATTCAAGTGGGTATAAAAATTCAAAAAAAAAAACAAGTTCTTCTTATGTTATATAGTAAGCATTCAATTATTTTGATAAACAAGGTCTACACATATTCAAACCAGGAAATTATGTATCTACCCCCTAACCCTAAACTCTATCTTATGAAGTCAAGCACGCATGAAGAGAAGTGGTTTTTGGTTTCAAGCATGGAAATTTCAAAAACCCTCCCAAGAGCTTCATTTTGGAGTGACTAAGAAGCATACGTACGTGCTTACTTTTTCATATTCATGTTTTAAACTTGTTCAAATCTTGGTCAAACCTATGATTTGACCAAGATTCAAATGGGTATAAAAAATGAAAACCAAGGTCTTCTTATGTCATATAGCAAGCATTCAATTAAGTTGATAAATAAGGTCTAGACATATTCAAACCAGAAAAATCATGTATCAAGCTACCCCTAACCCCTAATTAACTCTGTCTTATGAAGTCAAGCATGAAGATAAGTATGTGGTTTTTTGGTTTCAAACATGGAAATTTCAAAAACCCTCTCAAGATCGAGCTTCATTTTGGAGTGACTACGAAGGATATATACATGCTTACTTTTTCATATTCATGTTTTAAACTTGTTTAAATCATGGTCAAACCTAGGATTTGACAAAGATTCAAATGGGCATAATTTAAAAAAAACAAAAAATGAAAAACCAAGGCACATAGTCTTCTTATGTTATATTGTAAGCATTCAATTAAGTTGATAAACAAGGTCTAGACATATTCAAACTAGAGAAATCATGTATCTACCCCCTAACCTAAACTCTGTCTCATGAAGTCAAGCATGATGATATGTGGTTTTTGGTTTCAAACATGGAAATTTCAAAAACCCTCCCAAGAGCTTCATTTTGAAGTGATTAATTATGAAGCATACATGCATGCTTACTTTTTCATATTCATGTTTTAAACTTATTCAAATCTTGGTGAAACCTAGGATTTGACCAAGATTCAAATGGGTATAAAAATTCAAAAAAAAACAAAAAAGGTCTTCTTATGTTATATAGTAGGCATTCAATTAAGTTGATAAACAAGGTCTAGACATATTCAAACAAGAAAAATCATGCATGTATCTACCCCTAACCCTAAACTCTGTTTTATGAAGTCAAGCATGAAGATATGTGGTTTTTGGTTTCGAACATGGAAATTCAAAAACCCTCCCAAGAGCTTCATTTTGAAGTGACTAAGAAGCATACATGCTTACTTTTTCATATTCATGTTTTTAACTTATTCAAATCTTGGTGGAACCAAGGATTTGACCAAGATTCAAATGGATATAAAAATTCAAAAAAACACAAGGTCTTCTTATGTTATATAGTAAGCATTCAATTATTTTGATAAACAAGGTCTACACATATTCAAACCAGGAAATTATGTATCTACCCCCTAACCCTAAACTCTGTCTTATGAAGTCAAGCATGCATGAAGAGAAGTGGTTTTTGGTTTCAAGCATGGAAATTTCAAAAACCCTCCCAAGAGCTTCATTTTGGAGTGACTAAGAAGCATACGTACGTGCTTACTTTTTCATATTCATGTTTTAAACTTGTTCAAATCTTGGTCAAACCTATGATTTGAACAAGATTCAAATGGGTATAAAAAATGAAAACCAAGGTCTTCTTATGTCATATAGCAAGCATTCAATTAAGTTGATAAATAATGTCTAGACATATTCAAACCAGAAAAATCATGTATCAAGCTACCCCTAACCCCTAATTAACTCTGTCTTATGAAGTCAAGCATGAAGATAAGTATGTGGTGTTTTGGTTTCAAACATGGAAATTTCAAAAACCCTCTCAAGATCGAGCTTCATTTTGGAGTGACTACGAAGGATACATGCTTACTTTTTCATATTCATGTTTTAAACTTGTTTAAATCATGGTCAAACCTAGGATTTGACAAAGATTCAAATGGGCATAATTTAAAAAAAACAAAAAATGAAAAACCAAGGCACATAGTCTTCTTATGTTATATTGTAAGCATTCAATTAAGTTGATAAACAAGGTCTAGACATATTCAAACCAGAGAAATCATGTATCTACCCCCTAACCTAAACTCTGTCTCATGAAGTCAAGCATGATGATATGTGGTTTTTGGTTTCAAACATGGAAATTTCAAAAACTCTCCCAAGAGCTTCATTTTGGAGTGACTAAGAAGGACATATGCTTAATTTTTCATATTCATGTTTTCAACTTGTTTAAATCATGGTCAAACTTAGGATTTGACCAAGATTCAAATGGGCATAAAATTAAAAAAACAATAAAATGAAAAACCAATGCACATAGTCGATCTTCTTATGTCATATATATAGTAAGCATTCAATTAAGTTGATAACAAGGTCTAGACATATTCAAACGAGAGAAATCATGTATCTACCCCCTAACCCTAAACTCTGTCTCATGAAGTCAAGCGCATGCATGAAGATATGTGGTTTTTGGTTTCAAACATGGAAATTTCAAAAACCCTCCCAAGAGCTTCATTTCGAAGTGATTAATTAAGAAGCATACATGCATGGTTACTTTTTCATAGTCATGTTTTAAACTTATTCAAATCTTGGTGAAACCTAGGATTTGACCAAGATTCAAATGGGTATAAAAATTCAAAAAAAAACAAAAAAGGTCTTCTTATGTTATATAGTAGGCATTCAATTAAGTTGATAAACAAGGTCTAGACATATTCAAACAAGAAAAATCATGCATGTATCTACCCCTAACCCTAAACTCTGTTTCATGAAGTCAAGCATGAACATATGTGGTTTTTGGTTTCGAACATGGAAATTCAAAAACCCTCCCAAGAGCTTCATTTTGAAGTGACTAAGAAGCACACATGCTTACTTTTTCATATTCATGTTTTTAACTTATTCAAATCTTGGTGGAACCAAGGATTTGACCAAGATTCAAATGGGTATAAAAGTTCAAAAAAAACAAGGTCTTCTTATATGTTATATAGTAAGCATTCAATTGATTTGATAAACAAGGTCTACACATATTCAAACCAGGAAAATCATGTATCTACCCCTAACCCTAAACTCTGTCTTATGAAGTCAAGCATGCATGAAGAGAAGTAGTTTTTGGTTTCAAACATGGAAATTTCAAAAACCCTCTCAAGAGCTTCATTTTGGAGTGACTATGAAGGATACATGCTTAATTTTTCATATTCATGTTTTAAACTTGTTTAAATCATGGTCAAACCTAGGATTTGACCAAGATTCAAATGGGCAAAATTTTAAAAAAATGAAAAATCAAGGCACATAGTCTTCTTATTTTTGGTTTCAAACATGGAAATTTCAAAAACCCTCCCAAAGAGCTTCATTTTGGAGTGACTAAGAAGGATCCATAGGAAACTATGTAGTACTAATACAGTATAATGATCACCCGAGTTATTAGAGCAACAAGTCTGTCACTTACGTGTGGTTCCCATGCGTGAGGTCCCACACTTCAGTGAGCACAAGTCACGTACGCTAGGTAGGCAAACTCCCAGCCATCTTCTTTGTCAAGAGAGAGGCATCAACACACACACACACTCTCTCTCTCTCTCTCTCTCTCTCTCTCTCTCCAATTATCCACCTCCGTTGGCTGCCGGTTTTGGCAGGTCGTTTCTAGCTCAGCTCGTAGGCCATGGTGTGCAGGCTCTGTAGCCATGGCGATTTGGTCGCGCCAAGTGGTTCGTCCCCGGCTGCGACGAGGATCAATCCGGACGGTGCCTATTAAGGACCCGATCGCATTTCTTGCTTTCAGCATGGGGTCTACCATGTAAATCTTAGGGATTTAGACGTAATTTCCTGTTTATTTTGTGTCCTGCTGTAAACTGCGCACTGACAACCCTGCACAACAGTCAACATCACCAGAAAAAGGATAGACACCATAAATAAGTGGGGCCCCGTGACTGCTCTCCCTTCATCTCCTCCCGTGTGATCCCTCTTCCTCCGACTCCTGACCTTGCGGAAAAGAAAAATGAAATGAAAGAGTTTCACTGGACGGGCAAACACATGTGCTGCCTAGTAATAATAATAATAACGTAAAAAAATCGACCTACAGCTAAACTAGGGTTTTGCCCAGTACTACGGATCAATTTCTGAAAATCCAACTACGGGGTTCGATTTTGGCCTGCTAATATAAAATTATATAATCCGAACTAGTATTCCTCTAAAAAATCATTTTGGTATGCATCGTTTGGTACTTTTCATAGCGAGTGCTTACTCCCTCCGTTAGCAAATAGTCTTCGTATGTCATATAGTAAGCATTCAAGTTGAAAAACAAGCTCTAGACATATTCAAACCAGAAAAATCATGTATCTACCCCTATATATCCCTAAACCCTGACTTATGAATTCAAGCATGAAGAGAAGTGGTTTTTGGTTTCAATCATGGAAATTTCAAAAACCCTCCCAAGAGCTTCATTTTGGAGTGACTAATTAAGAAGCATACATGCTTACCTTTTCATATTAATGTTTTAAACTTGTTCAAATCTTGGTCAACAAACCTAGGAACGAAGAATCAAATGGGTATAAAAAAATTAAAACCAAGGTCTGCTCATGTCATATAGTGAGCATTCAATTAAATTGATAAACAAGGTCTAGACATATTCAAACTAGCAGGAAAATCATGTATCTACCCCCAAACCCTAAACTCTACCTTATGAAGTCAAGCATGCATGAAGAGAAGTGGTTTTTGGTTTTCAAGCATGGAAATTTCAAAAACTCTTATGTCATCTAGTAAGCATTCAATTAAGTTGATAAACAATGTCTAGACATATTCAAACCAGAAAATTTATGTATCAAGCTACCCCTAACCCCAAACTCTGTCTTATGAAGTCAAGCATGAAGAGAAGTACGTGGTTTTTTGGTTTCAAACATGGAAATTTCAAAAACCCTCTCAAGATCGAGCTTCATTTTGGAGTGACTACGAAGGATGCATGCTTAATTTTTCATATTCATGTTTTAAACTTGTTTAAATCATGGTCAAACATAGGATTTGACCAAGATTCAAATGGGCATAAAAATTCAAAAAAAACAATAAAATGAAAAACCAATGCACATAGTCATCTTATGTCATCTAGTAAGCATTCAATTAAGTTGATAAACAAGGTCTAGACATATTCAAACCAAAAAATTCATGTATCAAGCTACCCCTAACCCCAAACTCTGTCTTATGAAGTGAAGCATGAAGAGAAGTACACGGTTTTTTGGTTTCAAACATGGAAATTTCAAAAACCCTCTCAAGAGCTTCCATTTTGGAGTGACTACGAAGGAGACATGCTTAATTTTTCATATTCATGTTTTAAACTTGTTTAAATCATGGTCAAACCTAGGATTTGGCCAAGATTCAAATGGGCAAAATTTTAAAAAAATCAAGGCACATAGTCTTCTTATGTCATATAGTGTAAGCATTCAATTAAGTCAAGCATGCATGAAGAGAAGTCATGGTTTTTGGTTTCAAACATGGAAATTTCAAAAACCCTACCAAGATCTACATTTTGGAGTGACTAAGAAGGATATATGCTTAATTTTTCATATTCATGTTTTATTAAACTTGTTTAAATCATGGTCAAACCTAGGATTTGACCAAGATTCAAATGGACATAAAAATTCAGAAAAAACAAAAAATGGAAAATCAAGGCACATAGTCTTCTTATGTCACATAGTAAGCATTCAATTAAGTTGATAAACAAGGTCTAGAGATATATTCAAACCAGAGAAATCATGTATCTACCCCCTAACCCTAAACTCTATCTCATGAAGTCAAGCATGAAGATATGTGGTTTTTGGTTTCAAACATGGAAATTTCAAAAACCCTCCCAAGAGCTTCATTTTGGAGTGACTAAGAAGGATATATGCTTAATTTTTTATATTCATGTTTTCAACTTGTTTAAATCATGGTCAAACCTAGGATTTGGCCAAGATTCAAATGGGCATAATTTAAAAAATTGAAAATCAAGTCACAAAGTCTTCTTATGTCAAATAGTAAGCATTCAATTAAGTTGATAAACAAGGTCTAGACATATTCAAACCAGAGAAATCATGTATCTACCCCTATCCCTAAACTCTGTCTCATGAAGTCAAGCATGAAGATATGTGGTTTTTGGTTTCAAACATGGAAATTTCAAAAACCCTCCCAAGAGCTTCATTTTGGAGTGACTAAGAAGGACATATGCTTAATTTTTCATATTCATGTTTTCAACTTGTTTAAATCATGGTCAAACTTAGGATTTGACCAAGATTCAAATGGGCATAAAATTAAAAAAAAACAATAAAATGAAAAACCAATGCACATAGTCGATCTTCTTATGTCATATATATAGTAAGCATTCAATTAAGTTGATAACAAGGTCTAGACATATTCAAACCAGAAAAATCATGTATCTACCCCCTAACCCTAAACTTTGTCTTATGAAGTCAAGCATGAAGAGAAGTGGTTTTTGGTTTCAAGCATGGAAATTTCAAAAACCTCCCCAAACTTCATTTTAGAGTGACTAAGAAGGATACAAGCTTCCCTTTTCATTTTCATGTTTTAAACTTGTTTAAATTATCTTGGTCAAATCTAGGATTTGACAAGATTCAAATGGGCAAACATATGATAAGTGATGCAAATATCATTTCTAAGTGCGGGCAAACCAGCCTTTAGCTTAACATATTTCTAAGTACAAGGTTTCAGAAAATTGAGTGGGGCGGCTGCCCCCCTTGGCTATAGTCTGGATCCGCCCATGCTATAGTTTGAGGCCATTTGGATGACGTCGAAAAAATTCTTTGATTAGAAATGGGGTTGTTCGAACCCCGTAGTTGGATTTTTTTGAACCTTGATCTGTAGTACTGGGCAAAACCCTAGTTTAACCTATTTAATTATAGATTCGTAGGTCGATTTTTTTACGTACCTTTATTATTATTACTCTACTATGCAGCACATATGTGTTTGCCCGTCGAGTGAAACTCGGAGGAAGAGGGATCACTCGGAAGGAGAGAAGAAGGAGGGAGAGCATTATGGTGTCTTCCCTTTTTCGGGTGATGATGTTGACTGTTGTGCAGGGTTTGTCAGTGAGCAGGAGGTGCGAGCGAGCGAGCGAGCGAGCGAGTCGAGCGAGGCCGAGAATGAGAGAGATTTTTTGTGAGAGGGACAACCGAAGGATCTGAAGGACCCAGAGACTTCCAATACGCATCTGATGCGTCTTCTCTTGACAAAGAAAATGGCTGGGAGTTTGCGTACCTATTGCACGTGACTTGTGCTCACTGAAGTGTGGGACCTCACGCATGGGCACCACACGTAAGTGACAGACCTGTTGGTGTAAAAACTCGGTTGATTATTATAGTGCATTAGAACAAAGTTTCCTATGGATTCAAGGGTAGGAAATCCAAGTTAACTCATTTACATGACATTATTTTTTCCATGAAGCAAAGTTAACACATCTATCAATTGGTACATTTTGGAGTGACTAAGAAGGATCCATGCTTACCTTTTCGTTTTGACGTGTTAAACTTGTTTAAATCTTGGTCAAACCTAGGATTTGACAGAGATTCAAATGGGCGGAAAATTCAAAAAAAAAACAGAAAAATGAAAAACCAAAGCACATACGTAGTTTTCTTATGTCATATAGTAAGCATTCAAGTTGATAAACAAGGTCTAGACATATTCAAAACATACAAATCATGTATGTACCCCTAACCCTAAACTATGTCTTATGAAGTCAAGCATGAAGAGAAGTGGTTTTGGGTTTCAAACATGGAAATTTCAAAAACCTCCCAAAAACTTCATTTAGAGTGACTAAGAAGGATAAATGCTTCCCTTTTCATTTTCATGTTTAAATCTTGGTAAAACCTAGGATCTGACCAAGATTCAAATGGGCATCAAAAATAAAAAAAATCAGAAAAATGAAAAACCAATGCACATAGTCTTCTTATGTCATATAGTAAGCATTAAAGTTGATAAACAAGGTCTAGACGTATTCAAACCAGACAAATCATGTATCTACCCCTAACCCTAAACTCTGTCTTATGAAGTCGAGCATGAAGAGAAGTACGTGGTTTTTTGGTTTCAAACATGGAAATTTCAAAAACCCTCTCAAGATCGAGCTTCATTTTGGAGTGACTACGAAGGATACATGCTTAATTTTTCATATTCATGTTTTAAACTTGTTTAAATCATGGTCAAACATAGGATTTGACCAAGATTCAAATGGGCATAAAAATTCAAAAAAAAACAATAAAATGAAAAACCAATGCACATAGTCATCTTATGTCATCTAGTAAGCATTCAATTAAGTTGATAAACAAGGTCTAGACATATTCAAACCAAAAAATTCATGTATCAAGCTACCCCTAACCCCAAACTCTGTCTTATGAAGTCAAGCATGTAGAGAAGTACACGGTTTTTTGGTTTCAAACATGGAAATTTCAAAAACCCTCTCAAGAGCTTCCATTTTGGAGTGACTACGAAGGAGACATGCTTAATTTTTCATATTCATGTTTTAAACTTGTGTAAATCATGGTCAAACCTAGGATTTGGCCAAGATTCAAATGGGCAAAATTTTAAAAAAAATCAAGGCACATAGTCTTCTTATGTCATATAGTGTAAGCATTCAATTAAGTCAAGCATGCATGAAGAGAAGTCATGGTTTTTGGTTTCAAACATGGAAATTTCAAAAACCCTACCAAGATCTACATTTTGGAGTGACTAAGAAGGATATATGCTTAATTTTTCATATTCATGTTTTATTAAACTTGTTTAAATCATGGTCAAACCTAGGATTTGACCAAGATTCAAATGGACATAAAAATTCAGAAAAAACAAAAAATGAAAAACCAAAGCACATAGTCTTCTTATGTCATATAGTAAGCATTAAAGTTGATAAACAAGGTCTAGACGTATTCAAACCAGACAAATCATGTATCTACCCCCTAACCCTAAACTCTGTCTTATGAAGTCAAGCATGCATGAAGAGAAGTGGTTTTTGGTTTCAAGCATGGAAATTTCAAAAACCCTCCCAAGAGCTACATATTGGAGTGACTAATAGAAGGATAGATGCTTAATTTTTCATATTCATGTTTTAAACTTGTTTAAATCATGGTCAAACCTAGTATTTGACCAAGATTCAAATGGGCATAAAAAATCAAAAGAAAAAACAATAAAATGAAAAACCAATGCACATAGTCATCTTATGTCATCTAGTAAGCATTCAATTAAGTTCATAAACAAGGTCTAGACATATCCAAACCAGAAAATTCATGTATCAAGCGCTACCCCTATCCCAAACTCTCTCTTATGAAGTCAAGCATGAAGAGAAGTACGCGGTTTTTTGGTTTCAAACATGGAAATTTCAAAAACCAT
Organism: Lolium perenne; assembly: GCF_019359855.2. Taxonomy (NCBI): domain Eukaryota; kingdom Viridiplantae; phylum Streptophyta; class Magnoliopsida; order Poales; family Poaceae; genus Lolium; species Lolium perenne. The sequence continues at coordinate 330,270,434 of NC_067245.2, forward strand.
CTCAAGAGCTTCCATTTTGGAGTGACTACGAAGGATACATGCTTAATTTTTCATATTCATGTTTTAAACTTGTTTAAATCATGGTCAAACCTAGGATTTGGCCAAGATTCAAATGGGCAAAATTTTTAAAAAAATCGAGGCACATAGTCTTCTTATGTCATATAGTAAGCATTCAATTAAGTTGATAAACAAGGTCTAGACATATTCAAACGAGAGAAATCATGTATCTACCCCTAACCCTAAACTCTGTCTCATGAAGTCAAGCGCATGCATGAAGATATGTGGTTTTTGGTTTCAAACATGGAAATTTCAAAAACCCTCCCAAGAGCTTCATTTCGAAGTGATTAATTAAGAAGCATACATGCATGGTTACTTTTTCATAGTCATGTTTTAAACTTATTCAAATCTTGGTGAAACCTAGGATTTGACCAAGATTCAAATGGGTATAAAAATTCAAAAAAAAACAAAAAAGGTCTTCTTATGTTATATAGTAGGCATTCAATTAAGTTGATAAACAAGGTCTAGACATATTCAAACAAGAAAAATCATGCATGTATCTACCCCTAACCCTAAACTCTGTTTCATGAAGTCAAGCATGAAGATATGTGGTTTTTGGTTTCGAACATGGAAATTCAAAAACCCTCCCAAGAGCTTCATTTTGAAGTGACTAAGAAGCATACATGCTTACTTTTTCATATTCATGTTTTTAACTTATTCAAATCTTGGTGGAACCAAGGATTTGACCAAGATTCAAATGGGTATAAAAATTCAAAAAAACACAAGGTCTTCTTATGTTATATAGTAAGCATTCAATTATTTTGATAAACAAGGTCTACACATATTCAAACCAGGAAATTATGTATCTACCCCCTAACCCTAAACTCTGTCTTATGAAGTCAAGCATGCATGAAGAGAAGTGGTTTTTGGTTTCAAGCATGGAAATTTCAAAAACCCTCCCAAGAGCTTCATTTTGGAGTGACTAAGAAGCATACGTACGTGCTTACTTTTTCATATTCATGTTTTAAACTTGTTCAAATCTTGGTCAAACCTATGATTTGACCAAGATTCAAATGGGTATAAAAAATGAAAACCAAGGTCTTCTTATGTCATATAGCAAGCATTCAATTAAGTTGATAAATAAGGTCTAGACATATTCAAACCAGAAAAATCATGTATCAAGCTACCCCTAACCCCTAATTAACTATGTCTTATGAAGTCAAGCATGAAGATAAGTATGTGGTTTTTTGGTTTCAAACATGGAAATTTCAAAAACCCTCTCAAGATCGAGCTTCATTTTGGAGTGACTACGAAGGATACATGCTTACTTTTTCATATTCATGTTTTAAACTTGTTTAAATCATGGTCAAACCTAGGATTTGACAAAGATTCAAATGGGCATAATTTAAAAAAAACAAAATGAAAAACCAAGGCACATAGTCTTCTTATGTTATATTGTAAGCATTCAATTAAGTTGATAAACAAGGTCTAGACATATTCAAACCAGAGAAATCATGTATCTACCCCTAACCTAAACTCTGTCTCATGAAGTCAAGCATGATGATATGTGGTTTTTGGTTTCAAACATGGAAATTTCAAAAACCCTCCCAAGAGCTTCATTTTGAAGTGATTAATTATGAAGCATACATGCATGCTTACTTTTTCATATTCATGTTTTAAACTTATTCAAATCTTGGTGAAACCTAGGATTTGACCAAGATTCAAATCCGTATAAAAATTAAAAAACAAAATAAAAAAACAAGGTCTTCTTATGTTATATAGTAAGCATTCAATTAAGTTGTTAAATAAGGTCTAGACATATTCAAACCAGAAAAATCATGTATCTACCCCTAACCCTAAGCATGTATCTCGGTTGTTTGCGCTATGATACAATATCTACCTATGTTACACTAATCTCCTCTCTCCTACTTAATTAGCTGCCACATCAGCAGTTTTGTGGGACCAATGTGTATGATACTAGCTATGATACTAGCACTATCATGTGGGTACCTAAATCTCGAGTCAAAGTTTGACACGAGACCGATGTGGACTTTATTAATGGTGGAAGGGAGTAACAATCATAAGCACATTATTATTATTGATTGAACAACATTTTATTTGATGTGCCATAAGAAGTTTAGAAACTCCTAGCCCCTGGAGGTGGCGTTTTGGCACACACGTGCATATGCACCGATTATTGAAAATAATAAAAAAACAATTATATAAATGTTAAAAAAATCTGACATAATTTTTTTGGTATACATTGTGACATCCTATGTTCGTTCATAAGTTTTCGTGGAAAAACAACATTTTGTGTGGTGTGTACAACAAAGGCAAAAACTGGACGTAGTCGTGTTACAGCATCAAAATTTGTCTTTTTTACAGGAGCCACATTTTTTTTAAAAAAAAACTTATGTACCAACATAAAATGTCTAGATATACATGTAAAATTTCAGTTTAGAATTTTTGGACACTTTGAAATGTGGATTCACATAATGGATTCCTCTACCTCGACCCCCTTGGATTCCTGAACAGACTTACAGTACTACTAGTAGGGCCTACTATTTTTTATTATTATTACCTACTGCAGGCAAAATTTAATCTCATCGAGCGGTAAAATTCCCCGCCAACGCCCAAATATCTCGCGCGCAAAGTTTCGTATCTGCGAATATTTTTCCCTCAAAAGAAGGACTGCGAAATTCCCTTTTCTCCTCTATCGCCCAGCTTCGCCCTAATTTCGCCCGCAAGCCCTCAGAGAAACCGCTCCTCTTACCTACCTCCCACCTTCACGGCCGCCGCACCGGAAAATCACCGCCGCACTTCGCCGTTCAAGCTGCCACGGCTTCAAACCTCGAGGCTGCCCTATCCGCTTGATCTGCACCTACTCCGGCGTCCACCGCACCGTATCTCGTTCGCCGACTCTATCGACCACCGCACCTGACCAGCTTCGCCGACACCGACGTCCCCGTGCACCGCACATCATCTCGCTTCACCGACCTTCTACTTCGACGGCGGAACACTTCATCGACCGCCCAAAGCATGTCCTTCTCCGACCCCCAAGATCTGCTTCCCCGGCACCCACCGCAACAGCAGTCCCCTCGCCGACCTCCGCGTCACCCGTAAGAACGCGGAACACGTCTAAACGCCGCCCGAAATAGGTAACCAGACATCCCCGCGCGTTTTGTTCGTTAGGAGTATTGCACTGTGATCGTATTTCTGAATTCGTGCTAGTATATTTTTAACTTACAAGTGCTTTCGTTTGTAACAACCTCATCCTTTAGAGTTAAACACGACGCATAAGTATTTTTTTTCCGTGTCCTAACCAACCCATGTCATGAAACACTACATGTTATCATAGCATAGGTTTCCTTCCTGCTAGTGCTAGCCGCCCCAAACAGTACCATACAAGTTCTTCCTTTGACCACAAAAACCACCGTTGAGATGTAGAAATCCAGGCGGCGGGAGGCCGCATCAGGTGCTCTGCGTGGGTTGCGGCTATCACACACAGCGATGCGAGTTGTGTGAGATCGGCGGCTGCTCGCGCGGGAACAAAGAAGAGGGTCAAGATCGTTTTGGTTTAGAAAGGAGAGAAGAGGAAGTGAATACGTGGCGAGAGATCCGGATCCGTGCGAGGGGAGATGTTGGAGGCGTGCGGAGTGGGCCGAGCCTTTGAGCGCAGGGCGGAGCCGGAGGTTGGTGCTGGACGTTGACCAGCGCGAGCCGGTCGATGTGGCCAGGTGCGATCTACCAGGTTGGCCAGGGCGCGCAGACGAGGCGCCATCCGAGTGGAAGTGAGGAGAAAATGGAGATGTGAGGCTGTGAGGATATGTTGTGATGGAGTTGATGAGGCTGCGATTGAGTCGTGATGGAGTTGATGAGGCTGCGGTTTAGTGGTGATGGTGATGGTTGTGGATATGTCCAGGGGAAAGGCATGCGTGCCTGAGGTGAGACTGGTTGAGGCCTGACCGGGGGATAGGCATGGGTGCTTGAGGAGTGGATGGTTGAGGCAGGAGTTGGCTGGGGGTTTGTCGGAGAGACGGAAGAGGTCAGTGGCCGGGCAGAGTGGAGAAGAGAGGCTGAGGACATTGAGGCGAGTGTGGATGGTTCTGCGGAACTTGTGTGGTGAGGCAGCCGGGGTTGTTGAGGATGTGTATGGTTAGGAGTTGTTCGTATCCCAGATGGTTGAAGCTGGATGTCTTCGCTGCTGATGAAGAGATGAATCGAGATGACAAGATGATGAAAAGTGCAATGTCATGTATCCTAGGAGTTATGCTGAAAGTTCATTACTCGTAGTTGTCATATGTGTCATGTTGTTGCAAGATGGCCATGGTTGTTTACCCATGATCATCTTGAGGGGGTGTGTTGGACCATGAGTGAGTTTAGTAGTAGCGCTGTAGTAATATTGTATCCAGTGTGAGGCCCATAGAGGCCCATGTCCAGTGGTATTGTAACCCTAACTCAGATGATATAAATACAGAGTGTCGTGGTCTGAGTGACCTAACCCACCCATTCGCTGAAACTCTACAAAATATGAGCCACCAATCATGAGCGTTGAATGCTCTACATGTCCACGATTGACAACAACAACAACACCACCAACAACAAAGCTTTATTCCCAAACAAGTTGGGGTAGGCTATACAAGTCCACCTTTGACACGATTACAATTTCTCACTATTTGGCCGTAGGCTACTGCTCTAGTTACATCATGTTTGATATCTTTCTGCGATCCTGTATTACATGTTTATGCACGTCATAATGTTTCTACTACTGTTTGGTGTCAATTTAATTATAGCAAATCCTTGACTCGTAACTGTTTGTTGTTATTACACGTGCATTTGGCACATCTTACACTCAGAAACGTAGAGTAAAGCTCGCCTATAATCATGTAAGTACCTGCTGTTTTTTGTATATTGCTTAATGCAAACTTCTATATCTTGGATCCTGTTTGTTTACAATTGGCCTCTCCTTCATGCAGAGGAGAAACAGTGTGGCACCAGGTTCTTACGCCCAAGTACACGATGAGGTCCGTGTGACTCAAAAAAAAGCTCACGTAAGTTCCCTGTTTTTTTTGGAATGTTAATTTACCTCCTGTGCGTAGTTCAATTGCATCATTTTCTGTATGTTGCACTACCTAAGTTGCCTAATGGAATCTAATAAAATATAAACAATGACCATATGGAACATTGCACACTGCCTTTGACCCATCTGGCATCTGGCATGCCTGGGTATAAGTTACATGATTTGGCTATGTTAAACAAGTCCTAAAATTCTATTATGTTAATTTTTTGCCTATTGCTTCATTGAGTTTGCCTGTTGTTCCATGGCTAGTGCATGAAGTTTGATATAAATGATCCTAGCTGAAATGATGCACTTCGTGTTTTTTTTATTGCTTTATTCCTAACCTAGCTTCCTATTCTACTTGAAACATGATTGCTTTATTCCTAACCTAGCTTCATATTCTACTTGAAACATGATTGCTTTATTCCTAACCTTGCTTCCTATTCTACTTGAAACATTGTGAAAAAATAGTTATATTACTTGTTTAAATGTCTAGCTTTGTTTTTCTGAGTCCCATTGACATGATGTGGTATATCCATATTCAAATGATCTGGCTGTTTATATAATACGCTCCATGTTCAATTGCTTCATTCATTTTCTAGTAATCTACTAGTAAGTAGCACGTGCTTTGCACGTCACGACATATATAATTTTAAAATATATTTCCATATTTTATTTGATGTTGATAATTATTATTTTTTGCTAAAATTAGTCACAAAGCCTAAAGTTTGGCTTTTGAAAAACTAATACACCCTAAAAGAAGTAATGGAAGGAGTAATATGTGAGTTCATTACAATTAAGTTTTTTAGTCAGTATGAAATAGAAGTATACCCTAATACGAAAGTGACAAAACTTTTTCATGGACACCCCATTAGGATTATGTATATTTTTGTGATTAGAGTCGAGAATTTTTAAGGATCTATCTTACCTTTTGCGGCATGCATATTGCACGGCAAGACTATCTAATTTATATATTTCTACCATATTTTTTGAAATTTAAAATACATTATCCAATATCTATGTATAAATTTACTACCTCAATACTTTTTATGTGACCCACACATGGCCACCGTTAGATTTTATATCAAAACTGGGTTGTCATGGGGAAAAAGTTAGACCTTAATATGAGTAAATACGAAATATTAGTACTAAATTAATATATAATATTTTATCAGCCTTGGTTGGTGGACCAATGAACTTAGTATCTTTGAGCTTGAAGATGGTTCTTGTAACATAGTAATTGCTATTTGTTTTCCTAGCACAGAATTATATATCAATATCTTCACATAACCATGTACGATGAAGATGATATTTTTCATAACACAGTGCCAATGTAGACGATGGCTTGTGCTTCTATAAACTCCCAAAATAAAAATGTTTTCTTGAGTAAAACAAAAGAACGGCTGAGATTAAATGATACATGTTTGCCGTGTATTGTATTGCATTTTAACTTGTTTTGTCTTAGTTTCAGCCTGCAAACAAAGCTGTAATGTCAGTAGGGACAACCCATTTATCAAGTGTTGCGGTCATTTCACGAGCAACGGTGTGATGGCACGTGCTCTCATTGGTCCACTGAGTCCAGTACACCAACCGTTCCAGAAGAAATAGATGTACGAGGCTCTATTTTGGATTGCTTGCTATGTTATATCAGCTCAATGATGCTCTTGAAATTGGAGGTCTTTTATTGCATCATATGATGTTGTAACTTGTTTTATCTAAATTTCAGGCTTCAAATAAAGCTACAAAGCCGAGAAGCAAGGGCCAATGCCTCAAGTATTGATGTTTCACAAAGCAGCGGTGAGAGTGCATATTGCTCGCATAGGCCCATGGTATCTATTGCTCAACTTAATCCGGCACAAAGAGATTTGGGGATGCACTCCAAGAGGCGATTGATATATTTGGGCGGGAAAACAAAGATGCTGATGAAATAATTGCCAAAACACGCCAAGAGATACATGAATTGAAAAATAGGCAAACTTAGACATAAAAACTTCTAAAGAAACTCCTATGCACTTGTCATGGTAAGCCAGTTGTGATGTGTGCACGGGAATTGAAGGTGTCTAAATAAACTTTGATTACGTTGTTCACCAAGTGGACTGCGATGCCAATCTTTGTAATTAATTACTTGCTCAAAATTTCGTTCAAAATTTCCTGGTCTGTAATAATTGCAAATTTTGTTGTTGTACTAAAATTAGATATGTTCCATGTGGCTGCTTTGTTTTGTGTGAAATAATATAATGATGTGTACTTCAATTAAACCATAAATCGGCTGCATGCTGAAAATTTGAATACGAGCGCACGTGTGAACTGTTTTACGCTCGTAATGCAATAAAGGCTGTTTCTCCGAAGACTATGAACATGGTAGCCCATTAATAATACCTTAATAATTATGCCTGCTAGCAAGATAGACGGTCCTTATTATAGTCAGGCATGCCAACTTGAATGATTAAAAGTAGTTCGTACACATTAAATCTACCATCTCGCATTTTCTCTGTAATAACTTTTCTTTTTACACAACTCAAAACTTGTCATGCTAATATGAAATTCGAGATGGCAAAACATGGGAAAGATAAAGATATCTCTTTCCTGCGAAATGCTGGGTTTTGAAGCCCAAGTCCAAGTCTTTCTCTGCTCAAGTTTTGGAGGAACAACTCCAAGTAGAACGAGTTGCAACAGCTATGCTAAGAACAAAAGTTAACATGTTGAGATCGAGATTAGAAGCATGTGATGCCCTATTGCACGAGGCCAATCAAGTTCGTTATAATCTCCCAAAGACTTAGAAAATGCCATAGATAATTGGAGATGAACACTACATAGTGAGTACATTGGTCTTGTGAAATGTTTCCTTAGAATAAGGCACCGTTCCTACTTTTGTTGGTGGATGCATTTATCTGCGGTTGGGATCAACTTGGTAGTTGTTCCTGTGGATGTTATATAAATTAATTGCATAGCCTTTTTCAATCAGTTCGAACTTAAATGGTATCATAGCCTTGGTCTCAAGTTTGAATTGTCGAACGCGTGGTTTAATTTAATCTCAGTCGGGCGGCAAAATCTCCCACCAATCTGAAATATTTCAAACACATTTTTGATTGGGATTAAGAAGATAGGGACATAGATCCGGTGCCCCACGTTCACGGGGCACATCAAACTTGAGATTAAATTATGCGTTCTAGTTCTATACAAAACCCAGTAGGAGGTTGAGCGGCAGCGGCTAGGGTTTAGTGTGGGAGGAGATGATATGCGTACGCTCCTGTTTATATAGGTCGGAGGCACGCGACGGCCGCTGCACGCGTGGCATCGCCATTCGCAGAGGTAGGTGACGACGCGTGCCACCCGAGGCATCGCCATTTTACGCGACCGCAGACCGAAGCGGCGCCGCTGAGAAGACGCATCGACGCTGGGTCACTGCCAAGCGGGCCCGACGAAACGTTCGCCAGACGCGAGCGGACACTTTACGCGTCCACGCAGCGTCCACGCGACGGATCCGAGACACATATTTGGGCATGTTTGCGTCGCTGCGAACGGCCCAGTCACTATGCGTCGTCCCGCTGGAGTTTGTACCAGATACATTTTTGGCCCGGACAGATGCGCTCGGAACCGAAATCATCTTCTGTTCCCTTCTCTATTTCTTCAGGTTCGAGAGAACACAGTAGCTCTTCAGCTCAGCAGAAATTAATCGGGTCACGCTGTTGCTTTCCTTGCCGTTGGATTGAAACGAATGGTGGATGGGAAGCCTCAGGTCACGTTGTGCCACTGTGAACGTGGGGCACTGGATCTCTGTCCAGAAGATAGATCATGATCATGGTAGTGACCTATATTCAACGTGATGATGATTTGATTTTGCACTCGGCCTTGAACAGAGGTACTAGTACGGTGTCACAATTTTTTATCATTATACTTGGACGGTGGCCAAATTCAAAATCTCATAGCGGCAAAACTTGCCGCCCACAAAATACAAAAATTTCACACGCTTCCAAATTCCTATTCTACCCCCGTGGAGATGCCGGCAAAGTCGGTTGGTGGGGGGTCTGCCCGTCATTTTTTGGATCACCACCTCCCTAGCCCAGAAACCCTCCCAAAAAAATACATTTTCTTCGAGACCACCCACCGGAACTTCCCAAGTCCCTCTCTCCCACCTCCACGACCACCGCACCGGAACATCCCCGCCGGACTTCCACAGCCTACCCGAGCCCTCGCGATCCTCGTCATCCGGCTGCACTGCCGGAGCCGCTTCATCGACGCCGTCATCAACCGGACCGGATCATCCCCGCCGAACATCGAAACCATATGCTCATCCGGCAGTCTACCGCGATCGCTTCAGCTGCGGTATCGTCCACCACCAGGAGCCGCTTCACCGGATCAGTCGTCCACCGCATCGTATCTTGCTCACCGACACCGCTGTGCATGAACCGGATCTGCTTCACCGGCGCCGTGCATGATCTAAACTCTTCTACTGTCGCTTTTCTATTGCTTGCCTGCAAGTTCTTGTTTAATCTTGGGGAACCTGCTTGTGCTAACGACGCGCTCGTTACTTTTTTGCAGATGAGATGAGTAACCATGAAGTGTAATGGCCGTCTCTCCAACCCCAAGTAGCACATGTAGCGTACTTCATCACCGGATCTATCAACCCCGGGAAGATCTGCTGTGACTCCCACGAGTGCTTCTCCTAATGTAAGTCCCTTGTTTTAGCGCCATGTTACGGGTTCGAGATGCTTGTTTGTACGAAGCTCTTTTAGTTCATTCCTAGCTATGACCGTAACACGTTGCTATTTTCTACTTCATTGCTAACTTTAAGCGATTGAACATTTTGGTTTGCATTCCTGCTACGTAGATGTAGCCATCATAACTTCTATCTTGCTCGATCGTTGTTACAAAAATTATAGGTATTATAGTAACATCCTGCTATTATTTAGTTCATGGCCAATTTTAAGTAATTGCACATGTTGGTTCGCATTCCCTGCTCTATAGCTTTTGGCATCGTAACTTCTATATTTGGTTTACATTCCCTGCTCTCGTAGATCTAGCCATCATAACTTTATCTTGCTCATAGTTGTTACAAAAATTATGGCCTGCTACTATGTTGTTTGTGCCAATTTTTTACTCCATGAACATGTTGGCTTGCATTCCCTGTACTACAGGTGATGCCATTGTTTTGTATCTAGTTCATTGTAAGCTAACAAAGTAAGGACTTAGTTTGGCATGCTATCACTCTGCTATCTAGCCTGTAGTACAAATATACTTGTCATACTACTAGATAATAATTTTGCGTGCCATCTTGTTCTTCAAAAGCTGCATTATTGACTTGTTTCTGACTTGGCATGACGCTCACATATGGAAAGCTGAACATATTGGTTTGCATTCCCTCTTATACAAGTTCACAGGTGATCCCACTATATTCTGTATCTGGTCCATCCTAAGCTCCAGCATTAACTATCCTCTATGTGTTGCTCATTACAAGTTTATATCCCGAAACATCTTGATTTGCATCCCCTTCACTATAAGTTCGGGAGTATTATTTAGTTCACGGCCAAAATGAAGTAATTGCACTTGGCACATGTTGGTTCACATTCCCTCCTCTTTAGCTTTTGCCATCGTAACTTCTATTTTTGGTTTACATTCCCTGCTCTGTAGATGTAGCCATCATAACTTCATCTTGCTCAGTCCTTGTTACAAAATTTATAGCTTTGCTACTATGTTGTTCATGCCAATTTTGTACTCCCTGAACATGTTGGTTTGCATGGGACTCGACAGTAGTAAGTCTATTTGTTTCATTCTAACATGCTTTCTGTTATATTGGCTGTTGGTATGCGGCATGCACTCTTTGTGTGCTTATTGTGCGCATTACAATGATCGTGTTGTAACGACGAAATGATGAGTTCCAAATTCTTTGGCAATCAATATTGCAGTGTCTGTGCGTTTCCATTGTTCTTTGTCTTAACTTGTAATGTCTTTGTTTCAGATATAGGTGCTGCATGGACAACTTAAAAGATTGCCGGATCGCTTCATTGTATTGCTAGGTTTAATTACCATTCAATTTCTCTGGGTTCTGTAATATTTTTTCAAAGCCTTGCAGCTGATGTAATATTTAGTTAGTTTTTATAGTTCTTTCGCGCATTTTTCTTTGGTGCTTGTGGTAAGTGAGGCTATCCGACGTAAAATCAATGCTGCGTAAATATTCTCGATATCTAAATCACGAATTCCCATCCCTTAAACGGCCCAATTAAGCGAAATCACATATGTGCCGGCAAAATCCTAAAGCGCCTTTTACGCGGGCATATAAACAGCAACTAAACGGGCTGGCCCACTTACTTATTGGGCCAGCCCACTTGATTTAATGTGGACCCCACACTTTTATTGGGCCGGCCCACTTTCTTTAAGGTGGACCCCACCACCTACTGGGCCGGCCCACTTGCTTTTGTGGTGGACCCCACATACAAAATGGGCCGGCCCTTTAAGAAGAAAGTGGGACCCACCTGTGTTTTGGCCCGGCCCACTAGCGTGTTGGGCCGGCCCACTTGCTATATTGTGGACCCCACATACTAAATGGGCCGGCCCTTTAACAGGAAGAGGGACCCACCTGTGTTTTTGGCCCGGTCCACTAGCATGTTGGGCCGGCCCACTTGCTATATGGTGGACCCCACATACTAAATGGGCCGGCCCTTTAACAGGAAAGTGGGACCCACCAGTGTTTTGGCCCGGCCCACTATCTTGTTGGGCCGGCCCACTTGCTATATGGTGGACCCCTCATACTAAATGGGCCAGCCCTTTAACTGGAAAGTGGGACCCACCTGTGTTTTTGGCCCGGCCCACTATATTGTTGGGCCGACCCACTTCCTATATGGTGGACCCCACGTACTAAATGGGCTGGCCCTTTAACAGGAAAGTGGGACCCACCGGTGCTTTTGGCCCGGCCCACTGGCTTGTTGGGCCAGCCCATTTGATCTAATGTGGACCCCACGTACTAAATGGGCCGGCCCGATAGCAGGAAAGTGGGACCCACATGCTAATTGGGCCGGCCCACTATCTTCTTGGGCCGGCCCAGTTGCTTTAATGTGGTCCCCACTTTGTAAATGGGCCGGCCCGGTACCAGGAAAGTGGGTCCCACATGTCTTGTGGGCCGGCCCTTTTGCCTGTTGACCGGTCAATCGAGTGCATTCGGCCCGGCCCACATGCTTAGTGGGCCGGCCCATTAAAGTTTTGACCAGTCAACCTTAGAGGTTAGGCCCGGCCCACGTAACTAATGGACCAGCCCAGCTATATAGTTGACCGGTCAAACTAAGTCAGCTGGCCCGGCCCGCAAACTTAATGGGCCGGCCCGCTTAAGACGTGGCAGGCCTCGTGTGGGCCTACCATCTACCACGGGGTTTCAGCCGGTTAACGCCGTTAACTGCCAGTTAACGGTGTCTGCCACGTGTCAGTTTGCATGACGTCAGCAGTCAACGGGCTCCCGGAAACACTTGGGCAACGGTCTGATTTTCCGTGGCGGAAGGGCGCCCAAGCGCGACGGACCGAAAAAATCGTCGTAGGACTTTGCCTGACGCAGTTTCCACAACAGAACCCATATCATCGGGTTAGGCCCATAGGCGACGAAAAATACCCCTTAGCGGACGATTTTGAGACGTTGTCTATCAGAACTTTTCTTGTAGTGTTATGATTGCAATGTGTTTTGTATCACAATTTATCTATGTGCTACTCTAGTGATGTTATTAAAGTAGTTTTATTCCTCCTGCACGGTGTAATGGTGACAGTGTGTGCATCCGTGTTAGTACTTGGCGTAGGCTATGATTGTGATCTCTTGTAGATTGTGAAGTTAACTATTGCTATGATAGTATTGATGTGATCTATTCCTCCTACATAGTGTGAAGGTGACAGTGTGCATGCTGTGTTAGTACTTGGTTTAGTCGTGTTGATCTTTCATGCACTCTAAGGTTATTTAAATATGAACATTGAATTGTGGAGCTTGTTAACTCCGGCATTGAGGGTTCGTGTAATCCTACGCAATATGTTCATCATCCAACAAGAGTGTAGAGTATGCATTTATCTATTCTGTTATGTGATCAAAGTTGAGAGTGTCCACTAGTGAAAGTCTAATCCCTAGGCCTTGTTCCTAAATACTGCTATCGTTGCTTGTTTACTGTTTTACTGCGTTACTACTGCTGCGTTACTACTGCTTGTTTACTGTCCTGGGCAAAGCACTTTTCTGGTGCCGTTTCCGTTGCTACTACTTATTCATACCACCTGTATTTCACTATCTCTTCGCCGAACTAGTGCACCTATTAGGTGTGTTGGGGACACAAGAGACTTCTTGCTTTGTGGTTGCAGGGTTGCATGAGAGGGATATCTTTGACCTCTTCCTCCCTGAGATCGATAAACCTTGGGTGATCCACTTAAGGGAAACTTGCTGCTGTTCTACAAACCTCTGCTCTTGGAGGCCCAACACTGTCTACAAGAATAGAAGCTCCCGTAGACATCAGATGCTCAGGTAGCGTAAGCTGCTGCTGGTCCCGTATGAACTTATCCATGTGATAGAGGGCGTAGTAGGCATCCTTGTTACTAGAAGGCGGCTTCTTGACGCAGGGAAACTTTGTTTGGTGCTTGAACACATGCTTCCCGTACCTAACATTTGGCCTCTGCATGTTGCCTTTCGCTTTGACGTAGGCATTGAGAGCATCATCAAGTACGCCCTTGACATTCGTGTAGTCCGTGGTTGACTTACCGTCCGCATCGAGGTATGTGGCCACAGAATGTTTCGGGGTTATGGAGATGAGTGTGCAGGTTTTGTCTCTGCGTAGAACACATAATGTTTAAGAACATGACGATTGAAATCTAAAAAAATCATGAGTTAAGACCGGTACGGTGAGGGGGTGACTTACTCGGGAAATACAGGCAGGAGGATGTTACACTTCTTCTGGTTCGCTAGAAAGAAGTCTTTGAGGTATCCACTCGCGACTGCCCGGTCTCCGGCGGTGGCCAAGTGGACGGCACGCATGTAGAAGGGGTCGGCTATCGTGATGTCCGGGATGTTGTGTCTAATGATCCGCATCGCCTTGCTGAGCGAGTATAGGCGAATGAAGGTGTAGTGCAGCGGATAACTGTTCAGCATGGCAAAGATGTCATCATACCGCAGGAAGATCTTCTCCGCGAAGCCACTATCGACAAAGCCATGGCCCGAGGGCACCTTGGCAATATACACTGGGTATCCATGATCTTTCTCTCTGAGACGCCGCTCCTCCATAAACTGAATACCGTCAACCAGAGATCGCATAGGACCGGGTGCAGCATCGTACAATCTTTGAATTAGCATCCGCTGACCCGACACATGCACCCTCGCCTCGATATTCGTGGGCACTGGTGGCCCGTCCTGAGCACGGATAGGTGCCGGCTGGCTGGCAGACTTGTCGTCCTTCTTTTTTCTTTTCCGTCCCTTCGGCTTTATATTTACTGGGACTGCATTCTCCTCTTCGCAAGCCTTCTTCAGTGTGTTAGGACTGATAACACTTCTCACCTCGGCTATCGGCTGAGTCTCGGTGAAGTCGGCAGCTGGAGGCGTCTCCTGAGAACAGAATAGGCGCCGCTTGTTGCAATAGGTTTTCCCCTCGGCGGCAGCTTGAGAGGGTTGGCTACTAAGATCGTAGTCCATCACCCCAAAATCGAAGTTGCAGTCTGATGTCTACGGGCGCTTCTATTCTTGTAGACAGTGTTGGGCCTCCAAGAGCAGAGGTTTGTAGAACAACAACAAGTTTCCCTTAAGTGGATCACCCATGGTTTATCGAACTCAGGGAGGAAGAGGTCAAAGATATCCCTCTCATGCAACCCTGCAACCACAAAGCAAGAAGTCTCTTGTGTCCCCAACACACCTAATAGGTGCACTAGTTCGGCGAAGAGATAGTGAAATACAGGTGGTATGAATGAATATGAGCAGTAGTAACGGCACCAGAAAATAGCTTGCTGGCGTGTAGTTGATGGTGGTAATATGGTAGCAGTAGTAACGCAGTAAAACAGTAAACAAGCAGCGATAGCAGTATTTAGGAACAAGGCCTAGGGATTAGACTTTCACTAGTGGACACTCTCAACTTTGATCACATAACAGAATAGATAGATGCATACTCTACACTCTTTTGTTGGATGATGAACACCATTGCGTAGGATTACACGAACCCTCAATGCCGGAGTTAACAAGCTCCACAATATTCAATGTTCATATTTAAATAACCTTAGAGTGCATGACAGATCAACACAACTAAACCAAGTACTAACACAGCATGCACACTGTCACCTTCACACTATGTAGGAGGAATAGATCACATCAATACTATCATAGCAATAGTTAACTTCATAATCTACAAGAGATCACAATCATAGCCTACGCCAAGTACTAACACGGATGCACACACTGTCACCATTACACCGTGAAGGAGGAATAAACTACTTTAATAACATCACTAGAGTAGCACATAGATAAATTGTGATACAAAACACATTGCAATCATAAAGAGATATAAATAAGCACTTCACTACGCCATTCATAACAGTGAACAAGTATTCTGTGAAATATAGCCTAAGAGACCCACACGGTGCACACACTGTCACCTTTACACACGTGGGACAAGGAGTCTCCGGAGATCACATAAGTAAAACTCACTTGACTAGCATAATGACATCTAGATTACAAGCATCATCATATGAATCTCAATCATGTAAGGCAGCTCATGAGATTATTATATTGAAGTATATAGGAGAGAGATGAACCACATAGCTACCGGTACAGCCCCGAGCCTCGATGGAGAACTACTCCCTCCTCATGGGAGCAGCAGCGGTGATGAAGATGGCGGTGGAGATGGCAGCAGTGTCGATGGAGAAGCCTTCCGGGGGCACTTCCCCGCTCCGGCAGGGTGCCGGAACAGAGACTCCTGTCCCCCAGATCTTGGCTTCGCGATGGCGGCGGCTCTGGAAGGTTTCTGTGGGTTTCGTCGTTCGTAATAGGGTTTTCGCGACGGAGGCTTTAAATAGGCGGAAGGGCAGCCTCGGAGGGGGCCTGGGGCCACCACACCATAGGGCGGCGCGGCCCCCCTCTGGCCGCGCCAGGGTGTGGTGTGGGGCCCCCAGGGCTTCCCTCTGGCGGCTCTCGGGTGTTCTGGATGGTTCCGGGAAAAATAGGAACCTGGGTCTTGATTTCGTCCGATTCCGAGAATATTTCGTTACTAGGATTTCTGAAACCAAAAACAGCAGAAAACAGGAACTGGCACTTCGGCATCTTGTCAATAGGTTAGTTCCGGAAAACGCATAAATATGACATATAATGTGCATAAAACATGTAGATATCATCAATAATATGGCATGGAACACAAGAAATTATCGATACGTCGGAGACGTATCAGCATCCCCAAGCTTAGTTCTGCTCGTCCCGAGCAGGTAAAACGATAACAAAGATAATTTCTGAAGTGACATGCCATCATAACCTTGATCATACTATTTGTAAACATATGTAGTGGATGCAGCGATCAAAACAATGGTAATGACATGAGTAAACAAGTGAATCATAAAGCAAAGACTTTTCATGAATAGTACTTCAAGACAAGCATTAATAAGTCTCGCATAAGAGTTAACTCATAAAGCAATAAATCAAAGTAAGGTATTGAAGCAACACAAAGGAAGATTAAGTTTCAGCGGTTGCTTTCAACTTATAACATGTATATCTCATAGATAATTGTCAACATAGAGTAATATAACAAGTGCAATATGCAAGTATGTAAGAATCAATGCACAGTTCACACAAGTGTTTGCTTCTTGAGGTGGAGAGAAATAGGTGAACTGACTCAACATAAAAGTAAAAGAATGGTCCTTCAAAGAGGAAAGCATCAATTGCTATATTTGTGCTAGAGCTTTTATTTTGAAAACATGAAACAATTTTGTCAACGGTAGTAATAAAGCATATGAGTTATGTAAATTATATCTTACAAGTTGCAAGTCTCATGCATAGTATACTAATAGTGCCCGCACCTTGTCCTAATTAGCTTGGACTACCGGATCTTTGCAATGCACATGTTTTAACCAAGTGTCACAATGGGGTACCTCCATGCCGCCTGTACAAAGGTCTAAGGAGAAAGCTCGCATTTTGGATTTCTCGCTTTTGATTATTCTCAACTTAGACATCCATACCGGGACAACATGGACAACAGATAATGGACTCCTCTTTAATGCATAAGCATGTGGCAACAATTATTATTCTCATATGAGATTGAGGATATGTGTCCAAAACTGAAACTTCCACCATGAATCATGGCTTTAGTTAGCGGCCCAATGTTCTTCTCTAACAATATGCATGCTCCAACCATTAAGGTGGTAGATCTCTCTTACTTCAGACAAGACGGACATGCATAGCAACTCACATGATATTCAACAAAGAGTAGTTGATGGCGTCCCCAGAAGCATGGTTATCGCACAACAAGCAACTTAATAAGAGATAAAGTGCATAAGTACATATTCAATACCACGATAGTTTTTAAGCTATTTGTCCCATGAGCTATATATTGCAAAGGTGAATGATGGAATTTTAAAGGTAGCACTCAAGCAATTTACTTTGGAATGGCGGAGAAATACCATGTAGTAGGTAGGTATGGTGGACACAAATGGCATAGTGGTTGGCTCAAGGATTTTGGATGCATGAGAAGTATTCCCTCTCGATACAAGGTTTAGGCTAGCAAGGTTATTTGAAACAAACACAAGGATGAACGGTGCAGCAAAACTCACATAAAAGACACATTGTAAACATTATAAGACTCTACACCGTCTTCCTTGTTGTTCAAAACTCAATACTAGAAATTATCTAGACTTTAGAGAGGCCAATTATGCAAACCAAATTTTAGCAAGCTCTATGTATTTCTTCATTAATGGGTGCAAAGCATATGATGCAAGAGCTTAAACATGAGCACAACAATTGCCAAGTATCAAATTATTCAAGACATTCTACCAATTACTACATGTAGCATTTTCCAATTCCAACCATATAACAATTTAACGAAGCAGTTTCAACCTTCGCCATGAACATTAAAAGCTAAGAACACATGTGTTCATACGAACCAGCGGAGCGTGTCTCTCTCCCACTCAAGCATTTATTCAAACAAAAACAAAAAGAAAAGCAAACAGACGCTCCAAGTAAAGTACATAAGATGTGACCGAATAAAAATATAGTTCCAAGAGAAGAAACCTGATAATTTGTCGATGAAGAAGGGGATGCCTTGGGCATCCCCAAGCTTAGACGCTTGAGTCTTCTTGAAATATGCAGGGGTGAACCACCGGGGCATCCCCAAGCTTAGACATTTCATTCTTCTTGATCGTAGTATATCATCCTCCTCTCTTGACCCTTGAAAACTTCCTCCACACCAAACTCGAAACAAACTCATTAGAGGGTTAGTGCACAATAAAAATTAACATATTCAGAGGTGACACAATCATTCTTAACACTTCTGGACATTGCATAAAGCTACTGGACATTAATGGATCAAAGAAATTCATCCAACATAGCAAAAGAGGCAATGCGAAATAAAAGGCAGAATCTGTCAAAACAGAACAGTCCGTAAAGATGGATTTTATTAGGCCACCATACTTCCTCAAATGAAAATGCCCAAATTGAATGAAAGTTGCGTACATATCTGAGGATCATGCACGTAAATTGGCTTAATTTTCTGAGCTACCTACAGGGAGGTAGACCCAGATTCGTGACAGCAAAGAAATCTGGAACTGCGCAGTAATCCAAATCTAGTATCAACCTTTCTATCAACGACTTTACTTGGCACAACAAAACACAAAACTAAGATAAGGAGAGGTTGCTACAGTAGTAAACAACTTCCAAGACACAAATATAAAACAAAGTACTGTAGCAAAATAACACATGGGTTATCTCCCAAGAAGTTCTTTCTTTATAGCCGTTAAGATGGGCTCAGCAGTTTTAATGATGCACTCACAAGAGATAGTATTTGAAGCAAAAGAGAGCATCAAGAGGCAAATTCAAAACACATTTAAGTCTAACATGCTTCCTATGCATAGGAATCTTGTAAATAAACAAGTTCATGAAGAGCAAAGTAACAAGCATAGGAAGATAAAACAAGTGTAGCTTCAAAAATCTCAGCACATAGAGAGGCATTTTAGTAACATGAAAATTTCTACAACCATATTTTCCTCTCTCATAATAACTTTCAGTAGCAACATGAGCAAACTCAACAATATAACTATCACATAAAACATTCTTATCATGAGTCTCATGCATAAAATTATTACTCTCCACATAGGCATAATCAATTTTATTAGTTGTAGTGGGAGCAAATTCAACAAAGTAGCTATCATTATTATTCTCATCAAGTGTAGGAGGCATAGTATAATCACAACAAAATTTACTCTCCATAGTAGGTGGCACCAAAAGACCACTATCATTATAATCATCATAAATAGGAGGCAAAGTATCATCAAAGAAGATTTTCTCCTCAATGCTTGGGGCACTAAAAAGATCATGAAAACCAGCTTCCCCAAGCTTAGAACTTTCTACATTATTATCAACAATGGTGTTCAAAGCGTTCATACTAATATTACTACCAGCATGCAAATAAGATTTCATAGGTTTTTTAATTTTCGCATCAAACAATCCATGTTTTAAATCAGGAAATAGAATAAGAAGCTCATTGTTGTCCATTATGCCAAACTAGTGTAAACAAGAAACAAAAAGATGCAATTGCAGGATCTAAAGGAAATAGCTTCGAGCACAAACACAATGGCGCCAGAAAAGTACTGTTACCTGGAACCGGAGTATGAGTGCCTTTTTACCTTTCCTCCCCGGCAACGGCGCCAGAAAATAGCTTGATGTCTACGGGTGCTTCTATTCTTGTAGACAGTGTTGGGCCTCCAAGAGCAGAGGTTTATAGAACAGCAGCAAGTTTCCCTTAAGTGGATCACCCAAGGTTTATCGAACTCAGGGAGGAAGAGGTCAAAGATATCCCTCTCATGCAACCCTGCAACCACAAAGCAAGAAGTCTCTTGTGTCCCCAACACACCTAATAGGTGCACTAGTTCGGCGAAGAGATAGTGAAATACAGGTGGTATGAATGAATATAAGCAGTAGTAACGGCACCAGAAAATAGCTTGCTGGCGTGTAGTTGATGGTGGTAATATGGTAGCAGTAGTAACGCAGTAAAACAGTAAACAAGCAGCGATAGCAGTATTTAGGAACAAGGCCTAGGGATTAGACTTTCACTAGTGGACACTCTCAACTTTGATCACATAACAGAATAGATAGATGCATACTCTACACTCTTTTGTTGGATGATGAACACCATTGCGTAGGATTACACGAACCCTCAATGCCGGAGTTAACAAGCTCCACAATATTCAATGTTCATATTTAAATAACCTTAGAGTGCATGACAGATCAACACAACTAAACCAAGTACTAACACAGCATGCACACTGTCACCTTCACACTATGTAGGAGGAATAGATCACATCAATACTATCATAGCAATAGTTAACTTCATAATCTACAAGAGATCACAATCATAGCCTATGCCAAGTACTAACACGGATGCACACACTGTCACCATTACACCGTGCAGGAGGAATAAACTACTTTAATAACATCACTAGAGTAGCACATAGATAAATTGTGATACAAAACACATTGCAATCATAAAGAGATATAAATAAGCACTTCACTACGCCATTCATAACAGTGAATAAGTATTCTGTGAAATATAGCCTAAGAGACCCACACGGTGCACACACTGTCACCTTTACACACGTGGGACAAGGAGTCTCCGGAGATCACATAAGTAAAACTCACTTGACTAGCATAATGACATCTAGATTACAAGCATCATCATATGAATCTCAATCATGTAAGGCAGCTCATGAGATTATTGTATTGAAGTACATAGGAGAGAGATGAACCACATAGCTACCGGTACAGCCCCGAGCCTCGATGGAGAACTACTCCCTCCTCATGGGAGCAGCAGCGGTAATGAAGATGGCGGTGGAGATGGCAGCGGTGTCGATGGAGAAGCCTTCCGGGGGCACTTCCCCGCTCCGGCAGGGTGCCGGAACAGAGACTCCTGTCCCCCAGATCTTGGCTTCGCGATGGCGGCGGCTCTGGAAGGTTTCTGTGGGTTTCGTCGTTCGTAATAGGGTTTTCGCTACGGAGGCTTTAAATAGGCGGAAGGGCAGCCTCGGAGGGGGCCTGGGGCCACCACACCATAGGGCGGCGCGGCCCCCCTCTGGCCGCGCCAGGGTGTGGTGTGGGGCCCCCAGGGCTTCCCTCTGGCGGCTCTCGGGTGTTCTGGATGGTTCCGGGAAAAATAGGAACCTGGGTCTTGATTTCGTCCGATTCCGAGAATATTTCGTTACTAGGATTTCTGAAACCAAAAACAGCAGAAAACAGGAACTGGCACTTCGGCATCTTGTCAATAGGTTAGTTCCGGAAAACGCATAAATATGACATATAATGTGCATAAAACATGTAGATATCATCAATAATGTGGCATGGAACACAAGAAATTATCGATACGTCGGAGACGTATCACAGTCCAGGTTGGCGAACATACTGTCCTCGTCCAGACCATCGTTCGGATCCTGTGCCATATGCATGTCCTCGTCGGCTGATGGCGGCACCATTGGGGTGGTCTTGCCATGGCTTGGCGCCGGCACGGCTTGGGGTGCTGTCCGTGGGGTGGTGTCGCTCGCCCCCAAACGAATCTGGCTCTTTGGCCAAACCATGGACCAATTGAAGCATTGGTGGAGGGTAAGGACCTCATCTGCGTCGGCGCCATGGGGTTGAAAGGGAGGTACCACATCGTCGTAGCCACTAAGCACCCGAACCAGTTGAATCCTATACACGTCGGGTGCCATGGGTACACCGTGTAACTGGCGGTTGGTCGGTTGAACGATTTTGGCCTTGGCAACATCGATCAACTCGCCGTTCACAAAATGCAGGAGAGTGCATGGGACATCGGCGACGGCACCCTGCGGAAAACATGTAGGGCGTTAGGGATGGCTAGCGTAGTCAAAGGCAAGGATATGGAAATCATCGGAGACGAGGGTTGGTTACCGTGATGGCGTCTAGCTCGGCTAAGGTCGAGGCACCGCCGGTGGCGGGCGTGCCACTGATGGAGTGGCCGCTTGTTGGCGCGGTGCCAGGCGGCGTATTATCCGCAGCGACGGGTGCATTGAGCTGAAGTAATGGCGCCGCGGGAGACACCAAGGTTGGCGCCGCGGGAGCCACCAAGGTTGGCGCCGCCGGAGCCACCAAGGTTGGCGCTGCGGGAGCCACCAATGTTGGCGCCACCGGAGACACCATTGTTGCCGCCTGCGGACTCACCGATGGCTCCACGTTGTGGGAGTTGCTGCCCGTGAAACTGGGAACCGGGGGAGGCCCCTTTTTTCCTCCCCTATACCACGCGTCCAGACCGGCAACCAAGGTAGGGATGATGGAGCTAAGCGTCGTGCCCACTTGGTCCTCCACTTGCTGTCGTTGCGTCCTCTGTTGGGTCTCCACGATATGTTGCACTTGTTGCCGCACTTGCTCCTGGACCAATGTCGGGATCTGCGCAACTTGTGCCTTGAGCTGTGCGACCTCCTTCTCATCGATGGTGGCCTTTTTCTCCTTTTTTCCCGACTTATAGTATTCTGACCATTTCATAGAGCATCCTTCGCCGACCACACGACCAGCCGACGTCAGCTTACTCAATGGATCCCTCTTCTTGTGGGCATTCAACGCCCTATTTAAAGGGTTGTCCCAAGGGGCACACTGCGAGGAGCTCGTGGACCCCGCGCCGCTACTAGCTTCCTTTTCACTTTCCGCAGAGATCTCCTTAGCCTACGGGAGGAACATGCATGAACCATTTAGAAATTTGGATTCATCAATAAGAATGCAACCATAAAGGAGCTAATTAAGCGGGTGCATTCCTTACCAGAAGAGCCTCAAACTCCTTCACATCCGGAGTGGTGGTGAGCTCCTTTGTTTCCGGGTCAATACGGTACCGGGCCAGGAGAAAGTTCCTGGTTTGCTTGTTTTTGTATTGCGGGAAGAGGGGCTCGAGGCCGTTCTTCACACGCTCCTCATCCGCGGCGTCCCATTTCGGTTGCGCCACCCTAAAACCGCCAGGACCAAGTTTGTGGGTGCCTAAGTTCAGTTTTCGCATGTCCTTCCCCCACTGACTAGAATCCGACGTTGACTCGCTCTCGCACTTGATCTTGAAATCAGCGTAGTCTTGCTCGGTGATCGAGGGATTTGACTCCTTGATCTTCTCGTAACTCTCACCACTATTAATCATTTTCTTCACTCGGGTCCTCCAACTAGCGAGGGCGGTGCTCATCTTCGTGAGGGCGGCATTGTGCACTTTGTTCCGCATGAGACGCTTTTCTGAGCAGTCCACCGGGAACTCGTATCGTTCGTGCAGCTTCTTGAAGAGGAGGGTGCGCAAATTCGCTCGGTCAGGATGCCTGAGGTTCTCGGTGTTGATCGAGACCGTGCTCCGGAGGATGCACCCGAGTTGGGCAGAGTACCCTTTGACTAAATCAGGGGGCGCCGTTGGATGCCCACTGGCGCTCACTTCGGTGAATGCCTGCTTCAAGGTGCTGAGCACATTCGGGCGACGCTCCCTCCGTAGCTTCTTCGGTGCGCCGGTGTCATCCTCGCCGGCACCATCCGTGGTGTCATCCTCGGCGGCACCATCAGTGGTGTCATCCTCGGCGGCATCGTCCGCTCGGTATTCTGGATCGGTGCCATCATCCTCGCCGTCGTCGCGGCGAGGTTGTGACTCCATCACCTCCATTTCATCGGTTAGCATCCAGAATGGCTTGCTACCGCTGCCGCCGGCCTCTTCGTTGTTGGCCATGTTCGAACTAAGTAGGAAAAAATGCATAAAGTTAGCGCAAGAATTCACGGAAAAATTGGGCATGACCTATGCTAATTTATGGACATATGAGTGCCCCATTTTCGCCGAAACGGAAATGATTCAACATTTCGGCGATAATGGGCAACTCTGTCGATCCCTGCACAAGAATATGACACCATATAGACATGCAAAACAATCCACCAGCTGAGCACCATGGCACATATACACCAAAAAATCCAGCTGAGCACCATAGCACATGTACACTAATTGAGCACCATAGCACATATCGACCAGCTGAGCAGCCAGTACCACCATCCAACAGCACCTAGTAGCAGCAGCAAGCTAGCAGTAGCTAGCAGCAAGCTAGCAGTAGCTAGCACCAAGCTAGCTAGCAGCAGCAAGCTAGCAGTAGCTAGCAGCAAGCTAGCAGCAGCAAGCTATAGCAGCGCTCCGGGAAGAAGACGACGACGCTTGAGCAGGTCCGCCTCCAAGTCGATGAAGGGTGCCGACGAGGTTGCAGCCACTGGAGCACCTAAACAAAGAAGCTATGAAGGTTACTGGAAGTCGTAAATAAATAAAAGAAATTTCTCTCAAGTACCAACTAAATATCTTGCACCTAAACACTACTGCTCCTAAACACTACTGCTCCTAAGCACTACTGCTCCTAAGCACCTAAACACTACTGCTCCTAAGCAGCAGCAACAATTGTGAACCTAACAGCAGCAGCAACACCTAAGCAACATCTAACAGCAGCAGCACGTAAGCAACAACCTAACAGCAGCAGCACCTAAGAAGCATCTAAAACCTAGCAACTAACAACAACCTAACAGCCTAGCAGCAGCACCAATCAACCTAGCAGCAGCACCAATCAACCTAGCAACTAATAGCAACCTAACAGCCTAGCAGCAGCAGCAAGCAAGCTAACAACCTAGCAGCAGCAGCAAGCAAAAAATACCCAATTTTACAACCCTAGCAAGCAGCAGCAGCAGCAAGCAAGCAACCTAGCAGCAGCAGCAACCAAGCAACCTAGCTCTGATCTCTGACTCTCTACATACTAGCTTAACAGCAGTAGGAGTGCTGATGCTCATACAGACACAACACTAGATATCTACTAGAGCAGCCAAATACAAACACAACACCAACTACATATTTACCATTAAGTTCTTTGATCAGCCAAATGAAGCAAGTGTGCTATTTTTATGAATAGAACCACAGAACTAGATATGAACATGCCCACATTCAAGTATGGTTTCACCTTATAGTCGAATACAAGTTCAATAATCATTAGCTATTCAGGATTTTCCTAATGTACTGTTATTTATTACACAACATAGTCATATATTCACTCAATACTGCTTGATATATCAATGTAAACTACCTTAAACAGAGAAATATCTTAAATTTGCATAGACATCTGTAGGAGTAAACACGATACACACATTTCTACAGCATCATCATGAAGCAAATTACTAGCATTTCTACAGAATCATCATGCAGCAAGCATAGGGAGGAGGAGGAGCATAGGGAGCTCACCCTGAGCAGTAGGTTGGGGAGGTGAATCGAGGGGGGAGGCGACCGCTGGCGGGGAGGTGGCGTCGAAGAGGGGGAGAGACCGTGCTGCTCCTGCTCCTGCTCCTCGGACGTGCGCGACGTGCTGCAACTCGAAGAAGGTCGCCGACTTGCTGCTCCTGCTCCGCGGTGAGCTTGAGAGGATCTGCTTGGGGGAGAGACCGTGAGGCGGGTGGGGATCGAGGGGGGGGGAGGCCGCCGGCGGGGAGGTGAATCGAGGGGTACCTGCGCGATGCCGCCGGAGTCTGTGGTCGCCGGGGTCTGCGCGCGTCGCCGGGGTCCGAGGTGAATCGAGGGAGGGGTGTCACCGGTGGGAGGTGGCGTCGGAGAGGGCGTCGCCGGTGGGAGGTGGCGTCGAAGAGGGGGAGCCGGTGAGATCGAGATCGAGGCGCCGGTGGGGAATGGGGAATGGGGATGGGGAGAAGAAGATGGTCGGGATTTGGCTAAGTCCCCGACCCCCCCTAAGCAATGGCGCACTGCTGGGGGTGCGCCACAGTGATGCTTAGCAATGGCGCACCACTAGGGGTGCGCCACTACGACTTTAGGATAGGGTCAAAAACAATTTGGCTCGTACTGTTGACAAGATCCGCACCGTACCGCAATGGCTAGCTATCTGTCCCCTGTTTGGTTTACCCTGGCCGGCCAGGTTTGAACCCTGGCGGCTCCAATTTTTTTAACTTTTTTTAAAATGATTTAACCTAGTAATAAATAGCATAATACACCAAAATAAAAGGCATAAATAATTATAATTATGTAGAATATTTAAAATACTATAGAATCTAGAAAATATCCAAAAATATAAATTATATGTCTATTTTGATCGGTACAATGTGAAGATTAACAATATGACATCCATTATTCATACAAGAAAATGATACATAATTATCTTTTCACAATCTTCTTGCCCTTCTTTCTCGCGGTTGAATAATTTAGCCCCGGAACTCCTAGACTTCTTCTCTTGAATGGACGGTCTTTAGGTAGGGTGGTCCTGCTTCTTCTTGTTGTGTATGGTTCTTCATCATCGTCGTCGTCATCTTCCATCTTCGGATCGCCGTACTGGTCAAAGTCTAGCTCGTTGGCGGCTCCATCCATTCCGATGATGCTCCTTTTGCCTCTCCTCACGACAACACGGCTGGGCTTTTGCGGGTCGGTAATGAAGAAGCATTGGTCCACTTGGGAAGCTAGTACCCATGGCTCATATTTCGCGGTGACCTTTGCGCCCGCTGGCTTGGATTTGGCTTCGGGTATAACCATGGTGGTGAAATGCCGGTCTTCTTTTATGACGTTCTTGGCCCACCTGACACGGAACATCGGCACATTCTCTCCGGCGTAGCTCAGTTCCCAGATCTCCTCGATCTTTCCGTAGTATCTCTGCTTGACGTCACCGGTGTAGGACTCCATCGTTACCCCGGAGTTCTGATAATCGCTCTTCATGTCCTTTTCCTCGGTGTAGAATGTGTAGCCGTTGATATCGTACGCCTGAAATGTCATCAAGTTGTGTTCGGCGCCCTGTGACAAGGCGAATATGAGTTTTTCTTCCGCAGAAGAATCCTCGTCTATAGGGTACGTCAGCATCTTGTCCTTGAACGACCGCGTGAAGGTTGAGTTGTGCTCTTTGATTATATCTCCGTCCGTCCTCTGTTGGCCCTGATCACTGTACGTCTTTGCGATGAAGGTTTTGTGCTCTACCACCCAAGGATCGACCACGTCTATGTGTTGTAGCGCGACTAGGTTTGCTCTTTCAAAGTCGGCGATTCGACCCTTGAAGTCGACATGCATTTCGCGGCTACCGTCGCGGTGACCCCATCCAAACGAGCTTCCCGAGATGCTGTTTACGGGCAGGCCAACGGGGTTCTCGATTTCTAGATAACTCGTGCGAAGGAGATGCACTCTTCGGTCAGAAAGCCCTTGGCTATGCTTCCGTCTGGACGTGCCCTGTTGCGAACGTACCCTTTGATGACACCATTCATCCTTTCGAACGGCATCATGCTGTGCAGGAACGTCGGCCCCAGTTGGATGATATCCTCCACGATATGTACCAGCAGATGCACCATAACGTCGAAGAAAGCGGGCGGGAAGTACATCTCAAGCTCGCACAGTATCACCACGATCTCTTCCTGTAGCCTTCTAAGTTGCCTCACGCCAACAGACTTCCGAGAGATGACGTCGAAAAAGTTGCATAGGCCAAAAAGCGTTTCACGGACGTGCGCGTCCATGATCCCACGGATTGCAACCGGAAGTATCTGCGTCATCAGCACGTGACAGTCGTGAGACTTCATCCCGCTGAACCTCTGCTTCGCTTTGTCTAGGTACCTGCTTATCTTCCCCGCGTAACCGTAGGGAAGTTTTACTCCTAGGAGATAGTCGAAAAACTGCTCGATCTCCTTCTGACTTAGAGTGAAGCATGCAGGGGGGCAGTAATATTCAATCTTTTTGGCATTTTTGCCCTTGCGACGACTTTGCGTGTCCTCCGCCTCATCATCGTCATCATCATCATCATCATCATCATTAGGGCGTCCCGCGTGAAGCTCCTCCCTGATCCCAATTGATTGCAAGTCGTACCTTGCTTTCGGCCCATCTTTGGTCTTCTCTGGCATGTTGAGGAGGGTGCCAAGCAGACTCTCGCACACGTTCTTCGTGATGTGCATGACATCAAGGCTGTGAGGCACACGGAGGATCTTCCAGTACGGCAAGTCCCAGAAAACAGACCTCGTCTTCCATACCTTAAGCAGCGGCTCCGGCGCCTTTCGTTTCTTTCCCGGCGGTGGGCACTCTTTCCAATTTTTCAATAGCTCGTCTATTTGCTCGCCGCTTCTCGTACGTGGCCGTCTTCGGGGTTCGTCTTCACCATCGAACAGATCCTTGCGTTTCCTCCATGCGTCGTCCTCGCGAAGCCACCTTCGATGTCCCATGAACACCGTTTTCGAGGACCCGGGATCTCTATCTAGCTGGCGGTACGTTGTGTCGTCCATGCACCTTACGCATGCATTGAATCCGTGGACCACCTGCCCCGCGACATATCCGTAACCGAGAAAGTCGTGCACCGTCGTGAGCAGTGCGGCTCTCATAGGGAAATATTCTTCCGCGGCGGCGTCCCACGTATTGGCAGGCGTGTCCCATAGCGTGGCTAGCTCCTCTTTCAGAAGCCCCATATACAGATTGATGTCGTTCCCTGGTTGTTTCGGCCCTTCAATTAGCATACTCATTTGAATGTACTTCCTCTTCATGCACAAC
The DNA here is from genome assembly GCF_019359855.2 of Lolium perenne. Taxonomy (NCBI): domain Eukaryota; kingdom Viridiplantae; phylum Streptophyta; class Magnoliopsida; order Poales; family Poaceae; genus Lolium; species Lolium perenne. Next base: position 330,299,171 of record NC_067245.2, read on the forward strand.
CAGGGGGGGAGGTTGTACATCCACACAAACACGGGCCAGGTGCTATGCGTGCTGCTCTGGCTGCCAAACGGATTGACTCCATCGGTGCTCGCGCCCAGCCTTATGTTCCTAGGATCGTCCCCAAATTCTGGGTACTCGAGGTTCAACGCATTCCACTGGCTAGCATCCGAAGGGTGTCTCAACATCCTGTCCTTTTTCTTTTTCTTCGGATCATCTGCGTCATCTTCTCCCTTCCTCATCTCCGCGTGCCAGCGCATTAGCTTTGCTTGCTTAGGATCCGCGAAATACCACTGCAGACGAGGAGTGATTGGAAAGTACCACACCACCTTCCGAGGAGCTTTCTTCCCCTTCTTGTACCGACTGACGCCACACTCCGGACATATGGTACACTCTGCGTGCTCGTTCCGATAAATGATGCAATCGTTCAAGCACACATGGTATTTCACATGCGGTAAATCCAGAGGACACACGATTTTCTTGGCCTCCTCGATACTAGTCGGTCATGGTGGGCATTCGGTTTTAACCGAAATTTCGGTTCGATTTCTGCGGTTTTTGAACAAATTCGGTTTTCAAAAATGGTAACCGAAATTGGCATGAAAATTTAGGAAACCGAAGATTCGGTTAACCGACAAATTCGGTTCGGTTTTCGGTTAAAACCGAATGAACCTACTCACTTGAACAAATAGTAGGCATCACCGAAGAAAGCAAATAGTGATTGACATATCAACACAAAAAGCATCAACTATGCAAGAAATCGACAAATGAGCACCAATTGTGGAGGGATGCTATTTGGTAGGCTGCGGCACTCGTGGTACAGGTGCATCACTCGTGAGCGATTAAAAGGGGTAGCTAAGACTTCGAGCGACGTGTTCTATTATGCATGCTTCACCCTATATTCAGAAAAAGCTAGTACATCAATGAATAATTTTTGGAACATCAAACGCAATTGGGCTTCTATGGAATGATCGGTATATGCACAAATTGATGGTAGGTTACTCAATTCGGTCTATTCGGTCTTGTTCGGTTGGTGGGGCTAAAAACCGAATTCTACCAAATTTAATTCGGTTAGTATAAATGGAAACCGAAAAAATAATGGTTAATGGAAAAAACCGAGATTTCGGTTAGTTCGGTTTCGGCTTCGGTTCGGTTTTCGGTTTCACAGTTTTTATGCCCACCCTGACTAGTCGGACACGTGTTACCTTTGGGAAGACGTTCCTGCCAGAATGACATGTTGTCGTTGAAGGATGTGTCGGTCATTTTGTGCTTTACCTTCATCTCCAGAGCCATGAGCGTTACTTTCAGGCGGGTATCCTCCGGCCTGCATCCTTCATACAATGGAGTAACAGCGTCTACCTCCAGTTGATCCATCTTGGCTTTCTCTCGGGCGGCAGCTCTTGCGTTACTCGTCTGCTTGAGAAGCAGCTCTTGAAGATAAGGGTCCTGCACCCAGTCCATCGACGATGGTCCATCGTCTTCATCTTCATGATCGTCATGATGACCTCCATCTTGATCTTCCTCATCATCAGGTCCAGGATCTCCTACATTGTGGTCATCATCATCTCCGGGATCTTCTACATCCTGATCATGCCCGAGATCTTCTACATCCTGATCACCTCCTTCCTTACTTCTTGTTGAATTCCCATGGACAAATTCATAATCATCTTCGTCGCCTTCCCACCGATAGCCATCCATGAAACCACGCATGAGAAGGTGGTCCCGCACCATATCGGCTTTAGGGTCCATAAGGCTCGTTAGCTTGCATCTTCGACACGGACATCTTATCTCCTTTTGGTTATTTCTAATCATCTCGGCTGTCGCGGCTTTCAAAAACCTAGCCACAACGCCTTCACTCATCATGCGGACCATGGTCGCCTGCGGATATAGAGAAAATGGATATCTTAGCATACCAAAAGAAAATTTTGGCATGACCTTCCCTAAAAATAGGACATGTATATGCGTAGTATGCCCAACATTCGCCGAAACGGAAATGAATCAACGTTTCGGCAAAATATTGGCAACTCCATCGCATTTCAAATCCCTGCAAACAAAAACACATGCAACACATGTGTGGAGGCTTCGCATATACAACACGTGTGGATCCGGAGGCTTCGCATACAACACACATGCACGTGACGCTTTTCGCGCATGCGCGATATCATCGAGCTTCGCACATAACATATGTGCATGACGTGTGTGCAAGACGATCGGAACCGGTCACACACAAAGCATAAAACCAACAAAGTTACCGATACGGCGAGACCTAGAGTGTTGGATGAGGTAAAAAGTTGAGATTGAGTAGGGTATTGAGCTAAGAAAGCTTCACCATTACTTACCTATGAAGAAAATTAAGTTTACCAACTTAATTTTGGTGAATGAAGAGGTGAAAATGAGGTGGGAAGGAGGGGCATCACGACCAGATCCAGATTTGGTGGGAGGTGGTGGTGGAAGAGTGTTTGGGGAAAGTGGGTGGCACATGTGAGTGGAGGGTTAAAAGCAGGAAATGGTCCCAGGTTAGGAGTGGCGCACCACCTAGCAGTGCGCCACTGCTAGGGTGACATAGCAATGGCGCACTGATAAGTGGTGCGCCACTGCTAAGCCTCTCATCTCTAAATGGGCTCTGGCCACCCCCTAGCAGTGGCGCACCAGCTGACATGCGCCATAGGTAACCTATGTAGCAGTGGCGCACCGACGAAGTGCGCCATTGCTAAGCCTATCATCTCTAAACGGGCTCTGGACACCTCCTAGCAGTGGCGCACCTCACCAACGTGCGCCATAGGTAAGAAATGTAGCAGTGGCGCACCCCTCTGATGTGCGCCACTACTAGGTTGGGGGAGGAGCTGGCCTCCTGTCACCACTTACTTATGGCGCACCACTATCAAGGTGTGCCACTACTACTTTTGTAACAGTGGCCCACCTTTTTGTGGTGCGCCACTGCTAAGTAGTAGTGGCGCACGGCAGTCATGGTGCGCCACTGCTGGCAGTATTACGGCTAGGCCTTTTCCTAGTAGTGTGACTGGTGGGGCTAGGCCACGTCACCCGCCACGGTGTCATTGACCAGGGTCAAAATAGAAAACATGGCAGGGGTTCCTCTGCCGGCGGAATGTCGGCGATGACGCCGCCGTTCCCGGGTATACGCGGACGGACTTCTCACACCACTCGAACTAGCACGTCACGGTGAGCATAATGGTACCAGCGCCGCCCCAAAATGGTCACCGGAGTGTGCTTGCCGGCAAGGCCGAGCGGCGGCGGACACGAGCACACACGGCTAGGGGGCTACGGGCGACGATTCGATGCAACAGGAAGCTCAGGAGATGCGTGGGCTCACCGTGAGCACGACCGGCGTGTCGGCGAGGCGAGGGGAGGTCGCAGTCACCGGGATTGCTCGACGCCGGCGTCGGAGAAGACGAGTTCGTCGGAGACGCTCCGGGGCTTCTCAGCTCAATTCCTCCCGTTTGCTGGGCATGTCGAAGGTGGTGGTGACGATGGCATCAACGGCGAGGCTCGGGGAGGTCTCCACCGACGGCAATAGTCGGAGTCCGGCGTGCTAGGGTTTTGTGATTTTTGGGGAAAAAGAAGAACATGAGCGAGGGAGGCTTCAGCCTAGTATTTAGGGTCGAGGTTGGTTGTCGTCGGTCGCGCGGTCCACAATGGCGGCCGGGACGTGGAGCTCGTCATCGCCGTGGCGGTCTCCCGTGCGTCGACGGTGGTGAAGACGGAGATGACGCTCTCCTCACTCTTATCCGCACGAAGCGGTACACGGGCTGGGCTGGGCTGCATTCGTGGGCTGCTTGCTGGGCTATGGTTTAGGCCGTGTTGGTGGGCTGCACGGCCAGGTGAGGTCCAGGTGAGCCCCTTTTTCTTCCCTTTTATTTTCTGTTTTTTATTTCTTGTTTTGAATTCTATTTTGAATTCAGATTTGGATTATTTTTTATTTTGCAAGTCTGTCTCATTTAATTCATACAAGGATTAGTCCAGGGGACTACAAAGTCTTTAGTGGTGTATTAGCAAATTTAATATGACACTATAACATTGGTTTATTATTTAGTATTTGTATTTGGATTAAATATCCATATTGACATGAATTTGAATATCATCTTGGAAATATTCAAATTATTTTCCAAATGATATTTTTCTCACTTAGTGATATGTAGAGTTTTATTTAGTATTACTTTGCAAGAGACAATTTCAAAGTAATATTTACTTATGGATTTATAATAAGAAGTGATTTAATGGCATGATTTCATGTGCTAAAATATCTCCCAGGACTTGATTTCTATTTGAGAAGTGGTCACTTGCCTATTATTTTATGTGCATCATTATGTGTTCATAAACTGGAAATTCTGCTAGAACTCCTTCCAAGTGTAGTACTATTATTATAGTTTAGTAACCCCCTAAAATACCTAGAGTAGGTACTACTCTCATCATGGTTTGGTCCTGGTTATAATGATAAGTGGTTGATCACCACACATGGGTTTTAATTATAGAATTTAGCAATAGGTGTTTCTTATGTTTCATAATTAAGCATAAGCTTTAACTAGTGAGCAATTCTAGGGTTCTAATGATATTCACCTGATGGCACATGGTTTGAATCTCAAATAGGACATAGGTTTTAAGTGTGATCACCCAAGTGATGCACAAACTAGAATTGTGGTATGGTTTAGGGTTTTACTTGTGAACATCTAATAATTCACAAGTTAGTTTGAGATATGAGCATAGGTTCTATATGTGATTTAACATTATATTACTTTGGCTAGGGTTGCTCTTCCTCACCACTCATAGGAGGGTTCAATCAATATCATTTAGATTGATATAGGGCTGAACTATACAAAGGTTTGTTACTATTCAATTATTTCTCTAATTAACATATTGAAAATAGTTTAGGGTTGCTAGTAATCTCCCTATGATTTTATGTGAGGTTTTATGTCTGCTATCCTATTAGGATTTAACTTATCCTCACATATCTCTAAAGCATGATCATGGATTAGACATGATCAACTTGTTCTTAATACCTTCTACCTCAAGTTCTTAGGGATTATGATCATTACTCAATTTATAATGATCAAGGTTTGGCTTCCTAAGGTATCTCTCATGAACTAGGTTTCTCATTTCCAAGATCAAGTATTGTCTTGATCATCTAGGGTATAATACTTCTATTTTACTTTCTTGGATGGACATAGCTATGGTTGCCTCAATAGTTTATATCCCAGGAGAATGCCTAAGATATTCACTTAGAGTTCTTCTCAAAGAATGATGATTTAATCATCTGGATATATGAATGGTTCTCTCCCTCAAATTCAAGTGTTGCCTCAACTAACTTGAGTGTAACACCATAGCTTGAGCTCTCTTATATAGGAATGGATTATTCTAGGGTTTATGGTGTACTCACAAGATCTCTTTAGGTATCTAGGCTAAGAATCCACTTGCCTAGCTTAGTTGGATTGGTCTCATTCTTACTTCATCAACTCATGGATATAGTCTTATCCCATTTGATAATAGTTCATCTCACCCCTCCATGGTGAAATGGTTTATCTCCTAATACTTTAGTTTCAAAGGTTGTCCTTGATTCTTAAATATGGAAAGCTAAGATTGGTATGAATGGTCTCTCTCATTTGGTAAGGACTTCAATACTAACCTAAGGTTAGACTCCATAGAGAATGATGTGATCATCAATATCTATGTTTAACATAACTGGTTTCTCTCTTTAGGAAATGTATTAAATAACATCCTAGGATTCTTCTTAAAGATGGTGTTGTGATCATATGGATATATACATCCAAGGTTTGCCTCAAGGTTTTTCATTGCTTCTCTAATAAATAATATAGAACTCTCAACTCTCTAGGTCTGATGTATAATAATTTGGAATAGAGAAGAATATATACTTCTAGAGTTGATCTCCTTGTCATGTTTCCAAGATTAAAGTGGAATGGTTACCATGGGGTTTATGGTAGGAACATGAGTTAGTTTAAGATATGGAAAAGATAAGTCAATAATGGTTTCTCCATTTTATTGTTACTTGACTTCCAATTAAATAGATGTTCATATGTGTGGGGACCCCGGACTAGATGTCCGAAATACCCGTTATGTATACAGTTCACGATCCCATGATCAGTGCACCGTGAACACATAACCGAACTGATATCAAAGTTACATCATCCATTACAAACGGAATATGAAAATTACAATAAGGTCACATGACCAATATTTACATAATAGCCTTGAAGGGCCTAACTTAACATCAGAATAGCAGAATCACTTCAACAGCGCAGAGTCCAAGTCATCTGCCATAACCCTACAGGCAACTGACTGGGGGAAACGTTCCTAGCTCGCATAGACGTCGTCCAATCCTTCTTCATTTGTCGAATTCCTTCAAGTCTGGCCAGGTAAATAGCTAGGGACAAAGCCGTGAGTACATTGGAATTGTACTCGCAAACCATCAAGAAGGTACTTTGCAAAAGTGCAAGACAAACAGTGCTAACTTAAGATGACAAGAGGAAAGAGGTAGTTTCTCTTGTGGATATGGTATGTAAAGAGAAGCAGTTTCTCTTGTGGATATAGCATGTAAAAGAGAAGTAGTTTATCTTGTGGATATAGCATGTAAAAGAGAAGTAGTTTCTCTTGTGGATATAGCATCCCGGCATCTTTGTAGAAGGGGATACTCAAAGGGGTTCTATGACATCTCTACATCTTTGTTGAAGAAGACACTTCAAAAGAGGTCCTATGACATCTCTATATTTTTGTTGAAGAAGATACTTCAAAAGAGTTCAACAACATGAAACCGCTAGGATGGGAGTAGCCCTTTTTTATTTCCTTCCTGACCATCTCCATATGGTCGTCAACCTTTCCCGTACCCTTCCAGTACTCCGAGAACATCTTTCTGTTTTCCTTTGTAACGCATTTCTAAAACAAAACTAGCCCCGGTTAAGTATGGCCACTCCAACCCGTCCATGACCGCGGACGCGGCTATTCGAATAGATTTTTACTCTGCAGAGTTTGCACACTTTCTCCACAACTATCCGGATACCTATCGTGTGGGCATCATCCCCGCATAACAACATATGCCACGACGGATACCCGGACATAACCTTTCGCCCATTCGACTTAGCACGGGATCCTACCCTATGGAGTATGTACCTCCCCGGCACCATGGCAGCTCACCTCACTTTGAGCGTGACTCCATCGCCACGTCAGGAGACCCATAGTGTCGTCCGGACGGGTAGCCCTGAAGGCATCCCGTTATACTATTGTCTCCACCAACGACAACCCGGATTCAGGGGTATCCTTACCCTTATATAGTTGTGCGGTGTCCCATGTTAAGAAGAATGAACTACGAGCTAAGCCCCGTCCCACCCCAGGGTAGTGTGGTTGCGCGATAAAAAGTTGGGATGGCGAACACTTATACGCAGTGCTCTTTTAAAAGCATTTTACCCACACTTCCTTTGTTTGTCAACAACCAACCATACACCACTTTCCGAAACATCAAGACCTTTCTCTTGAAACACCACTTGGGCAAGACAACATCTTCCCAAGGTTTAAAAAAAACTTATCAAAACATAAAACATCGGGGTTTCCCAACCTAAGGTTTTATTGATGAACTAAGTTTACAAAAATGACATGATGCTAGCCATCATACCACTAAGGTGGTGATCATTTGAGTGTCAAGGGGGGGGGGGGGAGCATACATGCTTAAGGTAAGCATGCATAGAGTCACATAAGGTAAACCATAAAACAAGGATCATGATGCTAGACATCATTCTACTAATGAGATGAACAATTTGGTGTCAAGGGGGTCATACATGCTTAAGGGAAGCATGCATACTGTCAATACGAGTAGATTGGTACAACAAGGGCATGATGCTAACCATCACACCACTATTGAGATGGGGTAATTTGGGGTAACAAGAAGCTCACATACTTAAAGTAAGTACGCAAGGCACTACAAGAAAAGTTCTGATAGACAACGTCTCAAAATCGTCCGCTAAGGGGTATTTTTCGTCGCCTATGGGCCTAACCCGACGATATGGGTTCTGTTGTGGAAACTGCGTCAGGCAAAGTCCTACGACGATTTTTTCGGTCCGTCGCGCTTGGGCGCCCTTCCGCCACGGAAAATCGGACCGTTGCGCAAGTGTTTCGGGAGCCCGTTGACTGCCGACGTCATGCAACCGACACGTGGCAGACGCCGTTAGCGCGATTAAGCTGCGTTAACCGTGAAACCCCGTGGTAGATGGTAGGCCCACACGAGGCCTGCCACGTCTTAAGCGGGCCGGCCCATTAAGTTTGCGGGCCGGGCCAGCTGACTTAGTTTGACCGGTCAACTATATAGCTGGGCTGGTCCATTAGTTACGTGGGCCGGGCCTAACCTCTAAGGTTGACTGGTCAAAACTTTAATGGGCCGGCCCACTAAGCATGTGGGCCGGGCCGAATGCACTCGATTGACCGGTCAACAGGCAAAAGGGCCGGCCCACAAGACATGTGGGACCCACTTTCCTGGTACCGGGCCGGCCCATTTACAAAGTGGGGACCACATTAAAGCAACTGGGCCGGCCCAAGAAGTTAGTGGGCCGGCCCAATTAGCATGTGGGTCCCACTTTCCTGCTATCGGGCCGGCCCATTTAGTACGTGGGGTCCACATTAGATCAAATGGGCTGGCCCAACAAGCCAGTGGGCCGGGCCAAAAGCACCGGTGGGTCCCACTTTCCTGTTAAAGGGCCAGCCCATTTAGTATGTGGGGTCCACCATATAGGAAGTGGGTCGGCCCAACAATATAGTGGGCCGGGCCAAAAACACAGGTGGGTCCCACTTCCCAGTTAAAGGGCTGGCCCATTTAGTATGAGGGGTCCACCATATAGCAAGTGGGCCGGCCCAACAAGATAGTGGGCCGGGCCAAAACACTGGTGGGTCCCACTTTCCTGTTAAAGGGCCGGCCCATTTAGTATGTGGGGTCCACCATATAGCAAGTGGGCCGGCCCAACATGCTAGTGGACCGGGCCAAAAACACAGGTGGGTCCCACTTTCTGTTAAAGGGCCGGCCCATTTAGTATGTGGGGTCCACAATATAGCAAGTGGGCCGGCCCAACACGCTAGTGGGCCGGGCCAAAACACAGGTGGGTCCCACTTTCTTCTTAAAGGGCCGGCCCATTTTGTATGTGGGGTCCACCACAAAAGCAAGTGGGCCGGCCCAGTAGGTGGTGGGGTCCACCTTAAAGAAAGTGGGCCGGCCCAATAAAAGTGTGGGGTCCACATTAAATCAAGTGGGCTGGCCCAATAAGTAAGTGGGCCAGCCCGTTTAGTTGCTGTTTATATGCCGGCGTAATAGGCGCTTTAGGATTTTGCGGGCCGGCACATATGTGATTTCGCTTAATTGGGCCGTTTAGGGGATGGGAATTCGTGATTTAGATACTGAGAATATTTACGCAGCATTGATTTCTGTCGGATAGCCTCACTTACCACAAGCACCAAAGAAAAATGCGCGAAAGAACTATAAAAACTAACTAAATATTACATCAGCTGCAAGGCTTTGAAAAAATATTACAGAACCCAGAGAAATTGAATGGTAATTAAACCTAGCAATACAATGAAGCGATCCGGCAATCTTTTAAGTTGTCCATGCAGCACCTATATCTGAAACAAAGACATTACAAGTTAAGACAGCAACAATGGAAACGCAAAGACACTGCAATATTGTTTGCCAAAGAATTTGGAACTCATCATTTCGTCGTTATAACAAGATCATTGTAATGCGCACAATAAGCAAACAAAGAGTGCATGCCGCATACCAACAGCCAATATAACAGAGCATGTTAGAATGAAACAGCAGACTTACTACTGTCGAGTCCCATGCAAACCAACATGTTCAGGGAGTACAAAATTGGCATGAACAACATAGTAGCAGGCTATAAATTTTGTAACAAGGACTGAGCAAGATGAAGTTATGATGGCTACATCTACAGAGCAGGGAATGTAAACCAAAAATAGAAGTTACGATGGCAAAAGCTAAAAGAGGAGGGAATGTGAACCAACATGTGCCAAGTGCAATTACTTCATTTTGGCCGTGAACTAAATAATACTCCTGAACTTATAGTGAAGGGGATGCAAATCAAGATGTTTCGGGATATAAACTTGTAATGAGCAACACATAGAGGATAGTTAATGCTTTGGAGCTTAGGATGGACCGGATACGAATATAGTGGGATCACCTGTGAACTTGTATAAGAGGGAATGCAAACCAATATGTTCAGCTTTCCATATGTGAGCGTCATGTCAAGTCAGAGAAACAAGTCAATAATGCAGCTTTTGAAGAACAAGATGGCACGCAAAATTATTATCTAGTAGTATGACAAGTATATTTGTACTACAGGCTAGATAGCAGAGTGATAGCATGCCAAACTAAGTCCTTACTTTGTTAGCTTACAATGAACTAGATACAAAACAATGGCATCACCTGTAGTACAGGGAATGCAAGCCAACATGTTCATGGAGTAAAAAATTGGCACAAACAACATAGTAGCAGGCCATAATTTTTGTAACAACGGCTGAGCAAGATAAAGTTATGATGGCTAGATCTACAGAGCAGGAATGTAAACCAAATATAGAAGTTACGATGCCAAAAGCTATAGAGCGAGGAATGCGAACCAACATGTGCAATTACTTAAAATTGGCCATGAACTAAATAATAGCAGGATGTTACTATAATACCTATAATTTTTGTAACAACGGCGAGCAAGATAGAAGTTATGATGGCTACATCTACAGAGCAGGGAATGCAAACCAAAATGTTCAATCGCTTAAAGTTAGCAATGAAGTAGAAAATAGCAACGTGTTACGGTCATAGCTAGGAATGAACTAAAAGAGCTTCGGACAAACAAGCATACGAACCCGAACATGGCGCTAAAACAAGGGACTTACATTAGGAGAAGCACTCGTGGGAGTCACAACAGATCTTCCTGGGGTTGATAGATCCGGTGATGAAGTACGCTACATGTGCTACTTGGGGTTGGAGAGACGGCCATTACACTTCATGGTTACTCATCTCATCTGCAAAAAGTAACGGCGCGTCGTTAGCACAAACAGTTCCCCAAGATTAAACAAGAACTTGCGGGCAAGCAATAGAAAAGCGACAGTAGAAGAGTTTAGATCATGCACGGCGCCGGTGAAGCAGATCCGGTTCATGCACAGCGGTGTCGGTGAGCAAGATACGATGCGGTGGACGACTGATCCGGCGAAGCGGCTCCGGTGGGGTGGACGATACCGCAGCTGAAGCGACTGCGGTAGACTGCTGGATGAGCATATGGTTTCGAGGTTCGGCGGGGATGATCCGGTCCGGTTGATGACGGCGTCGATGAAGCGCCTCCGGCAGGCAGCCGGATGACGAGGATCGCGAGGGCTCGGGTAGGCCAGGGAAGTCCGGCGGGGATGTTCCGGTGCGGTGGTCGTGGAGGTGGGAGAGAGGGACTTGGGAAGTTCCGGTGGGTGGTCTGAAGGAAATGTAGATGTTTTGGGAGGGTTTCCTGGGCTAGGGAGGTGGTGATCCAAAAAATGACGGCAGACCCCCCACCAACCGACTTTGTCGGCATCTCCACAGGGGTAGAATAGGAATTTGGAAGCGTGTGAAATTTTTGTATTTTGTGGGCGGCAAGTTTTGCCGCTATGAGATTTTGAATTTGGCCACCGTCCAAGTATAATGATAAAAAATTGTGACACCGTACTAGTACCTATGTTCAAGGCCGAGTGCAAAATCAAATCATCATCACGTTGAATATAGGTCACTACCATGATCATGATCTATCTTCTGGACAGAGATCCAGTGCCCCCACGTTCACAGGGCACAACGTGACCTGAGGCTTCCCATCCACCATTCGTTTCAATCCAACGGCAAGGAAAGCAACAGCGTGACCTGATTAATTTCTGCTGAGCTGAAGAGCTGCTGTGTTCTCTCGAACCTGAAGAAATAGAGAAGGGAACAGAAGATGATTTAGGTTCCGAGCGCATCTGTCCGGGCCAAAAATGTATCTGGTACAAACTCCAGCGGGACGACGCATAGTGGATCGGGCCGTTCGCAGCGACGCAAACATGCCCAAATATGTGTCTCGGATCCGTCGCGCGGACGCTGCGTGGACGCGTAAAGTGTCCGCTCGCGTCTCGGCGAACGTTTCGTCGGGCCCGCTTTGGCGGTGACCCGGCGTCGATGCGTTTTCTCGGCGGCGCCGCTTCGGCGATGCGGTCGCGTAAAATGGCGATGCCTCGGGTGGCACGCGTCGTCACCTACCTCTGCGAATGGCGATGCCACGTGTGCAGCGGCCGTCGCGTGCCTCCGACCTATATAAACAGGAGCGTACGCATATCATCTCCTCCCACACTAAACCCTAGCCGCTGCCACTCAACCTCCTACTGGGTTTTGTATAGAACTAGAACGCATAATTTAATCTCAAGTTTGATGTGCCCTGTGAACGTGGGGGCACTGGATCTATGTCCCTATCTTCTTAATCCCAATCAAAAATGTGTTCGAAATATTTCAGGATTGGTGGGAGATTTTGCCGCCCGACTGAGATTAAATTAAACCACGCGTTCGACAATTCAAACTTCAGACCAAGGCTATGATACCATTTAAGTTCGAACTGATTGAAAAAGGCTATGCAATTAATTTATATAACATCCACAGGAACAACTACCAAGTTGATCCCAACCGCAGATAAATGCATCCACCAACAAAAGTAAGAACGGTGCCTTATTCTAAGGAAACATTTCACAAGACCAATGTACTCACTATGTAGTGTTCATCTCCAATTATCTATGGCATTTTCTAAGTCTTTGGGAGATTATAACGAACTTGATTGGCCTCGTGCAATAGGGCATCACATGCTTCTAATCTCGATCTCAACATGTTAACTTTTGTTCTTAGCATAGCTGTTGCAACTCGTTCTACTTGGAGTTGTTCCTCCAAAACTTGAGCAGAGAAAGACTTGGACTTGGGCTTCAAAACCCAGCATTTCGCAGGAAAGAGATATCTTTATCTTTCCCATGTTTTGCCATCTCGAATTTCATATTAGCATGACAAGTTTTGAGTTGTGTAAAAAGAAAAGTTATTACAGAGAAAAATGCAGATGGTAGATTTAATGTGTACGAACTACTTTTAATCATACAAGTTGGCATGCCTGACTATAATAAGGACCGTCTATCTTGCTAGCAGGCATAATTATTAAGGTATTATTAATGGGCTACCATGTTCATAGTCTTCGAAGAAATAGCCTTTATTGCATTACGAGCAGAAAACAGTTCACACGTGCGCTCAGATTCAAATTTTCAGCATGCAGCCGATTTATGGTTTAATTGAAGTACACATCATTATATTATTTCACACAAAACACAGCAGCCACATGGAACATATCTAATTTTAGTACAACAACAAAATTTGCAATTATTACAGACCAGGAAATTTTGAACGAAATTTTGAGCAGTAATTAATTACAAAGCATTGGCATCAAGATCCACTTGATCGAACAACGTAATCAAAGTTTATTTAGACACCTTCAATTCCCGGACACATCACAAGCGGCTTACCATGACAAGTGCATAGGAGATTCTTTAGAACATTTTCTGTCAAAGTTTGCCTATTTTTCAATTCATGTATCTCTTGGCGTGTTTTGGCAATTATTTCATCAGCATCTTTGTTTTCCCGCCCAAATATATCAACTGCCTCTTGGAGTGCATCCCCCAAATCTCTTTGTGCCGGATTAAGTTGAGCAATAGATACCATGGGCCTATGCGAGCAATATGCACTCTCACTGCTGCTTTGTGAAACATCAATACTTGAGGCATTGGCCCTTGCTTCTGGCTTTGTAGCTTTATTTGAAGCCTGAAATTTAGATAAAACAAGTTACAACATCATATGATGCAATAAAAGACCTCCAATTTCAAGAGCATCATTGAGCTGATATAACATAGCAAGCAATCCAAAATAGAGCCTCGTACATCTATTTCTTCCGGAACGGTTGGTGTCTTGGACTCGGTGGACCAATGAGAGCACGTGCCACTTTATCCTTTGTTGCTCGTGAAATGACCGCAACACTTGATAAATGGGTTGTCCCTACTGACATTACAGCTTTGTTTGCAGGCTGAAACTAAGACAAAACAAGTTAAAATGCAATACAATACACGGCAAACATGTATCATTTAATCTCAGCCGTTCTTTTGTTTTACTCAAGAAAACATTTTTTATTTTGGGAGTTTATAGAAGCACAAGCCATCGTCTACATTGGCACTGTGTTATGAAAAATATCATCTTCATCGTACATGGTTATGTGAAGATATTGATATATAATTCTGTGCTAGGAAAACAAATAGCAATTACTATGTTACAAGAACCATCTTCAAGCTCAAAGATACTAAGTTCATTGGTCCACCAACCAAGGCTGATAAAATATTATATATTAATTTAGTACTAATATTTCGTATTTACTCATATTAAGGTCTAACTTTTTTCCCCATGACAACCCAGTTTTGATATAAAATCTAACGGTGGCCATGTGTGGGTCACATAAAAAGTATTGAGGTAGTAAATTTATACATAGATATTGGATAATGTATTTTAAATTTCAAAAAATATGGTAGAAATATATAAATTAGATAGTCTTGCCGTGCAATATGCATGCCGCAAAAGGTAAGATAGATCCTTAAAAATTCTCGACTCTAATCACAAAAATATACATAATCCTAATGGGGTGTCCATGAAAAAGTTTTGTCACTTTCGTATTAGGGTATACTTCTATTTCATACTGACTAAAAAACTTAATTATAATGAACTCACATATTACTCCTTCCATTACTTCTTTTAGGGTGTATTAGTTTTTCAAAAGCCAAACTTTAGGCTTTGTGACTAATTTTAGCAAAAAATAATAATTATCAACATCAAATAAAATATGGAAATATATTTTAAAATTATATATGTCGTGACGTGCAAAGCACGTGCTACTTACTAGTAGATTACTAGAAAATGAATGAAGCAATTGAACATGGAGCGTATTATATAAATAGCCAGATCATTTGAATATGGATATACCACATCATGTCAATGGGACTCAGAAAAACAAAGCTAGACATTTAAACAAGTAATATAACTATTTTTTCACAATGTTTCAAGTAGAATAGGAAGCAAGGTTAGGAATAAAGCAATCATGTTTCAAGTAGAATATGAAGCTAGGTTAGGAATAAAGCAATCATGTTTCAAGTAGAATAGGAAGCTAGGTTAGGAATAAAGCAATAAAAAAACACGAAGTGCATCATTTCAGCTAGGATCATTTCTATCAAACTTCATGCACTAGCCATGGAACAACAGGCAAACTCAATGAAGCAACAGGCAAAAAATTAACATAATAGAATTTTAGGACTTGTTTAACATAGCCAAATCATGTAACTTATACCTGTGCATGCCGGATGCCGAGATGGGTCAAAGGCGTGTGCAATGTTCCATATGGTCATTGTTTATATTTTATTAGATTCCATTAGGCAACTTAGGTAGTGCAACATACAGAAAATGATGCAATTGAACTACGCACAGGAGGTAAATTAACATTCCAAAAAAAACAGGGAACTTACGTGAGCTTTTTTTTGAGTCACACGGACCTCATCAGGTACTTGGGCGAGAAGAACTCGGTGCCACACTCGTTTCTCCTCTCGCATGAAGGAGAGGCCAATTATGTAAGAAACAGGATCCAAGATATAGAAGTTTGCATTAAGCAATATACAAAAAACAGCAGGTACTTACATGATTATAGGCGAGCTTTACTCTACGTTTACGAGTGTAAGATGTGCCTCGCCGCACGTGTAATAACAACAAACGATTCTGAGTCAAGGATTTGCTATAATTAAATTGACACCAAACAGTAGTAGAAACATTATGACGTGCATAAACATGTAATACAGGATCGCAGAAAGATATCAAACATGATGTAACTAGAGCAGTAGCCTACGGCCAAATAGTGAGAAATTGTAATCGTGTCAAAGGTGGACTTGTATAGCCTACCCCAACTTGTTTGGGAATAAAGCTTTGTTGTTGGTGGTGTTGTTGTTGTTGTCAATCGTGGACATGTAGAGCATTCAACGCTCATGATTGGTGGCTCATATTTTGTAGAGTTTCAGCGAATGGGTGGGTTAGGTCACTCAGACCACGACACTCTGTATTTATATCATCTGAGTTAGGGTTACAATACCACTGGACATGGGCCTCTATGGGCCTCACACTGGATACAATATTACTACAGCGCTACTACTAAACTCACTCATGGTCCAACACACCCCCTCAAGATGATCATGGGTAAACAACCATGGCCATCTTGCAACAACATGACACATATGACAACTACGAGTAATGAACTTTCAGCATAACTCCTAGGATACATGACAGCATTGCACTTTTCATCATCTTGTCATCTCGATTCATCTCTTCATCAGCAGCGAAGACATCCAGCTTCAACCATCTGGGATACGAACAACTCCTAACCATACACATCCTCAACAACCTCGGCTGCCTCACCACACAAGTTCCGCAGAACCATCCACACTCGCCTCAATGTCCTCAGCCTCTCTTCTCCACTCTGCCCGGCCACTGACCTCTTCCGTCTCTCCCACAAACCCCCAGCCAACTCCTGCCTCAACCATCCACTCCTCAAGCACCCATGCCTATCCCCCGGTCAGGCCTCAACCAGTCTCACCTCAGGCACGCATGCCTTTCCCCTGGACATATCCACAACCATCACCATCACCACTAAACCGCAGCCTCATCAACTCCATCACGACTCAATCGCAGCCTCATCAACTCCATCACAACATATCCTCACAGCCTCACATCTCCATTTTCTCCTCACTTCCACTCGGATGGCGCCTCGTCTGCGCGCCCTGGCCAACCTGGCAGATCGCACCTGGCCACATCGACCGGCTCGCGCTGGTCAACGTCCAGCACCAACCTCCGGCTCCGCCCTGCGCTCAAAGGCTCGGCCCACTCCGCACACCTCCAACATCTCCCCCTCGCACGGATCCAGATCTCTCTGCCACGGACTCACTTCCTCTTCTCTCCTTTCTAAACCAAAACGATCTTGACCCTCTTCTTTGTCCCCGCGCGAGCAGCCGCCGATCTCACACAACTCGCATCGCTGTGTGTGATAGCCGCAACCCACGCAGAGCACCTGACGCGGCCTCCCGCCGCCTGGATTTCTACATCTCAACGGTGGTTTTTGTGGTCAAAGGAAGAACTTGTATGGTACTGTTTGGGGCGGCTAGCACTAGCAGGAAGGAAACCTAGGCTCTGATACCATGTAGAGTTTCAGCAAATGGGTGGGTTAGGTCACGGAAAAAAATACTTATGCGTCGTGTTTAAATCTAATGTATGAGGTTGTTACAAACGAAAGCACTTGTAAGTTAAAAATATACTAGCACGAATTCAGAAATACGATCAGCTGCAATACTCCTAACGAGAACAAAACGCGCGAGGGATGTCCGGTTACCTATTTACGGGCGGCGTTTAGACGTGTTCCGCGTTCTTACGGGTGACGCGGAGGTCGGCGAGGGGACTGCTGTTGCGGTGGGTGCCGGGGAAGCAGATCTTGGGGGGTCGGAGAAGGACATGCTGGGCGGTCGATGAAGTGTTCAGCGCGCCGGCCGAAGTAGAAGGTCGGTGAAGCAGATGATGTGCAGTGCACGGGGACGTCGGTGTCGGCGAAGCTGGTCAGGTGCGGTGGTCGATAGAGTCGGCGAACGAGATACGGTGCGGTGGACGCTGGAGTAGGTGCAGATCAAGCGGATAGGGCAGCCTCGAGGTTTGAAGCCGTGGCAGCTTGAACGGCGAAGTGCGGCGGTGATTTTCCGGTGCGGCGGCCGTGAAGGTGGGAGGTAGGTAAGAGGAGCGGTTTCTCTGAGGGCTTGCGGGCGAAACTAGGGCGAAGTTGGGCGATAGAGGAGAAAAAGGGAATTTCGCAGTCCTTCTTTTGAGGGAAAAAAATATTCGCAGATCTGAAACTTTGCGGCGCGAGATATTTGGGCGTTGGCGGGGAATTTTACCGCTCGATGAGATTAAATTTTGCCTGCAGTAGGTAATAATAATAAATAGTAGGCCCTACTAGTACTACACATCGGGGATCCAAGTCTGTTCAGGAATCCAAGGGGGTCGAGGTAGAGGAATCCATTATGTGAATCCGCATTTCAAAGTGTCCAAAAATTCTAAACTGAAATTTTACATGTATATCTAGACATTTTATGTTGGTACATAAGTTTTTTTTTTAAAAAATGTGGCTCCTGTAAAAAAGACAAATTTTGATGCTGTAACACGACTACGTACATTTTTTGCCTTTTTTGTACACACCACACAAAATGTTGTTTTTCCACGAAAACTTATGAACGAACATAGGATGTCACAATGTATACCAAAAAAATTATGTCAGATTTTTTTAACATTTATATAATTGTTTTTTTATTATTTTCAATAATCGGTGCATATGCACGTGTGTGCCAAAACGCCACCTCCAGGGGCTAGGAGTTTCTAAACTTCTTATGGCACATCAAATAAAATGTTGTTCAATCAATAATAATAATGTGCTTATGATTGTTACTCCCTTCCACCATTAATAAAGTCCACATCGGTCTCGTGTCAAACTTTGACTCGAGATTTAGGTACCCACATGATAGTGCTAGTATCATAGCTAGTATCATACGCATTGGTCCCACAAAACTGCTGATGTGGCAGCTAATTAAGTAGGAGAGAGGAGATTAGTGTAACATAGGTAGATATTGTATCATAGCGCAAACAACCGAGATACATGCTTAGGGTTAGGGGTAGATACATGATTTTTCTGGTTTGAATATGTCTAGACCTTATTTATCAACTTAATTGAATGCTTACTATATAACATAAGAAGACCTTGTTTTTTTATTTTGTTTTTTAATTTTTATACGGATTTGAATCTTGGTCAAATCCTAGGTTTCACCAAGATTTGAATAAGTTTAAAACATGAATATGAAAAAGTAAGCATGCATGTATGCTTCATAATTAATCACTTCAAAATGAAGCTCTTGGGAGGGTTTTTGAAATTTCCATGTTTGAAACCAAAAACCACATATCATCATGCTTGACTTCATGAGACAGAGTTTAGGTTAGGGGGTAGATACATGATTTCTCTGGTTTGAATATGTCTAGACCTTGTTTATCAACTTAATTGAATGCTTACAATATAACATAAGAAGACTATGTGCCTTGGTTTTTCATTTTGTTTTTTTTTAAATTATGCCCATTTGAATCTTTGTCAAATCCTAGGTTTGACCATGATTTAAACAAGTTTAAAACATGAATATGAAAAAGTAAGCATGTATCCTTCGTAGTCACTCCAAAATGAAGCTCGATCTTGAGAGGGTTTTTGAAATTTCCATGTTTGAAACCAAAAAACCACATACTTATCTTCATGCTTGACTTCATAAGACATAGTTAATTAGGGGTTAGGGGTAGCTTGATACATGATTTTTCTGGTTTGAATATGTCTAGACCTTATTTATCAACTTAATTGAATGCTTGCTATATGACATAAGAAGACCTTGGTTTTCATTTTTTATACCCATTTGAATCTTGGTCAAATCATAGGTTTGACCAAGATTTGAACAAGTTTAAAACATGAATATGAAAAAGTAAGCACGTACGTATGCTTCTTAGTCACTCCAAAATGAAGCTCTTGGGAGGGTTTTTGAAATTTCCATGCTTGAAACCAAAAACCACTTCTCTTCATGCATGCTTAACTTCATAAGACAGAGTTTAGGGTTAGGGGGTAGATACATAATTTCCTGGTTTGAATATGTGTAGACCTTGTTTATCAAAATAATTGAATGCTTACTATATAACATAAGAAGACCTTGTGTTTTTTTGAATTTTTATACCCATTTGAATCTTGGTCAAATCCTTGGTTCCACCAAGATTTGAATAAGTTAAAAACATGAATATGAAAAAGTAAGCATGTATGCTTCTTAGTCACTTCAAAATGAAGCTCTTGGGAGGGTTTTTGAATTTCCATGTTCGAAACCAAAAACCACATATCTTCATGCTTGACTTCATGAAACAGAGTTTAGGGTTAGGGGTAGATACATGCATGATTTTTCTTGTTTGAATATGTCTAGACCTTGTTTATCAACTTAATTGAATGCCTACTATATAACATAAGAAGACCTTTTTGTTTTTTTTTGAATTTTTATACCCATTTGAATCTTGGTCAAATCCTAGGTTTCACCAAGATTTGAATAAGTTTAAAACATGACTATGAAAAAGTAACCATGCATGTATGCTTCTTAATTAATCACTTCGAAATGAAGCTCTTGGGAGGGTTTTTGAAATTTCCATGTTTGAAACCAAAAACCACATATCTTCATGCATGCGCTTGACTTCATGAGACAGAGTTTAGGGTTAGGGGTAGATACATGATTTCTCTCGTTTGAATATGTCTAGACCTTGTTTATCAACTTAATTGAATGCTTACTATATGACATAAGAAGACTATGTGCCTTGATTTTTTTTAAAATTTTGCCCATTTGAATCTTGGCCAAATCCTAGGTTTGACCATGATTTAAACAAGTTTAAAACATGAATATGAAAAATTAAGCATGTATCCTTCGTAGTCACTCCAAAATGGAAGCTCTTGAGAGGGTTTTTGAAATTTCCATGTTTGAAACCAAAAAACCGCGTACTTCTCTTCATGCTTGACTTCATAAGAGAGAGTTTGGGATAGGGGTAGCTTGATACATGAATTTTCTGGTTTGGATATGTCTAGACCTTGTTTATGAACTTAATTGAATGCTTACTAGATGACATAAGATGACTATGTGCATTGGTTTTTCATTTTATTGTTTTTTCTTTTGATTTTTTATGCCCATTTGAATCTTGGTCAAATACTAGGTTTGACCATGATTTAAACAAGTTTAAAACATGAATATGAAAAATTAAGCATCTATCCTTCTATTAGTCACTCCAATATGTAGCTCTTGGGAGGGTTTTTTGAAATTTCCATGCTTGAAACCAAAAACCACTTCTCTTCATGCATGCTTGACTTCATAAGACAGAGTTTAGGGTTAGGGGGTAGATACATGATTTGTCTGGTTTGAATACGTCTAGACCTTGTTTATCAACTTTAATGATTACTATATGACATAAGAAGACTATGTGCTTTGGTTTTTCATTTTTTGTTTTTTCTGAATTTTTATGTCCATTTGAATCTTGGTCAAATCCTAGGTTTGACCATGATTTAAACAAGTTTAATAAAACATGAATATGAAAAATTAAGCATATATCCTTCTTAGTCACTCCAAAATGTAGATCTTGGTAGGGTTTTTGAAATTTCCATGTTTGAAACCAAAAACCATGACTTCTCTTCATGCATGCTTGACTTAATTGAATGCTTACACTATATGACATAAGAAGACTATGTGCCTTGATTTTTTTTAAAATTTTGACCATTTGAATCTTGGCCAAATCCTAGGTTTGACCATGATTTAAACAAGTTTAAAACATGAATATGAAAAATTAAGCATGTCTCCTTCGTAGTCACTCCAAAATGGAAGCTCTTGAGAGGGTTTTTGAAATTTCCATGTTTGAAACCAAAAAACCGTGTACTTCTCTTCATGCTTGACTTCATAAGACAGAGTTTGGGGTTAGGGGTAGCTTGATACATGAATTTTTTGGTTTGAATATGTCTAGACCTTGTTTATCAACTTAATTGAATGCTTACTAGATGACATAAGATGACTATGTGCATTGGTTTTTCATTTTATTGTTTTTTTTAATTTTTATGCCCATTTGAATCTTGGTCAAATCCTATGTTTGACCATGATTTAAACAAGTTTAAAACATGAATATGAAAAATTAAGCATGTATCCTTCGTAGTCACTCCAAAATGAAGCTCGATCTTGAGAGGGTTTTTGAAATTTCCATGTTTGAAACCAAAAAACCACGTACTTCTCTTCATGCTTGACTTCATAAGACAGAGTTTAGGGTTAGGGGTAGATACATGATTTGTCTGGTTTGAATACGTCTAGACCTTGTTTATCAACTTTAATGCTTACTATATGACATAAGAAGACTATGTGCATTGGTTTTTCATTTTTCTGATTTTTTTTTATTTTTGATGCCCATTTGAATCTTGGTCAGATCCTAGGTTTTACCAAGATTTAAACATGAAAATGAAAAGGGAAGCATTTATCCTTCTTAGTCACTCTAAATGAAGTTTTTGGGAGGTTTTTGAAATTTCCATGTTTGAAACCCAAAACCACTTCTCTTCATGCTTGACTTCATAAGACATAGTTTAGGGTTAGGGGTACATACATGATTTGTATGTTTTGAATATGTCTAGACCTTGTTTATCAACTTGAATGCTTACTATATGACATAAGAAAACTACGTATGTGCTTTGGTTTTTCATTTTTCTGTTTTTTTTTGAATTTTCCGCCCATTTGAATCTCTGTCAAATCCTAGGTTTGACCAAGATTTAAACAAGTTTAACACGTGAAAACGAAAAGGTAAGCATGGATCCTTCTTAGTCACTCCAAAATGTACCAATTGATAGATGTGTTAACTTTGCTTCATGGAAAAAATAATGTCATGTAAATGAGTTAACTTGGATTTCCTACCCTTGAATCCATAGGAAACTTTGTTCTAATGCACTATAATAATCAACCGAGTTTTTACACCAACAGGTCTGTCACTTACGTGTGGTGCCCATGCGTGAGGTCCCACACTTCGGTGAGCACAAGTCACGTGCAATAGGTACGCAAACTCCCAGCCATTTTCTTTGTCAAGAGAAGACGCATCAGGATGCGTATTGGAAGTCTCTGGGTCCTTCAGGATCCTTCGGTTGTCCCTCTCACAAAAAAAAAAATCTCTCTCATTCTCGGCCTCGCTCGACTCGCTCGCTCGCTCGCTCGCACCTCCCCGCTCACCGACAAACCCTGCACAACAGTCAACATCATCACCCGAAAAAGGGAAGACACCATAATGCTCTCCCTCCTTCTTCTCTCCTTCCGAGTGATCCCTCTTCCTCCGAGTTTCACTCGACGGGCAAACACATATGTGCTGCATAGTAGAGTAATAATAAAAAAGGTACGTAAAAAAATCGACCTACGAATCTATAATTAAATAGGTTAAACTAGGGTTTTGCCCAGTACTACAGATCAAGGTTCAAAAAAATCCAACTACGGGGTTCGAACAACCCCATTTCTAATCAAAGAATTTTTTCGACGTCATCCAAATGGCCTCAAACTATAGCATGGGCGGATCCAGACTATAGCCATGGGGCAGCCGCCCCACTCAATTTTCGAAACCTTGTACTTAGAAATATGTTAAGCTAAAGGCTGGTTTGCCCGCACTTAGAAATGATATTTGCATCACTTATCATATGTTTGCCCATTTGAATCTTGTCAAATCCTAGATTTGACCAAGATAATTTAAACAAGTTTAAAACATGAAAATGAAAAGGGAAGCTTGTATCCTTCTTAGTCACTCTAAAATGAAGTTTGGGGAGGTTTTTGAAATTTCCATGCTTGAAACCAAAAACCACTTCTCTTCATGCTTGACTTCATAAGACAAAGTTTAGGGTTAGGGGGTAGATACATGATTTTTTTGGTTTGAATATGTCTAAACCTTGTTATCAACTTAATTGAATGCTTACTATATATATGACATAAGAAGATCGACTATGTGCATTGGTTTTTCATTTTATTGTTTTTTTTAATTTTATGCCCATTTGAATCTTGGTCAAATCCTAAGTTTGACCATGATTTAAACAAGTTGAAAACATGAATATGAAAAATTAAGCATATGTCCTTCTTAGTCACTCCAAAATGAAGCTCTTGGGAGGGTTTTTGAAATTTCCATGTTTGAAACCAAAAACCACATATCTTCATGCTTGACTTCATGAGACAGAGTTTAGGGTTAGGGGGTAGATACATGATTTCTCTGGTTTGAATATATCTCTAGACCTTGTTTATCAACTTAATTGAATGCTTACTATATGACATAAGAAGACTATGTGCTTTGGTTTTTCATTTTTTGTTTTTTTTGAATTTTTATGTCCATTTGAATCTTGGTCAAATCCTAGGTTTGACCATGATTTAAACAAGTTTAATAAAACATGAATATGAAAAATTAAGCATATATCCTTCTTAGTCACTCCAAAATGTAGATCTTGGTAGGGTTTTTGAAATTTCCATGTTTGAAACCAAAAACCATGACTTCTCTTCATGCATGCTTGACTTAATTGAATGCTTACACTATATGACATAAGAAGACTATGTGCCTTGATTTTTTTTAAAATTTTGCCCATTTGAATCTTGGCCAAATCCTAGGTTTGACCATGATTTAAACAAGTTTAAAACATGAATATGAAAAATTAAGCATGTCTCCTTCGTAGTCACTCCAAAATGGAAGCTCTTGAGAGGGTTTTTGAAATTTCCATGTTTGAAACCAAAAAACCGTGTACTTCTCTTCATGCTTTTTTTTTGCAAGAAACTGATATTGATTAACTGCAGATCTTACAGACCAGTCCAGAACAAAGAAGAAAATTACAAGAAAGACCTTCTGGACCTCGACGCCAAGGACGACGAACAAGACGCTGTGCCGGCGCGCCGCCGCACCACCTCCCCTCTGGCCTTGGAATAGGAGGCTCCCCTGTACGAGCGGGAAGTCGACACTCCTCAGATCCGGAGATCCTCCACCTCGCGACGCCAGAAGCATCGAAGCAGCAAACCACATCAGCTCGAAACTTCAGCTGGGCCGGAACCGCCGCTACCCGGTCGCCGGCAACGGGGAACTCGCACCACAACTCCGAAGATCTGCGGCCGAGAGACGAGCGAACGGCCGGCGACGACGCCCCGCAGAGCATCACCACCGAAGAGGAGAGCCGCCGCTCCGAAAGTCCACTCCGACCGCGCCGCCATCTTCCCGACGCCGCCAGCGGGAACCTGCGCAATCCTACACTACAAACAGAAGAGAAACGAGGCTCCCTCGCCCTCCCGCCGCCGGAGCGGCCGGCGGAGGACGAGGGACCCAGCGAATCGACGGCGTTGAGGTGGATCGGCCGGTGGATTCCAGAAATCGCCCCTGCGGTTACTGTAGCTACTTCTCTTCATGCTTGACTTCATAAGACAGAGTTTGGGGTTAGGGGTAGCTTGATACATGAATTTTTTGGTTTGAATATGTCTAGACCTTGTTTATCAACTTAATTGAATGCTTACTAGATGACATAAGATGACTATGTGCATTGGTTTTTCATTTTATTGTTTTTTTTTGAATTTTTATGCCCATTTGAATCTTGGTCAAATCCTATGTTTGACCATGATTTAAACAAGTTTAAAACATGAATATGAAAAATTAAGCATGTATCCTTCGTAGTCACTCCAAAATGAAGCTCGATCTTGAGAGGGTTTTTGAAATTTCCATGTTTGAAACCAAAAAACCACGTACTTCTCTTCATGCTTGACTTCATAAGACAGAGTTTAGGGTTAGGGGTAGATACATGATTTGTCTGGTTTGAATACGTCTAGACCTTGTTTATCAACTTTAATGCTTACTATATGACATAAGAAGACTATGTGCATTGGTTTTTCATTTTTCTGATTTTATTTTTATTTTTGATGCCCATTTGAATCTTGGTCAGATCCTAGGTTTTACCAAGATTTAAACATGAAAATGAAAAGGGAAGCATTTATCCTTCTTAGTCACTCTAAATGAAGTTTTTGGGAGGTCTCTTCATGCTTGACTTCATAAGACATAGTTTAGGGTTAGGGGTACATACATGATTTGTATGTTTTGAATATGTCTAGACCTTGTTTATCAACTTGAATGCTTACTATATGACATAAGAAAACTACGTATGTGCTTTGGTTTTTCATTTTTCTGTTTTTTTTTTGAATTTTCTGCCCATTTGAATCTCTGTCAAATCCTAGGTTTGACCAAGATTTAAACAAGTTTAACACGTGAAAACGAAAAGGTAAGCATGGATCCTTCTTAGTCACTCCAAAATGTACCAATTGATAGATGTGTTAACTTTGCTTCATGGAAAAAATAATGTCATGTAAATGAGTTAACTTGGATTTCCTACCCTTGAATCCATAGGAAACTTTGTTCTAATGCACTATAATAATCAACCGAGTTTTTACACCAACAGGTCTGTCACTTACGTGTGGTGCCCATGCGTGAGGTCCCACACTTCAGTGAGCACAAGTCACGTGCAATAGGTACGCAAACTCCCAGCCATTTTCTTTGTCAAGAGAAGACGCATCAGGATGCGTATTGGAAGTCTCTGGGTCCTTCAGGATCCTTCGGTTGTCCCTCTCACAAAAAAAAACAAATCTCTCTCATTCTCGGCCTCGCTCGACTCGCTCGCTCGCTCGCTCGCACCTCCTGCTCACTGACAAACCCTGCACAACAGTCAACATCATCACCCGAAAAAGGGAAGACACCATAATGCTCTCCCTCCTTCTTCTCTCCTTCCGAGTGATCCCTCTTCCTCCGAGTTTCACTCGACGGGCAAACACATATGTGCTGCATAGTAGAGTAATAATAAAAAAGGTACGTAAAAAAATCGACCTACGAATCTATAATTAAATAGGTTAAACTAGGGTTTTGCCCAGTACTACAGATCAAGGTTCAAAAAATCCAACTACGGGGTTCGAACAACCCCATTTCTAATCAAAGAATTTTTTCAACGTCATCCAAATGGCCTCAAACTATAGCATGGGCGGATCCAGACTATAGCCAAGGGGGCAGCGCCCCCACTCAATTTTCTGAAACCTTGTACTTAGAAATATGTTAAGCTAAAGGCTGGTTTGCCCGCACTTAGAAATGATATTTGCATCACTTATCATATGTTTGCCCATTTGAATCTTGTCAAATCCTAGATTTGACCAAGATAATTTAAACAAGTTTAAAACATGAAAATGAAAAGGGAAGCTTGTATCCTTCTTAGTCACTCTAAAATGAAGTTTGGGGAGGTTTTTGAAATTTCCATGCTTGAAACCAAAAACCACTTCTCTTCATGCTTGACTTCATAAGACAAAGTTTAGGGTTAGGGGGTAGATACATGATTTTTCTGGTTTGAATATGTCTAGACCTTGTTATCAACTTAATTGAATGCTTACTATATATATGACATAAGAAGATCGACTATGTGCATTGGTTTTTCATTTTATTGTTTTTTTAATTTTATGCCCATTTGAATCTTGGTCAAATCCTAAGTTTGACCATGATTTAAACAAGTTGAAAACATGAATATGAAAAATTAAGCATATGTCCTTCTTAGTCACTCCAAAATGAAGCTCTTGGGAGGGTTTTTGAAATTTCCATGTTTGAAACCAAAAACCACATATCTTCATGCTTGACTTCATGAGACAGAGTTTAGGGTTAGGGGGTAGATACATGATTTCTCTGGTTTGAATATGTCTAGACCTTGTTTATCAACTTAATTGAATGCTTACTATGTGACATAAGAAGACTATGTGCCTTGATTTTCCATTTTTTAAATTATGCCCATTTGAATCTTGGCCAAATCCTAGGTTTGACCATGATTTAAACAAGTTGAAAACATGAATATAAAAAATTAAGCATATATCCTTCTTAGTCACTCCAAAATGAAGCTCTTGGGAGGGTTTTTGAAATTTCCATGTTTGAAACCAAAAACCACATATCTTCATGCTTGACTTCATGAGATAGAGTTTAGGGTTAGGGGGTAGATACATGATTTCTCTGGTTTGAATATATCTCTAGACCTTGTTTATCAACTTAATTGAATGCTTACTATGTGATATAAGAAGACTATGTGCCTTGATTTTCCATTTTTTGTTTTTTCTGAATTTTTATGTCCATTTGAATCTTGGTCAAATCCTAGGTTTGACCATGATTTAAACAAGTTTAATAAAACATGAATATGAAAAATTAAGCATATATCCTTCTTAGTCACTACAAAATGTAGATCTTGGTAGGGTTTTTGAAATTTCCATGTTTGAAACCAAAAACCATGACTTCTGTTCATGCATGCTTGACTTAATTGAATGCTTACACTATATGACATAAGAAGACTATGTGCCTTGATTTTTTTTAAAATTTTGCCCATTTGAATCTTGGCCAAATCCTAGGTTTGACCATGATTTAAACAAGTTTAAAACATGAATATGAAAAATTAAGCATGTCTCCTTCGTAGTCACTCCAAAATGGAAGCTCTTGAGAGGGTTTTTGAAATTTCCATGTTTGAAACCAAAAAACCGTGTACTTCTCTTCATGCTTCACTTCATAAGACAGAGTTTGGGGTTAGGGGTAGCTTGATACATGAATTTTTTGGTTTGAATTTGTCTAGACCTTGTTTATCAACTTAATTGAATGCTTACTAGATGACATAAGATGACTATGTGCATTGGTTTTTCATTTTATTGTTTTTTTTGAATTTTTATGCCCATTTGAATCTTGGTCAAATCCTATGTTTGACCATGATTTAAACAAGTTTAAAACATGAATATGAAAAATTAAGCATGTATCCTTCGTAGTCACTCCAAAATGAAGCTCGATCTTGAGAGGGTTTTTGAAATTTCCATGTTTGAAACCAAAAAACCACGTACTTCTCTTCATGCTTGACTTCATAAGACAGAGTTTGGGATTAGGGGTAGCTTGATACATAAATTTTCTGGTTTGAATATGTCTAGACATTGTTTATCAACTTAATTGAATGCTTACTAGATGACATAAGAGTTTTTGAAATTTCCATGCTTGAAAACCAAAAACCACTTCTCTTCATGCATGCTTGACTTCATAAGGTAGAGTTTAGGGTTTGGGGGTAGATACATGATTTTCCTGCTAGTTTGAATATGTCTAGACCTTGTTTATCAATTTAATTGAATGCTCACTATATGACATGAGCAGACCTTGGTTTTAATTTTTTTATACCCATTTGATTCTTCGTTCCTAGGTTTGTTGACCAAGATTTGAACAAGTTTAAAACATTAATATGAAAAGGTAAGCATGTATGCTTCTTAATTAGTCACTCCAAAATGAAGCTCTTGGGAGGGTTTTTGAAATTTCCATGATTGAAACCAAAAACCACTTCTCTTCATGCTTGAATTCATATGTCAGGGTTTAGGGATATATAGGGGGTAGATACATGATTTTTCTGGTTTGAATATGTCTAGAGCTTGTTTTTCAACTTGAATGCTTACTATATGACATACGAAGACTATTTGCTAACGGAGGGAGTAAGCACTCGCTATGAAAAGTACCAAACGATGCATACCAAAATGATTTTTTAGAGGAATACTAGTTCGGATTATATAATTTTATATTAGCAGGCCAAAATCGAAC
This sequence comes from Lolium perenne, assembly GCF_019359855.2. Lineage (NCBI taxonomy): Eukaryota > Viridiplantae > Streptophyta > Magnoliopsida > Poales > Poaceae > Lolium > Lolium perenne. Next base: position 330,328,524 of record NC_067245.2, read on the forward strand.
CCCGTAGTTGGATTTTCAGAAATTGATCCGTAGTACTGGGCAAAACCCTAGTTTAGCTGTAGGTCGATTTTTTACGTTATTATTATTATTACTAGGCAGCACATGTGTTTGCCCGTCCAGTGAAACTCTTTCATTTCATTTTTCTTTTCCGCAAGGTCGGGAGTCGGAGGAAGAGGGATCAGACGGGAGGAGACGAAGGGAGAGCAGTCACGGGGCCCCACTTATTTATGGTGTCTATCCTTTTTCTGGTGATGTTGACTGTTGTGCAGGGTTGTCAGTGCGCAGTTTATAGCAGGACACAAAATAAACAGGAAATTACGTCTAAATCCCTAAGATTTACATGGTAGACCCCATCCTGAAAGCAAGAAATGCGATCGGGTCCTTAATAGGCACCGTCCGGATTGATCCTCGTCGCAGCCGGGGACGAACCACTTGGCGCGACCAAATCGCCATGGCTACGAGCTCGCACACACCATGGCCAACGAGCTGAGCTAGAAACGACCTGCCAAAACCGGCAGCCAACGGAGGTGGATAATTGGAGAGAGAGAGAGAGAGAGAGTGTGTGTGTGTTGATGCCTCTCTCTTGACAAAGAAGATGGCTGGGAGTTTGCCTACCTAGCGTACGTGACTTGTGCTCACTGAAGTGTGGGACCTCACGCATGGGAACCACACGTAAGTGACAGACTTGCTGCTCTAATAACTCGGGTGATCATTATACTGTATTAGTACTACATAGTTTCCTATGGATCCTTCTTAGTCACTCCAAAATGAAGCTCTTTGGGAGGGTTTTTGAAATTTCCATGTTTGAAACCAAAAATAAGAAGACTATGTGCCTTGATTTTTCATTTTTTTAAAATTTTGCCCATTTGAATCTTGGTCAAATCCTAGGTTTGACCATGATTTAAACAAGTTTAAAACATGAATATGAAAAATTAAGCATGTATCCTTCATAGTCACTCCAAAATGAAGCTCTTGAGAGGGTTTTTGAAATTTCCATGTTTGAAACCAAAAAACCGCGTACTTCTCTTCATGCTTGACTTCATAAGAGAGTTTGGGGATAGGGGTAGCTTGATATATGAATTTTCTGGTTTGAATATGTCTAGACCTTGTTTATCAACTTAATTGAATGCTTACTATAGATGACATAAGATGACTATGTGCATTGGTTTTTCATTTTATTTTTTTTTCTTTTGAATTTTTATGCCCATTTGAATCTTGGTCAAATCCTAGGTTTGACCATGATTTAAACAAGTTTAAAACATGAATATGAAAAATTAAGCATCTATCCTTCTATTAGTCACTCCAATATGTAGCTCTTGGGAGGGTTTTCGAAATTTCCATGCTTGAAACCAAAAACTACTTCTCTTCATGCATGCTTGACTTCATAAGACAGAGTTTAGGGTTAGGGGTAGATACATGATTTTCCTGGTTTGAATATGTGTAGACCTTGTTTATCAAATCAATTGAATGCTTACTATATAACATATAAGAAGACCTTGTTTTTTTGAACTTTTATACCCATTTGAATCTTGGTCAAATCCTTGGTTCCACCAAGATTTGAATAAGTTAAAAACATGAATATGAAAAAGTAAGCATGTATGCTTCTTAGTCACTTCAAAATGAAGCTCTTGGGAGGGTTTTTGAATTTCCATGTTCGAAACCAAAAACCACATATCTTCATGCTTGACTTCATGAAACAGAGTTTAGGGTTAGGGGTAGATACATGCATGATTTTTCTTGTTTGAATATGTCTAGACCTTGTTTATCAACTTAATTGAATGCCTACTATATAACATAAGAAGACCTTTTTTGTTTTTTTTGAATTTTTATACCCATTTGAATCTTGGTCAAATCCTAGGTTTCACCAAGATTTGAATAAGTTTAAAACATGACTATGAAAAAGTAACCATGCATGTATGCTTCTTAATTAATCACTTCGAAATGAAGCTCTTGGGAGGGTTTTTGAAATTTCCATGTTTGAAACCAAAAACCACATATCTTCATGCATGCGCTTGACTTCATGAGACAGAGTTTAGGGTTAGGGGGTAGATACATGATTTCTCTCGTTTGAATATGTCTAGACCTTGTTATCAACTTAATTGAATGCTTACTATATATATGACATAAGAAGATCGACTATGTGCATTGGTTTTTCATTTTATTGTTTTTTTTAATTTTATGCCCATTTGAATCTTGGTCAAATCCTAAGTTTGACCATGATTTAAACAAGTTAAAAACATGAATATGAAAAATTAAGCATATGTCCTTCTTAGTCACTCCAAAATGAAGCTCTTGGGAGAGTTTTTGAAATTTCCATGTTTGAAACCAAAAACCACATATCATCATGCTTGACTTCATGAGACAGAGTTTAGGTTAGGGGGTAGATACATGATTTCTCTGGTTTGAATATGTCTAGACCTTGTTTATCAACTTAATTGAATGCTTACAATATAACATAAGAAGACTATGTGCCTTGGTTTTTCATTTTTTGTTTTTTTTTAAATTATGCCCATTTGAATCTTTGTCAAATCCTAGGTTTGACCATGATTTAAACAAGTTTAAAACATGAATATGAAAAAGTAAGCATGTATCCTTCGTAGTCACTCCAAAATGAAGCTCGATCTTGAGAGGGTTTTTGAAATTTCCATGTTTGAAACCAAAAAACCACATACTTATCTTCATGCTTGACTTCATAAGACAGAGTTAATTAGGGGTTAGGGGTAGCTTGATACATGATTTTTCTGGTTTGAATATGTCTAGACCTTATTTATCAACTTAATTGAATGCTTGCTATATGACATAAGAAGACCTTGGTTTTCATTTTTTATACCCATTTGAATCTTGGTCAAATCATAGGTTTGACCAAGATTTGAACAATTTTAAAACATGAATATGAAAAAGTAAGCACGTACGTATGCTTCTTAGTCACTCCAAAATGAAGCTCTTGGGAGGGTTTTTGAAATTTCCATGCTTGAAACCAAAAACCACTTCTCTTCATGCATGCTTGACTTCATAAGACAGAGTTTAGGGTTAGGGGTAGATACATAATTTCCTGGTTTGAATATGTGTAGACCTTGTTTATCAAAATAATTGAATGCTTACTATATAACATAAGAAGACCTTGTGTTTTTTTGAATTTTTATACCCATTTGAATCTTGGTCAAATCCTTGGTTCCACCAAGATTTGAATAAGTTAAAAACATGAATATGAAAAAGTAAGCATGTATGCTTCTTAGTCACTTCAAAATGAAGCTCTTGGGAGGGTTTTTGAATTTCCATGTTCGAAACCAAAAACCACATATCTTCATGCTTGACTTCATAAAACAGAGTTTAGGGTTAGGGGTAGATACATGCATGATTTTTCTTGTTTGAATATGTCTAGACCTTGTTTATCAACTTAATTGAATGCCTACTATATAACATAAGAAGACCTTTTTTGTTTTTTTTTGAATTTTTATACCCATTTGAATCTTGGTCAAATCCTAGGTTTCACCAAGATTTGAATAAGTTTAAAACATGACTATGAAAAAGTAACCATGCATGTATGCTTCTTAATTAATCACTTCGAAATGAAGCTCTTGGGAGGGTTTTTGAAATTTCCATGTTTGAAACCAAAAACCACATATCTTCATGCATGCGCTTGACTTCATGAGACGAGAGTTTAGGGTTAGGGGTAGATACATGATTTCTCTCGTTTGAATATGTCTAGACCTTGTTTATCAACTTAATTGAATGCTTACTATATGACATAAGAAGACTATGTGCCTTGATTTTTTTAAAATTTTGCCCATTTGAATCTTGGCCAAATCCTAGGTTTGACCATGATTTAAACAAGTTTAAAACATGAATATGAAAAATTAAGCATGTATCCTTCGTAGTCACTCCAAAATGGAAGCTCTTGAGAGGGTTTTTGAAATTTCCATGTTTGAAACCAAAAAACCGCGTACTTCTCTTCATGCTTGACTTCATAAGAGAGAGTTTGGGGATAGGGGTAGCTTGATACATGAATTTTCTGGTTTGGATATGTCTAGACCTTGTTTATCAACTTAATTGAATGCTTACTAGATGACATAAGATGACTATGTGCATTGGTTTTTCATTTTATTGTTTTTTTCTTTTGAATTTTTATGCCCATTTGAATCTTGGTCAAATACTAGGTTTGACCATGATTTAAACAAGTTTAAAACATGAATATGAAAAATTAAGCATCTATCCTTCTATTAGTCACTCCAATATGTAGCTCTTGGGAGGGTTTTGAAATTTCCATGCTTGAAACCAAAAACCACTTCTCTTCATGCATGCTTGACTTCATAAGAGACAGAGTTTAGGGTTAGGGGGTAGATACATGATTTGTCTGGTTTGAATACGTCTAGACCCTGTTTATCAACTTTAATGCTTACTATATGACATAAGAAGACTATGTGCTTTGGTTCTTCATTTTTCTGATTTTTTTTTATTTTTGATGCCCATTTGAATCTTGGTCAGATCCTAGGTTTTACCAAGATTTAAACAAGTTTAAAACATGAAAATGAAAAGGGAAGCATTTATCCTTCTTAGTCACTCTAAATGAAGTTTTTGGGAGGTTTTTGAAATTTCCATGTTTGAAACCCAAAACCACTTCTCTTCATGCTTGACTTCATAAGACTGATGCGTGTAGTTGACACGTCCGTTGGGAACCCCAAGAGGAAGGTGTGATGCGCACAGCGGCAAGTTTCCCTCAGTAAGAAACCAAGGTTTAATCGAACCAGTAGGAGTCAAGAAGTACGTTGAAGGTTGATGGCGGCGGGATGTAGTGCGGCGCAACACCAGAGATTCCGGCGCCAACGTGGAACCTGCACAACACAACCAAAGTACTTTGCCCCAACGAAACAGTGAGGTTGTCAATCTCACCAGCTTGCTGTAACAAAGGATTAACCGTATTGTGTGGAAGATGATTGTTTGCAGAGAAAACAGTAAAACAAGTATTGCAGCAGATTTGTATTTCAGTATAAAAGAATGGACCGGGGTCCACAGTTCACTAGAAGTGTCTCTCCCATAAGATAAAAGCATGTTGGGTGAACAAATTACAGTCGGGCAATTGACAAATAAAGAGGGCATAACAATGCACATACATGACATGATAAGTATAGTGAGATTTAATTGGGCATTATGACAAAGTACATAGACCGCCATCCAACTGCATCTATGCCTAAAAAGTCCACCTTCAGGTTATCATCCGAACCCCTTCCAGTATTAAGTTGCAAAGCAACAGACAATTGCATTAAGTATGGTGCGTAATGTAATCAACAACTACATCCTCGGACATAGCGCCAATGTTTTATCCCTAGTGGCAACAGCACAACACAACCTTAGAACTTTCTCACATCGTCCCTGTGTCAATGCGAGCATGAACCCACTATCGAGCATAAGTACTCCCTCTTGGAGTTAAAAGTAAAAACTTGGCCAGAGCCTCTACTAGAAACGGAGAGCATGCAAGATCATAAACAACACATGTGTAATAACTTGATAATTAACATGACATGGTATTCTCTATCCATCGGATCCCGACAAACACAACATAGAGTATTACAGATAGATGATCTTGATCATGTTAGGCAGCTCACAAGATCCAACAATGAAGCACAATGAGGAGAAGACAACCATCTAGCTACTGCTATGGACCCATAGTCCAGGGGTGAACTACTCACTCATCACTCCGGAGGTGACCATGGCGGTGTAGAGTCCTCCGGGAGATGAATCCCCTCTCCGGCAGGGTGCGGAGGAGATCTCGAGAATCCCCGAGATGGGATCGGCGGCGGCGGCGTCTCAGTAAGGTTTTCCGTATCGTGGTTTTTCGCCTCAGGGGTTTCGCGACGGAGGCTTTAAGTAGGCGGAAGGGCAGAGTCGGGGGCCAGACGAGGGGGCCACACCATAGGGCGGCGCGGGCCCCCCTGGGCCGCGCCGCCTTGTGGTGTCGCCACCTCGTGGCCCCACTTCGTGTGTTCTTCGGTCTTCTGGAAGCTCCGTGGAAAAATAGGCCCCTGGGTCTTCGTTTCGTCCAATTCCGAGAATATTTCGTTACTAGGATTTCTGAAACCAAAAACAGCAGAAAACAGAACGGCACTTCGGCATCTTGTTAATAGGTTAGTTCCGAGAAAATGCACGAATATGACATAAAGTGTGCCTAAATCATGTAGGTATCATCAATAATATGGCAGAGAACATAAGATTTTATCGATACGTCGGAGACGTATCAAGCATCCCCAAGCTTAGTTACGCTCGTCCAGAAGCGAGTAAAACGATAACAAAGATAATTTACGAAGTGATATGCCATCATAACCTTGATCATACTATTTGTAAACATATGTAGTGGATGCAGCGATCAAAACAATGATAATGACATGAGTAAACAGGTGAATCATATAGCAAAGACTTTTCATGAATAGTACTTCAAGACAAGTATTAATAAGTCTTGCATAAGAGTTAACTCATAAAGCAATAAATCAAAGTAAAGGTATTGAAGCAACACAAAGGAAGATTAAGTTTCAGCGGTTGCTTTCAACTTGTAACATGTATATCTCATGGATAATTGTCAACATAGAGTAATATAACAAGTACAATATGCAAGTATGTAGGAATCAATGCACAGTTCACACAAGTGTTTGCTTCTTGAGGTGGAGAGAGATAGGTGAACTGACTCAACATAAAAGTAAAGAGAATGGTCCTTCAAAGAGGAAAGCATCGATTGCTATATTTGTGCTAGAGCTTTTATTTTGAAAACATGAAACAATTTTGTCAACGGTAGTAATAAAGCATATGAGTTATGTACATTATATCTTACAAGTTGCAAGTCTCATGCATAGTATACTAATAGTGCCCGCACCTTGTCCTAATTAACTTGGACTACCGGATCTTTGCAATGCACATGTTTTGACCAAGTGTCACAATGGGGTACCTCCATGTCGCTTTGTACAAAGGTCTAAGGAGAAAGCTCGCATTTTGGATTTCTCGCTTTTGATTATTCTCAACTTAGACATCCATACCGGGACAACATGGACAACAGATAATGGACTCCTCTTTAATGCATAAGCATGTGGCAACAATTATTATTCTCATATGAGATTGAGGATATATGTCCAAACTGAAACTTCCACCATGAATCATGGCTTTAGTTAGCGGCCCAAAGTTCTTCTCTAACAATATGCATGCTCCAACCATGAAGGTGGTAGATCTCTCTTACTTCAGACAAGACGGACATGCATAGCAACTCACATGATATCCAACAAAGAATAGTTGATGGCGTCCCCAGAAACATGGTTATCGCTCCACAAGCAACTTAATAAGAGATAAAGTGCATAAGTACATATTCAATACCACAATAGTTTTTAAGCTATTTGTCCCATGAGCTATATATTGCAAAGGTGAATGATGGAATTTTAAAGGTAGCACTCAAGCAATTTACTTTGGAATGGCGGATAAATACCATGTAGTAGGTAGGTATGGTGGACACGAATGGCATAGTGGTTGGCTCAAGGATTTTGGATGCATGAGAAGTATTCCCTCTCGATACAAGGTTTAGGCTAGCAAGGTTATTTGAAACAAACACAAGGATGAACGGTACAGCAAAACTCACATAAAAGACATATGGTAAACATTATAAGACTCCATACCGTCTTCCTTGTTGTTCAAAACTCAATACTAGATGTTATCTAGACTCTAGAGAAACCAAATATGCAAACCAAATTAGCAAGCTCTAAGTATTTCTTCATTAATGGGTGCAAAGTATATGATGCAAGAGCTTAAACATGAGCACAACAATTGCCAAGTATCAAATTATCCAAGACATTATAGCAATTTACTACATGTAGCATTTTCCAATTCCAACCATATAACAATTTAACGAAGATGAAACTTCGCCATGAATACTATGAGTAGAGCCTAAGGACATATTTGTCCATATGCTACAGCGGAGCGTGTCTTTCTCCCATAAAGTGAATGCTAGGATCCATTTTATTCAAACAAAACAAAAAACAAAAACAACCCGACGCTCCAAGCAAAGTACATAAGATGTGATGGAATAAAAATATAGTTTCAGGGGAGGAACCTGATAATGTTGTCGATGAAGAAGGGGATGCCTTGGGCATCCCCAAGCTTAGACGCTTGAGTCTTCTTATAATATGCAGGGGTGAACCACCGGGGCATCCCCAAGCTTAGAGCTTTCACTCTCCTTGATCATATTGCATCATACTCCTCTCTTGATCCTTGAAAACTTCCTCCACACCAAACTCGAAACAACTCATTAGAGGGTTAGTGCATAATAAAAATTCACATGTTCAGAGGTGACACAATCATTCTTAACACTTCTGGACATTGCATAAAGCTACTGGACATTAGTGGATCAAAGAAATTCATCCAACATAGCAAAAGAGGCAATGCGAAATAAAAGACAGAATCTGTCAAAACAGAACAGTCCGTAAAGATGGATTTTATTAGGCCACCAGACTTGCTCAAACGAAAATGCTCAAATTGAATGAAAGTTGTGTACATATCTGAGGATCATGCTCGTAAATTGGCGTAATTTTCTGACCTACCTACAGGGAGATAGACCCAGATTCGTGACAGCAAAGAAATCTGGAACTGCGCAGTAATCCAAATCTAGTACTTACTTTTCTATCAAAGACTTTACTTGGCACAACAAAACATAAAACTAAGATAAGGAGAGGTTGCTACAGTAGTAAACAACTTCCAAGACACAAATATAAAACAAAAATACTGGAGTAAAAACATGGGTTGTCTCCCATAAGCGCTTTTCTTTAACGCCTTTCAGCTAGGCGCAGAAAGTGTGTATCAAGTAACATCAAGAGACGAAGCATCAACATCATAATTTGTTCTAATGATAGAATCATAAGGTACCTTCATTCTCTTTCTAGGAAAGTGTTCCATACCTTTCTTGAGAGGAAATCGATATTTAATATTACCTTCCTTCATATCAATAGTAGCACCAACGGTTCGAAGAAAAGGTCTTCCCAATATAATGGGGCAAGATGCATTGCATTCAATATCCAAGACAACAAAATCAACGGGGACAAGGTTATTGTTAACCATAATATGAACATTATCAACCTTACCCAAAGGTTTCTTTTTAGCATTATCAGCGAGATTAACATCCAAATAACAATTCTTCAATGGTGGCAAGTCAAGCATATCATAGACTTTTTTAGGCATAACAGAAATACTTGCACCAAGATCACATAAAGCATTACAATCAAAATCTTTGATTCTCATTTTAATGATGGGCTCCCAACCATCCTCTAGCTTTCTAGGAATAGAAGTTTCAAGTTTTAGTTTCTCTTCTCTAGCTTTTATGAGAGCATTTGTAATATGTTTTGTGAAAGCCAAATTTATAGCGCTAGCATTGGGACTCTTAGCAAGTTTTTGCAAGAACTTTATAACTTCAGAGATGTGGCAATCATCAAAATCTAAATCATTACAATCTAAAGCAATGGGATTATCATCCCCAAGGTTGGAAAAAATTTCAGCAGTTTTATCACAGGCAGTTTCAGCAGTTTTAGCAGTTTCAGGTAATTTTGCGCGCTTTGCACTAGGAGTAGAAGCATTGCTAACACCAATTATTTTATCATTGATAGTAGGAGGTGCAGCAACATATGAATCATTAACATTGCTAGTGGTGGTAATAGTCCAAACTTTAGCTACATTTTCCTTTTTAGCTAGTTTTTCATTTTCTTCTCTATCCCACCTAGCACGCAGTTCAGCCATTAATCTTATATTCTCATTAATTCTAACTTGGATGGCATTTGCTGTAGTAACAATTTTATTTTCAATATCCCTATGATACGTCTCCGACGTATCGATAATTTCTTATGTTCCATGCCACATTATTGATGTTATCTACATGTTTTATGCACACTTTATGTCATATTCGTGCATTTTCTGGAACTAACCTATTAACAAGATGCCGAAGTGCCAGTTCCTGTTTTCTGCTGTTTTTGGTTTCAGAAATCCTAGTAACGAAATATTCTCGGAATCGGACGAAATCAACGCCCAGGTTCCTATTTTACCCGGAAGCATCCAGAACACACGAGAACCGCCAGAGAAGGGTGGCAGGGCCACCACACCACACCCCGGCGCGGCCTAGGGGGGGCGCGCCCCCCTAGGGTGTGGGCCCCCCTTCGACCTTCCTGCGCCGCCTCTCCGCCTATAAAAAGCCCCTGGATCAGAAAACCCTAGGACGATTGACGAAACCCACGAAAACCTTCCAGAGCCGCCGCCATCGCGAAGCCAAGATCTGGGGGACAGGATCTCTGTTCCGGCACCCTGCCGGAGCGGGGAAGTGCCCCCGGAAGGCTTCTCCATCGACACCGCTGCCATCTCCACCGCCATCTTCATCACCGCTGTTGCTCCCATGAGGAGGGAGTAGTTCTCCATCGAGGCTCGGGGCTGTACCGGTAGCTATGTGGTTCATCTCTCTCCTATGTGCTTCAATACAATAATCTCATGAGCTGCCTTACATGATTGAGATTCATATGATGATGCTTGTAATCTAGATGTCATTATGCTAGTCAAGTGAGTTTTACTTATGTGATCTCCGGAGACTCCTCGTCCCACGTGTGTAAAGGTGACAGTGTGTGCACCGTGTGGGTCTCTTAGGCTAGATTTCACAGAATACTTATTCACTGTTGAATGGCATAGTGAGGTGCTTATTTATATCTCTTAATGATTGCAATGTGTTTGTATCACAATTTATCTATATGCTACTCTAGTGATGTGTTATTAAAGTAGTTCTATCCCTCCTACACGTGTGTAATGGTGACAGTGTGTGCACCGTGTTAGTACTTGGTTTATGCTATGATCATGATCTCTTGTAGATTATGGAGTTAACTATTGCTATGATATTATTGATGTGATCTATTCCTCCTACATATGCATGAAGGTGACAGTGTGCATGCTATGCTAGTACTCGGTTTAGTCTGTTGATCTATCTTACACTAAAGGTTACTAAAATATGAACAAATTGTGGAGCTTGTTAACTCCGGCATTGAGGGTTCGTGTAATCCTACGCAATGCGTTCATCATCCAACAAGAGTGTAGAGTATGCATTTATCTGTTCTGTTATGTGATCAATGTTGAGAGTGTCCACTAGTGAAAGTGTAATCCCTAGGCCTTGTTCCTAAATACTGCTGCGTTACTACTGCTTGTTTACTGTTTTACTGTGTTACTACTGCTGCAATACTACCACCATCAACTACACGCCAGCAAGCTATTTTCTGGCACCGTTGCTACTGCTCATATATATTCATACCACCTGTATTTCACTATCTCTTCGCCAAACTAGTGCACCTATTTGGTGTGTTGGGGACACAAGAGACTTCTTGCTTTGTGGTTGCAGGGTTGCATGAGAGGGATATCTTTGACCTCTTCCTCCCTGAGTTCGATAAACCTTGGGTATCCACTTAAGGGAAAACTTGCTGCTGTTCTACAAACCTCTGCTCTTGGAGGCCCAACACTGTCTACAGGAAAGGAGGGGGAAGTAGACATCAAGCACTTTTCTGGCGCCGTTGCCGGGGAGGAAAGGTAAAAGGCACTCATACTTCGGTTCCAGGTAAAGTACTTTTCTGGCGCCATTGTGTTTGTGCTCGAAGCTATTTCCTTTAGATCCTGCAATTGCAACTTTTTGTTTCTTGTTTACACTAGTTAGGCATAATGGAAAACATCTGTGAGCTTTTTATTCTATTTCCTGAGTCAAGACATGAATGGTTTAATGCGAAAATTAAAAAACCCATGGAACATATTAGCATGAATACTTTGAATATAATTGTTGCTAATGATATGGAAAATTCTAAGCTTGGGGAAGCTGGTTTTGATGAGCATGATCTTTTTAGTCCCCCAAGCATTGAGGAGAAAATTTTCTTTGATGATACTTTGCCTCCTATTTATGATGATTATAATTATGATAGTCTTTTGTTACCACCTGTTATGGAGGATGAATTTGATTATGAATACAATATGCCTCCTATATTTGATGATGAGAATAATAATGATAGCTACTTTGTTGAATTTGCTCCCACTATTACTAATAAAATTGACTATGCTTATGTGGGTAGTAATAATTTTATGCATGAGACTCATGATAAGAATGCTTTATGTGATAGTTATATTGTTGAGTTTGCTCATGTTGCTACTGAAAGTTATTATGAGAGAGGAAAATATGGTTGTAGAAATTTTCATGTTACTAAAACACCTCTCTATGTGCTGAAATTTTTGAAGCTATACTTGTTTTATCTTCCTATGCTTGCTACTTTGCTCTTCATGAACTTGTTTCTTTACAAGATTCCCTTTCATAGGAAGCATGTTAGACTTAAATGTGTTTTGAATTTGCCTCTTGATGCTCTCTTTTGCTTCAAATACTATTTCTTATGAGTGCATCATTAAAACTGCTGAGCCCATCTTAATGGCTATAAAGAAAAGAACTTCTTGGGAGATAACCCATGTGTTATTTTGCTACAGTACTTTGTTTTTATTTTGTGTCTTGGAAGTTGTTTACTACTGTAGCAACCTCTCCTTATCTTAGTTTAGTGTTTTGTTGTGCCAAGTAAAGTCTTTGATAGTAAAGTAAGTACTAGATTTGGATTACTGCGCAGTTCCAGATTTCTATCTGTCACGAATCTGGGTCTACCTCCCTGTAGGTAGCTCAGAAAATTAAGCCAATTTACGTGCATGATCCTCAGATATGTACGCAACTTTCATTCAATTTGAGCATTTTCATTTGAGCAAGTCTGGTGCCATTTTAAAATTCGTCAATACGAACTGTTCTGTTTTGACAGATTCTGCCTTTTATTTCGCATTGCCTCTTTTGCTATGTTGGATGAATTTCTTTGATCCACTAATGTCCAGTAGCTTTATGCAATGTCCAGAAGTGTTAAGAATGATTGTGTCACCTCTGAATATGTTAATTTTTATTGTGCACTAACCCTCTAATGAGTTGTTTCGAGTTTGGTGTGGAGGAAGTTTTCAAGGGTTAAGAGAGGAGGATGATATACTATGATCAAGAAGAGTGAAAGCTCTAAGCTTGGGGATGCCCCGGTGGTTCACCCCTGCATATATCAAGAAGACACAAGCTTCTAAGCTTGGGGATGCCCAAGGCATCCCCTTCTTCATCGACAACATTATCAGGTTCCTCCCCTGAAACTATATTTTTATTCCATCACATCTTATGTGCTTTTTCTTGGAGCGTCGGTTTGTTTTTGTTTTTTGTTTTGTTTGAATAAAATGGATCCTAGCATTCATTGTGTGGGAGAGAGACACGCTCCGCTGTAGCATATGGACAAGTATGTCCTCAGGCTTTACTCATAATATTCATGGCAAAGTTTCTTCTTCGTTAAATTGTTGTATGGTTGGAAACGGGAAATGTTGCATGTGGTAGTATATAATAAAATACTTGTAGAACATTGAGCTTTGATAACTTGATTCTTTGCAAATGTTTTGAGATATTTAGATGGTAAGGCTTGCTGGATAAATGAGTTAAAATTAGTAGTGGATTGTTGTCTTTAAGCTTGTGCCGTACTACAAACTCTATTTAAATAGTTGAAGGCGTAGTTGGACTTGATAGCTTTCCATGTCTGAGAGTTCATCATAATAACTAAGTTGTGCTGAAGGTCGAGGGAGCTAGCGGGGTACTTGTGCCACCGTGAACGGCCCTCCTTGGAGTAAATTTTAATCATGCTCTTAATGATGAACCTGCTAGTTGTTTGCAATAAGCTTGTGAGTTCTTTTTGACTAATGTTAAGCTACGGTTTTTGGCACTTCCACCATCCAAATTTGCTAGCCTCTTCGGTACTGTGCATTGCCTTTTGCTCACATTGAGAATTGTGCATACTTTGCCGGTACATCCAAACCCGTGGGAGAACTTTCTCTTGTTCTCCTACACATAAGCCCATACATCTCCTCAAAACAACCACCATACCTACCTACCACAGCATTTCCATAGCTGTTCCGAGATATATTGCCATGCAACATCCATTTTTACATTACATGCCATGTTGTCATTTATTATTTATATATTGCTTTGCATGATCATATACAGCTGATGTGTGGTTTACCCATGTTACGCTAGATCATTGCACATCCTGCTACACTGGCAGAGGCATACAGTTTCATACATCATGTTTCATTCATTATGAGTTATTTGTACCAAAAAGTGTGTTGTCATATTAGGATGTTGCCCCTAAAAATGGAAAGAGCCGTGGAGGCCATCAAAAAGAAAAGAAAAAGAGAAGAAAGAAAAAAATGAAAAGAAAGAAAAAAAGAAAAAGAAAAAAAAGAAAAAAAGAAAAAAAAAGAGAATAAAGAAAAAGGGGGCAGCATTACTATCTTTTATCCACACTTGTGCTCATGTTCAGCACCTACATTCATATGAGAGAGTTTTCATGTTTTACTAGTATAACTATGTGGGGAATTTACACTATAGAACTTGGGTTGTATATTCCAATGATGAGCCTCCTCAAAAGTGCTCTAGGTCTTCGTGAGCAACCAAGTTGGATGCACCCCCACTAGTTCCATTGGAGAGCTTTCATACACATATAGCTCTATGTGCATCCGTTGCATGGCAATCACTACTCCTTGCATAGCTTCGATCATAAGGTTTCCTCTTGTCTAATGGTCATTTACAGCTTTGCAAGCCTTTCTTCCATTTGGCCTTCCAAACCCCCATTAACGTTCTTTATGCCATAACATCCTGGTGCTAATACCAAATGCTTGCGCTCACCGGTTGAGTAGACTTCGAAACAGTTGATTCATGATGTTCATGTTTATGTTTACTTGACTGAATCCTTCTTATGTTGTGAAAATTTACTTGATGCTTGGAATGAAGGATAGAACTTCTATGCTGAATACTTAATACATCTTTAATGAACTTTGTACGGTTGCATGTCTTTAAAGCAATAATTCATGAAAACTTTTAGCTTGTCTAACTCTTGCATTATCATCTCTTATGTCAATATAGATACTTGCTTTGAATGATTTGATCTCAGCTCATATGCTTTACAAATAGTATGATCAAGATTATGATGGCATGTCACTCCAGAAATTATCTGTGTTATCGTTTTACCTGCTCGGGACGAGCAGAACTAAGCTTGGGGATGCTGATACGTCTCCGACGTATCGATAATTTCTTATGTTCCATGCCACATTATTGATGTTATCTACATGTTTTATGCACACTTTATGTCATATTCGTGCATTTTCTGGAACTAACCTATTAACAAGATGCCGAAGTGCCAGTTCCTGTTTTCTGCTGTTTTTGGTTTCAGAAATCCTAGTAACGAAATATTCTCGGAATCGGACGAAATCAACGCCCAGGTTCCTATTTTACCCGGAAGCATCCAGAACACACGAGAACCGCCAGAGAAGGGTGGCAGGGCCACCACACCACACCCCGGCGCGGCCTAGGGGGGGGCGCGCCCCCCTAGGGTGTGGGCCCCCCTTCGACCTTCCTGCGCCGCCTCTCCGCCTATAAAAAGCCCCTGGATCAGAAAACCCTAGGACGATTGACGAAACCCACGAAAACCTTCCAGAGCCGCCGCCATCGCGAAGCCAAGATCTGGGGGACAGGATCTCTGTTCCGGCACCCTGCCGGAGCGGGGAAGTGCCCCCGGAAGGCTTCTCCATCGACACCGCTGCCATCTCCACCGCCATCTTCATCACCGCTGTTGCTCCCATGAGGAGGGAGTAGTTCTCCATCGAGGCTCGGGGCTGTACCGGTAGCTATGTGGTTCATCTCTCTCCTATGTGCTTCAATACAATAATCTCATGAGCTGCCTTACATGATTGAGATTCATATGATGATGCTTGTAATCTAGATGTCATTATGCTAGTCAAGTGAGTTTTACTTATGTGATCTCCGGAGACTCCTCGTCCCACGTGTGTAAAGGTGACAGTGTGTGCACCGTGTGGGTCTCTTAGGCTAGATTTCACAGAATACTTATTCACTGTTGAATGGCATAGTGAGGTGCTTATTTATATCTCTTAATGATTGCAATGTGTTTGTATCACAATTTATCTATATGCTACTCTAGTGATGTGTTATTAAAGTAGTTCTATCCCTCCTACACGTGTGTAATGGTGACAGTGTGTGCACCGTGTTAGTACTTGGTTTATGCTATGATCATGATCTCTTGTAGATTATGGAGTTAACTATTGCTATGATATTATTGATGTGATCTATTCCTCCTACATATGCATGAAGGTGACAGTGTGCATGCTATGCTAGTACTCGGTTTAGTCTGTTGATCTATCTTACACTAAAGGTTACTAAAATATGAACAAATTGTGGAGCTTGTTAACTCCGGCATTGAGGGTTCGTGTAATCCTACGCAATGCGTTCATCATCCAACAAGAGTGTAGAGTATGCATTTATCTGTTCTGTTATGTGATCAATGTTGAGAGTGTCCACTAGTGAAAGTGTAATCCCTAGGCCTTGTTCCTAAATACTGCTGCGTTACTACTGCTTGTTTCATCGTTTCTTGTGTTACTACTGCTGCAATACTACCACCATCAACTACACGCCCGACAAGCTATTTTACGCACCGTTGCTACTGCTCATATATATTCATACCACCTGTATTTCACTATCTCTTCGCCAAACTAGTGCACCTATTTGGTGTGTTGGGGACACAAGAGACTTCTTGCTTTGTGGTTGCAGGGTTGCATGAGAGGGATATCTTTGACCTCTTCCTCCCTGAGTTCGATAAACCTTGGGTATCCACTTAAGGGAAAACTTGCTGCTGTTCTACAAACCTCTGCTCTTGGAGGCCCAACACTGTCTACAGGAAAGGAGGGGGAAGTAGACATCACCCTATTAGGCATAACTTTTGATTTCAAAAGATCAACATCAGAGGCAAGACTATCAACTCTAGAAACAAGAATATCAATTTTATTGAGCTTTTCCTCAACAGATTTGTTAAAAACAGTTTGTGTACTAATAAATTCTTTAAGCATGGCTTCAAGTCCAGGGGGTGTATTCCTATTATTGTTGTAAGAATTCCCATAAGAATTAGCATAACCGTTACCATTATTATAAGGATATGGCCTATAGTTATTACTAGAATTGTTCCGATAAGCATTGTTGTTGAAATTATTATTTTTAATGAAGTTTACATCAACATGTTCTTCTTGGGCAACAAATGAAGCTAATGGAACATTATTAGGATCAACATTAGTCCTATCATTCGCAAGCATAGACATAATAGCATCAACTTTATCATTCAAGGAAGAGGATTCTTCAATAGAATTTACCTTCTTACCTTGTGGAGCTCTTTCCGTGTGCCATTCAGAGTAATTAACCATCATATTATCAAGGAGCTTTGTTGCTTCACCAAGAGTGATGGACATAAAGGTACCTCCAGCAGCTGAATCCAATAAATTCCGCGAAGAAAAATTTAGTCCTGCATAGAAGGTTTGGATGATCATCCAAGTAGTCAGTCCATGGGTTGGGCAATTTTTAACCAGAGATTTCATTCTTTCCCAAGCTTGAGCAACATGTTCATTATCCAATTGTTTAAAATTCATTATGCTACTCCTCAAAGATATAATTTTAGCAGGGGGATAATATCTACCAATAAAAGCATCCTTGCATTTAGTCCATGAATCAATACTATTCTTAGGCAGAGATAGCAACCAATCTTTAGCTCTTCCTCTTAATGAGAAAGGGAACAATTTTAATTTTATAATGTCACCATCTACATCTTTATATTTTTGCATCTCACATAGTTCAACAAAATTATTGAGATGGGCAGCAGCATCATCAGAACTAACACCAGAAAATTGCTCTCGCATAACAAGATTTAGTAAAGCAGGTTTAATTTCAAAGAATTCCGCTGTAGTAGCAGGTGGAGCAATAGGTGTGCATAGGAAATCATTATTATTTGTGCTAGTGAAGTCACACAACTTAGTATTTTCAGGGTTGGCCATTTTAGCAGTAGTAAATAAAGCAAACTAGATAAAGTAAATGCAAGTAAGCTAATTTTTTTGTGTTTTTGATATAGCAAACAAGACAGTAAATAAAGTAAAGCTAGCAACTAATTTTTTTGTGTTTTGATATAATGCAGCAAACAAAGTAGTAAATAAAATAAAGCAAGACAAAAACAAAGTAAAGAGATTGAGAAGTGGAGACTCCCCTTGCAGCGTGTCTTGATCTCCCCGGCAACGGCGCCAGAAATTTGCTTGATGCGTGTAGTTGACACGTCCGTTGGGAACCCCAAGAGGAAGGTGTGATGCGCACAGCGGCAAGTTTCCCTCAGTAAGAAACCAAGGTTTAATCGAACCAGTAGGAGTCAAGAAGCACGTTGAAGGTTGATGGCGGCGGGATGTAGTGCGGCGCAACACCAGAGATTCCGGCGCCAACGTGGAACCTGCACAACACAACCAAAGTACTTTGCCCCAACGAAACAGTGAGGTTGTCAATCTCACCAGCTTGCTGTAACAAAGGATTAACCGTATTGTGTGGAAGATGATTGTTTGCAGAGAAAACAGTAAAACAAGTATTGCAGCAGATTTGTATTTCAGTATAAAAGAATGGACCGTGGTCCACAGTTCACTAGAAGTGTCTCTCCCATAAGATAAAAGCATGTTGGGTGAACAAATTACAGTCGGGCAATTGACAAATAAAGAGGGCATAACAATGCACATACATGACATGATAAGTATAGTGAGATTTAATTGGGCATTACGACAAAGTACATAGACCGCCATCCAACTACATCTATGCCTAAAAAGTCCACCTTCAGGTTATCATCCGAACCCCCTCCAGTATTAAGTTGCAAAGCAACAGACAATTGCATTAAGTATGGTGCGTAATGTAATCAACAACTACATCCTCGGACATAGCGCCAATGTTTTATCCCTAGTGGCAACAGCACAACACAACCTTAGAACTTTACGTCCTTTGTCCCAGGTGTCAATGCAGGCATGAACCCACTATCGAGCATAAGTACTCCCTCTTGGAGTTAAAAGTAAAAACTTGGCCAGAGCCTCTACTAGAAACGGAGAGCATGCAAGATCATAAACAACACATGTGTAATAACTTGATAATTAACATGACATGGTATTCTCTATCCATCGGATCCCGACAAACACAACATAGAGTATTACAGATAGATGATCTTGATCATGTTAGGCAGCTCACAAGATCCAACAATGAAGCACAATGAGGAGAAGACAACCATCTAGCTACTGCTATGGACCCATAGTCCAGGGGTGAACTACTCACTCATCACTCCGGAGGCGACCATGGCGGTGTAGAGTCCTCCGGGAGATGAATCCCCTCTCCGGCAGGGTGCCGGAGGAGATCTCCAGAATCCCCCGAGATGGGATCGGCGGCGGCGGCGTCTCAGTAAGGTTTTCCGTATCGTGGTTTTTCGCCTCAGGGGTTTCGCGACGGAGGCTTTAAGTAGGCGGAAGGGCAGAGTCGGGGGCCAGACGAGGGGGCCACACCATAGGGCGGCGCGGGCCCCACAGGCCGCGCGCCGCCTTGTGGTGTCGCCACCTCGTGGCCCCACTTCGTGTGTTCTTCGGTCTTCCGGAAGCTCCGTGGAAAAATAGGCCCCTGGGTCTTCGTTTCGTCCAATTCGAGAATATTTCGTTACTAGGATTTACGAAACCAAAAACAGCAGAAAACAGGAACTGGCACTTCGGCATCTTGTTAATAGGTTAGTTCCAGAAAATGCACGAATATGACATAAAGTGTGCATAAAACATGTAGGTATCATCAATAATATGGCATAGAACATAAGAAATTATCGATACGTCGGAGACGTATCAAAGACTTAGTTTAGGGTTAGGGGTACATACATGATTTGTATGTTTTGAATATGTCTAGACCTTGTTTATCAACTTGAATGCTTACTATATGACATAAGAAAACTACGTATGTGCTTTGGTTTTTCATTTTTCTGTTTTTTTTTTGAATTTTCCGCCCATTTGAATCTCTGTCAAATCCTAGGTTTGACCAAGATTTAAACAAGTTTAACACGTGAAAACGAAAAGGTAAGCATGGATCCTTCTTAGTCACTCCAAAATGTACCAATTGATAGATGTGTTAACTTTGCTTCATGGAAAAAATAATGTCATGTAAATGAGTTAACTTGGATTTCCTACCCTTGAATCCATAGGAAACTTTGTTCTAATGCACTATAATAATCAACCGAGTTTTTACACCAACAGGTCTGTCACTTACGTGTGGTGCCCATGCGTGAGGTCCCACACTTCAGTGAGCACAAGTCACGTGCAATAGGTACGCAAACTCCCAGCCATTTTCTTTGTCAAGAGAAGACGCATCAGGATGCGTATTGGAAGTCTCTGGGTCCTTCAGGATCCTTCGGTTGTCCCTCTCACAAAAAAAACAAATCTCTCTCATTCTCGGCCTCGCTCGACTCGCTCGCTCGCTCGCACCTCCTGCTCACTGACAAACCCTGCACAACAGTCAACATCATCACCCGAAAAAGGGGAGACACCATAATGCTCTCCCTCCTTCTTCTCTCCTTCCGAGTGATCCCTCTTCCTCCGAGTTTCACTCGACGGGCAAACACATATGTGCTGCATAGTAGAGTAATAATAAAAAAGGTACGTAAAAAAATCGACCTACGAATCTATAATTAAATAGGTTAAACTAGGGTTTTGCCCAGTACTACAGATCAAGGTTCAAAAAAATCCAACTACGGGGTTCGAACAACCCCATTTCTAATCAAAGAATTTTTTCGACGTCATCCAAATGGCCTCAAACTATAGCATGGGCGGATCCAGACTATAGCCAAGGGGGGCAGCCGCCCCACTCAATTTTCTGAAACCTTGTACTTAGAAATATGTTAAGCTAAAGGCTGGTTTGCCCGCACTTAGAAATGATATTTGCATCACTTATCATATGTTTGCCCATTTGAATCTTGTCAAATCCTAGATTTGACCAAGATAATTTAAACAAGTTTAAAACATGAAAATGAAAAGGAAAGCTTGTATCCTTCTTAGTCACTCTAAAATGAAGTTTGGGGAGGTTTTTGAAATTTCCATGCTTGAAACCAAAAACCACTTCTCTTCATGCTTGACTTCATAAGACAAAGTTTAGGGTCGTTAGGGGTAGATACATGATTTTTCTGGTTTGAATATGTCTAGACCTTATTGATCAACTTAATTGAATGCTTACTATATAACATAAGAAGACCTT
The DNA here is from genome assembly GCF_019359855.2 of Lolium perenne. Classification (NCBI taxonomy): domain Eukaryota; kingdom Viridiplantae; phylum Streptophyta; class Magnoliopsida; order Poales; family Poaceae; genus Lolium; species Lolium perenne. The sequence goes on from NC_067245.2 coordinate 330,349,732, forward strand.
GTTTTTTTATTTAGTTTTTTAATTTTTATACGGATTTGAATCTTGGTCAAATCCTAGGTTTCACCAAGATTTGAATAAGTTTAAAACATGAATATGAAAAAGTAAGCATGCATGTATGCTTCATAATTAATCACTTCAAAATGAAGCTCTTGGGAGGGTTTTTGAAATTTCCATGTTTGAAACCAAAAACCACATATCATCATGCTTGACTTCATGAGACAGAGTTTAGGTTAGGGGGTAGATACATGATTTCTCTGGTTTGAATATGTCTAGACCTTGTTTATCAACTTAATTGAATGCTTACAATATAACATAAGAAGACTATGTGCCTTGGTTTTTCATTTTTTGTTTTTTTTAAATTATGCCCATTTGAATCTTTGTCAAATCCTAGGTTTGACCATGATTTAAACAAGTTTAAAACATGAATATGAAAAAGTAAGCATGTATATATCCTTCGTAGTCACTCCAAAATGAAGCTCGATCTTGAGAGGGTTTTTGAAATTTCCATGTTTGAAACCAAAAAACCACATACTTATCTTCATGCTTGACTTCATAAGACAGAGTTAATTAGGGGTTAGGGGTAGCTTGATACATGATTTTTCTGGTTTGAATATGTCTAGACCTTATTTATCAACTTAATTGAATGCTTGCTATATGACATAAGAAGACCTTGGTTTTCATTTTTTATACCCATTTGAATCTTGGTCAAATCATAGGTTTGACCAAGATTTGAACAAGTTTAAAACATGAATATGAAAAAGTAAGCACGTACGTATGCTTCTTAGTCACTCCAAAATGAAGCTCTTGGGAGGGTTTTTGAAATTTCCATGCTTGAAACCAAAAACCACTTCTCTTCATGCATGCTTGACTTCATAAGATAGAGTTTAGGGTTAGGGGGTAGATACATAATTTCCTGGTTTGAATATGTGTAGACCTTGTTTATCAAAATAATTGAATGCTTACTATATAACATAAGAAGAACTTGTTTTTTTTTGAATTTTTATACCCACTTGAATCTTGGTCAAATCCTTGGTTCCACCAAGATTTGAATAAGTTAAAAACATGAATATGAAAAAGTAAGCATGTATGCTTCTTAGTTACTTCAAAATGAAGCTCTTGGGAGGGTTTTTGAATTTCCATGTTCGAAACCAAAAACCACATATCTTCATGCTTGACTTCATGAAACAGAGTTTAGGGTTAGGGGTAGATACATGCATGATTTTTCTTGTTTGAATATGTCTATACCTTGTTTATCAACTTAATTGAATGCCTACTATATAACATAAGAATACCTTTTTTGTTTTTTTTTGAATTTTTATACCCATTTGAATCTTGGTCAAATCCTAGGTTTCACCAAGATTTGAATAAGTTTAAAACATGACTATGAAAAAGTAACCATGCATGTATGCTTCTTAATTAATCACTTCGAAATGTGAAGCTCTTGGGATGGTTTTTGAAATTTCCATGTTTGAAACCAAAAACCACATATCTTCATGCATGCGCTTGACTTCATGAGACAGAGTTTAGGGTTAGGGGGTAGATACATGATTTCTCTCGTTTGAATATGTCTAGACCTTGTTTATCAACTTAATTGAATGCTTACTATATGACATAAGAAGACTATGTGCCATGATTTTTTTTAAAATTTTGCCCATTTGTATCTTGGCCAAATCCTAGGTTTGACCATGATTTAAACAAGTTTAAAACATGAATATGAAAAATTAAGCATGTATCCTTCGTAGTCACTCCAAAATGGAAGATCTTGAGAGGGTTTTTGAAATTTCCATGTTTGAAACCAAAAAACCGCGTACTTCTCTTCATGCTTGACTTCATAAGATAGAGTTTGGGGTTAGGGGTAGCTTGATACATGAATTTTTTGGTTTGAATATGTCTAGACCTTGTTTATCAACTTAATTGAATGCTTACTAGATGACATAAGATGACTATGTGCATTGGTTTTTCATTTTATTGTTTTTTTTTAATTTTTATGCCCATTTGAATCTTGGTCAAATCCTATGTTTGACCATGATTTAAACAAGTTTAAAACATGAATATGAAAAATTAAGCATGTATCCTTCGTAGTCACTCCAAAATGAAGCTCGATCTTGAGAGGGTTTTTGAAATTTCCATGTTTGAAACCAAAAAACCACGTACTTCTCTTCATGCTTGACTTCATAAGACAGAGTTTAGGGTTAGGGGTAGATACATGATTTGTCTGGTTTGAATACGTCTAGACCTTGTTTATCAACTTTAATGCTTACTATATGACATAAGAAGACTATGTGCATTGGTTTTTCATTTTTCTGATTTTTTTTTATTTTTGATGCCCATTTGAATCTTGGTCAGATCCTAGGTTTTACCAAGATTTAAACAAGTTTAAAACATGAAAATGAAAAGGGAAGCATTTATCCTTCTTAGTCACTCTAAATGAAGTTTTTGGGAGGTTTTTGAAATTTCCATGTTTGAAACCCAAAACCACTTCTCTTCATGCTTGACTTCATAAGACATAGTTTAGGGTTAGGGGTACATACATGATTTGTATGTTTTGAATATGTCTAGACCTTGTTTATCAACTTGAATGCTTACTATATGACATAAGAAAACTACGTATGTGCTTTGGTTTTTCATTTTTCTGTTTTTTTTTTGAATTTTCCACCCATTTGAATCTCTGTCAAATCCTAGGTTTGACCAAGATTTAAACAAGTTTAACACGTGAAAACGAAAAGGTAAGCATGGATCCTTCTTAGTCACTCCAAAATGTACCAATTGATAGATGTGTTAACTTTGCTTCATGGAAAAAATAATGTCATGTAAATGAGTTAACTTGGATTTCCTACCCTTGAATCCATAGGAAACTTTGTTCTAATGCACTATAATAATCAACCGAGTTTTTACACCAACAGTCTGTCACTTACGTGTGGTGCCCATGCGTGAGGTCCCACACTTCAGTGAGCACAAGTCACGTGCAATAGGTACGCAAACTCCCAGCCATTTTCTTTGTCAAGAGAAGACGCATCAGGATGCGTATTGGAAGTCTCTGGGTCCTTCAGGATCCTTCGGTTGTCCCTCTCACAAAAAAAACAAATCTCTCTCATTCTCGGCCTCGCTCGACTCGCTCGCTCGCTCGCTCGCTCGCACCTCCTGCTCACTGACAAACCCTGCACAACAGTCAACATCATCACCCGAAAAAGGGAAGACACCATAATGCTCTCCCTCCTTCTTCTCTCCTTCCGAGTGATCCCTCTTCCTCCGAGTTTCACTCGACGGGCAAACACATATGTGCTGTATAGTAGAGTAATAATAAAAAAGGTACGTAAAAAAATCGACCTACGAATCTATAATTAAATAGGTTAAACTAGGGTTTTGCCCAGTACTACAGATCAAGGTTCAAAAAAATCCAACTACGGGGTTCGAACAACCCCATTTCTAATCAAAGAATTTTTCGACGTCATCCAAATGGCCTCAAACTATAGCATGGGCGGATCCAGACTATAGCCAAGGGGGCAGCCGCCCCACTCAATTTTACGAAACCTTGTACTTAGAAATATGTTAAGCTAAAGGCTGGTTTGCCCGCACTTAGAAATGATATTTGCATCACTTATCATATGTTTGCCCATTTGAATCTTGTCAAATCCTAGATTTGACCAAGATAATTTAAACAAGTTTAAAACATGAAAATGAAAAGGGAAGCTTGTATCCTTCTTAGTCACTCTAAAATGAAGTTTGGGGAGGTTTTTGAAATTTCCATGCTTGAAACCAAAAACCACTTCTCTTCATGCTTGACTTCATAAGACAAAGTTTAGGGTTAGGGGGTAGATACATGATTTTTTTGGTTTGAATATGTCTAAACCTTGTTATCAACTTAATTGAATGCTTACTATATATATGACATAAGAAGATCGACTATGTGCATTGGTTTTTCATTTTATTGTTTTTTTTAATTTTATGCCCATTTGAATCTTGGTCAAATCCTAAGTTTGACCATGATTTAAACAAGTTGAAAACATGAATATGAAAAATTAAGCATATGTCCTTCTTAGTCACTCCAAAATGAAGCTCTTGGGAGGGTTTTTGAAATTTCCATGTTTGAAACCAAAAACCACATATCTTCATGCTTGACTTCATGAGACAGAGTTTAGGGTTAGGGGGTAGATACATGATTTCTCTGGTTTGAATATATCTCTAGACCTTGTTTATCAACTTAATTGAATGCTTACGATATGACATAAGAAGACTATGTGCTTTGGTTTTTCATTTTTTGTTTTTTCTGAATTTTTATGTCCATTTGAATCTTGGTCAAATCCTAGGTTTGACCATGATTTAAACAAGTTTAATAAAACATGAATATGAAAAATTAAGCATATATCCTTCTTAGTCACTCCAAAATGTAGATCTTGGTAGGGTTTTTGAAATTTCCATGTTTGAAACCAAAAACCATGACTTCTCTTCATGCATGCTTGACTTAATTGAATGCTTACACTATATGACATAAGAAGACTATGTGCCTTGATTTTTTTTAAAATTTTGCCCATTTGAATCTTGGCCAAATCCTAGGTTTGACCATGATTTAAACAAGTTTAAAACATGAATATGAAAAATTAAGCATGTCTCCTTCGTAGTCACTCCAAAATGGAAGCTCTTGAGAGGGTTTTTGAAATTTCCATGTTTGAAACCAAAAAACCGTGTACTTCTCTTCATGCTTTTTTTTTGCAAGAAACTGATATTGATTAACTGCAGATCTTACAGACCAGTCCAGAACAAAGAAGAAAATTACAAGAAAGACCTTCTGGACCTCGACGCCAAGGACGACGAACAAGACGCTGTGCCGGCGCGCCGCCGCACCACCTCCCCTCTGGCCTTGGAACAGGAGGCTCCCCTGTACGAGCGGGAAGTCGACACTCCTCAGATCCGGAGATCCTCCACCTCGCGACGCCAGAAGCATCGAAGCAGCAAACCACATCAGCTCGAAACTTCAGCTGGGCCGGAACCGCCGCTACCCGGTCGCCGGCAACGGGGAACTCGCACCACAACTCCGAAGATCTGCGGTCGAGAGACGAGCGAACGGCCGGCGACGACGCCCCGCAGAGCATCACCACCGAAGAGGAGAGCCGCCGCTCCAAAAGTCCACTCCGACCGCGCCGCCATCTTCCCGACACCACCAGCTGGAACCTGCGCAATCCTACACTACAAACAGAAGAGAAACGAGGCTCCCTCGCCCTCCCGCCGCCGGAGCGGCCGGCGGAGGACGAGGGACCCAGCGAATCGACGGCGTTGAGGTGGATCGGCCGGTGGATTCCAGAAATCGCCCCTGCGGTTACTGTAGCTACTTCTCTTCATGCTTGACTTCATAAGACAGAGTTTGGGGTTAGGGGTAGCTTGATACATGAATTTTTTGGTTTGAATATGTCTAGACCTTGTTTATCAACTTAATTGAATGCTTACTAGATGACATAAGATGACTATGTGCATTGGTTTTTCATTTTATTGTTTTTTTTTGAATTTTTATGCCCATTTGAATCTTGGTCAAATCCTATGTTTGACCATGATTTAAACAAGTTTAAAACATGAATATGAAAAATTAAGCATGTATCCTTCGTAGTCACTCCAAAATGAAGCTCGATCTTGAGAGGGTTTTTGAAATTTCCATGTTTGAAACCAAAAAACCACGTACTTCTCTTCATGCTTGACTTCATAAGACAGAGTTTAGGGTTAGGGGTAGATACATGATTTGTCTGGTTTGAATACGTCTAGACCTTGTTTATCAACTTTAATGCTTACTATATGACATAAGAAGACTATGTGCATTGGTTTTTCATTTTTCTGATTTTTTTTATTTTTGATGCCCATTTGAATCTTGGTCAGATCCTAGGTTTTACCAAGATTTAAACATGAAAATGAAAAGGGAAGCATTTATCCTTCTTAGTCACTCTAAATGAAGTTTTTGGGAGGTTTTTGAAATTTCCATGTTTGAAACCCAAAACCACTTCTCTTCATGCTTGACTTCATAAGACATAGTTTAGGGTTAGGGGTACATACATGATTTGTATGTTTTGAATATGTCTAGACCTTGTTTATCAACTTGAATGCTTACTATATGACATAAGAAAACTACGTATGTGCTTTGGTTTTTCATTTTTCTGTTTTTTTTTTGAATTTTCCGCCCATTTGAATCTCTGTCAAATCCTAGGTTTGACCAAGATTTAAACAAGTTTAACACGTGAAAACGAAAAGGTAAGCATGGATCCTTCTTAGTCACTCCAAAATGTACCAATTGATAGATGTGTTAACTTTGCTTCATGGAAAAAATAATGTCATGTAAATGAGTTAACTTGGATTTCCTACCCTTGAATCCATAGGAAACTTTGTTCTAATGCACTATAATAATCAACCGAGTTTTTACACCAACAGGTCTGTCACTTACGTGTGGTGCCCATGCGTGAGGTCCCACACTTCAGTGAGCACAAGTCACGTGCAATAGGTACGCAAACTCCCAGCCATTTTCTTTGTCAAGAGAAGACGCATCAGGATGCGTATTGGAAGTCTCTAGGTCCTTCAGGATCCTTCGGTTGTCCCTCTCACAAAAAAAAAAAATCTCTCTCATTCTCGGCCTCGCTCGACTCGCTCGCTCGCTCGCTCGCTCGCTCGCTCGCTCGCACCTCCTGCTCACTGACAAACCCTGCACAACAGTCAACATCATCACCCGAAAAAGGGAAGACACCATAATGCTCTCCCTCCTTCTTCTCTCCTTCCGAGTGATCCCTCTTCCTCCGAGTTTCACTCGACGGGCAAACACATATGTGCTGCATAGTAGAGTAATAATAAAAAAGGTACGTAAAAAAATCGACCTACGAATCTATAATTAAATAGGTTAAACTAGGGTTTTGCCCAGTACTACGAGATCAAGGTTCAAAAATCCAACTACGGGGTTCGAACAACCCCATTTCTAATCAAAGAATTTTTTCGATGTCATCCAAATGGCCTCAAACTATAGCATGGGCGGATCCAGACTATAGCCAAGGGGGGCAGCCGCCCCCACTCAATTTTCTGAAACCTTGTACTTAGAAATATGTTAAGCTAAAGGCTGGTTTGCCCGCACTTAGAAATGATATTTGCATCACTTATCATATGTTTGCCCATTTGAATCTTGTCAAATCCTAGATTTGACCAAGATAATTTAAACAAGTTTAAAACATGAAAATGAAAAGGGAAGCTTGTATCCTTCTTAGTCACTCTAAAATGAAGTTTGGGGAGGTTTTTGAAATTTCCATGCTTGAAACCAAAAACCACTTCTCTTCATGCTTGACTTCATAAGACAAAGTTTAGGGTTAGGGGGTAGATACATGATTTTTCTGGTTTGAATATGTCTAGACCTTGTTATCAACTTAATTGAATGCTTACTATATATATGACATAAGAAGATCGACTATGTGCATTGGTTTTTCATTTTATTGTTTTTTTTAATTTTATGCCCATTTGAATCTTGGTCAAATCCTAAGTTTGACCATGATTTAAACAAGTTGAAAACATGAATATGAAAAATTAAGCATATGTCCTTCTTAGTCACTCCAAAATGAAGCTCTTGGGAGGGTTTTTGAAATTTCCATGTTTGAAACCAAAAACCACATATCTTCATGCTTGACTTCATGAGACAGAGTTTAGGGTTAGGGGGTAGATACATGATTTCTCTGGTTTGAATATGTCTAGACCTTGTTTATCAACTTAATTGAATGCTTACTATGTGACATAAGAAGACTATGTGCCTTGATTTTCCATTTTTTTTAAATTATGCCCATTTGAATCTTGGCCAAATCCTAGGTTTGACCATGATTTAAACAAGTTGAAAACATGAATATAAAAAATTAAGCATATATCCTTCTTAGTCACTCCAAAATGAAGCTCTTGGGAGGGTTTTTGAAATTTCCATGTTTGAAACCAAAAACCACATATCTTCATGCTTGACTTCATGAGATAGAGTTTAGGGTTAGGGGGTAGATACATGATTTCTCTGGTTTGAATATATCTCTAGACCTTGTTTATCAACTTAATTGAATGCTTACTATGTGACATAAGAAGACTATGTGCCTTGATTTTCCATTTTTTGTTTTTTCTGAATTTTTATGTCCATTTGAATCTTGGTCAAATCCTAGGTTTAACCATGATTTAAACAAGTTTAATAAAACATGAATATGAAAAATTAAGCATATATCCTTCTTAGTCACTCCAAAATGTAGATCTTGGTAGGGTTTTTGAAATTTCCATGTTTGAAACCAAAAACCATGACTTCTCTTCATGCATGCTTGACTTAATTGAATGCTTACACTATATGACATAAGAAGACTATGTGCCTTGATTTTTTTTAAAATTTTGCCCATTTGAATCTTGGCCAAATCCTAGGTTTGACCATGATTTAAACAAGTTTAAAACATGAATATGAAAAATTAAGCATGTCTCCTTCGTAGTCACTCCAAAATGGAAGCTCTTGAGAGGGTTTTTGAAATTTCCATGTTTGAAACCAAAAACCGTGTACTTCTCTTCATGCTTCACTTCATAAGACAGAGTTTGGGGTTAGGGGTAGCTTGATACATGAATTTTTTGGTTTGAATATGTCTAGACCTTGTTTATCAACTTAATTGAATGCTTACTAGATGACATAAGATGACTATGTGCATTGGTTTTTCATTTTATTGTTTTTTTTTGAATTTTTATGCCCATTTGAATCTTGGTCAAATCCTATGTTTGACCATGATTTAAACAAGTTTAAAACATGAATATGAAAAATTAAGCATGTATCCTTCGTAGTCACTCCAAAATGAAGCTCGATCTTGAGAGGGTTTTTGAAATTTCCATGTTTGAAACCAAAAAACCACGTACTTCTCTTCATGCTTGACTTCATAAGACAGAGTTTGGGGTTAGGGGTAGCTTGATACATAAATTTTCTGGTTTGAATATGTCTAGACATTGTTTATCAACTTAATTGAATGCTTACTAGATGACATAAGAGTTTTTGAAATTTCCATGCTTGAAAACCAAAAACCACTTCTCTTCATGCATGCTTGACTTCATAAGGTAGAGTTTAGGGTTTGGGGGTAGATACATGATTTTCCTGCTAGTTTGAATATGTCTAGACCTTGTTTATCAATTTAATTGAATGCTCACTATATGACATGAGCAGACCTTGGTTTTAATTTTTTTATACCCATTTGATTCTTCGTTCCTAGGTTTGTTGACCAAGATTTGAACAAGTTTAAAACATTAATATGAAAAGTTAAGCATGTATGCTTCTTAATTAGGGCTCCTTTGATTTGAAGGATAGGAAAAACATAGGAATAGGAAAGGTATAGGATTGGAATGACATGTCTACTTGAATCCTATAGGAAGATGAAGTTTGTTTGATTGTAGCAAAGGAATTTTTCCATGAGGTATGAGCTAATGCTTTTTTCCTATAGGAATTACACTACAAGATTCCTATAGGAATTTTTCCTATAGGCTATGTTCCTATGAATCAAACAACATGTATAGGAAATTTTCCCATAGGAACCAAATCCTACACAATTCCTATGCAAATCCTTTGAATCAAAGGAGCCCTTAGTCACTCCAAAATGAAGCTCTTGGGAGGGTTTTTGAAATTTCCATGATTGAAACCAAAAACCACTTCTCTTCATGCTTGAATTCATAAGTCAGGGTTTAGGGATATATAGGGGGTAGATACATGATTTTTCTGGTTTGAATATGTCTAGAGCTTGTTTTTCAACTTGAATGCTTACTATATGACATACGAAGACTATTTGCTAACGGAGGGAGTAAGCACTCGCTATGAAAAGTACCAAACGATGCATACCAAAATGATTTTTTAGAGGAATACTAGTTCGGATTATATAATTTTATATTAGCAGGCCAAAATCGAACCCCGTAGTTGGATTTTCAGAAATTGATCCATAGTACTGGGCAAAACCCTAGTTTAGCTGTAGGTCGATTTTTTTACGTTATTATTATTACTAGGCAGCACATGTGTTTGCCCGTCCAGTGAAACTCTTTCATTTCATTTTTCTTTTCCGCAAGGTCGGGAGTCGGAGGAAGAGGGATCACACGGGAGGAGACGAAGGGAGAGCAGTCACGGGGCCCCACTTATTTATGGTGTCTATCCTTTTTCTGGTGATGTTGACTGTTGTGCAGGGTTGTCAGTGCGCAGTTTACAGCAGGACACAAAATAAACAGGAAATTACGTCTAAATCCCTAAGATTTACATGGTAGACCCCATGCTGAAAGCAAGAAATGCGATCGGGTCCTTAATAGGCACCGTCCAGATTGATCCTCGTCGCAGCCGGGGACGAACCACTTGGCGTAACCAAATCGCCATGGCTACAGAGCCTGCACACCATGGCCTACGAGCTGAGCTAGAAACGACCTGCCAAAACCGGCAGCCAACGGAGGTGGATAATTGGAGAGAGAGAGAGAGAGAGTGTGTGTGTGTTGATGCCTCTCTCTTGACAAAGAAGATGGCTGGGAGTTTGCCTACCTAGCGTACGTGACTTGTGCTCACTGAAGTGTGGGACCTCACGCATGGGAACCACACGTAAGTGACAGACTTGTTGCTCTAATAACTCGGGTGATCATTATACTGTATTAGTACTAGTACATAGTTTCCTATGGATCCTTCTTAGTCACTCCAAAATGAAGCTCTTTGGGAGGGTTTTTGAAATTTCCATGTTTGAAACCAAAAATAAGAAGACTATGTGCCTTGATTTTTCATTTTTTTAAAATTTTGCCCATTTGAATCTTGGTCAAATCCTAGGTTTGACCATGATTTAAACAAGTTTAAAACATGAATATGAAAAATTAAGCATGTATCCTTCATAGTCACTCCAAAATGAAGCTCTTGAGAGGGTTTTTGAAATTTCCATGTTTGAAACCAAAAAACCGCGTACTTCTCTTCATGCTTGACTTCATAAGAGAGAGTTTGGGGATAGGGGTAGCTTGATATATGAATTTTCTGGTTTGAATATGTCTAGACCTTGTTTATCAACTTAATTGAATGCTTACTATAGATGACATAAGATGACTATGTGCATTGGTTTTTCATTTTATTGTTTTTTTCTTTTGAATTTTTATGCCCATTTGAATCTTGGTCAAATCCTAGGTTTGACCATGATTTAAACAAGTTTAAAACATGAATATGAAAAATTAAGCATCTATCCTTCTATTAGTCACTCCAATATGTAGCTCTTGGGAGGGTTTTCGAAATTTCCATGCTTGAAACCAAAAACTACTTCTCTTCATGCATGCTTGACTTCATAAGACAGAGTTTAGGGTTAGGGGTAGATACATGATTTTCCTGGTTTGAATATGTGTAGACCTTGTTTATCAAATCAATTGAATGCTTACTATATAACATATAAGAAGACCTTGTTTTTTTTGAACTTTTATACCCATTTGAATCTTGGTAAAATCCTTGGTTCCACCAAGATTTGAATAAGTTAAAAACATGAATATGAAAAAGTAAGCATGTATGCTTCTTAGTCACTTCAAAATGAAGCTCTTGGGAGGGTTTTTGAATTTCCATGTTCGAAACCAAAAACCACATATCTTCATGCTTGACTTCTTGAAACAGAGTTTAGGGTTGTTAGGGGTAGATACATGCTTGATTTTTCTTGTTTGAATATGTCTAGACCTTGTTTATCAACTTAATTGAATGCCTACTATATAACATAAGAAGACCTTTTTTGTTTTTTTTTAAATTTTTATACCCATTTGAATCTTGGTCAAATCCTAGGTTTCACCAAGATTTGAATAAGTTTAAAACATGAATATGAAAAAGTAAGCATGCATGTATGCTTCTTAATTAATCACTTCGAAATGAAGCTCTTGGGATGGTTTTTGAAATTTCAATGTTTGAAACCAAAAACCACATATCTTCATGCATGCGCTTGACTTCATGAGACAGAGTTTAGTGTTAGGGGGTAGATACATGATTTCTCTCGTTTGAATATGTCTAGACCTTGTTTATCAACTTAATTGAATGCTTACTATATGACATAAGAAGACTATGTGCCTTGATTTTTTTTAAATTTTGCCCATTTGAATCTTGGCCAAATCCTAGGTTTGACCATGATTTAAACAAGTTTAAAACATGAATATGAAAAATTAAGCATGTATCATTCGTAGTCACTCCAAAATGAAGCTCTTGAGAGGGTTTTTGAAATTTCCATGTTTGAAACCAAAAAACCACGTACTTCTCTTCATGCTTGACTTCATAAGACAGAGTTTGGGGTTAGGGTTAGCTTGATACATGAATTTTCTGGTTTAAATATGTCTAGACATTGTTTATCAACTTAATTGAATGCTTACTACATGACATAAGATGACTATGTGCATTGGTTTTTTTTTTTGAATTTTTATGCCCATTTGAATCTTGGTCAAATTCTAGGTTTGACCATGATTTAATCAAGTTTTAAACATGAATATGAAAAATTAAGCATCTATCCTTCTTAGTCACTCCAATATGTAGCTCTTGGGAGGGTTTTTGAAATTTCCATGCTTGAAAACCAAAAACCACTTTTCTTCATGCATGCTTGACTTCATAAGACATAGTTTAGGGTTAGGGGGTAGATACATGATTTTCCTACTAGTTTGAATATGTCTAGACCTTGTTTATCAATTTAATTGAATGCTTACTATATGACATGAGCAGACCTTGGTTTTAATTTTTTTATACCCATTTGAATCTTTGTCAAATCGTAGGTTTGTTGACCAAGATTTGAACAAGTTTAAAACATGAATATGAAAAAGTAAGCATGTATGCGTCTTAACTATAGTCACTCCAAAATGAAGCTCTTGGGAGAGGGTTTTTGAAATTTCCATGTTTGAAACCAAAAACCACTTCTTCTCTTCATGCTTGACTTCATAAGTCAGGGTTTAGGGATATATTGGGGGTAGATACATGATTTTTCTGGTTTGATATGTCTCTAGACCTTGTTTATGAACTTAATTGAATGCTTACTATATGACATAAAAAGACTACGTGACTTGTGCTCACTGAAGTGTGGGACCTCACGCATGGGAACCACACGTAAGTGACAGACTTGTTGCTCTAATAACTCGGGTGATCATTATACTGTATTAGTATATAGTTTCCTATGGATCCTTCTTAGTCACTCCAAAATGAAGCTCTTTGAGAGGGTTTTTGAAATTTCCATGTTCGAAACCCAAAACAACTTCTCTTCATGCTTGACTTCATAAGACAGAGTTTAGGGTTAGGGGTAGATACATGATTTGTCTGGTTTGAATACGTCTAGACCTTGTTTATCAATCTAGGGCGTTGGTTGTGATCGAACCGGTGAACAAAAAAGAGATAGCCCAAAAGAGGAACACACCAAGGTACAAAAACTAGCATATATACATGTTTCTATGTACATATATATGACCCTGGGTTTGTAGATAAAAAACATTCATATATGCGCTTACTATTAATATACATAAGTTTATGATGATTCTCTTGGTTTAGGTATATATATGGTTAGGCATCACTACTAATTCAGAAAAAAACAAAAATGTAACCCTTCAAGTGAAGTCATTTTAAGTGACCTAACAACTAAAATTCATATATAGGATTTGTATAGGAATTATGTAGGATTTAGATCACATGTGAATTTTCCCCACACTAGTTGTTTGATTCATAGGAACATATCCTATAGGAATCTTGCAGTGCAAATCCTATACGAATAAAACATTAGGTCATACCTCATGGAAAATTTCCTTTGGCACAATCAAACACAACTCATCTTCCTATATGATTCAACTAGCCATTAAATCTCAATCCTATGTTTTTCATATTTCTATGGTTTTCCCATCCTATGAATCAAAGGAGCCTTAGGGCTTATATCCTTTTAGAAAGGCAAACTATGTTAAGATTGGCCAAGTTTTACGAAAAACCTTTAACATGCAAAATACAAAGTTGAGTCATTTCGTTTGAATCGGAGGGGGTACATTTGACGTTATGGTACTATTTGACAGCTGCTTGGCACTGTATTTTTTTTCGAACCAAACTTCCCCCTTCATGAAGCTTTTATTTTAGCTTCAGTGACTTGATATATCCATATATCTAGACAAAGTTGAGTCAATTCATTTGAATCAGAGGGAGTACATTTGACTATATGGGTATTGTTTGACAACTGCTTGGCACTGTCTTCTTTTTTGAACCAAACTGCCCCCTTCACGAAGCTTTTATTTTGGGATAGAGCTTCACTGACTTGATACACTTCCAAGTCTCACAGTGACTTGGTGCCACCATCCACCATCCATCTCAGATCCAATGTATGCGATCGACTTAGAATTTAAACTAAATAATTATTATAATTGCTCAGAAAAATTTCAAGAAATTACATTTAATCGTGCATATTTCGATTTATATTTTGGTGAAGTTTCATTCGATTTGAATCAAAGGTTTGTGAGCAAATATATACTCCCTCCGGTTCATATTAATTGACTCTAATATGGATGTACTAGACACATTTAGTTCTAGATACATCCATATTGAAGTCAATTAATATGAATCAGAGGGAGTATTTAGTTTAAACTAGTGCTCGTATACGTAAAAAGCTCTTTAATCACAAGCTAATCGTCCGAGTGGGATGAAATATTCACAGATTTTAGAACAAGGCATCTACATTTTACTGGATTTTTTTCATAATTTGTGTTTTTAGGTTCGAAATAAGAGATAGTTTGGAACGTTGGATCTCAAATGGTTGGTAGATGGTGGCACCAAGTCACAATGAGATTTGGAGACTTCAAGTCACTGCAGCTCTGTCCTTTTATTTTGACAAACTGCAGAGCCGCTGGTGCATCTATGGTTGCGTACGGCCGACGCCGATTCTTAGCAAGGAAGTTCTTCCTATAAGTAGTAGTATCCATACTCCACTCCAAGGCATGTATAAAAAAAAGAACCCATCCCGTTCTCGCTTTCCCGATCACTCTTCTCTGAAGATGGAGGAGTCCCTCTTCTTGTGCCCCCTCTGCCTGCTGCCCTTCAAACCCCCCTTATCCAAGGTCGCTCCCTTCCGATTTCATTCTTAGGTTCACCTGTGAGAAATGTCAATGACAACTGATCTCACGTACGTTGTTCCGTGCAGTGCAAGGGCGGTCATATGGGCTGTCGGCGCTGCGTCGGCGAGCTTGCGCCGAACCCGTGCAAGAAGTGCGAGCAGCCGGCGAGGTTGCCGCCGTCGAATCTATCTGGGGCAAGATTGCCGCCGTCGAATCGATCTGGGGCAATGGTCAAGTGCGTCGGCTGCCAGAGCTTGGTCGCCTCCACGGAGTCCTACAAGCACTATATCGCGTGCCCGCATGGTCCGTGCGGCTGCACAGAGGCCATCAATACTGGCTGCAGCTTCACCGGCCCGCCGCGGGAGCTCCTGGTACACCTCCAAGCATCCCACTTCATCCCAGTGTTTACGTTCCAGTATGGCATACCCGCCTGGTGCATAGTTCGTGTTCCGGTACAACCGCGGGGACACCTGTTCATCGGCATTGGGGAAGAAGACGGTAGCGTGTTCGCCATCACCGTTGGCGCGCTCGGCCCGACCACCATTGTGTCATGTGTGTGCATCAGGTCGGCCGCGTGCTTGTTTCCGATGTACAAGGCGCAGCTGCTGGTGATTGGTCCGCCGGCGCCGGCGACGGCTGGGACCAGTGACCTCTCGACGGACACCTTGATGGCGGTAATCGAGCCGACGAGCTCCCCGACGCCTAGCTCGATCATGTTGCAGCAGCTCACTTCTTTCCTGGCGGTGCCGCCCGTTCTGTGAAGCAGAATGGAGGGCAGCGTGTGTTGCCTATCTGCGTTTGCATCAACAAGAAGGTTATACAATAATCTTCGTTTAGTCATACTGCAATGTAGTTACTCGAAGATCGGAGGGAGTAGTTTAGTTCGAAGTAGGGTTCGTTCGGATGTATTTTGGACTTGTATAGTAGTACTACTACTCCAGAACTATTAGCTAGCTAGTTGGAGTGCTAGAATGCAGCTCGGAGTATTATAGTATTTTGGCAGTACTACTAGTATATGTATGTGACTGCAAATTCAAACTAAAATGGAGTATTTCTTGCTAATGTTGTTCTTTTGGAGTCATCATTTTTTACGAACGTGTTAACTATGCTATTGTCTAAGGATTCGTTTAGATTTCTTTGGTTGAATTCATATTTCGTCTCTTCCTAATTTGGCAAAACTGCCTTGTCATGGGCATTCTTACAAGGTCGCTGAAGTTTCGAAGTTTCTTAATGTATATTGCGTAGGGTGTACCCCCTTAACATGGATCTGTTGCATTTTTGGGTTGTATTTTTTTTGGCAATTTTCAGGACCATAAAATAGCACGCCTTCAGTTGAAATTTGAATTAGTGGCCGATACTAGCATGGAGTAGTAAAGTTTTTGTACTCCTCGGTCCCACCAAAAGTGTCTCACCTTTGTTAAAATTTAGATGGATAGATGTATTTTTTTGGGTGTGCCTATGTCTCGGTTGACTGAGATTTTCTTAAGTCTCGATCACCTCGAGAAAAGTGCAAGCTGCGGTTCAAAGAAAAGTGCAACTCGGTCCGATTGCACATTTACGGTAGAAAAGTGCAATTGCACTTTTTTGACAGAAAAGTGCAACTCAAAGCACTTTTTTGTAAGTGACTTAGACTTAAGAAAATCTCAGTTGAGCGAGACATAGCAAAACCGTTTTTTACAAAGTTGAGACAACTTTGGTGGGACGGAGCCACGGAGTCGTAGTTGATGGCGAGAAGGTTGATGCCTTGCTAGGTTGGTGTACGTTGCAAAAAGAACAAGGTTGGTGTGTATTTATTTTATTTGTTCACCATAATACTGACATGGCCATCGATTTGATTAGACAACACAAGCCTTGGATGTTTCACTTATTTATTGTAGGAAGCACGATTAATGTTCTGTAATGATGGGGCTACTCCTATAGTCCGTCTGCTCCTACTCGGGTGTCGGGTCACAGTCACACTCTCCTCTTTTTTGAACACATTCACACTCTCCTCTTTTTTTGAACACATTCACACTCTCCTCGAAAGCTGCATTAGGCGGTATATGCATCGAGGAGGAGCGTCTCGGT
This sequence comes from Lolium perenne, assembly GCF_019359855.2. Classification (NCBI taxonomy): domain Eukaryota; kingdom Viridiplantae; phylum Streptophyta; class Magnoliopsida; order Poales; family Poaceae; genus Lolium; species Lolium perenne. The sequence goes on from NC_067245.2 coordinate 330,366,838, forward strand.
TCACCTCCGTCGTCTATCCCCACTCCGCCCAGCTTCCATAGCACGCGCCTGCGTCTCCGCCATGGCGCTTTCGCATCCTATCCAGCAGTGCCCAGTTTGAGAGCCTCTGTTCTCCAACTCAAACCCCCACCTGCCGCCATTGATCGCCATCTCTCTCCCAAAGTTCGAATCAGTAGATCTCCCAAGAAAATACCAACCCCATTGTACCACCTGCCTCATTGCGATGGCGAAATCGCGCAGGGTACGTGGATCTGGGCTGTTTCACAAGGTGTTTACGGAAGGCCCCCTTGAAGTGCTCATCAGCCGGTGCGACGCCATCACCGCCGCGTCCCTAGTCGGTTCCTCCAAAAGTATTCTTCAGTCAGCCAAATACAGTGCCACTCTGCCTGCTTCTCAGCCGTTTGGCCTTCCGTGTGTTCTCTGTTGTGACCCGGCAGATAAACCATGGGTGTTCAAGGAGGATTTGCCGGTGCACAGCAAGTGCAAACTAGTGCCGCTGGACAGGTTCTCCTATGATGGCCTAGTGCCACACGGTAAGGATGAGGAGCGGGCAGGTGCCAATGGAGATTGGATCGCCATGGTTGGCCCCGAAGGCAAGTGGAACCTCCTCAATGTCTACACTCATCGCAAGATCAAACTTCCATCTTTGAGGAAGAAGTTTGAAACCACACGCAATCCTCTTATATTCGGGTATAAGGGTTACGCTATTCAACTCGAGAAGATAGCTATTTGCCAAGTTCCTACAGCTGCTCGGCGGTATGAAGATTTCTCCCTTGTCGCAATCTTCGACTTTGCAATTGCCTACCTCAATGCCGAATATCCTGGTACATGGATAATTCTTGAAAACCAGTTTCAGTACGAGAAAAGCGCCATATACTGCGATGCAATTATACATAACGAACTTGTGTTCGCCGTTACTGAGCTTGGAAATGTTTATGCATGGGATCCTAATGAATTTGGTAACATTTCCTCCCTATCTTTTTTATATACGTAACTTATATAGTATTTCACCTCTTATTTGTTGAACTGTTTTGGCATCTTTTGGCTTAAAGGAATTCCATAGGCGCACACCATAACCCTCTTGTGGTATGGACATATTTAGAATTTAACATCTATAGGAATTTTAGTATGGTCTAATGTGCATGTTGTTCCTTAGGAAAAAGGCCCCCTAGTAATTAAGTTTCTTTATTATTACTCCCTAGAAAATTTAAGGTAGAGTAGAAATAGAATCAATAAAGCTGCCATGCAATATTGATAAAGACTTTCATTTGTTTATATTCCCCCGGTTCTAGAGAATAAGGAGTACTATATTCAAACCATCTAAAATTTGGACCAATATTTTGGGGAACATGTTTTTAATCCATATGAAGTTTTACCAAGATGTTCGAAATATATTTCAAACCATCTTATGTTCGACCATGATTTTATAAAGTACTAGTATTGGCATCTACAATATCAAATCAATATCACTAGTAGATAAATCATGCAATATATTTTCATGTGACGTGTTCTTTCCTTTTTCAAGGTCCTATAGTGCTCCGTGCTCCATTCATTCCGCGGACGGCTGGATTTTATGGCTATGACTATTTTGACTCTAATAGTCGTACGTGGTGGCTGGCAAGATCTCAAGATCGTTCTAGACTTCTCCTGGTCTATGCACGTGGCGTAATGGATTTTGACGCTGACGGTGCTCCAACTTATTTTGATAGTACCCGTTCTGTCCATTGCGGTCGCGCTGTTCACAGCTATTCGGGGTATACCTGCATTGTATTCTCGAATGACACTAGTCGGTTACTTCCAGCCAACCCGTGGGAAAGGGTTACTAATCTTGGAGACTATTCTATGTTCCTTGGGTTGAACTATCCGATTTTCATGCCAGTGGGTGGTGCAACATTTCCCCCAGGATATTTGACAAGAAGAAACTGCATCTACACCACGCCTCAGGCCATTGGCTCTCAGTTTGACACATCACATCAAGAAATTTTCCGCTTCAGTCTAAATGGCGAAGACCACCAAAGCATCTCTTTCTCAAGCAGCGGTCCAGTGGCCAACTGGCAGACGGGGTTTTGGTTCATCCCAAGCTACACCAACGCTACCGGACTGGAACAAAGACAATCAGAGTTAGGGATATTTATGTAATAGTAGGATCATACTACTAGCTAGCTCAGTTGGTCTTGACTCCTATTTAACTATTTATTGCTAATGGACTTAGGTGATTAACTGATGCTATTTGCATGAACCGAGGTGCTTCTTTTAATTTGATCAAATACGGTCTATGCACATGCATGGTTGTTTGGCTGTTTCAGTGTCCCTAGAGGCATACATATATACTGTTATTTAGCAATCTTTATTACAGTACAAAGGTCTTAACCTCATGGTTCACAGAAAGTATAAACGTAGATCAACCATCTAAACATAGAAGACATTCTAGTGTATGATTCTTACATATACACATCAACATCCTATCAGAAAATCTTAATGTGAATTGTACTGGCTGTACAAACCCGTGCATCATTCTCTAGCCGGTTGCACCCAAAAACCAAATCGTGGTACTTCATAGTTGACTGTATGTAGGACAACATACAGATCCAATGCGAAGCCATGGGTATCACCTGCATGACAGAACCATATTTCACATGGTTGGAGGTACTCCATATGGCATTTAAAATCATTCCTTGTCCTTCATATGGCTCTAAAAATAGTACAGTTGGATTTGTGGGTTTTAATTTTTTATTAACACACTCAATTGATTGCCCAAACATTGATTAATAATATTATTAAGGGGTGTGATGTTGAAAGCCATAAGAACAATGTGCCAAACAATCTTTGCTAGCGGACGGTAAATGTATACCCATCAGAAATAATCAGCAGACGTGCATGTTTCTTTGGTCAGAATAACTGCTGCACCATCTTAAAACTAAATGGCATGACCATTTATTTGAATTGATAGCATGCAGCTAGATGGCGTACATTACTATCTCTACTTCCTTGGGTCGCCCAAATCTGGAGTACTAAAAGCAAATCCTGGTGATTCATTTGACAAGACAACACAGATGCGTCCAAATTTCTCCGCCCATATTATTATAGTAATATACGAAATCTTGAGTGCGTTGCCTCGTTGCCTTCCAAGAGAAGCTGCATTCCTTGCCAAAAAACTAAGAGAGAGAGGCTGTATTTATAACTACCTCACCGGCCGCCACTAGTACAAACCATCACTCCCTCTCCACCTCCACCTCCATCTCTTCCCTAGTAGCTCCACCTCCATATCGGCGACGGACCACAATCGCGCGGCTTCGACTTCCTCTTCGACGGCGGCGGCGACAGAGGCGTGAGGCACCTTCTCCGCGGCGCATCACTCGTCCTCGTTCCGCGGCAACAATGGCTGTATGTGAAATCACCATACCCTTGTGTATGGTAGAGATGATGATGTGCGGATAAAATTTTATTGGCGGTTGCTCATCCTTGTTTGAATATTTGGTGTAGATTCACATCTAGGGCAGGGTGTCAAGCGGGGTGGGTAGCGGGCTAGCTAGTTTCAGTGCGAGTGCTTTAAATCTGCTCTAATCTCAACCACTATTTGCTCTAATTTTCTGCTTTGCGGGACGATTCGCGGACGTCGCTTGCAACCCTAATCTAGGGTATTGATCCTAGTTTAGTAGACTACTAGGATTTACATGCCAATTTGTTTTTAGACTAGATCCGGATATTTGTCAATACTACTACGTACTTCTTCCGTTCGTATTTAATTGACTCTAGTTGAAAGCATCGACAGTTCATTTTCTTCTCTCCCTCGCGTCGACTAATTAAAACCGAACAGAGTTAGGAATCCATGTGCATCCGTACTACCAGTAAGGTATTGCGTTGTTGCAGAGGCTCAGTGTAATCAATATCTTTCGATATTAATATACTCACTTTATCAGAAAATAAATTAGTAATCCATGTTCAAACTTGCTAGTTTGATCGACGTTTGATGATGATTTGTGAGGCCATGTATGGGCCTAGTTTGTTTTGCCTGGTGGTCAGTAGGCTGATGATTTATTTTTTTGCTTGGTCGATCTGTGGTCGTTCCATGGCCACTGCTGATTAAGCATTACTAGAATCAACAATTTTTTGCTTGTCTGGTGATTGGAAGTGTATGCGCTAGCACCATCGCACGATGATTAGTCTTAATGGAGATGCAGATGTCGATCAAGAGGAAGAAACATATCTTGATCATGCATTTCTCACGAGATTACTTGGTGATTGGAAGTAGAATCCACAATTTGTTGTGCAAACTTCTCAACATATGCATATATTCAATGAATTGGCTTTATGTGATCAATAGTACTTATTGCAGATGGATGGAGGGGAAAGAGCGAAAAACCGATACTTAGTGAGATGACTTCTCATTACGTGACTTCGATATCCCGAGATAACAAGGTAAATATATAGAACGACGATTCGTAGGTGATAAAAGCAGAATCCACAATTTGCCGTGCAAACTTCTCAACATATGCATATATTTGATTAATTAGTTTTATGTGATCAATAGTATTACTTATTCCAGGATGGACGTAGGGGAAGGAACGAAAAAGCGGATGCTATGTGAAATGACTTCTAAATCTGTGTGTTACGATATCCCGATTGACAAGGTAAACATATGGACCGACGCTTGTTTTGCCGCTGCCTGTTAGATGGCTAGATGCTCTGGTCTAATTTCTGTTCATGTGCTTATTATTGCAGAAACATAGAGTTGAAGAAAACTCTATATTGTGCGATGACAAAGGTGAAATGGCATGCCGATCTTTTAAACCTCCGACGCCACCTTGTTTACTTGTCTATGGAGGCCGATGCAGCTGGACCTGGCTGCGATGAGCCTATACCTGGCATCATCGTGCCACATGAAGAAGGTTGTGGATTGGGTTTACCCCCTGCTGTAGAAACTGGTGGTGCAGCTGGAGCTGCTAGTGTAGAGCCTCTAGTGAACGGTGTCATGCCACGGGAATTCTCTGAACTGGAGCAAAACGGTTTACCTATTGTCAAGACCGATTTAATCGGTGCGATGCTGGAGTTGCTACCGATGATCCTGCACCCGAAGGAGGTTTTGTATTGGTAGAACCCGTCATGACTATGCCCGATGCTTGGTGGTGGTGGACCCGGAGCTGGTAGGGTAGAGCCTCTAGCGAAGGTGTCGTGCCACGAGAATCCTCTGAAGTGGATATTGGTGGTTTACCCTCTGTAGAGACCGGTGGTCTACACGGAGCTGGTATTGTAGAGATTTCAGCAAACGGTGCTGTCCCACCCGACTCCTATAAAGCTGGAGCATGTACTGGCCTTTTGTAAGTAGTGGTGATGATTCCGCTGAATCGATCAAGAAGGATCTGCATCTCTAGGACAAGATGTCAGTTTGTCATTCACACGAACTCGAGCTGAAGTCAGCAACGGTAGCTTATATAGCACGGACTGTCCTTCAAGCTCTAAAGATCCAGTTGGGTGGTTCACAGGACCAGCTACTCCAAGCCATTGTCACTACAAAAGACCAGCCAGCATGCTTCGTCATCTCCTGCATACTGTTTGACAAGCTGAAGCACTGCAACTGGCGCATTGTTCAATCCCATCAGCATGGAGAGAGGAGCTATGTTTATGTCAAGATGATTCATGCTGATTTGGTAAGGTTCCATGATAAGATGTATGCTGCTGTCGTGGAACTGTGATGTGGAGCTACCTTTCTTATGGTTTCTAGGCTTTTGGTTTCAACATGTATTATGGAGCTTACCTTAGGACTTTCGCATGCGTTTGGCTGTTGACCTGTAATGTTTGTGGTTGGTTATCTAATCTAGTTGGCACAATCATATTGCAAAGGCAAATGTTCCTTTTCTCTTTAATTGTTATTATGACTTATGTGTTATAACCAGGCAAGAATATGCAATCTTGGTTCTCTGACCGATATATATGTACACACAACTTTTGTTCACATAATAAAACTTACACGGGAAAAGAGTAGCTTTCTCTGTTGGACAAACACCAAACCACAAAAGGGTAACAACACAATATCCAAACTAGGTACGGCACCTGTTGAGCATACATGACTTTTGGCGTAAAATCACGTTAACCAACACTAGCATCATCTTGTTCTTTGCAAGGTGCTATGCTTATCAGTCTAATCCCAATACACCACCTACTTCAGGTGGCACGATGATGTCAAGTGTAGGCTCACCAGTACCAACTCTCTTGCATCAGTCTCCATTGAATGTACGCCACTGCTGCAGCAGACACCATTAGCAATGCAAGCTGAAGGTGTTCTTATCCTCATATCAGGATCACATAATACAGGTGTCAAGCTTCATGCACTAGCCAACACAATAAAAAGTCCGAACTAGGATAGCTAGGAAAAAAACATGAAGATCTTTTTTCGAATCCCACGCTGAACATCTTTTTTAACTAATTAGGTAAGCTCCTGTGACGAACATATTACAGCAACTCCAGCGGTGGCTCTATATTTTGGCGCTGTGGGCTGAATGGCTGATCTTTGCGCATGGAGCCGGCAATAGCTTCACCGGAAGCTGCAAGCGTGGCGGCCAAATGCAGGGCTGAAACAGCGTATTTTCAGAGGCGCTATAAATGCAGCGCCAAAAACAGAATATAATGAAAAATAGAGTGCAGTAAAACAGAAGATCAAACAAAGACTAGAAATAGACATAAAATAGGATAAAATTAGCTTGATAGATACTCCGTAGTTCATATTTTTACAAAGTAGTGCGATAAAACTAAAGTAAAACTCGACATCTGACGAGTCCGGTGTCGTGCCCGACACCGGATCCGACGAGAAGAGGTCAATCCAACGGGGGTCGTCCTCGCCAATGGTGGTCGGCCCGGCGAGCTGCGCTTCGATGAAGGCCCGCTTCGTCGCCTTCTCCGCCCTCCGTCGTGCGCGGTCCTCCTTCTTCACTGCCCGCCTCGTCGCCTTCTCCGCCCTCCGTCTGCGGAAGTGCTCGTTCTCGGCGGCAACGTCCTCGGGGAAGCGGGCCGCCCACTCGCGCGCCGCGCGCTCGTCCCGCTTCGGCGATGCGCAAACGGCGCTCCGTCTCGCGGCGGCGGTGCTGTTCCTCTGTCTAACGATGTACGGCGGCGGCGCGAGATCCTCGGCCTGCTGGCGCGTCCACACGTCATGGAAATTCATCGACGATCGCGGGCGCCGAGCCGCCACGCCACGGCGTCGTACGCGCGCGCGGCCTCGTGCGCGGTCTCGTAGGTGCCGAGGCCGATGCGCTCGCCGCCGTCACGTATCTCCGCGTAATACGTACCTTTGGGGCGCGCGCGGACGCCGCGGTACCCCGTGCCCGAGACGCGGCAGTACCGCGAGCTCGACGCGAGACGAGGCATGGCGGCGGCGGCGGAAGCGGAGCCGCGGCGGCGATATTAGGCGCAGATGGGCAAATTTCAGCAACCCGTGTCCATCTTTTTTTTTTGCAGGATTACGCCATGTACCACCTTCCAATTAGAAAATAGGACTGTTCAGCCTTCCCCTGTTGGGCCCAATATTTCACTTTGGGTTGCCAACGACCATCTACATGGTAATTGCTATCGGCCTACTTGCTCCGGCTGTCGAAGCCCAATAACTACAAATGGGCCTTTCTGCTCATGCAATTTCGGCCCTTTTCTAATGAAACACAGATCCTATGAATGGCAAAAGAAAAAAAACGCGGAGATTCTACATAAAAGTTGTTTTTATTTATTTTGAATTATTGGGTTCCCATTTTTGAAACTGCTCATGCCCAATATGAAAATCCTTGTTCCCTCCATACCCACATGGATAACGGTATTTTTAATAATTCATAAAGTGGATTTGAAATTTAAAACATATCCTAATAATTCCATGATTTAATCTATCAACTTGCAAGATCTTGGAGAGAAAAAGCTTGTATTAGTCTGCAGAATCCTCACCGTTTCAAAGGCGGCAGTGGATCAAAAGAAAAAAGGAAGTAGCCAGAAATTAGGGGTCAAAAATAACTCCAAGAAATGAAACTTTTATTGTTCGTAGAGGATGACATGCGGGACCCATGAGCCAGCAGCTTACTCAACGTTTCAAAGGCGGCATGAGATCGGAAGAAAAAGGAAAGTGACCAAATATCAGGAGCCAAAAATAATCCAAGAAATGAAACTTATTGTACATAGAGGATGACATGCGGGTCCCACTTTGCAGCAGCGGTTTCAGCGTTTCAAATGCGGTTTGAGATCAAAAGAAAAAGAAAGTAGCAGAAATTAGGGGTAAAAAACTCCAAAAAAAGAAAGTTGATTGTACATAGAGGATGACATGCGGGTCCCATGAGTCGTGAGCTTACTCAACGTTTCCAAGGCGACAGGGGATCAAAAGAAAAAGGAAATAGCCAAAAATCAGAGGTGAAAAAAAACCAAGAAAAGAAATTTTATAGTACATAGAGGATGACATGCGGGTCCCATGAGCCAGCGGGTTCCTCAACGTTTTCAAAGGCCGGTGGGGATCAAAAGAAAAGGCAAATAGCCGAAATTAGGGGTAAACAATAAATCCAACAAAGGAAAGGTTTATGGTTCATAGATGCTGACATGTGGGACCCATGAGCCAGCAGCCTCAAGTCAAGTGACCAAAAATCAGGGGTAAAAAAAATCCAAGAAAATAAACTTTATTGTACATAGAGGATGACATGTGGGTCCCATGAGCCAGCACCTTACTCAACGTTTCAGAGGTGGCTTGAGATCGAAAGAAAAAGGAAAGTGACCGAATATCAGGAGCTAAAAATAATCCAAGAAAGGAAACTTTTATTGTACATAGAGGTTGACATATGGGTCCCACTAATACAAGCTCTTTCGCTCGAAGATCTTGCAAGGTTATTGTACATAGAGGATGACATGCGGGCCCCATGTGCCGGCAGCTTGCGAATGTTTCCAAGGCGGCGGTGGATCTAATGAAAAAGGAAATAGCCAAAATCAGAGGGTGGAAAATAAATCCAACAAAGGAGAGGTTTATTGTCCATGGAGGCTGACATCTGGGACCCACGAGCCAGCAGCGTCCTCTACGTTTAGGAGGCGACTGGGGATCGAAAGAAAAAAGGCAAATAGCCAGAAATTAGGGGTACAAAATAACTCCAAGAAAGGAAGTGTTTCTTGTTCATAGAGGCTGACATGTGGGACCCATGAGCCAGCAAAGTCTTCAACGTTTCAAAGGCGGCAGGGGATCAAAAGAAAAAGGAAGTAGCCAGAAATTAGGGGTAAAAAATAACTCCAAGAAAGGAAACTTTTATTGTTCATAGAGGATGACATGCGGGACCCATGCTCCAGCAGATTCCTCAACGTTTCAAAGGCGGCATGAGATCGAAAGAAAAAGGCAAGTGACCAAATATCAGGACCCGAAAATAATCGAAGAAAGAAATTTTATTGTACATAGAGGATGACATGCGGGACCCATTTAGCAGCAGCGGTCTCAACGTTTCCAAGGCGGCACGGGATCAAAAGAAAAAGGAAGTAGCCAGAAATTAGGGTTCAAAAATAACTCCAAGAAAGAAAACTTTTATTGTTCGTAGAGGATGACATGCGGGACCCATGAGCCAGCAGCTTACTCAACGTTTCAAAGGCGGCATGAGATCGAAAGAAAAAGGCAAGTGACAAAATATCAGGAGACAAAGATAATCCAAGAAAAGAAAACTTTATTGTACATAGAGGATGACATGCGGGTCCCATTTAGCAGCAGCGGTCTCGACGTTTCAAATGCGGCTTGAGATCAAAAGAAAAAGAAAGTAGCCAGAATTAGGGGGTAAAAAAAACTCCAAGAAAGGAAAGTTTTATCGATGAGCCAGCAGAGTCCTCAACGTTTCAAAGGCGGCAGGGGATCAAAAGAAAAAGGAAATAGCCGAAAATCAGAGGGTGAAAAAAAAACCAAGAAAATGAACTTTTATAGTACATAGAGGATGACATGTGGGTCCCATGAGCTAGCAGGTTTTTCAACGTTTCAAACGTGGCATGAGATCGAAAGAAAAAGGCAAGTGACCAAATATCAGGATCCAAAAATAATTCAAGAAAAGAAACTTGATTGTACATAGAGTATGACATGCGGGTCCCATTTAGCAAGACGGTATCACCGTTTGAGAGGCGGCAGGGGATGGAAAGAAAAAGGCAAGTGACCAAATATGAGGTGCCAAAAAAAATCGAAGAAAAGAAAGTTTTATTGTACATAGAGGATGACATGCGGGTCCCATGAGCCAGCAGGTTTTTCAACGTTTCAAACGTGGCATGAGATCGAAAGAAAAAGGCAAGTGACCAAATATCAGGAGCCAAATATAATCTAAGAAAAGAAATTTTACTGTACATAGAGGATGACATGCGGGTCCCATTTTGCAGCAGCGGTCTCACCGTTTGAGAGGCGGCACAGAACCAAAAGAAAAATGAAGTAGCCAGAAATCAGGGGGTGAAAAAAATCCAAGAAGAAAGATTTCAATTGGGCTGCATCTGGACATCTGGGCCTTCGAACTATCCTGCTAGGCCTTTTGACTCGTACAATTTCAGCCCACTCCAAAACAGGAAAGTTCCGAATTTTCTAAAAAAACAGGAAAGTCCTATGCTTCGCAAAGACAAAAAAACAAGGAGATTCAACATATAAGTTTGTTTATGTAAAAATAAAGATTTAATTATCCGTTTGAAATAGCTCAGAGCGCATTACATTGTTTATTGTACGCAAAATAATCAAGATATCATATGTTTCTTGTACGGGAGGCTGACATCGGGGACCCATGAGCCAACGGCGTCGTCAACGTTTTAAAGGCGGCAGGGATGGAAAGAAAAATAAACCAAAAATCTGTTGGTAAAAAATCCAAGAAAAGAAACATTTTCGTTACGAGAGGATGACATGCGGGACCCATGAGGCAGAAAGATCCTCGGCGTTTATTGTTCATAGAGGTTGACATGTGGGACCCGTGAGCCGTGACGTCCTCAACGTTTTAAAGGCTGCAGGTGATCGAAAGAAAATATAAGCCAAAAATCGTTTGGTCAACAAAATCCAAGAAAATAAACATTTACCGTTCTGAGAGGATGACATGCGGGACCCATGAGGTAGCAGCATCCTCAACGATTCCAAGGCGGCAGGGGAAATATCCAGAAATTAATTAGGGGTTCAAAATAAATCCATCAAAGGAAACTTTTATTGTTCATAGAGGATGACATGTGGGACCGACCTGCCAACAACGACCTCATCGTTTCAGAGGGGGCAGGAGATCAAAAGAAAAAGGCAAATAGCCAGAAATAAGGGGTAAAAAATAACTCCAAGAAAGGAAACTTTTATTGTTCGTAGAGGATGACATGCGGGACCAATGAGCCAGCAGCTTACTCAACGTTTCAAAGGCGGCATGAGATCGAAAGAAAAAGGCAAGTGACATAATATCAGGAGCCAAAGATAATCCAAGAAAAGAAACTTTATTGCACGTAGAGGATGACATGCGGGTCCCATTTAGCAGCAGCGGTCTCAACGTTTCAAATGCGGCTTGAGATCAAAAGAAAAAGAAAGTTGATTGTACATAGAGGATGACATGCGGGTCCCATGAGTCAGCAGCTTACCCAACGTTTCCAAGGCGGCAGGGGATCAAAAGAAAAAGGAAATAGCCAAAAATCAGAGGGTGAAAAAAAAAAATAAAGAAAATAAACATTTATAGCACATAGAGGATGACATGCGGGTCCCATGAGCCAGCAGGTTCCTCAACGTTTCAAACGTGGCATGAGATCGAAAGAAAAAGGCAAGTGACCAAATATGAGGAGCCAAAAATAATTCAAGAAAAGCAAGTTTTATAGTACATAGAGGATGACATGCGGGTCCCATTTAGCAGCAGCGGTATCACCGTTTGAGAGGCGGCAGGGGATCGAAAGAAAAAGGCAAGTGAAAAAATATGAGCAGCCAAAAATAATTCAGGAAAAGAAAGTTTTATAGTACATAGAGGATGACATGCGGGTCCGATTTAGCAGCAGCGGTATCACCGTTTGAGAGGCGGCAGGGGATCAAAAGAAAAAAGAAATTGCCAAAAATCAGATGGTGAAAAAAAACCAAGAAAATAAACTTTTATAGTACATAGAGGATGACATGCGGGTCCCATGAGCCTGCAGGTTCCTCAACGTTTCAAACGTGGCATGAGATCGAAAGAAAAAGGTAAGTGACCAAATATGAGGTGCCAAAAATAATTCAAGAAAAGAAAGTTTTATAGTACATAGAGGATGACATGCGGGTCCGATTTAGCAGCAGCGGTATCACCGTTTGAGAGGCGGCAGGGGATCGAAAGAAAAAGGCAAGTGACCAAATTTGAGGTGCCAAAAAAAACTCCAAGAAAAGAAAGTTTTATAGTACATAGAGGATGACATGCGGGTCCCAGTTAGCAGCAGCGGTATCACCGTTTGAGAGGCGGCAGGGGATCGAAAGAAAAAGGTAAGTGACCAAATATGAGGTGCCAAAAATAATTCAAGAAAAGAAAGTTTTATAGTGCATAGAGGATGACATGCGGGTCCCAGTTAGCAGCAGCGGTATCACCGTTTGAGAGGCGGCAGGGGATCGAAAGAAAAAGGCAAGTGACCAAATTTGAGGTGCCAAAAAAAACTCCAAGAAAAGAAAGTTTTATAGTACATAGAGGATGACATGCGGGTCCCATTTAGCAGCAGCGGTATCACCGTTTGAGAGGCGGCAGGGGATCGAAAGAAAAAGGCAAGTGACCAAATATGAGGTGCCAAAAATAATTCAAGAAAAGAAAGTTTTATAGTACATAGAGGATGACATGCAGGTCCCATTTAGCAGCAGCGGTATCACCGTTTGAGAGGCGGCAGGGGATCGAAAGAAAAAGGCAAGTGACCAAATTTGAGGTGCCAAAAAAAACTCCAAGAAAAGAAAGTTGATTGCACATAGAGGATGACATGCGGGTCCCATTTAGCAGCAGCGGTCTCAACGTTTCCAAGGCGGCAAGGGATCAAAAGAAAAAGGAAGTAGCCAGAAATCAGGGGGTCAAAAAAAAATCCAAGAATAGAAAGAATTTTGGTTCATAGAGGATGACATGCGGGACCCATGATCCTGCATCGTAAACGGCTCGATCGGAGAACGTTGAACGAGATGGCGCGATCGAGAAAAAAAACAATGCCAGAGAGGCTGCCATCTGGGCCCTACATCCCTCGGCGGTGCGGATTTGCGTTGACTCGGCCGGCGAACCCGAGAATTCGCGATGCACCACGTCCCGGGCCACCATACGCGACGTTTTGGCCGCTTTCGTCGGGCTAGGTGGCCTCAAAAACGAGAAAAAAAAAGTTTTGACATGCACCACGGAGGGACCAAAATCGTCGGCCATGGTACACCAGCAACCACGGCGCGACTTCAACTTCGTCGGCCATGGCAACTTTTCTTGTAGTGAGGCAAGTTACCAAATGAACTAGCCCAAGATGGATCGAGAGACAAAGACAACAAATAGATAACAACAACAAGTAACATGACATCAAAAGATCAAAAGATGGCTTGCCTTGGTTGGCTTATTTGTCCCTGGTCTTCTTCAAATTCTTCAAATCCTTCCTCTCCTTCAAACTCGACAATGCTCGAATCTATCGCCACGAAAATAAAAAGAGAACACATTCAACACATTGCACAAACAAATCAACATGCAACAATCATTAGCTAACCACTCAATCACACGCTACCATAGAGGTTGATAAGGACCTATAGTCCCCACAAAACAACTTTAACATTTTTATTTTAAGAAAACCCAATTTAGTTCACCTAATAAAGGCATTAGAGCCTCACAAATTAGCTAATGTCCCTCTTCTTAACACCAGGGCTTAAACCTAATATTCCCTGGTAGATAACATCACAAAGAAGACCTCTGCATTGGTTTTGTACCAAAAACTTTTATATTTTATTTTTAAACATTTTTGGAAAAACAGAAATCATTCTCCTACTTTATTTTGCTCACAAAATACTACACAAGTACAGCAAGCAAGAATTATATCTCTGGATAGCTATTCAAACCTAGATCCATACAAAATTGGATTCACCAATTTTGAAAGTATAAAAGATTTTTAATAAAAAAATACTATTCAGAGGGTCCAATTCAAAGTTTAAAAGCTTAGAAAATCCCAGATACTCAAATAAATATGAGCTCTGGATATGTTGTTTAGAAAAGTAATGTGAGTACAACAAAAGAAGTTTCACTCAAAAATAAAATTTTATGCTCCTTAAATAAATCCTCAAACACAGATTCTGAATAAATTTGTACTAAATATCACAATATCATACTTTGACCTAAAATACTCAAACTAGTGCCAAAAGGTGGGCATTGCTATTTAGTTTACTAAAAAATTGGATTTGGATCTAAAATTGTTTTGAAACTCTCACAAATGAATTAACATTGAAACTGCAAGTATTTACTATTTTAAAAACTGAGGAAAACAAAAAATAGGTATTGGCCCAAATCTTGTCTGAGGTGGTTAAGAAAACATCCAGGAGTACTACAAAACTTGATTCACTCAAATTGGATCAAAATTGAATTTTTGGTGAATTAAAAGCTAGCAGGGACCTGCCAGAGATTATTTTCAGAAAAGGAAATAGAAAATAACACGGGCTGAATTTCTACACGGGCCATGCGGGAACTAGTCGGGCCGGCCCAGCAGCGTGTCCAGGGTGTGGGGGAGAAAAAGATTAAAAATTTGACTAAGGGTCTCACCTCTTATTATCTCACTAAAAACTGAAGGGGTATGCTACCCTAGGATCAAGATCTAATGGTTGGTATCTACCAAGTTAAGTTAAAAGGACATGGATGCTTTAAAAAGTGTGCAACCAGCTAGCTGCTTAGGTGCTGATCGAAACACGATGGCGTTCGCGTCCAGGACACCGGAGGAAGTCGGTGAACTCACCATGGGGGCGCTTGGAGGATAGGAGGACGACACAGGGATTTGAAGGAGGCTCAACTTGGTCTCCTCGTACGCGCAGGAGGGCTTGCGGTCAGCGGCGAGGTCGCCGCTTGGCGTCGGGACGGAGCTGCGCGGACACGCGCTCGAAGACGGCGATCGGGAGCTCACCAGCAGGGCGCGCTGCTCGACGGAGACGACGCAGGGACGGCACCGGGATGGAGAAGAGTATCGGGGCGGTTTGGCTCGGTGTCTCGGACGCGCTAGCTTTTCTTGGTCGCCGGCATAGGCGTGCGCGTGTGCAGCGCCGAGGACGATGGTGCTTTGCGGCGGTGCTCCAAGGTGGCGTCCGGGCGTTGGTCCTTGCCGGGAAAAGGAGCGAGGTTCAGCCCTGGAAGAGATGGAGTATGCGAGAGAAACATAGAGGCGGGCGGAGGGAAGCAGCAACCTCGACGAAGACGGTACCGGCGAAGCGGTGCAGAGGCAGGACGGGGCAGTCCAGGGACGCTTCCAGCTCGAGCAGGTGATCCTCGACGACATGGACGGCTCCTTCTCCGGCGACGCTCGCGGGCGCCCGACGATGGCGGCCGATTCTTGCGCACCTCCGCGCGGTGACTGCGACAGAGAAAGGCTCTCCTCGTCGAGCGAGAGGGAGAGGGCAGAGCTGTGCCAGGCTAGGGGGAGAAGTGGAGTGCTCTAAGAGCTGTGTGGCGAAGGGTGAGGCCGAGGGGAGGCTTTTATAGCCGAGGGTGGCGTTGGATGGACGCGGGCGCGCGGTGGTTTCGGCCAATGGCTGCACGAGGGCTGATGTAGGGGCGGGGCGACCTGCTGACGTCAAGAGGCTGGTGTCAGCGAGGGGAGGGTGCCGCGCGCGGGTGCGAGGACGGGCGCGTCCAGGAACAGCCGATCATGCTCGAGTCTATGCGTACGCGCGCGATGCGATCGTGGCGATCAACTCATGTTGGGCATGGGCGCTTGCGTGTGCGTTGGTGTTGGTCTGGTTGTGTGGGTCGTGGTGTTCTGGGTTAGCTAGGTCGAGTGGTGTGGCTTTGGGCAGGGACAAGTACCTTGTTTGGCTCAAACTTCATACGGTCATCTCCTTCTCCCTCTAAATTTTCTTTGCCAAAAGAAAAATACAAGGGTGCGCAAGGTTGTTCAAATTAGAGACAAAGGTGGGTGTTAGAGCGCTGGCAGGAAGAGAGACGTTTGGCAAGAAAAGGTTGCTTTGAAAAAAAAGGAGAAAAGGACTTCGGTCAAAATTGACCAAAATTGGGTCTGAGAATAATTATAGAATTTACCCATAAGATGCATATTTTGTTTAGTGCAAAAGTGAACAAAAAGGGTGGTTCGCTACTCCACGACTTTGAACAACTTTAGAGAAAGTTTGGTTGCTCTTCTTATTTTATTTGATTTTCCAAGCAAAGCCAAATTTGAGATAAGGTGAGAGGATTTGAAAACTCTTTAAAAAAAACCAAGATAGTCCTTGGGCTTGTTATGTTGTTTGGATAATTGTGGAATTGCAATTTTACCAAATTTTAAAATATAAGATTTGATGCATGAAATGATAGAACCTTCATATCAAAGCATTAAGTAAAATGGAATGTAAAATAGGATAATATCTTTATGAAAATTATTTTGGAAAAGGCTAGTGAGGTATTTTTCCTCCCATACTAACCTTGAATTTTGGATCTAAAACTATTTTATAAAGAAGTATAAAATAACCAAGGAGTGAGATGGTTTTGAGGGGACTATGACATAGAGAGATGAGCAGAAGTATTTTTGAACAAAGAGGTAGATATAAAAAGGTGAAGAGATCAAATCTTGAAAACATTGTTTTTTTCTTTAGAAAAAAGTGAAAGTGAATTCATAGGTCATAGAGATATATGGTTTTGTTTGCAAAATGAGGAAGATTTCAAAATAGAGCTGGAGTGGGAATCTTGGTAAGAGAGGTTTGTCTAAAAAGAATGCACAAGATCAAGGTGATCTTGTTAGTGCCATTATACCAAGAAGATAGGTGTTGGTTAGGACATAACTTCAAGGTCTGGTTGAGATTTAAGCATAAAGTTTGGCCATTAACCTGTAGTTCCAGGGTAGAAGTAGATGATATTGAGGTGAGTTTTGTTTTGATTTTTACTAAGGTGAAGATCCTGTTTGGTTTGTTTGTTTTTGTAGTACACACAAATGTATCGGTGGATTAGGTCATAAGCCCAATTGTAGACCAGAACCACACACAAGAGGTCACACAAATTCACACTAATCAAACAAGGTTAACAATCAAGCAAAGCACACATGCTATCATACCACTTTACCTACTAACTCACAAAAAAAATTATTGGCTCCAAATTTTACTCCACTTAGTTCTACTTAAACTTGGTTACAAAAGTTGGGCTGTTACAGACCTTCCCCCCTTAAAAGAATCTTGTCCCCGAGATTCCCAGGAGTGGTACAATCGAGGTTAAGGTAATGGGTTAGTGTGGTTGTTCCTTCAACAAGGTGCTCTTCCAATTTCTCTAGCTCCGACCTCTTGCTTTGATGAACTAGTGAATATTCTTCTTCTAAAAGACAAGATGGGTGAGAGTTGATGTCACCAAAGGAGTCTTGTCGAGTTTCATTGAGTCACTTAAAGGTTAGTATGAGAGTGTTCCCTAGGGCTTTTAGAAAGGTCCCACATGGTCGGAGGGTTCTTATCTCACATTTGGAGTTGGGAGTAGTAAAAGTTTTCCGAGGAACTTTCATTGACTCAAGGTTATTGCTTGATTGAAGGTTGATGCTTCCCTCGAGTATCTTGACTTGATTTTTTTTTTGTTTTGGTCTTCGTATGAGCTCCTCATCTAAACTAGTGAAAACGTTCCACCAATTTGCCAGGAAGGGTCCTAAGTAAAAGTTAGTAACGACAATAAAATTGTTAGATGGCTAAAGATCGAGTGTTTTGTGTTAGAAAACTCTTCACTTCAATTTGTCGGTGCTCCTCTAAAGTTGCCTTCAAAATCAATGTCAAGCTGACCTTGATCTTGGAAGAGACGCCAGTCTTGCGTAGGATTCTAGTGATCGTGCTTGCGATACCTAGGCTCCAGCCTCCATGCGATAAAGACTTGATAAACCACACATGCTAGCTTGGCTTTGGTACTATCGCTTACTTGGTTACTCTTCTCCTTCGAGGATGCGGCATGGTTAGCTAGACTATGCTATAAGGTCAGTCAAAATTAGTATAGGCTTCTACAGTCAGTCTTGAAGGATATGGCTTCTACTTCCTGGACGTATTAGGGAGTCTTGAGTTTGCCTTTGAATGTCATACTATGAATGGGTACTTCGGAAAACAGGGTTGCATCGAAATGTCAGCCAAGTCAAAGATAGGGTTTTCCATTAACTTATCCAACCAGCGGTTAGCATTCTACGAGGAATTTTAAGTGGATGAGAGTGAAAACATGTCAATTAGGTCTCCTAGACAGGGGTTTGTCAAATAAAAAGTGTTTTTAGGCCAAAAAGGCCAAAACAAACATACCACAAGTAGATACAAGCACTCAAGCACTTTGAAAACTACAAGCACTCATAAGAACACAAAGTGGTACTTAAGTATCAAGGGACGCCTAATACGTGGGGGTAGCTCAATCAACGCGATTGAGTTTGTCATATCCATCCTATAAGCTCAGGTTGGTCAGAGATGTAGACGTCTTCATTATGCTGATATTGACTTCAGCATGGATTCTTGTAGCAGTTGGTGGTGAAGCAGGCCTGATGTTGAGTCGTTGATACTGAGTTGGAGGCGGAAACTTCGTAGAACTTCTGGTCTCAACATTCAAGGGGTGTGAGGTCTTCGGAGGTGTTTTAGAGGGGTAGTTGTTGTGGTACTCCCAGAGTTGAGATCTTCTCGTGGCTGGCCTAAAAATTACTAGTCAAGAACTGATGACTTGATCCTTGATGACTGCAAAAATGCAAGTCCAAAGAGGAAAAAGGTTAGCTTCTTGACGGAGATTTTGGTAACAACCAAGGGCAGAATCTTATTATCTCCGACTGGCATATGTCTAACTCGGTATCCATGTTCAATATTTTCAGTTGGAGAGACATGAGTCCCCGAGAAGAGTTGATCCATCTTTGATTGTTGTACCTTTGGTCTAAAGGTCGGACATCGTCCAATATGTAGGTTTGAAGTGGATGAGATAATAGAGTAAGATTTTTCAAACATTTTGATAAACCAGAGAGATCAGAATTAGAAGTTTTAAGAACTAAGAGGAGTAGAAGCTATGCTTCCAACTTCTTAGGAAAGTAAGTTTGGTAAGTAGTTTTGACCAAAATACAACTTTTCTGACTAACGCCCATGCTAACTAGGGTCTCCTACAGTCGGGATGGCTCTGATACCAGCTCTGTGGGGACCCCGGACTAGATGTCCGAAATACCCGTTATGTATACAGTTCACGATCCCATGATCAGTGCGCCGTGAACACATAACCGAACTGATATCAAAGTTGCATCATCCATTACAAACGGAATATGAAAATTACAATAAGGTCACATGACCAATATTTATATAATAGCCTCGAAGGGCCTAACTTAACATCAGAATAGCAGAATCACTTCAACAGCGCAGAGTCCAAGTCATCTTCCATAACCCTACAGGCAACTGACTGGGGGAAACGTTCCTAGCTCGCATAGACGTCATCCAATCCTTCTTCATTTGTCGAATTCCATCAAGTCTGGCCAGGTAAATAGCCAGGGACAAAGCCGTGAGTACATTGGAATTGTACTAGCAAACCATCAAGAAGGTACTTTGCAAAAGTGCAAGACAAACAGTGCTAACTTAAGATGACAAGAGGGAAGAGGTAGTTTCTCTTGTGGATATGGCATGTAAAGAGAAGCAGTTTCGCTTGTGGATATAGCATGTAAAAGAGAAGTAGTTTCTCTTGTGGATATAACATCCCAGCATCTTTGTAGAAGGGGATACTCAAAGGGGCACTACAAGAAAAGTTGCCATGGCCGACGAAGTTGAAGTCGCGCCGTGGTTGCTGGTGTACCATGGCCGACGATTTTGGTCCCTCCGTGGTGCATGTCAAAACTTTTTTTTTCTCGTTTTTGAGGCCACCTAGCCCGACGAAAGCGGCCAAAACGTCGCGTATGGTGGCCCGGGACGTGGTGCATCGCGAATTCTCGGGTTCGCCGGCCGAGTCAACGCAAATCCGCACCGCCGAGGGATGTAGGGCCCAGATGGCAGCCTCTCTGGCATTGTTTTTTTTCTCGATCGCGCCATCTGGTTCAACGTTCTCCGATCGAGCCGTTTACGATGTAGGATCATGGGTCCCGCATGTCATCCTCTATGAACCAAAATTCTTTCTATTCTTGGATTTTTTTTGACCCCCTGATTTCTGGCTACTTCCTTTTTCTTTTGATCCCTTGCCGCCTTGGAAACGTTGAGACCGCTGCTGCTAAATGGGACCCGCATGTCATCCTCTATGTGCAATCAACTTTCTTTTCTTGGAGTTTTTTTTGGCACCTCAAATTTGGTCACTTGCCTTTTTCTTTCGATCCCCTGCCGCCTCTCAAACGGTGATACCGCTGCTGCTAAATGGGACCCGCATGTCATCCTCTATGTACTATAAAACTTTCTTTTCTTGGATTTTTTTTGCACCTCAAAATTTGTCACTTGACTTTTTCTTTCGATCCTGCCGCCTCTCAAACGGTGATACCGCTGCTGCTAAATGGGACCCGCATGTCATCCTCTATGTACTATAAAACTTTCTTTTCTTGGAGTTTTTTTTGGCACCTCATATTTGGTCACTTGCCTTTTTCTTTCGATCCCCTACCGCCTCTCAAACGGTGATACCGCTGCTGCTAACTAGGACCCGCATGTCATCCTCTATGTACTATAAAACTTTCTTTTCTTGAATTATTTTTGGCACCTCATATTTGGTCACTTACCTTTTTCTTTCGATCTCATGCCACGTTTGAAACGTTGAGGAACCTGCAGGCTCATGGGACCCGCATGTCATCCTCTATGTACTATAAAAGTTCATTTTCTTGGTTTTTTTTCACCCTCTGATTTTTGGCAATTTCTTTTTTCTTTTGATCCCCTGCCGCCTCTCAAACGGTGATACCGCTGCTGCTAAATGGGACCCGCATGTCATCCTCTATGTACACTCAAGTTTCTTTTCTTGAATTATTTTTGGCTCCTGATATTTGGTCACTTGCCTTTTTCTTTCGATCTCATGCCACGTTTGAAACGTTGAGGAACCCGCTGGCTCATGGGACTCGCATGTCATCCTCTATGTGCTATAAAAGTTTATTTTCTTGGGTTTTATTTCACCCTATGATTTTTGGCTATTTCCTTTTTCTTTTGATCCCCTGCCGCCTTGGAAACGTTGAGTAAGCTGCTGACTCATGGGACCCGCATGTCATCCTCTATGTACAATCAACTTTCTTTTTCTTTTGATCTCAAGCCGCATTTGAAACGTTGAGACCGCTCGCTAATTGGGACCCGCATGTCATCCTCTATGTACAATAAAGTTTCTTTTCTTGGATTACCTTTGGCTCCTGATATTTTGCCACTTGCCTTTTTCTTTCGATCTCATGCCGCCTTTGAAACGTTGAGTAAGCTGCTGGCTCATGGGTCCCGCATGTCATCCTCTACGAACAATAAAAGTTTCCTTTCTTGGAGTTATTTTTGACCCCTAATTTCTGGCTATTTGCCTTTTTCTTTTGATCTCCTGCCCCCTTTGAAACGATGACGACGCAGCTGGCAGGTCGGTCCCACATGTCATCCTCTGTGAACAATAAAAGTTTCCTTTGATGGATTTATTTTGAACCCCTATTTAATTTCGGGATATTTCCTTTTTTTTTTTCCTTTGATCCCCTACCGCCTTGGAATCGTTGAGGATGCTGCTGCCTCATGGGTCCCGCATGTCATCCTCTCAGAACGGTAAATGTTTCTTTTCTTGGATTTTGTTTACCAAATGATTTTTGGCTAATTTTTTTCTTTCGATCTCCTGCCGCCTGTCAAACGTTGAGGACGCTCGGCTCACGGGTCCCACATGTCAGCCTCTATGAACAATAAACACTGAGGATGCTGCTGCCTCATGGGTCCCGCATGTCATCCTCTTAGAACGAAAATGTTTCTTTTCTTGGATTTTGTACCAACATATTTTTGGTTTATTTTTTCTTTCCATCCCCTGCCGCCTTTAAAACGTTGATGACGCTGCTGGCTCATGGGTCCCCGATGTCAGCCTCCCCGTACAACAAACATATGATATCTTGATTATTTTGCAGACAATAAATAGTGTATTGCGCTCTGAGCTATATCAAACGGATAATTAAATATTTATTTTTACATAAAAAAACTTGTATGTTGAATCTCCTTGTTTTTTTGTCTTTGCGAAGCATAGGACTTTCCTGTTTTTTTTAGAAAATTTGGAACATTCCTGTTTTGGAGTGGGCTGAAATTGTACGAGTCAAAAGGCCAAGCAGGATAGTTCGAAGGCCCAGATGTCCAGATGCAGCCCAATTGAAATCTTTCTTCTTGGATTTTTTTCACCCCCTGATTTCTGGCTACTTCATTTTTCTTTTGGTCCTGTGCCGCCTTGGAAACGTTGAGACCGCTGCTGCAAAATGGGACCCGCATGTCATCCTCTATGTACTATAAAACATTCTTTTCTTGGATTATTTTTGGCTCCTGATATTTGGTCACTTGCCTTTTTCTTTCGATCCCGTGCAGCCTCTCAAACGGTGAGACCGCGGCTGCTAAATGGGTCCCGCATGTCATCCTCTATGTACAATCAAGTTTCTTTTCTTGAATTATTTTTGGCTCCTGATATTTGGTCACTTGCCTTTTTCTTTCGATCTCATGCCACGTTTGAAACATTGAGGAACCTGCTGGCTCATGGGACCCGCATGTCATCCTCTATGTGCTATAAAAGTTTATTTTCTTGGATTTTTTTCACCCTCTGATTTTTGGCTATTTCCTTTTTCTTTTGATCCCTGATACGTCTCCGACGTATCGATAATTTCTTATGTTCCATGCCACATTATTGATGTTATCTACATGTTTTATGCACACTTTATGTCATATTCGTGCATTTTCTGGAACTAACCTATTAACAAGATGCCGAAGTGCCAGTTCTCGTTTTCGCTGTTTTTGGTTTCAGAAATCCTAGTAACGAAATATTCTCGGAATCGGACGAAATCAACGCCTGGGTTCCTATTTTACCGGAAGCATCCGTAACACACGAGAACCGCCAGAGAAGGGAGGCAGGGCCACCACACCACACCCCGGCGCGGCCTAGGGGGCGCGCCCTAGGGTGTGGGCCCCCTTCGACCTTCTGCGCCGCCTCTCCGCCTATAAAAAGCCCCTGGATCAGAAAACCCTACATCAATTGACGAAACCCACGAAAACCTTCCAGAGCCGCCGCCATCGCGAAGCCAAGATCTGGGGGACAGGATCTCTGTTCCGGCACCCTGCCGGAGCGGGGAAGTGCCCCCGGAAGGCTTCTCCATCGACACCGCTGCCATCTCCACCGCCATCTTCATCACCGCTGCTGCTCCCATGAGGAGGGAGTAGTTCTCCATCGAGGCTCGGGGCTGTACCGGTAGCTATGTGGTTAATCTCTCTACTATGTACTTCAATACAATGATCTCATGAGCTGCTTTACATGATTGAGATTCATCTGAGTTTTGTATCACAATTCATCTATGTGCTACTCTAGTGATGTGTTATTAAAGTAGTTCTATTCCTCCTGCACGTGTGTAATGGTGACAGTGTGTGCACCGTGTTAGTACTTGGTTTATGCTATGATCATGATCTCTTGTAGATTGCGAAGTTAACTATTGCTATGATAATATTGATGTGATCTATTCCTCCTACATATGCATGAAGGTGACAGTGTGCATGCTATGCTAGTACTTGGTTTAGTAGCGTTGATCTATCTTACACTAAAGGTTACTTAAACATGAGCATTATTGTGGAGCTTGTTAACTCCGGCATTGAGGGTTCGTGTAATCCTACGCAATGTGTTCATCATCCAACAAAAGTGTAGAGTATGCATTTATCTATTACTGGTATGTGATCAATATTGAGAGTGTCCACTAGTGAAATTGTAATCCCTAGGCCTTGGTCCTAAATACTGCGATCACCGCTGCTTGTTTACAGTTGAACTGTGTTACTACTGCTGCAATACCACCACCATCAACTACACACCATCAAGCTATTTTCTGGCACCGTTGCTACTGCTTATATATATTCATACCACCTGTATTTCACTATCTCTTCGCCGAACTAGTGCACCTATTTGGTGTGTTGGGGACACAAGAGACTTCTTGCTTTGTGGTTGCAGGGTTGCATGAGAGGGATATCTTTGACCTCTTCCTCCCCGAGTTCGATAAACCTTGGGTATCCACTTAAGGGAAAACTTGCTGCTGTTCTACAAACCTCTGCTCTTGGAGGCCCAACACCGTCTACGAGAAAGGAGGGGAACGTAGACATCAAGCACTTTTACGGCGCCGTTGTCGGGGACCGTAAAGCTACACCACCGGGATTTCCTCCCTCGTCAACCCCGCGCCAGTCCTGGACAGCATCAAGTACTTTTCTGGCGCCGTTGCCGGGGAGGAAAGGTAAAAGGCTCTCATACTACGGTCCCAGGTAAAGTATTTTTATGGCGCCGTCGTGTGTGTGCTCGAAGCTATTTCCTTTAGATCCTGCAATTGCATCTTTTTGTTTCTTGTTTACACTAGTTTGGCATAATGGACAACAATGAGCTTCTTGTTCTATTTCCTGATTTAAAACATGGATTGTTTGATGCGAAAATTAAAAAACCTATGAAATCTTCTTTGCATGCTGGTAGTAATATTAGTATGAACGCTTTGAACACCATTGTTGACAATAATATAGAAAGTTCTAAGCTTGGGGAAGCTGGTTTTCATGATATTTTTAGTCCCCCAAGCATTGAGGAGAAAATTTTCTTTGATGATACTTTGCCTCCTATTTATGATGATAATGATACTGGTCTTTTAGTGCCGCCTACTATGGAGAGTAAATTTTGTTGTGATTATACTATGCCTCCTACACTTGATGAGAATAATAATGATAGCTACTTTGTTGAATTTGCTCCCACTACAACTAATAAAATTGATTATGCTTATGTGGAGAGTAATAATTTTATGCATGAGACTCATGATAAGAATGCTTTATGCGATAGTTATATTGTTGAGTTTGCTCATGTTGCTACTGAAAATTATTATGAGAGAGGAAAATATGGTTGTAGAAATTTTCATGTTACTAAAATACCTCTCTATGTGCTGAAATTTTTCAAGCTACACTTGTTTTATCTTCCTATGCTTGTTACTTTGCTCTTCATGAACTTGTTTATTTACAAGATTCCTATGCATAGGAAGCATGTTAGACTTAAATGTGTTTTGTATTTGCCTCTGGATGCTCTCTTTTGCTTCAAATACTATTTCTTGCGAGTGCATCATTAAAACTGCTGAGCCCATCTTAATGGCTATAAAGAAAAGAACTTCTTGGGAGATAACCCATGTGTTATTTTGCTACAGTAATTTGTTTTTATTTGTGTCTTGGAAGTTGTTTACTACTGTAGCAACCTCTCCTTATCTTAGTTTTGTGTTTTGTTGTGCCAAGTAAAGTCTTTGATAGTAAAGTAAGTACTAGATTTGGATTACTGCACAGTTCCAGATTTCTTTGCTGTCACGAATCTGAGTCCACCTCCCTGTAGGTAGCTCAGAAAATTAAGCCAATTTACGTGCATGATCCTCAGATATGTACGCAACTTTCATTCAATTTGAGAATTTTCATTTGAGCAAGTCTGGTGCCATTTTAAAATTCGTCAATACGAACTGTTCTGCTTTGACAGATTCTGCCTTTTATTTCGCATTGCCTCTTTTGCTATGTTGGATGAATTTCTTTGATCCACTAATGTCCAGTAGCATTATGCAATGTCCAGAAGTTTTAAGAATGATTGTGTCACCTCTGAATATGTTAATTTTTATTGTGCACTAACCCTCTAATGAGTTGTTTCGAGTTTGGTGTGAAGGAAGTTTTCAAGGGTCAAGAGAGGAGGATGATACACTATGATCAAGAAGAGTGAAAGCTCTAAGCTTGGGGATGCCCCGGTGGTTCACCCCTGCATATATTAAGAAGACTCAAGCGTCTAAGCTTGGGGATGCCCAAGGCATCCCCTTCTTCATCGACAAATTATCAGGTTCCTTCTCTTGAAACAATATTTTTATTCGGTCACATCTTATGTGCTTTACTTGGAGCGTCTGTATGTTTCTTGTTTTTGTTTTTTTTGTTTGAATAAATGCTTGTGTGGGAGAGAGACACGCTCCGCTGGTTCGTATGAACACATGTGTTCTTAGCTTTTAGTATTCATGGCGAAGTTTCTTCTTCGTTAAACTGTTATATGGTTGGAATTGGAAAATGATACATGTAGTAATTGCTATTAATGTCTTGGGTAATGTGATACTTGGCAATTGTTGTGCTCATGTTTAAGCTCTTGCATCATATGCTTTGCACCCATTAATGAAGAAATACATAGAGCATGCTAAAATTTGGTTTGCATATTTGGTTTCTCTAAGGTCTAGATAATTTCTAGTATTGAGTTTGAACAACAAGGAAGACGGTGTAGAGTCTTATAATGTTTTCAATATGTCTTTTATGTGAGTTTTGCTGCACCGGTTCATCCTTGTGTTTGTTTCAAATAAGCCTTGCTAGCCTAAACCATTGTATCGAGAGGGAATACTTCTCATGCATCCAAAATACTTGAGCCAACCACTATGCCATTTGTGTCCACCATACCTACCTACTACATGGTATTTTCCAGCCATTCCAAAGTAAATTGCTTGAGTGCTACCTTTAAAACTCCATCATTCACCTTTGCAATATATAGCTCATGGGACAAATAGCTTAAAACCTATTGTGGTATTGAATATGTAATTATGCACTTTATCTCTTATTAAGTTGCTTGTTGTGCGATAACCATGTTTACTGGGGACGCCATCAACTGTTCATTGTTGAATTTCATGTGAGTTGCTATGCATGTTCGTCTTGTCTGAAGTAAGGGCGATCTACACTGAGTTGAATGGTTTGAGCATGCATATTGTGAGAGAAGAACATCGGGCCGCTAACCGAAGCCATGTTCCATGGTGGAAGTTTCAGTTTTGGACAACAATCCTCAAATCTCTAATGAGAAAAGAATTAATTGTTGTTGAATGCTTAAAGCATTAAAAGAGGAGTCCATTATCTGTTGTCTATGTTGTCCCGGTATGGATGTCTAAGTTGAGAATAATCAATAGCGAGAAATCCAATGCGAGCTTTCTCCTTAGACCTTTGTACAGGCGGCATAGAGGTACCCCTTTGTGATACTTGGTTAAAGCATATGTATTGCGGTGATAATCCAGGTAGTCCAAGCTAATTAGGACAAGGTGCGGGCACTATTAGTACACTATGCATGAGGCTTGCAACTTATAAGATATAATTTACATGATGCATATGCTTTATTACTACCGTTGACAAAATTGTTTCATGTCTTCAAAATCAAAGCTCTAGCACAAATATAGCAATCGATTCTTTTCCTCAATGAGGACCATTCTTTTACTTTCAATGTTGAGTCAGTTCACCTATCTCTCTCCACCTCAAGAAGCAAACACTTGTGTGAACTATGCATTGATTCTTACATACTTGCTTATTGCACTTATTATATTACTCTATGTTGACAATATCCATGAGATATACATGTTACAAGTTGAAAGCAACCGCTGAAACTTAATCTTCTTTTGTGTTGTTTCAATATCTCTACTTTGAATTATTGCTTTATGAGTTAACTCTTATGCAAGACTTATTGATGCTTGTCTTGAAGTGCTATTCATGAAAAGTCTTTGCTATATGATTCACTTGTTTACTCATGTCATATACATTGTTTTGATCGCTGCATTCATTACATATGCTTTACAAATAGTATGATCAAGATTATGATGGCATGTCACTCCAGAAATTATCTGTGTTATCGTTTTACCTGCTCGGGACGAGCAGAACTAAGCTTGGGGATGCTGATACGTCTCCGACGTATCGATAATTTCTTATGTTCCATGCCACATTATTGATGTTATCTACATGTTTTATGCACACTTTATGTCATATTCGTGCATTTTCTGGAACTAACCTATTAACAAGATGCCGAAGTGCCAGTTCCTGTTTTTTGCTGTTTTTGGTTTCAGAAATCCTAGTAAGGAAATATTCTCGAATCGGACGAAATCAACGCCCAGGTTCCTATTTTACCCTAAGCATCCGTAACACACGAGAACCGCCAGAGAAGGGAGGCGGGGCCACCACACCACACCCGGCGCGGCCTAGGGGGCGCGCCCCTAGGGTGTGGGCCCCCTTCGACCTTCTGCGCCGCCTCTCCGCCTATAAAAAGCCCTGGATCAGAAAACCCTACATCAATTGACGAAACCCACGAAAACCTTCGAGCCGCCGCCATCGCGAAGCCAAGATCCGGGGACAGGATCTCTGTTCCGGCACCCTGCCGGAGCGGGGAAGTGCCCCGGAAGGCTTCTCCATCGACACCGCTGCCATCTCCACCGCCATCTTCATCACCGCTGCTGCTCCCATGAGGAGGGAGTAGTTCTCCATCGAGGCTCGGGGCTGTACCGGTAGCTATGTGGTTAATCTCTCTACTATGTACTTCAATACAATGATCTCATGAGCTGCTTTGCATGATTGAGATTCATCTGAGTTTTGTATCACAATTCATCTATGTGCTACTCTAGTGATGTGTTATTAAAGTAGTTCTATTCCTCCTGCACGTGTGTAATGGTGACAGTGTGTGCACCGTGTTAGTACTTGGTTTATGCTATGATCATGATCTCTTGTAGATTGCGAAGTTAACTATTGCTATGATAATATTGATGTGATCTATTCCTCCTACATATGCATGAAGGTGACAGTGTGCATGCTATGCTAGTACTTGGTTTAGTAGCGTTGATCTATCTTACACTAAAGGTTACTTAAACATGAGCATTATTGTGGAGCTTGTTAACTCCGGCATTGAGGGTTCGTGTAATCCTACGCAATGTGTTCATCATCCAACAAAAGTGTAGAGTATGCATTTATCTATTCTGTTATGTGATCAATATTGAGAGTGTCCACTAGTGAAAGTGTAATCCCTAGGCCTTGTTCCTAAATACTGCTATCACCGCTGCTTGTTTACTGTTTTACTGTGTTACTACTGCTGCAATACCACCACCATCAACTACACACCATCAAGCTATTTTCTGGCACCGTTGCTACTGCTTATATATATTCATACCACCTGTATTTCACTATCTCTTCGCCGAACTAGTGCACCTATTTGGTGTGTTGGGGACACAAGAGACTTCTTGCTTTGTGGTTGCAGGGTTGCATGAGAGGGATATCTTTGACCTCTTCCTCCCTGAGTTCGATAAACCTTGGGTATCCACTTAAGGGAAAACTTGCTGCTGTTCTACAAACCTCTGCTCTTGGAGGCCCAACACTGTCTACAGGAAAGGAGGGGGAACGTAAACATCAAGCACTTTTCTGGCGCCGTTGCCGGGGACCAGAAAGCTACACCACAGGGATTTCCTCCCTCGTCAACCCCGCGCCAGTCCTGGACAGCATCAATCCCCTGCCGCCTTGGAAACGTTGAGTAAGCTGCTGACTCATGGGACCCGCATGTCATCCTCTATGTACAATCAAGTTTCTTTTCTTGAATTATTTTTGGATCCTGATATTTGGTCACTTGCCTTTTTGTTTCGATCTCATGCCACGTTTGAAACGTTGAGGAACCTGCTGGCTCATGGGACCCGCATGTCATCCTCTATGTGCTATTAAAGTTTATTTTTCTTATTTTTTTTCACCCTCTGATTTTTGGCTATTTCCTTTTTCTTTTGATCCCCTGCTGCCTTGGAAACGTTGGGTAAGCTGCTGACTCATGGGACCCGCATGTCATCCTCTACGAACAATAAAAGTTTTCTTTTTTGGAGTTATTTTTGACCCCTAATTTCTGGCTATTTCCCTTTTTCTTTTGCTCTCCTGCCCCCATTGAAACGATGAGGACGCTGTTGGCAGGTCGGTCCCACATGTCATCCTCTATGAACATTAAAAGATTCTCACATGGCTTCTGATATTTGGTCACTTGCCTTTTTCTTGCGATCTCATGCCACGTTTGAAACGTTGAGGAACCTGCAGGCTCATGGGACCCGCATGTCATCCTCTATGTACAATAAAACTTTCTTTTCTTGGATTTTTTTGGCACCTCATATTTGGTCACTTGCCTTTTTCTTTCGATCCCCTGCCGCCTCTCAAACTGTGATACCGCTGCTCCTTAAATGGGACCCGCATGTCATTCTCTATGTACAATCAAATTTCTTTTCTTGAATTATTTTTGGATCCTGATATTTGGTCACTTGCCTATTTCTTTCGATCTCATGCCACGTTTGAAACGTTGAGGAACCTGCTGGCTCATGGGACCCGCATGTCATCCTCTATGCACTAAAAAAGTTCATTTTCTTGGGTTTTTTTCACCCTCTGATTTTTGGCTATTTCCTATTTCTTTTGATCCCCTGCCGCCTTTGAAAGTTGAGGACTCTGCTGCCTCATAGGTCCCACATGTCAGCCTGTATGAACGATAAAGCTTTCCTTTCTTGGAGTTTTTTTTACCCCCTAATTTCTGGCTACTTTCTTTTTCTTTTGATCTCAAGCCACATTTGAAACGTTGGGACAGCTGCTGCAAAATGGGTCCCGCATGTCATCCTCTATGTACTATAAATTTCTTTTCTTGGATTTTTTTCACCCTCTGATTTTTGGCTATTTCTTTTTTCTTTTGATCCCCTGCCGCCTTGGAAACGTTGAGTAAGCTGCTGACTCATGGGACCCGCATGTCATCCTCTATGTACAATCAACTTTTTTTTCTTTTGATCTCAAGCCGCATTTGAAACGTTGACACCGCTGCTGCTAAATGGGACCCGCATGTCATCCTCTATGCACAATAAAGTTTCTTTCCTTGGATTATCTTTGGCTCCTGATATTTTGTCACTTGCCTTTTGCTTTCGATCTCATGCCGCCTTTGAAACGTTGAGTAAGCTGCTGGCTCATGGGTCCCGCATGTCATCATCTACGAACAATAAAAGTTTCCTTTCTTGGAATTATTTTTTACCCCTAATTTTTGGCTACTTCCTTTTTCTTTTGATCCCCTGCCGCCTGTGAAACGTTGAGGATTCTGCTGGCTCATGGGTCCCACATGTCAGCCTCTATGAACAATAAACATTTCCTTTCTTGGAGTTATTTTGACCTCTAATTTCTGGCTATTTCGCCTTTTTTAAAATCCTGTGTCGCCTTGGAAACGTTGAGAATGCTGCTGCCTCATGGGTCCCGCATGTCATCCGCTCAGAACGATAAATGTTTCTTTTTTTGGATTTTTTTACCAACTGATTTTTTTTTTCCGATCCTCTCGTAGTCTTTAAAAACGTTGACGACGCTGCTGGCTCATGGGTACCCGATGTCAGCCTCCCCGTACAAGAAACATGTGATATCTTGATTATTTTGCAGACAATAAACAATGTATTTCGCTCTGAGCTATTGCAAACGGAAAAAAATAAATCTTTAATTTTAAATAAACAAACTTATATGTTGAATCTCCTTGTTTTTTGTTTTCGCGAAGCATAGGACTTTCCTGTTTTGGAGTGGGCTCAAATTGTACGAGTCCAAAAGCGTCCAGCAGGATAGTTCGAAAGCCCGACGGCCGAGATACAGCCCAATTGAAATCTTTCTTTTCTTGGATTTTTTTGAGCCCATGATTTACGGCTACTTCCTTTTTTTGGAAACGTTGAGAACGCTGGCTTTGCAAAATAGGACCCGCATGCCATCCTCTATGTACAATAATTTTTTCTTGGATTATTTTTGGCTCTGATATTTGGTCACTTGCATTTTTCTTTTGATCTCATGCCGTCTTTGAAACGTTCAGACCGTTCTTTGCAAAATGGGACCCGCATGTCATCCTCTATGTACAATAAAAATTACTTTTCTTGGATTATTATTTTTGGCCCCTGATATTTGGTCACTTGTATTTTTCTTTCGATCTCATGCCATGTTTGAAACATTGAGGAACCTGCAGGCTCATGGGACCCGCATGTCATCCTCTATGTACTATAAAAGTTCATTTTCTTGGGTTTTTTTCACCCTCTGATTTTTTGCTATTTCCTTTTTCTTTTGATCCCCTGCCGCCTTGGAAAAGTCGAGTAAGCTGCTGCAAAATGGGACCCGCATGTCATCCTCTATGTACAATAAAGTTTCTTTTCGTGGCTACTTTCTTTTTCTTTTGATCTCAACTCTCAAGCCGTATTTGAAACGTTGAGACCGCTGCTGCAAAATAGGACCCACATGTCATCCTCACTGTAAAATAAAATTTTCTTTTCTTGGATTATTTTCACCCTCTGATTTTTGGCTATTTCCTTTTTTCTTTCGATCCCCTGCTGCCTTGGAAACATTGAGGATGCTGCTGCCTCATGGGTCCCACATGTCATCCACTATGAACAATAAAAGTTTCTTTTCTTCGATTTTTTCACCCTCTGCTTTTTGGCTATTTCTTTTTTCTTTTGATCCTATGCCGCCTTGGAAACGTTGAGGATGCTGCTTCCTAATGGGACCCGCATGTCATACTCTATGTACAATAAAAGTTTCTTTTTTTGGATTATTTTTGGCTCCTGATATTTGGTGACTTGCCTTTTTCTTTCAATCTCATGCCGCCTCTCAAACGTTGAGTAAGCTGCTGGCTCATGGGACCCGCATGTCATTAACTATGTACAATAAATTTTCTTTTCTTGGATTATTTTTGGCTCCTGATATTTGGTCACTTGCATTTTTCTTTCGTTCTCATGCCGTCTTTGAAACGTTCGGACATTGCTACAACATGGGACCCTTATGTCATCCTCTATGTACAATGAAAGTTTCTTTTCTTGGATTATTTTTGGCTCCTGATATTTGGCACTTGCCTTTTTCTTTCGATCTCATGCCGTCTTTGAAACGTTCAGACCGCTGCTACAACATGGGACCCATATGTCATCCTCTATGTACATTAAAAGTTTCTTTTCTTGGATTATTTTTTGCTCTTGATATTTGGTCACTTTCCTTTTTCTTTCGATCTCATGCCGCCTCTGAAACGTGGAGTAAGGTGCTGGCTCATGGGACCCGCATGTCATCTTCTATGTACAATAAAGTTTTTTTCTTGGATTTTTCCCCCCCTGATTTTTGGTCACTTGCCTTTTTATTTCGATCCTATGCCGCCTTTGAAATTGAGTAGGCTGCTGGCTCATGGGTCCCACAGGTCAGGCTCTATGAACAATAAACCTTTCCTTTGTTGGATTTATTTTTTACCCCTAATTTCTGGCTATTTGCCTTTTTCTTTTGATCCCCTGGGGCCTTTAAAAATGATGAGGACGATGCTGGCAGGTCGGTCCCACATTTCTTCTTATATGAATAATAAAAGTTTCCTTTGTTGGATTCGACCCCTAATTTCTGGCTATTTGCCTTTTTTTCTTTTGATCCTCTGCCGACTTTGAAATGATGAGGATGCTGCTGGCAGATCTGTCCCACATGTCAGCCACTCTGAACTATAAAAGATTCCTTTCTATGATTTATTTTTGACCCCTATTTTCGAGATACTTGCCTTTTTTTTGGATCTCCTACCGCCTTTGAAATGTTGAGGACGCTGCTGGCTCATGGGTCCCACATGGCATCCTCTTTGGACGATAAACCTTCATTTCTTGTTAATGACAGGTTTTTCTGTATTATTTTTGCAGTCTAATACAAGCTCTTTCGCTCCAAGATCTTGCAAGTTAATAGAATAAATCATGGAATTATTAGGATATGTTTTAAATTTCAAATCCACTTTATGAATTTTTTAAAAATACCGTGATCCGTGTGGGTATGGAGCGATCAAGGATTTTCATATTGGCCATGAGCAGTTTCAAAAATTGCAACCGGATAATTCTAAATAAATAAAAACAACTTTTATGCAGAATCTCCGTGTTTTTGTTTTTTTGCCATCATAGGATCTATGGTTCATTAGAAAAGGACCGAAATTGCATGAGCAGAAAAGCCCATTTCTAGTTATTGGGCTTCGACAGCCTGAGCAAGTAGGCCTATAGCAAATACCATGTAGATGGCCGTTGGAACCCAAAAGTATTTGTTGCCTAGACTTAGATGCCAAACTCAGGCACTCAGCCTTATTGACATGAACCTTGCTATGCACACGACAATTTCAGTCCGATCCGTGTACGCAACACAAGATCAAACCCAACGTGTGAGGAAGCAGGTGGCAGCACACCTCCAGATGCTCAATCGTACACATATCATATAGGAGTTGTCGTATGTACATTAGTTCCGTATTGACATGTTTGTTTCTTTGGTTAACATGTGGGGTCCGCACAGTCACCTAGGTCGCACATCAACTTCTTTGCTCATAGTTGATGCATGTTTAGTGGCCTGCAGCAAGAATCGATGCCCCCAGGGATGTACTTTACCCTTTAGCGGCGAAAAAAATAGGAATGGTCCTCTCACGACTATGATCAACAAGAGGTGGCTATATTATAAAGGACGTACACACATTGTAATTATAGTGCTGAAATAAAGTCAATCCTAAAACAACCATGCATGGGTTATAATATGAAGGCAACACGAAATACAAAAGCAGGGCAGTGTTCAAATAAACTGATTCAAACTAGTAGATACCAAAAACAGTGTACTACTTCTCAACACTTCAAGCATAATAAAAAAGTGTGTCAGTGTTTTTTTAAAGGTAACACCAAACGGGCAATGTTTAAAGCAGGCTTAAACCACATAGCCGCTTGTCGGACACTACCCCAACTAACTCTGGGAAGGCTGATAACTCCCACAGTCTCACCTTCATCTGGCTGGAGGTTGCAGCGCAAAATTTTAGGGTATTGATTATGAAGATACTTCCGGTATGCTGTGTAGACGCAGTTTTTCCTCATGAATGGAACCAATGTGCCATCAGGAGCTTTGGATTCACGCTTCTTCAGGTTGGCAATGATCGGGTAATTGAGTTCGAGGAACAGAGAGTGGTCGCCGAGGCTGTTAACCTGCCTCCAATGAAAGTCCCCTGCACGTGCTGCAACGAACAGAGATATGGGATCCTGCTCAAAGACGTAGGTGGCAACAGGAGGATACTGCCGTAGCTGAAGCCCATTAGCAGCATAGGGAATGTCAGGAGGTACTTCAGCATTGGCAATCCCAATGTTGTTTACTGTAAGGATGATCATCAATCGCTTGCCATCAGCAGTTGGAGCGAGGAACCACGCGTACTGCTGATCATCCACCACCGGTGGCGGGATTACGAACATGGACATCGGGTTTTCTGCAATATTAGAAATGGAGACGAATAGGGTGTTACTGGCAACCATATTCAAACAGCAGCACTGTTCATCGTTCATGCTCACAGTATAAATACGACTATGTAAGCTAAGGACATTGGTCATTCATGTGTTCAAATCGAGTGTCCAATATATCAGTTATACTGCATGCATCCCACGAAACTAGTCTTAACTTCGCCAAAACTAGACACTAGTTTTGGCATACCTGATTATATACTACCTCTGTCCCACCGAAAGTGTCTGAGATTTGTCCAAATTCAGATGTATCTAGACAGTGAAAGCATATAGATACATTCAAATTTTGACAAATATATCATCTTAAGTTTAAGTCTCGTGTTGTAGTTAATTTCCTTTGTCTTAAGTGATCCAACGGTGTATATGATTAGATATTTGTATACAATATAGGAGTACGGACAATCTACCAGTTGGTCAGTTTTAAGCGAGTATAGAGCTTCAATCATGACCCTTGGAGTGCTAAATCTAACGGTGCACAACAGCAGGATTCTCTGTGAAGAGTGCACATAGCTAACTCTACAATATTTTAGAACCATCACGTGAGCCTTGGGTCTACCCCGAAAAATGACCAAATATATGAAACCCTGAATCATAGGAATAACCCCGTTCAAAGAAATCGCTATTCAGCACTGCTACATGGATCAATGGAAGGTTCTTACGGTCTCAACTCTCAAGGAAACATCAAAGGAAAAGGTAGATAAGAAACGAGTGAGTGTTAGATGTACACATATTTTTAATTTTTTATTTGTTCCCTTCGTTTGCCGACTGATGGGAAGAAACATCATTTTTTGTAGGACCACTCTTGTTTTCGTATTTTATATATGCATTGTTGGCAATATTTTCTTTCGAAAACCATGAATATAGCTCGAGCTACATGTAGCATGGTTTTTGAAAATTTTGAGAGCTGCATTTTGAAGTTCCAAAGAAAACGGAGATTAAATACGGGTGTCAACAATGTTGTGTTCTACCAACATTCAAATGTCCAAATCAAAATATCTTATATTTAAGGTTTTGCAACAACAAAAAAATCTGATATATATTTTCCAACATTTTGTAACTTCAAAATCTATCAGATTCTGTCATTTTTGTGCGGCCCGAATATAGGGTATCTCAATTTCAGATTTTACACTCTGGTAGAATAATACATTCTCTACATCTATTTTTTTTAGATTTTTTATATATTCTTTCAAAACTTGCGAAAGGCATGCTATAAATATTCTTTTGATTATCAAACAGAATCTTTAATGGTTTGACGTGCATACATACTAGTAATATAAAAATATAAAAGTTCTCGCCTTGTACACATTTTGTAGATTTTTTGGAATGAATACAACATTCAATTTGGTAGATAGAGTACTAAACATTTCATGGGAAACTTAAAGCAGCTTGCCAAACAAAGGCTAATAGAAAAAAAATAGAGGTATGATAGGCATAACATCCACGATGGGGTTGAAATATGCATAAGCTTCGGGCAATTTGGCAAAGAAAAATCTAGCCGGATAAAGAACAGAATTATAAAAGGTACAGGTTAAACTAAGTAAATTAGGCATAACAAGTATTTCATTCTTGTTTAGTAAATAATTGGATTTTGATTGAGTTACTTTTCTAAGGGAAAAAAGGAGAAGGCAGATATTCAAGACACTTTTGGTGGGACAGAGGGAGTAAATCAAAAGTAAGAAATAGTTACAACATGTTTCATGAGATGGAGTACTAAATAACGGCCATATTCATCTCTTCGATGCAGAGGCCGGGGTACCTCGCCCTCTATTTCGAGCAAAAATCAACTAGTTATATGAAACAATGGGTGTAAAAGTTAATCAAGAAGGGTGCCTTCATTGTGCTACGTTAACATTTGAGATACTTGTTAATTACATCCATATTCTGCAGTGGATAGAGTTACTAATTCAGGATTGTATTCACATACGGAGTATACTATGTTTGCTGATGACTGATTAGTACTAATTCGTTGCAAGCAACTGTTCATTCATATTCAGATAAAGGATGTGATCGTTAAGTCATATACTTATGAAAGTCCTTATGCATCTCTCTGATGCAGATGGCGGGGGTCTCTCGTCCTCCTTTTGGAGCAAAAATCAATTAGTTATATATGAAACAATGGGTGTAAAAGGTTATCAAAAAGGGTGCCTTCATAGTGCTACCTTATCTTTTGAGATACTGGTTAATTACATACATATTCTGCAGTGGCGTAGAATTACTAATTCAGGAATGCAATCACATACTGAGCATACTATGTTTGTTGGTGACTAATTAGTACTAATTCATTGCAAGCAACGGTTCATTCATATTCAGCAAAAGGCGGTGTGATCATTAAGTCATTTATGAAAGGTAAAATATAAACAAGGTAGTTCATGAATAACTTCATTGATTAAGGCAGTGTATCATGCAATGCAACATAAGGACTGAAAAATAGCATTTGGGGTGTCCCAAAGATGCGTCCAGCCCCTAATTTCGTCCACCGCAAAAACTTGGCCACCGAGTTCAATGGCATCACAGAACGCCGGCACAATTTGTTCAGGTGTAGGGTTCTTCAGCATTCTCCAGTCGCCACCCCCTTCAAGGTAGAAAATCCTTTTGTCGAACAAGGCGATGAGCTTGTAATCTGCGTACCTCCC
Source organism: Lolium perenne (assembly GCF_019359855.2). Lineage (NCBI taxonomy): Eukaryota > Viridiplantae > Streptophyta > Magnoliopsida > Poales > Poaceae > Lolium > Lolium perenne. The sequence continues at coordinate 330,404,754 of NC_067245.2, forward strand.
ACCTTTTGTGGGCACTTGGCAGATTACAATCTTCAACAAATTAATTGCTCGACTCCAACAAAGATAGTATAACCAATCTTTAGTAGCAGGTTGATATGTAACACCATGAACAATCTTCGAATCAGGTGGGGATGGAAGGGGGATATGTCGCTCGGTGTAGACGTTCACAAGGCACCACTAGCACCCATGATGATCGGCGGCGGCGATCCAGTCGCCGTTCGCGCCAAGCCATTTTCTGTCGTGCATGAACGGCAGGGTGACAGAACGGCGAGGATGGTCGAGGGGCACCAGGTCGTACACGACAACATGCAGACGAGATGCTGTTGCCACGAACCAGGGTTCATCGAACCAATAAGCAGGCGGAGGCATCAGCAGGCAGGGTTCATCCCAATGGTGCATCTTACCTTCATCATTGCTGATCTGGTCGTAGAGCTCCCTGGAACATGCGGCAAGTCGGACGGTGTAGGTAACGTCCAGATGCGCAGCGATGAGGTCGATGTTGTCGCCGGTGAGAGCCTCCAAGTGGCCGTCTCCGCCGCCCCGGCAAAGCCTTGAATATTCCATCACGTGAAGATGGATTTAGGTGGATGGCGGATGCAACTGCGCTTGGGGTTTTCGGAGGAGAGGGCGAGCGCTATGGAAGGAACGATGCGCGCCGCGGCCGGCTGGGGTGAAGAGAGAAAGGTATAGTACTAGTGATGCGGCGTGGTGGGGATCGAGATCCTGCGCGTGCGCGTGATTCTGGGAGGGTGAAGAAAAAGATGATAGACATGCAAGGGGCAAAACCTAGACAGTACTCTAGGCTGCTGCTGCTGCGACTGGGCGCCGATTTGACAGTTGGTAGATGGTAGACTAGCACGCCACCCATCTATAAATTTGCGACGACGTTTGGTGCAGTGATGTCTCGTCACATCAGCTTGAGCAGAGAGGTTTTTTTTTTTACAGTTTCCATTACGATATATTTTTCGCCGATAATCGTAGTACTCTATGCCAGAGACACGTACCTTAACACGTGGGCAGCATGCAACCGCGCGAGCACCAAAATGAAATGAGAGATGTTTTAGAGCAGAACTTCATTTTTAATGCCTTTCCTAGCTTGGTTTGGAAACCGGACGGAGCTTCAGTGACTAGGTGCCACCATCTACCATCATTCGAGATCCAACGTTCCAAACTATCTGTTATTTCGAAGCTAAAAAAGAAAAAACTATTCAGAAAATTTTGAAAAAAATCCAGTAATATGTAGATGACTTGTTTTAAAATCTATGAATATTTCATCCCATTCGGATGACTAGCTTGTGATTAAATAGCTTCTTACGTATTCGAGCACTAGTTTAAACTAAATATATATTTTCTCACAAACCTATGATTCAAATCGAATGAAACTCCACCAAAATATAAATCGAAATATGCATGATTTACTGCAATGTGAGCGGATAATTCAATCCCACGAAAAGACAATATGCTCCAAGACCAGTAATCTCTTCCCTAGCTTATCTGAACATAACTGACAGTGTCCTTAGAGAACATCTTGCAGCCTCAGGTATGAACAAGAAGCATATTGCCATCTACAGATCACGCTAAGAACCACAACCCAGGATCATCCTCATAGCCTATATCATCAAGGTTTCCCTCCAAAATGCTTATGTTTTTCAAAAGTTTTCTTGACGATAGGGAAGATTCTGAAGGGCTTAGATTAGCTACAATAGCAACAAATGGAAAATTTTCGCCGCTAAAAAGAGTATCCCGCCATTTTAATATACACTTACTAGTAGTTGATCAATTGTGCATTGCAAAACACAAAGTTCAGATCAAATGTGCAACATACCAACAGAAAGTTAACTAGCAGTTTTACGAGCACATGGCGATATTAAGGTGATGAAGCGATTAACTAGCAGAACAAGATCTCCTACTCAGGGACGCTCTTGGTGGACGCCGAGATATAGGTCGCTAGCTGTGCACGGAGATCCTCCTTCTCCTTGATAATCGCCTTAAGGACGGCGGTTTGTCCGCGCATTAGCACCCTCGAGATCTGCCTCTTGAGCTTTAATTTCAACTTCTGTTCCATGAGATACTTGATGAGGTTGCTTCCAGTATCCATCCATGTGACGCTCTTGTTGTTCAGTTCCACCCAGTAGGCGTTCTGCTGCTTAAGCATGTCGACGCATTGCGCAAGATGAAAGGAGATCTCCTTCTCAAACGCCAAAACTCTGTGAAGACGATCACACTCCAGGGTGAGGGAGTGTTCATTCTCCACTGGCTGCCTATGTGGGCCTTGTTCTCCTCCTTTTGCTACAACAATCATTGTATGAAAAAAAAAGAAATCAACCCATTCATATATGAGTATTAATTACCCGCAAACAATAGGACTAGAGTACTAATTTCTAGCATGGATATTGATAAAGGAATGGACAACACTCGGACGCTCCACAAATACCACAGGGTTCATCAACACATAATAATCGGAAAGCAGTGATTACATAAACTATAAAAAAACAAGTGGACAGAGGCATACAGCCTACCTGGCTTGGCCGGGAAACGGGGCCGAACTTAGCTTCGGACGGCCGGACTTGGGGCGCCACCGTCGTTGTGGTTACCGGGGAGACATTTGAACCGCCGGCCCTATGAGATGTAAATAAATGTAAAAACGGTTAGAAAATAAGAATCAACTGAAGGACACCCCGCTAGAAACTTACCTGGACGAACCCTCGCCCTTGATGGTGGTGTTTGCATCATCATCATTCATCAATGTGACGCTCTGGTTATGCAGTTCCACACAAACGCGGTTCTGCTCATTAAGCCTGTCGAGCTCGGCAGTAAAGGTATTGATGCCTTGCTGAAGATTATGGCAGATCTTGTTCTCGGATGCCAAATCTACGTGAACAGGCTCAAACTCTGGGGTGAGGGAGAGTTCATTCCCCAGCTGGCTGCCTATGTGGGCCATGTTCACCTCCATTTGCTGGCACGATCATTGTATGGAACAAAAAAGAATCCAACCAATTCATATATGAGTAATTACACGCAAAAAAATAGGAGTACTACTAATTTCTAGCACAGATCTTGATACAGGAATGGACATCACTTGGACGCTCCACAAATATCACAGTGTTCATCAACACATAATTAAAAGGAAAGCCGTGATTACATAAACTACTCCATCCTATCCCTTTTAGTAGTAGTAGTAGTAAACACGGATTTAGTAAAGTTGTATTCTCCCTATGATCCATTTTAGTTGACTCGGATTTAGTACAAAGTTGTACTAAATTTGAGTCAAATAAAATGGATCGGAGGGAGTACTAAATCTGAGTCTATTAAAATGGATTGGAGGGAGTATAAAAAAAAAGTGGATAGAGGCATACAGCCTACCTGGCTTGGCCGTGAAACGGGGCCGAACTCAGCTTCCGACGACCGGACTTGGGGCGCCACCGTCGTGGGGGTTACCGGGTAGACGTTTGAACCGCCGGCCCTGTGAGATGTAAATAAATGGAAAAATAGTTATTAGAAAATAAGAATGAACTGGAGGACACGCCACTAGAAACCTACCCGGACGAACCCTCGCCCACTGGCTCGCTCTCCATCGAATAGAGGATAGACTGCTCTGCGAGAATGCTCAGGCGATCATAAGTGGCCATACAACGACGCGCTAGCTGGCTAGATGAGTTTTTCTCGGCGGTCCTAGTCCTCATCGTCTTCCCTAGGATATCCTGCCGCCGGGCCGCCCGGCTCAATGGAGCCATGGCTTGCGAGGTACGTAGTACTTTACTACTCAGTAGTTAGGGTGGAGGGCTGGTGAAGGCTAGTTACTAGCTACCAGCAGAACAGAAAGAGAAGAAGGGCGGAGGGCTGGTCAAGGCTAAATCTTACATACACCCAGAAAAGACCATCGTGCCCTCGCGGGGCTTCTGAGCAATTATAGGGACGTGTGTTCTCAAATGGGCAAGATAGGGTACCTTCCCGAGGAAGCACCTAGCAGTCTAGCACCCAAGCCGATGGACTGCGCGTTGAACAATGGTTACAGTATGTGTAAAAAGAAAAGATAACAAGGGAAATGCACAGCGGGGGTCCCGGAGGTGCATTTAATCGGACATGGGATTCCATAGTATTTTACACCATAGAGTATGTGAACATAAACACATAATACAATCAAGCGCTTAGTGTTTACATAAAGGGCCCTAACTGAAGATAGGAAACGCAAGCAAGTCCCTCTCCGCCAAATAAGATCATATATCGTCGTTAGGGCCGCCCTGGTGAATCCTCACGAATGAAAAAGCCCATAGTTGGCAACCTAAACCCGCCACTCCGAATAGGAACTTCCGTCCGACGAGAACTTTCTGACAACAAAAATTAATTAATTCAGTACTGCATAAACCGCAATTTCAATTAGATAAACACGAAGATTAAGATAGGCGCATGTATCACCTGTCGATGCGAACCCAGATAGTCAGCTCCGTGCACGGTTGATACCATTGCAACGACCGCTCTAGTTCCGACCATTTGGCGGCGCCCGGCGTGGTTGTGCTGTTCGCCAGAATAGTGGCCGTATAGTTGGGGAGCATTAAACCAATCTTAGAGCGATTAAGTAATGGCTTGCCGTGCGACGACATACTCACCTTGTACTCCGGCCACACGCACGCCGCCGACCTATCGCACTCAACGGATAGGCTGGCCAGCACGCATCCATTTTTCGGCTGGACTTGCGTATATGTGTGCCAGATGAACACGGTACCATCGTTCCCGTAGAAGATGACCGGACGTCTTGGCTCTGGCGGTGCCAGCACCGGGATGATGAACGCCATCGCGGTGCCGTACGGGATCATGTCCACACAAATCGAATGGATTTCTCTGAGGTGGGCGATGAGCGCTGCTGGCGAGGCGGAGAAGTCGCAGCCGGCCTCTCGTGCGCCGCACGGGCCGTGCGGGCACGCGAGCTCGTGGTCGTGGAGCTCGTTGTAGGCGACCACGCTCCCGCACCCGTCGTGGGGGCACTACATCCTCTTTAATCTGCTTTGAAGAGGATATTGATGGGGAGGGGAGGGGAGGGGCGAGTGGAGAAGAAGGATGGTGGTGGCTTTATTAATTCGGGCCTCACCGTCCCACCAGTTTGGCTAAGGGCCCTTTTGTTGTAGCTTTTTTTCGGAAATTCAATTCGGCTCCCGGGTGCGTATGCTCCCTCTACCAAAAAATCATATTTCGAAATGTCGAAAAATTTGGATAAAAAATTCTATATGTACATCTCCATAATATACGTGCGTTCGTCAAGTTTCACGAAAAACCAATATTTTGTGTGGTCTATATAAAAAAGAGAAAGTTTATCTTGTGAAACTAAATTTGAGAAGTCGATTTTTTATGAAACGCCTTTGTGAGCACGTAGCACGTGAAGATGTAAGTACGAACTTTTAGTTTCAATTTTTTTAAAATTTAAAATGTATGTAAGATGCTTTTCAAAATATAGGGTGCATATGCACACATGTTCCAAAACACCGGTCCCGCTTTTTTGGCTTTTTGGCTTTGGCAAAATCCAAAAAAACACCTAAATAGGTGCTTTTTTGGCTTTTGGATTTTGGAAGCCAAAAAAATAGGATCTTTGTTTTTGGCTTCCAAAATCCAAAATCCAAAAAAGCACCTATTTAGGTGCTTTTTTTTGGCTTTTGCCAAAGCCAAAAAGCCAAAAAAAACCACAACAAAAGGGCCCTAAAAAAGGTGACGCTGAAAGTTTCACTATCTATGTTTTCACACGCAGTACACCTTATATGATGGCCAAAAATGGGATATGAAGATTTTCTCGAAATATCAAAAAAAAATAGATTGATGTTTGACATATGTGTGATGTTACTCAAAATTGAACTACATGTTACGAATGGACGGTCGGCAATTTTGAGGGAAGAAAATGAATTTTAAAATATTGAAATACTTTGAGTGTCTCTGTGTGAAGCCTTGCACTAAGATCATAGAAATTTCCATTACCCTTGTACGGATGGTGGGTCCTAAAAGTTGAAGTAATTTGAGTGCAACAAAAAGAACTTCAATGAAATTAAAAATGTGGACTAGCTAGTGTCGTCATATGAGATATAGATGGTATAAAAATAACAAACTACAATCCTAAGAGTGATTTATATAAATCAAGTTTGATTTCTTGCTTTCATGTATGAGTTAATTTATTAACATGGCTTTCTACCCCACCCCCCTCCCCCCCCACACACACTCTCTCTCTCTCTCTCTCTCTCAAATGTTGGTGAGAGGAGAAGAAGGATGTTCGTAACTCATGCCTCACCATCCTACAAGACTTTGGTCGATGCCCAAGTCATTCATGACCTAAAAAGGTGGCGTTGACTATTTCATAGTCTACATTTTCACAAGCATTATACAATGTATATTGGCCAAAATGTGATGTGTAGATTTTCTCGAATTGTACCTTATTTGGATTCATGTTTGATGTATGAGCGGTTTTACTCAAAATTCAACTACATGTTCAAATTGCCAGGTCGGAAATTTTGAATGAAGAAAATATAGTTTAAATATTGAAATAAGTGAGCATGTGTGTGTGTGTGTGTGTGTGTGTGTGTGTGTCTTTTGTGCACTACGATACGTAAAATTGGCACTACCATTTTACGAATGTGGTGGGTCCTATAATATTGAAGCAAATTCAAAAAAAAATGTGCTAGCTTGAGTCATCGTATGAGATAAAATTGCTATACAAATAACAAACTTACAACCTTAAGGTAATTTAAGAAAGATTTATTTTCTTGCTTACACATGTGTGGTCATGTTGATTGCATTGTATATTAGTATGAACTTACTAATAATTATCCCAAATATTGGCAGCAATGAGCATCTTACCGTACACGTAAGTGACAGACCAGTTGGTGTACTCGGGTGATTATTATTATAATGTATTAGTACTCCATAGTTTCCTATAGATCCAAGGGTAGGAAAGCCAAGTTATCTCATTTACAAGACATTATTTTTTCCATGAAGCCAAGTTAACTCATCAATCAATTGGTATATTTTGGTTATATTCAAACTTTTACTTGAAACTAGTTGGTCATGCCATTCTACTACTCGCCTAAAACTTTTACTGGGTGGGGGGGGGTGACGCTACCCTGAATTTGTGGGACCCAAAAAAAACTCGGAAATACGAGCTAGCGATGCATCAAAAAGAAACACATTCATCCCCATCCCCCAGTGATTTGACCTAGATTTGAAATCAAGGCACACGTGATTCAAAAAAGGCAATCTAAAAACATGGAGTATTCATCATTTTGTAGTACATATATCTAGGGAAAATACCAAACATGCCATACCAGTGTTTTAGAGAAGAACCCTCAAGTAGATTGGCACCATGTTGGAGTCCGTCCAGCTAAATTTCCTCCCACATGCATGTGAGCTTGGTACCACTACACAAGAACCATGCCAAACTTTTGAATCATGGCCCAATTTTATGTATATATTTGCAACTTTTCATCATGCACGCATGAATACTTTGCAAAATATGTGCATTTTGGGTTGTCGCCCATAAATGTGTTTTTGCTTGTCTGCCACCAATCAAGTTTTCATTCGCGGGGAAACATGCATGACAGGATGACCATTTCCAAGGTTTCATGAATTATCTCAATGTGCATCCATATATATACAATTTCTTGGGCTAAATCCGATAAAATGCAAATTTGACACAGTGTGTAGATGAAGTACAGATCAAACAAATAATTTAAAAAATACATGGGTGTGTGGCCTGAATGTGTGGATCGAGCCAAGTACATTTTATATAATAATGGCCAAACACATGCACCGCACCCTCCTACTAGAACAAATTAAAACAAGCAGGGTGAGAGCATCGTGAGATTGCTCGGCCTAGCTAAATTTTAAAACAAGCCGAATTAATAAGTTATTGTGGGGATTGATAGAAAAGATCGAAACAAAGCATGCATAGTCATATCATTTGTGGTTTACATAATACCTCTATGAACAGTACCAAATAAACATGGCATATATACACTTCTATGTTTAGACAAGAACCCTGCATATTTTTTTGCACCATGTGTTTGAGGCCTCGCTTCCCCAGAAGTGTGTGTGAGAGCATTTTGCATGCTACGAGAAAACAATGCCAAACATTTGAATCGCATGACTCATTTTTTGGTAGTGATATATATGTTTATGGTTTATATATATACAAGGTTTAGTGTTAGGGTCTAGGGGTTTAATATAATTAGGGTTTAGGGTTTATAGAGATTCACATCATCTGTTTCATTTCACATTTGTGATGTACAATACTACATACCTAAGTAAAATCGATCCTTCTTAGTCACTCCAAAATGGAGCTCATGGCCGGGAGGTTTTTGGAATTTCCATGTTTGAAACCCAATACCACTTCTCTTCATGCTTGACTTCATAATTAAGACAGAGTTTAGGGTTAGGGGTAGATACATGATTTTTCTGGTTTGAATATGTCTAGATCGAGCTTTGTACGTTTATTATCAACTTTTGAATGCTTACTGTATAACGTAAGAAGACAATGTGGTTTAGTTTTTCATTTTTCATTTTTTTGAATTTTTATGCCCATATGAATTTTGGTCAAATCCTAGGTTAATTTGACCAAGAGTTAACCAAGTTTAAAAACATGAATATGAGAAAGTAAGCTTGTATCCTTCTTAATCACTCCAAAATGAAGCTCTTGTGAGGTTTTTAAAATTTCTATGTTTGAAACCAAAAACCACTTCTCTTCATGCATGCTTGACTTCATAAGATAGAGTTTAGGGTTAATTAGGGGTAGATGCATGATTTTTCTGGTTCGAATATGTCTAGATCTTGTTTATCAACTTGAATGCTTACTATAGGACATAAGATCGAAGACTATGTGCTTTGATTTTTTATATATGCCCATTTGAATCTTGGTCAAATCCTAGGTTTGACCAAGAGTTAAACAAGTTTAAAACATGAATATGAAAAGGTAAGCCCGTATCATTCTTAATCACTTCAAAATGAAGCTCTTGGTATTTTTAAAATTTCTATGTTTGAACCCAAAAACCACTTCTCTTCATGCTTGACTTCATAAGAGAGAGTTTAGGGTTAGGGGTAGATACATGATTTTCCTTGTTTGAATATGTCTAGATCGTGTTTATCAACTTGAATGCTTACTCTGTGACATAAGAAGACTATGTGCTTTGGTTTTTTATTTTTTTATTCGTTTTTTTGTTTCAAACATGGAAATTTCAAAAACCCTCCCAAGAGCTACATTTTGGGGTGACTAAGAAGGATAGATGCTTATTTTTTCATATTCATGATTTAAACTTGTTTAAACCATGGTCAAACCTAGGATTTGACCAAGATTCAAATGGGCATCAAAATTGAAAAAAAAATCAGCAAAAAGAAAAACCAAAGCAAATAGTTTTCTTATGTTATATAGTAAGCATTAAAGTTGATAAACGAGGTCTAGGTATATCCAAACCAGACAAATCATGTATCTATACCCCCTAACCCCTAAACTCCGTCTTATGAAGTCAAGCATGAAGAGAAGTGGTTTTGGGTTTCAAACATGGAAATTTCAAAAACCTCCCAAAAGCCCCTTTTCAAATATTTCAAACTTATTCAAATTTGGTTCAAATTTGAAAGACATACAAGTTATAGCACACATATTGCATACATTTTCACACAAACTGCACTAGATGCTAACCCTATAATTTGAGGCCATTTGGATGAGGTCGAAAAAATTCTTGGATTAGAATCGTGTTGTTCGAACCCCGTAGTTGGATTTTTTTTGAACCCTTGATCTGTAGAACTGGGCAAAACCCGAGTTTAACCTATTTAATTATAGATTCATATATCAATTTTTCTACTACCTTTTTATTATTACTATGCAGCACATGGGTGTTTGCCCGTCGAGTGAAACTCGGAGGAAGAGGGATCACTCGGAAGGAGAGAAGAAGGGAGAGCATTATGGTGTCTCCCCTTTTTCGGGTGATGATGTTGACTTTTGTGCAGGGTTTGTCAGTGAGCAGGAGGTGCGAGCGAGCGAGCGAGCGAGTCGAGCGAGGCCGAGAATGAGGGAGATTTTTTTTTTGTGAGAGGGACAACCGAAGGATCCAGAAGGACCCACAGACTTCCAATACGCATCCTGATGCGTCTTCTCTTGACAAAGAAGATGGCTGGGAGTTTGCGTACCTATTGCATCGTGACTTGTGCTCACCAAGTGTGGGACCTCAAGCGTGGGCACCACACGTAAGTGACAGACCTGTTGGTGTAAAAACTCGATTGATTATTATAGTGCATTAGAACAAAGTTTCCTATGGATTCAAGGGTAGGAAATCCAAGTTAACTCATTAACGTGTTAAACTTGTCTAAATCTTGGTGAAACCTAGGATTTGACAAAGATTCAAATGGGCAGAAAAATAAAAACACAAAAAAATGAAAGACCAAATCACATAGTCTTCTTATGTCATATAGTAAGCATTAAAGTTGATAAACAAGGTCTAGACATATCAAACCATACAAATCATGTATCTACCCCCTAACCCCTAAACTCCGTCTTATGAAGTCAAGCATGAAGATAAGTGGCTTTGGGTTTCAAACATGGAAATTTCAAAATCCTCCGAAAAGCCCCTTTTCAAATATTTCAAACTTATTCAAATTTGGTTCAAATTTGAAAGACATACAAGTTATAGCACACATAGTGCATACATTGTCACACAAACTGCACTACATGCTAACCCTGTAGCTTGAGGCCATTTGGATGAGGTCGAAAAAATTCTTGGATTAGAATCGTGTTGTTCGAACCCCGTAGTTGGATTTTTTTGAACCCTTGATCTGTAGAACTGGGCAAAACCCGAGTTTAGAGTGACTAAGAAGGATACATGCTTCCCTTTTCATTTTCATGTTTTAAACTTGTTTAAATTATCCTGGTCAAACCTAGGATTAGACAAGATTCAAATGGGCATCAAAATTGAAAAAAAAATCAGCAAAAAGAAAAACCAAAGCAAATAGTTTTCTTATGTCATATAGTAAGCATTAAAGTTGATAAACAAGGTCTAGACATATTCAAACCAGACAAATCATGTATCTATACCCCCTAACCCCTAAACTCTGTCTTATGACGAAGTCAAGCATGTGAAGAGAAATGGTCAAACATGGAAATTTCAAAAACCTCCCAAAAGCTTCATTTTAGAGTGACTAAGAAGGATCCATGCTTCCCTTTTCATTTTCATGTTTTAAACTTGTTTAAATTATCTTGGTCGTCAAACCTAGGATTTGACAAGATTCAAATGGGCATCAAAATTGAAAAAAAAAATCAGAAAAAAGAAAAACCAAAGCAAATAGTTTTCTTATGTCATATAGTAAGCATTGAAGTTGATAAACAAGGTCCATACATATTTAAACCACACAAATCATGTATCTATACCCCCTAACCCCTAAATTAATTAACTATGTCTTAATTATGAAGTCAAGCATGTGAAGAGAAGTGGTTTTGGGTTTCAAACATGGAAATTTCAAAAACCTCCCAAAAGCTTCATTTTAGAGTGACTAAGAAGGATCCATGCTTACATTTGCATTTTCATATTATAAACTTGTTTAAATCATTATCAAACCTAGGATTTGACCAAGATACAAATGGGTGGGCACAAAATTCAAAAAAATCAGAAAAATGAAAAACAAAAGCACATAGTCTTCTTATATATGTCATATCGTAAGCATTCGAGTTGATAAACGAGGTCTAGGTATATCCAAACCAGACAAATCATGTATCTACCCCCCGTCGATCTTATGAAGTCTAGCATGCATGAAGAGATCGAAGTCGTTTTGGGTTTCAAACATGGAAATTTCAAGAACATCCCAAAAGCTTCATTTTAGATTGACTAAGAAGGATCCATGCTTCCCTTTTCATTTTCATGTTTTAAACTTGTTTAAATTATCTTGGTCGTCAAACCTAGGATTTGACAAGATTCAAATGGGCATCATCAAAATTGAAAAAAAACAGAAAAAATAAAAACCAAAGCAAATAGTTTTCGTATGTCATATAGTAAGCATTAAAGTTGATAAACAAGGTCCATACATATTCAAACCACACAAATCATGTATCTATACCCCCTAACCCCTAAACTCTGTCTTATGACGAAGTCAAGCATGTGAAGAGAAGTGGTCAAACATGGAAATTTCAAAAACCTCCCAAAAGCTTCATTTTAGAGTGACTAAGAAGGATCCATGCTTCCCTTTTCATTTTCATGTTTTAAACTTGTTTAAATTATCTTGGTCGTCAAACCTAGGATTTGACAAGATTCAAATGGGCATCAAAATTGAAAAAAAATATCAGAAAAAAGAAAAACCAAAGCAAATAGTTTTCTTATGTCATATAGTAAGCATTGAAGTTGATAAACAAGGTCCATACATATTCAAACCACACAAATCATGTATCTATACCCCCTAACCCCTAAATTAATTAACTATGTCTTAATTATGAAGTCAAGCATGTGAAGAGAAGTGGTTTTGAGTTTCAAACATGGAAATTTCAAAAACCTCCCAAAAGCTTCATTTTAGAGTGACTAAGAAGGATCCATGCTTACATTTGCATTTTCATATTATAAACTTGTTTAAATCATTATCAAACCTAGGATTTGACCAAGATACAAATGGGTGGGCACAAAATTCAAAAAAATCAGAAAAATGAAAAACAAAAGCACATAGTCTTCTTATATATGTCATATCGTAAGCATTCGAGTTGATAAACGAGGTCTAGGTATATCCAAACCAGACAAATCATGTATCTACCCCCCGTCGATCTTATGAAGTCTAGCATGCATGAAGAGATCGAAGTCGTTTTGGGTTTCAAACATGGAAATTTCAAGAACATCCCAAAAGCTTCATTTTAGATTGACTAAGAAGGATCCATGCTTCCCGTTTCATTTTCATGTTTTAAACTTGTTTAAATTATCTTGGTCGTCAAACCTAGGATTTGACAAGATTCGGATGGGCATCATCAAAATTGAAAAAAAAACAGAAAAAATAAAAACCAAAGCAAGTAGTTTTCGTATGTCATATAGTAAGCATTGAAGTTGATAAACAAGGTCCATACATATTAAAACCACACAAATCACGTATCTATACCCCCTAACCCCTAAATTAATTAACTATGTCTTATGAAGTCAAGCATGTGAAGAGAAGTGGTTTTGGGTTTCAAACATGGAAATTTCAAAAACCTCCCAAAAGCTTCATTTTAGAGTGACTAAGAAGGATCCATGCTTACATTTGCATTTTCATATTTTAAACTTGTTTAAATCATTATCAAACCTAGGATTTGACCAAGATACAAATGGGTGGGCACAAAATTCAAAAAAACCAGAAAAATGAAAAACAAAAGCACATAGTCTTCTTATATATGTCATATCGTAAGCATTCGAGTTGATAAACGAGGTCTAGGTATATCCAAACCAGACAAATCATGTATCTACCCCCCGTCGATCTTATGAAGTCTAGCATGCATGAAGAGATCGAAGTCGTTTTGGGTTTCAAACATGGAAATTTCAAGAACATCCCAAAAGCTTCATTTTAGATTGACTAAGAAGGATCCATGCTTCCCGTTTCATTTTCATGTTTTAAACTTGTTTAAATTATCTTGGTCGTCAAACCTAGGATTTGACAAGATTCGGATGGGCATCATCAAAATTGAAAAAAAAACAGAAAAAATAAAAACCAAAGCAAGTAGTTTTCGTATGTCATATAGTAAGCATTGAAGTTGATAAACAAGGTCCATACATATTAAAACCACACAAATCACGTATCTATACCCCCTAACCCCTAAATTAATTAACTATGTCTTATGAAGTCAAGCATGTGAAGAGAAGTGGTTTTGGGTTTCAAACATGGAAATTTCAAAAACCTCCCAAAAGCTTCATTTTAGAGTGACTAAGAAGGATCCATGCTTACATTTGCATTTTCATATTTTAAACTTGTTTAAATCATTATCAAACCTAGGATTTGACCAAGATACAAATGGGTGGGCACAAAATTCAAAAAAACCAGAAAAATGAAAAACAAAAGCACATAGTCTTCTTATATATGTCATATCGTAAGCATTCGAGTTGATAAACGAGGTCTAGGTATATCCAAACCATACAAATCATGTATCTACCCCACGTCGATCTTATGAAGTCTAGCATGAAGAGAAGTCGTTTTGGGTTTCAAACATGGAAATTTCAAGAACATCCCAAAAGCTTCATTTTAGAGTGACTAAGAAGGATACATGCTTAACTTTTAATTTCCATGTTTTAAACTTGTTTAAATCTTGGTTGAACCTAGGATTTGACCAAGATTCAAATATATGGGCATAAAATTCGAAGAAAAAAACAGAAAAATGAAAAACCAAAGCACATAGTCTTCTTATGTCTATAGTTAGCATTAAAGTTGATAAACAGGTCTAGACATATTCAAACTAGAAAATCATGTATATATCTACACCCCTAACCATAAACTCTGTCTTATGAAGTCAAGCATGCATGAAGAGAAGTGGTTTTTTTGTTTCAAACATGGAAATTTCAAAAACCCTCCCAAGAGCTACATTTTGGGGTGACTAAGAAGGATAGATGCTTATTTTTTCATATTCATGATTTAAACTTGTTTAAACCATGGTCAAACCTAGGATTTGACCAAGATTCAAATGGGCATCAAAATTGAAAAAAAAATCAGCAAAAAGAAAAACCAAAGCAAATAGTTTTCTTATGTTATATAGTAAGCATTAAAGTTGATAAACGAGGTCTAGGTATATCCAAACCAGACAAATCATGTATCTATACCCCCTAACCCCTAAACTCCGTCTTATGAAGTCAAGCATGAAGAGAAGTGGTTTTGGGTTTCAAACATGGAAATTTCAAAAACCTCCCAAAAGCCCCTTTTCAAATATTTCAAACTTATTCAAATTTGGTTCAAATTTGAAAGACATACAAGTTATAGCACACATATTGCATACATTTTCACACAAACTGCACTAGATGCTAACCCTATAATTTGAGGCAATTTGGATGAGGTCGAAAAAATTCTTGGATTAGAATCGTGTTGTTCGAACCCCGTAGTTGGATTTTTTTTGAACCCTTGATCTGTAGAACTGGGCAAAACCCGAGTTTAACCTATTTAATTATAGATTCGTATATCGATTTTTCTACTACCTTTTTATTATTACTATGCAGCACATGGGTGTTTGCCCGTCGAGTGAAACTCGGAGGAAGAGGGATCACTCGGAAGGAGAGAAGAAGGGAGAGCATTATGGTGTCTCCCCTTTTTCGGGTGATGATGTTGACTTTTGTGCAGGGTTTGTCAGTGAGCAGGAGGTGCGAGCGAGCGAGCGAGCGAGCGAGGCCGAGAATGAGAGAGATTTGTTTTTTTGTGAGAGGGACAACGGAAGGATCCAGAAGGACCCACAGACTTCCAATACGCATCCTGATGCATCTTCTCTTGACAAAGAAGATGGCTGGGAGTTTGCGTACCTATTGCACGTGACTTGTGCTCACTGAAGTGTGGGACCTCAAGCGTGGGCACCACACGTAAGTGACAGACCTGTTGGTGTAAAAACTCGATTGATTATTATAGTGCATTAGAACAAAGTTTCCTATGGATTCAAGGGTAGGAAATCCAAGTTAACTCATTTACGTGTTAAACTTGTCTAAATCTTGGTGAAACCTAGGATTTGACAAAGATTCAAATGGGCAGAAAAATAAAAACACAGAAAAATGAAAAACCAAATCGCATAGTCTTCTTATGTCATATAGTAAGCATTAAAGTTGATAAACAAGGTCTAGACATATCAAACCATACAAATCATGTATCTACCCCCTAACCCCTAAACTCTGTCTTATGAAGTCAAGCATGAAGATAAGTGGCTTTGGGTTTCAAACATGGAAATTTCAAAATCCTCCCAAAAGCCCCTTTTCAAATATTTCAAACTTATTCAAATTTGGTTCAAATTTGAAAGACATACAAGTGATAGCACACATAGTGCATACATTGTCACACAAACTACACTACATGCTAACCCTATAGCTTGAGGCCATTTGGATGAGGTCAAAAAAAATTCTTTGATTAGAATCGTGTTGTTCGAACCCCGTAGTTGGATTTTTTTGAACCCTTGATCTGTAGAACTGGGCAAAACCCGAGTTTAGAGTGACTAAGAAGGATACATGCTTCCCTTTTCATTTTCATGTTTTAAACTTGTTTAAATTATCCTGGTCAAACCTAGGATTAGACAAGATTCAAATGGGCATCAAAATTGAAAAAAAAATCAGCAAAAAGAAAAACCAAAGCAAATAGTTTTCTTATGTCATATAGTAAGCATTAAAGTTGATAAACAAGGTCTAGACATATTCAAACCAGACAAATCATGTAGCTATACCCCCTAACCCCTAAACTCTCTCTTATGAAGTCAAGCATGTGAAGAGAAGTGGTTTTGGGTTTCAAACATGGAAATTTGAAAAACCTCCCAAAAGCTTCATTTTAGAGTGACTAAGAAGGATCCATGCTTCCCTTTTCATTTTCATGTTTTAAACTTGTTTAAATTATCTTGGTCGTCAAACCTAGGATTTGACAAGATTCAAATGGGCATCAAAATTGAAAAAAAAATCTGAAAAAAGAAAAACCAAAGCAAATAGTTTTCTTATGTCATATAGTAAGCATTGAAGTTGATAAACAAGGTCCATACATATTCAAACCACACAAATCATGTATCTATACCCCCTAACCCCTAAATTAATTAACTATGTCTTAATTATGAAGTCAAGCATGTGAAGAGAAGTGGTTTTGGGTTTCAAACATGGAAATTTCAAAAACCTCCCAAAAGCTTCATTTTAGAGTGACTAAGAAGGATCCATGCTTACATTTGCATTTTCATATTATAAACTTGTTTAAATCATTATCAAACCTAGGATTTGACCAAGATACAAATGGGTGGGCTCAAAATTCAAAAAAATCAGAAAAATGAAAAACAAAAGCACATAGTCTTCTTATATATGTCATATCGTAAGCATTCGAGTTGATAAACGAGGTCTAGGTATATCCAAACCAGACAAATCATGTATCTACCCCCCGTCGATCTTATGAAGTCTAGCATGCATGAAGAGATCGAAGTCGTTTTGGGTTTCAAACATGGAAATTTCAAGAACATCCCAAAAGCTTCATTTTAGATTGACTAAGAAGGATCCATGCTTCCCTTTTCATTTTCATGTTTTGAACTTGTTTAAATTATCTTGGTCGTCAAACCTAGGATTTGACAAGATTCAAATGGGCATCATCAAAATTGAAAAAAAAAACAGAAAAAATAAAAACCAAAGCAAATAGTTTGCGTATGTCATATAGTAAGCATTGAAGTTGATAAACAAGGTCCATACATATTCAAACCACACAAATCATGTATCTATACCCCCTAACCCCTAAATTAATTAACTATGTCTTATGAAGTCAAGCATGTGAAGAGAAGTGGTTTTGGGTTTCAAACATGGAAATTTCAAAAACCTCCGAAAAGCTTCATTTTAGAGTGACTAAGAAGGATCCATGCTTACATTTGCATTTTCATATTTTAAACTTGTTTAAATCATTATCAAACCTAGGATTTGACCAAGATACAAATGGGTGGGCACAAAATTCAAAAAAACCAGAAAAATGAAAAACAAAAGCACATAGTCTTCTTATATATGTCATATCGTAAGCATTCGAGTTGATAAACGAGGTCTAGGTATATCCAAACCAGAAAAATCATGTATCTACCCCACGTCGATCTTATGAAGTCTAGCATGAAGAGAAGTCGTTTTGGGTTTCAAACATGGAAATTTCAAGAACATCCCAAAAGCTTCATTTTAGAGTGACTAAGAAGGATACATGCTTAACTTTTAATTTCCATGTTTTAAACTTGTTTAAATCTTGGTTGAACCTAGGATTTGACCAAGATTCAAATATATGGGCATAAAATTCGAAGAAAAAAAATAGAAAAATGAAAAACCAAAGCACATAGTCTTCTTATATATGTCATATCGTAAGCATTCGAGTTGATAAACGAGGTCTAGGTATATCCAAACCAGACAAATCATGTATCTACCCCCCGTCGATCTTATGAAGTCTAGCATGCATGAAGAGATCGAAGTCGTTTTGGGTTTCAAACATGGAAATTTCAAGAACATCCCAAAAGCTTCATTTTAGATTGACTAAGAAGGATCCATGCTTCCCGTTTCATTTTCATGTTTTGAACTTGTTTAAATTATCTTGGTCGTCAAACCTAGGATTTGGCAAGATTCAAATGGGCATCATCAAAATTGAAAAAAAAACAGAAAAAATAAAAACCAAAGCAAATAGTTTGCGTATGTCATATAGTAAGCATTGAAGTTGATAAACAAGGTCCATACATATTCAAACCACACAAATCATGTATCTATACCCCCTAACCCCTAAATTAATTAACTATGTCTTATGAAGTCAAGCATGTGAAGAGAAGTGGTTTTGGGTTTCAAACATGGAAATTTCAAAAACCTCCCAAAAGCTTCATTTTAGAGTGACTAAGAAGGATCCATGCTTACATTTGCATTTTCATATTTTAAACTTGTTTAAATCATTATCAAACCTAGGATTTGACCAAGATACAAATGGGTGGGCACAAAATTCAAAAAAACCAGAAAAATGAAAAACAAAAGCACATAGTCTTCTTATATATGTCATATCGTAAGCATTCGAGTTGATAAACGAGGTCTAGGTATATCCAAACCAGACAAATCATGTATCTACCCCACGTCGATCTTATGAAGTCTAGCATGAAGAGAAGTCGTTTTGGGTTTCAAACATGGAAATTTCAAGAACATCCCAAAAGCTTCATTTTAGAGTGACTAAGAAGGATACATGCTTAACTTTTAATTTCCATGTTTTAAACTTGTTTAAATCTTGGTTGAACCTAGGATTTGACCAAGATTCAAATATATGGGCATAAAATTCGAAGAAAAAAAACAGAAAAATGAAAAACCAAAGCACATAGTCTTCTTATGTCTATAGTTAGCATTAAAGTTGATAAACAGGTCTAGACATATTCAAACTAGAAAATCATGTATATATCTACACCCCTAACCCTAAACTCTGTCTTATGAAGTCAAGCATGCATGAAGAGAAGTGGTTTTTTTGTTTCAAACATGGAAATTTCAAAAACCCTCCCAAGAGCTACATTTTGGGGTGACTAAGAAGGATAGATGCTTATTTTTTCATATTCATGATTTAAACTTGTTTAAACCATGGTCAAACCTAGGATTTGACCAAGATTCAAATGGGCATTAAAATTGAAAAAAAAAATTAGCAAAAAGAAAAACCAAAGCAAATAGTTTTCTTATGTTATATAGTAAGCATTAAAGTTGATAAACGAGGTCTAGGTATATCCAAACCAGACAAATCATGTATCTATACCCCCTAACCCCTAAACTCCGTCTTATGAAGTCAAGCATGAAGAGAAGTGGTTTTTGGTTTCAAACATGGAAATTTCAAAAACCTCCCAAAAGCCCCTTTTCAAATATTTCAAACTTATTCAAATTTGGTTCAAATTTGAAAGACATACAAGTTATAGCACACATATTGCATACATTTTCACACAAACTGCACTAGATGCTAACCCTATAATTTGAAGCCATTTGGATGAGGTCGAAAAAATTCTTGGATTAGAATCGTGTTGTTCGAACCCCGTAGTTGGATTTTTTTGAACCCTTGATCTGTAGAACTGGGCAAAACCCGAGTTTAACCTATTTAATTATAGATTCGTATATCGATTTTTCTACTACCTTTTTATTATTACTATGCAGCACATGGGTGTTTGCCCGTCGAGTGAAACTCGGAGGAAGAGGGATCACTCGGAAGGAGAGAAGAAGGGAGAGCATTATGGTGTCTCCCCTTTTTCGGGTGATGATGTTGACTTTTGTGCAGGGTTTGTCAGTGAGCAGGAGGTGCGAGCGAGCGAGCGAGCGAGGCCGAGAATGAGAGAGATTTGTTTTTTTTGTGAGAGGGACAACGGAAGGATCCAGAAGGACCCACAGACTTCCAATACGCATCCTGATGCGTCTTCTCTTGACAAAGAAGATGGCTGGGAGTTTGCGTACCTATTGCACGTGACTTGTGCTCACTGAAGTGTGGGACCTCAAGCGTGGGCACCACACGTAAGTGACAGACCTGTTGGTGTAAAAACTCGATTGATTATTATAGTGCATTAGAACAAAGTTTCCTATGGATTCAAGGGTAGGAAATCCAAGTTAACTCATTTACGTGTTAAACTTGTCTAAATCTTGGTGAAACCTAGGATTTGACAAAGATTCAAATGGGTAGAAAAATAAAAACACAGAAAAATGAAAAACCAAATCACATAGTCTTCTTATGTCATATAGTAAGCATTAAAGTTGATAAACAAGGTCTAGACATATCAAACCATACAAATCATGTATCTACCCCCTAACCCCTAAACTCCGTCTTATGAAGTCAAGCATGAAGATAAGTGGCTTTGGGTTTCAAACATGGAAATTTCAAAATCCTCCCAAAAGCCCCTTTTCAAATATTTCAAACTTATTCAAATTTGGTTCAAATTTGAAAGACATACAAGTTATAGCACACATAGTGCATACATTGTCACACAAACTGCACTACATGCTAACCCTATAGCTTGAGGCCATTTGGATGAGGTCGAAAAAAATTCTTGGATTAGAATCGTGTTGTTCGAACCCCGTAGTTGGATTTTTTTGAACCCTTGATCTGTAGAACTGGGCAAAACCCGAGTTTAGAGTGACTAAGAAGGATACATGCTTCCCTTTTCATTTTCATGTTTTAAACTTGTTTAAATTATCCTGGTCAAACCTAGGATTAGACAAGATTCAAATGGGCATCAAAATTGAAAAAAAAATCAGCAAAAAGAAAAACCAAAGCAAATAGTTTTCTTATGTCATATAGTAAGCATTAAAGTTGATAAACAAGGTCTAGACATATTCAAACCAGACAAATCATGTAGCTATACCCCCTAACCCCTAAACTCTCTCTTATGAAGTCAAGCATGTGAAGAGAAGTGGTTTTGGGTTTCAAACATGTGATACGTCTCCGACGTATCGATAATTTCTTATGTTCTATGCCATATTATTGATGATACCTACATGTTTTATGCACACTTTATGTCATATTCGTGCATTTTCTGGAACTAACCTATTAACAAGACGCCGAAGTGCCAGTTCCTGTTTTCTGCTGTTTTTGGTTTCAGAAATCCTAGTAACGAAATATTCTCGGAATTGGACGAAACGAAGACCCAGGGGCCTATTTTTCCACGGAGCTTCCAGAAGAGCGGAGAACATTCGAAGTGGGGCCACGAGGTGGCGACACCACGTGGCGGCGCGGCCCAGGGGGGGCCCGCGCCGCCCTATGGTGTGGCCCCCTCGTCTGGCCCCCGACTCTGCCCTTCCGCCTACTTAAAGCCTCCGTCGCGAAACCCCTGATGCGAAAAACCACGATACGGAAAACTCCATCGAGACGCCGCCGCCGCCGATCCCATCTCGGGGATTACGGAGATCTCCTCCGGCACCCTTCCGGAGAGGGGATTCATCTCCGGAGGACTCTACACCGCCATGGTCGCCTCGGAGTGATGAGTGAGTAGTTCACCCCTGGACTATGGGTCCATAGCAGTAGCTAGATGGTTGTCTTCTCCTCATTGTGCTTCATTGTTGGATCTTGTGAGCTGCCTAACATGATCAAGATCATCTATCTGTAATACTCTATGTTGTGTTTGTCGGGATCCGATGGATAGAGAATACCATGTCATGTTAATTATCAAGTTATTACATATGTGTTGTTTATGATCTTGCATGCTCTCCGTTATTAGTAGAGGCTCTGGCCAAGTTGATACTTTTAACTCCAAGAGGGAGTATTTATGCTCGATAGTGGGTTCATGCCTGCATTGACACCTGGGGGAGTGACAGAAACCCCTAAGGTTGTGTTGTGCTGTTGCCACTAGGGATAAAACATTGGCGCTATGTCCGAGGATGTAGTTGTTGATTACATTACGCACCATACTTAATGCAATTGTCTGTTGTTAGCAACTTAATACTAGAGGGGGTTCGGATGATAACCTGAAGGTGGACTTTTTAGGCATAGATGCAGTTGGATGGCGGTCTATGTACTTTGTCGTAATGCCCAATTAAATCTCACTATACTTATCATGTCATGTATGTGCATTGTTATGCTCTCTCTATTTGTCAATTGCCCGACTGTAATTTGTTCACCCAACATGCTTTTATCTTATGGGAGAGACACCTCTAGTGAACTGTGGACCCCGGTCCATTCTTTAATACTGAAATACAAATCTGCTGCAATACTTGTTTTTACTATTTTCTCTGCAAACAATCATCTTCCACACAATACGGTTAATCCTTTGTTGCTGACAAGTCGGTGAGATTGACAACCTCACTGTTTCGTTGGGGCAAAGTACTTTGGTTGTGTTGTGCAGGTTCCACGTTGGCGCCGGAATCTCTGGTGTTGCGCCGCACTACATCCCGCCGCCATCAACCTTCAACGTGCTTCTTGGCTCCTCCTGGTTCGATAAACCTTGGTTTCTTTCTGAGGGAAAACTTGCTGTTGTGCGCATCATACCTTCCTCTTGGGGTTGCCCAACGAACGTGTGAAATACACGCCATCAAGCTCTTTTTCTGGCGCCGTTGCCGGGGAGATCAAGACACGCTGCAAGGGGAGTCTCCACTTCTCAATCTCTTTACTTTGTTTTTGTCTTGCTTTATTTTATTTACTACTTTGTTTGCTGCATTATATCAAAACACAAAAAAAATAAGTTGCTAGCTTTACCTTATTTACTGTCTTGCACTCTATATTAAAAACACAAAAAAATTAGTTACTTGCATTTACTTTACTTGATTCATCATGTTTCCTTTTAATTTTACCACAAAAGACATACCGGTAGGACGCGGGTCTATCATTGGGAGAAACAATATAGAAGAATTTTTCAATCATGTTAGTACCATTGAGGATTTTGAAGATAGACACTTGGTAGACCTTGCTCCCACTTATGAAATTGCTGCTGGGCATTTAGTTCGCTTGTTGGAAACTAAATTTGTTAATCTCAATCCTATAATCCAACACATGTTTCTTACACTTGGTGATATGGAAGAGGGGGAAAAGAAAGATTTTGTTTTAGAAACCCTTCTTAGAGAATTTGGTGGTCTAGCAAGAGAGGCTAGAAAGGTCTTCGCTAAATTTAATGTGCTTGGTTCTCATACTAATTTTGTTAGTCTCCTTGAAAAGATGGATATGGATAGAATAAGATACACTAATAATATTGATGATGGTGGGGAGATCAAAGCACCAATACCATGTAAACTCCTAGCTATGAATGATGCACTAGAACATAACTATGCTTGGCTTGTTCCTGAAAATTTGTTCGATGAGAGTAGCAAGCCCAAGACTAATGAAAAGGGAGACGCTGAAACTTATGTATCCAATATACTATGCATGGTTGAGAAAACTCCAAACCCCGCTGTAGGTGCACCACCCTTCGATGATACTTGATATACACTTTCTGCGCCTAGCTGAAAGGCGTTAAAGAAAAGCGCTTATGGGAGACAACCCATGTTTTTACTCCAGTATTTTTGTTTTATATTTGTGTCTTGGAAGTTGTTTACTACTGTAGCAACCTCTCCTTATCTTAGTTTTATGTTTTGT
Organism: Lolium perenne; assembly: GCF_019359855.2. Classification (NCBI taxonomy): domain Eukaryota; kingdom Viridiplantae; phylum Streptophyta; class Magnoliopsida; order Poales; family Poaceae; genus Lolium; species Lolium perenne. Next base: position 330,428,436 of record NC_067245.2, read on the forward strand.
TGTGCCAAGTAAAGTCTTTGATAGAAAAGTAAGTACTAGATTTGGATTACTGCGCAGTTCCAGATTTCTTTGCTGTCACGAATCTGGGTCTATCTCCCTGTAGGTAGCTCAGAAAATTACGCCAATTTACGAGCATGATCCTCAGATATGTACGCAACTTTCATTCAATTTGAGCATTTTGGTTTGAGCAAGTCTGGTGGCCTAATAAAATCCATCTTTACGGACTGTTCTGTTTTGACAGATTCTGTCTTTTATTTCGCATTGCCTCTTTTGCTATGTTGGATGAATTTCTTTGATCCACTAATGTCCAGTAGCTTTATGCAATGTCCAGAAGTGTTAAGAATGATTGTGTCACCTCTGAATATGTGAATTTTTATTATGCACTAACCCTCTAATGAGTTGTTTCGAGTTTGGTGTGGAGGAAGTTTTCAAGGATCAAGAGAGGAGTATGATGCAATATGATCAAGGAGAGTGAAAGCTCTAAGCTTGGGGATGCCCCGGTGGTTCACCCCTGCATATTCTAAGAAGACTCAAGCGTCTAAGCTTGGGGATGCCCAAGGCATCCCCTTCTTCATCGACAACATTATCAGGTTCCTCCCCTGAAACTATATTTTTATTCCGTCACATCTTATGTACTTTGCTTGGAGCGTCGGTTTGTTTTTGTTTTTTTTGTTTTGTTTGAATAAAATGGATCCTAGCATTCACTTTATGGGAGAGAGACACGCTCCGCTGTAGCATATGGACAAATATGTCCTTAGGCTCTACTCATAGTATTCATGGCGAAGTTTCATCTTCGTTAAATTGTTATATGGTTGGAATTGGAAAATGCTACATGTAGTAACTCTAAAATGTTTTGGATAATTTGATACTTGGCAATTGTTGTGCTCATGTTTAAGCTCTTGCATCATATACTTTGCACCCATTAATGAAGAAATACTTAGAGCTTGCTAATTTGGTTTGCATATTTGGTTTCTCTGGAGTCTAGATAACATCTAGTATTGAGTTTTGAACAACAAGGAAGACGGTATGGAGTCTTATAATGTTTACCATATGTCTTTTATGTGAGTTTTGCTGTACCGTTCTGTTGACTGCCAAAACCCACCGGCAGGCAGTGACGATCAACACAGGTAGAGCCGGGAAGAGCCTAGAGCTGCGGCTGGCTGAGACCCCTCCGAGCGACGGCCCGCAATGCTCTTCTGGTCACACGTCCGATGCGAAGTGCAAGGGCGTGCCACCTGACCTATACCTGGTCAGGAAGGTGATGGGGATGCCTCGCTTAGTTTCCTGCATGGCATACATGTAAACATTAAATACGAGCCTCGATCGGCTCTCAGGTTATCCTGTGAATCGGCTCAAGGAGCCGATCCACCCATGATTCGTACGGGGTGCACGAATATATGGTGGTCCTGCTTGATCAAGATAAAGCTAATGAGATCTACGACGATTTAGGGTTTTCACCGCATAATCGGATCATCCTACTCCAGGTTGGGCCTCGCGGCCACGCACGGTGCTCGTAAGCCGATCCTAAACAAGGCCTAAAAACCAACATGAAGTTGATCCTCGGAACATCCTGTTTAGGACTTGCGAACGCCACCCTACGTGCCGCTGGATCCTCCCCCCCTTTGTAAGGCCTAACTATTGCAGATATTAAACTAATCCTTGCAGAACAAGGAGCAATCGTAACGGATCAGATCTACTAAATAATGATCAAGCGGGGTGCCGCCCCCACACCTGAGATAGGTGTGAGGGCGGCTAGACATGCAAGGGTTGCACTACGTAAGCATGTTATACGAAGAACAATGCTAACCCTAACACATCTATGATAACTACGTTGCTCGCCATCAAAAGCGCTTCAGTACGAGCAACGCATGAACAACGTGGAGCTTGTGCTGCCTAGATCGCAAGATGCGATCTAGGCAGCATGTCGCTTACCTGATAGAAACCCTCGAGATGAAGGAGTTGGCGATGCGCCGAGATTGGTTTGTTTTGGGTTGAACGTGAGTTGTTGTTTATTCCATAAACCCTAGATACATATTTATAGTCCAGGGGACTTTCTAATTCAGGCGTGCACCTAACCGTGCACGGGTAAAACTCTAACTTCTAACTTAAGATACGATCTAATAAATGTTACAGATACACGGGCAATCCGCCCAACTTGGTACATAAGGCTGATTCACGTATTTCTTCCATGTATAACTCCTTCAACTTTATCTTGATCGCGGCCCACTTCTGACTCGGTCAAATTCTGGTGATAACACATGCCCCCCTGGTTTTGGAAATGACATTTTCCAAAATCATTACGCTTTCTATCGTCGGGTCATGTCGTGGCAGAGCAGAACCGTCGCAGTATCTTTCATCATGGCACCTTGCCTTCTCAACTTCTCTGCACGATTCGACAGTTTTGGCACCACCTCCTCGGAAATCACCACAGCATTAAATTTCCCCGTCCCCTTCATATTTTTAACCGCGTCAAGCGGTTTGCTTCTTCATCCTCCTGCTCCGCAGTAGCTATCGACAAACAAAAAAGAACCCCTGTCTGCCACCATGGATTCCTCTTCCTCCTCCAGCCTGTCCTTCCAGTCCTCCTCCTCCAGTGAGCTCGAGCAGGAGGTCAACTTGATGGCCATCTACGAGGCCGGCGCCCCAGAGTATTGGGACGCGCGGGACTGGGATTTCTCCATTAAATCGGAAGACGACGAACCCCTCACCGATGGGGAGGAGGACCTCCAGTTCCTCGTCGACGGGGAGCTGGCACCGGCGAGCGACGACGACCTCTTCCCATGGGAGGCAGTCCTCTCCTCCGACGAGGAAGGAGAAGAGGCGGAGGAGTCGGAGGACGACTCCTCCTCCGCAGGATACCCGCCGGCCAAGCGCTTCCGTGGCTGGGCCTGATCGGATGACGACGATGATGATGACGACGAGGAGGATGAAGCCCCTGCCGGCGGCTTCATCAGCAGCGACGAGGAGCCTGCCGGTAGTAGTGCCGACGGCAGCTACGATGACGACGACGAGGGCAGTGACGGCCCTTAGATCAGGGAGTAGCATAGGGCTAGTAGTAGTAGATGGGGCAATGTATCCCCTAGTACTTCCTTTTGAGAGCAATCAGCTCTTTATGTAAGAAATCTATCAATGAAGAACTTTTCCCCAATTTGATCTTGCCGATTTCCTTTGAGTTCAATTTAGCCGATTTCCTCTTCTACTGACCTTGCCGATTTGTCCCCCTTTGCCAATGCGTAATGAGCCGATAGCAATGCATCCGTCCTTTAAAAATTCACCCTTCCATTCTTCAACTGATGATCTTGAAATCTGGTGGATAATATGGAACCTTCAGGGAAGTCTTTGAATTCTTCCAACCAAACCTAATGGTCTTCTTTAACACTCATCATCTGTGAAGAAGGTTGCGACGAAAGATCAGCCGATGGTACCCCAATCGGCTCATGAACAGAGCGTCTACCAGACCTGCTGCCCCCCGAGCCTTACTCGAGGCGAGAATGTCAGAGAGGATGTGCCAAAGCCGACCACCTTTCTCCTTTAGAAAGCCGATATATCCCTTCTATCAACACGGCTGAACTAGTATCAAAGGTTGGAAATCCTCGATAGCTGAACTAGACTTGGTGGAGATCCCCTTGGTGGAAATCCTCGCATAATTCTACTAGAGTCGATGGCTGCGCATCGGCTGTCAATTTTTTTTTATTGGCCGATTTTCTCCTATCGGCCCACAATATTTCTTTGCACACATGTCCTCCTGCATCTGCTCCCAAGTTCATCATGTTTAGGTGCCCCCCGAGCCGAATCTGTCAGGGAATGGCAGATATCGGCTCTGTAATTCGTACGTCGGCTCCGGTAGGAACTAGGACGAACACAAGCAGAACATGTGGTGAGGATAATTTTGGCCGATTGCTGGGATCGGCCTCCATGATGATTGAAGCACTGACTGAAGGTTCTGTAATGTCCCTTCAAAGATTTTTGGGGCCGATCACAAGGATCAGCCTCATCGCGTTTGCTCATCGATTTGCCTCAGCTACATGGTCAGGCCAGTGGATAAAACCAGCTTAACTCTTCCCTTCGTCACGTCGATGCGCTCGCAGTCGTCCAAATTGATACCTGAGAGGGGTTCTTGGCCTGCCGCTTCCCATGCGTTCATGCCAGCCGTTGAAATTTCGGCTGAGTCATCGGCACAGACCGACCTCTACCTCATCTCCATCCTTTGTATTATGCATTGGTGCATCGTGGAGGGAATGCAGCAGTTGGCGTGGATCCAATCTCTCCCTAGCAGAACAGCATAAGTGCTCGTGCTATCGACGATGAAGAACGTTGTAGGGATAGTTTTCCTTCCTACGGTCAGATCCACGTTCAGAACACCTTGTGCGTCAGATGCTTGGCCGTTGAAATCGCTCAATGTCACATTGGTCTTGATTAGATCTGAGCTAGAGCGTCCCAGCCGACGTAGCATAGAGTATGGCATGATGTTGACTGCCGCTCCGGTGTCCACCAGCATCTTATTTACAGGCCTCCCATCGATATATCCTCGCAAGTACAGGGCCTTCAGATGTCTGTAGCTCTTTTCTCGTGGCTTCTCAAAGATAACCGGTCGTGGGCCGCAGTCAAGTTGTGCCACGGGTACCTCGTCTAATCCTGGAGCACTGAACTCCGAAGGGAGGATGAACACCATGTTTGTACCAGCCGATGTTTCATCATCGGCTTTCCTTTGCTTGGGGCGCCACTCCATTTTCCGTGGACGACCCTCTTCATCCAGGGTTCACTGAACTTTCGCAGCCAGATCAGGCCGTGCCTTCCTTAGCGTATGCAGGTATAACCTTTCGGCTTCCTCCAGGCCGCGCAATCGCTGAACCCTGCGCTTTTGGGAACGGCTGAGTCCGTCAGGGCACCACCTTGGACGGTGGTACCTGTCTTCTTCCTCTTCTTGTCCCTCGTCTTCGGAATCCTCGAGATCTGCCCACCGAGGGGACTCAGCACGTTTGCTTTGTGGCGGGAGAGGCCCTAAGCGCTTGAACACAGACACGTTGGCTACCTCCTTCTTCTCCTGGTTGCATTCTGGGCAATTGCCGATTGTGGGCAATCGGCTCATTCCTGAATCCCAGCAGTGTCTGAAGAAGGGGCAGTCCCAGTGCCTGGCGTTGTCATCTTGCTCCCTTGATCTTTTCGTGGCACGGCGCTCGTGCTCCTCCTCATCGTGATCGTGCCGACGACATCTTCTGGCTTCTCTAGCCAGACGGTCTCTCCCATCATCATTGCTGGATCGTCGGCGTTGGTCATACTGACTCACATACTTGTTGAGGAGGTGATCAGAGAGGGGTCTTTGATATCTGATGTTCTTCACTTCTCCCTCTGTGACGTAGCGCCTGCCATCATGACGGAGCCGATCGCGTGGAGCGGCCTCCTCTATGTCCTTGCTACGAGAGCAGCTGCCCTCGTCTTCATCTTTGCCAGAGTGGTTTCCAAGTCCTACCATGTTGATGCTGAACGAGGGACCTGGCTGGCAACCCTCAGGGTAGGTGACCTCTACCATGTTAACGGCGGGGAAGGGTTGGGTGTCGACCTTCATGGCGTACTGGTTGAAAATTAGCCGCCCCTTCTCTATCGCCGCTTGGATGTGCTGACGCCACACCCTGCAGTCGTTGGTGGTATGGGAGAGCGAGTTGTGCCATTTGCAGTATGGCTTTCCGTTTAGCTCTTGCACCGTGGGGAATTTGAGACCTTCAGGAATCGTCAACTGTTTCTCCTTGAGCAGGAGGTCGAAGATTTGCTCAGTCTTGGTCACGTCAAAATCAAATCCCCTGGGCGGGCCTGGTGGCTTTACCCATTTGCAGGGCACGGGGGCTCCTCCCCGAGCCCATTCAGCCACTGCTACCTCTTGGTCTCCCGCAGGAACTTCGTCTTCCTCTGCATCGACCAGGACTACTGCACGCTTGAACTTGTCTTGGTACAGGTCCGGGTGGCGCTGTTCATATGCGACGATTTACGAACCATGTGCGCCAATGAGGGATAATCTGCTTGGGAGGCCATGTCCTTGAGCTGTGTTGCAAGGCCTGCTACTGCCAACTCGACTGCTTCTTTTTCAGTTATACGAACCGAATAACATCGGTTCCTAAGATTCCTGAAGCGCTGGACGTACTCTGTCACAGTTTCTCCGCGCTTCTAACGTAGCTGTGCTAGATCGGCAATGCCAGACTCGGAAGCATCTGAATGGTACTGCATATGGAACTGCTCTTCCAACTGCTTCCAAGTCCGGATGGAGTCTGGTGGCAAAGAGGTATACCATCCGAAAGCCGATCCCGTGAGGGACTGTGAGAAGAGCCTCACGCGTAGCTGATCCGACACTGAAGCCGGTCCTAGTTGTGCCAAATATCGGCCGACGTGTTCGATGGAGCTGGAGCCATCTGATCCACTGAATTTGGAGAAATCAGGGAGCCGATATTTAGGTGGCAGCGGGATCATCTCGTACTCGTCGGGGTACGGCTTGGAATAGCCGATTGCCCTTTTCTTCGGCACCATGCCGAACTGGTCTCTCAGTATGGTACTGATCTGATCCGCTGTACTGGCTGCAGGAGTTGAACTCTGAAAATTCGTCGGGGTGGCGTACTTAGCCAGCCATGCTTGCTTTTCCAGCTCTGAGCCAACTGCAGGAGCTGGGCTCTGGAGGTTCGTCGGGGTGGCGTACTTAGTTAGCCACGTCTGCTTCTCAAGCTCTGTCGCTGACGTCCCTCCTGTTTTCCGAGAAGTCCCTGATGTTGTGGCCTGGTTTGTGAGTGCCCAGTTACCACAATCTGGCACATACGTGCACGTGTACCCATGAGGGATCTCCTTAGGCGCCTCAGGCAAGAACTGGTAGTCACTAGGGTCACCACCAATCTTGTAGACGACGAATGCCGGTGTAGCCGGCACTTCTGGTGCTGCCAACGCATATGGCAGCGGTGGGCCGAGGATCCGGAGGTGGCAACTCTCCTTGATGCGTCCCGAGAGCTGGTCCTGACGGCGAGTACTGGTGCATCATGATCTCCTGGATCACGCGAAGAGCGACACGCTCCAACGTGTTGACCAGGTTCTCAGAGTGGCGGTGTAGCGAATGAGCCGCCAAGTAGTTGATCTCCTGCCGTAGGCCCCTGGTGCGTTCCTCCGATGGGGCAGAGAGGTCTATCCCATCGAGTGCACCTTCCGGTGAGAACCCCTTCCATCTGATGCCATGGGAACGGGTTCTCTGAAAAGAGCCGATGAGGTCGGCTTCGAGGGTGACTTTGATCTCGTCATACCTCTTCTTGAGCTAGTCGGGAAGCTCATAGAAGGTGACTGGCGTGCCGTCCGCCATCTCAGATGTAGATGGCGATGTGGTTGATGTAGAAGCTGGTCCCACCGGGCGTGCCAGAATGTGTTGACTGCCAAAACCCACCGGCGGGCAGCGACGATCAACACAGGTAGAGCCGGGAAGAGCCTAGAGCTGCGGCTGGCTGAGACCCCTCCGAGCGACGGCCCGCAATGCTCTTCTGGTCACACGTCCGATGCGAAGTGCAAGGGCGTGCCACCTGACCTATACCTGGTCAGGAAGGTGATGGGGATGCCTCGCTTAGTTTCCTGCATGGCATACATGTAAACATTAAATACGAGCCTCGATCGGCTCTCAGGTTATCCTGTGAATCGGCTCAAGGAGCCGATCCACCCATGATTCGTACGGGGTGCACGAATATATGGTGGTCCTGCTTGATCAAGATAAAGCTAATGAGATCTACGACGATTTAGGGTTTTCACCGCATAATCGGATCATCCTACTCCAGGTTGGGCCTCGCGGCCACGCACGGTGCTCGTAAGCCGATCCTAAACAAGGCCTAAAAACCAACATGAAGTTGATCCTCGGAACATCCTGTTTAGGACTTGCGAACGCCACCCTACGTGCCGCTGGATCCTCCCCCCCTTTGTAAGGCCTAACTATTGCAGATATTAAACTAATCCTTGCAGAACAAGGAGCAATCGTAACGGATCAGATCTACTAAATAATGATCAAGCGGGGTGCCGCCCCCACACCTGAGATAGGTGTGAGGGCGGCTAGACATGCAAGGGTTGCACTACGTAAGCATGTTATACGAAGAACAATGCTAACCCTAACACATCTATGATAACTACGTTGCTCGCCATCAAAAGCGCTTCAGTACGAGCAACGCATGAACAACGTGGAGCTTGTGCTACCTAGATCGCAAGATGCGATCTAGGCAGCATGTCGCTTACCTGATAGAAACCCTCGAGATGAAGGAGTTGGCGATGCGCCGAGATTGGTTTGTTTTGGGTTGAACGTGAGTTGTTGTTTATTCCATAAACCCTAGATACATATTTATAGTCCAGGGGACTTTCTAATTCAGGCGTGCACCTAACCGTGCACGGGTAAAACTCTAACTTCTAACTTAAGATACGATCTAATAAATGTTACAGATACACGGGCAATCCGCCCAACTTGGTACATAAGGCCGATTCACGTATTTCTTCCATGTATAACTCCTTCAACTTCATCTTGATCGCGGCCCACTTCTGACTCGGTCAAATTCTGGTGATAACACGTTCATCCTTGTGTTTGTTTCAAATAACCTTGCTAGCCTAAACCTTGTATCGAGAGGGAATACTTCTCATGCATCCAAAATCCTTGAGCCAACCACTATGCCATTTGTGTCCACCATACCTACCTACTACATGGTATTTATCCGCCATTCCAAAGTAAATTGCTTGAGTGCTACCTTTAAAATTCCATCATTCACCTTTGCAATATATAGCTCATGGGACAAATAGCTTAAAAAACTATTGTAGTATTGAATATGTACTTATGCACTTTATCTCTTATTAAGTTGCTTGTTGAGCGATAACCATGTTTCTGGGGACACCATCAACTATTCTTTGTTGGATATCATGTGAGTTGCTATGCATGTCCGTCTTGTCTGAAGTAAGAGAGATCTACCACCTTCATGGTTGGAGCATGCATATTGTTAGAGAAGAACTTTGGGCCGCTAACTAAAGCCATGATTCATGGTGGAAGTTTCAGTTTGGACATATATCCTCAATCTCATATGAGAATAATAATTGTTGCCACATGCTTATGCATTAAAGAGGAGTCCATTATCTGTTGTCCATGTTGTCCCGGTATGGATGTCTAAGTTGAGAATAATCAAAAGCGAGAAATCCAAAATGCGAGCTTTCTCCTTAGACCTTTGTACAGGCGACATGGAGGTACCCCATTGTGACACTTGGTTAAAACATGTGCATTGCAAAGATCCGGTAGTCCAAGTTAATTAGGACAAGGTGCGGGCACTATTAGTATACTATGCATGAGACTTGCAACTTGTAAGATATAATTTACATAACTCATATGCTTTATTACTACCGTTGACAAAATTGTTTCATGTTTTCAAAATAAAAGCTCTAGCACAAATATAGCAATCGATGCTTTCCTCTTTGAAGGACCATTCTCTTTACTTTTATGTTGAGTCAGTTCACCTATTTCTCTCCACCTCAAGAAGCAAACACTTGTGTGAACTGTGCATTGATTCCTACATACTTGCATATTGTACTTGTTATATTACTCTATGTTGACAATTATCCATGAGATATACATGTTACAAGTTGAAAGCAACCGCTGAAACTTAATCTTCCTTTGTGTTGCTTCAATACCTTTACTTTGATTTATTGCTTTATGAGTTAACTCTTATGCAAGACTTATTAATACTTGTTTTGAAGTACTATTCATGAAAAGTCTTTGCTATATGATTCACCTGTTTACTCATGTCATTATCATTGTTTTGATCGCTGCATCCACTACATATGTTTACAAATAGTATGATCAAGGTTATGATGGCATATCACTTCAGAAATTATCTTTGTTATCGTTTTACCTGCTCGGGACGAGCGTAAACTAAGCTTGGGGATGCTTGATACGTCTCCGACGTATCGATAATTTCTTATGTTCTATGCCATATTATTGATGATACCTACATGTTTTATGCACACTTTATGTCATATTCGTGCATTTTCTGGAACTAACCTATTAACAAGACGCCGAAGTGCCAGTTCCTGTTTTCTGCTGTTTTTGGTTTCAGAAATCCTAGTAACGAAATATTCTCGGAATTGGACGAAACGAAGACCCAGGGGCCTATTTTTCCACGGAGCTTCCAGAAGACCGGAGAACATTCGAAGTGGGGCCACGAGGTGGCGACACCACGTGGCGGCGCGGCCCAGGGGGGGCCCGTGCCGCCATATGGTGTGGCCCCCTCGTCTGGCCCCCGACTCTGCCCTTCCGCCTACTTAAAGCCTCCGTCGCGAAACCCCTGATGCGAAAAACCACGATATGGAAAACCTTACTGAGACGCCGCCGCCGCCGATCCCATCTCGGGGGATTCTGGAGATCTCCTCCGGCACCCTGCCGGAGAGGGGATTCATCTCCCGGAGGACTCTACACCGCCATGGTCGCCTCCGGAGTGATGAGTGAGTAGTTCACCCCTGGACTATGGGTCCATAGCAGTAGCTAGATGGTTGTCTTCTCCTCATTGTGCTTCATTGTTGGATCTTGTGAGCTGCCTAACATGATCAAGATCATCTATCTGTAATACTCTATGTTGTGTTTGTCGGAATCCGATGGATAGAGAATACCATGTCATGTTAATTATCAAGTTATTACATATGTGTTGTTTATGATCTTGCATGCTCTCCGTTATTAGTAGAGGCTCTGGCCAAGTTGATACTTTTAACTCCAAGAGGGAGTATTTATGCTCGATAGTGGGTTCATGCCTGCATTGACACCTGGGGGAGTGACAGAAACCCCTAAGGTTGTGTTGTGCTGTTGCCACTAGGGATAAAACATTGGCGCTATGTCCGAGGATGTAGTTGTTGATTACATTACGCACCATACTTAATGCAATTGTCTGTTGTTAGCAACTTAATACTGGAGGGGGTTCGGATGATAACCTGAAGGTGGACTTTTTAGGCATAGATGTAGTTGGATGGCGGTCTATGTACTTTGTCGTAATGCCCAATTAAATCTCACTATACTTATCATGTCATGTATGTGCATTGTTATGCTCTCTCTATTTGTCAATTGCCCGACTGTAATTTGTTCACCCAACATGCTTTTATCTTATGGGAGAGACACCTCTAGTGAACTGTGGACCCCGGTCCATTCTTTAATACTGAAATACAAATCTGCTGCAATACTTGTTTTTACTATTTTCTCTGCAAACAATCATCTTCCACACAATACGGTTAATCCTTTGTTACAGCAAGCCGGTGAGATTGACAACCTCACTGTTTCGTTGGGGCAAAGTACTTTGGTTGTGTTGTGCAGGTTCCACGTTGGCGCCGGAATCTCTGGTGTTGCGCCGCACTACATCCCGCCACCATCAACCTTCAACGTGCTTCTTGGCTCCTCCTGGTTCGATAAACCTTGGTTTCTTTCTGAGGGAAAACTTGCTGCTGTGCGCATCATACCTTCCTCTTGGGGTTTCCCAACGAACGTGTGAAATACACGCCATCAACATGGAAATTTGAAAAACCTCCCAAAAGCTTCATTTTAGAGTGACTAAGAAGGATCCATGCTTCCCTTTTCATTTTCATGTTTTAAACTTGTTTAAATTATCTTGGTCGTCAAACCTAGGATTTGACAAGATTCAAATGGGCATCAAAATTGAAAAAAAAATCTGAAAAAAGAAAAACCAAAGCAAATAGTTTTCTTATGTCATATAGTAAGCATTGAAGTTGATAAACAAGGTCCATACATATTCAAACCACACAAATCATGTATCTATACCCCCTAACCCCTAAATTAATTAACTATGTCTTAATTATGAAGTCAAGCATGTGAAGAGAAGTGGTTTTGGGTTTCAAACATGGAAATTTCAAAAACCTCCCAAAAGCTTCATTTTAGAGTGACTAAGAAGGATCCATGCTTACATTTGCTTTTTCATATTATAAACTTGTTTAAATCATTATCAAACCTAGGATTTGACCAAGATACAAATGGGTGGGCACAAAATTCAAAAAAATCAGAAAAATGAAAAACAAAAGCACATAGTCTTCTTATATATGTCATATCGTAAGCATTCGAGTTGATAAACGAGGTCTAGGTATATCCAAACCAGACAAATCATGTATCTACCCCCCGTCGATCTTATGAAGTCTAGCATGCATGAAGAGATCGAAGTCGTTTTGGGTTTCAAACATGGAAAATTCAAGAACATCCCAAAAGCTTCATTTTCGATTGACTAAGAAGGATCCATGCTTCCCTTTTCATTTTCATGTTTTAAACTTGTTTAAATTATCTTGGTCGTCAAACCTAGGATTTGACAAGATTCAAATGGGCATCATCAAAATTGAAAAAAAAAACAGAAAAAATAAAAACCAAAGCAAATAGTTTTCGTATGTCATATAGTAAGCATTGAAGTTGATAAACAAGGTCCATACATATTCAAACCACACAAATCATGTATCTATAACCCCTAACCCCTAAATTAATTAACTATGTCTTATGAAGTCAAGCATGTGAAGAGAAGTGGTTTTGGGTTTCAAACATGGAAATTTCAAAAACCTCCCAAAAGCTTCATTTTAGAGTGACTAAGAAGGATCCATGCTTACATTTGCATTTTCATATTTTAAACTTGTTTAAATCATTATCAAACCTAGGATTTGACCAAGATACAAATGGGTGGGCACAAAATTCAAAAAAACCAGAAAAATGAAAAACAAAAGCACATAGTCTTCTTATATATGTCATATCGTAAGCATTCGAGTTGATAAACGAGGTCTAGGTATATCCAAACCAGACAAATCATGTATCTACCCCACGTCGATCTTATGAAGTCTAGCATGAAGAGAAGTCGTTTTGGGTTTCAAACATGGAAATTTCAAGAACATCCCAAAAGCTTCATTTTAGAGTGACTAAGAAGGATACATGCTTAACTTTTAATTTCCATGTTTTAAACTTGTTTAAATCTTGGTTGAACCTAGGATTTGACCAAGATTCAAATATATGGGCATAAAATTCGAAGAAAAAAACAGAAAAATGAAAAACCAAAGCACATAGTCTTCTTATGTCTATAGTTAGCATTAAAGTTGATAAACAGGTCTAGACATATTCAAACTAGAAAATCATGTATATATCTACACCCCTAACCCTAAACTCTGTCTTATGAAGTCAAGCATGCATGAAGAGAAGTGGTTTTTTTGTTTCAAACATGGAAATTTCAAAAACCCTCCCAAGAGCTACATTTTGGGGTGACTAAGAAGGATAGATGCTTATTTTTTCATATTCATGATTTAAACTTGTTTAAACCATGGTCAAACCTAGGATTTGACCAAGATTCAAATGGGCATCAAAATTGAAAAAAAAATCAGCAAAAAGAAAAACCAAAGCAAATAGTTTTCTTATGTTATATAGTAAGCATTAAAGTTGATAAACGAGGTCTAGGTATATCCAAACCAGACAAATCATGTATCTATACCCCCTAACCCCTAAACTCCGTCTTATGAAGTAAAGCATGAAGAGAAGTGGTTTTGGGTTTCAAACATGGAAATTTCAAAAACCTCCCAAAAGCCCCTTTTCAAATATTTCAAACTTATTCAAATTTGGTTCAAATTTGAAAGACATACAAGTTATAGCACACATATTGCATACATTTTCACACAAACTGCACTAGATGCTAACCCTATAATTTGAGGCCATTTGGATGAGGTCGAAAAAATTCTTGGATTAGAATCGTGTTGTTCGAACCCCGTAGTTGGATTTTTTTTGAACCCTTGATCTGTAGAACTGGGCAAAACCCGAGTATTATAGATTCGTATATCAATTTTTCTACTACCTTTTTATTATTACTATGCAGCACATGGGTGTTTGCCCGTCGAGTGAAACTCGGAGGAAGAGGGATCACTCGGAAGGAGAGAAGAAGGGAGAGCATTATGGTGTCTCCCCTTTTTCGGGTGATGATGTTGACTATTGTGCAGGGTTTGTCAGTGAGCAGGAGGTGCGAGCGAGCGAGCGAGCGAGGCCGAGAATGAGAGAGATTTGTTTTTTTTGTGAGAGGGACAACGGAAGGATCCAGAAGGACCCACAGACTTCCAATACGCATCCTGATGCGTCTTCTCTTGACAAAGAAGATGGCTGGGAGTTTGCGTACCTATTGCACGTGACTTGTGCTCACTGAAGTGTGGGACCTCAAGCGTGGGCACCACACGTAAGTGACAGACCTGTTGGTGTAAAAACTCGATTGATTATTATAGTGCATTAGAACAAAGTTTCCTATGGATTCAAGGGTAGGAAATCCAAGTTAACTCATTTACGTGTTAAATTTGTCTAAATCTTGGTGAAACCTAGGATTTGACAAAGATTCAAATGGGCAGAAAAATAAAAACACAGAAAAATGAAAAACCAAATCACATAGTCTTCTTATGTCATATAGTAAGCATTAAAGTTGATAAACAAGGTCTAGACATATCAAACCATACAAATCATGTATCTACCCCCTAACCCCTAAACTCCGTCTTATGAAGTCAAGCATGAAGATAAGTGGCTTTGGGTTTCAAACATGGAAATTTCAAAATCCTCCCAAAAGCCCCTTTTCAAATATTTCAAACTTATTCAAATTTGGTTCAAATTTGAAAGACATACAAGTTATAGCACACATAGTGCATACATTTTCACACAAACTGCACTACATGCTAACCCTATAGCTTGAGGCCATTTGGATGAGGTCGAAAAAATTCTTGGATTAGAATCGTGTTGTTCGAACCCCGTAGTTGGATTTTTTTGAACCCTTGATCTGTAGAACTGGGCAAAACCCGAGTTTAGAGTGACTAAGAAGGATACATGCTTCCCTTTTCATTTTCATGTTTTAAACTTGTTTAAATTATCTTAGTCAAACCTAGGATTAGACAAGATTCAAATGGGCATCAAAATTGAAAAAAAAATCAGCAAAAAGAAAAACCAAAGCAAATAGTTTTCTTATGTCATATAGTAAGCATTAAAGTTGATAAACAAGGTCTAGACATATTCAAACCAGACAAATCATGTAGCTATACCCCCTAACCCCTAAACTCTGTCTTATGAAGTCAAGCATGTGAAGAGAAGTGGTTTTGGGTTTCAAACATGGAAATTTGAAAAACCTCCCAAAAGCTTCATTTTCGAGTGACTAAGAAGGATCCATGCTTCCTTTTTCATTTTCATGTTTGAAACTTGTTTAAATTATCTTGGTCAAACCTAGGATTTGACAAGATTCAAATGGGCATCAAAATTGAAAAAAAATCTGAAAAAAGAAAAACCAAAGCAAATAGTTTTCTTATGTCATATAGTAAGCATTAAAGTTGATAAACAAGGTCCATACATATTCAAACCACACAAATCATGTATCTATACCCCCTAACCCCTAAATTAATTAACTATGTCTTATGAAGTCAAGCATGTGAAGAGAAGTGGTTTTGGGTTTCAAACATGGAAATTTCAAAAACCTCCCAAAAGCTTCATTTTAGAGTGACTAAGAAGGATCCATGCTTACATTTGCATTTTCATATTTTAAACTTGTTTAAATCATTATCAAACCTAGGATTTGACCAAGATACAAATGGGTGGGCACAAAATTCAAAAAAACCAGAAAAATGAAAAACAAAAGCACATAGTCTTCTTATATATGTCATATCGTAAGCATTCGAGTTGATAAACGAGGTCTAGGTATATCCAAACCAGACAAATCATGTATCTACCCCACGTCGATCTTATGAAGTCTAGCATGAAGAGAAGTCGTTTTGGGTTTCAAACATGGAAATTTCAAGAACATCCCAAAAGCTTCATTTTAGAGTGACTAAGAAGGATACATGCTTAACTTTTAATTTCCATGTTTTAAACTTGTTTAAATCTTGGTTGAACCTAGGATTTGACCAAGATTCAAATATATGGGCATAAAATTCGAAGAAAAAAAACAGAAAAATGAAAAACCAAAGCACATAGTCTTCTTATGTCTATAGTTAGCATTAAAGTTGATAAACAGGTCTAGACATATTCAAACTAGAAAATCATGTATATATCTACACCCCTAACCCTAAACTCTGTCTTATGA
The DNA here is from genome assembly GCF_019359855.2 of Lolium perenne. Taxonomy (NCBI): domain Eukaryota; kingdom Viridiplantae; phylum Streptophyta; class Magnoliopsida; order Poales; family Poaceae; genus Lolium; species Lolium perenne. The sequence continues at coordinate 330,444,524 of NC_067245.2, forward strand.
AGTCAAGCATGCATGAAGAGAAGTGGTTTTTTTGTTTCAAACATGGAAATTTCAAAAACCCTCCCAAGAGCTACATTTTGGGGTGACTAAGAAGGATAGATGCTTATTTTTTCATATTCATGATTTAAACTTGTTTAAACCATGGTCAAACCTAGGATTTGACCAAGATTCAAATGGGCATCAAAATTGAAAAAAAAAATCAGCAAAATGAAAAACCAAATCACATAGTCTTCTTATGTCATATAGTAAGCATTAAAGTTGATAAACGAGGTCTAGGTATATCCAAACCAGACAAATCATGTATCTATACCCCCTAACCCCTAAACTCCGTCTTATGAAGTAAAGCATGAAGAGAAGTGGTTTTGGGTTTCAAACATGGAAATTTCAAAAACCTCCCAAAAGCCCCTTTTCAAATATTTCAAACTTATTCAAATTTGGTTCAAATTTGAAAGACATACAAGTTATAGCACACATATTGCATACATTTTCACACAAACTGCACTAGATGCTAACCCTATAATTTGAGGCCATTTGGATGAGGTCGAAAAAATTCTTGGATTAGAATCGTGTTGTTCGAACCCCGTAGTTGGATTTTTTTTGAACCCTTGATCTGTAGAACTGGGCAAAACCCGAGTATTATAGATTCGTATATCAATTTTTCTACTACCTTTTTATTATTACTATGCAGCACATGGGTGTTTGCCCGTCGAGTGAAACTCGGAGGAAGAGGGATCACTCGGAAGGAGAGAAGAAGGGAGAGCATTATGGTGTCTCCCCTTTTTCGGGTGATGATGTTGACTATTGTGCAGGGTTTGTCAGTGAGCAGGAGGTGCGAGCGAGCGAGCGAGCGAGGCCGAGAATGAGAGAGATTTGTTTTTTTTGTGAGAGGGACAACGGAAGGATCCAGAAGGACCCACAGACTTCCAATACGCATCCTGATGCGTCTTCTCTTGACAAAGAAGATGGCTGGGAGTTTGCGTACCTATTGCACGTGACTTGTGCTCACTGAAGTGTGGGACCTCAAGCGTGGGCACCACACGTAAGTGACAGACCTGTTGGTGTAAAAACTCGATTGATTATTATAGTGCATTAGAACAAAGTTTCCTATGGATTCAAGGGTAGGAAATCCAAGTTAACTCATTTACGTGTTAAATTTGTCTAAATCTTGGTGAAACCTAGGATTTGACAAAGATTCAAATGGGCAGAAAAATAAAAACACAGAAAAATGAAAAACCAAATCACATAGTCTTCTTATGTCATATAGTAAGCATTAAAGTTGATAAACAAGGTCTAGACATATCAAACCATACAAATCATGTATCTACCCCCTAACCCCTAAACTCCGTCTTATGAAGTCAAGCATGAAGATAAGTGGCTTTGGGTTTCAAACATGGAAATTTCAAAATCCTCCCAAAAGCCCCTTTTCAAATATTTCAAACTTATTCAAATTTGGTTCAAATTTGAAAGACATACAAGTTATAGCACACATAGTGCATACATTTTCACACAAACTGCACTACATGCTAACCCTATAGCTTGAGGCCATTTGGATGAGGTCGAAAAAATTCTTGGATTAGAATCGTGTTGTTCGAACCCCGTAGTTGGATTTTTTTGAACCCTTGATCTGTAGAACTGGGCAAAACCCGAGTTTAGAGTGACTAAGAAGGATACATGCTTCCCTTTTCATTTTCATGTTTTAAACTTGTTTAAATTATCTTAGTCAAACCTAGGATTAGACAAGATTCAAATGGGCATCAAAATTGAAAAAAAAATCAGCAAAAAGAAAAACCAAAGCAAATAGTTTTCTTATGTCATATAGTAAGCATTAAAGTTGATAAACAAGGTCTAGACATATTCAAACCAGACAAATCATGTAGCTATACCCCCTAACCCCTAAACTCTGTCTTATGAAGTCAAGCATGTGAAGAGAAGTGGTTTTGGGTTTCAAACATGGAAATTTGAAAAACCTCCCAAAAGCTTCATTTTCGAGTGACTAAGAAGGATCCATGCTTCCTTTTTCATTTTCATGTTTGAAACTTGTTTAAATTATCTTGGTCAAACCTAGGATTTGACAAGATTCAAATGGGCATCAAAATTGAAAAAAAAAATCTGAAAAAAGAAAAACCAAAGCAAATAGTTTTCTTATGTCATATAGTAAGCATTAAAGTTGATAAACAAGGTCCATACATATTCAAACCACACAAATCATGTATCTATACCCCCTAACCCCTAAATTAATTAACTATGTCTTATGAAGTCAAGCATGTGAAGAGAAGTGGTTTTGGGTTTCAAACATGGAAATTTCAAAAACCTCCCAAAAGCTTCATTTTAGAGTGACTAAGAAGGATCCATGCTTACATTTGCATTTTCATATTTTAAACTTGTTTAAATCATTATCAAACCTAGGATTTCACCAAGATACAAATGGGTGGGCACAAAATTAAAAAAAACCAGAAAAATGAAAAACAAAAGCACATAGTCTTCTTATATATGTCATATCGTAAGCATTCGAGTTGATAAACGAGGTCTAGGTGTATCCAAACCAGACAAATCATGTATCTACCCCACGTCGATCTTATGAAGTCTAGCATGAAGAGAAGTCGTTTTGGGTTTCAAACATGGAAATTTCAAGAACATCCCAAAAGCTTCATTTTAGAGTGACTAAGAAGGATACATGCTTAACTTTTAATTTCCATGTTTTAAACTTGTTTAAATCTTGGTTGAACCTAGGATTTGACCAAGATTCAAATATATGGGCATAAAATTCGAAGAAAAAAAACAGAAAAATGAAAAACCAAAGCACATAGTCTTCTTATGTCTATAGTTAGCATTAAAGTTGATAAACAGGTCTAGACATATTCAAACTAGAAAATCATGTATATATCTACACCCCTAACCCTAAACTCTGTCTTATGAAGTCAAGCATGCATGAAGAGAAGTGGTTTTTTTGTTTCAAACATGGAAATTTCAAAAACCCTCCCAAGAGCTACATTTTGGGGTGACTAAGAAGGATAGATGCTTATTTTTTCATATTCATGATTTAAACTTGTTTAAACCATGGTCAAACCTAGGATTTGACCAAGATTCAAATGGGCATCAAAATTGAAAAAAAATCAGCAAAAAGAAAAACCAAAGCAAATAGTTTTCTTATGTTATATAGTAAGCATTAAAGTTGATAAACGAGGTCTAGGTATATCCAAACCAGACAAATCATGTATCTATACCCCCTAACCCCTAAACTCCGTCTTATGAAGTCAAGCATGAAGAGAAGTGGTTTTGGGTTTCAAACATGGAAATTTCAAAAACCTCCCAAAAGCCCCTTTTCAAATATTTCAAACTTATTCAAATTTGGTTCAAATTTGAAAGACATACAAGTTATAGCACACATATTGCATACATTTTCACACAAACTGCACTAGATGCTAACCCTATAATTTGAGGCCATTTGGATGAGGTCGAAAATATTCTTGGATTAGAATCGTGTTGTTCGAACCCCGTAGTTGGATTTTTTTTGAACCCTTGATCTGTAGAACTGGGCAAAACCCGAGTTTAACCTATTTAATTAGAGATTCGTATATCGATTTTTCTACTACCTTTTTATTATTACTATGCAGCACATGGGTGTTTGCCCGTCGAGTGAAACTCGGAGGAAGAGGGATCACTCGGAAGGAGAGAAGAAGGGAGAGCATTATGGTGTCTCCCCTTTTTTGGGTGATGATGTTGACTTTTGTGCAGGGTTTGTCAGTGAGCAGGAGGTGCGAGCGAACGAGCGAGCGAGTCGAGCGAGGCCGAGAATGAGGGAGATTTGTTTTTTTTTGTGAGAGGGACAACCGAAGGATCCAGAAGGACCCACAGACTTCCAATACGCATCCTGATGCGTCTTCTCTTGACAAAGAAGATGGCTGGGAGTTTGCGTACCTATTGCACGTGACTTGTGCTCAGCTGAAGTGTGGGACCTCAAGCGTGGGCACCACACGTAAGTGACAGACCTGTTGGTGTAAAAACTCGATTGATTATTATAGTGCATTAGAACAAAGTTTCCTATGGATTCAAGGGTAGGAAATCCAAGTTAACTCATTTACGTGTTAAACTTGTCTAAATCTTGGTGAAACCTAGGATTTGACAAAGATTCAAATGGGCAGAAAAATAAAAACATAGAAAAATGAAAAACCAAATCACATAGTCTTCTTATGTCATATAGTAAGCATTAAAGTTGATAAACAAGGTCTAGACATATCAAACCATACAAATCATGTATCTACCCCCTAACCCCTAAACTCCGTCTTATGAAGTCAAGCATGAAGATAAGTGGCTTTGGGTTTCAAACATGGAAATTTCAAAATCCTCCCAAAAGCCCCTTTTCAAATATTTCAAACTTATTCAAATTTGGTTCAAATTTGAAAGACATACAAGTTATAGCACACATAGTGCATACATTGTCACACAAACTGCACTACATGCTAACCCTATAGCTTGAGGCCATTTGGATGAGGTCGAAAAAATTCTTGGATTAGAATCGTGTTGTTCGAACCCCGTAGTTGGATTTTTTTGAACCCTTGATCTGTAGAACTGGGCAAAACCCGAGTTTAGAGTGACTAAGAAGGATACATGCTTCCCTTTTCATTTTCATGTTTTAAACTTGTTTAAATTATCCTGGTCAAACCTAGGATTAGACAAGATTCAAATGGGCATCAAAATTGAAAAAAAAATCAGCAAAAAGAAAAACCAAAGCAAATAGTTTTCTTATGTCATATAGTAAGCATTAAAGTTGATAAACAAGGTCTAGACATATTCAAACTAGACAAATCATGTAGCTATACCCCCTAACCCCTAAACTCTCTCTTATGAAGTCAAGCATGTGAAGAGAAGTGGTTTTGGGTTTCAAACATGGAAATTTGAAAAACCTCCCAAAAGCTTCATTTTAGAGTGACTAAGAAGGATCCATGCTTCCCTTTTCATTTTCATGTTTTAAACTTGTTTAAATTATCTTGGTCGTCAAACCTAGGATTTGACAAGATTCAAATGGGCATCAAAATTGAAAAAAAAAATCTGAAAAAAGAAAAACCAAAGCAAATAGTTTTCTTATGTCATATAGTAAGCATTGAAGTTGATAAACAAGGTCCATACATATTCAAACCACACAAATCATGTATCTATACCCCCTAACCCCTAAATTAATTAACTATGTCTTAATTATGAAGTCAAGCATGTGAAGAGAAGTGGTTTTGGGTTTCAAACATGGAAATTTCAAAAACCTCCCAAAAGCTTCATTTTAGAGTGACTAAGAAGGCTCCATGCTTACATTTGCATTTTCATATTTTAAACATGTTTAAATCATTATCAAACCTAGGATTTCACCAAGATACAAATGGGTGGGCACAAAATTCAAAAAAATCAGAAAAATGAAAAACAAAAGCACACAGTCTTCTTATATATGTCATATCGTAAGCATTCAAGTTGATAAACGAGGTCTAGGTATATCCAAACCAGACAAATCATGTATCTACCCCATGTCGATCTTATGAAGTCTAGCATGAAGAGAAGTCGTTTTGGGTTTCAAACATGGAAATTTCAAGAACATCCCAAAAGCTTCATTTTAGAGTGACTAAGAAGGATACAGGCTTACCTTTTAATTTTCATGTTTTAAACTTGTTTAAATCTTGGTTAAACCTAGGATTTGACCAAGATTCAAATATATGGGCATAAAATAAATAAAAAACAGAAAAATGAAAACCAAAGCACATGGTCTTCTTATGTCTATAGTTAGCATTAAAGTTGATAAACAAGGTCTAGACATATTCAAACTAGAAAATCATGTATATATCTACACCCGTAACCCTAAACTCTGTCTTATGAAGTCAAGCATGCATGAAGAGAAGTGATTTTTTTTTGTTTCAAACATGGAAATTTCAAAAACCCTCCCAAGAGCTACATTTCGGGGTGACTAAGAAGGATAGATGCTTATTTTTTCATATCCATGATTTAAACCTGTTTAAACCATGGTCAAACCTAGGATTTTACCAAGATTCAAATGGGCATAATTTTTTAAAAAAATCAGAAAATGAAAAACCAAGGCACATAGTCTTCTTATGTCATATAGTAAGCATTCAATTAAGTTGATAAACAAGGTCTAGACATATATTCAAACCAGGAAAATCATGTATCTACCCCCGAACCCTAGCTAAACTCTGTCTTATGAAGTCAAGCATGCATGAAGAGAAGTGGTTTTGGTTTCAAACGTTTAAGCCAAAAGCCCCTTTTCAAATATTTCAAACTTATTCAAATTTGGTTCAAATTTGAAAGGCATACAATTTATAGCACACATAGTGCATACATTTTCACACATACTGCACTAGATACTAACCCTATAGTTTGAGGCCATTTGGATGAGGTCGAAAAAATTCTTGAATTAGAATCGTGTTGTTCGAACCCCGTAGTTGGATTTTTTTGAACCCTTGATTTGTAGAACTGGGCAAAACCCTAGTTTAACATATTTAATTATGGATTCGTATATCAATTTTTCTACTACCTGTTTATTATTACTATGCAGCACATGGGTGTTTGCCCGTCGAGTGAAACTCGGAGGAAGAGGGATCACTCGGAAGGAGAGAAGAAGGGAGAGCATTATGGTGTCTCCCCTTTTTCGGGTAATGATGATGACTTTTGTGCAGGGTTTGTCAGTGAGCAGGAGGTGCGAGCGAGCGAGTCGAGCGAGGCCGAGAATGAGAGAGATTTGTTTTTTTTGTGAGAGGGACAACCGAAGGATCCAGAAGGACCCACATACTTCCAATACGCATCCTGATGTGTCTACTATTGACAAAGAAGATGGCTGGGAGTTTGCTTACCTATTGCACGTGACTTGTAATCACTGAAGTGTGGGACCTCAAGCGTGGGCACCACACGTAAGTGACAGACCTGTTGGTGTAAAAACTCGATTGATTATTATAGTGCATACAGAAAAATGAAAAACAAAATCACATAGTCTTCTTATGTCATATAGTAAGCATTAAAATTGATAAACAAGGTCTAGACATATCAAACCATACAAATCATGTATCTACCCCCTAACCCCTAAACTCCGTCTTATGAAGTCAAGCATGAAGAGAAGTGGTTTTGGGTTTCAAACATGGAAATTTCAAAAACCTCCCAAAAACTTCATTTTAGAGTGACTAAGAAGGATACATGCTTCCCTTTTCGTTTTCATGTTTTAAACTTGTTTAAATTATCTTGGTCAAACCTAGGATTTGACAAGATTCAAAGATACATGCTGCCCTTTTCATTTGACATGAATCCTTGTGGCACGACCATGTTGGGGTCACTCCTGGCTGTCTACCCAGCCGAGCATGCTGGCTCTATTTCCTTGTACGAATCCTCGTTTTAAACCAAGAAGAAGTGAACAAACTCTCTCTCCCCCCCCGCCACGGACATACACACACACACACACACTCTCTCTCTCTCTCTCTCTCTAACCGGCTTTAGGTATCGCGCATCATTTGTCTGTCAGACTCCATTGATTTGCCCCAAGTTCAACAAGGTCGCCCCCTTTTCCTCTGAGAGTCCATTGATTTTTATTTGCTGGTGTCACTTGTGCTAAACTGTCATTCCTTGTACTCCCTCCGATTCATATTATTTGATGGTAATATAGATGCATCTACACACATTATAGTTGTAGATACATCCATTTTACCATCAATTAATATTGATCGGAGTTGCAGCGTGGTATGAGGCCTGCCGCCTGCCACCGTCGGCGAGGTTCCAAGTAAACGGCGCCAGAAGAAGAGTAGCGCGGCTCCGGATTCAACCAACTGGCGGCGATGGACGGCACTATGGAAATAAACGCTACGAATTTGGAGGCCATCGCGTACAACATCGCTGGAACGGCGCAGGTCATGTGCTCCCACGACGGCTGCGGGGTCATCGTCAGCTACCACGAGTCCCTAAGCCACCAGATCGCGTGCCCGCACGGCCGGTGCAACTGCACGGAGCAGGGCTGCGACTTCGCCGCCCCACCGTCAGCGCTCCTCGTTCACCTCGCAGAGGCCCACTCGATTCAGGTGCACAGGTTAGAGTATGGCAAGTCCATAGAGTTCCGGGTGACCATGACACACCCGTGCTCGCCGTGCAGGCTGCTCGTCGTCGAAGGGGATGACGGCTCCGTGTTCGTCCTGTACATCGACGCGCTCGGCCCGGCCATTGTCTTGTCTTTGGTATGCGTCAGTTCGGCCACATCCGTGTGGCCGCTCTACAGGGTGAAGATCTGGGCGCACGGCCCGCCGCCGTCCTCGAAATCGGACTGCAGGCGGGATGTCGTGAAGATGTCTGCCGATGCTTCTGGCAGCGCGTCGCCGGGCGCTGTCGTGTTTGAGGAGCTCACGTCGTTCCTCGTTGTGCCGGGGCCATACCTCGTTGGTGCTGGATCGTCCAAGGAGCTGCGTTTCTACATTCGCATATGCAAGCAGATGTAGCTACTGCTACTTTGCGTAGTTGAAAACACGGTCAATTTGTCCTGAGTACTGATAAATTTCGCTGAAAAGTACTTGATTGTTCGTACGGCTGCTCTTGTTTATGGATTCCTCGTTTCATATTTGTGCTGAACTGTTTGTAGTAGTACTTATACTTAATAATAATGCAGCGTGGAAGTGAATACTCCTTTTTTTTGTGAATCGGAAGTGAATACTCCAACTATATGTAATTGTAACCCCTCCATCTGATTTATATAAAACTATGTGCACTTCCAGATCATTTCTCCTGTTTTTTAGATGTCCTTTCACTTACTATAAAAAACAAAGAAGCACTGCTGCTTTGATTCAAAGGAATGTGGAGAGTGTAGAAATAGGAAAGGTGTAGGATTGAAATTTTCCCATAGGAATCAAATCCAACATAATTCCTATGTCAATCCTATGAATCAAAGAAGCCCTAAGTGGTTACCGGTGCTTAATGCACAGTTCCAAAAAGTTCATCCCGCAGTCCAAATAACTAATAATCAGATGATGTCAATTTTTGTGTATGTAGTTGTGCCTATTACCATCACAAATATAGTCTCAAATAGTATGATGGTGGAGATACACATTTTTTAACTACCATGATTTTCGGTAAATGCTTAGTCAATTTTGACATAATTTGACTTTCTAAAAATAATATAAGCCTTAAGCTTTGAGATGGAGGTACTATATTGGGTTTTCCTCGTCTTAAGCAAAATCCCTTCCCATCCCCTTAAATAGAGTACTCCAGCCTCGAGGCTAGGAGATAAGAGAGGCCATCGATACGCCATACTCCTCGCGCGCTCGCAATGCTGGAAACTGTCACCGTTACCCTGAAGATGGACTCCACCGTGCTTCACTGCATTTTCTGCTCCCAGCCCCTCCAGCCCCCCGTCTTCAAGGTCGATCCCTTTCCCTCCCACACTCCATTGATGTTTCTTTTGTGGGTTCACTACTGCAAAAATGGGAATCCACGAACTTTGGTTTGTGCAGTGCAAGGGTAATCATTTGGCCTGCGGCCGCTGCCTCAGCGAGCTTCCCGGGAACCGGTGCCATAGGTGCGTGGAACCCCGCGGTGGATTCGAGCAGGACCCGGCAATGGACGCCATCGTATCAGCGGCGACGGTTGAGTGCCCCCACAGCAGCTGCGGGAGCTTGGTGGCCTACCACCAGGTCCACGACCACAAGATTGCATGCCCGCACGCCCCTTGCGCTTGCACGGAGCCCGGCTGCGACTTCGCCGCCCCGCCAACAGCGCTCGTCGCCCACTTTGCAGCGGCCCACTCGATCCAAGTGCACAAGCTCCCGCCGTACAACACGACCAAAGTGTTCCAGGTGCCGGTGCCGGTGCCGGGTTCGCCGTGCCTGCGGATCATCGCCGAAGGGGAGGACAGCGCCGTGTTCGTCCTGATCATCGGCGTGCTCGGTTCGACTTCGACCACCATCGTGTCTACCGTGTGCGTTAGGGCGGCCGCGTGCGTGTGGCCTCTGTACACGGCAAAGATGTGGGCGAATGGGCCGGCGTCGTGCTCGTTGGCGCACGCGAGGAGCAGGGCGGACACCGTGAGTGTGTCTTTGGAGGCGTCGAGCTGCGCCTTGCCGGGCGACGTCGCGTTTGATGAACTCACGTCGTTCCTCTCGGTGCCGCCGCTGTACCTGGTGCTTGGTGGACCTTCCAAGCTGCTGCGTTTCTACATTCGCATCGAGAAGGAGAACAATTAATCCTCAAAATAAGTACTCCTACTCCATATGATGATACTCCCTCCGTCCATAAATAAGTGTACCTGCGGGGTTTTCAAGATAAATTATGAGATGGAGTGAAAAGTACATATTGGGAACATGCATCTCTCCTCTTTAATTCTTTCACCTCCAATAAGCTAATTGCATGTAAAAAGCAAGAAGAATATGTGCTCAATATTATTGGGTTTGATTTCCGTGCGATGAGAGAGAAACAATTAAATTACATTGGGAAGATAGGAGTACACTCTTTTGTGGACAAAGTGTAGAAGCTAGATGTCCACTTTTTTTAGGACGGAGGGAGTACGTACTAGTATAGTGCTAATGCGGATGTAACCTCTAGTAAAGTACTAGTACTAACACTGTCTGAGTTGTACTATTATTTCAGTTTCGCTTCTATTGTTGGGTAACATCATCAGGAACATAACTTGAACTTATTGGTTTCAAATATGTGACAACAAAAGAAAAAGAACAAGAAAGGGAGTAACTGTTTTTCGTCCTGCTAATGCAACCTTGAGGTGACCGGGACAACTTTGTACAAAGCATCATGCTCATATAGGTACTCTACAAAATCATCAGCAGTGGAGTACCTCGATAGGTGCCATGTCCATGGATCGACAAGACAAGACACACACATAGAGGCGGGTCCTTTGGGAGATGGATATTACTCTTTGGATAGCTGTCTGACGTGATAGGATGCCTACATACACCCTACTCGGCAGGTGACGATACCTTCCCAACAAAGGTATCCAGTCCCATCCATTGATTATTTTATTATGGACGGAGAGCATTCTACTAGAAGAGATGTCATGTCTTGGGGCAGAGGTTCGGCTTAATCATGGTTTAGATATGGCCATGACTTTTGTCATTTAAGGCACCACCTATAGGAACCACAAGATTACTGAAACAGCAACTACATTACTTGACTCTAATGTAGACGTATCTAGACATATTGTAGCTATAGATACTTCCATTTTAGCATCAAGTAATGTGGATCGGAGGGAGTAATACTATACAATATACTCAGTATAAGGTTAAGTTTGGCACACGCTGGGACGCACATATTTGTTAGAAGTACACACATGCAAGACAGAGCACAGAGTAAAATAATTACTATTTACTTATGGGCAACCAAAAGCTTGTACGTGTCCACTATATATATGGGCATGGACTACACTTATTGCTTGTGGACGAGGATAGCTGTTGTGGACAACACAGTGGATGCTGTTAGAGTGAAACGGCACACTTATTATGGATCGTAGGGAGTATGCAAGATAAAAAAAAAGATCTACCATACATATTAGTATTATTATCATCAGTTATGTACTCATGACACTGGGAGCATACACACACGATCGTATACATACTAGTACTGTACTACTTTTAAAACTACTTGCAAGATAAAATATAGCTGGATGTACAGAACTACTTATCACTGGGTGCACACACACACGATCGTATACATACTAGTACTGTACTACTTTTAACACTAGGCGGTCTTCCTCTTCAGCTTCCACAGCCTGTACCATGTTGCTCTTCTTCTTCTTCTTCTTCTTCTTCTTCTTCTTCTTACTCCCGCTGTCCTGGAATTCCGCCAATTTTTGTTGACCCTTCTCAAAGTTCACTATTCGCCTGTATACCTCATATGTCGCGTATGCGTCGATGCTTGCATACAGGATATGCTTCATGGACAAGGGCACCTGCTTCCACAGCTTGTGTTCCTCATTCGTAAGTTTTTTCATGATAGATTTGTCTTGCTGTCTATAATGGCCGCAGCATAGTCAGCCAACGAATCCTTATTGTTACTAGTGGAATCGGCAGGCTTCCACCTTTTCTGGATGTCCACGAAGTTCGCCACTGAGAGGTTGCAACGCCCAAGCCTGGTAATGTCGTTGCCGATGTCAACACCTGCAAATGTTATGTTAGGCCGGCCAAGAAAGTCAGCGAGTTTGGGGCAGGGCTGGTCGGCCGAGGAAATCTGGTACAGGAGGCAGTCTGTGCCCATGCACAACTGTATGAGGGCAGCCTTCTGTTCAGGCCCATAGGTGTACTCTACGTCTAGGCCAACAATTTTGTACGAGTCTTCTTTCTCCAGTATCAACTCGATTTTGTTGATGTGTTCCTCCACCTTAGACGCCATATTGGTATAGTTCGCCGTAATGGTGGTTGTTCCATGAGCGAGGAAAGTGTGTCCTTGGTAGAACGCTTCCATGGAGGGTAGCGAGAGAGGGGCACATGCGAGAGTGTCAGGGAGAAGACGAAATGAGGAAGATGAATGTTAACCGCCACGCCAGGGCCTGCAAACCGCCCGTCGCTAGATGCATGCATTTGGACGGTTTTGAAGATGACGGGCCATATGGCACGAATGCAGTTTCCCTGTTAAAATAATAATAACCGCCCACGTACTTAATTAATTGTATGCTTATTTGTTTCTCGAGAGGAGCCTAGTTTTTCTACGAAACTACGAAGATCTATTAAAAATCATCAACATTAGTACAAAGAGATTCAAAATTAATATTACCTTCGTCTAAAAGGAGGTGTCTTAGTTTTGTCTAATACAGATGTATATAGACATATCTTAGTTGTAGAAATTACAAATATGTCTTCTTTGCACCACTTAGCTACCACTACAAAGTACAAACACTAACGCAAGGTAGATCAGCATCATGCAATGTAGACATTACAGTATTTTTGTACTACTGTACTTGTCTTCCCTGGTCTATGATTCAATATCTAGTATCTTTGTCTTGCTTATACACAGGGGAGATTCAAAATACGAGTTGAGCGCCAAAACTCCCGCCTCCATACACATATTTCGAATTCCCTTTCGACCCCTATTACCAATGATGCAAAGGCGGACAAGTGAAGCCGGCGTTGGTTGGGGTCTCGTTAAGTAATTTACACATCCCCTACGATATATATAGTCTACCGCCTTCCATTCGTCTTCCCCATTTCCGCAAAAAATCTGTCGCAATACTCCAGGCCCATCATCTCTCACCTGCCGGACCACCGCACCGGAATATCCCAGCCGTACTTAGCCGGCATACCACCTCACCTACACGAGGCCACCGACTCCCTCGTCCGCAGCACCAGATCCGCTTCACCAACGCCGCCGTGTGCGCATCGGATCTGCTTCACCGGCTGCTACATCCGCAGCACTGGATCCGCTTCACCAACGCCGCCGTGCACCTTGCACTATCTGAGTTCACCGACTCCCTCGTCTGCCGTACCTGATCCGCTTCACCAACGACGCCGTGCACCGCACCGAATCTGCTTCACCGACTCGCTCGTTTCAGATCTGCTTCCCGAACCCATCATCGACCGCCCAGGATCTGCTTCCTCGACGCCGACGCCACCGCAACCGCAGCACCCCCGCCGTCGTCGACGTGACCCGCAAGGATGCCGAGTATGACTACACGAAGCCGCCGTCGAGGTAACCAGGACCCCCTCCCCCTACACGTTTTGGTCTGTTACCATAGAAGGTTCAAGCATGTCTTGGTCAACTAGAATGTGTCTATATCTTGATTCGTCCGTCTAAAAAAGCATCGACGAGAGAAGTCCCATAGATCCGGCTCCGCCCCGCTCTCAATGCGCGTGGCGAGATGGCAGGATCTGCGCATTTGCCCATGCCACTCCTTGAGCTCTCTGTCTTGATGTGCTTCACACACGGGGTTTATAATACTAGGAAGCTTGTGCCTCACATACACTTACACACAGGCTACTACTACTAGGAAGCTTTATTGGATATCTCGGTGGTACAAAGCTTACTTACATGGGACGGGTGATACTCTATTTAAACTTTTGTACATGACCCTTGTATTGTTGCCATGTGCGAGAATCCAAACCCTATACCATACTTCTAGAATACTCTATAAACTCTAGATATTTCATACTACTCGTAAATATCTTACTCTAGAACATTCCCCATTCTACAGTTCTCTCTACATACCTTGGATACTTCATGACTAAGCTAGCTCCTTTACTAGCCAACCACATTGATAAGATTACTACTAACAATCCCCCCCATAATCTTGTCATATAAACTATCTTTACTATTAAATTTAAAATAGGCCGCGGTGGGTGGGGTTGGTACGTCAATCGGGTAGACCACTAACCCCGAACATAAAAGTAAGGTCAGCGTGACCGGCTCCATGAGAGTTCTTATCGGGATTAGTTAGGTCACGACCAAAATCCAATCCGTAGCACTAGGTAGCAAAATCAGCATCCCTTTCCTAATTCTAATCGGTAAGACAAGCATAGATCGGTTCAGCCACACATCTTTTTCGTTCGCTCCCCTTTTTATTCTCTAAGGAACCCTCTCCTTAACGAGCGTAGATTGATGGAGATGGTTTTTGTACCGGTCAATCTTTATATCCTTTCTGGCATAGTTACGTAAAAGATCGGCGAGGTGATCCGTCCTTTCTCCTCTGCCGTAGTTCATCAACGCGTGTCCGGCAATCCCGGTTAGATCGACACAATCGGCAAAAAAGAAAAAGGCCAAAAGAGACCCATTGATTAGGCTCCTCTTGCCGTGCTACTTTAAATTTTCTAACTTTTCTTTCATTCGCAAACATACAGTGACAACCTATATGACTCTAGGTTTCTTTTCCTAATTTTTGCACGTGCATGCATTTTCCCTTTAAAATTCGTAGGACATACAAATCTCAACACTTATGCTACTAAAAATCCTTAAAAAAACAAAGCTTTCATACCCTGCAGCTTTTAAGAGGTTAGTGACAAGAATCAACCACATGTTTTGGAGCGCAGTGACATTCTCCCTAAAAAAAACCATGTTTCATGCGTGGGTGTTTCATTAATAAAGAGAAATATCTGTTCAGTTGGGGCCACGTTTCGACGTGTGTTCTCGACAAATCAGTTTCTCAGACAAAGTATCTCGAAGGTGTTCATAGAGATTGCATGTGCATTTGTGCGTTCGTAGGAGCGAGTATGCATTAAGTGAGCATTTATATTGTACCGTGTTTTGTTAAAAAAGATAGAGCTGCAGGCCGACGACGAGCACAGCTCCGACGAGGACGAGGACCCACGGTTCGAGTCCTGGCACGATGTCTACGTAGCAGAAGCAGAAGCAGAGGCGGCGGATCGAGGAGTCAGCGCAGTCCGGCTGCCGCCGCAGGCCCCCGCCGACCAGGAGCAGGCGGCGGATCGAGGAGTCAGCGCAGTCCGGCTGCCGCCGCAGGCCCCCGCCGACCCGGAGCGGCGGCGATCCTCGCGTCGGCCCCGAACGCACAACGATACCAGCGGTTGAGGGAGGAGGAGCGCGAGTTCGTCAACGACGCGAACCTCGAGCACGTCCTCGAGATATCGCGCCAGCGAGCGGTCACGGAGGAGGCGGGACGCCGCCTCAAGGAGGCGGAGCGACAGAAGCTCGCAGAGCTCAACGCTCATCGCCACCAGGACGCGTTCGCTCGCCAGCAGGCGAGGCGCGCCGAGATCGAAGCTTCTCGGGAAAGGCTGGAAGCGCGGGGACAGCGCCGCCGGCAAGCCCCTGTGACGCCGGCCGCATGCTCCACCGCCAGATGCGCGAAGCAACGGAGGAGAAGTGGGCACGGAAGCAGGCGGCAATGGCGAAGAACAACGACGAGGCAGGGCCGTCGAGCGCCCCTACCAACGGCCAGTAGACCAGGATTAAGTTTATGTTTAGTTATGTTTAAATTCGAGCTACTTTGGTATAAATTTCGTATGAATTTGGGTTTTTAGATATCAATTTAAATTTTAAAATCTATCGGGGCTGCCGTTTTGGGGCCGCCGGTGTGGGAGCAGCGTCCCCAAATAGAGGATGCTGTGCCGGTGGAGATGCTCTTATAGATAGATAATGATCATGGTAACAGAAAAAATCGTCAACGTGATGATGATTTGATGTTGCACTCGACCTTGAACATAAGTACTAGTACGGTCTCACAATTTTTTTAATCATTATACTTTGCAACATTTAGCAGATGCGCCAAATTCAGACATAGATCATGATCATGGTAACAAATTTTCAACATGATGATGATTTGACGTTGCACTCGGGCTTGAACAGAAGTACTAGTACGGTCACTCAAAATTTTAGCATTATACTTTGCAATGGATGCACCAATTTCAGAGATAGATCATGATCAGGGTAACAAATTTTCAACGTGATGATGTTTTGATGTTGCACTCGGCCTTGAACTGAAATACTAGTACGGTCTCACAATTTTTTATCACTATAATTTGCAAGATCTAGCGGATGAGCCAATTTCAGAGATAGATGATGATCATGGTAGTAACCGGTATTTAATGTGATGATGATTTGATTTTGCACTCGGCCTTGAACAGAGGTACTAGTACGGTCTCACATTTTTTAATCATTATAGTTGGACCTTAGCCAAATTCAAAATCTCATAGCGGCAAAACTTCCCGCCCACAAAATACAAAAATTTGACACGCTTCCAAATTCCCATTCTACCCCTGCGGAGATGACAGAAAGGTCGGTTGGTGGTGGGGGGGGGGCGGTGGGGGGTATGCCCGTCATTTTTTGGATCACCACCTCCCTAGCCCGGAAACCCTCCCAGAAAAAATTCATTTCCCTCAGACCACCCACCGGAACTTCCCAAGTCCCTCTCTCCCACCTCCACGACCACCGCACCGGAACATCCCCGCCGGACTTCCCTGGCCTACCCGAGCCCTCGCGATCCTCGTCATCCGGCTGCCTGCCGGAGCCGCTTCATCGACGCCGTCATCAACCGGACCGGATCATCCCCGCCGTACCTCGAAACCATATCCTCATCCAGCAGTCTACATGATCGCTTCAGCTTAGCCGCTTCGCCGGATCCGTCTTCCACCGCATCGGATCTTGCTCACCGACACCGCGTGCATGAACCGGATCTGCTTCACCGGCGCCGTGCATGATCTAAACTCTTCTCTTGTCACTTTTCTATTGCTTGCACTCGCAAGTTCTTGTTTAATCTTGGGGAACTTTGTTTGTGCTAACGACGCGCCGTTACTTTTTTGCAGATGAGATGAGTAACCATGAAGTGTAATGGCCGTCTCTCCAACCCCAAGTAGCACATGTTGCGTACTTCATCACCGGATCTATCAACCCCAGGAAGATCTGTTGTGACTCCCACAGAGTGCTTCTCCTAATGTAAGTCCCTTGTTTTAGCGCCATGTTCTATGTTCAGATGCTTGTTTGTCTGAAGCTCTTTTAGTTCATTCCTAGCTATGACCATAACACGTTGCTATTTTCAACTTCATTGCTAACTTTAAGCGATTGAACATTTTGGTTTGCATTCCCTGCTCTGTAGATGTAGCCATCATAACTTCTATCTTGCTGATCGTTGTTACAAAAATTATAGGTATTATAGTAACATCCAGCTATTATTTAGTTCATGGCCAATTTTAAGTAATTGCACATGTTGGTTCGCATTCCCTGCTCTATAGCTTTTGGCATCGTAACTTCTATATTTGGTTTACATTCCCTGCTCTGTAGATCTAGCCATCATAACTTTATCTTGCTCAGTCGTTGTTACAAAAATTATGGCATGCTACTATGTTGTTTGTGCCAATTTTTTACTCCATGAACATGTTGGCTTGCATTCCCTGTACTACAGGTGATGCCATTGTTTTGTATCTAGTTCATTGTAAGCTAACAAAGTAAGGACTTAGTTTGGCATGCTATCACTCTGCTATCTAGCCTGTAGTACAAATAAACTTGTCATACTACTAGATAATAATTTTGCGTGCCATCTTGTTCTTCAAAAGCTGCATTATTGACTTGTTTCTCTGACTTGGCATGACGCTCACATATGGAAAGCTGAACATATTGGTTTGCATTCCCTCTTATACAAGTTCACAGGTGATCCCACTATATTCTGTATCTGGTCCATCCTAAGCTCCAGCATTAACTATCCTCTATGTGTTGCTCATTACAAGTTTATATCCCAAAACATCTTGATTTGCATCCCCTTCACTATAAGTTCAGGAGTATTATTTAGTTCACGGCCAAAATGAAGTAATTGCACTTGGCACATGTTGGTTCACATTCCCTCCTCTTTAGCTTTTGCCATCGTAACTTCTATTTTTGGTTTACATTCCCCGCTCTGTAGATGTAGCCATCATAACTTCATCTTGCTCGATCGTTGTTACAAAATTTATTGCTGCTACTATGTTGTTCATGCCAATTTTGTACTCCACGAACATGTTGGTTTGCATGGGACTCGACGATAGTAAATCTATTTGTTTCATTCTAACATGCCTCGTTATATTGGCTGTTGGTATGCGGCATGCACTCTTTGTTTGCTTATTGTGCGCATTACAATGATCTTGTTATAACGACGAAATGATGAGTTCCAAATTCTTTGGCAAACAATATTGTAGTGTCTTTGCCTTTCCATTGTTGCTGTCTTAACTTGTAATGTCTTTGTTTCAGATATAGGTGCTGCATGGACAACTTAAAAGATTTCCGGATCCCTTCATTGTATTGCTAGGTTTAATTACCATTCAATTTCTCTGGGTTCTGTAATATTTTTTCAATGCCTTGCAGCTGATGTAATATTTAGTTAGTTTTTATAGTTCTTTCGCGCATATTTTCTTTGGTGCTTGTGGTAAGTGAGGCTATCCGACAGAAATCAATGCTGCGTAAATATTCTCAGTATCTAAATCACGAATTCCCATCCCTTAAACGGCCCAATTAAGCGAAATCATATATGTGCCGGCCCGCAAAATCCTAAAGCGCCTATTACGCCGGCATATAAACAGCAACTAAACGGGCTGGCCCACTTACTTATTGGGCCAGCCCACTTGATTTACTGTGGACATTGGGCCGTCCCACTTGCTTTAAGGTGGACCCCACCCACTACTGGGCCGGCCAACTAACTAGTTGGGCCAGCCCAATTGCTTTTGTCGTGGACCCCACATACTAAATGGGCCGGCCCTTTAAGACGAAAGTGGGACCCACCTGTGTTTTTGGCCCGGCCCACTACCGTGTTGGGCCGGCCCACTTGCTATATGGTGGACCCCACGTACAAAATGGGCCGGCCCTTTAACAGGAAAGTGGGACCCACCTGTGTTTTTGGCCCGGCCCACTAGCATGTTGGGCCGGCCCACTTGCTATATGGTGGACCCCACATACTAAATGGGCCGGCCCTTTAACAGGAAAGTGGGACCCACCATTGTTTTGGCCCGGCCCACTATCTTGTTGGGCCGGCCCACTTGCTATATGGTGGACCCCACATACTAATTGGGCCAGCCCTTTAACTGGAAAGTGGGACCCACCTGTGTTTTTGGCCCGGCCCACTATCTTGTTGGGCCGGCCCACTTGCTATATGGTGGACCCCACATACTAAATGGGCTGGCCTTTTAACAGGAAAGTGGGACCCACCGGTGCTTTAGGCCCGGCCCACTGGCTTGTTGGGCCAGCCCATTTGATCTAATGTGGACCCCACGTACTAAATGGGCCGGCCCGATAGCAGGAGAGTGGGACCCACATGCTAATTGGGCCGGCCCACTAACTTCTTGGGCCGGCCAAGTTGCTTTAATGTGGACCCCACTTTGTAAATGGGCCGGCCCGATAACAAGAAAGTGGGTCCCACATGTCTTGTGGGCCGGCCCTTTTGCCCGTTGACCGGTCAAACGAGTGCATTCGGCCCGGCCCACATGCTTAGTGGGCCGGCCCATTAAAGTTTTGACCAGCCAACCTTAGAGGTTAGGCCCGGCCCACGTAACTAATGGACCAGCCCAGCTATATAGTTGACCGGTCAAATTAAGTCAGCTGGCCCGGCCCGCAAACTTAATGGGCCGGCCCGCTTAAGACGTGGCAGGCCTCGTGTGGGCCTACCATCTACCACGGGGTTTCAGCCGGTTAACGCCGTTAATCGCGATTAACGGCGTCACGCTACGTGTCGGTTGCATGACGTCGGCGATCAACGGGCTCCCGGAAACACTTGCGCAACGGTCCGATTTTCCGTGGCGGAAGGGCGCCCAAGCGCGACGGACCGAAAAAAACGTCGTTGGACTTTGCCTGACGCAGTTTCCACAACAGAACCCATATCGTCGGGTTAGGCCCATAGGCGACGAAAAATACCCCTTAGCGGACGATTTTGAGACGTTGTCTATCAGAACTTTTCTTGTAGTGGGGTTCTATGACATCTCTACATCTTTGTTGAAGAAGACACTTCAAAAGAGGTCCTATGACATCTCTATATTTTTGTTGAAGAAGATACTTCAAAAGAGTTCTACAACATGAAACCGCTAGGATGGGAGTAGCCCTTTTTTATTTCCTTCCCGGCCATCTCAATATGGTCGTCAACCTTTCCCGTACCCTTCCGGTACTCCGAGAACATCTTTCTGTTTTCCTTTGTAAAGCATTTCTAAAACAAAACTAGCCCCGGTTAAGTATGGCCACTCCAACCCGTCCATGACCGCGGACGCGACTATTCGAATAGATTTTTACTCTGCAGAGTTTGCACACTTTCTCCACAACTATCCGGATACCTATCGTGTGGGCATCATCCCCGCATAACAACATATGCCACGACGGATACCCGGACATAACCTTTTGCCCATTCGACTTAGCACGGGATCCTACCCTATGGAGTATGTACCTCCCCGGCACCATGGCAGCTCACCTCACTTTGAGCGTGACTCCATCGCCACGTCAGGAGACCCATAGTGTCGTCCGGACGGGTAGCCCTGAAGGCATCCCGTTATACTATTGTCTCCACCAACGACAACCCGGATTCAGGGGTATCCTTACCCTTATATAGTTGTGCGGTGTCCCATGTTAAGAAGAATGAACTACGAGCTAAGCCCCGTCCCACCCCAGGGTAGTGTGGTTGCGCGATAAAAAGTTGGGATGGCGAACACTTATACGCAGTGCTCTTTTAAAAGCATTTTACCCACACTTCCTTTGTTTGTCAACAACCAACCATACACCACTTTCCGAAACATCAAGACCTTTCTCTCGAAACACCACTTGGGAAAGACAACATCTTCCCAAGGTTTAAAAAAAACTTATCAAAACATAAAACATCGGGGTTTCCCAACCTAAGGTTTTATTGATGAACTAAGTTTACAAAAATGGCATGATGCTAGCCATCATACCACTAAGGTGGTGATCATTTGAGTGTCAAGGGGGGGGAGCATACATGCTTAAGGTAAGCATGCATAGAGTCACATAAGGTAAACCATAAAACAAGGATCATGATGCTAGACATCATTCTACTAATGAGATGAACAATTTGGTGTCAAGGGGGTCATACATGCTTAAGGGAAGCATGCATACTGTCAATACGAGTAGATTGGTACAACAAGGGCATGATGCTAACCATCACACCACTATTGAGATGGGGTAATTTGGGGTAACAAGAAGCTCACATACTTAAAGTAAGTACGCAAGGCAAGTTACCAAATGAACTAGCCCAAGATGGATCGAGAGACAAAGACAACAAATAGATAACAACAACAAGTAACATGACATCAAAAGATCAAAAGATGGCTTGCCTTGGTTGGCTTATTTGTCCCTGGTCTTCTTCAAATTCTTCAAATCCTTCCTCTCCTTCAAACTCGACAATGCTCGAATCTATCGCCACGAAAATAAAAAGAGAACACATTCAACACATTGCACAAACAAATCAACATGCAACAATCATTAGCTAACCACTCAATCACACGCTACCATAGAGGTTGATAAGGACCTATAGTCCCCACAAAACAACTTTAACATTTTTATTTTAAGAAAACCCAATTTAGTTCACCTAATAAAGGCATTAGAGCCTCACAAATTAGCTAATGTCCCTCTTCTTAACACCAGGGCTTAAACCTAATATTTCCTGGTAGATAACATCACAAAGAAGACCTCTGCATTGGTTTTGTACCAAAAACTTTTATATTTTATTTTTAAACATTTTTGGAAAAATAGAAATCATTCTCCTACTTTATTTTGCTCCCAAAATACTACACAAGTACAACAAGCAAGAATTATATCTCTGGATAGCTATTCAAACCTAGATCCATACAAAATTGGATTCACCAATTTTGAAAGTATAAAAGATTTTTAATAAAAAAATACTATTCAGAGGGTCCAATTCAAAGTTTAAAAGCTTACAAAATCCCAGATACTCAAATAAATATGAGCTCTGGATATGTTGTTTAGAAAAGTAATGTGAGTACAACAAAAGAAGTTTCACTCAAAAATAAAATTTTATGCTCCTTAAATAAATCCTCAAACACAGATTCTGAATAAATTTGTACTAAATATCACAATATCATACTTTGACCTAAAATACTCAAACCAGTGCCAAAAGGTGGGCATTGCTATGTAGTTTACTAAAAAATTGGATTTGGATCTATAATTGTTTTGAAACTCTCACAAATGAATTAACATTGAAACTGCATGTATTTACTATTTTAAAAACTGAGGAAAACAAAAAATAGGTATTGGCCCAAATCTTGTCTGAGGTGGTTAAGAAAACATCCAGGAGTACTACAAAACTTGATTCACTCAAATTGGATCAAAATTGAATTTTTGGTGCATTAAAAGCTAGCGAGGACACGCGGAGATTATTTTCAGAAAAGGAAATAGAAAATAACACGGGCTGAATTTCTACACGGGCCATGCGGGAACTAGTCGGGCCGGCCCAGCAGCGTGTCCAGGGTGTGGGGGAGAAAAAGATTAAAAATTTGACTAAGGGTCTCACCTCTTATTATCTCACTAAAAACTGAAGGGGTATGCTACCCTAGGATCAAGATCTAATGGTTGGTATCTACCAGGTTAACTTAAAAGGACATGGATGCTTTAAAAAGTGTGCAACCAGCTAGCTGCTTAGGTGCTGATCGAAACACGATGGCTTTCACGTCCAGGACACCGGAGGAAGTCGGTGAACTCACCATGGGGGCGCTTGGAGGATAGGAGGACGACGCAGGGATTTGGAGGAGGCTCAGCTTGGTCTCCTCGTACGCGCAGGCGGGCTTGCGGTCAGCGGCGAGCCGCCGCTTGGCGTCGGGACGGAGCTGCGCGGACGCGCGCTCGTAGACGGCGATCGGGAGCTCACCAGCAGGGCGCGCTGCTCGACGGAGACGACGCAGGGACGACACCGGGATGGAGAAGAGTGTCGGGGCGGTTCGGCTCGGTGTCTCGGACGCGCTAGCTTTTCTTGGTCGTCGGCATAGGCGTGCGCGTGTGCAGCACCGAGGACGATGGTGCTTTGCGGCGGTGCTCCAAGGTGGCATCCGGGCATTGGTCCTTGCCGGGAAAAGGAGCGAGGTTCAGCCCTGGAAGAGATGGAGTATGCGAGAGAAACATAGAGGCGGGCGGAGGGAATCAGCAACCTCGACGAAGACGGTACCGGCGAAGTGGTGCAGAGGCAGGACGGGGCAGTCCAGGGACGCTTCCAGCTCGAGCAGGTGATCCTCGACGACATGGACGGCTCCTTCTCCGGCGACGCTCGCGGGCGCCCGACGATGGCGGCCGATTCTTGCGCACCTCCGCGCGGTGACTGCGACAGAGAAAGGCTCTCCTCGTCGAGCGAGAGGGAGAGGGCAGAGCTGTGCCAGGCTAGGGGGAGAAGTGGAGTGCTCTAAGAGCTGTGTGGCGAAGGGTGAGGCCGAGGGGAGGCTTTTATAGCCGAGGGTGGCGTTGGATGGACGCGGGCGCGCGGTGGTTTCGGCCAATGGCTGCACGAGGGCTGATGTAGGAGCGGGGCGACCTGCTGACGTCAAGAGGCTGGTGTCAGCGAGGGGAGGGTGCCGCGCGCGGGTGCGAGGACGGGCGCGTCCAGGAACAGCCGATCGTGCTCGAGTCTATGCGTACGCGCGCGATGGGATCGTGGCGATCAACTCGTGTTGGGCATGGGCGCTTGCGTGTGCGTTGGTGTTGGTCTGGTTGTGTGGGTCGTGGTGTTCTGGGTTAGCTAGGTCGAGTGGTGTGGCTTTGGGCAGGGACAAGTACCTTGTTTGGCTCAAACTTCATACGGTCATCTCCTTCTCCCTCTAAATTTTCTTTGCCAAAAGAAAAATACAAGGGTGCGCAAGGTTGTTCAAATTAGAGACAAAGGTGGGTGTTAGAGCGCTGGCAGGAAGAGAGACGTTTGGCAAGAAAAGGTTGCTTTGAAAAAAAGGAGAAAAGGACTTCGGTCAAAATTGACCAAAATTGGGTCTGAGAAGAATTATAGAATTTACCCATAAGATGCATATTTTGTTTAGTGCAAAAGTGAACAAAAAGGGTGGTTCGCTACTCCACGACTTTGAACAACTTTAGAGAAAGTTTGGTTGCTCTTCTTATTTTATTTGATTTTCCAAGCAAAGCCAAATTTGAGATAAGGTGAGAGGATTTGAAAACTCTTTAAAAAAAACCAAGATAGTCCTTGGGCTTGTTATGTTGTTTGGATAATTGTGGAATTGCAATTTACCAAATTTTAAAATATAAGATTTGATGCATGAAATGATAGAACCTTCATATCAAAGCATTAAGTAAAATGGAATGTAAAATAGGATAATATCTTTATGAAAATTATTTTGGAAAAGGCTAGTGAGGTATTTTTCCTCCCATACTAACCTTGAATTTTGGATCTAAAACTATTTTATAAAGAAGTATAAAATAACCAAGGAGTGAGATGGTTTTGAGGGGACTATGACATAGAGAGATGAGCAGAAGTATTTTTGAACAAAGAGGTAGATATAAAAAGGTGAAGAGATCAAATCTTGAAAACATTGTTTTTTTCTTTAGAAAAAAGTGAAAGTGAATTCATAGGTCATAGAGATATATGGTTTTGTTTGCAAAATGAGGAAGATTTCAAAATAGAGCTGGAGTGGGAATCTTGGTAAGAGAGGTTTGTCTAAAAAGAATGCACAAGATCAAGGTGATCTTGTTAGTGCCATTATACCAAGAAGATAGGTGTTGGTTAGGACATAACTTCAAGGTCTAGTTGAGATTTAAGCATAAAGTTTGGCCATGAACCTGTAGTTCCAGGGTAGAAGTAGATGATATTGAGGTGAGTTTTGTTTTGATTTTTACTAAGGTGAAGATCCTGTTTGGTTTGTTTGTTTTTGTAGTACACACAAATGTATCGGTGGATTAGGTCATAAGCCCAATTGTAGACCAGAACCACGCACAAGAGGTCACACAAATTCACACTAATCAAACAAGGTTAACAATCAAGCAAAGCACACATGCTATCATACCACTTTACCTACTAACTCACAAAAAAAATTATTGGCTCCAAATTTTACTCCACTTAGTTCTACTTAAACTTGGTTACAAAAGTTGGGCTGTTACAGACCTTCCCCCTTAAAAGAATCTTGTCCCCGAGATTCCCAGGAGTGGTACAATCGAGGTTAAGGTAATGGGTTAGAGTGAACTTAAATCTTCTCGTGTGGTTGTTCCTTCAACAAGGTGCTCTTCCAATTTCTCTAGCTCCGACCTCTTGCTTTGATGAACTAGTGAATATTCTTCTTCTAAAAGACAAGATGGGTGAGAGTTGATGTCACCAAAGGAGTCTTGTCGAGTTTCATCGAGTCACTTAAAGGTTAGTATGAGAGTGTTCCCTAGGGCTTTTAGAAAGGTCCCACATGGTCGGAGGGTTCTTATCTCACATTTGGAGTTGGGAGTAGTAAAAGTTTTCCGAGGAACTTTCATTGACTCAAGGTTATTGCTTGATTGAAGGTTGATGCTTCCCTCGAGTATCTTGACTTGATTTTTTTTTGTTTTGGTCTTCGTATGAGCTCCTCATCTAAACTAGTGAAAACGTTCCACCAATTTGCCAGGAAGGGTCCTAAGTAAAAGTTAGTAACGAGAATAAAATTGTTAGATGGCTAAAGATCGAGTGTTTTGTGTTAGAAAACTCTTCACTTCAATTTGTCGGTGCTCCTCTAAAGTTGCCTTCAAAATCAATGTCAAGCTGACCTTGATCTTGGAAGAGACGCCAGTCTTGCGTAGGATTCTAGTGATCGTGCTTGCGATACCTAGGCTCCAGCCTCCATGCGATAAAGACTTGATAAACCACACATGCTAGCTTGGCTTTGGTACTATCGCTTACTTGGTTACTCTTCTCCTTCGAGGATGCGGCATGGTTAGCTAGACTATGCTATAAGGTCAGTCAAAATTAGTATAGGCTTCTACAGTCAGTCTTGAAGGATATGGCTTCTACTTCTTGGACGTATTAGGGAGTCTTGAGTTTGCCTTTGAATGTCATACTATGAATGGGTACTTCGGAAAACAGGGTTGCATCGAAATGTCAGCCAAGTCAAAGATAGGGTTTTCCATTAACTTATCCAACCAGCGGTTAGCATTCTACGAGGAATTTTAAGTGGATGAGAGCGAAAACATGTCAATTAGGTCTCCTAGACAGGGGTTTGTCAAATAAAAAGTGTTTTTAGGCCAAAAAGGCAAAAACAAACATACCACAAGTAGATACAAGCACTCAAGCACTTTGAAAACTACAAGCACTCATAAGAACACAAAGTGGTACTTAAGTATCAAGGGACGCCTAATACGTGGGGGTAGCTCAATCAACGCGATTGAGTTTGTCATATCCATCCTATAAGCTCAGGTTGGTCAGAGATGTAGACGTCTTCATTATGCTGATATTGACTTCAGCATGGATTCTTGTAGCAGTTGGTGGTGAAGCAGGCCTGATGTTGAGTCGTTGATGCGAGTTGGAGGCGGAAACTTCGTAGAACTTCTGGTCTCAACATTCAAGGGGTGTGAGGTCTTCGGAGGTGTTTTAGAGGGGTAGTTGTTGTGGTACTCCCAGAGTTGAGATCTTCTCGTGGCTGGCCTAAAAATTACTAGTCAAGAACTGATGACTTGATCCTTGATGACTGCAAAAATGCAAGTCCAAAGAGGAACAAGGTTAGCTTCTTGACGGAGATTTTGGTAACAACCAAGGGCAGAATCTTATTATCTCCGACTGGCATATGTCTAACTCGGTATCCATGTTCAATATTTTCAGTTGGAGAGACATGAGTCCCCGAGAAGAGTTGATCCATCTTTGATTGTCGTACCTTTGGTCTAAAGGTCGGACATCGTCCAATATGTAGGTTTGAAGTGGATGAGATAATAGAGTAAGATTTTTCAAACATTTTGATAAACTAGAGAGATCAGAATTAGAAGTTTTAAGAACTAAGAGGAGTAGAAGCTATGCTTCCAACTTCTTAGGAAAGTAAGTTTGGTAAGTAGTTTTGACCAAAATACAACTTTTCTGACTAACGCCCATGCTAACTAGGGTCTCCTACAGTCGGGATGGCTCTGATACCAGCTCTGTGGGGACCCCGGACTAGATGTCCGAAATACCCGTTATGTATACAGTTCACGATCCCATGATCAGTGCGCCGTGAACACATAACCGAACTGATATCAAAGTTGCATCATCCATTACAAACGGAATATGAAAATTACAATAAGGTCACATGACCAATATTTATATAATAGCCTCGAAGGGCCTAACTTAACATTAGAATAGCAGAATCACTTCAACAGCGCATAGTCCAAGTCATCTGCCATAACCCTACAGGCAACTGACTGGGGGAAACGTTCCTAGCTCGCATAGACGTCATCCAATCCTTCTTCATTTGTCGAATTCCTTCAAGTCTGGCCAGGTAAATAGCCAGGGACAAAGCCGTGAGTACATTGGAATTGTACTAGCAAACCATCAAGAAGGTACTTTGCAAAAGTGCAAGACAAACAGTGCTAACTTAAGATGACAAGAGGGAAGAGGTAGTTTCTCTTGTGGATATGGCATGTAAAGAGAAGCAGCTTCTCTTGTGGATATAGCATGTAAAAGAGAAGTAGTTTCTCTTGTGGATATAGCATGTAAAAGAGAAGTAGTTTCTCTTGTGGATATAGCATCCCAGCATCTTTGTAGAAGGGGATACTCAAAGGGGTTCTATGACATCTCTACATCTTTGTTGAAGAAGACACTTCAAAAGAGGTCCTATGACATCTCTATATTTTTGTTGAAGAAGATACTTCAAAAGAGTTCTACAACATGAAACCGCTAGGATGGGAGTAGCCCTTTTTTATTTCCTTCCCGGCCATCTCAATATGGTCGTCAACCTTTCCCGTACCCTTCCGGTACTCCGAGAACATCTTTCTGTTTTCCTTTGTAAAGCATTTCTAAAACAAAACTAGCCCCGGTTAAGTATGGCCACTCCAACCCGTCCATGACCGCAGACGCAGCTATTCGAATAGATTTTTACTCTGCAGAGTTTGCACACTTTCTCCACAACTATCCGGATACCTATCGTGTGGGCATCATCCCCGCATAACAACATATGCCACGACGGATACCCGGACATAACCTTTTGCCCATTCGACTTAGCACGGGATCCTACCCTATGGAGTATGTACCTCCCCGGCACCATGGTAGCTCACCTCACTTTGAGCGTGACTCCATCGCCACGTCAGGAGACCCATAGTGTCGTCCGGACGGGTAGCCCTGAAGGCATCCCGTTATACTATTGTCTCCACCAACGACAACCCGGATTCAGGGGTATTCTTACCATTATATAGTTGTGCGGTGTCCCATGTTAAGAAGAACGAACTACGAGCTAAGCCCCGTCCCACCCCAGGGTAGTGTGGTTGCGCGATAAAAAGTTGGGATGGCGAACACTTATACGCAGTGCTCTTTTAAAAGCATTTTACCCACACTTCCTTTGTTTGTCAACAACCAACCATACACCACTTTCCGAAACATCAAGACCTTTCTCTTGAAACACCACTTGGGCAAGACAACATCTTCCCAAGGTTTTCAAAAAAAAAAAAACTTATCAAAACATAAAACATCGGGGTTTCCCAACCTAAGGTTTTATTGATGAACTAAGTTTACAAAAATGGCATGATGCTAGCCATCATACCACTAATGTGGTGATCATTTGAGTGTCAAGGGGGGGGCATACATGCTTAAGGTAAGCATGCATAGAGTCACATAAGGTAAACCATAAAACAAGGATCATGATGCTAGACATCATTCTACTAATGAGATGAACAATTTGGTGTCAAGGGGGTCATACATGCTTAAGGGAGCATGCATAGTGTCAATACGAGTAGATTGGTACAACAAGGGCATGATGCTAACCATCACACCACTATTAAGATGGGGTAATTTGGGGTAACAAGAAGCTCACATACTTAAAGTAAGTACGCAAGGCAAGTTACCAAATGAACTAGCCCAAGATGGATCGAGAGACAAAGACAACAAATAGATAACAACAACAAGTAACATGACATCAAGAGATCAAAAGATGGCTTGCCTTGGTTGGCTTATTTGTCCCTGGTCTTCTTCAAATTCTTCAAATCCTTCCTCTCCTTCAAACTCGACAATGCTCGAATCTATCGCCACGAAAATAAAAAGAGAACACATTCCACACATTGCACAAACAAATCAACATGCAACAATCATTAGCTAACCACTCAATCACACGCTACCATAGAGGTTGATAAGGACCTATAGTCCCCACAAAACAACTTTAACATTTTTATTTTAAGAAAACCCAATTTAGTTCACCTAATAAAGGCATTAGAGCCTCACAAATTAGCTAATGTCCCTCTTCTTAACACCAGGCCTTAAACCTAATATTTCCTGGTAGATAACATCACAAAGAAGACCTCTGCATTGGTTTTGTACCAAAAACTTTTATATTTTATTTTTAAACATTTTTGGAAAAATAGAAATCATTCTCCTACTTTATTTTGCTCCCAAAATACTACACAAGTACAGCAAGCAAGAATTATATCTCTGGATAGCTATTCAAACCTAGATCCATACAAAATTGGATTCACCAATTTTGAAAGTATAAAAGATTTTTAATAAAAAAATACTATTCAGAGGGTCCAATTCAAAGTTTAAAAGCTTAGAAAATCCCAGATACTCAAATAAATATGAGCTCTGGATATGTTGTTTAGAAAAGTAATGTGAGTACAACAAAAGAAGTTTCACTCAAAAATAAAATTTTATGCTCCTTAAATAAATCCTCAAACACAGATTATGAATAAATTTGTACTAAATATCACAATATCATACTTTGACCTAAAATACTCAAACCAGTGCCAAAAGGTGGGCATTGCTATGTAGTTTACTAAAAAATTGGATTTGGATCTAAAATTATTTTGAAACTCTCACAAATGAATTAACATTGAAACTGCATGTATTTACTATTTTAAAAACTGAGGAAAACAAAAAATAGGTATTGGCCCAAATCTTGTCTGAGGTGGTTAAGAAAACATCCAGGAGTACTACAAAACTTGATTCACTCAAATTGGATCAAAATTGAATTTTTGGTGCATTAAAAGCTAGCAGGGACCTGCCAGAGATTATTTTCAGAAAAGGAAATAGAAAATAACACGGGCTGAATTTCTACACGGGCCATGCGGGAACTAGTCGGGCTGGCCCAGCAGCGTGTCCAGGGTGTGGGGGAGAAAAAGATTAAAAATCTGACTAAGGGTCTCACCTCTTATTATCTCACTAAAAACTGAAGGGGTATGTGATGACCCACAAGTATAGGGGATCGCAACAGTCTTCGAGGGAAGTATTACCCAATTTATTGATTCGACACAAGGGGAGACAAAGAATACTTGAAAGCCTTAACAGCGGAGTTGTCAATTCAGCTGCACCTGGAAACAGACTTGCTCGCAAGAGTTTATCAGTAGTAACAGTTTTATAGCAGTAGCAGTAGTGAAATAACAGCGACGAGTAACAAAGACAGCAGTAGTGATTTTAGTAAACAGCAGGATTAAAATACTGTAGGCACGGGGACGGATGACGGGCGTTGCATGGATGAGAGAAACTCATGTAACAATCATAGCAGGGCATTTGCAAATAATAATAAAACGGTATCCAAGTACTAATCAATCAATAGGCATGTGTTCCAATTATAGTCGTACGTGCTCGCAATGAGAAACTTGCACAACATCTTTTGTCCTACCAGCCGGTGGCAGCCGGGCCTCTAGGGAAACTACTGGATATTAAGGTACTCCTTTTAATAGAGTACCGGAGCAAAGCATTAACACTCCGTGAACACATGTGATCCTCACATCACTACCATCCCCTCCGGTTGTCCCAATTTCTGTCACTTCGGGGCCATTGGTTCCGGACAGCGACATGTGTATACAACTTGCAGGTAAGATCATAAACAACGAATATCATGATGAAATAATAACATGTTCAGATCTGAGATCATGGCACTCGGGCCCTAGTGACAAGCATTAAGCATAACAAGTTGCAACAATATCATAAAAGTACCATCTACGGACACTAGGCACTATGCCCTAACAATCTTATGCTATTACATGACCAATCTCATCCAATCCCTACCATCCCCTTCGGCCTACAGCGGGGGAATTACTCACACATGGATGGGGGAAACATTGCTGGTTGATGGAGAGGCGTTGGCGGTGATGGCGGCGATGATCTCCTCCAATTCCCCGTCCCGGCGGAGTGCCAGAACGGAGACTTCTGGCTCCCGCGACGGAGTTTCGCGATGTGGCGGCGTTCTGGAGGGTTTCTGGCGACTTCGACTTCTCTCCGTGCGTTTTTAGGTCGAGGCGAATAAGTAGTCCGAAGGGGGGCGTCGGAGGCCGGCCGAGGGGGCCACACCACATGGCCGCGCGGGCCCCCCCTGGGCCGCGCCGCCATGTGGTGTGGGGCCCTCGGGCCTCCACTTCAATTGTCCTTCTGGCTCCGTCATTATTCTGGGAAAATAGGCCCTTTCGTCAAAATCCCGAGGTTTTTCCTGAAAGTTGGATTTCTGCACAAAAACGAGACACCAGAACAGTTCTGCTGAAAACAGCGTTAGTCCGTGTTAGTTGCATCCAAAATACACAAATCAGAGGCAAAACAATAGCAAAAGTGTTCGGGAAAGTAGATACGTTTTGGACGTATCAACTCCCCCAAGCTTAGCTTATTGCTTGTCCTCAAGCAATTCAGTTAACAACTGAGCGATAAAAGAACTTTCACGAACACATTTGCTCATATGATGTATATATTCTCATGATATGGCTAATACTTGAGCAGTTCATAATAGGGTACATGCAAATAAGATCATCTAACAGCTATGTCAATCATGAAGAGGTACCAACAATTAATAATAAGCATCATGAATCATGTATATAAGCAGGATTGCAATGTTCATAAGAGAGTATGATAAAGTGGTATCTCGCTTGCCTGTCTTTGATCGGCAAAACTGAAAGGACACGGATGTCGCCTAGAGGGGGGGGGGGGTGAATAGGCGATTTAAAACTTTTACGAGATGGGCTTAACAAATGCGGAATAAAACTAGCGTTTACTTTGTCAAGCCCAAAGCCTATATACTATTGTTCACCTATGTGCACCAACAACTTATTCTAAGCAATGGTTCACCTATGTGCACCAACAACTTATGCTAAGCAATACAAGCAAGTATGTGATAGCAAGATATATATAACTTCAAGCACGATGGCTATCACAAGGTAAAGTGCATAAGTAAAGAGCTCGGGTATAGAGATAACCGAGGCACGCGGGAGACGATGATTTATCCCGGAGTTCACACTCTTGCGAGTGCTAATCTCCGGTGGAGAGGTGCGGTTGCTTAGTGCTCCCGAACGCCACAAGAGGCTCACCTTGAGGTGTGGTTGCTCGATGCACACCAACGCCACAAAGGCCTCACCCCAAGATGCGGTACTCACACCACACACCGAACGCCACGAAGGCGCCTCACCTAGATCTCCGGTGACCCTCGCCACAAAGGCCTAGGTCACGGTTCCACTAAGGGATTTCCTTCGAGGCGGAAACCGGGCCTTACACAAAGATTGGGGCACACATCCACAACTTAATTGGAGGCTCCCAACAAATCGCCACAAAGGCCTAGAATCCGTCTAGGGTTCCAAGAACCCAAGAGTAACAACCTTCTTGCTTTCACCTCCACGAATCACCGTGGAGAACTCAAACCGATGCACCAAATGCAATGGCAAGAACACCACAAAGATGCTCAAGTCCTTCTCTCTCAAATTCCAACAAAGCTACAAAAGCTATTGGGGGAATAAGAGAGGAAGAACAAAGAGGAGAACACAAAATTCTCCAAGATCTAGATCCCAAAGATTCACTCACAAAGAGATGATTTGGTTTGGTCAAAGTGTGGATCTAGATCTCCTCTCTCTTTTCCCTCAAAATGGGGCAAGAATCATGGAGGGATAGAGAGATAGGGCAAGCTTCTCAAGAACAACAATGGAGGAGAGAGAGAGTAGAAGAAGCAACAGCCCAAGGAGGAAGAAGGGGGTATTTATACCCCCCCCCAAGAAAATCGAGCCGTTGCAGACTTTCGAGGGCCGGATAATCCGGCCTAAGTTGGGGCCGGATAATCCGCCCCCCGGATAATCCGGCCTCAGGGACAAAACCTGGTCAAAATCCGGCCAAAAATCCGCCCCCTATACTGAGCAGCAATTCCCCAGGTCCTTAGCCGATTTCGGGGGGGCCGGATATTTTCGAAATATCCGGCCCGGATAATCCGGCCCGGATATTTCCGAAATATCCGGCCCAAGTAAACTGCAGAAACACCAAAACTAAAACGGGCATAACTTTAGCATCCGGACTCCGATTTTGATGATCTTGGGCTTGTTTTGAAGCTAGGAACAAGCTCTACAAGATCATGCAGGAAACCATCATAGTCCAACAAGGGAGGATAGAAACAAATGATGAAAGGTTTGACCTATCTAAAAAGGACATACCGGTAAAACCTCCAATCTCGAAAATGCAACAAGTTGCCCGTGCAAAAACCATTCTTGATGAACTAGAGCTTGTCATGAGAATAAGCACAAGCTCTAAATCATCACATGGATAAGATCCAAATGACAACCAAGAAAGATGATGAACCATACTCGAAAACGCAACAAGTGATCTATGCGAAATCCGTTTTCGATGAACTAGAGCTTGTCATGAGAATAAGCACAAGCTCTAAAACATCACATGGATAAGGTCCAAATGACAACCAAGAAAGATGATGCAAGGATGCAAAGGTTTGAGCTCTCTCCGAACGATACGATCGAGTTACTCACTCGAGAGCCCTCTTGATAGTACGGCAACTAAACTATAAACCGGTCTCCAACTACACTATGAGACCGGTGAGAAAGAAACCCTATCAAGAGCAAACCTTATACTTGCGCATTCCACTTGAGCTTGATGACGACGATCTTGACCTCAACAAGATGGAACGCATTTCTTGCTTGTGCTTGCTTGACGAAGTCTTGTAGATTGCTCCCCCATAAACCACCATGGGAGAGCTTCTTCTTCGGCGCATCTTCGCATAACCATGACCACCATGTGGATTGCTCCCCCATAATCCACCATGGGAGAGCTTCTTCGTCGGCGCATCTTCACATATCCATGATCACCATATGGATGGCAAGACTCAAGCAAAGGATCTCTTCGAGATGGCTCATCTTGAACTTGCACATCATTTCTCCATGGCAAGCTTCAAGCTTATGAACTCTTCGAGTTGGCTCATCTTGAACTTGCACTACATTTCTTCATTCTTCATCATGTTGATGTCTTGAAGTAACTTGAGGGCTCACTACATCTTCATCTTCAAGACATACTTGACACTTGATATCCTTCATCAATTTCTTCTTATTGCAACCTTGAAGCCAACATATGGTTCAAGAATTGCCTATGGACAACTCCTACAAATATAACTCAATGCAAACATTAGTCCATAGGGATTGTCATTAATTACCAAAACCACACATGGGGGCTCCATGCACTTTCAATCTCCCCCATTTTGGTAATTGATGACAATCTCTTTGAGAGGGTTTATATAAGGAATTTTAAGTAACAAATAAGTTGAATATATAGAGCAAACTCCCCCATAATATATGCATGTGTGAATGATCTTGACTTTCATTGCATATATTGGCATTCAAAGCCTAGTGGAGTTTCCTCTAAATATTCAACTATGCAAAGCAACAAGATGCAATGCAATAAAGGCACATGCTTAAGCACAAAGCAAAGACATAACCAAATTCCCTTAAACCCTCCAAACTTCTCCCCCATTGGCACCAATTGCCGAAATGGGTGAAAAATTTAGAAGGCCAATATAGTGAGAGTTCCTCCATAGCATGTGAATTTCTCATAATTTGAGTGGAATCAAATGCACATATCCAATGACGAATATTCGGAAGGAATCACACTATAGATAGGATCAAAGATTGCAAAAAGATAACAAAGTCTAGAAGCTTCAACAAATGAAGCAAGCAACCAAATGAACCACAAAGAGGATACCAAAAGAAAGATAGATATTATGATAAGATCAAGAAGATTGCTCTAAATAATATGAGGAAGCTCCCCAAGGTTTGTGCACAAAACTAGACAATTTGCATTGGAGTATAAAGTGCACAAACATGGAATCATCACTCCCATAATATCATTCAAAAACAAAAGATACCAAGTGAATCAAACTCTAATGATCACCATAAGATAGTGTTCTAAATCAAATGAGGAAGCTCCCCAATGCACATGCATAAAATAAAATGTTGCATTTGAATACAATATGCATAACATGGAATCCTCACTCCCTCATTTAAAACACAAACATTTGTAATAGATCATAGATAGAAAAGTAAGCTAAACACTTGCAACAAACAAATAGTTGAGCAACAAGTAAGAGGCACCATAATAAAAGGCTCAACCAAGATGATATGTGAAAGGCATGATAAAGCATATTATAAGACTATTACAAGGATGAGCAAAAAGCATCATCATAGTCTTCAATGAATTATATTGCTTAGCATGACCAATCAACACGCAATAAATAAATAAGATATCAAAAGGAGATGTATCATCTCTTATGTGTATAAGTTTCTCTAAGTGGGCAATATCACAAAGATATTTATCCACAAAGAAACATGCACACACAAAATAGATACGCAAGAAAAATAGTATGATATCCAAGACGAAGTCATGCAATATACCAATAAGAATTTTTGCTTAATAGCATGGCCAAAGGCTCAAATTTATCTTATTGTACATTCATGAATTTCAACCACAAACAAATAAAATACATCAA
Organism: Lolium perenne; assembly: GCF_019359855.2. Taxonomy (NCBI): domain Eukaryota; kingdom Viridiplantae; phylum Streptophyta; class Magnoliopsida; order Poales; family Poaceae; genus Lolium; species Lolium perenne. The sequence goes on from NC_067245.2 coordinate 330,480,751, forward strand.
AAAAATCAACAAGGGATAGAAGATAGTTGGGATGCATTTGAGAATGGCAACAAGTATCACAAACGAGGATACCAAAAGAAGTAACTAAATTTGCACTTTCATCTATATTGCACATGTGAGAGCCTTGAGGAATTGATATGCAATAAAATTGCTAGATAGGCATAGTTGGGATGGATGAATCATGAGCATGATTTAAAATACTTCCCAACAAATGCACTCATCTCAAATTACTCACATTCACAATAAAGAAGTTTCATTAAGACTTTTGCAAGAAGCACAACATTTGCAAATCAAGAGATTCATGCCAAGATGCAACCATAAGGTTGGATACAAGAAAAGTATGCATGAGAAGATACTTGTTACCAAGATAGCATTGGTGTGGATGTAGTAGATATGTGTTCGTTGACCATCCTAGCTTGCCTCAAGTTACCATTGAGTCACCACTTCTTTCCAAGAGTGAGACAAGCATCCAATGCATATACATTGTACCTAACACAAAGGTAAGTACAAAATGGTCCCCAAACTAATTGGGTCCGAAGTAGTTAGACACACTACAACATATAGGACAAACTCCACAATTCTATGTGCATATAGATATGAAATTGAATTTCATGCACATCTTAGCCAAATTAGGATTTGATGGAGTTTACCCTATATATTGGATCAATGAAAGTGACACATGCCATAAGATATACATATATTAAATATGCATGCACAATACTTTCAAGGACCAAAGGAAGATACAATTTGTACAAAACACCAAATAAATCAAGAGACAATGGTTGCCCAAATTATATAAAAGAATCAAATGAACACAAGATTGACTCCAAAGACTTATCTCATTATAAGAAGCTAATTAAGCCTAAGCACAAAGGAATGAGATAACCAACTCCCAAGAGAGCAAGGTTCCAACAAATAAACCAAACCCTCGACACTTTTTATGATGGCACAAAGTACCAAAAGGAAATTTATGTCTCCCAAAACCAAATTTTTGATAATGATCAAGAGAAGTTTAAGCATTATAACAAATATAGGAGAGCTCCCCCAAGATTAGTGCATTATCTAGGATTTAGAATATGGATACAAAATGCACAAAACTAGGATCATCACGCTACCTATATCTACTAAAAATGCTAAGAAAGTTTGAGTAGACAAATTAGATCCATGAGATGCAAGGAAGACACATGGGATTCAAAGCACAACAAATTCATGGCAATAAATAAGGCAATTTAAACACAAGAGCCAATGTAGATATGATCAATAAATATCTACCTCATAATTGATTACCACTTGTCCTAGGACAAGAGGTATTAGGAAATATTTTCCGGTGGTAGTTTGTAAGTATACATAAGATCATATTTACAACGAACAAAGCATATGGTAAAAGATAAGAGTTAACCATCATGCAAAGATAGTTTCTTGATAGCTTCATTTAGTCATACCAACATGCAAGGCAATTAATAGTATTCATACCAACATGCAAAGAAATTAATAGTATTCATACCAACATGCAAAACAATTAATAGTATGACTTGAAGCACATGGTTTTCCAAAAATGTATTGAGGGACACGTTGTGAAAAACCATGCCAAGAAAAACTTTCACAAATAAGATCCACAAAGATATTAGCAATGAAGCCATTTAAGCAAATTGGAGCTTGTTTGAGCAAACATGCCACATAGGAGAGAGATAATTTACGATATCAATTCTATGTGACACAACCTCAAATGTTCACATTTTCTAGGCTTGTAATATGCACAAAGCTTATTACTCCCACATAATGTGATAAGGAATTTATTTTCACAAGAGGCAAATAAGATCCAAGTAGAGATATTAATGGACATTAGAATTTGAATTTCTCATGAAGATGACATACCACATAGCGACTAGATAATCTCGCAATATCAATTCTAAGTGATATTCCTCATGTACACACATTGTTTAGGATCATGAAATTCCCAAAGGAATATCACTCCCCCAAAATGGGATTGTCCATTAATCGCTCATAAGAACCATATAAGATACAACAAGATGCAAAGAGGCTCCAACACAAACAAAAATACATGGTGTGCAACCCAACATGCATAGACTTGATTTCTCAAGCAAAACTATTAGGAAGCACAACATATACAAACACATGTTAGGAACAAAACTAACACATGCAAAGGGGCGAGTAACTTTCAATATAAATTAGTTGAGAACATGTTACCGCAAGGAGGAACATTGAATATATGATAGAAGCAAGATAACCAAAAGACTTGGCTTGAGATAATATAAATTATGAAGATCCCTTAATTCTTCATGATGTAGCCAAGTCTCCAATGCCCTCCAACAAGCACCTATTGATCAAGTTTTGGATTGTTGGTCCCCAACTAAGTTGGGTCCTAAGAGGTTAGTCACAATAGGCTTGGCAACCCAAATGGTTCTTTTCTTGACACCACTTTGGGCACCAACAAATTTGGCAAACACATTGCCACCCTCATCCTTACTAAGAGAATAAACATCATCAATGGTGATAGAGTTGGATGAGGTACCTATAGTGCAAAAGGAGGAGATGTGGCCCTTCTCACGACATATGTAGCAAGTTCTTTTCTTCTCCTTCTTCTCACTAGATTTCTCCACAATGGGAGCATTGGCTTGATTATTCTTGGGAAGTGGCATTTCTTCAACTTGAGGTTGAATATGAGTTTGAGCTTGAGGCCGCTTCCCTTTTTGCTTCTTCTTCAAAGGGCAAGATCTAACATGATGCCCTTCAATTTTGCACTTGAAGCAAACAATCTTGGCCGGGTCTTTGACTTGTAATTGGCCCTTCTTAATCTTGTTGTTCTTGGACTTGTTCTTGTTGTTGGAGTTGAATCCAAGTCCACTCTTGTCATTGGGGGATTGTTGCACACCTAACATCATGTCAAGTTTGCATTTCCCTTCTTGACTCTTTACCAAGTCGGTCTTCAAAGAAGTGACTTGGGCCTTGAGCTCTTTGATTTCCTCTACATGGTTAGTAACAACACAAGTACTAGAGGAAGTAGAACCTTCATTGTTAGAGCAACAAGGCAAGGAAGATAATTCATCACAAGATTTAGCAATACTATGAGTGGATGAATTACTAGGACTAGCACATGGCAATATAGCATTTTGGGTAGTAGTGCTAGTATCCACATGAGGCTCACAAGGTGTTTCCTTTGATATGATAGCCTCATGAGCTAACTTTAGCCTATCATGAGAAGCTAGAAGATCCTCATGGGAGCTAGAAAGCTTTCCATGATTTTCTTCCAATTTCCCATAATTTCTAGTTAGCAACTCAAGTTGAGCCCTTAGCTCAACATTCTCCTTCAAGATAGATGCTTCACAAGAAGTAGAGTTAGTAGCACAAGCATCATCACAAGACATATTAAGAAGAGAGGGTAACATAGCTTGCTCTTTTAAATATGAAGCTTGTAGTTGCTCATAGGACTTGGTGAGGATAGAGTGTTCGCTCTCCAAGGCCTTGTGGGCCTTGTCTAGATCATCTAGATCCTTAACAAGTTTATCATGACCAACACCAACTTTGGACTTTTCATTTTTAAGCAATTTTAATTTAGCTTTAGCATGGTCTCTTTCTTTAGTGAGTTTAGCAAATATTTCATTTTGAGACACCTCAAGGGTTTCAAGTTGCTCCTCAAGAGAGGCTACGGTCTCTTGTTCTTCTTCAAGGTCATTCTTTAAAGATGCTACATCATCGGCATACTCTCGTTCAAGAGCACCCTTTTTATCAATGGTGTTCTCATGCATCCAAATAAGTTTTTGGCTCTCAATAGTGGTAGTCAAGATTTCAAAGAAGTGAGAGCTAGCAATTTTATCTTTGTAAAGAACCTTGAATACACTCTCACCTTTATCGCGTAGAGAGACAACCCAATCCTCTTCTTCATATTCATCCTCATCCTTATCACCACGAGAAATATTAGGTTCCATGGTAGGAGGTACCGTGGAACCCTTGGCCATAAGGCATATATGAGGACCGTGAGATAAAGATGAGGAGTTACTTGAGGCTCCTTTCAAGATCTTGTCTTGACCAATAGAATCTTTGGTTTCCTCTACATTGTTAGCCACACAACAACTAGAGGAAATAGAAGCATTTTTATCATGGCCACAAGACAAATCAAGCATATCATCATGAGATTTATTCAAGCAACTTACACATGATATGCAAGGACTATCAACACAAGCATGTAAATCATTTCTAGTGCTAGATGTGTTCAAGTCCAAAGATGAAGCATTGCAATGAGATAGAGATGAAGAATCATCAATAGTAAGCTCAATATCAACATTGCAATTTTCATCACCACTCACCATATCATTACCTTGTGTCTTACCACACTTTGGTGAAGTGGATGAAGATGAGAACTCATCACGGCCGGAAGTGGAAGCAAAACAATCATCCTCAATGATATTGGACACATCATATTTATCTTGAAGCTTTGTCCATAATTCATGAGCGCTCCCAAAAGGCATGAGTGAAGAAGTAACTACATTGCTCACAACAATGGAAAACACATGAGAAGCAAGAGCATCGAGGCAACAGTTTTTCTCCTCCTCAAGAGATAAATTTTGAGGATCCTTAGGAGAAGAAAAACCCATGCCAAGAAATCGCTCCATGTCCGGGGACATACGCCGTAAAATATTAAGCACATAAATTTTCCATAGATCATAATTTGTGCCATCAAATATAAACAAGTTATTGTGCACTAATCCCCTAACCGACATCTTTACTCTCAAGGCGGTTAAGCCTAAGAATGAGAGACCTTGCTCTGATACCAATTGAAAGGACACGGATGTCGCCTAGAGGGGGGGGGGGTGAATAGGCGATTTAAAACTTTTACGAGATGGGCTTAACAAATGCGGAATAAAACTAGCGTTTACTTTGTCAAGCCCAAAGCCTATATACTATTGTTCACCTATGTGCACCAACAACTTATTCTAAGCAATGGTTCACCTATGTGCACCAACAACTTATGCTAAGCAATACAAGCAAGTATGTGATAGCAAGATATATATAACTTCAAGCACGATGGCTATCACAAGGTAAAGTGCATAAGTAAAGAGCTCGGGTATAGAGATAGCTTAGAGGCACGCGGGAGACGATGATTTATCCCGGAGTTCACACTCTTGCGAGTGCTAATCTCCGGTGGAGAGGTGCGGTTGCTTAGTGCTCCCGAACGCCACAAGAGGCTCACCTTGAGGTGTGGTTGCTCGATGCACACCAACGCCACAAAGGCCTCACCCCAAGATGCGGTACTCACACCACACACCGAACGCCACGAAGGCGCCTCACCTAGATCTCCGGTGACCCTCGCCACAAAGGCCTAGGTCACGGTTCCACTAAGGGATTTCCTTCGAGGCGGAAACCGGGCCTTACACAAAGATTGGGGCACACATCCACAACTTAATTGGAGGCTCCCAACAAATCGCCACAAAGGCCTAGAATCCGTCTAGGGTTCCAAGAACCCAAGAGTAACAACCTTCTTGCTTTCACCTCCACGAATCACCGTGGAGAACTCAAACCGATGCACCAAATGCAATGGCAAGAACACCACAAAGATGCTCAAGTCCTTCTCTCTCAAATTCCAACAAAGCTACAAAAGCTATTGGGGGAATAAGAGAGGAAGAACAAAGAGGAGAACACAAAATTCTCCAAGATCTAGATCCCAAAGATTCACTCACAAAGAGATGATTTGGTTTGGTCAAAGTGTGGATCTAGATCTCCTCTCTCTTTTCCCTCAAAATGGGGCAAGAATCATGGAGGGATAGAGAGATAGGGCAAGCTTCTCAAGAACAACAATGGAGGAGAGAGAGAGTAGAAGAAGCAACAGCCCAAGGAGGAAGAAGGGGGTATTTATACCCCCCCAAGAAAATCGAGCCGTTGCAGAGACTTTTTCGAGGGCCGGATAATCCGGCCTAAGTTGGGGCCGGATAATCCGCCCCCCGGATAATCCGGCCTCAGGGACAAAACCTGGTCAAAATCCGGCCAAAAATCCGCCCCCTATACTGAGCAGCAATTCCCCAGGTCCTTAGCCGATTTCGGGGGGGCCGGATATTTTCGAAATATCCGGCCCGGATAATCCGGCCCGGATATTTCCGAAATATCCGGCCCAAGTAAACTGCAGAAACACCAAAACTAAAACGGGCATAACTTTAGCATCCGGACTCCGATTTTGATGATCTTGGGCTTGTTTTGAAGCTAGGAACAAGCTCTACAAGATCATGCAGGAAACCATCATAGTCCAACAAGGGAGGATAGAAACAAATGATGAAAGGTTTGACCTATCTAAAAAGGACATACCGGTAAAACCTCCAATCTCGAAAATGCAACAAGTTGCCCGTGCAAAAACCATTCTTGATGAACTAGAGCTTGTCATGAGAATAAGCACAAGCTCTAAATCATCACATGGATAAGATCCAAATGACAACCAAGAAAGATGATGAACCAAACTCAAAAACGCAACAAGTGATCTATGCGAAATCCGTTTTCGATGAACTAGAGCTTGTCATGAGAATAAGCACAAGCTCTAAAACATCACATGGATAAGGTCCAAATGACAACCAAGAAAGATGATGCAAGGATGCAAAGGTTTGAGCTCTCTCCGAACGATACGATCGAGTTACTCACTCGAGAGCCCTCTTGATAGTACGACAACTAAACTATAAACCGGTCTCCAACTACACTATGAGACCGGTGAGAAAGAAACCCTATCAAGAGCAAACCTTATACTTGCGCATTCCACTTGAGCTTGATGACGACGATCTTGACCTCAACAAGATGGAACGCATTTCTTGCTTGTGCTTGCTTGACGAAGTCTTGTAGATTGCTCCCCCATAAACCACCATGGGAGAGCTTCTTCTTCGGCGCATCTTCGCATAACCATGACCACCATGTGGATTGCTCCCCCATAATCCACCATGGGAGAGCTTCTTCGTTGGCGCATCTTCACATATCCATGATCACCATATGGATGGCAAGACTCAAGCAAAGGATCTCTTCGAGATGGCTCATCTTGAACTTGCACATCATTTCTCCATGGCAAGCTTCAAGCTTATGAACTCTTCGAGTTGGCTCATCTTGAACTTGCACTACATTTCTTCATTCTTCATCATGTTGATGTCTTGAAGTAACTTGAGGGCTCACTACATCTTCATCTTCAAGACATACTTGACACTTGATATCCTTCATCAATTTCTTCTTATTGCAACCTTGAAGCCAACATATGGTTCAAGAATTGCCTATGGACAACTCCTACAAATATAACTCAATGCAAACATTAGTCCATAGGGATTGTCATTAATTACCAAAACCACACATGGGGGCTCCATGCACTTTCAATCTCCCCCATTTTGGTAATTGATGACAATCTCTTTGAGAGGGTTTATATAAGGAATTTTAAGTAACAAATAAGTTGAATATATAGAGCAAACTCCCCCATAATATATGCATGTGTGAATGATCTTGACTTTCATTGCATATATTGGCATTCAAAGCCTAGTGGAGTTTCCTCTAAATATTCAACTATGCAAAGCAACAAGATGCAATGCAATAAAGGCACATGCTTAAGCACAAAGCAAAGACATAACCAAATTCCCTTAAACCCTCCAAACTTCTCCCCCATTGGCACCAATTGCCGAAATGGGTGAAAAATTTAGAAGGCCAATATAGTGAGAGTTCCTCCATAGCATGTGAATTTCTCATAATTTGAGTGGAATCAAATGCACATATCCAATGACGAATATTCGGAAGGAATCACACTATAGATAGGATCAAAGATTGCAAAAAGATAACAAAGTCTAGAAGCTTCAACAAATGAAGCAAGCAACCAAATGAACCACAAAGAGGATACCAAAAGAAAGATAGATATTATGATAAGATCAAGAAGATTGCTCTAAATAATATGAGGAAGCTCCCCAAGCTTTCTTACACAAACCATGGCTAACCGAATCCTCGGGTGCCTGCCAACAATCACATACCATGAAGGAGTGCCTTTTTATTTTAGTTTTATTATGATGATGACACTCCCCCCAACCTTTGCTTACACAAGCCATGGCTAACCGAATCCTTCGGGTGCCGTCCAACAATCACAAACCATGGAGGAGTGTCTATTTAAGTTAATTAATTCGGGACTGGGAATCCCATTGCCAGCTCTTTTTGCAAAATTATTGGATAAGCGGATGTGCCACTATTCCATATGAGAGTCCGTCAAAAGTAAATGACAAGGTTGAAAGCTAAACACCACATACTTCCTCATGAGCTATGAAACATTAACACAAATTGAGAAGCATTTTGAAGGTTTTAAAGGTAGCGCATGAGAATTTACTTGGAATGGTTTGAAATGCCATGCATAGGTATTTATGGTGGACACTCTGGAATAACTTGGTTTTCATGTGTTTAGATGCACGAGCAGCGTTCCCGCTCAGTACAAGTGAAGGCTAGCAAAAAGACTAGGGAGCGACAAATCAAGAGAGCAGTAACTGTCATAATCATGCTTGCGGCAAAATAAATTAACTGAGGCATAAAAGTGATACAAGAACTCTGAAGCAATGTAAATCATTGAGGTTTAATTGACTCTTGTTCAGTCATATGCATGCGTGAGCATGTGCCAAGTCGATATAAATGAATTATTCAGAGGAGGATACCACAATGCCATACTTACTTATGAATAAAACAATGCAAGCAAACATCCATGACATGCTACTCATATTAATAAATTGGAGCTAATCATGAGAGATCATGAACTACTAAACTTTCTCAAATAACATATACCTCACATGAACCAACTAAGCATGCTCACATGGATGAGTATATGTACAAAAATGAAAACAAATAGAGTTCATACCAGCCTCTCACCACAATCAGATTGTCGTAGATCGTCATTATTGCCTTTTCACTTGTGTAGCTTGGATAATATGAAATGAAAACCACGCTCCAGCCACCGAAGACCATTCAACTCATGATGAACTTTACAAACCAAAGAAGAACAGCAAATATTTTTGGTGTTTTCGAATTTGAGAGCAAGAACAAAAGGAAACAAGCAAACAAAGCAAAATCTTTTTGGGTTTTCTTATAGCAAACTAGCAATAGCAAATAAAGCGAAACAAATGCAAAAACCAAGATAAACAAATGATGAAGAGAAACAACAGAAATATTTTTGGTCTTTTTGTGTTTTGGGAAAGAAACAAAGTGAAAACAAGAAATAGCAAACTAAAAGAAACACAGAAAAACGAGATGGCAGAAATCTGCCAAAACCTGACAGCAGTACAGAAATCGATTTTTACAAAAATCTTACGTTGCTCAGTTCAAAAAGTGTTCAACTAATGAAAGTTAGATAACAACCTGGGGAACATGCACAAAAATTTTCAACTCAAAATACTGTTCTGGCTGGGCGCACGAATTTTTACGGTAACAGCCCAGAATCTGTTTTCAGGCAGTACTTCCCCAAATATCATCTTCCTCTCATTAGAAAACCACTCAAAGAGACTAAACAAGTATATACAAGTATCCAGCAATCATAATATGCAAAGAATGAGTGATGCCGGTATACCTCCCCCCAAGCTTAGGCTTTTGGCCTAAGTGGAGTTCAATCCCATCGATCCCATGAAGTAGCGCCTCCGTAGTATGACGAAGATGGATCGTATTCCGGGTATGTGCTAGAAGACGCACCGGGATGTGTGACGGTGTAATCATAGGAAGGCTCGACATCCTCGGAGTCATGCTGCTGGTGGAAATCTTGTATCTTCATATGTTCATCCACCTCCTCCTTAGTGCACGACCATGATTGCCTGTCAATACTGAACAAACCTGGTTGGGGAAGAGGAATTTCTTTCTCATCCCCGTCAGAAAACAACATTCTATAGACCATATTATCTAAAGTAGAATCAGTAGTCACAAAATGATGACTCTTCATAGCAGCAATATCAAGTCTCCTAGGGGCCAATGGCACATCATTAGGATCAATAGGAAGATTTAGATATGTTAAAACGCGTAGTGCAATAGTTCCTCCAAAAATAGGTCCCCTGGTAGTCAGGCGGCGAGCAATAAGAGCACCAAGGTGATAGGATGTTTGACCAGTAAGTGCAATATTCAGGAAAGCAAGATGGTAGCTAGAGATATTACTAGTGTTCTCCCTACCAAGAATGCTAGTAGCAATGTAATATGCAAAATACTTAATGGCGGGGAGTTGAATGTTCCTTATCTTGCCCCGCTGAATGGTGCGACAATCATCATCGGTAATCCCTCGATAGAGCTCCAACAAGTCCCGGGGGTTGTCATCAATCCTACTTGCTGTACCTGCAGGGACAATATCCAACGCAAGACAAAAATCCTTCAATTGCATAGTAACAGGATTACCATAGATCCTGAATGCAACCGTTGGCTCATATTGTTTGTTGTTGAACTAGAAACTCTCGACGAAAATTTTTGTGAGCATATAGTATTGCTCCCTTTCATCTCCCATATAGGTGGTTAACCCTGCCCTGTTGACAAGGGTTAAGAAATCCTCCAATATCCCTGCATTCCTTAGAAAATCATAGCATGGGAAAGTCGAAGCATTAGGAGGCCCGTTGTCCTCTTCGGGCGCGAAGCTAGGCGCGATGATGTCCTCATTGTACGACCGCCTAATTTGGGTGGCGGCCCTAGAAGGCCTCCCGGTGCTGGTTGTTCCCTTCTTGAACAATTCTCCAAATTTGAACTTCTTCATTTTCAAGGAGCAAATGTGCCGAATTTCAACAGGAAATCTGAGCTGAGCAAAGAGATCGAGAAATCTGGAGTTCTTGAGCAAAAACGCGAGTGAGAGGAAATTGGTTCGAGTTTTTTCGGGAGAGAGAAGGTGCTGGGAGAAAGAGATGACAAAGTGGGGCAAGGAGGGGCCCACACCACATGGTGGCGCGGCCACCTCCTTTGCCGCGCCGGCCTGTGGTGTGGCACCCTGTGGTGCCCCACAGGTCATCCTCTGGTGCTCCCAGGTGCCTCGTCGAAAAATAGGACCAACGGTGTAATTTTCGCGAATTTTTGAAAACTTTGAAAAATGCACATTTTCTGGGTATTAAGTTTATTATTACTGGCCAGGAAAATTTTTGAAATCTCAAATCAACTAAGAAACTTTGCAAATTAAAAATGCTACAGCAACTAAAGCAAGTGGAGAAAGAAAGAGATGTTGTTTACCTCCTCTATGCATATAAAAGGTATTTGTTAACAAGGTTGATCAAGTCTTGCCACCAAATAAATTTTATATAGCATACACTACAAGAAAAGTTGCCATGGCCGACGAAGTTGAAGTCGCGCCGTGGTTGCTGGTGTACCATGGCCGACGATTTTGGTCCCTCCGTGGTGCATGTCAAAACTTTTTTTTTTCTCGTTTTTGAGGCCACCTAGCCCGACGAAAGCGGCCAAAACGTCGCGTATGGTGGCCCGGGACGTGGTGCATCGCGAATTCTCGGGTTCGCCGGCCGAGTCAACGCAAATCCGCACCTCCGAGGGATGTAGGGCCCAGATGGCAGCCTCTCTGGCATTGTTTTTTTTCTCGATCGCGCCATCTCGTTCAACGTTCTCCGATCGAGCCGTTTACGATGCAGGATCATGGGTCCCGCATGTCATCCTCTATGAACCAAAATTCTTTCTATTCTTGGATTTTTTGACCCCACGATTTCGGCTACTTCCTTTTTCTTTTGATCCCTTGCCGCCTTGGAAACGTTGAGACCGCCGCTAAATGGGACCCGCATGTCATCCTCTATGTGCAATCAACTTTCTTTTCTTGGAGTTTTTTTGGCACCTCAAATTTGGTCACTTGCCTTTTTCTTTCGATCCCTGCCGCCTCTCAAACGGTGATACCGCTTCTTCGCTTAACTGGGACCCGCCATGTCATCCTCTATGTACTATAAAACTTTCTTTTCTTGGAGTTTTTTTTGGCACCTCATATTTGGTCACTTGCCTTTTTCTTTCGATCCCCTGCCGCCTCTCAAACGGTGATACCGCTGCTGCTAAATGGGACCCGCATGTCATCCTCTATGTACTATAAAACTTTATTTTCTTGAATTTTTTTGGCACCTCATATTTGGTCATTTACCTTTTTCTTTCGATCCCCTGCCGCCTCTCAAACGGTGATACCGCTGCTGCTAAATGGGACCCGCATGTCATCCTCTATGTACTATAAAACTTTCTTTTCTTGAATTATTTTTGGCTCCTCATATTTGGTCACTTGCCTTTTTCTTTCGATCTCATGCCACGTTTGAAACGTTGAGGAACCCTCTTGGCTCATGGGACCCGCATGTCATCCTCTATGTGCTATAAAAGTTTCCTTTGTTGGATTTTTTTTCACCCGCTGATTTTGGCTTACCTTTTTCTTTTGATCCCCTCGCCCACTTTGAAACGTCGAGTAAGTCTGGCTCAAGGGACCCGCATGTCATCCTCTATGTACTATAAAACTTTCTTTTCTTGAATTATTTTTGGCTCCTCATATTTGGTCACTTGCCTTTTTCTTTCGATCTCATGCCACGTTTGAAACGTTGAGGAACCTGCTGGCTCATGGGACCCGCATGTCATCCTCTATGTGCTATAAAAGTTTATTTTCTTTAATTTTTTTTTCACCCTCTGATTTTTGGCTATTTCCTTTTTCTTTTGATCCCTGCCGCCTTGGAAACGTTGGGTAAGCTGTGACTCATGGGACCCGCATATCATCCTCTAAGAACAATCAAATTTAATTTTCTTTTGATCTCAAGCCGCATTTGAAACGTTGAGACCGGGCCCTTCGCTAAATGGGACCCGCATGTCATCCTCTACGTACAATAAAGTTTCTTTTCTTGGATTATCTTTGGCTCCCCGATATTTTGTCACTTGCCTTTTTCTTTCGATCTCATGCCGCCTTTGAAACGTTGAGTAAGCTGCGGCTCATGGGTCCCGCATGTCATCCTCTACGAACAATAAAAGTTTCCTTTCTTGGAGTTATTTTTTACCCCTAATTTACGGCTATTTGCCTTTTTCTTTTGATCTCCGCCCCCTCTCGAAACGATGAGGACGCTGTTGGCAGGTCGGTCCCACATGTCATCCTCTATGAACAATAAAAGTTTCCTTTGATGGATTTATTTTGAACCCCTAATTAATTTCTGGATATTTCCCCTGCCGCCTTGGAATCGTTGAGGATGCTGCTGCCTCATGGGTCCCGCATGTCATCCTCTCAGAACGGTAAATGTTTATTTTCTTGGATTTTGTTGACCAAACGATTTTTGGCTTATTTTTTCTTTCGATCACCTGCAGCCTTTAAAATGTTGAGGACGCTGCTGGCTCACGGGTCCCACATGTCAACCTCTATGAACAATAAACGCTGAGGCTGCTGCTGCCTCATGGGTCCCGCATGTCATCCTCTCAGAACGAAAATGTTTCTTTTCTTGGATTTTTTACCAACAGATTTTTGGTTTATTTTTTCTTTCCATCCCCTGCCGCCTTTAAAACGTTGACGACGCTGTTGGCTCATGGGTCCCCGATGTCAGCCTCCCCGTACAAGAAACATATGATATCTTGATTATTTTGCAGACAATAAACAATGTATTGCGCGCTGAGCTATTTCAAACGGATAATTAAATCTTTATTTTTACATAAACAAACTTATATGTTGAATCTCCTTGTTTTTTTGTCTTTGCGAAGCATAGGACTTTCTGTTTTTTAGAAAATTCGGAACTTTCCTGTTTTGGAGTGGGCTGAAATTGTACGAGTAAAAAGGCCTAGCAGATAGTTCGAAGGCGAGATGTCCGGATGCAGCCCAATTGAAATCTTTCTTCTTGGATTTTTTCACCCCCTGATTTCTCGGCTACTTCATTTTTCTTTTGGTACCGTGCCGCCTTGGAAACGTTGAGACCGCTGCTGCAAAATGGGACCCGCATGTCATCCTCTACGTACAATAAAATTTCTTTTCTTGGATTATTTTTGGCTCCTGATATTTGGTCACTTGCCTTTTTCTTTCGATCCCATGCCACGTTTGAAACGTTGAGGAACCTGCTGGCTCATGGGACCCGCATGTCATCCTCTATGTACTATAAAAGTTTCTTTTCTTTGATTTTTTTCACCCTCTGATCTTTGGCTATTTCCTTTTTCTTTTGATCCCCCACGCCTTGGAAACGTTGAGTAAGCCGCTAGCTCATGGGACCCGCATGTCATCCTCTATGTCCATCAACTTTATTTTCTTGGATTTTTTGACCCCTAATTCTGGCTACTTTCTTTTTCTTTTGATCTCAAGCCGCATTTGAAACGTTGGGACCATTCTTGCAAAATGGGACCCGCATGTCATCCTCTATGTAAATAAAGTTTCTTTTCTTGGATTATCTTGGGCTCTGATATTTTGTCACTTGCCTTTTTCTTTCGATCTCATGCCGCCTTTGAAACGTTAAGTAAGGCTGGCTCATGGGCCCCGCATGTCATCCTCTACGAACAATAAAAGTTTCCTTTCTTGGAGTTATTTTTTACCCCTAATTTCTCGGCTATTTGCCTTTTTCTTTTGATCTCCTGCCCCCTTTGAAACGATGAGGACGGTGTTGGTGTCGGTCCCACATGTCATCCTCTATGAACAATAAAACTTTCCTTTGATGGATTTATTTTGAACCCCTAATTAATTTACGGCTATTTCCTTTTTTTTTCTTTGATCCCCTACTTGCTTTGGAAACGTTGAGGATCTGCTTGCCTCATCGGTCCCGCATGTCATCCTCTCGAACGATAAATGTTTTCTTTTCTTGGATTTTTTACCAACTGATATTTGTTTTTTTTTTTATTTTCGATCCCTGCCGCCTTTGAAACGTTGACGACGCTCGCTGGCTCATGGGTCCCCGATGTCGACCTCCCCGTACAAGAAACATGTGATATCTTGATTATTTTGCAAACAATAAACGGTGTATTTCGCTACGAGCTATTGCAAACGGATAAATTAAATCTTTATTTTTACAACTTATATCTTGAATCTCCTTGTTTTTTGTTTTGGCGAAACATAGGACTTTCCTGTTTTTTTTTTTGAGAAAAATCCGAACTTTCATGTTAAGAGTGGGCTGAAATTGTACGAGTCAAAAGGCCCGGAAGGATAGTTCGAAGGCCCGAGATGTCCAGATGCAGCCCAATTGAAATCTTTCTTTTCTTGGATTTTTTCACCCCCGATTTACGGCTACTTCATTTTCTTTTGGTCTGTGCCGCCTTGGAAACGTTGAGACCGCTCTTTGCAAAATGGGACCCGCATGTCATCCTCTATGTACAATAAAGTTTCTTTTCTTGGATTATTTTGGCTCTGATATTTGGTCACTTGCCTTTTTCTTTCGATCTCATGCCACGTTTGAAACGTTGAGGAATCACGACTCATGGGACCCGCATGTCATCCTCTATGTACAATAAAAGTTTGATTTCTTGGATTTTTTTCACCCTCTGATTTTTGGCAATTTCCTTTTTCTTTTGATCCCCTGCCGCCTTTGAAACGTTTAGTAATCTGCTACATCATAGGTCACACATGTCACACTGTATGAACGATAAAGCTTTCCTTTCTTGGAGTTTTTTTGACCCCTAATTTCTCGCTACTTTCATTTTCTTTTGATCTCAAGCCGCATTTGAAACGTTGGGACCATCGCCGCACAATGGGACCCGCATGTCATCCTCTATGTACAATCAAGTTTCTTTTCTTGGATTATTTTTGGCTCCTGATATTTGGTCACTTGCCTTTTTCTTTCGATCTCATGCCGCCCTTGAAAACGTTGAGGAACCTGCTGGCCCATGGGACCCGCATGTCATCCTCTATGTACTACAAAAGTTTCTTTTCTTGGATTTTTTGACCCTCTGATCTTTGGCTATTTCCTTTTTCTTTTCATCCCCTGCCGCCTTGGAAACGTTAGTAAGGCTTGATCGGTGGGACCCGCATGTCATCCTCTATGTACAATCAAGTCTCTTTTCTTGGATTTTTTTTACCCCCTTATTTTTGGTCACTTGCCTTTTTCTTTCGATCTCATGCAGCCTCTGAAACGTTGAGGAAGCTGCTGGCTCATGGGACCCACATGTCATCCTCGATACTATAAAAGTTTCTTTTTTTGGATTTTTTCACCCTCTTATTTTTGGCTGTTTCCTTTTTCTTTTGATCCCTGCGCCTTGGAAACGTTGATTAAGCTGCGACACAAGGCCCGCATGTCATCCTCTATGTACAATCAACTTTTAAGATCTTCGGGCGGAAGAGCTTGTATAAGTGGGACCCATATGTTATCCTCTATGTACAATAAAAGTTTCTTTTTCTTGGATTATTTTTTGCTCCTGGTATTTGGTCTCTTTCCTTTTTCTTTCGATCTCATGCCGCCTCACGAAACGTTGAGTAAGGTGCTTTGGGTCATGGGACCCGCATGTCATCCTCTATGTACAATCAACTTTCTTTTAGGGAGTTTTTTTACCCCTAATTTACGGCTACTCTTTTTCTTTTGATCTCAAGCCGCATTTGAAACGTTGACACCGCTCTTTGCAAAATGGGACCCGCATGTCATCTTTTATGTACAATAAAGTTTCTTTTCTTGGATTATTTTAGGCTCCGATATTTGGTCACTTGTCTTTTTCTTTCGATCTCATGCCCCCTTTGAAACGTTGAGGAAGCTTGCTAGCGCATGGGTCCCTCATGTCATACTCTATGAACAATAAAAGTTTCCTTCCTTGGAGTTATTTTGACCGCTAATTTACGGCTACTTCCTTTTTCTTTTGATCCCACTGCCGCCTTGGAAACATTGAGTAAGCTGCTTGACACAAGGGGCCCGCATGTCATCCTCTATGTACAATCAACTTGCAAGATCTTGGAGCGAAAGAGCTTGTATAAGTGGGACCCATATGTCATCCTCTATGTACAATAAAAGTTTCTTTTCTTGGATTATTTTTTGCTCTGATATTTGGTCACTTTCCTTTTTCTTTCTATCTCATGCCGCCACCGAAACGTTGAGTAAGGTGCCGGCTCATGGGACTGTACAATAAAGTTTCATTTCTTAGATTTTTTTACCCAACGATTTTTGCTAACTTGCCTTTTTCTTTTCGATCATATGCCGCCTTTGAAATTGAGGTCGCCGCTGGCTCATGGGTCCCACATGTCGGCCTCTATGAACAATAAACCTTTCCTTTGTTGGATTTATTTTTACCCTAATTTACGGCTATTTGCCTTTTTCTTTTGATCCCCTGCGGCCTTTGAAACGATGAGGACGCTGCTGGCAGGTCGGTCCCACATGTCATCCTCTATTAAGAATAAAAGTTACCTTTTTGGATTTATTTTTGACCCCTAATTTACGGCTATTTGCCTTTTTCTTCGATCCTGCCGACTTCGAAATGATGAGGATGCGGTGTGAGATCGGTCCCACATGTCGGCCTCTATGAACTATAAATGTTTCCTTTGTAGGATTTATTTTTTACCCCTATTTTCGGGCTACTTGCCTTTTTCTTTGAAACGTTGAGGACGCTACTGTCTCATGGGTCCCACATGGCATCCTCTCTGAACGATAAACCTTTATTTCTTGTTAACGACAGGTTTATCAGTATTATTTTCGCAGACTAATACAAGCACTTTGGCTCCAAGATCTTGCAAGTTGATAGATTAAATCAAGGAATTATTAGGATATGTTTTAAATTTCAAATCCACTTTATGAATTTTTAAAAATACCGTTATCCATGTGGGTATGGAGCGATCAAGGATTTTCATATTGGGCATGAGCAGTTTCAAAAATTGGAACCCTATAATTCAAAATAAATAAAAACAACTTTTATGTACAATCTCCGTGTATTTTTATTTGCCAATCATAGGATCTGTGTTTCATTAGAAAAGGGCCGAAATTGCATGAGCAGAAAGGCCCATTTGTAGTTATTGGGCTTCGACAGCCGGATCAAGTAGACCGATAACAATTACCATGTAGATGTTCCTTGGCAACCCAAAAGTGAAATATTGGGCCCAACAGGGGAAGGTTGAACAGTACTTTTTCTATTGGGAAGGTGGTACATGGGGTTATCCTGACAAAAAAAAATGGAACATGGGTTACTGAAGGTTGCCCATTTGTGCCTAATATGTTTGTCAGCAGGAGCTTTACCTTCCACCGCCGCCGCTCCGCTTCCGCCGCCATGCCTCGTCGCGGGTCGAGCTACCGGTACGGCGGCGTCTCGAGCTCGGGGTACCGCAGCGTCAGCGCGCGCCCCAAATTAAGGTACTTCCTCCTCGGGACGGCACCTACGATAGGCTCGGCTGGCCTTGGGGCATTTACCCCTAGCCTGTTCCATGCTCAAGTTTTTGAAATGTTTCTGGCTCTGTTCAACACTGGATCAAATTTGTCAACATGACCATTCTTATGGAGTAGCAACGAGTTGAATCTCTCAAAACTCTTTAAGTTCTGCAATATAACGACTAATTGGTACTACCTTATACAAAATGATTACATATCCTTATTTTGGAAGCAAGCAATCACACACTTATAGTTTGCTAGTCAGCTGCACGTAACGTTAAAAATCGGCAATTATAATGAATAAACCTGTAATTTTCACTTAAAATGCATTAAGGAGCATCAAATTTGACAAATCAAACCATTTCGTACTGAAAATTGACATGTCTTTCTCATGCAGAAATGTAAAATTATCCATGCATGTGCGTTTATACAGGTTAAGTTTTGCACGTATTAATTTTTGTAACTTTTCTGACTACCTTCAAAGCTCCAATCCTTCTTCATCATCTTTGTTGTACCGCACTGATGCAAGTGAATGCGAGCTGCTCGCCAGACGCGACTTCGTGTCCGATATGTGTACTATGCCTTCTCCATCTAGTGCTAGTTACGCCTCTGTGCTAATTAATTCAGCACAAACCTCTGTCATTGCAAATTTGTGACTCACCTCGACCATTGGAGCCCAATCACAAGAGCGAGCTCAGTCTCAACCAGAGAGGCATGTGTCTCATGGTTAGCTATCTACAACTTGCTGTCTTACTAAAACCATGCCTATCATAGAGATCACCTCGCTGGTGTAGCAATGGCTGCAAGTAGCTGCTAGCATGAGCGAAGGGGATAAGGAAGAAAAGATTAAAAAAATGGGTTGGGGCCAACAAGCAGGAAAGCTATCTACTAGCTTTATGGATGTTTCTGGAATTGGGTAGAAAATAGTAGATGACACTGTAGCAGCGAATCCCAGAGACCAAGGCCGTTGGATGATGTCTAATGAACGGCAGAACAAAATCGGCGAAATTAGCTTGAATTTTGATAATAAATCTTGGGCATTTTCCCTCGAACATGATTTATCAACTTTGGGTAGTCTCTGGACTAGTCTCCCTCGTCCACCAATTATTATCATACTACTGCGGAAAGTTGAGGGCAGTCCCTAGTCCCGAGCACTTCGCCCACTTCCCCTGGCCTCATCCCAGAGATCTCACACCAACCACCTTGATACGTCTCCAACGTATCGATAATTTCTTATGTTCCATGCCACATTATTGATGTTATCTACATGTTTTATGCACACTTTATGTCATATTCGTGCATTTTCTGGAACTAACCTATTAACAAGATGCCGAAGTGCCGATGTCTTGTTTCTGCTGTTTTTGGTTTCAGAAATCCTAGTAACGAAATATTCTCGGAATTGGACGAAATCAAAGCCAGGGGCCTATTTTCTCACGAAGCTTCCAGAAGTCCGAAGGAGAGACGAAGAGGGGCCACGGAGGGGCCACACCATAGGGCGGCGCGGCCCCCCCCTTGGCCGCGCGGCCCTGTGGTGTGGGGCCCCCGTGCCGCCTCTTGACCTACCCTTCCGCCTACAAATAGCCCCCGTGACGAAACCCCCAGTACCGAGAGCCATGATACGGAAAACCTTACTGAGACGCCGCCACCGCCGATCCCATCTCGGGGGATCCAGGAGATCGCCTCCGGCACCCTGCCGGAGAGGGGAATCATCTCCCAGAGGACTCTACACCGCCATGGTCGCCTCCGGAGTGATGAGTGAGTAGTCTACCCCTGGACTATGGGTCCATAGCTGTAGCTAGATGGTTGTCTTCTCCCCATTGTGCTATCATTGTCGGATCTTGTGAGCTGCCTAACATGATCAAGATCATCTATCTGTAATTCTATATGTTGCGTTTGTTGGGATCCGATGAATAGAGAATACTTGTTATGTTGATTATCAAAGTTATATCTACGTGTTGTTTATGATCTTGCATGCTTTCCGTTACTAGTAGATGCTCTGGCCAAGTAGATGCTTGTAACTCCAAGAGGGAGTACTTCTGCTAGATAGTGGGTTCATGCTCGCATTGACACAGGGACGAGTGATGAAAGTTCTAAGGTTGTGTTGTGCTGTTGCCACTAGGGATAAAACATTGATGCTATGTCTAAGGATGTAGTTGTTGATTACATTACGCACCATACTTAATGCAATTGTCTGTTGCTTTGCAACTTAATACTGGGAGGGTTCGGATGATAACTCGAAGGTGGACTTTTTAGGCATAGATGCAGTTGGATGGCGGTCTATGTACTTTGTCGTAATGCCCAATTAAATCTCACTATACTCATCATGATATGTATGTGCATGGTCATGCTCTCTTTATTTGTCAATTGCCCAACTGTAATTTGTTCACCCAACATGCTGTTTATCTTATGGGAGAGACACCTCTAGTGAACTGTGGACCCCGGTCCAATTCTCTTTACTAAAATACAATCTACTGCAATACTTGTTCTACTGTTTTCTGCAAACAATCATCTTCCACACAATACGGTTAATCCTTTGTTACAGCAAGCCGGTGAGATTGACAACCTCACTGTTTCGTTGGGGCAAAGTACTTTGGTTGTGTTGTGCAGGTTCCACGTTGGCGCCGGAATCTGCAGTGTTGCGCCGCACTACATCTCGCCGCCATCAACCTTCAACGTGCTTCTTGACTCCTACTGGTCCGATTAAACCTTGGTTTCTTGCGAGGAAACTTGCCGCTGTGCGCATCACACCTTCCTCTTGGGGTTCCCAACGGACGTGCCAACCACACGCATCAAGCAAATTTCTGGCGCCGTTGCCGGGGAGATCAAGACACGCTGCAAGGGGAGTCTCCACTTCTCAATCTCTTTACTTTGTTTTTGTCTTGCTTAGTTTTATTTACTACTTTGTTTGCTGTACCAAATCAAAATACAAAAAAATTAGTTGCTAGTTTTACTTTATTTGCTATCTTGTTTACTATATCAAAAACACAAAAAAATTAGTTTACTTGCATTTACTTTATCTAGTTTGCTTTATTTACTATTGCTAAAATGGCCAACGCTGAAAATACTAAGTTGTGTGACTTCACAACCACAAATAATAATGATTTCTTATGCACACCTATTGCTCCACCTGCTACTACAGCAGAATTCTTTGAAATTAAACCTGCTTTACTGAATCTTGTTATGCGAGAGCAATTTTCTGGTGTTAGTTCTGATGATGCTGCTGCCCATCTTAATAATTTTGTTGAACTATGTGAAATGCAAAAATATAAAGATGTAGATGGTGATATTATTAAACTAAAATTGTTCCCTTTCTCATTAAGAGGAAGAGCTAAAGATTGGTTGCTATCTCTGCCTAAAAATACTATTGATTCATGGACTAAATGCAAGGATGCTTTTATTGGTAGATATTATCCCCCTGCTAAAATTATATCTTTGAGGAGTAGCATAATGAATTTTAAACAATTAGATACTGAACATGTTGCTCAAGCTTGGGGAAGAATGAAATCTCTTGTTAAAAATTGCCCAACCCATGGACTGACTACTTGGATGATCATCCAAACCTTCTATGCAGGACTAAATTTTTCTTCACGAAATTTATTGGA
The DNA here is from genome assembly GCF_019359855.2 of Lolium perenne. Taxonomy (NCBI): domain Eukaryota; kingdom Viridiplantae; phylum Streptophyta; class Magnoliopsida; order Poales; family Poaceae; genus Lolium; species Lolium perenne. The sequence continues at coordinate 330,502,559 of NC_067245.2, forward strand.
TTCAGCAGCTGGAGGTACTTTTATGTCCATCACTCTTGGTGAAGCAACAAAGCTTCTCGATAATATGATGATCAACTACTCTGAATGGCACACGGAAAGAGCTCCACAAGGTAAGAAGGTAAATTCTGTCGAAGAAACCTCTTCCTTGAGTGATAAGATCGATGCTATTATGTCTATGCTTGTGAATGATAGGACTAATATTGATCCTAATAATGTTCCATTAGCTTCATTGGTTGCACAAGAAGAACATGTTGATGTAAACTTCATTAAAAATAACAATCACAATGATTCTAGGCCATACCCTGCTAATGGTAACTCTTATGGTAGATATGCTTCACCTAATGAAGAAAAGATGCTAGAAATTGAAAGATCCACCAAGAGCTTTATGCAATCACAATATGAGCAAAATAAATTGTTTACTAAAACTATGAATGAGCAATCTACCTTGTTGAAGAATATAGGGAATCAACTTGAAAATCTGAATAGGGAGATCTCGGGGTTGCAAACTAAACTTGCTAATGCTGAAACCCGAATCTCATATATGTCTGCATCACAATCTTCTTTAATTAATAAAATGGCTGCTAAACCTGAGGATTTAGATGATAAAATTACTACTACATCAAATGCCATTCAAGTTAGAATTAATGAGAATATAAGATTAATGGCTGAACTGCGTGCTAGGTGGGATAGAGAAGAAAATGAAAAACTAGCTAAAGAGAAGAATGTAGCTAAAGTTTGGACTATTACCACCACTAGTAATGCTAATGCTACACATGTTGCTGCACCTCCTACTCATACTAATAAAAGAATTGGTGTTAGCAATGTTTCCACTTCTAATGCAAAGCGCGAAAAACTGCCTGAAACTGCTAAAACTCACAAACTGCTGTGATAAAGCTGCTGAAATTTTTTCCAACATTGGGGATGATGATCCCATTGCTTTAGATTATAATGGTTTGAATTTTGATGATTGCCACATCTCTGAAGTTATAAAGTTCTTGCAAAAACTTGCTAAAAGTCCTAATGCTAGTGCTATAAATTTGGCTTTCACACATCATATTACAAATGCTCTCATAAAAGCTAGAGAAGAGAAACTAGATCGTGAAGCCTCTATTCCTAAAAAGCTAGAGGATGGTTGGGAGCCCATCATTAAGATGAAGGTTAAAGATTTTGATTGTAATGCTTTATGTGATCTTGGTGCAAGTATTTCTGTTATGCCTAAGAAAATTTATAATATGCTTGACTTGCCACCACTGAAAAATTGTTATTTGGATGTTAATCTTGCTGATCATTCTACAAAGAAACCTTTGAGTAAAGTTGATAATGTTCGTATTACTGTTAACAATAACCTTGTTCCCGTTGATTTTGTTGTCTTGGATATTGAATGCAATGCATCTTGTCCCATTATATTGGGAAGACCTTTTCTTCGAACTGCTGGTGCTATTATTGATATGAAGGAAGGTAATATAAAATATCAATTTCCTCTCAAGAAAGGTATGGAACACTTCCCTAGAAAGAGAATGAAGTTACCTTTTGATTCTATTATGAGAACAAATTATGATGTTGACACTTCGTCTCTCGATAATACTTGATACACACTTTCTGCGCCTAGCTGAAAGGCGTTAAAGAAAAGCGCTTATGGGAGACAACCCATGTTTTTACCTACAGTACTTTGTTTTTATTTTGTGTCTTGGAAGTTGTTTACTACTGTAGCAACCTCTCCTTATCTTAGTTTTGTGTTTTGTTGTGCCAAGTTAAGCCGTTGATAGAAAAGTAAGTACTAGATTTGGATTACTGCGCAGTTCCAGATTTCTTTGCTGTCACGAATCTGGGCAAAATCCCTCTGTAGGTAACTCAGAAAATTATGCCAATTTACGTGAGTGATCCTCAGATATGTACGAAACTTTCATTCAATTTGAGCATTTTCATTTGAGCAAGTCTGGTGCCATTTTAAAATTCGTCAATACGAACTGTTCTGTTTTGACAGCTTCTGCCTTTTATTTCGCATTGCCTCTTTCGCTATGTTGGATGAATTTCTTTGATCCATTAATGTCCAGTAGCATTATGCAATGTCCAGAAGTGTTAAGAATGATTGTGTCACCTCTGAATATGTCAATTTATATTGCGCACTAACCCTCTAATGAGTTGTTTCGAGTTTGGTGTGGAGGAAGTTTTCAAGGATCAAGAGAGGAGTATGATGCAACATGATCAAGGAGAGTGAAAGCTCTAAGCTTGGGGATGCCCCGGTGGTTCACCCCTGCATATATCAAGAAGACTCAAGCATCTAAGCTTGGGGATGCCCAAGGCATCCCCTTCTTCATCGACAACATTATCAGGTTCCTCCCCTGAAACTATTTTTTTATTCCATCACATCTTATGTGCTTTTTCTTGGAGCGTCGGTTTGTTTTTGTTTTTGTTTTGTTTGAATAAAATGGATCCTAGCATTCACTTTATGGGAGAGAGACACGCTCCGCTGTAGCATATGGACAAGTATGTCCTTGGTTTCTACTCATAGTATTCATGGCGAAGTTTCTCCTTCATTAAATTGTTATATGGTTGGAATTGGAAAATGATACATGTAGTAATTGCTATAAATGTCTTGGGTAATGTGATACTTGGCAATTGTTGTGCTCATGTTTAAGCTCTTGCATCATATGCTTTGCACCCATTAATGAAGAAATACATAGAGCATGCTAAAATTTGGTTTGCATATTTGGTTTCTCTAAGGTCTAGATAATTTCTAGTATTGAGTTTGAACAACAAGGAAGACGGTGTAGAGTCTTATAATGTTTTCAATATGTCTTTTATGTGAGTTTTGCTGCACCGGTTCATCCTTGTGTTTGTTTCAAATAAGCCTTGCTAGCCTAAACCTTGTATCGAGAGGGAATACTTCTCATGCATCCAAAATACTTGAGCCAACCACTATGCCATTTGTGTCCACCATACCTACCTATACTACATGGTATTTTCCGCCATTCCAAAGTAAATTGCTTGAGTGCTACCTTTAAATTTCCATTCTTCACCTTTGCAATATATAGCTCATGGGACAAATAGCTTAAAAACTATTGTGGTATTGAATATGTAATTATGCACTTTATCTCTTATTAAGTTGCTTGTTGTGCGATAACCATGTTTACTGGGGACGCCATCAACTATTCATTGTTGAATATCATGTGTGTTGCTATGCATGTCCGTCTTGTTTGAAGTAAGAGCGATCTACCACCTTATGGTTGGAGCATGCATATGTTAGAGAAGAACATTGGGCCGCTAACTAAAGCCATGATCCATGGTGGAAGTTTCAGTTTTGGACAACAATCCTCAAATCTCAAATGAGAAAATTATTAATTGTTGTTACATGCTTATGCATAAAAGAGGAGTCCATTATCTGTTGTCTATGTTGTCCCGGTATGGATGTCTAAGTTGAAGAATAATCAATAGCGAGAAATCCAATGCGAGCTTTCTCCTTAGACCTTTGTACAGGCGACATAGAGGTACCCCTTTGTGACACTTGGTAAAAACAATGCATTGTGATGATCCGGTAGTCCAAGCTAATTAGGACAAGGTGCGGACACTATTAGTATACTATGCATGAGACTTGCAACTTATAAGATATAATTTACATGATGCATATGCTTTATTACTACCGTTGACAAAATTGTTTCATGTTTTCAAAATCAAAGCTCTAGCACAAATATAGCAATCGATGCTTTTCCTCTTTGAAGGACCATTCTTTTACTTTCAATGTTGAGTCAGTTCACCTATTTCTCTCCACCTCAAGAAGCAAACACTTGTGTGAACTGTGCATTGATTCCTACATACTTGCTTATTGCACTTATTATATTACTCTATGTTGACAATATCCATGAGATATACATGTTACAAGTTGAAAGCAACCGCTGAAACTTAATCTTCTTTTGTGTTGCTTCAATGCTTTTACTTTGAATTATTGCCTTATGAGTTAACTCTTATGCAAGACTTATTGATGCTTGTCTTGAAGTGCTATTCATGAAAAGTCTTTGCTATATGATTCACCTGTTTACTCATGTCATATACATTGTTTTGATCGCTGCATTCACTACATATGCTTTACAAATAGTATGATCAAGATTATGATGGCATGTCACTCCGTAAATTATCTCGTGTTATCGTTTTACCGCTCGGGACGAGCAGAACTAAGCTTGGGGATGCTGATACGTCTCCAACGTATCGATAATTTCTTATGTTCCATGCCACATTATTGATGTTATCTACATGTTTTATGCACACTTTATGTCATATTCGTGCATTTTCTGGAACTAACCTATTAACAAGATGCCGAAGTGCCGATTCTTTGTTTTCTGCTGTTTTTGGTTTCAGAAATCCTAGTAACGAAATATTCTCGGAATTGGACGAAATCAAAGCCAGGGGCCTATTTTCTCACGAAGCTTCCAGAAGTCCGAAGGAGAGACGAAGAGGGGCCACGGAGGGGCCACACCATAGGGCGGCGCGGCCCCCCCCTTGGCCGCGCGGCCCTGTGGTGTGGGGCCCCCGTGCCGCCTCTTGACCTACCCTTCTGCCTACAAATAGCCCCCGTGACGAAACCCCCAGTACCGAGAGCCACGATACGGAAAACCTTACTGAGACGCCACCACCGCCGATCCCATCTCGGGGGATCCAGGAGATCGCCTCCGGCACCCTGCCGGAGAGGGGAATCATCTCCCAGAGGACTCTACACCGCCATGGTCGCCTCCGGAGTGATGAGTGAGTAGTCTACCCCTGGACTATGGGTCCATAGCTGTAGCTAGATGGTTGTCTTCTCCCCATTGTGCTATCATTGTCGGATCTTGTGAGCTGCCTAACATGATCAAGATCATCTATCTGTAATTCTATATGTTGCGTTTGTTGGGATCCGATGAATAGAGAATACTTGTTATGTTGATTATCAAAGTTATATCTACGTGTTGTTTATGATCTTGCATGCTTTCCGTTACTAGTAGATGCTCTGGCCAAGTAGATGCTTGTAACTCCAAGAGGGAGTACTTATGCTCGATAGTGGGTTCATGCCTGCATTGACACAGGACGATGACGAGAAAGTTCTAAGGTTGTGTTGTGCTGTTGCCACTAGGGATAAAACATTGATGCTATGTCTAAGGATGTAGTTGTTGATTACATTACGCACCATACTTAATGCAATTGTCTGTTGCTTTGCAACTTAATACTGGAGGGGGTTCGGATGATAACCTGAAGGTGGACTTTTTAGGCATAGATGCAGTTGGATGGCGGTCTATGTACTTTGTCGTAATGCCCAATTAAATCTCACTATACTCATCATGATATGTATGTGCATGGTCATGCTCTCTTTATTTGTCAATTGCCCAACTGTAATTTGTTCACCCAACATGCTGTTTATCTTATGGGAGAGACACCTCTAGTGAACTGTGGACCCCGGTCCAATTCTCTTTACTGAAATACAATCTACTGCAATACTTGTTCTACTGTTTTCTGCAAACAATCATCTTCCACACAATACGGTTAATCCTTTGTTACAGCAAGCCGGTGAGATTGACAACCTCACTGTTTCGTTGGGGCAAAGTACTTTGGTTGTGTTGTGCAGGTTCCACGTTGGCGCCGGAATCTCTGGTGTTGCGCCGCACTACATCTCGCCGCCATCAACCTTCAACGTGCTTCTTGACTCCTACTGGTCCGATTAAACCTTGGTTTCTTACTGAGGGAAACTTGCCGCTGTGCGCATCACACCTTCCTCTTGGGGTTCCCAACGGACGTGCCAACCACACGCATCACACCTCACCGTCGACTAGCCGCCAGTCTACAGCCCTCCGAAGAATCCCCAATGGCGGCGACGCCCCTACTAGAGCGCTCCTCACGCGAGCGCATCATCGAGTCTGGCCCACATGTCTTCCGTGCCTGCCGTGTGTCGGCAAGCACGACCGACTTCTCCGTCGGCGAGCCGCCGGCCGTGGGCGAGGGCGAGGCATCCCCGTACACTATGACAGTGCACATCTTCTTCTCGAGGACGTACGAGCTCAGGAGGATGGCCGGCCCCCTCCCTGCCCCACTGGATGAGGACGATATCACCACTACACCCTGCGAAGAGGTGGTGCTGGATCTTGGCTTGCCTCCGAGGGAGCTGCGTAGTGGGGGCAATGTCGTGCGAACTATGCGCGAGATTCTTGCCCGTGTATGGCTGCTCAAGAACCTGAACCTCACGGAGGAGGAGTGGGACATCATCATGCCTTACGATGTTATGCACCTGATGTGGCAGCAGGCGTGTCGTCGGCTCGGTGGCCTCCACTTCGACCTCACCCTTAGGGTGGACCACCGGCTCATCGTCAACTTGTCGGCGCTGCAGGACAGTTGGGTCCTAGTTGCGCCGGAGGACGGCCACTGCAGCATATGCATGCTGGGGCTGTCGTGGCGCACAACGGTGCGTCTCCGGGGATGCAAACACCCGTTCCATAGGAAGTGCATCTTCTCCTGGTTTGTAACGAACGCCAGCTGCCCTATCTGCCGCGATAAAGTGCTGACCCATCTTATTTTCGATTTGTAGCATAATATGAATAAAACCCCTGTATGATAGGGATGCCATGCCAACTTGAATCCTATGTCAAGAGAAATTCTATTTGATTGTGGTTATAAGATATTCTGCATTAGTTTGATCAAGTATTATCATTCTATTTTCCTATGGGATATGACCCTATGAATCAAACAGCATGGGATTACTTCCACACAATTAAGTTTGACCAACTTTTAGTAGGACAACAAACATAAATAATTAGTCATCATGGGATTACAATCCAACAGATAATTGTCTTCAGGACTCATACATTTTCCAAATAGAAAAATCAAAACAAATCATGGTTCTTCATCTCACAGCATGATACAGAGACAAGAGTCTAATCATCATCATCATCATCATCATCATCATCATCACCTCCGTCTTCATTCTGGTATTCGTGCATGGTCTCATCCTGCTCATCGTGTCCATTCTCCTCCTGAGATTCACCAGGTAGCTTCAGTTTATCCATCTCTTTGTCGACTATGCTAACCTCAACAGTGAAATCTACTTCTCCATCATGTGCAGGCATACCTGTATCCAACGAGGTTTCATCAATGTCAGCAACTTTAGTTTGCATACAACCAGCGAAATCATCTTGCTGGGCACCAATTATTGGATCTGCATTCTCATCCAAATCATATATGTTCCTTGCCACAAACTTTTGCACATCTCGCCATCCTTTTCTAGATCTGTCTTCCAAGAAAAGTACCTTGGCCGCTTGAGGTACCAAAATATAAGGATCATCCTTGTACCACCGAGCGATGTAGTATTAACTGATATGAAATACCCATCATTTATGGCACCTTTGCCCTTGTTTGGATCTTGGTTGTACCAATAACACTTAAATAGAACCACAGATCGGACAGTAACCTTATCACTATAGAACAACTGAATAACCTCTTCTATGTGACCATAATGGTCAAATGACTCTGATCTCTTCTTTCTGGTTGTCAAGTGATCTCCACTGGTTGTGATGCCACTATTTCGTGTCTTCAAATGTTGTTCACGCTCATAGGAGCTGTAATGGACACCATTGGCATTGCAAGCTGCAGCTACCAACACCCTCTTATCTGGACCACGTGATAGGACAAGGAGATCAGCACTAACAGCGCCTGGATTCTCCGCATGGAGTTTGGAGATCTACGATTACAAAATAGACAAGAGGTCATCTCATGTGAAAACACATAGACAAGTCAGAGTGCAATTGAACATCTTACATATTTCTCAAACCAGTCCTGAAACCCACTCCCACGTGCCGATAGCTTTCCATTCGTTTCCAGGTACACACTGCAAAACATAGCCAAGTCAGCTGAATATATTTCATTTTGATACAAGTTCATAGTATATGCGAGGAACTCGAGTATTTCGTGTGCATAGTACTCACTTAACATATTCATCAGCCTCTGTAGCATTATTCAGCACATACCAAGACAGCTGTTCAAATTCAGACTGCTCTAATGTTTTTCGGTCCTCTTTCCTATTAGCTCAACACCATGATTAAAAACAGATCCTCCAACTTCCAAAATTCTGCGACCCCGGTTGAATCGGGTCTCAATATCAGGAATATATCTTGAGGCAAATGTATATGCTTCAGCGACAATATACGCCACCGCAATGCAAGCCTCCGGTCTAGCTTTGTTCCTAACTGTATTCTTGAAAGTGCACGATCGACGTTCTATAGGGTACATCCATCCATCTTGTACCGGACCTCTTAAAAGTGCCTCATCGGGTAGATGAACAGCCAAATGCACCATCACATCAAAGAAGGTGGAGGATATATCAGCTCTAGCTTGCACAGGATTCTTGCTAAGTCCACCTTAAGACGTTCTACAACAGCTCTGCTTAGAGTTTTACTACATATTTCCCTAAAGAACCTTCCCAACTCTGCAATCACGTTGTACATATTTGGCTTCACTAAATCTTTAATGCCAATAGCTAAAAGCCTTTGCAGCAGGATATGACAATCGTGAGTTTTCAACCCTTGGAGCTTGTTTCCTTCAGCATTGAGACAATTTGCAATGTTGGAAGCAAATCCGAACAGGAACATCACACCTCGGAGGTACTCACAAAATAATCTCCTTTTAGGCATCGGCAATGTGAATTCCGCGCCTCGAAATTTATAATGTTTTTCCTTGCCTTTGTTCACTTTGTCATTACGATCCAGTTGCAAGTGCCTGTTAACATTCAATGTTGCACAATCAATCCTAGCATTTGAGCTATCTTTTGTCTTGGAGGGAATGTTGAGTAATGTGCCGACAATGCTGTCACATATATTCTTCTCCATGTGCATGATATCAATATTATGCCGAAGCTTCTTACCAGCCCAATACGGCAAGTCCCAAAGAGTGGTCCTGCGCTTATAAAATATTCTCGGTCTATCATTTTCCATTTCCTTCCTCTTGGTACATGCTGCTATTTCACCTCCCATCTTCCTTTTGGTAGCTGCTAGACTCAGTTCATTTCCTCTCTTCTTCCTTTTTCTATCTGCTACTACTGCTGCTGCATCTTCTGTATCCTTCTCTGCTGTACCTGCTGTGGTGGCTGGTGGTTTTCCTGGTTTAACATTTCTGACCGCTTCTAGGTGCGCCTCCAACTCGTGACTCTTAAAGTGCTACGGTTTAGTCTTTTTACAGACCTGATCACCAATAAATTGCAATTTTTTTCTATTTTTCCGGAAACTGTGATCTAATGGAAGGAAACGGCGATGGCCCATATAGCATATCTTGTTTATTATCCTCACTGCCAGCTGATCAGTATCACAGTGAACACATGCATTATAACCTGATGTTACTCTGCCTGACATAGTGCCCAAAGCTGGATAATCATGGGTGCAATACATCACAGCAGCACGTAATAGAAAATTTTGTTCTTTAGGTTGACACACATCCCGTGTAGGGACACCCTCCCATAATGTTTGCAAGTCTCTAATAAGAGGCTGCATGAACACATCAAAATCCTTCCCAGGAGATTTGGGACCTGGGATGAGTAAGGCCATCATACGGTTCGCTGATCGACGGTGCATGTCCAGGGAGCCTGGTTGTAAGGTGTAACTAGTGCGGCCACATGCTATACGAGTTGCTCATGTTGCCAAATGGGTTGAATCCATCTGTAGCAAGGCCAAGTCTCAGGTTCCTTGGATCTGCAGCAAAATCTGGATGATCCAGGTCGAATTGCTTCCATTCATCGCCATCAGCAGGATGCCTCAGTAAATCAGGGTCGGGCGTGAGAATCTCTTTGTGCCATCTTGTTTCCCAAGATGTTTGTTCTGAAGCAAACAACCTCTGCAATCTTTGTACAAGTGGAAAGTATCTCAGAACCTTCCAAGGAATCTTTTTCTTACCACCAGCTCCATCATGTTTCCATCTTGATTCCTTACATACTGGACATTCATCGAGGTCATTATACTCCATCCAAAACAGTGCACAGTTATTTTTGCAAAAATCAATCTTCTCATATCCAAGTCCCAGTACCTTGATGTACTGCTTCACCTCATAAAAGGATTTTGGCAGTCCAGCCCCAGGGAGTGCATCGGCTGTATGTCTTCGCAATCGCATTGAACGCTTTATTGGTAATCCCCTGGTATGACTTGTCATGAAGTAATTTCACAATTAATTCGAATCTTGACATAACGAACCAGGGGCCACTAAGCGCTTAGCATCTTCTATCAGGTCATGGAAAAGAGGCTTTTTGTGATAACCATGGGGCTGTTGGCTTGCATATGGATACGAGATCCGTAACAAATTAGCGATAGCCTCATCTGGACGAGATCTTGGTGATAACCATCGAGAATAAAGAGGATCAATAATGTCAGGCTGATCATAGTGTTCACCATGGTTAATCCACCTGATATATGTCTGGTCCATCCCATAAACGAATAAATGATCCGAGACGCATGTTGAGGCTTGGACCCAATATTCAAACATACGCGGCATGGACAAATCACTTCCTTTGTCTTGTCGCCGTCGCAAAATCACTAACGTGCTTCATGAAGTCTTCAATACCACTCACATATGTTGGTGTGTTTCATGAGTGAAATAATATCCAAGTTCTGTCCATCTGTTGAGGAGATAGATGGTCAGAGAAGCGATAAGCTATTTCAACAAACAGGTCACCTACGAATGTAAGCAAACATACCTAAGCAAACAGGTCGAATATAAAACTATAAATGCTACATTATTTGAGCCGATTTCAGCAAACGAACCGAGTGCAAAACTACGGCTACCTAGCGAACAGATTTTTTAGGTCGACCTTTGGGTTTCCCCACTTTGTATTTTTTATTAATAAAAAGAGGGAAATATGTACAAAAGTTGCTGGAGAGCAGCAACTAAAAGGATCATAGATCCCAAACAGCAAAATATATATAAAATGTTCTACCCATGATATGATTTCCTCTTTGCCTTATGAACAAGGAGAGCAATTTCATCCTTGAATCTCTTGTGCCATCTGTAAATGATTGTGGGGGAGGGCGAACAGATCTATCGAAAGCAATACAATAACAACACATTCTTTCTTCTTTTTGCCGTAATTCCGCCGATCTATTAGCGATTGCAAAGAAGCCAAAAGTAATAAGATTACATACAGGTTCATAGACCACCGGGGCCGTGCACGAGAATACGGAGGGCTGAGCAAAACAAGAAATAGAGGCCCTCAACATGATCATTGGCAACTAAAATGATTTTATATATACTACTCACTCCATTTCAATAAACAATGCACCCTTGTTTTTCGTATTTTATCTTCGAAAAATATTAATCTATATCTCTCTATTTAAAAATGATGTTTCAATTTTATGTAGATATACATGTATTTAGATGAGTTTAGTTTTGAGATACATGCAAGTTTTGATGAAGTTGAAACATATTTTTCAGGATGAAGTATATATAAAAAATTGATATAAAACTGGTATCATTAGAAAGTATTTTCCAACACGATTCTAACAATGCTGCTTATGTATTATATGATTGTGATATTGTTGTCCTATTTATTTGGTCAAGGTTCACATTGAAATGTGGTAAAATAAATTAAAAGAAGTGCATCGTGTGAAAAAGCAATCTAAGAATTCAAAAGTGCTAATTGTTAGTCGAAACATGACATCATTGAGACAAAATATTAATATTCATTGGAAGACTAACTGAATTAGCTGCACTCGCGATGAAAGAGAAAGAGAAGATATGGGTAAGAGCAAGTACAATAAGGTACAGTCTTTTTTTGTTTGTTTGGGTTGCTCATCAAGCTTATCGCTCGATACAATAAGGTACAGTCAGCAGGAGTGGTGTTTGGAACATGGGTGCATAGTGGGTGGTATCATAGAGTACTATCATAGATATGCTATATTTATTATAGTGGAGTATTGAAAATGGCATATATAGAAGGGGATATTGAGAATTGAGAGTGGCATAAACACAAATTCAGTTTTTGTAATGGCATAAACACAACTTGTGAATTGAGGAGTGGCATAGAACCAATTAACACTTGTTTCAATAACAGCCATCAAAAGCCAATCGAACGCACGAGAATGGATCCAAAATTTACCATTTTAAGTTTCACGAGAAAATTTTAAACTTAAAATTAAATCTTGCCTAGAAGTTTTTGAAACAAAAATCCAGTAAATCTTATATGTCGGGTTATGCATTCTGGGTTGTTTCATCAGATTCAGCCATATTGTTTATCAATAAACCTCATTTTATGTTTTACAACCAACTTTAAACTTAAAATTCAAACTGTCCAGTAAAAAGAACAACATTCCAGTAAATCTTATATATTTCTTCTGCATTCCGGGAAAGATTGGTCGGATTCAAAAAAAATAGTTTGGGAATAAACATTGTTTTAGTCTGAAAGCGACTTATTGTAGAGTGATTTTTGGTTGGATACATTCATGTGTGTTCGATTGGCTTTGGATGGCATATATTCAACCAAAGTCAATGCTGGGCTTTTGACCTGAACGTCACTGGAGCTGCGTCAAAAGTCCAGCCATGACTTTGTCTCAATAACAGCCATCAAAAGCCGATCGAACGCACAGGAATGGATCCAACCAAAAATCACTCAACCGCTGGAATTTTGACACGAAAGTCGGAAGTTTGTGTCCATACTTGCCCAACAGGTTGCGTATGAATGTAAACCAACATATACTGAGCAAACAGGTCGAATATAAAACTATATAACTAAATGCCACGTTATTTGAGCCGATTTCAGCAAACCAAGCTGAGGTCTATTTTTTAGGCTGGACGGTGGTTTCCTCATTGTGTATTTTTGATTGTAATAAAAAAGAGGGAAAATGTTCTTGGAGAGCAGCAACTAAAAGGATCATAGATCCCAAACGACAAAATCTAGCTAAAAAGGTTATACCCATGATGATAAGCCATGATATGATTTCCTCTTTGCCTTACAAACAAACGATTATGCAGATACGAACGAATTCGAGCAAATAGGTAAAGCGGAAAACAATGTCAAACAAACACATCGAGAGGAAAACAATATCAACCGATCGATTCGAGCAGACTAACGAACTTATAAGGGCTGGGCGACGGCGACTGACTTCGATTGAGCTATAACGAATCGTACTTGCCCAGGCCTGAAGATAGCATGCATACCGTGAGGATCTACCAGCTGACCGCGCCTGCTGGTGCGGCTGGAGAAGAACGGCGCCACCAGCAGTCGCCGGCTGACGCGGCTGATAGACAGCGTGGGGAAGTTTTGGTGCGCGGCCTGGTTCACCGAGGGTGTGTCTAGAGAAGAACAGCGCGCCGAAGGAGGTGTCTAGAGAAGAACAAGGTGGGCTGGGTGCTGAGTTAAAGGCGAGCGTTCGAAATATTGGGCGCGCGTTCGAAAGTTTAGGTGCGCGAGGGAGGTGTCTGCTGAGTTAAAGGCGAGCGTTCGAAATTTCCCCGTCCTCTTCTTTTTTGGGCTAATCTATCTATACCTCTATTCTATCTACATGTTTTTTATTTTTTTTTCTATTCTATACATGAGTTTTTGAATTTGAATTTTTTCACTGTCGGCCTTCCGGCCAATGCTCATTTGAAGTAATTGAAGTCATGTTGATTTGCAGCTTAGAGGTGCTATCTACCGCTCATCATACAAGGACTCTTCAGATCTAACGGCTGTGAATGCACGGATTCGTCACCCATCCTTCCCTTGGACTGACGATGCTGAAAGCCTGAAACACTGGAACCCTCTAGATACTTCGGGATACCTCGCTGCCCCACATTATTAAACAGGCCTTTTCCGACACGGGAAGTCAAAAGTTGGGGGCTCCATGCAGTACATATGAATACTCGCTAGCTGCATGGTCTAGAAGCAGACTAGAGTAAATCATCAATTCGTCAAATCAATTGGTGTATAATTTTTTTTTGAGGAGCTAAGACGCCGGCATGAACCATTTTATCAACTTGAATGCTTACTACATGACATAAGAAGACTATGTACTTTGGTTTTTCATTTTTCTGATTTTTTAAATTTTGTGCCCATTTGAATCTTGGTCAAATCCTAGGTTTGACCAAGATTAAACAAGTTTAAAACATGAAAATGAAAAGGTAATCATGGATCCTTCTTAGTCACTCTAAAATGAAGCTTTTGGGATGTTCTTGAAATTTCCATGTTTGAAACCCAAAACGACTTCTCTTCATGCTTGACTTCATAAGACAGAGTTTAGGGGTTAGGGGGTAGATACATGATTTGTCTAGTTTGCATATGTCTAGACCTTGTTTATCAACTTTAATGCTTACTATATGACATAAGAAGACTATGTGCTTTGGTTTTTCATTTTTCTATTTTTTTTGAATTTTATGCCCATATATTTGAATCTTTGTCAAATCCTAGGTTTGACCAGGATTTAAACAAGCTTAAAACATGAAAATGAAAAGGTAAGCCTGGATCCTTCTTAGTCACTCTAAAATGAAGCTTTTGGGAGGTTCTTGAAATTTCCAAGTTTGAAACCCAAAACCACTTCTATTCATGATTGACTTCATAAGACAGAGTTGAGGGTTAGGGGTAGATATATACATGATTTTCTGGTTTGAATATGTCTAGACCTTGTTTATCAACTTGAATGCTTACTATATGACATAAGAAAACTATGTGCTTTGGTTTTCATTTTTCTGGTTTTTTTATGCCCGTTTGAATCTTTTGGTCAAATCTTAGGTTTGACCAAGAATTGAACAAGTTTAAGACATGAGAATGAAAAGGGGAGCATGCATCCTTCTTAATTAGTCACTCTAAAATGAATTTTGTAAGAGGTTTTTGAAATTTCCGTGTTTGAAACCCAAAACCACTTCTCTTCATGCTGGACTTCATAAGACATAGTTTAGGGGTTAGGGGGTAGATACATGATTTGTCTAGGTTGAATATGTCTAGACCTTGTTTATCAACTTTAATGCTTGCTATATGACATAAGAAGACTATGTGCTTTGGTTTTTCATTTTTCTATTTTTTTGAATTTTATACCCATATATTTGAATCTTTGTGAAATCCTAGTTTTGACCAGGATTTAAACAAGTTTAGAACATGAAAATGAAAAGGTAAGCCTGGATCATCCTTCTTAGTCACACTCTAAAATGAAGCTTTTGGGAGGTTCTTGGAATTCCTATGTTTGAAACCCAAAACCACTTCTCTTCATGATTAACTTCATAAGACAGAGTTTAGGGTTAGGGGTAGATATATACATGATTTTTCTGGTTTGAATATGTCTAGACCTTGTTTATCAACTTGAATGCTTACTATGTGACATAAGTAGACTATGTGCTTTGGTTTTCATTTTTCTATTTTTTATATTTTATACACATATATTTGAATCTTTGTGAAATCCTGGGTTTGACCAGGATTTAAACAAATTTAGTACATGAAAATGAAAAAGGTAAGCTTGGATCCTTCTTAGTCACACTCTAAAATGAAGCTTTTGGGAGGTTCTTGAAACATCCATGTTTGATACCCAAAACCACTTCTCTTCATGATTGACTTCATAAGACAGAGTTTAGGGTTATGTGTAGATATATACATGATTTTCTGGTTTGAATATGTCTAGACCTTGTTTATCAACTTGAATGCTTACTATATGACACAAGAAGACTATATGCTTTTGTTTTTCATTTTTCTGATTTTGTTTTTTGAATTTTATGCCCGTTTGAATCTTTTGGTCAAATCTTAGAGGTTTGACCAAGATTTAAACAAGTTTAAGACATGAAAATGAAAAGGGAAGCTTGCATCCTTCTTAGTCACTCTAAAATGAATTTTTAAGAGGTTTTTGAAATTTCCATGTTTGAAACCCAAAACCACTTCTCTTCATGCTTGACTTCATAATCTGAGTTTAGGGGTTAGGGGGAGATACACGATTTGTCTAGTTTGAATATGTCTAGACCTTGTTTATCAACTTTAATGCTTACTATATGACATAAGAAGACTATGTGCTTTCGTTTTTCATTTTTCTATTTTTTTGTATTTTATACCCATATATTTGAATCTTTGTGAAATCCTAGGTTTGACTAGGATTTAAACAAGTTTAGAACATGAAAGTGAAAAGGTAAGCCTGGATCCTTCTTAGTCACACTCTAAAATGAAGCTTTTGGGAGGTTCTTGAAATTTCCATGTTTGAAACCCAAAACCACTTCTCTTCATAAGACAGAGTTTAGGGTTAGGGGTAGATATATACATGATTTTTCTGGTTTGAATATGTCTAGACCTTGTTTATCAACTTGAATGCTTACTATATGACATAAGAAGACTATATGCTTTTGTTTTTCATTTTTCTGATTTTTTTGAATTTTTTGCCCGTTTGAATCTTTTGGTCAAATCTTAGGTTTGACCAAGATTTAAACAAGTTTAAGACAAGAAAATGAAAAGGGAAGCCTGCATCATATCCTTCTTAGTCACTCTAAAATGAATTTTTAAGAGGTTTTTGAAATTTCCATGTTTGAAACCCAAAACCACTTCTCTTCATGCTTGACTTCATAAGACAGAGTTTAGGGTTAGGGGGTAGATACATGATTTGTATGGTTTGAATATGTCTAGACCTTGTTTATCAACTTGAATGCTTACTATATGACATAAGAAGACTATGTACTTTGGTTTTTCATTTTTATGATTTTTTTTAATTTTCTGCCCATTTGAATCTTTGTCAAATCCTAGGTTTGACCAAGATTTAAAAAAGTTTAAAACATGAAAATGAAAAGGTAAGCCTGGATCCTTCTTACTCACTCTAAAATGAAGCTTTTTGGGATGTTCTTGAAATTTCCATGTTTGAAACCCAAAACGACTTCTACGAACTACGGTTTGTACATACTCTCGGATAATCTGGACCGTACTTTGCACCTATGTTTAATGGATCATATGTGCCCAGAAATGGCTCATATTAGAATAGTAGACTCATATTAGTGTTCTTGACATTACGTAAAATTATCAGATTTTTCGAAGTTTGTTTTTTTGGACAAAATTTTACCAATTTCTAGACGTAACGAGAAAATGTCGGTCTTTTTATGCAAATCTGCACATAAATGGCTCAAATTAAAACAGTATACTCGTTTCGGTGTTTTTGATTTCCTATAAAAAAATAGATTTTCCTGAGAAGTTCTAATTTTTGCGAGAATTTGAAAAATTTGGATTTCTTGTGTGCAGAAACACCCAAAAGTCGCTCCAAATCTGAACACGGGATTATTTTGGTCAATACGAAAGTATAAACTGAAATACGTCTATTTATTGAACCGTTTTCATGTTGTATTGTTGAAAATGACATGGAAGGGGGTATTGAGAATTGAGAGTGGCATAAACACAACTTCAGTTTTTGGAATGGCATAAACACAACTTGTGAACTGAGGAGTGGCATAGAACCAATTAATCCTAGAACCAATTAACCCCACCAAAAATGGGTGATGCATGTCTCCTTCACCAAAACAGCAATACCTGTCGAAACAAGTACATGAACACAAGTACACCACCATAATAATAATACTAGGTGACTCAACGACTCAACATTGACTCGACTCGGACACAACTACTACATTGACACAAGTACTAATATAACTAGTTGATACCCCGCGCTTTGCTGCGGGAACATGCTTAAAAATGCATAACTATTAGGTACAAAATGAACTTGATAATGCAAATGAAATGTAAGAGTTATGGATTTACATTTTAAAATAGAAGAATTAAATGTCAAGAACTTCTCGATGGTATCTTTGTTCGGTGTTGCTAAGGTAGAAGTTGACACTTTGTACACCCAAGCAACATTACCAAGACAATATGCAAGAAAAATCATGGTCCTGGTACTGATCAAGTTTCCTTTAACCTGTTCTATTGTATTATATATCTGGTCAGCCATCGTCCTCGAACTGTTCTTAAAAAAAGGAAGAGACACCCACGTAAGTGTTAGTAGCAATGGGAGCCTGTGTAAGAATGAATTATCAATTGTACTTTTAAAAAATTGTAGTGAACAAAAGTATTGATACCAAATGTCAGCAAAATAGTGGACTGAAAAAGTACTTACAGCCAATAAATCCAACATGAATTGGGGTGACGTTTGCCGGATCGTATGCCTGCATAAAGATTTTCTTTCTTTACAACAGATACATCAACATGATATTTAACGAACCTCTGCTGCCTATCTGCATCCATAAGTTGTGTGCGTTTGAGCCTGCAGTCAGAAGCAGCATATGGCTATGTTTCAATAGTTAGATTAAGAACTGACTGGGTCATGAATTGAATTTGAGGATTGAGGAACATACATGCAAAATCTTGAGATACTAAATCTTGCATGGTGATTCCTTCCCAATTCTCATGCGGAAGAAATCAGCTGGTATTGTAATGAAATACCAAATGATTGCCGGGACACGATTTACGAAAGATATACTTTAAAAAACAATGGTTTGGGGCTTGACAATCATGCATCTCCCTTGCAATCGGCCCAACGAAATCTGAGAAAGTCGTCTGAAAAACTGGCAGAATGTTGAGAAGAGGCAAGGGTTACTCGTCGGTATATATTTGTGATAATCGCCTAGAAGCTAATCTAAATTGCCGGCTGGATGTCAGGAATGGATTGGCTCATGATAAGACCAATCAATTTAAAGGGAGACGATGACTGCTTGGCTGCCTCCATCAGTTCCTTCCTCACGATCTGCTGCCTTTCCATCAGTTTCTTATGTGTTATTATGGTGGAGGATCGGGAAGTGGAGCAGATAGAGAAGACAACGCGGTGGCATGCATCTTGTTGGAGAGGTGACCTGCAGGATACAACTAATTAACGGAGAAGACCAAGGATCGTGCGGCAAAGCGAGATGACATGCTCGGGTTTTTTTTATTGAACTGTAGATAATGTGGGCTTTTAATCTGATTGATGACGTGGAGATTGCATGCTTAGACAAATAGGCAAATGATGTGGCATAGCTGCATGTTGAGAGAAGCCCTTGTAGTGGGGTGCTCCTATTTAGAAATAGAAGATAAAGTCAGAGTACTAGTTTGTTTACATTTCCACGAGGCCAATTTTACGAACAAAATTTCGAAAATTAATCTTCGAAACTCGGAAGCCAGGTGACACGAGCGGTCATCAAGGATTGCAGCTAGTGGTACACGGTGACCTGGTCAAGATCTACCTTGAGCACTGCTTGACGCTTCAGCTCGGAGTTGAGAGCCTTCTCCTGTGACAGCTCGGCCTCTAGTTTGTCCGTCCTAACCGTGAGGTTCAGGATCAGTCCGGCGAGTTTGTCCATGGTCTCCGCCTGGCCGAGGCTCCGCCGCTGGATCTCATTACTCGCAGTGAACGATTTCATGGCGATATCGTCAAGAATGCGAATCCGGATCTTCTCAGTGGCGAGCTCGAGAATAAAGTCTCATGCACTCATCGGCGAGGCGCTTACGTCCGCCGTCTCGACGCAGAAATCGCCCATAACCATTTCTAAAATGGGCCCGATCTCGTAGCGGGGCTTCTATCAGATGGGGATGGAGCACAAAATCAGAAGTGTACCCAGAGAAGTACCAAGAAAGAGAAAATGGGAATCCCAATTTGCACGAATGTCTATACCTCGCTGCTTTGAGAACTTGGCTCCGTGGAAGATGTTTCCGCAGGCAGGAGGGCTGCGGGAAAACTAAGGCCGCCCGACCTGAATATACGATTGAGAGAAGGTAAGAAAAGGAGGGGATGATAAGTTGTGAAAGACATAGAAAGATGCGCAAGAACGGAGGATCGCACGAAGGTGGCGATCGCGGGCTGCGACGCCCTTGAAGACTCTTGCGCAGAAGGCACCTCGACAGCACGACACGGGGGACGGCATTGCTGGGATTCCCTCAGCCGCCGCAGCCGCACGAGCCCTTCTGTGGCGAGACTTGCTCCCGGTCATGGTGGCGAAGTAGTATTCCAAGAGGTAAACAAAGTGGTGAACTGAGGAAGACGGCAAGAGCAAAGGTTAGTCCTTAAATTTGGCCTCCCCGTCTCCTCGGCACCTCGCGAGTAGTAATACTTATCTGGTCAAAGAGCAAACTTCGAGGCAGAGACTTGGTGGGCCATTCATCTCCAACTATACTTCCTCCGATCTTATTATACTACTACATTTATACAAAGTTTCCTATGGATTCAAGGGTACGAAAGCCAAGTTAAATCTTTTACATGACATTATTTTTTCCATGAAGCCAAGTTAACTCATTTATCAATTGGTACATTTTGGAGTGACTAAGAAGGATCCAGGCTTACTTTTTCATTTTCATGTTTTAAACATGTTTAAATCTTGGTCAAACCTATGACTTGACCAAGATTCAAATGGGCATAAAAATTCAAAAAAAAATCAAAAAAAAAGCACGCCGTCTTCCTATGTCATATAGTAAGCATTCAAGGTGATAAACAAGGTCTGGCATATTCAAACCACAAAAATCATGTATCTACCCCCTAACCCTAAACAAGGATCCAGGCTTACCCTTTTCATTTTCATGTTTTAAACTTGTTCAAATCTTGGTCAAACTTAGGATTTGACGAAGATTCAAATGGGCGTAAAAATACTTAGAAAAATCATGTACGTATCTACCCCAAACCCTAAACTCTATCTTACGAAGCCAAGCATGAAGAGAAGTGGTTTTGGGTTTCAAACATGGAAATTTCAAAAACCACCCAAAAGCTTCATTTTAGAGTGACTAAGAAGGATCCATGCTTACCTTTTATTTTCATGTTTTAAACATGTTCAAATGTTGGTCAAACCGTACGTACCTAGGATTTGACCAAGATTCAAATGGGCATAAAAATTCAAAAAAAAAATGAAAAACCAAAGCACATAGCCTAGCTTCTTATATATGCCATATAGTAAGCACTCAAGTTGATAAACAAAGTCTAGACATATTCAAACCAGAAAAATCATGTATCTACCCCTAACCCTAAACTTTGTCTTAATTATGAAGTCAAGCACGAAGAGAAGTCGTTTTGGGTTTCAAACATGGACATTTAAAAAAACCTCCCAAAAGCTTCATTGTGGTGTGACGTACTAAGAAGGATACATGCTTACATTTTCAACAACCCCCCTAAAAGCTTCATTATAGACACTACAAGAAGAACCACCATACAACAATACATACTCTGCAACGCTGTAACTATTTGTTGCAAAACTTTATTGTAGATACAAATGCATGCGTTGCAGGCTACATCTGTTGTCCATTATACTGAGATAGCAAATCCAAAGCAAATATGAGCCCAGCCCACTAAGCACGATTCCTTGCGTTAACTCCCGTCCACCACCCATTCATCGTCTTCGCCAAACCTAGCCGCCTCCCTCCGCTTCCCTGCGACATCTCTCTGCAGTTGCCAAGCAGAGCCTCCCTCACAATCCATTAGTGGTTCTCTCGGGGACACAGCTGGCCTCCTACCATGAGATCTAACTCCAGGAGACACCCGTGCAGCCAAGATGGTTATGGGGTACCGCATGACGTGGATGTTTGTTGAAGATCCGCGGCGGCGAGTCGGAGCACAGGGGGTGCGGCGGCGCAAGTGCAAGACAGAGATTCATGCCCGAGGTGCAATTTCTTTTTTCCCCTGTTCTTTTTCCCTTGGCTTGATCCGTGTTCATGTTTTTTTTGTTTTCTTGAGCCTTGATTAGTCTCACGGCCTAGAGGCAAAGCAGGACACGCAGCAACCCATTCGCCAGTGGCAGGAGAGGCCACACGAAAATCCTCAAGCAGGTGCACATCAGCAACAACAGCCTGCAGCACAGAAGCAGATGACCTGCAGGTACTAATTTCTCCCCTTCTCTCGATTTATATCACATTTAATATTGCTCCATCTCATGCGATGTTCCAAATTAAACTTTTGTTTGCACTGATCGATTTGCTTTTTATGCAGACGTGCTAAAGGTGCTAAGGATATATAGTTACATACTGAATGAGTATAGGTTGAATTCAGGTCGTGCATCTCACAAGGAACACATGCTAGAATTGCTTCTCTTGATTTTAATATCCTTTAAAAGACAAAATGCAAATTGGTGTTCCGGTCCATGTATCTGATCCGAGGGAACCAAAGTAGATATGTCAGATGTATGTGCATTTCTCTGTTAATTCAGTATTAATCCTTTTTGTTATCTCTGGAACATATCAGTATCTTTTTTTTGTTCTCATTTCTTGTGCTAGATTTTCATTTCTATTGTCTTATTTTTTATGGTATCCAACAGTTTACTTCATATTACTTTCTCCTCGCTAAAAATCTGACAGAACAAAAGAGAGAATTGAGAAAGTTCTACGACCACTGCTGACGTGTTATTTACAACAGGGAATTGAATATATTATACTGAAGGTGATCTTTCATTATTCAAACAGAGTATTAGGTACCATTTTAAAATTTTATTTTGGATATAGTTTCAGAGTAAATTTCGTAACAGACTATTTATGTCTTAGTTTAACCGGCCCATGTTGGTACTAAAATATTATGCTTAGCTGCTGATAATTTTTGTGGGTGTCACATGATAAATATAATTGACTTTAACTAGAACTTGTAGTTATTTCCTTCTCATGACCAGCAGGCATTAGTCTTCCCTCGTGTTTACTTGTACAACTCTTCTGATGAGCTTTTTCCTAGCAATAATGTGGTGCACACTTAGTATAGTTCACTATACCCTACACTGTCTTTTGCCACTTCGATACTGAAAACAATTTGTTTGTATTTGCAGGTCTGATACAACAACCTGCCTTGCTATTATTGGATATCATCTATGGAGAAGTTATGAAAATATTGGAACGGATAAATAGGACTTGGTAGATTATCATGTTTGGATGCAAGATTGTAACTGTCTACTCTATACATATAGCACTAGGTAGAACATCATATTTTGATGACAAATTGTAAATTCTCTACTTGTCAGATTTATTTTTGTATGAGCTACTGATTCCAATATTAAACAATTATTTATTTCACACACTGCGTTCATATTCTGAGATTTGCATGATGTGGTATTTCACGTCTGAACTATGTTCTCTGAGAAACTCTACCATCTTCAAGAGCGGTCAAGCTATACTGTCATGCAAATAGTATATTCTGAAATAGAATTGTGAATCCGTGTATTATCTTACCAACGCATACAATGGTTGCTTGAAATCTGTAGCTATTTTTGCAACGCCTTTCCCAACTGGTTACCAACGCACGGATATGCGTTGCATTGTACCTTTGCAACGCCCAAAAACGCAACGCATTTTTATCCGTTGGTATTCTGTCTAGCAACGCCAATATGAACATTTAGATACGCATAATTGCGTTGCTGTAGGGGGGTTCATGTTGTAGTGAGAGTGACTAAGAAGGATCCAGTCTGGCGGGCTTACCTTTTATTTTCTTGTTTTAAACTTGTTCAAATCTCGGTCAAACATAGGATTTGACCAAGATTCAAAATGTGCATCAAAATTCAAAATAAATTATAAAAATTAAAAACCAAATTAAAGCACATAGTGTTCTTATGTCATATAGTAAGCATTAAAGTTGATAAACAAGGTCTAGACACATATTCAAACAAGACAAATCATGTATCTATACCCCTAACCCCTAAACTCTATCTTATGAAGTCAACAACATGAAGAGAAGTGGTTTTGGGTTTCAAACATGGAAAATTCAAAAACCTCCCAAAAGCTTCATTTTAGAGTGACTAATATATATAAGAAGGATCCATGCCTGCTTACCACCTTTTCATTTTCATATTTTAAACTTGTTTAAATCCGTGTCAAATTAAACCAAGGATTTGACCAAAAGATTCAAATGGGCATAAAATTTAAAAAAAATCAGAAAAATGAAAAACAAAAGCATATAGTCTTCTTATGTCATATACTAAGCATTCAAGTTGATAAACAAGGTTTGGACATGCATATTCAAACCTAGGCAAATCATGTATCTATCCCCTAGCCCCTAAACTATATCTTATGAAGTCAAGCATGAAGAGAAGTGGTTTTGGGTTTCAAACATGAAAATTTCAAGAACATCCCAAAAACTTCATTTTAGAGTGACTAAGAAGGATACAGGCTTCCCCTTTTCATTTTCATGTTTTATACTTGTTTAAATCTTGGTCAAACCTAGGATTTGGCAAAGATTCAAATGTGCATCAAAATAAAAAATCAGAAAAATTAAAAACCAAAGCACATAGTTTTCTTATGTCATATAGTTAGCATTAAAATTGATATAAACAAGGTCTAGATATATTCAAACAAGAAAAATCATGTATATGTCTACCCTAACCCTAAACTCTGTATGTCTTATGTAGTCAAGCATGAAGAGAAGTGGTTTTGGGTTTCAAACTTGGAAATTTCAAGAACCCCCCAAAAGCTTCATTTTAGAGTGACTAAAGGATCCAGGCCGGGCTTACCTTTTATTTTCATGTTTTAAAATTGTTCAAATCTTGGTCAAACCGTGCCTAGGATTTGATCAAGATTCAAAAATGGGCATAAAATTTCAAATAAAAATGAAAAACCCAAGCATATAGCCTTCTTATGTCATATAGTAAGCACTCAAGTTGATAAACAAGGTCTAGACATATTCAAACCAGAAAAATCATGTTTCTACCCCTAGCCCTAAACTTTGTCTTATGAAGTCAAGCACGAAGAGAAGTCGTTTTGGATTTCAAACATGGAAATTTCAAAAACCCTTCCCAAAAGCTTCATTTTGGAGTGACTAATTAAGAAGGATACAGGCTTACCTTTTCATTTTCATGTTTTAAACTTGTTTAAATATTGGTTAAGCCTAGGATTTGACCAAGATCAAATGGGCATAAAAATTCAGAAAAAATCAAAAAAATGAAAACCAAAGCACATAGTATTATTATGTCATATAGTAAGCATTCAAGTTGATAAACAAGGTCTAAACAACAAACTAGACAAATCATGTATCTACCCCCTAACCCTAAATTAACTCTGTCTTATGAAGTCAAGCATGAAGAGAAGTGGTTTTGGGTTTCAAACATGGAAATTTCAAAAAACTCCCAAAAGCTTCTCATTTTAGAGTGACTAAGAAGGATTCAGGCTTACCTTTTCATTTTCATGTTTTAAACTTGTTCAAATCTTGGTCAAACTTAGGATTTGACCAAGATTCAAATGGGCATAAAAATTGGGAGGAAGGGTATGAATTACAATTCAAAAAAACAAGGTAACTTAAATACTTGGATGCCCCAAAGATGTGTGGAAGCCCAAAACAATGGCAAAACATGTGCGCACGCTGCATCCAATTCAAGTAGAACACATAGTAGGCATCGATAGTTTGACCTAAATTTGAAATCAAAGAGAAGGTGGTTAGAAAAAATCGAAATTGGCAAAGCAAAGCATGAAATCATAAATTTGTGATGCACTATAGCTATGAAAAGTATCAAACAATGCATACCAAAATGATTTTTTAGAGGAATACTAGTTCAACTTATTTTAATTTTATATTAGTAGCCCAAAATCGAACTAGTAGTTGGATATTTTTGAACATGATCTGTAGTAGTGGGCAAAACCCTAGTTTAACCTATTTAATCATAGATTCGTAGGTCGATTTTTCTACTTTTTTATTATTACTATGCAGCACATGTGTGTTTGCCCGTCGAGTGAAACTCGGAGGAAGAGGGATCACTCGGAAGGAGAGAAGAAGGGAGAGAATTATGGTGTCTCCTTTTTCGTGTGATGATGTTGACTTTTGTGCGGGGTTTGTCAAAGGAGCAGAGCGAGCGAGCGAGCGAGCGAGTCGAGCGAGGCCGAGAATGAGAGAGATTTGTTTTTTTTGTGAGAGGGACAACCGAAGGATCCAGAAGGACCCACATACTTCCGATACGCATCCTGATGCGTCTTCTCTTGACAAAGAAAATGGCTGGGAGTTTGCGTAGCTATTGCACGTGACTTGTGCTCACCGAAGTGTGGGACCTCACGCATGGGCACCACACGTAAGTGACAGACCTGTTGATGTAAAAACTCGGTTGATTATTATACTACTACATTTATACAAAGTTTCCTATGGATTCAAGGGTACGAAAGCCAAGTTAAATCATTTACATGACATTATTTTTTCCATGAAGCCAAGTTAACTCATTTATCAATTGGTACATTTTGGAGTGACTAAGAAGGATCCAGGGCTTACTTTTTCATTTTCATGTTTTAAACATGTTTAAATCTTGGTCAAACCTATGACTTGACCAAGATTCAAATGGGCATAAAAATTCAAAAAAATCAAAAAAAAAGCACGCCGTCTTCCTATGTCATATAGTAAGCATTCAAGGTGATAAACAAGGTCGGCATATTCAAACCACAAAAATCATGTATCTACCCCCTAACCCTAAACAAGGATCCAGGCTTACCCTTTTCATTTTCATGTTTTAAACTTGTTCAAATCTTGGTCAAACTTAGGATTTGACGAAGATTCAAATGGGCGTAAAAATACTTAGAAAAATCATGTACGTATCTACCCCAAACCCTAAACTCTATCTTACGAAGCCAAGCATGAAGAGAAGTGGTTTTGGGTTTCAAACATGGAAATTTCAAAAACCTCCCAAAAGCTTCATTTTAGAGTGACTAAGAAGGATCCATGCTTACCTTTTATTTTCATGTTTTAAACATGTTCAAATCTTGGTCAAACCGTACGTACCTAGGATTTGACCAAGATTCAAATGGGCATACAAATTCAAAAAAAAAAATGAAAAACCAAAGCACATAGCCTAGCTTCTTATATATGCCATATAGTAAGCACTCAAGTTGATAAACAAAGTCTAGACATATTCAAACCAGAAAAATCATGTATCTACCCCTAACCCTAAACTTTGTCTTAATTATGAAGTCAAGCACGAAGAGAAGTCGTTTTGGGTTTCAAACATGGACATTTAAAAAACCCTCCCAAAAGCTTCATTGTGGTGTGACGTACTAAGAAGGATACATGCTTACATTTTCAACAACCCCCCTAAAAGCTTCATTATAGAGTGACTAAGAAGGATCCAGTATGGCGGGCTTACCTTTTATTTTCTTGTTTTAAACTTGTTCAAATCTCGGTCAAACCTAGGATTTGACCAAGATTCAAAATGTGCATCAAAATTCAAAATAAATTATAAAAATTAAAAACCAAATTAAAGCACATAGTGTTCTTATGTCATATAGTAAGCATTAAAGTTGATAAACAAGGTCTAGACACATATTCAAACAAGACAAATCATGTATCTATACCCCTAACCCCTAAACTCTATCTTATGAAGTCAACAACATGAAGAGAAGTGGTTTTGGGTTTCAAACATGGAAAATTCAAAAACCTCCCAAAAGCTTCATTTTAGAGTGACTAATATATATAAGAAGGATCCATGCCTGCTTACCACCTTTTTATTTTCATATTTTAAACTTGTTTAAATCCGTGTCAAATTAAACCAAGGATTTGACCAAAAGATTCAAATGGGCATAAAATTTTAAAAAAATCAGAAAAATGAAAAACAAAAGCATATAGTCTTCTTATGTCATATACTAAGCATTCAAGTTGATAAACAAGGTTTGGACATGCATATTCAAACCTAGGCAAATCATGTATCTATCCCCTAGCCCCTAAACTATATCTTATGAAGTCAAGCATGAAGAGAAGTGGTTTTGGGTTTCAAACATGAAAATTTCAAGAACATCCCAAAAACTTCATTTTAGAGTGACTAAGAAGGATACAGGCTTCCCCTTTTCATTTTCATGTTTTATACTTGTTTAAATCTTGGTCAAACCTAGGATTTGGCAAAGATTGAAATGTGCATCAAAATAAAAAATCAGAAAAATTAAAAACCAAAGCACATAGTTTTCTTATGTCATATAGTTAGCATTAAAATTGATATAAACAAGGTCTAGATATATTCAAACAAGAAAAATCATGTATCTACCCCTAACCCTAAACTCTGTATGTCTTATGTAGTCAAGCATGAAGAGAAGTGGTTTTGGGTTTCAAACTTGGAAATTTCAAGAACATCCCAAAAACTTCATTTTAGAGTGACTAAAGGATCCAGGCCGGGCTTACCTTTTATTTTCATGTTTTAAAATTGTTCAAATCTTGGTCAAACCGTGCCTAGGATTTGATCAAGATTCAAAAATGGGCATAAAATTTCCAAAAAAATGAAAAACCCAAGCATATAGCCTTCTTATGTCATATAGTAAGCACTCAAGTTGATAAACAAGGTCTAGACATATTCAAACCAGAAAAATCATGTTTCTACCCCTAGCCCTAAACTTTGTCTTATGAAGTCAAGCACGAAGAGAAGTCGTTTTGGATTTCAAACATGGAAATTTCAAAAACCCTTCCCAAAAGCTTCATTTTGGAGTGACTAATTAAGAAGGATACAGGCTTACCTTTTCATTTTCATGTTTTAAACTTGTTTAAATATTGGTTAAGCCTAGGATTTGACCAAGATCAAATGGGCATAAAAATTCAGAAAAAATCAAAAAAAATGAAAACCAAAGCACATAGTATTATTATGTCATATAGTAAGCATTCAAGTTGATAAACAAGGTCTAAACAACAAACTAGACAAATCATGTATCAACCCCCTAACCCTAAATTAACTCTGTCTTATGAAGTCAAGCATGAAGAGAAGTGGTTTTGGGTTTCAAACATGGAAATTTCAAAAAACTCCCAAAAGCTTCTCATTTTAGAGTGACTAAGAAGGATTCAGTCTTACCTTTTCATTTTCATGTTTTAAACTTGTTCAAATCTTGGTCAAACTTAGGATTTGACCAAGATTCAAATGGGCATAAAAATTGGGAGGAAGGGTATGAATTATATACAATTCAAAAAAACAAGGTAACTTAAATACTTGGATGCCCCAAAGATGTGTGGAAGCCCAAAACAATGGCAAAACATGTGCGCACGCTGCATCCAATTCAAGTAGAACACATAGTAGGCATCGATAGTTTGACCTAAATTTGAAATCAAAGAGAAGGTGGTTAGAAAAAATCGAAATTGGCAAAGCAAAGCATGAAATCATAAATTTGTGATGCACTATAGCTATGAAAAGTATCAAACAATGCATACCAAAATGATTTTTTAGAGGAATACTAGTTCAACTTATTTTAATTTTATATTAGTAGCCCAAAATCGAACTAGTAGTTGGATATTTTTGAACATGATCTGTAGTAGTGGGCAAAACCCTAGTTTAACCTATTTAATCATAGATTCGTAGGTCGATTTTTCTACTTTTTTATTATTACTATGCAGCACATGTGTGTTTGCCCGTGGAGTGAAACTCGGAGGAAGAGGGATCACTCGGAAGGAGAGAAGAAGGGAGAGAATTATGGTGTCTCCCCTTTTTCGTGTGATGATGTTGACTTTTGTGCAGGGTTTGTCAGTGAGCAGGAGCGAGCGAGCGAGCGAGCGAGCGAGCGAGTCGAGCGAGGCCGAGAATGAGAGAGATTTGTTTTTTTTTGTGAGAGGGACAACCGAAGGATCCAGAAGGACCCACATACTTCCGATACGCATCCTGATGCGTCTTCTCTTGACAAAGAAAATGGCTGGGAGTTTGCGTACCTATTGCACGTGACTTGTGCTCACTGAAGTGTGGGACCTCACGCATGGGCACCACACGTAAGTGACAGACATGTTGATGTAAAAACTCGGTTGATTATTATACTACTACATTTATACAAAGTTTCCTATGGATTCAAGGGTACGAAAGCCAAGTTAAATCATTTACATGACATTATTTTTTCCATGAAGCCAAGTTAACTCATTTATCAATTGGTACATTTTGGAGTGACTAAGAAGGATCCAGGCTTACTTTTTCATTTTCATGTTTTAAACATGTTTAAATCTTGGTCAAACCTATGACTTGACCAAGATTCAAATGGGCATAAAAATTCAAAAAAAAAAAAAAAAAGCACGTCGTCTTCCTATGTCATATAGTAAGCATTCAAGGTGATAAACAAGGTCTGGCATATTCAAACCACAAAAATCATGTATCTACCCCTAACCCTAAACAAGGATCCAGGCTTACCCTTTTCATTTTCATGTTTTAAACTTGTTCAAATCTTGGTCAAACTTAGGATTTGACGAAGATTCAAATGGGCGTAAAAATACTTAGAAAAATCATGTACGTATCTACCCCAAACCCTAAACTCTATCTTACGAAGCCAAGCATGAAGAGAAGTTGTTTTGGGTTTCAAACATGGAAATTTCAAAAACCACCCAAAAGCTTCATTTTAGAGTGACTAAGAAGGATCCATGCTTACCTTTTATTTTCATGTTTTAAACATGTTCAAATGTTGGTCAAACCGTACGTACCTAGGATTTGACCAAGATTCAAATGGGCAGAAAAATTCAAAAAAAAATGAAAAACCAAAGCACATAGCCTAGCTTCTTATATATGCCATATAGTAAGCACTCAAGTTGATAAACAAAGTCTAGACATATTCAAACCAAAAAAATCATGTATCTACCCCTAACCCTAAACTTTGTCTTAATTATGAAGTCAAGCACGAAGAGAAGTCGTTTTGGGTTTCAAACATGGACATTTAAAAAACCCTCCCAAAAGCTTCATTGTGGTGTGACGTACTAAGAAGGATACATGCTTACATTTTCAACAACCCCCCTAAAAGCTTCATTATAGAGTGACTAAGAAGGATCCAGTATGGCGGGCTTACCTTTTATTTTCTTGTTTTAAACTTGTTCAAATCTCGGTCAAACCTAGGATTTGACCAAGATTCAAAATGTGCATCAAAATTCAAAATAAATTATAAAAATTAAAATACAAGTTAAAGCACATAGTGTTCTTATGTCATAAAGTAAGCATTAAAGTTGATAAACAAGGTCTAGACACATATTCAAACAAGACAAATCATGTATCTATACCCCTAACCCCTAAACTCTATCTTATGAAGTCAACAACATGAAGAGAAGTGGTTTTGGGTTTCAAACATGGAAAATTCAAAAACCTCCCAAAAGCTTCATTTTAGAGTGACTAATATATATAAGAAGGATCCATGCCTGCTTACCACCTTTTCATTTTCATATTTTAAACTTGTTTAAATCCGTGTCAAATTAAACCAAGGATTTGACCAAAAGATTCAAATGGGCATAAAATTTAAAAAAATCAGAAAAATGAAAAACAAAAGCATATAGTCTTCTTATGTCATATACTAATATAAGCATTCAAGTTGATAAACAAGGTTTGGACATGCATATTCAAACCTAGGCAAATCATGTATCTATCCCCTAGCCCCTAAACTATATCTTATGAAGTCAAGCATGAAGAGAAGTGGATTTGGGTTTCAAACATGAAAATTTCAAGAACATCCCAAAAACTTCATTTTAGAGTGACTAAGAAGGATACAGGCTTCCCCTTTTCATTTTCATGTTTTATACTTGTTTAAATCTTGGTCAAACCTAGGATTTGGCAAAGATTCAAATGTGCATCAAAATAAAAAATCAGAAAAATTAAAAACCAAAGCACATAGTTTTCTTATGTCATATAGTTAGCATTAAAATTGATATAAACAAGGTCTAGATATATTCAAACAAGAAAAATCATGTATCTACCCCTAACCCTCAACTCGTATGTCTTATGTAGTCAAGCATGAAGAGAAGTGGTTTTGGGTTTCAAACTTGGAAATTTCAAGAACCCCCCAAAAGCTTCATTTTAGAGTGACTAAAGGATCCAGGCCGGGCTTACCTTTTATTTTCATGTTTTAAAATTGTTCAAATCTTGGTCAAACCATGCCTAGGATTTGATCAAGATTCAAAAATGGGCATAAAATTTCCAAAAAAAATGAAAAACCCAAGCATATAGCCTTCTTATGTCATATAGTAAGCACTCAAGTTGATAAACAAGGTCTAGACATATTCAAACCAGAAAAATCATGTTTCTACCCCTAGCCCTAAACTTTGTCTTATGAAGTCAAGCACGAAGAGAAGTCGTTTTGGATTTCAAACATGGAAATTTCAAAAACCCTTCCCAAAAGCTTCATTTTGGAGTGACTAATTAAGAAGGATACAGGCTTACCTTTTCATTTTCATGTTTTAAACTTGTTTAAATATTGGTTAAGCCTAGGATTTGACCAAGATCAAATGGGCATAAAAATTCAGAAAAAATCAAAAAAATGAAAACCAAAGCACATAGTATTATTATGTCATATAGTAAGCATTCAAGTTGATAAACAAGGTCTAAACAACAAACTAGACAAATCATGTATCTACCCCCTAACCCTAAATTAACTCTGTCTTATGAAGTCAAGCATGAAGAGAAGTGGTTTTGGGTTTCAAACATGGAAATTTCAAAAAACTCCCAAAAGCTTCTCATTTTAGAGTGACTAAGAAGGATTCAGGCTTACCTTTTCATTTTCATGTTTTAAACTTGTTCAAATCTTGGTCAAACTTAGGATTTGACCAAGATTCAAATGGGCATAAAATTGGGAGGAAGGGTATGAATTACAATTCAAAAAAACAAGGTAACTTAAATACTTGGATGCCCCAAAGATGTGTGGAAGCCCAAAACAATGGCAAAACATGTGCGCACGCTGCATCCAATTCAAGTAGAACACATAGTAGGCATCGATAGTTTGACCTAAATTTGAAATCAAAGAGAAGGTGGTTAGAAAAAATCGAAATTGGCAAAGCAAAGCATGAAATCATAAATTTGTGATGCACTATAGCTATGAAAAGTATCAAACAATGCATACCAAAATGATTTTTTAGAGGAATACTAGTTCAACTTATTTTAATTTTATATTAGTAGCCCAAAATCGAACTAGTAGTTGGATATTTTTGAACATGATCTGTAGTAGTGGGCAAAACCCTAGTTTAACCTATTTAATCATAGATTCGTAGGTCGATTTTTCTACTTTTTTATTATTACTATGCAGCACATGTGTGTTTGCCCGTCGAGTGAAACTCGGAGGAAGAGGGATCACTCGGAAGGAGAGAAGAAGGGAGAGAATTATGGTGTCTCCCCTTTTTCGTGTGATGATGTTGACTTTTGTGGGGGGTTTGTCGGTGAGCGGGAGCGAGCGAGCGAGCGAGTCGGCGAGGCCGAGAATGAGAGAGATTTGTTTTTTTTTGTGAGAGGGACAACCGAAGGATCCGGAAGGACCCACATACTTCCGATACGCATCTGATGCGTCTTCTCTTGACAAAGAAAATGGCTGGGAGTTTGCGTACCTATTGCACGTGACTTGTGCTCACTGAAGTGTGGGACCTCACGCATGGGCACCACACGTAAGTGACAGACTTTGTTGATGTAAAAACTCGGTTGATTATTATACTACTACATTTATACAAAGTTTCCTATGGATTCAAGGGTACGAAAGCCAAGTTAAATCATTTACATGACATTATTTTTTCCATGAAGCCAAGTTAACTCATTTATCAATTGGTACATTTTGGAGTGACTAAGAAGGATCCAGGCTTACTTTTTCATTTTCATGTTTTAAACATGTTTAAATCTTGGTCAAACCTATGACTTGACCAAGATTCAAATGGGCATAAAAATTCAAAAAAAAATCAAAAAAAAGCACGCCGTCTTCCTATGTCATATAGTAAGCATTCAAGGTGATAAACAAGGTCTGGCATATTCAAACCACAAAAATCATGTATCTACCCCCTAACCCTAAACAAGGATCCAGGCTTACCCTTTTCATTTTCATGTTTTAAACTTGTTCAAATCTTGGTCAAACTTAGGATTTGACGAAGATTCAAATGGGCGTAAAAATACTTAGAAAAATCATGTACGTATCTACCCCAAACCCTAAACTCTATCTTACGAAGCCAAGCATGAAGAGAAGTGGTTTTGGGTTTCAAACATGGAAATTTCAAAAACCACCCAAAAGCTTCATTTTAGACTGACTAAGAAGGATCCATGCTTACCTTTTATTTTCATGTTTTAAACATGTTCAAATGTTAGTCAAACCAAATGCGTACCTAGGATTTGACCAAGATTCAAATGGGCAGAAAAATTCAAAAAAAAATGAAAAACCAAAGCACATAGCCTAGCTTCTTATATATGCCATATAGTAAGCACTCAAGTTGATAAACAAAGTCTAGACATATTCAAACCAGAAAAATCATGTATCTACCCCTAACCCTAAACTTTGTCTTAATTATGAAGTCAAGCACGAAGAGAAGTCGTTTTGGGTTTCAAACATGGACATTTAAAAAACCCTCCCAAAAGCTTCATTGTGGTGTGACATACTAAGAAGGATACATGCTTACATTTTCAACAACCCCCCTAAAAGCTTCATTATAGAGTGACTAAGAAGGATCCAGTATGGCGGGCTTACCTTTTATTTTCTTGTTTTAAACTTGTTCAAATCTCGGTCAAACCTAGGATTTGACCAAGATTCAAAATGTGCATCAAAATTCAAAATAAATTATAAAAATTAAAATACAAGTTAAAGCACATAGTGTTCTTATGTCATAAAGTAAGCATTAAAGTTGATAAACAAGGTCTAGACACATATTCAAACAAGACAAATCATGTATCTATACCCTAACCCCTAAACTCTATCTTATGAAGTCAACAACATGAAGAGAAGTGGTTTTGGGTTTCAAACATGGAAAATTCAAAAACCTCCCAAAAGCTTCATTTTAGAGTGACTAATATATATAAGAAGGATCCATGCCTGCTTACCACCTTTTCATTTTCATATTTTAAATTTTTTAAATCCGTGTCAAATTAAACCAAGGATTTGACCAAAAGATTCAAATGGGCATAAAATTTAAAAAAAATCAGAAAAATGAAAAACAAAAGCATATAGTCTTCTTATGTCATATACTAATATAAGCATTCAAGTTGATAAACAAGGTTTGGACATGCATATTCAAACCTAGGCAAATCATGTATCTATCCCCTAGCCCCTAAACTATATCTTATGAAGTCAAGCATGAAGAGAAGTGGATTTGGGTTTCAAACATGAAAATTTCAAGAACATCCCAAAAACTTCATTTTAGAGTGACTAAGAAGGATACAGGCTTCCCCTTTTCATTTTCATGTTTTATACTTGTTTAAATCTTGGTCAAACCTAGGATTTGGCAAAGATTCAAATGTGCATCAAAATAAAAAAATCAGAAAAATTAAAAACCAAAGCACATAGTTTTCTTATGTCATATAGTTAGCATTAAAATTGATATAAACAAGGTCTAGATATATTCAAACAAGAAAAATCATGTATCTACCCCTAACCCTAAACTCTGTATGTCTTATGTAGTCAAGCATGAAGAGAAGTGGTTTTGGGTTTCAAACTTGGAAATTTCAAGAACCCCCCAAAGCTTCATTTTAGAGTGACTAAAGGATCCAGGCCGGGCTTACCTTTTATTTTCATGTTTTAAAATTGTTCAAATCTTGGTCAAACCATGCCTAGGATTTGATCAAGATTCAAAAATGGGCATAAAATTTCCAAAAAAAAATGAAAAACCCAAGCATATAGCCTTCTTATGTCATATAGTAAGCACTCAAGTTGATAAACAAGGTCTAGACATATTCAAACCAGAAAAATCATGTTTCTACCCCTAGCCCTAAACTTTGTCTTATGAAGTCAAGCACGAAGAGAAGTCGTTTTGGATTTCAAACATGGAAATTTCAAAAACCCTTCCCAAAAGCTTCATTTTGGAGTGACTAATTAAGAAGGATACAGGCTTACCTTTTCATTTTCATGTTTTAAACTTGTTTAAATATTGGTTAAGCCTAGGATTTGACCAAGATCAAATGGGCATAAAAATTCAGAAAAAATCAAAAAAAAATGAAAACCAAAGCACATAGTATTATTATGTCATATAGTAAGCATTCAAGTTGATAAACAAGGTCTAAACAACAAACTAGACAAATCATGTATCTACCCCCTAACCCTAAATTAACTCTGTCTTATGAAGTCAAGCATGAAGAGAAGTGGTTTTGGGTTTCAAACATGGAAATTTCAAAAAACTCCCAAAAGCTTCTCATTTTAGAGTGACTAAGAAGGATTCAGGCTTACCTTTTCATTTTCATGTTTTAAACTTGTTCAAATCTTGGTCAAACTTAGGATTTGACCAAGATTCAAATGGGCATAAAATTGGGAGGAAGGGTATGAATTACAATTCAAAAAAACAAGGTAACTTAAATACTTGGATGCCCCAAAGATGTGTGGAAGCCCAAAACAATGGCAAAACATGTGCGCACGCTGCATCCAATTCAAGTAGAACACATAGTAGGCATCGATAGTTTGACCTAAATTTGAAATCAAAGAGAAGGTGGTTAGAAAAAATCGAAATTGGCAAAGCAAAGCATGAAATCATAAATTTGTGATGCACTATAGCTATGAAAAGTATCAAACAATGCATACCAAAATGATTTTTTAGAGGAATACTAGTTCAACTTATTTTAATTTTATATTAGTAGCCCAAAATCGAACTAGTAGTTGGATATTTTTGAACATGATCTGTAGTAGTGGGCAAAACCCTAGTTTAACCTATTTAATCATAGATTCGTAGGTCGATTTTTCTACTTTTTTATTATTACTATGCAGCACATGTGTGTTTGCCCGTCGAGTGAAACTCGGAGGAAGAGGGATCACTCGGAAGGAGAGAAGAAGGGAGAGAATTATGGTGTCTCCCCTTTTTCGTGTGATGATGTTGACTTTTGTGCAGGGTTTGTCAGTGAGCAGGAGCGAGCGAGCGAGCGAGCGAGTCGAGCGAGGCCGAGAATGAGAGAGATTTGTTTTTTTTTTTTTGTGAGAGGGACAACCGAAGGATCCAGAAGGACCCACATACTTCCGATACGCATCCTGATGCGTCTTCTCTTGACAAAGAAAATGGCTGGGAGTTTGCGTACCTATTGCACGTGACTTGTGCTCACTGAAGTGTGGGACCTCACGCATGGGCACCACACGTAAGTGACAGACCTGTTGATGTAAAAACTCGGTTGATTATTATACTACTACATTTATACAAAGTTTCCTATGGATTCAAGGGTACGAAAGCCAAGTTAAATCATTTACATGACATTATTTTTTCCATGAAGCCAAGTTAACTCATTTATCAATTGGTACATTTTGGAGTGACTAAGAAGGATCCAGGCTTACTTTTTCATTTTCATGTTTTAAACATGTTTAAATCTTGGTCAAACCTATGACTTGACCAAGATTCAAATGGGCATAAAAATTCAAAAAAAAATCAAAAAAAAGCACGCCGTCTTCCTATGTCATATAGTAAGCATTCAAGGTGATAAACAAGGTCTGGCATATTCAAACCACAAAAATCATGTATCTACCCCCTAACCCTAAACAAGGATCCAGGCTTACCCTTTTCATTTTCATGTTTTAAACTTGTTCAAATCTTGGTCAAACTTAGGATTTGACGAAGATTCAAATGGGCGTAAAAATACTTAGAAAAATCATGTACGTATCTACCCCAAACCCTAAACTCTATCTTACGAAGCCAAGCATGAAGAGAAGTGGTTTTGGGTTTCAAACATGGAAATTTCAAAAACCACCCAAAAGCTTCATTTTAGACTGACTAAGAAGGATCCATGCTTACCTTTTATTTTCATGTTTTAAACATGTTCAAATGTTGGTCAAACCGTACGTACCTAGGATTTGACCAAGATTCAAATGGGCAGAAAAATTCAAAAAAAAATGAAAAACCAAAGCACATAGCCTAGCTTCTTATATATGCCATATAGTAAGCACTCAAGTTGATAAACAAAGTCTAGACATATTCAAACCAGAAAAATCATGTATCTACCCCTAACCCTAAACTTTGTCTTAATTATGAAGTCAAGCACGAAGAGAAGTCGTTTTGGGTTTCAAACATGGACATTTAAAAAACCCTCCCAAAAGCTTCATTGTGGTGTGACATACTAAGAAGGATACATGCTTACATTTTCAACAACCCCCCTAAAAGCTTCATTATAGAGTGACTAAGAAGGATCCAGTATGGCGGGCTTACCTTTTATTTTCTTGTTTTAAACTTGTTCAAATCTCGGTCAAACCTAGGATTTGACCAAGATTCAAAATGTGCATCAAAATTCAAAATAAATTATAAAAATTAAAATACAAGTTAAAGCACATAGTGTTCTTATGTCATAAAGTAAGCATTAAAGTTGATAAACAAGGTCTAGACACATATTCAAACAAGACAAATCATGTATCTATACCCCTAACCCCTAAACTCTATCTTATGAAGTCAACAACATGAAGAGAAGTGGTTTTGGGTTTCAAACATGGAAAATTCAAAAACCTCCCAAAAGCTTCATTTTAGAGTGACTAATATATATAAGAAGGATCCATGCCTGCTTACCACCTTTTCATTTTCATATTTTAAATTTTTTAAATCCGTGTCAAATTAAACCAAGGATTTGACCAAAAGATTCAAATGGGCATAAAATTTAAAAAAAATCAGAAAAATGAAAAACAAAAGCATATAGTCTTCTTATGTCATATACTAATATAAGCATTCAAGTTGATAAACAAGGTTTGGACATGCATATTCAAACCTAGGCAAATCATGTATCTATCCCCTAGCCCCTAAACTATATCTTATGAAGTCAAGCATGAAGAGAAGTGGATTTGGGTTTCAAACATGAAAATTTCAAGAACATCCCAAAAACTTCATTTTAGAGTGACTAAGAAGGATACAGGCTTCCCCTTTTCATTTTCATGTTTTATACTTGTTTAAATCTTGGTCAAACCTAGGATTTGGCAAAGATTCAAATGTGCATCAAAATAAAAAATCAGAAAAATTAAAAACCAAAGCACATAGTTTTCTTATGTCATATAGTTAGCATTAAAATTGATATAAACAAGGTCTAGATATATTCAAACAAGAAAAATCATGTATCTACCCCTAACCCTAAACTCTGTATGTCTTATGTAGTCAAGCATGAAGAGAAGTGGTTTTGGGTTTCAAACTTGGAAATTTCAAGAACCCCCCAAAAGCTTCATTTTAGAGTGACTAAAGGATCCAGGCCGGGCTTACCTTTTATTTTCATGTTTTAAAATTGTTCAAATCTTGGTCAAACCATGCCTAGGATTTGATCAAGATTCAAAAATGGGCATAAAATTTCCAAAAAAAAAATGAAAAACCCAAGCATATAGCCTTCTTATGTCATATAGTAAGCACTCAAGTTGATAAACAAGGTCTAGACATATTCAAACCA
The DNA here is from genome assembly GCF_019359855.2 of Lolium perenne. Classification (NCBI taxonomy): domain Eukaryota; kingdom Viridiplantae; phylum Streptophyta; class Magnoliopsida; order Poales; family Poaceae; genus Lolium; species Lolium perenne. The sequence goes on from NC_067245.2 coordinate 330,541,628, forward strand.
GAAAAATCATGTTTCTACCCCTAGCCCTAAACTTTGTCTTATGAAGTCAAGCACGAAGAGAAGTCGTTTTGGATTTCAAACATGGAAATTTCAAAAACCCTTCCCAAAAGCTTCATTTTGGAGTGACTAATTAAGAAGGATACAGGCTTACCTTTTCATTTTCATGTTTTAAACTTGTTTAAATATTGGTTAAGCCTAGGATTTGACCAAGATCAAATGGGCATAAAAATTCAGAAAAAATCAAAAAAAAATGAAAACCAAAGCACATAGTATTATTATGTCATATAGTAAGCATTCAAGTTGATAAACAAGGTCTAAACAACAAACTAGACAAATCATGTATCTACCCCCTAACCCTAAATTAACTCTGTCTTATGAAGTCAAGCATGAAGAGAAGTGGTTTTGGGTTTCAAACATGGAAATTTCAAAAAACTCCCAAAAGCTTCTCATTTTAGAGTGACTAAGAAGGATTCAGGCTTACCTTTTCATTTTCATGTTTTAAACTTGTTCAAATCTTGGTCAAACTTAGGATTTGACCAAGATTCAAATGGGCATAAAATTGGGAGGAAGGGTATGAATTACAATTCAAAAAAACAAGGTAACTTAAATACTTGGATGCCCCAAAGATGTGTGGAAGCCCAAAACAATGGCAAAACATGTGCGCACGCTGCATCCAATTCAAGTAGAACACATAGTAGGCATCGATAGTTTGACCTAAATTTGAAATCAAAGAGAAGGTGGTTAGAAAAAATCGAAATTGGCAAAGCAAAGCATGAAATCATAAATTTGTGATGCACTATAGCTATGAAAAGTATCAAACAATGCATACCAAAATGATTTTTTAGAGGAATACTAGTTCAACTTATTTTAATTTTATATTAGTAGCCCAAAATCGAACTAGTAGTTGGATATTTTTGAACATGATCTGTAGTAGTGGGCAAAACCCTAGTTTAACCTATTTAATCATAGATTCGTAGGTCGATTTTTCTACTTTTTTATTATTACTATGCAGCACATGTGTGTTTGCCCGTCGAGTGAAACTCGGAGGAAGAGGGATCACTCGGAAGGAGAGAAGAAGGGAGAGAATTATGGTGTCTCCCTTTTTCGTGTGATGATGTTGACTTTTGTGCGGGGTTTGTCGGTGAGCGAGCGAGCGAGCGAGCGAGCGAGTCGAGCGAGGCCGAGAATGAGAGAGATTTTTTTTTTGTGAGAGGGACAACCGAAGGATCCAGAAGGACCCACATACTTCCGATACGCATCCTGATGCGTCTTCTCTTGACAAAGAAAATGGCTGGGAGTTTGCGTACCTATTGCACGTGACTTGTGCTCACTGAAGTGTGGGACCTCACGCATGGGCACCACACGTAAGTGACAGACCTGTTGATGTAAAAACTCGGTTGATTATTATACTACTACATTTATACAAAGTTTCCTATGGATTCAAGGGTACGAAAGCCAAGTTAAATCATTTACATGACATTATTTTTTCCATGAAGCCAAGTTAACTCATTTATCAATTGGTACATTTTGGAGTGACTAAGAAGGATCCAGGCTTACTTTTTCATTTTCATGTTTTAAACATGTTTAAATCTTGGTAAAACCTATGACTTGACCAAGATTCAAATGGGCATAAAAATTCAAAAAAAAATCAAAAAAAAAGCACGCCGTCTTCCTATGTCATATAGTAAGCATTCAAGGTGATAAACAAGGTCTGGCATATTCAAACCACAAAAATCATGTATCTACCCCCTAACCCTAAACAAGGATCCAGGCTTACCCTTTTCATTTTCATGTTTTAAACTTGTTCAAATCTTGGTCAAACTTAGGATTTGACGAAGATTCAAATGGGCGTAAAAATACTTAGAAAAATCATGTACGTATCTACCCCAAACCCTAAACTCTATCTTACGAAGCCAAGCATGAAGAGAAGTGGTTTTGGGTTTCAAACATGGAAATTTCAAAAACCACCCAAAAGCTTCATTTTAGACTGACTAAGAAGGATCCATGCTTACCTTTTATTTTCATGTTTTAAACATGTTCAAATGTTGGTCAAACCGTACGTACCTAGGATTTGACCAAGATTCAAATGGGCAGAAAAATTCAAAAAAAAATGAAAAACCAAAGCACATAGCCTAGCTTCTTATATATGCCATATAGTAAGCACTCAAGTTGATAAACAAAGTCTAGACATATTCAAACCAGAAAAATCATGTATCTACCCCTAACCCTAAACTTTGTCTTAATTATGAAGTCAAGCACGAAGAGAAGTCGTTTTGGGTTTCAAACATGGACATTTAAAAAACCCTCCCAAAAGCTTCATTGTGGTGTGACGTACTAAGAAGGATACATGCTTACATTTTCAACAACCCCCCTAAAAGCTTCATTATAGAGTGACGAAGAAGGATCCAGTATGGCGGGCTTACCTTTTATTTTCTTGTTTTAAACTTGTTCAAATCTCGGTCAAACCTAGGATTTGACCAAGATTCAAAATGTGCATCAAAATTCAAAATAAATTATAAAAATTAAAAACCAAGTTAAAGCACATAGTGTTCTTATGTCATATAGTAAGCATTAAAGTTGATAAACAAGGTCTAGACACATATTCAAACAAGACAAATCATGTATCTATACCCCTAACCCCTAAACTCTATCTTATGAAGTCAACAACATGAAGAGAAGTGGTTTTGGGTTTCAAACATGGAAAATTCAAAAACCTCCCAAAAGCTTCATTTTAGAGTGACTAATATATATAAGAAGGATCCATGCCTGCTTACCACCTTTTCATTTTCATATTTTAAACTTGTTTAAATCCGTGTCAAATTAAACCAAGGATTTGACCAAAAGATTCAAATGGGCATAAAATTTAAAAAAAATCAGAAAAATAAAAAACAAAAGCATATAGTCTTCTTATGTCATATACTAAGCATTCAAGTTGATAAACAAGGTTTGGACATGCATATTCAAACCTAGACAAATCATGTATCTATCCCCTAGCCCCTAAACTATATCTTATGAAGTCAAGCATGAAGAGAAGTGGTTTTCGGTTTCAAACATGAAAATTTCAAGAACATCCCAAAAACTTCATTTTAGAGTGACTAAGAAGGATACAGGCTTCCCCTTTTCATTTTCATGTTTTATACTTGTTTAAATCTTGGTCAAACCTAGGATTTGGCAAAGATTCAAATGTGCATCAAAATAAAAAATCAGAAAAATTAAAAACCAAAGCACATAGTTTTCTTATGTCATATAGTTAGCATTAAAATTGATATAAACAAGGTCTAGATATATTCAAACAAGAAAAATCATGTATCTACCCCTAACCCTAAACTCTGTATGTCTTATGTAGTCAAGCATGAAGAGAAGTGGTTTTGGGTTTCAAACTTGGAAATTTCAAGAACCCCCCAAAAGCTTCATTTTAGAGTGACTAAAGGATCCAGGCCGGGCTTACCTTTTATTTTCATGTTTTAAAATTGTTCAAATCTTGGTCAAACCGTGCCTAGGATTTGATCAAGATTCAAAAATGGGCATAAAATTTCCAAAAAAAATGAAAAACCCAAGCATATAGCCTTCTTATGTCATATAGTAAGCACTCAAGTTGATAAACAAGGTCTAGACATATTCAAACCAGAAAAATCATGTTTCTACCCCTAGCCCTAAACTTTGTCTTATGAAGTCAAGCACGAAGAGAAGTCGTTTTGGATTTCAAACATGGAAATTTCAAAAACCCTTCCCAAAAGCTTCATTTTGGAGTGACTAATTAAGAAGGATACAGGCTTACCTTTTCATTTTCATGTTTTAAACTTGTTTAAATATTGGTTAAGCCTAGGATTTGACCAAGATCAAATGGGCATAAAAATTTAGAAAAAATAAAAAAAAAATGAAAACCAAAGCACATAGTATTATTATGTCATATAGTAAGCATTCAAGTTGATAAACAAGGTCTAAACAACAAACTAGACAAATCATGTATCTACCCCCTAACCCTAAATTAACTCTGTCTTATGAAGTCAAGCATGAAGAGAAGTGGTTTTGGGTTTCAAACATGGAAATTTCAAAAAACTCCCAAAAGCTTCTCATTTTAGAGTGACTAAGAAGGATTCAGGCTTACCTTTTCATTTTCATGTTTTAAACTTGTTCAAATCTTGGTCAAACTTAGGATTTGACCAAGATTCAAATGGGCATAAAAATTGGGAGGAAGGGTATGAATTACAATTCAAAAAAACAAGGTAACTTAAATACTTGGATGCCCCAAAGATGTGTGGAAGCCCAAAACAATGGCAAAACATGTGCGCACGCTGCATCCAATTCAAGTAGAACACATAGTAGGCATCGATAGTTTGACCTAAATTTGAAATCAAAGAGAAGGTGGTTAGAAAAAATCGAAATTGGTAAAGCAAAGCATGAAATCATAAATTTGTGATGCACTATAGCTATGAAAAGTATCAAACAATGCATACCAAAATGATTTTTTAGAGGAATACTAGTTCAACTTATTTTAATTTTATATTAGTAGCCCAAAATCGAACTAGTAGTTGGATATTTTTGAACATGATCTGTAGTAGTGGGCAAAACCCTAGTTTAACCTATTTAATCATAGATTCGTAGGTCGATTTTTCTACTTTTTTATTATTACTATGCAGCACATGTGTGTTTGCCCGTCGAGTGAAACTCGGAGGAAGAGGGATCACTCGGAAGGAGAGAAGAAGGGAGAGAATTATGGTGTCTCCCCTTTTTCGTGTGATGATGTTGACTTTTGTGCAGGGTTTGTCAGTGAGCAGGAGCGAGCGAGCGAGCGAGCGAGTCGAGCGAGGCCGAGAATGAGAGAGATTTGTTTTTTTTTGTGAGAGGGACAACCGAAGGATCCCGGAAGGACCCACATACTTCCGATACGCATCTGATGCGTCTTCTCTTGACAAAGAAAATGGCTGGGAGTTTGCGTACCTATTGCACGTGACTTGTGCTCATCGAAGTGTGGGACCTCACGCATGGGCACCACACGTAAGTGACAGACCTATTGATGTAAAAACTCGGTTGATTATTATACTACTACATTTATACAAAGTTTCCTATGGATTCAAGGGTACGAAAGCCAAGTTAAATCATTTACATGACATTATTTTTTCCATGAAGCCAAGTTAACTCATTTATCAATTGGTACATTTTGGAGTGACTAAGAAGGATCCAGGCTTACTTTTTCATTTTCATGTTTTAAACATGTTTAAATCTTGGTCAAACCTATGACTTGACCAAGATTCAAATGGGCATAAAAATTAAAAAAAAAAAAAGCACGCCGTCTTCCTATGTCATATAGTAAGCATTCAAGGTGATAAACAAGGTCTGGCATATTCAAACCATAAAAATCATGTATCTACCCCTAACCCTAAACAAGGATCCAGGCTTACCCTTTTCATTTTCATGTTTTAAACTTGTTCAAATCTTGGTCAAACTTAGGATTTGACGAAGATTCAAATGGGCGTAAAAATACTTAGAAAAATCATGTACGTATCTACCCCAAACCCTAAACTCTATCTTACGAAGCCAAGCATGAAGAGAAGTGGTTTTGGGTTTCAAACATGGAAATTTCAAAAACCTCCCAAAAGCTTCATTTTAGAGTGACTAAGAAGGATCCATGCTTACCTTTTATTTTCATGTTTTAAACATGTTCAAATCTTGGTCAAACCGTACGTACCTAGGATTTGACCAAGATTCAAATGGGCATAAAAATTCAAAAAAAATGAAAAACCAAAGCACATAGCCTAGCTTCTTATATATGCCATATAGTAAGCACTCAAGTTGATAAACAAAGTCTAGACATATTCAAACCAGAAAAATCATGTATCTACCCTAACCCTAAACTTTGTCTTAATTATGAAGTCAAGCACGAAGAGAAGTCGTTTTGGGTTTCAAACATGGACATTTAAAAAACCCTCCCAAAAGCTTCATTGTGGTGTGACGTACTAAGAAGGATACATGCTTACATTTTCAACAACCCCGCTTAAAGCTTCATAATAGAGTGACTAAGAAGGATCCGATCTGGCGGGCTTACCTTTTATTTTCTTGTTTTAAACTTGTTCAAATCTCGGTCAAACCTAGGATTTGACCAAGATTCAAAATGTGCATCAAAATTCAAAATAAATTATAAAAATTAAAAACCAAATTAAAGCACATAGTGTTCTTATGTCATATAGTAAGCATTAAAGTTGATAAACGAGGTCTATAATCATATTCAAACAAGACAAATCATGTATCTATACCCTAACCCCTAAACTCTATCTTATGAAGTCAACAACATGAAGAGAAGTGGTTTTGGGTTTCAAACATGGAAAATTCAAAAACCCCCCAAAAGCTTCATTTTAGAGTGACTAATATATATAAGAAGGATCCATGCACTGCTTACCACCTTTTCATCTTCATATTTTAAACTTGATTAAATCCGTGTCAAATTAAACCAAGGATTTGACCAAAAGATTCAAATGGGCATAAAATTTAAAAAAATCAGAAAAATGAAAAACAAAAGCATATAGTCTTCTTATGTCATATACTAAGCATTCAAGTTGATAAACAAGGTTTGGACATGCATATTCAAACCTAGGCAAATCATGTATCTATCCCCTAGCCCCTAAACTATATCTTATGAAGTCAAGCATGAAGAGAAGTGGTTTTGGGTTTCAAACATGAAAATTTCAAGAACATCCCAAAAACTTCATTTTAGAGTGACTAAGAAGGATACAGGCTTCCCCTTTTCATTTTCATGTTTTATACTTGTTTAAATCTTGGTCAAACCTAGGATTTGACAAAGATTCAAATGTGCATCAAAATAAAAAATCAGAAAAATTAAAAACCAAAGCACATAGTTTTCTTATGTCATATAGTTAGCATTAAAATTGATATAAACAAGGTCTAGATATATTCAAACAAGAAAAATCATGTATCTACCCCTAACCCTAAACTCTGTATGTCTTATGTAGTCAAGCATGAAGAGAAGTGGTTTTGGGTTTCAAACTTGGAAATTTCAAGAACCCCCAAAAGCTTCATTTTAGAGTATTTGAAGGATCCAGGCCGGGCTTACCTTTTATTTTCATGTTTTAAAATTGTTCAAATCTTGGTCAAACCGTACCTAGGATTTGATCAAGATTCAAAAATGGGCATAAAATTTCCAAAAAAATGAAAAACCCAAGCATATAGCCTTCTTATGTCATATAGTAAGCACTCAAGTTGATAAACAAGGTCTAGACATATTCAAACCAGAAAAATCATGTTTCTACCCCTAGCCCTAAACTTTGTCTTATGAAGTCAAGCACGAAGAGAAGTCGTTTTGGATTTCAAACATGGAAATTTCAAAAACCTTCCCAAAAGCTTCATTTTGGAGTGACTAATTAAGAAGGATACAGGCTTACCTTTTCATTTTCATGTTTTAAACTTGTTTAAATATTGGTTAAGCCTAGGATTTGACCAAGATCAAATGGGCATAAAAATTCAGAAAAAATCAAAAAAATGAAAACCAAAGCACATAGTATTATTATTTCATATAGTAAGCATTCAAGTTGATAAACAAGGTCTAAACAACAAACTAGACAAATCATGTATCTACCCCCTAACCCTAAATTAACTTTGTCTTATGAAGTCAAGCATGAAGAGAAGTGGTTTTGGGTTTCAAACATGGAAATTTCAAAAAACTCCCAAAAGCTTCTCATTTTAGAGTGACTAAGAAGGATTCAGGCTTACCTTCAAGTTGATAAACAAGGTTTGGACATGCATATTCAAACCTAGGCAAATCATGTATCTATCCCCTAGCCCCTAAACTATATCTTATGAAGTCAAGCATGAAGAGAAGTGGTTTTGGGTTTCAAACATGAAAATTTCAAGAACATCCTAAAAACTTCATTTTAGAGTGACTAAGAAGGATACAGGCTTCCCCTTTTCATTTTCATGTTTTATCCTTGTTTAAATCTTGGTCAAACCTAGGATTTGGCAAAGATTCAAATGTGCATCAAAATAAAAAATCAGAAAAATTAAAAACCAAAGCACATAGTTTTCTTATGTCATATAGTTAGCATTAAAATTGATATAAACAAGGTCTAGATATATTCAAACAAGAAAAATCATGTATCTACCCCTAACCCTAAACTCTGTATGTCTTATGTAGTCAAGCATGAAGAGAAGTGGTTTTGGGTTTCAAACTTGGAAATTTCAAGAACCCCCCAAAAGCTTCATTTTAGAGTGACTAAAGGATCCAGGCCGGGCTTACCTTTTATTTTCATGTTTTAAAATTGTTCAAATCTTGGTCAAACCATGCCTAGGATTTGATCAAGATTCAAAAATGGGCATAAAATTTCCAAAAAAAATTGAAAAACCCAAGCATATAGCCTTCTTATGTCATATAGTAAGCACTCAAGTTGATAAACAAGGTCTAGACATATTCAAACCAGAAAAATCATGTTTCTACCCCTAGCCCTAAACTTTGTCTTATGAAGTCAAGCACGAAGAGAAGTCGTTTTGGATTTCAAACATGGAAATTTCAAAAACCCTTCCCAAAAGCTTCATTTTGGAGTGACTAATTAAGAAGGATACAGGCTTACCTTTTCATTTTCATGTTTTAAACTTGTTTAAATATTGGTTAAGCCTAGGATTTGACCAAGATCAAATGGGCATAAAAATTCAGAAAAAATCAAAAAAAAAAATGAAAACCAAAGCACATAGTATTATTATGTCATATAGTAAGCATTCAAGTTGATAAACAAGGTCTAAACAACAAACTAGACAAATCATGTATCTACCCCTAACCCTAAATTAACTCTGTCTTATGAAGTCAAGCATGAAGAGAAGTGGTTTTGGGTTTCAAACATGGAAATTTCAAAAAACTCCCAAAAGCTTCTCATTTTAGAGTGACTAAGAAGGATTCAGGCTTACCTTTTCATTTTCATGTTTTAAACTTGTTCAAATCTTGGTCAAACTTAGGATTTGACCAAGATTCAAATGGGCATAAAAATTGGGAGGAAGGGTATGAATTACAATTCAAAAAAACAAGGTAACTTAAATACTTGGATGCCCCAAAGATGTGTGGAAGCCCAAAACAATGGCAAAACATGTGCGCACGCTGCATCCAATTCAAGTAGAACACATAGTAGGCATCGATAGTTTGACCTAAATTTGAAATCAAAGAGAAGGTGGTTAGAAAAAATCGAAATTGGCAAAGCAAAGCATGAAATCATAAATTTGTGATGCACTATAGCTATGAAAAGTATCAAACAATGCATACCAAAATGATTTTTAGAGGAATACTAGTTCAACTTATTTTAATTTTATATTAGTAGCCCAAAATCGAACTAGTAGTTGGATATTTTTGAACATGATCTGTAGTAGTGGGCAAAACCCTAGTTTAACCTATTTAATCATAGATTCGTAGGTCGATTTTTCTACTTTTTTATTATTACTATGCAGCACATGTGTGTTTGCCCGTCGAGTGAAACTCGGAGGAAGAGGGATCACTCGGAAGGAGAGAAGAAGGGAGAGAATTATGGTGTCTCCCCTTTTTCGTGTGATGATGTTGACTTTTGTGCAGGGTTTGTCAGTGAGCAGGAGCGAGCGAGCGAGTCGACCGAGGCCGAGAATGAGAGAGATTTGTTTTTTTTTTGTGAGAGGGACAACCGAAGGATCCAGAAGGACCCACATACTTCCGATACGCATCCTGATGCGTCTTCTCTTGACAAAGAAAATGGCTGGGAGTTTGCGTACCTATTGCACGTGACTTGTGCTCACTTGAAGTGTGGGACCTCACGCATGGGCACCACACGTAAGTGACAGACCTGTTGATGTAAAAACTCGGTTGATTATTATACTACTACATTTATACAAAGTTTCCTATGGATTCAAGGGTACGAAAGCCAAGTTAAATCATTTACATGACATTATTTTTTCCATGAAGCCAAGTTAACTCATTTATCAATTGGTACATTTTGGAGTGACTAAGAAGGATCCAGGCTTACTTTTTCATTTTCATGTTTTAAACATGTTTAAATCTTGGTCAAACCTATGACTTGACCAAGATTCAAATGGGCATAAAAATTAAAAAAAAATCAAAAAAAAAGCACGCCGTCTTCCTATGTCATATAGTAAGCATTCAAGGTGATAAACAAGGTCTGGCATATTCAAACCACAAAAATCATGTATCTACCCCCTAACCCTAAACAAGGATCCAGGCTTACCCTTTTCATTTTCATGTTTTAAACTTGTTCAAATCTTGGTCAAACTTAGGATTTGACGAAGATTCAAATGGGCGTAAAAATACTTAGAAAAATCATGTACGTATCTACCCCAAACCCTAAACTCTATCTTACGAAGCCAAGCATGAAGAGAAGTGGTTTTGGGTTTCAAACATGGAAATTTCAAAAACCACCCAAAAGCTTCATTTTAGACTGACTAAGAAGGATCCATGCTTACCTTTTATTTTCATGTTTTAAACATGTTCAAATGTTGGTCAAACCGTACGTACCTAGGATTTGACCAAGATTCAAATGGGCAGAAAAATTCAAAAAAAAAATGAAAAACCAAAGCACATAGCCTAGCTTCTTATATATGCCATATAGTAAGCACTCAAGTTGATAAACAAAGTCTAGACATATTCAAACCAGAAAAATCATGTATCTACCCCTAACCCTAAACTTTGTCTTAATTATGAAGTCAAGCACGAAGAGAAGTCGTTTTGGGTTTCAAACATGGACATTTAAAAAACCCTCCCAAAAGCTTCATTGTGGTGTGACGTACTAAGAAGGATACATGCTTACATTTTCAACAACCCCCCTAAAAGCTTCATTATAGAGTGACTAAGAAGGATCCAGTATGGCGGGCTTACCTTTTATTTTCTTGTTTTAAACTTGTTCAAATCTCGGTCAAACCTAGGATTTGATCAAGATTCAAAATGTGCATCAAAATTCAAAATAAATTATAAAAATTAAAAACCAAGTTAAAGCACATAGTGTTCTTATGTCATATAGTAAGCATTAAAGTTGATAAACAAGGTCTAGACACATATTCAAACAAGACAAATCATGTATCTATACCCCTAACCCTAAACTCTATCTTATGAAGTCAACAACATGAAGAGAAGTGGTTTTGGGTTTCAAACATGGAAAATTCAAAAACCTCCCAAAAGCTTCATTTTAGAGTGACTAATATATATAAGAAGGATCCATGCCTGCTTACCACCTTTTCATTTTCATATTTTAAACTTGTTTAAATCCGTGTCAAATTAAACCAAGGATTTGACCAAAAGATTCAAATGGGCATAAAATTTAAAAAAAATCAGAAAAATGAAAAACAAAAGCATATAGTCTTCTTATGTCATATACTAAGCATTCAAGTTGATAAACAAGGTTTGGACATGCATATTCAAACCTAGGCAAATCATGTATCTATCCCCTAGCCCCTAAACTATATCTTATGAAGTCAAGCATGAAGAGAAGTGGTTTTGGGTTTCAAACATGAAAATTTCAAGAACATCCCAAAAACTTCATTTTAGAGTGACTAAGAAGGATACAGGCTTCCCCTTTTCATTTTCATGTTTTATACTTGTTTAAATCTTGGTCAAACCTAGGATTTGGCAAAGATTCAAATGTGCATCAAAATAAAAAATCAAAAAAATTAAAAACCAAAGCACATAGTTTTCTTATGTCATATAGTTAGCATTAAAATTGATATAAACAAGGTCTAGATATATTCAAACAAGAAAAATCATGTATCTACCCCTAACCCTAAACTCTGTATGTCTTATGTAGTCAAGCATGAAGAGAAGTGGTTTTGGGTTTCAAACTTGGAAATTTCAAGAACCCCCCAAAAGCTTCATTTTAGAGTGACTAAAGGATCCAGGCCGGGCTTACCTTTTATTTTCATGTTTTAAAATTGTTCAAATCTTGGTCAAACCGTGCCTAGGATTTGATCAAGATTCAAAAATGGGCATAAAATTTCCAAAAAAAATGAAAAACCCAAGCATATAGCCTTCTTATGTCATATAGTAAGCACTCAAGTTGATAAACAAGGTCTAGACATATTCAAACCAGAAAAATCATGTTTCTACCCCTAGCCCTAAACTTTGTCTTATGAAGTCAAGCACGAAGAGAAGTCGTTTTGGATTTCAAACATGGAAATTTCAAAAACCCTTCCCAAAAGCTTCATTTTGGAGTGACTAATTAAGAAGGATACAGGCTTACCTTTTCATTTTCATGTTTTAAACTTGTTTAAATATTGGTTAAGCCTAGGATTTGACCAAGATCAAATGGGCATAAAAATTCAGAAAAAATCAAAAAAAAATGAAAACCAAAGCACATAGTATTATTATGTCATATAGTAAGCATTCAAGTTGATAAACAAGGTCTAAACAACAAACTAGACAAATCATGTATCTACCCCTAACCCTAAATTAACTCTGTCTTATGAAGTCAAGCATGAAGAGAAGTGGTTTTGGGTTTCAAACATGGAAATTTCAAAAAACTCCCAAAAGCTTCTCATTTTAGAGTGACTAAGAAGGATTCAGGCTTACCTTTTCATTTTCATGTTTTAAACTTGTTCAAATCTTGGTCAAACTTAGGATTTGACCAAGATTCAAATGGGCATAAAAATTGGGAGGAAGGGTATGAATTACAATTCAAAAAAACAAGGTAACTTAAATACTTGGATGCCCCAAAGATGTGTGGAAGCCCAAAACAATGGCAAAACATGTGCGCACGCTGCATCCAATTCAAGTAGAACACATAGTAGGCATCGATAGTTTGACCTAAATTTGAAATCAAAGAGAAGGTGGTTAGAAAAAATCGAAATTGGCAAAGCAAAGCATGAAATCATAAATTTGTGATGCACTATAGCTATGAAAAGTATCAAACAATGCATACCAAAATGATTTTTTAGAGGAATACTAGTTCAACTTATTTTAATTTTATATTAGTAGCCCAAAATCGAACTAGTAGTTGGATATTTTTGAACATGATCTGTAGTAGTGGGCAAAACCCTAGTTTAACCTATTTAATCATAGATTCGTAGGTCGATTTTTCTACTTTTTTATTATTACTATGCAGCACATGTGTGTTTGCCCGTCGAGTGAAACTCGGAGGAAGAGGGATCACTCGGAAGGAGAGAAGAAGGGAGAGAATTATGGTGTCTCCCCTTTTTCGTGTGATGATGTTGACTTTTGTGCAGGGTTTGTCAGTGAGCAGGAGCGAGCGAGCGAGCGAGCGAGCGAGTCGAGCGAGGCCGAGAATGAGAGAGATTTGTTTTTTTTTGTGAGAGGGACAACCGAAGGATCCAGAAGGACCCACATACTTCCGATACGCATCCTGATGCGTCTTCTCTTGACAAAGAAAATGGCTGGGAGTTTGCGTACCTATTGCACGTGACTTGTGCTCACTGAAGTGTGGGACCTCACGCATGGGCACCACACGTAAGTGACAGACCCGTTGATGTAAAAACTCGGTTGATTATTATACTACTACATTTATACAAAGTTTCCTATGGATTCAAGGGTACGAAAGCCAAGTTAAATCATTTACATGACATTATTTTTTCCATGAAGCCAAGTTAACTCATTTATCAATTGGTACATTTTGGAGTGACTAAGAAGGATCCAGGCTTACTTTTTCATTTTCATGTTTTAAACATGTTTAAATCTTGGTCAAACCTATGACTTGACCAAGATTCAAATGGGCATAAAAATTCAAAAAAAAATAAAAAAAAAGCACGCCGTCTTCCTATGTCATATAGTAAGCATTCAAGGTGACAAACAAGGTCTGGCATATTCAAACCACAAAAATCATGTATCTACCCCCTAACCCTAAACAAGGATCCAGGCTTACCCTTTTCATTTTCATGTTTTAAACTTGTTCAAATCTTGGTCAAACTTAGGATTTGACGAAGATTCAAATGGGCGTAAAAATACTTAGAAAAATCATGTACGTATCTACCCCAAACCCTAAACTCTATCTTACGAAGCCAAGCATGAAGAGAAGTGGTTTTGGGTTTCAAACATGGAAATTTCAAAAATCTCCCAAAAGCTTCATTTTAGACTGACTAAGAAGGATCCATGCTTACCTTTTATTTTCATGTTTTAAACATGTTCAAATGTTGGTCAAACCGTACGTACCTAGGATTTGACCAAGATTCAAATGGGCAGAAAAATTCAAAAAAAAAATGAAAAACCAAAGCACATAGCCTAGCTTCTTATATATGCCATATAGTAAGCACTCAAGTTGATAAACAAAGTCTAGACATATTCAAACCAGAAAAATCATGTATCTACCCCTAACCCTAAACTTTGTCTTAATTATGAAGTCAAGCACGAAGAGAAGTCGTTTTGGGTTTCAAACATGGACATTTAAAAAACCCTCCCAAAAGCTTCATTGTGGTGTGACGTACTAAGAAGGATACATGCTTACATTTTCAACAACCCCCCTAAAAGCTTCATTATAGAGTGACTAAGAAGGATCCAGTCTGGCGGGCTTACCTTTTATTTTCTTGTTTTAAACTTGTTCAAATCTCGGTCAAACCTAGGGTTTGACCAAGATTCAAAATGTGCATCAAAATTCAAAATAAATTATAAAAATTAAAAACCAAATTAAAGCACATAGTGTTCTTATGTCATATAGTAAGCATTAAAGTTGATAAACAAGGTCTAGACATATATTCAAACAAGACAAATCATGTATGTATACCCCTAACCCCTAAACTCTATCTTATGAAGTCAACAACATGAAGAGAAGTGGTTTTGGGTTTCAAACATGGAAAATTCAAAAACCTCCCAAAAGCTTCATTTTAGAGTGACTAATATATATAAGAAGGATCCATGCCTTCTTACCACCTTTTCATTTTCATATTTTAAACTTGTTTAAATCCGTGTCAAATTAAACCAAGGATTTGTCCAAAAGATTCAAATGGGCATAAAATTTAAAAAAAATCAGAAAAATGAAAAACAAAAGCATATAGTCTTCTTATGTCATATACTAAGCATTCAAGTTGATAAACAAGGTTTGGACATGCATATTCAAACCTAGGCAAATCATGTATCTATCCCCTAGCCCCTAAACTATATCTTATGAAGTCAAGCATGAAGAGAAGTGGTTTTGGGTTTCAAACATGAAAATTTCAAGAACATCCCAAAAACTTCATTTTAGAGTGACTAAGAAGGATACAGGCTTCCCCTTTTCATTTTCATGTTTTATACTTGTTTAAATCTTGGTCAAACCTAGGATTTGACAAAGATTCAAATGTGCATCAAAATAAAAAATCAGAAAAATTAAAAACCAAAGCACATAGTTTTCTTATGTCATATAGTTAGCATTAAAATTGATATAAACAAGGTCTAGATATATTCAAACAAGAAAAATCATGTATCTACCCCTAACCCTAAACTCTGTATGTCTTATGTAGTCAAGCATGAAGAGAAGTGGTTTTGGGTTTCAAACTTGGAAATTTCAAGAACCCCCCAAAAGCTTCATTTTAGAGTGACTGAAGGATCCAGGCCGGGCTTACCTTTTATTTTCATGTTTTAAAATTGTTCAAATCTTGGTCAAACCGTGCCTAGGATTTGATCAAGATTCAAAAATGGGCATAAAATTTCCAAAAAAAATGAAAAACCCAAGCATATAGCCTTCTTATGTCATATAGTAAGCACTCAAGTTGATAAACAAGGTCTAGACATATTCAAACCAGAAAAATCATGTTTCTACCCCTAGCCCTAAACTTTGTCTTATGAAGTCAAGCACGAAGAGAAGTCGTTTTGGATTTCAAACATGGAAATTTCAAAAACCCTTCCCAAAAGCTTCATTTTGGAGTGACTAATTAAGAAGGATACAGGCTTACCTTTTCATTTTCATGTTTTAAACTTGTTTAAATATTGGTTAAGCCTAGGATTTGACCAAGATCAAATGGGCATAAAAATTCAGAAAAAATCAAAAAAAAAATGAAAACCAAAGCACATAGTATTATTATGTCATATAGTAAGCATTCAAGTTGATAAACAAGGTCTAAACAACAAACTAGACAAATCATGTATCTACCCCCTAACCCTAAATTAACTCTGTCTTATGAAGTCAAGCATGAAGAGAAGTGGTTTTGGGTTTCAAACATGGAAATTTCAAAAAACTCCCAAAAGCTTCTCATTTTAGAGTGACTAAGAAGGTTTCAGGCTTACCTTTTCATTTTCATGTTTTAAACTTGTTCAAATCTTGGTCAAACTTAGGATTTGACCAAGATTCAAATGGGCATAAAAATTGGGAGGAAGGGTATGAATTACAATTCAAAAAAACAAGGTAACTTAAATACTTGGATGCCCCAAAGATGTGTGGAAGCCCAAAACAATGGCAAAACATGTGCGCACGCTGCATCCAATTCAAGTAGAACACATAGTAGGCACAAGGGGAGACAAAGAATACTTGAAAGCCTTAACAGCGGAGTTGTCAATTCAGCTGCACCTGGAAACAGACTTGCTCGCAAGAGTTTATCGATAATGTGCTTTATAGCAGTAGCAGTAGTGAAATAACAGCAGCAGAGTAACAAAGACAGCAGTAGTGATTTTAGTAAACAGCAGGATTAAAATACTGTAGGCACGGGGACGGATGACGGGCGTTGCATAGATGAGAGAAACTCATGTAACAATCATAGCAGGGCATTTGCAAATAATAATAAAATGGTATCCAAGTACTAATCAATCAATAGGCATGTGTTCCAATTATAGTCGTATGTGCTCGCAATGAGAAACTTGCACAACATCTTTTGTCCTACCAGCCGGTGGCAGCCGGGCCTCTAGGGAAACTACTGGATATTAAGGTACTCCTTTTAATAGAGTACCGGAGCAAAGCATTAACACTCCGTGAACACATGTGATCCTCACATCACTACCATCCCCTCCGGTTGTCCCAATTTCTGTCACTTCGGGGCCATTGGTTCCGGACAGCGACATGTGTATACAACTTGCAGGTAAGATCATAAACAACGAATATCATGATGAAATAATAACATGTTCAGATCTGAGATCATGGCACTCGGGCCCTAGTGACAAGCATTAAGCATAACAAGTTGCAACAATATCATAAAAGTACCATCTACGGACACTAGGCACTATGCCCTAACAATCTTATGCTATTACATGACCAATCTCATCCAATCCCTACCATCCCCTTCGGCCTACAGCGGGGGAATTACTCACAAATGGATGGGGGAAACATTGCTGGTTGATGGAGAGGCGTTGGCGGTGATGGCGGCGATGATCTCCTCCAATTCCCCGTCCCGGCGGAGTGCCAGAACGGAGACTTCTGGCTCCCGCGACGGAGTTTCGCGATGTGGCGGCGTTCTGGAGGGTTTCTGGCGACTTCGACTTCTCTCCGTGCGTTTTTAGGTCGAGGCGAATAAGTAGTCCGAAGGGGGGCATCGGAGGCCGGCCGAGGGGGCCACACCACATGGCCGCGCGGGCCCCCCCTGGGCCGCGCCGCCATGTGGTGTGGGGCCCTCGGGCCTCCACTTCAATTGTCCTTCTGGCTCCGTCATTATTCTGGGAAAATAGGCCCTTTCGTCAAAATCCCGAGGTTTTTCCTGAAAGTTGGATTTCTGCACAAAAACGAGACACCAGAACAGTTCTGCTGAAAACAGCGTTAGTCCGTGTTAGTTGCATCCAAAATACACAAATCAGAGGCAAAACAATAGCAAAAGTGTTCGGGAAAGTAGATACGTTTTGGACGTATCAGTATGCTACCCTAGGATCAAGATCTAATGGTTGGTATCTACCAAGTTAAGTTAAAAGGACATGGATGCTTTAAAAAGTGTGCAACCAGCTAGCTGCTTAGGTGCTGATCGAAACACGATGGCGTTCGCGTCCAGGACACCGGAGGAAGTCGGTGAACTCACCATGGGGGCGCTTGGAGGATAGGAGGACGATGCAGGGATTTGGAGGAGGCTCAGCTTGGTCTCCTCGTACGCGCAGGCTGGCTTGCGGTCAGCGGAGAGCCGCCGCTTGGCGTCGGGATGGAGCTGCGCGGACACGCGCTCGAAGACGGCGATCGGGAGCTCACCAGCAGGGCGCGCTGCTCGACGGAGACGACGCAGGGATGACACCGGGATGGAGAAGAGTGTCAGGGCGGTTCGGCTCGGTGTCTCGGACGCGCTAGCTTTTCTTGGTCGTCGGCATAGGCGTGCGCGTGTGCAGCACCGAGGACGATGGTGCTTTGCGGCGGTGCTCCAAGGTGGCGTCCGGGCGTTGGTCCTTGCCGGGAAAAGGAGCGAGGTTCAGCCCTGGAAGAGATGGAGTATGCGAGAGAAACATAGAGGCGGGCGGAGGGAAGCAGCAACCTCGACAAAGACGGTACCGGCGAAGCGGTGCAGAGGCAGGACGGGGCAGTCCAGGGACGCTTCCAGCTCGAGCAGGTGATCCTCGACGACATGGACGGCTCCTTCTCCGGCGACGCTCGCGGGCGCCCGACGATGGCGGCCGATTCTTGCGCACCTCCGCGCGGTGACTGCGACAGAGAAAGGCTCTCCTCATCGAGCGAGAGGGAGAGGGCAGAGCTGTGCCAGGCTAGGGGGAGAAGTGGAGTGCTCTAAGAGCTGTGTGGCGAAGGGTGAGGCCGAGGGGAGGCTTTTATAGCCGAGGGTGGCGTTGGATGGACGCGGGCGCGCGGTGGTTTCGGCCAATGGCTGCACGAGGGCTGATGTAGGGGCGGGGCGACCTGCTGACGTCAAGAGGCTGGTGTCAGCGAGGGGAGGGTGCCGCGCGCGGGTGCGAGGACGGGCGCGTCCAGGAACAGCCGATCGTGCTCGAGTGTATGCGTACGCGCGCGATGCGATCGTGGCGATCAAATCATGTTGGGCATGGGCGCTTGCGTGTGCGTTGGTGTTGGTCTGGTTGTGTGGGTCGTGGTGTTCTGGGTTAGCTAGGTCGAGTGGTGTGGCTTTGGGCAGGGACAAGTACCTTGTTTGGCTCAAACTTCATACGGTCATCTCCTTCTCCCTCTAAATTTTCTTTGCCAAAAGAAAAATACAAGGGTGCGCAAGGTTGTTCAAATTAGAGACAAAGGTGGGTGTTAGAGCGCTGGCAGGAAGAGAGACGTTTGGCAATAAAAGGTTGCTTT
The DNA here is from genome assembly GCF_019359855.2 of Lolium perenne. Taxonomy (NCBI): domain Eukaryota; kingdom Viridiplantae; phylum Streptophyta; class Magnoliopsida; order Poales; family Poaceae; genus Lolium; species Lolium perenne. Next base: position 330,560,731 of record NC_067245.2, read on the forward strand.
GAAAAAAAAGGAGAAAAGGACTTCGGTCAAAATTGACCAAAATTGGGTCTGAGAAGAATTATAGAATTTACCCATAAGATGCATATTTTGTTTAGTGCAAAAGTGAACAAAAAGGGTGGTTCGCTACTCCACGACTTTGAACAACTTTAGAGAAAGTTTGGTTGCTCTTCTTATTTTATTTGATTTTCCAAGCAAAGCCAAATTTGAGATAAGGTGAGAGGATTTGAAAACTCTTTAAAAAAAACCAAGATAGTCCTTGGGCTTGTTATGTTGTTTGGATAATTGTGGAATTGCAATTTTACCAAATTTTAAAATATAAGATTTGATGCATGAAATGATAGAACCTTCATATCAAAGCATTAAGTAAAATGGAATGTAAAATAGGATAATATCTTTATGAAAATTATTTTGGAAAAGGCTAGTGAGGTATTTTTCCTCCCATACTAACCTTGAATTTTGGATCTAAAACTATTTTATAAAGAAGTATAAAATAACCAAGGATTGAGATGGTTTTGAGGGGACTATGACATAGAGAGATGAGCAGAAGTATTTTTGAACAAAGAGGTAGATATAAAAAGGTGAAGAGATCAAATCTTGAAAACATTGTTTTTTTCTTTAGAAAAAAGTGAAAGTGAATTCATAGGTCATAGAGATATATGGTTTTGTTTGCAAAATGAGGAAGATTTCAAAATAGAGCTGGAGTGGGAATCTTGGTAAGAGAGGTTTGTCTAAAAAGAATGCACAAGATCAAGGTGATCTTGTTAGTGCCATTATACCAAGAAGATATGTGTTGGTTAGGACATAACTTCAAGGTCTGGTTGAGATTTAAGCATAAAGTTTGGCCATGAACCTATAGTTCCAGGGTAGAAGTAGACGATATTGAGGTGAGTTTTGTTTTGATTTTTACTAAGGTGAAGATCCTGTTTGGTTTGTTTGTTTTTGTAGTACACACAAATGTATCGGTGGATTAGGTCATAAGCCCAATTGTAGACCAGAACCACACACAAGAGGTCACACAAATTCACACTAATCAAACAAGGTTAACAATCAAGCAAAGCACACATGCTATCATACCACTTTACCTACTAACTCACAAAAAAAATTATTGGCTCCAAATTTTACTCCACTTAGTTCTACTTAAACTTGGTTACAAAAGTTGGGCTGTTACAATATGTTTTGGCAAGAATACCATATTATGATCTTTTATAAGATCAAGAAATTGATCATTGATTAAAGTGTTGTTGTGTTAGTTTTAGTTTCATTTGATCTAACCCCTTAGATCAAATCGTCTCTACCCAAAACAAGGTTTTAGCAAAGGTCACATTGAGATTTATAGCGCTTGACTTGATGAGCTACTTCAATTCCACCAAGGTCAAGTGAAACTTCAGTTACTATGACTGTTTTACTTTAAAGCGCGAAAATTCCCCGTATTTTCTATGCATGAATGCAATGCACACATCTATTTCCTCTATTTTTGTAACCCCAAATCCTGGGATATTACAGTCTTCTTAGAGGACGACATGATGAGGGGGAGCATGGTAGCTCGGGGAAATTGATCTTGAGGAGAAGAGGGTGCATGCACCTAATCCGATGACTCAAGGGCCATTTTTCGCACTCCCTGTTGCACATGCACGGATAATCCCTGCGGTTGTGGTTTAAGCGCCTGTTGTGACTCCACCCATGACAACGATGAGTGAAAATTCGGAACATGTCCGTCAGGAGCCGAATGAACCATATTTGTTGAGCATGAAAGGGAGCAACAACAACCACCTCCAGAGGCCGAGCCATAAGTTGAGAAACAGAACGCTCCAGAGAATGAGGCCCTTAGAAGGCCCACAAGAGCTAGAAAATCAGCTATTTCTACTCATTATAAAGTTTATAATAGGAAAACAGTTCATGTGGAAGCTGGTCCCACTTCATCTGAAGAAGCCATGAGAAGCCCTGACTCATCAAAGTGGGTGGAGGCCATGGAAGATGAAATGAAATCGATGAGTGCCAACGATGTTTGGGACTTAGAAAAGATTTCTAAAGGAGGCAAAATAGTAGGCTGCAAATGGGTCTACAAAATAAAATATAACTCCAATGGGAATGTAGAAAAGTACAAAGCATGACTTGTGGCAAAAGGATTCACACAAAGAGAAGTGATAGATTACAATGAGACATTTTCTCCTGTCCCATGTAAGGATTCCTTCAGAATCATAATGGCACTAGTTGCACATTTTGATTTAGAGCTACATCAGATGGATGTAAAGTTGACATTTCTAAATGGGGATTTACAAGAAAATGTCTACATGAAACAACCGAAGAGTTTTATCATGAAAGGCAAGAAAGACATGGGATGCTGCCTAAAATCCATTTATGGATTAAAGCAAGCCTCCAGAAAGTGGTATCTAAAGTTCAATGAAACAATTAAGAGATTTGGATTTAAAGAAAATGTTGAGGACAACTGCGTTTATTCAAAGATTAAGAATGGGAAATACATTTTTCTAATCTTGTATGTGGATGATATCTTGCTTGCCATCAGTGATGTTAGTCTACTACAAAAGACAAAGAAGTTCTTGTCCTCAAATTTTGATATGAAAGATCTTGGTGAAGCGTTTTGGGCATAGAATTTCATCGAGATAGGAAAAATGGAGTACTAGGATTATCGTAACAGGATTATTTAAAAAAGATTCTAAGTATAATATGCATAAGAGCAATGCCACACCTGCCCCTATAGTCAAGGGCGACAGTTTGGGGAAATTTCAATGTCCCCAGAACCAATACGAGCTCGGTCATATGAAAGCGATTCCATATGCTTTGGCCATTGAAAGCCTACATTATGCACAAGTGTGCACTCGCCCTGACTTAGCTTTTATCATCGGGGTACTCGGTAGATATCAAGAAAATCCAGGTATAGAACACTGGAAAATGGTAAAGAAGACATTGTGTTATATGAAAGGCACAAATAACTGCATTCTAACATACAGAAGATCTGATTCTCTAAATAAGAGGTATTCAGATGCAGATTTTGCGAGAGATAAAGATGATAGAAAATCCACATCTAGATATCTATTCACTCTCGCAGGGGGAGCTATTTCGTGGAGAAGCTCCAAATAGACAATAGTTGCATCATCCACGATGTATGCAGAATTTATAGCATGTTATGAAGCCACGGGGCAGGCATTGTGGTTAAAGAAATTTATACCCGACTTAAAAGTGGTAGATTGTATTGACAAACCACTGAAGATGTATTGCGACAATCAACCCGCAGTATTTTATGCTCACAACAACAAGTCGAGTAATGTTACGAAACCAATTGAGGTAAAGTATGATGTTGTGAAACAAAAGGTCAAAGATTACACAATAAGTCTCGAGCATATAAGGACAAAAGATATGCTTGCGGGTTCGCTAACGAAAGGCTTACCACCCAGTGTGTTCAAGCAACATTTAGCCGGCATGAGTTTAAGTGAAAGTCTTACCTATCCTAGATCATAAGAGGCCCAAAAGGAGCAGACTTTGTTTCAAAACAAGGAAGTGTATTATGGGTGTTAATGTCATGCAGAGTGTGCAGTTGGGAAACCCCAAGAGGAAGGTATGATGAGCACAACAACAAGTTTTACCTCAGAAAGAAACCAATATTTAATCGACCACTAGGAGAAAGAAATCACTTCTGGAGGTTGTTGCTGGCTGACTTTGGCAGGACGCACTACCGGTGTCAGCAACAACGTGAAACCTGCACATAACAGAACCAAACTATTTTGCCCCAACTTACAGTGAGGTTGTCAATCTCACTGGTTTTGCTGAAAACAAAGGATTAGACGTATAGTGTGGAAAGAGATGTTTGTTTGCAGTGAAATAAAGAGAACAGTGCTTTGCACTAGATGGTTTTATCAGTGTAAAAGAAAGGACCGGGGTCCACAGTTCACTAGAAGTGTCTCTCCATAAAGATAAATAACATGCTGGGTAAACAACTTACAGCTGGGCAATTGAAAGAATAAAGACCATACATGACAAGATGATTACTATGAGATTCATTTGGGCATTACAACAAGATTCATAGACCGTAATCCAACTGCATCTATGACTAATAATCCACCCTCAAGATATCATCTGAAAAACTTTGGGTATTAAGTTGCAAGCACCAGATTATTGCATTAAGTAAAGTGTGTAAAGTAAACAACAAAATTACCCTTGGATCAAGCATTGTTGTTTTCTCCCTAGTAGCAACAACACATCTACAACCTTAGGAGTTATTGTCACTCTCCCAGATTTCTAGAGGCACGAACCCACTATCGAGCATAAATACTCCCTCTTGGAGTCACAAGCACATACTTGGCCAGAGCATCTACTAGCAACGGAGAGCATGCAAGATCACAAATAACATATAAAACAAGTCTATAATCAGCTCAATCATAGTATTCAATATTCATCGGATCCCAGCAAACACAACATGTAGCATTACATAAAGATGATCTTGATCATATTAGGCAGCTCATAAGATCTAAACATGAAGCATAAGGAGGAGAAGATAACCATCTAGCTACTGCTATGGACCCGTAGTCCAAAGATGAACTACTCATGCATCACTTCGGAGGCGGGCATGATGATGAAGAGGCATCCGGTGATGATCTCCCTCTCCGGCAGGGTGCCAGGAAGAGCTTTAGAACCCTCCCGAACTAGGGTCGACGATGGCGGCGGCTACAGAACTTTTCGTGGATGGAGGCTCGGGTATTTAATTAGGTTTTTCCCAATGATGTCAAATTTACAGGCGAAAGGGCAATGTCGGTGGGTGCCTGAGGGGCCCACACTGTACCTAGGCGCGGCTAGGGGGGGCCGCGCCTAGGGGTTGTGTGGCCGCCTCCTCTTTGGCATCTTGTTAATAGGTTAGTTCCAGAAAATGCATAAAAATTCCACGAAGTGTAAACAAAACATATAGAAATTGGTGTAAAACAAGCATGGGGCCTAAAAAATTATAGATATGTTTGCAACGTATCAGCATCCTGTCGTCGTGGTGGAACAACAGATGCCATGGGTAGGCTTAAGTTGGGGCCGGATGTACGCTTGAGGATCCGGGTGAGGGGAAGGTCTAGAGAGAGAGAGAGATTGAACCCGGGATTGTATTGATACTCAAGAACTTGGCCAAGGGCCAGAGGTTGAAGACGTACGGATACAAAGCCCGAGTCTACTTGCTACTGAATGAATCCTCTATCTGGCTATCGATTCTTCGTCCTGCGCAGGGTGCCCTTCCTCTCCTTATATAGGGGAGAGGAGGCTTACATGCTGACCTAAGCTACTTTATAAAGCTTCTTTGGCCTCAGTGACGGCGCTTCTGTCTTTAATCAGAGGGCTGATGACCTCCGGTATCTTTTAGCGTCAGCTTCTCCTTTGGCGTCAGGGCTTCGATTAAAGCTGAAGTGCTTCGCTCATCTTGTCCTTTAGTCCTTGAAGGAATCTTTGACTGGAGTGCCGACATGCTACAGTTGAGCCTATGCCGGTTCTCTGGTATCCTATGTCGGTTCTCCGGTATCTTTATCCGTGAGGACCGGCTTCTTACCCTTTGTATCTCAATTTCTCCTCTTGGACATATCTCCGGCTTAGATATCACCGGTTGCCTTTACTCCGGTATACCCCTCCTGGTAATACCGGATTATTTCATCCAACACTGTTAAACTAAGCCATCATAATCCGGTTTATTCTTTAATCCGGTTTAGTTTATGCCGGTATCACCTTTTCCGGTATACCCCTTGGGTATACCGGATTGCTCAACCCAGGCGACCTTCAAACCGGTCACCCTTATCTTTGGTTAGAAACGACCATGTCCGGATTACCTGTGTAAACCGGTTTCTGGCTATCTTACTTAGCCAAGCTTGGCACACTCTTGACCTACCAGGGGTCATCCCCCCGACATTAGTCCCCGAAGCTAGTGCGGGTCAGCGGCGCTAGCCGATGGGCCGTACCAGGTTCACTCAAACTTCATACCGGATTAGTTATTCTGGTTTCTAATTTTACCGCTCCGAACATCGTCTGCGTTTCTCCAACGCAGGACCGCACTAAACTAGAAACATTCATAACTTACCCGGTTTTTAACCAGCGGGCCACCTTAATCAATTCATCCTCGAAGAAGGGGCCTACTGCACCTCCGCCGATTTCTTTTATCAACAAGCCTCTGTCCGCTGAAAAATTTGCACTCTCATAGCATGATATTAACCAATACCGGTTTAGACATGAAACCCGATGTATATATACTCGTAGTCGCCGAGATTGGGTTAAGTGAGAAACACTTAGCGTGAATCTTCTAAAAAAAATCCGGTATGCATAGTCCCCGAGTTTCGGGTTAAGTATGCACATAAAGCACTTCCTCTTTTTTTTCCGGCATCTTTTTCATAACGGTATATAGCCTTCTTGGGCGTTTACCGGAATAGATTTTGCCAGCTTGGGCATGTTTGACACTTTGCCTGCTTGGGATTTTGTCATATACCGGTATATAGCCTTCTTGGGTGTTTACCGGAATAGATTTTGCCAGCTTGGGCATGTTTGACATTTTGCCCGCTTGGGCTTTTGTCATATACCGGTGTGAAGCCGAAGAACCCGTTGAAGAGACTGCTGAAGATACCGCCACTGCCGACAACGAACCGGCCACCACTGGCCAAGCTCCAGGGAGTTCCTCTCCGGAATATATCTGATGAACCTTATCCCTGTGTCTCAAAAAACAACTCGTGAAATCCCCGGTATGCCGGGTGGGATGATGTAATATACAGTTAAATCCTTTTGGTGCCTTGAACTAAGTAGCTTTTAGGTCTGGTATGTTTAGACTTGCTAAGTCCGGTATGTTTTAAACTATGTTTGGTTTCCGTGAACCGTTATGTCAAGCACTCCGGGTTCAATCCCGAGTTCAATTCGGTGTTTGCTTAGCTTTCTGACTTTGGCTCTGTCTACCTCTTTTGGGTGTTTTGACGTATGAGGTCCAAAGTCTTTTTGCCAAACACACAATTTCTTGAACTTAGAGAAAAAACTTCGACTAACCCAATTTTTTTGCAAAAAACCAGTATGACCGGGGTTAGTTAAATTTTATTCCGGATTGTTTGCTTTCGGTTTCTTTCTCGTTGTTCATGTGTTCAAATCCTTCCGGTTTGTCTTGCTTGCCATGAAGCCGGGTTGCGGATAGCAGCTAAGTCGAAGATTTACCCTTAGGTTAAACACAGTACTGAACCAGAAAAGAGAATCTCAAACAAACAAACCGGCATACAGAAAAAATAAACACATTGCATTGATAGAGGCCCAAAGTGGTAAAGACTCCGGATTCATTCCCGAGTTCAATCCAGTGCATGCTCAGTTCTTTTACTTTGGCTCTGTCTACCTCTTTTGGGTGTTTTGATGTATGAGGCCCAAAGTTCTTTTGCGAAGTAGACAATTTCTTGAACTTAGAGAAAAAACTCGAATTCTTTTACAAAAAACCGGTATAACTGGGGTTAGTTAAACATTCTTCCGGATTATTTGCTTTTGGTTTCTTTTTCATCTTTTATGTGTTCCAATCCTTCCAGTTTGTCTTGCTTGCCATGAAGCCGGGTTGCGGACAACAGCTAAGTCGAAGAGTTACCCTTAGGTGAAACACATTACTAAACCGGAAAAGAAAACTTCAAACAAACAAACCGGCATACAGAAAAAATAAACATATTGCATGCAATTTCGGTAAAGGCAGTCCCCGAGATACATTCGAGGTGCCGGCATCTTACAGATAGAAAATAAGGTACAAAAAAACTCCTTACATTACACCTCCTGCACCGGCCATCATCACCTCGACGCTGCCGGCGGTGCGGTCGGTGCGCGACCCGCGGGCAGCTGCAGATCTTGGCGGATCTGGCGCCACCAGCACCAGCGATGGGTACCGGGGCTCCGGCACGGTGCTGAAGTAGACGCGATGCAAGCCGAACTCGATGATGCGGCCGTTCTTGGGGAAGCGGCCGCCGTTGGCGAAGCAGCCAACGTTGTCCTTGACGAAGTCCAGCGAGCCGAGGCGCTGGACGAGGCCAGATACCACACGCTCGCCGGAGACAATGAGGAGACCCGCCCGGATATGAACTCCAGCAAGCGCAGCTGCTGGCCCCACGGTGGGCGCCAACTATCGTCGTGGTGGAACAACAGATGCCATGGGTAGGCTTAAGTTGGGGCTGGATGTACGCTTGAGGATCCGGGTGAGGGGAAGGTTTAGAGAGAGAGAGATTGAACTCGGGATTGTATTGATTCTCAAGAACTTGGCCAAGGGCCAGAGGTTGAATACGTACGGATACAGAGCCCGAGTCTACTTGCTACTGAATGAATCCTCTATCTGGCTATCGGTTCTTCGTCCCGCGCAGGGGTGCCCTTCCTCTCCTTATATAGGGGAGAGGAGGCTTACATGGGAAGAAACCCTAGGGGTATCTTTGCTGACCTAAGCTACTTTATAAAGTTTCTTTGGCCTCAGTGACGGCGCTTCTGTCTTTAATCAGAGGGCTGATGACCTCCGGTATCTTTTAGCGTCAGCTTCTCCTTTGGCGTCAGGGCTTCGATTAAAGCTGAAGTGCTTCGCTCATCTTGTCCTTTAGTCCTTGAAGGAATCTTTGACTGGAGTGCCGACATGCTACAGTTGAGCCTATGCCGGTTCTCCGGTATCCTATGCCGGTTCTCCGGTATCCTATGCCGGTTCTCCGGTATATTTATCCGTGAGGACCGGCTTCTTACCCTTTGTATCTCAATTTCTCCTCTTGGACATATCTCCGGCTTAGATATCACCGGTTGCCTTTACTCCGGTATACCCCTCCTGGTATACCGGATTGTTTCATCCAACACTGTTCAACTAAGCCATCATAATCCGGTTTATTCTTTAATCCGGTTTAGTTTATGCCGGTATCACCTTTTTCAATATACCCCTTGGGTATACCGGTATACTCCTTGGGTATACCAGATTGCTCAACCCAGGCGACCTTCAAACCGGTCACCCTTATCTTTGGTTAGAAACGACCATGTCCGGATTACCTGTGTAAACCGGTTTCTGGCTATCTTACTTAGCCAAGCTTGGCACACTCTTGACCTACCGGGGGTCATCCCCCCGACACATCCCCAAGCTTAACTCCTGCTCGTCCTCGAGTAGGTAAGTGATAACAAAAATAATTTTTGAGGTGACATGCAACCAACACAATCTTGATCAAGTTATTGTAAAAGTACTGTAAGATGAGATCAAAGTACTCTAAACATAGGCATGATAGATATAATTCTAACAATAGAACTTAGCAACTATGTTACAACATAAAAAGTAACTCAAACAAAAGATCATGAATAATAGTGCACCGAAAGCAACTATTTGTTTTTTAGCATAGAGAAAACATAGCAAAGTGGTATCCAGCTTTTCCTTCATGGAATAGCAAAACATAAATGCATAGGACACCATTAAAGTTCAAAAGGGTGACTAGATACAAATAATTTGAGAACAAGCAATAACATAATTATGAATCAATCAATAATAAATCTTGGGACTATGCACACTATACTTAGAATGACAACTATGCTCTCTTAATTGGTGCATAAAGTTAGAAGATGAAGACTTAACATATAAGTAAAAGAAAGGCCCTTCGCAGGGGTAGCAGAGATTACTCATGTGCTAGAGCTTTTATTTTGAATAAAACAGAAGTGTTGAAAATGTATTTTGAGAGGTATCAAATGGTTTATCATCCTTTCATACAGTGACTTCAAGAGCGGCTCCCATATAGTTCTCCTTTTGCACACCATTATTTAGGATCTCTCCAGTACATAGTGTGTGGAGCTTTATTTGTTTATTTTATATATTTTTTTGTGGGCTGGGCACTCGGTTACCTTGCTCTTTTTGCAATATTAAGGACTAGCACATTATTCATGCTAGTCAAGGTGTGAAGTCATGAAAAGACAATAAAGCACTCAATACTTTCTCATGAGCTAAAATAGGAACACAAAACATGTAATAATTTTGAAGGTTTTAAAGGTAGCACATAAGCAATTTACTTTGGAGTGGCGGTGAAATACCACATATAGGTAGGTATGGTGGACACAATTGGCAAACTTTGGTTTTTGGGAGTTGGATGCACGAGTAGAGCTCATACTCAGTACAGGTGAAGGCCAGCAAAAGACTGGGAGCGACCAACTAAGAGAGAAATAACGGCAATAATCATCACGGTGCTAACTAAGGACGAACACTTTATTATCTTGATTTTTAGTGAGAGGGGTCATCTTATAATGCTACCGTCGCGATCAAAGCAATATAAGATGCATAAAAGGATTAACATCACATGCAATTCATAATGTGATATGATATGGCCCTTTTGTCTTTGCGCCTTTGATCTTCATCTCCAAAGCATGGACATGATCTCCATCATCAACGGGCATGATCTCCATCATCGTCGGCGCAGCGTCAAGGTCAATGGCGCCGTCTTCATGGTTGTCCACCACATGTAGCAACTATTACAACTACTTTGAAATAATACTACAACATGAAATATAAAGATAACCATAAGGCTCCTGCCGGTTGCCACAATACAATAATGATCATCTCATACAAATTCATCATCACATCGTGGTCATATCACATCACCAAACCCTGCAAAAACAAGTTAGACGCCTCAAATTTGGTTTGCATATTTTACGTGGTTTAGGGTTTTTGAGTAAGATCCAATCTACCCACAAAGCCACTTATGCAATACAAGTTGCATGTCAAGCGTGGAGCAGGTCTCATGAACGCGGTCATGTAAAGTTAGCCCGGGCCGCTTCATCCCACCATCCCGCAAGATGCATAGTACACATAACAAGAGACAACAAAAGCATCAACGCCCACAAAACCATTGTGTTCTACTCGTGCAACTAATCTATGCATAGACACGGCTCTGATACCACTGTAGGGATTCGTAGCATAGAAAACAAAAAATTCCTACCGCAAGAACGGATAACAAGCCAAGATCTAATCTAGTAGATGGTAGCAACGTGGTGAAGATCATCATACCCTTGAAGATCGCTAAGCGTTAACGAGATAGATCTCGTGGTTGATGTAGTCGATCACTTGCCGCTTGCAAAAGCGCGTAGAAGATCTTGACGGTGCCACAATCGGGCAGCACCTTCACACTCGGTCACATGTTCGATGTTGATGACGATGTCCTTCTCCCCGTTCCAGCGGGCAGCGGATGTAGTAGATCCTCCTCGGAATCCCGCCAGCATGACGGCGTGGTGACGGTGGTGGTGGAGATCTCCGGCAGCGCTTCGCCGTAAGCACCGCGGGAGAATAGGGAGGAGGGGAGTGGCTAGGGTTTGGGAGAAGGGGGAACTTGGGCACTGGCCTTGGGTGCCCTGGGTGGTGCGGCTCAAGTGGTGGCCAACCCTCTCCCTCTCCCTCTCTTTATATAGGTGGAACCCCCTAGGGTTTGCCCCAAAACCAAATTGAAGTCCAACTCCAAAACTGCCATATTGGTGAAACCTAGGGGAAGTGGGATTGCTCCCTTTCCATCTCCCTTGGCCGGCCAAGGTGGTGGAGTCCACCATGGACTCCACCTTCCCTCTTGTTTGGCTGGTTAGGGTTGGTGGAGTCCCGGGACTCCACCTTCCTTAGTGATTTATTCCAGAAGGTTCTAGAACATTCTAGCGCATACCATAAATGCACTGGATCATTTCCAAACTTGGGAAGTGACTTACTCTATATGAATCTTATTCTCCGGACCATTCCGAAACTCCTCGTGATGTCCTGGATCCCCTGAGACTCCGAACAACATTCGAACTCCCTTCCATATTCCTTATCTACTTATAACGACATCAAACCTTAAGGGTGTCACCCTACGGTTCGAGAACTATGCGGACATGATCGAGACTCCTCTCCGATCAATAACTAATAGCAGGATCTGGGGATCCATAATAGCTCCCACATATTCAACAATGACTTCTTGATCGAAAGAACCATTCACATAAAATAATAATTCCCTTTGTCTCGCGATATTTTACTGATCCGAAGTTTTATCGTTGATATCTCCATACCTAGTTCAACCTCGTTACCGATAAGTACTCTTTACTCGTACCGTGGTATGATATCCCTTGTGAACTAGTCACATGCTTGCAAGTTAATTGGATGTCATTCCACTGAGAGGGCCCAGCGTATATCTATCAGTCATTAGGATGGACAAATCCCACTATTGATCCATGTGCATCAACCCTATAGTTTCCGAACACTTAATGCCACCTTTATTACAATCCATTTACGAAGTATTGTTTGGTGTCATCAAAGTATGCATCCGGTGTAGGTGATTAACATGATCTCATAGTCGAAGGATTAAGTTACTATGCATATTAAAGCTTGAAGCATAAAGAACTAAATAACTTGATCATATGCTACGCTTACTATGGGTGTATGTCCATCACATCATTCAACTAATGATATGACCTTGTTATTAATAACATCCAATGTTCATGATCATGAAACTATGATCATCTATTAATCAACAAGCTAGTTTAACAAGAGGCTTACTAGGGACTCTTTTATGTTTACATAACACACATGTATTAATGTTCCCAGTTAATACAATTATAGCATGGGATGCAAACATTTATCATAAACACAAAGATATAATAATAATCACTTTATTATTGCCTCTTGGGCATATCTCCAACAGTCTCCCACTTGCACTAGAGTCAATAATCTAGATTGCATTGTAAGGTACCTAACACCCTTGGCGTTCTGGTGTAGGTCATGTTTCGCTCTAGGGAGAGCTTTAGTCAACGGGTCTGCCACATTCAGATCAGTGTGTACTTTCAAATCTTTAAGTCGCTGTCTTCGACATACTCGCGAATAGAATGAAAACGTAGCTTTATATGCTTCAGCTTCTTGTGTGACCTTGGCTCCTATGCATTGGCTATGGCACACATGTTGTCACAACAGATGGTCATCGGGTCCAACGCACTAGGAACCACACTAAGCTCAGTAATGAAACACTTCATCCATATCGCCTCTGATGAAGCCTCCGAAGCAGCCATGTATTCTGATTCAGTTGAAGATTTTGCCACAACGCTTTGCTTAGCACTCCTCCAGCTTACTGCTGCACCATTCAAAAATAAAAACGTATCCGGATTGAGACTTAGAGTCATCCGGATCAGTGTTCCAACTAGCATCGCTGTAACTGGTTATAGCAAGCTCTTGGTCACCTCCATAATGAAGAAACAGATCCTTAGTTCTTTTCAAGTACTTCAGGATATTCTTGACCGCTGTCTAGTGTTCTATTCCTGGATCACTTTGATATCTGCTGGTCAAACTAACAACGTGTGCGATATCCGGTCTTGTACACAGCATGGCATACATGATAGAGCCTATGGCCGAGGCATAGGGGATTTTGTTCATCTTTTCTCTTTCTTCTGCCGTAGCTGGACTTTGAGTTTTACTCAAGGTCTTACCTGGTAACATGGGTAAGAACCCTTTCTTGCTCTCATCCATTCTAAACTTCTTTATAATCTTATCCAGGTATGTACTCTATGAAAGCCCTATTAGGCGTCTTGATCTATCTTTATAAATCTTGATGCCTAAAATTTATGCTGCTTCTCCAAGGTCCTTCATTGAAAAACACTTATTCAAATAGCCTTTGACGCTACTTAGAAGTTCTACATCATTTCCAATCAATAATATGTCATCTACATATAATATCAGGAATGCTATAGAGCTCCCACTCACTTTCTTGTAAATACAAGCCTCTCCATGGGTTTGTATAAATCCAAAGTCTTTGATCACCTTATCAAAGCGTCGGTTTCAACTCCGGGATGTTTGCTTCAGTCCATAAATGGAACGCTGAAGTTTGCATACCTTGTCAGCATTTTTAAGATCGACAAAACCTTTGGGTTGTACCATATACAACTCTTCCTCAATGTCACCATTAAGGAATGCCATTTTGACATCCATTCACCAAATTTCACAATCAAAAAATGCAGCGATTGCTAACAATATCCTAACAGACTTTAGCTTCGCTACAGGTGAGAAAGTCTCATCGTGGTCAACTCATTGAATTTGTCGGAACCCTTTCGCGACAAGTTGAGTTTTATAGACAGTAATATTACCATCAGCATCTGTTTTTCTTCTAAAGATCCATTTATTTTCGACAGCCTTGCGTCTATCAGGTAAGTCTACCAAAGTCCATACTTGGTTATCATACGTGGATCCCATTTTGAATTTCATGGCCTCTTGCCATTTGTTGGAATCTGGGCTCATCATTGCTTCCTCATACGTCACAGGGTCTTCATCATTGTTGTCCACAATCATGACATTTAACGCAGGATCGTACCAATCAGGAAGGCACGTACCCTCGTCAACCTGCGAGGTGCAGTAGTAACTTCGTTCGAAGTTTCATGATCATTATCATTAACTTCCTCACTAATCGGTGTAGGCGGCACAAGAACATCTTCCGGTGTTGCGCTACTCTGATTTTCAAGAGAAGGTTCAGTAACCTCATCGATTTCTACTTTCCTTCCAATCCCTTCTTTCGAGAGAAACTCCTTCTCAGGAAAGGATTCGTTCTTGGCAACAAAGATTTTACCTTCGGATCTGTGATAGAAGGTATACCCAATTGTTTCTTTAGGGTATCCTATGAAGACGCATTTCTCAGCTTTGCGTTCGAGCTTGTCAGGTTGTAACTTCTTTACATAAGCTTCGCAGCCCCAAACTTTAAGGAACGACAACTTAGGTTTGTTTCCAAACCACAATTCATACGGTGTCGTTTCAACGGATTTAGATGGTGCCCTATTTAAAGTGAATGTTGTTGTCTCTAATGCATAACTCCAAAAAGATAACGGTAAATCTGTAAGAGACATCATAGATCGAACCATATCCAATAGAGTTCGATTAAGACGTTCAGACACACCATTGCGCTGTGGTGTTCCTGGCGGTGTCAACTGTGAAAGTATTCCGCATTTCTTTAAATGCATGCCAAACTCATAACTCAGATATTCACCTCCACGATCAGAACGTAGAAATTTAATCTTCTTGTTACGTTGATTTTCTACTTCACTTCGGAATTCCTTAAAGTTATCGAAAGTTTCGGATTTATGTTTCATTAAGTAGATATACCCATATCTACTCAAATCATCTGTGAAAGTAAGAACATAACGATAACCACCGCGCGATGCTACACTCATTGGTCCACATACATCAGTATGTACGATTTCCAACAAGTCTGTAGCTCGCTCCATAATACCAGAGAATGGAGTCTTAGTCAATTTTCCCATTAGACATGCTTCGCATCTATCAAGCGATTCAAAATCAAGTGATTCAAGTAATCCATCTGAATGGAGTTTCTTCATGCGCTTCACTCCAATATGACCAAGACGACAGTGCCACATGTATGTAGAATTATCATTTAATTTCTTTCGTTTAGCATCAATGTTATGTATATGTGTATCACTACTATCGAGATTTAACAAGAATAAACCATTCATCTCAGGTGCATGACCATAAAAGATATTATTCATATAAATCGAACAACCATTATTCTCAGACTTGAATGAATAACCGCTTTGCAATAAACAAGATCCAGATATAATGTTCATGCTTAACGCAGGCACCAAATAACAATTATTCAGATTTAAAACTAATCCCGATGGTAGATGTAGGGGGAGCGTGCCGACAGCAATCACATCGACCTTGGATCCATTTCCAACGCGCATCGTCACCTCGTCCCTCGCTAGTCTTCGTTTATTCTGTAGCTTCTGTTTTGAGTTACAAATATGAGCAACTGAACCAGTATCAAATACCCATGCACTACTACGATTACTAGTAAGATACACATCAATAACATGTATATCAGATATACCTTTCTTTTTGATGTTGCTGCTCTTTAGATCTGCCAGGTACTTTGAGCAGTTCCGCTTCCAGTGTCTCTCTTCTTTGCAGTAATAGCACACAGTATCAGGTTTGGGGCCAGCCTTGGGTTTCTTAGGAGGCGCGTCACCTTTCTTGCCGCCCTTGTTGAATTTACCCTTTTCCTTAGGCTTGCCCTGCTTCTTGAACTTGGTGGTCTTATTGACCATCAACACTTGGTGCTCTTTCTTTATCTCCACTTCAGCAGTTTTTAGCGTTGAAAAGAGTTCAGGTAACGTCTTGTCCATGCACTACATGTTATAGTTCATCACGAAGTTCTTGTAACTAGGTGGCAGTGATTGAAGAACACGATGAATCCCCAAGGCGTTAGGAATCGTTATTCCTAAGTCTTGGAGTTTCTTCGCGTGCCCTGACATCTTGAGCACGTGCTCGCTAACGGAGCTGCCCTCTTCCATCTTACAGTTAAAGAACGTTTCAGAAGCATCATAGCTTTCCACGGCCGCATGAGTTTCAAATATCATTTTGAGCTCACTGATTATATCATGAGGGTCGTGGGTCCCAAAGCGTTTCTAAAGCTCCGATTCTAAACCGTACAGGATGGCACACTGAACTATGGAGTAATGTGTCTTCCGAGTGAGATAAACATTTTTAGCCTCATTGGTAGCTGTTTCTGCAGGTGGGTCACTCAGAGGTGCATCGAGCACATAGAGCAGTTGTCCAGCAGTGAGGACAATCCTCAAGTTATGGAACCAATCCGTAAAGTTGCTTCCATTGTTTTTCAGGTTTTCTTTCTCTAGGAACGAATTAAAGTTGATGGTAGGGGTCGCCATAATCTACAACATATTTGCAAAGAGTTTAGACTAAGTTTATGATAAATTGAGTTTACTATTAATTTAAAATTGACTAGGTGAACTCCCACTCAAAACAATATCCCTCGCATTGTCTTAGTGATTACATGAACCAAATCAACTACACCAAGTCCGATCATCACGTGAGATAATGTAGTTTCAATGACGAACATCAATATGTTCATCATATCATCTATATGATTCATGCTTAACCTTTCAGTCTACCGTGTTCCGAGGCCATGTCTGTACATGCTAGGCTCGTCAAGTCAAACCCTAGTTTCCGCATGTGCAAATCTAGCTTGCACCCGTTGTATGCACACGTTGATTCTATCACACCCGATCATCACGTGATGCTTCCAAACAACGAGTCTTAGCAACGGTGCTAACTAAGGACGGAAACTTTATTATCTTGATTTTTAGTGAGAGGGATCATCTTATAATGCTACCGTCGTGATCTAAGCAATATAAGATGCATTAAAGGATTAACATCACATGCAATTCATAATGTGATATGATATGACCCATCATCAACGGGAATGATCTCCATCATCGTCGGCGTAGCGTCAAGGTCAATGGTGCCGTCTTCATGGCTGTCCACCACGTGTAGCAACTATTACAACTACTTTGAAATAATACTACAGCATGAAATATAAAGACAACCATAAGGCTCCTGCCGGTTGCCACAATACAATAATGATCATCTCATACATATTCATTATCACATCGTGGCTATATCACATCACCAAACCCTGCAAAAACAAGTTAGACGCCTCTAATTTGGTTTGCATATTTTACGTGGTTTAGGGTTTTTGAGTAAGATCCAATCTACCTACGAACATGAACCACAACGCTGATATAAGTGTTGTCAATTGAAATTGTAAATTGAATCTTAACTATGGTGAGAGAAACTGACACCCACAAAGCCACTTATGCAATACAAGTTGCATGTCAAGCGTGGAGCAGGTCTCATGAACGCGGTCATGTAAAGTTAGCCCGTGCCGCTTCATCCCACCATCCCGCAAGATGCAAAGTACACATAACAAGAGACAACAAAAGCATCAACGCCCACAAAACCATTGTGTTCTACTCGTGCAACCAATCTATGCATAGACACGGCTCTGATACCACTGTAGGGATTCGTAGCATAGAAAACAAAAAATTTCCTACCGCAAGAACGAATAACAAGCCAAGATCTAATCTAGTAGATGGTAGCAACGAGGTGAAGATCATCATACCCTTGAAGATCGCTAAGCGTTAACGAGATAGATCTCGTGGTTGATGTAGTCGATCACTTGCCGCTTGCAAAAGCGCGTAGAAGATCTTGACGGTGCCACAATCGGGCAGCACCTCCGCACTCGGTCACATGTTTGATGTTGATGACGACGTCCTTCTCCCCGTTCCAATGGGCAGCGGATGTAGTAGATCCTTCTTAGAATCCCGCCAGCACGACGGCGTGGTGATGGGGGTGGTGGAGATCTCTGGCAGCGCTTCACCGTAAGCATCGCGGGATAATAGAGAGGAGGGGAGTGGCTAGGGTTTGGGAGAGGGGGCACTTGGCCACCGGCCTTGGGTGCCCTGGGTGGTGCGGCTCAAGTGGTGGCCGGCCCTCTCCCTCTCTTTATATAGGTGGAACACCCTAGGGTTTGTCCCACAACCAAATTGAAGTCCAACTCCAAAACTGCCATATTGGTGAAACCTAGGGGAAGTGGGATTGCTCCCTTTCCTTCTCCCTTGGCCGGCCAAGGTGGTGGAGTCCACCATGGACTCCACCTTCCCTCTTGGTTGGCTGGTTAGGGTTGGTGGAGTCCTTCTTCCATAGTGATTTATTCCGGAAGGTTCTAGAACATTCTAGCGCCTACCATAAATGCACCGGATCATTTCCAAACTTGGAAAGTGACTTCCTATATATGAATCTTATTCTTCGGACCATTTCGGAACTCCTCGTGATGTCCTGGATCCCATCCGAGACTCCGAACAACATTCGAACTCCATTCCATATTCCATATCTACTTATAACGACATCAAACCTTAAGTGTGTCACCCTACGGTTCGAGAACTATGCGGATATGATCGAGACTCCTCTCCGATCAATAACTAATAGCGGGACCTGGAGATCCATAATAGCTCCCATATATTCAATGATGACTTCGTGATTGAAAGAACCATTCACATGAAATAACAATTCCCTTTGTCTCGCGATATTTTACTTATCCGAAGTTTGATCGTCGGTATCTCCATACCTAGTTCAACCTTGTTACCGATAAGTACTCTTTACTCGTACCGTGATATGATATCCCTTGTGAACCAGTCACATGCTTGCAAGCTAATTGGATGTCATTCCACTGAGAGGGCCCAGAGTATATCTATCCATCATTAGGATGGACAAATCCCACTATTGATCCATGTGCCTCAACCCTATACTTTCCGAACACTTAATGCCACCTTTATTACAACCCATTTATGAAGTAGTGTTTGGTGTCATCAAAGTGTCCATCCGGTGGTGATTAACATGATCTCATGGTCGAAGGATTAAGTTACTATGCATATTAAAGCTTGAAGCATAAAGAACTAAATGACTTGATCATATGCTACGCTTACTATGGGTGTATGTCCATGACATCATTCACCTAATGATATGACCTTATTATTAATAACATCCAATGTTCATGATCATGAAACTAAGATCATCTATTAATCAACAAGCTAGTTTAACAAGTGTCTTACTAGGGACTCTTTTATGTTTACATAACACACATGTATTAATGTTTCCAGATAATACAATTATAGCATGGGATGCAAACATTTATCATAAACACAAAGATATAATAATAATCACTTTATTATTGCCTCTTGGGCATATCTCCAACACATCCTTCATCTCATCACATCATTCTTGTCTTCCTACACTTGAAAACTTCCTTCATACAAAATTTCACACAATTTTCATTAGCATCATTAGTGCAATCAAAATAACAAATCCACTTTGGTTCAGTTCTAACATAAGTCAAACATCCATTAAAACATTAGCTACTGTAGCAACTTCTTTTAAAAGCTCTTTCTCTCAATAGAACTCAAAAAGAAAAAATTAAGAGGCAAATGCAAATACTGGCAGAAATCTATCAAAACAGAATAGCAGGTAAAGATTGTTTTTTATAAAATTCTCTGTTGCTCAAATCGAAAAGTGCAAAACTATTGAAAGTTAGATAATAACCCGGGGCAGGTGCTCAAAAATTTTCAGATCAATCCGATGTTCTGGCTGAGAATAATATTTTTTTTGGTGGCATCGCAGAATCTGTTTTGGGACAGCAACTTCCCCAAATCTTACCTTCTTCCTATTAGTGGCTATCCTTGGCACAAAAACAAAATAAAAAGGATAAGGTGAGGTTATTACAGAGGCAACAACTTCCAATACTCAACAAAGAAAGATTACAGAAATAAAACATGGGTTATCTCCCAAGAGTGCTTTTCTTTAACGCCTTTCAGCTAGGCGCAGAAAGCTTGAATCAAGTATTTTCAAGTGAAGAAGCATCAACATTATTAATGGCAGAAGCCTTATGTCTACCTCTCTCACCTTTACTCGTTCCCTTAGGGAAAACATGAGAACCGCCTGGTGAGGAAGTGAAAGTCATGGTGCCTTTCCCCACATCTATTTTTGCTCCCAGGAGCTTTAGCAGAGATCTTCCAAATGTGATTTGTCCCTTTCCTACACATTCAATGACAAGAGAATCAGTAGATACCATTCTTCCTAGGATTCTTATATACACTCCTTCAGCTACTCCAATGGGTAATATAATGGCGTTATTGGTAAGAGTTATTCCTTCTCCACCCTCAGAAAGTCCCCAAAGACTTAAAGACTCATAAATATTTTTAGGCATAAGACAAAACTCAGACATAATATCACAACGAGCATGAAAAGTTTCACCATTTATATCAACTTTTACTGTAGGAAGCCAACTTGAGGGTTCAGAATTTATTGGAACATCTCATGATTTTCACAAAGCAGATTATAACATTCTTTTAAACAAGTTGTACTTGTCTCAAGAGTATTTAATCTAGCATAAATGCTCACAAGGGATGAATAAAATTTACTAGGTGAGCTGTACGTTGTAATCAACTTTTTTATGGCATTAAAAGCTTGATCTCCATCACAATGAAGGAAATCTCCTCCTACTACAACGTCCAAAGCATATCTATAACAAAGAATGAGACCAAAGTAAAAGCTACTAAGAAGAAGGCCTAGAGTCATTTTAGGTTCAGTTTTATCATAAGAATTATTAATTCTAAACCAAGCTTCTTTAAAACTCTCCTCACTCCCTTGTTTGAAAGTGAAGATCATTTCCTCAGGTGACATAGTAACAGGACTAGACATAGAAACAACTTAAAGTAGGAACTAATTTTTGTGTGTTTTTGATAAAAAGAAGCAAGCAAGACAAAGTAAAATAAACTAAGCAAAACAATAACAAAGTAAAGAGATTGGAGATGAGAGACTCCCCTTGCAGAAATCCTCTTTCTCCCCGGCAACGGTGCCAGAAAAGCTTGATGTCGTGCAGAGTATGCAGTTGGGAAACCCCAAGAGGAAGGTATGATGAGCACAACAGCAAGTTTTCCCTCAGAAAGAAACCAAGGTTTAATCGACCAACAGGAGAAAGAAATCACTTCTGAAGGTTGTTGCTGGATGACTTTGGAATCTATAATTTTTGATGCTCCATGCTTGTTTTACACCAATTTCTATATGTTTTGTTTACACTTCGTGGCATTTTTATGCATTTTCTGGAACTAACCTATTAACAAGATGCCATAGTGCCATTTCTTGTTTTCTGCTGTTTTTGTATTTCAGAAAAGTTGTACATGAAATATTCTCGGAATTGGACGAAACAAAATCCAAACCTCCTATTTTTCCTGACACGAAGACGGAGTCCAGAGCAGAGACGGAGGAGGGCACCGAGGTGGCCACACCATGCCTAGGCGCGAGCCCACCTCTGGCCGCGCCTAGGGGTGGTGTGGGGCCCTCGGGCGCCCACCGACCTCGCCCTTCCGCCTATAAATTGCCTCCCGACGCGAAAACCCTAAATCAGTCAGCCTCCATCCACAAAAAGTTTTGTAGATCCGCCGCCATCGAAGACAAGTTTTGGGGGACAGAAATCTCTGTTCCGGTACCCTGCCGGGACGGGGAATTGCCCCCGGAGCCATCTCCATCAACTCCACCGCCATCTTCATCGCTGTTGTTGACTCCCATGATGTGGAGGGAGTAGTTCTCCCCCGAGGCCGAGGGCTTTACCGGTAGCTATGTGGTCTATCTCTCTCTCCCATGGTATGATCTTTATGTGATCATGAGCTTTGTAATCTAGTTGAATAAGTAGATGTTGCTCTTCATCTATTATGCTACTCAAGTGGTTTTATTATGTGATCTCCGGAGACACCTTGTCCCACGGTGTGAAGGTGACACTGTGCGCACCGTGTGTGTCTCTTAGGCTAAATTTTACATAAATACTGATCATGAGTTATAATTTGAATTGGATGTCTCTATGAAATTGTGGTGTTTGTTAGTACTATCTTTGGATGCTCAAAGTGATAGCGCGGAGTGTCCCTAGATTTGGAAAACGAACTTTAAGGAGTGCTTTTGCAGCCCTACACGGTGAATTGGTGTTCGTTATCCAACCAGAGAGTAGTTTAGAGTAGCATAGTGAAGAGATTATATTTATGTATTCAATTATGGTATCATTGTTGAGAGTGTCCACTAGTGAAAGTAAGATCCCTAGGCCCTTTTTCTAAGCATTGAAACACCGTTTACAACCAGTGTGCTACATGTTTGCTTGCTGCCATTTTTATTTCAGATTGCAATTACCACTTATAATCATCCATACTACTTGTATTTCACTATCTCTTCGCCGAACTAGTGCACCTATACACCTGACAAGTGTATTGGGTGTGTTGGGGACACAAGAGACTTCTTGTATTGTAATTACAGGGTTGCTTGAGAGGGATATCTTTAACCTCTACCTCCCTGAGTTCGATAAACCTTGGGTGATTCACTTAAGAGAAACTTGTTGCTGTTCTACAAACCTCTGCACTTGGAGGCCCAACACTGTCTACAAGAATAGAAACGTGCGTAGACATCAAGCTCTTTTCTGGCGCCGTTGCCGGGGAGGTAAGGTAAAAGGTACTCACATCCTCTGGCTACTAAGCTATCTTCTAGTAATGTTGCTGGTGTGTGAGTGCTTGAAGTTATTTCCTTTAGATTTTGCAATTAAATATTTTTGTTTCTTGTTTTTATTTTCACTAGTTAGGCTTAATGGAAAACAACAACAAAATTAGAGAGCTTTATAGTATTTATCTTGAGTTAGGACATGAGGTGTTTGAAAAGAAAATTTAAAAACCTATGGAACTTTATTTGCATGCTAATAGCAATGTTATTAGTATGAATTCTTTGAACACCATTATTGCTAATGCTATGGAAAAATCTAAGCTTGGGGAAGCTAGTTTTTATGAAAATGATCTTTTTAGTTCCCAGCTTTAGAAGATAACTATTATATTGCTTATGATGATACTATACCTCCAATATATGATGATTACAATGATGAATATGATATTTTTAGTCCACCTACTATTGAGGAGAAAATTAATTATGATTACAATATGCCTCTTATATTTGATGATTATGGTGATGAGAATAATAATGATAGCTATTTTGTTGAATTTGCTCCCACTAAAATTAATAAGAATGACTATGCTTATGTGGGGAGTAATAATTCTTTTATGCATGTGGCTCATGATAAGAATGTTTTATGTGATAGTTATATTGTTAATTTTATTCATGATGCTACTGAAAGTTATTACGAGAGAGGGAAACATGGTTTTATGTATCTCAACAATATTAAGTTTTACCTCTTTATGTTGAAATTTTTGAAGTTGCACTTGTTTTGCTTTCCTATGCTTATTGCTTTGTGCTTCCATGACTTATTTCTTTACAAGATTATTTTTCATAGGAAGTGGGTTAGACTTAAATTTGTTTTATATTTGCTTCTTGATGCTCTCTTTTACTTCAATTCATATTTCTTATGTGAGCATCTTCTCAAACTACTGTGCCCAGCTGAAAGGCGTTAAATAAAAGCACTCTTGGGAGATAACCCATGTTTTATTTCTGTAATTTTTCTTTTGTTGAGTCTTGAAAGTTGTTACCTCTGTAACAACCTCTCCTTATCCTTTTATTTCGTTTTTGTGCCAAGGATAGCCTCTAATAGGAAGAAAGTAAGAGTTGGGGAAGTTGCTGTCTTGAAACAGATTCTGTGCTGTCACAAAAAAATTGTATTCCCAGCCAGAACGTCGCATTGATCTGCTCCAGGCTATTATCTAACTTTTGTTAGTTTTGCACTTTTCGATTTGAGCAACAGAGGAGTTTCAAAAAATCAATCTTTACCCGTTGTTCTGTTTTGACAGATTTCTGCCACTATTTGCATTTGTCTCTTAATCTTTTTCTTTTTGAGTTCTTTTGAGAGAAAGAGCTTTTTGAAGAAGTTGCTACAGTAGCTAATGTTTTCATGGATGTTTTACTTATGTTATAACTGAACCAAAGTGGATTTGTTATTTTGATTGCACTAATGTTGCTAATGAAAATTGTGTGAAGTTTTGTCTGAAGGAAGTTTTCAAGTGTAGGGAGAGAAGAATGATGTGATGAGATGATGGATGGACAAAAGCTCAACCTTGGGGACGCCCATGTCACCCAAGAAATATCCAAGAGGTACAAGCGTCAAAGCTTGGGGATGCCCAAGGCATCCCCTTCTTCATCAACAAAAATATCAGGTCATCTTTCAAGACACTATATTTTTATTGCTTCATATACTATGTGTTGTTCTTGGAGCGTCTTTATTTTTGTTTTTAGTTTTCTTTTTTTTGGTTTGTTGTAATCAACTTGGTTGGATCCTAGCATTCTTATGTGGGAGAGAGACACACTCCGTTTTCATTGCATAGAACACTCTAGTTTTCACTCTTATTATCTGCGAGTGTTTTCTTTTGCTAGTACTGCATTTAGCTCTTGTTTTCACTCGTATTTTGTTCAGAGCTTGTTAGTTCTTTAGTTTGGTATGATTAGCTCTCTGGTCTCTATTGATTATTATCTATGAGAGTTGTTTCAAATAAATTGATTGGTGTTGGAGATGAGTAAAATGTTTAGACTGTGGCTTAGACTTTAACATGTCATGTTAGATATTATTTTAATTATATGTGATGGGTTCGTAGCATGGAAAACAAAAATTTTCTACCGTGAACATGAACAAAACCAAGATCCAATCTAGGAAGAGGCAAGATCTAATCTATGAAGATCGAAGCAACGAGATGTATGAGAGACTAACCCTCGAAGATCCAAAGCCTTACGAGATCAGATCTCGTTGTTGATGTAGTCGATCGTCCCGGTGCTGCAATCCGGCAGCACTTCCGTACTCGGTCGTGCGTACGGTGTCGATGAAGTCCGTCCTCTCCCCATTCCAGTGGACAGTGGAGGTGTGGTAGATCCCCTCGGAATCCCAGCAGCACGACGGCGTGGTGCTGGTGGTGGTGGTGGAGGAGAAAAACTGCAGGGCTTCGCCAAGCCGGAGCAGAGCTATGGTGGAGGAGAGAGGGGGGCGGCCAGGGTTTAGGTGTGAGGGAGGGCTGCGCCCCTGCCCCCTCCCCTATTTATATAGGGGGGAGGGTCGGTTGGGGTGGCCCCCCGCGCCCCATCTCCATCTAAGGCGGTGGCCAAGGAGGGGGGAGTTTTCTTCCCCCCCCCCCCCAAGTTGATCCCCCTAGGGTTTTGGGGAAACCCTAGTGGGTTGGCCGGCTGGGCCTTGAGGAGCTTGTGCGCCTGGCCCATTAGGGCTGGGCTGCACCCCCTCGGCTCATGTCGGCCCTCCTAGAGTCGTGGGCCCACTGGTGGGACCCCCGGAACCTTCTAGAACCTTCCCGGTCTTCCACCAGAAAAATCCCGAACTTTTCCGAAACCTAGAAATCAACTTCCCTTATATGTATCTTATTCTACGGACCATTCCAGACTTCCTCGTGATGTCCTGGATCCCATCCGAGACTCCGAACAACATTCGGTCTCCATCTCATATTCCGGATCTACTTACACGACATCGAACCTTAAGGGGGTCACCCTACGGTTCGTGAACTATGCGGACATGATCGAGACTCCTCTCCGACCAATAACAAATAGCGGGACCTGGAGATCCATAATGGCTCCCATACATTCAGCGATAACTTAGTGATCGATTGAACCATTAACATACGATACCGATTCCCTTTGTCGCGCGATACTTTACTTGTCCGAGGTTCGATCATCGGTATCTACATACCTAGTTCAACCTCGTTACCGACAAGTACTCTTTACTCGTACCGTGGTATGTCATCTCTTGTGACCGTGTCACATGCTTGCAAGCTAATTAGATGACATTCCACCGAGAGGGCCCAGAGTATATCTATCCGTCATCGGGATGGACAAATCCCACTCTTGATCCATATGCCTCAACTCATACTTTCCGAATAATCAATCCCATCTTCATAACCACCCATTTACGCAGTGGCGCTTGATGTAATCAAAGTACCCTTCCGGTGTAAGTGATTTACATGATCTCATGGTCAAAGGACTAGGTTACTATGTATCGAAAGCTTATAGCAAGATGAACTTAATGACTTGATCTTATGCTACGCTTATTTGGGTGTGTGTCCATTATGTCATTCACCCAATGACATAACCTTGTTATTAACAACATCCAATGTCCATGATCAGGAAACCATGATCATCTATTAATCAACAAGCTAGTTTAACAAGAGGCTTACTAGGGACTCTTTTCTGTTTACATAACACACATGTATCAATGTTTCCGGTTAATACAATTATAGCATGGGATGCAAACATTTATCATAAACACAAAGATATAATAATAACCACTTTATTATTGCCTCTTGGGCATATCTCCAACAGTCTCCCACTTGCACTAGAGTCAATAATCTAGATTACATGGTAAGGTACCAAACACCCATGGCGTTCTTGTGTAGGTCATGCTTTGCCCTAGGGAGAGCTTTAGTCAACAGATCTGCCACATTTAGATCTATGTGTACTTTGCAAATCTTTATGTCACCATCATCGACATACTCACGAATCACATGAAAACATAGCTTGATATGCTTCAGCTTCTTGTGTGACCTTGGCTCTTGCGCATTGGCTATGGCACCCATGTTATCACAATAGATGGTCAATGGGTCCAATGCACTAGGAACCACACCAAGCTCAGTAATGAACCTCTTCATCCATATCTCTTCTGATGAAGCCTCTGAAGCCGCTATGTATTCAGATTCAGTTGAAGATTTCGCCACCACGCTCTGCTTGGCACTCATCCAGCTTACTACAGCACCATTCAATATAAACACGTACCCAGATTGAGACTTAGAGTCATCTGGATCAGTGTTCCAGCTAGCATCGGTGTAACTAGTTACAACGAGCTCTTGGCCACCTCCATAACAAAGAAACATATCCTTAGTCCTTTTCAAGTACTTCAGGATATTCTTGACCGCTGTCCAGTGTTCCACTCCTGGATCACTCTGATATCTGCTGGTCAAACGAACAGCATGTGCGATATCCGGTCTAGTACACAGCATGGCATACATGATAGAGCCTACTACCGAGGCATAGGGGATCTTGTTCATCCTCTCTCTTTCTTCTGCCGTAGCCGGACCTTGAGTTTTACTCAAGACCTTACCTGGCAACATGGGCAAGAACCCTTTCTTGCTTTCATCCATTCTAAACTTCTTTAGAATCTTGCCCAGGTATGTACTATGTGAAAGCGCTATTAGGCGTCTTGATCTATCTCTATAAATCTTGATGCCTAAAATATATGCTACTTCTCCAAGGTCTTTCATTGAAAAACACTTATTCAAATAACCTTTAACACTGCTTAGAAGTTCTACATCATTCCCAATCAACAATATGTCATCTACATATAATATTTGGAATGCTACAAAACTCCCACTCACTTTCTTGTAAATACACGCCTCACCATGAGTCTGTATAAACCCGAAGTCTTTGATCACCTTATCAAAGCGTCGGTTCCAACTCCGGGATGCTTGCTTCAGTCCATAAATGGAACGCTGAAGTTTGCATACCTTGTCACATTTTTAGGATCGACAAAACCTTTGGGTTGTACCATATACAACTCTTGCTCAATGTCACCATTAAGGAACGCCGTTTTGACATCCATCTGCCAAATCTCATAATCGAAAAATGCAGCGATTGCTAACAAAATCCTCACAGACTTTAGCTTTGCTACTGGTGAGAAAGTCTCATCGTAGTCAACTCCTTGAATTTGTCGGAACCCCTTCGCGACAAGTCGAGCTTTATAGACAGTAATATTACCATCAGCATCTATTTTTCTTTTGAAGATCCATTTATTCTCGATAGCCTTGCGGCTATCAGGTAAGTCTACCAAAGTCCATACTTTGTTATTATACATGGATCCCATTTCGGATTTCATGGCCTCTTGCCATTTGTTGGAATCTGGGCTCATCATTGCTTCCTCATACGTCGCAGGGTCTTCATCATTGTTATCCACAATGTCTAAATGTTATGTGGCACTGTCGATAGTAGAATTATCATTCAATTTAATTCGCTTAGCATCAATGTTATGAACATGTGTATCACTACTATTGAGATTTAACAAGTATAAACCATTCATCTCAGGCGCATGACCATAAAAGATATTATTCATATAAATAGAACAACCATTATTCTCTGACTTAAACGAATAACCGTCTTGCATTGAACAAGATCCAGATATAATGTTCATGCTCAACGCAGGCACCAAATAACAATTATTCAGATTTAAAACTAATCCCGAAGGTAGATGTAGAGGGAGCGTGCCGACGGCGATCACATCAACCTTGGATCCATTTCCAACGCGCATCGTCACCTCGTCCCTCGCTAGTCTTCGTTTATTCCGCAGTTCCTATTTCGAGTTACAAATGTGAGCAACCGAACCAGTATCAAATACCCAGGCACTACTACGATTACTAGTAAGATAAACATCAATAACATGTATATCAAATATACCTTTCTTCTTGACGTGGCCGCTCTTCAGTTCAGCCAGGTACTTGGAGCAATTGCGCTTCCAGTGCCCTTCTTCCTTGCAGTAGAAGCACACAATATCAGGCTTAGGGCCAGCCTTGGGCTTCTTAGGAGGCGTAGCAGCTTTCTTGCCGCCCTTCTTGAAGTTGCCCTTGTTGTTAGGCTTGCCCTACTTCTTGAAACTATTGGTCTTGTTGACCATCAACACTTGGTGCTCTTTCTGTATCTCCACCTCAGCAGATTTCAGCATGGAGAAGAGTTCAGGTAACTCTTTGTTCATGTTCTGCATGTTGTAGTTCATCACGAAGTTCTTATAACTAGGTGGCAGCGATTGGAGGACACGATGAATACCCAACTGGTTAGGAATCACAATTCCCAAGTCATTGAGCTTCTTCGCGTGCCTAGACATCTTGAGCACGTGCTCGCTAACGGAGCTACCCTCTTCCATCATGCAGCCAAAGAAATGTTTCGAGGCCTCATAGCTTTCTACGGCCGCATGAGTTTCAAAGATAGCTTTGAGCTCACGGACTATCTCACAGGGGTCGCGGTTTTCAAAACGCTTTTGCAGCTCAGCCTCAAGGCCGTACAAGATGGCGCACTGAATTTGGGAGTACTGAATTTTCCGAGTTTGGTAAAAAAAAATCACCTCATCGGGAACAGTTTCTGCAGGTGGGTCACCCAGCGGTGCATCGAGCACATATTGCAGGTTTCCAGCAGTGAGGACAATCCTCACATGACGGAACCAATCCGTGAAGTTGCTTCCATTGTTCTTAAGTTTTTCTTTCTCTAGGAACTGGTTAAAATTGATGGTGGGGGCCGCCATGATCTACAACATATTTGCAAAGAGTTTAGACTAAGTTTATGATAAATTGAGTTCAATTTTAATTCTTAAATTAACTAGGTGAACTCCCACTCAAAACAACATCCCTCACATTGTCTTAGTGATCACACGAACCAAATCCACTACACCAAGTCCGATCTTCACGAGAGAAGATGTAGTTTCAAAGGCGAACATCACAGTGTTCATCATATCATTCATATGACTCATGCTCTACCTTTCGGTATCCCGTGTTCTGAGACCATGTCTGTACATGCTAGGCTCGTCAAGGTTACCTTAGTATCCGCATGTGCAAATCTGGCTTGCACCCGTTGTATGCACATGTAGAATCTATCACACCCGATCATCACATGATGCTTCGAAACGACAAGTCTTAGCAACTGTGCATACTAAGGACGAACACTTTATTATCTTGATATTTAGTGAGAGTGTCACACCCCAACTTTTGCAACCCTGATTAGATGTCCTTATTTCAAAAGTTAGGGGGAACAAAAACTTTTTAAAGACTAATTAGATGAATTGCCTTGATCCATTGGTTGTAATGAATTGCTTTGATCTGTCGGTAGATGTATTGTCTTGTTCTGTTTGTTAAGTTTGTCTTGAGCTACTCAAAGAACAACACCCCTAGTGGTAAAACAAACAACTCACCTAATAAAACACATGTGTGGCTTAGGGAAAATTGTTTTCCTTTTTCACTACACCAAACCTCTGTACTTATGGCAACATGGGTGTGCCTTCTCAAAATTCCTCTTTGTGGTATAATCTAGCTCAAACCATCCTTGATTCAAAACTTGGGGATCATCTACCCCTTGCTACATCCTTCTCTTATACCCACTCCTCCTGGCTGATTCTGAAGCCAAGTCAACAATCTATTTTGGCGGGCTTATAAGATTCCAACTTTGGCAGTCGATCTCTAAGCACCCACAACTGTTATTGGTGACCTCAATGCATGGATCTCATCTATGCATCACCATCTGCAACTTCCACGTCTTGCATGTCCCATTCTACCATAACAACTCTTACATTCACCCTGATCTTGTACCCTATCCAATGTTCAACACTAGATCACTTCCTCCTCTTTTATCTCTGGTTTTTATTCAAGTTTAATCTTCACAAGACCAAGAGTGGGAATGATGGGTACATTTTGTAACCACCATCTACACTTGAGAACACTCCTCCCTAAATTAGTTTTCTTTCTCAAAAACCCTATTGTTTTCCTTCTCTAGTTTTGATCACAAAACTACTTCTAGTTTTATAAAATCTTTTCAGGATATTTCTTCAAAGAAAACACAGAACTGAAATGGGTTTTGTTTTTCATCCCATTTCTACCAAGTACTGATTTCTAAAACATTACTTTCTATTTTGTTTTCCTTTTTACAAAAGGCTTGCTTGTGGTACTTATACCATTTCTTGTTTTTCTCTTGGTTATTTAAAATTTAGAAAACTCCACCTTACTTGATAAAGTAAGTAGAACATTTTGAATCCTATGTTCTACCTAACTTCTCTCAATCCTTTTCAAAGTCTTTTTAAAATTAATTTCCTTCTCAATTGTCCCTAGACAATTGAGGTGTTTCGAATACCTTTCAACTGAATTCTATTTAAATGGCAACACTTGCACATCTTATGCACATCTCTGATCCACCACATTGTATCCCCCATCATCCAATTCTTGATCGTATGGATGATCATTTGATACTTTCAAGTGGAATCCCTTCAACAAAACCCTAGACTCAGGGAGTATTTCAAACCACTCCCAATTGACCTCTTATTTGAAGCGCAACTTATATTTCATCATACCCATCTCAATCCTTTATTATTTTCCATCATCACCTTGACATCATGAACTGATGATTTATGTCACCATATTCATCCTTGTGAGTATATGGTTACTTCACTCACCATCTCTCCTAGCCTTGCTCTACCATTGTCTAAATCACCATCACCACCATCATCTCTTGGACACATCTTTTATCAGGTCAGAATGTCACCACCATCTACTTTAGCACCCTTGTGCATTAGTATCACTTTGCCTAAAATTGTATATCTTTTTAGGCCACCATTTTAGTAATTTGTGAGGCACTCAACCTTGGGTGTCATGCATGTGTAGCAATTATCTCTTGTTGATCACTTGTGCATGGCCAAAAATATGTGGCCGGCCATGCCATGGCACACATGCATCATGCCTCTCCATTTCCCTCTCTCTCACATAATTACTCCACCTTGGGAAGCCTCTCCTCCTTTGTCCCTTCCCAATGCCACAAATAAATTCAGCTTGGGTCAAATATCTCTTCCCCAAACCAGCCTCCCAACTAACCCAATCAATGAAGAGGCTACCTCCCAACCAACCCAATCAATGAGGAGGCAGCCCACCCCCTCTCCCTCTATATAAAGGGGCTTGGCAGCCCACCCCCTCCTCACTTGCTCTCACTTTTCCACTCCCCACTCTTTCCTCCACTCCCACACACTCTCCTCCTACCTCTCCCCACGAAATTGCTGCTCCACCTAGCTTCATGGCCGGCCATGGCCATGAAAAGCTCTCCAAGATGAAGCTCTCCCCCTCCCTCAAGCTCCCCCTCTCCATGAGAGCATCCCTCTCCTTCTTCTCCCCAATCCTAGATGGTTTTCTCTCCTCTTCTTCTTCCTCCCTTGCTAAGATTGGATCTTGATGCAGGTGCATGTTGGTCCAAGCATGGAGAAGGTTGAGCTATCCTCAGATCTGAAGTTCTTGAGCAAAGTTCGTCCAAAACCTTGCAGTAATTTCTGTTTCTTGCTGTTTCAGATTCTGGTACGATTTGTAAAATCCGCCAAATCTCGTGTGCAGATCCAAATCGAGTGGTTCAAAGTTCTGCAGATAGGTATTTAAAATATCTACAACTTGGCGTTGGTCTCATCCTCAAATTCGTTACGGATTTTGCATGATAAATAAAGTTCTGCAAACATGCAGAATCATTGTTTGTTAGATTTCTTCCGTTTTACAAAACCTTTTTGAGCAAACTCAACTTTGGGTGAAAGCCCTCTCCATTACCTTCATTTTGGCGTTGGGTTCACTTCAAATGACCTAATGAAATTGAAATGGTTCACAGATCAATTTCTGGTCAGATCTGACTTTGTCTGTTTATACCATGAGCTTGGAGATGAATTTGCAAGTGAAACCAATTGCATTAGAACCGTATTGTCAATACCTTTCAGATGCAACTGACCTCATATTTTTAGGATTTTTCTACGATTTATGGCTTACAGATCTTGTTTTCTGTACAGTCAGATTCAAAGAAATTCCTAAAATTGTAGGTTTAATATTTTTGGGTGATTCCAATTGGGTTAGTCTTGTATTAGTACTGGCTATCTAGGAAAATTTTTATTAGTCTCTGTTCATACATATTTGTTGCTGTTAGTGATGTTTATGTGTAGCATGCATTGTTGAAGCAAAACTTTTCGGTTTATTTAAAAACCCTTGACCAACTCTTTTTAGTAGAGGTGGGCAACCTTTGTTTTATGCTTGCAAAACAAAACCTCTGCAACCTAACTTTAGCTCTTTTGTTTTGCTTAAGTTTTCAAATGATGTGGTATATGGTTTGCTTCCTATTTGTGTATAGTGTTAAGTGAGCAAATTAAATTAGGAAAACTGTTTTCTACTTTTCCAAAAATGTTGAAAGTATGTTTTGAATGTTTGTGATGTCAAACTAATGCTCTTGTCCTCTTCATGATGTTATCTACCAGGGGATAATTGGTTTATACCATGGTGATAACCGAGAGAGGCAATTGCTAAGTTGTGACGCACTCATACCTCTACTAGGTAAATAAATGTGGTTTTCTAAATTAAAACTCTTAAAGTTGTTTTGTGGTATCTATAAGTCCTTAGTATGTTATACCTTGGCTGCATGGTTAGTTGTTGTTTGTTGAATGTTGTTTTGTTGGTGCAATGTGTTTATTGTGTTCCTTTTATATTTTCCGGCGATAGATGCGAACACTTCCGGAGAAGAAGAAGAAGTGGAATCGGACGGGGATTTTATTTTTATTGTTGGAATACATATTTGATGGAGTTGAAGAAGTCCAGGGACAAATAAGCCAACCAAGGCAAGCCATCTCTTGATCTCTGAATGTTGAATCACATATCGTGGTTACTTTGTTGTTATTCTTGTCTCTCGATATTTTTTGTGTGGTATCTACTTATGTTGATGGAGCGTGCTCACCATGAGCATGTTGGATTCTCTTTGACACCTCACCTACCATCCCCTTTAGGGAAATGGTGGCAATTATCATGATCTTGGTGTACCTTCTAAGTGTGAGGGATATGCCCACTTATCTTGTGTGTGTCGACCTCTTGACACCCTTCTTGAACCCCTTGTTGATGTTCTGCATACTTACTCTCGAGTATATTGAACCCCTTGTTGATCTTATGCATGCATACCCTAAGCATGTATGCCCCCTTGACCATCTATATTATCATCTTCTTAGCGGTATGATGATTAACATCTTGAACCTTGTTGGATCTTCCAACTTATGTTGTCCCTATACATGCTTATCCTAAGTATGTATGATCCCCTTAACACCTCAATTATCATCCCCTTAGTGGTATGATGGCTAGCATCATGTCATTGTGACTCTTAGTTCCTTCATAAAACTATAGGTTGGGAACCCCCTTGGAAAAATACCTTGTTGAAAAGAATTTTTGAAAACCTTGGGTGAGTTGGACTTACCCAAGCGTGTGTTTATGAAAGGAAATGATCTTGGCAAAGATGGTTGAAAAGAAAATCTTGTTTTCGAAAACTTTGGCGCCTAAGTATTCACCCGTGACAATTAACCCGCGCAACCATAGCTACTCCAACATGGGCACGGAGCTTAACTTGACGTTTGCTCTTCTTAGCATGAGGCACCGCACAACTATACAAGGGTACGGTTACCCCCGAGTCCGGGTTGTCAAGGTTGGGACAATAGTATAACGGGAGGCCTTCGGGGGCTGACCCGTCCGAAGACACTATGGGTCTCCTGGCTTGGCGGTGGAGCCACGCTCAAAAGGAGGTGAGCTGCCACGGTGCCGGGGAGGTACATACTCCATAGGGTAGGACCTCGTGTTAAGTCGAATGGGCGAAAGGTTATGTCCGGGTATCCGTCGTGGCATATGTTGTTATGCGGGGATGATGCCCACACGATAGGTATCCGGATAGTTGTGGGGAAAGTGTGCAAACTCTGCAGAGTCAAATCTATTCGAATAGCCGTGTCCGCGGTCATGGACGGTTGAAATGGCTGTTGCTTAGCCTGATGTGTTTTGTTTGAGAAAGTGTTTACTAAAGGAAAAAAGGAACTTGTTTTCGGAGTACCGGAAGGGTACTAGAATGGTTTGGTTGACCATTTGGAGATGGTCGGAAAGGAAATAAACTGGGTTACCCCCATCCTAGTGTTTTATGTAGTGGAACTTTGTTGAAGTATCTTCTTCAATAAAGATATAGAGATGTCATAGAACCCTCTTAGTGTCCCCACCAACTGAGATGCCGGGATGCTATATCCACAAGAGGAACTATTTCTCTCATATGCTATATCCACAAGGGAAACTACTTCTCTTCTTCATGCTATTTCCATAAGAGAAATTAGCTCTTCCCTCTTGTCATCTTAGATTAGCACTTGTTATCTTGCACTCTTGCAAAGTACCTTCTTGATGGTTTGCGAGTACAATTCAAATGTACTCACGGCTTTGTCCCTGGCTATTTACTTGGCCAGACTTGGAGGAACACGACGGATGAAGAAGGAGTTGGCGACGTCTATGCAAGCTAGGAACGTCTTCCCAGTCAGTTGCCTGTAGGGTTTAAGGGGAATGACTTGGGCTCCGCGCTGTTGAAGTGATGATGCTACTCTGATGTTTAGTTAGGCCCTTCGAGGCTATTATGTAAGTAATGGTCATGTGACCTTATTGTAATTTTCTTATTCCGCTTTGTAATGGATGGTGTAATTTGATATCAGTTCGGTTATGTGTTCACGGCGCACTGATCATGGGATCGTGAACTATATACATAACAGGGTATTTCGGACAGTTAGTCCGGGGTCCCCACAGAGCTGGTATCAGAGCTATCCTGACTGTAGGAGACCTTAGTTAGCATGGACGTTAGTTAGAAAACAAGTACTTGGACAAAACTATTTACAAAAAAAATTGTTTCTTTAGTCGGAAGTATAGCTTCTACTCCTCTTATTTATTCAAAGCTTCTAAAATTCTTACCTCTCCGCTTTATAAAAAGGTTTGAAAATTCTTACTCTATTGTCTCATCCAATTCAAACCTACATATTGGACGATGTCCCCAACTCAGACCAGAGACTCGAACTCGAAGATGGCTCAATCCCTCAGGAAGACTCATATATCTCCAACTGCAGCTATTGAAGATTGGATGCCGACGTAGCCGTGTGCTTGTTGGGATGATAACATCATGTCTTTGGTTGTCACCAAAGTCTGTCAAGGAGCTGACCTTCTTCCTCCGTGGACTTGCACTTTTTGCAGTCGTCTGGGATCAAGTCCTCAGTTCTTGACTAGTAATTTTTAGGCCAGCTACAAGAAGTTGACAATTTCGGGAGTACCTCAACAACTACCTCTTCGAAGACCTCACGTCCCCGGGATGTTGAGCAAGAAGACTACGTGATTTTCTCCTCCGCCTCAACATAGAAGACCGAACACCAGGCCTGCTTCGCAACCAACTGCCCCAAAAATCCATGTTGGAGTCCATAAGAGCAAAATGAAGACGGCAACATATGTGACCAGCCCCCAAACCAATAGGATGGATAGGACAAACTCAATCGCTTTGATTGAGCTACCCCCACGCATTAGGCATTCCATGGGTACTTATGTTACCATGCCTGGTTTGATGATTGCTTGTAGTTCCCTTGTGTGCTGCCTTGAGTGTCTTTTGTTTGTTTGTTGTGTGTATAATTGTCTTGGCCTTTCGGTCTGAAAAACACCCTTAGTGTGATAAACTAGCTTAGAAAGCCTCCCAAAGATGTTTTCACCCTCACCTACCTCGCCGATGTTTTGCTAATCGCTAGTTAGTTGGATAAGTTAACGAAAAGCTCTAACTCTACCCCGTTAGCAGTTGTTTTTCAAACATCAGGAAAACTAACCCAAACCCCCATCTACGCTAACTTCCTTCAATATCAGCTGGAGCATCTCGACTACGCCAAGAAAGAAGAAGCCCTACCTTCAAGAATGACTGCACCTCTGCGAGAAGACATACTAATTTGGACTAACCTTGGAGCATAATCGCGCTAACCTCGAGGATATTTTCTTGAAAACTACCCTCTAACACACCGTCTAACAAGTTGAGTGAACAATAGCGTCAAAGCCAAGCTACATCACATGGTTCATCTGGTCCTCATCAAGTGAAGGCTCCTGAAGATACCTCAAGACTCAAGACTTTAGGCGTAGTTTACCCGCTAACTTCTTAGTTGCTACCGAAGTCGGCACCGACCCTCAAGCTGAAGATTGTCTTCGACGACCCACTGTTCTGCTTCATATGGGTACCAACCAGGCGTTTCATCAACTTACTAACTCACGGCGCGTCCCCTATGGTTTAGTTAACACCGTGAGTGCCTCTTGAAGTTGCGGTCTGCACGTCGCCCCTGAAGATTCTTCAACTGAGTACGGAAGATCGATGACTCCTTCAGAAGCCCCCGACAGGACCGCAAGGCAGAAGCTCTAAGATTTTCCGAAAGCCCGATGAAAAATCTTAAGGGTGGAAGACTTCGTCTTCCACTAAAAGTTGGAGCTAACCCTAACATTTTAAACCTTTCTAACACACCGTTGGAAATGTGGGATGCACTAACCCCTCTTGAAGCCGTGGACTACTCAACGCCCGCTGAAGATGTTCAACTCCAAAGATCAATGGCTTCTCCAAAAAGCGCCTGACAAGACCCGTGGCTGAAGCTTACAGTTTTTAACGCCCCCTCCCCGATGAACAATTTTAAGGGTGGAAGACTTCATCTTCCACTAAAATCAAGCTAACTCTAAAAAAGTTTTCAGCCCTGCTCAAGCACCGTTGGGTGCACTAACCCTCCCACAGTCTTGAACCTCCGCTAGGATCGTGAAGAAGCTACAGATCCAACACCTGCATGGAGTAGTCAACCCTTCACAAAGCTTGCCCTCGGAAGAAATCAAGCATGTCTCTCAGAAGCTGAAGTTGCGACCCTCTCAACAACGGCACGCCGACAGAAAAATGGAGTCTAACTTTCGTTAAACTTTACAACCCCTCTAGTTCTACGCTTAGTAATCTCGGGACGAGATTATTTTAAGGGTGGAAGATCTGTCACACCCCAACTTTTGCAACCCTGATTAGATGTCCTTATTTCAAAAGTTAGGGGGAACAAAAACTTTTTAAAGACTAATTAGATGAATTGCCTTGATCCATTGGTTGTAATGAATTGCTTTGATCTGTCGGTAGATGTATTGTCTTGTTCTGTTTGTTAAGTTTGTCTTGAGCTACTCAAAGAACAACACCCCTAGTGGTAAAACAAACAACTCACCTAATAAAACACATGTGTGGCTTAGGGAAAATTGTTTTCCTTTTTCACTACACCAAACCTCTGTACTTATGGCAACATGGGTGTGCCTTCTCAAAATTCCTCTTTGTGGTATAATCTAGCTCAAACCATCCTTGATTCAAAACTTGGGGATCATCTACCCCTTGCTACATCCTTCTCTTATACCCACTCCTCCTGGCTGATTCTGAAGCCAAGTCAACAATCTATTTTGGCGGGCTTATAAGATTCCAACTTTGGCAGTCGATCTCTAAGCACCCACAACTGTTATTGGTGACCTCAATGCATGGATCTCATCTATGCATCACCATCTGCAACTTCCACGTCTTGCATGTCCCATTCTACCATAACAACTCTTACATTCACCCTGATCTTGTACCCTATCCAATGTTCAACACTAGATCACTTCCTCCTCTTTTATCTCTGGTTTTTATTCAAGTTTAATCTTCACAAGACCAAGAGTGGGAATGATGGGTACATTTTGTAACCACCATCTACACTTGAGAACACTCCTCCCTAAATTAGTTTTCTTTCTCAAAAACCCTATTGTTTTCCTTCTCTAGTTTTGATCACAAAACTACTTCTAGTTTTATAAAATCTTTTCAGGATATTTCTTCAAAGAAAACACAGAACTGAAATGGGTTTTGTTTTTCATCCCATTTCTACCAAGTACTGATTTCTAAAACATTACTTTCTATTTTGTTTTCCTTTTTACAAAAGGCTTGCTTGTGGTACTTATACCATTTCTTGTTTTTCTCTTGGTTATTTAAAATTTAGAAAACTCCACCTTACTTGATAAAGTAAGTAGAACATTTTGAATCCTATGTTCTACCTAACTTCTCTCAATCCTTTTCAAAGTCTTTTTTTAAAATTAATTTCCTTCTCAATTGTCCCTAGACAATTGAGGTGTTTCGAATACCTTTCAACTGAATTCTATTTAAATGGCAACACTTGCACATCTTATGCACATCTCTGATCCACCACATTGTATCCCCCATCATCCAATTCTTGATCGTATGGATGATCATTTGATACTTTCAAGTGGAATCCCTTCAACAAAACCCTAGACTCAGGAGTATTTCAAACCACTCCCAATTGACCTCTTATTTGAAGCGCAACTTATATTTCATCATACCCATCTCAATCCTTTATTATTTTCCATCATCACCTTGACATCATGAACTGATGATTTATGTCACCATATTCATCCTTGTGAGTATATGGTTACTTCACTCACCATCTCTCCTAGCCTTGCTCTACCATTGTCTAAATCACCATCACCACCATCATCTCTTGGACACATCTTTTCTCGAGTCAGAGAATGTCACCACCATCTACTTTAGCACCCTTGTGCATTAGTATCACTTTGCCTAAAATTGTATATCTTTTTAGGCCACCATTTTAGTAATTTGTGAGGCACTCAACCTTGGGTGTCATGCATGTGTAGCAATTATCTCTTGTTGATCACTTGTGCATGGCCAAAAATATGTGGCCGGCCATGCCATGGCACACATGCATCATGCCTCTCCATTTCCCTCTCTCTCACATAATTACTCCACCTTGGGAAGCCTCTCCTCCTTTGTCCCTTCCCAATGCCACAAATAAATTCAGCTTGGGTCAAATATCTCTTCCCCAAACCAGCCTCCCAACTAACCCAATCAATGAAGAGGCTACCTCCCAACCAACCCAATCAATGAGGAGGCAGCCCACCCCCTCTCCCTCTATATAAAGGGGCTTGGCAGCCCACCCCCTCCTCACTTGCTCTCACTTTTCCACTCCCCACTCTTTCCTCCACTCCCACACACTCTCCTCCTACCTCTCCCCACGAAATTGCTGCTCCACCTAGCTTCATGGCCGGCCATGGCCATGAAAAGCTCTCCAAGATGAAGCTCTCCCCCTCCCTCAAGCTCCCCCTCTCCATGAGAGCATCCCTCTCCTTCTTCTCCCCAATCCTAGATGGTTTTCTCTCCTCTTCTTCTTCCTCCCTTGCTAAGATTGGATCTTGATGCAGGTGCATGTTGGTCCAAGCATGGAGAAGGTTGAGCTATCCTCAGATCTGAAGTTCTTGAGCAAAGTTCGTCCAAAACCTTGCAGTAATTTCTGTTTCTTGCTGTTTCAGATTCTGGTACGATTTGTAAAATCCGCCAAATCTCGTGTGCAGATCCAAATCGAGTGGTTCAAAGTTCTGCAGATAGGTATTTAAAATATCTACAACTTGGCGTTGGTCTCATCCTCAAATTCGTTACGGATTTTGCATGATAAATAAAGTTCTGCAAACATGCAGAATCATTGTTTGTTAGATTTCTTCCGTTTTACAAAACCTTTTTGAGCAAACTCAACTTTGGGTGAAAGCCCTCTCCATTACCTTCATTTTGGCGTTGGGTTCACTTCAAATGACCTAATGAAATTGAAATGGTTCACAGATCAATTTCTGGTCAGATCTGACTTTGTCTGTTTATACCATGAGCTTGGAGATGAATTTGCAAGTGAAACCAATTGCATTAGAACCGTATTGTCAATACCTTTCAGATGCAACTGACCTCATATTTTTAGGATTTTTCTACGATTTATGGCTTACAGATCTTGTTTTCTGTACAGTCAGATTCAAAGAAATTCCTAAAATTGTAGGTTTAATATTTTTGGGTGATTCCAATTGGGTTAGTCTTGTATTAGTACTGGCTATCTAGGAAAATTTTTATTAGTCTCTGTTCATACATATTTGTTGCTGTTAGTGATGTTTATGTGTAGCATGCATTGTTGAAGCAAAACTTTTCGGTTTATTTAAAAACCCTTGACCAACTCTTTTTAGTAGAGGTGGGCAACCTTTGTTTTATGCTTGCAAAACAAAACCTCTGCAACCTAACTTTAGCTCTTTTGTTTTGCTTAAGTTTTCAAATGATGTGGTATATGGTTTGCTTCCTATTTGTGTATAGTGTTAAGTGAGCAAATTAAATTAGGAAAACTGTTTTCTACTTTTCCAAAAATGTTGAAAGTATGTTTTGAATGTTTGTGATGTCAAACTAATGCTCTTGTCCTCTTCATGATGTTATCTACCAGGGGATAATTGGTTTATACCATGGTGATAACCGAGAGAGGCAATTGCTAAGTTGTGACGCACTCATACCTCTACTAGGTAAATAAATGTGGTTTTCTAAATTAAAACTCTTAAAGTTGTTTTGTGGTATCTATAAGTCCTTAGTATGTTATACCTTGGCTGCATGGTTAGTTGTTGTTTGTTGAATGTTGTTTTGTTGGTGCAATGTGTTTATTGTGTTCCTTTTATATTTTCCGGCGATAGATGCGAACACTTGGAGAAGAAGAAGAAGTGGAATCGGACGGGGATTTTATTTTTATTGTTGGAATACATATTTGATGGAGTTGAAGAAGTCCAGGGACAAATAAGCCAACCAAGGCAAGCCATCTCTTGATCTCTGAATGTTGAATCACATATCGTGGTTACTTTGTTGTTATTCTTGTCTCTCGATATTTTTTGTGTGGTATCTACTTATGTTGATGGAGCGTGCTCACCATGAGCATGTTGGATTCTCTTTGACACCTCACCTACCAACCCCTTTAGGGAAATGGTGGCAATTATCATGATCTTGGTGTACCTTCTAAGTGTGAGGGATATGCCCACTTATCTTGTGTGTGTCGACCTCTTGACACCCTTCTTGAACCCCTTGTTGATGTTCTGCATACTTACTCTCGAGTATATTGAACCCCTTGTTGATCTTATGCATGCATACCCTAAGCATGTATGCCCCCTTGACCATCTATATTATCATCTTCTTAGCGGTATGATGATTAACATCTTGAACCTTGTTGGATCTTCCAACTTATGTTGTCCCTATACATGCTTATCCTAAGTATGTATGATCCCCTTAACACCTCAATTATCATCCCCTTAGTGGTATGATGGCTAGCATCATGTCATTGTGACTCTTAGTTCCTTCATAAAACTATAGGTTGGGAACCCCCTTGGAAAAATACCTTGTTGAAAAGAATTTTTGAAAACCTTGGGTGAGTTGGACTTACCCAAGCGTGTGTTTATGAAAGGAAATGATCTTGGCAAAGATGGTTGAAAAGAAAATCTTGTTTTCGAAAACTTTGGCGCCTAAGTATTCACCCGTGACAATTAACCCGCGCAACCATAGCTACTCCAACATGGGCACGGAGCTTAACTTGACGTTTGCTCTTCTTAGCATGAGGCACCGCACAACTATACAAGGGTACGGTTACCCCCGAGTCCGGGTTGTCAAGGTTGGGACAATAGTATAACGGGAGGCCTTCGGGGCTGACCCGTCCGGAAGACACTATGGGTCTCCTGGCTTGGCGGTGGAGCCACGCTCAAAAGGAGGTGAGCTGCCACGGTGCCGGGGAGGTACATACTCCATAGGGTAGGACCTCGTGTTAAGTCGAATGGGCGAAAGGTTATGTCCGGGTATCCGTCGTGGCATATGTTGTTATGCGGGGATGATGCCCACACGATAGGTATCCGGATAGTTGTGGGGAAAGTGTGCAAACTCTGCAGAGTCAAATCTATTCGAATAGCCGTGTCCGCGGTCATGGACGGTTGAAATGGCTGTTGCTTAGCCTGATGTGTTTTGTTTGAGAAAGTGTTTACTAAAGGAAAAAAGGAACTTGTTTTCGGAGTACCGGAAGGGTACTAGAATGGTTTGGTTGACCATTTGGAGATGGTCGGAAAGGAAATAAACTGGGTTACCCCCATCCTAGTGTTTTATGTAGTGGAACTTTGTTGAAGTATCTTCTTCAATAAAGATATAGAGATGTCATAGAACCCTCTTAGTGTCCCCACCAACTGAGATGCCGGGATGCTATATCCACAAGAGGAACTATTTCTCTCATATGCTATATCCACAAGGGAAACTACTTCTCTTCTTCATGCTATTTCCATAAGAGAAATTAGCTCTTCCCTCTTGTCATCTTAGATTAGCACTTGTTATCTTGCACTCTTGCAAAGTACCTTCTTGATGGTTTGCGAGTACAATTCAAATGTACTCACGGCTTTGTCCCTGGCTATTTACTTGGCCAGACTTGGAGGAACACGACGGATGAAGAAGGAGTTGGCGACGTCTATGCAAGCTAGGAACGTCTTCCCAGTCAGTTGCCTGTAGGGTTTAAGGGGAATGACTTGGGCTCCGCGCTGTTGAAGTGATGATGCTACTCTGATGTTTAGTTAGGCCCTTCGAGGCTATTATGTAAGTAATGGTCATGTGACCTTATTGTAATTTTCTTATTCCGCTTTGTAATGGATGGTGTAATTTGATATCAGTTCGGTTATGTGTTCACGGCGCACTGATCATGGGATCGTGAACTATATACATAACAGGGTATTTCGGACAGTTAGTCCGGGGTCCCCACAGAGAGGGATCATCTTATAATGCTACCGTCGCGATCTAAGCAAAATATGATGCATAAAGGATTAACATCACATGCAATTCATAATGTGTGATATGATACGACCTTTCTTCTTGTGCTTTTGATCTCCATCTCCAAAGCACGGACATGATCTCCATCATCACCAGCATGGCATCAAGGTTAGTGTCGCCGCTTCATGGTTGTCCATCACTTATAGCTACTATAACAACTACTTGAAATAAAGCTATTACATGATGAATAGACACGCATGTCTTAACAAATTTAAAGACAACCATTAGGCTCCTGCTGGTTGCCATAATACAATAATGAACATCTCATACATCAAATATAGTCATCATCACATCATGGATATATCACATCACCAAACCCTGCAAAAACAAGCTAGACGCCTCTAATTTGGTTTGCATATTTTACGTGGTTTAGGGTTTTCGAGTAAGATCCAATCTACCTAGGAACATGAACCACAACGGTGATACTAGTGTTGTCAATAGAAATAGTAAATTGAATCTTAACTATGGTGAGAGAAACAGACACCCGCAAAGCCACT
Source organism: Lolium perenne (assembly GCF_019359855.2). Lineage (NCBI taxonomy): Eukaryota > Viridiplantae > Streptophyta > Magnoliopsida > Poales > Poaceae > Lolium > Lolium perenne. The sequence goes on from NC_067245.2 coordinate 330,604,789, forward strand.
TATGCAATACAAGTTGCATGTCAAGCGTGGAGCAAGTCTCATGAGACGCGGTCATGTAAAGTTAGCCCGGGCCGCTTCATCCCACCATCCCGCAAGATGAAAATTACACGTAACTAAAGATAACAAAAGCATCAACGCCCACAAATCCATTGTGTTCTACTCATGCAACAGATCTATGCATAGACATGGCTCTGATACCACTGATGGGTTCGTAGCATGGAAAACAAAAAATTTCTACCATGAACATGGACAAAACCAAGATCCAATCTAGGAAGAGGCAAGATCTAATCTATGAAGATCGAAGAAATGAGATGTATGAGAGACTAACCCTCGAAGATCCAAAGCCTTACGAGATCAGATCTCGTTGTTGATGTAGTCGATCGTCCCGGTGCTGCAATCCGGCAGCACTTCCTTACTCGGTCGTGCGTACGGTGTCGATGAAGTCCGTCCTCTCCCCGTTCCAGTGGGCAGTGGAGGTGTGGTAGATCCCCTCGGAATCCCAGCAGCACGACGGCGTGGTGCTGGTGGTGGTGGTGGAGGAGAAAAACTGCAGGGCTTCACCAAGCCGGAGCAGAGCTATGGTGGAGGAGAGAGGGGGCGGTCAGGGTTCAGGTGTGAGGGAGGGCTGCATCCCCTGCCCCCTCCCCTCTTTATATAGGGGGAGGGTCGGTTGGGGTGGCCCCCCTGCGCACCATCTCCATCTAGGGCCGGTGGCCAAGGAGGGGGGGGGAGTTTTCTTCCCCCCCCCAAGTTGATCCCCCCTAGGGTTTTGGGGAAACCCTAGTGGGTTGGCCGGCTAGGCCTTGAGGGGCTTGTGCGCCTAGCCCATTAGGGCTGGGCTGCACCCCCTCGGCTCATGTCGGCCCTCCTAGGGTCGTGGGCCCACTGGTGGGACCCTCGAAACCTTCTAGAACCTTCCTAGTCTTCCACCGGAAAAATCCCGAACTTTTCCGAAACCTAGAAATCAACTTCCCTTATATGAATCTTATTCTCCGGACCATTTCGGACCTCCTCGTGATGTCCTGGATCCCATCCGAGACTCCGAACAACATTCGGTCTCCATCTCATATTCCGGATCTAGTTACACGACATCGAACCTTAAGCGCGTCACCCTACGGTTTGTGAAATATGCGGACATGATCGAGACTCGTCTCCGACCAATAAACAATAGCAGGACCTGGAGATCCATAATGGCTCCCACACATTCAGCGATAACTTAGTGATCGATTGAACCATTAACATACGATACCAATTCCCTTTGTCGCACGATACTTTACTTGTCCGAGGTTTGATCATCGGTATCTCCATACCTAGTTCAACCTCGTTACCGACAAGTACTCTTTACTCGTACCGTGGTATGTCATCTCTTGTGACCGTGTCACATGCTTGCAAGCTAATTAGACGACATTCCACCGAGAGGGCCCAGAGTATATCTATCCGTCATCGGGATGGACAAATCCCACTCTTGATCCATATGCCTCAACTCATACTTTCCGAATACTCAATCCCATCTTCATAACAACCCATTTACGCAGTGGCGTTTGATGTAATCAAAGTACCCTTCCGGTGTAAGTGATTTACATGATCTCATGGTCAAAGGACTAGGTTACTATGTATCGAAAGCTTATAGCAAGATGAACTTAATGACTTGATCTTATGCTACGCTTATTTGGGTGTGTGTCCATTATGTCATTCACCCAATGACATAACCTTGTTATTAACAACATCCAATGTTCATGGGCAGGAAACCATGATCATCTATTAATCAACAAGCTAGTTTAACAAGAGGCTTACTAGGGACTCTTTTCTGTTTACATAACACACATGTATCAATGTTTCCGGTTAATACAATTGTAGCATGGGATGCAAACATTTATCATAAACACAAAGATATAATAATAACCACTTTATTATTGCCTCTTGGGCATATCTCCAACAATATGCTTAGTAGTTATTGTTGTAGCATGACTTGTCTCAAATAGGTAAGAGTGTTTAATATGCTATTGAAAGAATCATGTGTTGTTTCCATCATACAAAAGCATAATATAGTGGCATTCTCCTTTGATGCTTTATTTGGGTTGACTTGGCACATGCTTACAGCATGTTATGACTACAAACCAGTCACCTCAAGCCTCTATGATCATTTAGTTTTTGACTTGTAATATCACTTTATGCTTTGATTAATAATGTTTTGTCGCTACGCATGATTATGGCCATTATTGCTCTCTTAGTTGGTCGATCCCAGTCTTTTGCTAGCCTTCACCTGTACTGAGTACGAGCTCTATTCGTGCATCCAACTCCCAAGAACCAAAGTTTGCCAATTGTGTCGACCATACCTACCTATATGTGGTATTTCACCGCCACTTCAAACTAAATTGCTTGTGTGCTACCTTTAAAACCTTCAAAATTATTAACTGTTTTGTGTTCCTATTTTAGCTCATGAGGAAGTGTTGGATGCTTTATTGTCTCTTTCATGTTTATTTTGGCTTCACACCTTGACTATCATGCATAATGTGCTAGTCCTTAATATTGCAAAAAGAGCAGGCAACTGAGTGCCCAGCCCACAAAATATAAAATAAACAAATAATCAAATAAATCTCCTAACACTATGGACTTGAGAAATCATGAACTTAGCTTGTTCAAACAAAGGAGAAGAGGAAATTTATTGTTCTCTCTATGAAAGCCGCTCTTGGAGCCATTAAGCATGGAAGGATGATATATCATTTGATGCCATTCATTGACATAGACATACATACCTCTCAAAATACATTTTCAACACCTCTGTTCTATTCAAAATAAAAAGCTCTAGCACATGAGTAATCTTGCTTCCCTCTGCGTAGGGCCTTTCTTTTACTTTTATGTTGAGTCTTCATCTTCTAACTTTATGCACCAATTAAGAGAGCATAGTTGTCATTCTGAGTATAATGTGCATAGTCCCAAAATTTATTATTGATTGATTCATGATTATGTTGTTGCTTGTTCTCAAATTATTTGTATCTAGTCACCCTTTGAACTTTAAAGGTGTCCTGGCATTTATGTTTTGCTCTTCCATAAAGGACAAGCTGAATACCACTTTGCTATGTTTTCTCTATGCTCAAAAAACAAACAGTTGCTTTCAGTGCACTATTATTCATAATCTTTTGTTTGAGTTACTATTTTATGTTGTAACATAGTTGCTAAGTTCTATTGTTAGAATTAATATCTATCATGCTTATGTTTAGAGTACTTTGATCTCAACTTACACTACAAGAAAAGTTCTGATAGACAACGTCTCAAAATCGTCCGCTAAGGGGTATTTTTCGTCGCCTATGGGCCTAACCCGACGATATGGGTTCTGTTGTGGAAACTGCGTCAGGCAAAGTCCTACGACGATTTTTTCGGTCCGTCGCGCTTGGGCGCCCTTCCGCCACGGAAAATCGGACCGTTGCCCAAGTGTTTCCGGGAGCCCGTTGACTGCTGACGTCATGCAACCGACACGTGCGACGCCGTTAGCGCGATTAACGGCGTTAACCGGCTGAAACCCCGTGGTAGATGGTAGGCCCACACGAGGCCTGCCACGTCTTAAGCGGGCCGGCCCATTAAGTTTGCGGGCCGGGCCAGCTGACTTAGTTTGACCGGTCAACTATATAGCTGGGCTGGTCCATTAGTTACGTGGGCCGGGCCTAACCTCTAAGGTTGACTGGTCAAAACATTAATGGGCCGGCCCACTAAGCATGTGGGCCGGGCCGAATGCACTCGTTTGACCGGTCAACAGGCAAAAGGGCCAGCCCACAAGACATGTGGGTCCCACTTTCCTGTTATCGGGCCGGCCCATTTACAAAGTGGGGTCCACATTAAAGCAACTGGGCCGGCCCAAGAAGTTAGTGGGCCGGCCCAATTAGCATGTGGGTCCCACTTTCCTGTTAAAGGGCCAGCCCATTTAGTATGTGGGGTCCACCATATAGCAAGTGGGCCGGCCCAACAAGATAGTGGGCCGGGCCAAAAACACAGGTGGGTCCCACTTTCCTGTTAAAGGGCTGGCCCATTTAGCATGTGGGGTCAACCATAGAGCGAGTGGGCCGGCCCAACAAGATAGTGGGCCGGGCCAAAAAACTCTGGTGGGTCCCACTTCTCTGCTAAAGGGCCGGCCCATTTAGTATGTGGGGTCCACCATATAGCAAGTGGGCCGGCCCAACAAGATAGTGGGCCGGGCCAAAACGCTGGTGGGTCCCACTTTCCGGTTAAAGGGCCGGCCCATTTAGTATGTGGGGTCCACCGTATAGCAAGTGGGCCGGCCCAACACGCTAGTGGGCCGGGCCAAAAACACAGGTGGGTCCCACTTTCCTGTAAAAGGGCCGGCCCATTTAGTATGTGGGGTCCACCATAGAGCAAGTGGGCCGGCCCAACACGCTAGTGGGCCGGGCCAAAAACACAGGTGGGTCCCACTTTCGTCTTAAAGGGCCGGCCCGTTTAGTATGTGGGGACCACCACAAAAGCAATTGGGCTGGCCCAACTAGTTAGTGGGCCGGCCCAGTAGTGGGTGGGGTCCACCTTAAAGCAAGTGGGCCGGCCCAATAAAAGTGTGGGGTCCACAGTTAATCAAGTGGGCTGGCCCAATAAGTAAGTGGGCCAGCCCGTTTAGTTGTTGTTTATATGCCGACGTAAAAGGCGCTTTAGGATTTAGCGGGCCGGCACGTATGTGATTTCGCTTAATTGGGCCGTTTAAGGGATGGGAATTCGTGATTTAGATACTGAGAATATTTACGCAGCATTGATTTCTGTCGGATAGCCTCACTTACCACAAGCACCAAAGAAAAAATGCGCGAAAGAACTATAAAAACTAACTAAATATTACATCAGCTGCAAGGCTTTGAAAAAATATTACAGAACCCAGAGAAATTGAATGGTAATTAAACCTAGCAATACAATGAAGCGATCCGACAATCTTTTAAGTTGTCCATGCAGCACCTATATACGAAACAAAGACATTACAAGTTAAGACGACAACAATGGAAACGCAAAGACAACGCAATATTGTTTGCCAAAGAATTTGGAACTCATCATTTCGTCGTTATAACAAGATCATTGTAATGCGCACAATAAGCAAACAAAGAGTGCATGCCGCATACCAACGACCAATATAACGAGCATGTTAGAATGAAACAATGAGACTTACTACTGTCGAGTCCCATGCAAACCAACATGTTCAGGGAGTACAAAATTGGCATGAACAACATAGTAGCAGGCTATAAATTTTGTAACAACGACTGAGCAAGATGAAGTTATGATGGCTACATCCTCAGAGCAGGGAATGTAAACCAAAAATAGAAGTTACGATGGCAAAAGCTAAAGAGGAGGTAATGTGAACCAACATGTGCCAAGTGCAATTACTTAATTTTGGCCGTGAACTAAATAATACTCCTGAACTTATAGTGAAGGGGATGCAAATCAAGATGTTTCGGGATATAAACTTGTAATGAGCAACACATAGAGGATAGTTAATGCTGGAGCTTAGGATGGACCCGATACAGAATATAGTGGGATCACCTGTGAACTTGTATAAGAGGGAATGCAAACCAATATGTTCAGCTTTCCATATGTGAGCGTCATGCCAAGTCAGAGAAACAAGTCAATAATGCAGCTTTTGAAGAACAAGATGGCACGCAAAATTATTATCTAGTAGTATGACAAGTTTATTTGTACTACAGGCTAGATAGCAGAGTGATAGCATGCCAAACTAAGTCCTTACTTTGTTAGCTTACAATGAACTAGATACAAAACAATGGCATCACCTGTAGTACAGGGAATGCAAGCCAACATGTTCATGGAGTAAAAAATTGGCACAAACAACATAGTAGCAGGCCATAATTTTTGTAACAACGACTGAGCAAGATAAAGTTATGATGGCTAGATCTACAGAGCAGGGAATGTAAACCAAATATAGAAGTTACGATGCCAAAAGCTATAGAGCAGGGAATGCGAACCAACATGTGCAATTACTTAAAATTGGTCATGAACTAAATAATAGCAGGATGTTACTATAATACCTATAATTTTTTGGAACAACGACTGAGCAAGATAGAAGTTATGATGGCTACATCTACAGAGCAGGGAATGCAAACCAAAATGTTCAATCGCTTAAAGTTAGCAATGAAGTAGAAAATAGCAACGTGTTACGGTCATAGCTAGGAATGAACTAAAAGAGCTTCAGGCAAACAAGCATCTGAACCCAGAACATGGCGCTAAAACAAGGGACTTACATTAGGAGAAGCACTCTGTGGGAGTCACAGCAGATCTTCCTGGGGTTGATAGATCCGGTGATGAAGTACGCTACATGTGCTACTTGGGGTTGGAGAGACGGCCATTACACTTCATGATTACTCATCTCATCTGCAAAAACGTAACGGCGCGTCGTTAGCAGAAACAGGTTCCCCCAAGATTAAACAAGAACTTGCAGGCAAGCAATAGAAAAGCGACAGTAGAAGAGTTTAGATCATGCACAGCGCCGGTGAAGCAGATCCGGTTCATGCACAGCGGTGTCGGTGAGCAAGATCCGATGCGGTGGACGACGGATCCGGCGAAGCGGCTCAACTGAAGCGACTGCGGTAGACTGCTGGATGAGCATATGGTTTAGAGGTACGGCGGGGATGATCCGGTCCGGTTGATGACGGCGTCGATGAAGCGGCTCCGGCAGGCAGCCGGCTGACGAGGATCGCGAGGGCTCGGGTAGACCAGGGAAGTCCGGCGGGGATGTTCCGGTGCGGTGGTCGTGGAGGTGGGAGAGAGGGACTTGGGAAGTTCCGGTGGGTGGTCTGAGGGAAATGAATTTTTTTTGGGAGGGTCTCCGGGCTAGGGAGGTGGTGATCCAAAAAAATGACGGGCATACCCCCCCCCACCAACCGACTTTGCTGCCATCTCCACAGGGGTAGAATGGGAATTTTGAAGCGTGTGAAATTTTTGTATTTTGTGGGCGGGAAGTTTTGCCGCTATGAGATTTTGAATTTGGCTACCGTCCAAGTATAATGATAAAAAATGTGAGACCGTACTAGTACCTCTGTTCAAGGCCGAGTGCAAAATCAAATCATCATCACATTAAATACCGGTTACTATCATCGTGATCTATCTTGTTATCCCATTCAAAAACCCGTCTGAAATATTTCAGGATTGGCGGGAGATTTTGCCGCCCGACTGAGATTTGATTTTGAATATGGCTATGGTCAAGTAATATAATATAATACTAATATAAAGACGGTACACCTAGTTAAGTACTAATTGCTCTGCTCCGGCAGTCAAGGCCAGCAGCAGCCACATCAAGCCATCATCATTACAAACAAAATCAGTCAAATCTAGAAGCTAGTATAGGAAAAATCACAGCAGCATAATAAATCCAGAAAACTAAGTACGGAGTATAATACATCAACTGCATACAACAGCCAAAAGCAGCCAATAACAATGTTAATGTTCACGACAAACTAATCTGAAAATAATACAAGACGCAATGTATGGCCAACATGAAGATTAGGATACCCCAAGATGAATGAATCTGATCTTCATTCAGCATATATTTCTTCGTCACTCCGTTCTCTGATCTGAAGGAAATATTCATTGAACTCCTTCCATCTGCAGTGTGCAGCCAATACATCCTCCAAATGGTATGGCCTTTGTTCATTTCTCATACCATAGTTTCCTAATCTATCCACACGTATTGGCCACTCATCCTAGGCCTTTATATCATCAAAGTACTCTCTGATATAACCCAAATCTGCGTAGTAGATGCAGCCAGGTCGAAGTGTCAGGTGCACTCTGGTGTCGACGGAGATACACCGGATATAATAGACGAAGAAGGCACGACTGCCAATGTTATTGACGGCATGGAGAGAGCGGCTCTCAGTGTCCACACGGTACACCAATGGTTGACCTTCCTCCAAATGCTTGTTGTCCAACAACACAAGCAGCAGAGCACCATCCGACTTCACAAGGTAGAACTTGTTATTTCCAAGTTCTGGAAATGAAAATAGTGTATCCATGTTGACACTGCTCGCGCGCTGCTCCAACTGGACATTGTTGGTGCACACTAATTTTCCGAACTCAAAATTGTTCACAGGTATTGCATACAGTTCACCATTGAACGGGGTAATGCAACGCAGAGAATGGTGCTCGGTCGAAAATCTTCCTTCTCCCCAGTCTTCATCTATACCCTTAGTTGGAGTGCTCTCATCGACCCAAGCAATTTCCGCCGGGTAATCTTTGGAAACGAAGACCATAGTCGGGGACTTCATTACAGCGACTGACTTCAGAATAACATATGGCATATGCGCCTCAAACCTAGTATTCAATGTCTTTGTGAGTGGGTTCAAAAGCCGTATCTTGTGCGGCTGGTTCTTCTGGGCAAAGCCGACGAAGTAGTATCTAAAATATATTGATGAAGATAACATTCAGCACTAAGATGTTTACGATTCAAAATAAAAATAGATTAACTCTATAGATATGGAGGAATTTGAACCTTGCATGAACTTCCGTAAGATCGATGGTGACGTAGCGGGATGTGCGGAGGTGGAGGAAGGTGAAATCAGCAGCGCGTGGAAGGACGTGTTCTACCATGATCCATTCATGCAGGTGCACGTCGGGCTCAGGTAAACCTGAGCGCCAATTTCTACAAACTTGCCTCAAAGCAGAGTAGGTGTCCATGTACTCCTCGTTCGCCAGTAAGCAGTCCCCGATCTTGTGAAGTGGTCCGTCAGCCCTGAGAGAGGCCTAGTCCACGGAGGCGCCGCGCTTGGATGCGCCGCCCTCGGAGGCGACGGTCTCGGGGGCGACAGCCACCGGCGCATTCTTCTTGTCCATCGCCGGCAGGGAACGCACGTAGGGCGGTTGGTGTTTTTTCATTCGATTTGGAGAAGTTGATGGGACGTGAAAGGCGTGGTTGCGTGCGTGAGTGAGAATGAGACTGTGTGCAGAGGGAGGGACAGCTGTACATGCAACGTGACGGTTGGTCTCGGCAGTTTCTCAAAAAAGCTAGACGTTTGGTCTCAACACGCGCACCGCCTAACCGCTGCGCACCACGACACACATCCGTGGTACTGCACGTCTGCACCGTTACGTGTACTCAGTTCTATCGTCGAGCCTTACACTGGAAAAATATATGTACTCCGTACTCAGTTTTCCCCTCGAGTATAGTGGCTAGTGCAATATACTCAGTTTTACCCTCAAGTGGAGAGTCAACAAATGGGATTAAGTTGTCTAATTGAGTAATTTCATGCGCAAAAAAATAAAATCATAGTGCCTCCTACTCATGGAGTCTTGTTAAGAAGAGGAGGTCTAACACGTGGAAAAGAGAATAGCACACCACAGGTCCGAAATGATGGAAAGGGCTAGGCAATCCACTTATTATAGATCTCAACAAAAACCACATGGAACTAGTATATTAAACTTATGCAGTAGCCAACGCAACCAAAAGTCAGAAGTGCAGGCTGAGTCCCAAAGGCACAACACAATACGGAAACTTGCAAACTTATATAAAAGGGGCTATGCAACCCACTTATACACACATTAACAGCCATCCTCCTGTGTGACAAGAGAAATTCAACACTGGATTCGGAGGTAGGCACATGAAGCTTTACAAGGGCCAATGGGGCACCAACAAATTAAGGATGAATTGAACCACACCATCAACAATTCAAACTCGAGACCTTGGCTCTAATACCATTTAAGTTCAAACTGATTGAAAAGGCTAGGCAACCAATTTATAAAACATCCACAGAGTTGATCCCAGCCGCAGATAAATGCATCCACCAACAAAATAGGAACATTGCCTCAGTCTCAGGAAAATTTTACAATATCAAGGTACTCACATGTCAATGTAAGTGTTCATCTCCAATTATCTATGGCATTTTATTAGTCTTTGAGAGATTATAACGAACTTGATTGGCCTCCTCCAGTAGGGCATCACATGCTTCTGATCTCGATCTCAACATATCAACTTGGTTTCTTAACACATCTGCTGCAGCTCGTTCTATTTGTAGTTGTTCCTCCAGAACTTGTGCAGAGAAAGACTTGGACTTGGACTGCAAAAACCCAGCATTTCGCAGGAAAGTGTTTTTGGTGATATCTTTATTTTTAAGTACCATGGTAAATGTCTCCATACATTCTTCTAGAGTTTTTTCCATACCGTCTTTCCCGGGTTTTGCCATCTCCAATTTCATATTTGCCTGAAAAAATTTCAGTCGTGTAAAAATTAAAGTTATTACAGAGAAACATGCAGACGGTAGATTTAATGTGTATGAACTACTTTTAATCCTACAAGTTGGTATGCCTGATTACACATCAAATTCATTTTCACAAAAACGCCTAAAAGATCATATTGACATGCGCATTATTGCTCCTACAAATTGGCAAGTGTGTCGTTAAAAAAATTAAATTATAAAGAAGACTTACAATAACACTTTCTGCGAGTTCTCCTATCACATTATGTTTGTTCTTCTGGCATGCCTCGAACTGCTCTGCCAGAGTCATCTCTTTGTCTGGTTGCATGTTGTTTGCATGATCTACTTTCTGCATTTTTGTACAATCATATAGAAATCAAATAACGTGGTTAAAATGGAGGATGGAAATATAACATGCACATGGAGTTCTACACAATTTACGAGTAACATATGTAGCAGTACAGACCAGCGGGGCATTACTTTTTGCCAGAGATGCCCAACCAAGTGACGAGATCCTGTACGGCTTGGTAAACGTTGTTTCAAGCGGTTAGCCTGGTTCCTTTTAGACAACGTCTGCAAACGGAGACTAGTGAGACACTGGCGCAAAATAAGTATTCGGAATTTAATCTGGTTTCACGGTCCTCATAAGCCATACCACATTCTTTGGATCAGACCAGTGCTTGACAAGATCTCCCCACTGCTCGTCAGTCATACAGTGCGAGAGACTTTGTTCGAACATTGGCGATGTCTGGCCGATGAAGTATGTCGCCTTAAGCTTATAGCGGTCTTTGGCGCAACAATTCTTTGAATATGGAAGCGATGACAAACTTTACATCCTCATTATCCTCATCGAATTCAAACCTTAACTGCTCAGAACGGTGGAATGATTGGTGAGTTATATAGCATAGAAACAACAGTAAGCTACAAGAAATGGGACAGATCAATGTGGAATAATTTATCATTACCAGGAGAAGCATGACTTACATGTAAATTATGCACTAAACTCTCGAACTGTGAAGGGGTGTCAACGTGCTGCTTCCACAATGGGAAGGTAGGAAGTTCATTCCTGATAAAATAGCCAATATGTGATACAAGATATGAAGATTCATGCGGATGAAGTGGCCTTCTGCCACCTACAATAGATGTGATGCGAAATCTTGAACCCATTCCGGAAATCTTAGCTGCAAGTTTTCTTCCTACCGTTGGCCCCCTCGTTTTTATTGATCGTGGCGAACCTACCAAGTTAATCATTACATCAAGCTATCATGGTATATAGATACATAAGGGAGCTTTAAACTACAAGTCTTGAAAAAAGTATTACCTTTTTTGGCGTGGGTCTCGTCATCGGGAGAGGAGTTGTCTTTCGCAGGACTAAGGGTCGGAGGGAGATCATCACCAGTTCGCTGGTGTTGTGGCAGCACTGTTTGGACATTTGAGGCTGTATCATCTGGGACTAGCATCATGTGTCCTTGGCCATTATTACCTACCACCACTCCTGATGATGCCAATTGTTGGCTCGAATTTCTTGTGGAAACAGGTTCTGTTGGCAATTGTTCTTTGAGAAACGATATTGGCAATCGGTGGTTGTGGAATGTGTGGGCTGGTACATGCTTTGGGGCTACTTCTGTCTGATTCGATGGTTTGTGGTTTTTACGAGACCTTTTACTGTTATCATTCTCGGCCTGTTCGCCACCTCGTGTCAGTCTTTTGTTAGACCTTGTAATAGGAGGAGCAGCACGAGCATCAGGCTTAACCTTTTTTTTATTACGCACTGTCACCCATCCTCCGGTATCAGCCTGAGGTTCCTGTTGAGTGTTCTTCCTCCTGTTCGTTCTTGAAAAGTTCTTGCCCGAATCTGCAGATGCCTGTCACACATAAATGATATTTCAATGTACAATATTATATGATGATGATATGCAGATGGAATGGAAAAACAGTAAGGCAACATATGCAAAAACATATATGATGCGTTAACTAAGCAGGAAAAATGTAGTAATGAGATTGAACATGGCATGGGTAACATATTTGGTAGGACTGGGATACAACAAATGGAAGTTGGGACAAATAATTCGATGACAGGACAGAGAAAACTCACCTTGTTGTGTTGCAGAGGATAGTCGACCAGGACATCTTCTGAGTCAGCTCGCCATCACAATCGGCGGGATCAAATTCTGAATCAGAGGAATGTTCCGTATCCTTTGTGAGGGACGTGGGTGGCGTTTTTTGCACTAGACCTTGTAGAAGGATGTAGTGTTAGGCCCAACGAGGCTGCAACTCGGCTATTATGCAGGATAGTTTGCCTCCGTTGCTCTTCGTACTCATTCTCGAGTGGAAGACCTAACATGCATTGGCGAGAAATGCAGATGAGATTTATCATGGAACTGTGCATGTAAGAACAAATTAATAGTAGCAGTGAGACTGCTCAAAAGGTGTAATGACAAACAAACTATGGCTCAAAAATAATTGATGTTCATATTGTCAAGCTTCATGCACTAGCCAACGCAACCGGAAGTCCGGACTGATGGAAAGGGCAAACAAATTATGGCTCAAAAATAATTTACGTTGGGCAACAGAGGGCAGCAGCAACAATTTTTAGGATAAGTATGAATGTCAAGCTTCATGCAGTAGCCAACGCAACCAAAAGTCCGAACTGATGGAAAGGGCTAAGCAATCCACATATACACTCAAACACATATAAGTGTCATTTCATGCCAATGGTTAACCATATGGAATGGCGTGTGCTTAATATAATTGCCTAGGGTCTTCCAAGTTCCAACAGATCGGTCTATTGGATGAACTTGCTAGAGCATGCAATTCGAAATGGTATCAGACCTACAAGGTCCACGAGTTCAAATCCTAGCAAGTAGCAACGCAGTATTCAAAATAAATATTTCCAGCCTTCCTAAAAAAATATCTAATGATACATGCCTAAGGCTCGGTCTATTGAATGAGCGGTTTATCACTTAGCACCACAAGTTGGGGATTTTTTATCACAAAACACCAACATTTGGGGAAATTATTTCACATAACACATTATTTGTCATTAGTTGGCTTGACAAGAGCATCACCCTACAGCGTGACACCAATTTACAGTACGTGAGCATGTTTGCTACAAACAAATGAATTTTGGTGTGAAATTTTGTAGACACTCTGTGGAAATGAGAATATGAGTCACACGTGTTACATATGCTACACACAAAATGAATTACCATATGACAAATATTCATTGAAATTATAACCACACAAGAACATGAGATTTGGGTAATATATTCTGTACCAGCATAAGGTTTTGATAATGTGTACCAACACAACTACCCTGGACATAAGATTTTTTTGAACTGTCTGGACATAAGATTAAACTACTAGTGTTGACAAACAGCTTTGTATTTAGCGTTTAACAGAAAATACCACAAAATAAAGTCTAATTGTCTTTCACTCTTTGTCACTCTTAAACTGACGGTGGCCTGAAGTCACTAATGGGCTATCAAACAGAGATCATGTATTCTGCTAAACAATTACCCCAAATGTTGGTGTTTTGTGATACAAATTTATAGGGTTGTGGTTCTGTGATAAAATAAAATCCCGAACTTCTGGTGTTAAGTGATAAAACCTCATTGGATGAACTGGCTAGAGCATGCAATTCCACATGGCGCACAAAGAGTTGCAAATAGAAAAAATACAGGCAGTTTAATACTATCATTAAATTGCTCTGCTAGCTTCACTGCTATCATAACCTTTGTAAAACGTACTACCACCATCCCGAAGTTTTTACCAAAAATCATTATTAACATGCAAAATACAAATTTAATATCATTAAATAGATAACGAATATATTTTAAATGCAGTATCTACGAAATATTATATTTCTTGATAGATTGTTCTGAAAGTTTGGTCAAACTTTACTTGGTTTGACTTTTATAAATAAGCCTTCAGGTTTGGGGTGGAGGTAGTATACTTCAAACCCCAAAAAAGTACCGCACAGATGTGATATTTGGAAAAGAAAAGCGTAACGAAAGCGGACATAAGCTCTGCCTCTTGATCACCAGATGTAAGGTTACGATCAACAGAGTTCCGAGATAAAAAAAAATACGGGCAGTTTAATACTATCAACAAATTGCTCTGCTAGCTTGACTGCTATCATAACCTTTGTAAAATGCATACTTCAAACCCCCAAAATATATCACACAGAAGTGATTCTCGGAAAAGAAATGCATAGCGAAAGCGGACATAACCTCGATCTTCCTCTCGATCAGCAGATGTAAGGTTGAGATCTCATATAGCTACGCGGCAAACAACTATCTACACTGATCTAATATCAGCAAGAATGCATTGCAAGAAAGCAATGAAAACTAGTGTCAGAAATCAAATGCATATAACAAAAGCGGACATGTAAAGTATTCATCAACCTTCGTCTGAGGCCAGGGCGGATTTATTCTTTGGTTGGGGGTGGTCGACTTTGGGGCCGCGTTTTTTGCCCATCTCGATCTCCGGTGAGGTGGACTACAGAGTCGGGGAAGCAGATCCGGAGCAGATATGGCGCGGTCAATGTCGGCGTCGAGGAAGCAAATCCGGCTTGCTAGACAGCAAGGGAGGTCCGCCGGTAAAACGTGGTCGGTCACTACGGTGGCCGGTGAGGAGGCAGTGATGGTGAGGAGGGGCGGTAGGCGCGGCCGTCGTCGTGGGAGTGTGCCTGGTAGAAGCATGAGAAAGATGTGGTGTTCGAATTGTGCTCTGCAGGGAAATATCCTCTGTTGACCGAAGTTTTATAGGCCGACGGGCAAACCGCAGGTTTTGGGGTAGCTTGAAAATGGGACGCGCCAACAATTTCGGCGCGTGTTTTGCGGCAGAGACGAAAGTCACCCATAAGAAACTTTCCTCATGGAATACCTTTTGCTTGTTGGTTGGTCGTGTGGACAACATATATAGTGGGAGATGCCCATAGCTAGCTAGGCCATTCATATCAAACTCGAGTGATTATCACTAAGTTTACAATGAATATATTTCATGACACTCGCTATTGGCCGGATAGTAGAAAATATATTTCATGAATATCCCATATTAGTTAATTTATATTATTTCAATTGCTAAAATATTTTCATATTCTTTTAGAGTTCTAAAAACACACTACACAATGACAATGGATATTACCACTACCTTCTAGGTCCCGGCCATCAGATTTAGGGCTCCTTTGATTCATAGGATTTGCATAGGAATTGTGTAGGATTTGGTTCCTATGGAAAATTTTCCTATACATGTTGTTTGATTCATACGAATATATCCTATAGGAAAAATTCCTATGGAAATCTTGTAGTGTAATTCCTATAGGAAAAAATCATTAGCTCATACCTCATGAAAAATTCCTTTTTGCTTCAATCAAACATACTTCATCTTCCTATGGGATTCAAATAGACATGCCATTTAATCCTATGACTTTCCTATTCCTATGCTTTTTTCTATCCTTTGAATCAAAGGAGCCCTTAGAGAAAAGTATCTTAGCCAGAGATTTAGACCTTTGTGCAACAAATACATGAGTTGGTGATATGTGCAAAAGAACAGGTTAACTGAGTGTTCTGTGCAACAATGACAACAATAAGTGGAGTTTCGTGCAAAGGATAAAAGGTGCAAAAGTGTTGACTGCCAAAACCCACCGGCGGGCAGCGGCCTGTCAACACAGTGTAGAGCCGGGAAGAGCCTAGAGCTGCGGCTGGCTGAGACCCCTCCGAGCGACGGCCCGCAATGCTCTTCTGGTCACACGCGGCGATGCGAAGTGCAAGGGCGTGCCACCTGACCTATACCTGGTCAGGAAGGTGATGGGGATGCCTCGCTTAGTTCCTGCATGGCATACACGTAAACATTAAATAAGAGCCTCGATCGGCTCTCAGGTTATCCTGTGAATCGGCTCAAAGAGCCGATCCACCCATGATTCGTACGGGGTGCACGAATACTTGGTGATCCTGCTTGATCAAGATAAAGCTAATGAGATCTACGACGATTTAGGGTTTTCACCGCATAATCGGATCATCCTACTCCAGGTTGGGCCTCGCGGCCACGCACGGTGCTCGTAAGCCGATCCTAAACAAGGCCAAAAAACCAACATGGCGTTGATCCTCGGAACATCCTGTTTAGGACTTGCGAACGCCACCCTACGTGCCGCTGGATCCTCCCCCCCTTTGTAAGGCCTAACTATTGCAGATGTTAAACTAATCCTTGCAGAGCAAGGAGCAATCGTAACGGATCAGATCTACTAAATAATGAACAAGCAGGGTGCCGCCCCCACACCTGAGATAGGTGTGAGGGCGGCTAGACATGCAAGGGTTGCACTACGTAAGCATGTTATACGGAGCACTATGCTAACCCTAACACATCTATGATAACTACGTTGCCCGCCATCAAAGACGCTTCAGTACGGGCAACGCATGAACAACGTGGAGCTTGTGCTGCCTAGATCGCAAGATGCGATCTAGGCAGCATGTCGCTTACCTGATTGAAACCCTCGAGACGAAGGAGTTGGCGATGCGCCGAGATTGGTTTGTTTTGGGGTGAACGTTGTGTTGTTGTTTATTCCATAAACCCTAGATACATATTTATAGTCCAGCGAACTTTCTAATGTGGGCGTGCACCAAACCGTGCACGAGTAAGATTCTAACTTCTAAACTAAGATGCGATCTAATGTTTTACAGATACACGGGCAATTAAGCCCAACTTGGTATAAAAGGCCGATCTTCGTGTTCTCTCCAAAAATAACCTTCAGGCTTATCTTGATCGTGGCCCACCTCCAACTTGGTCAAATTCTGGTGATAACACATGCCCCCCTGGTTTTGGAAATGACATTTCCAAAATCATTATGCTTTGTCCGTCGGGTCATGTCGTGGCAGAGCAGAACCATTGCAGTATTTTTCGTCATGATGCCCTGTCTTCTCGACTGCTTCACGTGATTTGACCGTTGTATTTGGGCACTGCCTCCTCGAAAACTGCTGTGGCATTGAATTTTTTTCACTGTGGCCCCCTTTTATTTAACCGCTCTGAACAATTTGCCACTTCACCATCCTGCTCTGTCCTAGCCATCGGCACCAAAAAACCCCAATCTCCCACAGCCATGTCTTCCTCTTCTTCCTCTTCGTCGTCGGCCTTCCACGACTCCTCCTCCGAGCTTTCCTACGGGTCCTCCTCCTCCCGTGAGACGCCGCCGGACATCCGCGCCCCAGAAGCATGGGACCTGGAAGACCACGCCTCCTCGGTTTGGTCCGAAGACGACCAGTCCCTGACCAGCGGGGACGAAGATCTTCAGTTCCTTGCCGTCGGGGAACTGGAGTCGGAGAGCGAGGACGATCAGTTCCCCTGGGACGGCTGCCCCACCTCTGAAGAAGAGGAAGAGGAAGACGACGACGACGACGACGACTCCCTCGAGGGCTACCCGCCAGCGAAGCGCCTCCGCATGTGGTGGGACAACGACAGCAGCGATGATGAAGACGAAGATAAAGCTCCCGTAGAGGACTATGGGAGCAGCGACGAGGAACCCATCGGCAGCAGTGCCGATGAGAGTTCCGAGGATGACGACGAAGGAAGCGACGGCCCATAGATTAGGATCTACTAGTGTAGGCCTAGCAGTAGTAGATTGGTCAATAGACCCTTCTTTTGTTCTTCCTTCCTAAGAAATCGGCTCTTTCTTTGTAAGAAATCTTCTTATCAATGAAGAAAATCTCTTAATTAATTTCGCTCCCTTGCCGATTGTCGAATGGAGTCGTCGTACAGGGAGCCGATAGCAGAACATCGGCTCATATCGCTGCCTGAGGCCAAGCTGTTGTATAAACTTATTTCGCTAAAGTCGATATCAGCGTATCGGCTTTGTTTTCTGAAGTCGATGCCCGCGCATCGGCTGTACTTGCATACTATTAATCTCCATATGTCTTCTCAAGTCGATGCCTGTGCATCGGCTGTGATTTTTCTTATTATTTTTTTTTTTTTTTGTTACTGGCCGATTCTGAAATCGGCCCCCACATCTTACTGTCCATCATCCCACATGCTTGGGAAATATTTCTTGAGGTGTTGACCATTTACAGCCACTGGGAATTTTTCGCCGCTCAACTCTTCCAGCATGTATGCATTACCCTTCAAGGCCTGAACAACTTTGTACGGACCGTGCCAATTAGGAGACCATTTGCCATATGCCTTATCCCTGGTTCCCAATGGCAACACAGCTTCCCAGACAAGATCGCCAACTCGGAACTCCTTTGGCCTAACCTTTTTGTTGTAAGCACGAGCCACCCTGGCTTTGTTCTCCTTAATCTTCTCCAACGACCAAAGCCTGAGTTCCGTTGCGTCTTCAATAGTGTCGCTCATCAAAGCTGCATATTCTTCAGTGCCGATCATTACGAAACGTGACACGTCTTGACCCAGCCGTAATTTCCCAAGGCAATACAGCTTCTTGTCCATAGACAAGCTGGTACGGCGAAGTCTTTATGGCTCCATGGCACGACATGCGGTAGGCCCATAATGCTTCTGATAACTTCTCATGCCAATCCCGAGGGTTCTCGTCGATTTTTCTCTTGATCAACTTGATCAGACTCTGATTGGACGCCTCAGCCTGCCCGTTAGCTTGAGCATAGTACGGGGATGATCGGATCAATTTAATCCCTAAGTCATCACAGAACTTCCTGAATTCTTTAGAAGTAAAGACCGAACCTCCATCGGTCGTGATAGTTTGGGGAATCCCAAATCTATGAATGACGTGTTCTTTCACAAACTTGATCACATCTTCTGATTTCACCTTTTTCATAGGGACGGCTTCCACCCACTTAGTGAAGTAATCTGTGATAACCAAAATCCATTCATGTTTTTTACCTGACGCCGGATGGATTTTGCCGATCATATCCATGCCCCACCCCCGAAACGGCCAAGGTTTGATGATTGGGTTCATCGCTGATGCTGGCACCATCTGAATCTTTCCAAACATCTGACACGCTTGGCACCCCTTGTAATAATTGAAGCAATCTTCAAGCATAGTGGGCCAATAAAACCCTGATCGCCTGATCAACCACTTCATCTTATGAGCCGACTGATGCGTTCCACAGGCGCCTTCATGCACCTCATGTAAAAGCCGATTAGATTCAGTCGGTCCTAGGCACTTGAGTAGCAACCCCTCCAATGTCCTGTAAAACATGTCGTCTCCTATAAGGACATACTTCATGGCTTTGTATCTAACCCGTTTAGGTGCCCCCCGAGCCGAATCTTTTAAATAATCGAAGATCTCGGCTCTCCAATCATTCTGTTCCAGGAATTGTATCTGAACTTCCGGTCCGTCGGCTATATCTATGTAGCCTGACGCCATTTGTGCGAGATTGTTGGCATCGGTATTCTGGGATCTTGGGATCCAATTAAAGTTGATGTACCGAAACTGTGTCATCAACTCACGGCATTCCATCCAATATGGGAAAAGCGATTCACTTTCGCAATTATATTCATCCGTGAGCTGGTTAATCACCAACTTTGAGTCTCCAAAGAGCTCCACAGCTTCCGCTCCAGCTTCCAATAACAATTCCATTCCCTTGCGTATTGCCTCATATTCTGCTACGTTGTTGGTGCAAGGGGTAGATAATCTGATGGAGAAGGAGTATTCTGCCCCCCGAGGCGACACAAGCAGAATGCCGATGCCACAACCACCGTCACAAACCGATCCATCGAAGAACATAGCCCATGCTCGTATAGATAGTGCTGCTATATTGGTACTGATTCGTTCAGCGATGAGATCGGCCAACGCTTGGCCCTTGACGGCCTTCGCCGGCTGGTACCGGAGATCAAATTCTGACAGTGCCAACATCCACTTACCGAGTCGGCCTTTCAAAACAGGAGCCGACAACATGTGCTTGACAACGTCCGATTTACAGATGACGATGATTTCTGCCATCAGAAGGATGTGATGAAGCTTGGTGCAGGTAAAGAACAGGCAGAGGCAAAGTTTCTCGACCTCAGGATATCTTGTCTCCGCGTCCAGCATCCTTCTGCTGAGGTAGAAAACGACTCTCTCAACGCCCTCGTAGAGTTGCACCACTACCGAAGCAATGGACGTGTCAGCTACTGACAGGTAGATGTAGAATGGCCTGTCTTGCTGGGGCGGAACTAATACAGGCGGTGTTGTCAGATATCGCTTAATTTCATCAAACGCCTGTTGCTGTTCTGCCCCCCAGTGAAACTCGTCGTCAGATTTAGTCTTCACCAACGCCATGAACGGCTCAATTCGTCCTGACAAATTAGAGATGAACCGCCGGACGAAATTGATCTTGCCGATGAGGCGTTGGAGCTCCTTTTTCGTGGTGGGCGGCTGCATGGTACGCACCGCCTCCTGACTTTTCAGGCCGATCTCAATTCCCCGCTCATGAACCAGAAAACCTAGGAATTGACCAGCCGTCACGCCAAAGGCGCACTTCTTCGGATTCATTCTCAGCCCGAATTTCCGAGTTCGGTCTAGGACGTGCCGTAGATCGTCCAAATGCCCCTCCATGGAGACCGATTTGACCACCACGTCGTCGATATAGATCTCCACCAACTTGCCGATCAGATCATGAAATATATAATTCATGGCTCGTTGGTATGTCGCACCAGCATTCTTCAGTCCAAAGGTCATGACCACGTATTCAAACAAGCCTACTGCCCCTGGTACTCTGAATGCGGTCTTGTGTATATCTTCCGGAGCCATGAAAATCTGGTTATAACCGGCGTTGCCATCCATGAAGCTCAACACCTTGTGGCCAGCAGCAGCGTTTATCAATGTTTCTGCCACGGGCATTGGATATTCGTCCTTTGGGGTGGCTCTGTTGAGATCTCGGAAATCGATGGCCACGCGCCATCGGCCGTCCTTCTTCTCCACCGGAACGATACTGGAGATCCACTCAGCATACCTGCATGGCCTGATGAATCCAGCGGCCAACATTTTCTCGATCTCCTTCTTGACTTCTTCCAGGATCTCGGCCTTCATCTGACGTGCTCGCTGTTGGAACGGCCGAAATCCTTTCTTAAGGGGGAGCCGATGCTCAATGATGCTCCTGTCCAACCCAGGCATCTCCGTGTAATCCCATGCAAAGCAATCTGGGTATTCCTTCAACAGGGCTATCATCTGTCCCCTGAGCTGTGGATCTAACTTCTTGCTGATAAAAGTAGGTCGAGGCTTATCCCCAGGACCGATGTCGACTTCTTCTAGCTCATCAGCTGATGTAAACCCGTACCCTAGCTTTCCGTCACCTGTGAGGTCGACGGCACATACCGGGAGAGCATGTGATACGGATACTACGGGCCGATCGCTAGCATCGGCTTCTACCTTGATCATCACCAAGATGTTTTGGCGGTGTTGGGGCCGATCGCATGGAGCAGCCTCTTCCTTATCCTTGCCACGAGAGCAGCTGCCCTCGCCTTTATCTCCATCAAGGGGGTGTCCCAGTTCTATCATGTTGACGTTGAACGAGTGTCCTGGTTGGCACCTCCCAGGGTAAGTACCGTTGGTCCTGCCAACGGTGCGCGACGGTGAATGAGGCACTCCCGGTGCCGCCGATGTGCACGACAACGGCAGACGGGGCTGGAGTGGCACTTTTCCTCGGTAGGTCCTGAGAGCTGGCTCTGATAGAGAGTGCTGATTCTTCATGACTTCCTTGACCATCCGAACGGCGACGTGCTCCAAAGTATTCACCAGGCTCTCAGAATGGAGACACAACGAGTGAGCCACCATGCCACCAATCTCCTGGCGCACGGCCCTGGTACGTTCCTCTGACGGGACAGATAGATCCACTTCATCAAGTGCGCCTTCCGGTGAGAACCCCTTCCGCCTGACGCCATGTGAACGAGTTCTGTGATATGAGCTGATGAGGTCGGCTTCGAGGGTGGCCTTGGTTTCGTCATATCGCTTCTTGAGCTCGTCAGGCAGTTCCTCGTAGGTGACTGGCGTGCCGTCCGCCGCCATCTCAGATGTAGATGGCGATGTGGTTGATGTAGACGATTGTCCCACCGGGCGTGCCAGAATGTGTTGACTGCCAAAACCCACCGGCGGGCAGCGGCCTGTCAACACAGTGTAGAGCCGGGAAGAGCCTAGAGCTGCGGCTGGCTGAGACCCCTCCGAGCGACGGCCCGCAATGCTCTTCTGGTCACACGCGGCGATGCGAAGTGCAAGGGCGTGCCACCTGACCTATACCTGGTCAGGAAGGTGATGGGGATGCCTCGCTTAGTTCCTGCATGGCATACACGTAAACATTAAATAAGAGCCTCGATCGGCTCTCAGGTTATCCTGTGAATCGGCTCAAAGAGCCGATCCACCCATGATTCGTACGGGGTGCACGAATACTTGGTGATCCTGCTTGATCAAGATAAAGCTAATGAGATCTACGACGATTTAGGGTTTTCACCGCATAATCGGATCATCCTACTCCAGGTTGGGCCTCGCGGCCACGCACGGTGCTCGTAAGCCGATCCTAAACAAGGCCAAAAAACCAACATGGCGTTGATCCTCGGAACATCCTGTTTAGGACTTGCGAACGCCACCCTACGTGCCGCTGGATCCTCCCCCCCTTTGTAAGGCCTAACTATTGCAGATGTTAAACTAATCCTTGCAGAGCAAGGAGCAATCGTAACGGATCAGATCTACTAAATAATGAACAAGCAGGGTGCCGCCCCCACACCTGAGATAGGTGTGAGGGCGGCTAGACATGCAAGGGTTGCACTACGTAAGCATGTTATACGGAGCACTATGCTAACCCTAACACATCTATGATAACTACGTTGCCCGCCATCAAAGACGCTTCAGTACGGGCAACGCATGAACAACGTGGAGCTTGTGCTGCCTAGATCGCAAGATGCGATCTAGGCAGCATGTCGCTTACCTGATTGAAACCCTCGAGACGAAGGAGTTGGCGATGCGCCGAGATTGGTTTGTTTTGGGGTGAACGTTGTGTTGTTGTTTATTCCATAAACCCTAGATACATATTTATAGTCCAGCGGACTTTCTAATGTGGGCGTGCACCAAACCGTGCACGAGTAAGATTCTAACTTCTAAACTAAGATGCGATCTAATGTTTTACAGATACACGGGCAATTAAGCCCAACTTGGTATAAAAGGCCGATCTTCGTGTTCTCTCCAAAAATAACCTTCAGGCTTATCTTGATCGTGGCCCACCTCCAACTTGGTCAAATTCTGGTGATAACAAAAAGGGATCACACGGAAGGAGAAAGAGAAAGGGAGAGCAGTGCCTCACGGGGCCGCTGTTATTTATGGTGAAAAGAAATGCTTCACTTTTTTCGGTGAGTGATGTTGACTAGCACACAGGGTTTCAGTTCTGTAGACCTGCAGTGCAGGCTACGCGCCCGTCTAAATTTTTTTTTTCAGCGACAAATGGGAGAGAGAGAGAGAGAGTCTTGACGATGCGTCTTTACTTGACAAAGAAGATTGCTGGGAGTTTAACTACCTACCGCACGTGACTTGTGCTCACTGATGTGTGGGACCTACACGCATGGGAACCACACGTAAGTGACCGGCCTACTTTATTCTAGGGGTGCCCGTCAAGCTAATACATAGTCTGCAACATGAAACTCTATTCGCTTATAAAATCTGAACTTTGAAATCCAATTTAATTTAAGTCTATTATTGGTCATATCAAGTATAAAATTACATTATGAAACTTGTTCAACGCTTTCTCATAAATTATTATGGTAGTTTTTTAAAATCAAATGCTAATTGATTTGAGATAAAAACATATATTATTGCACAACAATGGGATATTAAAATATCTATTTGTAAATAAAATTAAGAAGTCAATGTTGTGGTAAGTTAGGAGGTTCAAAGGGTAAACCAAATATAACGTTTTGTTCAATCTCATAGTTAATATTACCAAGTTTGATTCTCCCTGCACAGCTTTGTTATAGTGTTCCCTAATTGGGCATGGTGGTGCATCTGGCCATTTCTAACACTGTTGATGACTAGACTTTTTCAAGTTTTCGGTATAAAAAATCGTTTTTCATGTTCTAGATGATAAAATATGTTTATTTTGTGCATGGGGTAGATAAAATATGGGTCAAAATGGCGCATCTACATTTTTAAAATAAATTAGGCCATATTTTAATGTCAATTCCCAAATTTACGGTTTTTAGTGCTTTCTAGCTAGTTTCGCACATTTAAATGACTGTATGCTGATTTATTGAAAGTAAATCAAATTTGAATTGTAGGTGTGTTATAACTTGGTCCTACAAGTCCCCACAAATCATTTTTAGATACATATTACTTACTATATATATATGACATAAGAAGGCTATGTGCTTTGGTTTTCATTTTTTGATTTTTTCTGAATGTTTATGCCCGTTTGAATCTTGGTCAAGTCCTAGGTTTGACCAAGATTTTAGCAAGTTTAAAACACATGAAAATGAAAAGGCAAGCCTGGATCCTTCTTAGTCATTCTAAAATGAAGCTTTTGGGGGGGGGGTCGATCTTGAAATCTCAATATAATGTTTGTAACCCAAAACCACTTCTCTTCATGCTTGACTTCATAAGACAGAGTTAAGGGTTAGGGGTAGATCGATACATGCTTTTTTCTGTTTTGAATATGTCTAGACCTTGTTGATCAACTTGAATTCTTACTTTATGACATAAGAAGGCTATGTGCTTTGGTTTTTCATTTTTCTGATTTTTTTGAATTTTATGCCCATTTGAATCTTGGTTAAATCCTAGGTTTGACCAAGATTTAAACAAGTTTAAAACATGAAAATGAAAAGGTAAGTCTGGATCCTTCTTAGTCATTCAAAAGTGAAGCTTTTGGGGGGTTCTTGAAATCTCAATAATGTTTGAAACCCAAAACCACTTCTCTTCATGGTTGACTTCATAAGACATGGTGTTTAGGGTTAGGGGGTAGATCGATACATGATTTGTCGGGTTTGAATATGTCTAGACATGCTTGTTTATCAACTTGAATGCTTACTATATGACATAAGAAGACTATATGTGCGTTGTATTTTCATTTTTTGTTTTTTTCTGAATTAATGTTTATGCCCATTTGAATCTTGTCAAATCCTAGGTTTGACCAAGATTTAAACAAGTTTAAAACATAAAATGAAAAGGTAAGCCTGGATCCTTCTTAGTCATTCTAGAATGAAGCTTTTTGGGGGGTTCTTGAAATCTCAATGTTTGAAACCCAAAACCACTTCTCTTCATGGTTGACTTCATAAGACAGAGTTTAGGGTGTTAGGGGTAGATACATGATTTGTCGGGTTAATTTGAATATGTCTAGACATGCATGCTTATTTATCAACTTGAATGCTTACTATATGACATAAGAAGACTATATGTGTGTTGGTCAAATCCTATGTTTGACCAAGATTTAAACAAGCATAAATCCTGAAAATGAAAAGGTAATTAAGCTTGGATCCTTCTTATTCAATCTAAAATTAAGCTTTTGGCGGGAAGTTTTTGAAATTTCCATGTTTGAAACCCAAAACCACTTCTCTTCATGCTTGACTTCATAAGACATATATAGTTAAGGACCAGGGGTAGATACATGCTTTTTCTATTTTGAATATGTCTAGACCTTGTTGATCAACTTGAATTCTTACTATATATGACATAAGAAGGCTATGTGCTTTGGTTTTCATTTTCTGTTTTTTTTTATTTTATGCCCATTTGAATCTTGGTTGAATACTAGCTAGGTTTGATCGAGCAAGATTTAAACAATTTTAAAACAGGAAAATGAAAAGGCAAGCATGGATCTTTTTTAGTCACTCTAAAATGAAGCTTTTGGGAGGTTCTTGAAATTTCCATGTTTGAAACCAATAGACTTCGTAAGATCGACCGTCCTTATGGTTAGGGGCTAGATACATGCTTTTTCTGTTTTGAATATGCCTAGAACTTGTTCATCAATTTGAAATTTCCATGTTTGAAACCCAAAACCCCACTTCTCTTCATGCTTGACTCCATAATACAGAGTTTAAGGTTAGGGCCAGGGTAGATACATGATTTTTCTAGTTTGAATATGTCTAGACCATGTTTATCAACTTGAGTGCTCATGCATTATATGACATAAAAAGGCTATGTGCGTTTTTTTATTTTTTTATACCCATTTGAATCTCGTTCAAATCCTAGTTTTGACCAGGATTTAAACAAGTTTAAAACATGAAAATGAAAAGGTAAGCCTGTATCCTTCTTAGTCACTCTAAAATGAAGCTTTTGGGAGGTTTTTGAAATTTCCATGTTTGAAACCCAAAACCATTTCTCTTCATGCTTGACTTCATAAGATAAAGTTTAGGTTAGGTGTTGATACATGATTTGACTGGTTTGAATATGTCTAGACCTTGTTTATCAACTTCAATTCTTACTATATGACATAAGAAGACTATGTGCTTTGGTTTTTCATTTTTTTTTATTTTTTTCTGAATGTTTATGCCCATTTGAATCTAAAGGTGAGAGAACACGTTAAAGGTTATTCTAACAAAGGTCATGCTTGGAATCTTACCTATGTATTATTGTACATCACAAATGTGAAATGAAAATATGTGCATCTCTATAAACCATAAACCCTAACCCTAACTATATAGAAAAAGATGAACAATCCATGCTTTTCGATTGCCTTTTTTGATACACCTTTGGGGGTCTTCCATGTAAAAGTTAGGGATTTAGATGAAATTTCCTGTTTATTCTGTGTCTTGTTGTAAACTGTGCTCTAGTGCGTACTGGAAGTCTGAGTCCTTCAGGATCCTTCGGTTGTCCCTCTCTCTCTCAAAAAAAGAAAAAACATCTCTCTCATTATCGGCCTCGCTCGCTCGCTCGCACCTCCTGCGCACTGACAAACCCTGAAAAAGGTCAGACACCATAAATAAGAGGGCCCCACTCACTTCTCTCCCTTCGTCTCCTTCCGTGTGATCCCTCTTCCTCCGAGTTTCACTGGACGGGCAAACACATGTGCTGCCTAGAAATATTCGACCCCTTTGCATGGATAATCATGTCGACCATTTTTACCTGGTTTTGAAATAAATAAATGAAAATGAAGAAAACCTCAAAAATGAAACCCTTCCGCATTGAGTGCTTATAGGTGTACTAGTTGACAAGGAAAATAAGAAACCTGTGATAGGGTAGTAAAAAACAAAATGTCTTCACAAGACGAACTATAGTGTGTATGAAGATTCATGTGCTTTGGTTTTCAATTTTTGATTTTTTTCTGAATGTTTATGCCCATTTGAATCTTGGTCAAATCCTAGGTTTGACCAAGATTTAAGCAAGTTTAAAACACATTAAAATGAAAAGGTAAGCCTGGATCCTTCTTAGTCATTCTAAAATGAAGCTTTTGGGGTTTTTTTTGAAATCTCAATGTTTGAAACCCAAAACCACTTCTCTTCATATGGTTGGCTTCATAAGAAAGAGTTTAGGGTTAGGGGTAGATACATGATTTGTCGGGTTTGAATATGTCTAGAACTTGTTTATCAATTTGAATGCTTACTATATATATGACTTAAGAATACTATGTGCTTTGGTTTTTCTTTTCTATTTTTTTTTTATTTTTTTCTGAATTTTTATGCTCATTTGAATTTTGTTGGTCAAATCCTAGGTTTGACCAAGATTTAAACAAACTTAAAACATGAAAATGAAAAGGTAAGCCTGTATCCTTCTTAGTCACTCTAAAATGAAGCTTTCGGGAGGTTTTTGAAATTTCCATGTTTGAAACCCAAAACCATTTCTCTTCATGCTTGACTTCATAAGATAAAGTTTAGGGTTAGGTGTAGATACATGATTTGGCTGGTTTGAATATGTCTAGACCTTGTTTATCAACTTCAATTCTTACTATATGACATAAGAAGACTATGTGCTTTGGTTTTTCATTTTTTTGATTTTTTCTGAATGTTTATGCCCATTTGAATCTAAAGGTGAGAGAACACGTTAAAGGTTATTCTAACAAAGGTCATGCTTGGAATCTTACCTATGTATTATTGTACATCACAAATGTGAAATGAAAATATGTGCATCGATCTCTATAAACCATAAACCCTAACCCTAACTATATAGAAAAGGTGAATGTTTATCGGGTTTGAGTTTTTATGCCCATTTGAGTCTTGGTCAAATCCTAGGTTTGACCAAGACTTAAGCAAGTTTAAAACACATGAAAATGAAAAGGGTAAGCCTGGATCCTTCTTAGGGTTAGGGCCAGCAGGGTAGATACATGATTTTTCTAGTTTGAATATGTCTAGACCATGTTTATCAACTTGAGTGCTCATGCATTATATGACATAAAAAGGCTATGTGCGTTTTTTTATTTTTTATACCCATTTGAATCTCGTTCAAATCCTAGTTTTGATCAGGATTTAAACAAGTTTAAGACATGAAAATGAAAAGGTAAGCCTGGATCCTTCTTAGTCATTCTAAAAATGAAGCTTTTGGGGTGTTCTTGAAATCTCAATGTTTAAACCCAAAACCACTTCTCTTCACGGTTGACTTCATAAGACAGAGTTTAGGGTTAGGAGTAGATACATGATTTGTCGGGTTTGAATATGTCTAGACCTTGTTTATCATCTTGAATGCTTACTATATATATGACGTAAGAAGACTATGTGCTTTGGTTTTTTTGTTTTTTTCTGAATTATTATGCTCATTTGAATCTTGTTGGTCAAATCCTAGGTTTGACCAAGATTTAAACAAACTTGAAACATGAAAATTAAAAGTTAAGCCTGGATCCTTTCCTAGTCACTCTAAAATTAAGCTTTTGGGAAGTTTTTGAAATTTCCATGTTTGAAACCCAAAACCACTTCTCTTCATGCTTGACTTCATAAGACAGAGTTAAGGGTTAGGGGTAGATACATGCTTTTTCTATTTTGAATATGTCTAGACCTTGTTAATCAACTTGAATGCTTATTTTATATGACATAAGAAGGCTATGTGCTTTGGTTTTTCATTTTTCTGGTTTTTTTAATTTTATGCCCATTTGAATCTTGGTCAAATACTAGCTAGGTTTGACCAAGATTTAAACAATTTAAAAACATGAAAATGAAAAGGCAAGCCTGGATCTTTTGTAGTCACTCTAAAATGAAGCTCGTGGGAGGTTCTTGAAATTTCCATGTTTGAAACCAATACGACTTCTCTTCATGCTAGACTTCATAAGATCGACCGAGAGTTTATGGTTAGGGGGTAGATACATGATTTGTCTGGTTTGAACACATGTCTAAACCTTGTTTATCAACTTGAATGCTTACTATCTATATGACATAAGAAGCTAGACTATGTGCTTTTGTTTTTCATTCTTCTATTTTTTTTGAATTTTATGCCCATTTGAATCTTGGTCAAATCCTAGGTTTGACCAGGATTTAAACAAGTTTAAAATATGAAAACGAAAAGGTAAGCCTGGATCCTTCTTAGTCACTCTAAAATGAAGCAACTTTTGGGGGGTTCGATCTTGAAATCTCAATATAATGTTTGTAACCCAAAACCACTTCTCTTCATGCTTGACTTCATAAGACAGAGTTAAGGGTTAGGGGTAGATCGATACATGCTTTTTTCTGTTTTGAATATGTCTAGACCTTGTTGATCAACTTGAATTCTTACTTTATGACATAAGAAGGCTATGTGCTTTGGTTTTTCATTTTTCTGATTTTTTTGAATTTTATGCCCATTTGAATCTTGGTCAAATACTAGCTAGGTTTGACCAAGATTTAAACAAGTTTAAAACATGAAAATGAAAAGGTAAGCCTCGGTCCTTCTTAGTCACTCTAAAATGAAGCTTTTGGGAGGTTTTTGAAAATTCCATGTTTGAAACCCAAAACCACTTCTCTTCATGCCTTACTTCATAAGACATAGTTTAGGGTCGTTAGGGAGTAGATACATGATTTGTCTGGTTTGAATATGTCTAGACCTTGTTTATCATCTTGAATGCTTACTATATGACATAAGAAGACTATGTGCATTGGTTTTTCATTTTTTCCGTTTTTTTATTTTCCTGCCCATTTGAATCTTGGTGAAATCCTAGGTTTGAGCAAGATTTAAACAAGTTTAACACGTGTAAACGAATAAGTAAGCATGGCTCCTTCTTAGTCACTCCAAAATGTACCAATTGATAGATGTGTTAACTTTGCTTCATGGAAAAATTAATGTCATGTAAATGAGTTAACTTGGATTTCCTACCCTTTAGTCCATAGGTAATTTTGTTCTAATGCACTATAATAATCAACTGAGTTTTTGCACAACAGGTCTGTCACTTACGTGTGGTGCCCATGCGTGAGGTCCCACACTTCAGTGAGCACAAGTCACGTGCAGTAGGTACGCAAACTCCCAGCCATCTTCTTTGTCAAGAGAAGACGCACGAGGATGCGTATTGGAAGTCTCTGGGTCCTTCAACGCTCATTTACTTGAGCACATTACATAGACCAACAGGCCATTAGATAGTACCAGATCGATAAGAGTTTCAACGCTCATATTACTTGAGCTCATACACACATATATATAGTACTACTAGCTTAATTAGAGAGGTTCAGCCTGCTAGCTCATTTCTCGAGCTTCCTGACATGCAACATGAGACCGCCCCGGGCGCGAATGCGGAACCAAAACACAAAGATATCATTTTCCTTCATCTCGCTCTTCTGCACCACAGCTTTCCAGTTAGTTGTGATCACTGCACCGTCAACCCTCCCTTTGCCCTGGAAAATCCTCACTTTCACACAATGTCTCTCATCGTAAGAGACTTGAAAGTCATTATCACGGAAGGTGCATATTCTTCGAGATGTCTTGCTTGGTAAACTTAGGTTGAAGTACTGCAGATTATAAGATGCAAAACTTCGTTCAGATGAAGTCATTAATTGTCAACATATAAAGATGCAAAAACATCCTTGAGATGGAGTAATTATTTACCATTCTGGAACTGCCTTCCACGGTACTTGCACTCTTTATAGTGCACACATAAAAACGAATTTCGGGGCGCTTTTGGTCAACAAGAAATCTCAGGGTTTCAACTTGTGTAGGATTCATTTCCACTAGATTGGGATACATGCAAAAGTCATCCCATTCCTCACGTGCATCTATCCTGGGACCTACATATAAGGAAACCAGGGAATAAGGCCTAGTTTAAAGTTTTCCTAAAATTGAAGTATATCAAACCAACAGTATTTATAGAAACTGAAGTATTCCTTGAATGCTACAAATTGACTAGCTATTATGCCAAACCGAGACTAATTAAGCATTTGACCTATATCCTGCATCTATATATATTTTTTACCTCGACGAGTCAGATGGACATCAGCAGGAGGAGGAGGAGCAACTTCCTCATGGTCAGCTGCACAATCCATTGCTGCAGCATCATCAGCTTCCTCTTGCTTAACGTGAACCCTATCTGGAGCACCATCCTCACCTTCGGAGGATGAGCTGATGTCGATGGTCTCAACGGGCTTCTTGGATGGGACCAAAATGGCAACTTCATAATCATAGGGGTCCATGGTGTCGACCTAATAACAAGCAGTGAACAATTTGAGAACTATGAAACTATTAATTACACATTAATTAAAACTAAGTTGGGTTGTTTAGGTTCAGATTGACATTCGCACTAGCTGCACTAGCACATGTTTTGAATCAATCTAAACCAGGAAAATCTACTCTAGCTAGCACTAGCATCTACTTTGAATCGATCAAACCCTAAGAAAATCGCCGCTCGGACAAAAGAAACCCCAAAATCCCCCGAGATTAAGTACGGCAAACCCTAGAAAATCCCCCGCTCATCCCCCAAACCTGAGCTTCGGCCGACGGAGGCAGTGGAGCTTCGGCCGACGGAGGCGATGCTGCTTGACGGGGGCGGAGGCGGTGGCCTACGGAGTTGGGAGAGGAAGAGGCGGCAGTGGCGGCTGGGTTGGGAGAGAGAGAGTGAGACAGGGGAGAAAGTTGCTTTTGGTATAGGACATTTTGGGGTGGGTGGGGCAAAATGGCACCCACTAATGTGTGGGGCCATCTAGCAGTAGAAACCACTGGGTTGGGCCATTTCCGGTAATTTTATGTGGATTAGGGGCCAGCAGGTAAAATGGATTTCCGGTAATAAATTTTGCCTCCTCTGCCTCTCC
Source organism: Lolium perenne (assembly GCF_019359855.2). NCBI lineage: Eukaryota > Viridiplantae > Streptophyta > Magnoliopsida > Poales > Poaceae > Lolium > Lolium perenne. Next base: position 330,637,011 of record NC_067245.2, read on the forward strand.
GCTTCTTGACGGTTCCACTCCCACTATACGAAAAACCCTCTTCTTCCTCCTCTGTTCCTCCGCGCCATTCTTGACAGTTCTTGCCGCTTCTTCATTCTCGCCGCTTCATTCTCGCCGCTTCATTCTCTGCGCCATGGACGCTTCTTCTTCCTCTTCCTCTGTTCCGCAACCGCTTCTGCCTCCTCCGCCGTCAGCCATCCAGCCGTTTACTCAGATTAGGACCTTCACTGTCCATGGTGGCAAGGAGATCGATGTTGTCTACACAAACGAGGAGCAGACGATGAGCAACTACCTGGAGATGTACGCGCGGTGGTATGCGGAAGAAAACGAGAACAAATTTGTAGGATTGGATCTCGAGTACACTCCGGAGGACCCCAACCACGAACTAGAAAACTGCCTCGCCGTCGTTCAACTCTCCATGAAGAACCACGTCCTCGTCTGCCACTATTCCTGGTTTGTAGACCTTAATCTTGCTCTGATTTAGTTAATCTTGCTCTGATTTTAGTTAATCGCTAGTGCATGATGAACCAAGTCACCCTCGACTAGCATGTACTGGATTTCATTATACCAAATTAATTATCACAAAGCAAATTTCCGGAGTCCCGATCTTGCATTTAATAGACTTTTGTTAGTTTCAAAATTATATGATGCAAATTAAATGATATTTCAGTGACTAAAAAATTGCAATTACACATTTCATAAAAGTGTTGGTCATGCATTCTTTTAGTACCAAATGGATTATGACTAGATAATTTTCAGACTCTTGATCATGCACTTACTAATTTTATTCAAGTTATGAGATTGCATAGACTAAACATTCGTATTCCCAAATTTTATTCAAGTGTTGATCTCGGAAGTACTAAATTTTTGCATCAAATTGAATCTATCCATATGCTCATCTAGCATGTACTGTATTTCATTATACCAAATTAATTATCACAAGCAAATTTCCGGAGTCTTGATCTTGCATTTAATAGACTTTTGTTAGTTTCAAAATTATATCATGCAAAATGAAATTTCAATCACTAAACAAATGCACTTACACATTTCATAAAAGTGTTGTTCATGCATTCTATTAGTACCAAATGAATTATGACTAGATAATTTTCAGACTTTTGATCATGAACTTACTAAACTTATGTAGTTTCAAATTTTATATTCAAGCTATGAGATTGCATAGACTAGCTTCGTAGTCCCAAATTTTATTCAAGAGTGTTGATCTCACAAGTACTAAATTTTTTGCTTTCAGGACCAACGGGGAATGTAAGGCGCTGCTGCGCTCATTCTTTCAAGATCAAGGAATTGTGTTCTGCACCGTTGACAAGAGACAAGATTTTGTAAAGTTATATTTCGAGAATATTATAATTCCAAGTAAGAACTGGATCGATATCCAGGAATTGGTCCACGTCAAAGGTCGCAACGACAGAGGATATTTAATGAGGGATGGAATGGCTAGTCTTGCAACTAGCATCATCGACGAGTCGTACAGCGAGATGAAGAACAAATTCCCTACAGAGAGGCACAATTACTGGGAAGAGCGGCCATTGTCTGATTTAAACCTGGAGTATGCAGCTAAAGATGCTTACGTGAGCTACCAGCTCTACGTTAAGATATGGTTCTTCCTGTGTTACCTTGTGTTTTGCCCCAGTTGCAAGAAGGAAGACACGCTGAGGGGAAAAGTGTGTTACAAATGCAATGCAGCAGAGATCAAAGCTGAACGTGCACAGAAAAATGCTGCAGCTGAAATAGCAAGGTTAAATGCTGAACTTGCAAGCGTGCAGGCTGAACTAGCAAGCTTGAAGGCACCAGCTTCCAGCGACAACACCCAGCAGGGAAGTCCCCATCATGGCATGCGGAGGAAGATGAATGATGAGCACTGGCTGGAGAGTACTGATGGGCCGAAGAGTAGTGATTATTGGCGGAGGAAGTGGACTGATGATGAGCAGAAGAGTGATGATCCGTGGACGACGAAGAAGAGTGATCAGCAGAGCCCGAAGAATGATAATCCGTGGCTGACGAAGCCAGGCAATTACTGACGACTTCTCCAAGATCCATGCCAAGTTAATTATTTGTATTTGCTTGTCAAGAAACTTTGCTTCTATCGTCATATAGTAAGCATTCAAGTTGATAAACAAGGTCTAGACATATTCAAACCTGGCAAATCATGTATCTACCCCTAACCCTAATTAAACTATGTCTTATGAACTCAACCATGAAGAGAAGTTGTGGTTTTGGATTTCAAACATTGAGATATCAAGAACCCCCCAAAAGCTTCATTTTAGAATGACTAAGAAGGATCCATTCTTACCTTTTCATTTTCATGTGTTTTAAACTTGCTTAAATCTTGGTCAAACCTAGGATTTGACCAAGATTCAAATGGGCATAAACATTCAAAAAAAATCAAAAAATGAAAACCAAAGCACATAGCCTAGCTTCTTATGTCATATATATATACAATAAGCATTCAAGTTGATGAACAAGGTCTAGACATATTCAAAACATAAAAGCATGTATCTACCCCCCTAACCCTTAACTATGTCTTATGAAGTCAAGCATGAAGAGAAATGGTTTTGGGTTTCAAACATGGAAATTTCAAAAACATCCCAAAAGCTTAATTTTAGAGTGACTAAGAAGGACCCAAGCTTAATTTCAAGAAGGACCCAAGCTCCATACTTTTGTTTTTTCTGAATTAATGTTTATGCCCATTTGAATCTTGTCAAATCCTAGGTTTGACCACGATTTAAACAAGTTTAAAACATAAAATGAAAAGGTAAGCATGGATCCTTCTTAGTCATTTAGAATGAAGCTTTTGGGGGGTTCTTGAAATCTCAATGTTTGAAACCCAAAACCACTTCTCTTCATGGTTGACTTCATAAGACAGAGTTTAGGGTGTTAGGGGTAGATACATGATTTGTCGGGTTAATTTGAATATGTCTAGACATGCATGCTTATTTATCAACTTGAATGCTTACTATATGACATAAGAAGACTATATGTGTGTTGGTCAAATCCTATGTTTGACCAAGATTTAAACAAGCATAAATCCTGAAAATGAAAAGGTAATTAAGCTTGGATCCTTCTTATTCACTCTAAAATTAAGCTTTTGGCGGGAAGTTTTTGAAATTTCCATGTTTGAAACCCAAAACCACTTCTCTTCATGCTTGACTTCATAAGACATATATAGTTAAGGGCCAGGGGTAGATACATGCTTTTTCTGTTTTGAATATGTCTAGACCTTGTTCATATCGATCAACTTGAATGCTGACTATATATATATGACATATAAGAAGGCTATGTGCTTTGGTTTTCATTTTTTGATTTTTTCTGAATGTTTATGCCCATTTGAATCTTGGTCAAGTCCTAGGTTTGACCAAGATTTTAGAAAGTTTAAAACACATGAAAATGAAAAGGCAAGCCTGGATCCTTCTTAGTCATTCTAAAATGAAGCTTTTGGGGGGTTCGATCTTGAAATCTCAATATAATGTTTGTAACCCAAAACCACTTCTCTTCATGCTTGACTTCATAAGACAAAGTTAAGGGTTAGGGGTAGATCGATACATGCTTTTTTCTGTTTTGAATATGTCTAGACCTTGTTGATCAACTTGAATTCTTACTATATATGACATAAGAAGGCTATGTGCTTTGGTTTTCATTTTCTGTTTTTTTTTAATTTTATGCCCATTTGAATCTTGGTTGAATACTAGCTAGGTTTGATCGAGCAAGATTTAAACAATTTTAAAACATGAAAATGAAAAGGCAAGCATGGATCTTTTTTAGTCACTCTAAAATGAAGCTTTTGGGAGGTTCTTGAAATTTCCATGTTTGAAACCAATAGACTTTGTAAGATCGACCGACTTTATGGTTAGGGGGTAGATACATGCTTTTACTGTTTTGAATATGCCTAGAACTTGTTCATCAATTTGAAATTTCCATGTTTGAAACCCAAAACCCCACTTCTCTTCATGCTTACTATATGACATAAGAAGACTATGTGCATTGGTTTTTCATTTTTTCCATTTTTTTATTTTCCTGCCCATTTGAATCTTGGTGAAATCCTAGGTTTGAGCATGATTTAAACAAGTTTAACACGTGTAAACGAATAAGTAAGCATGGATCCTTCTTAGTCACTCCAAAATGTACCAATTGATAATGTGTTAACTTTGCTTCATGGAAAAATTAATGTCATGTAAATGAGTTAACTTGGATTTCCTACCCTTTAGTCCATAGGTAACTTTGTTCTAATGCACTATAATAATCAACTGAGTTTTTACACAACAGGTCTGTCACTTACGTGTGGTGCCCATGCGTGAGGTCCCACACTTCAGTGAGCACAAGTCACGTGCAGTAGGTACGCAAACTCCCAGCCATCTTCTTTGTCAAGAGAAGACGCATGAGGATGCGTATTGGAAGTCTCTGGGTCCTTCAGGATCCTTCGGTTGTCCCTCTCACAAAAAAAAAACCTCTCTCATTCTCGGCCTCGCTCGACTCGCTCGCTCGCTCGCACTTCCTACTCACTGACAAAACCTGCACAACAGTCAACATCATCACCCGAAAAAGGGGAGACACCATAATGCACTCCCTTCTTCACTCCTTCCGAGTGATCCCTCTTTTTCCTTCGAGTTTCACTCGACGGGCAAACACACATCTGCTGCATAGTAATAATAAAAAAGTAGAAAAATCGACCTACGAATCTATGATTAAATAGGTTAATCTAGGGTTTTGCCCACTACTATAGATCAAGTTCAAAAATATCCAACTACTGGTTCGATTTTGGGCTACTAATGTGCGTTGGTTTTTTATTTTTTATTTTTTTCTGAATGTTTATGCCCATTTGAATCTTGGTCAAATCCTATGTTTGACCAAGATTTAAACACGCATAAACATGAAAATGAAAAGGTAAGCTTCGATCCTTTTTAGTCACTCTAAAATTAAGCTTTTGGGATGTTTTTGAAATTTCCATGTTTGAAACCCAAAACCACTTCTCTTCATGCCTGACTTCATAAGACAGAGTTAAGGGTTAGGGGGTAGATACATGCTTTTTCTATTTTGAATATGTCTACACCTTGTTCATCAACTTGAAGGCTTACTATATATATATGACATAAGAAGGCTATGTGCTTTAGTTTTTCATTTTTTTATGTTTTTTTGAATTTTTATGCCCATTTGAATCTTGGTCAAATCCTAGGTTTGACCAAGATTTAAACAAGATTAAAACATGAAAATGAAAAGGTAAGCGTGAATCCTTCTTAATTAGTCACTCTAAAATGAAGCTTGGGGGGGTCTAGAAATTTCCATGTTTGAAACCCAAAACCATTTCTCTTCATGCTTGACTTCATAAGACAAATCTAGTTTAGGGTTAGGGGGTAGATACATGATTTGTCGGGTTTGAATATGTCTACACATGCTTGTTTATCAACTTGAATTCTTACTATATGACATAAGAAGACTATATGTGCGTTCGTTTCTTATTTTTAAATTTTCTTTGAATGTTTATGCCCATTTGAATCTTGGTCAATCCTATGTTTGACCAAGATTTAAACAAGTTAATTTAAAACATGAAAATGAAAAGGTAAGCATTGAACCTTCTTAGTCAATCTAAGATGAAGTTTTTGGGAGGTTATTGAAATTTCCATGTTTGAAACCCAAAACCACTTCTCTTCATGTTTGACTTCATAAGACAGAGAGAGTTTAGGGTTAGGGACATGGTAGATACATGATTTTTCTTGTTTTAATATGTCTAGACCATGTTTATCAACTTGAATGCTCATTATATGACATAAAAAGGCTATGTGCTTTGTACATTTTCTGGTTTTTTGAATTTTTATGCCCATTGAATCTTGGTTAAATCCTAGGTTTGACCAAGATTTAAACAAGTTTAAAACATGAAAATGAAAAGGTAAGTCTGGATCCTTCTTAGTCATTCAAAAGTGAAGCTTTTGGGGGGTTCTTGAAATCTCAATAATGTTTGAAACCCAAAACCACTTCTCTTCATGGTTGACTTCATAAGACATAGTGTTTAGGTTAGGGGGTAGATCGATACATGATTTGTCGGGTTTGAATATGTCTAGACATGCTTGTTTATCAACTTGAATGCTTACTATATGACATAAGAAGACTATATGTGCGTTGTATTTTCATTTTTTTTTCTGAATTAATGTTTATGCCCATTTGAATCTTGTCAAATCCTAGGTTTGACCAAGATTTAAACAAGTTTAAAACATAAAATGAAAAGGTAAGCCTGGATCCTTCTTAGTCATTCTAGAATGAAGCTTTTTGGGGGTTCTTGAAATCTCAATGTTTGAAACCCAAAACCACTTCTCTTCATGGTTGACTTCATAAGACAGAGTTTAGGGTGTTAGGGGTAGATACATGATTTGTCGGGTTAATTTGAATATGTCTAGACATGCATGCTTATTTATCAACTTGAATGCTTACTATATGACATAAGAAGACTATATGTGTGTTGGTCAAATCCTATGTTTGACCAAGATTTAAACAAGCATAAATCCTGAAAATGAAAAGGTAATTAAGCTTGGATCCTTCTTATTCACTCTAAAATTAAGCTTTTGGCGGGAAGTTTTTGAAATTTCCATGTTTGAAACCCAAAACCACTTCTCTTCATGCTTGACTTCATAAGACATATATAGTTAAGGGCCAGGGGTAGATACATGCTTTTTCTGTTTTGAATATGTCTAGACCTTGTTCATATCGATCAACTTGAATGCTTACTATATATATATGACATAAGAAGGCTATGTGCTTTGGTTTTCATTTTTTGATTTTTTCTGAATGTTTATGCCCATTTGAATCTTGGTCAAGTCCTAGGTTTGACCAAGATTTTAGCAAGTTTAAAACACATGAAAATGAAAAGGCAAGCCTGGATCCTTCTTAGTCATTCTAAAATGAAGCTTTTGGGGGGTTCGATCTTGAAATCTCAATATAATGTTTGTAACCCAAAACCACTTCTCTTCATGCTTGACTTCATAAGGCAAAGTTAAGGGTTAGGGGTAGATCGATACATGCTTTTTTCTGTTTTGAATATGTCTAGACCTTGTTGATCAACTTGAATTCTTACTATATATGACATAAGAAGGCTATGTGCTTTGGTTTTCATTTTCTATTTTTTTTTATTTTATGCCCATTTGAATCTTGGTTGAATACTAGCTAGGTTTGATCGACCAAGATTTAAACAATTTTAAAACATGAAAATGAAAAGGCAAGCATGGATCTTTTTTAGTCACTCTAAAATGAAGCTTTTGGGAGGTTCTTGAAATTTCCATGTTTGAAACCAATAGACTTCGTAAGATCGACCGACTTTATGGTTAGGGGGTAGATACATGCTTTCTCTGTTTTGAATATGCCTAGAACTTGTTCATCAATTTGAAATTTCCATGTTTGAAACCCAAAACCCCACTTCTCTTCATGCTTGACTCCATAATACAAAGTTTAAGGTTAGGGCCAGGGTAGATACATGATTTTTCTAGTTTGAATATGTCTAGACCATGTTTATCAACTTGAGTGCTCATGCATTATATGACATAAAAAGGCTATGTGCGTTTTTTATTTTTTATACCCATTTGAATCTCGTTCAAATCCTAGTTTTGACCAGGATTTAAACAAGTTTAAAACATGAAAATGAAAAGGTAAGCCTGTATCCTTCTTAGTCACTCTAAAATGAAGCTTTTGGGAGGTTTTTGAAATTTCCATGTTTGAAACCCAAAACCATTTCTCTTCATGCTTGACTTCATAAGATAAAGTTTAGGGTTAGGTGTTGATACATGATTTGACTGGTTTGAATATGTCTAGACCTTGTTTATCAACTTCAATTCTTACTATATGACATAAGAAGACTATGTGCTTTGGTTTTTCATTTTTTTTATTTTTACGAATGTTTATGCCCATTTGAATCTAAAGGTGAGAGAACACGTTAAAGGTTATTCTAACAAAGGTCATGCTTGGAATCTTACCTATGTATTATTGTACATCACAAATGTGAAATGAAAATATGTGCATCTCTATAAACCATAAACCCTAACCCTAACTATATAGAAAAAGATGAACAATCCATGCTTTTCGATTGCCTTTTTTGATACACCTTTGGCTGGATTTCAAATTGGGGGGGGGGCGGAGGGGACGAGTGTGTTTCTTTGGATGCCTCTCTCATATTTGCTAGTTTTTGGGGGTCACAAAAATTCAGGGTAGCATCATGCCCACCCCCTCCCTTCACGCGCGGAAAAAGTGGTAGGCGAGTAGTAAAATGGCATGAACAACAAGTTTCAAGTAAAATTTCGAATATAACCAGAATGTACCAATTGATAGATGAGTTAACTTGGCTTCATGGAAAAAATAATGTCATGTAAATGAGTTAACTTGGCTTTCCTACCCTTGAATCCATAGGAAACTTTGTACTAATACAGTATAATGATCACCCTAGTTATTACACCAACAGGTCTGTCACTTACGTGTGGTTCCCATGCGTGAGGTCCCACACTTCAGTGAGCACAAGTCATGTGCGGTCGGTAGGCAAACTCCCATCTTCTTTGTCCAGAGAAGACGCATCAAAACTCCCCCCCCCCCTCTCTCTCCAGTTATCCACCTCCGCTGGCTGCTGGTTTTGGCATCGCGTTTCTACCTCAGCTCGGAGGCCATGGTGTGCACGCACAGTAGGCCATGGCGATTTGGTCGCGCTAAGTGGTTCGTCCCCGGCTGCGACGAGGATCAATCTGGGCGGTGGCTATTAAGGACCCGATCGCATTTCTTGCTTTCAGCGTGGGGTCTTCCATGTAAAAGTTAGGGATTTAGATGAAATTTCCTGTTTATTCTGTGTCTTGTTGTAAACTGTGCTCAGTGCGGATTGGAAGTACGAGTCCTTCAGGATCCTTCGGTTGTCCCTCTCTCTCTCAAAAAAGAAAAAACATCTCTCTCATTATCGGCCTCGCTCGCTCGCTCGCACCTCCTGCGCACTGACAAACCCTGAAAAAGGTCAGACACCATAAATAAGAGGGCCCCACTCACTTCTCTCCCTTCGTCTCCTTCCGTGTGATCCCTCTTCCCCCGAGTTTCACTGGACGGGCAAACACATGTGCTGCCTAGAAATATTCGACCCCTTTGCATGGATAATCATGTCGACCATTTTTACCTGGTTTTGAAATAAATAAATGAAAATGAAGAAAACCACAAAAATGAAACCCTTCCGCATTGAGTGCTTATAGGTGTACTAGTTGACAGGGAAAATAAGAAACTTGTGATAGGGTAGTAAAAAACAAAATGTCTTCACAAGACGGACTATAGTGTGTATGAAGATTCATGTGCTTTGGTTTTCAATTTTTGATTTTTTTCTGAATGTTTATGCCCATTTGAATCTTAGTCAAATCCTAGGTTTGACCAAGATTTAAGCAAGTTTAAAACACATGAAAATGAAAAGGTAAGCCTGGATCCTTCTTAGTCATTCTAAAATGAAGCTTTTGGGGTTTTTTTGAAATCTCAATGTTTGAAACCCAAAACCACTTCTCTTCATATGGTTGGCTTCATAAGAAAGAGTTTAGGGTTAGGGGTAGATACATGATTTGTCGGGTTTGAATATGTCTAGAACTTGTTTATCAATTTGAATGCTTACTATATATATGACTTAAGAATAATATGTGCTTTGGTTTTTCTTTTCTATTTTTTTGATTTTTTTCTAAATTTTTATGCTCATTTGAATCTTGTTGGTCAAATCCTAGGTTTGACCAAGATTTAAACAAACTTAAAACATGAAAATGAAAAGGTAAGCCTGTATCCTTCTTAGTCACTCTAAAATGAAGCTTTTGGGAGGTTTTTGAAATTTCCATGTTTGAAACCCAAAACCATTTCTCTTCATGCTTGACTTCATAAGATAAAGTTTAGGGTTAGGTGTAGATACATGATTTGGCTGGTTTGAATATGTCTAGACCTTGTTTATCAACTTCAATTCTTACTATATGACATAAGAAGACTATGTGCTTTGGTTTTTCATTTTTTTGATTTTTTCTGAATGTTTATGCCCATTTGAATCTAAAGGCCGGTGAGAGAACACGTTAAAGGTTATTCTAACAAAGGTCATGCTTGGAATCTAACCTATGTATTATTGTACATCACAAATGTGAAATGAAAATATGGGCATCGATCTCTATAAACCATAAACCCTAACCCTAACTATATAGAAAAAAGTGAATGTTTATCGGGTTTGAGTTTTTATGCCCATTTGAGTCTTGGTCAAATCCTAGGTTTGACCAAGACTTAAGCAAGTTTAAAACACATGAAAATGAAAAGGGTAAGCCTGGATCCTTCTTAGGGTTAGGGCCAGCAGGGTAGATACATGATTTTTCTAGTTTGAATATGTCTAGACCATGTTTATCAACTTGAGTGCTCATGCATTATATGACATAAAAAGGCTATGTGCGTTTTTTTATTTTTTATACCCATTTGAATCTCGTTCAAATCCTAGTTTTGATCAGGATTTAAACAAGTTTAAGACATGAAAATGAAAAGGTAAGCATGGATCCTTCTTAGTCATTCTAAAAATGAAGCTTTTGGGGTGTTCTTGAAATCTCAATGTTTAAACCCAAAACCACTTCTCTTCACGGTTGACTTCATAAGACAGAGTTTAGGGTTAGGAGTAGATACATGATTTGTCGGGTTTGAATATGTCTACACCTTGTTTATCATCTTGAATGCTTACTATATATATGACGTAAGAAGACTATGTGCTTTGGTTTTTTTTTGTTTTTTTCTGAATTATTATGCTCATTTGAATCTTGTTGGTCAAATCCTAGGTTTGACCAAGATTTAAACAAACTTGAAACATGAAAATTAAAAGTTAAGCCTGGATCCTTTCCTAGTCACTCTAAAATTAAGCTTTTGGGAAGTTTTTAAAATTTCCATGTTTGAAACCCAAAACCACTTCTCTTCATGCTTGACTTCATAAGACAGAGTTAAGGGTTAGGGGTAGATACATGCTTTTTCTATTTTGAATATGTCTAGACCTTGTTTATCAACTTGAATGCTTATTTTATATGACATAAGAAGGCTATGTGCTTTGGTTTTTCATTTTTCTGGTTTTTTTAATTTTATGCCCATTTGAATCTTGGTCAAATACTAGCTAGGTTTGACCAAGATTTAAACAATTTAAAAACATGAAAATGAAAAGGCAAGCCTGGATCTTTTGTAGTCACTCTAAAATGAAGCTCGTGGGAGGTTCTTGAAATTTCCATGTTTGAAACCAATACGACTTCTCTTCATGCTAGACTTCATAAGATCGACCGAGAGTTTATCGTTAGGGGGTAGATACATGATTTGTCTGGTTTGAGCAAGATTTAAACAAGTTTAACACGTGTAAACGAATAAGTAAGCATGGCTCCTTCTTAGTCACTCCAAAATGTACCAATTGATAGATGTGTTAACTTTGCTTCATGGAAAAATTAATGTCATGTAAATGAGTTAACTTGGATTTCCTACCCTTTAGTCCATAGGTAACTTTGTTCTAATGCACTATAATAATCAACTGAGTTTTTACACAACAGGTCTGCCACTTACGTGTGGTGCCCATGCGTGAGGTCCCACACTTCAGTGAGCACAAGTCACGTGCAGTAGGTACGCAAACTCCCAGCCATCTTCTTTGTCAAGAGAAGACGCATGAGGATGCGTATTGGAAGTCTCTGGGTCCTTCAGGATCCTTCGGTTGTCCCTCTCACAAAAAAAAAACCTCTCTCATTCTCGGCCTCGCTCGACTCGCTCGCTCGCTCGCACTTCCTACTCACTGACAAAACCTGCACAACAGTCAACATCATCACCCGAAAAAGGGGAGACACCATAATGCACTCCCTTCTTCACTCCTTCCGAGTGATCCCTCTTTTTCCTTCGAGTTTCACTCGACGGGCAAACACACATGTGCTGCATAGTAATAATAAAAAAGTAGAAAAATCGACCTACGAATCTATGATTAAATAGGTTAATCTAGGGTTTTGCCCACTACTACAGATCAAGTTCAAAAATATCCAACTACTGGTTCGATTTTGGGCTACTAATGTGCGTTGGTTTTTTATTTTTTATTTTTTTCTGAATGTTTATGCCCATTTGAATCTTGGTCAAATCCTATGTTTGACCAAGATTTAAACACGCATAAACATGAAAATGAAAAGGTAAGCTTCGATCCTTTTTAGTCACTCTAAAATTAAGCTTTTGGGATGTTTTTGAAATTTCCATGTTTGAAACCCAAAACCACTTCTCTTCATGCCTGACTTCATAAGACAGAGTTAAGGGTTAGGGGGTAGATACATGCTTTTTCTATTTTGAATATGTCTACACCTTGTTCATCAACTTGAAGGCTTACTATATATATATGACATAAGAAGGCTATGTGCTTTAGTTTTTCATTTTTTTATGTTTTTTTGAATTTTTATGCCCATTTGAATCTTGGTCATCAAATCCTAGGTTTGACCAAGATTTAAACAAGATTAAAACATGAAAATGAAAAGGTAAGCCTGAATCCTTCTTAATTAGTCACTCTAAAATGAAGCTTTGGGGGGGGGTCTAGAAATTTCCATGTTTGAAACCCAAAACCATTTCTCTTCATGCTTGACTTCATAAGACAAATCTAGTTTAGGGTTAGGGGGTAGATACATGATTTGTCGGGTTTGAATATGTCTACACATGCTTGTTTATCAACTTGAATGCTTACTATATGACATAAGAAGACTATATGTGCGTTCGTTTCTTATTTTTAAATTTTTGCTGAATGTTTATGCCCATTTGAATCTTGGTCAATCCTATGTTTGACCAAGATTTAAACAAGTTAATTTAAAACATGAAAATGAAAAGGTAAGCATTGAACCTTCTTAGTCACTCTAAGATGAAGTTTTTGGGAGGTTATTAAAATTTCCATGTTTGAAACCCAAAACCACTTCTCTTCATGTTTGACTTCATAAGACAGATCGAGTTTAGGGTTAGGGACATGGTAGATACACGATTTTTCTTGTTTTAATATGTCTAGACCATGTTTATCAACTTGAATGCTCATTATATGACATAAAAAGGCTATGTGCTTTGTACATTTTCTGGTTTTTTGAATTTTTATGCCCATTGAATCTTGGTTAAATCCTAGGTTTGACCAAGATTTAAACAAGTTTAAAACATGAAAATGAAAAGGTAAGTATGGATCCTTCTTAGTCATTCAAAAGTGAAGATTTTGGGGGGTTCTTGAAATCTCAATGTTTGAAACCCAAAACCCACTTCTCTTCATGGTTGACTTCATAAGACAGAGTGTTTAGGGTTAGGGGGTAGATCGATACATGATTTGTCGGGTTTGAATATGTCTAGACATGCTTGTTTATCAACTTGAATGCTTACTATATGACATAAGAAGACTATATGTGCGTTGTATTTTCATTTTTTTGTTTTTTTCTGAATTAATGTTTAATCCTAGGTTTGACCAAGATTTAAACAAGTTTAAAACATAAAATGAAAAGGTAAGCCTGGATCCTTCTTAGTCATTCTAGAATGAAGCTTTTGGGGGGTTCTTGAAATCTCAATGTTTGAAACCCAAAACCACTTCTCTTCATGGTTGACTTCATAAGACAGAGTTTAGGGTGTTAGGGGTAGATACATGATTTGTCGGGTTAATTTGAATATGTCTAGACATGCATGCTTATTTATCAACTTGAATGCTTACTATATGACATAAGAAGACTATATGTGTGTTGGTCAAATCCTATGTTTGACCAAGATTTAAACAAGCATAAATCCTGAAAATGAAAAGGTAATTAAGCTTGGATCCTTCTTATTCACTCTAAAATTAAGCTTTTGGCGGGAAGTTTTTGAAATTTCCATGTTTGAAACCCAAAACCACTTCTCTTCATGCTTGACTTCATAAGACATATATAGTTAAGGGCCAGGGGTAGATACATGCTTTTTCTGTTTTGAATATGTCTAGACCTTGTTCATATCGATCAACTTGAATGCTTACTATATATATATGACATAAGAAGGCTATGTGCTTTGGTTTTCATTTTTTGATTTTTTCTGAATGTTTATGCCCATTTGCATCTTGGTCAAGTCCTAGGTTTGACCAAGATTTTAGCAAGTTTAAAACACATGAAAATGAAAAGGCAAGCCTGGATCCTTCTTAGTCATTCTAAAATGAAGCTTTTGGGGGGTTCGATCTTGAAATCTCAATATAATGTTTGTAACCCAAAACCACTTCTCTTCATGCTTGACTTCATAAGACAAAGTTAAGGGTTAGGGGTAGATCGATACATGCTTTTTTCTGTTTTGAATATGTCTAGACCTTGTTGATCAACTTGAATTCTTACTATATATGACATAAGAAGGCTATGTGCTTTGGTTTTCATTTTCTGTTTTTTTATTTTATGCCCATTTGAATCTTGGTTGAATACTAGCTAGGTTTGATCGACCAAGATTTAAACAATTTTAAAACATGAAAATGAAAAGGCAAGCATGGATCTTTTTTAGTCACTCTAAAATGAAGCTTTTGGGAGGTTCTTGAAATTTCCATGTTTGAAACCAATAGACTTCGTAAGATCGACCGACTTTATGGTTAGGGGGTAGATACATGCTTTCTCTGTTTTGAATATGCCTAGAACTTGTTCATCAATTTGAAATTTCCATGTTTGAAACCCAAAACCCCACTTCTCTTCATGCTTGACTCCATAATACAAAGTTTAAGGTTAGGGCCAGGGTAGATACATGATTTTTCTAGTTTGAATATGTCTAGACCATGTTTATCAACTTGAGTGCTCATGCATTATATGACATAAAAAGGCTATGTGCGTTTTTTTATTTTTTATACCCATTTGAATCTCGTTCAAATCCTAGTTTTGACCAGGATTTAAACAAGTTTAAAACATGAAAATGAAAAGGTAAGCCTGTATCCTTCTTAGTCACTCTAAAATGAAGCTTTTGGGAGGTTTTTGAAATTTCCATGTTTGAAACCCAAAACCATTTCTCTTCATGCTTGACTTCATAAGATAAAGTTTAGGGTTAGGTGTTGATACATGATTTGACTGGTTTGAATATGTCTAGACCTTGTTTATCAACTTCAATTCTTACTATATGACATAAGAAGACTATGTGCTTTGGTTTTTCATTTTTTTTATTTTTTTCTGAATGTTTATGCCCATTTGAATCTAAAGGTGAGAGAACACGTTAAAGGTTATTCTAACAAAGGTCATGCTTGGAATCTTACCTATGTATTATTGTACATCACAAATGTGAAATGAAAATATGTGCATCTCTATAAACCATAAACCCTAACCCTAACTATATAGAAAAAGATGAACAATCCATGCTTTTCGATTGCCTTTTTTGATACACCTTTGGCTGGATTTCAAATTGGGGGGGGGGGGAGGGGACGAGTGTGTTTCTTTGGATGCCTCTCTCATATTTGCTAGTTTTTGGGGGTCACAAAAATTCAGGGTAGCATCATGCCCACCCCCTCCCTTCACGCGCGGAAAAAGTGGTAGGCGAGTAGTAAAATGGCATGAACAACAAGTTTCAAGTAAAATTTCGAATATAACCAGAATGTACCAATTGATAGATGAGTTAACTTGGCTTCATGGAAAAAATAATGTCATGTAAATGAGTTAACTTGGCTTTCCTACCCTTGAATCCATAGGAAACTTTGTACTAATACAGTATAATGATCACCCTAGTTATTACACCAACAGGTCTGTCACTTACGTGTGGTTCCCATGCGTGAGGTCCCACACTTCAGTGAGCACAAGTCATGTGCGGTCGGTAGGCAAACTCCCATCTTCTTTGTCAAGAGAAGACGCATCAAAACTCCCCCCCCCCTCTCTCTCCAGTTATCCACCTCCGCTGGCTGCTGGTTTTGGCATTGCGTTTCTACATCAGCTCGGAGGCCATGGTGTGCACGCACAGTAGGCCATGGCGATTTGGTCGCGCTAAGTGGTTCGTCCCCGGCTGCGACGAGGATCAATCTGGGCGGTGGCTGTTAAGGACCCGATCGCATTTCTTGCTTTCAGCGTGGGGTCTTCCATGTAAAAGTTAGGGATTTAGATGAAATTTCCTGTTTATTCTGTGTCTTGTTGTAAACTGTGCTCTGGTGCGTATTGGAAGTCTGAGTCCTTCAGGATCCTTCGGTTGTCCCTCTCTCTCTCAAAAAAAGAAAAAACATCTCTCTCATTATCGGCCTCGCTCGCTCGCTCGCACCTCCTGCGCACTGACAAACCCTGAAAAAGGTCAGACACCATAAATAAGAGGGCCCCACTCACTTCTCTCCCTTCGTCTCCTTCCGTGTGATCCCTCTTCCTCCAAGTTTCACTGGACGGGCAAACACATGTGCTGCCTAGAAATATTCGACCCCTTTGCATGGATAATCATGTCGACCATTTTTACCTGGTTTTGAAATAAATAAATGAAAATGAAGAAAACCTCAAAAATGAAACCCTTCCGCATTGAGTGCTTATAGGTGTACTAGTTGACAGGGAAAATAAGAAACCTGTGATAGGGTAGTGTTATCACCAGAATTTGACCGAGCCAGAGGTGGGCCGCGATCAAGATGGACTTGAAGAACATATATATAGAAGAAATACGTGAATCGGCCTTACATGCAAAGTTTGGGCTAGTTTGCCCTTGTATCTGTAACATATTAGATTACGTATCGGTTAAGAGTTAGAGTTTTACCCGTGCACGGTTAGGTGCACACCCACGTTAGAAAGTCCCTTGGACTATAAATATGTATCTAGGGTTTATGGAATAAACAACAACCAACGTTCAACACAAACAAATCTCGGCGCATCGCCAACTCCTTCGTCTCGAGGGTTTCTCCGGTAAGCACCATGCTTCCTAGATCGCATCTTGCGATCTAGGCAGCACGAGCCTATCTCGTTGTTCATGCGTTGCTCGTGCTGAAGCCTTTTTGATGGCGAGCAACATAGTTATCTTAGATGCGTTAGGGTTAGCATTGTTCTTCGTATCATATGCTGTCGTAGTGCGACCCTTATGCATCTAGCCGCCCTTACACCTATCTCAGGTGTAGGGGCGGCACCCCGCTTGATCATAGTTTAGTAGATCTGATCCGTTACGTTTGCTCCTTGTTCATCAAGGATTAGTTTAACATCCGCAATAGTTAGGCCTTACAAAGGGTTGGAGGATCCAGCGGCGTGTAGGGTGACGTTTGCTAGCCCTAGAAAGGATGTTCCGGGGATCAACCTCGTGTTGGTTTTTAGGCCCTATCTAGGATCGGCTTACGGTCACCGTGCGCGAGCGCGAGGCCCAATCGTGAGTAGGATGATCCGATTATGCGGTGAAAACCCTAAATCGTCGTAGATCTCATTAGCTTTATCTTGATCAAGCAGGACCACCATATATTCGGACACCTCGTTCGAATCATGGGTGGATCGGCTCTTTGAGCCGATTCACAGGATAACCTGAGAGCCGATCGAGGCTCGTATTTAATGTTTACGTGTATGCCATGCAGGAAACTAAGCGAGGCATCATCCACACCTTCCTGACCAGGTATAGGTCAGGTGGCACGCCCTTGCGATAGCATCGGACGTGTGACCAGGAGGCTTTGCGGGCCGTCACTCTGAGGGACTGGGGCCAGCCGCAGCCCTAGTTGTTCCCGGCTCTATTGTGTTGCCTGTCTCTGCCCGCCAGTGGGTTTCTAACGTCAACACATTCTGGCACGCCCGGTGGGACAATCGTCGACATCCACCACATCGCCATCTACATCCGAGATGGCGGAAGGCACTCCGGTCAAGTACGAGGATCTGCCTGATGAGCTCAAGAAGAAACATGACGAGATCAAGGCAACCCTCGAAGCCGAACTCATCGGCTCATTCCACCGAACCCGCTCCCATGGCGTCAGGTGGAAGGGGTTCACACCTGAAGGCGCACTCGATGGAGTGGACCTGTCCGCCCCGTCAGAAGAACGCATCAGGTCGCTGCGGCAGGAAATCAACTACATGGTGGCTCATTCGCTGCACCGCCACTCTGAGAGCCTGGTGAACACTTTGGAGTGTGTCGCTCTGCGCGTGGTCCAGGAAATCATGAGCCACCGGTATTCTCCGTCGGGACCAGCTCTGGGGACTTTCAAAGGAGAGATGCCACTCCAGCCCCATCCGTTCGCATGGGCAACACCGAAACTGCCGAACTCATCGGCATACGTCGTCTACAAGATTGGTGGTGATCCTAGTGACTACCAATTCCTACCCGAGGCACCCAAGGAGATCCCGCACGGATACGCGTGCGCATACGTACCAGACTGCAATACCTGGGCACTCTCGAACCAGGTTGCGACAGCAGGGGCCTCTGGATCAGCAGGAGGAGCGTCGGGAGCCGATCTTGAGAAGCAAACGTGGCTAGCTAAGTACGCCACTCCGACAAACCTCCAGAGCCCAGCTCCTGCAGTTGGCTTAGAACCGGAAAAGCAAGCATGGCTGGTTAAGTATGCCACCCCAGCGAATCTTCAGGGTTCGACACCTTCAGCCATCACCGCGGATCAGATTTGTGCAATCCTGAAAGATCAGTTCGGCATGATGCCGAAAAGGAAGACGTTCGGCTATACCAAGCCGTACCCCAACGACTAAGAACTGATCCCGCTACCACCCAAATATCGGCTCCCGGACTTCACCAAGTTTAGTGGATCAGAGGGTTCCATCTCCATCGAGCATGTGAGCCGATATTTGGCACAGCTGGGCACGATCTCAGCATCAGACGAGTTGCGTGTGAGGTTCTTCGCACAGTCCCTCACAGGATCGGCTTTCGGGTGGTACACATCGCTGCCACCGAACTCCATCCGGACTTGGAAGCAGTTGGAAGAACAGTTCCATGAGCAGTATCACTCAGAGGCTTCCGAGGTTGGTATTGCCGATCTAGCACAAGTACGACAGAAGCGCGGGGAGACAGTGTCAGAATACGTCCAGCGCTTCAGGACCATTAGGAACCGATGCTTTTCGGCTCATGTAAGTGAAAAAGAAGCAGTCGAGTTGGCGGTGGTGGGTCTCTCATCATCGATTAAGGACGTGGCCTCCCAAGCAGACTACCCTTCATTGGCGCACATGGTGCAGAAGCTGTCAGCATATGAGCAGCGCCACCCAGATGTTTACCAGGACAAATTCAAGCGTGCGGTGACCCTGGTCGAGGCAGACGAGGATGAAGGTGCTGCGGGAGATCGAGAGGTAGCAGTGGCTGAATGGACTCGAGTGGCAGGCCCCGTGTCCTGCAAATGGGTGAAGCCACAAGGTCCTCCAAAAGGGTTCGACTTCGACGTGACCAAGACTGAGCAGATTTTTGATCTCTTACTCACGGAGAAGCATATAATGGTACCCGAAGGCCACAAGATCCCCACGGTGCAAGAGTTGAACGGAAAGCCATACTGCAAGTGGCATAACACGTTCACCCACACCACCAACGACTGCAGGGTGTGGCGGCAGCAGATCCAAATGGCGATAGAAAATGGATGGTTAATTTTCAACCAGTACGCCATGAAGGTCGACACACACCCCTTCCCCGCCGTGAACATGGTGGAGTATACTTACCATGGAGGGTGCCAGCCGGATTTCTCGTGCAATATCAACATGGTAGGACCTGGACACCACTCTGGTAAGGACGGAGATGAGGGCAGCTGCTCTCATAGCAAAGATACAGAGGAAGCCGCTCCACGCGATCGGCTCCGCCTAGACGGCAAGCGCTACGTCACAGAGGGAGAGGTGAAAAACATAAGGTATCAACGACCTCTCTCTGATCACCTCCTCAACAAGTATGTGAGTCAGTATGACCAACGCCGGCGATACAACGACGATGATGAAGAAGATCGTCTGGCTAGGGACGACAGGAGACGTCATCGGCATGATCGCGAGGAGGAGGAGCACGAGCGCCGTGCCAAGGAAAAGTTGGGGGAGCGAGTCGACGAGGATAGGCACTGGGACTGTCCCTTCTTCAGACACTGCTGGGATTCAGGAATGAGCCGATTGCCCACAATCGGCAATTGCCCAGAATGCAACCAGAAGAAAAAGGAGGCAGCCAACGTGTCCGTATTCAAGCGCCTAGGGCCTCTCCCGCCACAAAGCATACGAGCTAAGTCCCCTCTGTTGAAAGATCTCGAAGATTCAGAAGACGAGGGGGAAGAAGAAGACAGGTACCACCGGCCAAGGTGGTGCCCTGATGGACTCAGCCGTTCCCAGAAGCGCAGGGTTCAGCGATTGCGCGGCCTGGAGGAAGCCGAAAGGTTATACTTGCATACATTGAGGAAGGCAAGGCCTGATCTGGCTGCAAAGGTTCAGCGAACCCTGGATGAAGAGGGTCGTCCACGGAAAATGGAGTGGCGCCCCAAACAAAGGAAATAAAGCCGATGATGAAACATCGGCTGGCACAAACATGGTGCTCGTTCTTCCGACGAAGCTTAGTGCTCCACGATTACACGATGCACTCAAGGAGGACGACAGCAAGCGCACCAACATGATAAAGTCAGAGATTGGGCTGGTTTTATCCACCGGCCTGACCGAGTAGCAAGAACAAGTCAATGAGCAAACGTGGCGAGGCTGATCCTTGTGATCGGCCCCAAAAAAAAATTATGAAGGGACATTACAAAACCTTCACCGAGCAAGCAACGTGGAGGCCGATTCCAGCAATCGGCCAAAATTATCCTCACCATCCATTCTGCCTGGGTTCAACATGTAATCCAACAGAGCCGATACCATCAATTCTCTTGACAGAATCAGCTCGGGGGGGCACCCAGGTGGATAAAACACGAGGATGTGCAGTAGAAGTGTCTCATCCTTTGGTGATGGGTATTGAAGTATGGGGGCCGATACATAAATCGGCCGAAAAAGATACATAAATCGGCCGAAAAATTCAAAAAAATTTGAGCACAGCCGATGCAGCAGAAATCGACTTAAGGATACAAGGATCAATGGAGCAGAAAGTGGACCACGAAGAGAGACTATGATGGAAGAACTCCTCAATAGAGTGGTTCAATGGTTCAATGGCTCGGGTCCTCTCCTCTAGAGTAATGCCAAGAGCAGCATAGATGTGCAGATCAGGTTAAAGGTGGGATGCATCAGATCCACCGAAGGAAAGGAGCCGATCTAATCAACAAGGCGCAAGGAGTAGACTGACGAAGCTCGGGGGGCAGCTCACCCTGAAGGTTCTCTGCTCTGGGGAGCCGATTTTGTTGAAATCGGCTGGCTCTGCATTGTGACGTGAGGTCAATGGCGACGTGATTAGCTATCTCGCTACCTTTCTCGTCTCGACTAAGGCTCGGAGGGCCACTAACTTGGGAGGTGCTCTATTTTTGAGAGCCGATTGGAGTTGCATCGGCTGACCCTGCATCATGATCTTCTCAGGGAGGAGCTGGGAAGGAAAGCCGTCGTCTTGTACGGGGTTTGGACCGTGCTGGTGCTACGAGGAAAGGAAGGAGACTGGTTTCTCAAATTAGCCGATGAACAGTCATCGGCTATGGGGTTGCAAAATACCACGGTCAAGAAGAAAAGAAAAAATAATAATCCGATTCGTTGCTATCGGTCCTGGTGTGGCAAGCGGAAGGATGGAAATTGGATTAATGGAAAGGGAAATTGAAAGAACAATTCTCATTAATTCAAAGGAGCGGCTTTACAAGAAGAGCCGATGACTCTCAAAAGAGGGATCTGGTGCCTAGTGCACTGCTACTACTGGTCCTACTCTACTAGTCGTCGCTGTCCTCATCATCGCCGTCGTCGAGATCGTCGGCGCTGCTCCCAGGAAGCTCCTCGCCGCTGCTGCCCCAGCCGTCGGCTGGAGCTTCCTCCTCCTCCTCATCATCATCGTCATCCTCGCTATCTGCCCAACTGCGGAAGCGCTTCATCGGCGAATACCCAGCAGAGGAGGAGGAATCATCTTCCTCCTCCTCCTCTTCCCCTTCCTCGTCGTCATCGTCGTCCTCACTGTCCGCCCACATGCGGGAGCGCTTCTTCGACGGGAGCCTGGCGGAGGGGGAGGCCTTGGTCTTCTTTGCTTCTCCTTCTTTCTTCTCTTTGTCGGAGGAGATGGGGTTCGCCCCAGAGTGGAGGACGTCCTCTTTCTTGTTCTTCGGCGACGATTGGAGAGGGAGGCATGAGGCAGAGGAGGGAGAAGAAGACATGGCTGCAGGGGAAGAGGGTTTTTTGGCGCTGGTGGACAAAGCAGAGCAAGGGGATGGAGTGGTGAACCGTTTGGCACGGGTAAATAAAGAGAGTGTAGTGGAGATTTAATGCCATGACGGTTCTCGAGGGCGTGATGCCGAAATTGTCAATTCGTACAGAGAAGCCCAGGAGGCGAGGCGTAATGATGGAAGATTCTGCGGCAGTTCTGCTCTGCCACGACATAACCCGACGAAAGAAAAGCGTAATGATTTTGGAAATGTCATTTCCAAAACCAGGGGGGCATGTGTTATCACCAGAATTTGACCGAGCCAGAGGTGGGCCGCGATCAAGATGGACTTGAAGAATATATATATAGAAGAAATACGTGAATCGGCCTTACATGCAAAGTTTGGGCTAGTTTGCCCTTGTATCTGTAACATATTAGATTACGTATCGGTTAAGAGTTAGAGTTTTACCCGTGCATGGTTAGGTGCACACCCACATTAGAAAGTCCCTTGGACTATAAATATGTATCTAGGGTTTATGGAATAAACAACAACCAACGTTCAACACAAACAAATCTCGGCGCATCGCCAACTCCTTCGTCTCGAGGGTTTCTCCGGTAAGCACCATGCTGCCTAGATCGCATCTTGCGATCTAGGCAGCACGAGCCTATCTCGTTGTTCATGCGTTGCTCGTGCTGAAGCCTTTTTGATGGCGAGCAACGTAGTTATCTTAGATGCGTTAGGGTTAGCATTGTTCTTCGTATCATATGCTGTCGTAGTGCGACCCTTATGCATCTAGCCGCCCTTACACCTATCTCAGGTGTAGGGGCGGCACCCCGCTTGATCATAGTTTAGTAGATTTGATCCGTTACGTTTGCTCCTTGTTCATCAAGGATTAGTTTAACATCCGCAATAGTTAGGCCTTACAAAGGGTTGGAGGATCCAGCGGCGTGTAGGGTGACGTTTGCTAGCCCTAGAAAGGATGTTCCGGGGATCAACCTCGTGTTGGTTTTTAGGCCCTATCTAGGATCGGCTTACGGTCACCGTGCGCGAGCGCGAGGCCCAATCGTGAGTAGGATGATCCGATTATGCGGTGAAAACCCTAAATCGTCGTAGATCTCATTAGCTTTATCTTGATCAAGCAGGACCACCATATATTCGGACACCTCGTTCGAATCATGGGTGGATCGGCTCTTTGAGCCGATTCACAGGATAACCTGAGAGCCGATCGAGGCTCGTATTTAATGTTTACGTGTATGCCATGCAGGAAACTAAGCGAGGCATCATCCACACCTTCCTGACCAGGTATAGGTCAGGTGGCACGCCCTTGCGATAGCATCGGACGTGTGACCAGGAGGCTTTGCGGGCCGTCGCTCTGAGGGACTGGGGCCAGCCGCAGCCCTAGTTGTTCCCGGCTCTACTGTGTTGCCTGTCTCTGCCCGCCAGTGGGTTTCTGACGTCAACAGGTAGTAAAAAACAAAATGTCTTCACAAGACGGACTATATTGTGTATGAAGATTCATGTGCTTTGGTTTTCAATTTTTGATTTTTTTCTGAATGTTTATGCCCATTTGAATCTTGGTCAAATCCTAGGTTTGACCAAGATTTAAGCAAGTTTAAAACACATGAAAATGAAAAGGTAAGCCTGGATCCTTCTTAGTCATTCTAAAATGAAGCTTTTGGGGTTTTTTTTGAAATCTCAATGTTTGAAACCCAAAACCACTTCTCTTCATATGGTTGGCTTCATAAGAAAGAGTTTAGTGTTAGGGGTAGATACATGATTTGTCGGGTTTGAATATGTCTAGAACTTGTTTATCAATTTGAATGCTTACTATATATATGACTTAAGAATACTATGTGCTTTGGTTTTTCTTTTCTATTTTTTTTTGATTTTTTTCTAAATTTTTATGCTCATTTGAATCTTGTTGGTCAAATCCTAGGTTTGACCAAGATTTAAACAAACTTAAAACATGAAAATGAAAAGGTAAGCCTGTATCCTTCTTAGTCACTCTAAAATGAAGCTTTTGGGAGGTTTTTGAAATTTCCATGTTTGAAACCCAAAACCATTTCTCTTCATGCTTGACTTCATAAGATAAAGTTTAGGGTTAGGTGTAGATACATGATTTGGCTGGTTTGAATATGTCTAGACCTTGTTTATCAACTTCAATTCTTACTATATGACATAAGAAGACTATGTGCTTTGGTTTTTCATTTTTTGATTTTTTCTGAATGTTTATGCCCATTTGAATCTAAAGGCCGGTGAGAGAACACGTTAAAGGTTATTCTAACAAAGGTCATGCTTGGAATCTTACCTATGTATTATTGTACATCACAAATGTGAAATGAAAATATGTGCATCGATCTCTTTAAACCATAAACCCTAACCCTAACTATATAGAAAAAGGTGAATGTTTATCGGGTTTGAGTTTTTATGCCCATTTGAGTCTTGGTCAAATCCTAGGTTTGACCAAGACTTAAGCAAGTTTAAAACACATGAAAATGAAAAGGGTAAGCCTGGATCCTTCTTAGGGTTAGGGCCAGCAGGGTAGATACATGATTTTTCTAGTTTGAATATGTCTAGACCATGTTTATCAACTTGAGTGCTCATGCATTATATGACATAAAAAGGCTATGTGCGTTTTTTTATTTTTTATACCCATTTGAATCTCGTTCAAATCCTAGTTTTGATCAGGATTTAAACAAGTTTAAGACATGAAAATGAAAAGGTAAGCATGGATCCTTCTTAGTCATTCTAAAAATAAAGCTTTTGGGGTGTTCTTGAAATCTCAATGTTTAAACCCAAAACCACTTCTCTTCACGGTTGACTTCATAAGACAGAGTTTAGGGTTAGGAGTAGATACATGATTTGTCGGGTTTGAATATGTCTAGACCTTGTTTATCATCTTGAATGCTTACTATATATATGACGTAAGAAGACTATGTGCTTTGGTTTTTTTTTGTTTTTTCTGAATTATTATGCTCATTTGAATCTTGTTGGTCAAATCCTAGGTTTGACCAAGATTTAAACAAACTTGAAACATGAAAATTAAAAGTTAAGCCTGGATCCTTTCCTAGTCACTCTAAAATTAAGCTTTTGGGAAGTTTTTGAAATTTCCATGTTTGAAACCCAAAACCACTTCTCTTCATGCTTGACTTCATAAGACAGAGTTAAGGGTTAGGGGTAGATACATGCTTTTTCTATTTTGAATATGTCTAGACCTTGTTTATAACCTTGAATGCTTATTTTATATGACATAAGAAGGCTATGTGCTTTGGTTTTTCATTTTTCTGGTTTTTTTTAATTTTATGCCCATTTGAATCTTGGTCAAATACTAGCTAGGTTTGACCAAGATTTAAACAATTTAAAAACATGAAAATGAAAAGGCAAGCCTGGATCTTTTGTAGTCACTCTAAAATGAAGCTCGTGGGAGGTTCTTGAAATTTCCATGTTTGAAACCAATACGACTTCTCTTCATGCTAGACTTCATAAGATCGACCGAGAGTTTATGGTTAGGGGGTAGATACATGATTTGTCTGGTTTGAGCAAGATTTAAACAAGTTTAACACGTGTAAACGAATAAGTAAGCATGGCTCCTTCTTAGTCACTCCAAAATGTACCAATTGATAGATGTGTTAACTTTGCTTCATGGAAAAATTAATGTCATGTAAATGAGTTAACTTGGATTTCCTACCCTTTAGTCCATAGGTAACTTTGTTCTAATGCACTATAATAATCAACTGAGTTTTTACACAACAGGTCTGTCACTTACGTGTGGTGCCCATGCGTGAGGTCCCACACTTCAGTGAGCACAAGTCACGTGCAGTAGGTACGCAAACTCCCAGCCATCTTCTTTGTCAAGAGAAGACGCATGAGGATGCGTATTGGAAGTCTCTGGGTCCTTCAGGATCCTTCGGTTGTCCCTCTCACAAAAAAAAAACCTCTCTCATTCTCGGCCTCGCTCGACTCGCTCGCTCGCTCGCACCTCCTGCTCACTGACAAAACCTGCACAACAGTCAACATCATCACCCGAAAAAGGGGAGACACCATAATGCACTCCCTTCTTCACTCCTTCCGAGTGATCCCTCTTTTTCCTTCGAGTTTCACTCGACGGGCAAACACACATGTGCTACATAGTAATAATAAAAAAGTAGAAAAATCGACCTACGAATCTATGATTAAATAGGTTAATCTAGGGTTTTGCCCACTACTACAGATCAAGTTCAAAAATATCCAACTACTGGTTCGATTTTGGGCTACTAATGTGCGTTGATTTTTTATTTTTTATTTTTTTCTGAATGTTTATGCCCATTTGAATCTTGGTCAAATCCTATGTTTGACCAAGATTTAAACACGCATAAACATGAAAATGAAAAGGTAAGCTTCGATCCTTTTTAGTCACTCTAAAATTAAGCTTTTGGGATGTTTTTGAAATTTCCATGTTTGAAACCCAAAACCACTTCTCTTCATGCCTGACTTCATAAGACAGAGTTAAGGGTTAGGGGGTAGATACATGCGTTTTCTATTTTGAATATGTCTACACCTTGTTCATCAACTTGAAGGCTTACTATATATATATGACATAAGAAGGCTATGTGCTTTAGTTTTTCATTTTTTTATGTTTTTTTGAATTTTTATGCCCATTTGAATCTTGGTCATCAAATCCTAGGTTTGACCAAGATTTAAACAAGATTAAAACATGAAAATGAAAAGGTAAGCCTGAATCCTTCTTAATTAGTCACTCTAAAATGAAGCTTTGGGGGGGGGGGGGGTCTAGAAATTTCCATGTTTGAAACCCAAAACCATTTCTCTTCATGCTTGACTTCATAAGACAAATCTAGTTTAGGGTTAGGGGGTAGATACATGATTTGTCGGGTTTGAATATGTCTACACATGCTTGTTTATCAACTTGAATGCTTACTATATGACATAAGAAGACTATATGTGCGTTCGTTTCTTATTTTTAAATTTTTGCTGAATGTTTATGCCCATTTGAATCTTGGTCAATCCTATGTTTGACCAAGATTTAAACTAGTTAATTTAAAACATGAAAATGAAAAGGTAAGCATTGAACCTTCTTAGTCACTCTAAGATGAAGTTTTTGGGAGGTTATTGAAATTTCCATGTTTGAAACCCAAAACCACTTCTCTTCATGTTTGACTTCATAAGACAGATCGAGTTTAGGGTTAGGGACATGGTAGATACACGATTTTTCTTGTTTTAATATGTCTAGACCATGTTTATCAACTTGAATGCTCATTATATGACATAAAAAGGCTATGTGCTTTGTACATTTTCTGGTTTTTTGAATTTTTATGCCCATTGAATCTTGGTTAAATCCTAGGTTTGACCAAGATTTAAACAAGTTTAAAACATGAAAATGAAAAGGTAAGTCTGGATCCTTCTTAGTCATTCAAAAGTGAAGCTTTTGGGGGGTTCTTGAAATCTCAATGTTTGAAACCCAAAACCACTTCTCTTCATGGTTGACTTCATAAGACAGAGTGTTTAGGGTTAGGGGGTAGATCGATACATGATTTGTCGGGTTTGAATATGTCTAGACATGCTTGTTTATCAACTTGAATGCTTACTATATGACATAAGAAGACTATATGTGCGTTGTATTTTCATTTTTTTGTTTTTTCTGAATTAATGTTTATGCCCATTTGAATCTTGTCAAATCCTAGGTTTGACCAAGATTTAAACAAGTTTAAAACATAAAATGAAAAGGTAAGCCTGGATCCTTCTTAGTCATTCTAGAATGAAGCTTTTGGGGGGTTCTTGAAATCTCAATGTTTGAAACCCAAAACCACTTCTCTTCATGGTTGACTTTATAAGACAGAGTTTAGGGTGTTAGGGGTAGATACATGATTTGTCGGGTTAATTTGAATATGTCTAGACATGCATGCTTATTTATCAACTTGAATGCTTACTATATGACATAAGAAGACTATATGTGTGTTGGTCAAATCCTATGTTTGACCAAGATTTAAACAAGCATAAATCCTGAAAATGAAAAGGTAATTAAGCTTGGATCCTTCTTATTCACTCTAAAATTAAGCTTTTGGCGGGAAGTTTTTGAAATTTCCATGTTTGAAACCCAAAACCACTTCTCTTCATGCTTGACTTCATAAGACATATATAGTTAAGGGCCAGGGGTAGATACATGCTTTTTCTGTTTTGAATATGTCTAGACCTTGTTCATATCGATCAACTTGAATGCTTACTATATATATATGACATAAGAAGGCTATGTGCTTTGGTTTTCATTTTTTGATTTTTTCTGAATGTTTAAGCCCATTTGAATCTTGGTCAAGTCCTAGGTTTGACCAAGATTTTAGCAAGTTTAAAACACATGAAAATGAAAAGGCAAGCATGGATCCTTCTTAGTCATTCTAAAATGAAGCTTTTATGGGGGTAGATCTTGAAATCTCAATATAATGTTTGTAACCCAAAACCACTTCTCTTCATGCTTGACTTCATAAGACAAAGTTAAGGGTTAGGGGTAGATCGATACATGCTTTTTTCTGTTTTGAATATGTCTAGACCTTGTTGATCAACTTGAATTCTTACTATATATGACATAAGAAGGCTATGTGCTTTGGTTTTCATTTTCTGTTTTTTTAATTTTATGCCCATTTGAATCTTGGTTGAATACTAGCTAGGTTTGATCGACCAAGATTTAAACAATTTTAAAACATGAAAATGAAAAGGCAAGCATGGATCTTTTTTAGTCACTCTAAAATGAAGCTTTTGGGAGGTTCTTGAAATTTCCATGTTTGAAACCAATAGACTTCGTAAGATCGACCGACTTTATGGTTAGGGGTAGATACATGCTTTTTCTATTTTGAATATGCCTAGAACTTGTTCATCAATTTGAAATTTCCATGTTTGAAACCCAAAACCCCACTTCTCTTCATGCTTGACTCCATAATACAAAGTTTAAGGTTAGGGCCAGTGGTAGATACATGATTTTTCTAGTTTGAATATGTCTAGACCATGTTT
Organism: Lolium perenne; assembly: GCF_019359855.2. Taxonomy (NCBI): domain Eukaryota; kingdom Viridiplantae; phylum Streptophyta; class Magnoliopsida; order Poales; family Poaceae; genus Lolium; species Lolium perenne. The sequence continues at coordinate 330,666,112 of NC_067245.2, forward strand.
ATCAACTTGAGTGCTCATGCATTATATGACATAAAAAGGCTATGTGCGTTTTTTTATTTTTTTATACCCATTTGAATCTCGTTCAAATCCTAGTTTTGACCAGGATTTAAACAAGTTTAAAACATGAAAATGAAAAGGTAAGCCTGTATCCTTCTTAGTCACTCTAAAATGAAGCTTTTGGGAGGTTTTTGAAATTTCCATGTTTGAAACCCAAAACCATTTCTCTTCATGCTTGACTTCATAAGATAAAGTTTAGGGTTAGGTGTAGATACATGATTTGACTGGTTTGAATATGTCTAGACCTTGTTTATCAACTTCAATTCTTACTATATGACATAAGAAGACTATGTGCTTTGGTTTTTCATTTTTTTGATTTTTTCTGAATGTTTATGCCCATTTGAATCTAAAGGTGAGAGAACACGTTAAAGGTTATTCTAACAAAGGTCATGCTTGGAATCTTACCTATGTATTATTGTACATCACAAATGTGAAATGAAAATATGTGCATCTCTATAAACCATAAACCCTAACCCTAACTATATAGAAAAAGATGAACAATCCACGCTTTTCGATTGCCTTTTTTGATCCACCTTTGGCTGGATTTCAAATTGGGGGGGGGGGGTAGGGGACGAGTGTGTTTCTTTGGATGCCTCTCTCGTATTTGCTAGTTTTTGGGGGTCACAAAAATTCAGGGTAGCATCATGCCCACCCCCTCCCTTCACACGCGGAAAAAGTGTTAGGCGAGTAGTAAAATGGCATATATGACCAACAAGTTTCAAGTAAAATTTCGAATATAACCAGAATTTACCAATTGATAGATGAGTTAACTTGGCTTCATGGAAAAAATAATGTCATGTAAATGAGTTAACTTGGCTTTCCTACCCTTGAATCCATAGGAAACTTTGTACTAATACAGTATAATGATTACCTGAGTTATTACACCAACAGGTCTGTCACTTACGTGTGGTTCCCATGCGTGAGGTCCCACACTTCAGTGAGCACAAGTCATGTGCGGTAGGTAGGCAAACTCCCATCTTCTTTGTCAAGAGAAGACACATCAAGACTCTCTCTCTCTCTCTCTCTCTCTCTCTCTCTCTAAAATCGATGCATATGAAGCTACATATATATTCTTGGTCATAATCCCCTTATCTAAAGAGGATGGATGCATGGCTTCACGTCGTCGTCGCTTTCATCGTCAGTATCATCGTCGTCCGAGTAGTAGTACTTCCTGCACATTGTTCCGTCGAACACCTTCACTGTGAGCACATCATCGCCTTCATATTTGAAGTGTACGAAGCAGCCGAAATCCACACCGTGCGCGATGGCAAAATTCTCCCAGCCCTTGTCGAGGTACATCCGGCCTTGTCCGTCAAATAGGACCTCCACGGTCCAGAGACGAGGACCGCAGTCAGGTGCTCGCAGATACACCTTAGCTGGCTCCTAGCCGTCAAGATAGTCCGCAAACTTTTTTGGGAGAGCCTGCAAAGAGATCAAGCGCCGATCGTTTGAAATTAAATGTTTTTTAGAACATGCCCATAATTAATCACATGCATCATATATGTGGGAACGCGTACGTACCTTCTTGACCAAAGGGTCTTCATAGACGACGATGAAGAACTCCTCTATGATCAAAGGCAGTGTTGACGGTGGTGGTGGCAATGATGATGATCCATCACCCCGGCCGCCCCTTCCCCTTCCCTTTCCCCTTCCCCTTCCCCTTCTGGTCGGTGTCCGAGACGTGGACGCCATGGCAATGGATCAAGTGTATGTGAACGAAGAAGAGAGAGGCAGAACCTATTGACACAAGGGATGGCCGTTGTGGTTGTTTATAAGGAAGAGATGACCGTTGTAGGGGTTTACACAATAAATTAAGGAGGAGGTGACCGTTGTGGGGGTTTTACACAATAAATTAAGGAGGAGATGGCCGTTGTGGGATAGAGATCAGGTGACATGCACCTTTTGCATGTCCCGTGGGACATGCGGCCTAAATCCAAATTTAAACATTGCGAAAAAATCTGAAAAAAATCATGCATGTTCAAAACACATATTAAGATAACCCCTAAAAATTTCAGATCAAAATTCGAAACATACATCGAGAAACAGAAAAGAGAAATCTAAGTTTCTCTGTACACTATTCACATATGAGTTTCTCTTTTTTGTTTCTCGATGTATGTTTCGAATTTTGATATGAAATTTTTAGGGGTTATCTTAATATGTGCTGTGAACATGCATGATTTTTCCAGATTTTTCCGCAATGTTTAAATTTGAATTTAGACTGACATGCAAAAGATGCATGTCACACGATCTGTGTCCGCCGTTGTGGGGTTTATATCTCAACAAAAAGTAATGCGGACTATCTTGACGGAAATGGAACTTCGTGATATAGTTTATCATTTTACCGTGAAAAGTAATGCCTACAATAAATGGTAATTCGTGATAGTTTATCATTTTCGAGTGGGGTACATAAGATACAGGTCAAAATGGCGCCTCTACATTTTTAAGATAAACTAGGCCATATTTTAGTGCCAATTCCCAACTCTTTACGATTTTTAGTGTTTTTAGCCAGTTTCACACATTTAAATGACTATATGCTGATTTATTGGAAGTAATTCAAATTTGAAATGTAGGTGTGTTATAACTTGGTCATAGAAATCCCCAAAATCATTTTTAGATTCATATTACTTACACTATATACATAAACCAGTGATAGTACTGAAATATTCAACCCCTTTGAATGGATAATCATGTCGACCATTTTGATCTGGTTTTGAAATAAAAAAAATGAAACCCTTCCGCATTGAGTGCTCATATATAGGTGTACTAGTGGACAGGGAAAATAAGAAACCCGTGATAGGGTAATAAAAAACATTTTTTTCTTCACAAAATGGACTATCGTGTATGAAGATTCATGGGTTTCAAGCCGAATAATATATATAGTTATATATGGCCATATTTGTGACATATTTTATTATAATGTGCCCAAATTGGGCATGGTGGTGCATCTAGCCAGTCCCAACAATGATTTAAAAGTTTGCCTTGGTTCTCGTAGTAACATGTGCACGTGGGAAATTGAAGAAGCAAGGCAAACTCCAACATATATGAATGGTGAGAGAACATGTTAAATGTTATTCTAACAAAGGTCATGCTTGTTTAATTAATTTCTTACTTATGTAGTATTGTACATCACAAGCGTGAAATCAAAATATGTGCATCATCTCTATAAACCCTAACCCCCTAACCCTAAACACTTATAAATCTATATATCACTACAACAAAAAATCAGTCATGGGATTCAAAGGTTTGCCATTGTTTTCTTGTAGTACTTAATACAATGCTCACACACTTTTGGGAAGTGAGTGGAACTTGTACTCAAACACACATGTGGTGCCGAAAAATGTGCAGTGGTTCTTCTAAAAGAGGATATACAAGTGTGTATATATATGCCACACGTTCATTTGGTATTGTCATATATATATATAGAGGTAGTATGTAAACCACAAATGATATGACTCAATATTCATGCTTTGTTTCGAGATTTTTTATATCGAGCCCCACAATAACTTTGGCATGATCTGAAATTGATGTCGATCAATCTCATGACGCTCACCCTTGTTTTGTGCTAGCTAGTTGGACGAAGGGGCTCGTGTGGTTAGCCATTATATCTCTTGTACCATGGCTCCAGACATTCGGGTCACACACCTCTGTATTTTTTTCAGTTATTTGTTTGATATGTACTTCATCTATGCACTGTTCAAATTTGCATTTAAGCAATTTAGCCCCCAAAAATGGTACATATATGGATTCACATTGAGATAATTCATGAAACTTTGGAAATGGCCATCTAGTGTCATGTTTCCCCACAAATGAGAATTGGATTAATTGGTGGCAGACAAGTAAAAGCACATTTATGCGCGACAACCCAAAATGCACAAGTAAAAGCTCTCTTTTCTAAAACATTGGTATGGCATGTCTGCTATTTTCCCTAGCTATATAGAAAAAAGACGCACAATCCATGCTTTCCGATTGCCGGTTTTGAACCACCTTTGGCTTGATTTCAAATTTAGGTCAAAATCATGGGGTGGTGGTGGTGGTAGGGGACACGAGTGTGTTTCTTTTGGATGAAGCGCTCGTATTTGCAAGTTTTTTGGGGTCCCACAAATTTATCTGGTATTTGCAAGTTTTTGGGGCTCCCACCATCCCTTCACACGCGGAAAAGTGTTAGGCGAGTAGTAAAATGGCATGACCAACAAGTTTCAAGTAAAATTTCGAATATATAACCAAAATGTACCAAGTGTTAGATGAGTTAACTTGGGTTCATGGAAAAATAATGTCATGTAAATGAGTTAACTTGGCTTTCCTACCCTTGAATCCATACGAAACTTTGTACGGAGTTCTAATACAGTATAATGATCACCCGAATTATTACACCAACAGGTCTATCACTTACGTGTGGTTCCCATGTGTGAGGTCCCACACTTCAGTGAGCACAAGTCACGGACAATTTTTTGCAAATATTGCAAAGGATAAAAGGTGGAAGAGGGTCACACGGAAGGAGAAGAGGAAGGGAGAGCAGTCACGGCCTCGAAATGCTTCAACCTTTCCGGGAAGTGATGTTGACTGGCACGCAAGGTTTTTCAGTGCTGCAAACCTGCATTGCGGCGATTTTGACAGAAATAACCCTTTTGGCAAAGAAAAACACGGACTGAGCCTCTGAGCAATCTATTTCACTGGACTAACCTTTTTGTGTGGCTCATTCTGTGTTTTTCTTCGCCAAAAGGGTTACTTTGTCAAAATCGCCCCCTGCAGTGCAGGCTACGCGCCCGTCTAATATTCTTTTTTTTTTCAATGACAAAAGGGGGGAGAGAGAGAGAGAGAGTCTTGACGACGTGTTTTCACTTGAGTACTTGACAAAGAAGATTGTTGGAAGTTTGCCTACCTACCGCACATGACTTGTGCTCACTAAAGTGTGGGACCTGCATGTATGGGACCCTGCAGCCCTCTTAGGGCAGACGTGTGAGACGCAAAATATGTTTTTTAGTTTAGTAAGGCAAAAAAATAAGCCTTGGAGGGCCGAGGCGGGGGGGCCGTCCACCATTTTTATACCTTACGCCCCTCACACCTCGTTTCATTTGTCATGTCTACCAAGGAAGAGCTCGGAGGAGAAGATGCAGTCCTAGCTTCTCGGCCCCCTGGCGCCCCACGCATAAATACTACTACCAGAAGTACACTGTCTCTAACAAATCCTGCCTCCGAAGGGAGATCTCGGAGGAGACGATGCGGGCTCAGCGTCCCCGCCGTTGATGAGCCAGGACACAAGGGTTACTACGCCTCTTTTAATTACCTTCGTTTTGCTGCTAATACTTGATGGCGTGTATTTCACACGTTCGTTGGGCAACCCCAAGAGGAAGGTATGATGCGCACAGCAGCAAGTTTTCCCTCAGAAAGAAACCAAGGTTTATCGAACCAGGAGGAGCCAAGAAGCACGTTGAAGGTTGATGGCGGCGGGATGTAGTGCGGCGCAACACCAGAGATTCCGGCGCCAACGTGGAACCTGCACAACACAACCAAAGTACTTTGCCCCAACGAAACAGTGAGGTTGTCAATCTCACCGGCTTGCTGTAACAAAGGATTAACCGTATTGTGTGGAAGATGATTGTTTGCAGAGAAAATAGTAAAAACAAGTATTGCAGCAGATTTGTATTTCAGTGTTAAAGAATGGACCGGGGTCCACAGTTCACTAGAGGTGTCTCTCCCATAAGATAAAAGCATGTTGGGTGAACAAATTACAGTCGGGCAATTGACAAATAGAGAGAGCATAACAATGCACATACATGACATGATAAGTATAGTGAGATTTAATTGGGCATTACGACAAAGTACATAGACCGCCATCCAACTGCATCTATGCCTAAAAAGTCCACCTTCAGGTTATCATCCGAACCCCCTCCAGTATTAAGTTGCTAACAACAGACAATTGCATTAAGTATGGTGCGTAATGTAATCAACAACTACATCCTCGGACATAGCGCCAATGTTTTATCCCTAGTGGCAATAGCACAACACAACCTTAGGGGTTTCTGTCACTCCCCCAGGTGTCAATGCAGGCATGAACCCACTATCGAGCATAAATACTCCCTCTTGGAGTTAAAAGTATCAACTTGGCCAGAGCCTCTACTAATAACGGAGAGCATGCAAGATCATAAACAACACATATGTAATAACTTGATAATTAACATGACATGGTATTCTCTATCCATCGGATCCCGACAAACACAACATATAGAATTACAGATAGATGATCTTGATCATGTTAGGCAGCTCACAAGATCCAACAATGAAGCACAATGAGGAGAAGACAACCATCTAGCTACTGCTATGGACCCATAGTCCAGGGGTGAACTACTCACTCATCACTCCGAAGGCGACCATGGTGGTGTAGAGTCCTCCGGGAGATGAATCCCCTCTCCGGCAGGGTGCCGGAGGAGATCTCCAGAATCCCCCGAAATGGGATCGGCGGCGGCGTCTCAGTAAGGTTTTCCGTATCGTGGTTTTTCGCCTCAGGGGTTTCGCGACGGAGGCTTTAAGTAGGCGGAAGGGCAGAGTCGGGGGCCAGACGAGGGGGCCACACCATAGGGCGGCGCGGGCCCCCCTGGGCCGCGCCGCCACGTGGTGTCGCCACCTCGTGGCCCCACTTCGAATGTTCTCCGGTCTTCTGGAAGCTCCGTGGAAAAATAGGCCCCTGGGTCTTCGTTTCGTCCAATTCCGAGAATATTTCGTTACTAGGATTTCTGAAACCAAAAACAGCAGAAAACAGGAACTGGCACTTCGGCATCTTGTTAATAGGTTAGTTCCAGAAAATGCACGAATATGACATAAAGTGTGCATAAAACATGTAGGTATCATCAATAATATGGCATAGAACATAAGAAATTATCGATACATCGGAGACGTATCAAGCATCCCCAAGCTTAGTTCTGCTCGTCCCGAGCAGGTAAAACGATAACAAAGATAATTTCTGAAGTGATATGCCATCATAACCTTGATCATACTATTTGTAAACACATGTAGTGGATGCAGCGATCAAAACAATGATAATGACATGAGTAAACAGGTGAATCATATAGCAAAGACTTTTCATGAATAGTACTTCAAAACAAGTATTAATAAGTCTTGCATAAGAGTTAACTCATAAAGCAATAAATCAAAGTAAAGGTATTGAAGCAACACAAAGGAAGATTAAGTTTCAGCGGTTGCTTTCAACTTGTAACATGTATATCTCATGGATAATTGTCAACATAGAGTAATATAACAAGTACAATATGCAAGTATGTAGGAATCAATGCACAGTTCACACAAGTGTTTACTTCTTGAGGTGGAGAGAAATAGGTGAACTGACTCAACATAAAAGTAAAGAGAATGGTCCTTCAAAGAGGAAAGCATCGATTGCTATATTTGTGCTAGAGCTTTTATTTTGAAAACATGAAACAATTTTGTCAACGGTAGTAATAAAGCATATGAGTTATGTAAATTATATCTTACAAGTTGCAAGTCTCATGCATAGTATACTAATAGTGCCCGCACCTTGTCCTAATTAACTTGGACTACCGGATCTTTGCAATGCACATGTTTTAACCAAGTGTCACAATGGGGTACCTCCATGTCGCTGATACGTCTCCGACGTATCGATAATTTCTTATGTTCCATGCCACATTATTGATGTTATCTACATGTTTTATGCACACTTTATGTCATATTCGTGCATTTTCTGGAACTAACCTATTAACAAGATGCCGAAGTGCCGATTCTTTGTTTCTGCTGTTTTTGGTTTCAGAAATCCTAGTAAGGAAATATTCTCGGAATTGGACGAAATCAAAGCCCAGGGGCCTATTTTCTCACGAAGCTTCCAGAAGTCCGAAGGAGAGACGAAGAGGGGCCACGGAGGGGCCACACCCTAGGGCGGCGCGGCCCCCCCCTTGGCCGCGCGGCCCTGTGGTGTGGGGCCCCCGTGCCGCCTCTTGACCTGCCCTTCCGCCTATAAAAAGTCTCCGTGATGAAAACCCCAGTACCGAGAACCACGATACGGAAAACCTTCCAGAGACGCCGCCGCCGCCGATCCCATCTCGGGGGATCCAGGAGATCGCCTCCGGCACCCTGCCGGAGAGGGGAATCATCTCCCGGAGGACTCTACGCCGCCATGGTCGCCTCCGGTGTGATGTGTGAGTAGTCTACCCCTGGACTATGGGTCCATAGCAGTAGCTAGGTGGTTGTCTTCTCCCCATTGTGCTATCATTGTCGGATCTTGTGAGCTGCCTAACATGATCAAGATCATCTATCTGTAATTCTATATGTTGCGTTTGTTGGGATCCGATGAATAGAGAATACTTGTTATGTTGATTATCAAAGTTATATCTATGTGTTGTTTATGATCTTGCATGCTTTCCGTTACTAGTAGATGCTCTGGCCAAGTAGATGCTTGTAACTCCAAGAGGGAGTACTTATGCTCGATAGTGGGTTCATGCCTCGCATTAACACTGGGACAGGTGATGAAAGTTCTAAGGTTGTGTTGTCTTGTTGCCACTAGGGATAAAACATTAGTGCTATGTTCAAGGATGTAGTCACTAGTTACATTACGCACCATACTTAATGCAATTGTCTGTTGTTAGCAACTTAATACCGGAGGGGGTTCGGATGATAACCTGAAGGTGGACTTTTTAGGCATAGATGCAGTTGGATGGCGGTCTATGTACTTTGTCGTAATGCCCAATTAAATCTCACTATACTCATCATGATATGTATGTGCATGGTCATGCTCTCTTTATTTGTCAATTGCCCAACTGTAATTTGTTCACCCAACATGCTGTTCGTCTTATGGGAGAGACACCTCTAGTGAACTGTGGACCCCGGTCCAATTCTCTTTACTGAAATACAATCTACTGCAATACTGTTCTACTGTTTTCTGCAAACAATCATCTTCCACACAATACGGTTAACTCTTTGTTACAGCAAGCCGGTGAGATTGACAACCTCACTGTTTCGTTGGGGCAAAGTATCTTGGTTGTGTTGTGCAGGTTCCACGTTGGCGCCGGAATCACTGGTGTTGCGCCGCACTACATCTCGCCGCCATCAACCTTCAACGTGCTTCTTGACTCCTACTGGTCCGATTAAACCTTGGTTTCTTATCGAGGAAACTTGCCGCTGTGCGCATCACACCTTCCTCTTGGGGTTCCCAACGGACGTGCCAACCACACGCATCAAGCAAATTTCTGGCGCCGTTGCCGGGGACCTGAAGAAAAGTTACACCACAAAGATTTCTATCTCCCACGTCAACTTTGCGCCAGAGCTAAATTTCTGGCGCCGTTGCCGGGGAGATCAAGACACGCTGCAAGGGGAGTCTCCACTTCTCAATCTCTTTACTTTGTTTTTGTCTTGCTTAGTTTTATTTACTACTTTGTTTGCTGCACTAAATCAAAATACAAAAAAATTAGTTGCTAGTTTTACTTTATTTGCTATCTTGTTTGCTATATCAAAAACACAAAAAAATTAGTTTACTTGCATTTACTTTATTCATCATGTTTCCTTTTAATTTTACCATGAAAAACATACCGGTAGGACATGGGTCTATAGTTGGGAGAAATAATATAGAAGAATTTTTCAATCATGTTAGTACTATTGAAAATTTTGAAGATAGACACTTGATAGACCTTGCGCCTACCTATGAAATTGCTGCTGCACATTTAATTCGCTTGTTGGAAACTAAATTTGTTAATCTTAATCCTATAATCCAACACATGTTCTTCACACTTGGCGATATGGAAGAAGGGGAAAAGAAAGATTTTGTATTAGAAACCCTTCTTAGAGAATTTGGTGGTCTAGCAAGAGAAGCTAGAAAGGTGTTTGCTAAATTCAATATGCTTGGTTCTCCTACTAATTTTGTTAGTCTCCTTGAAAAGATGGATATGGATAGAATAAGATTCACTAATAATATTGATGATAGAGGGGAGATCAAAGCACCAATACCATGTAAGCTCCTGGCTATGAATGATGCACTAGAAAATAACTATGCTTGGCTAGTTCCTGAAAATTTGTTTGATGAGAGTAGCACGCCTAAGACTAATGAAAAGGGAGATGCTGAAACTTATGTATCCAATATACTATGCCTAGTTGAGAAAACTCCACACCCCACTGAGAATGCATCACCTTTCGATAATACTTGATACACACTTTCTGCGCCTAGCTGAAAGGCGTTAAAGAAAAGCGCTTATGGGAGACAACCCATGTTTTTACCTACAGTACTTTGTTTTTATTTTGTGTCTTGGAAGTTTTTTACTACTGTAGCAACCTCTCCTTATCTTAGTTTTGAGTTTTGTTGTGCCAAGTTAAGCCGTTGATAGAAAAGTAAGTACTAGATTTGGATTACTGCACAGTTCCAGATTTCTTTGCTGTCACGAATCTGGGTCCACCTCCCTGTAGGTAACTCAGAAAATTAAGCCAATTTACGTGCATGATCCTCAGATACGTACGCAACTTTCATTCAATTTGAGCATTTTCATTTGAGCAAGTCTGGTGCCATTTTAAAATTCGACAATACGAACTGTTCTGTTTTGACAGATTCTGCCTTTTATTTCGCATTGCCTCTTTCGCTATGTTGGATGAATTTCTTTGATCCACTAATGTCCAGTAGCATTATGCAATGTCCAGAAGTGTTAAGAATGATTGTGTCACCTCTGAATATGTCAATTTATAATGTGCACTAACCCTCTAATGAGTTGTTTCGAGTTTGGTGTGGAGGAAGTTTTCAAGGATCAAGAGAGGAGTATGATGCAACATGATCAAGGAGAGTGAAAGCTCTAAGCTTGGGGATGCACCCGGTGGTTCACCCCTGCATATATCAAGAAGACTCAAGCGTCTAAGCTTGGGGATGCCCAAGGCATCCCCTTCTTCATCGACAACATTATCAGGTTCCTCCCCTGAAACTATATTTTTATTCCATCACATCTTATGTGCTTTTTCTTGGAGCGTCGGTTTGTTTTTGTTTTTGTTTTGTTTGAATAAAATGGATCCTAGCATTCACTTTATGGGAGAGAGACACGCTCCGCTGTAGCATATGGACAAGTATGTCCTTGGTTTCTACTCATAGTATTCATGGCGAAATTTCTCCTTCGTTAAATTGTTATATGGTTGGAATTGGAAAATGATACATGTAGTAATTGCTATAAATGTCTTGGGTAATGTGATACTTGGCAATTGTTGTGCTCATGATTAAGCTCTTGCATCATATGCTTTGCACCCATTAATGAAGAAATACATAGAGCATGCTAAAATTTGGTTTGCATATTTGGTTTCTCTAAGGTCTAGATAATTTCTAGTATTGAGTTTGAACAACAAGGAAGACGGTGTAGAGTCTTATAATGTTTTCAATATGTCTTTTATGTGAGTTTTGCTGCACCGGTTCATCCTTGTGTTTGTTTCAAATAAGCCTTGCTAGCCTAAACCTTGTATCGAGAGGGAATACTTCTCATGCATCCAAAATACTTGAGCCAACCACTATGCCATTTGTGTCCACCATACCTACCTACTACATGGTATTTTCCGCCATTCCAAAGTAAATTGCTTGAGTGCTACCTTTAAAATTCCATCATTCACCTTTGCAATATATAGCTCATGGGACAAATAGCTTAAAAACTATTGTGGTATTGAATATGTAATTATGCACTTTATCTCTTATTAAGTTGCTTGTTGTGCGATAACCATGTTCACTGGGGACGCCATCAACTATTCGTTGTTGAATTTCATGTGAGTTGCTATGCATGTCCGTCTTGTCTGAAGTAAGAGAGATCTACCACCATATGGTTAAGCATGCATATGTTAGAGAAGAACATTGGGCCGCTAACTAAAGCCATGATCCATGGTGGAAGTTTCAGTTTTGGACAACAATCCTCAAATCTCAAATGAGAAAATTATTAATTGTTGTTACATGCTTATGCATAAAAGAGGAGTCCATTATCTGTTGTCTATGTTGTCCCGGTATGGATGTCTAAGTTGAAGAATAATCAATAGCGAGAAATCCAATGCGAGCTTTCTCCTTAGACCTTTGTACAGGCGGCATAGAGGTACCCCTTTGTGACACTTGGTAAAAACAATGCATTGTGATGATCCGGTAGTCCAAGCTAATTAGGACAAGGTGCGGGCACTATTAGTACACTATGCATGAGGCTTGCAACTTATAAGATATAATTTACATGATGCATATGCTTTATTACTACCGTTGACAAAATTGTTTCATGTTTTCAAAATCAAAGCTCTAGCACAAATATAGCAATCGATGCTTTTCCTCTATGGAGGACCATTCTTTTACTTTCAATGTTGAGTCAGTTCACCTATTTCTCTCCACCTCAAGAAGCAAACACTTGTGTGAACTGTGCATTGATTCCTACATACTTGCTTATTGCACTTATTATATTACACTATGTTGACAATATCCATGAGATATACATGTTACAAGTTGAAAGCAACCGCTGAAACTTAATCTTCTTTTGTGTTGCTTCAATGCTTTTACTTTGAATTATTGCTTTATGAGTTAACTCTTATGCAAGACTTATTGATGCTTGTCTTGAAGTGCTATTCATGAAAAGTCTTTGCTATATGATTCACTTGTTTACTCATGTCATATACATTGTTTTGATCGCTGCATTCACTACATATGCTTTACAAATAGTATGATCAAGATTATGATGGCATGTCACTCCAGAAATTATCTGTGTTATCGTTTTACCTGCTCGGGACAAGCAGAACTAAGCTTGGGGATGCTGATACGTCTCCGACGTATCGATAATTTCTTATGTTCCATGCCACATTATTGATGTTATCTACATGTTTTATGCACACTTTATGTCATATTCGTGCATTTTCTGGAACTAACCTATTAACAAGATGCCGAAGTGCCGATTCTTTGTTTTCTGCTGTTTTTGGTTTCAGAAATCCTAGTAAGGAAATATTCTCGGAATTGGACGAAATCAAAGCCTAGGGGCCTATTTTCTCACGAAGCTTCCAGAAGTCCGAAGGAGAGACGAAGAGGGGCCACGGAGGGGCCACACCCTAGGGCGGCGCGGCCCCCCCCTTGGCCGCGCGGCCCTGTGGTGTGGGGCCCCCGTGCCGCCTCTTGACCTGCCCTTCCGCCTATAAAAAGTCTCCGTGACGAAAACCCCAGTACCGAGAACCACGATACGGAAAACCTTCCAGAGACGCCGCCGCCGCCGATCCCATCTCGGGGGATCCAGGAGATCGCCTCCGGCACCCTGCCGGAGAGGGGAATCATCTCCCGGAGGACTCTACGCCGCCATGGTCGCCTCCGGTGTGATGTGTGAGTAGTCTACCCCTGGACTATGGGTCCATAGCAGTAGCTAGATGGTTGTCTTCTCCCCATTGTGCTATCATTGTCGGATCTTGTGAGCTGCCTAACATGATCAAGATCATCTATCTGTAATTCTATATGTTGCGTTTGTTGGGATCCGATGAATAGAGAATACTTGTTATGTTGATTATCAAAGTTATATCTATGTGTTGTTTATGATCTTGCATGCTTTCCGTTACTAGTAGATGCTCTGGCCAAGTAGATGCTTGTAACTCCAAGAGGGAGTACTTATGCTCGATAGTGGGTTCATGCCTGCATTAACACAGGGACAAGTGATGAAAGTTCTAAGGTTGTGTTGTGCTGTTGCCACTAGGGATAAAACATTAGTGCTATGTTCAAGGATGTAGTCACTAGTTACATTACGCACCATACTTAATGCAATTGTCTGTTGTTAGCAACTTAATACTGGAGGGGGTTCGGATGATAACCTGAAGGTGGACATTTTAGGCATAGATGCAGTTGGATGGCGGTCTATGTACTTTGTCGTAATGCCCAATTAAATCTCACTATACTCATCATGATATGTATGTGCATGGTCATGCTCTCTTTATTTGTCAATTGCCCAACTGTAATTTGTTCACCCAACATGATGTTCGTCTTATGGGAGAGACACCTCTAGTGAACTGTGGACCCCGGTCCAATTCTCTTTACTGAAATACAATCTACTGCAATACTGTTCTACTGTTTTCTGCAAACAATCATCTTCCACACAATACGGTTAACTCTTTGTTACAGCAAGCCGGTGAGATTGACAACCTCACTGTTTCGTTGGGGCAAAGTATCTTGGTTGTGTTGTGCAGGTTCCACGTTGGCGCCGGAATCACTGGTGTTGCGCCGCACTACATCTCGCCGCCATCAACCTTCAACGTGCTTCTTGACTCCTACTGGTCCGATTAAACCTTGGTTTCTTACTGAGGGAAACTTGCCGCTGTGCGCATCACACCTTCCTCTTGGGGTTCCCAACGGACGTGCCAACCACACGCATCAGTCGCCTGTACAAAGGTCTAAGGAGAAAGCTCGCATTTTGGATTTCTCGCTTTTGATTATTCTCAACTTAGACATCCATACCGGGACAACATGGACAACAGATAATGGACTCCTCTTTAATGCATAAGCATGTGGCAACAATTATTATTCTCATATGAGATTGAGGATATATGTCCAAACTGAAACTTCCACCATGAATCATGGCTTTAGTTAGCGGCCCAAAGTTCTTCTCTAACAATATGCATGCTCCAACCATGAAGGTGGTAGATCTCTCTTACTTCAGACAAGACGGACATGCATAGCAACTCACATGATATCCAACAAAGAATAGTTGATGGCGTCCCCAGAAACATGGTTATCGCTCAACAAGCAACTTAATAAGAGATAAAGTGCATAAGTACATATTCAATACTACAATAGTTTTTAAGCTATTTGTCCCATGAGCTATATATATATTGCAAAGGTGAATGATGGAATTTTAAAGGTAGCACTCAAGCAATTTACTTTGGAATGGCGGATAAATACCATGTAGTAGGTAGGTATGGTGGACACAAATGGCATAGTGGTTGGCTCAAGGATTTTGGATGCATGAGAAGTATTCCCTCTCGATACAAGGTTTAGGCTAGCAAGGTTATTTAAAACAAACACAAGGGTGAACGGTACAGCGAAACTCACATAAAAGACATATGGTAAACATTATAAGACTCCATACCGTCTTCCTTGTTGTTCAAAACTCAATACTAGATGTTATCTAGACTCTAGAGAAACCAAATATGCAAACCAAATTAGCAAGCTCTAAGTATTTCTTCATTAATGGGTGCAAAGTATATGATGCAAGAGCTTAAACATGAGCACAACAATTGCCAAGTATCAAATTATCCAAGACATTATAGCAATTTACTACATGTATCATTTTCCAATTCCAACCATATAACAATTTAACGAAGAAGAACTTCGCCATGAATACTATGAGTAGAGCCTAAGGACATATTTGTCCATATGCTACAGCGGAGCGTGTCTCTCTCCCATAAAGTGAATGCTAGGATCCATTTTATTCAAACAAAACAAAAAAAAACAAAAACAAACCGACGCTCCAAGCAAAGTACATAAGATGTGACGGAATAAAAATATAGTTTCAGGGGAGGAACCTGATAATGTTGTCGATGAAGAAGGGGATGCCTTGGGCATCCCCAAGCTTAGACGCTTGAGTCTTCTTAGAATATGCAGGGGTGAACCACCGGGGCATCCCCAAGCTTAGAGCTTTCACTCTCCTTGATCATATTGCATCATACTCCTCTCTTGATCCTTGAAAACTTCCTCCACACCAAACTCGAAACAACTCATTAGAGGGTTAGTGCATAATAAAAATTCACATATTCAGAGGTGACATAATCATTCTTAACACTTCTGGACATTGCATAAAGCTACTGGACATTAGTGGATCAAAGAAATTCATCCAACATAGCAAAAGAGGCAATGCGAAATAAAAGACAGAATCTGTCAAAACAGAACAGTCCGTAAAGATGGCTTTTATTAGGCCACCAGACTTGCTCAAACGAAAATTCTCAAATTGAATGAAAGTTGCGTACATATCTGAGGATCATGCTCGTAAATTGGCGTAATTTTCTGAGCTACCTACAGGGAGATAGACCCAGATTCGTGACAGCAAAGAAATCTGGAACTGCGCAGTAATCCAAATCTAGTACTTACTTTTCTATCAAAGACTTTACTTGGCACAACAAAACATAAAACTAAGATAAGGAGAGGTTGCTACAGTAGTAAACAACTTCCAAGACACAAATATAAAACAAAAATACTGGAGTAAAAACATGGGTTGTCTCCCATAAGCGCTTTTCTTTAACGCCTTTCAGCTAGGCGCAGAAAGTGTAACTCAAGTAACATCGAGAGATGAAGCATCAACATCATAATTTGTTCTAATAATAGAATCATAAGGTACCTTTATTCTCTTTCTAGGGAAGTGTTCCATACCTTTCTTGAGAGGAAATTGATATTTAATATTACCTTCCTTCATATCAATAGTAGCACCAACGGTTCGGAGAAAAGGTCTTCCCAATATAATGGGGCAAGATGCATTGCATTCAATATCCAAGACAACAAAATCAACGGGGACAAGGTTATTGTTAACCATAATATGAACATTATCAACTTTCCCCAAAGGTTTCTTTTTAGCATTATCAGCGAGATTAACATCCAAATAACAATTCTTCAATGGTGGCAAGTCAAGCATATCATAGACTTTTTTAGGCATAACAGAAATACTTGCACCAAAATCACATAAAGCATTACAATCAAAATCTTTCACTCTCATTTTAATGATGGGTTCCCAACCATCCTCTAGCTTTCTAGGAATAGAAGTTTCAAGTTTTAGTTTCTCTTCTCTAGCTTTTATGAGAGCATTTGTAATATGTTTTGTGAAAGCCAAATTTATAGCACTAGCATTGGGACTTTTAGCAAGTTTTTGTAAGAATTTTATAACTTCAGAGATATGGCAATCATCAAAATCTAAATCATTACAATCTAAAGCAACGGGATTATCATCCCCAAGGTTGGAAAAAATTTCAGCAGTTTTATCACAAGCAGTTTCAGCAGTTTTAGCAGTTTCAGGTAATTTTGCGCGCTTTGCACTAGGAGTAGAAGCATTGCCAACACCAATTATTTTACCATTGATAGTAGGAGGTGCAGCAACATATGAAGAATCAACATTACTTGTGGTGGTAATAGTCCAAACTTTAGCTACATTTTTCTCTTTAGCTAGTTTTTCATTTTCTTCTCTATCCCACCTAGCTCGCAGTTCAGCCATTAATCTTATATTCTCATTAATTCTAACTTGGATGGCATTTGCTGTAGTAACAATTTTATTTTCAATATCATCAGGTTTAGCAGCCATTTTATTAATTAAAGAAGATTGTGACGCAGACATGTATGAGATTCGGTCTTCAGCATTTGCAAGTTTAGTTTGCAACCCAGAAATCTCCATATTCAGATTTTCAAGTTGATTTCCTATTTTCTTCAACAAGGTAGATTGCTCATTCATAGTTTTAGTAAACAATTTATTTTGCTCATACTGCGATTGCATAAAGCTCTTGGTGGCCCTTTCAATTTCTAACATCTTTTCCTCATTAGGTGAAACATATCTACCATAAGAATTACCATTAGCAGGATGTGGTCTAGAATTTTGAGCAACCAATGAAGCTAGCGGAACATTATTAGGATCAACATTAGTCCTACCATTAACAAGCATAGACATAATAGCATCAATCTTATCACTCAAGGAAGAGGATTCTTCAACAGAATTTACCTTCTTACCTTGTGGAGCTCTTTCCGTGTGCCATTCAGAGTAATTTACCATCATATTATCAAGGAGCTTTGTTGCTTCACCAAGAGTGATGGACATAAAGGTACCTCCAGCAGCTGAATCCAATAAATTCCGCGAAGAAAAATTTAGTCCTGCATAGAAGGTTTGGATGATCATCCAAGTAGTCAGTCCATGGGTTGGGCAATTTTTAACTAGAGATTTCATTCTTTCCCAAGCTTGAGCAACATGTTCATTATCCAATTGTTTAAAATTCATTATGCTACTCCTCAAAGATATAATTTTAGCAGGGGGATAATATCGACCAATAAAAGCATCCTTGCATTTAGTCCATGAATCAATACTATTCTTAGGCAGAGATAGCAACCAATCTTTAGCTCTTCCTCTTAATGAGAAAGGAAACAATTTTAATTTTATAATGTCACCATCTACATCTTTATACTTTTGCATTTCACATAGTTCAACAAAATTATTGAGATGGGCAGCAGCATCATCAGAACTAACACCAGAAAATTGCTCTCGCATAACAAGATTTAGTAAAGCAGGTTTAATTTCAAAGAATTCCGCTGTAGTAGCAGGTGGAGCAATAGGTGTGCATAAGAAATCATTATTATTTGTGCTAGTGAAGTCACACAACTTAGTATTTTCAGGGTTGGCCATTTTAGCAGTAGTAAATAAAGCAAACTAGATAAAGTAAATGCAAGTAAAATTTTTTTTTGTGTTTTTGATATAGAGTGCAAGACAGTAAATAAGGTAAAGCTAGCAACTAATTTTTTTGTGTTTTGATATAATGCAGCAAACAAAGTAGTAAATAAAATAAAGCAAGACAAAAACAAAGTAAAGAGATTGAGAAGTGGAGACTCCCCTTGCAGCGTGTCTTGATCTCCCCGGCAACGGCGCCAGAAAAAGAGCTTGATGGCGTGTATTTCACACGTTCGTTGGGCAACCCCAAGAGGAAGGTATGATGCGCACAGCAGCAAGTTTTCCCTCAGAAAGAAACCAAGGTTTATCGAACCAGGAGGAGCCAAGAAGCACGTTGAAGGTTGATGGCGGCGGGATGTAGTGCGGCGCAACACCAGAGATTCCGGCGCCAACGTGGAACCTGCACAACACAACCAAAGTACTTTGCCCCAACGAAACAGTGAGGTTGTCAATCTCACCGGCTTGCTGTAACAAAGGATTAACCGTATTGTGTGGAAGATGATTGTTTGCAGAGAAAATAGTAAAAACAAGTATTGCAGCAGATTTGTATTTCAGTGTTAAAGAATGGACCGGGGTCCACGGTTCACTAGAGGTGTCTCTCCCATAAGATAAAAGCATGTTGGGTGAACAAATTACAGTCGGGCAATTGACAAATAGAGAGAGCATAACAATGCACATACATGACATGATAAGTATAGTGAGATTTAATTGGGCATTACGACAAAGTACATAGACCGCCATCCAACTGCATCTATGCCTAAAAAGTCCACCTTCAGGTTATCATCCGAACCCCCTCCAGTATTAAGTTGCTAACAACAGACAATTGCATTAAGTATGGTGCGTAATGTAATCAACAACTACATCCTCGGACATAGCGCCAATGTTTTATCCCTAGTGGCAACAACACAACACAACCTTAGGGGTTTCTGTCACTCCCCCAGGTGTCAATGCAGGCATGAACCCACTATCGAGAATAAATACTCCCTCTTGGAGTTAAAAGTATCAACTTGGCCAGAGCCTCTACTAATAACGGAGAGCATGCAAGATCATAAACAACACATATGTAATAACTTGATAATTAACATGACATGGTATTCTCTATCCATCGGATCCCGACAAACACAACATATAGAATTACAGATAGATGATCTTGATCATGTTAGGCAGCTCACAAGATCCAACAATGAAGCACAATGAGGAGAAGACAACCATCTAGCTACTGCTATGGACCCATAGTCCAGGGGTGAACTACTCACTCATCACTCCGAAGGCGACCATGGCGGTGTAGAGTCCTCCGGGAGATGAATCCCCTCTCCGGCAGGGTGCCGGAGGAGATCTCCAGAATCCCCCGAGATGGGATCGGCGGCGGCGGCGTCTCAGTAAGGTTTTCCGTATCGTGGTTTTTCGCCTCAGGGGTTTCGCGACGGAGGCTTTAAGTAGGCGGAAGGGCAGAGTCGGGGGCCAGACAGGGGGCCACACCATAGGGCGGCGCGGGCCCCCCCTGGGCCGCGCCGCCACGTGGTGTCGCCACCTCGTGGCCCCACTTCGAATGTTCTCCGGTCTTCTGGAAGCTCCGTGGAAAAATAGGCCCCTGGGTCTTCGTTTCGTCCAATTCCGAGAATATTTCGTTACTAGGATTTCTGAAACCAAAAACAGCAGAAAACAGGAACTGGCACTTCGGCATCTTGTTAATAGGTTAGTTCCAGAAAATGCACGAATATGACATAAAGTGTGCATAAAACATGTAGGTATCATCAATAATATGGCATAGAACATAAGAAATTATCGATACGTCGGAGACGTATCAATACTCGGACTTATATCTGTTATCTTCCGCAGGAGAGTGTCGATATCGCCGGAGAAGATGATGTGAGGCAGATGATCAAGCTCGCAGTAGAAGATGATGTAAAGGAGATGGTCAAGCTCGGAGCAGAAGATGATGTAAAGGAGATAGTCAATGTCGGAGAAGATGATGTAAAGGAGTTAGTCAATCTCGGAGAAGATTTGGTGGCATTGGACCAACCGCGGTCGTTGGGCGAGATCCCGGAGATTCACTTACCTCGTTTGCACTGGTAATGATATGCCTGATCTGTAACATTTTGAACGTTTTTCGTCGGCTTACACAGGAGCTATCTCGGCTTAGGGTCAACAAGGCCCCGGGAGCGGAACTTCCGCATCTCGGCGCCGAGAACTCCGAGTTACGCCAGAAGCGCCCTGGTGAATCGCACGCGCAGGCGCAGCACATCCGTTCGCAGGATCTCTCATCCTTCGACGTCAGGTTCCAGCGAGAGGTCGTAGAAGAAGATAAGTTGCCAGCTTCCCCGCTGTTCAAGAGGATGAAGGAGCTGAAGACGGAGGTTAATATTAGCTGACTTTGGGTTGCTAGTTTTTGGGTACTTCGAGTCACTGACATGTAGACACCACTTAAGTCTGTCCTACATGTTTGTGACCACATTCGTTAATCAGCCAATTTGTGCCCTTCGTTTGCCGGTAACGCTCGATATGTTTGTTGTTACCTTTGGCAGGATCACTCCCCTTGCTTATCCTGTCGAAGGATGAAGTTGGATCTTGCCAGCATGTGGGAGGAGAACAGAGAGTTAGGGATCAAGATATTTCGGTACAGTGTGCGGTGTCTTTCCTAGAAGTGGATGAGATCACGGCCTGTGCTCGTAGGAGTTGTGACGAGGCCATTCATCTGGGAGAACGGATCAAAGCTCAGCTTGTCTCTTTGATGGAAGTCGCAGAACGCGTGATTTTCAATGCTAGAGAGGCGCGGGAACGACTTCTGGTGGCTGAAGATCTCGCATAGCAGTTTAATCATGTGCGCTTATTAGTTGCCTACTACTTTTGTAATTATTCACAATTAAGTATGTATCAATGGCTTGCCTTTTGTGTGACGGAGGAAATTGCACATACCACCACTTGTTGGTGCAGTTTTTGCACATAACACAATTTGAGATTCTTTTTACACAAATAACCAGATTTTGACGTTAACTTTTGCACAAAAAACAACCTTACTCCATGTTTTCTTTTGTCTTCTAAAGACATGTAGGTGCTTCGAAAAATACCTCCGTTCCAATGCTTAAATCTTAGTATATTTATCTTGAAAAGTCAAACCAAGTAAAGTTCGACAAAACTCTTAAAAGAATCTATCAGCACATATAATATTTTGTAGACACCATATGAAAATATAATTTATTTTCTATCTAATAATATTGATTTTGTATCTTGCATATTAATGCTTTTGGTAAAAACTTAGTCAAACTTAACTTAGTTTGACTTTCGAAAAATCAATTTAATCCTTAAGCTTTGGGACGGTGGTTCTAGACGTGGTCTAGACGTGTTTCAACATATTACCTTCGCATTTTCTAAACGCATGGAGTTTCTTACAAAGTTTATTTTTCGAAATATTTTCGACTTTGTATTATTTTTATTCATTTCCCCCCTGGTTGTCATGTTTTCTGTCCGGCTTCCCCAGCTCATCCATCCGTAATCTACATGCGCGCGTGACACGAGTAGTGGGAGACATGGTGCCCAAAGGGATAGCTTTTATTAATGGTGGCGACGGTTCCCTAGGCCAATGCTGGCGATACGTCTCATCGTCGCTAGCTGTGCCTTCCCCATGCGGCCGTATTAATGCACACCACTGCTCCTTTAGTCCTTTGCGCCTCCGCGGCTGATCAAGTAAGTTTGATCATAAAAGATGATCACATAAGCTCGATGATTACCTATAACCTAAAAATTATCTTAATTTGTAAACGAAGACATAAAATAACTAGTTGTTTGATTAGGAAAGACAAAGGAAATTTCTATTGAGATTGAGTTCATTTCATAGTTGTTATAGACACATAGCAATATTACCAAGAGATAGGATTGTAGAGAAAGCAATCCATAGGTATTTTGGAGGGTTACTCCGTACAAGATACCTTTAGAAATCCTTTGAACCAAACAAACTCCGATTCATATTAGTAGACTATAATATGGATATATCTAGACACATTTTAGTTCAAGATTCATCCATATCATTTGACAAGTAATATGAATCGGAGTGAGTATATTAAATGGATTAGTATATATTGTTCGAAAAAATTAAGTTATACTGTACTAATAAAGAAACCATTTATGTGGTCAAACTGATTTGACGGGACAGTAACTGCACCAGGACGTAGTGGCATGCTATCCTAGCCGAAGTTTTACTCGGCGCATCGATGCAGCTGCTGAAGAATAAAAAAAGTCATATCCACTCCTACTCTTCACCTCCATCGTTTCCATCCTTGGCTCTCCACTTCCATCATCGTTCTCCACTCGCCAAGCGCTGCTAGCAAATTTTTTCATCCTCTAGATCTCCCATTTGCATAGCTTTCTCTCCTCACCCCTCCGCAGAACCGCAGCACTCCTCCTTCCCGCTCGACTCTCCTACAAATCTCCAATCACACATACTTGCTTCCGCCCTCTTAAATCCATCTCGTCTCCATGGCGGCATCGAACGACGACCAGCTGTATGGCGACTGGGGGAAGCTCCCCGCCGAGCTGTTCAATCTCATTGCCCAGAGTCTGGACGTTACAGTCGACGTCCGGCTGGCCGCATGCTCCAAAACGCTGTGCCGCCATGTCGCCGACAACATGAATCTACACCATTGGGATGGACCCTGCTTGCTGATGCCCGATTCTGCCCATTGGCACTATGATGATAGTAGTGCGCACCACACGGTGTACCACGTTGTGCCCCTCGACCATCCTCGGCGCACAGCCATCCTGCCGTTCATGGACAATAGATTCTGGGTTGGCATGAACGGCGACTGGATCGCCGGCGTGGACAGTGGTGGGAACTGGTTCCTCGCGAACATCTACACGCACCAAGAAATCTCCCTACCATCGTCGGAAACTTGCAACATTTTTCGGGAGGAATGGATTGGCTTCCCGACTTGCCTCTGAAAGGTACATGACGTATGGGCGTGCCATGTTTTTGTTGAAGATTGTAATTTGCGAAGTGCCCACAAAAGCTGGACATTACTCAGATTACAAGCTCATCGCTCTATTCAATTCTGGACTCGCTTACCTGGCTAATGGTAGCCAGGAGTGGAGGTTATTCTCTCTTGCTAGTTGGGGTGTAGATTACAGTGACGCCATCGAGCACAACGGCTTCATTGTTGCGGTGGATGGGTGGACCGGCACCACATATTGCTGGGATCAATCACAGACCGGTAATTCTTCAATCCATATGATATACTTCGCAATAAATTTTAATATCAAGCGCATTCATGATATATTGTAACTGAATTAACTAATTGCTCAATAAGATTTTTTTCACCTTTCACATGACTGTGCACCATTTAATTATCCAAACCTGACTGAACCATTGCTACAAACGAATTACAGTACTATATGCAGTGCACTAATCTGTCAACCCAAACCAGATTATTGCAGTATATGAATGCATTCCTGAATTAGTTACTGCATGCTCTTGTCAGAATATGAATAAGGAGCTTAGCCCTGGCCTCTTCATCAATTGATGCATGCAAACTTTCAATTTATTTGAATATTCGATGTACTCAAAGCTTTACAATCATGGATCAGATAAGGTTGAGACATGTATCTACCATCAATGAATATGAGTGTAATTAACATACATCTCAAATGGGAACAACTTTATTTCTTCGAGTTTTTATACAAGTATAATGACTGCATCTTCCATTTGATCCTACAAATGTGAAGTTGCAGCTACTGGTATTATTGTCTTCCTGAGCCATTCAAACACTAATTTTTTTGGTCTCCGTTTACAATGCAGATGCACACCTTGCCCTGCCATTCGTGATCCCATCACCGATGGAGGATCCATTTGGCAGATGGTTTTTAGCTCGATCAGCCGATGGCAAGCGCTTGATGATCATCCATGAAGATCGGTATATACGTAGCAATGATCACCTTGAGCCTGCAGAAGTTCTGCATGATGGTAATGGCCTTATCCTGCGGGAGTGTCCTGCCCCTGTCATACATATTTTTGAGAAAGATCTATCCCCGATTGGACCCAATTGGAGTCGAGTTGACAGCCTTGGCAGCCACTCTCTGTTCATTGGACTGAATTATCCAATGAACCTGAAGATAAATGATGGCAATGCTCCTGATGGAACATTGACTCCATTCATGAGGTCAAATTGTGTGTACATCGCGTACTATGCATTTCGGGAACCAGCATTTAGTTGTATTTGTCGTTGTAACCTGCAGCAAGGGGAAAATGAGCTCATGGGAGTTATCACCCTTCCAAAAGAAGGTTGGGGATTTCCCCGACAGGCGACAATGTGGTTTAAGCCTAGTCTGAAAAATATCCGCATGTTGATGCAACCCTAAACTGAGCCATGAATCTTTCTGGAGAAAATAATCTTTTTTGTACGATATATTTGAACAATTCAAGAACTCTGTTCCGTATCTTAATATGCTCTTCCTTTTTTCTGAATCTTATATACCTTGACCCATTTCAGTGTGTCTGTTTACTCATTTTAGTGTGTATGTAGCCCACATTGAAGTAATCTAATCTTATTTAAACGGATGGTGATGAACTCTGTATTTCCATCCTTCGTAAACCGTGCATGTCTGTTTATTTTTAGTTTCATTTCAGCAACTATTATTAGTATATGCACACCTTTTTTTTAATGTTGAGAGGAGTATAAGGGCATTACAATGCTATATACTATATGGCGCTAATAGAGAACAAATGAATGTGAAAAGATTGTAAAATCCTCCAGGTACTCTCCTTACAGCGCTAATTGCTGATGGCAGACTGACTTCCTGTTGGTTCCGGTGCTGTAGCTAGGACTGGTGAAAAGAGTTTCACGCCCCATGCGTAGCGCCCGTGTTGGACGTGCCCTAATGTTTTCCTGCTAAAAGTTGCAATCTTTTAAGCACTTGGGTACG
Source organism: Lolium perenne (assembly GCF_019359855.2). Lineage (NCBI taxonomy): Eukaryota > Viridiplantae > Streptophyta > Magnoliopsida > Poales > Poaceae > Lolium > Lolium perenne. The sequence goes on from NC_067245.2 coordinate 330,691,458, forward strand.
GTATTTCCCCACCAGTCACGGATGCGAGCCGCCAAACGCGTCTTAACCAATGTTTAAAATAGCGTGTTAAATGAATTAGCGGCAGCCTCCTTCAAACGATATGAACGCTATATCGTGGTAATAGTGTGGTATATTTTAAATAGCATTTTCAAAATAATACTAAATATAGCCTAAAAATAAATAATTTTACTAGAGCGAATAGATATATATATAGTCCAAAAGTGACTGAATCATACATACATAACCACATATAGAAATAGATCTCAAGTATTTTAGAAGGCTAACATCAACATTTCACAAGGCAACAACATAGTATAAATTATTTATTAAAACATATTAGCATGAGCGATATTATCTTCTGACTTAGAAGTGGAACCAACAGATTGTAGTTCATCACCACGAAAAAGTGAAAGCAACTTGCCTGAAAAAAATAGCGCGCTAACACTATGAAGTAGGGCGATATAGCATGCTGTTTCGCAAATAGCGCCACAGCGTGCAAAATTACTAAGCGTGGACCCTCTAGATATGCTATAGTGCGCTTTTAGCGGAGAAATAGTTAACTGGGCTTCATTGAGGCCCTGGTTTGACAAAGCAGCCTGAGTACGCATCTAAAAAAAAAATCTGCCTGAGGACGCATGCTTGTAAAAATGAGAGAGCAGACTACAATTACTTTAGTCCCGAACCCTCTATCTCTCCCACCTACTTCACCTCTTTTACACTAATGACTGCCATGAACGGCTCGCCTCCTCCCTCCACCGGCAGCTGCCTGGCGGTAACGGCCGCCGACACAGATGAACATTTGATCCACCGCATCCTCCAGCAGCTTGATGGACGTCCAGTCTCTTCTATCCAGATCGTGACTACAGAAGGATCTACGAGTACATCCGTTTCTTACCCTTTGGCAGCGTCGGTTCCATCTCTCGCGGTACTTTCTTCTCCGCTGGAAGCACCATCCTGGCCTCGGCACTGATTTCCCTGGCGGCGGCACCAGCTTCTCCGGCTGCGCCGACCCCAACCCCCGCGGCACGGTCTTCTCCGGTGGCGGCACCACCAAAAGTGGCTGTAAGTTGTCCTGAACTCACTAGGATGCAGGTGTAAGTAGTCAATGATAGTTGGGGTTTTAAACAAGTTCTGTTTTCTTTAATGATGGGAAACTAGTATTCTTCTGCAAATGTTTTTTTAATGACGGGAAACAGTAGATGTTAAGTACTAGTTCTGGCAAAAAAAGATGTTAAGTAATAGTATCCATCACAGAGCAGGGTTTGGCAGTCTGAACATACAAATATATGCTCCATGTTACCTGTTTCAGAAAGTCTGAAAGCTTGCTCAAGCACTGTAAAATCAAATTGTCTTGCTGCTGCTAGATTTTGTGCAAACTAATTAAAGAGATAGCTAGATGCATTTTCTCCATGTATGTTACGTTCTGATTTATATGCTGTTGATTGATATATACCGTGCTTAACTAGATGCAGAAGCAAACTCGCTCCAACGTCAATGAGCAACTACGTCTTAGGACTGTCGATTGTACATGTCCTCTGCACCCCCCCGAGTTCAGAATTCAAAGAAACTCACTAGCCAAAAAGCCGAAGGTGACGGGCAGGCGTGATGCAGCAATTCAACGTTTTATATTAAAAGGGCGAGGGAAAGGCCGCCCTAAACGGGTTGGTCACTCAGCGGACCCTCCTCAGCCCTCGCGCTTCTATGTGCAACTGGATGGCAACGTTGACATGTATATGTTGGTCATCCCCAGAGAATTCAAGCAATGTCTGAAAGGGATTCTTCCCAGGCCTATCAAGCTCAAGACGAGCGTAGGCTGCGCCTGGTATGTGCACATCGATGAGTACCAGGGTGAACTGGTCTTGAAGGATGGTTGGTTCGGGTTTGCAGAGGCGCATGAACTGCAGCTCGATGACATTCTCGTCTTCGAGGTGAAAGACACTTCCTTGATGAATGTGTTGATCTACGACTGTAACACCTCCACCCAGAGGGTAATATTTTGTGCTGATCACCCTTAGTTGCATGCATGATCTGCAGTGCTTTTAGGAAGAGGGGATCAGAAACACCTCAATATTTTATTGAATTAACTAGATGCTGCTTTTGGACCTGGGGTAGTGCCCTGCTGATGTTCATGCTGAACTTGGTTTTTGTATTAAGCTGAACTGGGGATCAGATACACTATGATGAGACTTTGTTAATTAGCTAATATAGTATATGTTAGACATGTTTTATTTTACTTTAATTTACTGTGATATGCTGCGGTAGTTTCAATGTGCGGTCTGATGATTTGTATTATACCTAGCTACATGGAGCTCAACATTTTGAAATATTCATAGATTTGTAAGTGTAAATGTGATATATCCCATATGTAGTCAATGCTTTCTTGTACGAGCTTGTAAAATCTCAGGGAAAAATACATTTTATTTTAGGAAGTGTAAAAGTGACCAATTTTTTTGATCTGATTGTAGCGAACACAAGTGCAGATGGTCAAACCCCCAAAACTTCTCATATTCATTGTTACATGGTCGAGATATAAAGGTATTTTACGCACTGGTTTAATACTCAACTGCTTACATCCATGTTTGTTTGCAGTTTTTTTGACACCTCTTAATGCTCCCTCCGATCCATATTTTTTTGAGATACACAGTACAAACACGTACGCTCTCATATAGATGTATCTAGACACATATTAGTTGTAGAGACATCCATTTTATCATCAAGTAATGAGGATCAGATGGAGTATCGTTTTCATTTTACCAAAAGAAACGGATATACTATATAGTACAACGTAGTCTGAGGCCCTTAGCTCTGAATGCAATTTCTGTGTGCACACTGATCGGATCATAACCCACACGACCTGTCTCACTGGTATGTAGGTCCGGGCCCCACCAGATACTGATAAAGCCCAGTGACCCGCCGGGTGAAGTTTTCTGTGTGGATTCCTGCGTACCTGGCTTCGTTCCTCCAAGAAACGCGCATTTTTTTTGACCGGGGGGACACGCGCATTTATTCCCTTGCTGATGTATAATTCTCAGTTTCTCACAGTCCCCTCATGTTCAGATCTCCCCAGATCCCTCGCCGTCCATCTCCCCTGAGTCCTCTCCCTACACCACCGGCGTCCACCACCGCTCGGACTACGCGGCTTGGACTCCATCCTCTACGGATGCGGCGATGTCGCACCTAAAAACTCCACTAAGGCGGCGCGGCATCCCCGATTCTCTCGGTCCATGGCTGCAATGGCGGTATGTTTCCCCCGAATCACTAGGGTTGCCGGTCACATCTTTATTATATCTAAGTTGTATTGCCGGTTGCTTAGCATTGTTTGATATAGACTATTTCTCTCATCCAGTGTATATATTAATCCTCTGGTAAAGACTCGGGCTACACATGCACGCATGCTAGCTAGGTTGGGACTGGATCTAATGTGTGCAATAATAATCGTTCAAATATGATATTGGTCAATCCACGGCCGATAATCACATATGAGGACACCGAGCATGCATGTCTGGCTTATGGACTCTTTAGGCCGACGCTGATTTTTTTTGTTTGCTTGGTCGATCTCAGACCGGCGGATGATGAACTGCAGATGCATTACTCTGATGCTAGACCTAGCCAGCAAGCATGCATGGCTCATGCTAGCTTGATTTCTATTCTCATAGCTACTATTTATATCGATTTGGCTTCTGCGATACAATGATACACTATGCTGAATAATTTGATGATACAAGGTTGTACATATAAGCCTAGCTAGATTCAGAAGCTTATTGTTCAGACTGTGTGTTCGATAAGAACAATGATCCGCTGACTTTGCTAGGTGCCTTTGATTATGCATTTGCTTGGAATTACGGTCAGAAGCTAGAGGCATTATCTAATTGAGGCCTCTTTTTTGCAGTGTTCAAACAAGAAGCTCAAGCTTGGAGAGAGCTTATCATGGAAGGAGACATCTGTAGAGCCAGCCCCAGTGTGCAAGGTGTTTAGGCGCATCGATGAGGAGAATACCGCCGATGCCTTCGCAAGGTACTATGTACATCGGAGTTAGAGGTGATTACCATCCCCGGTCGTGTTCTACCCTGGTTTTACGGTGGGTGTCCAGAGTCCATCAACCCGAAGATGTCCACCGCATGCACTGGATTGTGGACCTGAAGCAACAAGATGGCAATGTTTTAATGGACGCAGGATGGCCGTAGTTTGTCAAAGCACATGACTTGAAGGTAGGATACCTCCTGACCTTCAAGAAGATTGACACCAAATCATTGCAGGTGCTCATATTTGGTTACAATTGCTGTGAGAAGGTTATATGGTGTTCAGGTTATCACCCATCGCTGGGGCAACAAAATGAATCACAGCTATATTAAGTTGTCTTACAAATGTTCTGTAGTATAATGATGATGTATTGTGGTGAACATGATGGTACCATTACTGGATTGTGGTCACATGTGAGGGGGGGTGTATAAGTGGATTGCCTAGCCCTTTCCATTAGTTCGGACTTTTGGTTGCGTTGGCTTGTGTATGAAGCTTGGCATGGTATCAGAGCCCAGGGTCTCGAGTTCGAGACCTGGCTTTCGTAATTTATCCTAAAAATTGGTGCTGCCCTCCGTTGCCCTCCTCGGAGTCCACGTATATGCCTCTTGAGAGTCTCCTTGTGTTGACCTCTTCCCTTCTTCCTGGTCACTCGTGAGGAGGGGTGTTCAGATGTATAAGTGGATTGCCTAGCCCTTTCCATCAGTTCGGACTTTTGGTTGCGTTGGCTAGTGCATGAAGCTTGACAAACCTTATTTATATGTACAGCTCTCTAGTTGTACTATTAATTATTATGTGCTTATGTTGGCTGGATTGTGATGAACATGAGATGTTCTGTTGTTTCCGTAAAGAAAAAACGTGTTGTTTTTTCGAATCCTGCGCTGGATATGTTTTGCACAAACTAGTGAAGTGCCCGCTGACAAAACATATTATGCGCAAATAGGCAACCCTCAGTAACGATCATGGGTTCAAGCGTCCAGGATCCACTGCCTTGACATCAGCAAGCACAGATGAACAGTTGGTTGACTTGTAGATTTGGACGTTGGATCGAAAATAGATAGCTAAGAACTAAGTACTGTAGCATGTAGCATATGTACTGTTCATGGTCTCATTCCGGGTTCAAGTGCTACCCCATGTAGCACCACTTTTTTTTTGGGTTAGCCCAGACAACCTTCCCAATAAAAAAAAGTACTACCTTCCCTGCATGGGCCAATTGTTTGTACTTTTGGGCTGCCGCCGGCCATGTACATGGTGATTCTTTGCCACCGCTTGCTTCGCTGATAACAATCCAAAAACATTTAATGGGCCTCCGACTCATGCCATTGGGGCCCTTCCTAATTTAAACACGGAGATCCTATGATTGGCCCTCAAGAAACCAAGATTCTAAATATAAAGTTATTTTTATTTCGTATCAATTATGATTATGATTCTTTTTTAAATGCGCATAGCCAGTATGCGCATCTACATGGGCTCTATATTTTGATATATTCATATAGTTGATTTCAAAATTTTCATAAATTATTTAAAGTTCCAAGATTTATTCTATCAGTTTGCAAGATCTTAGAGTGTATTTGTAGTTTAAAAAAAATGCCAAACCTCTTCATCAGATTGTTGTTAACAAGTGTAGTGTTGTGAACCCAAAATATATTACATACTTCCTCGTAGATCAAATTTGAACTAATTAAGTTGAACTAAAACCCGGATCAACAGTTAGTATGGATTATGTGCATGGAGTACGAAGAACAAATGAATAGGCAATATTTCAGTTTTTCCTTCAGTTGAGAATGCTAAAGCAGGACCCATTTGCCAGTAGCGTCCCTCAACATTTGAAGGTAAAGACAAACAAAAGGGATCGAAAAAAGCAAGTATCCTACATATCTCGGGTTAAAACATATCGAGAAATCACATATTTCTTGTACATAGAGGCTGACATCGTGGACCCATCGGTCAGCCGTGGAGAAAAATCCAAGAAAGGAAACAATTATCGTACAGAGAAGCTGACATGTGGGACGCATTTTGCAGCAGCGTCCTCAACTTTAACAAAGGCGGCAGGGGATCGAAAGAAAAAGCAAAGTTCCCAGAAATCAGCGGTCAAAAATAAATCCAAGAAATGAAATGTTTATTGTTCATAGAGGTGACATGTGGGACCCACGAGCCACAGCGTCCTCAACGTTTCAAAGGCGGCAGGGATCGAAAAAAAGGCAAGTGACCATATATCAGGTGCCAAAAATAATCCAAGGAAAGAAACTTTTATTGTACATAGAGGATGACATATGGGTCCCGTTTGCAGAGCGGTCTCACATTTTCCAAGGCGGCACGGGATCGAAAAAAAGAAAGGAAAGGTTTATCGTTCAGAGAGGCCGAGATGTGGGACCCATGGGCCAGCGGCGTCCTCTTAGTTTCAAAGGCGGCAGGGTATAAAAAAGTCAATAGCCAGTAATTAGGGTCAAAAATAAATCAAACAAAGGAAACTTTTACTGTTCATAGAGGCTGACAGGGACCCATGAGCCAGCAGCGTCTCAACGTTTCAGAGGCGGCATGAGATCGAAAGAAAAAGGCAAATACCAAGAAATTATGGGTCAATAATAAATCAAACAAAAGGTTTATTGTTCATAGAGGCTGACATGTGGGACCCCTGAGCCGGCAGCGTCCCCAACGTGTTAAAGGCGGCAGGAGATAGAAAGACAAAGGCCAAAAATCAGTTGGTAAAAAAATCCAAGAAAAGAAACATTTACCGTTCTGAGAGGCTAACATGCGGGACCCATGAGGCAGCAGCATCCTCAACGATTCCAAGGCGGCAGGGGATCAAAAGGGGTCAAAAATAAATCCATCATAGGAAACTTTTATTGTTCATAGAGGATGTGGGACCGACCTGCCAGTAGCGTCCTCATCGTTTCAAAGGGGCTAGGGGATCAAAAGAAAACGGTAAATAGCCAGAAATTAGGGGTAAAAAATAAATCCAATGAATGACACTTTATTGTTCATAGAGTATGACATGCGGGACCCATGAGCCAGCAGCTTCCTCAACGTTTCAAAGGCGGCATGAGATCGAAAGGAAAAGGAAAGTGACCAAATATCAGGAGCCAAAAATAATCTAAGAAAAGAATCTTTATAGTACATAGAGGATGACATGCGGGTCCCATTTTGCAGCAGCGGTCTCAATGTTTCCAAGGCGGCACATGACCAAAAGAAAAAGGAAGTAGCCAGAAATAAGGGTGTCAAAAAATCCAAGAAAAGGAATATTTCAATTGGGCTGCTTCTGGCCATCTGGGCCTTCAAACTATCCCGCTGGACGCCTTTTGATTCGTACAATTTCAGCCCATTCCAAAACAGGAAAGTCTTATGCCTCGCAAAGAAAAAAAAAACAAGGAGATTCAGCATATAAGTTTGTTTATGTAAAAATAAAGATTTAATTTATCCCTTTGCAATAGCTCAGAGCAAAATACACTGTTTATTGTCTGCAAAATAATCAAGATATCACATGTTTCTTATACGGGGAGGCTGACATCGGGGACCCATGCGCCAGCAGCGTCGTCAACATTTTAAAGGCGGCAGGGATGGAAAGAAAAAATAAACCAAAAATCTGTTGGTACAAAATCCAAGAAAAGAAACATTTTCGTTCTGAGAGGATAACATGCGGGACCCATGAGGCAGCAGCATCCTCAGTGTTTAATGTTAGAGGCTGACATGTGGGACCCGTGAGCCAGCAGCGTCCTCAACGTTTTAAAGGCGGCAGGAGATCGAAAGAAAAAATAAGCCAAAAATAATTTGGTATTCAAAATCCAAGAAAATAAACATTTACCGTTCTGAGAGGATGACATGCGGGACCCATGAGGCAGCAGCATCCTCAACGATTCCAAGGCGGCAGGGGATCAAAAGAAAAAAAGGAAATATCCAGAAATTAATTAGGGGTTCAAAATAAATCCATCAAAGGAAAGTTTTATCGTTCATAGAGGATGACATGTGGGACCGACCTGCCAACAGCGTCCTCATCGTTTCAAAGAGGGCAGGAGATCAAAAGAAAAAGGCAAATAGCCAGAAATTAGGGGTAAAAAATAACTCCAAGAAAGGAAACTTTTATTGTTCGTAGAGGATGACATGCGGGACCCATGAGCCAGCAGCTTACTTAACGTTTCAAAGGCGGCATGAGATCGAAAGAAAAAGGCAAGTGACAAAATATCAGGAGCCCAAGATAATCCAAGGAAAGAAACTTTATTTACATAGAGGATGACATGCGGGTCCCATTTTGCAAATGGTCCCAACGTTTCAAATGCGGCTTGAGATCAAAAGAAAAAGAAAGTAGCCAGAAATTAGGGGGTCAAAAAAATCCAAGAAAATAAAGTTGATGGACATAGAGGATGACATGCGAGTCCCATGAGCTAGCAGCTTACTCAACGTTTCCAAGGCGGCAGGGGATCAAAAGAAAAAGGAAATAGCCAAAAATCAGAGGGTGAAAAAAAAACAAAGAAAATGAACTTTTATAGTACATAGAGGATGACATGCGGGTCCCATGAGCCAGCAGGTTCCTCAACATTTCAAACGTGGCATGAGATCGAAAGAAAAAGGCAAGTGACCAAATATCAGGAGCCAAAAATAATTCAAGAAAAGAAACTTGATTGTACATAGAGGATGACATGCGGGTCCCAATTAGCAGCAGCGGTATCAACGTTTGAGAGGCTGCACGGGATCGAAAGAAAAAGGCAAGTGACCAAATATCAGGAGCCAAAAATAATCCAAGAAAAGAAATTTTATTGTACGTAGAGGATGACATGCGGGTCCCATTTTGCAGCAGCGGTCTCAACGTTTCCAAGGCGGCACAGAACCAAAAGAAAAATGAAGTAGCCTAAAATCAGGGGGTGAAAAAAATCCAAGAAGAAAGATTTCAATTGGGCTGCATCTGGACATCTGGGCCTTCGAACTATCCTGCTTGGCCTTTTGACTCGTACAATTTCAGCCCACTCCAAAACAGGAAAGTTCCGAATTTTCTAAAAAACAGGAAAGTCCTATGCTTCGCAAAGACAAAAAAACAAGGAGATTCAACATATAAGTTTGTTTATGTAAAAATAAAGATTTAATTATCCGTTTGAAATAGCTCGTAGCGCAATACATTGTTTATTGTCTCGTAAAATAATCAAGATATCATATGTTTCTTGTACGGGGAGGCTGACATCGGGGACCCATGAGCCAACAGCGTCGTCAACGTTTTAAAGGCGGCAGGGGATGGAAAGAAAAAATAAACCAAAAATCTGTTGGTAAAAAATCCAAAAAAAGAAACATTTTCGTTCTGAGAGGATGACATGCGGGACCCATGAGGCAGCAGCATCCTCAGCGTTTATTGTTCATAGAGGTTGACATGTGGGACCCGTGAGCCAGCGGCGTCCTCAACGTTTTAAAGGCTGCAGGTGATCGAAAGAAAAAATAAGCCAAAAATCGTTTGGTCAACAAAATCCAAGAAAATAAACATTTACCGTTCTGAGAGGATGAGATGCGGGACCCATGAGGCAGCAGCATCCTCAACGATTCCAAGGCGGCAGGGGAAATATCCAGAAATTAATTAGGGGTTCAAAATAAATCCATCAAAGGAAACTTTTATTGTTCATAGAGGATGACATGTGGGACCGACCTGCCAACAGCGTCCTCATCGTTTCAGAGGGGGCAGGAGATCAAAAGAAAAAGGCAAATAACCAGAAATTAGGGGTAAAAAATAACTCCAAGAAAGGAAACTTTTATTGTTCGTAGAGGATGACATGCGGGACCCATGAGCCAGTAGCTTACTCAACGTTTCAAAGGCGGCATGAGATCGAAAGAAAAAGGCAAGTGACAAAATATCAGGAGCCAAAGATAATCCAAGAAAAGAAACTTTATTGTACGTAGAGGATGACATGCGGGTCCCATTTAGCAGCAGCGGTCTCAACGTTTCAAACGCGGCTTGAGATAAAAAGAAAAAGAAAGTTGATTGTACATAGAGGATGACATGCGGGTCCCATGAGTCAGCAGCTTACCCAACGTTTCCAAGGCGGCAGGGGATCAAAAGAAAAAGGAAATAGCCAAAAATCAGAGGGTGAAAAAAAAATTAAAGAAAATAAACTTTTATAGCACATAGAGGATGACATGCGGGTCCCATGAGCCAGCAGGTTCCTCAACGTTTCAAACGTGGCATGAGATCGAAAGAAAGAGGCAAGTGACCAAATATGAGGAGCCAAAAATAATTCAAGAAAAGAAAGTTTTATAGTACATAGAGGATGACATGCGGGTCCCTTGAGCCAGCAGCTTACTCGACGTTTCAAAGTGGGCAGGGGATCAAAAGAAAAAGGTAAGCCAAAAATCAGCGGGTGAAAAAAAATCCAACAAAGGAAACTTTTATAGCACATAGAGGATGACATGCGGGTCCCATGAGCCAGCAGGTTCCTCAACGTTTCAAACGTGGCATGAGATCGAAAGAAAAAGGCAAGTGACCAAATATGAGGAGCCAAAAATAATTCAAGAAAAGAAAGTTTTATAGTACATAGAGGATGACATGCGGGTCCCATTTAGCAGCAGCGGTATCACCGTTTGAGAGGCGGCAGGGGATCAAAAGAAAAAAGAAATTGCCAAAAATCAGAGGGTGAAAAAAAACCAAGAAAATGAACTTTTATAGTACATAGAGGATGACATGCGGGTCCCATGAGCCTGCAGGTTCCTCAACGTTTCAAACGTGGCATGAGATCGAAAGAAAAAGGCAAGTGAAAAAATATCAGGAGCCAAATATAATTCAAGAAAAGAAAGTTTTATAGTACATAGAGGATGACATGCGGGTCCCATTTAGCAGCAGCGGTATCACCGTTTGAGAGGCGGCAGGGGATCGAAAGAAAAAGGCAAGTGAAAAAATATGAGGAGCCAAAAATAATTCAAGAAAAAAGAAAGTTTTATAGTACATAGAGGATGGCATGCGGGTCCCATTTAGCAGCAGCTGTATCACCGTTTGAGAGGCAGCAGGGGATCGAAAGAAAAAGGCAAGTGAAAAAATATGAGGAGCCAAAAATAATTCAAGAAAAGAAAGTTTTATAGTACATAGAGGATGACATGCGGGTCCCATTTAGCAGCAGCGGTATCACCGTTTGAGAGGCGGCAGGGGATCGAAAGAAAAAGGTAAGTGACCAAATATGAGGTGCCAAAAATAATTCAAGAAAAGAAAGTTTTATAGTACATAGAGGATGACATGCGGGTCCCATTTTGCAGCAGCTGTATCAACGTTTGAGAGGCGGCAGGGGATCGAAAGAAAAAGGTAAGTGAACAAATATGAGGTGCCAAAAATAATTCAAGAAAAGAAAGTTTTATAGTACATAGAGGATGACATGCGGGTCCCATTTAGCAGCAGCGGTATCACCGTTTGAGAGGCGGCAGGGGATCGAAAGAAAAAGGCAAGTGACCAAATTTGAGGTGCCAAAAAAAACTCCAAGAAAAGAAAGTTGATTGCACATAGAGGATGACATGCAGGTCCCATTTAGCAGCAGCGGTCTCAACGTTTCCAAGGCGGCAAGGGATCAAAAGAAAAAGGAAGTAGCCAGAAATCGGGGGTTCAAAAAAAATCCAAGAATAGAAAGAATTTTGGTTCATAGAGGATGACATGCGGGACCCATGATCCTGCATCGTAAACGGCTCGATCGGAGAACGTTGAACGAGATGGCGCGATCGAAAAAAAAAACAATGCCAGAGAGGCTGCCATCTGGGCCCTACATCCCTCGGCGGTGCGGATTTGCGTTGACTCGGCCGGCGAACCCGAGATTTCGAGATGCACCACGTCCCGGGCCACCATACGCGACGTTTTGGCCGCTTTCGTCGGGCTAGGTGGCCTCAAAAACGAGAAAAAAAAAGTTTTGACATGCACCACGGAGGGACCAAAAATCGTCGGCCATGGTACACCAGCAACCACGGCGCGACTTCAACTTCGTCGGCCATGGCAACTTTTCTTGTAGTGTTACAATGCTTTTACAATAACTTGATCAAGATTGTGTTGGCTGCATGTCACCTCAAAAATTATTTTGTTATCACTTACCTACTCGAGGACGAGTAGGAGTTAAGCTTGGGGACGCTGATACGTTGCAAATGTATCTATAAATTTTTAATGCTCCATGCTTGTTTTACACCAATTTCTATATGTTTTGTTTACACTTCGTGGCATTTTTATGCATTTTCTGGAACTAAACTATTAACAAGATGCCACAGTGCTAGTTCCTGTTTTCTGCTGTTTTTGTATTTTAGAAAAGTTTTACAGGAAATATTCTCGGAATTGGACGAAACAAAAGCCAAACCTCCTATTTTTCCCGACACAAAGACGGAGTCCAGAGCAGAGAGGGAGGAGGGCACCGAGGTACCATGCCTAGGCGCGGGCCCACCTCTGGCCACACGTAGGGGTGGTGTGGGCCCCTCGGGCGCCCACCGACCTCGCCCTTCCGCCTATAAATTGCCTCCCGACGCGAAAACCCTAAATCAGTCAGCCCCCATCCATGAAAAGTTCTGTAGCTCTGCCGCCATCAAAGACAAGTTTCGGGGGACAGAAATCTCTGTTTCGGCACCCCTGTCGGGACAGTAAATTGCCCCCGGAGCCATCTCCATCAACTCCACCACCATCTTCATCGTTGTTGCTGACTCCCATGATGAGGAGGGAGTAGTTCTCCCCCGAGGTTGAGGGCTTTACCGGTAGCTATGTGGTCTATCTCTCTCTCCTATGGTATGATCTTTATGTGATCATGGGCTTTGTAATCTAGGTTAATAAGTAGATGTTACTCTTCATCTATTATGCTACTCAAGTGGTTTTATTATGTGATCTCCGGAGACACCTTGTCCCACGGTGTGAAGGTGACACTGTGCGCACCGTGTGTGTCTCTTAGGATAAATTTTACAGAAATACTTATCATGAGTTATAATTTGAGTTGGATGTCTCTATGAAATTGTGGTGTTTGTTAGTACTATCTTTGGATGCTCAAAGTGACAGTGCGGGGTGTCCCTAGATTTGGAACGCAAACTTTAAGGAGTGCTTTTGCAGCCCTACGCGGTGAATTGGTGTTCGTTATCCAACCAGAGAGTAGTTCAGAGTAGCATAGTGAAGAGATGATATTTATGTATTCAATTATGATATCATTGTTGAGAGTGTCCACTAGTGAAAGTAAGATCCCTAGGCCTTGTTTCTAAGCATTGAAACACCGTTTACAACCAGTGTGCTACATGTTTGCTTGCTGCCATTTTTATTTCAGATTGCAATTACCACTTATAATCATCCATACTACTTGTATTTCACTATCTCTTCGCTGAACTAGTGCACCTATACACCTGACAAGTGTATTGGGTGTGTTGGGGACACAAGAGACTTCTTGTATCGTAATTGCAGGGTTGCTTGAGAGGGATATCTTTGACCTCTACCTCCCTGAGTTTGATAAATCTTGGGTGATTCACTTAAGGGAAACTCGCTGCTGTTCTACAAACCTCTGCACTTGGAGGCCCAACACTGTCTATAAGAATAGAAGCGTGCGTAGACATCAGGGTGCACTATCGGTGTCAGCAACAACGTGGAACCTGCACACAACACAACCAAACTACTTTGCCCCAACTTGTAGTGAGGTTGTCAATCTCACTGGTTTTGCTGAAAACAAAGGATTAGACGTATAGTGTGGAAAAAGATGTTTGTTTGCAGTGAAATAAAGAGAACAATGCTTTGCAGTAGATGGTTTTATCAGTGTAAAAGAAAGGACCGGGGTTCACAGTTCACTAGAGGTGTCTCTCCATAAAGATAAATAACATGCTGGGTAAACAAATTACAACTAGGCAATTGACAGAATAAAGACCATACATGACAAGATGATTACTATGAGATTCATTTGGCCATTACAACAAGATTCATAGACCGCAATCCAACTGCATATATGACTAATAATCCACCCTCATGATATCATCCGAACAACTTTGGGTATTATGTTGCAAGAAATAGATTATTGCATTAAGTAAAGTGTGTAAAGTAAACAATAAAATTATCCTTGGATAAAGCATTGTTGTTTTCTCCCTAGTAGCAACAGCACATCTACAACCTTAGAAGTTATTGTCACTCTCCCAGATTTCTAGAGGCATGCACCCACTATCGAGCATAAATACTCACTCTTGGAGTCACAAGCACATAGTTGGCCAGAGCATCTACTAGCAACGGAGAGCATGCAAGATAACAAATAACATATAAAATAGGTCTATAATCAACTCAATCATAGTATTCAATATTCATCGGATCCCAGCAAACACAATATGTAGCATTACATAAAGATGATCTTGATCATGTTAGGCACCTCACAAGAACTATACATGAAGCATAAGGAGAAGAAGACAACAATCTAGCTACTGCTATGGACCCGTAGTCCAAAGATGAACTACTCACGCATCACTTTGGAGGTGGGCATGGTGATGAAGAGGCCTCCGGTGATGATCTCCCTCTCCGGCAGGGTGCCAGGAAGAGCTTCAGAACCCTCCCGAACTAGGGTCAATGATGGCGGCGGCTATGGAACTTTTCGTGGATGGAGGCTTGGGTATTTAGGTTTTTCCCGAGGATGTCAATTTATAGCCGAAAGGGCGATGTCGGTGGGCGCCCGAGGGGCCCACACTATACTTAGGCATGGCCAGGGGGCCCACGCTTAGGGGTGGTGTAGCCGCCTCCTGGCTCTTCTCCGTCTCCCCTTTGGACTCCGTCTTCATGACAGCAAAATAGGAACTTCGGCTTTTGTTTCGTCCGATTCCGAGAATATTTCCAGATCAACTTTTCTGAAATACAAAAACAACAGAAAATAGGAACTGGCATTGTGGCATCTTGTTAATAGGTTAGTTCCAGAAAATGCATAAAAATGACATGAAGTGTAAACAAAACATATAGAAATTGGTGTAAAACAAGCATGGAGCATCAAAAATTATAGATACGTTTGCAACGTATCAGGTGTCTGATTCTATCGGCAATAGAGCTATGACAATGAAACATGCCCTATGTACTGATCCATGATGAAACGAGTAAAGAAAAAAGTATAAAGTTAAAAGTTAAGTTGAGATCAAGGGGGAGAATGTTAGGTTGATCTCTCCGTGTGCCCAACCGCCCACCGGATCCCCTTGACTGCGCCCTGATCGGGGGCGCCCAACCTCTATCTGGTTGGTGGGCCCCTATCGCCTGCGCTATAAAGATAGGTGGGGGATGGCAGCACGCAGTACGAGGTTCACCGTGAGGCCGCACGCCACACCGACACACCCACCGATTAGGGTTAGCTAGCGTTGTGCCGACCGGAAGTTCCGCCACCGCCACCACTTGCTCACCCACGCATCCACCGATCCAACCATGTCGACTTCGGTGGGTTCCTCTTCGAAGGGAGAAGGTATTACCTTCGGTACCTCTCTCTCTCTCTCCCGACATAGATCCTACACCTAGTCGATCTAGTGGTTCAACACTAGTCGCTCGCTGCGAGTTTGTGACGCCCAAAACCGGTACCATGAGGATCCCAGCGAATCCGCTGAAATCCGCACGATATCGATTCTCAGACGCCCTCCGACACAACGTGCGCGATGAATCACACACGTGATGCCAGAGGAATTAACACGAGCGGTAACATTACAATAGGATTACAATAGAGCCCACAAGAAACATATATTGCAACGACGACTCCAACGAGTCAAGATACAAATATACAATACAAAGATCCAAATCATACAGAAAGTCGAATGCGTCCGAGTACGGACAAGATACAAATTGGACTAAGAGTCCTGAAGATAACCAGTGGCGTCCATAACCCTGCCCAGGCCAAGCCGGAAGGGTAACCTTGCTAGCGTCGTTCTTCATCGTACCGATCTTCATACCTGCCCGGTTATGTCCCAAAGCAGCAATAAGTACGGGTTCGTACTTAACAAGACTTCAAGACGTATAAGCATTCGTCAACCAGTCGTCCTTTGTACTTGAGGCACGCAGGGGACTTAGAGGACGCAAGAGGAACGTCATAGGCAATATGGTGGGGTTAAGCGGCAGCGCGCAAGAACTAAAAACCTATAGAGACACTCTACAACATTCGTCTACCAGAGAAGGTGAGAGAGCGCACAACTAACAGTTCTATACTCTGCAAACATAACACAGCCGATGCGTTCCCCCTTCGCAAAGAAGTACTTACAAAGGCACTCACACGGTTGTCAAGTTTTAACCATTTATTATTGAAGTTGTGCTAACTTACTACGCAAGTTATTATTAATGAACAACAGGTGTAAGTTGTCTATGGTCGAGTCATACAGCTCCAAGTCGTCCATAACCGCGGACGCGGCTTATCGATAAGATTTAACCCTGCAGGGGTGCCCAAATGTGCCCACATGCACGATCGACCCACTTGCGACAGGTGGATATCACGACTCACACTCTCCTTCACGACAACAATGTCTAGGAAGCCACCTAACTAAGTTGAACCCGTATCGAAGTCCGGCCGAATCTCCGAAGCGGACCTAGCTATTTGCGACCACGACTTCCGAGGGTCAAAACACACACTGGGGCGAATGACCCGCTTCAGCACGCGATAAACGCTCGTGCCGCACCTATACGTGCATACCAGAAACAAGGGATACAAGGCACCCAGGGGCTTCCCAAAGTAAATAAGTAACATGCTGGCATGCACGCAATAACCAAAGGAAAACATATAAACTAGTTGTGGCCACTGGACAAAGCTGTAGATTCCAGCAGTGGTCGAGGGGAGACCCAATAAACATACCCACGTGTGGTTAGAGCGCTCAGTCTCAGAACAGATAACAAGAACTCGGGGTCCTAGATTTCATGGAAACACAAGTGAGCCGTCATAAAACGATCAGCTGACCCACCGATGCCCCCTCTAACAACTATTAACAAGTAACCATGATACCTCAACAGATATATCCATGTAGCATGTGTCATGATCCCCAATGGATAACCTGATAAGATAGCGGTAATGGTAACGAGATATAAACAGCACTAGCATGCACTACGACTCGCAAGGCAGACCTGATGTCTACGGGAGCTTCTATTCTTGTAGACAGTGTTGGGCCTCCACCAAGAGCAGAAGTTTGTAGAACAACAACAAGTTTCCCTTAAGTGGATCACCCAAGGTTTATCGATCTCAGGGAGGAAGAGGTCAAAGATATCCCTCTCATGCAACCCTGCAACCACAAAGCAAGAAGTCTCTTGTTTCCCCACCACACCTAATAGGTGCACTAGTTCGGCGACGAGATAGTGAAATACAGGTGGTATGAATAAGTATGAGCAGTGGCAATGGCACCAGAAAAGTGCTTTGCCCAGGATAGTAAACAAGCAGTAGTAACGCAGCAGTAGTAACACAAGAAACAAAGAAACAAGCAGCGGTAGCAGTATTTAGGAACAAGGCCTAGGGATTACACTTTCACTAGTGGACACTCTCAACATTGATCACATAACAGAATAGATAAATGCATACTCTACACTCTTGTTGGATGATGAACACATTGCGTAGGATTACACGAACCCTCAATGCCGGAGTTAACAAGCTCCACAATTCAATGTTCATATTTAAATAACCTTAGAGTGCATGAAAGATCAATTCGACTAAACCAAGTACTAACATAGTATGCACACTGTCACCTTCACACTATGTAGGAGGAATAGATCACATCAATACCATCATAGCAATAGTTAACTTCATAATCTACAAGAGATCATAATCATAGCATACGCCAAGTACTAACACGGATGCACACACTATCACCATTACACCGTGCAGGAGGAATAAAACTACTTTAATAACATTGCTAGAGTAGCACATAGATAAATTGTGATACAAACACATTGCAATCATAAAGAGATATAAATAAGCACTTCACTATGCTCTTCATAACAGTGAATAAGTATTCTGCGAAATATAGCCTAAGAGACCCACACAGTGCACACACTGTCACCTTTACACACGTGGGACAAGGAGTCTCCGGAGATCACATAAGTAAAATTCACTTGACTAGCATAATGACATCTAGATTACAAGCATCATCATATGAATCTCAATCATGTAAGGCAGCTCATGAGATTATTGTATTGAAGCACATAGGAGAGAGATGAACCACATAGCTACCGGTACAGCCCCGAGCCTCGATGGAGAACTACTCCCTCCTCATGGGAGCAGCAGCGGTGATGAAGATGGCGGTGGAGATGGCAGCGGTGTCGATGGAGAAGCCTTCCGGGGGCACTTCCCCGTTCCGGCGGCGTGCCGGAACAGAGACTCCTGTCCCCCAGATCTTGGCTTCACGATGGCGACGGCTCTGGAAGGTTTCTGTGGGTTTCGTTCTTCGTTCTAGGGTTTTCGCGACGGAGGCTTTAAATAGGCGGAAGGGCAGCCTCGGAGGGGGCCTGGGGCCACCACACCATAGGGCGGCGCGGCCCCCCCTCTGGCCGCGCCAGGGTGTGGTGTGGGGCCCCCAGGGCTTCCCTCTGGCGGCTCTCGGGTGTTCTGGATGGTTCCGGGAAAAATAGGAACCTGGGTCTTGATTTCGTCCGATTCCGAGAATATTTCGTTACTAGGATTTCTGAAACCAAAAACAGCAGAAAACAGGAACTGGCACTTCGGCATCTTGTCAATAGGTTAGTTCCGGAAAACGCATAAATATGACATATAATGTGCATAAAACATGTAGATATCATCAATAATGTGGCATGGATCATAAGAAATTATCGATACGTCGGAGACGT
Source organism: Lolium perenne (assembly GCF_019359855.2). Classification (NCBI taxonomy): domain Eukaryota; kingdom Viridiplantae; phylum Streptophyta; class Magnoliopsida; order Poales; family Poaceae; genus Lolium; species Lolium perenne. Next base: position 330,710,194 of record NC_067245.2, read on the forward strand.
ATCAGCATCCCCAAGCTTAGTTCTGCTCGTCCCGAGCAGGTAAAACGATAACAAAGATAATTTCTGAAGTGACATGCCATCATAACCTTGATCATACTATTTGTAAACATATGTAGTGGATGCAGCGATCAAAACAATGGTAATGACATGAGTGAACAAGTGAATCATAAAGCAAAGACTTTTCATGAATAGTACTTCAAGACAAGCATCAATAAGTCTTGCATAAGAGTTAACTCATAAAGCAATAAATCAAAGTAAAGGTATTGAAGCAACACAAAGGAAGATTAAGTTTCAGCGGTTGCTTTCAACTTATAACATGTATATCTCATGGATAATTGTCAACATAGAGTAATATAACAAGTGCAATATGCAAGTATGTAGGAATCAATGCACAGTTCACACAAGTGTTTGCTTCTTGAGGTGGAGAGAGATAGGTGAACTGACTCAACATAAAAGTAAAAAAGAATGGTCCTTCAAAGAGGAAAGCATCGATTGCTATATTTGTGCTAGAGCTTTTGTTTTGAAAACATGAAACAATTTTGTCAACGGTAGTAATAAAGCATATGAGTTATGAAAATTATATCTTACAAGTTGCAAGCCTCATGTATAGTATACTAATAGTGCCCGCACCTTGTCCTAATTAGCTTGGACTACCGGATCTTTGCAATGCACATGTTTTAACCAAGTTTCACAATGGGGTACCTCCATGCCGCCTGTACAAAGGTCTAAGGAGAAAGCTCGCATTTTGGATTTCTCGCTTTTGATTATTCTCAACTTAGACATCCATACCGGGACAACATGGACAACAGATAATGGACTCCTCTTTAATGCATAAGCATGTGGCAACAATTATTATTCTCATATGAGATTGAGGATGTATGTCCAAAACTGAAACTTCCACCATGATTCATGGCTTTAGTTAGCGACCCAATGTTCTTCTCTAACAATATGCATGCTCCAACCATAAAGGTGGTAGATCTCTCTTACTTCAGACAAGACGGACATGCATAGCAACTCACATGATATTCAACAAAGAATAGTTGATGGCGTCCCCAGAAGCATGGTTATCGCACAACAAGCAACTTAATAAGAGATAAAGTGCATAAGTACATATTCAATACCACAATAGTTTTTAAGCTATTTGTCCCATGAGCTATATATTGCAAAGGTGAATGATGGAATTTTAAAGGTAGCACTCAAGCAATTTACTTTGGAATGGCGGATAAATACCATGTAGTAGGTAGGTATGGTGGACACAAATGGCATAGTGGTTGGCTCAAGTATTTTGGATGCATGAGAAGTATTCCCTCTCGATACAAGGTTTAGGCTAGCAAGGTTATTTGAAACAAACACAAGGATGAACGGTGCAGCAAAACTCACATAAAAGACATATTGTAAACATTATAAGACTCTACACCGTCTTCCTTGTTGTTCAAAACTCAATACTAGATGTTATCTAGACTTTAGAGAAACCAAATATGCAAACCAAATTAGCAAGCTCTAAGTGTTTCTTCATTAATGGGTGCAAAGTATATGATGCAAGAGCTTAAACATGAGCACAACAATTGCCAAGTATCAAATTATCCAAGACATTTTAGAATTACTACATGTAGTATTTTCCAATTCCAACCATATAACAATTTAACGAAGAAGAAACTTCGCCATGAATACTATGAGTAGAGCCTAAGGACATACTTGTCCATATGCTACAGCGGAGCGTGTCTCTATCCCACAAAGTGAATGCTAGGATCCATTTTATTCAAACAAAAACAAAAACAAAAGCACACAGACGCTCCAAGTAAAGTACATAAGATGTGGCCGAATAAAAATATAGTTTCAAGAGAAGGAACCTGATAATTTGTCGATGAAGAAGGGGATGCCTTGGGCATCCCCAAGCTTAGACGCTTGAGTCTTCTTGAAATATGCAGGGGTGAACCACCGGGGCATCCCCAAGCTTAGAGCTTTCACTCTTCTTGATCATAGTATATCATCCTCCTCTCTTGACCCTTGAAAACTTCCTCCACACCAAACTCGAAACAACTCATTAGAGGGTTAGTGCACAATAAAAATTAACATGTTCAGAGGTGACACAATCATTCTTAACACTTCTGCACATTGCATAAAGCTACTGGACATTAATGGATCAAAGAAATTCATCCAACATAGCAAAAGAGGCAATACGAAATAAAAGGCAGAATCTGTCAAAACAGAACAGTCTGTAAAGATGGATTTTATTAAGGCACCAGACTTGCTCAAATGAAAATGCCCAAATTGAATGAAAGTTGCATACATATCTGAGGATCATGCACGTAAATTGGCTTAATTTTCTGAGCTACCTACAGGGAGGTAGACCCAGATTCGTGACAGCAAAGAAATCTGGAACTGCGCAGTAATCCAAATCTAGTACTTACTTTACTATCAAAGACTTTACTTGGCACAACAAAACACAAAACTAAGATAAGGAGAGGTTGCTACAGTAGTAAACAACTTCCAAGACACAAATATAAAACAAAGTACTGTAGCAAAATAACACATGGGTTATCTCCCAAGAAGTTCTTTCTTTATAGCCGTTAAGATGGGCTCAGCAGTTTAAATGATGCACTCGCAAGAAATAGTATTTGAAGCAAAAGAGAGCATCAAGAGGCAAATTCAAAACAAATTTAAGTCTAACATGCTTCCTATGCATAGGAATCTTGTAAATAAACAAGTTCATGAAGAGCAAAGTAACAAGCATAGGAAGATAAAACAAGTGTAGCTTCAAAAATTTCAGCACATAGAGAGGCATTTTAGTAACATGAAAATTTCCACAACCATATTTTCCTCTCTCATAATAACTTTCAGTAGCAACATGAGCAAACTCAACAATATAACTATCACATAAAGCATTCTTATCATGAGTCTCATGCACAAAATTATTACTCTCTACATAGGCATAATCAATTTTATTAGTTGTAGTGGGAGCAAATTCAACAAAGTAGCTATCATTATTATTCTCATCAAGTGTAGGAGGCATAGTATAATCACAACAAAATTTACTCTCCATAGTAGGTGGCACCAAAAGACCACTATCATTATAATCATCATATATGGGAGGCAAAGTATTATCAAAGAAAATTTTCTCCTCAATGCTTGGGGGACTAAAAAGATCAGGAAAACCAGCTTCCCCAAGCTTAGAACTTTCTACATTATTATCAACAATGGTGTTCAAAGCGTTCATACTAATATTACTACCAGCATGCAAATAAGATTCCATAGGTTTTTTAATTTTCGCATCAAACAATCCATGTTTTAAATCAGGAAATAGAATAAGAAGCTCATTGTTGTCCATTATGCCAAACTAGTGTAAACAAGAAACAAAAAGATGCAATTGCAGGATCTAAAGGAAATAGCTTTGAGCACAAACACAATGGCGCCAGAAGAAATCACACTGAACCGGAGTATGAGTGCCTTTTTACCTTTCCTCCCCGGCAACGGCGCCAGAAAAGTGCTTGATATCTACGGGAGCTTCTATTCTTGTAGACAGTGTTGGGCCTCCAAGAGCAGAGGTTTGTAGAACAGCAGCAAGTTTCCCTTAAGTGGATCACCCAAGGTTTATCGATCTCAGGGAGGAAGAGGTCAAAGATATCCCTCTCATGCAACCCTGCAACCACAAAGCAAGAAGTCTCTTGTGTCCCCAACACACCTAATAGGTGCACTAGTTCGGCGAAGAGATAGTGAAATACAGGTGGTATGAATAAGTATGAGCAGTGGCAATGGCACCAGAAAAGTGCTTTGCCCAGGATAGTAAACAAGCAGTAGTAACGCAGCAGTAGTAACGCAGTAAAACAGTAAACAAGCAGCGGTAGCAGTATTTAGGAACAAGGCCTAGGGATTACACTTTCACTAGTGGACACTCTCAACATTGATCACATAACAGAATAGATAAATGCATACTCTACACTCTTGTTGGATGATGAACACATTGCGTAGGATTACACGAACCCTCAATGCCGGAGTTAACAAGCTCCACAATTCAATGTTCATATTTAAATAACCTTAGAGTGCATGAAAGATCAATTCGACTAAACCAAGTACTAACATAGTATGCACACTGTCACCTTCACTATGTAGGAGGAATAGATCACATCAATACCATCATAGCAATAGTTAACTTCATAATCTACAAGAGATCATAATCATAGCATACGCCAAGTACTAACACGGATGCACACACTGTCACCATTACACCGTGCAGGAGGAATAAAACTACTTTAATAACATTGCTAGAGTAGCACATAGATAAATTGTGATACAAACACATTGCAATCATAAAGAGATATAAATAAGCACTTCACTATGCTCTTCATAACAGTGAATAAGTATTCTGTGAAATATAGCCTAAGAGACCCACACGGTGCACACACTGTCACCTTTACACACGTGGGACAAGGAGTCTCCGGAGATCACATAAGTAAAATTCACTTGACTAGCATAATGACATCTAGATTACAAGCATCATCATATGAATCTCAATCATGTAAGGCAGCTCATGAGATTATTGTATTGAAGCACATAGGAGAGAGATGAACCACATAGCTACCGGTACAGCCCCGAGCCTCGATGGAGAACTACTCCCTCCTCATGGGAGCAGCAGCGGTGATGAAGATGGCGGTGGAGATGGCAGCGGTGTCGATGCAGAAGCCTTCCAGGGGCACTTCCCCGTTCCGGCGGCGTGCCGGAACAGAGACTCCTGTCCCCCAGATCTTGGCTTCGCGATGGCGGCGGCTCTGGAAGGTTTCTGTGGGTTTCGTTCTTCGTTCTAGGGTTTTCGCGACGGAGGCTTTAAATAGGCGGAAGGGCATCCTCGGAGGGGGCCTGGGGCCACCACACCATAGGGCGGCGCGGCCCCCCCTCTGGCCGCGCCAGGGTGTGGTGTGGGGCCCCCAGGGCTTCCCTCTGGCGGCTCTCGGGTGTTCTGGATGGTTCCGGGAAAAATAGGAACCTGGGTCTTGATTTCGTCCGATTCCGAGAATATTTCGTTACTAGGATTTCTGAAACCAAAAACAGCAGAAAACAGGAACTGGCACTTCGGCATCTTGTCAATAGGTTAGTTCCGGAAAACGCATAAATATGACATATAATGTGCATAAAACATGTAGATATCATCAATAATGTGGCATGGATCATAAGAAATTATCGATACGTCGGAGACGTATCAAGACCCGAAACCAAACAATAGCTCTAGGTGGTTGGTGGAGGCATTATAGGCTGCTTGAGGTAACAAGTGGATGGGACACGTGACAAGAACGCAACTCAAGGCTAGCATGAGGGAGGAGGCAAAATTAAAATAGGTGAGTGACTCCTGCAGAGACATGAGTTTAGGAAATGCTTGCCTATTAAAGTTTGCCGAGGAACAACCGGAGAACTTGTCGTATCTCACCGCACCACTTCGTGATCCTATCCGGGAAGAAGCAAAGCGCTACAACAAACAACGGAGGCAAAGCTTACAACTACGGAAGAAGAATCGGCATGCTCAAGATATGGTATTCATGGCATGGCAAACATGATGCGATGCAACTTATCCAAGTTAAGCGGAATTGGAATCCCGGACAAACAATTATTAGGTTCAAGTTGTTTATCTACCCCGCATATTAAATGTGGATTAGCATGGCAAAGACATGGCATAGGTGAGCTACACAATTTAAATGGAACCGGGATAAGATATCAATCCCGCACAATTCCATATTTATTTAGGTGATTCGCTATTTACCCGAACAACCACAAGATGCACGATGCGACATGTATGGATGATGTTGATGCACACGATAGATGCACATGATAAGAGATGCAACAAGTTATATGGAACATTTATAAAATAGGTTTGGTTAGGGTATGGGTCTCACGGTATCGGAACAAGGGGGGTCGCCGGATTCGGGTTTGGAGAGAAAGAAGATGAAGCCGGGGTCTTCGTCTTGGATCCGGGAAGAAGAACTTGAAGTTCCGGCTTCGGTCCTTGGTGTCGAACTTGAGAAGGCGCCGACGTCTCCGGGTCGAGGTGGAACTTGGGTGCGTCGGCAACGGCGCACTTGGTTTTCCCAGGGAGAAACTCGAAAGAACATTTGCGCCGCGTGCGAGCAGTCGTGAAGGCATGTACAGCTGCTGCGTGCACAGAATGCAAGAGGATCAAGGCGGACAGGTGTGCGTTGACATGCACTGGACAGAAACTTCTGTCGAACATCTTACGGGGATGCGCCCGTACAGAAGAAAAACAAGCGGGCTGGAGGCGCGGGGCAGAGATTGGAGACGCTGAGCTCGTCCGGACGACCTTGGCGACGAGCAGTACCACGTGCGGCGCTTGGGATCGAGCACATCCGCGCGCGTGGGGATGCAGGGGAGTCGGAGCTTCACCGCGCGGGGAACGGAACAGAAACGACGGCGTCCTTGGTGACGCGACGGAAGGCAGGGGAGCGACGACGGCCGGACCTTGGAGGGGAGGACGTGCTGGTGGCGAGGCTCGAGGAGCAGATGACGGGGCGGCTTGGGCGGTAGACGAGGACACGCGGACTCCATGGCGGGGTACTGGCGGCGCTCCGGTTGGAAGAAGGCGAGGTGGCTCGCGCGCGGAGTGCGGGGTAAGGACGATGACATGCTGGTCCTTGGCAGCACGGCAGAGCAGGGAGGAGGCGCGCGGTGGCGCTCAGGAGAGAGGAGGAGGTGGCGGTTGCGTTCGGTGGTGAAGGGAGAGAGGACGGGAGCGGCTCGGGGCGAGCGGGGCGCGGGTCGCATCGGGGTCGAGCTCGTGCGGGGAGAGAGCTGAGAGAGGCTGAGAGGTGGGAGGGCCTGATGGCTTTTGGAAAAGAATTAGAGGGAGGCGGCTGCAAAAACACCAGAGGAGGATTTGGATAGGTTAGGGTTTCGGTGGAGGTGTCCTCCGGTTGGGCTAGGTGGGCCGGTGGTCGGGCTGTCGACTTGGCCGCACGGCCTGGTTGGCTGGGGAGTCTCTCCCCTCTTTTTTTATAAAACAGTTTTCTTTATTCTTTTGCTATTTGTTTTCAAATCATTTCTAAATAGATTTTAGCAATGAAAATAAACACAGAAAGAAGAGGTACAATTTGAAATAAGAGAAAGGATTATAATAGAAATAAAATAGTGTTTAATAAAATAAATAGGTTTGAGGTTGAAAATATATGCATGATGCCATAAGGATGCATAAAAGAGAAAATAACAAACAAATCTAATATGGGGATTTTCCTGGGTCGCTACAATCGACACCACTAACAAGGAATCTCGCCCCGAGATTCCACCTCAAGGTACGGAGGAGAGAGGTGAACTATCGGGTCTTCAGGCGACGTGTTGATCTCCTCGACACCACTAACAAGAAGTCGTTGTTCCGTTGTTGATGATGCGCTTCCGGCGGGATCCTCCAAAGATCGGACCTAATAGGTGAAAGGAAAAGATCGTCCAACCCACGTAGAGACCTAAGACTCAGAAAACTCAGATAAGAGAGAAGACTCAAAACTCGCAAAGGTAAGAGGAGAAGGACTAGGGATAAGGAGAAAAATCAGAGCTAATCAGAACTATCCAATGAATTTTACAAAATAGGTTTTGACACTAGACACAACAACGTTCGTTGGCAAGGTTATCCTACAGGCTGGACCAGTGGGGTACCATCAACCTGAGCTCCGATACCAACTTGTGACGCCCCAAAACCGGTACCATGAGGATCCCAGTGAATTCGCCGAAATCCGCACGATATCGATTCTCAGACGCCCTCCGACACAACGTGCGCGACGAATCACACACGTGATGCCAGAGGAATTAACACGAGCGGTAACATTACAACATGATTACAATAGAGCCCACAAGAAACATATATTACAACGACGACTCCAACGAGTCAAGATACAAATATACAATACAAAGATCCAAATCATACAGAAAGTCGAATGCGTCCGAGTACGGACAAGATAAGTATTGGACTAAGAGACCTGAAGATAACCAGTGGCGTCCATAACCCTGCCCAGGCCAGGCCGGAAGGGTAACCTTGCTAGCGTCGTTCTTCATCGTAACGATCTTCATACCTGCCCGGTTATGTCCCAAAGCAGCAATAAGTACGTGTTCGTACTTAACAAGACTTCAAGACATATAAGCATTCGTCAACCAGTCATCCTTTGTACTTGAGGCACGCAGGGGACTTAGAGGACGCAAGAGGAATGTCATAGGCAATATGGTGGGGTTAAGCAGCAGCGCGCAAGCACTAAAAACCTATAGAGACACTCTACAACACTCGTCTACCAGAGATGGTGAGAGAGCGCACAACTAACAGTTCTATACTCTACAAACATAACACAGCCGATGCGTTCCCCCTTCTCAAAGAAGTACTTACAAAGGCACTCACACGGTTGTCAAGTTTTAACCATTTATTATTGAAGTTGTGCTAACTTACTATGCAAGTTATTATTAATGAACAACAGGTGTAAGTTGTCTATGGTCGAGTCATACAGCTCCAAGTCATCCATAACCGCGAACGCGGCTTATCGATAAGATTTAACCCTGCAGGGGTGCCCAATTGTGCCCACACGCACGATCGACCCACTTGCGACAGGTGGATATCACGACTCGCACTCTCCTTCACGACAACAATGTCCAGGAAGCCACCTAACTAAGTTGAACCCGTATCGAAGTCCAGTCGAATCTCCGAAGCGGACCTAGCTCTTTGCGACCACGACTTCCGAGGGGAAAAACACACACTGGGGCGAATGACCCGCTTCAGCACGCGATAAACGCTCGTGCCGCACCTATACGTGCATACCAGAAACAAGGGATACAAGGTACCCAGGGGCTTCCCAAAGTAAATAAGTAACATGCTGGCATGCACGCAATAACCAAAGGAAAACATATAAACTAGTTGTGGCCACTGGACAAAGCTGTAGATTCCGGCAGTGGTCGAGGGGAGACCCAATAAACATACCCACGTGTGGTTAGAGCGCTCAGTCTCGGAACAGATAACAAGAACTCGGGGTCCTAGATTTCATGGAAACACAAGTGAGCCGTCATAAAACGATCAGCTGACCCACCGATGCCTCCGCTAACAACTACTCCCTCCGTTTCAATCTGTAGTGCCTATAGATTTTCTGCATTTGTTTCGTAATATAAGAGTAGATCTGTGTTTATTTGCAAAGAACCCCTTCCACCGAGATGAGCTGAATAGCTGGAAATAAGGAAACGAACTAATCACGTGCATAAAATCCGGGAACCTCCTATATCTCTCCTATTTCTGAGATCGTGGTTGGACTCTTTAGGGGGTTTGTGTTAAAAAATGACTTGCGCTAATTACCGTGTAGAAAATCTATAGGCACTATAGATTGAAATGGAGGGAGTATTAACAAGTAACCATGATACCCTCAATAGATATATCCATGTAGCATGTGTCATGATCCCCAACGGATAACCCGATAAGATAACGGTAACGAGATATAAACAGCACTAGCATGCACTACGACTCGCAAGGCAGACCCGAAACCAAACAATAGCTGTAGGTGGTTGGTGGAGGCATTATAGGCTGCTTGAGGTAACAAGTGGATTGGACACGTGACAAGAACGCAACTCAAGGCTAGCATGAGGGAGGAGGCAACAATAAAATAGGTGAGCGACTCCTGCAGAGACATGAGTTTAGGAAATGCTTGCCTGTTAAAGTTTGCCGAGGAACAACCGGAGAACTTGTCGTATCTCACCGCACCACTTCGTGATCCTATCCAGGAAGAAGCAAAGCGCTACAACAAACAACGGAGGCAAAGCTTACAACTACGGAAGAAGAATCGGCATGCTCAAGATATGGTATGCATGGCATGGCAAACATGATGCGATGCAACTTATCCAAGTTAAGCGGAATCGGAATCCCGAACAAACAATTATTAGGTTCAAGTTGTTTATCTACCCCGCATATTAAATGTGGATTAGCATGGCAAAGACATGGCATAGGTGAGCTACACAATTTAAATGGAACCGGGATAAGATATCAATCCCGCACAATTCCATATTTATTTAGGTGATTCGCTATTTACCCGAACAACCACAAGATGCACGATGCGACATGTATGGATGATGTTGATGCACACGATAGATGCACATGATAAGAGATGCAACAAGTTATATGGAACATTTATAAAATAGGTTTGGTTAGGGTATGGGTCTCACGGTATCGGAACAAGGGGGGTCGCCGGATTCGGGTTCGGAGAGAAAGAAGATGAAGCCGGGGTCTTCGTCTTGGATCCGGGAAGAACTTGAAGTTCCGGCTTCGGTCCTTGGTGTCGAACTTGAGAAGGCGCCGGCGTCTCCGGGTCGAGGTGGAACTTGGGTGCGTCGGCAACGGCGCACTTGGTTTTCCCAGGGAGAAACTCGAAAGAACATTTGCGCCGCGTGCGAGCAGTCATGAAGGCACGTACAGCTGCTGCGTGCACAGAACGCAAGAGGATCAAGGCGGACAGGTGTGCGTTGACATGCACTGGACAGAAACTTCTGTCGAGCATCTTACGGGGACGCGCCCGTACAGAAGAAAAACAAGCGGGCTGGAGGCGCGGGGCAGAGATTGGAGACGCTGAGCTCGTCCGGACGACCTTGGCGACGAGCAGTACCACATGCGGCGCTTGGGATCGAGCACATCCGCGCGCATGGGGATGCAGGGGAGTCGGAGCTTCACCGTGCGGGGAACGGAACAAAAACGACGGCGTCCTTGGTTACGCGACGGAAGGCAGGGGAGGGCGACGGTCGGACCTTGGAGGGGAGGACGTGCTGGTGGCGAGGCTCGAGGAGCAGACGACGGGGCGGCTCCCGCGGCCGTGCTCGGGCGGCAGACGAGGACACGCGGACTCCATGGCGGGGTACTGGCGGTGCTCCGGTTGGAAGAAGGCGAGGTGGCTCGCGCGCGGAGCGCGGTGTAAGGACGACGACGTGCTGGTCCTTGGCGGCGCGGCAGAGCAGGGAGAAGCGCGCGACAGCGCTCAGGAGAGAGGAGGAGGCAGCGGTTGCGTTCGGTGGTGAAGGGAGAGAGGACGGGAGCGGCTCGGGGCGAGCGGGGCACGGGTCGCGTCGGGGTCGAGCTCGTGCGGGGAGAGAGCTGAGAGAGGCTGAGAGGTGGGAGGGCCTGATGGCTTTTGGAAAATAATTAGAGGGGGGGCGGCTGCAAAAACACTAGAGGAGGATTTGGATAGGTTAGGGTTTCGGTGGAGGTGGCCTCCGGTTGGGCTAGGTGGGCCGGTGGTTGGGCTGTCGACTTGGCCGCACGGCCTGGTTGGCTGGGGAGTCTCTCCCCTCTTTTTTATAAAACAGTTTTCTTTATTCTTTTGCTATTTGTTTTAAAATCATTTCTAAATAGATTTTAGCAATGAAAATAAACAGAGAAAGAAGAGGTACAATTTGAAATAAGAGAAAGGATTATAATAGAAATAAAATAGTGTTTAATAAAATAAATAGGTTTGAGGTTGAAAATATATGCATGATGCCATTAGGATGCATAAAAGAGAAAATAACAAGCAAATCTAATATGGAGATTTTCCTGGGTCGCTACAGAGTTGGAGTATTAACTCTTGATTGGTCAAGGCGACCGGACACGGGCCGGCCCAATGGCTTTTGGCCTAGTCTCTGTTCATCTCTCTGGGCTTTGCTGACTCGTTGTGTTTCTTTATCTACCGGGAGTAATGATTTTTTCCTCCTATTGCACTCGTCACCATGTGATACTGCCGGATGGTGGCCTCGCAGCTCTCCTCCGCTTCTTCTTGGGAGCTCAGCTCAGGCGAGGTGGACTGGAGGGGAAGGGTTTGGGTTGGTCTGGTGGGTGGGAACCGTGGTTGAGGTGTGGGGATCTAAAGGTATAATAGATGCCCCCATAGGGGGTCTCACAGCGATCTGAGGTTATGGGCCGCTGGATCTCCACATCTACTGCATCTGATCCGTTTATTTTGGGCAGAAGCGAACGTGTTGGTTGGCTGGGTCGCGCGTGGCGCTTTCCTCTCGCTAGATAAAATCATGAAACGGCCGTGTCTTACCCGCCTCTGGCTGCGCGTGGGTCCCACGTACGACCGGGTCCGCTCGTCGGTCACTGCGGGTAGATTCCAGTTGGTCACGCGTGGCTGCGGGCGTAGGGGTCGTCCAGCCACCCAATCCCCACTCCGTTCCTCTCCCCCAATCCCTCAGTAGCTCGTCTCCTCCAATCCCTCCAAACCCTAGGCTAAGAGCATCTCCAGCCGTCTCCCCGACGAGGCCCCCGGCAGCCGTTTTTTACATCCAGACGGCGTTATTCGGCCCAGCCACACCCCCGGCTCCTCGTTTTCCCCCTGGATTTGGCCTTTAATCCATCCGGAGAGCCTAGGCCATCCTCGGCCCCCCGGGGTGCGCTCGGGGACTCCGGACGAGAGAAAAGCGGGGACGGGCCCACTCTGTCGGCGAGAGAACACACGAATCCCACCACTTTGTCGACGCAAATCCCCCTCCCCTCTCATTGCTCTATCGCCGCCGGCACCACCCCTCGCCAATCCGTCGGCCGGTTGCCTGAACTACGTCATTCCTCCACCCAGTAGCCTATATTCCGCCACCCGTCGTGCCCTCTGCCTATTTTCTGCCATCGGGCAGCTCCCTCGCTTCGCTCCTCGTCGACACGCCCGACAGGTGTTCGTCCAATTGCCTGGCCAGACATGGACTCCGACGAGGAGGAGGAGGAGGAGATGTTCGTCAAGCTTTTTGAAGAAGAAATGGCAGCTGCCGCCCAAGACGAGGAGCACATGCTGATCCTAACTTGCCTGTCCGGCTTGTACGCCGAGTCGGCCATTGGTCGCTGTGGTGGGTCGGCACCAGGTCGCCGGAAGTGCAAGCCGAGGCAGCGAATGGAGGGCTACTGCATGCTCTACGCCGACTACTTCGCTGACGATCCATTGCACGGTGAGGCTATTTTTAGGCGTCGTTTCAGGATGAGCCAGAAGCCCTTCGAGAGTACGATTCTTATTTCAGATGCAAGTTGGATTGCACCGGCATGGCAGGGTTTTCCGCCCTCCAAAAGTGCACGGTGGCTATGCGGATGCTGGCATATGGAGCTCCTGGTGATTCTGCCAATGACTATGTTTGGATGGCGGAGTCCACCTCCCTTGATTGTTTCTACCGGTTTTGCAGGGCGGTGATAGCAGTGTTCGGGGACATCTACTTGAGATCACCCACTGTCGAAGACACTGCTAAGATCCTCGCTGTCAATGAAGCTCGAGGATTTCCAGGGATGCTTGGAAGCATTGACTGCACGCATTGGAAATGGAAGAACTGTCTGTTTGCCTGGCAGGGAATGTACAAGGGTCACAAAAAAGGCTGCACTGTGATACTTTAGGCAGTGGCTACCCATGATCTCTGGATTTGGCACTCCTTCTTTGGTATGCCGGGATCCAACAACGACATCAATGTCTTGCAGTGCTCGCCGATCTTCTCCAAGCTTGTTGAGGGTCATGCTCCCCCGGTTAACTTTGTGATCAATGGCCGGCAGTACAACAAGGGGTACTATCTTGCAGACGGTATCTATCCAAAGTGGGCAACATTTGTGAAAACTATCTCAGGCCCCGTCCTCCTGAAGGAGCTGGAGTTTGTCAAGGAACAAGAAGGTTGTCGAAAGGACGTCGAGCGTGCATTTGGTGTCCTCCAGCAGAGATTTGCTGTAGTCCGGTTCCCCGCTTTGACTTGGTCCAAAGATCAGATGTGGGAGGTGATGAACTGTTGTGTGTGCTTACACAACATGATTATCGAGAATGAGCGAAAGTATCCAGTTCCTCTGAGCGAACAAGCTACACCATATGACAGAGAGGGTCCTCTTGCACGGCCTAACCACCAGGTGCCGTCATCGTGGGCTGCATTTATCGCTATGCGTCAGGAGATTCGAGACTCCACAATGCATCAACAACTGCAGGATGATCTGGTGGAGCACATATGGACGCTTCGAGGCAACACCAACTAGTTTCCATTTGATTTGCTTGAAAACTTGTCGTGTTTTGTTGAACTGTAACGTTTATTTGTAAAAATAAGCCAAATGTTGGCAAAACTGGTCAAATTCGCCGAATTATGCTGGAAATTTGGCAGCCAGGGACGTTTCCAGGGATGTTTTTTTTCTGAAAAACGCCGAACACCTGGTGTCTACCGGGGAGACGGCTGGAACTTCGGCGCTCCCCGGTCGAAACTTTCGTCCAATCCGGCGCTATTTAGCGCCGGATTTGGCCGTGGGGAGCGCCAACGGCTGGAGATGCTCTGATCCCCATCCTATTGGCTGCTAGCTCCCACCCCCCCTCTTCCTGGGCTCCAATGGTGTGAAGCTGCCGGCGCAGCCCCCCTCTCCTTTCCATGGTTCCCTCCTCCCCCTCGCGCCGCCTTCTCTACACCCCCTGCACGCACGGGGCATCCTTGCCGCTCGGCGACCTGGCCGGTAAGGTGGGAGCGGCGGCGGCGCTGCCATGGCGACCGAGCGTGCACAAAGGCAGGCACGCGGCGGGTTGGCGACCAAGGCGGGGCCAACAGGTGCCGGTGGCAAGGAGCCATGGCGGGCCAGGTTTGTGCGATGCTCCTCCTCCATGCGACCTCCATCGGTTTTCCCGCCACCGTCGGTCTCCTCCGTATCATAGCCGCCGGTGAGGGAACCTCTCCCATCTCATTTCCCTCTTTGTTGTGCATGATGGATAGCCAGACTCCGCCTCCTTAACCCTCTAATTTTTTTTTCCTAGGCATGGGAGCACAAGATGGCATGTTCATCCTCGAGATTGAGCTGGCGCTGATGCGCAGATCCCTGTGACACTGGATCTGGTGGTAAACATGGTTGTGGTTGTTTTCCTTGCCTTGTCTTCTTCTGACTTCTTAACTTCCGTTTTATGCATAGTAGTGGCAATGGATGACGGCAAAATTTCTGAGTGCTGTAGAGGATTTATCATGCCAAAATGGTAAGGCTTCAGCGTTTTGTATTGAGGTTTCTTTTCGTGATTGCTTGGTGGCCTCCTTAGTTATATTTTGGATGTGCTACAAATTGTAGGATCTGAACGCTGCTGTGAGGCACTTCAAAAGCTTCGTAAACATTATGGCATTGTTTTCAACATTCAAGGAGACAAAACACTTATTGAACCAGAGATAATAGATGGTGTGGTTATGGCATGAAACTCTAATCTTGCTATTTCCTCTGTTCCTTTTTATAAGACGTTTGGAAAACCATTGTAGCCTACCAAAACATCTTATAAAAGGAACAGCTGTTGTATTTCTTAGTCCTCTGCTGAATTAAATAGTTTATCTGAAGTGGTTGCCGACTTGTTGTGGAATCTCCAATATGCAGACTTGCACGAGTATAGTTGCATATCTTTTTTTTGTCCAGATCTATTTTTTTATATATGCCTATAAAAGGTGTTTGAAATAAAACTTGCAAGGGAAGATTAATCTATGTCATATCTTTTGTATGTTTACTCAGTAATTTTCTGTTTTTCTGAAATTTTTCCCCAATTAACGATAGCAGCTCAAGTTTTTAGTCTAAATGTTTGCAATTGGTTCAGGAATACGGATCTTCATGTGTGATGCAATCACTTTTTGATAATTGATATAGCTGTGCAAGAGGTGCGGTTTATGGTATGCAAAAAGCTGGATATGATCTCAGAAAGGTATGCCCATTATTACTGATTCTGAAAATATAATCCTTCCAGATTAATGGGGAATTGGCACCATTCCCATCTGGATGGCAGAGCAATGATGTGCATCAACTACTTATAGAGAGATCTCAGGTTGTGACTTCCTTACTCTAGCAGCCAAAGAGTATCAAGTTGTTTATGATTTTCCTACTGCTATTTTTTACTTCTGCCAATTGTTGTATTTCTGAAGAAGAAAATGCATTTGGGCCCGCGTGTGCTGATGTGCAGGTTGATTCAAACAAGGTACAAGAGTTTGTGAAAGTTTTATCATGTATGCGTGATGATTTTGATCCAAGGCCTCAATTTTGTACCAACATAATCTTGAAAAATAAATTAAAGGTGAATTCTCTATTTTAGGTTGGATCTTATGCTAACTCTGGCAATTCCTCGCAAAATTGGCAGATTATTGTCTTGCCATATCTTGTAATCAAGGGATGTCCATGTTATTACATATAGAGAAAAAATGTTACTATATATAGTGCCATTATCTTAATTTTTTTAGCAAGCTAACTCCGAGGACACCTGAATCAACCAGGTGAGATATTCTCATATGTGTTCTAAACTTCTAACATCAATCCTTTCTTTTCTTTCGTCTGCCTTGCTATTTCCATTTATTTATCTCCGCGTTTTCTACAAAAATCAAATCTCATTGCATTTTATATTATCAGATCTTTGAATTTTGTGTGTTGCCCATGGTTTTAACAGCCGTGATGAATTTCTAGAGCTATGCAGCCTGTATGATGGATTTGTTGTTCTCCTTCTATTTTTGCAGTCAAATTTATGTACCGGACAACCATCCAGCCAATAACACGCATGTCACCTATATGAAAATCTGAGTAAAGCGTATTCTTTCACTTTATCTACAATAATCTCCTTATTGTGGTCTCCTCTCACTCTCTCAGGTAGTACAAGGATACTTTATATGGTAGCATCATGTGTATTTTTCTTGTGCATATCATTCTATGTTCCACTGCTAATTCATATTCTTATTATAATCATCTGTAACATTCTTCCTTTTTTATAATTGATTTGGTTTTCCACATTCTTTGCTGCAATTTTTCATAGCTACACATGCAGGTACCAGGAAAAGCTTTTAATATGCGCATGAACCTCATTTTTATCCATGCTCCCTTCTAAGAAGTCCCCAGTTTCAGAACAAAGTGAAGGAATGAAAAAGGTAACCAGCAATGGAATTTATCCGCAGCTATCATCTCTCTAAACCAATGTGATCCAGCCTAACGATTGTTTTTTGTAAGTGGCTGCATATATCTTGCGCCTTCCAGGTTTTGCTTGTATAGGTTTTTTGCTTGACATAGTTCCTCTGTTCTTCTTTCTTTTGTACTCACAGAAGCATGGCCGCTGGCTGTCGTAACGCTCAGGGAGTTGTGGTTCGTAACATCGCAAGAAAGGTATAAGTCATCTCTCCCGCGTTGAATTTATTTGTAATTGTGCAGCTGGTCTGCAGTGATTATTATGATTTAAGATTCTGGATGCGTAGTTCAAAATTTAGTAATAGTAGCGACAATGTGGATGTTGCCTATATATTCTTACATTCAGCTACAAAAAGAATTACTTGGTCTTTTTGGTAAAATAGTGTGTTAATAGCTTTTTCATGTTATTTCTTTTTCGCAGGGTCGTATGTTACTTTAACTGGGTGTAAATATTGTAATTCTACAACAAGGTAATGTTAGCTCGTATAACAATTAACTGGCGGTCTTGACCTCATGCCTTCCCCGTGGCCTCTGCGCTAGATTGGTGCCGATCAATTGACCTGTGGCATCCATTATGCTGCAAGGAAATCCCGCTCTCATGACCCGTCTAATCTTGTGTTATCACTCTGTGCCACATTGCCCTCTGTGAAAAGGTAATAGATTGAATCTTGTGCCCAGGTCTAATTTACATGAGTTGTAGTAGCCATGTGGCAGCCTCCAAATCTAGCATGGACTGGAGTTAAATTAGTGGATTTTTATATTTGCATTGCAGGCTAGATGAATAAGATCGACTGGTGTCTCTATTATTCCTTGTGATATGAGACAATATGCTCAATTATAGGTAATTTAGAAGAATGTTGTGCAATTCTTCTTTTATTTATAAGAATATGGTGACTAAAACATAGGCATGGATAAATAAATCTGAGGTCTCCAATATTTTTCTTTATCCTCTGAATTGCTGTAAATTTTTAAAAGATGCTTAGGCTACATGTACTCTAATTCCAGAAAGTGAGTTTTCTCCGTATTTGATTTTAAAAAAATGATGAGAAGAACTAATATTATTAAGATATCCAACTGCGTTACAATATAGATTTCATCAGGAAATTTAGTTCAAAGTGAATGTGATGTTTCACTATTCTGCTGCTCCCAAGCATTTGGTGTTCTGCTTATTCTGTACTCTTTGCCTTAGAGATAAGGAGATTGTGATAGCTGCAGCTGATGAGGAATAAAGGGATACTCAAAAACTTGTGTAAGCCATATATTTGTATTTCACTATGGCTAGGTAGTAGCCACTGCCCAGCTGCTTATTTTGTCGTCTTTGTTTTTTCCCTTCTATAATGATTCATCTGGATATCAGCTCAATGTGTCTGGAAATAGGACAATATCAATTCATGGTTTGCTTTCATCGAGTAATTAGTGTGGCATTCTTTCTTCCACTATTGTTGCTGGTGAGCTTTAAGGCCTTGGTAATGATAATATGTGTTCCTTGCAGGAATTGAATTACTTTAGTCCTTGGTACACTGCGACTTGGATATCCAATCAACAGGTCTATGCAGAATCCTGTTAGAGAATTCCACCGATACTACCTCTTTACGGACAGAGGAAATGTATCCTAACGGGTACATTCATAGAGTTCAGGGCTGGAAATTTGTAATGATCAGTGTGTTCACCTATACGGAGGAATTGTGGTCAAGAAGTATGTGACTTTTTTAGAAGCATGCAAAGGTACAAATCGTCTTTTAAACACAAGATATTTCTAATCAGGTAGGTAAATGAGTTGTTAGAACTTAATTGATTTATGTTGTGTAGGTACATTAGCTTTCGGCCTAAAAGTGTGTATGTGCTTCATACAAAGTTTGGCTACTTGAACCTCGCATTTTCTATTGGAGGGATGTATTGTCTAAAAATATTTATTTTGGTATTTACTTCTAAATCACTGCATTCATCAGTGAGCAAGCTTTTGGACTCACCACCAAGTGCAATGTCCAGTGACAAGGTAAAACTCTGTCATTCAGTGACAAGGTAAAACTATGGCAGAAAAGTCCTTATTTTGCAACAATGATTACTGTAAAAACTTTATTAAACGAGACTTGATTTGGTCTATGGCATAATAATCAACAGAAAAAATATTATATATGCTAATGCTATCACTTATTCTGCGACGTTGTAAGTCATTGTAGTTTTGTCACTCTAGAACTAGCAACATCCATTGAAGAGAAGCTGTGTAGCCATCTAACAAAATTCTGTAAGTACAATAGAATGCCGGATAAATATATTGTTGCTAGGCTATGTCCCAAATCTCCATGGTTGGGCCAGTGAAAGATTAGACCTATGGTAGCAATAGAGTATGTATTGATTTGTCCTTTCCCTGTGGATATCATAGTGTAATAAGCTCTGGTATATAGCTTTTGTTTAGTGAGATTTTTTTTCAGCACCAATATATATTCTTTGGTGCTTTCACCATCAACCTATTTACAACACTTGGCTTATATCTTCTCAGACCGAAGATATTCAGCTAATATTCAACTCACATGGACAGGCCTGCATGATATTCAGCTAATATTCAACTCACATGGACACGTACTATTCATAATACCCAAAGTACCTCATGCATACTGTGGTTACTCGATGAGGATTTGAGAGATCTCTGGAAGTTGCCCCTTCATTCCTTCACATACAGAGATATACAGGTGAGTTTGGTTTTCTTACATTTTTTGACCTCTCTTTCTTTCCTATTATCAACTAAGCCCCTACAACACTCCCCCTCAAGATGGGGCGGAAATATTCACAAGCCCCATCTTGCTACATAATTTCATAAAAGTTACATTACAGACACCTTTTGTTAATACATCAGCTAGTTGTTCCCCAGATCTAACATAACAAACCTGAATTACCCCTTCATCTAATTTCTCTCTGATAAAGTGTCGATCTATTTCAATGTGTTTTGTCCTGTCATGGTATACAGGATTGTTCACAATTCTGATTGTAGCTTGGTTATCACAATACACACGAAGAGGTGTATTGTCAAACAATTTAAGCTCCTTTAGCAACAACTTCAGCCATATTAATTCACAGAATCCTGAGGCCATTGACCTAAATTCCGCTTCCGCTGTTGACCTTGCAACAACACTTTGCTTTTTACTCCTCCAGCTCACTAAATTACCACCGATGAACATACAATACCCAGAGGTGGATTTTCTATCATCCAAACACCCAGCCCAATCTGCATCTGTGTACCCTTCTATTTTTAGATGCCCGTTCTTGGAAAACAGAATTCCCTTCCCAGGGCAGCTTTTAAGATATCTCAAGATTCGTTTTACAATATCCATATGACTGGTTCTGGGATCATGCATATATCGACTGACGATACTAACAGCATATGCAATATCTGGTCTAGTATGTGATAAGTAAATCAAGCGCCCCACAAGTCTCTGGTAATTTTGTTTATCTAGTGTGTCACCCAGGTCAGCACGAGTATGATGATTCAACTCTATAGGTGTGGAAGCTGGTTTACACCCTAGCATCCCAGTCTCAGCAAGTAAATCAAGCACATATTTTCGCTGGGATAGATAAATACCTTGTGGTCCATATACAACCTCAATGCCTAGGAAATAGTGAAGAAAACCCAGATCCTTGACTTCAAATGATTTTGCCAACATCTTCTTCAAGCATGCTATCCCATCATCATCATTACCTGTGATCACAATATCATCAACATACACAATAAGAATAACAATCTTGCCACCTCGGTGTTTAAAAAAGAGGGTGTGATCTGCATTGCTTTGTCGATAGCCCATAGAGCATATTTCCTTCCTAAACCTCCCAAACCAAGCTCTAGGAGATTGTTTCAGCCCATAAAGAGATTTTTTTAACCTGCATACTTTACCGACAGTTTCTCTGCTATTAAAACCTGGAGGTATCTCCATGTAAACTTCTTCATGTAGATCTCCATGAAGGAAGGCATTCTTTACATCCATTTGAAACAATTTCCACTCATTGTTTACTGCAATAGATATAACGGCCCTAATAGTGTTCATTTTTGCCACTGGTGCGAAAGTCTCACCATAATCCACTCCATAAGTTTGGCTATAGCCCTTTGCCACCAATCTAGCTTTATATCTTTCCACTTTACCATCTGGATTTTGTTTTACAGTAAATACCCATTTACAACCAACAATCTTTCTATGAGGAGGAAGTGTAGTAAGTACCCAAGTATTGTTTTTGTCAAGTGCCTCCATCTCCTCCATCATAGCTTTCCTCCATTCTGGGTATTGTTTTGCTTCCTGCCAGTTACGTGGTATAGGTAAAGTAGAGTCCAGTGCTGCTATGAATGCTTTGTATTGGGGGCCCATAGATGAATATGAAACATAATTAGAGACATCATATTGGGACAAGTTTGATGGTAATTTACCAGCAGTAGTGCGAGATTGTTTTCTTAGAGCTATAGGGAGATCTAAATCATCATGTGGAGGAGAGATTATACCATCACTTGCAGAAGGACTCGAGTTCGGCTCTTGTATGTCTGAGTAGCCTTGAGTTTCAGAACTCTGTCTCAATAAAATATCTTCCTCTCCCTGCACCTGATCCTTCTCTACTCGGTGTCTTCGGGAATAAACCTGAAGGTTTTTCCGCCATCTTGACCCTTCAGGTTGATATACTTGCTGCTCCCCCTGAGTGTGATCTTGTTCAGCATTTGATGTATCTTCATCTCTACCATCAGGCTCATCTCCAGTTGGAATTACTCCAATAATCATCTTCTGTGAAGTTCCTTCAGGTTGATATACTTGCTGCTCCCCCTGAGTGTGATCTTGTTTAGCATTTGATGTATCTTCATCTCTACCATCAGGCTCATCTCCAGTTGGAATTACTCCAATAATCATCTTCTGTGAAGTTGCATCATTGTCTCTTCTTCTCTCATCTCCCCCTGTCCTCAAGACTCCATCTGAGCTATCATCATTGAACAAATCAGGGAAGACATCAGTCAAGTCAGTTGGTTCCCCATAAAAGGGTGCATTCTCTCTAAAAGTAACATCCATGCTGATAAACATTCTCCTCTCTGATGGGCACCAGCATTTATACCCCTTTTGCTTACCAGAATACCCAACAAATACACATTTTAAAGCCCTTGGGTCCAACTTACCCATAGACGGCCTATGATCTCTTACAAAGCATACACACCCAAACACCTTTGGTGGGAACACATAAGTTGTTTTACCAGTTAAACATTCTATAGGTGTTTTATCACCAAGTACTCTTGTTGGCATCCTATTGATCAAATATGCAGCAGTCATCATAGCTTCACCCCATAGGAATTTGGGAACATTCATTTCCATCATTAAACAACGAGTAACTTCTAATAAATGTCTGTTCTTTCGTTCAGCTAGACCATTCTGTTCAGAAGCACCTGGACAAGTAGTTTGATGAATAATGCCAAAGCTTGACAAATACTCATCAAAGAGCTTGTTCACATATTCTGTGCCATTATCAGTGCGGAAAATCTGCAGCTGAGCATTGTACTGATTCATAACCAAATTATGAAAGTCTCTAAAGCATTCAAAAACATCATTTTTGTTCTTTAAGACATATAACCAGGTTGTTCTGGTGCAACAATCAATGAAAGTCACAAAATAACGATACCCATTGATCGACACAACTCCACTAGGACCCCAAACATCAGAATGTATAGTTTGGAATGGTTTTGCACTTCTATTATCAGACAACAGGTAGGAGCTTCTAATATGTTTGCCAAATTCACAGGCATCACATACTAACTTCCCCTTATCAACCTTGCCATAAAGGCTAGGATACAGCTGACCAAACTTCATAAAAGGTATATGCCCTAATCGACGATGAAGTATGAGAAACTCATCTGTAGGGGACATTGACAAGGTAGCAGCCACTGCAGTTGACATGCAACCATTTAAGTAATATAAACCTTCACATATAGTGCCTGTCCCCAATATCTTTCCAGTTCCAAGTTCCTGAAATATACATCCATAAGGGAGAAATATGACTGCACAATTTAGCTCATTAGTTATACAACCAACGGACATGAGATTAATAGGGAATGAAGGAACATGCATCACTGATGAAAGAGTCATGTGTGGAGTACACTTAACATCTCCTGACCCCTTAATACTTTGGATGGAACCATCAGCAAGTTTGACATGTTGATTTGCACAGTCAAGACTATAATTGTAGAAGTCTTTATAAGAGCCAGCCATGTGCCGAGATGCCCCTGAATCAATCAACCATGGTTTATCACTGCAATTACCTTCACCAGAAACTGAATTATTACCAAAAAGATCAGCCGAGACAGTAGCTGCTTCCCGAGATCTCTTATCACTTTGTTTCATTCCCTTGAATTGTACCATTTTCTTAACTCATCAACAGTCATCTGGACAGTGACCATTTGAGACCCTCTACCATCACATACTCCACTGACACTGGGAGGACGTACAGTTCCACAACGATTACACGTACCACGGAATGCAAAATTTACATTCCCACAGCTTGTCTCTGGACACAGCCAATCCCCATCTCTTCGCCAAGATTTCACAACATCATCACCAAGTCCTTTACCTCTGCCTGGTCCATTATCCAATGCCACCCCGTACTTACCAAATCCACCAAACCTAGCTTGACATTTTCTATACATAGCTCACAACACAATTGCAAATTCTCCAAACAGAATATTACTGGCACTTTTTCCTTGGTCGAACCACCTGCAACCTTGCCCAAACAGAACAAGCACACTCCGATTTTACCTATGCAATTTGTCAGCAACACGAACCAATTCTTTCGGACAGGGAACAAGCTCCGCTCTGCTCTCAGCCAAAGAGCAAGTGGATGCTCTACTCCTTTTTGATGCCACAACACAGCAGTACTGTTGTAGCTCCCACACACGAACAACACTCAGCCACCAGAACAGCCTGGTGCAGGAGAAGGGCACACTCCTCTGCAGTCTGCACCTAGCCGCTGCTGCCTCCACCTCTTGAAGTCCTTCTCACCAAGGCGTTGCTGCCTGTCTCCTTACCTTGCCGCTGCTTCCTGCTACAACGCTCCTCCTTCTCCTGGTCGCACGCACGCTGCCGGCCGCCATCTCCGCACGCGGCACCTCGACGCGCCCACGCTCACAGCAGCACCTCCGCCCTGGGCCTGCTGCGTCTGGCTGTACTGATGACCCTGGAAGCTTGGAGTTCCGCTGCACGCCACCGATTTACCGCCGGCAACCCCCGCCGGTCACTCCTGCTCTGATACCATGTGGTTATTCGATGAGGATTTGAGAGATCTCTGGAAGTTGCCCCTTCATTCCTTCACATACAGAGATATACAGGTGAGTTTGGTTCTCTTACATTTTTTGACCTCTCTTTCTTTCCTATTCTCAACTAAGCCCCTACAACACATACACTATATATACAAAATCTTTTACCAAAAATAATGGGTATTCAGCTAATATTCAACTCACATGGACAGTACGTGTGCTCCTCAGACCGAAGGGTCTCCTCCGATCTAAATCCAACCACGACAGTTGATGGAAACACATGACCCAAGGTGTCATGCAGGCTTGTTCAGAAGATATTTCAATCCCTTAGTTTAATTTTTTCAGTCTCCAAACGGCATTTAATGAAAATATAATTTATAAGCTTTAACTGGCAAAAACACGACTATTATGAATACCCAGTGTCGAAATCCTGCTCCCGCCCCTGAATACACTTCAAAATATGAACAAGGTCTGAGGATGCTTTTCACTATGCATTCTTTGTGAATACCTCCAGCTTTAGCAGTCTCATGTTGTCTTGCTACTCTTGCACTTCAGGTCCAATATCTGTGCTATAGGCGTGACTCACTAGAACAACAGATGTTATATGTACTGCGTACACAATTATTACTGAAGTTGTCAGTCCAGACAACACAACACAACACTACTATAGTCATTGATATCCGGTGATAAACCTAGATGGTAGCCATCCGTGTCAAACATACAAAATAGGCTTAGCAAATCTTCAACAAATATTGGAGTATATAACTCAGTTGGAAGAGCTCCGCTTTTGATTTTGGGTGAGGAGAGGCCAGTATATAACGCAAAGGTCAACTATAACAGCAGTGACCGGATGGCATCAGTGTGGTTTCTTTTCCCTGTTCTTGCAACATCAATCATCTGATCCAAAACCAACAAGTATGATCTAGGAGTACTTACAACAGGGCATCTGCATAATTTGTGGCAACCAAGCCAATAGCTCTTTGAGAGTACATTAATCAGATGGCCAAGAATTTGATCCTCCTTATTACTGTCCGACTGACCTCTAAATTTGTTATCGAGAAGAGAACACAGCTGCAGCAAAAGGCCATGAAGTGAATTGAATGTAGAAGACTTTGCGTCTTAGCTGATACATGAGGATCAGAGCACTGAGAACTGTGAGCTGCCACTTCACAGCTTCCGCAAGGTAAATGATCCAGTATATCAATAACAACATATTGCAGTCTCTCATTAGATACCCAACCAATCAGGGCCCTTGTTGCAAGGACACAAACCCGATAGTTACTCTAGGGAGCACATTTCTAGATAAATGGCAAAAGTAAAAATAAAGATGGGTGCCCCGAAACTGCAATTTTGGAAACATAAATATTTTTTAGTATAGGATAGAAAAGTTATCTTCACTAAAGTTTGCATGTACACACATGGACATGTGTAATTTTTTTTAGATCATTTTGATATTAAGAACTTATTTCACCCAGGAGTGGATGCACTAATTTTACATCATTCCAAGAGAAGCCTCAGTTTCTTATAATTAGTTGATATTAGAGCATACAATTATCGATACATAGACTGTGAGAAGAGGCAGCATGTGTGATCCCTCACTCCGACAACCTAGGCCCTAGATGAGTTGTTCCAATTATTTGTTTCTTATAAACCAGGTCAAGGTTCATCTTACTTTTAATCAACATTCTGATGTACTTGCATTTTGTGGTGTTTATCCTGAGACTAAAATGGTTATTACAGGTTACTTGCACTGATAAATGGAGATTGCGCCAGTCATCTATCAAGATTCTAATCTGCCTACATTTTCTGGTCTTCTGTTGTAAAGATTGAGCCAATATGCCATCTTCAAGTCAGGATCATTCTTGAGAGTAATTATGGGAAGTTGCAAAAAGTCGGTTGGGAAGAGTAGCCGAAGTGATAAAGGGTGGGACTTACTGCAGCGGAAAAATATGTTTATCTCTATTTTTGGATAAGAGTGGACATGGTTAGTATTTCAGATATACATTCACTAAAGTTAGATGGAAATTCCAGATCAAACATGGGTGAAGGATCCTAATGTCATTGCTCTTGTGGATTTCATTAACTCAATTTTACCAACATCAAAATTATTCCCTTTATAGATGGTCCGACTTACTTTTGTTGTTCCTTCCTTGCTTATGTTGTTCTTGACATAGTCATTGAGTGTTTGCTACTATAATATATTTCTTTTGTTTCCCTGGTTGTATATAAATGTTTCTACTTCATTTGTAATTTTGTTTGCTTTATCCTAAGATTATCCTATTGATTTTTGTTTTCTAAAACCGAAGAAATTGATTATCAGTTTTCACCTATTTTTTTAGCAATGGTATATAAAGTGTACATCGGCACGAATTTTACGGGATCGTGCGCCAAGGCGCACATCTAAATCTAGTAGGAGAAGGAGAGCCTACTATTATTGTAGCAGCAGGGAGGGGGATTGGGGGCGAAGGAATGGGAATGGCTCGCATGGGTATCTCACTTCACTGCCTCCCCATTTCCCGGTCCAGTTGGTTTCTTTGGCTTGGCTACTTCCCTACTCCGTACTACACTTGTGGTGTGTGTTGTTTGGTCGGGTCGCCACGCCAACGAAAGTCTTATTTTTTGTGGATCGACAGCTAAAGTCTTGGGTAAGAGCATGTCTAACAGGTCCCGTATTTTTTCGCCCCTTAAAACGCGAGTAGAGGGCCCTGTATCCAGTTTTCGCCGGCCAAAAACTCGGACGAGCTAGCAGACCCCGTATCCCTAAACGGTAAAAAAGCATATTCCAAGAATATGCCAAATTAAATTTTTTTTTCTTTCCTCATCTTCCTTCACTTCTTCTTCCACCTCTGGGCACTGCAGGCCATGGCCAAATCGCGTCTCCGCTTCGGCCGCCTCGCCCGCACTGCCGCCCCGCTTCGCGACTGCCGCGCCGCTTCGCTTCGCCATGCTGGCCGCCATCGCCGCCACGCCCCGCCACGGCCTGGCCGCCTCGTCTCCCGCTCCGGCCGCCCCGCGACGCCTCCCGCCCGCCACGCTCCGGCCCCGCTTGCCCAGCGACGCTTACGGCCCCGCCCGCTCCGGCTGCCCATGCGACGCCCCCGCCCCGCTCCGGCTGCCCCATCGCGACGCCCTGGCCCCGCCCGCTCCGGCCCCGCGACGCCACAGCCGCCGCGACGCCAGGGCCTCCGGCCGCCCCGCTCGCCACGGCTCTTCTTGCTCGTCGCGCCCTCCGGGCTGCTTGCACTCGTCGCGCCATGCCATGCACCGGCCTCCGGCCGCCACGGCCCCGTCACGCGACTCCGCCTCGACCGCGACCGGCGCGATGAACAGTTGATTTCCTGAAAATTCAGCCCGCCACGACTAGGGGGTTCGCCCTGTATTCAGCCTCCCACCCTGTACTTGTAAGGGGCTAGGAGCCGCCCCGTACCCAAAACTGTAAAAATTCGATACCGGGAGCTGATTTACGGGGTCTGCTAGACGGCCGGGTAGAGCTCTACCCCGTATATCGGCGGTTATTTTACGGGGTTGGGGCTTTTAAGGGGTCTGTTAGACCTGCTCTAAGACCGCGTAAACGGAACACAGACTCCGGCGCAGCCACACACACGAGTGGACACCGTGCCACCACCTGCTACATTCACACCTTAGCAGTGAGTCAGGTCACCACCTACCACTCGCTACGCTACTACTACTAGCTCGACCTGGTGTGGTAGTGCAGCCACGGTGCAACTTGAGGCTCGTACGCCCCAGACGGTGCACCAAAAGAAAAAAGAAAAAGAAAATAAACTTATAGAGCCTTGACCGACGAAATGAACCATGAACTTTTAAGTCACCTTACCGACAAATTCCGGTCTAAATTGAACCTTCTACCTAGTATTATGTTTTAGAGCAGAAGAATAAAACTATGTATTGCTACTATAATAACTGATGTATTCGCCAACGTTTCATATTCAGTCTCGGCCTGCCCTATTAGCGAAGGGAGAAAAGGTTTAGGCTGCCTCGGGTGGGTTCCGAACCTGGGGGCCTATGGGTCGACGGCGTGGCTCGATAGCTAGTATTGATGAGCTGATGTTTTTGCTCAATCAAGAAGGGAAACTTTTCCTACATGATGCGACAACGAGAAGGTAGCCTTGGTGTGTTACCAGAGGTAGGAGGCGGCTGGAGATGAGCTTGGCGGTGATACGTCTCAAACGTATTTATAATTTTTGATGCTCCATGCTTTTTTACACTAATTCATATATGTTTTGCTTACACTTCGATGCACTTTTGTATGATTTCTGGCACTAACCTATTAACAAGATGCCACTGTACCAGTTCCCTGTTTTCTGTTGTTTTTGTATTTCAGAAAAGTTGTATAGGAAATATTCTCGGAATTAGACGAAACAAAAGCCGAAGTCAATATTTTACCGTAACAAAGACTGAGTCCAGAGGGGAGTCGGAGAGGGGTAGCAGGGCGGCCACACCTACCCTAGGCGCGGCCTAGCCCTGGCCCGCGCCTAGGGGTGGTGTGGCCCCCCTGGCCTCCACCGATATCGCCCATCCGCCTATTTATTCACGATCTCGGAAAAACCCTGGATACCCGAGCCTCCATCCACGAAAAGTTCCGTCGCGACCGCCATCGCAGAACCCATCTCGGGGGTTCTGAAGCTCTTCCCGGCACGCTGCCGGAGGGGAAAATCATCGCCGGAGGCATCTACATCGCAATGCCCGCCTCCGAAGTGATGCATGAGTAGTTCATCCCTAGACTATGGGTCCATAGCAGTAGCTAGATGGTTGTCTTCTCCAATTTGTGCTTCATGTATAGATCTTGTGAGCTGCCCTACATGATCAAGATTATCCTTATGTAATCCTACATGTTGTGTTTGCTGGGATCCAATGAATATTGTATACTATGTTGAGGTCGATTATATATTCATGTCATATGTTATTTGTGATCTGGCCAAATAGATGCATGTGACTCCAAGAGGGGGTATTTATGCTCGATAGTAGGTTCATGCCTCTAGTTTTCTGAAAGAGTGACAATAACTTCTAAGATTGTAGATGTGTTGTTGATACTAGGGAGAAAACAATAATGTTTTATCCAAGGGTAATTCTATTGTTTACTTTACACACATTGCTTAATGCAATAATCTGTTGCTTGCAACTTAATACTGAAAGGGGTTCGGACGATAACCGGAAGGTGGATTATTAGTCATAGACGCAGTTAGATTACGGTCTATGTATTATGTTGTAATGCCCAATCAAATCTCATAGTAATCATCTTGTCATGTATGGTCGATATTCTGTCAATTGCCCAGCTGTAATTTGTTCACCCAGCATGCTATTTATCTTTATGGAGAGACACCTCTAGTGAACTGTGAACCCCGGTCCTTTCCTTTACACTGATAAATTCAACCACTGCAATCTTGCTCTTTTACTTACTGCAAAGCTCTGTTCTCTTTAATTACTGCAAACATCTCTTTCCACTCGATACGTCTAATCCTTTGTGTTCAGCAAACCGGTGAGATTGACAACCTCACTGTAAGTTGGGGCAAAATATTTTGGTTGTGTTGTGTGCAGGTTCCACGTTGTTGCTGACGCCGGTAGTGCGCCCTGCCACTAGTCAGCTAGCAACACCTTCAGAAGTCACGCCTTTCTCCTACTGATCGATTAAACCTTGGTTTCGTACTGAGGAAAAAGTTGCTGCTGTGCTCATCACACCTTCCTCTTGGGGTTTCCCAACCGCTTCCACAACAACGCTCAGCAAGATTGTCTGGCGCCATCACCGGAGCACCATCAAGATTTTCTGACGCCGTTGCCGGGGAGAAAGAGGATTTCTGCAAGGGAAGTCTCTCATCTCCAATCTCTTTACTTTCTTATAGTTTTGCTTAGTTTATTCCATTCTCACTTTCCACGTTGATGTTTCTTGTTTTTATTTTCACTAGTTAGGCTTAATGGAAAACAACAAAAAATACGGAACTTTATAGTATTTATCTTGAGTTAGGACATGAAGAGTTCGAAGAGAAAATTAAAAAACCTATGAAACTTTTTTTGCATACTAATAGCAATGTTATTACTACAAATTCTTTGAACACCATTGTCGTTATCTATTCGACGGTACCTTGGAGGAGGGATCCTCACGAGGGGGAGAAGAAGTAGGGGCCATTGGGCGGAGAGTCCTCGGGACGGTGGTACGTGATTTACCCAGCTTCGGAACACCTGTTCGGAGACAGGGCCTACTGCTGCTTGTCTGGAATTATCTGGGCGCTTTCGCGTTGTTACAATGAGTTGTGGTTGTGCCTCTAGGGCTCCCAGGATCCGGCTTATATAGGCGCCCGGATCTAGGGTTTACACGGAGAGTCCTAGCCGGAATACAAGATGCCTAACTACGGAATATTACATTGCCGTGCACGTCAAGGATCCACCTTTCCTTATGCGCCGTATTGGATCCGGATACTTCATGGGCCTTCTCAGATCTGACTAACTTCGCATGGCGGTTAAGATCCGGCTCCTGTTATCTGGGCTGGACTTCATCCATCTTGATCTACAGCAACTGGGCCGCCCGATGGGCCGTAAGCCACCATCACCATCTATGGGCCACCCGGGCTTGCCGGATCTAGGCCATGCTGTTGATATACCCATAAAGTATACTCACAACAGTAGCCCCCGAAGTTCTCCGAGATTCATCATTCCTCCGACTTCACTCAACTCGGATCCGAAGAGAATCTTGAAGAGCTTCCAAACTTTCCTTGTTTCCGACTTCAATCAACCGGAAATCT
This sequence comes from Lolium perenne, assembly GCF_019359855.2. Taxonomy (NCBI): domain Eukaryota; kingdom Viridiplantae; phylum Streptophyta; class Magnoliopsida; order Poales; family Poaceae; genus Lolium; species Lolium perenne. Next base: position 330,741,086 of record NC_067245.2, read on the forward strand.
TCTGTTCTTCTGTAACGGCAATGTAGCAGATTTTTCGCCCACACCGTGCACAACTTCCCTTTTTTCTCGCGCTAAATTTTTGGAGATGCGAATCTTCAGCCGGAATTTTCGGAGGTGCACAGTTAGGTCACCACTGCGTCGTTTTACCGCTTTTAACCTAAGACACGTGGCGGCCATCCAACGGTGCGACCGTTCCGTTTCCACCGTCGGATCCGGCTCACGAATCTCCGCGCGGGGTCTATAAATACCCCACGCGACCGGTAACTTTCATTCTTTTCACCGTGCCTCCACTTCGTCTTCTTCCTCGCGACAGCGCCGCCCCACAGATCCAATCTCCGGCGAACTCCTCCCCGGGAAACTTCGCCCGCCGCCGTTCCAAAGCCGCATTCGACCCAAGTTGCACGCGGTTGATCGGGAATCTACGTCCGCCGCCGATTCGTGGTCATCCGGAGCTGCGCGTGTCAAGTCCGATGACCTCGACCTCGCCGGCGCAACGGGGAACCGCCACGCCATTAACGGTAAGCTCGCCGGACCCGTAGAAGAAGACATAGCTTAGCTTAGTTTAGTTCCGGCTACTCAGATCATTTTGCCATATGCATGCAGCTGGAAGCATGTCCACTAATTCACCTAAGTGTACTGGTAGTTCTCCAAATAGTCCAGAACCAAGGTCACCAGAACCAATATTTCCGGAACCTTTAGCTTTCGTACCACCACATATTTTCGACACCAGGTTGGCTCAACCTTTCTCCGCATCTTCCAGCAACGCACTAGGCCAGATCCCAACCGTCCAAGAGATTCAAGAAGAACTCGAGGGCCAAGCGAGAAGTGCAAGAGGCGGAACAGAAAAAAGGATCCAAGGCCCGGAACTGGGAAGGCGAAAAAGGACAATGGTGGCCATGTGAGGTCAAGGACTTGGATCTTAGGGAGCTCCAGGAGGAGGGCATGATCTCTCCTCACTGGAGTTTCATGAAGGACTCCGTCACCCCCAAGCCGGATCCGGACGAGAGCATCCTCACGAAGGCTTGGGTAGAACGCGGTCTATCGCTCCCTTGCTCGGAATTCTTCCTTTCCGTCCTCACCACCTACGGCCTCCAGCCACATAATATCTGTCCCAACTCCTACCTCATCCTTTCCAATTTCGTGACCCTTTGCGAAGGGCACCTCGGAATTCGCCCAGGCATCTGTCTGTGGCAATTCTTTTTCCGAGTGAAGAAAGAAACGAAGGATAAGGTGATGGTAAACTGTGGAAGCATGACTTTCATGCTCCGCCCCGGAAGGATGTATCCGCCTCATTCCTCTCACGAATCCATCCGGTACTGGAACACCGGATGGTTCTATGTGAAGAACATCGAAGTTCCGAACGTCCACCAAGGGCTCCCCAAGTTCGTCAACGAGCCTCCGGAAGAACTAGACAGCTGGAGTCTTATCCCCGCGCTTGTGCAATATCCGGAGATGAACAAGGCAGCGCGGAGGATCTCCAAGTTAGTCCACGATGGGCTAACCGGAACGGATTTGACTCTCAGCTGGTTCTCTCGCCAGATCCAGCCCCTGAAGTACAACACACGACTAATCTGCGAGTACACCGGGGTGGATGATCAGCTCCGAGTCACTCGCGACTCATTGCCAGCAGATTCTCTAAAAAGGAGGATCAAGACCCTTGTGAAGGTTACCCGGGGCCAGCTGGTCCCGGAGATTGTAATGGATATCAAGATGAACAACCAATGTCCTCCGGTACGTGCTTGCATCTCAACATGTTTAACTTCTCAAAATTGGAAGTGCTTCTAACTTTATCATTTTTACCTCTCCAGCTCGATACTTTGGCGGAGGAGGATTTCAGGACTATACTCCGAGAACCCTTGAGCCACGAATTGGCGGAGGAGGATCTAGAGGACGACGACGAACAGGAGGAGCAAGCTCCCAAGAAAGCTGCTCCCCGACCCGCCAAGCGTCCCCGCACCAAGGTTTCCGGCTCCGAAGCCGGTGCCAGCGGCGAGGCCTCCGCCAAGAAGGCCAAGACAGTGAAGCCGCCTCCGCTCGACTCGAAGAAGGCGGAACGCGAGCGCCTCAAACTGCTTGCAAATGCAGGGAAAGGATCGCGCCCCCTTATTCCCGGAGCCACGTAAGTGTCCGAGATCATCTCATGTTAATCGTGTAAACTTGTTACTTATGTTTTTCCCTTGCTTGTCACAGGAATCAAAAGGCCCCTGCTTCGCGGGTTAACACCCAGAAGCAGATTACAAAGTATATGAAGGCATCACCAGCTGTTCCCCCAGTCACACCAACACCCCCCAGCACCTCACACCCCGTTCCTCAATCGCCTCCGCATGAAGCCCCGCCCTCCCCTACTCCAGCTGCCCAAACTCCACCGGAAATAATTCCTGTAAGCAGCGAGAGAGGAGGCGGAAGCTCATCTGTTGCGAGACGAGCTGCTCCGGAAGGTCCCCAGGACAAGGCCCCGGAAGAAAAAGAAGTTAACTCCCGAGATTTGGCTGAAGCTCCAGCTAATGATGCCGTAACCTTCCCGGAGAACTTTGGGGATCCGACCAATCTGTGGTCTACTCCAAAGGCCTACCCGCACAAATTCTTCCATAAGCTAACAAAAGCGGAGAAGTGGGAACTGGAGCAGGACCTCCTAAACTCCATGATGTCCAATGCTTGGGGGAAGGCGGATGTTGAATCTTCCGAGATTCAACTCCACAAGAAGGAAATGAGTGACTTCTTAGACCAGCTCCTCGTCAAGCGCAAGGTAACCCGATATTCCCAGTAGCCCCCAAGTATCTAGGCGGAAACTAGCAATAGTTAGCGCTTTGATACTTAGAGTAAGATCAACTGAAAATATATTTTAAAGTGCCGTGGTAGCCCCCAAGCGTCATGGCGGAAACATTTCCGGCGATGATGCTTCGAAAGAACGTACTCACAGGAAATGAATGCCTCCGGAAACTAATCCGAACTTTGACTTTTTCAGGAGCAGCAGGCGTTGCACTATGAGCTTAACAAGAACATCTCCCTGCAGCGCCGCGTCACTTTGAGCCAAGCGGAGGATATCCAGGCTGGCAAAAAAATTGCGGAACTGGAAAAACAACTGGCAGAAGCTCAAGGTAAACCTCCGACCTAGTCTATTGTTAATCCAAATTCCGACTTTTGAACTTATCTTGATTTATTTTTGAACAGGTGCATCATATTCCCTGGCCACCACATCCTCCGAGCTCGAGAGCCTGCGCTCCGCCTATAAGGATTTGGAAACCAAATTTGCGGAGGCAGACAAGAAGAGGGAGCAAGCGGAGAAGCAGTTGGCAGAGAAGAAATCCGAACTTCTTAAAAAAGAGGCGGACTTTGAACTGAAGTGTCAGGCTGACAGCAACACACTTCAAAAGCTTCAGAATGAAGTCCATGGGCTCCGGAAGTACATGACTACCGCGGAGAAAGGCTGGGACCTTCTCAACTCCGATGTCATGGGTAAGAATCCGGAAACCAAAGAATCAAACAAAACCACCAAATTTAACTGATTTTTGACTCCGACATTTTTTGTGCAGAGCCCCTTGGGTATGATGAAGAACTCCGCAACCAGGTCCCCCGTGACGATCTTATCCGGCTTGCCGGAGACGATTTTAAGGATCTGATCTCCGTGTGCCGGAAGATCTGCCACAACCTGAACATCAAAGATAGCCGAACCTGCGGCATCAATGATCTGATCAAGAGGATGGATGTGCTACTGGAGCTGGTTGTGGATCTTCAAGATTCTTCTGCCAGGGGTGCCACCCAGATGTCACTGGCCATGTGTTTGGCGCGGTCTCCGGGTCTGGATATTGATCTTGCCACCACCGGGGTTCCTCCGAACACCGATGTGGATGCTTTGCTAGATGCATGCAGTGGCTATGATACCCGGATCTCTTATCGCATTCACCACGATGAATTCTATGACAAGGTTGTCCTTCCAGCTGATGAAATCCTCGAGGCGGAATATGCCAAAGAGCGAGAAGCGGAGGCGCGACCTGTCGGATCCGGTGACGAGGGCCAAATTACATGGACCAGCTCTAAGGACAAGTCCAAAGACGGCGCCACTTCTCCGACAGAGGGAGCTGATATTGATGAAGATGAAGATGCTGTTTTGTCTCCAGCTAAAGAAGCGGAGAACAAAGCAGCCCAAACTGAAGATGGAGCCGGTTCTTCTCCGACTAAGGAGAAGTAGAAACTTGATCCTGCAGAAAAACAATTCATCATTTTGGCCCCATCGAGGGTTTGTAATATATAACTTAAATTCTTAAGTAGCTAGGAACGAAACAAATGCATGGGCGGAAAAAACTTATCCTGCTATCCGCTATATATATTTGCATGTTTCGTTTATTGGAAAGCAAGTGCTAGTTTCTAAGTTTTCCGGCTTGCTCATTTGACCTTCCACGAGCCGGAAGACCTTTAGCCGGAAATGCTCGCCTGCGGCGACGAAGCCCAATGGCGATCCGTCAATAACCGCGAAAACAAGCCCCCAGCCAAGGTGCCGGAAGTCGCTACCAGGAATCCATGAGTTCGCAATAGAGAACTTGTCTATCAGAAAACTTAAGCTTACGTCCTAGAGGACGATTTTGGAAATCATAACTTTCATACACGCCTAGGCGGAAAGATCCAGCTCTGCGGTTTTTAGTCGGAAAACATACACGATCCAAAAATGAAAAATTAAAGGAGGTAAAAGACTCAAAGAGTGAACCACATGCTTTATTTCATTGATCATGTATCATAGATATTACAAAGTATGTAATGCGAAAATTGCTAAGTATGGAAAGGACGTAGCTGTGCTATATTCCAGGGATGATCTGTTTCATCGTAAATGTCATCCGGATCCTCCCGTTTGGGTTTCCGGTACCAATTGGTAGGTCTATCTTTTAGCTCCCGGAAATCAACGAGATAGTAAGATCCGTTGTGAAGCACTTTGCTGACGACGAAAGGTCCTTCCCATGGAGATTGCAACTTATGGTATTTTACCTGCCGAAGGTGGAGGACCAAGTCACCTGCCATAAACGAGCGGTTCCGAACTCGACGACTATGATAGCGTCGGAGCTTCTGCTGGTAAATGGTGGAACGTTGATCAGCTAAGTTCTGAGTTTCTTCGATCAGGTCCACAGATAGCTGTCGAGCCTCGTCAGCAGTTTCTTCATTGTAGGCGGAAACTCGCGGTGAATCGTGGATGATGTCGGAGGGGAGAACAGCTTCGGATCCGTATACCAGGAAAAACGGAGTAAATCCAGTTGACATGTTAGGGGTAGTTTGTAAACTCCACCGAACAGAATCTAACTCATCATCCCAAGCTCCGGCTGCTCGTCGCAGCGGTTCTTCAAGGCGAGGTTTAATTCCGGCTAGTATAAGGCCATTGGCTCGTTCGACCTGACCATTGGATTGTGGATGAGCCACAGATGCAAGGTCAAGCCGGATCCCTACGTCATTGCAATAATCCTTGAGTTCTCCCTGCGCAAAGTTCGTGCCATTATCTGTGATTATGTTGTGTGGGATGCCGAATCTCGTCACGAGGCTGCAAACAAATTTTAGTGCCATAGCACCATCGGCTTTTCTCACTGGCTTTGTCTCGATCCATTTACTGAACTTGTCAATAGCGACCAAGAGGTACTCAAAACCGCCAGGAGATGATTTCTTCAATTGATAGGGATGGTCTTCAGCTCCTGAGCCGGAGCAATTGGTTGAGTAGCGTAGTACTGACAACCTCGGTAGGTTTTCACCAGCTTATCAGCGTCTTCTTTAGCTGTGAGCCTGTAAAATCCTAACTGGAAAGCTTTTGCAATGAGGGACCTGGGAGCGGCGTGATGCCCGCAATCCCCTGCATGGATCTCTCTGAGGATTTCAATGCCATCTTGATTTGAGACGCATTTTAGAAATACTCCGTTTGCACTTCGTTTGTAGAGTTGTCCATCAACTATTGTGTAGGATCTTGCTCGGCTGATGATCTGTCGTGCGAGGACCTCATCCTCTGGCAACTTTCGATCAATGAGGTAATCCAAGAACGGCTGTGTCCAGGCCGGAATGATAGCCATCACTTCTTTAGCCGGAGATACTGCCAGATCTGGATTTTCCGGGTTAGCGCCCTTCACCGAGGGTATCCGTAGGTGCTCCAGGAAGATTCCAGGCAAAATGGGTTTCCTGCCGGATCCGAGCTTGGACAGCATATCTGCCGCTGTGTTATCGTCTCTCCTGACGTACTTGACTTCATATCTGAGGAAGCTCTTGGCGATCTCGTCAACTTCGTCTCTATAAGCCGCCATGACGGAATTTCTGGCGTTCCAGGTTCCGACTACTTGTTGTGCCACCAGGTCAGAATCTCCGCAGCATATGATGTGCTTGATCCCAATTTCCTTGGCGATGCGCAGACCGTGTAGTAGAGCCTCATATTCCGCCATATTGTTTATAGCTTCAAAGTGAATCTGCAGAACATACTGCAGTTCTTCTCCGGTAGGTGACTTCAGGGTAAATCCAGCCCCCGAGCCTTGATGTTGCTTGGATCCGTCAAAGTGCATGATCCAAGGTTCAGGTTCCGGCACAGGTGTGCCCTCCGGCGCTTCAGTCCAATCGACGAAAAAATCCACCAAAATCTGAGATGTATTGAAGTTCTAGCTTCGTAGTTGATGTCGAAGGCGGAAAGTTCTATTCCCCACTTCGCTACGCGCCCTGTTGCGTCGGAATTGATGATGATCGTCGACAATGGAGCTTTGCTCACAAATGTCATGGGATGCTCTTGGAAGTAATGTCTCAGCTTCCGGCTACCTAGGAATACTCCATAGGCCAGCTTCTGAAAGTGAGGGTATCTTTGCTTGGATTCCGTTAGGACCTCGCTGATATAATAGACTGGTCTCTGGACTCCGTACTCGTATCCTTCTTCCTTTCGCTCCACCACGATGACGAGAATAATGACCTTATTGGAAGCTGCCAGATAGAGGAGCATAGGCTCTGACTCTTCCGGAGATGCCAATATAGGTGGGGAAGGGAGAATTTCCTTCAACCCCTGAAGTGATGCGTCGTCCCAGACAAATTTGTCTGATTTCTTCAGCAGTTTGTACAAAGGTAGTGCCTTCTCGCCAAGACGGCTAACAAATCTACTGATTGCAGCAACGCAACCAGTTAATTGTTGCACATCTTTGAGATAAGTTGGCCTCTTAATGTTCAGGATAGCCTTGATTTTTTCCGGGTTTACTTCGATGCCTCTGTGAGACACAATGAAGCCAAGGAGTTTTCCGGCTGGCACGCCAAATCCGCACTTCAGCAGATTCAACATCATCTTGTACCGTCGGAGATTATCGAAGGTTTCCTTGAGGTCGCTGATCAAGTCGGATCCTTTCCGGGTCATGACCGCGATGTCGTCGACGTATGCGTGCACATTCCGGCCAATTTGGTCCTTCAGGCACCGCTGCATCGTACGCTGATAGGTGGCACCTGCATTTTTCAAACCAAAGGGCATGGTGACATAGCAGTAAGTGCCAAAGGGTGTTATGAATGAGGTCGCCTTTTGGTCGGACTTCTTCATCCGGATCTGATGATACCCGGAATATGCGTCAAGAAAACACAGAAGTTCCGCCCCCGCCGTCGAATCAATGACTTGGTCAATGCGCGGCAAAGGGAATGGATCCTTCGGATAGTGCTTATTTAAGCCGGAGTAATCGATGAACATTCTTAGTATTTCAGAATTCTTTTTGAGTACAAGGACGGGGTTTGCGACCCAATCAGTATGGATAACTTCTACTACAAAACCTGCCTCTAGTAACTTGGCTAATTCCATCCCTATGACGCGGCGCTTCTTATCTCCAAAGCATCGCATAGCTTGCTTCACCGGTTTGGCACCCGGATTTATGTTGAGGTAGTGCTCGGCGAGTTCCCTTGGTACTCCGGACATGTTAGATGGTTGCCATGCGAAGATATCCATGTTAGCTTGAAGGAACTCGATGAGCGCGCTTTCCTATTTGGGGTCTAGGCCAGCTCCGACAGACACCTGCTTGGAATCGTCGCCTTCCTTGAGGTCAACTTTCTTGGTGTCTATCGCGGCCTTGAACGAGTTCTTCTGTTCGGAGATCTGCTTCTTGGTGGTCTGCATCTCTATCGGATCCACCGCGGCCCTGTAGCCTTGCAGCTTCTCTCCAGATATCACGGATTCTGCAAAGGCGGCTTCGCCCTCCTCGCAGTCTCGAGCTTTCTTGTAATCTCCGGATACGGTGATCCAACTGTTGGGACCCGGAATCTTGAGCTTATTGTAGATGTAGCATGCCCTTGCGTGGAACTTGTGGTAGGTGGGCCTACCGAAGATGACGTGGTAGGATCTCTTAAAGGGCACAACCTCAAACGTGATCATCTCTTCACGGAAATTATTAATATCGCCAAAGGCCACGGGAAGTTTGATGCTGCCCAGGGAGTTTGCCTTTTTACCCGGAACCACACCATGAAACTCAGTGGTGTTGTGCTTAAGATGTTCCTTGGTAAGGTTCATCCTCTCCAGAGTTTCCAGGTACATGATGTTCAAGCTAGCTCCGCCGTCCATAAGGCACTTGGAGAAGTCATACCCGTCGATGCGGGGACTTACAACCAGGGCGTAGCATTATTTGGGGATGACGGCCGGGTGATCCGACCTGTCAAAAGTGCAGGGTTTTTTCGACCACTTGACGTACTGCGGCACAGCCGGAACTGTGGCGTTCAAGAGCCGGAGGGCCGATTTCTTGGCCCGGACCGTTGGGGTTCCAAGGAAGGTGTGGTAGGCTCCGACACTCTTTTTTCCGAAGGGGTTGGATTTATTAGCTGCGGTACCCTCTTTGGGATCCGGCGAAGCATCATCCTCGTCCATGGCCTCGGAACTGTCCTCGTCCTTGTCTTTGTTCTTACCCTTGCCTCCTTTGCCGCGAGGGCGGTGCTTCCGGGCTCGCTTGTATCCTACTTTTGGATCAGATTTGAGATCATTGACCCACTTGCAGTTGCGATTGGTGTGGGAGGATTTGCCAGTAACCGGATCAACATGGGCTAAACATGGCATATCCCTGTATTCTTCGTACGTCTGGGGAGCGCGGGTTCCGGCAATGGTGACTTCGTCCGCGCGTTGCTGGCCCCGGCCGGCTCCGCCACCGCGACCATGGCCTCTTCCACCTCCTTGACCTCCACGTTGGAACGTCATGGCGACCATGTCGGATCCACCGCCCTTCTGGTCTTCGGAGGGGTTCTTCCGCTTGTTGTTGTTGCTGCTGCTGCCATTGTCATGGTTTTTCTTTTGTTGGTGCAGGGGTATGGCTGTGGCTGCGAGATCTCCGCCTGCGTCATCATCGGTGGCGGTGTGATCACTGGCGATGGTGATCATGTCATCCAAAGTCAGTTTGTTTGCATTGACCAAGCAGGTAAGCTTATGTCGCAGCAGTCCTCCCCTCTGCAATCCACCAATAAAGGCGTGCATAGCTGTGCGGTTATCCATGTTCTCGCACTCGTTTCTGGTTGCTAACCACCGGGTGAGGAAGTTCCTTGATGTTTCACCCTTCTTCTGGATACATGCCTGCAGATCGCTTGTCGTGGCAGGTCTCTTGTAGGTGCCCCTGAAGTGCTTCTCGAAAGCAGTCTTCAGGTCAAACCAGCAAAAGATGGAGTTCTTCTCGAGGTCGCTGAGCCAAGTGCGAGCTGGGCCAACAAGGTACAACTGGAGCATGCGGCAGGCTATGTTGGGGGTTCCTCCGGCGAAGATCACTGCATTGTAGTAATCCTCGATCCAGGTATCTGGCCTTTCAGTGCCATCATAATGTTTCAGATTTCTGGGTAGCTTGAGGTTCAGGCTCTTTGGCTTAGGTTCCTCTCGGATCATCCTGCCGAAGCACTTTGGGCCAATGTAGTCAGTTTTGTATTCATTGAGACGTTCCCGTGCGTCACGTGAGCCATTGCGAGGGGATTTTGAGCGGGAGCGGGAACTCCGGCCTCCGCCTCCTCCTCCTCCACTGGGTGGTGGTGATGGAGATCTGCGAGGGGGCCTATAGGATTTCTTGCTTCCTCCTTCGGATTCCCGGCGCTCCTCCCGCGGCTGACTCCAGCTCCGGTGGCTACCTTCTCCTTGGTGACGGTCACCTCCGTCGTTCCGGCTTCTGCGGGGCTCGGGCTCGTGTTCTTCATTCCAGCTCCGACGAGGCTCCGGCGTGCGCTCTGTGTTCCTGTTCCTCTGCGGTGCCATGTTGTCGCGGATGTTAATTCCACCAGGCCCATGGGGTCTGGTGTTTCCGGCAGGACTACGGCGGCGAGGAGGTGGAGGAGGACGCGGGATCCGGGGCGGAGGTGACGGGTTCCGGTACTTGTCCCTGCCAGTGTACATCGGATCCTTTCCCTTCCTTGGGTCCGTCGGAGGTGTCTTCGATGGAACCGGGATCAGATTTGGATGTTTTCTGGTTCTCCTTCTGCGCTCCGTAGATCCGGTGTGCAATTCATCGTCACGATGTTGTCTTCCGGAGGCGTCCTTCTGCGCGGTGGATACACAATGTTCCGGGTTGGATTCCAACCTGCGCGAAGTGTCTGCCTTGCTCCGTTGCTTCATTGCTGAGGCAACGAGTGTACGGACGTAGTTGATGTCGATTTCCTCATCTTTTTTGGCTAAAAGCTCCGAAGCCTTCTTCATATTATCCTTTGGAGTTGTGAGCGGCTATTGATCAGTGGGGGTTGCAAAGTTGATCTTGCGAGGGCCAATAGCTTCTCGCCGGATCCTATCTGCTTCCTTGTGGGCATCGCCCATCATGGATTCCCACTGTTCTCGGAGTTGTTTGGCCTTCTACAGTGATTCAATAGCTTCGCGCTCTCTTTTGAGGAAATTATTCATAATGCTTTCAGCCTCCTTCCTTTCCTCCAGCATCGCCATTGCGGTGTTTGAAAATCTCTTGGCGGTGGCCAGCATTTCCTGCCTTTTGGCTTCTAGAGCCTCGGGATCTGCGGCATCATCTGGAGTTATTGGTTTGTTGAGGATTGCCGAATGCGCAATGGCGTCAATGCCTGCTTGCACAACTAGCTCTTCTGGGGACAAGTACTCTCCGCGTCCTTCTCTGGAGTCCTGCGCAGCACGGTAACGAGACCGTGAAGGCGGAGTTTCCGAGTTAGATGGGCCCGGAAGCTTGGGGTCAGTCGGAGTGGTTTCATCAGTCTGATCCAGCCCTGTTATGGTCGCAAGGACCTCTTTAGGCGGAGCGGACTCTATCTCAGCTTTTTCCCCTGCTTCGAGCTCCTTCATCAGGCGATTGTACTCTTCTGTGTCCATTGAGGAGCCATCGTCAGAAGTTGGACTTAAGTTGCCAAGGATTGATTCTTCTTTGTCTCCGGCATCCTCTTGCTGATCCGGGGCGTCGCTGTCTCCGACAGTCTCTTGCTGATCCGGAGCGTCGCTGTCTCCGGAAGCCTCAACCTGCATGGGTCCGGCTCCTTCCTGGGGAAGGGCGGTTCCAGCGGTATGTGCGAGGAAGTGCACGAAGTGACACCTCTGCTTCTCTAACACCTGGGAGACCCAAGCGGATCTGCATTGGTCTTCCACCGTAATTCCCTGCTCAGGGGCGGATTGGTTGGGCTTTTAAATTTCCAGATCTAAGGCGGAATCTTCCTTGGGAAACTCTTGCGTCTCAGATCGGATCTTTGCGAGTGCGTCCTACTCAGCGGCGGTCGCGTCAGCGTGACTTACCAGAGCGTTTCCGTCGGAATCGACGGTCTCGCTGATGAAGATGTGGATGCCGCCGATTGGGATGATGGAGAGCTTGATGGGGTCGACTCTAGCCGGAATCCAGCACTCATCCTGAGGGATGATCGAAAAGTTTCCGGCGTAAAGGACACACCCCACCGCGATGGATTCGTCGTAGCTTCCCATGGCGGAACCCTCCCGGTTCCGGCCTCCAGACGCCGCTGGCCCCACGGTGGGCGCCAATTGTCGTTGTCTATTCAACGGTACCTCGGAGGAGGGATCCTCACGAAGGGGAGAAGAAGTAGGGTCCATTGGGCGGAGAGTCCTCGGGACGGTGGTACGCGATTTACCCAGCTTCGGAACACCTGTTCGGAGACAGGGCCTACTGCTGCTTGTCTGGAATAATCTGGGCGCTTTCGCGTTGTTACAATGAGTTGTGGTTGTGCCTCTAGGGCTCCCAGGATCCGGCTTATATAGGCACCCGGATCTAGGGTTTACACAGAGAGTCCTAGCTGGAATACAAGATGCCTAACTACGGAATATTACATTGCCGTGCACGTCAAGGATCCACCTTTTCTTATGTGCCGTATTGGATCCGGATACTTCATGGGCCTTCTCAGATCCGACTAACTTCGCATGGTGGTTAAGATCCAGCTCCTGTTATCTGGGCTGGACTTCATCCATCTTGATCTACAGCAACTGGGCCGCCCGATGGGCCGTAAGCCACCATCACCGTCTATGGGCCACCCGGGCTTGCCGGATCTAGGCCATGCTGTTGATATACCCATAAAGTATACCCACAACAACCATTATTGCTAATGCTATGGAAAAGTCTAAGCTTGGGGAAGCTAGTTTTTATGAAAATGATCTTTTTACTTCCCCCGCTTTAGAGGAGAAAATTTGCTATGATGATTATAATAATGAATATGATATTTTCAGTCCACCTACTATTGAGGAGAAAATTAATTATGATTACAATATGTCTCCTATATCTGATGATTATGGTGATGAGAATAATAATGATAGTTATTTTGTTGAATTTGCTCCCACTACAATTAATAAGAATGACTATGCTTATGTGGAGAGTAATAACTATAGTGATGCAAAAGGAAGCTTGCCTAGACTGTGGCATAGACTTTGGCATGCCATGTTGGATGTTATTCTTGTCATATGCTTAGTATTTATTGTTGTAGCATGACTTGTCTCAAATGGCTGAGAGTGCATAATGTGTCATTGAAAGAATCATGTGTTGTTTCTATCATAAAAGCATAATATTGTGGTATTCTTCTTTGATGCTTTATTGGGTTGACTTGGTGCATGCTTATACCATGTTATGACTATAACCAGTCAACTAAAGCCTCTATGATCATTTAGTTTTTGACTTGTAATATCACTTTATGCTTTGATAGATAATGTTTTGTCGCTATGCATGATTATGGCCATTATTGCTCTCTTAGTTGGCCGCTCCCAGTCTTTTGCTAGCATTCGCCTGTGCTGAGTATGAACTCTACTCGTGCATCCAACCACTATGAAACAAAGTTTGTCAATTGTGTCCACCATATCTACCTACTAGCATTATTGCTATTCCAAGTAATTCATCATGTTTTTATTTATCTTTCAAATTAAATTTTGGCATGAGAAAATTAGTTAGTAAATCTCTCACGAACTTGATGGCACATTTACTTTCTTGCACTTAATAAAATTGATCATTGTGCCTATCTTATGAAGTTTATATGTTTGCAAATTGCAAGTTGGGAGTTAGTATAACCATGCTTTCATGAGGAACACTTTCGACATTGCACTTATATTTAGTTGATGTCATGTTCTTTTGTTTATGGATGCCTAGCGGTGCGAAATAAAATGGAAACTTGTAAGTCCATGGAGTTTGTATATGAGTTAGGGAAACGCCTGGGTCGCTAATCTAGGCCATGCATCATTCATGGTGGAAATTTACAGCTAAACCATAGTGAGCATTCTATGAAGCATTTGCAATAAAAAGCTATACCCATAGTAAATAAAAAATTGCTGAGATGCTTATTGTCTGTTTATCTTGTCATTTTGGCATGGGATTGCTCTTACAAGAGTACCTCCTTATCATCGGGCAAGAGGTACCCCGTTGGCGGTTCTCGGTGATACATGTATACTTACAATGACAAGAACTTATTTGGGACCTAAGTTGAGTAGCATGAGGTTTAGGTACTAGCATTCAAGGGGCATGAGATTTTCAACTTTTGATTTGCAAGCATATAGCTCATATTTGACTCACATTAACTTTAACCATTCAAGATGCTTATGATAGGGGCAATGAGAGCTCAAAACTAATAAGTACCATACTTTTTGGAAGGTTTATAAAACTTGTTTATCTTGCTTACTCTGCAAAGAGTCTCTCTTTTACTATTATGTTGAGTCTTCATCTTCTACTTTATGCACCAATTAAGAGAGCATAGCTGTCATTCTTAGTGCAATGTGCATAGTCCCAAAATTATTATTGATTGATTCATGATTGTGCTATTGCTTGTTCTTAAATTACTTGTATCTAGTCACTCTTTAAACTTTGAAGGTGTCCTAGCATTTATGTTTTGCTGTTCCATAAAGGACATGTTGAGTACCACTTTGTTATATTCACTCTATGCTCATAAACAAACAGTTGCTTTCGATGCACTATTATTCATGATCCTTTGTTTGAGTTACTTTTCATGTTAGAACATAGTTGCTAAGTTCTATTGAATTGTATCTATCATGCCTATATTTAGAGTACTTTGATTCCAGCTCACAATGCTTTACAATGCTTGATCAAGATTGTGTTGGCTGCATGTCACCTCAAAAATTATTTTGTTATCACTTACCTACTCGAGGACGAGCAGGAGTTAAGCTTGGGGATGCTTGATACGTCTCAAACGTATCTATAATTTTTGATGCTCCATGCTTGTTTCACACCAATTCATATATGTTTTACTTACACTTCGATGCACTTTTATATGATTTCTGGCACTAACCTATTAACAAGATGCCATAGTGCCAATTCCCTGTTTTCTGCTGTTTTTGTATTTCAGAAAAGTTGTACAGGAAATATTCTCGGAATTGGACGAAACAAAAGCCAAAGTCAATATTTTACCGTAACGAAGACTGAGCCCAGAGGGGAGTCGGAGAGGGGCAGCAGGGCGGCCACACATACCCTAGGCGCGACCTAGCCCTGGCCCGCGCCTAGGGGTGGTGTGGGCCCTCCTGGCCTCCACCGACATCGCCCCTCCGCCTATTTATTCACGATCTCGGGAAACCCTGGATACCCGAGCCTCCATCCACGAAAAGTTCCGTCGCGGCCGCCATGGCAGAACCCATCTCGGGGGGTTCTGAAGCTCTTCCCGGCACGCTGCCGGAGGGGAAAATCATCGTCGGAGGCATCTATATCGCCATGCCCGCCTCCGAAGTGATGCATGAGTAGTTCATCCCTGGACTATGGATTCATAGCAGTAGCTAGATGGTTGTCTTCTCCAATTTGTGCTTCATGTATAGACCTTGTGAGCTACCCTACATGATCAAGATCATCCTTATGTAATCCTACATGTTGTGTTTGCTGGGATCCGATGAATATTGTATACTATGTTGACGTCGATTATATATTCATGGCATATGTTATTTGTGATCTTGCATGCTCTCCGTGCTAGTAGATACTCTGGCCAAGTAGATGCTTGTGACTCCAAGAGGGGGTATTTATGCTCGATAGTAGGTTCATGCCTCTAGTTTTCTGGAAGAGTGACAATAACTTCTAAGATTGTAGATGTGCCGTTGCTACTAGGGAGAAAACAACAATGTTTTATCCAAGGGTAATTCTATTGTTTACTTTACACACATTGCTTAATACGATAATCTGTTGCTTGCAACTTAATACTGAAAGGGGTTCGGACGATAACCGGAAGGTGGGTTATTAGTCATAGACACAGTTTGATGGTCTATGTATTATGTTGTAATGCCCAATCAAATCTCATAGTAATCATCTTGTCATGTATGGTCGATATTCTGTCAATTGCCCAACTGTAATTTGTTTACCCAACATGCTATTTATTTTTATGAAGAGACACCTCTAGTGAACTGTGGACCCCGGTCCTTTCCTTTACACTGATAAGTTCAACCACTGCAATCCTGCTCTTTTACTTACTGCAAAGCTTTGTTCTATTTAATTACTGCAAATATCTCTTTCCACTCGATACGTCTAAACCTTTGTGTTCAGCAAACCGGTAAGATTGACAACCTCACTGTAAGTTGGGGCAAAGTACCTTGGTTGTGTTGTGTGCAGGTTCCACGTTGTTGCTGACACCAGTAGTGCGCCCTGCCACTAGTTAGCTAGCAACACCTTCAGAAGTCACGCATTTCTCCTACTAGTCGATTAAACCTTGGTTTCGTACTGAGGGAAAACTTGCTGCTGTGCTCATCACACCTTCCTCTTGGGGTTTCCCAACCACTTCCACAACAACGCTCAGCAAGATTGTCTGGCGCTATCACCTGAGCACCATCAGGCACCCAAGTATGGGAGTTGTCGGAGGAAGGAGGGCGTCGAGGACCTCCATGAGAGGAGTATCACGTGGCGGTGGAGGTTGGCCGGAGCAGGGATCCTAGCGGCTAGAACCTGTCAAGGAGGAGTGAAGGGGCGGTTACAAAGCCTTCGCCCTTCCCAAGCTTGCCACCATCCTCCTAGGGCTCTAGCGCTCCCCCGAATCCGGCAGAGACGCCGACCCTCCCTCAAGTCCGCATAGACCCGGCCCTCCTGTACGCGCCCCCATCCCCTCCCGTGAGGTCGTCCGCGTCCTCCTAGCACGCCGACACACCTTAATTGCCCTACCCGCCTGAGCTCACGGTCCTTCCCCATTCTGCCCCGCCCCTCACCAAAAGGTCAGCTCGTCGGCCATGGCTCCAAATCCAATTTGCCACCATTGGTCGTTATTAGCGACAATTAGGAAGATACATCTGACATTTGGGTCCCACTTCGACCTTAGCACTCAACAATTTTGACTATGGTTTGTGTACTGATAGCTGGATCCCGACCCAGATCATTAGTTTCTGGTGCGCCAAACAACTCTCGGGCTTGATTTATACCGGGATTAGAGATTAGGAGTTTATGGTTCATTTCGGTGAGAATCTACAATTTCAGGGTGTAAAACAGACATTTTTTCCCTTTCGCATCACGGAAATTTCCACAAAGAGGACATGGTATGGTTGCCCGTGAATGAACCCCATAGGTTCCGGTGTCCCGAACGTTCCGGTATGCAGCTCCTCTCTTGTTACGGATCCACAAATCACAAATCTACCTTGGGTCTCCCAGTCATCAGCTCATCATCTGTCGCTGGCTCACTGGTAGGGGTTCCTGAACTGCTTGAGGAGGTCGGGGATGTCGTAGGCGAGCATGTCGTCCACGCCTTGCACCATCTTGGGCCGCAGCCGCTCGAACCGGTCGAAGTTGTAGGCGCTCAGCATCTCCCGGTACTCATCCACGCTTGGGAAGTCGCCGGCGGGGAGGTGCATCTCCTTCTGAACCTTGGTGAACTGCTCGTCCAGGGTCTCCAGCAGCTTCTGCTGCGCCTTGGCCTTCCCCATCAGCGCCGGCATCTCCTTCTTCAGATGGCTGATGATGTGGGCGTGCACCTTCGCCGACCGAGCACGCTTCACAAACTCGTTGATCTGCCAACAAAAATCGTTGCCAACATTTCTCGGGTTTAACTCGGTCAGTTGACTTCTGAACGTTAGCGAACCTTTAATCTCGGTTCATACTGATCAGCCTGCTTACCCGGCGGTCGCAGGCCTTCTTGGGGATGTCGTTCAGGTCGGACATCAGGTCCTCCTGTTCTCGCTCAAACAGCTCCGTGCCCAGCGGCCCGGCCGCCGTCTCCCGGATCGGCTTGTCGTTGAACGATCTGCACAAGAAGATAGTTTAGTGTAATCATCATTGACGGTGCTGCATTGTTTAAATGCGGAGTACTAGTATTATCTCAGATCGATCAGTGGGTTGACGCTGTACCCTATGTACACACGCATGACCTCTGGCGTGTTCAGAACTTTGCCCAGCGACCATAGCAGTGCGCCGTAGACTCTCATCAGCTGCAAATATATCCAACAAAATAAAACCGAAGTTGTCAATTTGCTCACAATCTACGTGGATAGATACCATATCGTCTGCCACTTGTCGTGCGGAAAGCTTCATAAATAAAATATGTATAAATCTGATCTCACCTGATATAGCAGTTGCTTAGAAATATCATAATTAGATATTCAGTTATCTGGCACTTAGATATGGAACCTTCAAGGAGTATAAATATGTACATTATTGCTTATTTGCTTTCACTTTTAGTTATCTGTTGCTTTCAATAACCTCATATATTTTATTTGCTGCCACTTGGGATATGAAAACTTCAAATATGCGTACACCGGTGTTTTCACGAATAAAACTGGAATATGCTCAGATATCGAAGGCTAGAGGAAGGCATGCAATAGGCAGGCACATTCACCTGCTGCGCATCAACTTGGTCTGCCTTGTTGAGGACTATCCGTATCTTGTCGTCGTGTCCACGTAGTGACATGATCACACGCTTGAACTCGTCGCTGATGTCGAGCTTATGGGGGTCAAATAGGAGAAGGATAAGGTCGCACTTGGCCGCGAACCATGATGTAACTCCAGTGAAATCATAGCTGCGCTGCGTCCTCTGCTTCTCCCCTGATAGAACTCCAGGAGTGTCCACGAAGCTAATATGATCCAGTAACTTGGCAAAGAAAATTAGACTGACTGTTAGTTCCTTTCTCTAAAAATACAAAATACTTGTGAGAGAACTACTCGGTGCAACAGAGGGTATACTGGATGAGGCATCTGAGAACACTCAAACTTCGATAAAAATGCCGTTCCGAACGATGACAGGCCACTGTATGGCATGTCAGCCTGCACAGCAATTGTGTTCCCAGGAATGCATCTTTCATCTGGACCAGACTACAAAATTAGAAAAGTGTATTATCAAAACAGAAGTGGAAGATATATATACAGGACTAAAAACATGCAAACTAGCATTAACCAAAGTTTTTTTGACAGAAGCATTAACCAAAGTTAGGCAGGGAATGACATTGACATATTCATAGAGAACTTACAGTAATAACAACAAATCTATCAGTTGTAGGCTCTGGGCCAATATGGGCACCTAAAGAGAACACCAAAGATACTATTAAAACGGTAGACAATAAATGACGAGATGCAGAGGAAAATGTACAACTGATTCTCAAATCCTAATTACTAAAAGAAGGAAAACGAAGGAACAACAACCCATCTTTGCTTACCTGGATAACTTGTCTTTAGTAAATGCTTTATGAACGTGGTTTTTCCGGTGGAGTATTGACCCAATAGCATGACCATTGGCTTCGCATCAAAATCACTGCTAGTCTATAAAAAAGATAACTTCAAAAACATGACATACGATTAATGAAAAGACAGCTCCTCCAGGTTGCTCCAAAAAAGAAAGTGCAAATAAACGCGTTAAACCAAATGTAACTAGTGAGAAACTCAGCACAAGGGTGAAGAACTACTATATGCTAAGAGACTCACCAACAAAGGTGAAACAAAGTCATTATATTGATAGGTCTTTTCTAGAGGCCTCAACTTCTCAATGTATGATTTCTTTAGTCCATCGATGATCGAGGTAACTGATTTCAAAGCGATCTGCAAAAATGGAAATTGTTTATTAGAATGCAATTCTTAGAGGAATAATATGTTCTGAAACCCTCCGCAGTTCTACACACAACTTATTGATGTACCTTCTTTCCCGACTTCGAGTTAAACCAGTTAGCTGACATAGGTGATTCAACCGGATGGTACGCTGCATGATCAACAAGAATAACAATCTGAATTAGCCTGTGGATGAAATGGGAAAAGAATTGCTCGGCTTGCACTTAGGTAGTAATGAAACAACTCATACCAACAATATCGGAGCCGCTCTTATTTCCATTACTCTTTTTCTTCTAGGATATCAAAGAGAAAATAAGTTGGGTGAACAATTAAAACAGTACTATACACTGTTGCAGCAGTATTTTCTGATGCAATTGAAGTAAAGATTAATGTACACATACTAGTTTTTTATCCAGACCTTCCATTGTCGGAGGCTGCAAACTACCCAAATCTGAAGTAGCAAGAAACAGTTAATTAGAATTGGTTTGTTCTGACACATGGATGAAAATTGACGGGTAATGCGTATCAACTCTACCTGCATGTGAAAGGGTGTCTTGACTGATCTCTTGCCCTGCCTGTGCCAGAGAAACCAGCTGCACATTCCCACCCATTTAAAGTTTTAACGTATGATCAGTTGCAAGAACATATCCACATGTGCAGAGGCAGAAATGAAACAGAACAGTGTCAACCTGCATAGCGGTCATAAACTCCGAGAATCCAAGGTAACCCTGACGTTTGGAATCAGCAATTGCCCAAACCTGAAGAACCAAACAACAAACAAGTATTGGTAACAGAGGTATAGTTTTTTTTTTCTTTCTTTCTGAGAATGTAACAGAGGTATAGAGTCTCCGCGAAGATGAAAATTCAGTATACGCGTCGTCAGAAAAAAAAACAGAGCAAGATCTGAACTTGAATGTGCGTATCAGAGATGTCGTAAAAATGTCATGTCCGTGCAGCAACCAATCATCGTAGATCAGATCACATGATACAGCAACGCGGATGATTCGACCGACGGCTGCAATTGTGCATCACAAGGTTGCCGGGATTCACCTGCTTGAGGTCATCCCTGGAGAGGTTGGACATGGCGAAGAACTTGAGCGCGTCTCTCCCCGTCAGCCGCCCGTCGCCGTCTTCCCGCAGCCACACCAGAAACAATCACACTCAGCCAGCGACACACGAAATCGAATGCAATGGGGGCGTGGACGGATGCTGTAGCGAACCGTCGTCGGCGAGGTAGAACCAGCGGAGGTAGAGGCTGCGCTGCTCCTTGGGGCCCCATCTCGTGGGCGACGAGTCCGCCGACGACGCCATCCCGGCCTCGTTTCTCTCCGGCGCGCGGGATGGGGAGAGAGGCCCGACGAGACCTGGAGCCGAGGAATGCCGCGCCCGCGCGCGCACTGGGTGGCGCGGGTTAACGGCCGTGATCGCGCGCCGCGGGAAATGCGGCGGCGTTGCCCGGCGTCTTGACTCGGCCTTGGGCTCCTCGATCGAATGATCGGATCGGCCACGCGTAGGGACGAGCCCCGTCCCGTGTTTTCAGCCGTGACAGCCCAGCCATAGCAGGCCGAGGCCCGACATGGTTTCAGATTTCGATTTCAGAAATTTATTTGACACAAACACAGGTTACTTTCGTGTGTTTTATATGTTTTTTATCTACCCTTTTTTATTCTCAAAAAACACCGATGATTATTTTTTGCTAAAAACACTGATGTTCTTTGTTCAGCTAATACACAAAGCTGGTATTTTGTATCAAAAGAGGGCCCCACAAAAGAAGACCATGATTCCATTCCAAGAACAAAGACTTGATAGCAGTACAGCTGAAAAAATATAATAGCAGTACACCAGTCTCATGCAACTATTTTGTTATGAAGGAAAGTTTTAAAACGATATACACCACTCTCACCCCTTTGTATGTGGGCGAGACGAGACCAAAGCCAAAGGTACCACTACATACATAAGGGCATGATAACATTTACTTGACACAAACACAAGTTACTTTCGTGTGTTGATGTTCTTTTATCTACCCTTCCTTATTCTAAAAAAAACACTGATATTTATTTTTATGCAAAAAATCAATGATGTTCTTTATTCACTTAATCCATAAAGCTGTTTTTTTTTGTATTAAGAAGGGGCCCCAAAAGAAGACCCTGATTCCATTTCAAGAACAAAGACTTGATGGTGGTACAGCTGAAAAACGTAATACAGTAGTAGTACACCAGTCTCATGCAACTATTTTGTTATGAAGGAAATTTTAAGAACTATCCCCCCCCCCCTATACACCAGTCTCACCCCTTTGTGTGTGGGCGAGACGAGACCAAGCCAAAGGTACCACTACATACATAAGGCATGATAACATTTACAACATACATATCATTTTGGCTCATATGTCCCATACATTCCTTGTACCTTGATCTCGTCTCACCCACATACAAAGGGGTGATTTTGGTAGCCTCAGATTATAACCCGTCCAGAACGAGATTTGAAGCATATTCTCTACGTTTGATAGCGTGTGAACGATTTTCTGGCCAGAGAGACGCAAAGCCATGGTTACATATGAACCTGCCTTTAACCTCACCTCTTCCCCTACCATAACCACCGCCACACTGCTATCCATGAAGCCGGGTACTGAAGGAGATATGCCCTAGAGGCAATAATAAAGTGGTTATTATTTATATCTCTATGTTTATGATAAATGTTTATATGTCATGCTATAATTGTATTAACCGAAACATTAGTACATGTGTGATATGTAGACAACAAGAAGTCCCTAGTATGCCTCTTAAACTAGCTTGTTGATTAATGGATGATTAGTTTCATAATCATGAACATTAGATGTTATTAATAACAAGGTTATATCATTATATGAATGATGTAATGGACACACCCAATTAAGCGTAGCATAAGATCTCGTCATTAAGTTATTTGCTATAAGCTTTTGATACATAGTTACCTAGTCCTTATGACCATGAGATCATGTAAATCACTTATACCGGAAAGGTACTTTGATTACATCAAACACCACTGCGTAAATGGGTGGCTATAAAGGTGGGATTAAGTATCCGGAAAGTATGAGTTGAGGCATATGGATCAACAGTGGGATTTGTCCATCCCGATGACGGATAGATATACTCTGGGCCCTCTCGGTGGAATGTCGTCTAATATCTTGCAAGCATATGAATGAGTTCATAAGAGACCACATACCACGGTACGAGTAAAGAGTACTTGTCAGGAGACGAGGTTGAACAAGGTATGGGGTGATACCGAAGATCAAACCTCGGACAAGTAAAATATCGCGTGACAAAAGGAATTGGTATCGTATGTGAATGGTTCATTCGATCACTAAGTCATCGTTGAATATGTGGGAGCCATTATGGATCTCCAGATCCCGCTATTGGTTATTGGTCGGAGTGAGTACTCAACCATGTCCACATAGTTCACGAACCGTAGGGTGACACACTTAAAGTTGGATGTTGAAATGGTAGTACTTGAATATGGAATGGAGTTGGAATATTTGTTCGGAGTCCCGGATGAGATCCCGGACATCACGAGGAGTTCTGGAATGGTCCGTAGAATAAAATTCATATATAGGATGTCATTTTATGTGAATAAAATGTCGCGGAAGGTTCTATGGAAGGTTCTAGAAGGTTCTAGAAAAGTCCGGAAGAAACCACCAAGGAAGGTGGAGTCCACATGGGACTCCACCTCCATGGCCGGCCAACCCTAGTGGGGGAGGAGTCCCAAGTGGACTCCCCCTTAGGGGGCCGGCCACCCCCCCATATGGGAGGTGGAACTCCCACCTTGGTGGGAGTCCTAGCTAGGCTAGGTTTCCCCCTCCC
Source organism: Lolium perenne (assembly GCF_019359855.2). NCBI lineage: Eukaryota > Viridiplantae > Streptophyta > Magnoliopsida > Poales > Poaceae > Lolium > Lolium perenne. The sequence goes on from NC_067245.2 coordinate 330,764,280, forward strand.
TATGGAAGGTTTTTGGTTCGGGTCTTATTCGAAGACTTGGAGACCAACTCTTGGGGATCCACCTATATAATGAGGGGCATAGGGGAGGGGGCCGGCCACACCAAAGCCACAACCTGGCCGCCCCCCTTGAGTGGCCGGCCACCCCCTCCCAAACCCTAGCCGCCCCCCTCTCCTCCATAGCTCCCGCGTGCTTTAGCGAAGCTCCGCCGGAGTTCTCCACCGCCACCGACACCACGCCGTCGTCTTTGTTGGATTCAAGAGGAGCTACTACTTCCGCTGCCCGCCGGAACGGAGGTGGACGTCGTCTTCATCAACAACCGAACGTGTGACCGAGTACGGAGGTGCTGCCCGTTCGTGGCGCCGGAACCGATCGTGATCAAGATCTTCTACGCGCTTTTGCAAGCGGCAAGTGAACGTCTACCGCAGCAACAAGAGCCTCATCTTGTAGGCTTTGGAATCTCTTCAAGGGTGAGACTCGATACCCCCTCGTTGCTACCGTCTTCTAGATTGCATCTTGGCTTGGATTGCGTGTTCGTGGTAGGAAAATTTTTGTTTTCTACACTACAAGAAAAGTTCTGATAGACAACGTCTCAAAATCGTCCGCTAAGGGGTATTTTTCGTCGCCTATGGGCCTAACCCGACGATATGGGTTCTGTTGTGGAAACTGCGTCAGGCAAAGTCCTACGACGATTTTTTCGGTCCGTCGCGCTTGGGCGCCCTTCCGCCACGGAAAATCGGACCGTTGCCCAAGTGTTTCCGGGAGCCCGTTGATCGCCGACGTCATGCAACCGACACGTGGCGAGACGCCGTTAATCGCGATTAACGGCGTTAACGCTGAAACCCCGTGGTAGATGGTAGGCCCACACGAGACCTGCCACGTCTTAAGCGGGCCGGCCCATTAAGTTTGCGGCCGGGCCACGACTTAGTTTGACCCAGGTCAACTATATAGCTGGGCTGGTCCATTAGTTACGTGGGCCGGGCCTAACCTCTAAGGTTGACTGGTCAAAACTTTAATGGGCCGGCCCACTAAGCATGTGGGCCGGGCCGAATGCACTCGTTTGACCGGTCAACAGGCAAAAGGGCCGGCCCACAAGACATGTGGGACCCACTTTCTTGGTATCGGGCCGGCCCATTTACAAAGTGGGGTCCATATTAAAGCAACTTGGCCGGCCCAAGAAGTTAGTGGGCCGGCCCAATTAGCATGTGGGTCCCACTTTCCTGCTATCGGGCCGGCCCATTTAGTACGTGGGGTCCACATTAGATCAAATGGGCTGGCCCAACAAGCCAGTGGGCCGGGCCAAAAGCACCGGTGGGTCCCACTTTCCAGTTAAAGGGCTGGCCCATTTAGTACGTGGGGTCCACCATATAGCAAGTGGGCCGGCCCAACAAGATAGTGGGCCGGGCCAAAAACACAGGTGGGTCCCACTTTCCAGTTAAAGGGCTGGCCCATTTAGTATGTGGGGTCCACCATATAGCAAGTGGGCCGGCCCAACAAGATGGTGGGCCGGGCCAAAAACACAGGTGGGTCCCACTTTCCTGCTAAAGGGCCGGCCCATTTAGTATGTGGGGTCCACCATATAGCAAGTGGGCCGGCCCAACAAGATGGTGGGCCGGGCCAAAAAACACAGGTAGGTCCCACTTTCGTCTTAAAGGGCCGGCCCATTTAGTATGTGGGGTCCACCATATAGCAAGTGGGCCGGCCCAACACGCTAGTGGGCCGGGCCAAAAACAATAGTGGGTCCCACTTTCCTGTAAAAGGGCCGGCCCATTTAGTACGTGGGGTCCACCATAGCGCAAGGGCCGGGCCAAAAACAGAGGTGGGGCCCACTTTCGTCTTAAAGGGCCGGCCTATTTAGTATGTGGGGTCCACCACAAAAGCAATTGGGCTGGCCCAACTTGTTAGTGGGCCGGCCCAGTAGTGGGTGGGGTCCACCTTAAAGCAAGTGGGCCGGCCCAATTAGGGTGTGGGGTCCACAGTAAAACAAATGGGCTGGCCAATAAGTAAGTGGGCCAGCCCGTTTAGTTGCTGTTTATATGCCGGCGTAATAGGCGCTTTAGGATTTTGCGAGCCGGCACATATGTGATTTCGCTTAATTGGGCCGTTTAAGGGATGGGAATTCGTGATTTAGATACTGAGAATATTTACGCAGCATTGATTTCTGTCGGATAGCCTCACTTACCACAAGCACCAAAGAAAAAATGCGCGAAAGAACTATAAAAACTAACTAAATATTACATCAGCTGCAAGGCTTTGAAAAAATATTACAGAACCCAGAGAAATTGAATGGTAATTAAACCTAGCAATACAATGAAGCGATCCGGCAATCTTTTAAGTTGTCCATGCAGCACCTATATCTGAAACAAAGACATTACAAGTTAAGACAGCAACAATGGAAACGCAAAGACACTGCAATATTGTTTGCCAAAGAATTTGGAACTCATCATTTCGTCGTTATAACAAGATCATTGTAATGCACACAATAAGCAAACAAAGAGTGCATGCCGCATACCAACAAACCAATATAACGAGCATGTTAGAATGAAACAAAGAAGCTTACTACATGTCGAGTCCCATGCAAACCAACATGTTCGGGAGTACAAAATTGGCATGAACAACATAGTAGCGAGGCTATAAATTTTGTAACAACGATCGAGCAAGATGAAGTTATGATGGCTACATCTACAGAGCAGGAATGTAAACCAAAAATAGAAGTTACGATGGCAAAAGCTAAAGAGGAGGGAATGTGAACCAACATGTGCCAAGTGCAATTACTTCATTTTGGCCGTGAACTAAATAATACTCCTGAACTTATAGTGAAGGGGATGCAAATCAAGATGTTTCGGGATATAAACTTGTAATGAGCAACACATAGAGGATAGTTAATCTTTGGAGCTTAGGATGGACCAGATACGAATATAGTGGGATCACCTGTGAACTTGTATAAGAGGGAATGCAAACCAATATGTTCAGCTTTCCATATGTGAGCATCATGCCAAGTCAGAGAAACAAGTCAATAATGCAGCTTTTGAAGAACAAGATGGCACGCAAAATTATTATCTAGTAGTATGACAAGTTTATTTGTACTACGAGGCTAGATAGCAGAGTGATAGCATGCCAAACTAAGTCCTTACTTTGTTAGCTTACAATGAACTAGATACAAAACAATGGCATCACCCGTAGTACGGGGAATGCAAGCCAACATGTTCATGGAGTAAAAAATTGGCACAAACAACATAGTAGCAGGCCATAATATTTGTAACAACGTTGAGTAAGATAAAGTTATGATGGCTAGATCTACGAAGCGAGGGAATGTAAACCAAATATAGAAGTTACGATGCCAAAAGCTATAGAAGCGAGGAATGCGAACCAACATGTGCAATTACTTGAAATTGGCCGTGAACTAAATAATAGCAGGATGTTACTATAATTCCTATAATTTTTGTAACAACGATCGAGCAAGATAGAAGTTATGATGGCTACATCTACAGAGCAGGGAATGCAAACCAAAATGTTCAATCGCTTAAAGTTAGCAATGAAGTAGAAAATAGCAACGTGTTACGGTCATAGCTAGGAATGAACTAAAAGAGCTTCGGACAAACAAGCATACGAACCCGAACATGGCGCTAAAACAAGGGACTTACATTAGGAGAAGCACTCGTGGGAGTCACACAGATCTTCTGGGGTTGATAGATCCGGTGATGAAGTACGCTACATGTGCTACTTGGGGTTGGAGAGACGGCCATTACACTTCATGATTACTCATCTCATCCGCAAAAACGTAACGGCGCGTCGTTAGCACAAACAGGTTCCCCCAAGATTAAACAAGAACTTGCGGGCAAGCAATAGAAAAGCGACAGTAGAAGAGTTTAGATCATGCACGGCGGGTGAAGCAGATCCGGTTCATGCACGGCGGTGTCGGTGAGCTAGATCCGATGCGGTGGACGACGGATCCGGCGAAGCGGCTCCGGTGGGGTGGACGATACCGCAGCTGAAGCGGCTGCGGTAGACTGCTGGATGAGCATATGGTTTCGAGGTTCGGCGGGGATGATCCGGTCCGGTTGATGACGGCGTCGATGAAGCGGCTCCGGCGGGCAGCCGGATGACGAGGATCGCGAGGGCTCGGGTAGGCCGGGAAAAGTCCGGCGGGGATGTTCCGGTGCGGTGGTCGTGGAGGTGGTAGAGAGAGGGACTTGGGAAGTTCCGGTGGGTGGGTCTCGAGATGAGAGAGTGAGGGAAATGAATTTTTTGGGAGGGTATCCGGGGCTAGGGAGGTGGTGATCCAAAAAATGACGGCGGACCCCCCACAAACCGACTTTGCTGTCATCTCCACAGGGGTAGAATCGGAATTTGGAAGCGTGTGAAATTTTTGTATTTTGTGGGCGGGAAGTTTTGCCGCTATGAGATTTTGAATTTCGCTAAGGTCCAAGTATAATGATAAAAAATTGTGAGACCGTACTAGTACCTCTGTTCAAGGCCGACTGTAAAATCAAATCATCATCAAGTTGAACATCGGTTACTACCATGATCATCATCGGACACGAGATCTGGTGACATGCACCTGAAATTGGTGCATCCGTTGCAAAGTATAATGCTAAAATTTTGAGTGACCGTACTAGTACTTATGTTCAAGCCCGAGTGCAACATCAAATCATCATCACGTTGAAAATTTGTTACCATGATCATGATCTATCTCTAAATTTGGCGCATCCGCTAAATCGGCAAAGTATAATGATAAAGAAATCGTGAGACAGTAGTAGTACTTCTGTTCAAGGTCGAGTGCAACATCAAATCATCATCACGTTTAAAATATGTTACCATGAGCATGATCTACCTCTGAAAATGGGTGCATCCGCTAAAACTTGCAAAGTATAATGATAAAAAAATTGTGAGACCGTACTAGGACTTATGTTCAAGGTCGAGTGCAACATCAAATCATCATTACATTGAAAAGTGTGTTACCATGATCATGATCTATCTCTGAATTTGGCGCATCCGCTAAATCTCGCAAATATAATGATAAAAAAATTGTGAGAATGTACTAGTACTTATGTTCAAGGCCGAGTGCAGGATCAAATCATCATCACGTTGAAATTCGTTACAACGATCATGACATATCTCTAAAATTGGCGCATCCGCTAAATCTCGCAAAGTATAATGATAAAAAAATTGTGAGACTGTACTAGTACTTGTGTTCAAGGCCGAGTGCAGGATCAAATCATCATCACGGTGAAATTTGTTACAACGATCATGACATATCTCTGAAATTGGCGCATCCGCTAAATCTTGCATGTGGCGCATGTCAGTGCGGAGCAACAGGCCGGTGCTATCAAGGTTGAGGCGTCAGTAGCGTCATCGGGCTCTCCTCTTTTGATAGATCTTCTACATGGCGTGGCGCACCGCCCATCGAGAAGCGATCACATGTGATACCGAGGTGGAGACGTCGCCGGCCTCCTCGAGGCGCGGCCGCCCTTCTACGAGCCAGCGTCGACTCAAGGTATGAATCCATGCGTTGTCGCGCCCCTTCTTCCGATGAAGTGGGGTGCCTTAGATTTATTGTTCTTCTCTTACGATTATTTCGAGCCGAACATGTGTGCTCTTTCTCTGAATATATTGCTTGAAAAGCTAACCAAGTTAATTAAATTCACTTCGTTCTTAATCTTGCGTGCTAATTTTGTTATTTTTCTTTGACAGTGGTGCGCGCAAGGAGATTTATTTGTGGGTGTGCTGAAATGTTAGGCCTAAGTCGAAATCCTCAGCTAAACGAGGCATCAGCTTAACACATAAAAAAGGTGTTCAATCTCGCCCACAATGTCCTTTTCTTTCCTCTTCCTTTATTGGAACTTGTTTTGCAGACAAGGAAAGTGGCACGTGTAATGTGAGTAAAACCCTCTTAGCCAAAATCAGCTACAAGCAAGATTTTCTCGTATTGTAGATGCCCCAATTGACTCTAATCCCCAATGTAGTCTTTTTTTTTATGTCAGTATAGACTTCTTTACATGGCATGCATTTGCCTAATGAGCAGCATTGTATTGCCATTCTAGCCAACCTGATCGATATGTCAAGCTTCATGCACGAGATGCCATGTTTAATTTACTCCCTCACTCCGATCCATATTTCTTGGTGTAAAATGAATGTGAATCGAAGGGAGTACTTTTCTTAGATAGTACTATACCATTTCAAAAAAAATACTAGTACTTCGTACTACTACATCACAAATGCATCAAAAGAGTACTACCATCACAAGACCACCACGGTTGTACTAGTAGAGTTTAATACTGAACTTCCAAAGGGAATAAGATTACACATATGAACTTTAAACAGGACCAGGAGCATGAGGGCCAGCAGCAGGGCGTTGACCGGGAACAAGCCGAGGCAAAGACGTAATTACGGAGGAAGAGGCCATATGCTGCGTGCTTGGCCTTGGTTGCGGGCGGTGCTTCCCGATGTACTTAGGCCTACACCCGTCGCATGTCGGATCGAGCTGCGGATGTCCTTACGGGAGGATTTTGCCACGTAATGGGCAAAATAGCTCCCGCGCATGCGGAAACGAATTTCACCACCCTTCACCGCTTCGAACGTAGCGGCTCTTCTGGTCCCTGCGCTCCTTGTTGTCGTCCATGTCATCAGAATATTCCTGTGAATTATAAAGTACATAATAATCAGGTGCTTAATGAAAGATCGAATAAATACTGCACTATCATAAGCAAACCTTAGAAACCCTAAAATTAAATGTGTAGAACAAGTAAATGGCAGAAGAAATCATACTAAATCACGAGAAAACCCTATGAACAGCAATGACCATAAGCCACAACAATTGCAAGTCCACTAAGTATGAACAGATAAATTAATTATATGACAAATCAAGCCAACTACATGGCAGATTAGTCGAAATGAATCTAGAATCTGACCGTACGAACCGTAGAATCAAGTACGTCTACAAGAACAAGGTAGGGGATCAAATCAATCAAGAACCAGGTTCGTGCAAACCACGCGAACAGTAATATGACACAAAAAGGATCGGGACAGTTTCGGTAAAAGAGCAGTACCTCCTCGTCGTCACCCTCGACATCCTCCTGGAACTGAACGTTTGGGCCGAAATCGTCGAAGGGGTCGAGGTCCGCGTCCAGCACCGGGTCTAGGAAGACCTCGCCGTGGTGGCCTGCAACGCCTTGCGGATCTTCGGCGGGAGCAACGGCGTTGCTATCCACCTTCTCCTCGACGGCCAGGACGCCCGTTTCGACCGAGGTCGAAGAATCAGACAAGCAGAGGAGACGAGCGGCCTGGGTGCCCGGTGAAGCCTCACCCGCCGCGACGGCCACTACCGCAGAGGCATCCTCTGCGCGAGCGGCCGCCGATTGCTCCGCCTCGTACGCAAGACCTGTCTTCATGCTGCTGCGGTTGGAAACGAGGAAGTCGATGCCTCGGAGGTGTGGTGAGTTGATGGGAGGGGAGAGGACGAGCTCGCGAGAGACGATGAGGTCGATTATTTTATAGCCTCTGACTCTCTGTATCAGAGGGGCATTAGTTGTGGACGCGACAGACGATGAGGCCGATTAGTTGTGGACGCGTGAAGTCGTGCATGTACTCGATTCTCACGTATACCAATACTTCCAAACGTCATAAGTAATTCACAATCATTCAGAATAATATGAGACCTTAACATTTTATTGTTTGTGTCAGATATTGTCCATGAAAAATAACATCCTTCAAAAAATAAATCCCCTATGCCAATCCGGTCATGCCCGTCTACTCCAACTAGCTTCCTCGAGTAATTTGTCACCTTACATTCTTAAAATGAACCAAAATTTGGCACAGGGGTGCATCATCACATGGAAAATGATGTTACCATTCTCTCTTCCCATTTTTGTTTGAATTTTTCAAAATTGTCATGCCCTAACGGAAAAAATGTATGTTCCTTCTATGAAGCATGTATCAGAATGGCATTACCAAAACCTGGGGGTGGCGGGGCACATGGTGGTGTGATGATACATCACATTTGGACCACACAACACAATTTGGACCAACCAAAAAAATTCAACCACCCTACACAAACCCTGGTCAAAACTAGTTTGACCAATATTACAAAAGTTGTACATAATTCGAAACCGTCGAAATATACGAATCATTCGGGAGTCAATACGAAGACAAAGCAATTATGCCAAAAGACGAAGGCGAGAGGAGGAACAGGTCTTGCTATATTGCACAACAAAGCCAAATTCAACTTTTCATCGATTCCAAAATTCTGGCTGCAATTAGCACACCCTGGTCTCCCGATGTCGCAATAGTTGGCTCTTTGGGAGCGGAGACACTCGACTTCCTTCTTCAACTTATCGCACTCGTGCGAACTTTCAAGTACTTCGTCTCGAAATATTGCGCATGTTCAGCATGCAACTCCACTTCTGTTGAAAACTTTCACGATCCACAGTTGCAATCACACTGACCAGCCTTGTCAGTGACCACACTCATCGGTGGCTGGGCGCGTAGTTCCTCGACTTCCTTCCTCAACTTCTTACACTCCACGAGAACGTCTGAGTACCGTTTATCAAAAGAAGATTGCTCGGAACGGGCATTCTCCTCCGATATGGCACGATCTAAAATGCACCTGCCCACGAGGTGGCGGATTTTCTTATGAAGGATGGTGTTGTGGCCCTTGATCTGGTCCAGTTTCGCGGAGAATCGTGTTATCACATCCTGCATTGCAAATTCAACAAAGAATGAAGTATGCGAGTGCGAGATGAGGGGGAGAAATAAACAAATGGAGTGCCAACCTCTTCAATATGCCTGAGAGCTGCAAAGTCCTTGTCCATAGGAACCTCTTCAACTATGGAACCGCCATCCCTGGAAGAAAGACAGTTAAGTAGTTGGATCTGGCAGCCAGCAAGGAGGCGGCACGGCAATGGAAACATACACGGCCGAAGATGCACACACGCGCACTGGCTGCTCCTCTCCCGGAGACTGAGCATTCGTCTCTGATTCTGCATTCAGGATACCAAACCTATGCAAGAGTTTGAGGTTTCTGTTCTGAAGGGTGGTGTTGTGGCCCTTTAATCTCATAATCCCTTCCTGCATGGAAAAATTCACCAGTAACGAATCAGGGATCCTTTTTCATTCAAAGGATATGAAAATCATAAGATTAGGAAAAGCATAGGATTTTGTATACATTAGAGAGGGTGTATGCGCTATTTTATGGGCTATTTTGGAATGTACAAAATGAAGTCGTGTTTAATAAACCCAAATCTCATCCCTTCTTGCAGGTTATCCCTATGATTATTCACTAGATCCGTATGTTTCTTATCTCCACCCGAGGATCAGCAGGATATCATGGAGTGCAGGGTGCAACCGACTAGAGACGACCGCACGGGATTTTTACAGCCCGGGGGTGGCTGGCAGTTTCCTCATAGAATTACTTACTGATGTGTTTTTGCCTTTTTGGCACCCGCTGTTTTCTATGTTTCGTTGGTGGATCTTTGTGTCGACTCTAGCTGATCCGTGAGAAGTTGTCATAATTTGTGTATGAACTGAAGAAAGCAATAAAGCAGCCATATACATCATTTTGATGCAGAGGCTGTGATATGTCCCCCATTTCGAAAAAAGGAACAAACATAGGATATATTTCTATAAATCAAACAACTAATGTAGGGAAGAACCCATAGGATCTAAATGCTACACAATTCTTATAGAAGTCCTACGAATTAAAGAAGCCCTCATGCAGTACGGAGATGAAGAGGAAGGAAAAAAAAAAGCAATGGATATACTTCGTATATTATAGTGCATACATTATTAATGCTCTTGAGAGCTAACAAGTGCTCATCAAACAACGGGTCCTCGATAGCTAAGTACGAAGTGGATCCTGCGGTAGAAAGCACGAGCCTGGAACCGTCGGCCCTGGAAGATGATAGCCGGTTTAGTTGGCACCGCCTGCCAGCAAGGACTCAACGAAAATCCGGCATGGCGATGGAAACATACCCAGGAGCTTCGTACCCACCAGGTTGGCGAGAAACGAGCGATTTCTCAACTTGGGTAGGAATGGCGCTGAAACCAGCCGCCATGGAAGAAAGACGGTTAAATTGTTTGATCCGCTAGCCAGCCGAAGCGAGAGAAACTTCGGCATGGCGATGGAAACATACCGGGGAGCTACGTACCCACCATCTTGGCGAAACACGGTCGATTTCTCGGCATCGGTAGGAAGGGCGACACTTTAACGGGCGGCCCTGGAAGAAAGACGGTCAAATAGCTGGTTCTCCCGGGTAAAAAAAATAGTTGGATCTGTTTGCCTTGCTGTAATCTGCGTTCATGGGGGCAAAGAAAGCACATGGCGATAAAAACCTACCAGGACTCTTGCTGGATTACTCGCTCGACCCAACAAGCCCGAAGCGCATCGAGCTTGCGATGGAAGCGCAGACCGAGCTTGCGATGGAAGCGCAGACCGAGCTTGCGATGGAAGCGCAGACATGCTCACCCGCCGGCGCCGCTGGTACACATTCAAAGTCGGAGTTTGCAGGACTTTCAGCGGGATGGATTTCACCGCGGATTTAGTCTCAGACAACAACGCCTCCTTCCTCTTCTTTCACTTCTTCATGTTCTTCTTAGACAACTTGTTGAACGATGGATGAATCACTGGAGGAAGAAGGAAGGGACAAGCAGGTGGGGATAGAAGGGGTCGGTGTAGAGCTCTCCGGGGAGGGTTCCCCGGGGAGGAGGATGAAAACTGGAACGAACAGGACAGGGATGGGACTGGGCAATCTTGTCCGTCCATCCAAAATCAAAGGGCGGGAGCACATAAGACTTTGGGCCATTGACAGGCTGGTCCTGCCACAGGCGGACCCCAAGTTTCAGCGATTCAATGTCAGTGAAAAGAATCTTGTTCGGGGTCGGCCGCGGAAGCCAAATCTCTGTGTCCCAAAGTCTACTAGTAGTCTACTCCTATATAGGTATAGCTGCATAGCCATCATACCATTGCATTGATCGAGCTGTACGCCTTTACCACTCTGATTCAGGTCCAAAATATTAGTGTTCTCTTGTCAAATCAAAGGCCATGTCAGTTTGACGAAATGGACGTTCTTTAACTCACAAACTACTCCAAGGACATCATTTACGGACTACTCAGTTCGGCAAAAAGATTCTTGAAGCCATGTACATATTTTCTGGATCGATTTAGTAATTTGCTACAACTGTAATATTATTTCCAATTTTCAGCAATTTATTTGAATTTTAGGATTTTACTTATAAATTTCGCTAATTGACATGTGTAGGAAAGATAGAAAACAACTAGTGTATGCATGACCAATTAATCTGACTAAATAAATCTTATAGTGGCCACTTTGCATCACTCAAACTGAGAGTGCATGTTAGATTCATATGATAGAATAATGGAGAATCGCTATGACATATGCCTCCTTGAATCCTACGGGAAAGAAATCTACGGGAATTGGTAGAGCTAGGTGTGTGATGGTATCATAGGAAAGACAAAGGAAATTTCTATATAGATTGAGAGTGCATAGCATAGTTGTCACAGATGCATATGAATTTTTCCAAGAGGTCTAACCTCTTACTAGAAATCCCATAGGGTTGTACTAGTATAAGAAAACAATACATAGAAATTTTGGAGGATTCAATGCTTCAAATCAAACAAGCTATATAGGGCGAAAATCATATCCTTTGATTCGTACAATTTGTATAGGAGTTATGTAGGATTTGACTATAGGAGTTATGTAGGATTTGACTATAGGATTTGAATATTTGTACGGTTGTGTAATATTTTTACCCAGATCAATTCACATACCACCGGTTATGTATTTTTTTGGGCTATAAAAATAGGAGGTGTGGTATATTTGATGTGTGTAGAGATTGTAGGATAACGTTGCATAGAAAACAAAAAATTTCCTACCGCGAACACGCAATCCAAGCCAAGATGCAATCTAGAAGACGGTAGCAACGAGGGGGTATCGAGTCTCACCCTTGAAGAGATTCCAAAGCCTACAAGAGGAGGCTCTTGTTGCTGCGGTAGACGATCACTTGCCGCTTGCAAAAGCGCGTAGAAGATCTTGATCACGATCGGTTCCGGCGCCACGAACGGGCAGCACCTCCGCACTCGGTCACACGTTCGGTTGTTGATGAAGACGACGTCCACCTCCCCGTTCCAGCGGGCAGCGGAAGTAGTAGCTCCTCTTGAATCCGACAGCACGACGGCGTGGTGTTGGTGGTGGTGGAGAAGTTCGGCGGAGCTTCGCTAAAGCTACGCGGGAGTTATGGAGGAGAGGGGGCGGCTAGGGTTTGGGAGGGGGTGGCCGGCCACTCAAGGGGGGCGGCCAGCTTGTGGTCTTGGGGTGGCCGGCCCCCTCCCTTGGCCCCTCATTGTATAGGTGGATCCCAAGTGTTGGTGTCCAAGTCTTCGAATAAGACCCGAAACCAAAACCTTCCATAGGAGGGGGAAACCTAGCCCAACTAGGACTCCCACCCAAAGGTGGGATTCCCACCTCCCATGTGGGGGGTGGCCGGCCCCCTATGGTGGAGTCCACTTGGGACTCCACCCCATCTAGGGCTGGCCAGCCATGGAGGTGGAGTCCCTTGTGGACTCCACCTTCCTTGGTGGTTTCTTCCGGACTTTTCTAGAACCTTCTAGAACCTTCCGCGACATTTTATTTCACATAAAATGACATCCTATATATGAATCTTATTCTCCAGACCATTCCGGAACTCCTCGTGATGTCCGGGATCTCATCCGGGACTCCGAACAAATATTCGAACTCCATTCCATAATTCAAGTGCTACCATTTCAACATCCAACTTTAAGTGTGTCACCCTACGGTTCGAGAACTATGCGGACATGGTTGAGTACTCACTCCGACCAATAACCAATAGCGGGATCTGGAGATCCATAATGGCTCCCACATATTCAACGATGACTTTAGTGATCGAATGAACCATTCACATATATTACCAATTCCCTTTGTCTCGCGATATTTTACTTGTCCGAGGTTTGATCTTCGGTATCACTCTATACCTTGTTCAACCTCGTCTCCTGACAAGTACTCTTTACTCGTACCGTGGTATGTGGTCTCTTATGAACTCATTCATATGCTTGCAAGACATTAGACGACATTCCACCGAGAGGGCCTGAGTATATCTATCCGTCATCGGGATGGACAAATCCCACCGTTGATCCATATGCCTCAACTCATACTTTCCGGATACTTAATCCCACCTTTATAGCCACCCATTTACGTAGTGGTGTTTGGTGTAATCAAAGTACCTTTCCGGTATAAGTGATTTACATGATCTCATGGTCATAAGGACTAGGTAACTATGTATCGAAAGCTTATAGCAAATAACTTAATGACGAGATCTTATGCTACGCTTAATTGGGTGTGTCCATTACATCATTCACACAATGACATAACCTTGTTATTAATAACATCCAATGTTCATGATTATGAAACTAATCATCCATTAATCAACAAGCTAGTTTAAGAGGCATACTAGGGACTTCTTGTTTGTCTACATATCACACATGTACTAATGTTTCAGTTAATACAATTCTAGCATGATATATAAACATTTATCATAAACATAAAGATATAAATAATAACCACTTTATTATTGCCTCTAGGGCATATCTCCTTCAGTCTCCCACTTGCACTAGAGTCAATAATCTAGTTTACATTTGTAAAGATATAACACCTTGGCCTTCCGGTGCTTTACCATGTTTTGCTCACGGGAGAGGTTTTAGTCAACGGATCTGACATGCTCAGAACCGTATGTATTTTGTAATTCATTTGCGTCTCAACGCGTCACTCATTTCCAAATGAGTCGGCATTTAATATGTTTGGTCTTCTGGTGGAACCTTAATTCCGCGGTCTGAAATATGTCACTAACATTGTCACACACAATATAGCTTCAAAGTTCTGACTCTGTGAACTACACCAAGTTCTCAAAGAACCTCTTGACTTAACATCCTTTGTCATTGTCAAAACAATGACATACTGCCTTCTTTTGTAGAATCCGTCACAATATTTAGAACTCTTCTAAATCTAGCATAGACTACTTCTAGCTCATTGTGCTACCTTTTAAACAATACTTAGTCTAATTTGAAATTGAAATTATATTTTATATGTGACAAAACCAATATCGGTGTAACACCTTACAGCGATTTGTTTGTCATTTCTTCATACAAATATATATATATCCTTAGTTCTTCTAAAGTACTCAAGGATATTCTTACTGTTGTCCAATGATCATCATATGAATCATTCTGGTATATGCTCATAACACTTTATAGCACATGATATCTGATTGTGTACATATTATTCGTGATCTAAAATCACTCATGTGTTTTTACTCATCGAGTGTCGACACACTCAAGTCTTGTTAATCCTTCACATGACAAGAACATTTTCTTAATATTTCTATATTGAACTACTTCAATATCCATTCTATGTACTTTGACTTAAACTTATTATGTGTTTCAATCTATCTTCATAGATCTTGACACTAGATATGTTTCAGTCCATATCCTTTCATTGAAATTAATTTCTCAATGAAACCTTTTAATCAAGTATATAATTACATCATTTATAACCAACTATATGTCACCTACATAAAGTATTATAAATATGTCTTAGCGCTCCCACTTAATTTCTTGCAAATGCAAGCCTCTTCATCAGCTTCTGATGAAATCAAAAACTCTTTGACTATTTCATCTGGTGAAGATTCTAACTCCGTGATACTTACTTCATCCAATTGAAGTTCGTATACTTATCTAGTATTCCACGGACCAGCAAAACTCTTGGTTGGATCTTGTATACACCTTTAATACACACTTCTGATAAGTAATGTATTTTGCCATCCTACTAACATATCTCATAAAAGAAATATGTAGTGATTACTAGAATAATCCACATAGACTATAAGCATTGCTACGGAAGATCTAATCTTGTTGTAGTCAACTATTTGAACTTTGTCGTAAACAACTTTTCGACAGGTCAAGCTTCTTCAATGATATTTCATCCAAGTCCATCAATTTTATAGATCCATTTACTTTCAAAAAGTATTCATCTATCTTGGATTTCATGGCGTATAGCCATTTTAACGGAGTCAGGGCCCATCATAGCTTCTTTGTTTGTAGTTGGTTTATCATTGTTCATAATCAATCCTTTGTCCACAAATCATTTATTTGATCACAAAGTAAACCATACCTACAAGGTTCAATATGTACTTCGATTTCCATGGCTAAAACACTTTGTAGTCATGGGAGCCATGATCGTCGTGGTCGCTTCTGGAATCAATTTCCGATGCTGCGCTACACTGATCATTATGCTCAGGTTCATAAACCTTATCAAATTATATTGTCCTCCCACTCAAATACTTCACTAGAAACAATTTCTTGGAAATAAGAAACATTGACAAACACTTTTGTCTTTGTCTACATAGTGGGAAGAATTCCCAATCAATTCTCTCGGGATAACCAACAAAGACATTCATCCGATTTTGGTTGTAAACTTATTTACTTATGCTATGCATACCAAAATTTTAAGAAAAGACTATTAGGATTCATACCCATACCATAACTCGTATGGTGTCATTTCAACGGATCATGATGATGCTCTATTAAGTGTAAAAGCGGTAGTCACTAAAGCATAATCCACAAAAATATAATGGCGTCATAATATTTTATCTCATCATTAATCCAACAAGGTTTGGATACATCTCTCGGATACTTCATCATCACTATGATACTCCAAGAAACGTGAGTTGTAGAACAATTTCATAACTCTCTTAGATGTTCGCTAAAACTCGTAACTCAAATATTTCCACCATGATCCAATCATAGATATTTGACTTTTCTATTACGATGATTTCCACTTCATGCTGAAATTTATTTGAATCCATTCAAAATGTTTCAAACTTTTCCTTATTGAATATATCCACATATATACTCAATTCATTGTTTTGAAAGTTTTCATGAAGTAGAAGAATCTCCCGCACACAACTATGCTTGATGAACCACATACATCATCATGTATTTTTCACTAAGTTAGTTGCCCGTTCAACTTTTGGCCTATGAACGGTATTTTAATCACTCTCTTTAGAAAAGATTTGCAAGCGCCAAATGATTCAAAAATCAAATGACTCCAAAAATCCATTTGCATGGAGTTCCTTTATGCGTTCCTTTCTAACATGACCTAAATGGCGGTTCCACAAATAAGTGGAATTCAAATCATTTGCCTTATGGCATTTTAGCGTCGATGTTATGTATGTGTGTTTCACCATTAAGATTTATAATAACTTATCCATCGTACATGGAGTAATGTCATAATTTAAACAACTCATTGTTTTTATTTGACCAGAGCAAAATAACAATTTATTAAGCTCTTTATTATAAATTCTAAGGGCTAGATAGAATGCCAATGACGAACATAATAACACTTTATTTTTGTTCCCGACGTGCATTCCTATCATATTCCTTGTCGATCACTTAGGCCATTGTATTCTTGTATTGCGTTGTTTTGTATGACACTTCATACCAACCAATATAGTACTAATACCCAAGAATTTCATAGTGTGAGTTAACTAGGAATACAACCATAACATGTATATCATTTATATACACTTGAGCTAGACTTTCTAGTCTTCTCTTTTCTTTTTGCCAAAATATCTTTTGCATTTTCTCTTTTAGCTTTCCTCATTATTCAGAAAAACACTTCAACATCATTAACTTCTAGGTTTGTTGGTCAAATACCAATAACCTTGAGGTTCTTACTTTGAAGTTGATCATCATATGACAAGTGTTCCAGATTTCACTATTAGTAACTTTGTAATATGATGAACAATTTCACTCATAATTTTATCCATCATATCATGACGACTTTCCGAGACCATGTCTGTACATGCTAGGCTCGTAAAGTTTTAACCTTGGTATTTGCATGTGCAAATCTAGCTTGCACCCGTTTTATGCACACGTAGAATCTATCACACCCGATCATCACGTGATGCTTCGAAACGACGAGTCTTAGTAACGGTGCATATTTAAGGATGGTCACTTCATGGATATGCGAATATCGTTAGTGCCCCAATAGTTGGAGGATTGTGACGCCTTGCGTCTTCAACCTTCGTACATTCCCATAAAACTTATGAGTTTATGTAGTCTCACCAAACTTTATTCTATCATCTTGCAATAAGGTCTTAGATATCACATATATCTCATACCTTGATTATTTCTGAAAACTAAATTTTCAGCTCCTTATTTTTCAAACAGATTTGAACTTCAAGTTTCACGGAGACAAGATAACTTTAGGTACTAATTGAAACCATAGCTCTTTGAATCAACAATGTGAGGTTTACTAAAAGTTTGCAATAGGACTTAATCAATTCTTGATTCTTTAACAATACGGTACCAATCCGTAAAGTTTCTTGTCAGATTTTAACAGTATTTCTATCTCAATTACAAGACTAGCGCATGGTAGAAAACGGATGCCAATACTACAAAATTAATTCAAAATACTACTCAGACTATGTTTATGATAATTAGTTCATGTTTTAATCTAATTACTAATGAACTCCCACTTAATACAACATCCCTCATAGTTGTTAAGTGGTACACGATCCAAATTCACTACACCAAAAACCGATCATCACGTGAGATGATGTAGCTTCAATGGTGAACATCAACATGTTGATCATATCATCCATATGACTCGTGTTCAACCTTTCGGTTTCCGTTGTCCCGAGGCCATGTCTGTACATGCTAGGCTCGTCAAGCAAACCCAAGTATTCCGCGTGTGCAACATGGCTTACACCCGTTGTATGTGAATCGTTGAATCTATCACATCCGATCATCACGAGATGCTTCGAAACGACGAACTGTTACAACGGTGCATACGAGGGAAGAACACTTTATTATCTTGATATTAATGTGAGGGATCATCTTATAATGCTACCGTCGCGATCTAAGCAAAATAAGATGCATAAAAGGATTAACATCACATGCAGTTCATATGTGATATGATATGGCCCTTTTGTCTTTGCGCCTTCGATCTTCATCTCCAAAACACGGACATGATCTCCATCATCAACGAGTATGATCTCCATCATTGTCGGTGTAGCGTCAAGGTTCATGGCGCCGTCTTCATGGTTGTTCACCTCATGTAGCAACTATTATAACTACTTTGAAATACTACTCAACATGAAAATTAAAGACAACCATAAGGCTCCTGCCGGTTGCCATAATACAATAATGATCATCTCATACATATTCATCATCATATTATGGCCATATCACATCACCAAACCCTGCAAAAACAAGTTAGACGCCTCTAATTTGGTTTGCATATTTTACGTGGTTTAGGGTTTTCGAGAGAGATCTAATCTACCTACGAACATGAACCACAACGGTGATACTAATGTTGTCAATAGAAGAGTAAATTGAATCTTTACTATAGTAGGAGAGACAGACACCCGCAAAGCCTCTTATGCAATACAAGTTGCATGTCGAACGAGGAACAAGTCTCATGAACGCGGTCATGTAAAGTTAGTCCGAGCCGCTTCATCCCACTATGCCACAAAGATGCAAAGTACTCAAACTAAAGATAACAAGAGCATCAACGCCCACAAAACCATTGTGTTCTACTCGTGCAACCATCTATGCATAGACACGGCTCTGATACCACTGTAGGATAACGTTGCATAGAAAACAAAAATTTTCCTACCGCGAACACGCAATCCAAGCCAAGATGCAATCTAGAAGACGGTAGCAACGAGGGGGTATCGAGTCTCACCCTTGAAGAGATTCCAAAGCCTACAAGAGGAGGCTCTTGTTGCTGCGGTAGACGATCACTTGCCGCTTGCAAAAGCGCGTAGAAGATCTTGATCACGATCGGTTCCGGCGCCACGAACGGGCAGCACCTCCATACTCGGTCACACGTTCGGTTGTTGATGAAGACGACGTCCACCTCCCCGTTCCAGCGGGCAGCGGAAGTAGTAGCTCCTCTTGAATCCGACAGCACGACGGCGTGGTGTTGGTGGTGGTGGAGAAGTCCGGCGGAGCTTCGCTAAAGCTACGCGGGAGTTATGGAGGAGAGGGGGCGGCTAGGGTTTGGGAGGGGGTGGCCGGCCACTCAAGGGGGGCGGCCAGCTTGTGGTCTTGGGGTGGCCGGCCCCTCCCTTGGCCCCTCATTATATAGGTGGATCCCAAGTGTTGGTGTCCAAGTCTTCGAATAAGACCCGAAACCAAAACCTTCCATAGGAGGGGAAACCTAGCCCAACTAGGACTCCCACCCAAAGGTGGGATTCCCACCTCCCATGTGGGGGTGGCCGGCCCCCTATGGTGGAGTCCACTTGGGACTCCACCCCATCTAGGGCTGGCCGGCCATGGAGGTGGAGTCCCTTGTGGACTCCACCTTCCTTGGTGGTTTCTTCCGGACTTTTCTAGAACCTTCTAGAACCTTCCGCGACATTTTATTTCACATAAAATGACATCCTATATATGAATCTTATTCTCCGGACCATTCCGGAACTCCTCGTGATGTCCGGGATCTCATCCGGGACTCCGAACAAATATTCGAACTCCATTCCATAATTCAAGTGCTACCATTTCAACATCCAACTTTAAGTGTGTCACCCTACGGTTCGAGAACTATGCGGACATGGTTGAGTACTCACTCCGACCAATAACCAATAGCGGGATCTGGAGATCCATAATGGCTCCCACATATTCAACGATGACTTTAGTGATCGAATGAACCATTCACATATATTACCAATTCCCTTTGTCTCGCGATATTTTACTTGTCCGAGGTTTGATCTTCGGTATCACTCTATACCTTGTTCAACCTCGTCTCCTGACAAGTACTCTTTACTCGTACCGTGGTATGTGGTCTCTTATGAACTCATTCATATGCTTGCAAGACATTAGACGACATTCCACCGAGAGGGCCCAGAGTATATCTATCCGTCATCGGGATGGACAAATCCCACTATTGATCCATATGCCTCAACTCATACTTTCCGGATACTTAATCCCACCTTTATAGCCACCCATTTACGCAGTGGTGTTTGGTGTAATCAAAGTACCTTTCCGGTATAAGTGATTTACATGATCTCATGGTCATAAGGACTAGGTAACTATGTATCGAAAGCTTATAGCAAATAACTTAATGACGAGATCTTATGCTACGCTTAATTGGGTGTGTCCATTACATCATTCACACAATGACATAACCTTGTTATTAATAACATCCAATGTTCATGATTATGAAACTAATCATCCATTAATCAACAAGCTAGTTTAAGAGGCATACTAGGGACTTCTTGTTTGTCTACATATCACACATGTACTAATGTTTCGGTTAATACAATTCTAGCATGATATATAAACATTTATCATAAACATAAAGATATAAATAATAACCACTTTATTATTGCCTCTAGGGCATATCTCCTTCAGAGATAATCTCACCATCTTATAGCCACCCCTAACATTTCGAGCAAACAAAAAAAAAATCTATACCACTACCCACCTCTCGTCCTACACTCAATTCCTACACAACCAAACAACAAAAATTGGCTATCCCTAGCCAGGTGGTTGGGGATACTCTCACCCCATAAACCTATCTCCTAAACCAAACAACCCCTAATATGGAGGGAAGGAAAACCTAGTATCTGATACTGTACAAAAACACATAAAGCAATCTGGAACCGTCCACATAGAATCAACGGGCCAGAGCAGATGCCTTCTTTGGGAAGGGTCTTGCGCGGAAGCCAAGGAATCCTCTACGTCGACAATCTGGTGTAGCAGTAAAATACACCATCATAGGGGAACATTGATGGAGTCACTACAATGCGTCCGAATCCGGGTATAGTCTTGTCATATCAATGGCCATGTCAGTTTCTCCAGATATAATCTATCCGTTAGCTAGTACTACTACTCTAGAGGTTGATGCCACATGCAGAAGTTGTACAGTACTACGACTACTATCGAGTATCGACTAGTCCGATCACGTCCAGGTCCCAACTACTCAAAAATGGCCGTAAAGAAAATGCAGAAGTAGGATGGGGCCATGACAAAAGACATAGTACATCTATTTATGGACAGAGGTAGTATCATATCAGCATGCATTAGCATCTCATTTGCAACTAGTTGCACTCGCATCCTATTATCGGATATCACACTTCTGCACTTTTAAAAAATATGAAGAAAAACAAAACTGGGACACATATTATGTTGTGTATTGCTCCACAGGTCACAGATGTAAAAAAAAAATCTAGCTTGCACAAAAAAGACAAATGATATGTGAATAGTTAAGGAATATTATTCACTTTGGTCTTTTCTTTTTTCCACAGCTCACATATGGTCACTTTTTGAAACAAATGTTTAGATGTGCGCAAGATACAACATAACCCGTGACTATGATTTGAATTTACATTTTTTTACAAACTCGAAATGTGACATCCGACAATAAGATGAGGGATCAACTAGTTGCGAAATGTTTGCACTCCTGACCATGCATCTGAATCTATCTACTAGACTACTACAACAACATACAAAATGCACCAGTTTTGAACTAGACATGTAACAGCAGTACTAACCGTTGGTTTCCAAAATCTAACGCTTGTGATTAGAGGGATTCGCGTCAAGAGATACCACAACAGCATACACTTCTTTCTAGAACCATCATGTAGCCATTATGTAGAAGAAGAAAAAAGCAGGGTCACACCAATATCACACGTCCCACTCGATAGCAAGAAAGGTTCCAAGTTATTGTTCCCATTTCTCAACTGGTCATACCTTTTTCGATGGTGTAACCTACGTAGTATAAGTTATATATTAGTTGTATGGAAAGTTTGAGCAACATTTAGAACATAATTTTGTACTCCTAATTGGTCCAACATGCATGCTAAGATTGGGGTCTTCACCTTGAAACGGCGAGCGCCGAAAAGCGGGTCAAAATCGCCCAGATCCTCGAAGATATCTACAGCCGCAGCCGCTGTATGAGAGACGGAGTGGGAAACGAGTGGGGCGATGTATGAGAGACAGAGTGGGGGTGTAGTATGTACTATGCATTGTGGAGTATAGTAAGACGGCGAGACGGCGAGGTCAGAGTGATTAAGACTAGTCACGATGGGAAGTACGTAGTACGTAGTATCATACACTACTAGTTTGTGATACTACCTCCACAATGCATAGTATCATAATATGGTTCATACTTATGTCATATTTAAAGTTTTGTAGAATCTCAATGCAAATGTGTGTACATGATGTATTTGTCATGAAGTTTTCTAAGTTTTCTAGGTTTATGTGTTATAATACTACTCTCATCTCTCACCTCATAATTGATGTGACACATTAGATTTTTGCCAACATGGCATGTATGATACTACTTACGAGCCTTAAAAGCACTTTTTGTGATGTTGATCAAATTGTACTCTAAAATTGTCACTGGACAACAGGTCGGCCTATTGCAAACTTGTTTGAATGAGCTAAAATAGTTAGAAATCTAGAAAATTTGTCACTTCAATGAATTTTCATCCTATAATGTTTACTTAATTTGAAAAACGAATGGGGACGTTTGCCATAATGGGACAATCATTTCTACAAAAAAGAATAAGATGGAAAGTCTCGCAATGTTATTTATCATGACAACATTGACAATGTCACAACCGTGGGGTGATTAGGGAATCCACTCCGCTAGAAAAAACAAACTTATATAAGGCATGTGTGGCAATGCAGTTTGTCTACCTTATACACATATCTCGATGTGTAGCTATATATGGATTTTATTTTCCAACTTTAGATGATCAGTTTATAGTTCACCATTTAATTAGAATTCATAATTTTTGGGAATAAAATACTTGGAGGTACCCTGCAAGTGTGGTACCACAAACAAAGCCCAAACATGGGTCCCAATAGTACAACATTGCGCGCATATATAGGAAGTTTGACCAAATTTGAAACCAACCAAATGAGGTAGAAACAAATCAAAAAAAATGTTGTGAAACATGTGCATGGAGCCATCACATGACATGTACTTACTACTAACAAGTAAAAAATATAAAACCCTATCATACATAGAGGTTTGGGGTGAAGAGTTATTATTCACACACATATAGAATAAATATGGACTACTTTCGGCTTTCTACCCATTAATTTGAGCAAGCTTCATGCAGTGTCCACTTCAAACTTGACAACATTGGAACCATAGCTGCTTGAGTTCGCCTCGCTAGCCTCTTCCCATATGTAAGCTTAATTAATTGGTTACACTACAAAAACCACAGTCAACTTCTGAATAATGCATGCATTGCCCCCCTTTTGCACATATGCAACTTTGCAAAGTAGGGATTTTTGGTTTACCACACATTAGTGTGTTGTTTTCTTTTTATTAGGACCCATGTTTGGTAGCCACATTTTTTCCAAAGCCAAAGTGTGGTTAGCAACAAAAAAAAAGCTAGTATGGCTAGCCACCAAATTGTGGCTTAAAATATTAAAGCCAAACTTTGTCAAAACTTTGTAAAAAAAAGTTGAGTCTATGACAAATGGACCATATATACATGCAATGAAGTGTGATAAGCCAAATTGTGGCAAAAAACCAAACACATGCCAAATAAACTATATGCATGGCTGCCAAATTTTGGCTTCTTGACAAATTGTGGCTAGGAACCAAACATGCCCTTGCTGGCCAAAGGGGTCCAAATATGTGTTTTGTTTATTCGCTATCATGTGCAGTGTGTGCACAATACCACAAATCAAAATTTCACGGGTAGGCCAAACATGCATGCATGGTAGGCGAATCGCCATTTCAAAGGCTAATTTGTCAAACTAGCTTACCATGAAACCATCATTTGTACTCCAATTAATTAAGTTCGGATATGAATGGTGGTCATCAACCAAACTAATAAGAATTCAAAATTTGGGATGATATAGGGATGTGCCCTATTGTTGTGGAATCAGAAAACATTAATTAGCCAACGAAAATGTGGGTTGCATCCAAGTATTGTTGCTCACAAAGTCGATTGCCAAGAAGTTTTTGCCTAAATTTGAAAAAAGTGCCAAAAATGAGGTTCAAACTTATTGAAATCAGCAAGCAAGGCAATCACGAAGTCACCAATTACTACTTTTATCTAGGAAAAATAACAAACATGATGGCATGCAAATATTCTTGAGAAGCAGAATCATTCTGTAAATATTTTTTTGAACCATGCATGTTGGACATTGATTCTCTTCTTGCCACATGGGTGAGCTAGCTTGGTTATCGCAAGAACCATGCATGGCGAACTTTCGAATCATGACCCCTTTTTTAAGAGATCAATGAAAAACTTCTTATTTTCGACTATACTTTGCCAAATACAGTTTTTGGTTTTCCACATAAAGTCTTTTCATTTTTATTGGCCGACTTAAGGGGGGCAAAATTAAAAGGATGTATTTGTGAAGTGGATCCTTCTTAGTCACTCTAAAATGAAGCTTTTGGGGGTTCTTGAAATTTCCATGTTTGAAACCCAAAACCACGTCTCTTCATGCTTGACTTCATAAGACGGAGTTTAGGGTTAGGGTAGATACATGATTTGTCTGGTTTGAATATGTCTTGACCTTGTTTATCAACTTGAATGCTTAATATATGACATAAGAATACTATGTGCTTTGGTTTTCATTTTTTGATTTTTTCTGAATTTTTATGCCCATTTGATCTTGGTCAAATCCTAGGTTTAACCAAGGTTTAAACAAGTTTAAAACATGAAAATGAAAAGGTAAGCCTGCATCCTTCTTAGTCACTCCAAAATGAGGCTTTTGGGAAGGTTTTTGTAATTTCCATGTTTGAAACCCAAAACGACTTCTCTTCGTGCTTGACTTCATAAGACAAAGTTTAGGGTTAGGGGTAGATACAAGATTTTTCTGGTTTGAATATCTCTAGACCTTGTTTACCAACTTGAGTGCTTACTATATATGACATAAGAAGGCTATGTGCTTTGGTTTTTCAGTTTTTTTGAATTTTTATACCCATTTGAATCTTGGTCAAATCCTAGGTACGGTTTGTACAAGATTTGAACATGTTTAAAACATGAAAATAAAAGGTAAGCATGGATCCTTCTTAGTAACTCTAAAATGAAGCTTTTGGGAGGTTTTTGAAATTTCCATGTTTGAAACCCAAAACCACTTCTCTTCATGCTTGATCGACTTCATAAGACAGAATTTAGGGTTAGTGGGTAGATACATGATTTGTCTGGTTTGAATATGTTTAGACCTTGTTTATCAAATTGAATGCTTACTATATGACATAAGAATACTATGTGCTTTAGTTTTCAATTTTTTGATTTTTTCTGATTTTTTTTGCCCATTTGATCTTGGTCAAATCCTAGGTTTAACCAAGATTTAAACAAGTTTAAGACATGAAAATGAAAAGGTAAGCCTGCATCCTTCTTAGTCACTCCAAAATGAAGCTTTTGGGAAGGTTTTTGAAATTTCCATGTTTGAAACCCAAAACCACTTCTCTTCATGCTTTACTTCATAAGACAGAGTTTAGGGTTAGGGGTAGATATACGTGATTTGTCTAGTTTGAATATGTCTAGACCTTGTTTTATCAACTTGAATTCTTACTATATGACATAAAAAAAACTATGTGGTTTGGTTTGATAGTTCATTGTTCATAATTCATAGTTGATCATACATACGGATGATACATACAGAATTGCGCGATCCTTATCGCGACTTCTAACCTATCTAGTCGTCGAGGAAGATGATGGTCGCGTTCTCCTCCGCATCCCGCGCCTCCTTCTCCTTCACGGCGGCGATGGCCGCCGCCTTGTCTTCTTCCTCCGCCCTCTTCTTGTCGGCATCGTCCTTGAGGGACGCGGCCAGCGCCTTCAAGAAGAGGGGGTCTTCCCCTTCCTCCGCCTCCTCCGCCTCCTCGCTGGATGGCAGCGCGAATCCGCCGCTGGTGCTCGCCTCCCACGCCGCCTTCGACCGGCGGTTCCTCTCCCGGTCGGCGCGCCATTTGTTGAAGACGGGGCCGCTCATCGGTTTGAGCGGCGGATCCGCCTTGTACCAGAGCCCGCCCGGGGCGAACTCGCGGAGCGACGACGGCATGTACAGGGAGCCTCTGTACCTGCACGCCACGCGCCGACTCCCGGCGGCGGACTGCTTGCACTGGAGCCGCCACGCCTCCTCGAGCGTGTCCGGCGCGCGGGATCGCTTCGATCCGCTCGCGGGCGACGCGGAACTGGTACGGCGTGAATACATGGCGAGCGGCGAAGAATCACCGCCCTGCAATCAAGGCCAAGCACGCAGCATATGGCCTCTTCCTTACGTCTTTTGACTGGTTTGTTGCCGGTCAACGCCCCTGCTGCTGGCCCTGATGCTCCTGGTCCTGTTTAAAGTTCAGCATTAAACTCTACTATACAACTGTCGTGGTCTTGTGATGTACAGTAGTACTCTTTTGATGCATTTGTGATGTAGTAGTACTATACTTTTTTTTGAACTGATATAGTACTATCTAAGAAAAGTACTCCCTCCGATTCACATTCTTTTTAGCACCAAGAAATATGGATCGGAGCGAGGGAGTAAATTGGCATCTCGTGCATGAAGCTTGACAGATTGATCGGGTTGGCTAGAACGGCTAAACAATGCTGCTCATTAGGCAAATGCATGCCATGTACGATAGTATACATCCAGTAAAGAAGTCTATACTGACATAAAAAAAAGACTACATTGGGGATGAGAGTCAATTGGGGCATCTACAATACAGAAAATCTTGCTCGTAGTTGATTTTGGCTAAGAGGGTTTTGTGCCCATACTTGTATCTTGGTCAAATCCTAGGTTTGACAATGATTTAAACAAGTTTAAAATATGAAAATGAAAAGGTAAGCATGGATACTTCTTAGTCACTCTAAAATGAAGCTTTTGGGAGGTTTTTGATATTTCCATGTTTGAAACCAAGAACCACTTCTCTTCATGCTTGGCTTCATAAGATAAAGTTTAGGGGTTAGGGGGTAGATACATGATTTGTTTGGTTTGAATATGTCTAGACCTTGTTTATCAGCTTGAATGCTTACTATATGACATAAGAAGACTATGTACTTTGGTTTTTCATTTTTTAATTTTATGCCCATTTGAATCTTGGTCAAATACACTAGCTATGACCAAGATGTAAACAAGTTTAATACATGAAAATGAAAAGGTAAGCATGGATCCTTCTTAGTCACTCTAAAATGAAGCTTTTGGCGGGTTCTTGAAATTTCCAAGTTTGAAACCCAAAACCACTTATCTTCATGCTTGACTACATAAGACAGAGTTTAGGGTTAGGGGTAGATACATGATTTTTCTTGTTTGAATATATCTAGACCTTGTTTATATCAACTTTAATGCTAACTATGTGACATAAGAAAACTATGTGCTTTGGTTTTTAATTTTTCTAATTTTTTTATTTTGATGCACATTTGAATCTTTGTCAAATCCTAGGTTTGACCAAGATTTAAACAAGTATAAAACATGAAAATGAAAAGGGGAAGCCTGTATCCTTCTTAGTCACTCTAAAATGAAGTTTTTGGGATGTTCTTGAAATTTTCATGTTTGAAACCCAAAACCACTTCTCTTCATGCTTGACTTCATAAGATATAGTTTAGGGGCTAGGGGATAGATACATGATTTGCCTAGGTTTGAATATGCATGTCCAAACCTTGTTTATCAACTTGAAGGTAAGCCTGAATCCTTCTTAGTCACTCTAAAATGAGAAGCTTTTGGGAGTTTTTTGAAATTTCCATGTTTGAAACCCAAAACCACTTCTCTTCATGCTTGACTTCATAAGACAAAGTTAATTTAGGGTTAGGGGGTAGATACATGATTTGTCTAGTTTGTTGTTTAGACCTTGTTTATCAACTTGAATGCTTACTATATGACATAATAATACTATGTGCTTTGGTTTTCATTTTTTTGATTTTTTCTGAATTTTTATGCCCATTTGATCTTGGTCAAATCCTAGGCTTAACCAATATTTAAACAAGTTTAAAACATGAAAATGAAAAGGTAAGCCTGTATCCTTCTTAATTCGTCACTCCAAAATGAAGCTTTTGGGAAGGTTTTTGAAATTTCCATGTTTGAAATCCAAGACGACTTCTCTTCGTGCTTGACTTCATAAGACAAAGTTTAGGGCTAGGGGTAGAAACATGATTTTTCTGGTTTGAATATGTCTAGACCTTGTTTATCAACTTGAGTGCTTACTATATGACATAAGAAGGCTATATGCTTGGGTTTTTCATTTTTTTGGAAATTTTATGCCCATTTTTGAATGTTGATCAAATCCTAGGTACGGTTTGACCAAGATTTGAACAATTTTAAAACATGAAAATAAAAGGTAAGCCCGGCCTGGATCCTTCAGTCACTCCAAAATGAAGCTTTTGGGGGGTTCTTGAAATTTCCAAGTTTGAAACCCAAAACCACTTCTCTTCATGCTTGACTACATAAGACATACAGAGTTTAGGGTTAGGGGTAGATACATGATTTTTCTTGTTTGAATATATCTAGACCTTGTTTATATCAATTTTAATGCTAACTATATGACATAAGAAAACTATGTGCTTTGGTTTTTAATTTTTCTGATTTTTTATTTTGATGCACATTTCAATCTTTGTCAAATCCAAGGTTTGACCAAGATTTAAACAAGTATAAAACATGAAAATGAAAAGGGGAAGCCTGTATCCTTCTTAGTCACTCTAAAATGAAGTTTTTGGGATGTTCTTGAAATTTTCATGTTTGAAACCCAAAACCACTTCTCTTCATGCTTGACTTCATAAGATATAGTTTAGGGGCTAGGGGATAGATACATGATTTGCCTAGGTTTGAATATGCATGTCCAAACCTTGTTTATCAACTTGAATGCTTAGTATATGACATAAGAAGACTATATGCTTTTGTTTTTCATTTTTCTGATTTTTTTAAATTTTATGCCCATTTGAATCTTTTGGTCAAATCCTTGGTTTAATTTGACACGGATTTAAACAAGTTTAAAATATGAAAATGAAAAGGTGGTAAGCAGGCATGGATCCTTCTTATATATATTAGTCACTCTAAAATGAAGCTTTTGGGAGGTTTTTGAATTCTCCATGTTTGAAACCCAAAACCACTTCTCTTCATGTTGTTGACTTCATAAGATAGAGTTTAGGGGTTAGGGGTATAGATACATGATTTGTCTTGTTTGAATATGTGTCTAGACCTTGTTTATCAACTTTAATGCTTACTATATGACATAAGAACACTATGTGCTTTAATTTGGTTTTTAATTTTTATAATTTATTTTGAATTTTGATGCACATTTTGAATCTTGGTCAAATCCTAGGTTTGACCGAGATTTGAACAAGTTTAAAACAAGAAAATAAAAGGTAAGCCCGCCAGACTGGATCCTTCTTAGTCACTCTATAATGAAGCTTTTAGGGGGGTTGTTGAAAATGTAAGCATGTATCCTTCTTAGTACGTCACACCACAATGAAGCTTTTGGGAGGGTTTTTTAAATGTCCATGTTTGAAACCCAAAACGACTTCTCTTCGTGCTTGACTTCATAATTAAGACAAAGTTTAGGGTTAGGGGTAGATACATGATTTTTCTGGTTTGAATATGTCTAGACTTTGTTTATCAACTTGAGTGCTTACTATATGGCATATATAAGAAGCTAGGCTATGTGCTTTGGTTTTTCATTTTTTTTTGAATTTTTATGCCCATTTGAATCTTGGTCAAATCCTAGGTACGTACGGTTTGACCAAGATTTGAACATGTTTAAAACATGAAAATAAAAGGTAAGCATGGATCCTTCTTAGTCACTCTAAAATGAAGCTTTTGGGAGGTTTTTGAAATTTCCATGTTTGAAACCCAAAACCACTTCTCTTCATGCTTGGCTTCGTAAGATAGAGTTTAGGGTTTGGGGTAGATACGTACATGATTTTTACGCCCATTTGAATCTTCGTCAAATCCTAAGTTTGACCAAGATTTGAACAAGTTTAAAACATGAAAATGAAAAGGGTAAGCCTGGATCCTTGTTTAGGGTTAGGGGGTAGATACATGATTTTTGTGGTTTGAATATGCCAGACCTTGTTTATCACCTTGAATGCTTACTATATGACATAGGAAGACGGCGTGCTTTTTTTTTTTGATTTTTTTTTGAATTTTTATGCCCATTTGAATCTTGGTCAAGTCATAGGTTTGACCAAGATTTAAACATGTTTAAAACATGAAAATGAAAAAGTAAGCCTGGATCCTTCTTAGTCACTCCAAAATGTACCAATTGATAAATGAGTTAACTTGGCTTCATGGAAAAAATAATGTCATGTAAATGATTTAACTTGGCTTTCGTACCCTTGAATCCATAGGAAACTTTGTATAAATGTAGTAGTATAATAATCAACCGAGTTTTTACATCAACAGGTCTGTCACTTACGTGTGGTGCCCATGCGTGAGGTCCCACACTTCAGTGAGCACAAGTCACGTGCAATAGGTACGCAAACTCCCAGCCATTTTCTTTGTCAAGAGAAGACGCATCAGGATGCGTATCGGAAGTATGTGGGTCCTTCTGGATCCTTCGGTTGTCCCTCTCACAAAAAAAACAAATCTCTCTCATTCTCGGCCTCGCTCGACTCGCTCGCTCGCTCGCTCGCTCCTGCTCACTGACAAACCCTGCACAAAAGTCAACATCATCACACGAAAAAGGGGAGACACCATAATTCTCTCCCTTCTTCTCTCCTTCCGAGTGATCCCTCTTCCTCCGAGTTTCACTCGACGGGCAAACACACATGTGCTGCATAGTAATAATAAAAAAGTAGAAAAATCGACCTACGAATCTATGATTAAATAGGTTAAACTAGGGTTTTGCCCACTACTACAGATCATGTTCAAAAATATCCAACTACTAGTTCGATTTTGGGCTACTAATATAAAATTAAAATAAGTTGAACTAGTATTCCTCTAAAAAATCATTTTGGTATGCATTGTTTGATACTTTTCATAGCTATAGTGCATCACAAATTTATGATTTCATGCTTTGCTTTGCCAATTTTGATTTTTTCTAACCACCTTCTCTTTGATTTCAAATTTAGGTCAAACTATTGATGCCTACTATGTGTTCTACTTGAATTGGATGCAGCGTGCGCACATGTTTTGCCATTGTTTTGGGCTTCCACACATCTTTGGGGCATCCAAGTATTTAAGTTACCTTGTTTTTTTGAATTGTAATTCATACCCTTCCTCCCAATTTTTATGCCCATTTGAATCTTGGTCAAATCCTAAGTTTGACCAAGATTTGAACAAGTTTAAAACATGAAAATGAAAAGGTAAGCCTGAATCCTTCTTAGTCACTCTAAAATGAGAAGCTTTTGGGAGTTTTTTGAAATTTCCATGTTTGAAACCCAAAACCACTTCTCTTCATGCTTGACTTCATAAGACAGAGTTAATTTAGGGTTAGGGGGTAGATACATGATTTGTCTAGTTTGTTGTTTAGACCTTGTTTATCAACTTGAATGCTTACTATATGACATAATAATACTATGTGCTTTGGTTTTCATTTTTTTTGATTTTTTCTGAATTTTTATGCCCATTTGATCTTGGTCAAATCCTAGGCTTAACCAATATTTAAACAAGTTTAAAACATGAAAATGAAAAGGTAAGCCTGTATCCTTCTTAATTAGTCACTCCAAAATGAAGCTTTTGGGAAGGGTTTTTGAAATTTCCATGTTTGAAATCCAAAACGACTTCTCTTCGTGCTTGACTTCATAAGACAAAGTTTAGGGCTAGGGGTAGAAACATGATTTTTCTAGTTTGAATATGTCTAGACCTTGTTTATCAACTTGAGTGCTTACTATATGACATAAGAAGGCTATATGCTTGGGTTTTTCATTTTTTTTTGGAAATTTTATGCCCATTTTTGAATCTTGATCAAATCCTAGGCACGGTTTGACCAAGATTTGAACAATTTTAAAACATGAAAATAAAAGGTAAGCCCGGCCTGGATCCTTTAGTCACTCTAAAATGAAGCTTTTGGGGGGTTCTTGAAATTTCCAAGTTTGAAACCCAAAACCACTTCTCTTCATGCTTGACTACATAAGACATACAGAGTTTAGGGTTAGGGGTAGATACATGATTTTTCTTGTTTGAATATATCTAGACCTTGTTTATATCAATTTTAATGCTAACTATATGACATAAGAAAACTATGTGCTTTGGTTTTTAATTTTTCTGATTTTTTATTTTGATGCACATTTGAATCTTTGCCAAATCCTAGGTTTGACCAAGATTTAAACAAGTATAAAACATGAAAATGAAAAGGGGAAGCCTGTATCCTTCTTAGTCACTCTAAAATGAAGTTTTTGGGATGTTCTTGAAATTTTCATGTTTGAAACCCAAAACCACTTCTCTTCATGCTTGACTTCATAAGATATAGTTTAGGGGCTAGGGGATAGATACATGATTTGCCTAGGTTTGAATATGCATGTCCAAACCTTGTTTATCAACTTGAATGCTTAGTATATGACATAAGAAGACTATATGCTTTTGTTTTTCATTTTTCTGATTTTTTAAAATTTTATGCCCATTTGAATCTTTTGGTCAAATCCTTGGTTTAATTTGACACGGATTTAAACAAGTTTAAAATATGAAAATAAAAAGGTGGTAAGCAGGCATGGATCCTTCTTATATATATTAGTCACTCTAAAATGAAGCTTTTGGGAGGTTTTTGAATTCTCCATGTTTGAAACCCAAAACCACTTCTCTTCATGTTGTTGACTTCATAAGATAGAGTTTAGGGGTTAGGGGTATAGATACATGATTTGTCTTGTTTGAATATGTGTCTAGACCTTGTTTATCAACTTTAATGCTTACTATATGACATAAGAACACTATGTGCTTTAATTTGGTTTTTAATTTTTATAATTTATTTTGAATTTTGATGCACATTTTGAATCTTGGTCAAATCCTAGGTTTGACCGAGATTTGAACAAGTTTAAAACAAGAAAATAAAAGGTAAGCCCGCCAGACTGGATCCTTCTTAGTCACTCTATAATGAAGCTTTTAGGGGGGTTGTTGAAAATGTAAGCATGTATCCTTCTTAGTACGTCACACCACAATGAAGCTTTTGGGAGGGTTTTTTAAATGTCCATGTTTGAAACCCAAAACGACTTCTCTTCGTGCTTGACTTCATAATTAAGACAAAGTTTAGGGTTAGGGGGGACCCATGATTTTTCTGGTTTGAATATGTCTAGACTTTGTTTATCAACTTGAGTGCTTACTATATGGCATATATAAGAAGCTAGGCTATGTGCTTTGGTTTTTCATTTTTTTTTTGAATTTTTCTGCCCATTTGAATCTTGGTCAAATCCTAGGTACGTACGATTTGACCAAGATTTGAACATGTTTAAAACATGAAAATAAAGGTAAGCATGGATCCTTCTTAGTCACTCTAAAATGAAGCTTTTGGGTGGTTTTTGAAATTTCCATGTTTGAAACCCAAAACCACTTCTCTTCATGCTTGGCTTCGTAAGATAGAGTTTAGGGTTTGGGGTAGATACGTACATGATTTTTCTAAGTATTTTTACGCCCATTTGAATCTTCGTCAAATCCTAAGTTTGACCAAGATTTGAACAAGTTTAAAACATGAAAATGAAAAGGGTAAGCCTGGATCCTTGTTTAGGGTTAGGGGGTAGATACATGATTTTTGTGGTTTGAATATGCCAGACCTTGTTTATCACCTTGAATGCTTACTATATGACATAGGAAGACGGCGTGCTTTTTATTTTGATTTTTTTTGAATTTTTATGCCCATTTGAATCTTGGTCAAGTCATAGGTTTGACCAAGATTTAAACATGTTTAAAACATGAAAATGAAAAAGTAAGCCTGGATCCTTCTTAGTCACTCCAAAATGTACCAATTGATAAATGAGTTAACTTGGCTTCATGGAAAAAATAATGTCATGTAAATGATTTAACTTGGCTTTCGTACCCTTGAATCCATAGGAAACTTTGTATAAATGTAGTAGTATAATAATCAACCGAGTTTTTACATCAACAGGTCTGTCACTTACGTGTGGTGCCCATGCGTGAGGTCCCACACTTCAGTGAGCACAAGTCACGTGCAATAGGTACGCAAACTCCCAGCCATTTTCTTTGTCAAGAGAAGACGCATCAGGATGCGTATCGGAAGTATGTGGGTCCTTCTGGATCCTTCGGTTGTCCCTCTCACAAAAAAAAAACAAATCTCTCTCATTCTCGGCCTCGCTCGACTCGCTCGCTCGCTCGCTCGCTCCTGCTCACAGACAAAACCAGCACAAAATTCAACAACAAAACACCAAAAAAGGGAGACACCAAAAATCTCTCCCTTCTTCTCTCCTTCCGAGTGATCCCTCTTCCTCCGAGTTTCACTCGACGGGCAAACACACATGTGCTGCATAGTAATAATAAAAAAGTAGAAAAATCGACCTACGAATCTATGATTAAATAGGTTAAACTAGGGTTTTGCCCACTACTACAGATCATGTTCAAAAATATCCAACTACTAGTTCGATTTTGGGCTACTAATATAAAATTAAAATAAGTTGAACTAGTATTCCTCTAAAAAATCATTTTGGTATGCATTGTTTGATACTTTTCATAGCTATAGTGCATCACAAATTTATGATTTCATGCTTTGCTTTGCCAATTTCGATTTTTTCTAACCACCTTCTCTTTGATTTCAAATTTAGGTCAAACTATCGATGCCTACTATGTGTTCTACTTGAATTGGATGCAGCGTGCGCACATGTTTTGCCATTGTTTTGGGCTTCCACACATCTTTGGGGCATCCAAGTATTTAAGTTACCTTGTTTTTTTGAATTGTAATTCATACCCTTCCTCCCAATTTTTATGCCCATTTGAATCTTGGTCAAATCCTAAGTTTGACCAAGATTTGAACAAGTTTAAAACATGAAAATGAAAAGGTAAGACTGAATCCTTCTTAGTCACTCTAAAATGAGAAGCTTTTGGGAGTTTTTTGAAATTTCCATGTTTGAAACCCAAAACCACTTCTCTTCATGCTTGACTTCATAAGACAGAGTTAATTTAGGGTTAGGGGGTAGATACATGATTTGTCTAGTTTGTTGTTTAGACCTTGTTTATCAACTTGAATGCTTACTATATGACATAATAATACTATGTGCTTTGGTTTTCATTTTTTTTTTTTGATTTTTTCTGAATTTTTATGCCCATTTGATCTTGGTCAAATCCTAGGCTTAACCAATATTTAAACAAGTTTAAAACATGAAAATGAAAAGGTAAGCCTGTATCCTTCTTAATTAGTCACTCCAAAATGAAGCTTTTGGGAAGGGTTTTTGAAATTTCCATGTTTGAAATCCAAAACGACTTCTCTTCGTGCTTGACTTCATAAGACAAAGTTTAGGGCTAGGGGTAGAAACATGATTTTTCTGGTTTGAATATGTCTAGACCTTGTTTATCAACTTGAGTGCTTACTATATGACATAAGAAGGCTATATGCTTGGGTTTTTCATTTTTTTGGAAATTTTATGCCCATTTTTGAATCTTGATCAAATCCTAGGCACGGTTTGACCAAGATTTGAACAATTTTAAAACATGAAAATAAAAGGTAAGCCCGGCCTGGATCCTTTAGTCACTCTAAAATGAAGCTTTTGGGGGGTTCTTGAAATTTCCAAGTTTGAAACCCAAAACCACTTCTCTTCATGCTTGACTACATAAGACATACAGAGTTTAGGGTTAGGGGTAGATACATGATTTTTCTTGTTTGAATATATCTAGACCTTGTTTATATCAATTTTAATGCTAACTATATGACATAAGAAAACTATGTGCTTTGGTTTTTAATTTTTCTGATTTTTTATTTTGATGCACATTTCAATCTTTGCCAAATCCTAGGTTTGACCAAGATTTAAACAAGTATAAAACATGAAAATGAAAAGGGGAAGCCTGTATCCTTCTTAGTCACTCTAAAATGAAGTTTTTGGGATGTTCTTGAAATTTTCATGTTTGAAACCCAAAACCACTTCTCTTCATGCTTGACTTCATAAGATATAGTTTAGGGGCTAGGGGATAGATACATGATTTGCCTAGGTTTGAATATGCATGTCCAAACCTTGTTTATCAACTTGAATGCTTAGTATATGACATAAGAAGACTATATGCTTTTGTTTTTCATTTTTCTGATTTTTTTAAAATTTTATGCCCATTTGAATCTTTTGGTCAAATCCTTGGTTTAATTTGACACGGATTTAAACAAGTTTAAAATATGAAAATAAAAAGGTGGTAAGCAGGCATGGATCCTTCTTATATATATTAGTCACTCTAAAATGAAGCTTTTGGGAGGTTTTTGAATTTTCCATGTTTGAAACCCAAAACCACTTCTCTTCATGTTGTTGACTTCATAAGATAGAGTTTAGGGGTTAGGGGTATAGATACATGATTTGTCTTGTTTGAATATGTGTCTAGACCTTGTTTATCAACTTTAATGCTTACTATATGACATAAGAACACTATGTGCTTTAATTTGGTTTTTAATTTTTATAATTTATTTTGAATTTTGATGCACATTTTGAATCTTGGTCAAATCCTAGGTTTGACAGAGATTTGAACAAGTTTAAAACAAGAAAATAAAAGGTAAGCCCGCCAGACTGGATCCTTCTTAGTCACTCTATAATGAAGCTTTTAGGGGGGTTGTTGAAAATGTAAGCATGTATCCTTCTTAGTACGTCACACCACAATGAAGCTTTTGGGAGGGTTTTTTAAATGTCCATGTTTGAAACCCAAAACGACTTCTCTTCG
Organism: Lolium perenne; assembly: GCF_019359855.2. Lineage (NCBI taxonomy): Eukaryota > Viridiplantae > Streptophyta > Magnoliopsida > Poales > Poaceae > Lolium > Lolium perenne. The sequence goes on from NC_067245.2 coordinate 330,801,062, forward strand.
TGCTTGACTTCATAATTAAGACAAAGTTTAGGGTTAGGGGTAGATACATGATTTTTCTGGTTTGAATATGTCTAGACTTTGTTTATCAACTTGAGTGCTTACTATATGGCATATATAAGAAGCTAGGCTATGTGCTTTGGTTTTTCATTTTTTTTTGAATTTTTATGCCCATTTGAATCTTGGTCAAATCCTAGGTACGTACGGTTTGACCAAGATTTGAACATGTTTAAAACATGAAAATAAAAGGTAAGCATGGATCCTTCTTAGTCACTCTAAAATGAAGCTTTTGGGAGGTTTTTGAAATTTCCATGTTTGAAACCCAAAACCACTTCTCTTCATGCTTGGCTTCGTAAGATAGAGTTTAGGGTTTGGGGTAGATACGTACATGATTTTTCTAAGTATTTTTACGCCCATTTGAATCTTCGTCAAATCCTAAGTTTGACCAAGATTTGAACAAGTTTAAAACATGAAAATGAAAAGGGTAAGCCTGGATCCTTGTTTAGGGTTAGGGGGTAGATACATGATTTTTGTGGTTTGAATATGCCAGACCTTGTTTATCACCTTGAATGCTTACTATATGACATAGGAAGACGGCGTGCTTTTTTTTTGATTTTTTTTTGAATTTTTATGCCCATTTGAATCTTGGTCAAGTCATAGGTTTGACCAAGATTTAAACATGTTTAAAACATGAAAATGAAAAAGTAAGCCTGGATCCTTCTTAGTCACTCCAAAATGTACCAATTGATAAATGAGTTAACTTGGCTTCATGGAAAAAATAATGTCATGTAAATGATTTAACTTGGCTTTCGTACCCTTGAATCCATAGGAAACTTTGTATAAATGTAGTAGTATAATAATCAACCGAGTTTTTACATCAACAGGTCTGTCACTTACGTGTGGTGCCCATGCGTGAGGTCCCACACTTCAGTGAGCACAAGTCACGTGCAATAGGTACGCAAACTCCCAGCCATTTTCTTTGTCAAGAGAAGACGCATCAGGATGCGTATCGGAAGTATGTGGGTCCTTCTGGATCCTTCGGTTGTCCCTCTCACAAAAAAAAAACAAATCTCTCTCATTCTCGGCCTCGCTCGACTCGCTCGCTCGCTCGCTCGCTCCTGCTCACTGACAAACCCTGCACAAAAGTCAACATCATCACACGAAAAAGGGGAGACACCATAATTCTCTCCCTTCTTCTCTCCTTCCGAGTGATCCCTCTTCCTCCGAGTTTCACTCGACGGGCAAACACACATGTGCTGCATAGTAATAATAAAAAAGTAGAAAAATCGACCTACGAATCTATGATTAAATAGGTTAAACTAGGGTTTTGCCCACTACTACAGATCATGTTCAAAAATATCCAACTACTAGTTCGATTTTGGGCTACTAATATAAAATTAAAATAAGTTGAACTAGTATTCCTCTAAAAAATCATTTTGGTATGCATTGTTTGATACTTTTCATAGCTATAGTACATCACAAATTTATGATTTCATGCTTTGCTTTGCCAATTTCGATTTTTTCTAACCACCTTCTCTTTGATTTCAAATTTAGGTCAAACTATCGATGCCTACTATGTGTTCTACTTGAATTGGATGCAGCGTGCGCACATGTTTTGCCATTGTTTTGGGCTTCCACACATCTTTGGGGCATCCAAGTATTTAAGTTACCTTGTTTTTTTGAATTGTAATTCATACCCTTCCTCCCAATTTTTATGCCCATTTGAATCTTGGTCAAATCCTAAGTTTGACCAAGATTTGAACAAGTTTAAAACATGAAAATGAAAAGGTAAGCCTGAATCCTTCTTAGTCACTCTAAAATGAGAAGCTTTTGGGAGTTTTTTGAAATTTCCATGTTTGAAACCCAAAACCACTTCTCTTCATGCTTGACTTCATAAGACAGAGTTAATTTAGGGTTAGGGGGTAGATACATGATTTGTCTAGTTTGTTGTTTAGACCTTGTTTATCAACTTGAATGCTTACTATATGACATAATAATACTATGTGCTTTGGTTTTCATTTTTTTGATTTTTTCTGAATTTTTATGCCCATTTGATCTTGGTCAAATCCTAGGCTTAACCAATATTTAAACAAGTTTAAAACATGAAAATGAAAAGGTAAGCCTGTATCCTTCTTAATTAGTCACTCCAAAATGAAGCTTTTGGGAAGGGTTTTTGAAATTTCCATGTTTGAAATCCAAAACGACTTCTCTTCGTGCTTGACTTCATAAGACAAAGTTTAGGGCTAGGGGTAGAAACATGATTTTTCTGGTTTGAATATGTCTAGACCTTGTTTATCAACTTGAGTGCTTACTATATGACATAAGAAGGCTATATGCTTGGGTTTTTCATTTTTTTGGAAATTTTATGCCCATTTTTGAATCTTGATCAAATCCTAGGTACGGTTTGACCAAGATTTGAACAATTTTAAAACATGAAAATAAAAGGTAAGCCCGGCCTGGATCCTTTAGTCACTCTAAAATGAAGCTTTTGGGGGTTCTTGAAATTTCCAAGTTTGAAACCCAAAACCACTTCTCTTCATGCTTGACTACATAAGACATACAGAGTTTAGGGTTAGGGGTAGATACATGATTTTTCTTGTTTGAATATATCTAGACCTTGTTTATATCAATTTTAATGCTAACTATATGACATAAGAAAACTATGTGCTTTGGTTTTTAATTTTTCTGATTTTTTATTTTGATGCACATTTGAATCTTTGCCAAATCCTAGGTTTGACCAAGATTTAAACAAGTATAAAACATGAAAATGAAAAGGGGAAGCCTGTATCCTTCTTAGTCACTCTAAAATGAAGTTTTTGGGATGTTCTTGAAATTTTCATGTTTGAAACCCAAAACCACTTCTCTTCATGCTTGACTTCATAAGATATAGTTTAGGGGCTAGGGGATAGATACATGATTTGCCTAGGTTTGAATATGCATGTCCAAACCTTGTTTATCAACTTGAATGCTTAGTATATGACATAAGAAGACTATATGCTTTTGTTTTTTATTTTTCTGATTTTTTTAAAATTTTATGCCCATTTGAATCTTTTGGTCAAATCCTTGGTTTAATTTGACACGGATTTAAACAAGTTTAAAATATGAAAATAAAAAGGTGGTAAGCAGGCATGGATCCTTCTTATATATATTAGTCACTCTAAAATGAAGCTTTTGGGAGGTTTTTGAATTTTCCATGTTTGAAACCCAAAACCACTTCTCTTCATGTTGTTGACTTCATAAGATAGAGTTTAGGGGTTAGGGGTATAGATACATGATTTGTCTTGTTTGAATATGTGTCTAGACCTTGTTTATCAACTTTAATGCTTACTATATGACATAAGAACACTATGTGCTTTAATTTGGTTTTTAATTTTTATAATTTATTTTGAATTTTGATGCACATTTTGAATCTTGGTCAAATCCTAGGTTTGACCGAGATTTGAACAAGTTTAAAACAAGAAAATAAAAGGTAAGCCCGCCAGACTGGATCCTTCTTAGTCACTCTATAATGAAGCTTTTAGGGGGGTTGTTGAAAATGTAAGCATGTATCCTTCTTAGTACGTCACACCACAATGAAGCTTTTGGGAGGGTTTTTTAAATGTCCATGTTTGAAACCCAAAACGACTTCTCTTCGTGCTTGACTTCATAATTAAGACAAAGTTTAGGGTTAGGGGTAGATACATGATTTTTCTGGTTTGAATATGTCTAGACTTTGTTTATCAACTTGAGTGCTTACTATATGGCATATATAAGAAGCTAGGCTATGTGCTTTGGTTTTTCATATTTTTTTGAATTTTTATGCCCATTTGAATCTTGGTCAAATCCTAGGTACGTACGGTTTGACCAAGATTTGAACATGTTTAAAACATGAAAATAAAAGGTAAGCATGGATCCTTCTTAGTCACTCTAAAATGAAGCTTTTGGGAGGTTTTTGAAATTTCCATGTTTGAAACCCAAAACCACTTCTCTTCATGCTTGGCTTCGTAAGATAGAGTTTAGGGTTTGGGGTAGATACGTACATGATTTTTCTAAGTATTTTTACGCCCATTTGAATCTTCGTCAAATCCTAAGTTTGACCAAGATTTGAACAAGTTTAAAACATGAAAATGAAAAGGGTAAGCCTGGATCCTTGTTTAGGGTTAGGGGGTAGATACATGATTTTTGTGGTTTGAATATGCCAGACCTTGTTTATCACCTTGAATGCTTACTATATGACATAGGAAGACGGCGTGCTTTTTTTTTGATTTTTTTTTGAATTTTTATGCCCATTTGAATCTTGGTCAAGTCATAGGTTTGACCAAGATTTAAACATGTTTAAAACATGAAAATGAAAAAGTAAGCCTGGATCCTTCTTAGTCACTCCAAAATGTACCAATTGATAAATGAGTTAACTTGGCTTCATGGAAAAAATAATGTCATGTAAATGATTTAACTTGGCTTTCGTACCCTTGAATCCATAGGAAACTTTGTATAAATGTAGTAGTATAATAATCAACCGAGTTTTTACATCAACAGGTCTGTCACTTACGTGTGGTGCCCATGCGTGAGGTCCCACACTTCAGTGAGCACAAGTCACGTGCAATAGGTACGCAAACTCCCAGCCATTTTCTTTGTCAAGAGAAGACGCATCAGGATGCGTATCGGAAGTATGTGGGTCCTTCTGGATCCTTCGGTTGTCCCTCTCACACAAAAAAAAACAAATCTCTCTCATTCTCGGCCTCGCTCGACTCGCTCCTGCTCACTGACAAACCCTGCACAAAAGTCAACATCATCACACGAAAAAGGGGAGACACCATAATTCTCTCCCTTCTTCTCTCCTTCCGAGTGATCCCTCTTCCTCCGAGTTTCACTCGATGGGCAAACACACATGTGCTGCATAGTAATAATAAAAAAGTAGAAAAATCGACCTACGAATCTATGATTAAATAGGTTAAACTAGGGTTTTGCCCACTACTACAGATCATGTTCAAAAATATCCAACTACTAGTTCGATTTTGGGCTACTAATATAAAATTAAAATAAGTTGAACTAGTATTCCTCTAAAAAATCATTTTGGTATGCATTGTTTGATACTTTTCATAGCTATAGTGCATCACAAATTTATGATTTCATGCTTTGCTTTGCCAATTTCGATTTTTTCTAACCACCTTCTCTTTGATTTCAAATTTAGGTCAAACTATCGATGCCTACTATGTGTTCTACTTGAATTGGATGCAGCGTGCGCACATGTTTTGCCATTGTTTTGGGCTTCCACACATCTTTGGGGCATCCAAGTATTTAAGTTACCTTGTTTTTTTGAATTGTAATTCATACCCTTCCTCCCAATTTTTATGCCCATTTGAATCTTGGTCAAATCCTAAGTTTGACCAAGATTTGAACAAGTTTAAAACATGAAAATGAAAAGGTAAGCCTGAATCCTTCTTAGTCACTCTAAAATGAGAAGCTTTTGGGAGTTTTTTGAAATTTCCATGTTTGAAACCCAAAACCACTTCTCTTCATGCTTGACTTCATAAGACAGAGTTAATTTAGGGTTAGGGGGTAGATACATGATTTGTCTAGTTTGTTGTTTAGACCTTGTTTATCAACTTGAATGCTTACTATATGACATAATAATACTATGTGCTTTGGTTTTCATTTTTTTGATTTTTTCTGAATTTTTATGCCCATTTGATCTTGGTCAAATCCTAGGCTTAACCATTATTTAAACAATTTTAAAACATGAAAATGAAAAGGTAAGCCTGTATCCTTCTTAATTAGTCACTCCAAAATGAAGCTTTTGGGAAGGGTTTTTGAAATTTCCATGTTTGAAATCCAAAACGACTTCTCTTCGTGCTTGACTTCATAAGACAAAGTTTAGGGCTAGGGGTAGAAACATGATTTTTCTGGTTTGAATATGTCTAGACCTTGTTTATCAACTTGAGTGCTTACTATATGACATAAGAAGGCTATATGCTTGGGTTTTTCATTTTTTTTTGGAAATTTTATGCCCATTTTTGAATCTTGATCAAATCCTAGACATGGTTTGACCAAGATTTGAACAATTTTAAAACATGAAAATAAAAGGTAAGCCCGGCCTGGATCCTTTAGTCACTCTAAAATGAAGCTTTTGGGGGGTTCTTGAAATTTCCAAGTTTGAAACCCAAAACCACTTCTCTTCATTCTTGACTACATAAGACATACAGAGTTTAGGGTTAGGGGTAGATACATGATTTTTCTTGTTTGAATATATCTAGACCTTGTTTATATCAATTTTAATGCTAACTATATGACATAAGAAAACTATGTGCTTTGGTTTTTAATTTTTCTGATTTTTTATTTTGATGCACATTTCAATCTTTGCCAAATCCTAGGTTTGACCAAGATTTAAACAAGTATAAAACATGAAAATGAAAAGGGGAAGCCTGTATCCTTCTTAGTCACTCTAAAATGAAGTTTTTGGGATGTTCTTGAAATTTTCATGTTTGAAACCCAAAACCACTTCTCTTCATGCTTGACTTCATAAGATATAGTTTAGGGGCTAGGGGATAGATACATGATTTGCCTAGGTTTGAATATGCATGTCCAAACCTTGTTTATCAACTTGAATGCTTAGTATATGACATAAGAAGACTATATGCTTTTGTTTTTCATTTTTCTGATTTTTTTAAAATTTTATGCCCATTTGAATCGTTTGGTCAAATCCTTGGTTTAATTTGACACGGATTTAAACAAGTTTAAAATATGAAAATGAAAAGGTGGTAAGCAGGCATGGATCCTTCTTATATATATTAGTCACTCTAAAATGAAGCTTTTGGGAGGTTTTTGAATTTTCCATGTTTGAAACCCAAAACCACTTCTCTTCATGTTGTTGACTTCATAAGATAGAGTTTAGGGGTTAGGGGTATAGATACATGATTTGTCTTGTTTGAATATGTGTCTAGACCTTGTTTATCAACTTTAATGCTTACTATATGACATAAGAACACTATGTGCTTTAATTTGGTTTTTAATTTTTATAATTTATTTTGAATTTTGATGCACATTTTGAATCTTGGTCAAATCCTAGGTTTGACCGAGATTTGAACAAGTTTAAAACAAGAAAATAAAAGGTAAGCCCGCCGACTGGATCCTTCTTAGTCACTCTATAATGAAGCTTTTAGGGGGTTGTTGAAAATGTAAGCATGTATCATTCTTAGTACGTCACACCACAATGAAGCTTTTGGTGGGTTATTTAAATGTCCATGTTTGAAACCCAAAACGACTTCTCTTCGTGCTTGACTTCATAATTAAGACAAAGTTTAGGGTTAGGGGTAGATACATGATTTTTCTGGTTTGAATATGTCTAGACTTTGTTTATCAACTTGAGTGCTTACTATATGGCATATATAAGAAGCTAGGCTATGTGCTTTGGTTTTTCATTTTTTTTTGAATTTTTATGCCCATTTGAATCTTGGTCAAATCCTAGGTACGTACGGTTTGACCAACATTTGAACATGTTTAAAACATGAAAATAAAAGGTAAGCATGGATCCTTCTTAGTCACTCTAAAATGAAGCTTTTGGGTGGTTTTTGAAATTTCCATGTTTGAAACCCAAAACCACTTCTCTTCATGCTTGGCTTCGTAAGATAGAGTTTAGGGTTTGGGGTAGATACGTACATGATTTTTCTAAGTATTTTTACGCCCATTTGAATCTTCGTCAAATCCTAAGTTTGACCAAGATTTGAACAAGTTTAAAACATGAAAATGAAAAGGGTAAGCCTGGATCCTTGTTTAGGGTTAGGGGGCAGATACATGATTTTTGTGGTTTGAATATGCCAGACCTTGTTTATCACCTTGAATGCTTACTATATGACATAGGAAGACGGCGTGCTTTTTTTTGATTTTTTATGCCCATTTGAATCTTGGTCAAGTCATAGGTTTGACCAAGATTTAAACATGTTTAAAACATGAAAATGAAAAAGTAAGCTCCGGATCCTTCTTAGTCACTCCAAAATGTACCAATTGATAAATGAGTTAACTTGGCTTCATGGAAAAAATAATGTCATGTAAAAGATTTAACTTGGCTTTCGTACCCTTGAATCCATAGGAAACTTTGTATAAATGTAGTAGTATAATAAGATCGGAGGAAGTATAGTTGGAGATGAATGGCCCACCAAGTCTCTGCCTCGAAGTTTGCTCTTTGACCAGATAAGTATTACTACTCGCGAGGTGCCGAGGAGACGGGGAGGCCAAATTTAAGGACTAACCTTTGCTCTTGCCGTCTTCCTCAGTTCACCACTTTGTTTACCTCTTGGAATACTACTTCGCCACCATGACCGGGAGCAAGTCTCGCCACGTAAGGGCTCGTGCGGCTGCGGCGAAGCTGAGGGAATCCCAGCAATGCCGTCCCCGTGGCCGCGTCGAGGTGCCTTCGCGCAAGAGTCTTCAAGGGCGTCGCAGCCCGCGATCGCCACCTTCAGGCAATCCTCCGTTCTTGCGCATCTTTCTATGTCTTTCACAACTTATCATCCCCTCCTTTTCTTACCTTCTCTCAATCGTATATTCAGGTCGGGCGGCCTTAGTTTTCCCGCAGCCCTCCTGCCTGCGGAAACATCTTCCACGGAGCCAAGTTCTCAAAGCAGCGAGGTATAGACATTCGTGCAAATTGGGATTCCCATTTTCTCTTTCTTGGTACTTCTCTGGGTACACTTCTGATTTTGTGCTCCATCCCCATCTGATAGAAGCCCCGCTACGAGATCGGGCCCATTTTAGAAATGGTTATGGGCGATTTCTGCGTCGAGACGGCGGACAGAAGCGCCCTCGCCGATGAGTGCATGAGACTTTATTCTGAGCTCGCCACCGAGAAGATCCGGATTCGCATTCTCGACGATATCGCCATGAAATCGTTCACTGCGAGTAATGAGATCCAGCGGCGGAGCCTCGGCCAAAGTGAGACCATGGACAAACTCGCCGGATCGATCCCGAACCTCACGGTTAGGACGGACAAACTAGAGGCCGAGCTGTCACAGGAGAAGGCTCTCAACTCCGAGCTGAAGCATCAAGCAGGCTCAAGGTAGATCTTGACCAGGTCACTGTGTACCACTAGCTGCAATCCTTGATGACTGCTGTGTCACCTGGCTTCCGAGTTTCTGAAGATTAATTTTCGAAATTTTGTTCGTAAAATTGGCACGTGGAAATGTAAACAAACTAGTACTCTGACTTTATCTTCTATTTCTAAATAGGAGCACCCCACTACAAGGGCTTCTCTCAACATGCAGCTATGCCACATCATTTGCCTATTTGTCTAAGCATGCAATCTCCACGTCATCAATCAGATTAAAAGCCCACATTATCTACAAGTTCAATAAAAAACCCGAGCATGTCATCTCGCTTGCCGCACGATCCTTGGTCTTCTCCGTTAATTAGTTGTATCCTGCAGGTCACCTCTCCAACAGTATGCATGCCACTGCGTTGTCTTCTCTATCTGCTCCACTTCCCGATCCTCCACCATAATAACACATAAGAAACTGATGGAAAGGCAGCAGATCGTGAGGAAGGAACTGATGGAGGCAGCCAAGCAGTCATCGTCTCCCTTTAAATTGATTGGTCTTATCATGAGCCAATCCATTCCTGACATCCAGCCGGCAATTTAGATTAGCTTCTAGGCGATTATCACAAATATATACCGACGAGTAACCCTTGCCTCTTCTCAACATTCTCGCCAGTTTTTCAGACGACTTTCTCAGATTTCGTTGGGCCGATTGCAAGGGAGATGCATGATTGTCAAGCCCCAAACCATTGTTTTTTAAAGTATATCTTTCAGGTAAATCGTGTCCCGGCAATCATTTGGTATTTCATTACAATACCAGCTGATTTCTTCCGCGAGAATTGGGAAGGAATCACCATGCAAGATTTAGTATCTCAGTATTCTGCATGTATGTTCCTCAATCCTCAAATTCAATTCATGACCCAGTCAGTTCTTAATCTAACTATTGAAACATAGCCATATGCTGCTTCTGACTGCAGGCTCAAACGCACACAACTTATGGATGCAGATAGGCAGCAGAGGTTCGTTAAATATCATGTTGATGTATCTGTTGTAAAGAAAGAAAATCTTTATGCAGGCATACGATCCGGCAAACGTCACCCCAATTCATGTTGGATTTATTGGCTGTAAGTACTTTTTCAGTCCACTATTTTGCTGACATTTGGTATCAATACTTTTGTTCACTACAATTTTTTAAAAGTACAATTGATAATTCATTCTTACACAGGCTCCCATTGCTACTAACACTTACGTGGGTGTCTCTTCCTTTTTTTAAGAACAGTTCGAGGACGATGGCTGACCAGATATATAATACAATAGAACAGGTTAAAGGAAACTTGATCACATCAGGACCATGATTTTTCTTGCATATTGTCTTGGTAATGTTGCTTGGGTGTACAGTGTCAACTTCTACCTTAGCAACACTGAACAAAGATACCATCGAGAAGTTCTTGACATTTAATTCTTCTATTTTAAAATGTAAATCCATAACTCTTACATTTCATTTGCATTATCAAGTTCATTTTGTACCTAATAGTTATGCATTTTTTAAGCATGTTCCTCGCAGCAAAGCGCGGGGTATCAACTAGTTATATTAGTACTTGTGTCAATGTAGTAGTTGTGTCTCGAGTCGAGTCAATGTTGAGTCGTTGAGTCACCTAGTATTATTATTATGGTGGTGTACTTGTGTTCATGTACTTGTTTCAGACAGGTATTGCTGTTTTGGTGAAGGAGACATGCATCACCCATTTTTGGTGGGGTTAATTGGTTCTAGGATTAATTGGTTCTATGCCACTCCTCAGTTCACAAGTTGTGTTTATGCCATTCCAAAAACTGAAGTTGTGTTTATGCCACTCTCAATTCTCAATACCCCCTTCTATGCCATATTCAACAATACAACATGAAAACGGTTCAATAAATAGTCGTATTTCAGTTTATACTTTCGTATTGACCAAAACAATCCTGTGTTCAGATTTGGAGCGACTTTTGGGTGTTTCGGGCACACAAGAAATCCAAATTTTTCAAATTCTGGCAAAAATTAGAACTTCTCAGGAAAATCTATTTTTTTATAGGAAATCAAAAACACTGAAACGAGTATACTATTTTAATTTGAGCCATTTATGTGCAGATTTGCATAAAAAGACTGACATTTTCTGTTCTGTCTAGAAATTGGTAAAATTTTGTCCAAAAAAACAAACTTCGAAAAATCTGATAATTTTACAGAATGTCAAGAACACTAATATGAGTCTACTATTCTAATATGAGCCATTTCTGGGCACATATGATCCATTAAACATAGGTGCAAAGTACGGTCCAGATTATCTGAGAGTATGTACAACCGTAGTTCGTAGAAGTCGTTTTGGGTTTCAAACATGGAAATTTCAAGAACATCCCAAAAAGCTTCATTTTAGAGTGAGTAAGAAGGATCCAGGCTTACCTTTTCATTTTCATGTTTTAAACTTTTTTAAATCTTGGTCAAACCTAGGATTTGATAAAGATTCAAATGGGCAGAAAATTAAAAAAATCATAAAAATGAAAAACCAAAGTACATAGTCTTCTTATGTCATATAGTAAGCATTCAAGTTGATAAACAAGGTCTAGACATATTCAAACCATACAAATCATGTATCTACCCCCTAACCCTAAACTCTGTCTTATGAAGTCAAGCATGAAGAGAAGTGGTTTTGGGTTTCAAACATGGAAATTTCAAAAACCTCTTAAAAATTCATTTTAGAGTGACTAAGAAGGATATGATGCAGGCTTCCCTTTTCATTTTCTTGTCTTAAACTTGTTTAAATCTTGGTCAAACCTAAGATTTGACCAAAAGATTCAAACGGGCATAAAATTCAAAAAAATCAGAAAAATGAAAAACAAAAGCATATAGTCTTCTTATGTCATATAGTAAGCATTCAAGTTGATAAACAAGGTCTAGACATATTCAAACCAGAAAAATCATGTATATATCTACCCCTAACCCTAAACTCTGTCTTATGAAGAGAAGTGGTTTTGGGTTTCAAACATGGAAATTTCAAGAACCTCCCAAAAGCTTCATTTTAGAGTGTGACTAAGAAGGATCCAGGCTTACCTTTTCACTTTCATGTTCTAAACTTGTTTACAAAGATTCAAATATATGGGTATAAAATACAAAAAAATAGAAAAATGAAAAACGAAAGCACATAGTCTTCTTATGTCATATAGTAAGCATTAAAGTTGATAAACAAGGTCTAGACATATTTAAACTAGACAAATCGTGTATCTCCCCCCTAACCCCTAAACTCTGTATTATGAAGTCAAGCATGAAGAGAAGTGGTTTTGGGTTTCAAACATGGAAATTTCAAAAACCTCTTTAAAATTCATTTTAGAGTGACTAAGAAGGATGCAAGCTTCCCTTTTCATTTTCATGTCTTAAACTTGTTTAAATCTTGGTCAAACCTCTAAGATTTGACCAAAAGATTCAAACGGGCATAAAATTCAAAAAAAAATCAGAAAAATGAAAAATAAAAGCATATAGTCTTCTTGTGTCATATAGTAAGCATTCAAGTTGATAAACAAGGTCTAGACATATTCAAACCAGAAAATCATGTATATATCTACACATAACCCTAAACTCTGTCTTATGAAGTCAATCATGAAGAGAAGTGGTTTTGGGTTTCAAACATGGATGTTTCAAGAACCTCCCAAAAGCTTCATTTTAGAGTGTGACTAAGAAGGATCCAAGCTTACCTTTTTCATTTTCATGTACTAAATTTGTTTAAATCCTGGTCAAACCCAGGATTTCACAAAGATTCAAATATATGTGTATAAAATATAAAAAATAGAAAAATGAAAACCAAAGCACATAGTCTACTTATGTCACATAGTAAGCATTCAAGTTGATAAACAAGGTCTAGACATATTCAAACCAGAAAAATCATGTATATATCTACCCCTAACCCTAAACTCTGTCTTATGAAGTTAATCATGAAGAGAAGTGGTTTTGGGTTTCAAACATAGGAATTCCAAGAACCTCCCAAAAGCTTCATTTTAGAGTGTGACTAAGAAGGATGATCCAGGCTTACCTTTTCATTTTCATGTTCTAAACTTGTTTAAATCCTGGTCAAAACTAGGATTTCACAAAGATTCAAATATATGGGTATAAAATTCAAAAAAAATAGAAAAATGAAAAACCAAAGCACATAGTCTTCTTATGTCATATAGCAAGCATTAAAGTTGATAAACAAGGTCTAGACATATTCAACCTAGACAAATCATGTATCTACCCCCTAACCCCTAAACTATGTCTTATGAAGTCAAGCATGAAGAGAAGTGGTTTTGGGTTTCAAACACGGAAATTTCAAAAACCTCTTACAAAATTCATTTTAGAGTGATTAATTAAGAAGGATGCATGCTCCCCTTTTCATTCTCATGTCTTAAACTTGTTCAATTCTTGGTCAAACCTAAGATTTGACCAAAAGATTCAAACGGGCATAAAAAAACCAGAAAAATGAAAACCAAAGCACATAGTTTTCTTATGTCATATAGTAAGCATTCAAGTTGATAAACAAGGTCTAGACATATTCAAACCAGAAAATCATGTATATATCTACCCCTAACCCTCAACTCTGTCTTATGAAGTCAATCATGAAGAGAAGTGGTTTTGGGTTTCAAACATGGAAATTTCAAGAACCTCCCAAAAGCTTCATTTTAGAGTGACTAAGAAGGATCCAGGCTTACCTTTTCATTTTCATGTTTTAAACTTGTTTAAATCCTGGTCAAACCTAGGATTTGACAAAGATTCAAATATATGGGCATAAAATTCAAAAAAAATAGAAAAATGAAAAACCAAAGCACATAGTCTTCTTATGTCATATAGTAAGCATTAAAGTTGATAAACAAGGTCTAGACATATGCAAACTAGACAAATCATGTATCTACCCCCTAACCCCTAAACTCTGTCTTATGAAGTCAAGCATGAAGAGAAGTCGTTTGTGGTTTCAAACATGGAAATTTCAAGAACATCCCAAAAGCTTCATTTTAGAGTGACTAAGAAGGATCCATGATTACCTTTTCATTTTCATGTTTTAAACTTGTTTAATCTTGGTCAAACCTAGGATTTGACCAAGATTCAAATGGGCACAAAATTTAAAAAATCAGAAAAATGAAAAACCAAAGTACATAGTCTTCTTATGTCATGTAGTAAGCATTCAAGTTGATAAAATGGTTCATGCCGGCGTCTTAGCTCCTAAAAAAAATTATACACCAATTGATTTGACGAATTGATGATTTACTCTAGTTCTGCTTCTAGACCATGCAGCTAGCGAGTATTCATATGTACCGCATGGAGCCCCCAACTTTTGACTTCCCGTGTCGGAAAAGGCCTGTTTAATAATGTGGGCGATGAGGTATCCCGAAGTATCTAGAGGGTTCCAGTGTTTCAGGCTTTCAGCATCGTCACCCAAGGGAAGGATGGGTGACGAATCCGTGCATTCACAGCACGTTAGATCTGAAGAGTCCTTGTATGATGAGCGGTAGATAGCACCTCTAAGCCGCAAATCAACAGCCTTCAATTACTTCAAATGAGCATTGGCCTAAGGTCGACAGAGTGAAAAAATTCAAATTCAAAAACTCATGTATAGAATAGAAAAAAATAAAAAACATGTAGATAGAATAGAGGTATAGATAGATTAGCCCAAAAAAGAAGAGGACGGGGAAATTTCGAACGCTCGCCTTTAACTCAGCAGACACCTCCCTCGCGCACCTAAACTTTCGAACGCGCGCCCAATATTTCGAACGCTCGCCTTTAACTCAGCACCCAGCCCACCTTGTTCTTCTCTAGACACCTCCTTCGGCGCGCTGTTCTTCTCTAGACACACCCTCGGTGAACCAGGCCGCGCACCAAAACTTCCCCACGCTGTCTATCAGCCGCGCGCCCGGCGATCGCTGGTGGCGCCGTTCTTCTCCAGCCCGCACCGGCAAAGCGCGGTCACCGGTAGATCCTCACGGTATGCATGCTATCTTCAGGCCTGGGCAAGTACGATTCATTATAGCTCAATCGAAGTCGGGCCGCCGTCGCCCAGCCCTTATAAGTTCGTTAGTTCGTTCGAATCGATCGGTTGATATTGTTTTCCTCTCGATGTGTTTGTTTGACATTGTTTTCCGCTTTACCTATTTGCTCGAATTCGTTCAGACTGCATAATCGTTTGTTTGTAAGGCAAAGAGGAAATCATATCATGGCTTATCATCATGGGTATAACCTTTTTAGCTAGATTTTGCTGTTTGGGATCTATGATCCTTTTAGTTGCTGCTCTCCAGTAACATTTTCCCTCTTTTTTATTACAGTCAAAAATACACAGCGAGGAAACCACTGTCCAGCCTAAAAAAATAGACCTCAGTTGGTTTGCTGAAATCGGCTCAAATAACGTGGCATTTAGTTATATAGTTTTATATTCGACCTGTTTGCTCAGATATGTTGGTTTACATTCATATGCAACCTGTTGGGCAAGTATGGACACAGCTTCAGTGACTTTCAGGTCAAAATTCCAGCGGTTGAGTGATTTTTGGTTGGATACATTCATGTGCGTTCGATCGGCTTTTGATGGCTGTTATTGAGACAAAGTCATGGCTGGACTTTTGACGCAGCTCCAGTGACGTTTAGGTCAAAAGCCCAGCGTTGACTTTGGTTCAATATCAGCCATCCAAAGCCAATCGAACACACATGAATGTATCCAACCAAAAATCACTCTACAATAAGTCGTTTCCAGACTAAAACAATGTTTATTCCCAAACTATTTTTTTTGAATCCGACCAATCTTTCCCGGAATGCAGAAGAAATATATAAGATTTACTGGAATGTTGTTCTTTTTACTGGACAGTTTGAATTTTAAGTTTAAAGTTGGTTGTAAAACATAAAATGAGGTTTATTGATAAACAATATGGCTGAATCTGATGAAACTCCCCAGAATGCATAACCCGACATATAAGATTTACTGGATTTTTGTTTCAAAAACTTCTAGGCAAGATTTAATTTTAAGTTTAAAATTTTCTCGTGAAACTTAAAATGGTAAATTTTGGATCCATTCTCGTGCGTTCGATTGGCTTTTGATGGCTGTTATTGAAACAAGTGTTAATTGGTTCTATGCCACTCCTCAATTCACAAGTTGTGTTTATGCCATTACAAAAACTGAATTTGTGTTTATGCCACTCTCAATTCTCAATATCCCCTTCTATATATGCCATTTTCAATACTCCACTATAATAAATATAGCATATCTATGATAGTACTCTATGATACCACCCACTATGCACCCATGTTCCAAACACCACTCCCGCTGACTGTACCTTATTGTATCGAGCGATAAGCTTGATGAGCAACCCAAACAAACAAAAAAAGACTGTACCTTATTGTACTTGCTCTTACCCATATCTTCTCTTTCTCTTTCATCGCGAGTGCAGCTAATTCAGTTAGTCTTCCAATGAATATTAATATTTTGTCTCAATGATGTCATGTTTCGACTAACAATTAGCACTTTTGAATTCTTAGATTGCTTTTTCACACGATGCACTTCTTTTAATTTATTTTACCACATTTCAATGTGAACCTTGACCAAATAAATAGGACAACAATATCACGATCATATAATACATAAGCAGCATTGTTAGAATCGTGTTGGAAAATACTTTCTAATGATACCAGTTTTATATCAATTTTTTATATATACTTCATCCTGAAAAATATGTTTCAACTTCATCAAAACTTGCATGTATCTGCAAACTAAACTCATCTAAATACATGTATATCTACATAAAATTGAAACATCATTTTTAAATAGAGAGATATAGATTAATATTTTTTTGAAGATAAAATACAAAAAACAAGGGTGCATTGTTTATTGAAATGGAGTGAGTAGTATATATAAAATCATTTTAGTTGCCAATGATCATGTTGAGGGCCTCTATTTCTTGTTTTGCTCAGGCCCTCCGTATTCTCAGGTACGGCCCTGGTGGTCTATGAACCTGTATGTAATCTTATTACTTTTGGCTTCTTTGCACTGCTAATAGATCGGCGGAATTACGGCAAAAAAGAAGAAAGAATGTGTTGGTATTGTATTGCTTTCGATAGATCTGTTCGCCCCTCCCCCCCAAGCATTTACAGATGGCACAAGAGATTCAAGGATGAAATTGCTCTCCTTGTTCATAAGGCAAAGAGGAAATCATATCATGGGTAGAACATTTTATATATATTTTGCTGTTTGGGATCTATGATCCTTTTAGTTGCTGCTCTCCAGCAACTTTTGTACATATTTCCCTCTTTTTATTAATAAAAAAATACAAAGTGGGGAAACCCAGTGGTCAGCCTAAAAAAAATCTGTTCGCTAGGTAGCCGTAGTTTTGCACTCAGTTCGTTTGCTGAAATCGGCTCAAATAATGTAGCATTTATAGTTGAAATAGCTTATCGCTTCTCTGACCATCTATCTCCTCAACAGATGGACAGAACTTGGATATTATTTCACTCATTAAACACACCAACATATTTGAGTGGTATTGAAGACTTCATGAAGCACGTTAGTGATTTTACTGACGGCGACAAGACAAAGGAAGTGATTTGTCCATGCCGCGTATGTTTGAATATTGGGTCCAAGCCTCAACATGTAGTCTCAGATCATTTATTCGTTTATGGGATGGACCAGACATATATCAGGTGGATTAACCATGGTGAACACTATGATCAGCCTGACATTATTGATCCTCTTTATTCTGATGGTTATCAGCCTGAAGATCTCGTCCAGGATGAGGCTACTGCTAATTTGTTACGGGATCTGTATCCATATGCAAGCCAACAGCCCCATGGTTATCACAAAAAGCCTCTTTTCCATGACCTGATAGAAGATGCTAAGCGCTTAGTGGCCCCTGGTTCTGTTATGTCAAGATTCGAATTAATTGTGAAATTACTTCATGACAAGTCATACCAGGGGATTACCAATAAAGCGTTCAATGCAGTTGCGAAGACATACAGCGATGCACTCCCTGGGGCTGGACTGCCAAAATCCTTTTATGAGGTGAAGCAAGACATCAAGGTACCGGGACTTGGATATGAGAAGATTGATTTTTGCAAAAATAATCGTGCAATCGTTTTGGATGGAGTATAATGACCTCGATGAATGTCCAGTATGTAAGGAATCAAGATGGAAACATGATGGAGCTGGTGGTAAGAAAAAGATTCCTTGGAAGGTTCTGAGATACTTTCCACTTGTTCAAAGATTGCAGAGGTTGTTTGCTTCAGAACAAACATCTCGGGAAACAAGATGGCACAAAGAGATTCTCACGCCCGACCCTGATTTATCGAGGCATCCCGCCGATGGCGATGAATGGAAGCAATTCGACCCGGATCATCCAGATTTTGTTGCAGATCCAAGGAACCCGAGACTTGGCCTTGCTACAGATGGATTCAACCCATTTGGCAACATGAGCAACTCGTATAGCATGTGGCCGCACTAGTTACACCTTACAACCAGGCTCCCCGGACATGCACCGATCGCCGAATCGTATGATGGCCTTACTCATCCCAGGTCCCAAATCTCCTGGGAAGGATTTTGATGTGTTCATGCAGCCTCTTATTAGAGACTTGCAAACATTATGGGAGGGTGTCCCTACACGGGATGTGTGTCAACCTAAAGAACAAAATTTTCTATTACGTGCTGCTGTGATGTATTGCACCCATGATTATCCAGGTTTGGGCACTATGTCAGGCAGAGTAACATCAGGTTATAATGCATGTGTTCACTGTGATACTGATCAGCTGGCAGTGAGGATAATAAACAAGATATGCTATATGGGCCATCGCCGTTTCCTTCCATTAGATCACAGTTTCCGGAAAAATAGAAAAAAATTGCAATTTATTGGTGATCGTGTCCGTAAAAAGACTAAACCGCAACACTTTAAGAGTCACGAGTTGGAGGCGCACCTAGAAGCGGTCAGAAATGTTAAACCAGGAAAAACCACCAGCCGCCACAAAGCAGGTACAAAGAGAAGGATACGAAGATGCGGCAGCAGAGTAGCAGATAGAAAAAGGAAGAAGAGAGGAGATGAACTGAGTCTAGCAGCTACCAAAAGGAAGATGGGAGGTGAAATAGCAGCATGTACCAAGAGGAAGGAAATGGAAAATGATAGACCGAGAATATTTTATAAGCGCAGGACCACTCTTTGGGACTTGCCGTATTGGGCTGGTAAGAAGCTTCGGCATAATATTGATATCATGCACATGGAGAAGAATATATGTGACAGCATTGTCGGCACATTACTCAACATTCCATCCAAGACAAAAGATAGCTCAAATGCTAGGATTGATTGTGCAACATTGAATGTTAACAGGCACTTGCAACTGGATCGTAATGACAAAGTGAACAAAGGCAAGGAAAAACATTATAAATTTCGAGGCGCGGAATTCACATTGCCGATGCCTAAAAGGAGATTATTTTGTGAGTACCTCCGAGGTGTGATGTTCCCGTTCGGATTTGCTTCCAACATTGCAAATTGTCTCAATGCTGAAGGAAACAAGCTCCAAGGGTTGAAAACTCACGATTGTCATATCCTGCTGCAAAGGCTTTTAGCTATTGGCATTAAAGATTTAGTGAAGCCAAATATGTACAACGTGATTGCAGAGTTGGGAAGGTTCTTTAGGGAAATATGTAGTAAAACTCTAAGCAGAGCTGTTGTAGAACGTCTTAAGGTGGACATAGCAGTAATCCTGTGCAAGCTAGAGCTGATATATCCTCCAGCCTTCTTTGATGTGATGGTGCATTTGGCTGTTCATCTACCTGATGAGGCACTTTTAAGAGGTCCGGTACAGTATGGATGGATGTACCCTATAGAACGTCGATCGTGCACTTTCAAGAATACGCTTAGGAACAAAGCTAGACCGGAGGCTTGCATTGCAGTGGCGTATATTGCTGCTGAAGCATATACATTTGCCTCAAGATATATTCCTGATATTGAGACCAGATTCAACCGGGGTCGCAGAATTTTGGAAGTTGGAGGATCTGTTTTTAATCATGGTGTTGAGCTAATAGGAAAGAGGACCGAAAAAACATTAGAGCAGTCTTGGTATGTGCTGAATAATGCTACAGAGGCTGATGAATATGTTAAGTGAGTACTATGCACACGAAATACTCAGTTCCTCGCATATACTATGAACTTGTATCAAAATGAAATATATTCAGCTGACTTGGCTATGTTTTGCAGGTTGTACATGGAAACGAATGGAAAGCTATCGGCACGTGGGAGTGGGTTTCAGGACTGGTTTGAGAAATATGTAAGATGTTCAATTGCACTCTGACTTGTCTATGTGTTTTCACATGAGATGACCTCTTGTCTATTTTGTAATCGTAGATCTCCAAACTCCATGCGGAGAATCCAGGCGCTGTTAGTGCTGATCTCCTTGTCCTATCACGTGGTCCAGATAAGAGGGTGTTGGTAGCTGCAGCTTGCAATGCCAATGGTGTCCATTACAGCTCCTATGAGCGTGAACAACATTTGAAGACACGAAATAGTGGCATCACAACCAGTGGAGATCACTTGACAACCAGAAAGAAGAGATCAGAGTCATTTGACCATTATGGTCACATAGAAGAGGTTATTCATTGTTCTATAGTGATAAGGTTACTGTCCGATCTGTGGTTCTATTTAAGTGTTATTGGTACAACCAAGATCCAAACAAGGGCAAAGGTGCCGTAAATGATGGGTATTTCATATCGCTTAATACTATCGCCGGTGGTACAAGGATGATCCTTATATTTTGGTACCTCAAGCGGCCAAGGTACTTTTCTTGGAAGACAGATCTAGAAAAGGATGGCAAGATGTGCAAAAGTTTGTGGCAAGGAACATATATGATTTGGATGAGAATGCAGATCCAATAATTGGTGCCCAAGAAGATGATTTCGCTGGTTGTATGCAAACTAAAGTTGCTGACATTGATGAAACCTCGTTGGATACAGGTATCCTCGCACATGATGGAGAAGTAGATTTCACTGTTGAGGTTAGCATAGTCGACAAAGAGATGGATAAACTGAAGCTACCCGGTGAATCTCGGAGGAGAATGGACACGACGAGCAGGATGAGACCATGCACGAATATCGAATGAAGACGGAGGTGATGATGATGATGATGATGATGATGATGATGATGATTAGACTCTTGTCTCGTATCATGCCGTGAGATGAAGAACCATGATTTGTTTTGAATTTTCTATTTGGAAAATGTATGAGTCTGAAGACAATTATCTCGTTGGATTGTAATCCCATGATGACTAATTATTTATGTTTGTTGTCCTACTAAAAGTTGGTCAAACTTAATTGTGTGGAAGTAATCCCATGCTGTTTGATTCATAGGGTCATATCCCATAGGAAAATAGAATGATAATACTTGATCAAACTAATGCAGAATATCTTATAACCACAATCAAATAGAATTTCTCTTGACATAGGATTCAAGTTGGCATGGCATCCCTATCATACAGGGGTTTTATTCATACTATGCTACAAATCGAAAATAAGATGGGTCAGCACTTTATCGCGGCAGATAGGGCAGCTGGCGTTCGTTACAAACCAGGAGAAGATGCACTTCCTATGGAACGGGTGTTTGCATCCCCGGAGACGCACCGTTGTGCGCCGCGACAGCCCCAGCATGCATATGCTGCAGTGGCCGTCCTCCGGCGCAACTAGGACCCAATCGTCTGCAGCGCCGGCAAGTTGACGATGAGCCGGTGGTCCACCCTAAGGGTGAGGTCGAAGTGGAGGCCACCGAGCCGACGACACGCCTGCTGCCACATCAGGTGCATAACATCGTAAGGCATGATGATGTCCCACTCCTCCTCCGTGAGGTTCAGGTTCTTGAGCAGCCATACACGGGCAAGAATCTCGCGCATAGTTCGCACGACATTGCCCCCACTACGCAGCTCCCTCGGAGGCAAGCCAAGATCCAGCACCACCTCTTCGCAGGGTGTAGTGGTGATATCGTCCTCATCCAAAGGGGGGCAGGAGGGGGCCGGCCATCCTCCTGAGCTCGTACGTCCTCGAGAAGAAGATGTGCACTGTCATAGTGTACGGGGACGCCTCGCCCTCGCCCACGGCCGGCGGCTCGCCGACGGAGAAGTCGGTCGTGCTTGCCGACACACGGCAGGCACGGAAGACATGTGGGCCAGACTCGATGATGCGCTCGCGTGAGGAGCGCTCTAGTAGGGGCGTCGCCGCCATTGGGGATTCTTCGGAGGGCTGTAGACTGGCGGCTAGTCGACGGTGAGGTGGTTGGTGTGAGATCTCTGGGATGAGGCCAGGGGAAGTGGGCGAAGTGCTCGGGACTAGGGACTGCCCTCAACTTTCCGCAGTACGGCAGTAGTATGATAATAGTAATTGGTGGACGAGGGAGACTAGTCCAGAGACTACCCAAAGTTGATAAATCATGTTCGAGGGAAAATGCCCAAGATTTATTATCAAAATTCAAGCTAATTTCGCCGATTTTGTTCTGCCGTTCATTAGACATCATCCAACGGCCTTGGTCTCTGGGATTCGCTGCTACAGTGTCATCTACTATTTTCTACCCAATGCAGAAACATCCATAAAGCTAGTAGATAGCTTTCCTGCTTGTTGGCCCCAACCCATTTTTTTAATCTTTTCTTCCTTATCCCCTTCGCTCATGCTAGCAGCTACTTGCAGCCATTGCTACACCAGCGAGGTGATCTCTATGATAGGCACGGTTTTAGTAAGACAACAAGTTGTAGATAGCTAACCATGAGACACATGCCTCTCTGGTTGAGACTGAGCTCGCTCTTGTGATTGGGCTCCAATGGTCGAGGTGAGTCACAGCTGCAATGACAGAGGTTTGTGCTGAATTAATTAGCACAGAGGCGTAACTAGCACTAGATGGAGAAGGCATAGTACACATATCGGACACGAAGTCGCGTCTGGCGAGCAGCTCGCATTCACTTGCATCAGTGCGGTACAACAAAGATGATGAAGAAGGATTGGAGCTTTGAAGGTAGTCAGAAAAATTACAAAAATTAATACGTGCAAAACTTAACCTGTATAAACGCACATGCATGGATAATTTTACATTTCTGCATGAGAAAGACATGTCAATTTTCAGTACGACATGGTTTGATTTGTCAAATTTGATGCTCCTTAATGCATTTTAAGTGAAAATTATAGGTTTATTCATTATAATTGCCGATTTTTAACGTTACGTGCAGCTGACTAGCAAACTATAAGTGTGTGATTGCTTGCTTCCAAAATAAGGATATGTAATCATTTTGTATAAGGTAGTACCAATTAGTCGTTATATTGCAGAACTTAAAGAGTTTTGAGAGATTCAACTCGTTGCTACTCCATAAGAATGGTCATGTTGACAAATTTGATCCAGTGTTGAACAGAGCCAGAAACATTTCAAAAACTTGAGCATGGAACAGGCTAGGGGTAAATGCCCCAAGGCCAGCCGAGCCTATCGTAGGTGCCGTCCCGAGGAGGAAGTACCTTAATTTGGGGCGCGCGCGGACGCTGCGGTACCCCGAGCTCGAGACGCCGCCGTACCGGTAGCTCGACCCGCGACGAGGCATGGCGGCGGCGGCGAAGCGAGCGGCGGCGGCGGAAGGTAAAGCTCCCGCCGACAAACATATTAGGCACAAATGGGCAACCTTCAAGAACCCATGTTCCATTTTTTTGTCGATAACCCCATGTACCACCTTCCCAATAGAAAAAGTACTGTTCAACCTTCCCCCGTTGGGCCCAATATTTCACTTTTGGGTTGCCAAGGAACATCTACATGGTAATTGTTATCGGTCTACTTGATCCGGCTGTCGAAGCCCAATAACTACAAATGGGCCTTTCGCTCATGCAATTTCTTCCCTTTTCTAATTAAACACAGATCCTATGATTGTAAAATAAAAATACACGCATATTGTACATAAAAGTTGTTTTTATTTATTTTGAATTATATGGTTCAAATTTTTGAAACTTATCATGCCCAATATGAAAATCCTTGATCGCTCCATACCCACATGGATAACGGTATTTTTAAAAATTCATAAAGTGGATTTGAAATTTAAAACATATCCTAATAATTCCTTGATTTAATCTATCAACTTGCAAGATCTTGGAGCCAAAGAGCTTGTATTAGTCTGCGAAAATAATACTGATAAACCTGTCGTTAACAAGAAATGAAGGTTTATCGTTCAGAGAGGATGCCATGTGGGACCCATGAGACAAGAGCGTCCTCAACGTTTCAAAGAAAAAGGCAAGTAGCCCGAAAATAGGGGTAAAAATAAATCCTACAAAGGAAACATTTATAGTTCATAGAGGTCGACATGTGGGACCGATCTCGCCACCGCATCATCATCATTTCGAAGTCGGCAGGGATCGAAGAAAAAGGCAAATAGCCAGAAATTAGGGGTCAAAAATAAATCCAAAAAGGAAACTTTTATTCTTAATAGAGGATGACATGTGGGACCGACCTGCCAAGCGTCCTCATCGTTTCAAAGGCCGCAGGGATCAAAAGAAAAAGGCAAATAGCCGAAATTAGGGGTAAAAAATAAATCCAACAAAGGAAAGGTTTATTGTTCATAGAGGCTGACATGTGGGACCCATGAGCCAGCGGCAACCTCAATTTCAAAGGCGGCATATGATCGAAAAGAAAAAGGCAAGTTAGCAAAAATCAGTGGGTAAAAAAAAATCTAAGAAATGAAACTTTATTGTACAGTCCCATGAGCCAGCACCTTACTCAACGTTTCAGTGGCGGCATGAGATAGAAAGAAAAAGGAAAGTGACCAAATATCAGGAGCAAAAAATAATCCAAGAAAAGAAACTTTTATTGTACATAGAGGATGACATATGGGTCCCACTTATACAAGCTCTTTCGCTCCAAGATCTTGCAAGTTGATTGTACATAGAGGATGACATGCGGGCCCCTTGTGTCGCAGCCTTACTCAACGTTTCCAAGGCGGCAGGGGATCAAAAGAAAAAGGAAGTAGCCAGAAATTAGCGGTCAAAATAACTCCAAGGAAGGAAACTTTTATTGTTCATAGAGTATGGCATGCGGGACCCATGCGCTAGCAGCTTCCTCAACGTTTCAAAGGGGGCATGAGATCGAAAGAAAAAGACAAGTGACCAAATATCAGAGCCTAAAATAATCCAAGAAAAGAAACTTTATTGTACATAAAAGATGACATGCGGGTCCCATTTTGCAAAGCGGTGTCAACGTTTCAAATGCGGCTTGAGATCAAAAGAAAAAGAGTAGCCAGAAATTAGGGGTAAAAAAACTCCCGTAAAAGAAAGTTGATTGTACATAGAGGATGACATGCGGGTCCCATGACCCAAAGACCTTACTCAACGTTTCGAGGCGGCATGAGATCGAAAGAAAAAGGAAAGAGACCAAATACCAGGAGCAAAAAATAATCCAAGAAAAAGAAACTTTTATTGTACATAGAGGATAACATATGGGTCCCACTTATACAAGCTCTTCCGCCCGAAGATCTTGCAAGTTGATTGTACATAGAGGATGACATGCGGGCCCCTTGTGTCAGCAGCTTAATCAACGTTTCCAAGGCGGCAGGGATCAAAAGAAAAAGGAAACAGCCAAAAATAAGAGGGTGAAAAAATCCAAAAAAAGAAACTTTTATAGTATCGAGGATGACATGTGGGTCCCATGAGCCAGCAGCCTTCCTCAACGTTTCGTAGGCTGCATGAGATCGAAAGAAAAAGGCAAGTGACCAAAAATAAGGGGGTAAAAAAAATCCAAGAAAAGAGACTTGATTGTACATAGAGGATGACATGCGGGTCCCACCGCCAGCCTTACTAACGTTTCCAAGGCGGCAGGGGATGAAAAGAAAAAGGAAATAGCCAAAGATCAGAGGGTAAAAAAATCCAAGAAAAGAAACTTTTGTAGTACATAGAGGATGACATGCGGGTCCCATGGGCCAGCAGGTTCCTCAACGTTTTCAAGGGCGGCATGAGATCGAAAGAAAAAGGCAAGTGACCAAATATCAGGAGCCAAAAATAATCCAAGAAAAGAAACTTGATTGTACATAGAGGATGACATGCGGGTCCCATTGTGCTGCAGAGGTCACAACGTTTCAAAAGAGGCATGAGATCAAAAGAAAATGTAAGTAGCCAGAAATTAGGGGGCCAAAAAAAAAAACTCCAAGACAGGACAGCTTGAACGTTCATACAGGCTGACATGTGGGACCTATGAGGTAGCAGCTTACTAAACGTTTCAAAGGCGGCAGGGGATCAAAAGAAAAAGGAAATAGCCAAAAATCGTAGAGGGTGAAAAAAATCCAAGAAAAAAAACTTTTATTGTACATAGAGGATGACATGCGGGTCCCATGAGTCAGCAGATTCCTCAACGTTTCAAACGTGGCATGAGATCGAAAGAAAAAGGCAAGTGACCAAATATCAGGAGCCAAAAATAATCCAAGAAAAGAAACTTTATTGTACATAGAGGATGACATGCGGGTCCCATTTTGCAGCAGCGGTCTCAACGTTTCCAAGGCGGCACAGAACCAAAAGAAAAATGAAGTAGCCGTAAATCGGGGGTGAAAAAATCCAAGAAGAAAGATTTCAATTGGGCTGCATCTCGACATCTCGGGCCTTCGAACTATCCTTCCGGGCCTTTTGACTCGTACAATTTCAGCCCACCTTAACATGAAAGTTCGGATTTTTATCAAAAAAAAAAA
Source organism: Lolium perenne (assembly GCF_019359855.2). Classification (NCBI taxonomy): domain Eukaryota; kingdom Viridiplantae; phylum Streptophyta; class Magnoliopsida; order Poales; family Poaceae; genus Lolium; species Lolium perenne. The sequence continues at coordinate 330,827,758 of NC_067245.2, forward strand.
CAGGAAAGTCCTATGTTTCGCCAAAACAAAAAACAAGGAGATTCAAGATATAAGTTGTAAAAATAAAGATTTAATTTATCCGTTTGCAATAGCTCAGAGCGAAATACACTGTTTATTGTTTGCAAAATAATCAAGATATCACATGTTTCTTGTACGGGGAGGCCGACATCGTGGACCCATGAGCTAGCTGCGTCAACGTTTCAAAGGCGGCAGGGATCGAAAATAAAAAAAAACAAATATCAGTTGGTAAAAAAATCCAAGAAAAGAAAACATTTATCGTTCGAGAGGATGACATGCGGGACCGATGAGGCAAAGCATCCTCAACGTTTCCCAAAGTGCAGGGGATCAAAGAAAAAAAGGAAATAGCCGTAAATTAATTAGGGGTTCAAAATAAATCCATCAAAGGAAAGTTTTATTGTTCATAGAGGATGACATGTGGGACCGACATGCCAACAGCGTCCTCATCGTTTCAAAGGGGTCAGTAGATCAAAAAAAAAATGCAAATAGCCGTAAATTAGGGGTAAAAATAACTCAAAGAAAGGAAACTTTTATTGTTCGTAGAGGATGACATGCGGGGCCCATGAGCCACAGCCTTACTTAACGTTTCAAAGGCGGCATGAGATCGAAAGAAAAAGGCAAGTGACAAAATATCAGAGCCCAAGATAATCCAAGAAAAGAAACTTTATTTACATAGAGGATGACATGCGGGTCCCATTTTGGCAAAGACGGTCCCAACGTTTCAAATGCGGCTTGAGATCAAAAGAAAAAGAAATTATCAATAAATTTGGTGTTCAAAAAAAATACAAGAAAATAAATTTGATGGACATAGAGGATGACATGCGGGTCCCATGAGCTAGCAGCTTACTCAGCGTTTCCAAGGCGGCAGGTGATCAAAAGAAAAAGGAAATAGCCAAAAATCAGAGGGTGAAAAAAAACAAAGAAAATGAACTTTTATAGTACATAGAGGATGACATGCGGGTCCCATGAGCCGACAGGGTTCCTCAACGTTTCAAACGTGGCATGGGATCGAAAGAAAAAGGCAAGTGACCAAATATCAGGAGCCAAAAATAATCCAAGAAAAGAAATTTTATTGTACGTAGAGGATGACATGCGGGTCCCATTTTGCAGCAGCGGTCTCAACGTTTCCAAGGCGGCACAGAACCAAAAGAAAAATGAAGTAGCCGTAAATCGGGGGTGAAAAAATCCAAGAAGAAAGATTTCAATTGGGCTGCATCCGGACATCGGGCCTTCGAACTATCCCGCTAGGCCTTTTGACTCGTACAATTTCAGCCCACTCCAAAACAGAAAGTTCCGAATTTTCTAAAAAAACAGAAAGTCCTATGCTTCGCAAAGACAAAAAAAACAAGGAGATTCAACATATAAGTTTGTTTATGTAAAAATAAAGATTTAATTATCCGTTTGAAATAGCTCGTAGCGCAATACATTGTTTATTGTCTCGCAAAATAATCAAGATATCATATGTTTCTTGTATGGGGAGGTCGACATCGGGGACCCATGAGCCAACGGCGTCGTCAACGTTTTAAAGGCGGCAGGGGGATGGAAAGAAAAAATAAACCAAAAATTTGTTGGTAAAAAATCCAAGAAAAGAAACATTTTCATTCTGAGAGGATGACATGCGGGACCCATGAGGCAGCAAGAGCCTCGGCCGTTTATTGTTCATAGAGGTTGACATGTGGGACCCATGAGCCAACAGCGTCCTCAACGTTTTAAAGGCTGCAGGTGATCGAAAGAAAAAATAAGCCAAAAATCGTTTGGTCAACAAAATCCAAGAAAATAAACATTTACCGTTTCCGAGAGGATGACATGCGGGACCCATGAGGCAAGAAAGCATCCTCAACGATTCCAAGGCGGCAGGGGAAATATCCAGAAATTAATTAGGGGTTCAAAATAAATCCATCAAAGGAAACTTTTATTGTTCATAGAGGATGACATGTGGGACCGACCTGCCAACAGCGTCCTCATCGTTTCAGAGGGGGCAGGAGATCAAAAGAAAAAGGCAAATAGCCATAAATTAGGGGTAAAAAATAACTCCAAGAAAGGAAACTTTTATTGTTCGTAGAGGATGACATGCGGGACCCATGAGCCAGCAGCTTACTCAACGTTTCAAAGGCGGCATGAGATCGAAAGAAAAAGGCAAGTGACAAAATATCAGGAGCCAAAGATAATCCAAGAAAAGAAACTTTATTGTACGTAGAGGATGACATGCGGGTCCCATTTAGCAGCAGCGGTCTCAACGTTTCAAATGCGGCTTGAGATCAAAAGAAAAAGAAAGTTGATTGTACATAGAGGATGACATGCGGGTCCCATGAGTCAGCAGCTTACCCAACGTTTCCAAGGCGGCAGGGGATCAAAAGAAAAAGGAAATAGCCAAAAATCAGAGGGTGAAAAAAATAAAGAAAATAAACTTTTATAGCACATAGAGGATGTCATGCGGGTCCCATGAGCCATGAGGTTCCTATACGTTTCAAACGTGGCATGAGATCGAAAGAAAAAGGCAAGTGACCAAATATGAGGAGCCAAAAATAATTCAAGAAAAGAAAGTTTTATAGTACATAGAGGATGACATGCGGGTCCCATTTAGCAGCAGCGGTATCACCGTTTGAGAGGCGGCAGGGGATCGAAAGAAAAAGGTAAGTGACCAAATATGAGGTGCCAAAAATAATTCAAGAAAAGAAAGTTTTATAGTACATAGAGGATGACATGCGGGTCCCAAGTTAGCAAGAGCGGTATCACCGTTTGAGAGGCGGCAGGGATCGAAAGAAAAAGGCAAGTGACCAAATATGAGGAGCCAAAAATAATTCAAGAAAAGAAAGTTTTATAGTACATAGAGGATGACATGCGGGTCCCATTTAGCAAAGCGGTATCACCGTTTGAGAGGCGGCAGGGATCGAAAGAAAAAGGTAAGTGACCAAATATGAGGTGCCAAAAAATTCAAGAAAAGAAAGTTTTATAGTACATAGAGGATGACATGCGGGTCCCATTTAGCAAGCGGTATCACCGTTTGAGAGGCGGCAGGGATCGAAAGAAAAAGGCAAGTGACCAAATATGAGGTGCCAAAAAAACTCCAAGAAAAGAAAGTTTTATAGTACATAGAGGATGACATGCGGGTCCCACGAGTTAGCAGCAGCGGTATCACCGTTTGAGAGGCGGCAAGGGATCGAAAGAAAAAGGCAAGTGACCAAATTTGAGGTGCCAAAAAAACTCCAAGAAAAGAAAGTTTTATAGTACATAGAGGATGACATGCGGGTCCCATTTAGCAGCAGCGGTATCACCGTTTGAGAGGCGGCAGGGGATTGAAAGAAAAAGGCAAGTGACCAAATATGAGGTGCCAAAAATAATTCAAGAAAAGAAAGTTTTATAGTGCATAGAGGATGACATGCGGGTCCCAGTTAGCAGCAGCGGTATCACCGTTTGAGAGGCGGCAGGGGATCGAAAGAAAAAGGCAAGTGACCAAATTTGAGGTGCCAAAAAAAACTCCAAGAAAAGAAAGTTGATTGCACATAGAGGATGACATGCGGGTCCCATTTAGCAGCAGCGGTCTCAACGTTTCCAAGGCGGCAAGGGATCAAAAGAAAAAGGAAGTAGCAGAAATCGGGGGTCAAAAAATCCAAGAATAGAAAGAATTTTGGTTCATAGAGGATGACATGCGGGACCCATGATCCTGCATCGTAAACGGCTCGATCGGAGAACGTTGAACGAGATGGCGCGATCGAGAAAAAAAACAATGCCAGAGAGGCTGCCATCTGGGCCCTACATCCCTCGGCGGTGCGGATTTGCGTTGACTCGGCCGGCGAACCCGAGAATTCGCGATGCACCACGTCCCGGGCCACCATACGCGACGTTTTGGCCGCTTTCGTCGGGCTAGGTGGCCTCAAAAACGAGAAAAAAAAAAGTTTTGACATGCACCACGGAGGGACCAAAATCGTCGGCCATGGTACACCAGCAACCACGGCGCGACTTCAACTTCGTCGGCCATGGCAACTTTTCTTGTAGTGCTATGCAACGTTATCCTACAGTGGTATCAGAGCCGTGTCTATGCATAGATGGTTGCACGAGTAGAACACAATGGTTTTGTGGGCATTGATGCTCTTGTTATCTTTAGTTGAGTACTTTGCATCTTTATGGCATAGTGGGATGAAGCGGCTCGGACTAACTTTACATGACCGCGTTCATGAGACTTGTTCCTCGTTCGACATGCAACTTGTATTGCATAAGAGGCTTTGCGGGTGTCTGTCTCTCCTACTATAGTAAAGATTCAATTTACTCTTCTATTGACAACATTAGTATCAACGTTGTGGTTCATGTTCGTAGGTAGATTAGATCTATATCGAAAACCCTAAACCACGTAAAATATGCAAACCAAATTAGAGAGCGTCTAACTTGTTTTTGCAGGGTTTGGTGATGTGATATGGCCATAATGTGATGATGAATATGTATGAGATGATCATTATTGTATTGTGGCAACCGGCAGGAGCCTTATGGTTGTCTTTAAATTTCATGTTGAGTAGTATTTCAAAGTAGTTGTAATAGTTGCTACATGGAGGACAATCATGAAGACGGCGCCATTGACCTTGGTGCTTCGCCGACGATGATGGAGATCATGCCCGAAGATGATGGAGATCATGTCCGTGCTTTGGAGATGAAGATCAAAGGCGCAAAGACAAAAGGGCCATATCATATCACATATGAACTGCATGTGATGTTAATCCTTTTATGCATCTTATTTTGCTTAGATCGCGACAGTAGCATTATAAGATGATCCCTCACTAAAATCTCAAGATAATAAAGTGTTCATCCTTAGTAGCACCGTTGCCAAGACTTGTCGTTTCGAAGCATCTCGTGATGATCGGGTGTGATAGAATCAACAAGTGCATACAACGGGTGCAAGCCAGTTTTGCACATGCGGATACTAAGGTGGCCTTGACGAGCCTAGCATGTACAGACATGGTCTCGGAACACGTGATACCGAAAGGTAGAGCATGAATCATATGGTTGATATGATGAACACTTTGAGTGTTCGCCATTGAAATCACACCTTGTCTCGTGATGATCGGACTATGGTGTGGTGGATTTGGTTCGTGTGATCACTAAGACAATGCGAGGGATATTGTTTTGAGTGGGAGTTCACCTAGATTTTTAATTATGTTGAATTAAAATTTGAACTCAATTTGTCATAAACTTAGTCTAAACTATTGCAAATATATGTTGTAGAGATGGCGTCCCCAATCAATTTTAACCAGTTCCTAGAGAAAGAAAAGCTTAAGAGCAACGGTAGCAACTTCACCGACTGGTTCCGTCATGTGAGGATCTTCCTCTCTGGCGGAAATCTGCAATATGTGCTTGATACACCGCTAGGTGACCCTCCTGCAGAAACTGAAACCGATGAAGTAAAAGCTGTTTACGCGACTCGAAAAACTCGGTACTCTCAAGTTCAGTGTGCCATCCTGTGCAGTCTGGAATCCGATCTTCAAAAATGTTTTGAGCACCACGATCCTCATGAGTTGATGAAAGAGTTGAAGACTATTTTCGAGACTCATGCGGCAGTGGAATGCTATGAAGCATCGAAACAATTCTTCAGCTGCATGATGGAAGAAGGCAGCTCCGTTAGTGAGCACATGCTCGCCATGACTGGGCATGCGAAGAAACTCAGTGACTTGGGAATAGTGATTCCTAACAGACTGGGGATTAATCGTGTCCTTCAATCACTGCCACCAAGTTATAAGAACTTTGTGATGAACTACAATATGCAGAACATGAACAAGGAGTTACCTGAACTTTTTGGCATGCTAAAAGCTGCTGAGATTGAGATCAAGAAAGAGCACCAAGTGTTGATGGTCAACAAGACCACTAGTTTCAAGAAACAGGGCAAGTCTAAGGGAAAATTCAAGAAGGGTGGCAAGAAAGCTGCCACGCCTCCTATGAAACCTAAGAATGGCCCTAAGCCTGATGCTGAGTGCTATTACTGCAAGGAGAAGGGACACTGGAAGCGTAATTGCTCCAAGTATCTGGCTGATCTGAAGAGCGGCCTTGTCAAGAAGAAGAAAGAAGGTATATCTGATATACATGTTATAGATGTTTATCTCACTGGTTCTCGTTCTAGTACCTGGGTATTTGATACTGGTTCGGTTGCTCATATCTGTAACTCGAAACAGAACTAAAGAATAAACGAAGACTACCGAAAGATGAAGTGACGATCTTGGCGTTGGAAATGGATCCAAAGTCGATGTGATCGCTGTCGGCACACTTCCTCTACATCTACCTTCGGGATTAGTTTTAAGCCTAAATAATTGTTATTTTGTACCCGCGTTGAGCATGAACATTATATCTGGATCTTGTTTAATGCAAGACGGTTATTCATTCAAGTCTGAGAATAATGGTTGTTCTATTTTTATGAATAATATCTTTTATGGTCGAGCACCACAAAAGAATGGCTTATTTACGTTAGATCTCGATAGTAGTGATACGCATATACATAACATTGATTCTAAGCGAATTAAATTGAATGATAATTCTACTTATATGTGGCAATCGCTGCCTTGGTCATATTGGAGTGAAACGCATGAAGAAACTCCATACTGATGCATTACTTGAATCACTTGACTTTGAGTCACTTGATAGATGCGAAGCATGTCTGATGGGAAAAATGACTAAAACTCCATTTTCTGGTATAATGGAGCGAGCTACTGACTTATTGGAAATCATACATACCGATGTGTGCGGACCAATGAGCGTAGCATCGCGCGGTGGTTATCGTTATGTTCTAACCTTCACAGATGATCTGAGTAGATATGGGTATATCTATTTCATGAAACATAAATCCGAAACTTTCGAGAAGTTTAAGGAATTTCAAAGTGAAGTAGAAAATCAACGTAACAAGAAGATCAAATTTCTACGATCTGATCGTGGAGGTGAATATCTGAGTTATGAGTTTGGCATGCATTTAAAGAAATGCGGAATACTTTCACAATTGACACCGCCGGAACACCACAACGAAACGGTGTGTCCGAACGTCGTAATCGAACTCTCTTAGATATGGTTCGTTCTATGATGTCTCTTACTGATTTGCCGTTATCATTTTGGAGTTATGCATTAGAGACAGCCGCATTCACTTTAAATAGAGCACCATCAAAATCCGTAGAAAAGACACCGTATGAATTATGGTTTAATAAGAAACCTAAGCTGTCGTTCCTGAAAGTTTGGGGTTGCGAAGCCTATGTAAAAAAGTTACAACCGGACAAGCTAGAACCCAAAGCGGAGAAATGCGTCTTCATAGGATACCCTAAGGAAACTATAGGGTATACTTTCTATCACAAATCCGAAGGCAAAATATTTGTTGCTAAGAACGGAACCTTTCTTGAGAAAGAATTTCTCACTAAAGAAGTGATTTGGAAGAAAAGTAGAACTCGATGAGATTGATGAATCTATACTCGTTGATCGAGTAGCGCTTGATCTGGGAAGTTGTACCCTGTACCGCCTACACCGGCAAACAGAGGAAGCTAATGATAATGATCATGAAACTTCGAACGAGGAAACTACTGAACCTCGCAGATCGACAAGGGAACGTACCACTCCTGATTGGTTTGATCCTTGTCTAAATGTCATGATTGTAGATAACAATGATGAGGACCCTGCGACGTATGAAGAAGCGATGATGAGCCCAGATTCCAACAAATGGCAAGAAGCCATGAAATCCGAAATGGGATCCATGTATGATAACAAAGTATGGACTTTGGTAGACTTACCTGATAGCCGAAAGGCTGTTGAAAATAAATGGATCTTCAAGAGAAAAACAGATGCTGATGGTAATATTACTGTCTATAAAGCTCGACTTGTCGCAAAGGGTTTCCGACAAATTCAAGGAGTTGACTACGATGAGACTTTCTCACCTGTAGCGAAGCTAAAATCTGTGAGGATTTTGTTAGCAATAGCTGCATTTTTTGATTATGAGATTTGGCAGATGGATGTCAAAACGGCGTTCCTTAATGGAGACATTGAGGAAGAGTTGTATATGGTACAACCCAAAGGTTTTGTCGATCCTAAAAATGCTGACAAAGTATGCAAACTTCAGCGTTCAATCTATGGACTGAAGCAAGCATCGAGAAGTTGGAACCGACGCTTTGATAAGGTGATCAAAGACTTCGGGTTTATACAGTGTCATGGAGAGGCCTGTATTTACAAGAAAGTGAGTGGGAGCTCTGTAGCATTCCTGATATTATATGTAGATGACATATTATTGATCGGAAATGATATAGAACTATTAAGCAGCGTTAAAGGTTATTTGAATGACAGTTTTTCAATGAAAGACCTTGGTGAAGCATCGTATATATTAGGCATCAAGATTTATAGAGATAGATCAAGACGCCTAATAGGGCTATCACAGAGTACATATCTGGACAAGATTCTAAAGAAGTTTAGAATGGACGAAAGTAAGAAAGGGTTCTTACCTATGTTACCAGGCAAGGTCTTGAGTAAGACTCAAGGACCGGCTACGGCAGAAGAAAGAGAAAGGATGAATAATATCCCCTATGCCTCGGCAGTAGGATCTATCATGTATGCCATGCTATGTACTAGACCGGATATAGCACATGCTGTTAGTTTGACTAGCAGATATCAAAGTGATCCAGGAATGGAACACTGGACAACGGTCAAGAATATCCTGAAGTACTTGAAAAGAACTAAGGATATGTTTCTTTGTTATGGAGGTGACCAAGAGCTCGTTGTAAATGGTTACACCGATGCAAGTTGGAACACTGATCCTGATGACTCTAAGTCACAGTCTGGGTACGTGTTTATATTGAATGGTGCTGCAGTAAGCTGGGCAAGCTCGAAGTAGTGCACGGTGGCGAAGTCTTCAACAGAATCAGAATACATAGCGGCTTCAGAGGCTTCATCAGAAGCGGTATGGATGAAGAGGTTCATTGTAGAGCTCGGTGTGGTTCCTAATGCATTGGACCCATTAATCATTTACTGTGATAACATGGGTGCCATCGCCAATGCACAAGAGCCAAGGTCACACAAGAGGATGAAGCATATCAAGCTGCGTTACCACTCGATTCGCGAGTACATCGAAGATGGAGAAGTAAAGATTTGCAAAGTACACACTGATCTGAATGTAGCAGATCCGTTGACTAAAGCTCTCCCTAGGGCAAAGCATGACCAACACCAGAATGCCATGGGTGTTAGGTATATTACAATGTAATCTAGATTATTGACTCTAGTGCAAGTGGGAGACTGAAGGAGATATGCCCTAGAGGCAATAATAAAGTGGTTATTATTTATATCTCTATGTTTATGATAAATGTTTATATGTCATGCTATAATTGTATTAACCGAAACAATAGTACATGTGTGATATGTAGACAACAAGAAGTCCCTAGTATGCCTCTTAAACTAGCTTGTTGATTAATGGATGATTAGTTTCATAATCATGAACATTGGATGTTATTAATAACAAGGTTATATCATTATATGAATGATGTAATGGACACACCCAATTAAGCGTAGCATAAGATCTCGTCATTAAGTTATTTGCTATAAGCTTTTGATACATAGTTACCTAGTCCTTATGACCATGAGATCATGTAAATCACTTATACTGGAAAGGTACTTTGATTACATCAAACACCACTGCGTAAATGGGTGGCTATAAAGGTGGGATTAAGTATCCGGAAAGTATGAGTTGAGGCATATGGATCAACAGTGGGATTTGTCCATCCCGATGACGGATAGATATACTCTGGGCCCTCTCGGTGGAATGTCGTCTAATGTCTTGCAAGCATATGAATGAGTTCATAAGAGACCACATACCACGGTACGAGTAAAGAGTACTTGTCAGGAGACGAGGTTGAACAAGGTATGGGGTGATACCGAAGATCAAACCTCGGACAAGTAAAATATCGCGTGACAAAAGGAATTGGTATCGTATGTGAATGGTTCATTCGATCACTAAGTCATCGTTGAATATGTGGGAGCCATTATGGATCTCCAGATCCCGCTATTGGTTATTGGTCGGAGTGAGTACTCAACCATGTCCACATAGTTCACGAACCGTAGGGTGACACACTTAAAGTTGGATGTTGAAATGGTAGTACTTGAATATGGAATGGAGTTGGAATATTTGTTCGGAGTCCCGGATGAGATCCCGGACATCACGAGGAGTTCCGGAATGGTCCGGAGAATAAAATTCATATATAGGATGTCATTTTATGTGAATAAAATGTCGCGGAAGGTTCTATGGAAGGTTCTAGAAGGTTCTAGAAAAGTCCGGAAGAAACCACCAAGGAAGGTGGAGTCCACATGGGACTCCACCTCCATGGCCGGCCAACCCTAGTGGGGGAGGAGTCCCAAGTGGACTCCCCCTTAGGGGGCCGGCCACCCCCCCATATGGGAGGTGGAACTCCCACCTTGGTGGGAGTCCTAGCTAGGCTAGGTTTCCCCCTCCCTATGGAAGGTTTTTGGTTCGGGTCTTATTCGAAGACTTGGAGACCAACTCTTGGGGATCCACCTATATAATGAGGGGCATAGGGGAGGGGGCCGGCCACACCAAAGCCACAACCTGGCCGCCCCCCTTGAGTGGCCGGCCACCCCCTCCCAAACCCTAGCCGCCCCCCTCTCCTCCATAGCTCCCGCGTGCTTTAGCGAAGCTCCGCCGGAGTTCTCCACCACCACCGACACCACGCCGTCGTGCTGTTGGATTCAAGAGGAGCTACTACTTCCGCTGCCCGCTGGAACGGGAGGTGGACGTCGTCTTCATCAACAACCGAACGTGTGACCGAGTACGGAGGTGCTGCCCGTTCGTGGCGCCGGAACCGATCGTGATCAAGATCTTCTACGCGCTTTTGCAAGCGGCAAGTGAACGTCTACCGCAGCAACAAGAGCCTCATCTTGTAGGCTTTGGAATCTCTTCAAGGGTGAGACTCGATACCCCCTCGTTGCTACCGTCTTCTAGATTGCATCTTGGCTTGGATTGCGTGTTCGTGGTAGGAAATTTCTTGTTTTCTATGCAACGTTATCCTACAGTGGTATCAGAGCCGTGTCTATGCATAGATGGTTGCACGAGTAGAACACAATGGTTTTGTGGGCATTGATGCTCTTGTTATCTTTAGTTGAGTACTTTGCATCTTTATGGCATAGTGGGATGAAGCGGCTCGGACTAACTTTACATGACCGCGTTCATGAGACTTGTTCCTCGTTCGACATGCAACTTGTATTGCATAAGAGGCTTTGCGGGTGTCTGTCTCTCCTACTATAGTAAAGATTCAATTTACTCTTCTATTGACAACATTAGTATCAACGTTGTGGTTCATGTTCGTAGGTAGATTAGATCTATATCGAAAACCCTAAACCACGTAAAATATGCAAACCAAATTAGAGAGCGTCTAACTTGTTTTTGCAGGGTTTGGTGATGTGATATGGCCATAATGTGATGATGAATATGTATGAGATGATCATTATTGTATTGTGGCAACCGGCAGGAGCCTTATGGTTGTCTTTAAATTTCATGTTGAGTAGTATTTCAAAGTAGTTGTAATAGTTGCTACATGGAGGACAATCATGAAGACGGCGCCATTGACCTTGGTGCTTCGCCGACGATGATGGAGATCATGCCCGAAGATGATGGAGATCATGTCCGTGCTTTGGAGATGAAGATCAAAGGCGCAAAGACAAAAGGGCCATATCATATCACATATGAACTGCATGTGATGTTAATCCTTTTATGCATCTTATTTTGCTTAGATCGCGACGGTAGCATTATAAGATGATCCCTCACTAAAATCTCAAGATAATAAAGTGTTCATCCTTAGTAGCACCGTTGCCAAGACTTGTCGTTTCGAAGCATCTCGTGATGATCGGGTGTGATAGAATCAACAAGTGCATACAACGGGTGCAAGCCAGTTTTGCACATGCGGATACTAAGGTGGCCTTGACGAGCCTAGCATGTACAGACATGGTCTCGGAACACGTGATACCGAAAGGTAGAGCATGAATCATATGGTTGATATGATGAACACTTTGAGTGTTCGCCATTGAAATCACACCTTGTCTCGTGATGATCGGACTATGGTGTGGTGGATTTGGTTCGTGTGATCACTAAGACAATGCGAGGGATATTGTTTTGAGTGGGAGTTCACCTAGATTTTTAATTATGTTGAATTAAAATTTGAACTCAATTTGTCATAAACTTAGTCTAAACTATTGCAAATATATGTTGTAGAGATGGCGTCCCCAATCAATTTTAACCAGTTCCTAGAGAAAGAAAAGCTTAAGAGCAACGGTAGCAACTTCACCGACTGGTTCCGTCATGTGAGGATCTTCCTCTCTGGCGGAAATCTGCAATATGTGCTTGATACACCGCTAGGTGACCCTCCTGCAGAAACTGAAACCGATGAAGTAAAAGCTGTTTACGCGACTCGGAAAACTCGGTACTCTCAAGTTCAGTGTGCCATCCTGTGCAGTCTGGAATCCGATCTTCAAAAACGTTTTGAGCACCACGATCCTCATGAGTTGATGAAAGAGTTGAAGACTATTTTCGAGACTCATGCGGCAGTGGAATGCTATGAAGCATCGAAACAATTCTTCAGCTGCATGATGGAAGAAGGCAGCTCCGTTAGTGAGCACATGCTCGCCATGACTGGGCATGCGAAGAAACTCAGTGACTTGGGAATAGTGATTCCTAACAGACTGGGGATTAATCGTGTCCTTCAATCACTGCCACCAAGTTATAAGAACTTTGTGATGAACTACAATATGCAGAACATGAACAAGGAGTTACCTGAACTTTTTGGCATGCTAAAAGCTGCTGAGATTGAGATCAAGAAAGAGCACCAAGTGTTGATGGTCAACAAGACCACTAGTTTCAAGAAACAGGGCAAGTCTAAGGGAAAATTCAAGAAGGGTGGCAAGAAAGCTGCCACGCCTCCTATGAAACCTAAGAACGACCCTAAGCCCGATCTTTGAGTGCTATTGCGCAAGGAGAAGGGACACCGGAAGCGTAATTGCTCCAAGTATCCGGCTGATCTGAAGAGCGGCCTTGTCAAGAAGAAGAAAGAAGGTATATCTGATATACATGTTATAGATGTTTATCTCAATGGTTCTCGTTCTAGTAAATTGGTATTTGATACTGGTTCGGTTGCTCATATCTGTAACTCGAAACAGGAACTAAAGAATAAACGAAGACTACTGAAAGATGAAGTGACGATGCGCGTTGGAAATGGATCCAAAGTCGATGTGATCGCTGTCGGCACACTTCCTCTACATCTACCTTCGGGATTAGTTTTAAGCCTAAATAATTGTTATTTTGTACCCGCGTTGAGCATGAACATTATATCTGGATCTTGTTTAATGCAAGACGGTTATTCATTCAAGTCTGAGAATAATGGTTGTTCTATTTTTATGAATAATATCTTTTATGGTCGAGCACCACAAAAGAATGGCTTATTTCTGTTAGATCTCGATAGTAGTGATACGCATATACATAACATTGATGCTAAGCGAATTAAATTGAATGATAATTCTACTTATATGTGGCACTGTCGTCTTGGTCATATTGGAGTGAAACGCATGAAGAAACTCCATACTGATGGATTACTTGAATCACTTGACTTTGAGTCACTTGATAGATGCGAAGCATGTCTGATGGGAAAAATGACTAAAACTCCATTTTCTGGTATAATGGAGCGAGCTACTGACTTATTGGAAATCATACATACCGATGTGTGCGGGCCAATGAGCGTAGCATCGCGCGGTGGTTATCGTTATGTTCTAACCTTCACAGATGATCTGAGTAGATATGGGTATATCTATTTCATGAAACATAAATCCGAAACTTTCGAGAAGTTTAAGGAATTTCAAAGTGAAGTAGAAAATCAACGTAACAAGAAGATCAAATTTCTACGATCTGATCGTGGAGGTGAATATCTGAGTTATGAGTTTGGCATGCATTTAAAGAAATGCGGAATACTTTCACAATTGACACCGCCGGGAACACCACAACGAAACGGTGTGTCCGAACGTCGTAATCGAACTCTCTTAGATATGGTTCGTTCTATGATGTCTCTTACTGATTTGCCGTTATCATTTTGGAGTTATGCATTAGAGACAGCCGCATTCACTTTAAATAGAGCACCATCAAAATCCGTAGAAAAGACACCGTATGAATTATGGTTTAATAAGAAACCTAAGCTGTCGTTCCTGAAAGTTTGGGGTTGCGAAGCCTATGTAAAAAAGTTACAACCGGACAAGCTAGAACCCAAAGCGGAGAAATGCGTCTTCATAGGATACCCTAAGGAAACTATAGGGTATACTTTCTATCACAAATCCGAAGGCAAAATATTTGTTGCTAAGAACGGAACCTTTCTTGAGAAAGAATTTCTCACTAAAGAAGTGACTGGAAGAAAAGTAGAACTCGATGAGATTGATGAATCTATACTCGTTGATCAGAGTAGCGCAGTACAGGAAGTTGTACCTGTACCGCCTACACCGGCAACAGAGGAAGCTAATGATAATGATCATGAAACTTCGAACGAGGAAACTACTGAACCTCGCAGATCGACAAGGGAACGTACCACTCCTGATTGGTTTGATCCTTGTCTAAATGTCATGATTGTAGATAACAATGATGAGGACCCTGCGACGTATGAAAAAGCGATGATGAGCCCAGATTCCAACAAATGGCAAGAAGCCATGAAATCCAAAATGGGATCCATGTATGATAACAAAGTATGGACTTTGGTAGACTTACCTGATAGCCGAAAGGCTGTTGAAAATAAATGGATCTTCAAGAGAAAAACAGATGCTGATGGTAATATTACTGTCTATAAAGCTCGACTTGTCGCAAAGGGTTTCCGACAAATTCAAGGAGTTGACTACGATGAGACTTTCTCACCTGTAGCGAAGCTAAAATCTGTGAGGATTTTGTTAGCAATAGCTGCATTTTTCGATTATGAGATTTGGCAGATGGATGTCAAAACGGCGTTCCTTAATGGAGACATTGAGGAAGAGTTGTATATGGTACAACCCAAAGGTTTTGTCGATCCTAAAAATGCTGACAAAGTATGCAAACTTCAGCGTTCAATCTATGGACTGAAGCAAGCATCGAGAAGTTGGAACCGACGCTTTGATAAGGTGATCAAAGACTTCGGGTTTATACAGTGTTATGGAGAGGCCTGTATTTACAAGAAAGTGAGTGGGAGCTCTGTAGCATTCCTGATATTATATGTAGATGACATATTATTGATCGGAAATGATATAGAACTATTAAGCAGCGTTAAAGGTTATTTGAATGACAGTTTTTCAATGAAAGACCTTGGTGAAGCATCGTATATATTAGGCATCAAGATTTATAGAGATAGATCAAGACGCCTAATAGGGCTATCACAGAGTACATATCTGGACAAGATTCTAAAGAAGTTTAGAATGGACGAAAGTAAGAAAGGGTTCTTACCTATGTTACCAGGCAAGGTCTTGAGTAAGACTCAAGGACCGGCTACGGCAGAAGAAAGAGAAAGGATGAATAATATCCCCTATGCCTCGGCAGTAGGATCTATCATGTATGCCATGCTATGTACTAGACCGGATATAGCACATGCTGTTAGTTTGACTAGCAGATATCAAAGTGATCCAGGAATGGAACACTGGACAACGGTCAAGAATATCCTGAAGTACTTGAAAAGAACTAAGGATATGTTTCTTTGTTATGGAGGTGACCAAGAGCTCGTTGTAAATGGTTACACCGATGCAAGTTGGAACACTGATCCTGATGACTCTAAGTCACAGTCTGGGTACGTGTTTATATTGAATGGTGCTGCGATGGTGGGCAAGCTCGAAGCGGTGCACGGTGGCGAAGTCTTCAACAGAATCAGAATACATAGCGGCTGGAGGCTTCATCGAAGCGGTATGGATGAAGAGGTTCATTGTAGAGCTCGGTGTGGTTCCTAATGCATTGGACCCATTAATCATTTACTGTGATAACATGGGTGCCATCGCCAATGCACAAGAGCCAAGGTCACACAAGAGGATGAAGCATATCAAGCTGCGTTACCACTCGATTCGCGAGTACATCGAAGATGGAGAAGTAAAGATTTGCAAAGTACACACTGATCTGAATGTAGCAGATCCGTTGACTAAAGCTCTCCCTAGGGCAAAGCATGACCAACACCAGAATGCCATGGGTGTTAGGTATATTACAATGTAATCTAGATTATTGACTCTAGTGCAAGTGGGAGACTGAAGGAGATATGCCCTAGAGGCAATAATAAAGTGGTTATTATTTATATCTCTATGTTTATGATAAATGTTTATATGTCATGCTATAATTGTATTAACCGAAACATTAGTACATGTGTGATATGTAGACAACAAGAAGTCCCTAGTATGCCTCTTAAACTAGCTTGTTGATTAATGGATGATTAGTTTCATAATCATGAACATTGGATGTTATTAATAACAAGGTTATATCATTATATGAATGATGTAATGGACACACCCAATTAAGCGTAGCATAAGATCTCGTCATTAAGTTATTTGCTATAAGCTTTTGATACATAGTTACCTAGTCCTTATGACCATGAGATCATGTAAATCACTTATACCGGAAAGGTACTTTGATTACATCAAACACCACTGCGTAAATGGGTGGCTATAAAGGTGGGATTAAGTATCCGGAAAGTATGAGTTGAGGCATATGGATCAACAGTGGGATTTGTCCATCCCGATGACGGATAGATATACTCTGGGCCCTCTCGGTGGAATGTCGTCTAATGTCTTGCAAGCATATGAATGAGTTCATAAGAGACCACATACCACGGTACGAGTAAAGAGTACTTGTCAGGAGACGAGGTTGAACAAGGTATGGGGTGATACCGAAGATCAAACCTCGGACAAGTAAAATATCGCGTGACAAAAGGAATTGGTATCGTATGTGAATGGTTCATTCGATCACTAAGTCATCGTTGAATATGTGGGAGCCATTATGGATCTCCAGATCCCGCTATTGGTTATTGGTCGGAGTGAGTACTCAACCATGTCCACATAGTTCACGAACCGTAGGGTGACACACTTAAAGTTGGATGTTGAAATGGTAGTACTTGAATATGGAATGGAGTTGGAATATTTGTTCGGAGTCCCGGATGAGATCCCGGACATCACGAGGAGTTCCGGAATGGTCCGGAGAATAAAATTCATATATAGGATGTCATTTTATGTGAATAAAATGTCGCGGAAGGTTCTATGGAAGGTTCTAGAAGGTTCTAGAAAATTCCGGAAGAAACCACCAAGGAAGGTGGAGTCCACATGGGACTCCACCTCCATGGCCGGCCAACCCTAGTGGGGGAGGAGTCCCAAGTGGACTCCCCCTTAGGGGGCCGGCCACCCCCCCATATGGGAGGTGGAACTCCCACCTTGGTGGGAGTCCTAGCTAGGCTAGGTTTCCCCCTCCCTATGGAAGGTTTTTGGTTCGGGTCTTATTCGAAGACTTGGAGACCAACTCTTGGGGATCCACCTATATAATGAGGGGCATAGGGGAGGGGGCCGGCCACACCAAAGCCACAACCTGGCCGCCCCCCTTGAGTGGCCGGCCACCCCCTCCCAAACCCTAGCCGCCCCCCTCTCTTCCATAGCTCCCGCGTGCTTTAGCGAAGCTCCGCCGGAGTTCTCCACCGCCACCGACACCACGCCGTCGTGCTGTTGGATTCAAGAGGAGCTACTACTTCCGCTGCCCGCTGGAACGGGAGGTGGACGTCGTCTTCATCAACAACCGAACGTGTGACCGAGTACGGAGGTGCTGCCCGTTCGTGGCGCCGGAACCGATCGTGATCAAGATCTTCTACGCGCTTTTGCAAGCGGCAAGTGAACGTCTACCGCAGCAACAAGAGCCTCATCTTGTAGGCTTTGGAATCTCTTCAAGGGTGAGACTCGATACCCCCTCGTTGCTACCGTCTTCTAGATTGCATCTTGGATTGGATTGCGTGTTCGTGGTAGAAAAATTTTTGTTTTCTATGCAACGTTATCCTACAGGTACAAGTCCTACCACGACGGCCCGCGGAAATATCACCATACCAACGAGTGATAACGGTGGCCACGACGGTTACCACTATGGATTACCACCTCTCATGTACCACAACTACAATTGCATCCACGAAGCCGAGCACAAGGCCTGCCATGGTGGCGGGCGGAAATACCACCATGTCGTCGTCGACAACAATTACCACCATTGATTACCACATCTCACCTACAACAACAATGTTGTCATTCACGAAGCCGGTGACAAGGCCTACCACGACGTCACACGGAAATACCACCATGCCGCTACCAACGACGGTGACCACATTGGTTACTATCATGGATTGCCACAATTATCCATTGTAGTAAAAATTGCTATCGGTATTTTGATCGTAAATTTTAAGAGGGAGTGGACATTAGGAGCTAGTGCTCGGGTGAGCCGAAACACAATCAGAAGAACTTATTTACGTGTCCCTAATTTGTTGGAAATATTCTATGTTGTGTGAAGTTCGGATTTAGTTGACGCGAAGGGAAACCTAAGCACGGTGTACCGATCAGATGTTAGTGCGTCAATTTTTAATGACCGGAGGGAGTAGTACTTTCTCCGTCCACCAAGTATTGCATCTCCCTCCGATCTCTTCAACATTTTTCTCAGCTGAAACCATTGTGTGACTAGAAAAAATTAAGTTGCAACCCATGGTTAATAGGAACCCAACACATTTCATGGTTCTGAAGTTGACTGAGAAATAAGCTAGTAGTTTACAGTCGACTATGTATTTAGAGAAACCGATTTGGCCCACAGTAATTTCATAGTGTTACGTTACACAAATATTTTTACCAGATGTTCAAATATGTACTGTCAGTAATTTCCCCCGCGAAAACAAGGACCGAGTTGTCACACCAAGTTAGAGTCTCCGGCACGCGACGCACGCTCCACGCGCGCGCGGGCGCGATGAGACGGCGGCGCACGAGGGCCGAGGCGACCTGGTCGCTGGGTAGAGTACGGGGGCGGTCAAAGGCGTATGGAGCCACAGGGCCCACCCCGATGCGTCTCATCCTGTCCAGTCGTCGCGTGAAAAGCCGTGTTCCAGCTGAGCCTGTCTCTCCCTCGGGCGACGCGTCGGCGTTCCTCTGGGCGCGCGCCGCGTGCCGTCGAGTACCGAGCCGTCTGCACGGTGTAATGGCGATTGGGCCTCTGCAGGTGGGTGCGGGTGGCACCGCGCGCAGGTTGCAGCGAGCGGAGTCATGGCCGGAGCAGGAGGAGAGGTGCAGCGGCTGATTCCTGTGGGATGCGACCGCGCACCAGTTCCCCGCCGATTTCTTGTCCAAACATTACTTTACACACAATGTGACGACAAAGTGACCTATTTTGGTGGTAATTTAAATGTTTCACCCTCCCTCCTACTGGCATCTTCCACAAGTATGCGAAGCAAATCGAACGCTAAAATCGATCGGCTGTATCCGTTTATGTAGGCCTGCGGATACCAAAATAGTCGCTAGATCAAAATTGTCCGTTTGTGTCCGGGGTAGCCCAGCTGGCCGACGCAATTCGTCCAGGAGGCCGCCATGTTATATATTTTAAAAGTAGAGCGAAAAAATGTTCAACATGGTAGACACGATTGAGATATTCACATTTCTAGGTAGATCGATGTTTTGAAATTAGTGCAACATGTTGAAACAAATTAAACATACAAAGTGCAAAAAATATGTCCAAACTGACTTTTAAACTAGGTACTTCTTCTTCACAGAGTCGCTTCATGCTGGTCACCTCCTCTCAAGAGCTAGGGTTCGGTCGACGCATCCGACGAGTAGTCATTGGTGTCTTCATCGTCGTCACCGCCTTCGCCCAGGCCCTTGCCTCCTTCTTTGTCGCCGCCGCCTCCTCCACTTCCAGCTGTCTCCATCTTGCATCTTCATCCTCTTCCTTTTCCTCCTCCTCGTCCTGGCCGTCGTCGGCAACGACGTCCCCCTCCTCATCCTGGCTCTCGTTTGCGACGGCCTCCCCTTCCTCCTGGTCATCCGTCGGCGGGGAGCTAGAGCTGCTCGGCGTGGCAGTTCTATCCCACCAATGGTGCCATCCTGGTGACTTCGCCTCGCTATCGGTATTCGATGGCAAAGATAGGTTGATCATGGTTCAGTTGTAGAGATGAATGGAGCAGACCGGTTTTAGATCCTTAGCGCAGGCGCATGGATTTTATTGAACGGAGATTAATAGCAGCGCTGAAGAGGGCCGCGGTTGCTCTTCTGCGGCGGTTCACGCTCCATTTTAGCGGTTCGCGTATCGATCGACGCGGTTGCCACTCCGACGGTTGCCCTTTCCGGTAGTTGTTGTGCTTAAATTCATTTGAATCAAATAAGGCATATAAAAGGAACACACACTTTCCCTCAAAAACAAAAAAAAAGGAACTGGCTCTATGTGTGATACAATACTACCATTCACGATATCAAAAGTACCACCGGATATAGAATGGGTAGTGTTGAGGATCCTCTGGACGATTATTCCCCGCGAGCCTCCGAGTCCCTTGAGGGACACGTGTTCCATCATCTATGTGCAGCTCTCGGTTCCTGTGCAGCCCTCTGTTCCTACACAAAAAGAAAAAGGGAAAAAAGAAATCCATACAGAAGATGATTGTCTACCGGCCGTACCGAGTACAGCCTTGCAGGAGCACTGCGGGTGGCGCTCGAGCTTCTTTTGTTCTCTCTCTCTTATTCTCCCACAAACTTTTGTAGCTTCGATGAAAGTTGGGAGTGAAGGATTTCCCATTACATTTGGTGCATTAGTTTGAGTCCTCCACGGTGATTCGTGGTGGTGAAAGCAAGAAGGTTGTTACTCTTGGGTTCTTGAAACCATAGAAGGATTTAAGCAAGAAGGTTGTTACTCTTGGGTTCTTGAAACCATAGACGGATTTTAAGCCTTTGTGGTGATTTCTTGGGAGCCTCCAATTAAGTTGTGGATGTGTGCCCCAAGTTTTTTGTAAGGTCAGATTTCCGCCTCGAGGGAAATCCCTTAGTGGAACCGTGACCTAGGCTTTTGTGGCGAGGGTTACCGAGAATAAGGTGAGACACCTTCGTGGGGCTCGGTGTGTGGTGTGACTACCGCATCTTGGGGTGAGGCCTTCGTGGCGTTGGTGTGCATTGAGCAACCACACCTCAAGGTGAGGCCTCTTGTGGTGTTCGGAAGCACTAAGCCATCGCACATCTCCAACGTAGATTAGCACTCGCAAGAGTGTGAACTTCGGGATAAATCACCGCCTCCCGTGTGCCACGGTTATCTCTATACCCAAGCTCTTTAGTTATGCACTTTACTTTGTGACAACCATCGTGCTTGAAGTTATATATCTTGCTATCACATAGTTGCTTGTATTGCTTAGCATAAGTTGTTGGTGCATATAGGTGAACCATAGTTTATAGGCTTTGAGCTTGACAAAGTAAACACTAGTTTTATTCCGCATTTGTTAAGCACATCTCGTAAAAGTTTTAAACCGCCTATTCACCCCCCTCTCTAGGCGACATCCGTGTCCTTTCAGCAGCACCGCTCCATCACCAATAATACCATTGACGTCGTTCCTTGGTAGCACCGCCGCTCACCAATGGCAGTAATGCCGCCCTTCATTCGCTGCACCGCCTCCCATCGGCAGCAGCACCTCCGGCCGCCTGCCTTTGCAGCAGACACGACCTAGGTTTGAAGCTTTAGGGAGCAGCATTTGCTCGCAGAAGCGCCGACGGCTTGGCCTTGGAGCATCGTCAGTAGCCTGGCCTTGGAGCACCGTCGGTAGCCTAGCCTAGGAGGACTGCCGCAGGAAATTTTCCAGCTTTAGTGAGCCTTTGCAACACAGTGGTGCTTGTTTGCAGCATTGGGGATGCGACGCTCGAGAGGAACAACGGCGGAGCTGGAGTGCGAGAAGAACAACACGCTCACGTCGGTGGGAGAAGGTACATAATTGGAGAAATCCATGGTACCGTGTATACGGGTGGGGAATGAGAAAAAAAGTAAGCAAAAGTGTGCGGACCGTAGAGATTGAAGGGGAAGAGCAGAGAGATAATGTGGGGCCCCTGTTTTTTTTCCTTGCCACGTCCGAAGAAACGCGTCGCGCAATTGATCCCGCAGGTCCACACAGTGGGCAGCATCGGAGGACGCCTGACCCGGAGGTTGCGTCCGTCGCAGCCTCCGGAGAAAAACAGATCATTCTCCATATGGAACACACAACTATCTAAACGGAATGCGGCGCTTCGGTGTGGTAGGAACATGGCGAGACTTATTGGGAGGACGCAACGATTGCGGGCTATCTTTGTTATCGCCGGTGTTGGCATGTGTTTTTTTATTTATTTTCTCTGTCTTTCCTTTTAGATTTGGTTGTGTTGCGACCACAGTATGCTTGTTGTATCCTGCTGTTGTTCGTACTAATTTCGTATCTCACGGTACTGTGTAGAAATTTGAAACAACGTGAAGTGCAGCATTACTCCAGCACGGAGGATATGGGATGGGACTCGAATCCTGCTCCACTGTGCGCGCTTGAGGTAAATTGCGAGCAGATCTCTGGGACGGAGGCAGCAAATCTCTTGTCTACCCGCGCGCTCGATGGATGGATCGCGCTACGCCAACGTCTGTCCGCTGCCGCGGCAGGCAGGCAGGCGTCCCTCCCACGTCGCCCGCCCGCGCGTATAGACTAGTACTCTAGTGGCCGGCGCACAAGCGAAACGTGTAATTGCTAAAGAGCGGGACGCGGCAGAGGAAAGCAACCAGTGAGCTCTCCCGTACGAGTGGGGGAAGGTGGGAAGAAGAAGCAAGTCGGTCGGCCGCCCACCAAAACGGAGCTATCCTCCCTCCTCACGCGCAGTCTCCCCCTTCTTCTACCCCTCCACCTGCCGCTCAATCCCACCACCGCCGCCTCCTCTCAGCTCCGAACAGCGGCAGCTCCCTCTCTACCCGGCGCCCAATAACCCCGCGTGCTTCAAGCTCGGAACAGCAGAGACCACCGGCGCCGACGGCCGGACCACGGGACTTTCAGCTCGGAACAGCCGCGGCGGCCCTCTGCCAGTAGCCGGAGACCAGGCGAGAGGAGCTCAGGGGCCCGACGCACGACCCGGCGTTCCCATGAGGAACGGCAGCACGATGGTCCACGCCGCCGCGACGGGCGTGGCGCCGCGGTACAGGGGCGTGCGGAAGCGGCCGTGGGGCAGGTTCGCGGCGGAGATCCGGGACCCGGCCAAGCGGGCGCGCCTCTGGCTCGGCACCTACGACTCCGCCGAGGCCGCCGCGCGCGCATACGACGCCGCCGCGCTCGCCCTCCGCGGCCCGCTCGCGCTCACCAACTTCCCCCTCGACGCCGCACCCCTCCCGTCGCTCCCTCCTCCCTGCGGCCGCCGCCGACCCAGCCCCGCGTGCAGCGCCAGCTCCACCGTCGAGTCCTTCAGCGGGCCCAGGCCGCCTCGAGGCACCCGCCTCCCGCCCCGCGCGCCGGCACCAGCGCGCCCAGGCGACGACGGCGGATGCCACAGCGACTGCGCGTCCTCGGCCTCCGTCGTGGACGACGCCGGCGACGAGGCCGCGTCCGGCGGCAGGTCCCGCGCGCCAGCGCCGCTCGGGTTCGACCTCAACCTCCCGCCGCCGGAGGACCAGGAGCAGCAGGGGCTCTGCACGGAGCTCCGGCTCTGGTAGCCTCCACCACACGGAGAAGCTTGCGATTTCGTCTGGTCTTCTACTCCTTTTTTTTCTTCTTCTTCTGGTTGGTAGACAGATAGAGGCTTTGATTCAGAGCGATTGTTGTACCACCACTACTATTCTTTACGCGACGGGAATTGAATGATTCAAGGGACTACGATTTGTCCCCAATTTTTTCAGTTTCATTCAACACTCAGTTTCTCCACGCCCTCTTCCTCTTGGATGCGAAATCTTCTTGCCCATTCACGCTAGTACTTCTTCCCTTGTACTAGTATTAAGACGGAAGATTACGCACCGCCAACAGTATACTGTTGCTCACTCATGACTCATGAGTAGCATGCGAAATCTCTTCTCTAAACAAACCAATGAACACAAAAAGAATGCAACTTTTTTGTGACCACGTTATTAGGAACAATATTAGGAACAATTAATACAGTATAGGAAAAAGATACGGAGAAGCGCCGCACAGCTCACTAATCCGTGCGGCGGAAAAAAAACACCTGTCTCTTAAAGGGCCACACACTATGATTGTACTGCATGTTCTTTATCCCCTCTTGTACAGCTCTCAACCACTCATTCTCTCTCTCCAAAACAAACCACGGAAGCATCGCGCAGGAAGGTTCGAGGAGGTCGTTGGCTCGCCGCCGCCGGGAGAGTCCGCCCCCGCTGGATTGGCTTCAAGACCGCCGCCGCCATCGGATTGGCTTCGAGGCCGCTGCCGCCAGGAACACGCCGGGGGAGGTCGCCGCCGTCGGGCTGGCTTCAAGGCCGCCGCCTCCGTCGGGCACGCACCAGGGGAGGCCTCCGCCATCGCGCTGCCATCGAGGGAGGCCGCCGCCGCCGGGAACGCTCCGGCGCTGGCCTCCGCCATCGACTACGGGCCGGGGGAGGCCGCCGCTGCCGGGAACGCTCCAGGGGAGGCCGCCGCCACCGGGCACGAGCCGGGGGAGGCCGCCGCTGTGCACTCCTCGAGGGAGACCGCCGCTGTGCACGCGGTAGTGAGGCTGTTCCCGACACGAGCTTGTGGAGGTTGCCGACGAGCAAGCAGCGGGGATGTCGTCGAGCACGCCATGTTGCCGTGGAGGGGGACATGGTGCTCAGTAATTTTTTGCTCATTTTAATCTGGCAATTGTGCCTAATTAATCTTGATGTTTGATTTTTGGTGTTCCTTTTGGTTCTGCTTAGTCGACTATTTATCTGGCAGTCGTAAGTAATTAATATGGCTAGCATGGCTAATTAATCTGGTAATTATTTTTGTCAAATAACCTGATAATTGTTTAGGTAAAAATTCTGGATAATGAATCTGGCAATGGTGGATAGTTATTCTGGTAATTGCGGTTTTGCCAAGAACACTTTGCTAGTACTTGATATTTGTGGCTAATTTATCTGGTAATTGTTAGAGATAATCTGGTAGTTGCTTTTTATAAACATCATGTTTATTTGCGTAGGCAATGATGTTCAGCAAGTGACCATAATCAAAGACCCGGAAGCAAAAAACTGAACCTACGTAATACTTAGTACTAATTTTGCCTGGATCTGCCACGGAGGGGTGGGGGTTTTTTTGTTGTTCCTTTTGGCGAGTAGGCATAATTAATCAGGCAATTAACACGAACCGGCAATTACTAACATTATACACCGATTTGAGAGGAATTTGATCCTGTTAAAAACATGTGGCCCAGAATTTTCTAGCTCGCTTCTTCTTTTTGTCCCTGACAACCGAGAGACTGCGCATGTAATTTTATCGCTAAATAACTGGATGTCTGATACGGCCACATGGGCTGACATGGGCTGACACATTGGAATCTCTCCTGCGTGGAAGGCCGCCGCACGGAAAGACTTTTATGCGGCGCCGCCGCGTAGCAACGTCCTACAGTATAATGGAAGTGTGCTTTTTCAATGTGATCAGAACCAAATTGTATTCGGCGTCGGCATAGTTCCATACTACTACGAGTCGTCGTCTACTACTACTCCAAGTACCAGTATGATCAGCCTGCAACCTCTCTTTTCCCCGGCGTCGCCAGCAACACCGAGACTCTCCATCCTCTTCCACATCATCTGTACTGGACAGCCGTGGATTGGAGATATCCCAGACCTGATTTGTTTGTTTTCGCTGGCGACCAACCCTATCTTTCGCCCTTTGGACGCTATAATCCACCCAGTTTGAGAATTTACTTGCTGAGTGGTGCTAGTACCGACAGTTTATTTGCCCAGGTGAATTTGGGGAAAATACAGTCTTCACGCGGGAGGTTTTCAGTTTTAAACATTGCAAAGAAGAGCAGACACCAGCGTACCTGGTATTTACCATTATATTAAATGTATTTTCATGCTTCATCTCTGCTTTTGATCAATGTTGCCTTGCAGCACTAATGCCCATGTATCCGTATCTTGCCCTGCAGCTGCTAGTCATGGCGGGAGGTGAAAGAGCTAGGCCACTCAGCGATCAAGAACTCATATTTGAGAAGCGCCCTTCAATGTGCACGAGTGCCATACTTTGCATGGTGTTGACCAATCATATCTTTTTTTTAGATCAACAGGGAGGACCTCCCTCCCCAGTTCCATTGATACGACCAATCATATCTCTGTTCATGTGAACGACAAATCAGACTTCAGTGAAATTCACCAATATGATGTAAGCTCCTTATTTCTGGGCAGCTTTCGTTACATCTATATATTATCATGTGATGATGTTCTGTTTGCCATCACACTTGTAATATCTCATCAGGTGTCTATCAGACCTGTTACTTCACGCTGCGTCAATCACGCCATCATTCGAGAACTCGTGAACAAGCATGCAGAAGTTGGTTTCCAAGCCGATTGTTCTGCCTACGATGGAAGCAAGATACTGTACACACTCGCTGAACTGAATTTTGGTTCCAGTGTGTTCAAAATTACACTGAAGGATAAGGAGAAGGATAGTCCTGATGGCCCCAGAGCCTTGCAGAGGTATATATACCGCTCTGGAAATATTGCCATCATCCATTATTTGGTGAAATCAATTATCAAGTAATAATTACTGATATCTCTGCTGTCTCTAGGCATTTCGATGTCACGATCAAACGCGCTGCACGTGTTAGCATGAAGAGTTTATATGAGCTCCATGATCTGATGCCAGACCATGTACCTCCAGCAATCCTGCAAGCACTACACATTGTTCTACGTGAATTACCCACTGAAGAATGGTATCTTTTGTTCTTATTGTCTGTTCCTATACCCCTATTCTTGTAGCATCCATGGTGGTTGATCATTCCATCATATTTTCATGTGTAGGTATAACCGGTATGCTGGGTCAATTTATTCACCTTGCATAAGGGGGCATCAGCAACTTGGTGATTTCTTGGAAAGTCGCTGTGGTTTTCACCAAAGCATACAACCCACTCAGAGTGGTCTTATGCTAAATATTGGTTAGATCCCAACACTTCGTCTTGTTTTTTTGGTACCTATTCTAGATTTGAGAACAAAATTTATCCTTTTCCTTTACAATAATTTGGACATTTTTTAGTGCATGTGCTGTCTGTATGACATATGGTAGATCAAGTGTTGATTGGTATATATATGTATTTCATTGAGAAAATCTCTTGAATGTTGTGCCAGTTACAGATAAATGCCATTGATTTTTAGAAAACTAATAAAGTACAATGGTCAGGAAGAGAACTATAGGATTATTCATTAAGAACTATGACTTATTTGGCATATAAAGAATATTTTTACCTCGCATACACATCATCTTATCATTTATTTAGCCCACTTTTTTTTGCAAGAAAACTGTAGGAGAGGCTCCGACAGTATGATTAATATTAATATAAAAGAAAACTTTACAAAATATTTGCAAGGGACCCAACAAAATAATCAAGGCACAGAACGAATGAAGTTTGTAATAACATGGAGGTGTATCCACACTCTACTGCTATATGAATCATATAATGGGTCTAATAGTCTTGAAGTTGCCTCTAAGTTTCTCACATGTCAAGGTAGTTTGACATTTATCTTCTGCAGATCAATCCTCTACAGTATTCATCAAGCCCCTACTGGTGATGGATTTTCTTGAGATGCTGCTGAACAGGGATATATCTGACACACAATTAACTGGTACAGATCTCTTGAAGGTCAGGTCCTGCTGTCACTTCTTAGTCATAACATGCAGTATGCTGTCTGAATTTTTGCTCTCCATTCTAACAAGCTTTGAACCTTTTCTCGAGTTTAGATTGTGAAGGCACTAGAAGATGTAAAGGTTCATGTACTGTGCAATATGCACAAAGAATACTGTGTATCCGGTGTTACCTCACAATCAGCAGAAGAGTTGATGTATGCAGTTCAGTTACACATTTCTAAAGATTTCTTGTATCTCTATCATGCTTCTTTAGATGACCATGCAGTATGATATATCATGCTGACATTAGTTTGGCTGGTTTTTCCTGTGACAGTTTCCCGGTTGATAGTCATGGTACCAGGGAGCCTAGGGAGACAGTATTGCAATACTTCCAGAAGAGATATGGTGTTAGTATTCAGTACAAATCTTTGAACTGTTTGCAAGTGGGCACCCCGCAGAGGCCGAAATTTCTTCCGTTGGAGGTTGGTATCCTGAACAACTATTCCATGGATGTTTCGTACTGTGTTAACATATCCAGCTATATTAGAAATTCCGTGGAGTGTGGATACACCTTCATGTTATCACAAACTTGCTTCTTGTCACTTCAATGTTTAAGGTCTGTAAGATCGCCAAGGGGCAGCGTTACCCGAAACAGCTTAATCGGGGAAAACAGATGGAGGATTTTCTTAAAGTAGCTAAGCAGCCCCCACATGAGCGTGAGAAGGGCATTTTACGGGTAATCATGATCACATATATCTGTGCGTTAATTATTCTGAACTGTTCTTTTTTATTTTCCAGTAGTGTTGTTTGTACAACTGTATCGTTGCGTTCATACTGCTTACTTTTGACTCTTCCTTTATTACTTAAAATCATTTATTTCTCTGTAAATCGCAACGCCCTTTGTAATTATTTATTTATGCATAAGAATCGTCAATAGCTTTCCATTACATGAATTTATATTTTCTTTTACTTCAGATTTGCGCCTTTATGAAATTGGTTCGTACACGTGATTCTGCAACTAGAATTAGTTAAATGTGCTTTCTTGAAGCTTTTTGTGGGATTATTACCCATAGAAATTTCTTGTGCATATAGGAAAAAAGCAACTCTGTTAGTTATTGCACTGAGCTATACGTGTTCTGACGCCTCGACCATTTATCTAGGATCAAGTTTCAGATCTCTTTATTGTAGCATCTACTATTTTCATGTGATTGACAAGCTAAGAGTCTAACTTTTCTTAATGGATACAATTGGAATATGAAAAATACCTTATTTGTGCAATTCTCTAGTTTTTAATTGCAGATGTCATGCCATTTTTAGTTTTTCATCACATATGTAATCAGTTGCCTGATTCCTTTTGAACAAGTAAATTGGGCTATAGGGTCTTTTTTCGAGAAAACGCAAAAGACGTTTGTGTTTCATTGCATTGTAAAGATAGAGTTCAGAGTTACACGCCTCTGGGGTCTTTTGTCATGTTTTGGTTTTGTTTACCAGGCTTTGCATTTCACACATAGGAATCAATGTACTGTGAAATTGGGAATCAAAATTGAGGATGAACTTGTCTCACTGCTAGCTCATATTTTATCTCCTCCTTTGGTATGTTTTTTTAAATCTCAGCTATCATTTTAGTGTGATCGTTTCTTATTTCTGTTGCATATATTATGCCTGGACGTTTGAGTACCGGATATTTCCATCAGCTTAAGTTCAACGACTATGGCATGACAAGATCATTCTTGCCACACTATGGTATATGGAATATGATGGGCAAGGTATGTATGCAACCCTGTTAAATAAAATATGCATAAACTCGATAATATGTATTCCAGATCAAAATTGTTCGTTCTTCAGTAGGTATTTTGATGATCTTATAAAAAATGGGAAATCATTTAGTTCGTGGTCATTTCATCAAAGATTTTATCTTGTAGATCACTTCTAATGAACCATTCTACCTCTGATTATCAATTATGATAATTTACAATATTGCATTTTAGAAAATGGTCAAAGGTGGGAGAGTGAATAGCTGGGCATGTATCAACTTTTCCTTGCATGTGCGACAGAACGAAGCTACTAATTTCTGTTATGAGCTTGCTATTATGTGCCTAGCATCTGGGATGGTAAATTTTCTCCGTGGCCCAAATACTGAATTCCTGACATTTTCTTGCATGTGTATGTTCACATCTTTGTGCACTCATATTCTCCGTGTCTGTCTCATTGTAGGGATTCAATCTGAGTCCTGTGCTTTCTGTAGAGACTGCTAAACCTGAACATGTGCAACTGGCACTGACATCACTTCATAGCAATGCCATGGCCAAACTTGGACCAGGCAGAAATCTTGACCTTCTGCTTGTGATATTGCCTGACAAGAATGGCTGCCTTTATGGTATATTTTTAACTTCCAAACACATTTGACCATTGTCTAATTAATATATTTTATTAATATTGTTGCCGTTCCTTAGGAGGTCTCAATAGAATATGTGAGACAGATATTCTATTGTCTGATTAATTTCATTTATTTATATTGCTGTTATTCCTTAGGTGATCTCAAAAGAATATGTGAGACAGATATTGGACTGGTTTCTCAGTGTTGTCTATCAAAACATGTCTTGAGGAAGAATAAGCAGTATCTTGCAAACGTTGCCCTTAAAATTAATGTTAAGGTTTGTTGTGTTGTACCATTTGTTTAGCTCTGCTTAATTATGCAAGTCCTTACATTTATTAGGTTTTGTAGATGGGAGGAAGAAATACTGTACTGAATGCCGCTCTAGAAAAGAAACTTCCCCATGGGGGACACACCGACTATTTTTTTCGGTGCTACCGTTACCCATCCTCCTCCTGGAAAATGTTCTTCTCCTTCCATTGCATCTGTAAGTGCACGTCACAATTTCAGATGCCAGAAGTGGTGCACCTGTGTTATTATGTGTTTACATGTATGACAATATGCAGTAATTGCATGCTTCATACAGGTTGTTGCTTCTCAAGACTGGCCTGAAGTTACTAGGTATGCTGGATTAGTTAGTTCGCAACCCGGTCATCATGAGTGGATAAATAATCTGGTTGAACTCCAGTATGATAGTGAAAAAGGGATCGTTACTGGTGGGATGATCCGGTATGATCTTTTTCCCTCTGAGAATCATCTGAATGTTACACTTAAAGGATATGTGTATATAAGTTTTATGATGTATGCAGCGAGCATCTCATTTCTTTCTATCGGGTTACTGGACAGAAACCGCAGAGAATTATTTTTTACAGGTACACTCTGTTAGGACATCTCTCAGAAGTCAGAACAAGTATTGCCTGTAATATATATTTAACATGTTTCTTTCCAGGAATGGGGTGAGCAAAGGACAGTACTCTCAGGTTCTGAAGAACGAACTTTGTGCCATTAAACTGGTGATGTTATATTTTTGACCTCTTTTTCTTAGGAGATATTTACATTATTCTTTGAGAACATTTTTTGTAATTGTAACGTTTTATTTTCTAATTTAGGCATGTAAATCATTGGAGAAAGATTATAACCCAACAATTACATATGTTGTGGTCGAGAAGCGTCATCGTACACGGCTGTTTCCCGCTGATTACCGTGACAAACCCTCTGATTCAACTGGGAACTTATGGCCTGGTTGGTTGTTGATGACTTTGCTTGTCAGCCATTACCAATTTCTGATTTTTTTATTAATGTCTGTCCTTATTTGATTTAGGTAGTGTCGTGGATTCAGTAATATGCCATCCAGATGAATTTGATTTTTACTTGTGTAGCCATAGCTGCAGCAGGGTAGGCCACTTTTTTCGATGCTAATATTGATAAGACTTGTGACGTGCTAGTTACTAATTGAAGATCTCTATTCCTACGCAGGATAAGGGTCGTGGAACAATTCGGCCCATGTATTACCATGTATTGTGGGATGAGAATAAATTTCTAGCAGGCGATTTCCAAACATTGACATACTACTTGTGCTACATGTAATTTTGTTTCTTCTATATTTACACCTGTTTGACCAATTATTAAGTGACCATAACCAATGACCACTACTGTTGCAGGTATGCTGGGTGTACCCATTCCATTTCAATAGGTAGGTATTCTCCATTCTATTCCTAATCAAGTAATCAGGATATACATGTTCAGTAGGTGATTAACAGTAGTTGTTTGCGTTTCTACAGTTCCCCCTTTGCGTTATGCCCATCGTTTGGTTTCTCGAGCTCGCTGTTATACTGAACCACGGTCGTCTTTGGAGAGCGGATCCACTGCGATCAGTGCCGAGCCAGTGGGCCTTCTTCCAATAAAGGATAATTTAAAATTTGGCATGTTTTTCTGTTAAGTGAGGGCACACTGAGTACTGTAAATCTGTCTAATACTAGCATGAAAGAAAAACTGCCCGTTAAAGAACATGAATGTACTAAAGTTAGTATAGGTTGGAGCAGTACCAATTAGAGGCCATCTCAAAGCCAAGCAGATCTGGTCCAAAAAAAATCCGAAATTGGCAGCTAAGAGAGCACAGGAGCTGGCATAGGTGTTCATGTGTTAAGATTGTCACTATCGAGATATAGGTAGTATCGTTTTTTAGCAGTATTGTATCATAGTATCACGACACCATGAAATTTTATTTTTATTAAAAAATATGTGTTTCTCTCTCTATATATATATCTATTATACCCACTTTTCAAAAAATCAGCCGAGATACCGATTTATCGGCCGATTTATTGTGAATCGGGTGGTAACCGATAAGATTTTCGCGTATCGTTTGATTTATCGCGGGCACCGATATTTTTGCCGATTTTCAGGGTCTGTTTGTTTGGGCAATGTTGAAAAGCAATTTGGGTGAGTGTGTGAAAAAGGTAAAGAATGTTGGAATCTGAGATTTGATGTTTGGCAAGAGTGCTTTTGATAGCTCCGGCGGCTAATATTAAGGACGAAATGTCGGAAATGCCCCTAAATGCTGAGTCAGATGTATAACTAATTCGACGTTTTTTTTACATAATTGACATGTTTAAGGGAAATAATTCTACATAGATTCACTGAAGCATCATTAAAATTCAGAAACAATACATCCCTGTAGCATATATTCACTGATTACAGAGGCTAACCATGACTCCATAGATGACAAATTTCACAAAATCAAGAGCTAGCAGCGGACGAGTCGATTCGAGCTGTGGCGGATGGCGGCGGGGGCCGAGCTCGGGCGCTGGTGGCAGAGAACGTGGCGGCGGCGGGAGCCGAGCTCGGGCGCTAGCGGCAGAGAAAGCGGAGGCGGCGGCGGCCGAGCTCGGGCGCTGGCAGCGGGAACGGCGGAGGGGACGTGCTCAACCCGGCGGGAACGGAGGCGGGGACGAGAACGGGGACGAGCTCAACCCGGTGGGAACGGCGGCGGTCGGGAACAACGGCGATTCGCGGCGGCCGACGTCGGGGAAGAAGACTCGATTCGCTCGATTGAGGACTTCCTGGCTTGCGTGTGTCGGCGGGGAGGATGCTGGCGAGATTGCGGAGCTTCGAGGACGCTCTGCTAGGTTCAGCAGCTGCAGGGAAGGCCGGTCGCCGGCAGGGCAGGCGGTGGCGTCCCGAAGCAGTGGGTAACGGGAGGAGGGGTGGCAGTTTTTCTAGTAAATATGATAACTACTGGGGCCATTTTCGTCTTTTGGTAGCCAGAAGCAGGGAAGAATCCCGGGAAGCAGGTCGCGAGGTGCTTTCGCCTGCTTTCAGCCTCCCAGTTCATTTCTCAACAATCGCTTCTCGCCAGCGCTTTCGTATAACGTGCTGTTTGTTTGCGCTGCTGCGTTTGGACACTAAAAGCAGAAGCTAAAGCTGAAACAAACAGGGCCTCAGTCCGATGGCCGATATTTTCCTCGATTTTCAGCCTGTTAGACGATATTACGACCATTTTTCACTGAAATTTCGTCCTAGTCTCGTAGAACTATGCATTAGCCATTTTTATTGATTCGAATGCAAGGAATCAAGGTAATATTTCTGTTTATTGCTCTAATATTTTTTTTTGCATAGCATATTATAGAGAATTTAGTGCAAAAAATTAGGATTAAAAATAAGCCGATAAATGGTCAACCGATAAAATCGATTAATTGGACGATAAGCAATTAACCTCTAGGTTTTGGGCTTACCGATAAGTTACGATTAACGATTTCTAAAACATTGATTATACCTGAAATGAATTTAAATTTAATCTTTAATTTGAAATTTGAGAAAATTTTATGTCTTTCATAGACACTCATCATGTAAATAATGTATTTTAATAATATAAATATGGGCTAACTCATCCAGTGCATGATACAAACATAACTAATAACGAACCCACAGAACAAAAGAATGCATATGCTTGACTATTGGTATAAACAAATGGCTAGTTTACTATTTTCTTGCATATACAAACTCCTTTTTAAACCCATCTCTTCCACACTTATTGAAGCTGTATTGTTGAAATACTTAGTTAGCCTTGAGAGTTGATACTACAAAATAAATTTTACTCTCTAGCTTGCCATACTGTTATGTTCATATTCTTTAGCATAGGAGTAGGATCGTATGGTATCATTTTTATATCGGGATACTAAAGATATCATGATACGTATCGGGTTACGACTAAAGATACTACTAAATTAAGATACCATCTGGTACGTATCAACTGGCCACAATAGTATGATAAAATCGTAAGATACTACGGGTTACGACTAAGATGCTCCTAGATTAAGATACCATCATGATGCGTATTAATTGAAATCCTAAGATACTACGATACGTATTGGGATACTGGCAACCATATATTAGGGCATAGGCAAGCAAATTAGATTACAGACTTTAGGGTTCTTTGGAAAAAAAGGAATTTCAGTCAACTACTATGCACGGTTGACGGTGAAGGAGGAAAAATAGCCATGATAACTAACCTGTGTTTGGATTGCTAAAAGGGTATTGACACCTCTAGTCCACTAGAATTTAAATTCTAATTTTATTTTTAATATGTTGACAATTTTTTTAGCTCACAATCTATATCAACCATGTGCCGCGTTATTCATCAACGTAAATGTGAAAAATTATCAACCCGAAAGCCAAATTAATTTAGAATATTTGGCTACTTTTTAGCTCACAATTTATCAACCCTCTACCCCTTTGTTTATCAATGGTAAATGTGTAACTTACCGACTCAAAAAGTTTGATTTCATCTAGAATATTTTGGTGATATTTTTACCTCACAAAATTATCAACCCTATATCCGTTATTTATCAATGGTAAAATGTACCGATCCAAAAATCTAATTAAGTTGAAAGTGATATTAATTTGAGTTGCAAGTGTATTTATTTGAGTTGCAAATGGTAGTTCATTTGATTTGCAAGTGATTTTCCCACCCGTTATTTTTCCCCTCTTAAAAAACCACTAGCCCGAAAAAGGAAATAAAAAAATAGTTCAAATAATATGATGTTTTATAAAAAAGTAACAATAAAATACTAAAAATATATATAATGAAACGGAATTGGAAAAAGGGAATTGTGAAAAGAGAATTGAAAAAAATGAAAGGAAATCACGGCCAAAAACAAAAATTAAAGAGCGGCAAAAAAAGACTACAAAATAAAAGGAAATGTAAATTGACTGGATGGAATTAAATGCGTGAGATTACTGGGCGGAATTGAATGTGCGGGATTAAGGTGACCAAAAATCAAATAAAAACTCGCTCCAGCGAACTTTCCCAAGATTTACTTCCATAATTAACTGACATAAACAAATGTATGGGGTAACAAAAGGAAACGGGAATTGATTCTCCAACGAATTAAATTCACCGGATTACCTACTATTAATAACTGATGTAATTAAAACGCGCGGGTAACAGAAGACGACAGAAAAGGAAAGGGGAATTAACTCCCGCGGGAGGCGCGAGCGTCGCACGTACTCCCTCCGTCCCAGTTCGCAAGGCAAATTCTCAAAAAATATTTGTCCCAAAATCCCTCACCTTCTAGGCACATTTTGCATTTAATGTGAGAGTAAACTAATTCATTTTTGCATGCAAACACTCCTCTTTTCATCTCCCACCACGCACTAGTACTCCATGCATGTGAAACCACCTCCCACTAGTACTCCATGCATGTGAAACCACCTCCCACTAGTGCATGCAGCGATCGGCCCAATTAATTGCAGCGCCGATTAACGTTTTAACGTGCAAATTTAGAGCCAATGAAAATTTACATTGGGCCAAGATATTTGAAAACTTTGCCTTACGAACTGGGACGGAGGAAGTAGTAACCACTCACGCGGTCGAGTGCCACGGAGGGTTCTCGAGCCGTAGGGCTACTGCGCCGATTTGGAGCACGCCCATCGTGCGGAATACGGTTCTACGCAACATCGGCAGACAGAGTAAGAGCAGGGCCGAGCCCACAACCATGTAGATTGTCTCGGCCTTGCTTCCCAGTTGGCTCACCATTAGCATAGGGATGCCGCCGGCTGCCATGCTAGCGACCGCCACTGCCTCCTCCTTGATCACGTCTAGCGGAACAGAACGGGGCAAAATAAAACCACATGATAGAATGCTAGGCGTGCTCTTCAAAATTGTCAAAAGTAAAACGAAAAAACTAATCCAACCCATATGTTATCCTAAAATATTCTCAGGTTTATGTTAGAGATATGCCTAAGAGGCAATAATAAAGTGTTTATTGGTATATCTTAGTGTTCATGGTAAATGTTTACATCCCATGCTATAATTTCATTAACCGGAAACATTAACAGTTGTGGGTTTTGTAAACATAAAAGAGTCCCTAGTAATCCTCTTGTTAAACTAGCTTGTTGATTAATAGATGATTATGGTTTCCTGATCATGAATATTGGATGTTATTAATAATAAGATCATATCATTAGGTGAATGATGTGATGGACATACACCCATAGTAGCGGATGAAATAGTCAAAGAGTTTTAATTTCATCATAAACGATGAAGATGCTTGCATTTGCAAGAAATTAAGTGGGAGTGTTGAGACATATTTATAATACTTTACGTGGATAATATATCGTTGATTATAAATGATGTAATCATATACTTGATGTGATTAAGAGGTTTCATTGAAAATTAACTTCAATGAAAGGATATGGACTAAAAATATATTTAGCATCAAGATCTATGAAGATAGATTGAAGCGCATAATAAGTTTAATTGTTTAAGTCAAAGTACATAGAATGAATATTGAAGTAGTTCAATATGAAAAAGTCAAGAATGTGTTCTTTTCCATGTGGAGGTTTAACAAGACTTGAGTGTATTTGACACTCAATGAGTAAAAACACATGAGTGATTTTAGATCACGAATAATATGCACACAATGAGATGTCCTATGCTCTAAGGTGTTACGAGCATATATCAGAATGATTCATATGATGATCATTGGACAACAGTAAGAATATCACTGAGTGCTTTGTCACAGCCAAGGATATAAATATATATTTTTATATTGGGTAATGACAAATAAATCGATGTAAGATGTTGCACCGATATTAATTTGGTCACATATAAAAATAAATTTTAATCTTAATTAGGCTAAGTATTCATTAAAATGTAACGCAATTGGCTAGACGAAGTCTATGCTAGATTTAGATGGGTTCTAAATATTATGACAGATTCTACAAACGAAGGCAGAGTATATTATTGTTTTGACAATGACCAAGGGTGTTTGAGTCGAGGAGTTTTTTGAGAAATTAGTGTAGTTCTGGTAGTGTCAGAACTATGAAGCTATATTGTATGTGACAATATTGGTAACATATATCAGATCGCGGAATTAAGGTTTCACCAGAAGACCAAACATATACGACTAATGGCGACTCATTTAAAAAACCGAGTGATGCATGGAGACGTAAATGAATTGTAAAATACATACGTTTCTGAGCATGTCAGATTCGTTAACTGAAACTTCTTCCAAAAGAAAACATGATGAGCATCAGAAGGCCAATATGTTAGATCTTTACAAACGTACTAGATTATTGACTCTAATGCAAGTGAGGGTCTGTTGGAGATATGCCCAAGAGGCAATAATAATTTTTATTATTGTTATATCTTAGTGTTCATGATAAATATTTACATCCCATGCTATAATTGTATTAACCGAAAACATTAATACTTGTGTGTTTTGTAAACATAAAAGAGTCCCTAGTAAGCATCTTGTTAAACTAGCTTGTTGATTAATAGATGATCATGGTTTCCTGATCATGAACATTGGATGTTATTAATAACAAGATCATATCATTAGGTGAATGATGTGATGAACATACACTCATAGTAAGCGTAACATATGATCAAGTCATTAAGTTCGTTTTGCTTCAAGCTTTAAGATACATAATAACCTAATCCTTCGACCATGACATCATGTTAATCACCTACACCGGATGGATGCTTTGATGACATCAAACACGACTTCGTAAATAGATAGTTATAAAGGTGACATTAAGTGTTCGGAAAGTATAGGTTGAAGCATGTGGATCAATAGTGAGATTTGTCCATCCAAATGACGGATATATATACTCTGGGCCCTCTCGGTAGAATGTCATCCAATTAGCTTGCAAGCATGTGACTGGCTCACAAGGGATGTTATATCATGGTACGAGTAAAGAGTACTTATCTGTAACGAGGTTGAAATAGGTATAGAGATACCGATGATCAAACTTCAGATAAGTAAAATATCGCTCGACAAAGGGAATCAGTATCGTATGTAAATGGTTCATTCGATCACGAAGTCAGCGTTGAATATGTGGGAGTCATTATGGACCTCCAAGTCCCGCTATTGGTTATTGATCGGAGAATTGTCTCGATCATGTCTGCATAGTTCACGAACCGTAGGGTGACACACTTAAGGTTCGATGTTGTTTTAAGTAGATATGGAATATGGAATGGAGTTCGAATATTGTTTGGAGTCTCAGATAGGATCCAAGATATCACAGGAGTTCCGGAATGGTCCGGAGAATAATATTTATATATAGGAAGTCACATTCCAAGTTTGGGAATAGTCCGATAAATTTATGGAAGGTTGTAGAAGGTTCTAGAATCATCCGAAATAAATCACTATGATAGGTAGAGTTCCGGAGGGACTCCACTAGGCGTAGGCCTAGCCAACCCACCAAGTGGGAAGGTGGAGTCCATGGTGGACTCCACCATGTTGGCTGGCCAAAGAAGAAGGAAAGTGAGAAATCCCTTTCCATCTAGGTTTCCAATTTTGGTAAGTTTGGGAGTTTGACTCCAAAGTGGTTTTGGGGGAACCCTAGGTTTTCCACCTGAATATAGAGGAGGAGAGGGAGGGAGCCGGCCACACCAAGCCAACCGCACCACCAAGGGGCACCCAAGGCCGGCGCCCCAAGCCCCCTCTCTCCCAAACCCTAGCTCTTCCTCCTCATACATCTCCTGCATGGCGAAGCCCTGCAGGAGATCTCCACCACCACCATCACCACGCCACCGGGCTGGTGGGATTCCGAGGAGATCTACACATCTGCTTCCCGCTAGAACGGGGGAGGACGTCTTCTTCGACACCGTACGTGTGACCGAGTGCGAAGGTGCTACCCGACGGTGGCACCGTCAAGATCTTCTACGCACTTTTGAAAGCGGCAAGTGATCAACTACATCAACCACAATATTTATCTCGCTAACGCATAGCGATCTTCGAGGGTATGTTGATCTTCGAGGAATTTTTTGTTTTCTATGCTACGAATCCCTACAGTGGTATCAGAGCCGTGTCTATGCATAGATTGGTTGTACGAGTAGAATACAATGGTTTTATGGGTGTTGATGCTTTATAGTGTATTTTGCATCTTGCGGCATGGTGGGATGAAGCGGTCCATGCTAACCTTACATGAACGCGTTCATGATTGTTGCTCCACGCTTGACATGCAACTTGTATTGCATAAGTGGCTTTGTGGGTGTCAGTTTCTCTCACCATAGTTAAGATCCAATTTATAATTTGCAATTGACAACTCGTGTATCAGCGTTGTGATTCATGTTCGTAGGTAGATCAGATCTTACTCAAAAACCCTAAGCCACGTAAAATATGCGAACAAAATTAGAGGCGTCTAACTTGTTTTTGCAGGGTTTAGTGATGTGATATGGCTATGATGTGATTATGAATATATTTGATGTATGAGATGATCCTTATTGTACTGTGGAAACCGGCAGGAGCCTTATGGTCGTCTTTAATTTCGTTTCGATTCATCATGTAGTAGTTTTATTTCAAAATAGTTGTAATAGTTGCTACTGATGGGGTTCGTTGCATAGAAAACAAAAAAATTCCTACCGCAAAGACGAATAAATCCAAGATCTAATCTATGGAAAAGTCAAGATCTAATCTATGAGATCTGAACAACGAGATGGACATGAGACTAACCCTCGAAGATTCCAAAGCCTACGAGATTAATATCGTTGTTGGTGTAGACGATCGTTCCGGTGCTGCAATCCAGCAACACTTCCGTACTCGGTCGCGCGTACGGTGTCGATGAATCCCCTTCCTCTCCCCGTTCCAGCGGGCAGCGGAAGTGTGGTAGATCTCCACGGAATCCCAGCAGCACGACGACATGGAGGTGGTGGTGGAGAAGAATTGCTGCAGGGCTTCGCCTAAGCCTGCACAACGTATGGAGGAGGAAGAGAGGGAGGCGGCTAGGGTTGGAGGAGAGGTGGTGTGGCCGGCCACCCCTCCC
The DNA here is from genome assembly GCF_019359855.2 of Lolium perenne. Lineage (NCBI taxonomy): Eukaryota > Viridiplantae > Streptophyta > Magnoliopsida > Poales > Poaceae > Lolium > Lolium perenne. Next base: position 330,868,168 of record NC_067245.2, read on the forward strand.
CTCTTTATATAGGGGGAGGGGTCGACCCAGGGTTTCCCCCTGGCCCCACCTCCTTCCTTAGCCGGCGCATGAAGGGGGGGAAGTCTTCCCCCCCCAAGTTTTCCCTTTATCTCTTCGTTTAAACAATTTAATCTTGAGATAGATTCTATCTCTAAATTTAAACCATTTAAATTAGAGATAGATTCTATCTCTAGGGGTGGGCCGGTCTGGGCCCACATGTCATAGTGGGCAGGACCCACCATGCCATGTGGCGCCTATGTGGCCTCTCCCGGGGTGGTGGGCCCACTGGTGACCCTTCTAGAACATTCTAGAAGCTCCGGTCAAAACACCGGACTTTTTCCCGAACCCCGGAAAATGACTTCCCTTATATGAATCTTATTCTCCGGACCATTCCGGACCTCCTCGTGATGTCCTGGATCCTATCCGAGACTCCGAACAAAAACTTCGGACTCCATGGTTCGCGAACTATGCAGACATGGTCGAGACTCCTCTCCGAGCAATAACCAATAGCGGGATCTGGAGATCCATAATGGCTCCCACATATTCAACGATGACTTTAGTGATCGATTGAACCATTTACATACAATGCCGATTCCCTTTGTCACACGATATTCTACTTGTCCGAGGTTTGATCATCGCTATCTCCATACCTTGTTCAACCTCGTTACCGACAAGTACTCTTTACTCGTACCGCGACATGTCATCTCTGGTTATTCAATCATATGCTTGCAAGCTAATCAGACGACATTCCACCGAGAGGGCCCAGAGTATATCTATCCGTCATCAGGATGGACAAATCCCACTATTGATCCATATGCCTCAACTCACACTTTCCAAATACTTAATCCCATCTTTATAACCACCCATTTACGCAATGGCGTTTGATGTAATCAAAGTACCCTTCCGGTGTAAGTGATTTACATGATCTCATGGTCGAAGGACTAAGGCAACTATGTATCGAAAGCTTATAGCAAATTGAACTTAATGACTTGATCTTATGCTATGCTCATTTGGGTGTGTGTCCATTATATCATTCAACTAATGACATAACCTTGTTATTAATAACATCCAATGTTCATGATCACGAAACCATGATCATCCATTAATCAACAAGCTAGTTATACAAGAGGCTTACTAGGGACTTTCTTGTTGTTTACATAACACACATGTATCAATGTTTCGGTTAATACAATTATAGCATGGTATGCAAACATTTATCATAAACACAAAGATATTATAATAACCACTTTATTATTGCCTCTTGGGCATATCTCCAACAGCTACAAGTGGTGGACAACCATGAAGACGGCGCCATGGACCTTGACGCCCCACCAACGATGATGGAGATCATGCCCGTGCTTTGGAGATGCAGATCAAATGCGCAAAGATAAAAGGGCCATATCATATCACATTATAAAAAAATCTTGTATTGATTAGATCACGACGGTAGCATTATAAGATGATCCCTCTCACTAAAAATCAAGATAATAAAGTGTTCGTCCTTAGTTAGCACCGTTGCTAAGACTCGTTGTTTCAAAGCATCACGTGATGATCGGTGTGATAGACTCAACGTGTGCAAGCCAGATTTGCACATGCAAAAACTAGGTTTAACTTGACAAGCCTAGCATGTTCAGACATGGCCTCGAAACATGGAAAACCGAAAGGTTAAGCATGAATCATATAGATGATATGATAACATGTCGATGTTCGCCACTGACATCATCTCTCGTGATGATTGAACTTAGCGCAGTGAATTTGATTTGTGTAGGGTAGAAAAAAGAAGAATAAGCGAACGATTTGATCGCGGCTGAAGCGAGAAGATGGCGTCACGCGATGGATGTGAGTTAGTTAGAGCATTGATACGTCCCCGACGTATCCATAATTTCTGTCGTTCCATGCTTGTTTTATGACAATACTTACATGTTTTGCTTGCACTTTATAATGTTTTTATGCGTTTTCCGGAACTAACCTATTAACGAGATGCCACAGTGCCAGTTCCTGTTTTCTGCTGTTTTTGGTTCCAGAAAGGCTGTTCGGGCAATATTCTCGGAATTGGACGAAATCAACGCCAAACCTCCTATTTTTCCCGGAAGGCTCCAGAACACCGAAGAAGAGTCGGAGAGGGGCCAGGGGGCCACCACACCACATGGCGGCGCGGGCCAGACCCTGGCCGCGCCGGCCTAGGGTGTGGCGCCCCCAGGTGCCCCCCTGCGCCGCCTCTTCACCTATAAAATCCCTTTCGACCTAAAAACGCAGTACCAATTGACGAAAATCCAGAAAGACTCCAGGGGCGCCGCCACCGTCGCGAAACTCCAATTCGGGGGACAGAACTCTGTCCCGGCACCCTGCCGGGACGGGGAAGTGCCCCCGGAAGCCATCTCCATCAACGCCACCGCCTCCGCCATGCTCCGTGAGTAGTTCCCCCATGGACTACGGGTTCTAGCAGTAGCTATGTCGGTATACTCTCCCCCATGTACCTCAATACAATGGTCTCATGAGCTGCCTTACATGATTGAGATTCATCTGATGTAATCGGTGTTGTGTTTGTTGGGATCCGATAGATGATACATTATGATTAGTCTATCTATAAAGTTTGTGAAGTTATTGTTGCTGCAATCTTGTTATGCTTAATGCTTGTCACTAGGGTCCGAGTGGCATGATCTTAGATTTGAGCTCTATATTTATTGCTTAGATTGTATCTACAAGTTGTATGCACATGTCACTGTCCGGAACCAATGGCCCCGAAGTGACAGAAATCGGGACAACCAGAGGGGATGGTAGTGATGTGAGGATCACATGTTTTCACGGTGTGTTAATGCTTTGCTCCGGTACTCTATTAAAAGGAGTACCTTAATATCCAGTAGTTTCCCTTGAGGCCCGGCTGCCACCGGCTGGTAGGACAAAAGATGTTGTGCAAGTTTCTCATTGCGAGCACGTACGACTATAATTGGAAAACATGCCTACATGATTAATAAGCCTGATGTTCTATCTTAATGCTTTGATTCCTGTCAATTACCCAACTGTAATTTGTTCACCCAACACTTGTCACTTATTGGAGAGTTACCACTAGTGTAGATCGCTGGGAACCCCGGTCCATCTCTCATCATCATATACTTGTTCTACATGTCATTGGAAGTAGTATCAACTATCTTCTGGTGCCATTGCTCTCATATTGCTATTACTTTGTCGTGTTCTTGTTACTACTGCTCTCATATTACTGCTACTTTCACATCACCCCTGTTGCTAGTGTTTTTCCAGGTGCAGCTGAATTGACAACTCAGTTGTTAAGGCTTATAAGTATTCTTTACCTCCCCTTGTGTCGAATCAATAAATTGGGTTTTACTTCCCTCGAAGACTATCGCGATCCCCTATACTTGTGGGTTATCAAGACTATTTTCTGGCGCCGTTGCCGGGGAGGCATAACGCTACTCATAAGTTCACCTGGGGAGTACACTCTACCTCTCTCTCTGTTTTATTTTATTTTGTTTTGCCCAGTTTACTTTTGTCTAGTTTATTTTTGCTTAGTTTATTTCTGTCTAGTATTAGTTTGCGTAGTTTACTTTTGCTTAGTTTATTTTTGTCTTGTTTTATTAGTCTCATATACCCAAAAATCCATAAAAATTTGAAAAACCTAAAAATTAAAAACTGCTGTTATGGGAGAACCTACAACCTACTTGGAGCTTATAGAATGTTATAATAATTATAGAGAATCAAGAACTGGTAAAATAATGAGTGCTATGATAGAAAAATTAAATACAATGGCTAGAATCTTGCTTAGACGCCATGATATAAACTGTTGCTCTCAACAGGATACTAAACATCTTAAATTTCAATGTGGCTTTAGTGAGGAATTTCTAATTAAGAACTATAATCGGAATTGCTATATTCATTATGGGTTCGAAGAGGTAGAACAATTTGTCTTATTTATGGGAGCCTCCGAGATAGAATCCTTCATGGTTGAGAATTATGAAACTTGTGCTATTTGTAAGGACCTTAAAGATTATGTCTCTACTATCCTTAATTCTTGCATAGAATGCTACAGTAGGAATCCTTTTATCCTTGATTATAAAGAGAGACACATTAATGCACAAGAATGCACTCACAATTTGCAGGAACCGGTGGAAGAAGAAATTGATGAACCTGAAAGCTCATTGGATGAAAAAGAGGAGGAAATTGATGAACCAGAAAGCTCATTGGATGAAAAAGAAGAGGAGAGCGACGAACAAAAGGAGGAAGAATGGATTAGCTACCCATGCCAACCTTCTAATGAGAGTAACTCTTCATCCCTTACACTATTTGATTGTCCTCCATGCTTACCGAAAGAGGTTGAATGTTATGTTCCTGTGGATTCTCTTGAAATAGTACCTATAAGTAAAACTTATGAAAATAATTATTCTACTGTTATATATGATAATCCATGCTACTTTGATAAATCTTATGATAATGCTTTGTTTGTGCCTGATGTCAAAATGCATGATACTAAAGAATTTTGCTTGGCAAATGTTTATGATAAAGCTCTAGATGATGGTCCTATGTTACTTGATAATATTAGTTGTGCTACTAATGAAAATGGGATTGAAGAGTTTTTGACTTTATCTATGAGTCCCATATCTCTTGAGATTGATCAACTACCTTGTTATTTTATTAATAAAAGTAAGTTTGAAAGTTTTAATTCCACTATTCTTGAACTTGATAAAAATTATGTGTTTGGAAATCATGAAAAGTATGCTGCATGTGATAGTTATATTGTTGAGTTTGTTCATGAAGCTACTGAAAATTATTATGAGAGAGGAAAATATGGTTGTAGAAATTTGCATGGTACTAAAACACCTCTCTATGTGCTAAATTTTTTGAAGTTACTCTTGTTTTATCTTCTTATGCTTGTTACTTTGCTCTTCATGAACTTGTTTATGTACAAGATTCCTTTGCATAGGAAGCATGTTAGACTTAAATTTGTTTTGAATTTGCTTTTTGATGCTCTCTTTTGCCTCCAATACTATTTCTTGCGAGTGCATCATTAAAACTGCTGAGCCCATCTTAATGGCTATAAAGAAAGCAACTTCTTGGGAGATAACCCATATGTTATTTTGCTACAGTACTTTGTTTTATATTTGTGTCTTGGAAGTTGTTTACTACTGTAGCAACCTCTCCTTATCTTAGTTTTGTGTTTTGTTGTGCCAAGTGAAGCCTCTAATCGAAGGTTGATACTAGATTTGGATTTCTGCGCAGAAACAGATTTCTATCTGTCACGAATCTGGGATGTTTTCTCTGTAGGAAAATCAGAAAAATATGCCAATTTACGTGCGTGTTCCTCAGATATGTACGCAACTTTCATTAGTTTTGAGTTTTCTGATTTGAGCAACGGAAGTATTTTATTAAAATTCGTCTTTACTGGCTGTTCTGTTTTGGCAGATTCTGTCTCTGTTTTTTGCATTGTCTCTTGTGGACTTTAAGCGAGCTTTTCTAGACATAGAGAGTTGTAGCTAATGTTTTATTGAGTTCTTGCAATATGCCACTACAGGACCAAGGTGGATTCAAATTTTTTGAGTACTAACCCCTCTAATGAAGTTTATGAGAAGTTTGTTGTGAAGGAAGTTTTCAAGGGTCAAGAGAGGAGGATGATATATGATCGAGAAGAGTGAAAAGTCTAAGCTTGGGGATGCCCCCGTGGTTCATCCCTGCATATTTCAAGAAGACTCAAGCGTCTAAGCTTGGGGATGCCCAAGGCATCCCCTTCTTCATCAACTTATCAGGTTTCCTCCCCTGAAACTATATTTTTATTCGGTCACATCATATGTGCTTTACTTGGAGCGTCTGTGTGTTTATTTTCGTTTTGTTTATGTTTGAATAAATTCGGATCCTAGCAATCCATGTTTGGGAGAGAGACACGCTCCGCTTTTTCATATGAACACTTGTTCTTCGTTTTACTTTTAATGTTCAATGATAAAAGTTGGAAGCTACAATACTTATCTTTATTTGGTTGGAAGCAGAAAATGCCTCATATGTCTTGGATAATTTGATACTTGGCAATTGTTTTGAGCTCTCAAGTAGATCATAAGTTTTTGCATGTAGTTTAAACCTATTAGTGGAGAACTACCGTAAAGCTTGTTAAAATTGGTTTGCATAATTGATCTCTCTTAAGGTCTAGATATTTTCTGGTAAAAGTGTTTGAGCAACAAGGAAGACAGTGTAGAGTATTATAATGCTTGCAATATGTTTTTATGTAAGTTTTGCTGTACCGGTTCATACTTGTGTTTGCTTCAAACAACCTTGCTAGCCCAAAGCCTTGTACTGAGAGGGAATACTTCTCGTGCATCCAAAAACCTTGAGCCAAAACCTATGCCATTTGTGTCCACCATACCTACCTACTATGTGGTATTTCCTGCCATTCCAAAGTAAATTGCTTGAGTGCTACCTTTAAACAATTCAAAATTTATCACCTCTGATTTGTGTCAATGTTTTATAGCTCATGAAGAAGTATGTGGTGTTTAGCTTTCAACCTTGTCATTTACTTTTGACGGACTCTCATATGGACTAGTGGCTTCATCCGCTTATCCAATAATTTTGCAAAAAGAGCTGGCAATGGGATTCCCAGTCCCAAATTAATTAACAAAAATAGACACTCCTCCATGGTATGTGATTGTTGGACGGCACCCGAAGGATTCGGTTAGCCATGGCTTGTGTAAGCAAAAGATGGGAGGAGTGTCATCATAATAAAACTAAAATAAAAAGGCACTCCTTCATGGTATGAGATTGTTGGCAGGCACCCGAGGACTCGGTTAGCCATGGTTTGTGTAAGAAAGGTTGGAAGGAGTGCCACATAAATATGCAAATAATTCATGGGAGCCGCTCTTGAAAGTCCGGTTGGCGAGGTAGTTAGTGTACCCATTACCATTCGTTGACAACAACAAACACCTCTCAAAATTTTACTTTTTATGCTCTCTTTATGTTTTCAAAACCAAAGCTCTAGCACAAATATAGCAATCGATGCTTTCCTCTTTGAAGGACCATTCTTCTACTTTATGTTGAGTCAGTTCACCTATCTCTTTCCATCTTAGAAGCAAACACTTGTGTTAATTGTGCATTGATTCTTACATACTCGCATATTTGCATTCATCATATTACTTTATGTTGACAATATCCATGAGATATGCATGTTGAAAGTTGAAAGCAACCGCTGAAACTTAATCTTCCATTGTGTTGCTTCAATGCCTTTACTTTGAATCTATTGCTTTATGAGTTAACTCTTGTGCAATCTTTTGATGCTTGTCTTGAAAGTATTATTCATGAAAAGTTTTGCTATATGTTATCTACTTGTTAGCAACTATAGATCATTGCCTTGAGTCACTTTATTCATTTCATATGCTTTGTAATAGTATGATCAAGGTTATGTAAGTAGCATGTCACTACAGAAATTATTCTTTTTATCGTTTACCTGCTCGGGACGAGCAGGAACTAAGCTTGGGGATGCTGATACGTCCCCGACGTATCCATATTTTCTGTCGTTCCATGCTTGTTTTATGACAATACTTACATGTTTTGCTTGCACTTTATAATATTTTTATGCGTTTTCCGGAACTAACCTATTAACGAGATGCCATAGTGCCAGTTCCTGTTTTCTGCTGTTTTTGGTTCCAGAAAGGCTGTTCGGGCAATATTCTCGGAATTGGACGAAATCAACGCCAAACCTCCTATTTTTCCCGGAAGGCTCCAGAACACCGAAGAAGAGTCGGAGAGGGGCCAGGGGGCCACCACACCCCATGGCGGCGCGGGCCAGACCCTGGCCGCGCCGGCCTAGGGTGTGGCGCCCCCAGGTGCCCCCCTGCGCCGCCTCTTCGCCTATAAAATCCCTTTCGACCTAAAAACGCAGTACCAATTGACGAAACTCCAGAAAGACTCCAGGGGCGCCGCCACCGTCGCGAAACTCCAATTCGGGGGACAAAACTCTGTCCCGCACTTCGCCGGACGGGGAAGTGCCCCCGGAAGCCATCTCCATCAACGCCACCGCCTCCGCCATGCTCCGTGAGTAGTTCCCCCATGGACTACGGGTTCTAACAGTAGCTATGTCGGTATACTCTCCCCCATGTACCTCGATACAATGGTCTCATGAGCTGCCTTACATGATTGAGATTCATCTGATGTAATCGGTGTTGTGTTTGTTGGGATCCGATAGATGATACATTACGATTAGTCTATCTATAAAGTTTGTGAAGTTATTGTTGCTGCAATCTTGTTATGCTTAATGCTTGTCACTAGGGCCCGAGTGGCATGATCTTAGATTTGAGCTCTATATTTATTGCTTAGATTGTATCTACAAGTTGTATGCACATGTCACTGTCCGGAACCAATGGCCCCGAAGTGACAGAAATCGGGACAACCGGAGGGGATGGTAGTGATGTGAGGATCACATGTTTTCACGGTGTGTTAATGCTTTGCTCCGGTACTCTATTAAAAGGAGTACCTTAATATCCAGTAGTTTCCCTTGATGCCCGGCTGCCACCGGCTGGTAGGACAAAAGATGTTGTGCAAGTTTCTCATTGCGAGCACGTACGACTATAATTGGAAAACATGCCTACATGATTAATAAGCCTGATGTTCTATCTTAATGCTTTGATTCCTGTCAATTGCCCAACTGTAATTTGTTCACCCAACACTTGTCACTTATTGGAGAGTTACCACTAGTGTAGATCGCTGGGAACCCCGGTCCATCTCTCATCATCATATACTTGTTCTACATGTCATTGGAAGTAGTATCAACTATCTTCTGGTGCCATTGCTCTCATATTGCTATTATCACGTGTTATCGTTACCTCGCTCTCATATTACTGCTACTTTCACATCACCCCTGTTGCTAGTGTTTTTCCAGGTGCAGCTGAATTGACAACTCAGTTGTTAAGGCTTATAAGTATTCTTTACCTCCCCTTGTGTCGAATCAATAAATTGGGGTTTACTTCCCTCGAAGACTATCGCGATCCCCTATACTTGTGGGTTATCAAGCATCTCCAACAGAGGCTGTAAAAGCCGCGCGCGGCAAAAAAACCACCAGTTTGGCTCGCGCGGGCGCCCGCGCGAAGCTCTAGCGGAGGCGGGAAAAAGGCGCGCGCTAAATTTTTTACCGCCCGCACGCGTTTGCGCTATTCCGCGCGGGAAAGTTGCCGTGTGCGCTGCCGCGCGCGCTATAAACGCGACACGCGCGAACGCGACCAACCGCCTGAACATTCCACGCGCCGCTCCGTCTCTGTCTCTCTCCCCACCTGTCTCTCTCCACACCGACGCTCCACCTCTCTCCCGTCGACGCTCTGCCTCCGCGCGCCTCTGTTCGAAGATGCCTCCGCGCCGCCGCTCCACCTCCGGCTACCACGGCGTTCGGGCATGGCCGAGCGGCCACTTCGACGCGGAAATCCGCTCCGGCGACGAGCGGATCCGCCTCAGCACGTTCGATACGGCGCACGAGTCGGCGCGGCGTACGGCGCCGTCGCCTGGCGCCTCGGCCGCTCCCGCCGGACCATGAATTTTCATGACGTCTGGACGCGGGAGCAGGCGGAGCAGCTGGCGCCCCGTCGCCGGTCATCACGCGCGAGCAGCAGCGCCGCCAACGAAAGCTGGAGCAGCGCCTCCTCATCTCGGAGGAGCACTTTCCCCGCCTGATCACGGGCGGCAAAATGACGCTTTCGACGGGGCAACTTTCACGCGAACGCGTGGTATCTGTTTACAGCGTGGTGCAAGCTACATATATCGCGCCGATTTCACGATTATTCCTTTGTCACGTGACCGAAGCCGCTCTCGCAGCGCCAGCTTTGCCCCGCGCGCGAGTGCGCCACGCGTGCACGCGGCCCGCTTTCCCGCCGCGTCGCGCGCGCAGCCGCTCGCCACCCGCACGTCGCTCGCTCCCACGCATGGCCCACCGACCGCGCCTGCACGACGCGCCCTAGCCGCACGCACTGCTGCGGCCTCGCTGGCGCCAATCCCTGCTATGGTGGCCATCGCAGGCTTCTCGAGGTTTCTGGCTGCCCTCGGGACCGGGGAGTGCGCATACACGCCCCACTTCGCCCTCGGCGGCAGCAGCTGGTACATCAAGGTTTACCCCAACGGGCACTGCGACGACATCAAGGACTGGGTTGCTTTCTTCCTCGGCCGCGGCAAGTCCGACGAGCCGGCGACAAAGGTTGAGTTCCGCTTCGAGCTCGCTGATGGCTTGACGGAGGAGGCCGGCAAGATGCACACGTTGACCGCGACACCCCCGTGCACGCGTCCCCGTACCTGGTGACGCGCGTCCGCCGAACAGATGGTGAGCGACGGCTGCCTCCTTGTCCCGGTGTCACCTCCGCGCGCGTGCTCAAGGTCACGAAACCGAGCCTGGTGCTCCCTGCGGCGGTGGCGCCGACCGTGACGGCTCCACCATGCGAGGTCTCCCACGGGATTGGAAAGACGCCGACCAGTCCCGGTGTTGTGGCAGAAACAAATGATAAACAGTCGAGTGATTCAGACCAAACTCCTCTGCTAGCCGACCTGCACCGACGATAACTGAAGACGGGGAGCCCCTGATCAAAGAAGCACGACAATGAATAACCATGCACCCCCGTCCTTTTGCAAAGCAGATTGATTATCTAGAAGCAAAACAGATAAAACTTTGGTGTCTTTGTTAGGTTTTTTTTCATCCAGTATTAATTTCCATCGCTACATTATCTATACATTTGTCTGCTTGTTTACCAGCAATCAATGCAGACTATGATTCAGTGTGTCTGTTGCTTTTGAGTTTACATTTGTCTTACTGCTCAATGCTGACGGTGGTCCAATACTCGTACTGTTAGCCGAGTGATTCAGACCAAACACCTCTGCTAGCCGAGACCTGCACCAACGATAACTGAAGGGGAGCCTGATCAAAGAAACCATGCATCCCTGTCCTCTTGCATTGACGTGGATGGATTTTGAATTTTTCATTAATAATTCAGATAAAACTTTGGTGTCTTTGCACTTTTTTTTTTCATCTTAGTACGGTTTTCCGTCGCTTGACTATCTATAGATTTGTCTACTTGTTTACCAACAATCAATGCAGATTATGATTCAGTGTGTTTGTTACTTTTGAGTTTACATTCGTCTTACTTCTCAATGCTGATGGTGGTCAAATACTCGTATATTGTACAAAAAAAAAAAGTGCATGCATACACTAGTACGGATTCCCCAATGGCACAAGGGTAAATTGAGCCATCCCACCGTGTGCACCAAGGGGTGGGTTTAGCATGTGCATTCCAATCGTAGACGGCGCGGAATACCCGTATGCCAAGAAACAGGCACCGCTCATTCTAGTATATCAAAAATTTCAAAAAATAAATCATTTTGATACTTAAAAGAATGGTTCTAACATCGGCCACCACCGTGTCCTCCTCGATCACGTCCAGCGGACAGAGCTCCTAAACATGATCCCACATGCTAGGATGGTGTTCGCGCTCTTCAGAATTGTCAAAAGCAAAGCGAGTAGGCCCGGTCGGTAGAATGGTGAACCCAAAGCGAAAAACTAACCCACCAGTTATGCTAAAATCATTCTTCAGCTTAGGGGGGGGGGGGGGGGGCTCCCCAACATGATTGGTACGGCGGCCCAGACATGGCGGCGCAGCACATTGCATTAAGCCATTAACCATGCACGTCCAAAAAAAATCAATCTTGCTTGATGAAAGCAAAAAAAAAAAAAAATCAAAGTCTCTCGCAAGAAGTTAAATCATCTTTCAAAGTTATTAACATCCACCTTAATTATCATCTTTAAAATGAACCCTAAGTCTACAATCTGTAGACATTGACGAGTTAATCTCTCGTCAGGGATATAAGAGCGGGGGTGACACTAGAGGATTAAAGATCATGTGCGGAGGGACAAGGGTAGATCAGATTGTCAAAAACTAGAATTCGCCAGCTGGCATGCAAGGAGCACATGGATGCCGCCGGCGGCTATGGCCGCCACCGCCTCCTCCTCGATCACGTCCAGTGGAACAGAACGGGGCAACACGATTCCACATGCTAGGATGCTGGTCGCGGTAGGATGGTGTGAAAACAAACCCAAAGCGAAGAACTAACCCAACCCACCAATTATGCTAAAAGCATTCTTCAGATTAGGGGGGGGGGGGGGGGGTGCCCCCCCATCATGATTGATACGGCGGCGCATCACAATGCATTAACCATGTACGTCCATAAAAATCAATCTTGGTTGATGAAAGCTAAAAAATCAAAGTCTCTCGTAGGAAGTTAAATCATCTTTCAAAGTTAGTAACATCCACCTTAATTATCATCCTTAAAATAAACCATCTAAAAACATCAGTACATGAATTGAATCCTTGAAGCAAAGAACTGAATCCCATGCGCAAGATCACTATCCCACGGAGCGAAAAAGTTAACCCCACAAACTACAACAAAAAGTAAACATTTAATTGACCGGTTAAATTCTTTGATTCTTTGATTTTATGCTAGAACTGGATCCCTCAGTTTTATGTAAAGAGTAGAACGGTTGCAATGATAGGAGTTGTTAGCTTATTACAAGAATTTATGCTTGTTTTCAGAGAATTATTCCTCTTTGTATTGAGTGATGAATGAACGAAAAAATCTACAGAAGGTAAAGGTGCGAATGGTTTCCGTTCGCCTTCGTAAAATTGCAAGTGAGGTTTTTGGGCGTTGCACCTAAAGTGAAGATAATCTGCGGGTAATTGAAAGAGCAACTTATCTTGAAGCTGAGATCAACTTCTCCTTTTGTGTACTTTAAAAAGCTGTGTCGACCGAGATACTAGACTATGCTATGTTTCACTAGATGCTCGTAGATGGATACATTGGGATAGTTGGAAGTTGCATGGTTTGTTTAACTTTGGTTGTTGCCCCGGTATTCTTGCATTGATAGGTGTAATAAGGCTGAGACCTCTTGTTAACTCTGACTCGGTTTCTTCAATGAAATTGGAGCCTTATGACTCTTTTGATAATGAAAAGCTGATATTTTTTTATGTCTTGCGTAAAAGAATAGAATCTCTCGGGAAATGTCTTATTTTAGCGACAAAAATCTCTTTTGAAAAGTCGATTTTTGCTGAAATAACTTTATGGGCACGTAGTATGCGAAGGATGCACGCAATATATTGTTTTGAATTTTTTTTAGCATTTAGAATATGTTTAAAATGTACTAAAGAGAGAGCCTATGCATATTAACACCGGATCCAATGAAAAGGGGTTAAATTATAAAAAATCGGCTAGACATGGCTAAATGTAGTCCAAAGAATACGATTCCGGTTCAGTGTCCACTGTCGCCGCCGCGTCGTACTCCGACTGACGCTCCCCCACCATAGCCGCTACTATTTGGCACCCTCTCCGCCGTCGCCCGTTGGTTTCTTTCTTGGCAAGTTGGTCGCGCACTCGTCGCGGCGACAAGGAAACGGGATCAATTCCAAATCCCCTGCAGGAAAAGACTCCCACCGAGATCGGGCGAGATGGCGGCTCGCCTGCTGGGCGGCGCGCGCCGCGCGGCGCTGCTGCCCAACGTCCGGCGCCGGGCGACCAACTCCTGGGCCGCCGTCCGCGACACCTTCTTCTCCACCAAGGTGAGCTCGCTGCCCGACCCAATCAAACCCCGCCCCCCCATGTCCCTGATTTGGTTGGCCGGCGTATTCGTGTGTTTGATCCCCCGATGCGTGCTTTCCGTGCAGGAAGTGTTCGAGAACCACCGGGTCGTCTTCACCGTCGGCACATCCATCGCCTCCGTCCTCACGGCGTGGGCCGGTAAGCTCCTGTCCCCTGCTCTCCCCGCAGTTCGTAACTTCGTAGGCTGTATTCGGGTTCAGAGTCTGACATCGACTCATCCGATTAATTAACTTTGTTTTCCTCAACCCCTCCATCCGCGGTAGGGAGTGATGTAGTTCTGCAAATGCTACGCTGCCAAACCTTTATTAGGTGTGTTTATTTACATTATGTAAGACTAGAATAAACATCGATTGGAACTTTGGAAACAGAGCCGCACCGGAGCAACTTTGTTTCAGCGTTGCCTCCCTGGTGGGCAAATCCGTGAATGCAAGTTTTGCCAAATTGCAATCTGATTGATGGTTTTGTTCTGATTTGCTGTATTTGGGTGATGCAGTTGCACGACTGCTATACGGCTAAACCTATAAGAATTCGTTAGCATGTGTAGTAGGACTTTAGGGCACACCTCAATTAGAGTTAGAACTGTTGCAATATGCTTGTAATTGGGAAATTACTTATATTCATTTTTTGCTGCTGGCTTCTTTGGTGATCCTTGGTTTAGTTGCCATAAAACAGTTCTATTAAGTTTTTTAGAACTACTTTCGCTCCTTAATTAAATGCTAAGTACTTCCTACATGTGTGCTCAACTGTTTTTGATGGATCAGATGCGATTAATTCGAGTCAGACAGCTTGCCTTTTGAACAGACAGCTGCCCTTCTCTATACTCTACACTTAGCAATGAAAGTCCACTATATGTGTTGTTTTTTGGCTTATGACGGGTGTAGCACATATGCTTATGTTGTACATCTGCACTGTTTCTTAAGTTACTTGGAAGATGATCTACAATTTCTAATAGACACTTTTAACTTCTTGTGATAGGTTATTCTTTTCGTCATATGCAGCAATCGAAGATTGACAAGAGACTTCATTCAATTGAGCAATCTGTAAGCAATTTCAGAGATAGTTTTGATTAATGTCATTTACTTATTTTGTGAATGCAGTACATTCTTTTCTTTATTGCAGTGTGTCACTTGTCATAGAATTGTTAATAGGCAGTTAGGCACTCGACAAAAGTTCAAGATTGCTCCAGGGGGTAGGATTTAAATAATGAGCATAAGTAAATTAGAACACATAAGTATACGTGCTACCTTTTTTTTTATTTCAGTGGTACATGATTTTATATTTGTTGTTGATGTGATAAAAATATGTTTACTTGTGTTCATCTCCTTTCTATCGAAGGTGATGTTTCTTGGTCTCCGAGGTGAGTTACGGTGGGTTTAGGACAGTGGACTTCTATACTCATTGTCACAACTTTCATAGAGTTTGAGCCATCTGCTTCATTTCCCTTTTCGTTCTCGTTGTAGATTGAGTACTAGTGATAAATTCAGTGGCTTACTTGTTACTTTATTTTCTGAACAGTTGAGGGATACTCACAGAAATGATCATGACGAGATTAAAAAGATTGTCACTTCCAATAACATCAGCACTCCAGCTTGTATAGCCACGGCATTGACAACTTCGGTTGTTGGGTATGTTCATGCTATTAATAATGTATAAATTTCCAACTCCAGTAATTCACAAGGCATGTTGCCTTACTTTCTTTGTACATACTTAAGTTCCCAATTCCCGAGTCAAAATACATTCTGTATTGTCACATAAATGCAGACCAGGCTGACATTGATCACTACGTTTCAGCTCTCAATCAATGATATGATCGTATGTTCATATACAAAGTGGCTGTATACTGAGCTAGGACGTGAAGGCATATTTCCATTTGGGTTATTTTTTGGTTGGTTTGAAGATTAGTTTTCATTTTCTGCATAGTTTGTATTAAGTATTACTGGCACATGCACAAAGGACATAGTTTTTCTCTGATCTTCAGTACATAGACCAAAGGAACTCCAAAACTGAAAATTTAAGCTCAATTGTCACACTTTACTTCAAGTTTAGCACGAGTGAGTGGTGCACATTAGTGGTCCTGGTCTCTCCAACGAATCTAGGAACCATCCCAACAAGAACACCCAATATCTGTGTTATCATTCCACAAACCTGAATTATAAACCTACTAATCTTTTGTGATCACCAGGTATGCCCTAGGGTGGCGCGGTGGAGCTTGGTATGCTCGACGGGCCTTCCGGAGGGAGCAACAGAAGCTGATGGGCCAAATAAAGTCGCACAACAGGTGGCACTGGCGGCCCTTCAGTAAGCTGAAAAGCAGGCTCAGGAGCAGACACGCCTCTAAGAGCTCCGACGCACCTCAGCTGCCGGGGAATAGCGCCGAGGCCCCCTCGATTAGCGGGGCCTCTGTGAAGGGCCAGGGCTCCGAGGCCTCTTTGAGCAGCACGCCCCCTGCAAGCGTTGGCAGTAGCTCTCACGCAGCAGCAGGCTGAGCATGACTGCTTCGACATCACGGAGTTTTAAACAGAACACTCGATGTGCCTGCCTGAGAATAGAAATCAAGGAGCAGCACGGTTCGTCTGACTGGTAGTCGCTCCAATCCAGCTGTGGATAATTTTGTAGCATTAGTGACCAGACCATTTTGTTTGGCTGATAATAGATGGGGACTGTCTACGCTGATGTATTATTCGCAGTCCTGGCGATATTTTTGTCGTTGCCGTGTCGTTTGGAGAACTCAAGAGTGCGGTTGCCTGTTTGACGCATGCTACGATTCCTGTGAATTAATCCATGCTGTCACTCTGGAAGCAAGAGATAGGGCTACGTGGCAAACGGGTGCGGTGGGATGATGGATAAACCCTAGTCAGGGCCCTGACCCTAGTATCAAATCGTACTATCTCAACACTATGTGATCCTTTTTTTTAAAAAAAATTGAGTTGTATGTAAAAGCATCCCTAAATTGTAAGGGCGGCTGACGCAAATCGGGCGCCGAAAATGACCGGCTGCATCTGTTTGCGTCGTTCCGCAGACATGAAAATCCGTGCGTCCGTCGACGCATTTTTTAAACCTATTTTTTCGTTTTTCATTTAAACATAGATAGGAACATAGTTTGAAACATGGTTAAAACATTGCAAAATGAGAAAACCTAACTAGTGGGCTTTGCTGGCATGCAAAGAAACAACACTCCTTGTCAAAAAAACTAAAAAATCCAGCTGGCGGTTGACGTGCCCGGTCTTCTCTGCATCTTGCATCTGAGGAAGAACATCTAGAAACCAACACTAGTGACTTTAATTGACCGTGGCCAGCTTTGTTGCAAAGAAAGAACACTCTGATAGCTGTCGGTGTCTGAGTTGGACTCGTCGGTGTGG
Source organism: Lolium perenne (assembly GCF_019359855.2). Classification (NCBI taxonomy): domain Eukaryota; kingdom Viridiplantae; phylum Streptophyta; class Magnoliopsida; order Poales; family Poaceae; genus Lolium; species Lolium perenne. Next base: position 330,885,132 of record NC_067245.2, read on the forward strand.
TACTGCCGGCGTCAAGATGTGTCGTCAAACACGTTGACATCATCTCGCCGTCGCTTCGGTAGAGGAAGGTGAGCTGGCAGCCAGCCTCGAGGTTGAGGTCACGGGCGAACTCGTCCCACCCGGTGTGCATGTACATCTTGCCCTGCCCGTTGAACTTCGACAGGTCACCGGCAAAGGTTGCAGCTGGCCTCCCGTAGCTGCAACTTGGCCGATTTGGTGCCGTCGACGAACTCGACGAATTTGTTCGGGGGCCGCTTGATGCCGAGGGGTCCTCATCGATGCGGAGGAGGAAGTCGAAGCACCTCGCCTCCTGCGAAGATGACGACGACGCATGCGACGTCGAGCGTGGGGGCATTGCTGCTCCAGCACGTCGGCCCACGCCGCCTGCGGACGCGCCTGTGGCCTTGACCACCTCACGGGCCACCTAGACCCGCCATGGATTCCTTCGTGGGGCCAATGAGAGGGGAGGTACAAGGCTACCATGGAGGTTGTGAATCGGCTAGGGTTGCGGAGGGGATGATGCAACAGAGCATGCACCCCTCTTTTTATACGTTGGAGGCAGCCGAGGGCGGCACGCTTGGCAATACCATTATAAATCTCAGAGGTAGGCGGCCGCTCAGCAAACGAGGCATTGCCATTAACGTGGTGTAGGCTACTGAAGCGATGTCGTCTCGCCTGGCATGCCACTAAGAAGACACATCGACCCAGGTCACTGCTAAGCGGGCCTATGGGAGAAGCAAGCGGTTGGCATCGTTCACGCAGACACATCCGATGCACAAATTTGGACCGCATTAGCATATAGCCGGACACTTTGCGTCGGGCTGCTGGCTGGGGTGCTGATGCAAATTTCGACCCCCTAGTTGCAAATGATCACTCTGCGTCTGTTGCGGATGTTGAAGATGTCTTAATTGAACTACACATGAGTTGGAGCATATTTTATGATCTTCATAGAGGTCGACCATCTAAGTGTTGCATAGATACCTTGATCCATGACATGAACATAACCAATTGCAAACAAAAAATCGCCTGGACTTCGGAAACAGTGTTTTGGCACCCAGAAGTGTAGGACAACGTTGCATAGAAAACAAAAAATTTCCTACCGCGAGAACGCAATCCAAGCCAAGATGCAATCTAGAAGACGGGAGCAACGAGGGGATGATCAAGACTAACCCTTGAAGATTTCCAAAGACTATAATAGTAGGCTCTTATTGCTGCGGTAGACGATCACTTGCCGCTTGCAAAAGCGCGTAGAAGATCTTGATGATGGCGTGTAACTCACACGTTCGTTGGGAACCCCAAGAGGAAGGTATGATGCGCACAGCAGCAAGTTTTCCCTCAGAAAGAAACCAAGGTTTATCGAACCAGGAGGAGCCAAGAAGCACGTTGAAGGTTGATGGCGGCGGGATGTAGTGCGGCGCAACACCAGGGATTCCGGCGCCAACGTGGAACCTGCACAACACAACCAAAGTACTTTGCCCCAACGAAACAGTGAGGTTGTCAATCTCACCGGCTTGCTGTAACAAAGGATTAACCGTATTGTGTGGAAGATGATTGTTTGCAGAAAACAGTAGAACAAGTATTGCAGTAGATTGTATTTCAGTAAAGAGAATTGGACCGGGGTCCACAGTTCACTAGAGGTGTCTCTCCCATAAGATAAACAGCATGTTGGGTGAACAAATTACAGTTGGGCAATTGACAAATAGAGAGGGCATGACCATGCACATACATATCATGATGAGTATAGTGAGATTTAATTGGGCATTACGACAAAGTACATAGACCGCCATCCAACTGCATCTATGCCTAAAAAGTCCACCTTCAGGTTATCATCCGAACCCCCTCCAGTATTAAGTTGCAAAGCAACAGACAATTGCATTAAGTATGGTACGTAATGTAATCAACAACTACATCCTTAGACATAGCATCAATGTTTTATCCCTAGTGGCAACAGCACAACACAACCTTAGAACTTTACATCACTTGTCCCGGTGTCAATGCAGGCATGAACCCACTATCGAGCATAAATACTCCCTCTTGGAGTTACAAGCATCTACTTGGCCAGAGCATCTACTAGTAACGGAGAGCATGCAAGATCATAAACAACACATAGATATAACTTTGATAATCAACATAACAAGTATTCTCTATTCATCGGATCCCAACAAACGCAACATATAGAATTACAGATAGATGATCTTGATCATGTTAGGCAGCTCACAAGATCCGACAATGATAGCACAATGGGGAGAAGACAACCATCTAGCTACTGCTATGGACCCATAGTCCAGGGGTAGACTACTCACACATCACACCGGAGGCGACCATGGCGGCGTAGAGTCCTCCAGGAGATGATTCCCCTCTCCGGCAGGGTGCCGGAGGCGATCTCCTGGATCCCCCGAGATGGGATCGGCGTTGGCGGCGTCTCTGGAAGGTTTTCCGTATCTTGGCTCTCGGTACTGGGGGTTTCGTCACGGAGGCTTTAAGTAGGCGGAAGGGTAGGTCAAGAGGCGGCGCGAGGGGCCCAGACCATAGGGCCGCGCGGCCAGGGCAGGGGCCGCGCCGCCCTATGCTCTGGCTGCCTCGTGGCCCCTCTTCGTCTCGTCTTCGGACTTCTGGAAGCTTCGTGGAAAAATAGGCCCCTGGGCGTTGATTTCGTCCAATTCCGAGAATATTTCCTTACTAGGATTTCTGAAACCAAAAACAATGAAAACGACAAGCGGCACTTCGGCATCTTGTTAATAGGTTAGTTCCAGAAAATGCACGAATATGACATAAAGTGTGCATAAAACATGTAGATAACATCAATAATGTGGCATGGAACATAAGAAATTATCGATACGTTGGAGACGTATCAGCATCCCCAAGCTTAGTTACGCTCGTCCCGAGCGGAGTAAAACGATAACACAGATAATTTCTGGAGTGACATGCCATCATAATCTTGATCATACTATTTGTAAAGCATATGTAGTGAATGCAGCGATCAAAACAATGTATATGACATGAGTAAACAAGTGAATCATAAAGCAAAAACTTTTCATAAATAGCACTTAAAGACAAGCATTAATAAGTCTTGCATAAGAGTTAACTCATAAAGCAATAATTCAAAGTAAAAGCATTGAAGCAACACAAAAGAAGATTAAGTTTCAGCGGTTGCTTTCAACTTGTAACATGTATATCTCATGGATATTGTCAACATAGAGTAATATAATAAGTGCAATAAGCAAGTATGTAGGAATCAATGCTCAGTTCACACAAGTGTTTGCTTCTTGAGGTGGAGAGAAATAGGTGAACTGACTCAACATTGAAAGTAAAAGAATGGTCCTCCATAGAGGAAAAGCATCGATTGCTATATTTGTGCTAGAGCTTTGATTTTGAAAACATGAAACAATTTTGTCAACGGTAGTAATAAAGCATATGTATCATGTAAATTATATCTTACAAGTTGCAAGCCTCATGCATAGTGTACTAATAGTGCCCGCACCTTGTCCTAATTAGCTTGGACTACCGGATCATCACAATGCACATGTTTTGACCAAGTGTCACAAAGGGGTACCTCTATGCACTTTGTACAAAGGTCTAAGGAGAAAGCTCGCATTGGATTTCTCGCTATTGATTATTCTTCAACTTAGACATCCATACCGGGACAACATAGACAACAGATAATGGACTCCTCTTTTATGCATAAGCATGTAACAACAATTAATAATTTTCTCATTTGAGATCGAGGATATATGTCCAAAACTGAAACTTCCACCATGGATCATGGCTTTAGTTAGCGGCCCAATGTTCTTCTCTAACAATATGCATGCTTAACCATAAGGTGGTAGATCTCTCTTACTTCAGACAAGACGGACATGCATAGCAACTCACATGAAATTCAACAATGAATAGTTGATGGCGTCCCCAGTGAACATGGTTATCGCACAACAAGCAACTTAATAAGAGATAAAGTGCATAATTACATATTCAATGCCACAATAGTTTTTAAGCTATTTGTCCCATGAGCTATATATTGCAAAGGTGAATGATGGAATTTTAAAGGTAGCACTCAAGCAATTTACTTTGGAATGGCGGAAAATACCATGTAGTAGGTAGGTATGGTGGACACAAATGGCATAGTGGTTGGCTCAAGTATTTGGATGCATGAGAAGTATTCCCTCTCGATACAAGGTTTAGGCTAGCAAGGCTTATTTGAAACAAACACAAGGATGAACCGGTGCAGCAAAACTCACATAAAAGACATATTGAAAACATTATAAGACTCTACACCGTCTTCCTTGTTGTTCAAACTCAATACTAGAAATTATCTAGACCTTAGAGAAACCAAATATGCAAACCAAATTTTAGCATGCTCTATGTATTTCTTCATTAATGGGTGCAAAGCATATGATGCAAGAGCTTAATCATGAGCACAACAATTGCCAAGTATCACATTACCCAAGACATTAATAGCAATTACTACATGTATCATTTTCCAATTCCAACCATATAACAATTTAACGAAGGAGAAACTTCGCCATGAATACTATGAGTAGAAACCAAGGACATACTTGTCCATATGCTACAGCGGAGCGTGTCTCTCTCCCATAAAGTGAATGCTAGGATCCATTTTATTCAAACAAAACAAAAACAAACCGACGCTCCAAGCAAAGCACATAAGATGTGATGGAATAAAAATATAGTTTCGGGGAGGAACACGATAATGTTGTCGATGAAGAAGGGGATGCCTTGGGCATCCCCAAGCTTAGACGCTTGAGTCTTCTTAGAATATACAGGGGTGAACCACCGGGGCATCCCCAAGCTTAGAGCTTTCACTCTCCTTGATCATGTTGCATCATACTCCTCTCTTGATCCTTGAAAACTTCCTCCACACCAAACTCAAAACAACTCATTAGAGGGTTAGTGCACAATAAAAATTAACATATTCAGAGGTGACACAATCATTCTTAACACTTCTGGACATTGCATAATGCTACTGGACATTAGTGGATCAAAGAAATTCATCCAACATAGCAAAAGAGGCAATGCGAAATAAAAGGCAGAATCTGTCAAAACAGAACAGTTCGTATTGACGAATTTTAAAATGGCACCAGACTTGCTCAAATGAAAATGCTCAAATTTAATGAAAGTTGCGTACATATCTGAGGATCATGCACGTAAATTGGCTTAATTTTATGAGCTACCTACAGGGAGGTAGACCCAGATTCGTGACAGCAAAGAAATCTGGAACTGCGCAGTAATCCAAATCTAGTACTTACTTTTCTATCAACGGCTTAACTTGGCACAACAAAACACAAAACTAAGATAAGGAGAGGTTGCTACAGTAGTAAACAACTTCCAAGACACAAAATAAAAACAAAATACTGTAGGTAAAAACATGGGTTGTCTCCCATAAGCGCTTTTCTTTAACGCCTTTCAGCTAGGCGCAGAAAGTGTGTATCAAGTATTATCGAAGGGTGGTGTATCGTTATTATGAGCTCCCCCATCCGCAGTGGTACTAAGGGCTTTGTCAATTTTAGGCCTATAATAATACTTCTTTGGTTTAGGCACTTTAGAGACATACATAAACTTTTGCTCCTTACCCACATAAGCTTTCTCCTTATATTTAAGAGAGGAAAATGTTGAACCCAAGGTTCCCATAGCCTTTTCAAGTTCATCAATCCTATTGATTTGATCATCATGGACAACACAAGTTCCTAGGACACTAATTCTTTCATCAATTCCTCCTAAGGATTTATCAAGTTCATCAGTTTTATCAAGTAACATTTCCAATTCAGCTTCAATACTTGGAAAAAAATTCTCTATGGTTTCCAATTTTTTCATAACATCTTCAAGAGAGATTTCAGTTTTAACTTTATCAACAGGGGGTATTCCAAATAAACTCTCAATAATGCAACTATCTTCTAATGCAGGAGTACTTAGGAAGTCACCTTTTGCGAGACTATCAAGAACATATCTATTCCAGCTAGAGATACCAACATAAAAATTCCTGAGTAAAATAATGGTGGAGTGTTTCTTAGTGCATCTATTATGGGCATCACTAATTCTATACCAAGCATCTCTCAAACATTCTCCCCCTCGTTGCTTAAACGTACGAACTTCAACTTCAGGATTACTCATTTTAGTAGTAGTAAATAAAACAAACTAGATAAAGTAAATGCAAGTAAACTAATTTTTTTTTGTGTTTTTGATATAGCAAACAAGATAGCAAATAAAGTAAAACTAGCAACTATTTTTTTTGTATTTTGATTTAGTGCAGCAAACAAAGTAGTAAATAAAACTAAGCAAGACAAAAACAAAGTAAAGAGATTGAGAAGTGGAGACTCCCCTTGCAGCGTGTCTTGATCTCCCCGGCAACGGCGCCAGAAAAAGAGCTTGATGGCGTGTAACTCACACGTTCGTTGGGAACCCCAAGAGGAAGGTATGATGCGCACAGCAAGTTTTCCCTCGAGAAAGAAACCAAGGTTTATCGAACCAGGAGGAGCCAAGAAGCACGTTGAAGGTTGATGGCGGCGGGATGTAGTGCGGCGCAACACCAGGGATTCCGGCGCCAACGTGGAACCTGCACAACACAACCAAAGTACTTTGCCCCAACGAAACAGTGAGGTTGTCAATCTCACCGGCTTGCTGTAACAAAGGATTAACCGTATTGTGTGGAAGATGATTGTTTGCAGAAAACAGTAGAACAAGTATTGCAGTAGATTGTATTTCAGTAAAGAGAATTGGACCGGGGTCCACAGTTCACTAGAGGTGTCTCTCCCATAAGATAAACAGCATGTTGGGTGAACAAATTACAGTTGGGCAATTGACAAATAGAGAGGGCATGACCATGCACATACATATCATGATGAGTATAGTGAGATTTAATTGGGCATTACGACAAAGTACATAGACCGCCATCCAACTGCATCTATGCCTAAAAAGTCCACCTTCAGGTTATCATCCGAACCCCCTCCAGTATTAAGTTGCAAAGCAACAGACAATTGCATTAAGTATGGTGCGTAATGTAATCAACAACTACATCCTTAGACACAGCATCAATGTTTTATCCCTAGTGGCAACAACACAACACAACCTTAGAACTTTCTCATCCTTGTCCCGGTGTCAATGCAGGCATGAACCCACTATCGAGCATAAATACTCCCTCTTGGAGTTACAAGCATCTACTTGGCCAGAGCATCTACTAGTAACGGAGAGCATGCAAGATCATAAACAACACATAGATATAACTTTGATAATCAACATAACAAGTATTCTCTATTCATCGGATCCCAACAAACGCAACATATAGAATTACAGATAGATGATCTTGATCATGTTAGGCAGCTCACAAGATCCGACAATGATAGCACAATGGGGAGAAGACAACCATCTAGCTACTGCTATGGACCCATAGTCCAGGGGTAGACTACTCACACATCACACCGGAGGCGACCATGGCGGCGTAGAGTCCTCCGGGAGATGATTCCCCTCTCCGGCAGGGTGCCGGAGGCGATCTCCTGGATCCCCCGAGATGGGATCGGCGTTGGCGGCGTCTCTGGAAGGTTTTCCGTATCTTGGCTCTCGGTACTGGGGGTTTCGTCACGGAGGCTTTAAGTAGGCGGAAGGGTAGGTCAAGAGGCGGCGCGAGGGGCCCAGACCATAGGGCCGCGCGGCCAGGGCAGGGGCCGCGCCACCCTATGCTCTGGCTGCCTCGTGGCCCCTCTTCGTCTCGTCTTCGGACTTCTGGAAGCTTCGTGGAAAAATAGGCCCCTGGGCGTTGATTTCGTCCAATTCCGAGAATATTTCCTTACTAGGATTTCTGAAACCAAAAACAGCAGAAACAAAGAATCGGCACTTCGGCATCTTGTTAATAGGTTAGTTCCAGAAAATGCACGAATATGACATAAAGTGTGCATAAAACATGTAGATAACATCAATAATGTGGCATGAAACATAAGAAATTATCGATACGTTGGAGACGTATCACTTGATCACGGTATCACGATCGGGCAGCACCTCCGTACTCGGTCACACGTTCGGTTGTTGATGAAGACGACGTCCACCTCCCCGTTCCAGCGGGCAGCGGAAGTAGTAGCTCCTCTTGAATCCGACAGCACGACGACGTGGTGTCGGTGGTGGTGGAGAAACCCGGCGGAGCTTCGCTAAGCGTGCGGGATGTGGTGGAGGAGAGAGGCCGCTAGGGTTTGGGGAGAAGGGGCGCCGGCCACTATAGGGGTGCGGCCACCTTGTGGTTCTTGGGTGGCCGGCCCCCTCCCCTTGGACCCTCATTATATAGGTGGAAGCCCCAAGTGTTGGACTACAAGTCTCCGAATAAGACCCGAACCCAAAACCTTCCATGTGATAGGGAAACCTACCCAAGGTGGGAATCCCACTTGGGGTGGGATTCCCCCCTTCCATGTGGGAGGGGTGGCCGGCCCCATAGGGGGAGTCCACTTGGGACTCCTCCCCCTCTAGGGTTGGCCGGCCATGGAGGTGGAGTCCCGGAGGGACTCCACCTTCCTTGGTGGTTTCTTCCGGACTTTTCTAGAACCTTCTAGAACCTTCCATAGAACCTTCCGGATCATTTTAATTCACATAAAATGACATCCTATATATGAATCTTATTCTCCGGACCATTCCGGAACTCGTCGTGATGTCCGGGATCTCATCCGGGACTCCGAACAAATATTCGAACTCCATTCCATATTCAAGTTCTACCATTTCAACATCCAATTTTAAGTGTGTCACCCTACGGTTCGTGAACTATGCGGACATGGTTGAGTACTCACTCCGACCAATAACCAATAGCGGGATCTGGAGATCCATAATGGCTCCCACATATTCAACGATGACTTTAGTGATCGAATGAACCATTCACATACGATACCAATTCCCTTTGTCACGCGATATTTTACTTGTCCGAGGTTTGATCTTCGGTATCACTCTATACCTTGTTCAACCTCGTCTCCTGACAAGTACTCTTTACTCATACCGTGGTATGTGGTCTCTTATGAACTTATTCATATGCTTGCAAGACATTAGACGACATTCCACCGAGAGGGCCCAGAGTATATCTATCCGTCATCGGGATGGACAAATCCCACTGTTGATCCATATGCCTCAACTCATACTTTCCGGATACTTAATCCCACCTTTATAACCACCCATTTACGCAGTGGCGTTTGGTGTAATCAAAGTACCTTTCTGGTATAAGTGATTTACATGATCTCATGGTCATAAGGACTAGGTAACTATGTATCGAAAGCTTATAGCAAATAACTTAATGACGAGATCTTATGCTACGCTTAATTGGGTGTGTCTATTACATCATTCATACAATGATATAACCTTGTTATTAATAACATCCAATGTTCATGATTATGAAACTAATCATCCATTAATCAACAAGCTAGTTAAGAGGCATACTAGGGACTCTTTGTTGTCTACATATCACACATGTACTAATGTTTCGGTTAATACAATTATAGCATGATATATAAACATTTATCATAAACATAAAGATATAAATAATAACCACTTTATTATTGCCTCTAGGGCATATCTCCTTCAGTCTCCCACTTGCACTAGAGTCAATAATCTAGATTACATTGTAATATACCTAACACCCATGGCATTCTGGTGTTGGTTATGCTTTGCCCTAGGGAGAGCTTTAGTCAACGGATCTGACATGCTCAGAACCATATGTATTTTGTAATTCATTTGCGTCTCAACGCATCACTCATTTCCAAATGTGTCGGCATTAAATATGTTTGGTCTTCTGGTGGAACCTTAATTCTGCGGTCTGAAATATGTCACTAATATTGTCACACACAATATAGCTTCAAAGTTCTGACACTATCGGAAATACACCAAGTTCTCAAAGAACTTCTTGACTTAACATCCTCAGTCATTGTCAAAACAATGACATACTCTGCCTTTCGTTTGTAGAATCCGTCACAATATTTAGAACTCTTCTAAATCTAACATAGACAACTTCTAACTCATTGTGGTACCTTTTAAACAACACTTAGTCAAATTTGAGATTGAAATTATATTTTATATGTGACAAAACCAATATCGGTGTAACACCTTACAGCGATTTGTTTGTCATTTCTCCATACAAAATTATATATATATATACTTGGTTCTTCTTAAGTACTCAAGAATATTCTTACTGTTTTTCAATGATCATCACATGAATCATTCTGGTACATGCTCATAACATTTTTAGAGCATAGGACATCTGATTGTGTACATTTTATTCGTGATCTATAATCACTCATGTGTTTTTACTCATTGAGTGTCAGATACACTCAAGTCTTGTTAAACCTTCACATGACAAGAACATTTTCTTAATATTTCTATATTGAACTACTTCAATATCCATCCTATGTACTCTGACTTAAACTTATTTATGTGTTTCAATCTATCTTCATAGATCTTGACACTAAATTTGTTTCAGTCCATATCCTTTCATTGAAGTTAATTTCTCAATGAAACCTTTTTAATCAAGTATATAATTACATCATTTATAACCAACTATATGTCATCTACATAAATATTATAAATATGTCTCTGCGCTCCCACTTAATTTCTTGCAAATGCAAGCCTCTTCATCGTTTCTGATGAAATCAAAAACTCTTTGACTATTTCATCTGGTGAAGATTCCAACTCCGTGATACTCACTTCATCCAATTGAAGTTCGTATACCCATCTAGTATTCTACGGACTAGCAAAACAATTGGTTGCATCTTGTATACACCTTTAACACACACTTTTGTTAAGTAGTGTATTTTGCCATCCTACTAGCAAATCTCATAAAGAAATATGTAGCGATTTCTAGAACAATCCACATAGACAATAAGCATCGCTACGGAAGATATAATCTTATCGTAGTCAACTCTTTGAACTTTGTTATAAACAACTTTTCAACAAGTCGAGCTTCTTCAAGGATATTCCATCCAAGTCCATCAATTTTATATATCCATTTACTTTCAAAAAGTATTCATCTATCTTGGATTTTATGGCGTATAGCCATTTTAACGGAGTCAGGGCCCATCATACTTCTTTGTTTGTAGTTGGTTTATCATTTGTTCAAAATCAATCCTTTGTCCACAAATCATTTATTTGATCACAAAGTAAACCATACCTACAAGGTTCAATATGTACTTCGATCTCCATGGCTAAAACACTTTTTAGTCATGGGAGCCATGATCGTCGTGGCCGCTTCCGGAACCATTTCCAATGCTGCGCTACTCTGATCATTATGCTCAGGTTCATAAACCTTATCAAGTTCTATTGTCCTCCCACTAAAAAACTTCGCTAGAAACAATTTCTTGGAAATAAGAAACATTGACAAACACTTTTGTCTTTGTCTACATAGTGGGAAGAATTCCCAATCAATTCTCTGGGATAACCAACAAAGACATTCATCCGATTTTGGTTGTAAACTTATTTACTTATGCTATGCATACCAAAATTTTAAGAAAAGACTATTAGGGTTCATACCCATGCCATAACTCGTATGGTGTCATTTCTACGGATCATGATGATGCTTTATTCAGTGTAAAAGCGGCAGTCACTAAAGCATAATCCACAAAATATAATGGCATCAATATTAATCCAATAAGGTTTGGATACGTCTTTTGGATACTTCATCATCACTATGATACTCCAAGAAACGTGAGTTGTAGAACAACTTCATAATTCTCTTAGATGTTCGCTAAAACTCGTAATTCAAATATTTCCACTATGATCCAATCATAGATATTTGACTTTTCTATTACGATGATTTCCACTTCATGCTGAATTTATTTGAATCTATTCAAATGTTTCAAGCTTTTTCCTTATCGAATATATCCACATATATATACTCAATTCATTGTTTGAAGTTTTCATGAAGTAGAAGAATCTCCCGCACACAACTATGCCTAGTGAACCACATACATCATCATGTATTTTTCCACTAAGTTTGTTGCCCGTTCAACTCTTGGCCTATGAACGGTATTTTAATCATTCTCTTTAGAAAAGATTTGCAAGCGCCAAATGATTCAAAAATCAAATGACTCCAAAAATCCATTTGCATGGAGTTCCTTCATGCGTTCCTTTCTAACATGACCTAAATGGCGGTTCCACAAATAAGTGGAATTCAAATCATTTGCCTTATGGCATTTTAGCACCAGTGTTATGTATGTGTGTTTCACCATTAAGATTTATAATAACTTATCCATCGTACATGGAGTAATGTCATTATTTAAACAACTCATTGTTTTTATTTGACTAGAGCAAAATAACAATCATTAAGTTCTTTATTATAAATTCTAAGGGCTAGATAGAATGCCAACGACGAACATAATAACACTTTATTTTGTTCCAGACGTGCATTCCTATCATGTTCCTTGTCAGTCACTTAGGCCATTGTATTCTTGTATTGCGTTGTTTTGTATGACACTTCATACCAACCAATATAGTACTAATACCCAAGAATTTCATAGTGTGACCTAACTAGGAATATAACCATAACATGTATATCATTTATATACACCTGAGCTAGACATTCTAGTCTTTTCTTTCTTTCTGCCAATAATCTTTTGTAGTTTATCTTTTAGCTTTCCTCATTATTCAGAAAAACACATCAACTTCAATAACTTCTTGGTTTGTTGGTCAAATACCAATAACCTTGAGGTTCTTACTTTGAAGTTGATCATCATATGACAAGTGTTCCGGATTTCACTATTAGTAACCTTGTAATATGATGAATAATTTCACTCATAATTTTATCCATTGTATCATGATGACTTTCTGAGACCATGTCTGTACATGCTAGGCTCATAAAGTTTTAACCTTGGTATTCGCATGTGCAAATCTGGTTTGCACCCGTTGTATGCACACGTAGAATCTATAACATCCGATCATCACGTGATGCTTCGAAACGACGAGTCATAGCAACGGTGCATACTAAGCACGATCACTTCATGGATATGCGAATATCGTTAGTGCCCCAATAGTTGGAGGATTGGGACGCCTTGCGTCTTCAACCTTCGTACATTCCCATAAATCTTATGAGTTTATGTAGTCTCACCAAATTATATTCTATCATCTTGCAATAAGGTCTTAGATATCACATATATCTCATACCTTGATTATTTCTGAAAACTAAATTTTCAGCTCCTTACTTTTCAAACAGATTTGAACTTCAAGTTTCACGGAGACAAGATAACTTTAGGTACTAATTGAAACCATAGCTCTTTGAATAAACAATGTGAGGTTTACTAAAAGTTTGCAATAGGACTTAATCAATTCTTGATTCTTTAACAATACGATACCAATCCGTAAAGTTTCTTGTCAGATTTTAACAGTATTTCTATCTCAATAACAAGACTAGCGCATGGTAGAAAAACGGATGCCAATACTACAAAATTAATTCAAAATACTACTCAGACTATGTTTATGATAATTAGTTCATGTTTTAATCTAATTACTAATGAACTCCCACTTAATACAATGTCCCTCATAGTTGTTAAGTGGTACACGATCCAAATTCACTACACCAAAACCGATCATCACGTGAGATGATGTAGCTTCAATGGTGAACATCAACATGTTGATCATATCATCCATATGACTCGTGTTCAACCTTTCGGTTTCCATTGTCCCGAGGCCATGTCTGTACATGCTAGGCTCGTCAAGCAAACCCTAGTATTCCGCGTGTGCAACATGGCTTACACCCGTTGTATGTTGAGTTTATCACACCCGATCATCACGAGATGCTTCAAAACGACGAACAATGCAACGGTGCATACGAGGGGAGAACACTTTATTATCTTGATATTAACGTGAGGGATCATCTTATAATGCTACCGTCGCAATCTAAGCAAAATAAGATGCATAAAGGATTAACATCACATGCAATTCATATGTGATATGATATGGCCCTTTTGTCTTTGCGCCTTTGATCTTCATCTCCAAAGCACGGACATGATCTCCATCATCAACGGGTATGATCTCCATCATCGTCGGCGTAGCGTCAAGGTTCATGGCGCCGTCTTCATGGTTGTTCACCTCATGTAGCAACTATTACAACTACTTTGAAATACTACTCAACATGAAAATTAAAGAAAACCATAAGGCTCCTGCCGGTTGCCACAATACAATAATGATCATTTCATACATATTCATCATCACATTATGGCCATATCACAACACCAAACCCTACAAAAACAAGTTAGACGTCTCTAATTTGGTTTGCATATTTTACGTGGTTTAGGGTTTTCGAGAGAGATCTAATCTACCTACGAACATGAACCACAACGTTGATACTAATGTTTTCAATAGAAGAGTAAATTGAATCTTCACTATAGTAGGAGAGACAGACACCCGCAAAGCCTCTTATGCAATACAAGTTGCATGTCGAACGAGGAACAAGTCTCATGAACGCGGTCATGTAAAGTTAGTCCGAGCCGCTTCATCCCACTATGCCACAAAGATGCAAAGTACTCAAACTAAAGATAACAAGAGCATCAACGCCCACAAAATCATTGTGTTCTACTCGTGCAACCATCTATGCATAGACCTGGCTCTGATACCACTGTAGGACAACGTTGCATAGAAAACAAAAATTTTCCTACCGCGAGAACGCAATCCAAGCCAAGATGCAATCTAGAAGACGGGAGCAACGAGGGGATGATCAAGACTAACCCTTGAAGATTTCCAAAGCCTATAAGAGTAGGCTCTTATTGCTGCGGTAGACGATCACTTGCCGCTTGCAAAAGCGCGTAGAAGATCTTGATCACGGTGCCACGATCGGGCAGCACCTCCGTACTCGGTCACACGTTCGGTTGTTGATGAAGACGACGTCCACCTCCCCGTTCCAGCGGGCAGCGGAAGTAGTAGCTCCTCTTGAATCCGACAGCACGACGACGTGGTGTCGGTGGTGGTGGAGAAACCCGGTGGAGCTTCGCTAAGCGTGCGGGATGTGGTTGAGGAGAGAGGCCGCTAGGGTTTGGGGAGAAGGGGCGCCGGCCACTATAGGGGTGCGGCCACCTTGTGGTTCTTGGGTGGCCGGCCCCCTCCCCTTGGCCCCTCATTATATAGGTGGAAGCCCCAAGTGTTGGACTACAAGTCTCCGAATAAGACCCGAACCCAAAACCTTCCATGTGATAGGGAAACCTACCCAAGGTGGGAATCCCACTTGGGGTGGGATTCCCCCCTTCCATGTGGGGGGGTGGCCGGCCCCATAGGGGGAGTCCACTTGGGACTCCTCCCCCTCTAGGGTTGGCCGGCCATGGAGGTGGAGTCCCACCGGGACTCCACCTTCCTTGGTGGTTTCTTCCGGACTTTTCAGAACCTTCTAGAACCTTCCATAGAACCTTCCGGATCATTTTAATTCACATAAAATGACATCCTATATATGAATCTTATTCTCCGGACCATTCCGGAACTCCTCGTGATGTCCGGGATCTCATCCGGGACTCCGAACAAATATTCGAACTCCATTCCATATTCAAGTTCTACCATTTCAACATCCAACTTTAAGTGTGTCACCCTACGGTTCGTGAACTATGCGGACATGGTTGAGTACTCACTCCGACCAATAACCAATAGCAGGATCTGGAGATCCATAATGGCTCCCACATATTCAACGATGACTTTAGTGATCGAATGAACCATTCACATACGATACCAATTCCCTTTGTCACGCGATATTTTACTTGTCCGAGGTTTGATCTTCGGTATCACTCTATACCTTGTTCAACCTCGTCTCCTGACAAGTACTCTTTACTCGTACCGTGGTATGTGGTCTCTTATGACTTATTCATATGCTTGCAAGACATTAGACGACATTCCACCGAGAGGGCCCAGAGTATATCTATCCGTCATCGGGATGGACAAATCCCACTGTTGATCCATATGCCTCAACTCATACTTTCCGGATACTTAATCCCACCTTTATAACCACCCATTTACGCAGTGGCGTTTGGTGTAATCAAAGTACCTTTCCGGTATAAGTGATTTACATGATCTCATGGTCATAAGGACTAGGTAACTATGTATCGAAAGCTTATAGCAAATAACTTAATGACGATATCTTATGCTACGCTTAATTGGGTGTGTCCATTACATCATTCATACAATGATATAACCTTGTTATTAATAACATCCAATGTTCATGATTATGAAACTAATCATCCATTAATCAACAAGCTAGTTAAGAGGCATACTAGGGACTCTTTGTTGTCTACATATCACACATGTACTAATGTTTCGGTTAATACAATTATAGCATGATATATAAATATTTATCATAAACATAAAGATATAAATAATAACCACTTTATTATTGCCTGTAGGGCATATCTCCTTCAAGAAGCATACACTCTTGATTTTAAATATTGATCTGAAGTGTTGAAATATTTACACACAAAATTTAATACGTGCATCTTAAAATTCCACACGCTCACAGTCGTACCACGGAGAAGTGACATTTTTAGTGTCATGTGTAGAAAATACAGATTTTGATGTAAAAAAAGTTGTTGACATGATGTTCTTTTGTTTTTTTACACAGGTCACAAAAACGTTGGTTTTAAGTAAAACTTGATGTGTGCACATAGAGTTTCGATATGTAAGTGCGATTGTTTTTCGATTTTGTTTCACATTTCAAAAAGTTTTTTTTCTAGTGGTAGGAGCATATGCTCCCATCTGCCAAATTGAATTTCTGCTGAACTTCAAAGTTTATTTTTGAAGTGCATATTAAAATTCAGTAGGCACGATGTTATTTCCATCAGTTCAAGAGTGGACAAACGGAGGCTGAGCTACATGTAGCCATTTCTATTTAAAAGTTCAGACTTTATATTTTTAATTTTTAAAAGATCTAAAAAAAGTTCTTGATGTCCCTAATAATGAAATCTACAAACATGCAAATCTTAATATGAAATTCTGTACTTTGGGCTAAATAAAAATGACAAATGTGTGGCTCTGACTAGAGTGAATAGTGCACATTAAATTTGTCAGATTTTATAATTTTCGTGTAGCCTAAAATACAAAGAATATTGCATTCGGATTTTGCACGTTTGTAGATTTCATTATTGGCAAACATCAAGAACTTCTTTTCAAAAAAATTCAAACCTAAAATTTAAATTCTAAATCTTTGGATATAAAGGAGTACACGTAGCTCGCCCCAATTTGCAGTTTTTTGCATCTAGTCCATACTGATTAAAATCGTGTTACTTAAGATAGTTAGATACTCAGTTCGTCTTACCACGGTGTTGTGCGTATGGTATCGTCCTAGATTCATACAGTATACAGTACGAGTACTACAGATAAATATCACGTTTATTTTTATTTTTTTGCGAACATTGATATGCATCGATGGGTAGAGCCGTAGCGGGATACCGACAGCTTGCGCTATGCCAAAGCGAGCCACGTGACTCGACTCCAGTCGGCACCGGCTCACCACTCATCTTTCGCCACTCGATCACACCTCACTTGCTTCCCGTTCGTTGCCGTGGTGCCGCCGCCCGGCCCGCCCACTCCCCCGTCGTTTCCGGCGGCGTCGCCGTCCCGCGCGCTTCCCCGAAACAACAAAACACGGAAGCGCCTGGGCGAATATACTGACCAGCCCCCTTCCCTCACCGCCGTGCCCCCTACTTGCACGCACACGCAGTCACAGACACCCAAATCCCACCACCAGGCACCATGGCGGCGGTCGCATCGGCCTCCGCGCCCCCTGTCCCCGCCGCGCCCTCCTCCAACCTCGCCGGGCGCTTTCCTCACTCCTTCCTGTCCTCCCCTATCCGCGCCCGCCGCCCCGTCGTCCTCGGCTCCGGGTAACCCGCTCGACTCGACTCGACCCCTCCTCGCCATACACATCTACCTCTCGGCCTCGCTGCAACTTTGGTTTGCCTTTGTGCACAGGAGTAGCAGGGGGAGGTTCCGCGCGGAGGCGACGCAGCGGGAGAAGGTGAGGCAGGGGGAGAC
Organism: Lolium perenne; assembly: GCF_019359855.2. Taxonomy (NCBI): domain Eukaryota; kingdom Viridiplantae; phylum Streptophyta; class Magnoliopsida; order Poales; family Poaceae; genus Lolium; species Lolium perenne. The sequence continues at coordinate 330,903,090 of NC_067245.2, forward strand.
CGTGGTGGAGGAGTCCTTCCCCGTCAGGGAGGCGGCGGAGGGCCCTCCGGAGGCGGTGGCTCTCACGGACGACGACGACTGGGTCGTCAGGCTCGAGCAGTCCTTCAACATCTTCCTCACGGTGAGTGATCAATCAGTGTTACAGCACAGCAGGCAGCTGACTGCAGGCTCCCGATATAGATTTGGGCTTCAGATTTTACGCGTGTCTGAACTCTGAACATGTGCTTGTTCTACGTCTTGCTGTGGGCTTCCCCGCAGGATTTCATCATCGCGATACTTGATCTTCTGTACCGTGACCGCGACTACGCTAGGTTCTTCGTGCTCGAGACCATCGCCAGGGTGCCCTACTTCGGTGAGGCTCTCGACTTACATGCTCACGATAGCATGTACTCTAGGTCACTGAAGTTTGTGGTACACTTCTCGCATACCGTTTAGTGCCTCTGTTTTTGTTGAGCAGCATTTATATCGGTGCTTCACTTGTACGAGACCTTCGGCTGGTCGAGGAAAGCGGATTATATCAAAGTGCACTTTGCTGAAAGCATGAATGAGTTCCATCATCTCTTGATCATGGAAGTATGTTCTTAATCATTATACATATTTTTTTTATGCCCTGTTTTCTTCCTAGCCATTAACCTGAGCTCGAGATACCGTTCTGTGTTGGATTGCAGTTATGCATATTTCTTACTTTCTTCCTCCTCTCGGCTCATATCAGGAATTGGGTGGCAATTCTGAATGGATTGATCGCTTTCTTGCGCGGTTTAGTGCCGTTTTTTACTACTTCATAGCTGTTGGCATGTACATGCTGAGCCCAAGAATGGCATGTGAGTACAGATATTAGTTCCGATCATGAAGTATCTGTTTTCTTCTTATTACTGTGCTTTTATGATGATAATGCTTGAACTCGGTTACCTTATTATATACAGACCACTTTTCTGAATGTGTTGAGAGACATGCATACTCAACTTATGACAAGTTCCTAAAGGTCAATGGAGGTAAGACAAACTTACTGGGCTAGCTATTCTTCCTGATGTATATGAATTGATAACTTGTACAATAGCTAACCATCACCTTCAGTGCTATGTGTTTTGATTAAATTGTATACCTATGATTTTATGGAATAACAGTAGCCTGGATATCAGATATTAGCTGACATAGCCAAGTTGGTTGCCTCTTGTTTCCCTTGTTTGAACTACCTCCTGTTCATAATTTATTGAGCCTATTACATAGTAGTTTTGTTGTCTACCTACCTGGGCTCCATTGAACGCATGTTTGCTTTCCTGTGATGACAACTTCCAATTCCATAATGCACACTATTTTCCTCTTTTTTCAACAGATCAGTTGATAAAACTACCAGCTCCAGAGGCAGCTATAAACTATTACATGAATGAGGATCTTTACCTATTTGGTAGGCCCTTACTTGAACATGTTTATCTTAAGGCTTTATATTAACCATTAATATCTATGCTTATTGCTTTCATGGCTTATATCCTCAGATGAGTTTCAAACATCAAGAGCCCCAAGTTCTAGGAGGCCTAAAGTTGGTACAGTTCTTTCTGGCTCTTGATTCTTGGCTGCTTCACTGAGTTAACTTTTTCAGAATGTCTGGGTTTAACAAGTTTACTGTTGCTTGGGAAATTAGTTTCGCTGATTCATCTGATTAAATCAAGAGTTCATTGCTGGAAAGTATAATATAAGACCCATCAAATCACTGTCATGATTCGTTTCAGCAGATTGTTACCTGATCACTAGCTCCTGCTCTTGGAATTTCGTTTTTAACTGTCTGTACTGATAACATAACGCCTATAAACGAGAAGTTGGATTTTCCTCTTGAATGCTTTCGCTATAAAGTTATGTGTGTTCTAACTGGTTCCCATATACCATTTTAGATAACTTGTATGATGTATTCGTCAATATACGTGACGATGAGGCAGAGCATTGCAAGACGATGGCGGCCTGTCAAACGCCTGGAAGCATCCGTTCTCCTCACTCCACGGAGAGCCGTACAGAAACTGATGTCAAGAAGTCGCTTGCAAATGAAGATTGACTGGTTGTACCTCCGCGCTAGAGCATCGCAGAATAGCATACACACTTTGTATAGACATTAGCCAGACTTCGTATTTGTGAACCATACATATTAGAAATAGGTGTAAAAGTACATCACAGATTGACAGCGATGAATCTGCGCAGTGGGTCAAGCATTAACGCATGCCATGGACGTTGTAATCCGATTCTAGTCAAGCTTATATGTTTTGTATTTCACATTAATGCGGTCCATGCTGATGAACATGTCTCAACTCCCTATCAATGATAGAATCACATCTCATGTAAACATTGGCTGTAATATTGACATACTGAGTTAGGACGTGGAGTCATATTTACATGTAAGTTATTTTTGGTGCAAATATTGTATTAAGTATTTCACAGCTGCTCCAACTTAGCGCCACCTGGATATGCACAAAGGCCATGTTGTAGCTGTGAATTGTGATGTTGCTATGCATTTAGTCATATACAAATTTCTAGCAACTCTAGTGTCTTTTTTCTAAAAACAACAAGATATCATCTGCATATTGTAAATAGATTACACCCCTGGGAAGAGGTTAGGACACAAACCTTTAACTAAACCAACACCGCTACCCTTAATGAGCATTTTAGAGAAAACGTCAACCACAAAGTTAAACAAACAAGGTGACAGAGGGTCACCCTGTCTCAAACCATTCCCAGTCAGAAAAAAATCACTCCCAACCTCATTAACATCTACCCCTACAGAACCACCAGTGGTCAACTGTTTGGTGAGTCTAATCCACACAGGACCAAAACCGCTAAGTGCAAGAATTTCATAAAGTATATCATAACCTTTTTCATAATCTATCTTAGAAAAACCTTCTTGCTTTTTTTCCTATATACCTCATGAACAATCTCATGCGCAGACACCACACTTTCAATAATGAATCTTCCCTTGATAAAAGCAGTTTGACACTGAAAAATAAGCCTGCCAGTAATTCTTGCTAGCCTCTTAGTCAACACCTTACATAAAATCTTAAAACTGCAATTCAACAGACTTATGGGCCTAAATTTCTTTATGGACCTCACATCATTCTCTTCTGGAATTGAAGTTATATATCATAGCAAAAGTTAACCTAAAAATATCTAGCCTATCTTCAAACAAAGCATCAAATAGATGCATCAAATCAGAACAAACATACTCCTAGTAATGTTGGTAGAAGAAAAAAAAGGAAGCCCATCTAGTCCAAGGAGCTCCATCAGCATATGAGCCAAATACTGCCTCCTTCACTTCCTCTAAGGTAAACCTACTTTCCAACATGATATTTTCTTCAGGAGTTACCTTCTCATTATTTGAGAAGAAATCATCAAGCCTAATATCAGGTATGTCCCCTTTACCAAACAACCCCTTATAAAAGGATGTAGCTATTTTAATCATATCTTTAGTTTCAGTAACTGGTCCATCATGTCCATCTAAAACCGAAATCATTTTTTCTCCTTATCTAATTATACATAGCATAAAAGTAAGTAGTATTACTATCTCCCTCACTTATGTCTCTATCTCTAGATCTCCATTTAGCTTTAATTTCATCTATTAGCCAAAAATTGCTAAGCTCTACATAAATTTCATTTAGCCTAGCTCTTTCATCCTCTTGAAGATCTTGAGTTTTAGATTTAATATATATCTAAGTTATCATATTCTTCCATAAGGGATTTTTCATTTTTCTAATTTCAGCATCAAGATTTGCACTCCACCCCTTAGCTAATTTCCTAAAATACCTCAACTTACTAGGCCAAATATCTAAAACATTAACACACTATTAGCATTCATATTCCAAGATTTATCTACCACATCATTAAAAGATATGGTAACTCCACCGCTTTTCAAATTTAAAACCACTCTTTATGGGAATGTGAGCCTCCCTTGAGAGGATGGGAGTGTGATCACTCCCCAACCTTGCTAAAGCTCTAAAGAGCTTCAAAACTAGTAGTACAAAAATTCATATCAATCTACTCATAATTAGATTACTTGGGTTATTAACCCAGGTGAAAGATGTACCAGCTACCCCTATTTCTATCAGAGCCCACATTTCAATCCAAGCATTGAATTTGTCAACCCATTTAAATCTGTCACCCCATTGCTTTCATCACTCTAACATCTAACTGGATTAAAATCACCTCATATCATTGCTGGGACATCCCGATTGAGGAAAAGTTCATGCAAGTCATAAATGAAAGCATTCTTGCCCTCCTCATAGGAGGAGCCATACAGAGTTGTTAGCCTCATAACTGTTCCAGAACTCTTAATTTTAACCACAAAGCTAACATAAAACTTCTTAACCTCCCAAAAAATCACATCAAAGATATCTCCATTAATTAATCCCTACGAAGATAGCTCATGCTAAACCCTTTGCAAGAAAATAATTCCAAATAAAATTCCAATTTCCTAGAACATTCTTTAGAAATTTTCTTTCTTAGTTTCCTGAAAACCAATGTAATCTACTTTTAAAGGAATGATAGTATCTTGTAAACACTTTTTCCTACAAGGGACAAAAATCCCTCTAATATTAAAGAAAGACACTAACATAAATATCTCTTCCGGGGGTGTGCCCCGAGATTTCTAATTACCTTTATACATTTCTCTTCTAAAGAATCTACCTCAATATGGAGTCCTTATCTCAGAGTCATAAGAAATAATCCTATCATATTATCTAGAGCATTATTTCCACAACTATAACTAGTTTTTAGGGATTGCTTAGCCCTTTGTCCTATTGCATCTACACATACACATCTAGTACTACACCAACTATTGTTACTATCAGCAAGAAGATTATTATTCAAAAGTAAACTACTATTCTTACTATTATTACTATCAACAAGAGGATTATTATCCAAATGTAAACTACTAGTATTACTATTGTTACTTTCAGCAAAAAGAATAAAATGTAAACCACTGTTATTACTATCAGCACTAGGAGTATCATGACAAAACGTCTCCTTATAAGGTGCTTCTATATCTAAACACTCCTTATTTATACCAGAAATATCTATCCCTACATCATTAGCCATGGTATCTAGATCATCAACTGGAAGAACACTAAGAATGTTAGACAACATTGTACCTTCCATTTTTTTGTCAGGTCCCTCCAGATTGCTTCTCTTTTCAAACTCCAATGCCTCATCTAAATTTTCACTTCAATCCTAGTGCTTTGTTTGGTAGCTTGCACTGGACCATGCGTAGCTTGCTTCTTGAAGTTTCTTTTCTTTGTTTCATTTACCTCCTTATCCTACACATCTATCTTGTTAAAGCTTTGCATAATCTCATCTCACCCTGTCCCGGAAATTGGAGCACTAGAGTTTGAAGTGGGGAAAAGCAACTTGCAGTGTCAGATCTAGCATTTGCAGTCCTACCCACAACATTGCAGATGTTTTTTTTTGAACAAGGAGTGCCCCGAAGGGCCAGGAAGCTTCTCATTAATTCCGAACAGTGGAGGTACAAAATATTACAAAGGAGCCCATAAGATCTAAATACACATATAGGTCCCTAGCATTTGCAGAAAAGACCTCACTGAAAGATGATGAAACGCAATCGGGTCCTTCTCTTTCCCCGCCATCGAGTCAGAGGTCTGCTACTCCGCCGTCATGCGAAGAGGCGGGCACGGAACCACTTGCCTCTACGCAGCCGTAGTATGCGACTGCAAACCTCAGGTAGGGCCTCACAAAGGAGGTTGATTTACCGGAATCCATCGCCGACAAATGGATAGGCCATGGAGTGGCCTTGGATGTCGGATGGCAACCAAGTGCCGCCGAAGAGCTGCTCAAGAAAATAGCTTCCCACACAGAAACTCCGTAGCACCTTTGAGGCAGAAGTCGATGAAGACGATCCGGGGGAGGCTCGCCGTCGCCTTTCTTCTTACCACCATGGCAAGGAAGAAGACGCCGTATCCTAGCAATCTCCAGGCACCAGCTCATCGACAGAGAAGACCGGGTCCTGTCCCTCGATCCAAAACCGGCAAGCCATGCTTCAGCTCCCCCTCGCCACCAAGGCCGGCCAGGAGCAAAGAAAAGGCATACCTTGCAGCTCCGTGAAGAAACCCCACCTTGCCTCCACGGCCGGCCAGGGGAACGTCGGCAGAGCTGCCGGGATAGAGATGAGAACCCGCCTCCGCAGCTTCGTTGAAGAAGAAGACGGCGCTGCTTCTTACCCCTTCTCCCTCCAACCACCGGAGCAGAGAGAGGGCAAGCATCAGCCCTAGCCTGGTCAAGACCCAGCGGCTCAGATCTTGACCACCGCCTCCACTACAGGGCTCCTTATTGTTGGAGTAGCCGCCGAACACCGACCGCGTCCCTCCGACGAGGACGACAAGGAAGAAGAACAGCAGCCATCGCCAGATCTGGCCCAAGGCGACCGGCGAACTCCAGTCGGCATCAAGCCGACTACTGGCACAGAGGCCACACCTACACCTAGTATATACACTACAAAGGCCGCCGCCTTCCCTTAGCGCATCTCGACCGGCGGCGCCGGCGAGAGTGGCCTCGGGTCGGCCCGACGAAGGAGAGGCACCTCTCAAACTACTGTAGCGCGAGGAGAGCAGGGGAGGGAGAAAGTGAGCGCTTAGAGCATCTCTAACAGAGCCCGTAAAAACGTGAACTGAAAACACTGAGTTTAGTTCACCGAACTCGTGTTTACGGGTCGAAAAATTGATGGCGCAGAACAGACCCCGTAAACGAAAACCGTAAAACAACATATTCCCTAATTATGGCCCACCTGTCAACCTTTTCTATTTTTTCCCATTTTCTTATTTTTTCTACTCTTCTTCTTCTTCTTCTTCTTCTTCCCGGAGACATCCTCCTCCCAAATTCTTCCTGCCTTGGCCACCAAATCGCCAGCCCAGGCCGCGCTCCCCCCCGCCGCTCCCGGCCGCGCGCGCGCGCCACGGCCCGCGATTGGCCGCCGCACCCGGGCTTGCGCTGGCCGCCGCGCCGACCCGCTCCCCGGCCGCCGCGCCCGCCTCCTCGTCGCCCGGCGCGCGCCCCGAACACCGCGCCCGCCTCCTCGTCGCCCTGGCGCGCGCCCGCCTCCGTGCCTGGCCGCCGCGCCCGCCTTTGCTCCCGGCCGCCGCGCCACCTCCACACCCGCCCCGCTCCGACCATGCCCAGGCCGGCGCCGCCGCGCCCGACCCGCCCGACCTGCCCAGCCCCAAGCCGCGCCGCCCAGCCCCGCGCGCCGCCCTGCCCCGCGCTGTAACGACCCGAAAAAACCCTAATATTAGATTTTTCTTCGCCGCCTGTTTTTCCGTGTCGTTGCAAGTCATCATGGCATCATGCATGCATCACATCCATGTTTAAGCAAAATAAAATTATTTTATTAAACCCTAACTCTTTATTTTCTCTCTCATATGGTTTTAATAATCCCTTATCTCTCTTTTCCATCTAATAAACTCTAACCTCCTCTCATATATTCTATTTTATAATTAAATTGTGCAACAATTAATTTTGGAATAAAAATGTTGTTTTGTTTTGATTACAAATGAACTAATATATTGAAAACTAATTTTAATATTCCTCTCACCTTTGCCTCGAATTCAAAACGGAAAGGAATTTGAATTCAAAGGTTTTAAATAAAAAGAGAAAAGGAAAACCTCAAAAGCCTCCCCTCTTATCCTAACCCCTCTAACCCAGCAGCCCATCCCTGGCCTCTCTTTCTCCTTCCCGACGGCCCACTTCCTTTCTTCCTCTGGCCCGACTCGGCGTGAGACCCTGGTCCTCCACCACCACAACCACCGACGCCAACCACTCGTCTCTCCTCCTTATCTCCTCGCGCTGAGACGCCTTCCTCTCCACGCCTCCTCCCTCCCTTTCTTTCCCCTTCTCCACGAAAAAACAGAAGGTTGGAGAGGGTTTTCTTCCACCGAGCGCTGCCGGAGAAATCTTGACCGTGCCGTCACCTCCGTTCGCCCCGAGCCACTCCGTCGGCGCTGTTGGGTGCGCCTCGCCGTCGCGTGTCTTCTGATGCAAGTAATCGAGCGGGGGTCGTCATCATCCTCGCCAATTTCGACGTTCCCCTTTTTCATCTCCGGCAAGAAATCGTCGAAATTACGGCGCCTCCCTCCTCCTCTGCTCTCACCGTCAGCACGTCGAGCTTCGTCGTGAGCTTCCGCACCTCCTGAACCCCTTGACCTCCCCTCTCTCTTGCTGTTTCGCCGTCTCACCTTGTTGCCGACCGCCGCTGTCCGCAGATGTCCGCCGCCGACGAGATTCCGGCGCTCCCCGACGACGGCGCCGCCCCTCCACGGTCCGCGCCGATGAGACGAGGCGAACGCGCCTAACCTCGCTTCCTGGGGCGCCCTGGAACGTCCGCTGGTGCGACGCCACCCCGCCGCGGTGACCACGGCCACCAGAACACGAGCGGCACCCCCCTTGAAGTGGAAGCTTCGCCACGCTGGCGCCACGTCGACCCGCTGGTGTGGTGACCCGGCATACCACTGCATGGTGTAGTATGCAAGTCTGATATAACACCAATGAAACACAGTTCCACGGGTATTATATCGCTCAGAGTGGTACAACAGAAACATATGCGGGTCCAAGGCATGTCTATAGAATTACAACATCGACTCTTTACAAAAGATCCACACAGCCTCCTACTTTACAATGAGGTAACACTGCAAATAAACTCCAGAAGAACGACTCGTGATCTAAGCCTATCACGAACTCTATTTGTAGAGTATTTCACTAACTACAGAGGCTAAGCATAGATTCTAGCTAAATAGGAGCTAGGTTTAGGAAGAAAGTTCCTTTCTATTGCTAATCTAGGTTTTCTCCTTGTTGGATGTGGTATCTGACTCATCTGACAGGGTCCTGTCTCTTGAAGTAGTTGATGACTCCTCGATCCTCGAGTTGCACTGTAGATCCTCCTTCGATGCCTCCATATCTAAGCAGGGGATTTAAGAGTGGGATGAGTACGAGCTCCTCTCGTTGATATTTCAACGAAGAGGTAAGTTGGGCTGCGGCTTGGGCTGTGTAGGTGGGCTTCTGCTGGGCTGTGTGCTGGGCTGTGGTGGCCCGCCAGGTAAGCCAGGTAGGCTTTCTTCTTTTCCTTTTGTTTTTTGTTTTCTTTCTTATTTTCTGTTTTGAATTCTGCTTTTAAAATTCAAATTTGAATCCTATTTATACCTTGCAGGATCTTAAATATGTGAATCCCTTTGGAGTTTACAAACATACTATTGTAAATATAAAAGTTTTAAAATATTTCATATGTGTAATGACACCCTTGTTTATTAAATGTTAATAGAGATTGAAAATGGGCAATTATATAGTCCTAATTACCAATATCAATTTAGGCAATCCAAACTATTTCTCAAGAGGTTCTTCTAAGTACCTATTGATAGTTAAGTTTTTATATTTATCTTTTGTTACATTGCATTAAACAATTTACAAGGCATGGCTTAATATCAAGTTTCTTATTTGAGCATATGATCTCATAACATTATTTCATGTGCTCATGGTGGTTATTGATTTGGAGAATTGTTATTTTAAAGTATTATTGTCATCTTTTAAACCCTTGGTTTAATATGGTTAAGGTGGATCTCATTTCTCTCATGGGTCTTCTATTTATATGAAAACAGTAGTTAGTTGCACCTATATAGCATGGCTTGAAAAATAGGTTAAGTTGGTATCTTGATTCATTTCAGGGTTGACTGAACAATTCCCTTATTCCTATTATAGCTTAGGCATGGTTTTGGTTTTTATATTATGATCACCATAGTGATACCTGAACTAGGGTTTGAGATTTAATTCTAGGGTGTAGAGATGAGATGACACCATATTACATGCGATAGGGTTTAATCTCCCCTAACCATGATAAGGTGGTTATTTACTTAACATTTTAGGTGCTCCTCTAGTTATTATGATATTAAGAATTAGTTTTATCTTCTACCAATTGGCTTCTATTATTAACCTCAATTTATCATTAAAGTAACTACATTAATTATAGTTCTTTTTATAATTAACTTTGGTCATATGGATATATTGTTTCTCACCATATCAAGTATGGAGTTTTACTCTAAGATTTGCTTAGGTTCTTTAATTTATGAAATATAGATGTGGTAGGATTCTACTTATGATTACTAATTGAATCACAAGTTAAAGTTGGAATATCAGCCTAGGTTTGCTTACTAGTTACCTCCCTATGATTTCATGTGGTGAATGAGATCTACTTATCCTATTAGGGTTTATTCTCCATACCCAAGTTCTTAGGGTTTATGATCATCACTTAGTTAATAATGATCAAGGCTTGGCTCCCTAAGGTATCTCTCATTAATTAGGTTTCTCAGTTCCATGATCAAGCATTGTCTTGATCAACTAGGGTATAGTACTTCTAATTTACCTTCTTGAATGGGACTACTAGGATTACCTCTAAAGTTTATATCCCAGGAGAATTCCTGAGATATTATGTTAGGGTTCTATTTAATCAATGATGATATACTCATCTGGTATATGGATAGTTCTCTCCCTTATATTCAAGTGTTGCCCCAACTACTTGTGTGTAACACCATGGCTTGGGCTCTCTTATAAAGGGATGGTTATTCTAGGGTTTATGGTGTACTCACAATATCTCAATAGGTATTTAGTCTAAAACTCCACTTGGCTATCTGGGTTTAATTAGCCTCCTCATTACTTTATCAGTTCATGGATATGGTATTATTCCATGTGATGATAGGTTGTCTCACCACTCCAAGATGAAATGGTTAATCTCCTAATACTTTAGTTCAAAGGTTATCCTTTATTCTTAAATAGGTAAAGCTTGGATTATTATGAATGGTCTCACTCATTTGGGAAGGACTTTAATACTAACCTGAGGTTAGGCTCTATAGAGATTGATGTGATCATCAATGTCTATGTTAAATATAAAGGGTTTATCTCTCTAGGAATTATATTGAATAATATCCTAGTGTTCCTCTCAAGGATGATGATTTGAATACTTTGAGGTATATCCAGGGTTTAGCTCCAGGTTTGTTATTGCTTTTCTAATAATTAATATAGAACTCTCACCTCTCTGGTTTTGATGTATAATAATTTGAGATGGAGAAGAATCATATTCCTTAGTTGGATCTCCTTGTGATAATTCCAATATTGAAGTGGAATGAATACCATGAGGTTTCATGGTAAGATCATGGATTAGTTTTAAGACATGGAAAAGATAAGTGAAGAATGGTTTCTCCATTTTATTGTTACTTGATTTGCATTTGAATAAATGTTCTTAGGTTATGGCAATGGTTACCATATTATGATCTGTTGTTTGATCAAGCAATTGATCATTGAGTAAAGTGTTGTTGTGTTGATTATTAGTTCCATTTGATCTAACCCCTTAGATCAAATCATCTCTACCCAAAACAAAGTTTTAGCAAAGTCACATTGAGGTTTATAGCGCTTGACCTGATGAGCTACTTCAATTCCACCAAGGTCAAGTGAAACTTCAGTTACTGTGACTGTTTTACTTTAAAGCGCGAAAATTCCCCAGATTTTCTATGCATGAATGCAATGCACACATCAGTTTCTTCTATTTTTGTAACCCCAATACCTGGGATATTACAGTCTCTACCCCTTAAACTAAACTTCGTCCTCGAAGTTTGAACTCTCTCACGTTTCGGAGTGTGGATCTGACTTGTGCAGACTACATCTTTTCTCAAACTCCTTGGTGATCTCACTGGATATAATTGAATATATCCCTTGTCCAGATTCTTCCTGGAATCCATTAGTGTCTGTCTCTGAACATTAGTTTCTAACTCCAGTTCTATGATTTTCTTCCGGGAATCTAATAATACCTGTCTCTGAACCATGGCTCTAACTTTAATTATTTGATTTCTTTCAACTCTACAAGCTTGTTTTCCTTTATCATTGAAAAATCAATGATGGTATTGGTAATTAGGTCTTTGTTTTCCCTTACTACCAAAATTGCAGTAATGGTGCTTAATAAGGTACTAACTATGGAATTGGTCGTGATGGTTTATTTTTCTAATAATGGATTAGACTTATATAGTCCATCCAATCATGGTTTATAATTGATACCTATTACTCTTTAGTTTCATTTAGGTTCCATGAAAGGAATCATTCAACTAGACTTTAGTTTTGGTATGGTCAATCTACTTCAGTCTTTGGCCTCCTTGAGTTGTATTTGGTCTATGGTATTTCTTTAATCCAACTTCATTATACTTAGCTTACTTGAGCTTCCGTACTTCTGAGTAACTCTTACTCACTTTCTCAAATTATAGTCCACTTCTTACTTCCTCGAGGTATGAACCTCGGCTTCTGTCTGACTTCCTTCTGAAAGTAGTGTTCAATAATCTTATGAAAATAAGATTGAACTTCCTCTCAGTTCAGACCTTCTTATTCTATCCTGCTCAAAATATTGAGTTATTGTACATCCAACTCAATCTTTACTCTACCCCTTAGAGTTTACTTATGTTCTTCGACTCCTTTTCTTCCAACTATTGAGCTTATGATTAGAATATTAGTCTGGGTCTAGCTTATGGTTTGTACTTATTCTAAGGTCTCGCGAAGAATGTTTGTGGTGTATCCACTCAATTGTGGACATCCAATGTGAATCCTTTGACTAAATGATTAAAGATCTAGCTATTTGGCTAACAAGATTTTTATTTGTTCACAAACTTTTGTTACAAATAATTAAATTGTGGACTATTTGTAATACCAACTGATACCAACTGTGGTTATTATACCAACTGTGGCTATTTGATATCTAAAAATGGATTCTATTATAGGTTCTGATCAATTGGACGAGACATCTTCTACTTTATCTCGCAGTATTGATATTATACCAATTGTGGTCTTCTGATATCAACTATGGTCTTCTTATATCTGCTATAGTTTCATAAATCATCTTCCTTCATTTAGGGTTTATTGTTGCAAGAAAACCACTAGCTAACACTATGATTATAGTATTCGAAGTGATTTCCCATGCATTCCCTCTTCTATGTGGATTATGGATCCGCTTCAGCTTCACCATAATCATTATATTTCTCACCTTCATGCTTCTTATGTACGAAAGTACTCCTCAATTGAGGTAAAGCATGAATTTTGATTGGTACTTCCTTCCAAAGATTGTGGTTGCTTCCCACAACTTTGTTTCCTTTATCTGATGAACCTTCATCTTGACTTCTAAATCTTCCAGATTTCGTCGCTTCCTCACACGAATACTATTACCCTCTAGATCTATAGCATCAAGTAAGGACTTGATATTGCAACATGCATTGGCATATCAATGTCAAACTTCATGTATGGATCTAGTCAAACAATGAAAATCCAATAAAATCCAAGAAGATTCAGCTTTGTGTTTATAATACACACCATCATAAGCCTAAATATAATAGTTGAGTAAGACATCTCTAAACATCAGGCTCTGATGTGTAGTATATAACACCACATAAGGTAGGTTTATATCGTGATACTTAGCACTTATGGAAGTCTACTATTTGTCTCAACATTTACCTTAATTGCTCATTTGCAATGAGGTAAACTTGAAACAACATGGTCTAGGATAGTTAAGTTTAACCTAGTTTTGTTTGGAAGTACTTACTTAACTTCTATTTTGTTGAGGACTACCTCACATGCTATCTCTGGATTCTAATATAGCTACTCTAAACTCCTAACTATTAGAGCATAGCTCCTATATTTCCAAGTGTTTCTATCCAAAGACTATGGTCATGGTGTGCTTGACACACTTCCCATGATTTTGGAACACAATTCTTGCACTATTGTTGAACAACTGGCTTCTTATTGAACTTCTTCTAAATTTTTATGATGCTCTAATCCATCACATAACGATTCTCAGGTGAATCAGATATGATTTCTATCTCTACCATGTAAGTAGGCATATTTTATTCCTATCTTTCTTCCTTACCTCCCATGATTGACTCATCATGGTCTATACTACCTCATATAACTTGTTTTTATTACTTACCATGAGTTATTTAACAAGTTTAGATAAATTTTACTTACCCTATTACTTGTTTTAGTATACACATTCTAGTAGAATAATTTTATTTATCTATCTTTATCACTTGATATCGTTCCTATTACAGGTCTGGATAATTCTTACTTAATCATAATATATGTTGGTACACATCTTCCAATAGGATATCTTCCTTATGGTTGTATCCTCTCTTTGGACTACCATGTATTGTATACCAACTGCGATCTACTCATCTATGGTTTTAAGGACTTAATGATGTGCTACATGTTTGGGATTAGCTAACTATCTTTACTTAGAAAAGATAGATTAAAAAAAAATTGACTCAAGTGTGTCAGGATTATTCCCAAGTGAATATCCATCTCAAGTCATAAGAATATTTGGTTTTAACTAAGACAACTTCCTATAGACACTACCAATCCTATAGGTCTCCTTTTCAAGGGTTTTAATCCTAGGGTCAAAGCATTTGCTCTGATACCAACTGTGGTGACCCGGCATACCACTGCATGGTGTAGTATGCAAGTCTGATATAACACCAATGAAACACAGTTCCACGGGTATTATATCGCTCAGAGTGGTACAACAGAAACATATGCGGGTCCAAGGCATGTCTATAGAATTACAACATCGACTCTTTACAAAAGATCCACACAGCCTCCTACTTTACAATGAGGTAACACTGCAAATAAACTCCAGAAGAACGACTCGTGATCTAAGCCTATCACGAACTCTATTTGTAGAGTATTTCACTAACTACAGAGGCTAAGCATAGATTCTAGCTAAATAGGAGCTAGGTTTAGGAAGAAAGTTCCTTTCTATTGCTAATCTAGGTTTTCTCCTTGTTGGATGTGGTATCTGACTCATCTGACAGGGTCCTGTCTCTTGAAGTAGTTGATGACTCCTCGATCCTCGAGTTGCACTGTAGATCCTCCTTCGATGCCTCCATATCTAAGCAGGGGATTTAAGAGTGGGATGAGTACGAGCTCCTCTCGTTGATATTTCAACGAAGAGGTAAGTTGGGCTGCGGCTTGGGCTGTGTAGGTGGGCTTCTGCTGGGCTGTGTGCTGGGCTGTGGTGGCCCGCCAGGTAAGCCAGGTAGGCTTTCTTCTTTTCCTTTTGTTTTTTGTTTTCTTTCTTATTTTCTGTTTTGAATTCTGCTTTTAAAATTCAAATTTGAATCCTATTTATACCTTGCAGGATCTTAAATATGTGAATCCCTTTGGAGTTTACAAACATACTATTGTAAATATAAAAGCTTTAAAATATTTCATATGTGTAATGACACCCTTGTTTATTAAATGTTAATAGAGATTGAAAATGGGCAATTATATAGTCCTAATTACCAATATCAATTTAGGCAATCCAAACTATTTCTCAAGAGGTTCTTCTAAGTACCTATTGATAGTTAAGTTTTTATATTTATCTTTTGTTACATTGCATTAAACAATTTACAAGGCATGGCTTAATATCAAGTTTCTTATTTGAGCATATGATCTCATAACATTATTTCATGTGCTCATGGTGGTTATTGATTTGGAGAATTGTTATTTTAAAGTATTATTGTCATCTTTTAAACCCTTGGTTTAATATGGTTAAGGTGGATCTCATTTCTCTCATGGGTCTTCTATTTATATGAAAACAGTAGTTAGTTGCACCTATATAGCATGGCTTGAAAAATAGGTTAAGTTGGTATCTTGATTCATTTCAGGGTTGACTGAACAATTCCCTTATTCCTATTATAGCTTAGGCATGGTTTTGGTTTTTATATTATGATCACCATAGTGATACCTGAACTAGGGTTTGAGATTTAATTCTAGGGTGTAGAGATGAGATGACACCATATTACATGCGATAGGGTTTAATCTCCCCTAACCATGATAAGGTGGTTATTTACTTAACATTTTAGGTGCTCCTCTAGTTATTATGATATTAAGAATTAGTTTTATCTTCTACCAATTGGCTTCTATTATTAACCTCAATTTATCATTAAAGTAACTACATTAATTATAGTTCTTTTTATAATTAACTTTGGTCATATGGATATATTGTTTCTCACCATATCAAGTATGGAGTTTTACTCTAAGATTTGCTTAGGTTCTTTAATTTATGAAATATAGATGTGGTAGGATTCTACTTATGATTACTAATTGAATCACAAGTTAAAGTTGGAATATCAGCCTAGGTTTGCTTACTAGTTACCTCCCTATGATTTCATGTGGTGAATGAGATCTACTTATCCTATTAGGGTTTATTCTCCATACCCAAGTTCTTAGGGTTTATGATCATCACTTAGTTAATAATGATCAAGGCTTGGCTCCCTAAGGTATCTCTCATTAATTAGGTTTCTCAGTTCCATGATCAAGCATTGTCTTGATCAACTAGGGTATAGTACTTCTAATTTACCTTCTTGAATGGGACTACTAGGATTACCTCTAAAGTTTATATCCCAGGAGAATTCCTGAGATATTATGTTAGGGTTCTATTTAATCAATGATGATATACTCATCTGGTATATGGATAGTTCTCTCCCTTATATTCAAGTGTTGCCCCAACTACTTGTGTGTAACACCATGGCTTGGGCTCTCTTATAAAGGGATGGTTATTCTAGGGTTTATGGTGTACTCACAATATCTCAATAGGTATTTAGTCTAAAACTCCACTTGGCTATCTGGGTTTAATTAGCCTCCTCATTACTTTATCAGTTCATGGATATGGTATTATTCCATGTGATGATAGGTTGTCTCACCACTCCAAGATGAAATGGTTAATCTCCTAATACTTTAGTTCAAAGGTTATCCTTTATTCTTAAATAGGTAAAGCTTGGATTATTATGAATGGTCTCACTCATTTGGGAAGGACTTTAATACTAACCTGAGGTTAGGCTCTATAGAGATTGATGTGATCATCAATGTCTATGTTAAATATAAAGGGTTTATCTCTCTAGGAATTATATTGAATAATATCCTAGTGTTCCTCTCAAGGATGATGATTTGAATACTTTGAGGTATATCCAGGGTTTAGCTCCAGGTTTGTTATTGCTTTTCTAATAATTAATATAGAACTCTCACCTCTCTGGTTTTGATGTATAATAATTTGAGATGGAGAAGAATCATATTCCTTAGTTGGATCTCCTTGTGATAATTCCAATATTGAAGTGGAATGAATACCATGAGGTTTCATGGTAAGATCATGGATTAGTTTTAAGACATGGAAAAGATAAGTGAAGAATGGTTTCTCCATTTTATTGTTACTTGATTTGCATTTGAATAAATGTTCTTAGGTTATGGCAATGGTTACCATATTATGATCTGTTGTTTGATCAAGCAATTGATCATTGAGTAAAGTGTTGTTGTGTTGATTATTAGTTCCATTTGATCTAACCCCTTAGATCAAATCATCTCTACCCAAAACAAAGTTTTAGCAAAGTCACATTGAGGTTTATAGCGCTTGACCTGATGAGCTACTTCAATTCCACCAAGGTCAAGTGAAACTTCAGTTACTGTGACTGTTTTACTTTAAAGCGCGAAAATTCCCCAGATTTTCTATGCATGAATGCAATGCACACATCAGTTTCTTCTATTTTTGTAACCCCAATACCTGGGATATTACAGCTGGTCCCCACCCGTCAGCGACTTGGGCTGAACCCGCTCCGGTGAGAAACGCCTGCCAGATCCAGATCTGAAATCTTTGCATCCGCCCCCCTGCTTCTTTTCCTCTCTCAACCCGCAGCCCTTCACCCTGTACTTTATAAGAAACCCCCCTGCATCTTTCTGAAAACAACCCGGGGTCCTTCCCCTTTCAGAAATCGTTTCTGGGTCCTTTTCTAATAAAAATAAATCTGTTTTTCTATTTTAAATTGATAAAAACTAATATGTGAATAACTTTTAATCTGTAACTCCAAATTAAAAGTGTTGTATATGAAAATTGATCAGAAAAATATGCTGAACATTAATATGCCATCCATTCATCTGTTTGCATCTCGCATCATGTCGCTCGTTGATAGTTCGTGCATATTCACCTCACATAACATGCGGAGTATTTCGGAACACCGATTTGGTTTTCCCCGCTCCGTTTAATATTGAAGTAGCTCACCCCTGCCATGTTTGCTATGCTAACCCACCCTTAAATTTGTCGGTAGAAATGCAACTCCAACTCTATTTTGTTTGTCCGGGGTTCCGACTCCGATTAATTTGGATAAGTTGCATCGCATCATCGTTTCCATGCCATGCATGCCTGCATCTCCTCATGCTGATTCTTCCTTCGTAGTAGTAAGATTTGCACCCGTTGTCTGTCCAGCATTTGCTTCTTCCCGGATAGGATCCCGAAGTGGTGTGGTGAGATACGACAAGTTCTCCGGATGTTCCTCGGCGAACTTTAACAGGCAAGCATTTCCCCTATACTCCTGTCCCTGCAGGAGTCGCTCACCTATTTTATTTGGGATTTCTAGTTTCGTGCCCCTGGTTCGTTAGTTGTACTCAGTTTTCCCCAGTCCCTTAGTTTTTCCTCAGTTTTCCCCTCCTCTAGTTTGAAACACGCACAAGTGCTGGAACGGCCGGTAGCCGTCAGGTCAGAGGCCTTGACCGTTAGTCTGACCGGGTGGGGCCGCACAGGGGCAGCTCCTCCCTGACCGTCTCGTGCTGACGGGTAGGGTCAGGAGACACGTCGGAGCAGCCATCCATCTATCGCTGACGTGTGGGCCGTTTTATTTCATGATTTTATACGCGGTGCTGCCAATGACAAATGGGGCCGCTCTATAGGGCTGCCGCAGCCAATGACCAGTGGGGTCGTATATTTTTCAGTAAAAGACATATATTGCCGCTCTGTGGGGCTGCCGCAGCCAATGACCAGTGGGGTCGTCTATTTATTTAGGGAAACTCATATATTGCCGCTCTGTGGGGCCTCCGCAGCCAATGACCAGTGGGGTCGTCTATTTTTCAGGAAAAGACATATATTGCCGCTCTGTGGGGCTGCCGCAGCCAATGACCAGTGGGGTCGTCTATTTATTTAGAGAAACTCATATATTGCCGCTCTGTGGGGCCTCCAGACCAATGACCGGTGGGGTAGTCTATTTTTCAGAAAAGACATATATTGCCGCTCTGTGGGGCTGCCGCGGCCAATGACCGGTGGGGTCGTCTATTTATTTAGAGAAACTCATATATTGCCGCTACGTGGGGCTGCCGCAGCCAATGACCGGTGGGGTCGTCTATTTATTTAGAGAGAAAAAATCATATCTTGCCGTTACGATATATGTCTTTAGAGAATATCATAGAGAGAAGCAACAAGTTCGCTAATTAATTATTCTTAAGCTAGACCGGAGAACCGCTGGCAGCTCGTTCCCCACCGTCGGACGGAGCAGCCATCGCCGGCGGCGCGCCGGCGCCTCGTCGCGCCGCCGGCTCTGTCCCCTGGCGGCGTCGGACGAGCTGCGGCGCTG
Source organism: Lolium perenne (assembly GCF_019359855.2). Taxonomy (NCBI): domain Eukaryota; kingdom Viridiplantae; phylum Streptophyta; class Magnoliopsida; order Poales; family Poaceae; genus Lolium; species Lolium perenne. The sequence continues at coordinate 330,922,511 of NC_067245.2, forward strand.
CACGTCAACCACGGCTCCCGGCACTTGTTTCGTCCGCACGCATTGTACCCACCGCAGGAAAGTCCGCCGCAAGCGGATCCGCCGCCCACGACGACCGGGATTTGTTCCGCGCACCAATTGGTAGACCTCCGCTTCTGCCTCCCCGCCCCTAATCGATTCGGTTCCCGTAATTTATTGGAGTTTGCAGGTACGAAATAGTCCTCAATGTCTCGTCGTAGCGGGTACACCGGCGAGGGTGGGGATTCGATCATGTCGTGGCCACGTTCTACTTCTCCTACCTCGTCGGAAGTGCGGGTATATAGCTTCAGCTCTCTGTACTACCGTTGAATTTGAAGTTCCGCCATGGCTGTTGGGGTGATTTCGGTTGTTCTTTTTTCCATTATTGTTACGATTAGCCGAGGCAAGCCGATGATCCATGGTACATTGCATACCAAGATGAATCAACCCGGTGGTGTAGCCGGAGGATGGATTTGGAGGAGAAGGTGGCCAATTTAGGTGATGATTTGGCCCGTAAAAACCTGATGATATTCGAGCTGAAGCGTATTGTGGATGAAGAAAAGAAGAATTCAGAGCTTATTCGCAAGGAGAAGTTGAGAGTTGAGACAGATCTTGCCGTATTTGATCAAGTGGTAGAAAATCTAGAACATGAACTAAAAGTGATGGGAGAGGAGAAAAGTAGATTCATCTGTGCAGTTTTATTAGGTGTCATCCTGTCCTAGCGGTTATGTGGTTCGGTAGACGATTTAGTATAGAATTGTTATTCGGTAGATGGCTCTAACCACCGTATTTTGTTGTGGCTCTAAGCACCGTATTTCGGTGTACAATTTCCTACTTGTGCTAAGTAATGTGCACGATAATTTTAGCAAGGGATCCCAAAAGTGAAAGCATGTACCAGCCTCCGGATCAAATACATATCAATATCTTCCCAATCAAGTTGGGATAGAATTCAAATCATACATACGGATGTACATGGACACATCAAGAACGTGAAGAAGCTTTTTTTGAGACGGAGGTAGTAGTTCGAATTTATAATAATTTATCCCAATTTGCGGCGTCGAACACGGTCGCGCAGCGATGGGCAAGAAAGGCCGGGACGACGGGCGGCTGAGGGTGGTCATCTGCGCCATCAAACGTTGAAGCGATGTTATCGGCGATGGCTTCAATGTTCGTGGCATCGATGACCACCGTCGGAACCGCCGCTGTCTTGGTGTTCTTCATCAGCGACGGATCTGCGGAGGGCTGGATCGGCGGCTTTGCAGCGCGGTTGTAGACGATGGCTTCAATCGTCTTGGCATCGATTCGCACTCTCGGCACCGGAAGTGAGACATCAACAACTCCGACATTGAAGGCTGGGTCTGCGCCGTCGAAGCGATGTTGTAGGCGATGGCTTCAATGTTCGTGGCATCGATGACCACCGCCGCACGGCCGCCGTCTTGGTGTTCTTCATCATTCAACAGATCTGAGAATAGAATCGAAAGTGAGACAGAGAGAGACATTTCAACTATTTCTGACAGTTAGATCCTCACCGGCACTCTTAGATCCACGGCGCATGCACGGTTAGATGCACGCCGCCGCACGCGGTTAGATCCAGCGCCGCCCGCCGCAAGACGCCGACGCACGCACGGTTAGATCCGCGCGCCGCGCACGCCGCCGCCACGCACGGTTAGATCCAGCGCCGCGCCGCACGCACGGTTAGATCCGCGCCGCCGCACGCACGGTTAGATCTGCGCGCGCCGCACGCCGCCGCACGCACGGTTAGATCCGCGCCGCCGCGACCGCCGTAGTAAGAGAGGAAATACGAGAGAGGAGGATGCGGCCGGAATATGCGATTGCCAGGGTTGGTAGGTATGTGCTCTGCTCTTGTCTCCGTATGCGTCCATCGTGGTAGAGAGAGATACAGGCCGTCCGATCATAAATGATCGAACGGTGCAAGCGTTCGTTGAGCTTTCAACTAACCAAGATCCGTGTGACATACATCTCGACCAATCGAGATCAGCCGGTGAGTACAAGTTAGGAAAACTGAGTAGAACTAAGAGGGGGAAAAGTGAGGAAATGTTTATCGGAAGGGCAAAACTGAGTATGGTGAGTAAAACAAGTGGGCCCTGAGGGGGAAAACCGAGTAATACTAAATAAAACAGGGGCACCCAAATAATAAACGGACTAAGGGAAATTGAAGCTTTTGGCATAAAAATTGTAAAATTGTGTTATTTGAACAATATATTACATTTTGGCCGACTAGATATTGTTTGCAACTCAAAGATACACAAGTGTGACGAATTTGGACTCATTTGGACAAAGTTTGTAAGCATAGTGGGTATTTGGGAGGTGTATTGAGCGAAAAGCCCCGCATCTTCATATCTAGTAGCTCATGGACTAGGAAGTGGTTTTGAAGCTTTTGGCATATCTAGTATCTCTATATTTCCTTTTCCATTATTATTTCTCTAGGTTGTAGGTAACATAACAAGGCTCCATGGGAAGGTTCCACCATGTTTTGAATTATTTTGAATTGAACCCTAAAACCCTAAAACCCTAAAACCCTAAAACCCTAAAATGATAAATGTGGCTTAAATGTGGCATACAAATTGTTCATACAAATTCAAATTGTTCAACACAAAGGGATCCCCAATACAAAGGGAACCACAATACAAATTGTTCATACAAATTCAAATTGTTCAACACAAAGGCATCCCCAATACAAATTGTTCAACACAAAGGCATCCCCAATACAAATTGTTCAACACAAAGGGATCCCCAATACAAAGGGAACCACAATACAAATTGTTCATACAAATTCAAATTAGTTGTTCAGAATAAAATCTTTCTCTTGCTCCTGGTGTGACTCGTAGGGGCCACCACCTTACTCCGGGTAACCCTACCGGGGATATTACCGGTGTCTACCTTCCTTTTGCCCTCTTTCTTGTTCTTCTTCTTCTGCAAAGCTTGTGCTTTTTCTTACGCCATGTACTCTTGAAGTTAGCATCTATCATGGCCTTACTACTTTCGAGGCATTCTCGACTATCATTCCCTCTCCTCTAGACTCATCGGTTGAAGCCATTCTACATCCATCTGTTCCCTCTGCTCTCGATCCATCGGTTCAATCTCCTCATGTTCAATTGCTGCTTCAATCTCCTCTCGCATTTCTTGCTTCAATCTCCTCATGTTGAGCTTCTGCTTCAATCTCCTCTTGCATTTCTTGCTTCAATCACCTCATGTTGAATTGTTGCTTCAATCTCAAGTTGAATTGCTGCTTCATTCTCCTCTGCATTTTCTGCTCCCGCCTGATCTTCCATTCCAAAAGCTGGGTCAACTCCATTTTTACAAATCCTAGCAATGTGTCCAGGATTCCACAATGTTTGCACTTACGTTTCGAATCGGTGCACCACCCTCTGCACTAGCTCTGATCCTATTCTTCCTCGGCCTACCTGCCGGTCTAGTCAATCTTGGAGAGTACGAGTTTGAAGCTTTGGATCGACTTTCATCCATTGGTCTTTTCCCAACAAGGTAGGAACATTCATAGCATATGCAGCCCTAAATTTGGCAACAGAGAAATACTGCGACACATCTTGATCAACTTCACCATCTTCACCCCCTATAACACTCATGAAAAACAATGCGTGTATGCGGGGTATCCCACGGATCTGCCATCCCCTACAATGGCATGTCCTATCAACCAAACTCACTTTGGATACCTCCTTGCTGTTTTGTTGTCGGTGTAGGTTACCTCAGCCTCCATTCCTTTTCGACGCATTGCATCCTCAATTGTTTTGCCCTCTCATGCAAAGACTTAATCAAAGATGGGAGCATGAGATGGCCAACATAATTTGTGGATGCAATTCTTTGACGCATGAGATCGATCTTTATCATGATCATCTGCCTAATCTTATCAAATATTTGCCACACATAAGCCCTTTCAATGACTTGACCTTTGAATTGAAACTCTCCGCAAGGTTACTTGTTACATAGTCTACCTTGCAAATTTCATTGAATTGGCTTCTTGACCACACCCTACCATGATGTTCATCCAAGTACTCCTTCACCCCGGGTTTTTGTTTGTACAACACATCCAAATGAAACAGATGCTTCCTAGAGCTGCATGTGTATGAAGCTGGCCATAGGTTGTCGGTAAAAACTTTACCCTTGAATTTCTTTGTAAAATTCTGTACCAAGTGTCGCATACATTCCCTATGCTCCACTCCGGGGAATACTGCTTCTACCGCAGATCTCCAAACCTTTGCAAGCGTACGTGTGGATAACAAGTCTGGTGGATGACCTATAAGATCGCGCAAATTCTGCAGAAACCAAGTCCAACTTTCTGTGACTCAACCTCCAAAACCCCATAAGCAACAGGGAACATCCAATTATGTCCATCAGCTGCGATGGCAACAACTAGCTGTCCTTTAAACCTGCCATGAAGAGCTGATGCATCCACGGCCAAATAAGGCACGCAACCGTCCAAAAAGCCTTTCCGACAAGCTTTGAAACAAACAAAAGCCCTTACGAAACATTCCTTGTGCATTACCTTCCCGCTTTTCAATTTGTAGGGAAGCTGTATGCTTGTCTATCGCTACAACACTTTGCTGGACTAGCCATCTCCACTTCAGCTTTGAAAGTGTAAAGCAAGCTGAAAGCTTTCATTCCATGGACCATTGATCTTGTCAAGAGCCATTTCCTTTGCATAGAACATCCTCATGTAAGGTACTTCCATTTTATACTTCTCAACCACCTTTTTTACGAGTCTTTGTTGGACCAAGTGAAGGATCTTCTCTCAGCCAATCTAGGATTATATCGCCAACCACCTAGTCTTCGCTAGCTTTGTTTTCAGCTCTGGCTCTCCCCTAGAGGTGGACACCTATGGATCTCCTTATTCTTCTTTACGAAACATAATGATAAGGGATGTCGGTAATAGATAACAAATTTTACACTTTGTGATCTAAATACACAAGCTGGTTGGCGTAGTACTGAACCAAGCTGTACTGCGCATTGTGGATGCATGCAGCCTAAACCTACACCTTGGGTATGGGCATTTAATTGTGAACCTACCTGGCTCACTTTTAACAACCTCAAAATTATTCTTAGTGAGAATGTGATATGTAGTAATTGCATTACGGCAGTCCATCATCGTTTGAAACACGGTGCCTTCTACAAGTGGGGATTCTCCTGTTCCACTCAATTGTAGGCAAGTCTTCACCTTCGTAATCGGCTAAAACGAGGCTGTCATCATTCTCATTCTTCTCTTCATCATCGGTGTCATCAAATCTGGCACCAAAAGCAATATCTTCCATGTATTGATCCTCCATTGCACCTTCTTCGCATCGATCTACCAATTCGGAAACATCAACTCATCCTCATCATCTTGAGGAGGCTGATCCTCAATGTCTGCATCGTCCTCCACAATGACCGTACGAACGATCTGGCTACCACTAGCCGGGGGACAGATGGTGCTGCTGTGGACCTACAAGGAGGGCCACAAGCACACTGTTAGAAGAGGCAGCAGTAGAGAGAGACATGATGCCCGACCACTGATGATGCCTCAGCACCAGAGAGATGATGCCCGGCCCCTGTCCACATGGATACGAATTTTACCGAACCGGCAAGAAGCATTCAAAGCAAAAAGAATTCCCAGATCGTCGTCGGAAATTAGTGGAACAAATCTTCCCTCCGTGTTGAAATATTCGAAATGAGCTGCGTCGTAAGAGCTCCAGGTATCTTGACCGCAGATGTTAGCTTTCAAATCCCTCAACGAGATGGTGGTTGCAACCACCGCAGGAAGAAAAACCCATTCTTATAGCGTTTAGAATCACGCGTATAGCTAGAATCCAGCCTAGCCACCAGCCGAAAAGCCAGTGACTGGATCAATCCTATTCGAAAAGCAACGCAGTTAGTTGAGCAACAACGATTGGCGCTCAAAAACTGCCTACTGTTAATTCACATAGGCAGACGATGCTTACCCAGATGGAATCCATGCGTTAGATCCCTCCGATTCCCAATCTTCTCCGCGGTTGACGCGAACATTTGGCACACCAGATGGACATACAAACTCCACGAAAGGGGTAGATCCAGATCTGGTGGAGGCGGAGCCCTCTCCGCCTCCCGGTGGTGGTGGTGGGGACGGGGGCGGCTCGGCGGCGGACGACGCCATAAGGTAGGAGGGCAGGACGGCGTGGCGGCGGAGGGGCGGTGTGTGAGCTCCTCCAGTATCGGGCGGAGTGGAAAGCTTTGGGTGAGCTCCTCCAGGTCAACGATCAACACAGTTCGAAAGAAACGGTCAATTCAACACCAACGCGGCTCCCTAGCCGTCACCGGTAACGGTGAAGGCCTCTGACCAGACGGCAACCCTCCCGTCTGAGCGTCTGCGACGGGTTTCAAACTAGAGGGAGGGGAAAACTGAGGAAAAACTAAGGGGCTGGGGAAAACTGAGTACAACTAACGAACCAGGGGCACGAAAATAGAAATCCCATTTTATTTTGCCTTCTCCCTCATGCTATCCTTAAGTTGCGTTCTTGTCACGTGTCCTTTCCACTTGTTACCTCAAGCAGCCCATATTGCCACCACCACCTCCTACGGTTATTGTTTGGTTATCGAGTCTGCCTTGCGAGTCATAGTGCATGCTAGTGCTGTCTTATCTCGTTACCGTTTTGTTATCTTATTGGGTTATATGTTGGGAAGAATCATGGTTACTTTAGTTGTTGAAAATTGTTTAGCGGAGGCATCGGTGGGTCAGCTGATCGTTTTATGATGGCTCACTTGTGTTTCCTAAATATCTTAGGACCCCGAGTTCTTGTTATCTGTTCCGAGACTGAGCGCTCTAACCACACGTGGGTATGCTTACCGGGTCTCCCCTCGACCACTGCCGGAATCTACAGCTTTGTCCAGTGGCCACAACTAGTTTGGATGTTTGTTTTGTTTCTCTCGGGCGTGCAAGCTTGTTTCTTTGTGGTCAGATGATATGATATTACTTTTGGGGAGGCCATGTTGCCTTGTAACCCCGTTGTCTCTTGCATGTCCGTAGGTGCGGCACGTATTGTTAAGAGGTCATCCTCTAGTGGGCTCTGATCCTCTTAGCCGTTCTCGCAACAGCTAGGTCCGCGTCAGAGTTCCGATCGGGCTCTGAAACGGGTTAACTTAGTTAGGTGGCTTCCTGGACATTGTTGTCGTGAAGGAGAGTGCGAGTCGTGATATCCACCTGTCGTAAGTGGGTTGAGCGTGCGTGTGGGCACATTTGGGCACCCCTGCAGGGTTACAATCTTATCGATAAGCCGTGTCCGCGGTTATGGACGACTTGGAGCTGTATGACTCGACCATAGACAACTTACACCTATTGTTTCAATACTATTAACTTGCATAGTAAGGTAGAACAACATAAATAATAACTGGTTAAAACTTGACAACCGTGTGAGTGCCTTTGCCAGTACCTCTTTGCGAAGGGGGAACACATCGGTTGTGTTATGTTTGCAGAGTATAAAATTGTTAGCTTATGCGCTCTCTCATCTTCTCTGATTAGACGAATGTTGTAGAGTGTCTCTATAGGTTTTTAGTGCTTGCGCGCTGCCGCTTAACTCCACCATATTGCCCATGACGTTCCTCTTGCGTCCTCTAAGTCCCCTGCGTGCCTCAAGTACAAAGGACGACTGGTTGATGAATGCTTATACGTCTTGAAGTCTTGTTAAGTACGAACCCGTACTTATTGCTGCTTCTACGGGATATAACCGGGCATGTATGAAGATATGTTCGATGAAGACGACGTTAGCGAGGTTACCCTTCTGGCTTGGCCTGGGCAGGGTTACAGACGCCACTGGTTATCTTCAGGACTCTTAGTCCAATTTGTATCTTGTCCGTACTCGGACGTATTCGATCTTCTGTATGATTTGGATCTTTGTATTGTATATTTGTATCTTGACTCGTTGGAGTCGTTGTTGTAATATATGTTTCTTGTGGGATCTATTCTAAATCTGTTGTAATGTTACTACTCGTGATAATTCCTCTGGCATCACGTGTGTGATTCGTCGCGTACGTCGTGTCGGAGGGCGTCTCAGAATCGATATCGTGCGGATTTCGGCGGGATCGCTGGAATCCTCAGGATACCGGTTTCGGGGCCGCCCAGCCCCGCGCGCCGCGCTGCCCCGCGCCGCCCCAGGCTGCTCCGAGCTAACCTCATCCCGAGCTCGCCCCGCGGGGCGCCACCTACCGTCGGTCGTCCTGCTGTAGTCCAGCAACGTCACGATGATACATCTCGGTCGAATTAGGTTGAGATTCGTCGGAATTTGGCCGGAGTCCAGCGAATGTACTGGCGTTGGTGATCTGAAGTTTCAGCGCGCCACGAGTAGGGGCTTTGTGTTCAGTTCGCCCTTTCAGCCCCTACAAATACAGGGCGAGTTGGGTTTTCGGTCTCGACCTGAAAACTTTTTTTCAGTTTTGCTCGTTTACGGTAACTGATCTACGCCGTTTTTCGAACCTAATTTAGTAAATTAGCGGTTATTTTTAGGTTTAGTTTTGCCCAGTTTACGGGGCTTACATTGCAGATGTTTGAGTTCAGGCTTAGATATGAGATGGACATGGACGTGACTCGTGCGTCGTGCCACGGCTCCACTCGGAACCGGCCCACTCACGCATTCGCTCACACCAGACTTGCTTTGTCTCCTCCGTCCGGCCGGCTCGGTCGTGGGCGCGCACTTGCCCGGTGCCGCCGCCCCGCCACTCCCCCGTCGTTTCCGTGGGCACCGCCGTCCCGCTTCCCCCAACGACAAAACACGCCCGGCGCCGGGCGCCCGCGCGAATATACCAACCAGCACCAGCACACTTCCCCTGCCCATCACCTCCCTCGTCGCAGGGCTGTGCCGCGCCACTCTTCCAATTTGACCCCCAAAACCCGACCATGGCAGGGGTCGCCGCCGCCTCCGCGGCCCCGCTCCCCGCCGCGCCCGCCTCCAACCCCGCCGCCGCCGGGCGCTCTCCCCCATCCTTCCTCCCGCTCCGCGCCCGCCGCCTCCGCAGCCCCGTCGTCCTCGCCACCGGGTAACCCCCTCGACCCGATCCCCCTCTTCCTCCTCCTCGCCACACCTCCACATTCTCTCCGCCCGCCGCACGTATCCCGCTGCAGCTTCCGCTTGTTTCATTCCGTGTGTGTCGCGCAGGAGGAGGAGAACGTTCCGCGCGGAAGCGATTAGGACGCAGCGGGAGAGGGCGGGGCAGGAGACGGAGGTGTCCGCCGTCGAGGACTCCTTCCCAGTCAGGGAGGAGGCCAGCTCTCCTCCTCAAGGAGCCGCCACCGCCGATGACCCGCTGTCTCCCACCAACGACGACGACAGCTGGGCCGTCAGGTTCGAGCAATCGTTCAACATTTTCCTCACGGTGGGTGACTCCAGATTCCAGATAGATTTTTACCTCCAGGTTTTACTCTCAGTCTGTCTCAACATGCGCTTGTCCTGCATCTCGTGTGCACACCACAGGACTCTATCATCCTGATACTCGATGCCCTGTACCGCGACCGCGACTACGCCAGGTTCTTCGTGCTCGAGACCATCGCCAGGGTGCCCTATTTCGGTGAGGGTCTCTGTCTTTTGCACTACATATGGTTTGGGCATGGTTCTGCATACTACTGCCTGTGTCTTCTTGACTCTTGATTGTTGCGCAGCGTTCATATCGGTGCTTCACCTGTACGAGACCTTCGGCTGGTGGAGACGGGCGGATTACATCAAAGTGCACTTCGCCGAAAGCATGAATGAGTTCCATCACCTCTTGATCATGGAAGTATGTTCACAAACCTTTTGTGTATCTGTTCATTCAATGTTTTGCCAAAATGAATTCTGTCGTTAGCGATCATGTTCTCTTCTGACCCTTTCAGTTGAGCTGTAGATAGCTTTCAGTCGGATTATATTACTGCGTATTTCTTACTTTCTTCCTCTTATCGGTTCATATCAGGAATTGGGTGGCAACTCTGTATGGGTTGACCGCTTTCTTGCGCGGTTTAGTGCCTTTTTCTACTACTTCATGACTGTTGCCATGTACATGCTGAGCCCAAGAATGGCATGTGAGTACACATATTACTTCACATTATGAAGTAATTTCCTATTTTATTACTGTGTTTCTTGTGATGATAATGCTCCAACTTGGCCATCTCCTGTGCAGACCACTTTTCTGAATGTGTCGAGAGGCACGCATACTCAACTTATGACAAGTTCCTTAAGCTCAATGGAGGTAAGATAACGACCAAAATATCTGCACTAACTATTCTTCCTGTTGTGCAAGATTTGGAATTATAACTTGTACAGTAGCTAACCGTCGACTTCTCTGTTGTGTGGTATATTTTAAATTGTATGTATCTAGGATTTTATGGAACAACAGTACCCTGTCTATGCGATATTAGTTTACATAATTAACCTAGTTACCTCTTGTGTTCCATGTTTTAACTACCTTATCAATGGAGGGCCACATCATTGTAAATTGTTGGAATCCCTTTTGTAATTTATTCCAATATCCTTTAACCTATTTATAAATATGTGATTTTCAATCCTACCAAAAGAAAATTAAACCTTAAATCGTTTAAACATTGTTTGCTGTTGTTCAACCACGTTTTGCATAGTTTTGCTTAGCTACCTGGGCACTGGGCAAACTGCTAACTCAGTTGATGTGTTTCCCAATGTACGCATGTTTGTCTTCCTGTAATGACATTTCCAATTCCGTAATGTAAGTTACTTGTTCCTTTTGTAACAGAGGAGTTGAAAAAACTACCAGCTCCAGAGGCGGCTGTAAACTATTACATGAATGAGGATCTTTACTTATTTGGTAGGCATTCATGTTGGCTTCTTCTATATCAATGCTTTACATTAACCATTATTATATATGTGCTTATTGCATGCATGGCTTGTTTCATCAGATGAGTTTCAAACATCACGAGTCCCTTGTTCTAGGAGGCCTAAAGTTGGTATAGTTCTCATTCCTTCTTTCTACCCCTTATAACTGCTTTCTTTAGTTTTTTTTTTCCCAGAAAGTCTGGGTTTGCTAAGTTGGCTGTAGCTTTTCTAATTAGTTTCACTGAATCTAATCAAGTCATTGAGTTCATTGGATAAGTCTCCTTGTCACCACCATTTCCTGGAACATATATGGCTTAAGACCCAGCAAACCACAGTTACGATTTGTTTCAGCAGGTCGTTGCCCGGGCTACTGGGTCCTGGTGCTGGTATTCGGTGTTTAAGCCGTTTTTACCGATTTTACACTGCTTACAAACAAGAAGCTGAACTCAAAGTTAAGGTTATTTATGAAATGTTCACTGTCCTGTATCCCATTGCAGATAACTTGTATGATGTGTTTGTCAACATACGAGATGATGAGGCGGAGCACTGCAAGACAATGAAGGCCTGTCAAACGCATGGAAATCTCCGTTCTCCTCACTCGATGCCAAGAAGCATAGAAAGTGATGCAGAATGCATAGTACCTGAAAATGATTGTGAGGGTATCATGGATTGTGTAAAAAAGTCTCTTGCAAGTGAAGATTGACTTGTTATACCTTCACATATAGCATCGTAGAATAGCATACAGAATTTTGGTGATATTGTATTTGTATTCTGTTTACGTTTCATTTTCTCTTCTCTTTGTATTTAGACATTAGCCAGACTTCCTTACTTGTGAATCATACACAGTAGAAATAGGTATATAAATGCATCATAGATTCATAATGAGAAATGCGCATAGTGGATCCGGAATTAACACTCACCACGACCATTGTAATCCAGATGTGCTGTGTGTTTTGTGTAACATGAAGCTCTTGATGCTTTTTATTAGGAAAAGTCTTGATGTTTTGTGTATTCTGTTTTTGCTGTCAAAAGGACGTCAGCAAATCTATGATGAAGCTGTACCGTGCGGACATTGTCAGCTTATCTCAAGAATGAGAATGATGCTAAGAATATTCAATCGACCAATTGTGTTATTGCACTTAAAGTTATAAAAATTCCAAAGCCTTCAACGTTCGCTCCAGGAAACAAAAAAGGTTAATAGTAGTGCATTCACTATACTTGGTCCTGTTGGTCTAGATTATAGCGGTGCATAATAATCAGAAATGCATTAAAACTCTTACATGTTTATACAAAATGCAGTTGAATTTCCATAAATATTGTGGCAAACTTCCCCATTAGGTTCAGAAGTACGAGTCTATAGGAAACAATGAGCAGCTAAAATGTTAAGGAACCGGATGAGAATAAACAAGTTTGAACTTTCCCATTTTTTGCAGTCATCTATGAATTAAACTGATGCAAGAGCATAATGTCAAAGTATATGACATGGAATCATGAAATCAAATCCAAACGCACACACTCAGGTTCTGGCCACTTGATTACTATCTAGAGCCAAAGGTACCAACCAAATTAAGATTGCAACCCTCTAAAAAAAAATTTAAGATATCAACTTTTTTTTTGAGGAATTTTTTTTTTTGAGGCAAATAGCAACTTCACTTGAAAAGGAAAAACAAATATACAACGATGAAACATGAACTCCGGCCTCTTACTTATCTTGCGACTAATTTATTCGTGCGTCAAGCAGCTTTTAGCCTTCAAATAGCTGTCCCAACATCTCCTCGACAACTTCAGTCTTCAGGAGTGCTGTTTCTTCGGTAAACGTCCTCTGCTAGCTCCGGATGCTCCTTCAGATAGTCACGGTGACCTGAGACAACTCTGTCGGCGATAGCTCTCCGCAGAACATCTCTTAACTGAGGGTCCGGAACCTTCCAGAACTTCTGAGCTCGGTAGGTTTTATTAAACTCTAACTCGAACTTGGCCAGTTTATAGGTGCTGATCCAACGACAACGAGGGAGCCGCGCAGGAAAATGCGATCTCGGTATGCAGAACAGTACATTCCCCCAAGAAACATCTAGATAAGTATACATGTACTTTTCACATTCAGGTGTAAGTTTCCAATAGTGTGGAGGTAGACGTGTCTCTTCCAGCTGCTCTACAAAATTGGAATTGTTGAGCAGGAAGAGGTATCTCAGGCTTGGATCTGAACATAGCTCCGATTTTCTCAGGAGCAGGTCCTTCAGCTGACGGGCCGTGTCATCTATCACGCCGGTTAGGCCGCTGATATTCCTTGCCGAGGTGTATGCTTCAGCAAAGGCAGACATGATGCAATCCACAATCCACCGAGTGTTCCTGTGAACTTCACCTCGTCCTTGCAGAATCTCAATAGCCCATGAGTCGTCTTCCTCAAAAAGTGTCTTCCTGAAAAAGTGTCACCGCCTTCCCCGTCGTACTGGATATGGCCCTTCTTAGCATGTTCACTAATGTGGACAAGGAATAGAGCATCACGATCCTGTAGTCCAACGACGTCGCCTTCCCCATCGTGCTGGATATGGCCCTTCTTAGCATTTTCACTAATGTGGACAAGGATCACGGTCCTGTAGTCCAACGACGAGCACACTTGAGAATTTTCCATGTTCTCCATTGCCCTACAGACGCATATATACGTATGTCTAGCACTGCTCGTAGATTCTCAGCCTTGAGAACAGGGACGATGGCATCGATGAAGACGACCATCTTGGAAATGCTCGGTACTATGAAATACGTTCTCAAGTATGAACATGTACCAATACTGCTAGCTAATCTCTGTTCCATGAACGAAATTTCCCTTCTAGCACCATCAGCTTTTGGCACTGTCACACATAGGTACCCGTCATCGATATTGTCGAGGACAACAATGCAGGGGTACTGACATGCTAGAACACGCAGAGAAGCCATCTGGCTTAGCCCAATGTAGATACAAATCGGCATCCCGTAAGATAGTTTTCATCGTATGGTACTGCTACAGCTAAATAGCTGTTACCTATTATGTACATTTTAACTGCAAAAGTTAGTTTTAGACTTCTAGCTGTTACCTATTATGTACATTTTATATGCCAAAGTTAGTTTCATACTTCACAGAAAAATCAGTCTATAGTGAATTTTGCCATCAGTACGGGTGTGGCGTGCCACCGCGCCGATGCCTCCTAGTAGGTATATAAATGCATCGTGCATTCAGAATGAGAAATGTGGACAGTGGATTCGTGTAAGCTGATGGCCTTGATGCTTTGTGGACAGTTTTTGCTGTCGAAAAGACGCAGGAAATCTGTGATGAGGATGTTTTGCAGATTGTCAGCTTAGCTCAAGAATGAAAATGATATCAACATCTACTACTATCTAGTTAACCCATTCAATTGTATTTAAAGCTAAAATAAGGCCTGAACATTTGCTCCAGGAGGTTAAAAAAAGTACAACAGAGTTATGCACAATCCTTATGTCAACTGGTCTAGATTATAGCGGTGTATATCAATCAGAAATGCAATAAAACTCTAACAAGAGTAAACAAAGTGTAAATAATTTCCACATATAAACAGTAAGTTATAGGAAAATATAACTATGCTTGTGATGAAATTTCCCATCCTAAAACTCAGAAGTACAATAGCTACCTTTACGTTTGAGTGACCCTGGAATCTGCAAGCCCAAGTCTTACCAAACTAGATAAAACTAAGTGTGCACAGATTGTTGTATAATCAGAAATAAACATTGCAACTATAAAAGTGTGAAATCGATGCAAAAGCAGATTGCAAAAGTATTTGGCATGGAATAGAAATCTAAACAAAACACACCTGTAGATGTAGATTCTGGCCAACCAGATAAAGTGACTAGAGATACCAACGAAATTCGGAATACAAGTTCGCTTCGAAAAGAAAACAAACAAGACAATGAAACATAACTCCAGCCTCTTATCTGTCAGGTGATGATGCTCGATGCATCAAACGATTTTCAGCCTTCAAATAGCTCTCCCAACATCCCCTCAAAAACCTCAGGACTGTTGCTTCCAGCGCTAACATGTTTCTTCTCCACCTCTGGATGCGCCTTCAGGTAGTCATGGTAACCTGTAATGATTCTCTTGGTGACAGTTTCCCGCAGTAAGGATCGAAGCCGAGGGTCCGGAACCTTCCAGAACTTCTGAGTCTGGTATGTTTTATGAAACGCTGACTGGAATTTACCGAGCGGAGATGTATTTATCCAACGAAGGAGTGGTCCATGAAACCTTGATAACCAGGACAACACATCTTCCCAAGAAACCTTGATATAACTATCCATGTAGTCCACACATTCAGGTGTAAGTTCAAGTCCCTGGTGGTCTCCAGACCACAGCTCAACATCTAATGACATCGATGGCTCAAACACCTGTGCTAGGAAATAGGAATTGTTGAGCAGGAACAAGTACCCGAGGCTTGGATCCAAGCACACCTTCGATATCCTCGGAAGCAGATCCTTCTGATGATTGATCATGTCATGTATCAAGTCATGAAGCCTTCCGGTGCTGTGGCTCTGTGTGGACTTCTGCGTCAAAGTCAGTGCTTTCCTTATCAGCATTATGTTGTCCACCATCAACTGGGTGCTGTTGTGAACCTCACCTCCTCCTCGCACGATCTCAGTAGGCCACCTCGAGTCACTGAGCCTGTATGCTACCAAAGGTCCGTCTTGATACGGATAACGCCGCCGGTCGCGGTCCTTAAGGAATTCTCGCATCGAATACATTATCATCTTGGATATGGGCTCAGCTAAGTTGTTCACTTTTCTCTCCAGCAAGACGCCTATACCATTAAAAATCCTTTGTGCATCTGAAGAGATCACATGCATCGTCGACATGTCATATGATGCATTGGAAACGTAGACATACGCTTGTAGCACGGCTGGTAGCTGCTCTCTGTTGGAAACTCTGGCCATGTCATCTATAAAGACGAGCATTGCTGAGATGCTCGCTTTACCAAACCGTGCGACCACCAGTGTGTCATTGACACCAGCGGCCAGCTCTTTGATACTGATGATAACTATGGTGAGAGCTCGGATCCACCTCTCAACAAATTCTTGGAGGCACGACGCAGATATTCCATAGAGCAGGGACTGCTCCCAGATGCTGAGTTGGAAAACCCACTCGATGTCGAGCTCGGCGAACCAAGACTTCAGGGAGTCGTCCAGTTCGCCATTGGATTTGAAAGCTTGGACCATGCGCTGGATGTAACCGTCGCTGACCATTTTGTGAGCAATCTTTGTGAGCTCGTCTGTGGCGAAGTCCGCTGTGCTGGCGGACGTGGAGCCAACGGAGCAGCAGGTCATGTTGGACATGTAAGAACTTGAGATGCTGGAGTAGTTAGATCCGCTCTGACCGGACTGGGAGGAGAGAGCCGACCTGATACGCCATTCGGGCCAGACGACGCTCTGGATCGACTCGCGGTAAGACTGTGGCGGCGGGTAGGTAGCCTCGAGCCCGGCGAAGCTGCTGGTGGTCTCCTCTGGCACGGAAGCAAGCTGGATAGATACTAACCTGGTGTTGTCCTCCGCGAGGCCCGCAAAGCTGCTGGTGGTCACCTCCGGCGCGGAAGCAAGCTGGATGGATGCTAACCTGGTGTTGTCCTCGGCGAGGCCCGCAAAGCTGATGGTGGTCTCCTCCGCCATGATGCTAGCCTGGTAATTTGATGAAAGCCCTTGGTGAATCTCGGTGAGATGGGCAGGGGAAAGAGCGAGCGAGAAGTGCAGGAGGAGGACGCAGGTCAAACCGGAAGGGAACCCGCGTGATGACGGGCACATCCGGAAGCTGCTAGGGCATTGCTTGACCTTGGACGGCTGTCCCGATGGTCACATGGCCCAGACTTGCCAGCTCGGCACAACCATCAGGCCGAAGATGTGCCGGCCTCCTCTGCCCGGGACATCTCTTCCTCCCTCGCTTCTACTCCTCGTGTCAGACTTCTTCGCCAGCCGCGCCCGCCGTAGTATCCACGTCCGCCGCCGCCGACGACGACGGATGCTGGCTCAAACGCCGGCCAAAGACGACGGCGTGGCGAGCTCCTTGGTAGCCAAATCGAGCGCCGCCGGCGGCCAGATCGACCTCAACAGCGGCCGTCGGTTCCCAGACAGGTCGAACTCCTCCGCGGGCATCGCTTCCAGAGCGGGTGGGCGAGCGCCCCGCTGGACGGAACTGAGGGAGGAAGGCAGCTCCATGTCGGATTTGTGGGCGAATAGTGGAGTTTTTTTTTTTTTTTGCAAGCAGAATCATGGAGTTCTTGCGAGTTGCGACTGAAGTGCGAGAGAATAGGAGAGGGGAAAACAGAAGAGACGGCGAAACATGAAAATGTAATGGGCCGGGCCACGGAAGCGGGTTGCACTTGCATGCCTGCATTCCCACGGCAAATCCTATTTATCGCCCATTGGCGCGTGTTAGTACACCGCGCACGCACGAGGGGCGACTTGGGCCGCGGCCCACTATCTTGCCAACAGCAACCAGCGGGAGTTCTGTGATCGGTTTTTTCTGGTTTTGTGAACTTGTTCTAGTCGGTTTTCCTCGAACTTTTTCTGGTTCTTCGATTCTGGTCCGTTTTCTTCGGTTTTTCTCCTTTTTCTATTTCTTTTATTGTTTGAACACTTTTAATTTGAACAATTTTTAAATCTTAACAGTTTTTAAATCTGAGCAGTTTGCAAATCTGAGCATTATTTTAACCTTGAGCAGATTTCAAATTTGAGAAAAATTTAAATTTGTGTAAATTTCAAATTTTAGCAAATTTTAAACATCGAGCGAATTTCAGTTTTCTAGCAAATTTCAAATTTCGAGCAATTTCAAAATCCAGAAAATTTCGAATTTCAGCAACTTTCAAATTTTGTGAAAATTTCGGATTTGTACAATTACTTCAAATTTGAAAATTTTCAGCTTTGAACTTTTTAAAATTTAAATTTCCGCAAATCTCAATTTTTTCAGATAAATCAATAGAAAAAAAAGGAGAAGACCTTTCTTGGGCGGCTGGGCCGGCTCAACACGGAGGCGCGTGGGGGAAACCCTGCGTGTGTGCGCTACTCCCGCATGCACGCAGGCGGGGTATAGGGAAACTCCATTCCCACGGTGTGATCATAGCTTTGTTCGTCAGTGGAGCCCTGTGGCTAACAGCCCAGTTTAAGTTATTTTTAAAAGTACAAATCCCTCCTTTATAAACAAAAATACATCAAAAGTTGAGACTGTTTTGTATCCATTTGAATTAAGATTGTAAAAGGAGTATGGAACTCGATCTCAGCCTCCGATAAGTTAAGAGTTCGGAGAGTTTGACAGTGAGGAATGCTGCACCGTGAGCAGCCTGGAAGGCCATGGATGAGTCTTCTCACTATTTTTGTACGATAAGGTATTAATTAATGCTCCCTGTAAGAAAAGTCTTCAACTCTTGATGATCGGTTTGTGATCGAACACCATGCATTTCAAATGATCATGCTCGACTAAATCGTTGGAATCAGCACGTGTGACGTTGGCAGTTCGACGCCATGAACTGGCTAGCACATCTGCTACACTGTGACAAGCGTATGGACTATATTCGAACAAGGGAAGTTTATGAAGGACGGAAGGGAGGACTAGCTAAGGGTTGCTTGGTGTTCCGGACTTCACAGCAGCGGTATGAAAGTGGGGGCGACAACATAGGTGAAATTCAGAGTCCTACCTTTCAGGGTGAAAACCCAAGGTCTGACCTTAACTGGTTGTGCCTGACAATGACCTTGTTGGAGGCATTGTTTTGAGAGCGGGGACTATCTTTAGGGTGAAAACCTAAGATCTTTGATCGGGCGATGATGGTGTTAGCGCACTGTTCCCTTCTTGGAGGCATCGTTTTTGGAGAGTCTGTACTTCAGGTGTTGTCTTGGCGGTGGATGTATTGTTGTTGTTAGGCCCGAGATACTGTAGCGGGACTTTTATTTCTTAGTTTTTTTCCTTTTTTTGGCTGTGTGCATCCGTAGTGCCATTAGGGTGGTGCGTTGTTGCAGAGACTGGGTGTAATTGATATCGTTTTGATATTAATATATTCCCTTTATCGAAAAAATCAGAATGATGCTGTCAGCGGAAAAAATTACTTTGCCAGCTCAGTCGCCCAGCAAGATGTATAGCAAGAGCAAATCCTTCGGTACCCTGGTGCTACACGCTCAGCAGCTGAGAAAAAAATGTTAGGCGTGTTTGGTTTTTTTATGGAGAGAATATATATTAATATCGCGAAGATTTAATTACAACAAGCATTTGCGTTAACAAGATATCTAGACACCAGGAATGCACATATAGCAAAGAAGAAAAGATAAAAATGAGAGAAAAAAATAACCTTGCTGTGAAGAACCACTTGCAACAAACAACGCTCTAACCACCACCAATTACAACACCCGAACTATAAACTAGATTCTCGAAAATCAACACCTCCAAGAAGGAAACAACACACAAGAGTTGTCGTCGTTCGATAATTTTGTGTGTGTTTTCATTCTAAAGAAATTAGAAATTAAGTCTGAGTTTCCAAAACTATGCCTTTAGCAAGACCATTACTAAATACAATCAATGAAGGCTAGACCTTGGGCTTTAATCTTGAAAATCGTGGATCCGTACTCAAGAAGCACCAACAAGAGTGAACTCCATCTCTGATGCCACCCCGCTTGCCAAGTCTGCTGTAGCAAGTCGCCAAACACCCGACAGAGGGATAACCTGCGTCACATTGTCTTCTTCTCAACCAAGATCCTCTCCGCCATTACATACCTCCGATTTTAGCCCTCACGCATGACTTTCTCCACCTCTGCTCAGTTTCATGGAGATCTATAATAAAACGTGTCCAATGGCACTACCAAGAAGGTGAAGCTAGTTATCAGAACTTGAATTCTAGAGCATAAATACTTTATTTATTTTTGTACACACTCAACAATTCTACACCTAAAAAGGTTTTCTGCCCGATGGCACCAACAAGTAGTTGAAGCTTCGCACCTCTCCCAAGTGAAACCATTGGCTGAAGATTAGGACGCGCATGGTCGCATCAATTCCACTCTAGATGACCAGTAGCGCATTGTGTCAAACTATAGAAATCTCAGAGAGGAAGCCTGAAACTTGTTGGCGGCCAGATCGTGGAGGCTAACATGAAGCAGAACAACGTCATTAGTGCTCAAAGATCAGCAAGGGTAGACCACCTTTATTCAAGGTCAGGTTAGCAGCCCCCACGCTACCGGCCGACTCCCATCGGGACTGGTCGCCAGACCCTCGACAAGGCCCGCAAATCGAGAAGGTGACCTAGGCCACCGCCATGTCCGGTAGTAGTAAGATGGTAACAATGCCGCGGCAGAGATGTGGCAGTGGGCGAGCCGTCCGCTCTAGCAATTGAGAGCAGCAACTAGGCGTAACCGCCGTGGCCCTGTAGCCGAGATCGGGCATAGGTGCTCACCGACCGTCACATCTGAGCGCCGCGCTGCCGTGCTGCATTGCACCGCCAGACGGCCGCCGCTCCGCCGCTAATCCTACCGGACGCCATGCGAGCACGGCCGCCGCGTCCTGCGCGACACACCAAAACCTCCGCTCCGCGCGAAGAAGAGGGATAGGGGTGCGCCGTCCTCGCCCCGCCACCTTCGACGGCTGAGGAGCTGCCACCACCGCTGGCGGCGGCCAAGGGATGCAGGGTTGTAGGTTTCTTGGCGTATGTCTCGATCGCCCCCGAGTCGCGTCGTGCGAGCAACCCTGAGGCCTTGTTCGGTAGACGTGTATTGTAGAGTTTTATCTAACGTGTTTTTGGTGACTGGGATTGACGTGTTTTGAAGGACTGAGGCGTTTCTACATAGGTACGCCCGGTCAATGGCTAGCAGAAAGGCCAAAACAAAAGGGGAGCCGATCCGTAGATTGGGTAGGCCGGGTAACTGAGCGGAATTTAATCGGGAGCAACCACGTGCTGATACGATGAAGCAGCGAGAAATTTTGAACAGAAAAACGCGAGGTAGGTGGCGTGGTTTTAACTCCCGTGGAACTGACGAGTATTTCATCGAATAGACATGAATTGACGGGACTCAATCTGTTGAAAACCGGACAACCGAACGATGCACGAAGTGTTCCACTCTGTTTTTTTTGAAATAAAGTGTTCCTCTCTGTTTTATAGGGGTGGCCTGGATAAAATACACGAGAAAACCGTTGAAACCTAGCCTGCCGAACGAGGCCTGGCGTAAAGTGTTTTCTCCCAGTGTCTTCAGTTATGCGAGCACAGCCCCCGGTCTCCATCCCTCCTTTGTCGCTTAGAAAAACTAGATTTTAACGTGCGCCTTGGCGCACGATCCTGTGACTCATGTGTAGATGAGAAAATGATAAGAAATATTTTTAGGTTTTACAAAATCGTAGCAAACCACAATAAATTATAAATAAAAAACAAACATTTATATATAACCGAGGAAAATATATTATAGCAACTAACATTTATTGATTCTACTGAGAGCAACAAAAGCAAGGAAGAACCCACAATCATTATCTATATAGGCACTGCAGCAGAAACACGTAGAAGTAAGCTCTCAGGCAACAATCTTCAGTAAGACGACAGCTGTAAAAAGGACACATGCCCCTCGCGTTGCTGCAATTTGGACATGCGACACGAGAACACTCGTTGGGGCAGCAACCTCTTCGCTGATGGCTGCTTCCCTGCCACCATAAGCATCCATCCTACTTTTGGGTAAAGTGGTCAAGAATGGAAGGGAGATGAGCACCAGAAATGCAGAACAATGAACTAACCTTGCTTTAACTTAGGGAATCTACGGAGCTTCTAACGCCTATTACTGATTTGCAAAAATAAGTACCCATTCATGTATCAGAATAAAGAAACATCTTTGCCTTCAGAAAAATCTTGCCCTTGTCTTCAATCTTGAGTCTCAATAGATTTCCTGTAAGCAAAATGCATGAAAACTGGTAATTACCCTCATGATCTTATGCAAACTGCATAAAACTCTTCATAAAAAACGGCGTGAACAAGCAAGAAGTATGGTTAGTTGATCACCATACTCATTTTAGGTAGGTGTGCCTACCAGGGTTCTGTGGATGCAAAGAATATCCTAATGCACTCATAATAAACCAAGATATGGTTAAAAGCCGAAATGTGTAATCAATATTATAAGCACACTAATGTTGAACCTTTCATACTTATAGATCAAGTATATTGTTAGAAGAAAACAAATTGTTGGTGCTGAAAGATAACACCAAACTGTAGCCTAGCATTATAAAAAATAATGGGAGCAATTTATCTACCGTCAGGTGTTTGATCCCTTTTTTTTACAGATTCAGTTAAATGATTTAAACTATCCCCAAACGTATGCAGTGTAAAGAATCCCCAAATGTAGCATTGAGTTCCAGTGAAATCAACGGTGTATATATAGTCTGGTATAACAGATTTATCCTCCATACATCAATCAGAAATAAAAGTACCGGTGGCTCATCTAAATATTATCCAAATCAGTGGTCTTCATAGACAAACAATTTATACAATAGCACACTGTAGACCTAAGATAAGCATGTTTAGCCAATGTTATTTCAGGACATGAAGTAAGGCATGGGCCTTCCATCTGGCAAGATTGATCTCACTTGTAAAGCATGTAACCAAGACCAGCAGTCTGTATTGTGACTGATGCACGGAAATTGCAGCAGAACAGAGGATAAAGAGAAAAAAATTAGAGTGCATGTCAAAGCCTAAGCATCTTTTAAAAATTTGCAGCAGTCTAGATGATAAAGAGAAAAGAATGGAGACATCATATTTAATTATCCAAGCATAAGAGTATGGAGTATAAAGTAAATCTTAACAGGAATAGTGAGTAGACATGAATCATGATGAAGATAAGATCTTGGGTACATGCTTTACATGTGAGTTCAGATACAGCGATGACCTGTGCTGTTCCATTTGCAGCTTAGTTAAACCCCTGGGAGAAGAGACATAGAGCACATCAGCAAGGCAGATTTGGTAAAGGGAAAGTAGCAACAGTGGAGAAAGGTAGATGGTGTCAGGATCGTGTCGGATAGTGTGAATACTGAAATAAACAGCCATATAGAAACCATGCTCCTATTTTCGATGTAGCAAGAAATAAAGTACTCAACCATGGCATGGAAATACCAGTAGAAAAAGTAAAAAACACTAACTATACTGAAAATGGTCTTGGACTGAAGAACACACAAGGATCATTTGCATTTTTTATTTTCTTAGAAGAAGAGTCTCTCATTTATTCATGTAGTAAAAGACACTGGCATTGGTGCTACATGATATAATCTTACTTTGCTAAATAAGACCCACATTCACTTATGAATCGATCTAGTTATCTAAGAGGAAAAGGAGGACAAAGCAAATTAGTACATCAGTTTCAAAAAGAATTGAATTAGTGGAAGCTTGTCAATACATTAATAAATAAAATACACGTGGCTGCAAGATTAGATTTATTTTGCATGGTAACTGAGCTGCAATCTATTTTGCTGCATCTATTTCATAATCTCTTACCCCCTTAAACTCAATCAGTAATTTAGGCCCATCAGTTTTAACACCAGATGGTGGCATCAGAGGAATGGCCACTTCAGGAGAAGCCGATTTGTAATACAACGTAGATGCAGGAAGGGACATTGATTAGTTAAAAATAAAGCATGCACAATCAAGAACTAAAGAGTAAGAGTAACACAGATAATGGTTCTCCAAGAAGATGAAATTTGGAGGAAATTTAAACCACGTGAGGTAACCATAGTTTCTAACATGAAATCCAGTCCTTCATGGCCAAATACTTTTCATAAGAAGTTGCCCCCATGTGAAAACAAAAAGCAAAAGCTGCATACTACATGGATTTTCTATATACAAAAGCTAACTTACATGCAGATGAAAATCACTAAATCAGGCTACTGGTTTACATATATCTTCTACTGCAGTTAAACTAAAAAATGAATTTAAGACAACACTGAATTTTTATCAGCTGAAAGCAGTCTAATAAGGTAAATTATAATACAAGACAAGGTAAGTGCTATTTGAAGGCAAAAAAAAACATGCCAAGATTTTCCCTTGCTTACACTGGTACCAGAAGTGTGTACTTAATTTTCTTGCAGTTCTTTAACAGTTTTTCTTCCTACTAAATTATTACGTTATTTTTGTAGTAATAGAAGTCCATTGAATAAATAATATTCTTATATAGCAGGGAGTGAAGGAACATAGTAGAAGGTGGTAACACAAGCTGTACTGGCAGTTTGGTACCTTACTTCACGTCATTATTGGGTTCAGGCTCAATTGAGCAGCTCAAGAGAGATTGCCAGTGTCTCAACCTGTTTGACCATTTCAACCTAGATGAACACGAGTGCCAGAATTAAACAAACAATTTTGCGCCGACATACTTTCCCACCTATGTATTGCTCAATGGTGTGTTCAATGGATAAAAAAACAGATCACAGAAACCATATCACACATTACTTGGCCCTATAAACTCAATCTAAATAACTCAGGAATGTTGTACAGGTACCTTACTCATGCAGCACTCATGCAGCAGACAGAGATGAGGATCTTGCAGTCAAGCTCGGCGACAGACCAACCTCATCGAGCAGCTTCTCCTCGAGACCACCTCCTCGCGCCTATGCTCATTGCCGTCGGTTAACAGACGAAGCTCCACGATTCAGGCCTGTGGTCGCTTGGCGTTGGTCCATGCACGCTCTCCTCCTACTGTTTTTGTAACGCACATTTCAACCTAGATGAACACGAGTGCCAGAATTAAACAAACAATTTTGCGCCGACATACTTTCCCACCTATGTATTGCTCAATGTTGTATTCAATGGATAAAAAAAGATCACATAAACCATATCACACATTACTTGGCCCTATAAACTCAATCTAAATAACTCAGGAATGTTGTACAGGTACCTTACTCATGCAGCAGACAGAGATGAGGATCTTGCAGTCAAGCTCGGCGACAGACCAACCTCATCAAGCAGCTTCTCCTCAAGACCACCTCCTCGCGCCTATGCTCATTGCCATCGGTTAACAGATGAAGCTCCACGATTCAGGCCTGTGGTCGCTTGGCATTGGTCCATGCACGCCTCTCCTCCTACTGTTTTTGTAACGCACATACAGCGGAAAAAAAGAGTTAGCTCCCAATTCTTGATGAGCGGATAGCAAAATTGCTTGATGTTGCTATTGTTCTGCAATACTTCTATGTGTTGAAGATGGAAAGCTTCCTCTTGGCTCTTCTTTTCTCCGAAGGAGCTGATGCAGCATACATGTATAATTTCGTAAGATCATTGTCCGTCTTAGTCAGATACAAGTGATTGGAGATGAGTAGGGCCATACCTTTTAGCTGCACATATTCTTCAGCCTGCTCGCTTGTGGTTCAGTTCAAGACTTCAAGTCCTAAACACACCAAAACCTCGGCAAGGAAGGACCTGCAAATAAAAACATTAACGTTAGTGGGGGATAAAAACTTGGAGCGATAGAGGAAAATAATTTTGATTCGACAACGTGCAGAACCAAAACTGAAAAATTACATCGAGAAGAGACTCAAGTAATAGTTCATTTGTTGTAGCAGTGATAAATCAATATCGCTCTCTTCCATTTAAGATGATTTGAACCATCTTTGTGACAACGCCACCGAGCCTGCAAACAACAATTATCAGAGTACAAAGTGGTGGTACATCCAAAATATAAAAAGAAAAGCTTATAAAAATGTCACGAGGTTGATTTTTATCCTATTCTCTAGCAAGGAATGATGATTAGATACTTAAATTATCTTCGAATGCATATCTAATCATCGCCAACAGCAACATTGATGCTTACTTGCTTGGGGATGCTGAAGTATTGGTTTCTTCTCGTGAATCATTGCCAACTCCTGTCAAGAGTGCAACAGCTGTTTAGTTAGTTCCCATATTCCAGAATATATGTACATGAGTTCCCAATTGGCACAAGTAGATGGAACAGATGGAAGTAAATACATTTTTAAAAACCATCGTAGTAGTTCAAACACATCATCTACACTGCCTACATAATTCAAAGTGACTATAATGAGCAAGATGCAGATTTTAGTACAAGATCCAGGTGAAGGTCCTGAGGACTAATTGGAACACCATCGTAAACAACACAATGATTCTTTGTTCTAAGATGAAAAACAACAGGGGGTTTTATATTCTGAGAGGAAAACAACATAATGACAATAGAACCCTCTGGATCCAACAAGGGATTGAAGAAAACAGTCTTTACCTTCAGCTTGGAGCCGACGCAGCTGAAGCGCACCTCCTCTCTGGCAACAGACTCCATGTCAAGCAGCTCGCAGACGATGGCAGCCAACATGGCCACGAGAGGCGACGGGGTGTCCCACCGCTATGCTGCTTCTCCATGCTCACCTCGCCGCCGTCTCTAGTATCAGCAGCACTATGGAGGGCTTCCTCCTCCGCCTCATCGGACACGACCATGAGGGACTCCACAGCTGCTTCTCTCATTAATGAATATAGGTACCAGAGAAAAGGTAGGACTTTAAAAAACTGCACAAATTATTCTAAACTTGCTACATGACGCCTAAGAAAATGTGGAAGAACTTACTATATGTGTATTCATGGACTATTGTTGCTTGCACACTGGTGTCTTACAATGTAAAGTAATATGAAATTAATCCCTGCACAAATTATTTCAAACGTTCTCCTTAAATAGTACACACAGCCATATTATCTAGGATTTTTATCAAACACCTTGTAAGCACACACAAAAATGGATCTTGACAAACAAAGATGAGATTTTCCCCGTACATTTGAGAGAGAGAGAGAGAGAGAGAGAGAGAGAGAGAGAGAGAACCTGATGGTCTTCTTTGAAGAAGAGGCTGTTGTGCCGCTGTCGGGCGTCCTCGGTGACAACAAAGAAGCGGAGCACGCCACGAAGTCGAAGGGAGGAGCTCCAGACTGGCGACGGTTAGGCCACTCCGCTTGCTCATGCTGGTTGAGGAGGTCGAGGACGACCGTGCTGGTCAAGGATGACCTTGGCGGCCTGGAGTCGGAGGATGATGGCGAGGTCGGGGACGACAGCCTCGACCCTAGAGCGCCACCACCTCCTTCCTCCGGGACACGCACCTGCTCCGCCCTTCGCGCCCACCTCCTTCCGCACCCCGTTGGAGGCCGGCGGCTGATGCGAGGGTCCAGAGACGGGCTCCACGGGGCGTAGGCGAAGGGGATTGAGCGGGAAAGCACCGGCGGCGGCTCCATGGAGGCTCGAGAGGGAGAGAGGAGGGCGAGCGCGGGAGGAGAGAGATGAGCGGAGGCGGCGGCTGTGGGGATTGGGGTAGGGTTTGGGAGGATGATTTTGTCTCACGGTAGCCTCCTATCCCCTCAACTGAGCCAATTAAAAAGCAACACGTGGCCAAATCTCTGGAATAGGAAACAAGGCAGCGACCAGCCCGTGCGAGCCCGGTGGCATGCGTGGATAGTCTCTCCATGCCCCATGGGGGTGCAGCAATTATACCTTTAGATGCTCCACCTATGTTCACCCTCCCAAACCGGCAGGAGGAGTGGAGGACGAGTACATTTCGAAAACCTGGGCCGTGCTGGGCACCTTCTTCAGGTTGCAGAGTTCTTTCGTTCTGTGATATATCATGCGATTTGGAACTGAAATTCACCAAGAACTTGTTGTGCCGCACCCAAAATAACAATAGGAAACAGACTGTCGGGTACTGTAGGTCATCCGGCAACGCAAAGATGCTCGCCAAAAGTCTCCATGAGCACTCCGTGGAAGCTTGCTGAGGCATACTACAATGGAAGGGAGGAAAGTTCCATTGGAAGTGGCGTACTTTACATGGACACCTCACTTCCAAAACTACGGCCATGTTTGTACCTCAGCTCCATTGATCTTTCACCACGCGCAGTCTATGATAAACTTTGTGATTCAGTTTATGTTGTCGGAAAATGTTGGCAAACCCGTGATGGTGTGTACTTAGTGCAGAGATTGTCACCTTAGCACTTTTGCTAAAAGATGAGATGATATTAACATCTATCCACGCAATATCTCTACTACTATGTACACCAATTTTTGAACTTGGGATTTACCACCGTCGCTATAGTGTTCCCGCCTTAGCTCAAAATAATATCTGCCGTCAGTTCTCCAAATCCAATGGATGATACATGAGCGAATCCCACGAATACTGGTCGTTGATTTAGTCACATCCAATGGCTCAGATTGCTCATTTGTTATGCCAGGTGCCTTCTCGATTCTTCTCGGCAGAACTCCCGTGCGCCGCCTCTTTTCTGGTCAAACCCATGTCCTCCTCCACTCCCAGTCTTACAACCTGATTGCTCCAAAAATCTCCACCTGAAGAAAGGCTGAAACCTCGGCCAATTCCTGTGCAGGTACGGCCGCCGAAGTATCCTAGGCACACGCACCTGTCTTCCCAACGAATCCTCATCCCAAGCTTTTGCTTTCCTATCATTCCCTCATTTTGCTTCCTTTTCTAGATCCGGACGCGGATCCTCGGGTTGGATCACACCGCACGGTGGAGGACATTGTAGACGCCTTCTCCGACGCCCACTCGGGCTGGCCGCTCACTCTCCGTATGACTGCGGCCGACGCGAAACCGCATGGTCTTCGATGGTATCGACACAACCACCGTTGAGTTCTTCGTATCCGTGCGAGACCACCCTGCACTCTGGCTTGTTAGGGCGCCGCGCCGCATTGATTGTGCTCCCCTTGTTGCTTAGTGTGCGCCCCTCTCCCCCTGACCCTTTTCTCGGGTGTTGCTGGGGCTTGAACCCTGCTTGTAATCCTCTGTTTTCCATGAAAATTGATGAAAAGTTTCAGGTGGGCTTTTCGCCCTCCGTTGCCTTGCTAAAAAAAACTATTATGTTGAAAGTTAATACATGCCTCAAACCTTAAACCTTCACACAGGAAACAAAGCAATTCCGTAGTAGTATATTCACAATACTTCAGTTGGTCTAAACTATAACGGTGCATTGCAATCATAAATGTATTAAAGCTCTTACAGGTGTACACAAAATGCAGATGAATTTCCATATATAAACAGTAGAGTTATGTTGCAAATATAACTATTTTTGTGGTGGAAACCTTCCCCATTCATTGGTTCAGAAGTATGGGGCTACCTTAACGTGTGAACCTGGGCATGTATAGAGTGTTGAATAACCAAATCTGAATATGGTAATCATCTAAGAATGAAATTGATGCAAATGCATAATATTGAAGTATTTGACATGAAATCATGAAATTAAATCAAAAGACAGACCCACAAAATGTGGCCACTTCGTGAAGTATCTGGAGTTTAAGCTACCAACGAACTTCAGAAAACAAATTCAGTAACAAAGGGGAAAAAATCCAAAGACACCAATATGAAACATAACTCTGGCCTCTTTTTTATTAGATGACTCAATTCGATGCATCAAGAATTCTCAACCTTCGAACAACTCCCCCAGCATCTCCTCCAAAACCGCGGGACTGTTGCTTCCACCGCTATCCTGTTTCTCGAGTTCCGGATGCTCCTTCAAGTAGTCGCGGTAACCTGGAATGACTCTTTTGGTGATAGTTTCCCGCATTAAGGATCGGAGCTGAGGATCCGGAACCTTCCAGAACTTCTGAGCTTGGTACGTTTTATGAAACTCTGACTGAAATTTGGCCAGCGAAGAGTTTTTCTTCCGCCTTTTTGGTTGTCCTGGAGAATCTGATTGCAGTATACATGACAACACATGTCCCCACGAAACATCGAAATAGCTTTTCATGTACTGCTCACATTCAGGTGTAAGTTCAAGTCCCCGGTGGTGGTGTCCAGAGCCCAGGCCAAGATCTAACGATACCGATGGTTCAGGCACCTCATGCGCTACAAAATAAGAGTTGTTGAGCCGGAACATGTACCTGAGGCTTGGATCGCTGCAGAACTCTGATTTTCTCAGAAGCAGCTCCTTTGTATAATCAATGGTGCCATCTATCAGTCGACGGAGGTTTTCTGCCTTGTGGCTCTGTGTAGAACTCTTCTGCATTGATTCATGCGCTTTCCTCATCAACACTATGCAGCCCACCCAAAACTGAATTTTCCTATGAACCTCGCCTCCTCCTCGCAGAATGTCCATGACCCAGGAGTCGTCACAGATGAGTGTCATCCTCATCTTCGACAGACTGTTTGATATTGTCTCAATTAACCTGCTCTCTTCTCTCTCCAGCAAGACGCATATCTCGTTGAAAATGCTCTGGGCCTCCGAAGTTACCACGTGCGTCGCACCCAAGTCACGTGATGCACTGGAGACACAGATATACATGTGCAGCACCGCTTGTAGATTCTCCACCTTGAGAACGGCGAGGATTGGCGCGACAACGACAAGCATTGCTGAGATGCTGGCTTTGCCAAACCGTGCGGCCGCGAGAGTATCGTGGACGCCGGCGACCAGCTCTTTGCTGGTACTGACGACAATTATGGTGAGAGCCCGGACCCACCTGTCGATTAATTCTTGTCGCCACGACGCAGACGAGTTTTGGAGCAGGAGCTCGAGCCGCCTCCGTGAGCCGCCATAGCCCCCGCGGATTTCGAGAACCCAATCGACGTCGAGCTCGACGAACCAATTTTGCAGGGCACCGTCTTTGGAAGTGAATGCTTGGACCATGCGCTGGGTGTAGCCGTCGCTCACCATTCTGCGAGCGATCTCCGTGAGCTCCTCGGCGCCGAAGTCCGCTGCGGAAGAGCTCGAGGCGCCGGAGATGCTGGAGTAGGTGGATCCGCTCTGACCGGACTGGGAGGAGCCGGCCGACCTGATCTGCCATTGGGGCCAGGTGACGCTCCGGATGGACTCGCGGTAGGTGCTGCTCGGCGGGCAGGAAGCAGCGACGCTGGTGGTGGTTTCCTCTTGCACGGAAGCAAGGTGCTCTGCCATGTTGGCCGCTACTTTGTAGATGGAAGCCACCCTTTGAGCTCGATGAGAGCACACTGTGAGAAGTGCAGTTCCAAGTCACCGGAATAGATATTGATTATTTGCCGGAGCTAGTCAAATCAATTGACAAGTTGAGGACCTGGCTGCCGCGGGTCAACACCAACCGCATCGATATTTCGGCTGATGCAGCGAATGCATTATTGGAGTACTTCTATGAATACCTCCGGTCAACACAACACCCGTAAGAGACTCAGCATGATTTGCCTTGTTGTGCTGCACCCAAAACAGAGGAAACAGAGTGAACCCTACTGTATCTCATCCGACAACACAGAACCATCCCCTAAAGCGATTTGGGGTGGGCCGAAAAAAAACCCGTTCCCAGTCGCGTTCCCCAAACCCGATTTTTATTCGGCGCGGCCCGATACGGTGCCCGGCGCCCCGAGCCCGTCCCCGCTACACAGGGGACGCTTCGGGGACACCGGACACACCGAAAAGCGAGGCGAGGCGTGGCGGGACCGACGCGTCAGCGGCACAGGAAAAAATCATCCACCGCTCCCGCCTAATCGCGCCTCTCCCACCACATCGCGCTTCTCCCGCCGCGCATTTCTACCATCCCAACACATTTGACCTATCCCGCCGATTCTTTTCTCCCTCCCGCCGCCACCCTCTTCCCATCCATGGCGCCGCCGACTGCCCTAAAAAAATGGCCAAGAAAGCGGCAAAGAAGCTGTCGGGCAATGAGACGAAAGGGGCGAAGGCGCCGTTCGCAAAGCCGCGGAAGGCGCCGGCTCCGAAGAAGAAGCCAGAAGGCTGGACCGATTATCAGTGGCATCAAGACTGTATGCGCTGGAAGATGTCGACGGCAGAGCGCAAAGGACGGAGGTCGGCACAACTGGAGAAGAAGGCGTTGGCAGCGCGCGCGCACCAGCACGCGCTGGCCGGGTGTATCGCTGCCACCAACGCGAGCCCATGGAGTACGGCGGTGCCACCCTACATTCCGGGAGTGATGTCCCTGTCGACATCCGGCTTCTACAACGACGGCCCCTCCACCACTCCCGAGTGCGTGACGCCAAACTTGTCACCGCACTACCAGTATATGCTGCCGCATGGTGGCTTCAACCCCAACACCCTCTTCTACTCCCCGACGTACGAGCCAGGACCCGGTCCAGAGGACGCCCCGTTCAATTGCCGCGGGAGCCCGCTCGAATTCGACGGCGCCGGTGCTGAGGAGGAGGAGGCCGATGAGGAGGAGGAGGGTGATACGCGTACAGCACGCGTCCGTTGGGAACCCCAAGAGGAAGGTGTGATGCGTACAGCGGCAAGTTTTCCCTCAGTAAGAAACCAAGGTTTATCGAACCAGTAGGAGCCAAGAAGCACGTTGAAGGTTGATGGTGGCGAGATGTAGTGCGGCGCAACACCAGGGATTCCGGCGCCAACGTGGAACCTGCACAACACAACCAAAGTACTTTGCCCCAACGAAACAGTGAGGTTGTCAATCTCACCGGCTTGCTGTAACAAAGGATTAGATGTATAGTGTGGATGATGATTGTTTGCAGAAAACAGTAGAACAAGTATTGCAGTAGATTGTATTCGATGTAAAAGAATGGACCGGGGTCCACAGTTCACTAAAGGTGTCTCTCCCATAAGATAAATAGCATGTTGGGTGAACAAATTACAGTTGGGCAATTGACAAATAGAGAGGGCATGACAATGCACATACATGATATGATGAGTATAGTGAGATTTAATTGGGCATTACGACAAAGTACATAGACCGCTATCCAGCATGCATCTATGCCTAAAAAGTCCACCTTCAGGTTATCATCCGAACCCCTTCCAGTATTAAGTTGCAAACAACAGACAATTGCATTAAGTATGGTGCGTAATGTAATCAATAACTACATCCTCGGACATAGCATCAATGTTTTATCCCTAGTGGCAACATCACATCCACAACCTTAGAACTTTCTGTCACTGTCCCAGATTTAATGGAGGCATGAACCCACTATCGAGCATAAATACTCCCTCTTGGAGTTAAGAGTAAAAACTTGGCCAGAGCCTCTACTAATAATGGAGAGCATGCAAGATCATAAACAACACATAGATAATAGATTGATAATCAACATAACATAGTATTCTCTATCCATCGGATCCCAACAAACACAACATATAGCATTACAGATAGATGATCTTGATCATGTTAGGCAGCTCACAAGATCCGACAATGAAGCATAATTAGGAAAAGACAACCATCTAGCTACTGCTATGGACCCATAGTCCAGGGGTGAACTACTCACTCATCACTCCGGAGGCGACCATGGCGGTGAAGAGTCCTCCGGGAGATGATTCCCCTCTCCGGCAGGGTGCCGGAGGCGATCTCCTGAATCCCCCGAGATGGGATTGGCGGCGGCGGCGTCTCTGGAAGGTTTTCCGTATCGTGGCTCTCGGTACTGGGGGTTTTGCGACGAAGGCTATTTGTAGGCGGAAGGGCAGGTCAGGGGGCCACACGAGGGCCCCACACAACAGGCCGGCGCGGCCAAGGCCCAGGCCGCGCCGCCTTAGTGTGTCGGCGCCCCGTGGCCCCACTTCGTGACTCCTTCGGTCTTCTGGAAGCTTCGTGTGAAAATAGGCCCCTGGGCGTTGATTTCGTCCAATTCCGAGAATATTTCCTTACTAGGATTTCTGAAACCAAAAACAGCAACTGGCTCTTCGGCATCTTGTTAATAGGTTAGTGCCAGAAAATGCATAAATATGACATAAAGTATGCATAAAACATGTAGATATCATCAATAATGTGGCATGGAACATAAGAAATTATTGATACGTCGGAGACGTATCAGCATCCCCAAGCTTAGTTCCTGCTCGTCCCGAGCAGGTAAACGATAACAAAGATAATTTCTGGAGTGACATGCCATCATAACCTTGATCATACTATTGTAAGCATATGTAATGAATGCAGCGATCCAAACAATGTAAATGACATGAGTAAACAAATGAATCATAAAGCAAAGACTTTTCATGAATAGTACTTCAAGACATGCATCAATAAGTCTTGCATAAGAGTTAACTCATAAAGCAATAATTCAAAGTAAAGGTATTGAAGCAACACAAAGGAAGATGAAGTTTCAGCGGTTGCTTTCAACTTGTAACATGTATATCTCATGGATAGTTGTCAATGCAAAGTAATATAACAAGTGCAATATGCAAGTATGTAGGAATCAATGCACAGTTCACACAAGTGTTTGCTTCTTGAGGTGGAGAGAGATAGGTGAACTGACTCAACAATAAAAGTAAAAGAAAGGTCCTTCAAAGAGGAAAGCATCGATTGCTATATTTGTGCTAGAGCTTTGGTTTTGAAAACAAGAAACAATTTTGTCAACGGTAGTAATAAAGCATATGTGTTATGTAAATTATATCCTACAAGTTGCAAGCCTCATGCATAGTATACTAATAGTGCCCGCACCTTGTCCTAATTAGCTCGGATTACCTGGATTATCATCGCAATGCACATGTTTTAACCAAGTGTCACAAAGGGGTACCTCTATGCCGCCTGTACAAAGGTCTAAGGAGAAAGCTCGCATCGGATTTCTCGCTATTGATTATTCTCAACTTAGACATCCATACCGGGACAACATAGACAACAGATAATGGACTCCTCTTTTATGCATAAGCATGTAGCAACAATTAATTTTCTCATAGGAGATTGAGGATATTTGTCCAAAACTGAAACTTCCACCATGGATCATGGCTTTAGTTAGCGGCCCAATGTTCTTCTCTAACATTATGCATGCTCTAACCATTTTAGTGGTAAATCTCCCTTACTTCAGACAAGACGAACATGCATAGCAACTCACATGATATTCAACAAAGAGTAGTTGATGGCGTCCCCAGGAACATGGTTATCGCACAACAAGCAACTTAATAAGAGATAAAGTGCATAAGTACATATTCAATACCACAATAGTTTTTAAGCTATTTGTCTCATGAGCTATATATTGTAAAGGTGAAGAATGGAAATTTAAAGGTAGCACTCAAGCAATTTACTTTGGAATGGCGGAGAAATACCATGTAGTAGGTAGGTATGGTGGACACAAATGGCATAGTGGTTGGCTCAAGGATTTTGGATGCATGAGAAGTAATCCCTCTCGATACAAGGTTTAGGCTCGCAAGGTTATTTGAAACAAACACAAGGATGAAGCGGTGCAGCAAAACTCACATAAAAGACATATTGTAAACATTATAAGACTCTACACCGTCTTCCTTGTTGTTCAAACTCAATACTAGAAATTATCTAGACCTTAGAGAGACCAATTATGCAAACCAAATTTTAGCATGCTCTATGTATTTCTTCATTAATAGGTGCAAAGTATATGATGCAAGAGCTTAAACATGAGCACAATAATTGCCAAGTATCACATTATCCAAGACATTTTAGCAATTACTACATGTATCATTTTCCAATTCCAACCATATAACAATTTAACGAAGAAGAAACTTTCGCCATGAATACTATGAGTAAAGCCTAAGGACATATTTGTCCATATGCAACAGCGGAGCGTGTCTCTCTCCCACACAATGAATGCTAGGATCCATTTTATTCAAACAAAACAAAAACAAAAACAAACAGACGCTACAAGCAAAGTACATAAGATGTGATGGAATAAAAATATAGTTTCACTAGAGGAACCTGATAATGTTGTCGATGAAGAAGGGGATGCCTTGGGCATCCCCAAGCTTAGACGCTTGAGTCTTCTTGATATATGCAGGGGTGAACCACCGGGGCATCCCCAAGCTTAGAGCTTTCACTCTCCTTGATCATATTGTATCATTCTCCTCTCTTGATCCTTGAAAACTTCCTCCACACCAAACTCAAAACAACTCATTAGAGGGTTAGTGCACAATCAAAATTTACATGTTCAGAGGTGACACAATCATTCTTTACACTTCTGGACATTGCACAAAGCTACTGAAAGTCAATGGAATCGAAAAATCCATTAAGCATGGCAAAACAGGCAATGCGAAATAAAAGGTTGAATCTGTCAAAACAGAACAGTTCGTAAAGACGAATTTTATTGAGGCACCAGACTTGCTCAAATGAAAAATCTCAAATTGAATGAAAGTTGCGTACATATCTGAGGATCACTCACGTAAATTGGCATAATTTTCTGAGTTACCTACAGAGAATTAGGCCCAGATTCGTGACAGCAAAGAAATCTGTTTCTGCGCAGTAATCCAAATCTAGTATGAACCTTACTATCAACGACTTTACTTGGCACAACAATGCACAAAACTAAGATAAGAAGAGGTTGCTACAGTAGTAACAACTTCCAAGACTCAAATATAAAATAAAAGTACTGTAGTAAAAAAACATGGGTTGTCTCCCATAAGCGCTTTTCTTTAACGCCTTTCAGCTAGGCGCAGAAAGTGTGTATCAAGTATTATCAAGAGACGAAGTGTCAACATCATAATTTGTTCTAATAATAGAATCAAAAGGTAACTTCATTCTCTTTCTAGGGAAGTGTTCCATACCTTTCTTGAGAGAAAATTGATATTTAATATTACCTTCCTTCATATCAATGATAGCACCAACAGTTCGCAGAAAAGGTCTTCCCAATATAATGGGACAAGATGCATTGCATTCAATATCCAAGACAACAAAATCAACGGGGACAAGGTTATTGTTAACGGTAATGCGAACATTATCAACTCTCCCCAAAGGTTTTTTTGTAGAATTATCAGCAAGATTAACATCCAAATAACAATTTTTCAATGGTGGCAAGTCAAGCATATTATAGATTTTCTTAGGCATAACGGAAATACTTGCACCAAGATCACATAAAGCATTACAATCAAAGTCATTGACCTTCATCTTAATGATGGGCTCCCAACCATCCTCTAGCTTCCTAGGAATAGAAGTTTCGCGTTCTAGTTTCTCTTCTCTAGCTTTTATGAGAGCATTTGTAATATGTTTTGTGAAAGCCAAATTTATAGCACTAGCATTAGGACTCTTAGCAAGTTTTTGTAAGAACTTTATAACTTCAGAGATATGACAATCATCAAAATCCAAACCATTATAATCTAAAGCAATGGGATCATTATCCCCAATGTTGGAAAAATTTCAGCAGTTTTATCACAGGCAGTTTCAGCAGTTTTAGCAGTTTCAGGCAGTTTTTCGCGCTTTACATTAGAAGTGGAAACATTGCCAACACCAATTCTTTTACCATTATTAGTAGGAGGTGCAGCAACATGTGTAGCATTAGCATTGCTAGTGGTGGTAATAGTCCAAACTTTAGCTATATTATCTTCTTTTTCATTTTCTTCTCTTTCCCACCTAGCACGCAATTCGGCCATCAATCTTATATTCTCATTAATTCTAACTTGGATGGCATTTGCTGTAGTAACAATTTTATTATCTATATCCTCAGGTTTAGCAGCCATTTTATTAATTAAAGAAGATTGTGACGCAGACATGTATGAGATTCGGTTTTCAGCATTTGCAAGTTTAGTTTGCAACCCAGAGATCTCCATATTCAGATTTTGAAGTTGATTTCCTATATTCTTCAACAAGGTAGATTGCTCATTCATAGTTTTAGTAAACAATTTATTTTGCTCATATTGTGATTGCATAAAGTTCTTGGTGGATCTTTCAATTTCTAACATCTTTTCCTCATTAGGTGAAGCATATCTACCATAAGAGTTACCATTAGCAGGATATGGCCTAGAATTATTATAATTGTTATTTTTAATGAAATTCACATCAACATGTTCTTTTTGAGCAACCAATGAAGCTAACGGAAAATTATTAGGATCAATATTTGTCCTACCACTCACAAGCATAGACATAATAGCATCAATCTTATCACTCAAGGAAGAGGTTTCTTCGACAGAATTTACCTTCTTACCTTGTGGAGCTCTTTCCGTGTGCCATTCAGAGTAATTAATCATCATATTATCAAGAATCTTTGTTGCTTCACCAAGAGTGATGGACATAAAGGTACCTCCAGCAGCTGAATCCAATAGGTTCCGCGAAGAAAAATTCAGTCCTGCATAAAAGGTTTGGATGATCATCCAAGTAGTCAGTCCATGGGTTGGGCAATTTTTAACCAAAGATTTCATTCTTTCCCATGCTTGTGCAACATGCTCAGTATCCAATTGTTTAAAATTCATTATGCTACTCCTCAAAGATATAATTTTAGCAGGGGGATAATATCTACCAATAAAAGCATCCTTGCATTTAGTCCATGAATCAATACTATTCTTAGGCAGAGATAGCAACCAATCTTTAGCTCTTCCTCTTAATGAGAAAGGGAACAATTTTAATTTTATTATGTCACCATCTACATCTTTATGCTTTTGCATTTCACAAAGTTCAACAAAATTATTGAGATGGGCAGCAGCATCATCAGAACTAACACCAGAAAATTGCTCTCGCATAACAAGATTCAGTAAAGCAGGTTTAATTTCAAAGAATTTTGCTGTAGTAGCAGGTGGAGCAATAGGTGTGCATAAGAAATCATTATTATTTGTGGTTGTGAAGTCACACAACTTAGTATTTTCAGGAGTACCCATTTTAGCAACAGTAAATAAAGCAAACTAGATAAAGTAAATGCAAGTAACTAATTTTTTTGTGTTTTTAATATGGCAAACAAGATAGCAAATAAAGTAAAACTAGCAACTATTTTTTTTGTATTTGGATTTAGTGCAGCAAACAAAGTAGTAAATAAAATAAAGCAAGACAAAAACAAAGTAAAGAGATTGCGATGTGGAGACTCCCCTTGCAGCGTGTCTTGATCTCCCCGGCAACGGCGCCAGAAAATCTGCTTGATACGAGTACATCACGCGTCCGTTGGGAACCCCAACAGGAAGGTGTGATGCGTACAGCGGCAAGTTTTCCCTCAGTAAGAAACCAAGGTTTATCGAACCAGTAGGAGCCAAAAAGCACGTTGAAGGTTGATGGCGGCGAGATGTAGTGCAGCGCAACACCAGGGATTCCGGCGCCAACGTGGAACCTGCACAACACAACCAAAGTACTTTGCCCCAACGAAACAGTGAGGTTGTCAATCTCACCGGCTTGCTGTAACAAAGGATTAGATGTATAGTGTGGATGATGATTGTTTGCAGAAAACAGTAGAACAAGTATTGCGATGAGAGCGTATTCGATGTAAAAGAATGGACCGGGGTCCACAGTTCACTAGAGGTGTCTCTCCCATAAGATAAATAGCATGTTGGGTGAACAAATTACAGTTGGGCAATTGACAAATAGAGAGGGCATGATAATGCACATACATGATATGATGAGTATAGTGAGATTTAATTGGGTATTACGACAAAGTACATAGACCGCTATCCAGCATGCATCTATGCCTAAAAAGTCCACCTTCAGGTTATCATCCGAACCCCTTCCAGTATTAAGTTGCAAACAACAGACAATTGCATTAAGTATGGTGCGTAATGTAATCAATAACTACATCCTCGGACACAATGTTTTATCCCTAGTGGCAACAGCACATCCACAACCTTAGAACTTTCTGTCACTGTCCCAGATTTCATGGAGGCATGAACCCACTATCGAGCATAAATACTCCCTCTTGGAGTTAAGAGTAAAAACTTGGCCAGAGCCTCTACTAATAACGGAGAGCATGCAAGATCATAAACAACACATAGATAATAGATTGATAATCAACATAACATAGTATTATCTATCCATCGGATCCCAACAAACACAACATATAGCATTACAGATTGATGATCTTGATCATGTTAGGCAGCTCACAAGATCCGACAATGAAGCATAATTAGGAGAAGACAACCATCTAGCTACTGCTATGGACCCATAGTCCAGGGGTGAACTACTCACTCATCACTCCGGAGGCGACCATGGCGGTGAAGAGTCCTCCGGGAGATGATTCCCCTATCCGGCAGGGTGCCGGAGGCGATCTCCTGAATCCCCCGAGATGGGATTGGCGGCGGCGGCGTCTCTGGAAGGTTTTCCGTATCGTGGCTCTCGGTACTGGGGGTTTTGCGACGAAGGCTATTTGTAGGCGGAAGGGCAGGTCAGGGGGCCACACGAGGGCCCCACACAACAGGCCGGCGCGGCCAAGGCCCAGGCCGCGCCGCCTTAGTGTGTCGGCGCCCCGTGGCCCCACTTCGTGACTCATTCGGTCTTCTGGAAGCTTTGTGTGAAAATAGGCCCCTGGGCGTTGATTTCGTCCAATTCCGAGAATATTTCCTTACTAGGATTTCTGAAACCAAAAACAACAGAAAACAGCAACTGGCTCTTCGGCATCTTGTTAATAGGTTAGTGCCGGAAAATGCATAAATATGACATAAAGTATGCATAATACATGTAGATATCATCAATAATGTGGCATGGAACATAAGAAATTATCGATACGTCGGAGACGTATCAGAGGGGGAGGGGGTGGAGGACAATGAGGATGAAGAGGGCGGCGACGAAGAGGATGACGAGGGTGCCAGTGAGGATGCCGATGATCTCGTGGAGGTTCAAGAGGACGGCGTGAGGAAGAAGAAGAAGAAGAAGAAGGCGTCGGGCACACGAGGCCCCAAGTGGATGGTTCTGGAGGATCTATGTCTGTGCGAGTCGTGGTCGACGGTGAGCCATGACTCCATCATCGGCGCCAACCAAAAACGGGAAGTATTGGGCGAGGATCAATGCCGAGTTCGATGAGCGCAAGCTGATCAACACCGACTACAACAAAGTGACAATGAAGAGGAGCCAAAAGGCAATGTCGATGCGATGGCTCATCATCCAGGCGTCGCTGAACATGTTCCATGGGTTCCATCACGACTTAGAGACCAGAGGCGACAGCGGCGCCGACATCAGCCAACTGGTACGACTCTTTCTTACATAATCCGTAGCGCCTACATTGTGTTCGATGAAATTATTGCGCTTTCTTTAGTTAGTTTGACAAGGCCATGAATTTGTACCGCAAGAACTCGGATGGGCATAAGTCGTTCGCGCTGATGCATTGCTATAGCAAGCTCAAAAAGAACCCCAAATGGCAGTTGACGCGCGTTTCGTTTTCATAGGGGAAAGACGCCATTGATCTGGATGCGCCGCTGGCAACATCGGCAGGGAGCCCTATCGGCAACAAGGCTGCCAAGGCCATCTTGGCCAACGTCGCGTCGTCCGAGAAGGCGCAGGCGTTGCTCACGCAGTGCCTCGTCGAGGTCTCCTCGACCTTGCTCTCCCGCGACAAAAAGGCCGAGGAAAGGTGGGCGGCGCTGCTCAAGAGGCAAGAGGAGAAGATGGAGCTGAAGAAACGCAGGGACGGCGTGTCCCTGCTGAGTACGTCGGCAGAAGGAATGTCTCCCCGGACGCGAGCGGCGCACAACTTCTTCAAAGGCCCGATCCTCGACGCCATCGAAGCCAAAATGGCGGCGGCCCAGGCAGCGGCAGCGGCCCCAACCCCGGAGCAAGAGCCGGCAGACGCGTCTGCGACAACATCTGCTACTACATCTGCGTCGGCCTCTACCTCGACGTCGGCAACGGAGCATGCACACCGAGCAGATCACGACGAGTTCATCGTGATCGATGGGCCTACGTTGACTCAGGATGCGCCGTCGGCGTCGCCCAACCCCAACCCATTCTTCTAATTCTTTCGTCGGCCTGTAATATGATCGCGCAAAATCAAATAAATCTATCGAAGCTAGGGTGCGAGGCCTATCAGAATCAGAAGAACAATCCACACTAATGTAACCGTAAAGAAATGGTGGCTCTAACATAGATTTGTCTCAATATGTCATGCATTTACTGTTATTGCTTCCGTAAGCATAGTAGC
Organism: Lolium perenne; assembly: GCF_019359855.2. Taxonomy (NCBI): domain Eukaryota; kingdom Viridiplantae; phylum Streptophyta; class Magnoliopsida; order Poales; family Poaceae; genus Lolium; species Lolium perenne. Next base: position 330,963,953 of record NC_067245.2, read on the forward strand.
TAAATAATCCAACCGTGTTACATAAGGTAAGTATTGTATAATAAGTTTTATTGCCGCTACTCTGATCGTGACGACTTCGGCGGGAACGATCTCTTTTGAATGCAAACTATTTGAATTCTTCATTGGGGACGGTGTTTGGGGGACGCGACTGGGGAGCAACGTCCTCCCAAACGCGGCACGAACAAAACTCGTCTCCCAAACACTCGATCCGACGCCGTTTAGGGACGGTTTGAGAGACGCGACTGGAGATGCTCCAAAGATCTGTATGAGCACTCGGTGGTAACTAATGGTTGCTGAGGCATACTCATAATGGAAGTAGACTTTTTCACTGGTAGAAAAAGAGCCTTCCATCCGTCCCCATTAGTCCCCAAAATATACGAACTGTGACTAATGGGATCTTTAGTCGCGGTCCGGGAGGCGAACCGCGACCAAAGGCCTGGGCCCAGGGCGCTCGGTGGCCAGCTGGTGCACGGGAGGGGCTTTAGTCGCGGTTGTCCAGGCCAACCGCGACTAAAGGTGCCCGAAGGCCTTTAGTCGCGGTTGGCCAGGCCAACCGCGACTAAAGTCCCTCTCCTATATATATCCTATATATACCCGTTCAGCACACTCACTTAGCCATTTGGTGCCACTTTCTTCACAATCTTCACAAGTGGGTGGTTGGTTTGATTTTAATTCCTCTTATGCACAGAAGTTGTTCGATGAAATGCCCGAGAGATAGAAAGAAACATGATATGAAGTGTCCGAGCCACACTTGAGCTTTCTCATTTATTTTTCCTCGATCGCGGTTAGCAACTTGAACCTTTCATGTGTCATTGATAAAATATGCATGTGTGTAGTTCATTGTTTAATTTCTATTATTTCTAGCTAGTTAGTTTAACAAATGCATGATGGTTAATTATATACTTTATATAATAATAATGCAGATGAATCAGCAATGGATGTACGGTAACCGACTCTCCGGCGAGTTCACTACTGGTTTGAAAGATTTCCTCGTAGTGGCCAATGCGAACAAGCAGGGGAATTTTGTTACCTGTCCATGTGTTGGCTGTAAGAATGAGAAGGGTTACTCTTCCTCAAGAGAAGTTCACCTGCACCTGCTTCGGCACGGTTTCATGCCAAGCTATAATTGTTGGACCAAGCATGGAGAAAGAGGGGTTATAATGGAAGAAGATGAAGAAGGGGATGATTTCATCGATGACAACTATCTTGATCATTTCGGTGATACTTTCATGGAGGATGCTGAAGGTGGGGAAGGTGAAGGGGAAGGTGAAGGGAAAGGTGAAGAAGAGGCACGTGATGAGCCCGTTGATGATCTTGGTCGGACCATTGCTGATGCACGGAGACGCTGCGAAACTGAAAAGGAGAGGGAGAATTTGGATCGCATGTTAGAGGATAAAAAAAAGTCGCTGTACCCCGGATGCGATAATGGTCTGCACACTGGATTTGCTGAAATGGAAGGCACATGAAGGTCTATCTGACTCGGGATTTGAAAATTTGCTGAAAATGATGAAGAATGTGTTTCCAAAGAATAACGAGTTGCCCGCCAGTACGTACGAAGCAAAGAAGGTTGTCTGCCCTCTAGGTTTAGAGGTTTTGAAGATACATGTATGCATTAACGACTGCATCCTCTATCGCGGTGAATACGAGAATTTGAATGAATGCGCAATATGCACTGCATTGCGTTATAAGATCAGAGGTGATGACCCTGGTGACGATGTTGAGGGCCAGAAACCCAGGAAGAGGGTTCCCGCCAAGGTGATGTGGTATGCTCCTATAATACCACGGTTGAAACGTCTGGTCAGGAACAAAGAGCATGCCAAGTTGTTGCGATGGCACAAAGAGGACCGTAAGTCGGACGGGGAGTTGAGACACCCCGCAGTTGGAACGCAATGGAGAAATATCGACATAGAGTTCAAAGATTTTGCAGCTGACGCAAGGAACATAAGATTTGGTCTAAGTACAGATGGCATGAATCCTTTTGGCGAGCAGAGCTCCAGCCATAGCACCTGGCCCGTGACTCTATGCATCTACAACCTTCCTCCTTGGTTGTGCATGAAGTGGAAGTTTATTATGATGCCAATGCTCATCCAAGGTCCGAAGCCACCCGGCAACGACATCGATGTGTACCTAAGGCCATTAGTTGATGAACTTTTACAGTTGTGGGGCAGACCTGGTGTACGTGTGTGGGATGAGTGATGACCCACAAATATAGGGGATCACAACAGTCTTCGCGGGAAGTAAAACCCAATTTATTGATTCGACACAAGGGGAGACAAAGAATACTTGAAAGCCTTAACAACGGAGTTGTCAATTTAGCTGCACCTGGAAACAGACTTGCTCGCAAGAGTTTATCAGTAATGCTGATTTATAGCGATAGCGATAGTGAAATAACAGCAGCAGTGTAACAAAGACATCAGTAGTGATTATAGTAAACAACAGGATTAAAATACTGTAGGCACAGGGATGGATGACGGGCGTTGCATGGATGAGAGAAACTCATGTAACAATCAAAGTAGGGCATTTGCAGATAATAATAAAACGGTGTCCAAGTACTAAGCAATCCATAGGCATGTGTTCCGTATATAGTCGTACGTGCTCGCAATGAGAAACTTGCACAACATCTTTTGTCCTACCAGCCGGTGGCAGCCGGGCCTCTAGGGAATCTACTGGAAATTAAGGTACTCCTTTTAATAGAGTACCGGAGCAAAGCATTAACACTCCATGAACACATGTGATCCCCACATCACTGCCTTCCCCTCCGGTTGTCCCAATTTCTATCACTTTGGGGCCTCGGATTCCGGACAACGACATATGTATACAACTTGCAGGTAAGATTATAAAACAATGCATATCATCATGAAACAATAACATGTTCAGATCTGAGATCATGGCACTCGGGCCCTAGTGACAAGCATTAAGCATAACAAGTTGCAACAATATCATCAAAGTACCAATTACAGACACTAGGCACTATGCCCTAACAATCTTATGATATTACATGACCAATCTCATCCAATCCCTACCATCCCCTTCAGCCTACAGCGGGGGAATTACTCACACATGGATGGGGGAAACATTGCTGGTCGATGGAGAGGCGTCGGTGGTGATGATGGTGATGATCTCCTCCAATTCCCCGTCCCGGCGGAGTGCCAGAACGGAGTTTCTGGTCCCGAGATGGAGTTTCGCGATGGTGGCGGCGTACTGGATGGTTTCTGGCGACTTCGACTTCCCGTCTCGCGTTTTTTAGATCGAAACCCTTAAATAGTCCAGAGGGGGGCGTCAGAGGCTGGCTGAGGCGGCCAGACAGTAGGGCGGCGCGCCCCCCTACAGGCCGCGCTGGCCTGGTGTGTGGGGGCCCTGGGCCTCCCCAGGCCTGCCCTTCTGGCTCCGTGAATCTTCTGGAAAAATAAGCCCTTCGACATAAATTCCGGGGATTTTCCTGAAAGTTGAATTTCTGCACAAAAACAAGACACCAGGGCAATTCTGCCGAAAACAGCGTTAGTGCGTGTTAGTTGTATCCAAAATACACAAATTAGAGACAAAACAATAGCAAAAGTGTTCGGGAAAGTAGATACGTTTTGGACGTATCAACTCCCCCCAAGCTTAGCTTATTGCTTGTCCTCAAGCAATTCAGTTAACAACTGAGTGCGATAAAAGAACTTTCACGAACACATTTGTTCATATGATGTAAATATTCTCATGATATGGACAAGTACTTAGGCAATTCATAATAAGATACATGCAAATAAGATCATCTAATAGCTATGTCAATCATGAAAAGGTACCAACAAATTAATAATAAGCATCATGAATCATGTCTATCAGCAGGATTGCAATGTTTATAAAAGGATATGATAAAGTGGTTGATGACCCACAAGTATAGGGGGTGTATCGTAGTATCTTCGATAAGTAAGAATGTCGATCCCAACGAGGAGCAGAAGGTGTTGACAAACAGTTTCGATGAAGGATTCACTGTAAATGCTCACAGACAAGTATTCAGGGGGTTTTGATGTAACAGATGAATAAAGTACGAGTAAGTAAAGTGCGAGAGTAACAATTGCAGCAAGTGGCCCAATCCTTTTTAGCACAAAGGACAAGCCGGTTTGTTTACTTATAATAACCAAACGTTCCTGAGGACACACGGGATTTTAGTCTAGTGCTTTCGCTACATACGGCTAATTAATCTTCATTGTTTTGATAAGTGTTGTGTGGGTGAACCTATGCTAATGTACCGCCCTTCCTAGGACTAATACATACTTGTGATTATACCCCTTGCAAGCATCCGCAACTACAAGAAACTAATTAAGATAAATCTAACCACAACCTTAAACTCTGAGATCCTGCTATCCCTCCTGCATCGATATACCAACGGAGGCTCAGGTTTCTGTCACTCCGGCAACCCCGCAATTGGCAAACGAGTACAAGATGCATTCCCCTAGGCCCATAAAGGTGAAGTATCGTGTAGTCGACGTTCACACGACACCACTAGAAGAATAACACCACAACTTAAATATCATAACATTGAATATTACTCAACCATACTTCACTACTAACATTTAGACTTCACCCATGTCCTCAAGAACTAAACGAACTACTCACGAGACATCATATGGAACATGATCAGAGGTGATATGACGATGAATAACAATCTGAACATAAACCTTGGTTCAACGGTTTCACTCAATAGCATCAATAACAAGTAGAAATCAACACCGGGAGAGTTTCCCCTATCAAACAATCATGATCAAACCCAAATTGCTACAGCGGTGACGATGTGCAGCGGTGGAGACGGCGGTGATGATGATGAAGATGGAGATGATGTCCAACTCGATGGCGGTGACGATGGTGTCAATTTCCCCCTCCGAGAGGGAATTTCCCCGGCGGATCTCAGCCTGCCGGAGAGCTCTTTTCTCTCTGGTGTTCTCCGCCTCGCAGAGGCGGCTGTGTCTCTTCGCGACCTATCCCCTGGAGCTTAGGTTTTCGGGACGAAGACGTTCGCGAAGAAAAGGAGGCGAGAGGGGGCTGTGGGCCCCCTCCTCACAGGGCGGTGCGGCCAGGCCTTGGGCCGCGCCGGCCTATGAGGTGGGCCCACCTCGGGTCCCCTCGGGTCCCCCTTCTGGCTCCCTTCGTCTTCTGAAAAAATAGGACTTTTCATATAATTTCCGTCAACTGTTGATCTTCCGAAATATTGCATTACGACGGCGCTTTTTCCAGCGAGAATCCACGACTCCGGTGCGCGATCCTCCAATAGTCGTGAATCATGCAAAATAGATGAAATAACATAAGTATTATCCCCAAATATGAAATATATCAATGAATAGCAGCAAATTATGATATAAAATAGTGATGCAAATTGGACGTATCAACTCCCCCCAAGCTTAGACTTCGCTTGTCCCCAAGCGAAACTGAACTGGGTAAACAGGACCACATGTTTATGGAGTGAAGAGTCGATAAATAAAATACGGATAAGAAGCATCATATCCATTCATACAAGACATTTTAGTAAACAACTTCCTCATATAATTCATCTTGAAACAAGTATAAGGTAATCACAAATAAAGGTGCATAAGAAATCATAGTTGGTGATGGCAAACTTCGTTCTTGGTCAAAGAACAGTTAACAGGTTATACTTATCTATCGAGCAGCGCTCTTATGTTAAAGTTTATATGGCACAACTTGCATACTCAATCATAATAACCTCCTCATGATCATTATAACTTGCAAAGCTATATTCATTCAGATAAAACTTGTACTAAACAAGGAAGAATAAAAGACATGATGAGGTAAATCACAATATAATGGTTTGATCACAACAACTCAAATGCTTGCTTAAGATGGAGGGAAATAGGTTTACTGACTCAACATAAAGTAAAAGACAGGCCCTTCGCAGAGGGAAGCATGGATTAAATCATGTGCTAGAGCTTTTTAAGTTTTGAAATCATATAAAGAGAATGAAAGTAACATTTTGAGAGGTGTTTGTTGTTGTCAACGACTGGTAGCGGGTACTCTAACCCCCTTGCCAGACAAACCTTCAAAGAGCGGCTCCCATTTTATTTTTATTTTTGTGTGGCACTCCTTCCAACCTTTCTTTCACAAACCATGGCTAACCGAATCCTCGGGTGCCCGCCAACAATCTCATACCATGAAGGAGTGCCTTTTTATTTTAGTTTTATTATGATGACACTCCCCCCAACCTTTGCTTACACAAGCCATGGCTAACCGAATCCTTCGGGTGCCGTCCATCAATCACATACCATGGAGGAGTGTCTATTTAGGTTAATTAATTTGGGACTGGGAATCCCATTGCCAGCTCTTTTTGCAAAATTATTGGATAAGCGGATGAAGCCACTAGTCCATTGGTGAAAGTTGCCCAACAAGATTGAAAGATAAAACTGTAGGATAACGTTGCATAGAAAACAAAAATTTTCCTATCGCGAACACGCAATCCAAGCCAAGATGCAATCTAGAAGACGGTAGCAACGAGGGGATTATCAAGACTAACCCTTGAAGAGATTCCAAAGCCTATAAGAGTAGGCTCTTATTGCTGTGGTAGACGATCACTTGCCGCTTGCAAAAGCGCGTAGAAGATCTTGATCACGATCGGTTCCGGCGCCACGAACGGGCAGCACCTCCATACTCGGTCACACGTTCGGTTGTTGATGAAGACGACGTCCACCTCCCCGTTCCAGCGGGCAGCGGAAGTAGTAGCTCCTCTTGAATCCGACAGCACGACGGCGTGGTGTCGGTGGTGGTGGAGAAGTCCGGCGGAGCTTCGCTAAAGCTACGCGGGAGTTATGGAGGAGAAGGGGGCGGCTAGGGTTTGGGAGGGGGTGGCCGGCCACTCAAGGGGGGCGGCCAGGCTGTGGTCTTTGGGGTGGCCGGCCCCTGATGGCGTGTATTTCACACGTTCGTTGGGCAACCCCAAGAGGAAGGTATGATGCGCACAGCAGCAAGTTTTCCCTCAGAAAGAAACCAAGGTTTATCGAACCAGGAGGAGCCAAGAAGCACGTTGAAGGTTGATGGCGGCGAGATGTAGTGCGGCGCAACACCAGGGATTCCGGCGCCAACGTGGAACCTGCACAACACAACCAAAGTACTTTGCCCCAACGAAACAGTGAGGTTGTCAATCTCACCGGCTTGCTGTAACAAAGAGTTAACCGTATTGTGTGGAAGATGATTGTTTGCAGAAAACAGTAGAACAAGTATTGCAGTAGATTGTATTTCAGTAAAGAGAATTGGACCGGGGTCCACAGTTCACTAGAGGTGTCTCTCCCATAAGACGAACAGCATGTTGGGTGAACAAATTACAGTTGGGCAATTGACAAATAAAGAGAGCATGACAATGCACATACATATCATGATGAGTATAGTGAGATTTAATTGGGCATTACGACAAAGTACATAGACCGCCATCCAACTGCATCTATGCCTAAAAAGTCCACCTTCAGGTTATCATCCGAACCCCCTCCAGTATTAAGTTGCAAAGCAACAGACAATTGCATTAAGTATGGTGCGTAATGTAATCAACAACTACATCCTTAGACATAGCATCAATGTTTTATCCCTAGTGGCAACAGCACAACACAACCTTAGAACTTTAACATCCTTTGTCCCGGTGTCAATGCAGGCATGAACCCACTATCGAGCATAAGTACTCCCTCTTGGAGTTACAAGCATCTACTTGGCCAGAGCATCTACTAGTAACGGAGAGCATGCAAGATCATAAACAACACATAAGCATAACTTTGATAATCAACATAACAAGTATTCTCTATTCATCGGATCCCAACAAACGCAACATATAGAATTACAGATAGATGATCTTGATCATGTTAGGCAGCTCACAAGATCCGACAATGATAGCACAATGGGGAGAAGACAACCATCTAGCTACTGCTATGGACCCATAGTCCAGGGGTAGACTACTCACACATCACACCGGAGGCGACCATGGCGGCGTAGAGTCCTCCGGGAGATGATTCCCCTCTCCGGCAGGGTGCCGGAGGCGATCTCTGGATCCCCGAGATGGGATCGGCGGCGGCGGCGTCTCACGGAAGGTTTTCCGTATCGTGGTTCTCGATCTTGGGGTTTCGTCACGGAGGCTATTTGTAGGCGGAAGGGCAGAGTCGGGGGCAGGGACGAGGGGCCACACCATAGGGCGGCGCGGGCCCCACGGGCCGCGCCGCCACGTGGTGTCGCCACCTCGTGGCCCCACTTCGTGTGTTCTTCGGTCTTACGGAAGCTCCGTGGAAAAATAGGCCCCTGGGCTTTGATTTCGTCCAATTCCGAGAATATTTCCTTACTAGGATTTCTGAAACCAAAAACAGCAGAAACAAAGAATCGGCACTTCGGCATCTTGTTAATAGGTTAGTTCCAGAAAATGCACGAATATGACATAAAGTGTGCATAAAACATGTAGATAACATCAATAATGTGGCATGGAACATAAGAAATTATCGATACGTCGGAGACGTATCAGCATCCCCAAGCTTAGTTCTGCTCGTCTCCGAAGCAGGTAAAACGATAACACGAGAGATAATTTACGGAGTGACATGCCATCATAATCTTGATCATACTATTTGTAAAGCATATGTAGTGAATGCAGCGATCAAAACAATGTGTATGACATGAGTAAACAAGTGAATCATATAGCAAAGACTTTTCATGAATAGCACTTCAAGACAAGCATCAATAAGTCTTGCATAAGAGTTAACTCATAAAGCAATAATTCAAAGTAAAGGCATTGAAGCAACACAAAAGAAGATTAAGTTTCAGCGGTTGCTTTCAACTTGTAACATGTATATCTCATGGATATTGTCAACATAGAGTAATATAATAAGTGCAATAAGCAAGTATGTAGGAATCAATGCACAGTTCACACAAGTGTTTGCTTCTTGAGGTGGAGAGAAATAGGTGAACTGACTCAACATTGAAAGTAAAAGAATGGTCCTCATAGAGGAAAAGCATCGATTGCTATATTTGTGCTAGAGCTTTGATTTTGAAAACATGAAACAATTTTGTCAACGGTAGTAATAAAGCATATGCATCATGTAAATTATATCTTATAAGTTGCAAGCCTCATGCATAGTGTACTAATAGTGCCCGCACCTTGTCCTAATTAGCTTGGACTACCTGGATTATCACCGCAATACATATGCTTTAACCAAGTATCACAAAGGGGTACCTCTATGCACTTTGTACAAAGGTCTAAGGAGAAAGCTCGCATTTGGATTTCTCGCTTTTGATTATTCTCAACTTAGACATCCATACCGGGACAACATAGACAACAGATAATGGACTCCTCTTTTAATGCTTTAAGCATTCAACAACAATTAATTATTTTCTCATTAGAGATTTGAGGATGTTTGTCCAAAACTGAAACTTCCACCATGGAACATGGCTTCGGTTAAGCGGCCCAATGTTCTTCTCTCACAATATGCATGCTCAAACCATTCAACTCAGAGTAGATCGCCCTTACTTGAGACAAGACGAACATGCATAGCAACTCACATGAAATTCAACAATGAGTTGATGGCGTTCCCAAGTAAACATGGTTATCGCACAACAAGCAACTTAATAAGAGATAAAGTGCATAATTACATATTCAATACCACAATAGTTTTTAAGCTATTTGTCCCATGAGCTATATATTGCATAGGTGAATGATGGAATTTTAAAGGTAGCACTCAAGCAATTTACTTTGGAATGGCTGGAAAATACCATGTAGTATAGGTAGGTATGGTGGACACAAATGGCATAGTGGTTGGCTCAAGTATTTTGGATGCATGAGAAGTATTCCCTCTCGATACAAGGTTTAGGCTAGCAAGGCTTATTTGAAACAAACACAAGGATGAACCGGTGCAGCAAAACTCACATAAAAGACATATTGAAAACATTATAAGACTCCACACCATCTTCCTTGTTGTTCAAACTCAATACTAGAAATTATCTAGACCTTAGAGAAACCAAATATGCAAACCAAATTTTAGCATGCTCTATGTATTTCTTCATTAATGGGTGCAAAGCATATGATGCAAGAGCTTAAACATGAGCACAACAATTGCCAAGTATCACATTACCCAAAACATTTATAGCAATTACTACATGTATCATTTTCCAATTCCAACCATATAACAATTTAACGAAGGAGAAACTTCGCCATGAATACTATGAGTAGAAACCAAGGACATACTTGTCCATATGCTACAGCGGAGCGTGTCTCTCTCCCATAAAGTGAATGCTAGGATCCATTTTATTCAAACAAAACAAAAAACAAAAACAAACCGACGCTCCAAGAAAAAGCACATAAGATGTGATGGAATAAAAATATAGTTTCAGGGGAGGAACCTGATAATGTTGTCGATGAAGAAGGGGATGCCTTGGGCATCCCCAAGCTTAAACGCTGAGTCTTCTTGATATATGCAGGGGTGAACCACCGGGTGCATCCCCAAGCTTAGAGCTTTCACTCTCCTTGATCATGTTGCATCATACTCCTCTCTTGATCCTTGAAAACTTCCTCCACACCAAACTCGAAACAACTCATTAGAGGGTTAGTGCACATTATAAATTGACATATTCAGAGGTGACACAATCATTCTTAACACTTCTGGACATTGCATAATGCTACTGGACATTAGTGGATCAAAGAAATTCATCCAACATAGCGAAAGAGGCAATGCGAAATAAAAGGCAGAATCTGTCAAAACAGAACAGTTCGTATTGACGAATTTTAAAATGGCACCAGACTTGCTCAAATGAAAATGCTCAAATTGAATGAAAGTTGCATACATATCTGAGGATCATGCACGTAAATTGGCTTAATTTTCTGAGCTACCTACAGGGAGGTGGACCCAGATTCGTGACAGCAAAGAAATCTGGAACTGTGCAGTAATCCAAATCTAGTACTTACTTTTCTATCAACGGCTTAACTTGGCACAACAAAACACAAAACTAAGATAAGGAGAGGTTGCTACAGTAGTAAACAACTTCCAAGACACAAAATAAAAACAAAGTACTGTAGGTAAAAACATGGGTTGTCTCCCATAAGCGCTTTTCTTTAACGCCTTTCAGCTAGGCGCAGAAAGTGTGTATCAAGTATTATCAAGAGATGAAGTGTCAACATCATAATTTGTTCTCATAATAGAATCAAAAAGTACCTTCATTCTCTTTCTAGGGAAGTGTTCCATACCTTTCTTGAGAGGAAATTGATATTTTATATTACCTTCCTTCATATCAATGGTAGCACCAACAGTTCGAAGAAAAGGTCTTCCCAATATAATGGGACAAGATGCATTGCATTCAATATCCAAGACAACAAAATCAACGGGAACCAGGTTATTGTTAACGGTAATGCGAACATTATCAACTTTACCCAAAGGTTTCTTTGTAGAATGATCAGCAAGATTAACATCCAAATAACAATTTTTCAGTGGTGGCAAGTCAAGCATATTATAAATTTTCTTAGGCATAACAGAAATACTTGCACCAAGATCACATAAAGCATTACAATCAAAATCTTTAACTTTCATCTTAATGATGGGCTCCCAACCATCCTCTAGCTTTTTAGGAATAGAGGCTTCACGCTCTAGTTTCTCTTCTCTAGCTTTTATGAGAGCATTTGTAATATGATGCGTGAAAGCCAAATTTATAGCACTAGCATTAGGACTTTTAGCAAGTTTTTGCAAGAACTTTATAACTTCAGAGATGTGGCAATCATCAAAATTCAAACCATTATAATCTAAAGCAATGGGATCATCATCCCCAATGTTGGAAAAAATTTCAGCAGCTTTATCACGAGGCAGTTTAATGATTTTAGCGATTTCGAGGCAGTTTTTCGCGCTTTGCATTAGAAGTGGAAACATTGCTAACACCAATTCTTTTATTAGTATGAGTAGAAGGTGCAGCAACATGTGTAGCATTAGCATTACTAGTGGTGGTAATAGTCCAAACTTTAGCTATATTCTTCTCTTTAGCTAGTTTTTCATTTTCTTCTCTATCCCACCTAGCACGCAGTTCAGCCATTAATCTTATATTCTCATTAATTCTAAATTGAATGGCATTTGCTGTAGTAGTAATTTTATCATCTAAATCCTCAGGTTTAGCAGCCATTTTATTAATTAAAGAAGATTGTGATGCAGACATGTATGAGATTCGGTTTTCAGCATTAGCAAGTTTAGTTTGCAACCTTGAGATCTCCTATTCAGATTTTCAAGTTGATTCCCTATATTCTTCAACAAGGTAGATTGCTCATTCAATGTTTTAGTAAACAATTTATTTTGCTCATATTGTGATTGCATAAAGCTCTTAGTGGATCTTTCAATTTCTAGTATCTTCTCTTCATTAGGTGAAACATATCTACCATGAGAATTACCATTAGCAGGATATGGCCTAGAATCATTGTAATTGTTATTTTTAATGAAATTCACATCAACATATTCTTTTTGAGCAACCAATGACGCTAACGGAACATTATTATAATTAACATTAGGCCTACCACTCGCAAGCATAGACATAATAGCATCAATCTTATCACTCAAAGTAGAGGTTTCTTCGACAATTTACCTTCTTACCTTGTGGAGCTCTTTCCGTGTGCCATTCAGAATAGTTGATCATCATATTATCAAGAAGCTTTGTTGCTTCACCAAGAGTGATGGACATAAAGGTACCTCCAGCAGCTGAATCCAATAAATTCCGTGAAGAAAAATTTAGTCCTGCATAGAAGGTTTGGATGATCATCCAAGTAGTCAGTCCATGGGTTGGGCAATTTTTAACCAGAGATTTCATTCTTTCCCAAGCTTGAGCAACATGTTCAGTATCTAATTGTTTAAAATTCATTATGCTACTCCTCAAAGATATAATTTTAGCGAGGGGGATAATATCTACCAATAAAAGCATCCTTGCATTTAGTCCATGAATCAATACTATTCTTAGGCAGAGATAGCAACCAATCTTTAGCTCTTCCTCTTAATGAGAAAGGGAACAATTTTAGTTTAATAATATCACCATCTACATCTTTATATTTTTGCATTTCACATAGTTCAACAAAATTATTAAGATGGGCAGCAGCATCATCAGAACTAATTCCAGAAAATTGATCTTTCATGACAAGATTGATAAAGCAGGTTTAATTTCAAAGAATTCTGCTGTAGTAGCAGGTGGAGCAATAGGTGTGCATAAGAAATCATTATTATTTGTGGTTGTGAAGTCACACAACTTAGTATTTTCAGCGTTGGCCATTTTAGCAACAGTAAATAAAGCAAACTAGATAAAGTAAATGCAAGTAAACTAATTTTTTTGTGTTTTTGATATAGCGAACAAGATAGCAAATAAAGTAAAACTAGCAACTAATTTTTTTGTATTTTGATTTAGTGCAGCAAACAAAGTAGTAAATAAAACTAAGCAAGACAAAAACAAAGTAAAGAGATTGGGAAGTGGAGACTCCCCTTGCAGCGTGTCTTGATCTCCCCGGCAGCGGCGCCAGAAAAAGAGCTTGATGGCGTGTATTTCACACGTTCGTTGGGCAACCCCAAGAGGAAGGTATGATGCGCACAGCAGCAAGTTTTCCCTCAGAAAGAAACCAAGGTTTATCGAACCAGGAGGAGCCAAGAAGCACGTTGAAGGTTGATGGCGGCGAGATGTAGTGCGGCGCAACACCAGGGATTCCGGCGCCAACGTGGAACCTGCACAACACAACCAAAGTACTTTGCCCCAACGAAACAGTGAGGTTGTCAATCTCACCGGCTTGCTGTAACAAAGAGTTAACCGTATTGTGTGGAAGATGATTGTTTGCAGAAAACAGTAGAACAAGTATTGCAGTAGATTGTATTTCAGTAAAGAGAATTGGACCGGGGTCCACAGTTCACTAGAGGTGTCTCTCCCATAAGACGAACAGCATGTTGGGTGAACAAATTACAGTTGGGCAATTGACAAATAAAGAGAGCATGACAATGCACATACATATCATGATGAGTATAGTGAGATTTAATTGGGCATTATGACAAAGTACATAGACCGCCATCCAACTGCATCTATGCCTAAAAAGTCCACCTTCAGGTTATCATCCGAACCCCCTCCAGTATTAAGTTGCAAAGCAACAGACAATTACATTAAGTATGGTGCGTAATGTAATCAACAACTACATCCTTAGACATAGCATCAATGTTTTATCCCTAGTGGCAACAGCACAACACAACCTTAGAACTTTACATCCTTGTCCCGGTGTCAATGCGAGGCATGAACCCACTATCGAGCATAAGTACTCCCTCTTGGAGTTACAAGCATCTACTTGGCCGAGCATCTACTAGTAACGGAGAGCATGCAAGATCATAAACAACACATAAGCATAACTTTGATAATCAACATAACAAGTATTCTCTATTCATCGGATCCCAACAAACGCAACATATAGAATTACAGATAGATGATCTTGATCATGTTAGGCAGCTCACAAGATCCGACAATGATAGCACAATGGGGAGAAGACAACCATCTAGCTACTGCTATGGACCCATAGTCCAGGGGTAGACTACTCACACATCACACCGGAGGCGACCATGGCGGCGTAGAGTCCTCCGGGAGATGATTCCCCTCTCCGGCAGGGTGCCGGAGGCGATCTCCTGGATCCCCCGAGATGGGATCGGCGGCGGCGGCGTCTCTGGAAGGTTTTCCGTATCGTGGTTCTCGGTACTTGGGTTTTCGTCACGGAGGCTATTTGTAGGCGGAAGGGCAGAGTCGGGGGGCCAGACGAGGGGCCACACCATAGGCGGCGCGGGCCCCCACGGGCCGCGCCGCCACGTGGTGTCGCCACCTCGTGGCCCCACTTCGTGTGTTCTTCGGTCTTCTGGAAGCTCCGTGGAAAAATAGGCCCCTGGGCTTTGATTTCGTCCAATTCCGAGAATATTTCCTTACTAGGATTTCTGAAACCAAAAACAGCAGAAAACAGCAACTGGCACTTCGGCATCTTGTTAATAGGTTAGTTCCAGAAAATGCACGAATATGACATAAAGTGTGCATAAAACATGTAGATAACATCAATAATGTGGCATGGAACATAAGAAATTATCGATACGTCGGAGACGTATCAGCCCCCTCCCCTTGGCCCCTCATTATATAGGTGGATTCCCAAGAGTTGGTCTCCAAGTCTTCGAATAAGACCCGAACCAAAAACCTCCCATAAAAAGGGGAAACCTTGCCCAACTAGGACTCCCACCAAAAGGTGGGATTTCCACCTCCCATGTGGGGGGTGGCCGGCCCCCTATGGGGGAGTCCACTTGGGACTCCTCCCCACCTAGGGCTGGCCGGCCATGGAGGTGGAGTCCCATGTGGACTCCACCTTCCTTGGTGGTTTCTCCCGGACTTTTCTAGAACCTTCTAGAACCTTCCATAGAACCTTCCGCGACATTTTATTTCACATAAAATGACATCCTATATATGAATCTTATTCTCCGGACCATTCCGGAACTCCTCGTGATGTCCGGGATCTCATCCGGGACTCCGAACAAATATTCCAACTCCATTCCATATTCAAGTACTACCATTTCAACATCCAACTTTAAGTGTGTCACCCTACGGTTCGTGAACTAGCGGACATGGTTGAGTACTCACTCCGACCAATAACCAATAGCGGGATCTGGAGATCCATAATGGCTCCCACATATTCAACGATGACATTAGTGATCGAATGAACCATTCACATACATTACTAATTCCCTTTGTCTCGCGATATTTTACTTGTCCGAGGTTTGATCTTCGGTATCACTTTATACCTTTGTTCAACCTCGTCTCCTGACAAGAACTCTTTACTCGTACCGTGGTATGTGGTCTCTTATGAACTTATTCATATGCTTGCAAGACATTAGACGACATTCCACCGAGAGGGCCCAGAGTATATCTATCCGTCATCGGGATGGACAAATCCCACTGTTGATCCATGTGCCTCAACTCATACTTTCCGGATACTTAATCCCACCTTTATAGCCACCCATTTACGTAGTGGTGTTTGGTGTAATCAAAGTACCTTTCCGGTACAAGTGATTTACATGATCTCATGGTCATAAGGACTAGGTAACTATGTATCGAAAGCTTATAGCAAATAACTAAATGACGAGATCTTATGCTACGCTTAATTGGGTGTGTCCATTACATCATTCATATAATGATATAACCTTGTTATTAATAACATCCAATGTTCATGATTATGAAACTAATCATCCATTAATCAACAAGCTAGTTTAAGAGGCATACTAGGGACTTCTTGTTGTCTACATATCACACATGTACTAATGTTTCGGTTAATACAATTATAGCATGATATATAAACATTTATCATAAACATAAAGATATAAATAATAACCACTTTATTATTGCCTCTAGGGCATATCTCCTTCAGTCTCCCACTTGCACTAGAGTCAATAATCTAGTTTACATTTGTAAAGATATAACACCTTGGCCTTCCGGTGTTTTATCATGTATTGCTCATGGGAGAGGTTTTTAGTCAACGGATCTGACACGCTCAGAAACGTATGTATTTTGTAATTCATTTGCGTCTCAACGCATCACTCATTTCCAAATGAGTCGGCATTAAATATGTTTGGTCTTCTGGTGGAACATTAATTCCGCTGTCTGAAATATGTCACTAATATTGTCACACACAATATAGCTTCAAAATTCTGACTCTGTCGGAACTACACCAAGTTCTCAAAGAACCTCTTGACTTTAACATCCTTTGTCATTTGTCAAAACAATGACATATTCTGCCTTCTTTTGTAGAATCCGTCACAATATTTAGAACTCTTCTAAATCTAGCATAGACAACTTCTAGCTCATTGTGCTACCTTTTAAACAACACTTAGTCTAATTTGAGATTTGAAATTTTATTTTCATATGTGACAAAATTAGTATCGGTGCAACACCTTACAGCGATTTGTTTTGTCATTTCTCCATATAAAACTATATATATATACTTGGTTCTTCTTAAGTACTCAAGAATATTCTTACTGTTTTTCAGTGATCATCACATGAATCATGCTCATAACACTCTTAGAGCATAAGATATCTGATTGTGTACATATTATTTGTGATCTATAATCACTCATGTGTTTTTACTCATTGAGTTTCAGATACACTCAAGTCTTGTTAAAACTTCACATAACAAGAACATCTTCTTAATATTTCTATATTGAACTATTTCAATATCCATTCTATGTACTTTGACTTAAACTTATTTTGTGTTTCAATCTATCTTCATAGATCTTGACACTAAATTTGTTTCAGTCCATATCCTTTCATTGAAGTTAATTTCTCAATGAAACCTTTTTAATCAAGTATATAATTACATTATTTATAACCAACTATATGTCACCTACATAAAGTATTATAAATATGTCTTAGCGCTCCCACTTAATTTCTTGCAAATGCAAGCCTCTTCATCGTCTCTGATGAAATCAAAAACTCTTTGACTATTTCATCTGGTGAAGATTCCAACTCCGTAATATTCACTTCATCCAATTGAAGTTCGTATTCCTATCTAGTATTCTACGGACTAGCAAAACAATTGGTTGTATCTTGTATACATACTTCTGTTAAGTAGTGTATTTTGCCATCCTACTAGCATATCTCATAAAAGAAATATGTAGTGATTACTAGAATAATCCACATAGACTATAAGCATTGCTACGGAAGATCTAATCTTATCGTATTCAACTCTTTGAACTTTGTCGTAAACAATTTTTTGACAAGTCAAGCTTTCTTCAAGGATATTTCATTCAAGTCTATCAATTTCATAGATCCATTTACTTTCATAAAGTATTCATCTATCTTGGATTTCATGGCGCATGGCCATTTTAACTTAGTCAGGGCCCATCATAACTTCTTTGTTTTGTAGTTGGTTTATCATTGTTCAAAATCAATCCTTTGTCCACAAATCATTTATTTGATCACAAAGTAAACCATACCTACAAGGTTCAATATGTACTTCGATCTCCATGGCTAAAACACTTTGCAGTCATGAGAGCCATGATCGTCGTGGCCGCTTCCGAAACCAATTCCGATGCTGCGCTACTCTGATCATTATGCTCAGGTTCATAAACCTTATCAATTTATATTGTCCTCCCACTTAAATACTTCACTAGAAACAATTTCTCAGAAATAAGAAACATTGACAAACACTTTTGTCTTTGTCTCGTGGGAAGAATTCCCAATCAAATCTCTGGGATAACCAACAAAGACATTCATCCGATTTTGGTTGTAAACTTATTTACTTATGCTATGCATACCAAAATTTAAGAAAAGACTATCAGGTTTCTTACCTATGCCATAACTCGTATGGTGTCATTTCAACGGATCATGATGATGCTCTATTTAGTGTAAAAGCGGTAGTCACTAAAGCATAATCCACAAAAATATAATGGCGTCATAATATTTTATCTCATCATTGATCCAACAAGGTTTGGATACATCTCTTGGATACTTCATCATCACTATGATACTCCAATAAATGTGAGTTGTAGAACAATTTCATAACTCTCTTAGATGTTCGCTAAAACTCGTAATTCAAATATTTCCACCATGATCCAATCATAGATATTTGACTTTTCTATTACGATGATTTCCACTTTATGCTGAAATTTATTTGAATCCATTCAAATATTTCAAACTTCTTCCTTATTGAATATATCCACATATATATACTCAATTCATTGTTGAAAGTTTTCATGAAGTAGAAGAATCTCCCGCACACAACTATGCCCAGTGAACCACATACATCATCATGTATTTTTTTTCACTAAGTTTGTTGCCCGTTCAACTCTTTGCCTATGAACGGTATTTTAATCATTCTCTTTAGAAAAGATTTGCAAGCGCCAAATGATTCAAAAATCAAATGACTCCAAAAATCCATTTGCATGGAGTTCCTTCATGCGTTCCTTTCTAACATGACCTAAATGGCGGTTCCACAAATAAGTGGAATTCGAATCATTTGCCTTATGGCATTTTAGCGTCAGTATTATGTGTGTGTGTTTCACCATTAAGATTTATAATAACTTATCCATCACACATGGAGTAATGTCATAATTTGAACAACTCATTGTTTTCATTTGACCAGAGCAAAATAACAATTATTAAGTTCTTTATTATAAATTCTAAGGGCTAGATAGAATGCCAACGTCGAACATAATAACACTTTATTTTGTTCCAGACGTGTATTCCTATCATATTCCTTGTCAGTCACTTAGGCCATTGTATTCTTGTATTGCGTTGTTTTGTATGACACTTCATACCAACCAATGTAGTACTAATACCCAAGAATTTCATAGTGTGACTTAACTAGGAATACAACCATAACATGTATATCATTTATATACACCTGAGCTAGACCTTCTAGTCTTTTCTTTTCTTTTTGCCAGAATATCTTTTGCAGTTTCTCTTTTAGCTTTCCTCATTATTCAGAAAAAAACACTTCAACATCAATAACTTCTAGGTTTGTTGGTCAAATACCAATAATCTTGAGGTTCTTACTTTGAAGTTGATCATCATATGACAAGTGTTCTAGATTTCACTTATTAGTAACTATGATGAACAATTTCACTCATAATTTTATCCATCAATTCATGACAACTTTTTTGAGACCATGTCTGTACATGCTAGGCTCATAAAGTTTAACCTTAGTATTCGCATGTGCAAATCTGGCTTGTACCCGTTGTATGCACACGTAGAATCTATCACACCCGATCATCACGTGATGCTTCGATACGACGAGTCTTAGCAACGGTGCATACTAAGGATGATAACTTCATGGATATGCGAATATCGTTAGTGCCCCAATAGTTGGAGGATTGTGACGCCTGGCATCTTCAACCTTCATACATTCCCATAAAACTTATGAGTTTATGTAGTCTCACCAAATTTATATTCTATCATCTTGCAATAAGGTCTTAGATATCACATATATCTCATACCTTGATTATTTCTGAAAACTAAATTTTCAGCTCCTTACTTTTCAAACAGATTTGAACTTCAAGTTTCAAGGAGACAAGATAACTTTAGGTACTAATTGAAACCATAGCTCTTTGAATCAACAATGTGAGGTTTACTAAAAGTTTGCAATAGGACTTAATCAATTCTTGATTTTTTTTAACAATACGGTACTAATCCGTAAAGTTTCTTATCAGATTTTAACAGAATTTCTATCTCAATAACAAGACTAGCGCATAGAAGTAAACGGATGCCAATACTACAAAATTAATTCAAAAATACTACGCAGACTATGTTTATGATAATTAGTTCATGTTTTAATCTAATTACTAATGAACTCCCACTTAATACAACATCCCTCATAGTTGTTAAGTGGTACACGATCCAAATCCACTACACCAAAACCGATCATCACGTGAGATGATGTAGCTTCAATGGTGAACATCAACATGTTGATCATATCATCCATATGACTCGTGTTCAACCTTTCGGTTTCCGTTGTCCCGAGGCCATGTCTGTACATGCTAGGCTCGTCAAGAAAACCCAAGTATTCCGCGTGTGCAACATTGCTTACACCCGTTGTATGTGAACGTTGAGTCTATCACATCCGATCATCACGAGATGCTTCGAAACGACGAACTGTACAACGGTGCATACGAGGGGAGAACACTTTATTATCTTGATATTAATGTGAGGGATCATCTTATAATGCTACCGTCGCGATCTAAGCAAAATAAGATGCATAAAGGATTAACATCACATGCATTTCATATGTGATATGATATGGCCCTTTTGTCTTTGCGCCTTTGATCTTCATCTCCAAAGCACGGACATGATCTCCATCATCAACGAGCATGATCTCTATCATCGTCGGCGTAGCGTCAAGGTTCATGGCGCCATCTTCATGGTTGTTCACCTCATGTAGCAACTATTACAACTACTTTGAAATACTACTCAACATGAAAATTAAAGACAACCATAAGGCTCCTGCCGGTTGCCACAATACAATAATGATCATCTCATACATATTCATCATCATATCATGGCCATATCACATCACCAAACCCTGCAAAAACAAGTTAGACGTCTCTAATTTGGTTTGCATATTTTACGTGGTTTAGGGTTTTCGAGTAAGATCCAATCTACCTACGAACATGAACCACAACGGTGATACTAGTGTTGTCGATAGAAGAGTAAATTGAATCTTTACTATAGTAGGAGAGATAGACACCCGCAAAGCCACTTATGCAATACAAGTTGCATGTCGAGCGTGGAGCAAATCTCATGAACGCGGTCATGTAAAGTTAGCCCGAGCCGCTTAATCCCACTATGCCACAAAGATGCAAAGTACTCAACTAAAGATAACAAAAACATCAACGCCCACAAACCATTGTGTTCTACTCGTGCAACCATCTATGCATAGACACGGCTCTGATACCACTGTAGGATAACGTTGCATAGAAAACAAAAATTTTCCTATCGCGAACACGCAATCCAAGCCAAGATGCAATCTAGAAGACGGTAGCAACGAGGGGATTATCAAGACTAACCCTTGAAGAGATTCCAAAGCCTATAAGAGTAGGCTCTTATTGCTGCGGTAGACGATCACTTGCCGCTTGCAAAAGCGCGTAGAAGATCTTGATCACGATCGGTTCCGGCGCCACGAACGGGCAGCACCTCCGTACTCGGTCACACGTTCGGTTGTTGATGAAGACGACGTCCACCTCCCCGTTCCAGCGGGCAGCGGAAGTAGTAGCTCCTCTTGAATCCGACAGCACGACGGCGTGGTGTCGGTGGTGGTGGAGAAGTCCGGCGGAGCTTCGCTAAAGCTACGCGGGAGTTATGGAGGAGAAGGGGGCGGCTAGGGTTTGGGAGGGGGTGGCCGGCCACTCAAGGGGGGCGGCCAGGCTGTGGTCTTTGGGGTGGCCGGCCCCCTCCCCTTGGCCCCTCATTATATAGGTGGATTCCCAAGAGTTGGTCTCCAAGTCTTCGAATAAGACCCGAACCAAAAACCTCCCATAAAAAGGGGAAACCTTGCCCAACTAGGACTCCCACCAAAAGGTGGGATTTCCACCTCCCATGTGGGGGGTGGCCGGCCCCCTATGGGGGAGTCCACTTGGGACTCCTCCCCACCTAGGGCTGGCCGGCCATGGAGGTGGAGTCCCATGTGGATTCCACCTTCCTTGGTGGTTTCTTCCGGACTTTTCTAGAACCTTCTAGAACCTTCCATAGAACCTTCCGCGACATTTTATTTCACATAAAATGACATCCTATATATGAATCTTATTCTCCGGACCATTCCGGAACTCCTCGTGATGTCCGGGATCTCATCCGGGACTCCGAACAAATATTCCAACTCCATTCCATATTCAAGTACTACCATTTCAACATCCAACTTTAAGTGTGTCACCCTACGGTTCGTGAACTATGCGGACATGGTTGAGTACTCACTCCGACCAATAACCAATAGCGGGATCTGGAGATCCATAATGGCTCCCACATATTCAACGATGACATTAGTGATCGAATGAACCATTCACATACATTACTAATTCCCTTTGTCTCGCGATATTTTACTTGTCCGAGGTTTGATCTTCGGTATCACTTTATACCTTTGTTCAACCTCGTCTCCTGACAAGAACTCTTTACTCGTACCGTGGTATGTGGTCTCTTATGAACTTATTCATATGCTTGCAAGACATTAGACGACATTCCACCGAGAGGGCCCAGAGTATATCTATCCGTCATCGGGATGGACAAATCCCACTGTTGATCCATGTGCCTCAACTCATACTTTCCGGATACTTAATCCCACCTTTATAGCCACCCATTTACGCAGTGGTGTTTGGTGTAATCAAAGTACCTTTCCGGTACAAGTGATTTACATGATCTCATGGTCATAAGGACTAGGTAACTATGTATCGAAAGCTTATAGCAAATAACTAAATGACGAGATCTTATGCTACGCTTAATTGGGTGTGTCCATTACATCATTCATATAATGATATAACCTTGTTATTAATAACATCCAATGTTCATGATTATGAAACTAATCATCCATTAATCAACAAGCTAGTTTAAGAGGCATACTAGGGACTTCTTGTTGTCTACATATCACACATGTACTAATGTTTCGGTTAATACAATTATAGCATGATATATAAACATTTATCATAAACATAAAGATATAAATAATAACCACTTTATTATTGCCTCTAGGGCATATCTCCTTCAAAAACACCACATACTTCCTCATGAGGTATAAAACATTGACACAAATAAGAGGTAATAAATTTTGAATTGTTTAAAGGTAGCACACGAAGTATTTACTTGGAATGGCAGGAAATACCATGTAGTAGGTAGTTATGGTGGACACAAATGGCATAGGTTTTGGGTTAAGGTTTGGATGCACGAGAAGTATTCCCTCTCAGTACAGGTCTTTGGCTAGCAAGGTTAATTAGCAAGCATAAGAGTCGAGGGAAACAAACAAATATACATGTGATAGAAACAATCATGCAGCTTCCTTGTAAGCACAAACAATTTTAACTTCAGAATAATAAGCTATGAGCTAACAAGAAAGAAAGATAATGAAACAACTACATGTATTTCTCTTTTCTACTTAAACCTCAAAGTGTTGTTGCTATTGACCAATGCTAAGTTTGCCAAAACCAAATAGATTTATTCAGTGCTCCCAAAGTGATACCAATACTAATAACAAGATCAATCGTATAATAAGAATTGCAAACTAAAATAAGATGTGCAATATGTAAATGATAAGACTTCTCATTAATATTCCATAACGATAACTCACACCAAGGGATACATAGACAATCAACTAAAGGAGAGATACTTCCACACTGCAACCCATTTTATATGATAACTTCCCTACTCATGATATGACACTACTTGACAGTAAAAAGTAAAAGGTAGTGATGATGTGATACCGCGGCACTCCCCCAAGCTTGGAACAAACCAAGGGGATGCCAATACCGATGATGAATTACTCCTTCGGTGATGGTGGTGATGAATTCCCCCCGCGCTTCTTACAGATCTCCTTCAGCTTCAGTTTCTCAGTTTGGCAATTCTGCACTAAGACTCGAAGAGATTCATTGTTATCTGAAGTTGGCGGTGGCGACCTTGTGACGGGAATCGAGTAATATTCCAGCATTCTACGGAGTCGGTAATTCTCCTCCTGGAGTATCTCCACTTCTCTTCTTAGAGCCCGGTATTGATCACAAAACTCATCGGTAGTCCGTAGAGCTTCTTCCAACACGGGGAAAGAGTCGAGGCTAAGAGCAGGTGGTAAGGGTCCCTGCAAGTTATGAGAAAAAGAGCGCCGAGTGTCAACAGATCCCACCAAGATTTGCTTACTCCCAACGGCTTGTTGCTCTTGTTTTGATGACACCCTTTTCACTTTTTCCTCCGAAAGCCCCTTGCCCTTGTTGTTGGAGGCCATGGTGCTCCTAGATTGAAAACAGATCCTGGCAGAAACAGCTCGAAACAAAACACGTCGAGAAAACGATATACGGACCTCCAGGGGTCCGGGGGATTATATAGCAAGAATTTTTATGTCATAAGGAAAGTACCAAGTCGAACCAGAGTCGGAAAGAGGCGACGAGGCGGCCAGCTCATAGGGCGGCGCGGCCTGGCTGGGGCCCGCGCCGGCCTATGGGGGCACGCCCTCGTGCGTCTCCTCCACTCCGTTTCGATCTCGTAATTTTTCATGTTTTCCAAAAATACCAAAAACATTGTTCGGAAAGTAAATTGCGAACTTTTTATTACCAGTACTGTTACCTATTCAAAGTCGAGTTCTGGCGGACTGTCAATTTGTCCTTTGATGAAAGCCTCCGGTGTTTCCACTCGAATAACATCAACATCTACATTGTAAGAATCACCTGAGATATAATGCTTGAGTCTTTGTCCATTCACGACTTGTGTGGCATTGCCTTGGAGAGAGCTAATTTTTATTGCTCTTGAACGATACACCTCCTCAACAACATATGGTCCTTCCCATTTCGAGAGTAATTTCCCTGCAAAGAATCTGAGACGAGACCGATACAATAGGACTTTATCCCCAATATTAAATTCTCTTTTGATAATCCTTCTATCATGCCATTTTTTAACTTTCTCTTTAAAGAGTTTAGCATTTTCATAAGCTTCACTTCTCCATTCATCTAGAGAACTCAATTGCAGCAACCTCTTATTACCAGCTAGTTTAGGATCTTTATTTAATTCTCTAACAGCCCAATAATCTTTGTGCTCTAGCTCTAAAGGTAAATGACAAGCTTTTCCATAAACCATTTTATAAGGCGACATTCCCATGGGATTTTTATAAGCAGTTCTATAAGCCCATAGTGCTTCCTTCAATTTACTAGCCCAATTCTTTCTAGTTTTATTAACAGTCTTTTGCAAGATAGATTTAATTTCTCTATTTGATAGTTCTACTTGCCCACTAGTTTGAGGATGATAAGCGGAAGCAATTCTATGATTAATGCCATATTTAGCAAGAGTTTTTCTAAAACCACCATGAATAAAATGAGAACCTCCATCAGTCATAATATATCTAGGAACTCCAAATCGAGGAAAAATAATATCTAAAAGCATTCTTAAAGAGGTCTCACCATCAGCACTTTTTGTAGGTATGGCTTCCACCCATTTAGTAACATAATCAACAGCGACAAGTATATGAGTGTTACCTTCTGAAGAGGGAAAAGGTCCCATGAAGTCAAATCCCCAACAATCAAATGGTTCAATAACAAGAGTATAATTCATAGGCATTTCATTGCGTCTGGAGATATTACCAACCCTTTGGCATTCATCACAAGATAAAATAAACTTCCTTGCATCTTTGAAGAGAGTTGGCCAATAAAAACCTGATTGTAGAACCTTTTGCGCGGTTCTATCTCCGACGTGATGTCCTCCATAAGCACTCCCATGACATTTAATCAATATCTCTTGCTGTTCATATTCGGGAACACATCTTCGGAGAATACCATCCACTCCTTCTTTATATAAGTGTGGGTCATCCCAGAAATAATGCCTCAAGTCATAAAAGAATTTCCTCCTTTGCTGAGCTGAAAAGGTCGGAGGCAAGTACTTGGAAACAATAAAGTTAGCATAATCAGCATACCAAGGACTGTCTCGCGAGCTCACCTTTATTACAGCCAATTGTTCATTTGGAAAACTATCATTAACAGGAACAAGATCATAAGCAATATTTTCCAATCTAGACAAATTATCAGCAACAGGATTATCAGCACCTTTCCTATCTACAATATGTAAATCAAATTCTTGCAACAGAAGTACCCATCTAATAAGCCTTGGCTTAGCATCTTTCTTTTGCATAAGGTATCTGATTGCAGCATGATCAATATAAATAGTAACTTTTGAATCAACAATATAAGATCTAAACTTATCACAAGCAAAGACTACAGCTAACAATTCTTTTTCAGTAGTAGCATAATTCCTTTGAGCAGCATCAAGAGTTTTACTAGCATAATGAATAACATTCAATTTTTTATTTACTCGCTGTCCAAGAACAGCGCCTACAGCAAAATCACTAGCATCACACATAATTTCAAATGGCAAGTTCCAATCAGGAGGTTCAACTATAGGAGCAGTTGTTAAGGCTTTCTTTAGAGTTTCAAAAGCTTCCTTACAATCATCATCAAAAACAAAAGGTACATCTTTTTGAAGAAGATTAGTAAGAGGCTTTGAAATCTTAGAGAAGTCTTTAATAAACCTCCTATAAAACCCAGCATGAGCAAGAACACTACGAATACCTTTAACATCCCTAGGACAGGGCATCTTCTCAATTGCTTCAACTTTAGCTCTATCAACTTCAATACCTCTCTCGGAAATTTTATGTCCCAATACAATTCCTTCATTAACCATAAAGTGGCATTTCTCCCAATTAAGAACAAGGTTAGTTTCTTCACATCTCTGCAAAACTTTATCAAGGTTCCGCAAGCAATTATCAAAAGAATTCCCATAGACAGAAAAATCATCCATGAATACCTCTACAATACTCTCGCAAAAGCCATGAAAAATAGCAGACATGCATCTTTGAAAAGTAGCAGGAGCATTACATAAACCAAAAGGCATACGTCTATAAGCATAAGTTCCATAGGGACAAGTGAAAGTGGTTTTCTCTTGATCCTTAGTTTTAACAGCAATTTGCGAAAACCCAGAATAACCATCAAGAAAGCAAAAATGAGTATTTTTGGATAACCTTTCTAACATTTGATCAATAAAAGGCAAAGGGTAATGATCTTTCTTAGTAACTTTATTAACTTTACGATAATCAGTGCACATTCTATACCCTACAACTACTCTTTGAGGTATGAGCTCATCATTATCATTAGGCACAACAGTCATTCCTCCTTTCTTAGGAACACAATGCACAGGACTAACCCATCTACTATCAGCAATAGGATATATAATACCAGCTTCAAGAAGTCTTAATACCTCATTTCTTACCACATCCTTCATCTTAGGAATTAGACGACGCTGAGGTTCAACAACAGGCTTTGCATCATCTTCCATATTAATGGCGTGTTGGCAAATAGAGGGAGAAATCCCCTTCAAGTCATCAAGAGTGTAGCCAATAGCACCTCGGTGTTTCTTCAATATTTCCAATAACCTTTCTTCTTCAAACTCTGTAAGCTTAGAACTAATAATAACAGGATATATTTTCTTATCATCAATATGAGCATATTTAAGATTATCAGGTAATGGTTTTAAATCAAAGACAGGATCTTCCTTTGGTGGCGGTGTTGTACCCAGATCTTCTACCGGTAAATCATGCTTAAGAATAGGTTGACGAAGGAAAATTTCATCAAGCTCATTTCTTTCTTCCCTAAAATCTTCACTCTCACTATTCTCCAAATGTTGCTGCAAAGGATTATTAGGAGCAAGAGCAATAGATGCACACTGTTCAACTCTAAAATCATTATTAGGCAAATCAGCTTTATAAGGAGTTTTGGTAAATTTAGAGAAGTTAAACTCATAAGATTCACCAGCAAATTTAGTCAAAATTTTCTCTTTCTTGCAATCTATAATAGCTCCACAAGTATTTAGAAAAGGTCTACCAAAAATGGTAGGACAATATTTACTAGCAGCAGAACCAAGTACCAAAAAGTCAGCAGGATATTTAATCTTACCGCATAGAACTTCCACATCTCGAACAATACCAATTGGAGAGATAGTCTCTCTATTAGCGAGCCGAATTACCACATCAATATCTTCAAGTTCACAAGAACCAATTTCGTGCATAATCTCCGTGTAAAGCTCATAAGGAATAGCACTAATGCTTGCACCAATATCACATAAACCATAATAACAATGATCTCCAATTCTAACAGATAGCATAGGAACACTAGCTTTCTTAGACTTATTAGGATGTGAAACAATATTAGAAGCATCTTCACAGAAAATAATATGACCATCCTCCACATTTTCAGTCACAAGATCTTTAACTATTGCAACAGCAGGTTCAACTTTTATTTGTTCTTCAGGTTCTATAGGTTTCTTTTCACTTTTATGAACCACACTATTTATAACAGAGTACTCCTTCATTTTAGCAGGGAAAGGAGTTTTTTCAATATAAGCTTCAGGAATAACATGATCAACAGTTTCAACTACAACACATTTATTTATAGATGAATCAATTTTATCTTTATACGGTTCATGATACTTATCAAAATTCTTCTTAGGCAATTCTGTTATCACCAGAATTTGACCGGATCAGAGGTGGGCCGCGATCAAGATTGGGCTTGAAGAATATACATGGAAGAAATACGTGAACCGGCCTTGTACACGAAGTTTGGGCTAGTTTGCCCTTGTATCTGTAAATATAGTAGGATACGTGTCGGTTAGTTAGAGTTTGGCTCTTGCACGGTTGGGATTATTCCCACGTTAGAAAGTCTACGGACTATAAATATGTATCTAGGGTTATTCGAGAAGGAGGACGATCACGTTCACAACAAATCAATCTAGGCGCATCGCCACCCCTTGTTTCGAGGGTTTCTCCCGGGTAAGCATCATGCTGCCTAGATCGCATTGCGCGATCTAGGCAGTATCGGTTTATTCGTTCTTGGTGTTGCTCGTGCTGAAGCCTTTTTGATGGCGAGCAACACCCTTATCTCAGGTGTTTTGGGGTTGACGTCGTTACCTTCACGATGTACTTGTTTAGCTACGCTATCCCTCAATACCTGGCTACCCTTACACCTACGCTAGGTGTAAGGGTAGCATCTTGGTTGTTCATTAGCTAGTAGATCTAATCTGTTATAGTCGCTCCTTGCTCTTCAAGGATTGGTTTGATATCCGCATGGTTAGGCCTTATAAACGGGTTGAACGATCCGGTAGTGCGTAAGGTGTGGTTAGCGAGATCCTAGAGGGATTGTTCCGGGGATCAACTTCATGTTGGTTTTTAGGCCTCTTTAGGGTTAGTTTTTCCTATCATCTCACGTATCTGCTAGGCTCAATTACGCATAGGATGTTCCGATTATGCGGTGAAAACCCTAGACTATCGTAGATTAGTTTAGCTTGTTTTGATCAGGTAGGATCCCCATGTTAACGTAAAATCCAACGTGTGTCATGGGGCAATCGGCTCTTAGAGCCGATCCACAGAGCAACCTAAGAGCCGATCGGGCTCGTATTTAATGTTTACGTGTTTGCTATGCAGGAAACTAAGTCGAAGCAATCCATCACCTTCCTGGCCAGGTATAGGTCAGGTGGCACGCCCTTGCATCAGCATCGGACGTGCGTGCTAGGAGCATTGCGGGCCGTCGCCCGAGGGACCAGGGCCAGCCGCAGTCATGGGAGCCTCCCGGCTCTACGGTGTTGCTCGTCGCTGCTCGCCGGTGAGTTTCTGACGGCAACACATTCTGGCACGCCCGGTGGGACAGTCAACAACAACGGCATCGACATCTTCTTCTGAGATGGCAGACGAGCCGGTCAAGTACGAAGAGCTCCCTGAGGAGTTCAAGAAGAAGTATGATGAGATCAAATCCATCCTCGAAGCCGATCTCATCGGCTCTTTCACAAAAACCCGTTCACATGAGATCAGGTGGAAAGGGTTCTCGCCCGATGGTGCTCTTGATGGAATAGATCTGTCTACCCCTTCAGAGGAGCGCACCAGAGCTCTACGCCAAGAACTTAACTATATGACTGTAGGATAACGTTGCATAGAAAACAAAAATTTTCCTATCGCGAACACGCAATCCAAGCCAAGATGCAATCTAGAAGACGGTAGCAACGAGGGGATGATCAAGACTAACCCTTGAAGAGATTCCAAAGCCTATAAGAGTAGGCTCTTATTGCTGCGGTAAACGATCACTTGCCACTTGCAAAAGCGCGTAGAAGATCTTGATCACGATCGCTTCCGGCGCCACGAACGGGCAGCACCTCCGTACTCGGTCACACGTTCGGTTGTTGATGAAGACGACGTCCACCTCCCCGTTCCAGCGGGCAGCGGAAGTAGTAGCTCCTCTTGAATCCGACAGCACGACGGCGTGGTGTCGGTGGTGGTGGAGAAATCCGGCGGAGCTTCGCTTAAGCGTGCGGGATGTGGTGGAGGAGAGAGACCGCTAGGGTTTGGGGAGAGAGGGGGGTTGGGCACCGGCCCTCTAAGGGGTGCGGCCAAGGCTGAGGCTTGATGTGTTCAGCCCCCTCTCTATGCCCCTCATTATATAGGTGGAAGCCCCAAGAGTTCTAGTCCAAGTCTTCGAATAAGACCCCAACACTAAAACCTCCCATATGTGGGAAACCTACTCAAGGAGGGAGTCCCACCCAAGGTGGGATTCCCACCTTTCCTTGAGGTGGGTTGGCCGGCCACCCTAGGGGAGTCCACCTTGGACTCCTCCCCTTTAGGGTTGGCTGGTCATGCAAGTGGAGTCTCTTTGGGACTCCACTTTCCAAAGTGCCATTCTTCCGGACTTTTCTAGAACCTTCTAGAACCTGCCATAAATGCACCGGATCATTTCCAAACTTGGAATATGACTTCCTATATATGAATCTTATTCTCCGGACCATTCCGGAACTCCTCGTGATGTCCGGGATCTCATCTGGGACTCCGAACAAATATTCGAACTCCATTCCATATTCAAGTTCTACCATTTCAACATCCAACTTTAAGTGTGTCACCCTACGGTTCGTGAACTATGCGGACATGGTTGAGTACTCACTCTGGCCAATAACCAATAGCGGGATCTGGAGATCCATAATGGCTCCCACATATTCAACGATGACTTCAGTGATCGAATGAACCATTCACATACGATACCAATTCCCTTTGTCACGCGATATTTTACTTGTCCGAGGTTTGATCATCGGTATCACTCTATACCTTGTTCAACCTCGTCTCCTGACAAGTACTCTTTACTCGTACCGTGGTATGTGGTCTCTTATGAACTTATTCATATGCTTGCAAGACATTAGACGACATTCCACCGAGAGGGCCCAGAGTATATCTATCCGTCATCGGGATGGACAAATCCCACTGTTGATCCATATGCCTCAACTCATACTTTCCGGATACTTAATCCCACCTTTATAACCACCCATTTACGCAGTGGCGTTTGATGTAATCAAAGTACCTTTCCGGTATAAGTGATTTACATGATCTCATGGTCATAAGGACTAGGTAACTAAGTATCGAAAGCTTATAGCAAATAACTTAATGACGAGATCTTATGCTACGCTTAATTGGGTGTGTCCATTACATCATTCATATAATGATATAACCTTGTTATTAATAACATCCAATGTTCATGATTATGAAACTAATCATCCATTAATCAACAAGCTAGTTTAAGAGGCATACTAGGGACTTCTTGTTGTCTACATATCACACATGTACTAATGTTTCGGTTAATACAATTATAGCATGATATATAAACATTTATCATAAACATAAAGATATAAATAATAACCACTTTATTATTGCCTCTAGGGCATATCTCCTTCAGTCTCCCACTTGCACTAGAGTCAATAATCTAGTTTACATTTGTAAAGATATAACACCTTGGCTTTATGGTGCTTTATCATGTATTGCTCACGGGAGAGGTTTTTAGTCAACGGATCTGACACGTTCAGAAACGTATGTATTTTGTAATTCATTTGCGTCTCAACGCATCACTCATTTCCAAATGAGTCGGCATTTAAATATGTTTGGTCTTCTGGTGGAACCTTAATTCCGCGGTCTGAAATATGTCACTAATATTGTTACACACAATATAGCTTCAAAGTTCTGACTCTGTCGGAACTACACCAAGTTCTCAAAGAACCTCTTGACTTAACATCCTTTGTCATTGTCAAAACAATGACATACTCTGCCTTCTTTTGTAGAATCCATCACAATATTTAGAACTCTTCTAAATCTAGCATAGACTACTTCTAGCTCATTGTGCTACCTTTTAAACAACACTTAGTCTAATTTGAGATTGAAATTATATTTTATATGTGACAAAAACAATATTGGTGTAACACCTTACAGCGATTTGTTTGTCATTTCTTCATACAAAAAAAAAATATATATATCCTTAGTTCTTCTAAAGTACTCAAGGATATTCTTACTGTCGTCCAATGATCATCATATGAATCATTCTGGTAAATGCTCATAACACTTTATAGCACATGATATCTGATTGTGTACATATTATTCATGATCTATAATCACTCATGTGTTTTTACTCTTTGAGTGTCAGATACACTCAAGTCTTGTTAAAACTTTACATGACAAGAACATCTTCTTAATATTTCTATATTGAACTATTTCAATATCCATTCTATGTACTTTGACTTAAACTTATTTTGTGTTTCAATCTATCTTCATAGATCTTGACACTAAATTTGTTTCAGTCATTACCTTTTCATTGAAGTTAATTTCTCAATGAAAACCTTTTAATCAAGTATATAATTACATCATTTATAACCAACTATATGTCATCTACATAAGTATTATAAATATATCTCAGCGCTCCCACTTAATTTCTTGCAAACGCAAGCCTCTTCATCGTCTCTGATGAAATCAAAAACTCTTTGACTATTTCATCTGGTGAAGATTCCAACTCCGTAATACTCACTTCATCCAATTGAAGTTCATATACCTATCTAGTATTCTACGGACTAGCAAAACAATTGGTTGTATCTTGTATACATACTTCTGTTAAGTAGTGTATTTTGCCATCCTACTATCATATCTCATAAAAGAAATATGTAGTGATTACTAGAATAATCCACATAGACTATAAGCATTGCTACGGAAGATCTAATCTTATCGTAGTCAACTCTTTGAACTTTGTCGTAAACAATTTTTCGACAAGTCGAGCTTCTTTAATGATATTTCATCCAAGTCTATAGATCCATTTACTTTCAAAAAAGTATTCATCTATTATGGATTTCATGGCGTATGGCCATTTTAACGGAGTCAGGGCCCATCATAACTTCTTTGTTTGTAGTTGGTTTATCATTGTTTCAAAATCAATCCTTTGTCCACAAATCATTTATTTGATCACAAAGTAAACCATACCTACAAGGTTCAATATGTACTTCGATCTCCATGGCTAAAACACTTTGTAGTCATGGGAGCCATGATCGTCGTGGCCGCTTCGAAAACCAATTCCGATGCTGCGCTACTCTGATCATTATGCTCAGGTTCATAAACCTTATCAAATTATATTGTCCTCCCACTCAAATACTTTACTAGAAACAATTTCTTGGAAATAAGAAACATTGACAAACACTTTTGTCTTTGTCTCCATAGTGGGAAGAATTCCCAATTAATTCTCTGGGATAACCAACAAAGACATTCATCCGATTTTGGTTGTTAACTTTTAGACCAAAATTTAAAGAAAGGACTATTAGGGTTTATACCCATGCCATAACTCGTATGGTGTCATTTCTACGGATCATGATGATGCTCTATTCAGTGTAAAAGCGGTAGTCACTAAAGCATAATCCACAAAAAATATAATGGCGTCATGATATTTTATCTCATCATCAATCCAACAAGGCTTGGATACATCTCTCGGATACTATATCATCATTATGATGCTCCAAGAAATGTGAGTTGTAGAACAATTTCATGACTCTCTTAGATGTTCGCTAAAACTCGTAATTCAAATATTTTCACCATGATCCAATCATAGATATTTGACTTTTCTATTACGATGATTTCCACTTCATGTTGAAATTTATTTGAATCCATTCAAATGTTTCAAACTTCTTCCTTATTGAATATATCCATATATATATACTCAATTCATTGTTGAAAGTTTTCATGAAGTAGAAGAATCTCCCGCACACAACTATGCCCAGTGAACCACATACATCATCATGTATTTTTCCACTAAGTTAGTTGCCCGTTCAACTTTTGGCCTATGAACGGTATTTTAATCATTCTCTTTAGAAAATATTTGCAAGCGCCAAATGATTCAAAAATCAAATGACTCCAAAAATCCATTTGCATAGAGTTCCTTCATGCGTTCCTTTCTAACATGACCTAAATGGCGGTTCCACAAATAAGTGGAATTCAAATCATTTGCCTTATGGCATTTTTAGCATCAGTGTTATGTATGTGTGTTTCACCATTAAAATTTATAATAACTTATCCATCGTTCATGGAGTAATGTCATAATTTGAACAACTCATTGTTTTTATTTGACAAGAGCAAAATAAAAGTTATTAAGTTCTTTATTATAAATTCTAAGGGCTAGATAGAATGCCAACGATGAACATAATAATACTTTATTTTTTTGTTCCAGACGTGCATTCCTATCATATTCCTTGTCAGTCACTTAGGCCATTGTATTCTTGTATTGCGTTGTTTTGTATGACACTTCATACCAACCAATATGGTACAAATACCCAAGAATTTCATTGTGTGACCAAACGAGGAATACATCCATAACATGTATATCATTGATATACACCTGAGCTAGACTTTCTAGTCTTTTCTTTTCTTTCTGCCAGAATATCTTTTGCAGTTTCTCTTTTAGCTTTCCTCATTATTCAGAAAAACACTTCAACATCAATAACTTTTAGGTTTGTTGGTCAAATACCAATAACCTTGAGGTTCTTACTTTGAAGTTGATCATCATATGACAAGTGTTCTAGATTTCACTTATTAGTAACTATGATGAACAATTTCACTCATAATTTTATCCATCAATTCATGACAACTTTTTGAGACCATGTCTGTACATGCTAGGCTCATAAAGTTTAACCTTAGTATTCGCATGTACAAATCTGGCTTGCACCCGTTGTATGCACACGTAGAATCTATCACACCCGATCATCACGTGATGCTTGAAGCAGCGAGTCTTAGCAACGGTGCATACTAAGGATGATAACTTCATGGATATGCGAATATTATTAGTGCCCCAATAGTTGGAGGATTGTGACGCCTGGCGTCTTCAACCTTCATACATTCCCATAAAACTTATGAGTTTATGTAGTCTCACCAAAATATATTCTATTATCTTGCAATAAGGTCTTAGATATCATATATATCTCATACCTTGATTATTTCTGAAAACTAAATTTTCAGCTCCTTACTTTTCAAACAAATTTGAACTTCAAGTTTGACGGAGACAAGATAAGTTTAGGTACTAATTGAAACCTTAGCTCTTTGAACAATGTGAGGTTTACTAAAAGTTTGCAATAGGACTTAATCAATTCTTGATTCTTTAACAATACGGTACCAATCCGTAAAGTTACTTGTCAGATTTTAACAGTATTTCTATCTCAATTACAAGACTTAGCGCATGATAGAAAACGGATGCCAATACTACAAAATTAATTCAAAATACTACTCAGACTATGTTTATGATAATTAGTTCATGTTTTAATCTAATTACTAATGAACTCCCACTTAATACAACATCCCTCATAGTTGTTAAGTGGTACACGATCCACATCCACTACACCAAAACCGATCATCACGTGAGATGATGTAGCTTCAATGGTGAACATCAACATGTTGATCATATCATCCATATGACTCGTGTTCAACCTTTCGGTTTCCGTTGTTCCGAGGCCATGTCTGTACATGCTAGGCTCGTCAAGCAAACCCAAGTATTCCGCGTGTGCAACATGGCTTACACCCGTTGTATATGAACGTTGAGTCTATCACATCCGATCATCACGAGATGCTTCGAAACGACGAACCTTGGCAACGGTGCATACGAGGGGAGAACACTTTATTATCTTGATATTAATGTGAGGGATCATCTTATAATGCTACCGTCGCGATCTAAGCAAAATAAGATGCATAAAGGATTAACATCACATGCAATTCATATGTGATATGATATGGCCCTTTTGTCTTTGCGCCTTTGATCTTCATCTCCAAAGCACGGACATGATCTTCATCATCAACGGGCATGATCTCCATCATCGTCGGCGTAGCGTCAAGGTTTATGGCGCCGTCTTCATGGTTGTTCACCTCATGTAGCAACTATTACAACTACTTTGAAATACTACTCAACATGAAATTTAAAGGCAACCATAAGGCTCCTGCCGGTTGCCACAATACAATAATGATCATCTCATACATATTCATCATCACATTATGGCCATATCACATCACCAAACCCTGTAAAAACAAGTTAGACGTCTCTAATTTGGTTTGCATATTTTACGTGGTTTAGGGTTTTCGAGTAAGATCTAATCTACCTACGAACATGAACCACAACGGTGATACTAGTGTTGTCAATAGAAGAGTAAGTTGAATCTTCACTATAGTAGGAGAGACAGACACCCGCAAAGCCACTTATGCAATACAAGTTGCATGTCGAGCGTGGAGCAAATCTCATGAACGCGGTCATGTAAAGTTAGCCCGAGCCGCTTCATCCCACTATGCCACAAAGATGCAAAGTACTCAAACTAAAGATAACATAAGCATCAACGCCCACAAACCATTGTGTTCTACTCGTGCAACCATCTATGCATAGACACGGCTCTGATACCACTGTAGGATAACGTTGCATAGAAAACAAAAATTTTCCTATCGCGAACACGCAATCCAAGCCAAGATGCAATCTAGAAGACGGTAGCAACGAGGGGATGATCAAGACTAACCCTTGAAGAGATTCCAAAGCCTATAAGAGTAGGCTCTTATTGCTGCGGTAGACGATCACTTGCCGCTTGCAAAAGCGCGTAGAAGATCTTGATCACGATCGCTTCCGGCGCCACGAACGGGCAGCACCTCCGTACTCGGTCACACGTTCGGTTGTTGATGAAGACGACGTCCACCTCCCCGTTCCAGCGGGCAGCGGAAGTAGTAGCTCCTCTTGAATCCGACAGCACGACGGCGTGGTGTCGGTGGTGGTGGAGAAATCCGGCGGAGCTTCGCTTAAGCGTGCGGGATGTGGTGGAGGAGAGAGACCGCTAGGGTTTGGGGAGAGAGAGGGGGGTTGGGCGCCGGCCCTCTAAGGGGTGCGGCCAAGGCTGAGGCTTGATGTGTTCAGCCCCCTCTCTATGCCCCTCATTATATAGGTGGAAGCCCCAAGAGTTCTAGTCCAAGTCTTCGAATAAGACCCCAACACTAAAACCTCCCATATGTGGGAAACCTACTCAAGGAGGGAGTCCCACCCAAGGTGGGATTCCCACCTTTCCTTGAGGTGGGTTGGCCGGCCACCCTAGGGGAGTCCACCTTGGACTCCTCCCCTTTAGGGTTGGCTGGTCATGCAAGTGGAGTCTCTTTGGGACTCCACTTTCCAAAGTGCCATTCTTCCGGACTTTTCTAGAACCTTCTAGAACCTGCCATAAATGCACCGGATCATTTCCAAACTTGGAATATGACTTCCTATATATGAATCTTATTCTCCGGACCATTCCGGAACTCCTCGTGATGTCCGGGATCTCATCCGGGACTCCGAACAAATATTCGAACTCCATTCCATATTCAAGTTCTACCATTTCAACATCCAACTTTAAGTGTGTCACCCTACGGTTCGTGAACTATGCGGACATGGTTGAGTACTCACTCTGGCCAATAACCAATAGCGGGATATGGAGATCCATAATGGCTCCCACATATTCAACGATGACTTCAGTGATCGAATGAACCATTCACATACGATACCAATTCCCTTTGTCACGCGATATTTTACTTGTCCGAGGTTTGATCATCGGTATCACTCTATACCTTGTTCAACCTCGTCTCCTGACAAGTACTCTTTACTCGTACCGTGGTATGTGGTCTCTTATGAACTTATTCATATGCTTGCAAGACATTAGACGACATTCCACCGAGAGGGCCCAGAGTATATCTATCCGTCATCGGGATGGACAAATCCCACTGTTGATCCATATGCCTCAACTCATACTTTCCGGATACTTAATCCCACCTTTATAACCACCCATTTACGCAGTGGCGTTTGATGTAATCAAAGTACCTTTCCGGTATAAGTGATTTACATGATCTCATGGTCATAAGGACTAGGTAACTATGTATCGAAAGCTTATAGCAAATAACTTAATGATGAGATCTTATGCTACGCTTAATTGGGTGTGTCCATTACATCATTCATATAATGATATAACCTTGTTATTAATAACATCCAATGTTCATGATTATGAAACTAATCATCCATTAATCAACAAGCTAGTTTAAGAGGCATACTAGGGACTTCTTGTTGTCTACATATCACACATGTACTAATGTTTCGGTTAATACAATTATAGCATGATATATAAACATTTATCATAAACATAAAGATATAAATAATAACCACTTTATTATTGCCTCTAGGGCATATCTCCTTCAATGACAGCTCATTCTCTTCATCGGCACTCTGAGAGCCTGATAAACACTTTGGAGCGCGTCGCGGTCCGCGTGGTCCAGGAAATAATGAAGCACCAATACTCCCCGTCAGGCCCAGTCCTAGGAACTCACCAGGGGGAACTGCCGTTCCAGACCAGACCGCCGATACCGTTCGCGCTTACAGCTCCAGAGCCGCGTGGTTCGCCGGCTTTCGTCGTCCACAAAATTGGAGGTGATCCTGCTGATTACCAGTTCATGCTGGAGCCACCTAAGGAAATCCCGCACGGATACACGTGCATATATGTGCCAGATTGCAACGATTTGGCGCGCACGAACCAGATAACAGCAGGAGGAATTTCGGGAGTTACAGGAGGAATTGCTGGAGGAGACACCGATAAACAGGCGTGGCTAGCCAAGTACGCCACCGCAGCAGATCAGCAAAATTCAGCCCCTGCAGCTCCTACAGTGGACCAGATCAGTGCAATCTTGAGAGACCAGTTTGGCATGGTACCAAAAAGAAGGGCAATCGGCTATTCCAAGCCGTACCCAAACGAGTATGATCTGATACCGCTGCCACCCAAGTATCGGCTCCCTGAGTTCTCAAAGTTCAGTGGGTCGGAGGGCTCTAGCTCAATTGAGCACGTCAGCCAGTATTTGGCACAGTTGGGCATGATCTCAGCTTCAGACCAACTACGCGTCAGGTTCTTCGCGCAGTCCCTTACATGATCGGCTTTTGGGTGGTATACTTCGCTGCCACCAGACTCAATCCGGACGTGGAAGCAAATGGAAGAGCTGTTCCACGTACAGTATCATTCAGGAGCTTCCGAGGTTGGCCTTGCCGATTTGGCACAAGTGCGACAGAGGCGTGGAGAAGCAGTGTCAGAGTACATTCAACGCTTCAGGACCGTGAGAAACCAGTGCTATTCATCTCGTTTGAGTGAAAAAGAAGCCGTTGATCTGGCAGTGGTAGGTCTTACGTCGCCGATCAAAGACATAGCCTCTCAGGCAGAATATACCTCCCTGGCTCACATGGTGCAGAAACTATCATTATATGAACAGCGCCATCCAGAATTATACCAGGACAAGTTCAAACGCCCAGTAAGCCTGATCGAGGTAGAAGAGGTTGAAGACTCGGCAGGAGATCAAGAAGTGGCCGTGGCTGAATGGGCTCGGGGGGCAAACCCTGTGTCCTGCAAATGGGTCAAACCACAAGGTCCTACGAAAGGGTTTGACTTCGACGTGAGCAAGGCAGAACAAATTTTCGATCTCTTGCTCAAAGAAAAGCAGCTGAAGTTACCAGAAGGCCATAGGATCCCTACGGCCCAAGAGATGAACGGAAGGCCATACTGCAAGTGGCATCATTCGTTCACACATACCACCAGCGACTGCAAAGTGTTGCGTCAGCAGATACAGATGGCGATAGAACAAGGCCGTCTTATTTTCAGCCAGTATGCCATGAAAGTGGACACGCACCCGTTCCCTGCTGTCAACATGGTGGAGGGTAGTCACCCTGCGAGGCACCAGCCAGATTTTTCGTTCAGTATCAACATGGCAGGGCCTGCATACCACTCTGGTAGCGACAGAGAAGAAAGCAGTCGTTCTCGTGGCAAGGACAAGGAGGAGGCCGGTTCTCGCGATCGGCCCCGATACAATGACAAACGGTACGTGACCGAGGATCAAGTGAGAAGCGTGCGGTACCAGCGACCACTCTCAGAGCACCTTCTTAACAAATACGAACGTCAGTATGACCAACACCGACGGCACGATACAGCCGATGACATAGTTCATCGGCCTGACATAAACGATAGAAAGTATCGTCGGTATGATAGGGATGACGAAAGATTTGAGCGCCGCACCAGGGGAAGGTCAGGCGAGCAAGAGGACATGGACCGTCACTGGGACTGCCAGTTCTTTAAACATTGTTGGGACTCAGGAATGAGCCGATTGCCAACAATCGAAAGCTGCCCAGAGTGTAGATCAAGGAAGAAGTACGCGGCAGATGTGTCAGTGTTCAAACGTCTAGGACCTCTCCCGCGTCAGAACAAACGAGCTGAGTCCTCTCGAGAGGAAGATTCTGAGGAGTTAGACGATGAAGAAGAAGAAGATAGGTACCACCGACCAAGGTGGTGCCCTAATGGACTCAGTCATTCTCAGAAACGCAGGGTACAGCGGCTACGCAGCTTGGAGGAAGCCGAGAGATTATACCTGCACACATTGAGGAAGGCACGGCCCGATCTGGCTGCAAAGATTCAGCAAACTTTGGATGAGGAGAGCCGCCCACAAAAGCAAGAGTGGCGTCCCAAACCAAAGAAAGCCGATGATAAGACATCGGCTGGCGCCAACATGGTGTTCATACTCCCGTCAGAGTTTTGCGCCCCGAGATCAGAGGAAGCATCTGTGGCACAACTAGACTGCGGTCCACGGCCAGTTGTCTTCGAGAAGCCACGAGAAAGAAGCTACAGGCATCTGAAGGCCTTGTACGTAAAGGGATATATCAACGGACAACCTGTCAGCAAGATGCTAGTTGACACAGGAGCGGTAGTCAACATAATGCCATACTCCATGCTACGTCGCCTGGGACGTTCTAGCGCGGATTTGATCAAAACCAACGTCATATTGAGTGATTTCAACGGCCAAACATCAGAAGCGCAAGGTGTTCTTAGCGTGGATCTGACGGTAGGCCGAAAAACCATCCCCACGTCGTTCTTCATCGTCGACAGCAAGAGCACGTACGCCGTCCTACTAGGGAGAGATTGGATCCATGCTAATTGCTGCATTCCATCCACAATGCACCAATGCCTGATACAGTGGGATGGCGATGAGGTGGAGGTCGTCCACGCAGATGATACAGCCGAAATTTCAACGGCTGGCATGAGTATTTGGGATGCGGTGGACCAAGAGCCGCTCTCTGGAGTAAGGCTGGACGATTGTGAGCGCATTGAGGTTACAAAAAACGGGGTGAGGCTGGTCTTATCCACTGGCCTGACAGTGTAACCGCATCGAAATCACTAGATATGTGTAGCAAGGCCGATCCATGTGATCGGCCCCAAAAAATAAATGATAAATCCGCATCAAGCAGTGCATTGACAAAGGAGGCCGATTCAGGCAATCGGCCCATATTACCCTTATCATATATTTTGCCTGTGTTCAGCGTTGATATAGCAGGTGATGGAAAGCTAGGGTATGGGATACTACAGAGCTGATATCTGCAGTCATCTGGCAGATTCGGCTCGGGGGGCACCTTAACGGATGTACTTGTGCGATTCACGGACAGCGAAATATGGGGAGCCGATATGACACAAAAAATCGGCCAGTAAAAAAAAATATATACAAGTACAGCCGATGCGCAAACATCGACTCTAGACTAAGCCCAGTTATCATTACATGACCAAGCCCAGTTATCATTACATGGAAAGAGTTTAACGAAGAAATGCTTCAAGCGCATGAAGGGTCTCATTACATGGAAAGAGTTTAACGAAGAAATGCTTCAAGCGCATGAAGGGCGTCAGCACGGACACGATCCACCTCGGCGATCTCGGCTTCGTCATCTTCGTCCCTGCCCGTCACCAGCTGTCCGTTCAGAGCACGTATCTCGGCCAGATCAGTCTTCAGTTCGACCTTGAGGCCTTCCGCTTCCTCGTGAGAGTGGGCAATGAAAGCTTCCTTGTCTTGGATCAGCTGCTTGGTTGCTCTGACCCTCTCTTCAAGATCCTCCAGCTCCTTGCGAAGGGTCTCAAGTTCGGTGCTGCTAGCAGAGATGTCGGTTTTGGCATCCAAGGCAGCCTTCTTCTCATTGAGCCGTTGGCATTTGTCTGCAATATCGGCTCTCAACGGAAGCTGGGCATGGCGTAGATCGATTCTCTGACGAGCCAACTTTACCCTCGGCTGGAAGACTGATAGGGTCACGACTGGCCAGAGTTTCACCTGCAAGGTTACCGGGAGATGAGGCTGAATGTCCTCGAGAATGCCCTTCACTTCTTCAGGGTTTTCAACCAATGTCTCGATGGTGGAGGAGAGCAAAGCTTTGAGGCGCTGGAGTTGGCCATTGGTAGTGCTCGGTCCTGGCTCTTCGTTTACTCTGGAAGTGGCTGGGTCGATCGATTCAGGGTCGAATGTTAGCAAGCTTGAGAGGTCACAACCCTTGCAAACAAACGAGAACAGCGTCAGTATGTAGTGAAAGAGAAAGTTGAAGCTAAGAGAAAGGAGTATACCTCTCCCAAGACCAGAGGGACAGCCGATGATGAGATAATCGGCTCTCGCGCTTCCACCGTGGGCTTGGTCAAAATGGTAGCCTTGTCAGCTACACTTCTGGAAGTCGCTAGATCTAGAGTGGTGGTTGGCATTACTACCTCCTCGACTTCTTCACTAGACGTATCGACAGTCTGCAAAGAAAATGGTTAGCCGATGCGAGGAGCGATAGGTTAGTGTGAAATATAAACCAGGGGAAGTATTTACATTTGAAACCTCCTGGCTTGATGGAGAAGCTCGTGGGTCTTTGCGAGCCCTCTTGACGCATCGACGCTTCACGCGTGACCCTGTTCTGATCGGAGCTTGAAAGGCAGCAGGCTCGGGGGTTGACCTTTTCTTGGAAGCCGACGCTAGCGAGTCCGTCTGGCTCTGTGTGGTGGATCTCCCGGAGTTACCCGGGCTCGAGTCCCTTTGGCTGGACTGTGCCTCCCCGCTGGAGTTTTCTTCGGTGGAAGTCTGTAAAAAGAAGTACAAGCATGTTGCAAAAGACTGGGAGGACAAATAAATTTAGCCAAGGCACGAGTCAGCTTACGTGCAAGCTTTCTTGGGCGGGAGCTTTGCGCTTCAGGGTCTTTCTGGCAGCTACTTTCCTCACCGCCTTCCTCGCCTGGATTGAGGCTCGGGGGGCAACTGGCCCCGAGGATGCTTTACTCTTGGGAGCCGATTTCGTTGAAATCGGCTGGCTCTCCATTATGACCTTCTTCAAGGGTGGCGAGCTCTGGCAGAAGAGAACCACCGGGGCTGGTGGAAGGAATTGGAAGGGGGAGCCATCGGCTTGCATGGGCTCCGGGCCATCTTGTTGCTGCCAAAAGATAGAGTCAGGTTACAGACAATTATCATGAGCCATTGCAAGAAATTTATAAGTAATGGTACCTGGTCTGCAGGAACGTCATATTCGGCATCAAGTTGTCTCAGCAACGGTCCTAGAGCTCTTCTGAAGGCATGGGTCTTCCACATGGACCACCAAGTCTCGAAACCATCGGTAGTGGTGGTGAAACGGAGGTTGTGGGGGATTGGAATGGCCAGAGTGTCAAAGAAGGTATAGCACCTTTGGCCAGTAAGGATGTCAGGCAGTTCAGCTCTGCTTGCTGTCAGGTGGTGGAGAAAGAAGTGTGGGGGCACCTGCCCAAGACCAAGCTGCCGGGCTACTACTACCGGTTGGTAAGACTCATAACCAGGCTTGATGATCCGGTTTGAGGTACTCATGCCAACTGGGAGAAAGCAAGGACGAATCATGATAGAGTACAAGTGCGGGTGCTAGCGTCATCGGCAAAGTTATCCAATCGGAAGGAGACTGGGTTCTCAAAGTTCTCCAATTCAGTATAAGGAAAGAACAGGGGGTTGTCCAAGCCTTGGAAGAAAATCTTGAACCACCCTGCTGCTTCCTTAGGGATCAGCCTGCTGCCTGGGAGACCATACAAAGCTTGGCCATAGCTGGTGCATCGGATCTCCTTTCCATTAGCATCTGGGAAGGTGCAGGTGGCCAAAGGTGGGAAGTCTGGGATCCGGTTCTGA
Source organism: Lolium perenne (assembly GCF_019359855.2). Classification (NCBI taxonomy): domain Eukaryota; kingdom Viridiplantae; phylum Streptophyta; class Magnoliopsida; order Poales; family Poaceae; genus Lolium; species Lolium perenne. The sequence goes on from NC_067245.2 coordinate 331,008,453, forward strand.
AAGTACAACTGAGCCCATAACTGAATAAACCACCAGGGGCCTCCGGTTTTAACTGTCTTTTGAGAGAACAGTTTGACAGACATCAGTTGAAGAGATCGATAGACCTCTCCAAGAAACAGTTTGCCAAGGCCAAGTTGAGTGCCTTTGGCAAGTTCATAGGCCAGGGAAAGGTAATTCTTGGTTGGGGCGAGTGATGGGCCACAGAATATGAAGTGCTCCAACCAGAAGTTCAGGAAGGCTGTGTGTTCTCTCTCTGTCACAGGACCTTTGGTTTTCATATAACGATTGAGGTAGGCACCCCAGCTGGTACACTCTTTTTTAGAGGAGAGGGTGAAAGGGACTTTTGGCAGCTTAAACGCAGAGGGGCTTGGGGATGCAATGTCTAGGCCTGTGATCATGGCCACGTCCAGCAGAGTTGGTGTCATAGGACCGTGGCCAAACATGAAGCAGTTCAGTGCATCAGACCAGAAGTAGCCGACGGTTTTCAGAATATTTTCATTCTTTTCAAGGGGAGACAATGATAATGACAAGGCATCGGCTATCCCTATGGTTTCCCAGGTGGCATAATGGGTTTTTGACACTCTATTGTACCATGCCACCCAACCCTCAGGAGGATTAGGCCAGGCTCGCAGGCAGTTGGCCCAGGAAGACAGATCTAAGTTCTGGTTCACGAAGGGGATTCTGTTAGCCTCGCATGAGATTAAGAGAGCGGGACTCTCGGAAGAACGGGGACCGAGACACATAGAATTTGCGAGAGAAGGATGTGGCAGCAGGATGTCTGAAACCTAAAATTAATAATGGAATAAGACATTAATTCAGGTGTTTGCTATTAATCCTAACGTTGATTCGAATGGCGAGAGGCGGTTAAGGATTACCTTCAGACCGGAGACCATGGCGTTGGTATTGGATGATTCCGCCATTGGATGCGCTGTGGAGTTGGGGCGGCGCGGTCGAGGTCTGGATGCGGGTGGCCGTGAGTTGGAACTGCTCGGGCGGCGATTTGGGGATCTGAGTTTGCTTTCTCAGACGGAGGTCACAGGTTACCGTTTGGAGGGGCAACTGGGTTAGCCTTACTCGCGTTTTATGGTAGAGGCCGATGCGATGCCATCGGCTCTTTTGGGGGGTTGTTTGACTTTGACTATCGGCAAAAAATTGATTGGGAACACTTCTTCATTAATAAAAGGGGATTCTTACAATGAAGAGCCGATTTCTCAAGAAAGGAGGAACAAAAGAAGAGCCGATTGCTCAGGAACTACTAATCCTACACTACTAATCCTCGCTGGCCTCTTCGTCGGCATCGTAGCTGCCGCCGGCGCTGCTTCCGGAGAGTTCCTCGTCGCTGCTGCCCCAGCCCTCGGCCGGAGCTTCCTCCTCATCGTCATCATCATCGTCTTCGCTGTCCGCCCAAGCGCGGAAGCGCTTCGCCGGCGGATATCCAGCGAAGGAGGAGGAATCGTCCTCCTCTTCTTCCTCTTGTTCCTCCTCTTCCTCCTCTTCTTCTTCTTCCTCCTCCTTGTCGGAGGAGGTGGGTGTTGGGGGGATAACCCCCGGTATGCCAAAGGCATGCCAAACCGGATGGTTTGAGCCATCGAGATACCGGTTTAATATTTTTACCGGAACACAAAGGTACGAGTTTGGGCTAAGTGAAGCTAAGCCGGTATCCCCAAGGGGTATGCCGGAACCCGGTAAAGAAGATACCGGAGAGAAGGGCCTGTCGGCAGGACTGGTCAAAGATTCTCTTCAGAGCAAGAAGACAAGGATGAGCTAAGCAAAGCGGCTTTAATCAGAGCCCTGGCGCCAAAGAGAGAGATGACGCTGAAAGAAGCCGGAGGACGTCAGCGCCCCTGATTAAAGAAGACTCCGGCGTCATCTATGATTAAAGTAGCTTTGTAAAGTAGTTTGTCCAGTCAAAGATGCCATTAGGGTTTCTTGTTCTGTAAGCCACCCTCTCCCCTATATAAGGAGAGGGGGTACTGCCTCTTACAGGCACGTGTCCACAGGGGAGATTAGACGATAGGAGTGGTATCCCTGCACTTGTAACCATGTTGAGATCAATGAAGCAAGCGATCTAGTAAAGAGTTCTTCCTCTTGTCTCTCTTCTTGCGTACCGGCCTTTGGTTGTGTTCTTGAGGAAAGCATCCGGAAGTTCGTCCCATCTAGTCGCAAACCCTCCCCCGAATCCTCTAGCGTCCATTCGGCCCCAATCTAAGCCATCCTATGGCATCTGTCTGTTCACCACGACGACAGTTGGCGCCCACCGTCGGGCATGAAGTGGCGCTTGCAGGAGTTCACATTCGGGCGGGCATCCTCGAGGTCGCCGGCGAGCGTACGGTGTCCGCGCTTGTGCAGCGCATCTACGACATGGACTTCATCAACGACAACGCGGGCTGCTTCGCCAATGGCGGCGTCTTCCCCAAGAACGGCCGCACCATCGAGTTTGGCAGCCACCGCGTCTACTTCGGCACCGTCCCTATGCGCCAACGCCTCTCGCCGGTGCTGGTGGCACCGGACCCGCCAAGGTGGCTCTGTGCTGGCCGCGCCGCCGGCAGCGTCGAGGTAATGATGACCGGCGTGGTTGGTGCAGGAAAAGAGGCTGTGGGTGAAGGAGCTGGTCGTGCGGCTTCGACCCGTGCGGCCAAGCCACCGCTGGAGCGTGACGCAGGCGCAGCGGGAGCATCATCCGTGCCACCGGAAACACCGCTCCAAGCGGCGATGAACGTCCTCGCCACCCCCATCGCGCAGAACATCAACCCGGCAGCGGCTCAGGCGGAGCTGGAGGCGCAGCGCCAGAAGGTGCTCGAGAGCGGCAAGGACATCGTCCGGGCGCAGCGCGAGCTGAACCTAACCCTACGTGAGTATAACGCTGCCCATGGCTTTGCTTCTGTTAGTGCGCATGCTGCTAGGATACCGGAAAACCGGCTAAAAGCTCGCAACCTAGATCAGGATTTGCGCAAAGAAGTTCTTGCCGGCAATAGTACCTCTGCGTCTGTCAGCATCGTGGAAAAACCTAAGTACAGTAGCCCGGATAAAACTATAAAAGCTGCTAAAGCTGCAGTAGAGCTATGCGAATCGCTTTCAGGAGATGCTTTGCCAAAACAGCAAGAGCGTGTTAGAGAGCTGCTGGAAACTATTGAGCAGCAGAATGCTGAGCAACTGGCTAAGCTGAACAAGGCCGTGGCCTCAAAATCCGCGCGTTCAACAAAGAATGCCGGAAGAAAGTCCCATGGGCAGGCGTCGTCCCCCCATCCGGATAGAAGAAGAGAAAAAGAGATGAACGCACAGCAGATGACTGTGTACGATCCGGTTCTTGCCGGAAAACAGCAAGCCGGGCAACATGATGCCGGAAGAAAAAGCCAAGGGGCAGGCCGAGGCTACGCCAGAGGAGGCTGTGCCAGAAACAATCATGCCGGTAGATACGAAACCGGGCAAGATTATCGAGTTGCAAGGGCAGCGTATGAGGAGATGCCACCACCAAGGTACCGGCAGGCAAGAGCCGCGGAACCGGAAAGATACGGAGAGGGAGATTCTGAAGTAGAACGAACAAGAGTCTACCGGAACCCCTTGGGGGATCGCCTGGGGGAAAGATGTTTGCCGGACCAGGATGCGAGGCACAGGCTGGACAGAGTACATCTTTCCGAAATGATCGAATCTGAGGGTCCTCCTGGCCCAAAATGTTTTGTCCCACGGATCATGGAAGAAGAGCCACCGGTACGCAATTTCCAGCTGCCCCGAGACACAAAAACATATGATGGCACGACCAAGCCGGAAGATTGGCTGGCGGACTATGTCACAGCGGTTTATGTAGCTGGTGGTGGAGTAAACCGGCGTTGGGCGGTGAGAATCATACCATTCTACCTGGTGGGCCCTGCACGGATTTGGCTTAACAACTTGCCGGCAGGAAGCATTAACGGATGGCTGGACTTTGAGGAAGCCTTCGTGAACAACTTCAGTAGCACTTACAAGAGGCCAAACCGGCCCCAACAGCTCGCTTTATGCCAGCAACGTGCCGGTGAGACAGACAGGGATTATCTTACCCGTTGGAACTCAACAAGAAACACATGTGAAGGAGTGATTGAAGCACAAGCAATTGCTTGGTTCAGTCAAGGATGCCGGAGAGGATCACCGCTGTGGCAAAAGCTGCAGAGAAGCATGCCAGCAACCTTGGCAGAGATGATACGTGTGGCGGATAGCTATGCATTGGGAGACCCATTGCAACCAGCAGTACAGGCTGAGCCGGAGCAGCGATAGGAACAATACCGGGACAACCGGAACAACAAGAGAAGGGAAGATTTCCCGGATCGAAGGTACGCTCCGCAGCACGTTGCTGCTGTGCAAGAAAATTATGATGCCGGCGGCAGCCAAAGGCAAAAAACCGGATCGCAGCCATGTGCGGGTCCAAAAAAGCAATGGGTCGAAAAGAAACCACAGGGCGAGAAAAGAATTGGCAGGAACCCGTAAAATACACCATGGAAGCCGCCATGGATCAACCTTGCCGGTGGCACACGCCGAACCCGGATCACCCGTCAAATCACCTGACGAAGGATTGTTCTTGGACCAAGTACTTGATGCAAAAGGGAGCGGTAAAAGACGCGCAAGCACAAGGGTGCTCAACAGTGTTGCCACCAACACAAGATATGCTGCGTCAGCAACAACTACCACCACCGCCACCACTCACCGGAGCAAATGCTTTACCGGTACAGCATCAGCCAAATAGGCAGCAGTACCAACAAGTTAACCAGGTGGAGCAAAACGATGATCAACCACCTCCACCGGCACCTTTAGGCCGGAATGTTTACGAAGGCCCGCATATGTGCTGTGTTGTTTTTGTCACTGAGCCGACAGACATGCAAAGTGTGCATCGCCGCTCCATGGAGGTAAACGCCGTGATGCCGGCAGTTCCTAGATACATGCTGTGGTCAGATCAGGAAACCACCTGGTCATTTAAGGATCACCCCAAAATCATGCTGAATCCGGGTGGATACGCTCTTGTGGTGGACCCAATCATGAAAGGGCCGCAAACTCGAGTAAAATTCAGCAAGGTGCTGATAGACAACGGCAGCAGCATAAACATCATGTACAAGCATAGCATGCATACGCTGGGCATAACAGAAAACATGCTTCAGCCAACGCGTACAACGTTCCACGGAATCGTTCCGGGCTTGTCCTGTGCTCCGGTAGGAAAAGTCCGGGTGGATGTAGCGTTTGGAGGACGTGACAATTGCCGGGTTGAAAATGTTGAGTTTGAGGTGGTGGACCTAGACAGTCCTTACCATGCGTTGCTGGGAAGACCAGCGTTGGCAGCTTTCATGGCTACAAGTCATACAGCTTACCTCAAGATGAAAATGCCGGCACCTCGTGGACCCTTAACTGTGGTGGGGAACTATAAGGTCTCACTGGAAACTGCATCCGCCGGATCAAACCTAGAGGAATCGCTGGTGATCGCGGAAGAAAAGAGAAGAATGCAAACCGCGGTTGCGCTGGCTCAGTCCTCACAGTTGAGTTTAGCGGCAATGAGTGGAAGCTTGGGCTCACCGACATTCAAGCCGATAAATGAAACAAAGGACATTGTGCTGGATCCGGCTTACCCAGAGCGCACCGTTCGCATCGGTGCCGGACTCGATCAAGCATAGGAAAACGCGCTCGTCAACTTCCTCCGTGAGAATCGGAATATCTTTGCCTGGTCAACTGATGACTTGGTGGGTGTTCCGAGGGAGCTGGCTGAGCACTCTTTAAACGTCCGGAAAGATGCCAAGCCGGTGCGACAACCCTTGCGCCGGTTCGCTGAAGATAGAAGGAAAATCATAGGAGAAGAAGTGACCAAACTGCTCGTTGCCGGATTCATTGTGGAGGTCAAGCACACAGAGTGGCTGGCCAATCCGGTAATGGTCGAAAAGAAAAAAGATGAGAACCTGGAGGCAAAAGCTCCAAAGGTGTGGCGCATGTGCATCGACTACACTAACCTAAACAAGGCTTGCCCAAGAGATCCTTTCCCTTTGCCACGGATCGATCAAGTGATTGATTCAACTGCTGGGTGTGAGTTGTTGTACTTTCTAGATGCGTATTCCGGTTTCCATCAGATTCCCTTGAAAAAGGAAGATCAAATAAAAACTGCGTTCATTACCCCGCATGGGGCTTATTGCTATGTCACTATGCCCTTTGGTTTGCGCAACGCTGGTGCAACGTACCAGCGCTGTATGCAAAAATGCTTGTTCGATCAAATCGAAAAGAATGTGCAAGTCTATGTAGACGACATTGTGATAAAAACTAAGGTAAAGAACACCTTAATTGATGACATCCGGCAAACATTCGATAACCTAAGACGGTTCCGGATGAAGCTTAATCCGACAAAATGTACTTTCGGTGTCCCTGCCGGCAAGTTGCTCGGTTTCCTTGTCTCAAGCCGGGGTATTGAAGTCAATCCGGTAAAAATCCGGGCGATAGAAAGAATGACTATCCCACGAGAACTAAAAGATGTGCAAAAATTTACCGGTAGCTTGGCATCGCTAAGCCGGTTCATAAGCAGGTTGGGAGAAAAAGCTCTGCCACTCTATGCTCTCATGAAAAAATCTGACACGTTCGTCTGGACCCCTCAGGCGGACACAGCGTTTAAAGAACTAAAAACAATGCTGGCCACAACACCTATATTAGCTTCACCTCTAGAAAGAGAGCCCATGCTATTATACATAGCAGCAACAAACCGGGTCGTGAGCGTAGTGGTTGTGGTTGAAAGAGAAGAGGAAGGAAAAACCGTCCAGAGGCCGGTATACTACCTGAGCGAGGTGCTCTCCCTCTCCAAACAAAACTACCCTCACTTCCAAAAGATGACTTATGGCGTGTACATGGCCGCCACAAAACTCAAGCATTACTTTGAGGAACATCCTATGAGGGTGGTGAGTGAAGCACCAATCTCCGATATCATGTGCAACAAGGACGCTAGCGGAAGGATTGCAAAGTGGGCAATCCAGATTTCACCATATGTACCAGCGTACGAAAGAAGAGATGCCATAAAATCACAAGCTTTGGCTGATTTCCTCGTCGATTGGGCGGAGATGCAATACAAACCGCCAGATCAGAAGATAGAATACTGGAAGATGCACTTTGACGGATCCAAGCTTAAAGAGGATCTAGGTGCCGGTGTGGTGCTCACCTCACCAAAAGGAGATCATCTTCGGTATGTTTTGCAAGTACATTTCAGGGCATCAAACAATGTCGCTGAATACGAGGCTTTGATCCATGGGCTTAAGGTCGCAAAAGAAATCGGTGCACACCGGATCATTTGCTATGGAGATTCAGATCTTGTGGTACAGCAGTGTTCCGGGGATTGGGATGCAAAAGATGCCAACATGGCCTCGTACCGGTTTCACGTGCAAAAGATTGCCGGATTCTTCGAAGGGTGTGAGTTTCACCATGTGCCACGCGCAGAAAATGAAGCCGCGGATGCTTTGTCCAAGCTGGGTGTCAACACCCGGATTTTTAAGTCCAGATGCCTGTCATGCCATACATCGCAATCCCAGGAATATTGTTGTTGCGAGACATAACAGTTGAATATCATAAGTCATCATTCATTACATACCATAGTCGTCTTACAAATAGAGATCACATGATCCCATATTACACACAGAGTTGATCTAGGGATCAACATTCACCAAGTTCATAGTTTCATAGCGAAAGCGTAACGTAGAAGGGACTCTCTAGTCCACAGGCCAACGTCTGACGTCAGAAGGCTCCCTAGTTGTCGTGGGCGTCCTGCGGGTCGTCTTCTTCAAACTGTTGTTCTGCTTCAGAATCTGGCCATTTGAATAGCCAGGGACACAGCCGTGAGTACTTTAAAGTACTCGCAAACCAATACTAAGGTAAGTGCTAACAATTCTAGTAAGGGGGTACTAAGCTCTAGTTTATTTTGCATAAAGCAAATTTTATTTCACAAACATTTTTGTAAACCACTCTTTAAATGCTATCTAACTCCAGGGGGAAACATTAGTGTCATTCCCACAACTCTGTTGTGGTTCCAAGTCAAAGTCTCAAGTTCAAAAACGTAAGTCACCCTTCACCATTCATAGTTTTCGAAAAGTTCTGATGACGGAACAGTATGGCCTTTCCAACTGTCCATAACCGAGGACGCGGCTATTCGAATAGGTTTACTCTGCAGAGGTTGTACACTTGTGCCACAACAATTGCAATAGCTCGTCAGGGGTAACTGGCCCTGATTTATCGTACGCAGTACGCGAACTACCAATCATAACCTTTCATTTACATACCCTAGTATAGGCACCTCTCCCCATGAGCTTGGCCTCCCAGTGAAGACAGACAGTCAGCCTGGGAACTGCACAGGGCTTGGGCCGGACATTCACCTCGTTTCGCATCATATCGTATCGTTTATTTGTGGTAGAGGCAGCTTTCAGCATAACCCCGATGATGCTTGTTTAGAGGGAACCCATACTAAGACACACAAACTTCTAGTTAAGCCCTACCCAGATTCAGGTATTGTGGGGGTACAGCAAAATTGGAATGGTATCGCATCCGAACCCAACCATCAGTGTTTTTTTGTAAAATTCACCAAGTCATTCACCGGTCACCTTCACCTTCAAAAATCATTCAGTGGAATGCATCTTCATTCCAAGGTTTCAAAACTCCTTCAAAATCTCTCAATAGAATGACTCGTCATTCCAAGGTTTTCGAATTCATTTCAGTTCCCAGTTTCCCAATTGGGGTAGGCACTATCAAAATCAGCACTAGCATCTAGGTAAGAGGGTGCTAAGTATTTTGTTTTGTTTCTAGGCTAAGTTTGATACTCTTGTACTCATCCAATACTAACCAAGTGAATCATGAATCAAAAAGTACTTTGATAAAACAAAAGTAAATAAAGCTTGTAAAGTAGAAACTGGAAAATAGGATCATAAGTATAAAGTAGATAAGGTAATGCCTTGCTCATAGTGAGCTTTGCAAGTTGCAAGGTTATCATCTTGCATTGGGGTCAACTTGCAAGGGTCTAGTTTGGATTGGCAATAGCTGGCTAACTTTGCTTTTCTAGTAACCAACTTGTACTTTGACCAAAGTTAACTATAAAAATAACGGGTTTAGAAAACAAGTAAGAATTTGTAAAGTCAAAACTTGGGATGGGTTTATATAATAAAAGGTAAGAAACACGGTGCCTTGCCCCAAGGGGGCTTTGCACCTTGCAAGAATATGAGCTTGCACACTAAGTATCTTAGCTGGCAAACCATATTCCTGGCATTGGTATTTCAGCTTGCCTTGGTTGAAGTGAGGGTCCAAGTTCTCTTCTCCTTCCTTGTTGTAGAAGTCCTCCCCTTCCTGATGGTCTCCGGTACTAGCGTCTAAAATACGAATACGGGGTACACCATCATTCTACCAAACTTACAGACTACACTAAGAACACACATGATTTACACAACTTAAACTAGCATCACACTTTACCATTAAGTGGGTGGAAGTGTTCCTCTTACTTAAGAAAAATAAATTCCTCTCATACTACTTAGGTGTTTTCTTTTAATTAAATAGAGGCATAAATTCCTCTCATTATCTTATTAAGATTTAATTTCTCTCATGAACAAAATATGACCTAGGTTGACCAAGGTCAACCTCTTCATATTCCTCATTGTGAGAAAAAGGTTTAAATGAGGTTCCATACCTCATACAATTTAATACTAAAAGGGGTAGTGATTTAAGGTCACCCAATTACTCACTATGAGATTATATAGACCATGGTCCATAACTCATGTTGAAATATTTGAGACCAAGATTTAAATGAGAGGGAAACCTCTCATATGGTTTAACACATAGTGGTAACCAGGTTAACCACTATCATTGAGGTGATTTCATATCCTCAACAATTCCTTGGCTATTCTAACATTACTTGTCTTTACCAATTATTTTATTTATACACATATTACAATTAGGGTGTATGGGTTGTGTTGCTTGAGGAAAATAATTTCCTCTCCCTACATATGTAAGTGATGGTTTCCATCTAGTGTTTGAGAAATACCTTTCTCTTATTGAAAACTTCTTAAGATTTAATTTCTCAAACAATCATGCATGAAATCATGTTGACCCAAGTCAACCATTCATCATCATAAATTGAGAAATAGATTTAAATGAGGTAAACTACCTCATACCATTTAATAACACTACATATGATTTAAATCTCTTAGTAATTCATATAGGTGAGTTTGGCCAGGGGTCCAAACATCACATGAATTCCTTGGAGACAAGATTTAAATGAAGCATAAGACTTCACATGCATTACTTAAAAGTTTTGGACAATATCCACTAGCTAAACTAGCCATATTGCACACTACTAAAACTAGGGCATGATCATGCAAGGTGACCACACCATTTTCTTGCAGAAACAATTAGTGTAAGTTAAATGTGAGTTATTGGAGTTGGAATTAACTCTATATCTATTTTGGTTGATTTTTAAGAATTAATCTAAGGCAGAAAAGTCCCTGCCTTGTTATTTTTGTCAGATTAATTCTACAAAGAGATTGACCATGAGGCCAGTGGCATTGGATAGATCTTTTCCTAAGCTTTCCAACAGTGTAAAATTCACTAGATTTGGTTTAGCCAATTTGAAATGGTTGAATTTCACAGTGGAGGCAGGATTACAATTATTTGGAAAAGTTTAAAAGGAGTTTGAATTAACAGGCCGGCGGGAAAATAAACGGCCCAGAGATTTGAAAATGCCCGGGGCAGAGTTGGGCCGGCCCAGCTAACGCTGCGGGCCAGCTGACAAAGGGGCCCGCGCGTCAGTGACTCACTTCTACCGAATCGGTACCTTTGATCGTGAGCCGTAGGATTAGAGGGTGATCGGGCGGCTGCGCGTCGTCGTCGTCGACGGGAGGAAGGCTTGCTGGCGCGGCGGCGGCACGGGGGTCGGCGGCGAGCTGGGACGTCGGCGAGCGGCGGCGTTGCTGCAGGTCGATGTTGTAGACGACGGCGAGTGCGCTGGTACCGGTGGCGTCGCCGATGGGGCTCCAATTCGTCGGCGATGATCTCAGGTCCTCCGCGGCTCCGGCGACGAAATTGGGGCTACTCCGGCGAGCAATTGAGGGAGAGGGATGGTCGAGGAGGATCAGAAGAGAGAGGGAAGCAAGCGAGTGTGAAGCAATCGTCCAGGGTTGCTCTCTTTTTATAGCGGCGCGAGGTGCTGCGGGGGTGAGCTCGGGTCGACCGTGGCGCGGCTGTTCCGGTGAGCGAAGGGGCAAGGTGAGGGCAGGGCTAGGTAGGTGACCTCCAGGCGAGGCTAACGCGCGTGATGGCGAGGTGGGGGACGGTCTGGCGACGACGCATTGCGTCCGTGCTTGCGGCGGCGTCCGCGGGAAAATGTCGACGGTGTCGATGGCGGCAGGCGGCGCGAGGACACGGGACCGTGTCAGGCGGGTTGGCGCGGCGACGGCGATGCTCGACGTGCGGAGAGGGGGTCTAGGGGAGGCGTGCTGCGGCGAGGCGACTCGTGGCCAGGGCGTGTCCACGGGCGTGCGTGCTGCGACGCGAGCGGCATCCAGGGAGGTTTTGGGCGCGCGTTGTGCGGTCGTTGTCGACAGCGTCCGGGGTCGTGGCGGTGCTAGGTGTGGCTAGGGTGGTGAGGTGGTGCTAAATGGCAGCAGGGCCAGAGGAAGGGATGAAGGAGGAGAGGGGGAGCACGGCATGGCCGGCATGCCATTGGCATGGCCATGGCTAGGCCATGTCTTGCCCTTCCCTAGGGTTTCTGTGGTGGGGTGAGGCAGAGAGGGGGCAAGGAAACATGTAGGGTTGGTTTGGGTAGGTTAGAGTTAGGATAGAACACTATTTCAAATAGTGTGTGTTGTTCCCTATTTATGTTTCATCAAATTTTGCCCAAAATTGATTTAGCTCCAAAGGTTGACAAATTTGAAAAGGGTGTGTTTGGTTTGGTTCAAAATGACCAGAGGCAAAGAGAAGTGGTGGAATTTAGAAAATCCAAATATGGCAATTTTCACTAAGTGGGAGATTGTTCCACTTAATTAAAAGTGTCAACTTTGGATGAGCAAAGCAATTGATCAAGAAGGATTTTGGCAAGGTGGTCTTTACAAAAAGTGTTCATCTTGATGTCCTCCTGGATGACATGCAAAGAGTTGGGAAAGTTTAGATTGAAAAACTTGAAATGGAGAGGCTCAAAGTAGTGACCAGAATAATAATGGCAGATTTGACCATTATTGTATGTGAGCCAAATTTGAATTTGAAAACCATTTGAAAAGTGTTTCTTTGATTCCAAAAGTTGTAATAGATGTTGAGTAACATTATTCAACTCATGGTGAAGGCCAAAATGGTCTAGGGTCAAAATTTAGAAAAATGGCATAAGTCCTATGTGAGGGTTTTGTGATTTTCTCACTTTTACTCTTTTATTTCTCTTTGCTTCATTTTGACAAGAGTGAGATTTGTTTGTTGCTAGAAGAAGTTGGATGAAAGGATCCAACCATTTTGAGACAAGGTTGGTGCCTAGGTCAAGATTTGATAAATTGGCTCTAAGTGTATGGGAGGGAAAGGGAAATATCCCACTATGGGATTTCTCTCCATTTGATTGGACTTGACTTGACTCTAATGTCATTCTTATTAGTTTAGAAACAATTTCAAACCATTGAAACCATTCCAAAAGGTCTAGCTCAAAGATTTGCAAAATTGGCCAAAACACATGAGAGGGGACATGTCAAATTTTTCTTATTCTTGTAAGGTGCTCTCCTTGCTTTTCTTGAGCAAGGTGGAGGGTCAAGTTAGGGTTAGATTGGGTTCAGAGATGGTTTCACACCATTGGGTAAAGTAGAAGTGCATAGGACAAGAATTGGTGAAAATGGCTATGGGTCACATATGCCTCTATGCATATGTGGCATTTGATTTTTAATTGAACTTGGCTTGACCCAATTGATGTTGTTGAGAGTTGAAAAGGTAGATAGGAGTGACCCAACCATTCAACTTCAAGTCTAGGGTCAAGATCCTCAATTTCCCAGATTTGATATTTTGCTCCCATATGCCTCTAGGGCATTATTACTTTCTTTTTGAAAACCTTATGTTCCACTTTGGATTGTGTGGGAAAAGTACTAGACAAGGTTCAAGAGGGTTTTCCAATCTTCTAAACGAAGTAGAAAGACCTAGGATAAAGTTTTACAAAATAGCCATAGGCATATATGCCTCTATCTTAATTAAGAGGTTCCCTTCTTATTTTATTTTGCAAAGATAGATGGCAAGAGGAAAGAGGTTTAAATAAGTTTCGCAATGGTTCACCACCATTTAGCAACAATAAGAAAAGCTAGGGTTTAAGATTTACATATTAAGGCTATAGGCCCACATATGGTTTTTCCTTTATTTTAGGTTGCTCAACAAGGATCCAAAAGTCTTTTGAAAAGGTTAGGGTTTAGGTTTTTTTCTTATTTGATTTCTTTCTCTTTTAACTTTATTTGGTTTGTGATCTTCACTTGATCACTCTAGGGTTTTAGGGTGTATCACACAAGTATACTACACTCACCAAGGCAAAAACACAAGTAATAAGTAGGAGCACTAATCATAACACTCTAATTCAGAAAAGTTTTTGTTGGTTCTCATTTTTGGAAAAAAGGAAATTCATTTTCTCTTTATTTTGAAATTTGGGGTGTTACAAACCCTTCCCCCTTAAACAAATCTCGTCCCGAGATTTTAAGAGAAGTTAGGTTCCTAAAAGAGATTGGGTGATATGATTTAGCAGGGAACATACTTGGCATAGTCTGAGGTGTTTCTTGCGCTTTGGTGGCCGTCAGGTTGTAGTAGCGACCGTTGCGGTTGTTCGGGTAGTTTGGAGCAAAATTTCTTCTAGTTGCGAAACGGCGCTGCTGCTGTGCAGATGCAGCGGGGTTGGCGGCGATCTTGGCAAGCTTCTTGCGGCATTCATTGGAGTAATGACCCACAGTTCCACATTCATAGCAGGTTACCGTTGACCTGCCTTTTTGTGTAATGGGTACAGCATTGCTTCCTGTCCTGGGGGCATTGTTGGCGGCTTTCACTGGACACTTGTTAGAGTAGTGACCCATAACACCACAGGCGTAGCAAGTCACATTGGACTTGGCTGCGGGGGCATGGTGGAGTATTGGGATGAGCTGTTCTAGTGATGCTATCTTCACGCGGAGGCGGGCAATGAGGTAGTCCTTCTTGGCGTGTTGATGGCGAAGTGCCTTGCGCTCCATGGCAAGGATGTTGATGGCGTCAGTCATCTTGGCGTGCTCAATGTGCATCTGATTGGCCTGGGCACGGGAGTTGTTGCGGGTAGGAGGGGCCATCTGAATAATGGGGTAGATCATAAGGTAAGAGGGAATCTTCTATGGTTTGTTTGAGTTAAAATTCAAGAATTTAAAACTTGAAAACTTGAGGAGTGTTGAGGGGGTAAAAACCAGCAACACTTTTTCATTCATACCAAACATCACACATTACAAATCTAACACACCGTTGGTTTGAAGAACCATTCATTCGTTCTACGATACAAGGGGATCTGATACAACTCACACCTACTTAAGTGCTGGAGTGATACTACTTTTCCGGGTGGATTCTTCTTCTTCACGGGTGAGATGCTTGACGAGAGCGAGGGCGTTGTCCAAATCCTGCGGGTTTTGTACCGCCCTGAAGTCTGAGGTGCTTCAGAGGGGTTCATCTTTGGTTGCGGTGGGGGCATGGTCATTGGTATTCCCCAGGGGTCATGTCTTGGGTAGTAGATGAAGCGAGTGTTCTTGATCTTGTTCTCATTTTGTCCACACAGACGAAAAATTGCTTCTTGCATCGCTTCGGCTAGTCCTTCCTTCCAAGTGTTCCCCGTTACAGAAATCCAAATGGTTTCCCATACCGGGGCATCAAGCTTCCTTCGTAGATCAGTAGAAACGTCCCACTGAGGTGGTTCTCCTGACTTAGCTTTGAGTGGTATTCCGAAGAACTTGGGGTACGGGTGTCCTAGATAATCCACTAGTTGCTTCAACTCTTTTTCGAACTTGAGGTCGCCTTCGGGACCAAGCTGATAGGACTCCCATTGGTATGTCATCTGTGAGCAAAGAGGAGTAAATTAGAGAGGTAGTCAAGTGCGCAAAATTTTAGATAAGCTTGCAAAGTAGGTAGAGTATAGATTTCTCATCTTTTTGAAAAAGGATTTCAAGGATAAGGGTAAGAACAAGTTTTCACAAATATTCACTTCATTGGTTTTTGAAACTAAGTTTTTCAGACGTCCATTCTAACTAGGGTCTCCTAAGGTCAAACAATGGCTCTGATACCAACTTGTCAACACCCGGATTTTTAAGTCCAGATGCCTGTCATGCCATACATCGCAATCCCAGGAATATTGTTGTTGCGAGACATAACAGTTGAATATCATAAGTCATCATTCATTACATACCATAGTCGTCTTACAAATAGAGATCACATGATCCCATATTACACACAGAGTTGATCTAGGGATCAACATTCACCAAGTTCATAGTTTCATAGCGAAAGCGTAACGTAGAAGGGACTCTCTAGTCCACAGGCCAACGTCTGACGTCAGAAGGCTCCCTAGTTGTCGTGGGCGTCCTGCGGGTCGTCTTCTTCAAACTGTTGTTCTGCTTCAGAATCTGGCCATTTGAATAGCCAGGGACACAGCCGTGAGTACTTTAAAGTACTCGCAAACCAATACTAAGGTAAGTGCTAACAATTCTAGTAAGGGGGTACTAAGCTCTAGTTTATTTTGCATAAAGCAAATTTTATTTCACAAACATTTTTGTAAACCACTCTTTAAATGCTATCTAACTCCAGGGGGAAACATTAGTGTCATTCCCACAACTCTGTTGTGGTTCCAAGTCAAAGTCTCAAGTTCAAAAACGTAAGTCACCCTTCACCATTCATAGTTTTCGAAAAGTTCTGATGACGGAACAGTATGGCCTTTCCAACTGTCCATAACCGAGGATGCGGCTATTCGAATAGGTTTACTCTGCAGAGGTTGTACACTTGTGCCACAACAATTGCAATAGCTCGTCAGGGGTAACTGGCCCTGATTTATCGTACGCAGTACGCGAACTACCAATCATAACCTTTCATTTACATACCCTAGTATAGGCACCTCTCCCCATGAGCTTGGCCTCCCAGTGAAGACAGACAGTCAGCCTGGGAACTGCACAGGGCTTGGGCCGGACATTCACCTCGTTTCGCATCATATCGTATCGTTTATTTGTGGTAGAGGCAGCTTTCGGCATAACCCCGATGATGCTTGTTTAGAGGGAACCCATACTAAGACACACAAACTTCTAGTTAAGCCCTACCCAGATTCAGGTATTGTGGGGGTACAGCAAAATTGGAATGGTATCGCATCCGAACCCAACCATCAGTGTTTTTTTGTAAAATTCACCAAGTCATTCACCGGTCACCTTCACCTTCAAAAATCATTCAGTGGAATGCATCTTCATTCCAAGGTTTCAAAACTCCTTCAAAATCTCTCAATAGAATGACTCGTCATTCCAAGGTTTTCGAATTCATTTCAGTTCCCAGTTTCCCAATTGGGGTAGGCACTATCAAAATCAGCACTAGCATCTAGGTAAGAGGGTGCTAAGTATTTTGTTTTGTTTCTAGGCTAAGTTTGATACTCTTGTACTCATCCAATACTAACCAAGTGAATCATGAATCAAAAAGTACTTTGATAAAACAAAAGTAAATAAAGCTTGTAAAGTAGAAACTGGAAAATAGGATCATAAGTATAAAGTAGATAAGGTAATGCCTTGCTCATAGTGAGCTTTGCAAGTTGCAAGGTTATCATCTTGCATTGGGGTCAACTTGCAAGGGTCTAGTTTGGATTGGCAATAGCTGGCTAACTTTGCTTTTCTAGTAACCAACTTGTACTTTGACCAAAGTTAACTATAAAAATAACGGGTTTAGAAAACAAGTAAGAATTTGTAAAGTCAAAACTTGGGATGGGTTTATATAATAAAAGGTAAGAAACACGGTGCCTTGCCCCAAGGGGGCTTTGCACCTTGCAAGAATATGAGCTTGCACACTAAGTATCTTAGCTGGCAAACCATATTCCTGGCATTGGTATTTCAGCTTGCCTTGGTTGAAGTGAGGGTCCAAGTTCTCTTCTCCTTCCTTGTTGTAGAAGTCCTCCCCTTCCTGATGGTCTCCGGTACTAGCGTCTAAAATACGAATACGGGGTACACCATCATTCTACCAAACTTACAGACTACACTAAGAACACACATGATTTACACAACTTAAACTAGCATCACACTTTACCATTAAGTGGGTGGAAGTGTTCCTCTTACTTAAGAAAAATAAATTCCTCTCATACTACTTAGGTGTTTTCTTTTAATTAAATAGAGGCATAAATTCCTCTCATTATCTTATTAAGATTTAATTTCTCTCATGAACAAAATATGACCTAGGTTGACCAAGGTCAACCTCTTCATATTCCTCATTGTGAGAAAAAGGTTTAAATGAGGTTCCATACCTCATACAATTTAATACTAAAAGGGGTAGTGATTTAAGGTCACCCAATTACTCACTATGAGATTATATAGACCATGGTCCATAACTCATGTTGAAATATTTGAGACCAAGATTTAAATGAGAGGGAAACCTCTCATATGGTTTAACACATAGTGGTAACCAGGTTAACCACTATCATTGAGGTGATTTCATATCCTCAACAATTCCTTGGCTATTCTAACATTACTTGTCTTTACCAATTATTTTATTTATACACATATTACAATTAGGGTGTATGGGTTGTGTTGCTTGAGGAAAATAATTTCCTCTCCCTACATATGTAAGTGATGGTTTCCATCTAGTGTTTGAGAAATACCTTTCTCTTATTGAAAACTTCTTAAGATTTAATTTCTCAAACAATCATGCATGAAATCATGTTGACCCAAGTCAACCATTCATCATCATAAATTGAGAAATAGATTTAAATGAGGTAAACTACCTCATACCATTTAATAACACTACATATGATTTAAATCTCTTAGTAATTCATATAGGTGAGTTTGGCCAGGGGTCCAAACATCACATGAATTCCTTGGAGACAAGATTTAAATGAAGCATAAGACTTCACATGCATTACTTAAAAGTTTTGGACAATATCCACTAGCTAAACTAGCCATATTGCACACTACTAAAACTAGGGCATGATCATGCAAGGTGACCACACCATTTTCTTGCAGAAACAATTAGTGTAAGTTAAATGTGAGTTATTGGAGTTGGAATTAACTCTATATCTATTTTGGTTGATTTTTAAGAATTAATCTAAGGCAGAAAAGTCCCTGCCTTGTTATTTTTGTCAGATTAATTCTACAAAGAGATTGACCATGAGGCCAGTGGCATTGGATAGATCTTTTCCTAAGCTTTCCAACAGTGTAAAATTCACTAGATTTGGTTTAGCCAATTTGAAATGGTTGAATTTCAAAGTGGAGGCAGGATTACAATTATTTGGAAAAGTTTAAAAGGAGTTTGAATTAACAGGCCGGTGGGAAAATAAACGGCCCAGAGATTTGAAAATGCCCGGGGCAGAGTTGGGCCGGCCCAGCTAACGCTGCGGGCCAGCTGACAAAGGGGCCCGCGCGTCAGTGACTCACTTCTACCGAATCGGTACCTTTGATCGTGAGCCGTAGGATTAGAGGGTGATCGGGCGGCTGCGCGTCGTCGTCGTCGACGGGAGGAAGGCTTGCTGGCGCGGCGGCGGCACGGGGGTCGGCGGCGAGCTGGGACGTCGGCGAGCGGCGGCGTTGCTGCAGGTCGATGTTGTAGACGACGGCGAGTGCGCTGGTACCGGTGGCGTCGCCGATGGGGCTCCAATTCGTCGGCGATGATCTCAGGTCCTCCGCGGCTCCGGCGACGAAATTGGGGCTACTCCGGCGAGCAATTGAGGGAGAGGGATGGTCGAGGAGGATCAGAAGAGAGAGGGAAGCAAGCGAGTGTGAAGAAATCGTCCAGGGTTGCTCTCTTTTTATAGCGGCGCGAGGTGCTGCGGGGGTGAGCTCGGGTCGACCGTGGTGCGGCTGTTCCGGTGAGCGAAGGGGCAAGGTGAGGGCAGGGCTAGGTAGGTGACCTCCAGGCGAGGCTACCGCGCGTGATGGCGAGGTGGGGGACGGTCTGGCGACGACGCATTGCGTCCGTGCTTGCGGCGGCGTCCGCGGGAAAATGTCGACGGTGTCGATGGCGGCAGGCGGCGCGAGGACACGGGACCGTGTCAGGCGGGTTGGCGCGGCGACGGCGATGCTCGACGTGCGGAGAGGGGGTCTAGGGGAGGCGTGCTGCGGCGAGGCGACTCGTGGCCAGGGCGTGTCCACGGGCGTGCGTGCTGCGACGCGAGCGGCATCCAGGGAGGTTTTGGGCGCGCGTTGTGCGGTCGTTGTCGACAGCGTCCGGGGTCGTGGCGGTGCTAGGTGTGGCTAGGGTGGTGAGGTGGTGCTAAATGGCAGCAGGGCCAGAGGAAGGGATGAAGGAGGAGAGGGGGAGCACGGCATGGCCGGCATGCCATTGGCATGGCCATGGCTAGGCCATGTCTTGCCCTTCCCTACGGTTTCTGTGGTGGGGTGAGGCAGAGAGGGGGCAAGGAAACATGTAGGGTTGGTTTGGGTAGGTTAGAGTTAGGATAGAACACTATTTCAAATAGTGTGTGTTGTTCCCTATTTATGTTTCATCAAATTTTGCCCAAAATTGATTTAGCTCCAAAGGTTGACAAATTTGAAAAGGGTGTGTTTGGTTTGGTTCAAAATGACCAGAGGCAAAGAGAAGTGGTGGAATTTAGAAAATCCAAATATGGCAATTTTCACTAAGTGGGAGATTGTTCCACTTAATTAAAAGTGTCAACTTTGGATGAGCAAAGCAATTGATCAAGAAGGATTTTGGCAAGGTGGTCTTTACAAAAAGTGTTCATCTTGATGTCCTCCTGGATGACATGCAGAGAGTTGGGAAAGT
The DNA here is from genome assembly GCF_019359855.2 of Lolium perenne. Taxonomy (NCBI): domain Eukaryota; kingdom Viridiplantae; phylum Streptophyta; class Magnoliopsida; order Poales; family Poaceae; genus Lolium; species Lolium perenne. The sequence continues at coordinate 331,028,376 of NC_067245.2, forward strand.
TTAGATTGAAAAACTTGAAATGGAGAGGCTCAAAGTAGTGACCAGAATAATAATGGCAGATTTGACCATTATTGTATGTGAGCCAAATTTGAATTTGACAACCATTTGAAAAGTGTTTCTTTGATTCCAAAAGTTGTAATAGATGTTGAGTAACATTATTCAACTCATGGTGAAGGCCAAAATGGTCTAGGGTCAAAATTTAGAAAAATGGCATAAGTCCTATGTGAGGGTTTTGTGATTTTCTCACTTTTACTCTTTTATTTCTCTTTGCTTCATTTTGACAAGAGTGAGATTTGTTTGTTGCTAGAAGAAGTTGGATGAAAGGATCCAACCATTTTGAGACAAGGTTGGTGCCTAGGTCAAGATTTGATAAATTGGCTCTAAGTGTATGGGAGGGAAAGGGAAATATCCCACTATGGGATTTCTCTCCATTTGATTGGACTTGACTTGACTCTAATGTCATTCTTATTAGTTTAGAAACAATTTCAAACCATTGAAACCATTCCAAAAGGTCTAGCTCAAAGATTTGCAAAATTGGCCAAAACACATGAGAGGGGACATGTCAAATTTTTTCTTATTCTTGTAAGGTGCTCTCCTTGCTTTTCTTGAGCAAGGTGGAGGGTCAAGTTAGGGTTAGATTGGGTTCAGAGATGGTTTCACACCATTGGGTAAAGTAGAAGTGCATAGGACAAGAATTGGTGAAAATGGCTATGGGTCACATATGCCTCTATGCATATGTGGCATTTGATTTTTAATTGAACTTGGCTTGACCCAATTGATGTTGTTGAGAGTTGAAAAGGTAGATAGGAGTGACCCAACCATTCAACTTCAAGTCTAGGGTCAAGATCCTCAATTTCCCAGATTTGATATTTTGCTCCCATATGCCTCTAGGGCATTATTACTTTCTTTTTGAAAACCTTATGTTCCACTTTGGATTGTGTGGGAAAAGTACTAGACAAGGTTCAAGAGGGTTTTCCAATCTTCTAAACGAAGTAGAAAGACCTAGGATAAAGTTTTACAAAATAGCCATAGGCATATATGCCTCTATCTTAATTAAGAGGTTCCCTTCTTATTTTATTTTGCAAAGATAGATGGCAAGAGGAAAGAGGTTTAAATAAGTTTCGCAATGGTTCACCACCATTTAGCAACAATAAGAAAAGCTAGGGTTTAAGATTTACATATTAAGGCTATAGGCCCACATATGGTTTTTCCTTTATTTTAGGTTGCTCAACAAGGATCCAAAAGTCTTTTGAAAAGGTTAGGGTTTAGGTTTTTTTCTTATTTGATTTCTTTCTCTTTTAACTTTATTTGGTTTGTGATCTTCACTTGATCACTCTAGGGTTTTAGGGTGTATCACACAAGTATACTACACTCACCAAGGCAAAAACACAAGTAATAAGTAGGAGCACTAATCATAACACTCTAATTCAGAAAAGTTTTTGTTGGTTCTCATTTTTGGAAAAAAGGAAATTCATTTTCTCTTTATTTTGAAATTTGGGGTGTTACAAACCCTTCCCCCTTAAACAAATCTCGTCCCGAGATTTTAAGAGAAGTTAGGTTCCTAAAAGAGATTGGGTGATATGATTTAGCAGGGAACATACTTGGCATAGTCTGAGGTGTTTCTTGCGCTTTGGTGGCCGTCAGGTTGTAGTAGCGACCGTTGCGGTTGTTCGGGTAGTTTGGAGCAAAATTTCTTCTAGTTGCGAAACGGCGCTGCTGCTGTGCAGATGCAGCGGGGTTGGCGGCGATCTTGGCAAGCTTCTTGCGGCATTCATTGGAGTAATGACCCACAGTTCCACATTCATAGCAGGTTACCGTTGACCTGCCTTTTTGTGTAATGGGTACAGCATTGCTTCCTGTCCTGGGGGCATTGTTGGCGGCTTTCACTGGACACTTGTTAGAGTAGTGACCCATAACACCACAGGCGTAGCAAGTCACATTGGACTTGGCTCTGGGGGCATGGTGGAGTATTGGGATGAGCTGTTCTAGTGATGCTATCTTCACGCGGAGGCGGGCAATGAGGTAGTCCTTCTTGGCGTGTTGATGGCGAAGTGCCTTGCGCTCCATGGCAAGGATGTTGATGGCGTCAGTCATCTTGGCGTGCTCAATGTGCATCTGATTGGCCTGGGCACGGGAGTTGTTGCGGGTAGGAGGGGCCATCTGAATAATGGGGTAGATCATAAGGTAAGAGGGAATCTTCTATGGTTTGTTTGAGTTAAAATTCAAGAATTTAAAACTTGAAAACTTGAGGAGTGTTGAGGGGGTAAAAACCAGCAACACTTTTTCATTCATACCAAACATCACACATTACAAATCTAACACACCGTTGGTTTGAAGAACCATTCATTCGTTCTACGATACAAGGGGATCCTGATACAACTCACACCTACTTAAGTGCTGGAGTGATACTACTTTTCCGGGTGGATTCTTCTTCTTCACGGGTGAGATGCTTGACGAGAGGCGAGGGCGTTGTCCAAATCCCTGCGGGTTTTGTACTGCCTGAAGTCCTGAGGTGCTTCAGAGGGGTTCATCTTTGGTTGCGGTGGGGGCATGGTCATTGGTATTCCCCAGGGGTCATGTCTTGGGTAGTAGATGAAGCGAGTGTTCTTGATCTTGTTCTCATTTTGTCCACACAGACGAAAAATTGCTTCTTGCATCGCTTCGGCTAGTCCTTCCTTCCAAGTGTTCCCCGTTACAGAAATCCAAATGGTTTCCCATACCGGGGCATCAAGCTTCCTTCGTAGATCAGTAGAAACGTCCCACTGAGGTGGTTCTCCTGACTTAGCTTTGAGTGGTATTCCGAAGAACTTGGGGTACGGGTGTCCTAGATAATCCACTAGTTGCTTCAACTCTTTTTCGAACTTGAGGTCGCCTTCGGGACCAAGCTGATAGGACTCCCATTGGTATGTCATCTGTGAGCAAAGAGGAGTAAATTAGAGAGGTAGTCAAGTGCGCAAAATTTTAGATAAGCTTGCAAAGTAGGTAGAGTATAGATTTCTCATCTTTTTGAAAAAGGATTTCAAGGATAAGGGTAAGAACAAGTTTTCACAAATATTCACTTCATTGGTTTTTGAAACTAAGTTTTTCAGACGTCCATTCTAACTAGGGTCTCCTAAGGTCAAACAATGGCTCTGATACCAACTTGTCAACACCCGGATTTTAAGTCCAGGATGCTGTCATGCCATACATCGCAATCCCAGGAATATTGTTGTTGCGAGACATAACAGTTGAATATCATAAGTCATCATTCATTACATACCATAGTCGTCTTACAAATAGAGATCACATGATCCCATATTACACACAGAGTTGATCTAGGGATCAACATTCACCAAGTTCATAGTTTCATAGCGAAAGCGTAACGTAGAAGGGACTCTCTAGTCCACAGGCCAACGTCTGACGTCAGAAGGCTCCCTAGTTGTCGTGGGCGTCCTGCGGGTTGTCTTCTTCAAGCTGTTGTTACGCTTGAGAATCTGGCCATTTGAATAGCCAGGGACACAGCCGTGAGTACTTTAAAGTACTCGCAAACCAATACTAAGGTAAGTGCTAACAATTCTAGTAAGGGGGTACTAAGCTCTAGTTTATTTTGCATAAAGCAAATTTTATTTCACAAACATTTTTGTAAACCACTCTTTAAATGCTATCTAACTCCAGGGGGAAACATTAGTGTCATTCCCACAACTCTGTTGTGGTTCCAAGTCAAAGTCTCAAGTTCAAAAACGTAAGTCACCCTTCACCATTCATAGTTTTCGAAAAGTTCTGATGACGGAACAGTATGGCCTTTCCAACTGTCCATAACCGAGGATGCGGCTATTCGAATAGGTTTACTCTGCAGAGGTTGTACACTTGTGCCACAACAATTGCAATAGCTCGTCAGGGGTAACTGGCCCTGATTTATCGTACGCAGTACGCGAACTACCAATCATAACCTTTCATTTACATACCCTAGTTTAGGCACCTCTCGCCAGGAGCTTGGCCTCCCGGTGAAGACAGATCGGCACAGGGAACCGCACAGGCTTGGGCCGGACATTCACCTCGTTTCGCATCATATCGTATCGTTTATTTGTGGTAGAGGCAGCTTTCGGCATAACCCCGATGATGCTTGTTTAGAGGGAACCCATACTAAGACACACAAACTTCTAGTTAAGCCCTACCCAGATTCAGGTATTGTGGGGGTACAGCAAAATTGGAATGGTATCGCATCCGAACCCAACCATCAGTGTTTTTTTGTAAAATTCACCAAGTCATTCACCGGTCACCTTCACCTTCAAAAATCATTCAGTGGAATGCATCTTCATTCCAAGGTTTCAAAACTCCTTCAAAATCTCTCAATAGAATGACTCGTCATTCCAAGGTTTTCGAATTCATTTCAGTTCCCAGTTTCCCAATTGGGGTAGGCACTATCAAAATCAGCACTAGCATCTAGGTAAGAGGGTGCTAAGTATTTTGTTTTGTTTCTAGGCTAAGTTTGATACTCTTGTACTCATCCAATACTAACCAAGTGAATCATGAATCAAAAAGTACTTTGATAAAACAAAAGTAAATAAAGCTTGTAAAGTAGAAACTGGAAAATAGGATCATAAGTATAAAGTAGATAAGGTAATGCCTTGCTCATAGTGAGCTTTGCAAGTTGCAAGGTTATCATCTTGCATTGGGGTCAACTTGCAAGGGTCTAGTTTGGATTGGCAATAGCTGGCTAACTTTGCTTTTCTAGTAACCAACTTGTACTTTGACCAAAGTTAACTATAAAAATAACGGGTTTAGAAAACAAGTAAGAATTTGTAAAGTCAAAACTTGGGATGGGTTTATATAATAAAAGGTAAGAAACACGGTGCCTTGCCCCAAGGGGGCTTTGCACCTTGCAAGAATATGAGCTTGCACACTAAGTATCTTAGCTGGCAAACCATATTCCTGGCATTGGTATTTCAGCTTGCCTTGGTTGAAGTGAGGGTCCAAGTTCTCTTCTCCTTCCTTGTTGTAGAAGTCCTCCCCTTCCTGATGGTCTCCGGTACTAGCGTCTAAAATACGAATACGGGGTACACCATCATTCTACCAAACTTACAGACTACACTAAGAACACACATGATTTACACAACTTAAACTAGCATCACACTTTACCATTAAGTGGGTGGAAGTGTTCCTCTTACTTAAGAAAAATAAATTCCTCTCATACTACTTAGGTGTTTTCTTTTAATTAAATAGAGGCATAAATTCCTCTCATTATCTTATTAAGATTTAATTTCTCTCATGAACAAAATATGACCTAGGTTGACCAAGGTCAACCTCTTCATATTCCTCATTGTGAGAAAAAGGTTTAAATGAGGTTCCATACCTCATACAATTTAATACTAAAAGGGGTAGTGATTTAAGGTCACCCAATTACTCACTATGAGATTATATAGACCATGGTCCATAACTCATGTTGAAATATTTGAGACCAAGATTTAAATGAGAGGGAAACCTCTCATATGGTTTAACACATAGTGGTAACCAGGTTAACCACTATCATTGAGGTGATTTCATATCCTCAACAATTCCTTGGCTATTCTAACATTACTTGTCTTTACCAATTATTTTATTTATACACATATTACAATTAGGGTGTATGGGTTGTGTTGCTTGAGGAAAATAATTTCCTCTCCCTACATATGTAAGTGATGGTTTCCATCTAGTGTTTGAGAAATACCTTTCTCTTATTGAAAACTTCTTAAGATTTAATTTCTCAAACAATCATGCATGAAATCATGTTGACCCAAGTCAACCATTCATCATCATAAATTGAGAAATAGATTTAAATGAGGTAAACTACCTCATACCATTTAATAACACTACATATGATTTAAATCTCTTAGTAATTCATATAGGTGAGTTTGGCCAGGGGTCCAAACATCACATGAATTCCTTGGAGACAAGATTTAAATGAAGCATAAGACTTCACATGCATTACTTAAAAGTTTTGGACAATATCCACTAGCTAAACTAGCCATATTGCACACTACTAAAACTAGGGCATGATCATGCAAGGTGACCACACCATTTTCTTGCAGAAACAATTAGTGTAAGTTAAATGTGAGTTATTGGAGTTGGAATTAACTCTATATCTATTTTGGTTGATTTTTAAGAATTAATCTAAGGCAGAAAAGTCCCTGCCTTGTTATTTTTGTCAGATTAATTCTACAAAGAGATTGACCATGAGGCCAGTGGCATTGGATAGATCTTTTCCTAAGCTTTCCAACAGTGTAAAATTCACTAGATTTGGTTTAGCCAATTTGAAATGGTTGAATTTCAAAGTGGAGGCAGGATTACAATTATTTGGAAAAGTTTAAAAGGAGTTTGAATTAACAGGCCGGTGGGAAAATAAACGGCCCAGAGATTTGAAAATGCCCGGGGCAGAGTTGGGCCGGCCCAGCTAACGCTGCGGGCCAGCTGACAAAGGGGCCCGCGCGTCAGTGACTCACTTCTACCGAATCGGTACCTTTGATCGTGAGCCGTAGGATTAGAGGGTGATCGGGCGGCTGCGCGTCGTCGTCGTCGACGGGAGGAAGGCTTGCTGGCGCGGCGGCGGCACGGGGGTCGGCGGCGAGCTGGGACGTCGGCGAGCGGCGGCGTTGCTGCAGGTCGATGTTGTAGACGACGGCGAGTGCGCTGGTACCGGTGGCGTCGCCGATGGGGCTCCAATTCGTCGGCGATGATCTCAGGTCCTCCGCGGCTCCGGCGACGAAATTGGGGCTACTCCGGCGAGCAATTGAGGGAGAGGGATGGTCGAGGAGGATCAGAAGAGAGAGGGAAGCAAGCGAGTGTGAAGAAATCGTCCAGGGTTGCTCTCTTTTTATAGCGGCGCGAGGTGCTGCGGGGGTGAGCTCGGGTCGACCGTGGTGCGGCTGTTCCGGTGAGCGAAGGGGCAAGGTGAGGGCAGGGCTAGGTAGGTGACCTCCAGGCGAGGCTACCGCGCGTGATGGCGAGGTGGGGGACGGTCTGGCGACGACGCATTGCGTCCGTGCTTGCGGCGGCGTCCGCGGGAAAATGTCGACGGTGTCGATGGCGGCAGGCGGCGCGAGGACACGGGACCGTGTCAGGCGGGTTGGCGCGGCGACGGCGATGCTCGACGTGCGGAGAGGGGGTCTAGGGGAGGCGTGCTGCGGCGAGGCGACTCGTGGCCAGGGCGTGTCCACGGGCGTGCGTGCTGCGACGCGAGCGGCATCCAGGGAGGTTTTGGGCGCGCGTTGTGCGGTCGTTGTCGACAGCGTCCGGGGTCGTGGCGGTGCTAGGTGTGGCTAGGGTGGTGAGGTGGTGCTAAATGGCAGCAGGCCAGAGGAAGGGATGAAGGAGGAGAGGGGGAGCACGGCATGGCCGGCATGCCATTGGCATGGCCATGGCTAGGCCATGTCTTGCCCTTCCCTACGGTTTCTGTGGTGGGGTGAGGCAGAGAGGGGGCAAGGAAACATGTAGGGTTGGTTTGGGTAGGTTAGAGTTAGGATAGAACACTATTTCAAATAGTGTGTGTTGTTCCCTATTTATGTTTCATCAAATTTTGCCCAAAATTGATTTAGCTCCAAAGGTTGACAAATTTGAAAAGGGTGTGTTTGGTTTGGTTCAAAATGACCAGAGGCAAAGAGAAGTGGTGGAATTTAGAAAATCCAAATATGGCAATTTTCACTAAGTGGGAGATTGTTCCACTTAATTAAAAGTGTCAACTTTGGATGAGCAAAGCAATTGATCAAGAAGGATTTTGGCAAGGTGGTCTTTACAAAAAGTGTTCATCTTGATGTCCTCCTGGATGACATGCAGAGAGTTGGGAAAGTTTAGATTGAAAAACTTGAAATGGAGAGGCTCAAAGTAGTGACCAGAATAATAATGGCAGATTTGACCATTATTGTATGTGAGCCAAATTTGAATTTGACAACCATTTGAAAAGTGTTTCTTTGATTCCAAAAGTTGTAATAGATGTTGAGTAACATTATTCAACTCATGGTGAAGGCCAAAATGGTCTAGGGTCAAAATTTAGAAAAATGGCATAAGTCCTATGTGAGGGTTTTGTGATTTTCTCACTTTTACTCTTTTATTTCTCTTTGCTTCATTTTGACAAGAGTGAGATTTGTTTGTTGCTAGAAGAAGTTGGATGAAAGGATCCAACCATTTTGAGACAAGGTTGGTGCCTAGGTCAAGATTTGATAAATTGGCTCTAAGTGTATGGGAGGGAAAGGGAAATATCCCACTATGGGATTTCTCTCCATTTGATTGGACTTGACTTGACTCTAATGTCATTCTTATTAGTTTAGAAACAATTTCAAACCATTGAAACCATTCCAAAAGGTCTAGCTCAAAGATTTGCAAAATTGGCCAAAACACATGAGAGGGGACATGTCAAATTTTTCTTATTCTTGTAAGGTGCTCTCCTTGCTTTTCTTGAGCAAGGTGGAGGGTCAAGTTAGGGTTAGATTGGGTTCAGAGATGGTTTCACACCATTGGGTAAAGTAGAAGTGCATAGGACAAGAATTGGTGAAAATGGCTATGGGTCACATATGCCTCTATGCATATGTGGCATTTGATTTTTAATTGAACTTGGCTTGACCCAATTGATGTTGTTGAGAGTTGAAAAGGTATATAGGAGTGACCCAACCATTCAACTTCAAGTCTAGGGTCAAGATCCTCAATTTCCCAGATTTGATATTTTGCTCCCATATGCCTCTAGGGCATTATTACTTTCTTTTTGAAAACCTTATGTTCCACTTTGGATTGTGTGGGAAAAGTACTAGACAAGGTTCAAGAGGGTTTTCCAATCTTCTAAACGAAGTAGAAAGACCTAGGATAAAGTTTTACAAAATAGCCATAGGCATATATGCCTCTATCTTAATTAAGAGGTTCCCTTCTTATTTTATTTTGCAAAGATAGATGGCAAGAGGAAAGAGGTTTAAATAAGTTTCGCAATGGTTCACCACCATTTAGCAACAATAAGAAAAGCTAGGGTTTAAGATTTACATATTAAGGCTATAGGCCCACATATGGTTTTTCCTTTATTTTAGGTTGCTCAACAAGGATCCAAAAGTCTTTTGAAAAGGTTAGGGTTTAGGTTTTTTTCTTATTTGATTTCTTTCTCTTTTAACTTTATTTGGTTTGTGATCTTCACTTGATCACTCTAGGGTTTTAGGGTGTATCACACAAGTATACTACACTCACCAAGGCAAAAACACAAGTAATAAGTAGGAGCACTAATCATAACACTCTAATTCAGAAAAGTTTTTGTTGGTTCTCATTTTTGGAAAAAAGGAAATTCATTTTCTCTTTATTTTGAAATTTGGGGTGTTACACTGGGCTCATCCAGGCAAGAAATTCCTCCCGGAATAGCGTTAGCTCACTTAAGAGTACCATCGATCAAACCAAGCCCGGAATCGGAGTCAATTTTCGTACCGGAACCGCATGTAGTACCCATGGATATCGATGAAGGAAGCTCGGGGACTGCTCCGGCAAGCTCGGGGACTGCTGCAGCCGTACCGGAAGAAACGATGCTGGTAGATAGCATGGAGCTAGATGCACCGGTGTTTTTGGTTCGAGAGACACCGTTGTGGGTTAAACCTATTAAGGAATTCCTGATCAACGACACCGTGCCGGATGACGAAAATGAATCAAGGAGAATCCAAAGAAGGTCCAAAGCATATACATTCATCAATGGTGAGGTGTACAAGAGAAGCGTTACCGGTGTCCTTCAAAGATGTGTGGAACCGGAAGAAGGGAAAGAAATGCTTGAGGAGATTCACCAAGGAGAATGTGGGCATCATGCTTCATCAAGGGCGCTGGTAGCAAAAGTATTCCGGCATGGGTTTTATTGGCCCACTGCTTTGGAAAACGCTGAGGATTTAGTAAGAAAATGCAACGGGTGCCAGAGGTACGCCAAGCAAAATCATACCCCAGCGTCCGGTTTAAAAACAATACCATTAACATGGCCGTTTGCCGTTTGGTGCCTCGATATGGTTGGCCCATTCAAAACTGCAAGGAGCAGCATGACTCACATCTTGGTTATGGTGGATAAATTCACCAAATGGCTAGAAGTGAAACCTATCGCAAAATGTGATGGGCATACAGCGGTAAAGTTCTTAAAAGATGTCATTTTGCGGTATGGATACCCGCACAACATTATTACTGACAATGGAACCAACTTTGCTCAAGGTGAGTTCAAAAGGTTTTGTGAGGACAACAACATCCGGTTGGATTTGTGCTCAGTGGCACACCCACAAGGCAATGGCCAAGTGGAAAGAATGAACGCTTTGGTACTTTCCGGTGTCAAACCAGGACTCATTGATGCGGTGGAAAAATCACCGGGATATTGGCTCGACGAGCTACCATCAGTACTATGGAGTATAAGAACAACTCCAAACCGGTCTACCGGATACACTCCATTCTTCATGGTTTATGGAGCAGAAGCGGTCATACCAACTGACATGATTCATGATTCACCAAGGGTACAACTCTATACTGAGCAAGAAGTCAAAGAGGCCAGAGAAAATGATGTGGACTTGCTAGAAGAAGCAAGAGAGCTGGCTTTGGCAAGAACAGCCATTTACCAGCAAAACCTCAGACGCTATCATAGCCGGAAGGTTAACCCGAGAGTTTTCCGGGAAGGAGATCTGGTGCTACGCCTAGTGCAGCGCACTGAAGGCCGGCATATGCTCTTACCACCATGGGAAGGTCCCTTCATTGTAAGCAAAGTGCTTCACAATGATGCATATTACTTGATCGATGCACAGGAGTGGAAAAAAGGAAAGGCGGACAGGTCCGGAGAGGAAAGCAAGCGTCCATGGAACGTAGCTCTGTTGCGTCCTTTCTACTCTTGAAGTTGTGGTGTAAGAAGTTCCTTTTTGTACCTTAATTGCTATGAATAAAAGATGCCGGAACCTTGAATGAATCTCGGGGACTACCCCCATAAGGTTGCATGTAACTTGTTTATTTTTTCAGTTTACCGGTTGCTTATTGAACATTTTTTCTCTCCGGTTTAGTAGTGTGCTAAACCCTACCGGAGTCTTCGACTCTGCTGCTGTCCGCAACCCGGCTTCCTGGCAAGCAAGATAAAAAGGTAGGGGATAAGCACATGAACTGCGAAGAGGGAGAGCAGGAAAGAACAATCCGGAAAGTTTAACTAACCCCGGTTAAACCGGTTTTTTGCAAAATTTTGAAGTTATTTCTAAGTTCAAGAAAATGCTTGTTTGGTGAAAGAACCTTGTGCTCATACGCCAAAGAACGCCCAGAGAAGGCAGGCAGAGCCAAGGCAAAAGAGCCAAGTGTGCACCGAATTGGATGCGGAAACAATTTGGAAATCCTTGCAGTGCAGGATAAAAGCAAAACCAAAGCAAATATGCTAAGCCAAACTTAAGATAATTAACTACCGGTATAACTTACCGGCATAAACTGTTGTACGACAACCAAAAGCGGACTTAAAGTTTTACATCATAAACCCCGGCATACCGGGGTAGAGTTTAATGGGACATTGTTTTGAGACACGCAGGACCAAATGGCATAACACAGGTAAATCTTCAGGCAAGTAGATAATCAGGCAGCGGGGGCTTCAGGAGGGGCATCGCCAGCACCGGCATCGCCCAGAGGCTCCTCCTCGGCTTCATCCTCCTCCTCGTCGAGATAGTCTTGGACGTCAGGAGGGGGAGGGATGAAGGTGCGCATATCGGCGTACTCCGCGATGTGGTACGCGCGATCCTGCCGCTTAGCGGTAAGAATCGGGTCCAGATCGGTTTCCGCGCCTTCGCGCACTCCGGTGAGGGCATCCAAGTTCAGCTCCGGGTACCATGAGCAAGCAACGCGGAGGGCAGAGTCCGCTCCGGCGCGGGCAGCAGAGCACTGCCACTCGCGGATCCTCTTGCCGGCGCCCTTGAGACGGTCGCCGATCAGGGAAAAAGTATCCGGCACCTCCTCGCCAGGCCACAGAGTCCTGAAGAGCTGGGTAGCTACATCAGGAATGTCAGACAGGTTGCGATCTATGGCGCGCATATGAGACACCCGCGCACTCAGCGCGACCAGATGGTCATAGGGGGTCCATGGCACGGCAAGATTCGCTTGGCCCTGGGCAGTGCGGCGCTCGTCAACCTTCTTGACATCAAACCTCTGAGAGTTCGGGAAGAGGCCTGTGCAAAGAAAGAAAAAGGCTAAGGAAAGGAATCCGGAAGAAAAGGAAACCGGAAGGAAAGATAACGAAAAGAAAATGCGGTCGGAAGAAAAAGGACTTGTGAGCAGTAGTCAGAAAGTGCAAAAGGAAAGGACTTACGGTAGGCATGTGTGTCGGTTTGCAAGACCAGCCGGTTGCACTCCTTCTGCTCCGCCTCCAGCCGTGCAGCTTTTTCCTCGGCACCCTTCCGGGCTTTGGCCAGCTCCTCCAGCTCAGCTCGCAACACCACGGTGGCATTGCTGGCATCTTCAAGAGCCTCATCCATCTTGGCCGCTGCATCAGCTTCAGCAGCTTTGAGGGCCTTAGCATGATCAAGCCCCAACTGGATGAGCTGGGACTTGAGCTCCTGGTAGCTGGTCTTGTGGGCGCTCAGCTCCTCCTGATGCTGCCGGATGAGCTGGTCCTTCTCCCCTGAAACCCGGAAAAGAGGAAGTTAACAAAATTGTGCTGGTTAAGATGAAAAAGAAAACCAAGCCAACAGGAAAGAGGGAAAATTGTACGTTGGGCGGCGGCGAGCTGCTCCTTGAGAGCATCAATGGAAGCTTCCGGGATCACTGTTAAGCAGAAATTATAAATGTTAGGAGGAAAAAAGGTTTCCGGTAAGAAGATGCCGGTGGTACAAAAACTTACCTTGGCACTTATCATGTGCCTCAGCGAGCTCCCGATGTTCCCATAAAAGCTCCTCAAAGAGGGCCTTCCGAGCGTCAGCCGTAAGCTGTTCAAGAAAAAGAGATTAGCTAAGTTTTGCGCTAAGAACAGGGTTCTTAACCCGAAACTCGGGGACTGGCAGTGCTAGTTTCGCGCGTTTTAAGCGAAGCTTTGCGCTAAGAACAGGGTTCTTAACCCGAAACTCGGGGACTAGCAGTGCTAGTTTCGCGCGTTTTAAGCTAAGTTTTGCGCTAAGAACAGGGTTCTTAACCCGAAGCTCGGGGACTGGCAGTGCCGGTTTCACACTAAGTTTTTAAGGTAAAGTTTTGTGCTAAAAGCTGCGCTCTCACCACAAAACTCGGGGACTGGGAAGATAGACAAGAGAGAAACCGGCATCAAACTAAAGAAAAGATAGAAAAAATCCGGAAGCAAGGAAACCGGTAAAAGTTGAAAAGAGCTAGTAAAGCGTACCATCAAGTTGTTCGTGGCATCATACCACGCGCTGTCGAGCTCCTTCACGGCGCACCGAAGCCGCATGAAGTGCTCCTCGGAAGACCGGTCCCCAACAGGGTCAGGTGCCGGCAGCCTGTCCTTGCCCAAACCGCGGGTAGCCGGAGTCATATCCGCGGCGTTCCACTTCTGGGCGTAGGGCAGCAGATGCCCCAGGTCCTGGCCCCTGCGCTGGAACTCGGTGATGCGGCCAAGCAGGCCGGTGGCCTTCTTGCTGGCAGCACTGGCGGCCTTAGAGACGTGCAGCACCAAGGGCTGCTGGCCGCCGGAAGGGGCGTTGGAGGCCGTCGCCTTTCCCTTGATAAGCTTCAATATCTTGGGCGGCGGCGCAGTAGGAGCAGCCCCGGAGGGCTTGATGCGAGGAGCATCTGGCGGTGGCATTAGAATGGTTCGTGGAGAAGGGGGAGCGCTAGGCGCGTCACCCAGGTTGGAACTTTCCGGCGCGGAAGATTCCGGCGCGGAAGTTGTCTTCTTTTCAAGGACGGGAGGAGCCGAAGGCTCCGCCCGCCCGGCAGCTTCTTCTTCGGCGCCGATGTTGCTGGCGCCGGTATCCTGTTTCTCTGGAGGGAAGGAAATATCCTCCTCCGTGCGGTGATTTGGAGATGTAGGGGCCGCACGCCCCGAACTTGTTGTGCCCCCCGAAGGGGAGGCAGAGATGTTGCCGGCACCAGATGATGCCGGGCTTGAGCGAGGAGGAGGGGTTGAGGTCCTTGCGGAACCTTCAGAGCCCGCTGGCCCTGAGCCAAGCTTGAGTGCAGGACTGAGAAAAAGAAAGAAAAACAGTTGGAGAAAAGCAACAAGAAGAAGAAGAACTTGGCAAAAAGAGACAAGCAAGAAAACGAGAAACTTACCCGGAGGCAGTCGGCATCTGCTTGCGCTTGTAGCGACGCATGCCCACTTCCTTCTCCCCCAAGGGCTCAGTCCGAAAGCGCTTGGAGGGAGGGGCCTCACTGGAACCGGCATCAGATGCCGGCAGCTTGTTCTTTTGGCCCTGGGCCATGAGTTTGTCCACAAACTCGGAGCCGGCCTCGGCGCGCAAGGGCGGCACGTGCTCATGGACCTATGAGTTAAAAATGGCTAAGAAGCGATTCGCGAAAAAGCAACAATAAAAGAAGAAGAAGAGACCGGAAAAGAAAAATACCTCCAGCAGGGTCAGATCATCCGAGGAACCGGTTGGCTTCGGCGGAGACCTGCCAAGGCGCGAGGCTGGGGTCTTGCCCATCTTCAGATCTTTCCAAAAGATGTAGGGATCCGGGTCGACGGAGTCAAGGGCGCGTTTCCGGCAAGGGCCTCGCTGCTCTGCTTGAATGAGGGGGAAGCGGTCCTTGGCCTGAAACACGAAAAAAAGAGTTAGCAAGAGCAAAAAAGTTACCGGCAAAACCGACCCTAATTGCGTAATCTCTTACTTCTTGGGTCGGAGGGTTAGTAGTGCTGAGGGGAAGGAGGCCCCATTCCCAGTCAAATGGCATAGCAGTTTGGCAGATCTGCTTAGCCTTGCGAACGACGTCCTTCTTGCTAAGGGGACGGCCTGTGATCTTGGTAGGATCGCCAGGACCGTACATCTCGCTCATCCTATGCACCCGGCGCTTAAGAGGAAGCACCCGGCGTGAAATAAAAGTGCGGATGATATCATCCGAGCAGATGTTGGTCTCCTTCTTCAGAGAGGCCATGAAGCGTACCACCCGGTTGGTTTCGATATGATCCGTCTTCGGGTTATAACTCCAGTTTGCTCTACTGGGAGGCCCCACCTTGAACGGCGGAAGATCGATGAGATTTGCGCGGCCGTTGTTCTTCACGTAGAAGAAAGTTCCTTGCCAGGCGCGGCAGGACTCGAGGCCGGTGAACTTAAAGAAAGGACTCCCATGGCGGGAGCCAACAATGCAGGACCCGCACTCCACGGGCGGCTTGGGCTTAGGAATTTCTTTGCCCTGAACGGAATTAATCCGCAGAGAAAAGAAGCGGGCAAATGTCTCACGAGTGGGACGAATGCCGATGTAGGCCTCCATGAAGGTGGCATAGCAGGAAAGGTAAAAAATGGCATTGCCAGGAAGGTGATGAGGTTGGAGTTCATAGAAATCTAAGAACTCCCGGAAAAAAGGCGAGGCAGGAAGGCCGAAGCCACGCTCAAAATGAGCAAGAAAAACAACATGTTCACCGGGCTGGGGCTCCGGTTCAATTTCTTCACCGGGAAGCCGGCAGGTTACTCCTTCCGGAATCCTGCGAGACCGGTATAGCCAATCGATCTCGAATTCAGTAACATTGGAGCCCATCCAGGCTCCACGAGTGATGGGGGAAGGCCCTCCACCGGATGATTCGCTAGAGCTACTCGTTTCTAGGTGGCTACCGGATGCTGGGCTAGAGCTATCGGATTCTAGATGGCCACCGGACTCTTGGCGGCTACCGGATCCCTGCTGGTTGCCGGAATCGGTATCCATCGGATCTGAAGTCGTAGATTCGCCGGGAGATTGCCTACACCGGCTATCGGAGGGGGAAGAAGACGAAGCAGAGGAGGATTCCTCGCCAGACATGGGTTTGGAAGCGAAAAAATAGAAATCCCACAGTTGAACCCTGCGCGAAGATCTACGAGTAAGAAGAAAATCAAGAAAAAGAGGAAATAAGAACACTATCAACCCAAGATCTAGAAAACAAGCAAATGGCAAGCAAAGTGAGATTGGCACTAACCTCGAGCAGCGCGGTCGCTGGGGAAGACGTTCGCCGGCGAAGGAGAGGACCTACTATCGCCGACGAGCACCGTCGACGGTGAAGCAGAGAAGGGCGCGAGGAACCAAGACTGCTGCGGGCGCGACGGAGGTGCTGCAGAAGATTTCCGCACGGCGAGGTCCGACGGAAAAGCGGCATGAGTTCGCCGGGCGACGGAGCTCAAGCGAACGATGGAGGACGAAGAGCGGCGAACGCGCAGAGGCGAGGAGTACTGTGCGCGAAGGTTGGGGAATGCGAGAAGAGGAAGAAGAAAGGGTAGCTGTCCTTATAAAGAAGAGAGAAAGTGGGCCGAAAACCGCCGAGCCACGGCGGTTCGCCTCGCGGCCCACGACGGTTCGCACCACGGGCCGCCATGTGGCGAGGAAATACACGCGAAAAAATGAGAAGCCACACGGAGGCATACACAAGATCCGAAGTGGCTAGTGGGATCCGCAGTGCTGCATTTAATGAGCGCGCGGGAGTCGAAGCGAAGTGACAACTGACACTGGCGCGCCAGTTGACAGTGCGCATGTCACTGACAGGCGCGGGGCCCGAAATATTCTCGACTTCGCCGAGGAAAGAGTAAATGCGGATGATACCGGAGAAAAGAGATGCCGGGAAATGCCTTGCAAAGAGAGAAAAGACAAATAAGGGCAAAGATGCTGGAACCAAGCTCAGAGCCGGAGAGATTAAACCGGTATCCTAAAAACATGAAAACCTGGCATGGTCTGTAGGATAGAATCCGCCAGACTATACCAGCTTCGGGGACTAATGTTGGGGGGATAACCCCCGGTATGCCAAAGGCATGCCAAACCGGATGGTTTGAGCCATCGAGATACCGGTTTAATATTTTTACCGGAACACAAAGGTACGAGTTTGGGCTAAGTGAAGCTAAGCCGGTATCCCCAAGGGGTATGCCGGAACCCGGTAAAGAAGATACCGGAGAGAAGGGCCTGTCGGCAGGACTGGTCAAAGATTCTCTTCAGAGCAAGAAGACAAGGATGAGCTAAGAAAAGCGGTTTTAATCAGAGCCCTGGCGCCAAAGAGAGAGATGACGCTGAAAGAAGCCGGAGGACGTCAGCGCCCCTGATTAAAGAAGACTCCGGCGTCATCTATGATTAAAGTAGCTTTGTAAAGTAGTTTGTCCAGTCAAAGATGCCATTAGGGTTTCTTGTTCTGTAAGCCACCCTCTCCCCTATATAAGGAGAGGGGGTACTGCCTCTTACAGGCACGTGTCCACAGGGGAGATTAGACGATAGGAGTGGTATCCCTGCACTTGTAACCATGTTGAGATCAATGAAGCAAGCGATCTAGTAAAGAGTTCTTCCTCTTGTCTCTTTTCTTGCGTACCGGCCTTTGGTTGTGTTCTTGAGGAAAGCATCCGGAAGTTCGTCCCATCTAGTCGCAAACCGTCCCCCGAATCCTCTAGCGTCCATTCGGCCCCAATCTAAGCCATCCTATGGCATCTGTCTATTCACCACGACGACAGTGGGGTTCGCCCAGGAGTGGAGGTCGTCCTCGCTCTCGCTCTCCAGCTCCCCTTCGATGAGGAACTGGAGGTCGCCTTCCCCATCAGTCAGGGGCAAGTCACCATCTGACCCAACGAGGGCCTCGGGTGGGCCATCTGGCACGAAGTCGAAGTCCCACTCTGGCTCACTCGAGGAAGAAGATTGGAAAGAAAGGCCTGATGAGACGGAGGAAGAGGAAGACATTGCTTCAGGGAAAGAGGGTTTTTTGGTGCCGATGGCTAGAACAGAGCAAGGGGATGAAGGGGCGAATCGTTCGGCATAGTTAAATAAGGGGAGCATAGTGGAAATTTAATGCCATTACAGTTTCCGAGGGAGTGATGCTAAGGCTATCAAATCTTGCAGAGAAGTTGAGAAGGCAAGGCATCATGATGAAGAATACTGCGACAGTTCTGTTCTGCCACGACATGACCCGACGAAGAAAAAGCGGAGTGATTTTGGAATTATCAATTCCAAAACCAGGGGGGCATGTGTTATCACCAGAATTTGACCGGATCAGAGGTGGGCCGCGATCAAGATTGGGCTTGAAGAATATACATGGAAGAAATACGTGAACCGGCCTTGTACACGAAGTTTGGGCTAGTTTGCCCTTGTATCTGTAAATATAGTAGGATACGTGTCGGTTAGTTAGAGTTTGGCTCGTGCACGGTTGGGATTATTCCCACGTTAGAAAGTCTACGGACTATAAATATGTATCTAGGGTTATTCGAGAAGGAGGACGATCACGTTCACAACAAATCAATCTAGGCGCATCGCCACCCCTTGTTTCGAGGGTTTCTCCCGGGTAAGCATCATGCTGCCTAGATCGCATTGCGCGATCTAGGCAGTATCGGTTTATTCGTTCTTGGTGTTGCTCATGCTGAAGCCTTTTTGATGGCGAGCAACACCCTTATCTCAGGTGTTTTGGGGTTGACGTCGTTACCTTCACGATGTACTTGTTTAGCTACGCTATCCCTCAATACCTGGCTACCCTTACACCTACGCTAGGTGTAAGGGTAGCATCTTGCTTGTTCATTAGCTAGTAGATCTAATCTGTTATAGTCGCTCCTTGCTCTTCAAGGATTGGTTTGATATCCGCATGGTTAGGCCTTATAAACGGGTTGAACGATCCGGTAGTGCGTAAGGTGTGGTTAGCGAGATCCTAGAGGGATTGTTCCGGGGATCAACTTCATGTTGGTTTTTAGGCCTCTTTAGGGCTAGTTTTTCCTATCATCTCACGTATCTGCTAGGCTCAATTACGCATAGGATGTTCCGTTTATGCGGTGAAAACCCTAGACTATCGTAGATTAGTTTAGCTTGTTTTGATCAGGTAGGATCCCCATGTTAACGTAAAATCCAACGTGTGTCATGGGGCAATCGGCTCTTAGAGCCGATCCACAGAGCAACCTAAGAGCCGATCGGGGCTCATATTTAATGTTTACGTGTTTGCTATGCAGGAAACTAAGTCGAAGCAATCCATCACCTTCCTGACCAGGTATAGGTCAGGTGGCACGCCCTTGCATCAGCATCGGACGTGCGTGCTAGGAGCATTGCGGGCCGTCGCCCGAGGGACCAGGGCCAGCCGCAGTCCTGGGAGCCTCCCGGCTCTACGGTGTTGCTCGTCGCTGCTCGCCGGTGAGTTTCTGACGGCAACAAATTCATAATGAGAGGCAAAAGCTTTATAAAGATTTGCAGCAACTTGAGAATCAAGACCATAAGTAGCACTCATATTACGAAATTTAACAGTATCCATAAAAGCTTCAATGCATTTGTAATCATAATTTATACCTGATTCTCTATCTTTGTCGTTCTCCCATCCTTCAGTATTTTCCTGGATCCGATTAAGAAGGTCCCTTTTAAACTCTTCTTTGTTGCGCGTAAATGATCCAGAACAAGAAGTATCCAGCAAGGTCTTGTCTTCAAAAGAAAGTCTTGCATAGAAATTATCAATAATAACATTACCAGAAAGCTCATGAATGGGGCATTTGTGTAACATCCCAAATTTCAAAAAAAGGAAGAAGAACAATTCCAATTATCCAAATTTCAGAACCAACAAAAACTTTTACCTTGCATATAGTACCATGCATAGGACCTGTGCATTTTGAGTGATATGCCATGATGTTTGTTACTTAGTGTATGTAATGAACTCGAAAACCCTAAAGTGATCAAGTGATCATCATAAATCAAATCTATCAAAAAGAGAAGGAAATCAAAAATTATTAAAACCCTAAAAACCCTAACATATGGTCTATGGCATTTTTGTAAATTTGACCCTAGACCCATTTGATCTTCATCAAGAATTGAGATATGATATTAATGAGTATTTACAACTTGGAGAATCAAGGATATAGCATTTAAAACAAATTCAAATTTGAGAATAGGATCACATATGATAATGGTCATTTTTGAGTTTTATAGTCTGGTCCCCACTTTGGGCCTCTCTATTTCAAAATTTCTAAACTAAACAAACCCAACTCTTTGCATGTCATCCAAGTACTCAACAAGGTGAACAACTTCTGTAAAGATCATAGTATCAAATTCATCATGGATCAATAGCTAGAATCAAGAGAAGATGAGACATTGAAACATATGTAAGATTCCCAAATTTGAAAATGTGATCAAACCTGGCCAAACACTGACCAATACTTGCCCTAGCATTGAACCCTGGACACTCCTACACCTAGCCCATGCCAAGAAAATCAAGGAGAGGGACAGACATGGCGTGGACACGGCCATGCCGGCCACGTTCGCCATCGACGCGCCTCCCCTCTCTTCTCTCCACTGCAGCCCTCGCCACCATGTCTAGCAGCTAGCCCTTGATCTCCTGGATCCGCCCGTACGCGCCCTTGACCGCGAGGACGACGCCACGACTCGCCACGGTCGCGCCCAGTACGCCCCAGGTACGACGCGAGCGGCATGGCGACGTCACCGTGCACGGACGCGCGCGACACGGCCACGCGTCGCTCGCAGCACCCCGCCGTACCCCGACCAACCCCGCGCGCCCTGGTACCTTCCTCGCCACGCGGAGTCCGCCGGACATGCTCACGTCATGCCTTGGCGACCACGGCCGCCGGAGAGGACGAGCGCGTCCGCCACGGCCGCGCCAGTACGAGCAAGGACCCGACCACCGTACGCGTTGCATTAACTCGCCGTGGACGCTCGCGGATTCGCCGTACTCTCCCGATCGTCGCTGCGTCATCGCCTAGCTTCCTAGCTCGCCGGAGACGCCGCGCCCATGACGACCCGCACCATGCCTCGCAGCACCCCCTCCCTCCTATAAATAGAGCACTCCCCGGACACAACCAAGCACACCACCATGACCACCTCTCACCACCGCTTCGCCTAGCACCGTTAGCAACCTCAATCGTCGCCGGAGCAAGGCCAATTGGAAGATCGGAGCCGCGGAAGCTCTGCAACAATCGCCGTCGACTGGAGCCGCCTCTGGAGCTGCCGCCGGTACCAGGAGCTTCGCCGTCGCCTACAACGTCCCCAAGCACACTGCCAACCCTAGCTGGAGCCACGGTGAGCCTCCGACCCCCTACCGCCGCCGTGCCAGAGCTCCCCTCTCGCCGTCGACGACGATGAACGTGCACCGTTAGATCGTGTTCTAATCCAACGCACCGCATCGCTCGTACCGCTTCGGGCGTCATGAGCGACTGACGGGTGGAGCCCACCGTCAGACAGCCCACGCGTGCGTGGACGCGTGGTGGGCTGGACTTGGGCCGTCTTAATCCGTTTCAGCCCAGTTAGCTTTCCCGCGTAGCCCAGTAATTCAAATTCGAATTTTCCAAATCCATTTAAGTTCAATACTGGTTCCAACTTTGAAAATCCATAGAATCTGTTTGGCTTGGCCAAATTTAACAAACTTTATATTGTTGGAAAGCTATGAAAAAGTTCTACAACTTGGCACTGGTCTCACCTTGAGATCTGTTGTAGAAATAATGTGACAAAAAGATCAAGCCAGAGACTTTTGCACATTCAAACAATTCTTAAAAATCAACTAAAATAGATATTAAGTTAGTTCCAACTCCTAGAGCTCACATTTGACTTACACTAATTGTTTCTGCAAGAAGATGGTGTGATCACTTTGCATGATCATGCTCTAGTTTAATTAATGGACAATAGGGCTAGTTTAGTTAAGTGATATTGTCCAAAACTATTATGTAAATCTCATGAAGTATTTTTACTTCATTTAAATCTTGGTCTCAAATGAATTCATGTGATGTTTGCACCTCTGGTTCAAACTCTCCTATATGAACATTTGGAGATTTAAATCATTTGTAGAGTTTCTTAAATGGTATGAGGTGGTCTACCTCATTTAAATCATTTTCTCAAATAATGATAATGAATGTTTTACTTAGGTCAATATGAATTCATGTATGATTGTTTGAGAAGTTAAATCTTAAGAAGATTTCAAGGAGAGGAAATTATTTCTCTCAAGGACTAAATGGAAATCTATTAACTACATATGCTATGAAAGGAAATCACTTTTCTTTAACAAAGAAAACTAATACACCTAATTATTTTATGTGTGTGCTTAGCCTAGTTTGTGTGATGTAATGATGTGCTTAGTATAGCTTTTGAGCTTGTTTAGTGATTATACCTGGTATTCAAATTTAGACGCTAGCACTGGAAATTACCAAGAGGAAGGAGAATTCTACCCAGAAGAGGAAGAAGAAAACTTAGAGAACTACCAAGGCAAGCTAATACTCTTGCAAAGTGCAAAGCCCTACTTGGGCAAGGCACCATGATTCTTATCTTTATTCACACCATCTTTTCTACCTTTATACTAAACAAGTTTTACTTGTTGGTTTCCACTAAGTTAATATCAAATGGTATAGTGAATATAACCACAAGAGTAGGAAAGTTAGCAAAGCTATGTAGCACCCCTCATGATTAGTGCTAGTGCTAAATACTAAAAGTTGACTACTCTAGATGGGACATATGACCTGTTGAAACTTTGGAATGGTGAAGCATTCCATTGAATGATGAGAAGCTGATGGTGAACAAGAGAAGATAGTGATTTTTGATAAAACCCTGATATTGGTTTGAATGCGATACCTTTCCAATTTTTGAGTACCCCCACAATACCTGATTATGGGTAGGGCTTAACTGGAAGTTTATAGATTTTAGTATGAGTTCCCTCTGAACACACATCATAGGGGTTATGCCGAGGCTGCCTCCGTTGTTAAGATATGATGTGAATTGAGGTGAAATTGTACGGCCAAGCCCTGTGCAGTTCCCAGGTCAACAGTTGGTTTTCACTGGGAGGCCAAGCTCATGGGGAGAGGTGCTCATACTAGGATGTGTAAGTGAAAGGTTACGGTTGATGATCCGCGTACTGTGTTACGGTGACTCGGAGTTATTCCGACGGATGAAATCAAATGTTGTGGCACAAGTGTGCAACCTCTGCAGAGTGTAAATCTATTCGAATAGCCGTGTCCACGGTTACGGACAGTTGGAAGGGCCATACAGTTTCCGGTGTCAGATTTTTGAAAGCTTTAGTAAATATGAATGATGACTTGGTGACTTGTTGGGAAATTCAACCAATGATATGGGAATGACACTAATGTTCCCATTTATGTTAGTTAGCACATGATCCAAGCTGGTGAACTAAAATTTTGGCTTATGCAAGTTAAACTAGAGTTTAGTACCTTTAAATTGCATCTTACAATAGTATTAGTTTGCAAGTACTTGAAGTACTTACGGCTTTGTCCCTGGCTATTCAAATGGCCAGAGTACGAGGAGGAACAGAACTATCACGAGGATGATCAGCAGGACGCCTACGACAACTAGGAGTTTTCTGACGTCGAATGTTGGCCTGTGGACTAGAGAGTCCCGTTGTTATTACGCTTCCGCTATGTATGAACTTGTGTATGTCGTTGATTGAAAGATCAACTATTTGTGTAAGAGGAATCATGTGATTCAAGATTGTAAGACATTATGGATTGTAATAAATAATGACTGTGATATTCGACTATTATGCCTCGCAACAACATTATCCTAGGATTGCGATGAATGACATAATAGGCATCTGGACTTAAAAATCCGGGTGTTGACAAGTTGGTATCAGAGCCAGGTTTTGACCTTAGAAAACCTTAGTTAGAATGGGCGTTCATAAAAACATAACTTTAAGATCCAAATGAAAAGGTTATTTATGAAAAATTATTCGTATTCTTGTCTTGGAGGCTTTTTCGAAATTTGATGAATCATGCTCTCTTTTTATGTCTACTTAAAATTTTGCCACACTTGATCAAGTCTCTAACTTACTCTCCCAACTCACTTTCAGATGGAGCCCAACGCACCCGTCAACACCAAGTTTTACCAACTTGGTAACGGAGGCAGCTTGATCTTTGAGCATGATCTCACTGCGGTCTCGAACTTTCTGGGGCGCCTCCAGCCCGAGTTCCATGGGATCCAGATGGATGATCAGCCTGGCGGAGAGCTGCAATGGATCATTACTGCGGATCTAAGAGGGAACATGGAGTCTCCTACCACCGAGAGGATCCTGTTCTCTTTCCGTGAGAGCAACTGGCTCGACGGGCTTGCTCGAGGCCTGCAGGAGGCACTGGCACGCCTTTGCGGACAGAACGCGGTACGCCTGCTTGCGTCCCGTTTCGCTCACCTAGTGACGCGTGATGCCGCGGGAGTACCCATGGCTCTGCAGTCCCACCCTGAGCTGAGGCATCACGCCGAGCATCTAGACTTCATGCTGTATCATACTCAGCTGGATCTGGATAACGCCCGGATGTATGCGAACCAGACTCACCTCGCCCTGGCCACCCATGGCGATGCTATCAAGATGCTGTCCAGGGACCGCAACAAGCTTCGCCTAAGGTGCGCGAAGAAGGATGTCACTATCACGCGCCTTCGCGCCCAGATATCGTCACTTGAGGCCACAGTGAAGGCTCAGGAGGAGCAGATCCAGGAGATGGAGGAGGATGAAGCCGGTATCGATATTCAGGGAGGAGGAGCCTTCCTGAGTGACGATGACGACTTCGAGGAGGACGAGTTCACTGAGGAGGAGGACTACGCGTTTCTGGAGCCAGGCCCTGATGACGTCTTTCCTATCAACGTTAAGGACGAGGGTAGCTGCACTTGAGTACTGATGTAGACATGAGTTGTATCCCGACCTTTGTATCGTAGCATGTGAAATGGTTCTTAAAACCATTGGAGTGTGGAACTATTAGTTTGTAATGTGTTATGTGGCATGAATGAATGAATGAATGTTTGTGTGTGTCATCCAAAGCATTCAAGTTTTTATAAGTTTTAAAACTTATTCAAAATAAACCATAGAATTTCCCCCTTATCTTATAATCTTATGTATATCCAGATGGCCCCACCTAATCGCAACAACAACGATGCCATGATGCAACTGCTGCAAACCCTGTTGGCAGACCGGGAGACTGAAAGAGCTGAACGCCAAGCCAACATCACCGCACTGCAAAACCTCGCAAACCAAGGCCATGGAAATCATGATCATCCTGGATCTAAGCTCAAGAACTTTCAGAATACCAACCCTCCAATGTTCAGCAAGACGGAGGAACCCCTCGATGCCGATGACTGGCTTCAAACCATGGAGAACAACCTGGAAGTAGCTGGAGTGGAAGCCAACGAGATGGTCCTGTTTGCAACCCATTACCTCGCTGGACCAGCCCGAGCATGGTGGACTAGCACCCGTGCCATGAACGGAGGTCAGTTCATGACTTGGGCAGATTTCAAGCTCAAGTTCAGCAAGTACCATGTACCCCCGGGTCTTATCAAGAAGATGAGGGATGAGTTCCGTGAACTGAAGCAAGGTCACATGACGGTGGTAGAATACCGTGACAGGTTCCTTACCTTGTCAAGGTACGCCCCCGATGAGACCGACACCACTGAGAAGAGGCAGGAGAGATTCCTGAACGGACTGCATGATGAGATGCAGACGGTTCTCGTCAACATCCCTTTTGCCGATCTTGAAGCCCTTGTTGATTCTGCCATCCAGATGGAAGGCAAGCTGAATCAGGCCAATGAGAACCGCAAACGCCACATGATGCACCAGAGTGGGCCTAGCAATATTCCGAAGTATCGTCCCAGCCCAAGTGGAAGTTTCACCCCAAGGAACAACAACAAGCCCCCGATGCAGAATTCGCGCCCCGGTTACCAGAACCGGAGTGGAGGAAACTCCAGGCCAGGAGGCCAAAACACCAACAACCACTACAACAACAACAACAACTTCAACCGCGCTCCGCCCAGAGCCCCCAACCCCAACCACAACAATATCAACACTGCCCCCAGAACTGGAAGCAACGCCGTCCCCGTCACCCCTAAGGACAAGTCTACCATCACCTGCTATGAGTGTGGAGTGGTGGGACACTACTCCAACGAGTGTCCCAAGAGACTCGCCAAGCTCGCCGGCAACACCGCTGCACCTGCTCAGCAGCAACGCCGTGTGTCCACTGGAAAGAAGTTCGCCCCCAACAACCCCAATAACCGCAACGGCCGTCTCTTCCACATGAACGCCGAAGAAGCTCAGGAAGCACCAGATGTTGTACTGGGTATGTTTCCTGTCAACTCAGTACCTGCCAGAGTGTTGTTTGATTCTGGAGCATCTCATTCCTTTATCACCGAAGACTTTGCATCAACAAGTAAAATTCAACCTCTCAGTTTGAAACATGTCATGATAGTTCAAATCCCCGGATCAACTACCAAAGCCAGAAAATTTTGCAAAAATGTACCCATCGTAATCCATGAAGTAGAGTTTCATGCCAATCTGATAATTTTGGGAACCAAAGGTTTGGAAGTAGTGCTGGGAATGGATTGGATGGCAAAACATCATGGAATGATTGACTGTGCCAAGAAAGCCATCACCATGACCAGTAGCACAGGTATCGTAGTAGAACATGTCTCTGAACTGCTACCCAGAAAATTTACCTGCAACCAAGGTGTAGCCAAGCCAACTCTGGATCAAATCAGGGTCGTTTGTCGATATCCTGATGTGTTTCCCGATGGTTTACCCGGTATGACCCCAGACCGGGATATCGAGTTTATCATTGAGTTAATCCCTGGAACCGGACCTATAGCCCAGAGAGCCTATAGCATGAACCCCGCAGAACTAGTGGAGCTGAAGAAGCAACTGGATGAACTGTTAGCCAAAGGTCTGATTCGACCAAGTGCGTCGCCTTGGAGATCCCCAGTTTTGTTTGTGGATAAGAAGGACGGTGCCAGTCGTTTATGTACGGATTACCGTAAACTTAACGATGTGACCATCAAAAACAAATACCCCTTGCCGAAGATAGAAGATTTGTTTGACCAGCTGACCGGTGCCGTAGTTTTCTCAAAAATTGACCTCAGGACTGGATACCACCAGTTAAAGATTCGTGCATCGGACATTCCTAAGACTGCCTTTACCACCAGATATGGATTGTACGAGTACAATGTCATGTCATTTGGATTGACCAATGCCCCCGCTTATTTCATGAACCTCATGAATAAGATCTTCATGAACTTTCTAGATAAGTTTGTTGTCGTTTTCATCGACGACATCCTCATCTACTCCAAGTCTGAGGAAGAACATGAACAACACCTAGAAGCTGTACTGGAGACCCTTAGAGAACATCAGCTGTATGCTAAGTTTAGCAAATGTGAGTTTTGGTTAAAGGAAGTTGGATTCCTGGGACATATCTTGTCAGCAGGAGGAATTGCTGTAGATCCCGCCAAGATCAAGACTGTTGCAGAATGGAAAGCCCCAACCACCCAGACCGAGGTCCGCGCTTTTCTTGGATTAGCCGGATATTACCGCCGATTTGTAGAAGGCTTTTCGAGTATCGCTCGACCCATGACCCAACTGCTGAAGAAGGACAAGAAGTTCGAATGGACTGACAAATGTGAGGAGAGTTTCCAACAACTCAAGCTTAGACTAACCTCAGCCCCAATTCTGATCATGCCGGACATCACCAAACCCTTCGACGTTTACTGCGATGCATCCAAGATTGGTCTCGGATGTGTGCTTATGCAAGAAGGCAAAGTGATCTCTTATCTGTCCCGGCAACTGAAGCAGCATGAGCAGAACTACCCCACCCATGACCTCGAGCTCGCAGCCGTAGTTTTAGCACTGAAGGTGTGGCGTCATTACCTCATGGGTAATCGCTGCGAGATCTATTCAGATCATAAGAGCCTGAAATATATCTTTACCCAGAAGGAGCTGAACATGAGACAAAGGAGATGGTTAGAACTGATTAAGGATTATGATATGGAGATCCACTACCACCCCGGCAAGGCCAACGTGGTAGCGGATGCGTTGAGTAGACTACCGTGTCAGTTGAACTCAATGATAGCCGAAGAACAACCCAGCCTGTACCAAGAGTTTGAGCAGTTTAGAATGGAGTTAGTCAGTGAAGGATTCCTAGCCAGCATGGAGCTACAACCCACCTTGATTGGTCAGATCAAGGAAGCTCAGAAGGGAAATGCCAGCATTGATGGAATCAAGAACCAGATAGTTGCAGGAAAAGCACCAGGATTCACCGTAGATGAAGCCGGAGTTCTTTGGTATAAAGGACGTCTCTGCGTACCATCTGACTCCGACTTGAAGCAAGTCATTTTGAAGGAAGCCCATGACACCCTATATTCTATTCACCCCGGAGGTACCAAGATGTACCAAGATCTGAAGGAACAATTTTGGTGGCATGGAATGAAGAGAGAGATCGGAAGCTACATCGCCAAGTGTGATATCTGTCAGCGAGTCAAGGCAGAACATCAGCGACCCGCAGGACTGCTGCAGCCCCTACAGATTCCGGAATGGAAGTGGGACTCTGTAGGAATGGACTTTATCACAGGTTTGCCCAAATCCAGCAAAGGCAACGATTCTATATGGGTAGTGGTGGATAGGTTGACCAAGGTAGCCCATTTCATCGCTGTCAAGACCACCTACCAAGGACCCAAGTTAGCTGAACTGTACATCTCCAGAATAGTCGCCCTGCACGGAACCCCGAAGTCTATAGTGTCAGATAGAGGATCCCAGTTCACCTCAAGATTCTGGCAGAAGGTGCACGAAGGACTAGGAACCCGTCTGAATTTCAGCACCGCCTATCACCCCCAGACTGATGGACAGACCGAGAGAGTCAATCAAATTTTGGAGGACATGCTAAGAGCATGTGTACTGGAGTACGGATCCAAGTGGGAAGATTGTCTGCCTTATGCAGAATTCTCCTACAACAACAGTTACCAAGCCAGCTTGCAGATGGCCCCCTTTGAAGCTTTGTACGGAAGGAAGTGCCGTACCCCCCTGAATTGGTCGGAAGTCAGAGAAAGCCAAGTCTTTGGACCTGACGTTCTTCGTGAAGCCGAAGAGAAAGTGCACAAGATTCGCGAGTACCTCAAGACAGCGCAATCAAGGCAGAAGAGTTACGCTGACAAGAGACGCCGTGAGATGACCTTTGAGATTGGAGATTTTGTCTATCTTAAAGTATCCCCCCTGAAAGGAATGCAGAGATTCCAATTGAAAGGAAAGCTTGCTCCCCGATATGTTGGACCCTTCCGAGTCCTGAGTCGCCGAGGCGAAGTATCCTATCAACTGGAGTTACCTGAAGAAATGTCGGCTGTGCACGACGTGTTTCACATCTCACTCCTTCGGAAGTGTCTGGAAGTCCCCGAGAAGACGGAAGTGTTCAAGAACATCGATCACCGTTCGGTGGATATCAACCAAGACCTGACATACCGCGAAGTGCCAATTCGCATCCTGGAAGAAGCATATAGAACCACCCGCACCCGAAGCATCAAGTTTCTGAAGATACAGTGGAGCAATCATACCGAAGATGAAGCCACTTGGGAACGAGAGGAAGATATGAAGAAGGAGTACCCAGATCTCTTTAGTACCTAATTTTTCTTTAAGATCTCGGGACGAGATCTTTTGTAAGGGGGAAGGGTTTGTAACATCCCAAATTTCAAAAAAAGGAAGAAGAACAATTCCAATTATCCAAATTTCAGAACCAACAAAAACTTTTACCTTGCATATAGTACCATGCATAGGACCTGTGCATTTTGAGTGATATGCCATGATGTTTGTTACTTAGTGTATGTAATGAACTCCAAAACCCTAAAGTGATCAAGTGATCATCATAAATCAAATCTATCAAAAAGAGAAGGAAATCAAAAATTATTAAAACCCTAAAAACCCTAACATATGGTCTATGGCATTTTTGTAAATTTGACCCTAGACCCATTTGATCTTCATCAAGAATTGAGATATGATATTAATGAGTATTTACAACTTGGATAATCAAGGATATAGCATTTAAAACAAATTCAAATTTGAGAATAGGATCACATATGATAATGGTCATTTTTGAGTTTTATAGTCTGGTCCCCACTTTGGGCCTCTCTATTTCAAAATTTCTAAACTAAACAAACCCAACTCTTTGCATGTCATCCAAGTACTCAACAAGGTGAACAACTTTTGTAAAGATCATAGTATCAAATTCATCATGGATCAATAGCTAGAATCAAGAGAAGATGAGACATTGAAACATATGTAAGATTCCCAAATTTGAAAATGTGATCAAACCTGGCCAAACACTGACCAATACTTGCCCTAGCATTGAACCCTGGACACTCCTACACCTAGCCCATGCCAAGAAAATCAAGGAGAGGGACAGACATGGCGTGGACACGGCTATGCCGGCCACGTTCGCCATCGACGCGCCTCCCCTCTCTTCTCTCCATGGCAGCCCTCGCCACCATGTCTAGCAGCTAGCCCTTGATCTCCTGGATCCGCCCGTACGCGCCCTTGACCGCGAGGACGAAGCCACGACTCGCCACGGTCGCGCCCAGTACGCCCCAGGTACGACGCGAGCGGCATGGCGACGTCACCGTGCACGGACGCGCGCGACACGGCCACGCGTCGCTCGCAGCACCCCGCCGTACCCCGACCAACCCCGCGCGCCCTGGTACCTTCCTCGCCACGCGGAGTCCGCCGGACATGCTCACGTCATGCCTTGGCGACCACGGCCGCCGGAGAGGACGAGCGCATCCGCCACGGCCGCGCCAGTACGAGCAAGGACCCGACCACCGTACGCGTTGCATTAACTCACCGTGGACGCTCGCGGATTCGCCGTACTCTCCCGATCGTCGCTGCGTCATCGCCTAGCTTCCTAGCTCGCCGGAGACGCCGCGCCCATGACGACCCGCACCATGCCTCGCAGCACCCCCTCCCTCCTATAAATAGAGCACTCCCCGGACACAACCAAGCACACCACCATGACCACCTCTCACCACCGCTTCGCCTAGCACCGTTAGCAACCTCAATCGTCGCCGGAGCAAGGCCAATTGGAAGATCGGAGCCGCGGAAGCTCTGCAGCAATCGCCGTCGACTGGAGCCGCCTCTGGAGCTGCCGCCGGTACCAGGAGCTTCGCCGTCGCCTACAACGTCCCCAAGCACACTGCCAACCCTAGCTGGAGCCACGGTGAGCCTCCGACCCCCTACCGCCGCCGTGCCAGAGCTCCCCTCTCGCCGTCGACGACGATGAACGTGCACCGTTAGATCGTGTTCTAATCCAACGCACCGCATCGCTCGTACCGCTTCGGGCGTCATGAGCGACTGACGGGTGGAGCCCACCGTCAGACAGCCCACGCGTGCGTGGACGCGTGGTGGGCTGGACTTGGGCCGTCTTAATCCGTTTCAGCCCAGTTAGCTTTCCCGCGTAGCCCAGTAATTCAAATTCGAATTTTCCAAATCCATTTAAGTTCAATACTGGTTCCAACTTTGAAAATCCATAGAATCTGTTTGGCTTGGCCAAATTTAACAAACTTTATATTGTTGGAAAGCTATGAAAAAGTTCTACAACTTGGAACTGGTCTCACCTTGAGATCTGTTGTAGAAATAATGTGACAAAAAGATCAAGCCAGAGACTTTTGCACATTCAAACAATTCTTAAAAATCAACTAAAATAGATATTAAGTTAGTTCCAACTCCTAGAGCTCACATTTGACTTACACTAATTGTTTCTGCAAGAAGATGGTGTGATCACTTTGCATGATCATGCTCTAGTTTAATTAATGGACAATAGGGCTAGTTTAGTTAAGTGATATTGTCCAAAACTATTATGTAAATCTCATGAAGTATTTTTACTTCATTTAAATCTTGGTCTCAAATGAATTCATGTGATGTTTGCACCTCTGGTTCAAACTCTCCTATATGAACATTTGGAGATTTAAATCATTTGTAGAGTTTCTTAAATGGTATGAGGTGGTCTACCTCATTTAAATCATTTTCTCAAATAATGATAATGAATGTTTGACTTAGGTCAATATGAATTCATTTATGATTGTTTGAGAAGTTAAATCTTAAGAAGATTTCAAGGAGAGGAAATTATTTCTCTCAAGGACTAAATGGAAATCTATTAACTACATATGCTATGAAAGGAAATCACTTTTCTTTAACAAAGAAAACTAATACACCTAATTATTTTATGTGTGTGCTTAGCCTAGTTTGTGTGATGTAATGATGTGCTTAGTATAGCTTTTGAGCTTGTTTAGTGATTATACCTTGTATTCAAATTTAGACGCTAGCACTGGAAATTACCAAGAGGAAGGAGAATTCTACCCAGAAGAGGAAGAAGAAAACTTAGAGAACTACCAAGGCAAGCTAATACTCTTGCAAAGTGCAAAGCCCTACTTGGGCAAGGCACCATGATTCTTATCTTTATTCACACCATCTTTTCTACCTTTATACTAAACAAGTTTTACTTGTTGGTTTCCACTAAGTTAATATCAAATGGTATAGTGAATATAACCACAAGAGTAGCAAAGTTAGCAAAGCTATGTAGCACCCCTCATGATTAGTGCTAGTGCTAAATACTAAAAGTTGACTACTCTAGATGGGACATATGACCTGTTGAAACTTTGGAATGGTGAAGCATTCCATTGAATGATGAGAAGCTGATGGTGAACAAGAGAAGATAGTGATTTTTGATAAAACCCTGATATTGGTTTGAATGCGATACCTTTCCAATTTTTGAGTACCCCCACAATACCTGATTATGGGTAGGGCTTAACTGGAAGTTTATAGATTTTAGTATGAGTTCCCTCTGAACACACATCATAGGGGTTATGCCGAGGCTGCCTCCGTTGTTAAGATATGATGTGAATTGAGGTGAAATTGTACGGCCAAGCCCTGTGCAGTTCCCAGGTCAACAGTTGGTTTTCACTGGGAGGCCAAGCTCATGGGGAGAGGTGCTCATACTAGGATGTGTAAGTGAAAGGTTACGGTTGATGATCCGCGTACTGTGTTACGGTGACTCGGAGTTATTCCGACGGATGAAATCAAATGTTGTGGCACAAGTGTGCAACCTCTGCAGAGTGTAAATCTATTCGAATAGCCGTGTCCACGGTTACGGACAGTTGGAAGGGCCATACAGTTTCCGGTGTCAGATTTTTGAAAGCTTTAGTAAATATGAATGATGACTTGGTGACTTGTTGGGAAATTCAACCAATGATATGGGAATGACACTAATGTTCCCATTTATGTTAGTTAGCACATGATCCAAGCTGGTGAACTAAAATTTTGGCTTATGCAAGTTAAACTAGAGTTTAGTACCTTTAAATTGCATCTTACAATAGTATTAGTTTGCAAGTACTTGAAGTACTTACGGCTTTGTCCCTGGCTATTCAAATGGCGTAGTACGAGGAGGAACAGAACTATCACGAGGATGATCAGCAGGACGCCTACGACAACTAGGAGTTTTCTGACGTCGAATGTTGGCCTGTGGACTAGAGAGTCCCGTTGTTATTACGCTTCCGCTATGTATGAACTTGTGTATGTCGTTGATTGAAAGATCAACTATTTGTGTAAGAGGAATCATGTGATTCAAGATTGTAAGACATTATGGCTTGTAATAAATAATGACTGTGATATTCGACTATTATGCCTCGCAACAACATTATCCTGGGATTGCGATGAATGACATAATAGGCATCTGGACTTAAAAATCCGGGTGTTGACAATTTGAGCATTAAAGACTTCAATCTCCCCCAAGCTTGGGCAATACTCTCTCCATCACGAGGCCAAAAATTATATATGCGGTTCCGATCCTTATGAATTTCACTTGGAGGATAGAACTTAGAATAAAACCGGGGCACAATATCATTCCATTCAAGAGAATCCCCATTATCCAGTAATTTATACCAATGCGCCGCTTTACCAGACAACGATATAGAGAATAGTTTCTTCCTCACTTCATCCATAGCAATACCTGCACACTTGAATAAACCGCATAATTTATGTAAGAACAGTAAATGATCTCCAGGGTGGACAGTTCCATCCCCTGTATAACGGTTATCCACTACACGTTCAATAATTTTCATAGGTATTTTGTATGGTATCTCTTCCTCACCTGGCGCCTCATCCACTACCTTTGCAGTAGTAGTAGATTTCCCAAATAAACACTCAAGAGAAGATCTCTCCATAATGAATTATGGCAGCAGGCAGAAATAAAATCAGCACAAACAGTAGAAATTTCCCTTACCAATTCCACTTACCAATAGCGCTTCACTCCCCGGCAACGGCGCCAGAAAATAGTCTTGATGACCCACAAGTATAGGGGGTGTATCGTAGTATCTTCGATAAGTAAGAATGTCGATCCCAACGAGGAGCAGAAGGTGTTGACAAACAGTTTCGATGAAGGATTCACTGTAAATGCTCACAGACAAGTATTCAGGGGGTTTTGATGTAACAGATGAATAAAGTACGAGTAAGTAAAGTGCGAGAGTAACAATTGCAGCAAGTGGCCCAATCCTTTTTAGCACAAAGGACAAGCCTGTTTGTTTACTTATAATAACCAAACGTTCCTGAGGACACACGGGATTTTAGTCTAGTGCTTTCGCTACATACGGCTAATTAATCTTCATTGTTTTGATAAGCGTTGTGTGGGTGAACCTATGCTAATGTACCGCCCTTCCTATGACTAATACATACTTGTGATTATACCCCTTGCAAGCATCCGCAACTACAAGAAAGTAATTAAGATAAATCTAACCACAGCCTTAAACTCTGAGATCCTGCTATCCCTCCTGCATCGATATACCAACGGAGGCTCAGGTTTCTGTCACTCCGGCAACCCCGCAATTGGCAAACGAGTACAAGATGCATTCCCCTAGGCCCATAAAGGTGAAGTATCGTGTAGTCGACGTTCACACGACACCACTAGAAGAATAACACCACAACTTAAATATCATAACATTGAATATTACTCAACCATACTTCACTACTAACATTTAGACTTCACCCATGTCCTCAAGAACTAAACGAACTACTCACGAGACATCATATGGAACATGATCAGAGGTGATATGATGATGAATAACAATCTGAACATAAACCTTGGTTCAACGGTTTCACTCAATAGCATCAATAACAAGTAGAAATCAACACCGGGAGAGTTTCCCCTATCAAACAATCAAGATCAAACCCAAATTGCTACAGCGGTGACGATGTGCAGCGGTGGAGACGGCGGTGATGATGATGATGGCGATGGAGATGATGTCCAACTCGATGGCGGTGACGATGGCGTCGATTTCCCCCTCCGGGAGGGAATTTCCCCGGCGGATCTCAGCCTGCCGGAGACCGCTTTTCTCTCTGGTGTTCTCCGCCTCGCAGAGGCGGCTGTGTCTCTTCGCGACCTATCCCCTGGAGCTTAGGTTTTCGGGACGAAGACGTTCGCGAAGAAAAGGAGGCGAGAGGGGGCTGTGGGCCCCCTCCTCACATGGCGGCGCGGCCAGGCCTTGGGCCGCGCCGGCCTATGAGGTGGGCCCACCTCGGGTCCCCTCGGCTCCCCCTTATGGCTCCCTTCGTCTTCTGGAAAAATAGGACTTTTCATATAATTTCCGTCAACTGTTGATCTTCCGAAATATTGCATTCTGACGGCGCTTTTTCCAGCAGAATCCTGACTCCGGTGCGCGATCCTCCAATAGTCGTGAATCATGCAAAATAGATGAAATAACATAAGTATTATCCCCAAATATGAAATATATCAATGAATAGCAGCAAATTATGATATAAAATAGTGATGCAAATTGGACGTATCAGTGGTATCTCGCTTGCCCGTATTTGTACAGCAAAACATAAATGCTCGGGCACCTCTGAAGTTCATGGAAAGACTAGAAATAGAGATTGTCAAAGATAAAAGCATCAAAGTTATACCACAGTTAATCACATTTTGGGACAATCATATTATACTAAGAATGATAGTTGTGCTCTCAAGAAAGTGCTCAAAGAAAGGATGGTGACTCAATGTAAAAGTAAAAGATTGACCCTTCGCAGAGGGAAGCAGGGATTAATATGCGCTAGAGCTTTTCATTTTTAAAACAGGAGTAAAATTATTTTGAGAGGTGTTTGTTGTTGTCAACGAATGGTAATGGGTACACCAACTACCTCGCCAACCAGACTTTCAAGAGCGGCTCCCATGAAGGACGTTATTTCTACCAGCAAGGTAGATCATCCCTCTTCTCTTTTGTTTACACACGTACTTTAGTTTTTATTATGAGTGACACTCCCCAACCTTTGCTTACACAAGCCATGGCTAACCGAATCCTCGGGTGCCTTCCATCAATCTCATACCATGGAGGAGTGTATATTTGCAAAATTAAGTTGCTTACGGATGAATCAGGGCAAACCATGTGAAGAGAATTATTAATGAAGTTATTAGTTGGGGCTGGGCACCCCGCTGCTAGCTCTTATTATGAAAGTATGTCAAAAGTAAATGACAAGGTTGAAAGATAAACACCACATACTTCCTCATGAGCTATAAAACATTAACACAATTGAGAAGCATTTTGAAGGTTTAAAGGTAGCGCATGAGAATTTACTTGGAATGGTTTGAAATGCCATGTATAGGTATTTATGGTGGACACTTTGGAATAATTGGTTTTCAGGGGTTTGGAAGCACGAACAGCGTTCCCTCTCAGTACAAGTGAAGGCTAGCAATAGACTGGGGAGCGACGATCAAGAGAGCAGTAACTGTCATAATCATGCTTGCGGCAAAATAAATTAACGGAGGCATAAAAGTGATACAAGAACTCTGAGGCAAAGTAAATCATCAAGGCTTAGTTGATTTTTGTTCAGTCATATGCATGCGTGAGCATGTGCCAAGTCGATTCAAATGAATTATTCAGAGGAGGATACCACAATGTCATACCTATTTATGAATAAAACAATGCAAGCAAACATCCATGACATGCTACTCATATTAATAAACTGGAGCTAAACATGAGAGATCATGAACTACTAGACTTTCTTAAATGACATATACCTCACATGCACCAACTAAGCATGCTCACATGGATGAGTATATGTACAAAAATGAAAACAAATAGAGTTCATACCAGCCTCTCACCACAGTCGAATTGTCGTAGATCGTCATTATTGCCTTTCACTTGTGTAGCTTGAATAATATGAAATGAAAACCACGCTCCAGCCACCGAAGACCATTGAACTCCAAAATGAACTTTACAAAACCAAAGAAGAATAGAAAATATTTTTGGTGTTTTCGAATTGGAAACAAGAACAAAAGGAAACAAGCAAACAAAGCAAAATCTTTTTGGATTTCCTTATAGCAAACCAACGATAGCAAATAAAGCAAAATAAAAGCAAGAAACCAAAATAAACAAATGGTGAAGAGAAACAACATAAATATTTTTAGTCTTTTTGTGTTTTAGGAAAGAAACAAAGCAAAAACAAGAAAATGAAAACTAGAAGAGTCACATAAACACAAAGCAGCAGGAATTCGTCAAACTTGATAGCAGTACAGTAATCGATTTGTAAGAAATTCTTCCGCTGCTCAGATCGAAAAGTGTTCAACTAATGAAAGTTAGATAACAACCTGGGGAACATGCACAAAAATTGGCTTCGCAAAATAACGTTCTGACTGTTTTTGAGATTTTTTTTGGTATCTATCCAGAATCTGTTTTCAGGCAGCACTTCCCCAAATATCATCTCCCTCTTATTAGAAAACCACTTAAAGAAACTAAACAAGTATGTACAAGTATCCAGCAACTATAATATGCATAGAATGAGTGATTCCGGTATACCTCCCCCCAAGCTTAGGCTTTTGGCCTAAGTGGAGTTCAACCCCAGCGAGGGTCAGGGTTCCACGCCGGTGGATCATACATGGTGTAGTCATAATAAGGTCCCGATGCAGAAGAAAAGGGTGAAGGCTCCACATGCCCAAAATGTTGATGCGAAGAACTTGCTGCATCGGACGACGAGTCGAGTTGTTCCTCGGCCTCCTCCGTGCCGTCTCTTGCATGATGGCCATCTCCCTCTAAGTATGCATTCAGTTCACCTTCCGTGACTGACCAATCCTCCCTGGAATCAAGGTTAAACAGAACAGGTGCAGGCAATCCTACTAGTTTTTCAGTTTTCTTAGTTGTTCTCCAAGTTTTCTTATAAAATGTTATCTTGTAAGACAGGTTACTCAAATTAGACGAATCAGAAACAAATTCATGTTTAATCATGGAGACTATGTCAAGTTTCTCTACGGAAAGCTGAATATCAAGATGGTGAGGTTCTACACCATGCATAGCTAATAAACAAGAGGCGATGAGACCTCCGCAAATTCCTCCCTTCTCACGGTTAGTAGCAAGTCTATAGGCTATCAAAGCACCCAAATTATAAGTCCTATCACCTTGTAATGCAACATCTAGGAATGCTAAATCCTGGATAGAACACTTACTTGCATTCTTTCTAGCAAGAACGCACTTGGTGATGAAATAAGCAAAGTAGCGAATAGCTGGGAGTTGAATACTACTGATTTTACCACCATCCTCTGAGAAGCTTCTTCCTTGACAAATCATCTTGTAGAGACTCAAGAGCTCTTGCGGTAGTCCCCTTATCTTCTCGCATGATCCCCATTGCGGCACTCTAATTGCTGCACAAAAATCATCGAAAGGCAAGTTGACAGTTTTATTATAAATTTTGTACCGAACCATGGGGTTAGATTGAGACCAATTGAATTCAAAATCCTGCACTACAGACATAGTCAGTTTTGCATATTGGTATGGTTCACCAACAACAAAACTATCCAACCCTGCACTGGAAATTAGATTTGGAACATCTCCTCATAAAATCTGTGCACGGGTAGTAAGAGGGGTATACTCCCTCTTCGCGGAGAACTCTCATAACTTGTTGCACCTCCAATTCTTGTTGGTTTAGTTGGTGCCTATTCCACTCCATTTTCTGAAATTTTTCAACAAACAATATAAAATTTGATTTGGTGACATATAATTGAGGGAAACTACTATAGGAACTTGCTAGAGTACTAAACATGCATCAAAACTAATTCTTACAACTTAGAACAAGCATGCAAGCTCACTAAAATGTTACGTACAGCAGCAAAATATTCAGGATATAGTCAACCAAACAAAATTCTACTTGGATAATCGGAGGAGTCACATACCGGAGAGCAAATGTGCCAAATTTCAGACAGAAATCTGGGCTGAGCAAAGAGATCGAGAAATCTTGAGCTCTTGAGCAGAAACACGAGTGAGAGAAAGCTGGTGCGAGTTTTTTCGGGAGATAGAAGAGAATGGGAGAAAGAGATGAAGTATTGGGTCAAGGAGGGCCCCAGACAACAGGGTGGCGCGCCCCCTTGCTGGCCGCGCCAGCTGGTGGGGTGCCACCCTGGGGTGCCCCACTGGTCATCCCCAGGTGCTCCCAGGTGCGTCTTCGAAAAATAAGACCAACGGTATAATTTTTGTGAATTTTTGAAAACTTTGAAAATTGCACATTTCTGGGTATTAATTTATTATTACTGGGCAGAAAAAGATTTTGAAATCTCTATACAACTAAAGAACTTTGCAAATCAAAAAGTGCTACAGCAAATAGAACAAGTGGAGGAAGAAAGAAATGCTGTTTAGCTCCTCTATGCATATAAAAAGTATTTGTTAACAAGGTTGATCAAGTCTTGCCACCAAACAAATTTTACATAGCATAAGAAGAAATAAACCTCAAATCAATCATGTTACCTTGAATTGTATTGATATGGATCCAATCATAATATTTTGATATCCTTCTTTAGGCTCATATATAGGACAATCAATAGCTCCAACTTTGATAGTTCTCACATTGGAAATTGTATTAACTCCACATACTTTATCAATCCTCTTCGGGAAATAAACGGTATGCTCCTTTTCATCGACATTGAAAGTAACTTTTCCTTTATTGCAATCAATAACAGCCCCTGCGGTGTTAAGAAAAGGTCTCCCAAGAATAATAGACATATTATCATCTTCAGGCATTTCCAACACAACAAAATCAGTTAATATCAAGCAGTTATTAGTAACTTGAACAGGAACATCCTCACATATACCAACAGGAATAGAAGTAGATTTATCAGCCATTTGCAAAGATATATCAGTCGGTATCAACTTATCTAAATAAAGTCTCTTGTAAAGAGAAAAAGGCATAACACTAACACCCGCTCCCAAATCACATAGAGCAGTTCTAACATAATTATTCTTGATAGAACAAAGAATGGTTGGTATACCTGGGTCGCCCAACTTCTTTGGAACTTTGCCATTGAAAGAGTAATTAGCAAGCATAGTGGAAATCTCCTCATTAGGAGTTTTCCTTTTATTAGAAACAATATCTTTCATATACTTTGAATAAGGAGGCAATTTAATAGCATCAGTCAAAGGGATTTGCAAGAATAAAGGTTTCATCCAATCGCAAAATTTATTATAGTGTTCTTCTTCCTTTGATTTTAGTTTCTTAGCAGGAAAAGGCATTTGCTTTTGAACCCTGGTTCTCTTTCATTACCATGTTTCTTAGTAGTAAAATCTTCTTTAGTATACTTTTTATTTTTAGCATGCTTTTCAGGTTCATCTTCAACTTCTTCTTTATCAGAAGCATCATTCTTATCATTATCCTTATCATGTTCATTACCACTTTCAGTTTCAGCATCAGAAATAGAAATACTATTAGGATCATTAACAGGTTCAGAGAATTCTACAACATTTTTATGTTTCTTCTTCTTTTTCTTAGAAGGAGCACTAGGTTCAATTCGTTGAGAATCTTGTTCAACTCTTTTGGGATGCCCCTCAGGATATAGAGGATCCTGAGTGGAAACACCGCCTCTAGTTGTTACTTCATAAGCATGTTTCTCTTTAGAACTATTTTTTAACAAGTCATTTTGCACTTTAGTGAGTTGATCAATTTGAGTTTGAACCATATGAAAATGTTTAACAAGCATCTTAACATCATTAGAGGTTCTCTCCACAATATCATGCAAATTACTAATAGCTTGAGAATTTTCCATTAGATGATTCTCTACTCTCATATTAAATTTTTCTTGCTTAACAATATAATTATCAAACTCATCTAAGCATTGAGCAGGAGGTTTTGAATACGGAATATCTTCCCTAGTAAAGCGTTGAAGAGAGTTTACCTCAATCATGGATGAAGGGGGAATTATCTTACATAAATCTTCTATCGGAGGTAAGTTCTTCACATCTTCAGATTTAATACCTTTCTCCTTAAGAGACTTCTTGGCTTCCCTCATATCTTCATCATTTAATTTAATTAAACCCCTCTTCTTCAATATTGGCGTCGGAGTTGGTTCAGGTGTAGCCCAATCATCATGATTCCGGCCTATTTTAGCCAATAATTTTTCAGCTTCGTCTGGAGTTCTTTTCCTGAGAACACAACCAGCACAACTATCCAAATATGCCCTAGACTCAACGGTTAGTCCACTATAAAATTGTTATCACCAGAATTTGACCAAGTCAGAAGTGGGCCGCGATCAAGGTGGGCTTAAAGATTATATACGGAAGAAATACGTGAATCGGCCTTATATGCAAAGTTGGGCTAGATTGCCCATATATCTGTAATATAGTAGATCGCATCTTAGATTAAGAGATAGAGTTTTACCCGTGCACGGTTAGGTGCACGCCTAAATTAGAAAGTCCCCTGGACTATAAATATGTATCTAGGGTTTATGGAATAAACAACAACCAACGTTCAACCAACAAATCAATCCTGGCGCATCGCCAACTCCTTCATCTCGAGGGTTTCTACCGGTAAGCATCATGCTGCCTAGATCGCATCTTGCGATCTAGGCAGCACAGGCTTATGTTGTTCAAGCGTTGCTCGTACTGAAGCCTTTTTGATGGCGAGCAACGTAGTTATCTTAGATATGTTAGGGTTAGCATTGTTCTTCGTATCATATGCTATCGTAGTGCAACCCTTGCATATCTAGCCGCCCTCACACCTATCTTAGGTGTGGGGGCGGCACCCCGCTTGATCATAATTCAGTAGATCCGATCCGTTACGGTTGCTCCTTGTTCTACAAGGATTAGTTTAACATCTGCAATAGTTAGGCCTTACAAAGGGTTGGAGGATCCA
The DNA here is from genome assembly GCF_019359855.2 of Lolium perenne. Lineage (NCBI taxonomy): Eukaryota > Viridiplantae > Streptophyta > Magnoliopsida > Poales > Poaceae > Lolium > Lolium perenne. The sequence goes on from NC_067245.2 coordinate 331,070,278, forward strand.
GCGGCACGTAGGGTGTCGTTTGCTAGTCCTAGACAGGATGTTCCGGGGATCAACCTCGTGTTGGTTTTTAGGCCCTATCTAGGATCGGCTTACGATCACCGTGCGTGGCCGTGAGGCCCAATCGTGAGTAGGATGATCCGATTATGCGGTGAAAACCCCAGATCGTCGTAGATCGTTTTAGCTTTATCTTGATCAAGCAGGACCACCATATATTCGTGCACCTCGTACGAATCATGGTTGGATCGGCTCTTTGAGCCGATTCACAGGACAACCTGAGAGCCGATCGAGGCTCGTATTTAATGTTTACGTGTATGCCATGCAGGAAACTAAGCGCGGCATCTCCATCACCTTCCTGACCAGGTATAGGTCAGGTGGCACGCCCTTGCATCAGCATCGGACGTGTGTACCAGAGGCTTTGCGGGCCGTCGCTCGGAGGGACCAGGGCCAGCCGCAGCCCTAAGTTGTTCCCGGCTCTACTGTGTTGCCCGTCGCTGCCCGCCGGTGGGTTTTGACCGCAACACATTCTGGCACGCCCGGTGGGACACGTCGTCTACATCAACCACATCGCCATCTACATCTGAGATGGCGGACGGCACGCCAGTCACGTACGAGGATCTGACCAACGAGCTCAAGAAGAAGTATGACGAGGTCAAAGCCATCCTCGAAGCCGACCTCATCGGCTCATTTCACAGAACCCATTCACATGGCATCAGGTGGAAGGGGTTCTCACCGGAAGGCGCGCTCGATGGAGTGGACCTATCCGTCCCGTCAGAAGAACGTACCAGGGCCCTGCGCCAGGAGATTAGCGGCATGGTGACTCACTCGTTGCATCGCCATTCTGAGAGCCTGGTGAATACTTTGGAGCATGTCGCCGTTCGGATGATCAAGGAGGTCATGAAGTATCAGCACTCTCTATTAGAACCAGCTCTCGGGACCTACCAAGGAAAAGTGCCACTTCAGTCCCGTCCACCGTCGTCATTCGCATTGGCGGCACCAGAAGTGCCTAATTCACCGACATGCGCCGTTGACAGGGTTAATGACACTTACCCTGGGAGGTGCCAGCCAAGATACTCGTTCAACATCAACATGGTAGAACTGGGGCACCTCCCTGATGAGGGTAGAGACGAGGGCAGCTGCTCTCATAGCGAAGATAAGGAAGAAGCTGCTCCACGCGATCGGCCCCGACACTGCCAAAAGATCCTGGTGATGATCAAGATGGAAGCCGATTCTAGCGATCGGCCCTTATTATCCGTACCACCTGCTCTCCCAGTATGTGGCGTCGACCTCACAGGGGACGGAAAGCTAGGGTATGGGTTTACATCGGCTGATGAGCTAGAGGAAGTCGACATTGGTCCTGGGGATAAGCCGCGACCGACTTTTATCAGCAAGAAGTTAGATCCACAGCTCAGGGGACAGATGATAGCTCTGTTAAAGGAATACCCAGATTGCTTTGCATGGGATTACACGGAGATGCCTGGGTTGGACAGGAGCATCATTGAACATCGGGTCCCCCTTAAGAAAGGATTTCGGCCGTTCCAACAAAGAGCACGTCAGATGAGGGCCGAAATTCTGGAAGAAGTCAAGAAAGAGATCGAGAAAATGTTGGCCGCCGGGTTCATCAGGCCATGCAGGTATGCTGAGTGGATCTCCAGTATCGTTCCTGTAGAGAAGAAGGACGGCCGGTGGCGTGTGGCCATCGATTTCCGAGATCTCAATAGAGCCACTCCAAAGGACGAGTATCCGATGCCTGTGGCAGAAACGTTGATAAATGCCGCTGCTGGCCACAAGGTGTTGAGCTTCATGGATGGCAACGCCGGCTATAACCAGATCTTCATGGCTCCGGAAGATATACACAAGACCGCATTCAGAGTGCCAGGGGCAGTAGGCTTGTTTGAATATGTGGTCATGACCTTTGGGTTGAAGAATGCTGGTGCAACGGACCAATGAGCCATGAATTATATATTTCATGATCTGATCGGTAAGTTGGTGGAGATCTATATCGACGACGTGGTAGTCAAATCTGTCTCCATGGAGGGACACTTGGATGATTTACGGCGCGTCCTAGACCGAACTCGGAAATTCGGACTGAGAATGAATCCGAAGAAGTGTGCCTTTGGCGTGACGGCTGGTCAATTCCTAGGTTTTCTGGTTCATGAACGGGGAATTGAGATCGGCCTGAAAAGTCAGGAGGCGGTGCGTACCATGCAGCCGCCAACCACGAAAAAGGAGCTCCAACGTCTCATCGGCAAGATCAATTTCGTCCGACGATTCATCTCTAATCTGTCAGGGCGAATCGAGCCGTTCATGGCGCTGGTGAAAACTAAATCTGACGACGAGTTTCACTGGGGGGCAGAACAGCAACAGGCGTTTGATGAGATTAAGCGGTATCTGACGACGCCGCCTGTGCTAGTTCCGCCCCAGCAAGACAGGCCGTTCTACATCTACTTATCAGTAGCTGACACATCCATCGCTTCGGTAGTGGTGCAACTCTACGAGGGCGTTGAAAAGGTCGTTTTCTACCTCAGCAGAAGGATGCTGGACGCGGAGACAAGATATCCTGAGGTCGAGAAACTTTGCCTCTGCCTGTTCTTTACCTGCACCAAGCTTCATCACATCCTTTTGACGGCAGAGATCATCGTCATATGCAAGTCAGATGTTGTCAAGCACATGTTGTCGGCCCCTGTTTTGAAAGGCCGACTTGGTAAGTGGATGTTTGCGTTGTCAGAGTTCGATCTCCGGTATCAGCCTGCAAAAGCAGTCAAGGGACAAGCGTTGGGCGATCTTATCGCTGAACGGATCAGTACCAATATAGCAGCACTATCTATACGTGCATGGGCTATGTTCTTCGATGGGTCGGCTTGCGACGATGGTTGTGGCATCGGCATTCTGCTCGTGTCGCCTCGGGGGGCAGAATACTCCTTCTCCATCAGATTATCTACCCCTTGCACCAACAACGTAGCAGAATATGAGGCAATACGTAAGGGAATGGAGTTGCTACTGGAAGCCGGGGCGGAAGCAGTAGAGCTTTTTGGAGACTCTAAGTTGGTGATTAACCAGCTCACGGATGAATATAAGTGCGAGAGTGAATCGCTTTTCCCATATTGGATGGAATGCCGTGAGTTGATGACACAGTTTTGGTACATCAACTTTAATTGGGTCCCAAGATCCCAAAACACCGAGGCCAACAATCTCGCACAAATGGCGTCAGGCTACATAGATATAGCTGACGGGTCGGAAGTTCAGGTACAATTCCTGGAACAGGATGATTGGAGAGCCGAAATCCTTAATTACTTAAAAGATTCGGCTCGGGGGGCACCTAAACGGATAAGATACAAAGCCATGAAGTATGTCCTCATAGGAGACGACATGTTCTACAGGACGTTGGAAGGGCTGCTACTCAAGTGCCTGGGACCAACTGAGTCTAATCGGCTCTTACATGAGGTGCATGAAGGCGCCTGTGGAACTCATCAGTCGGCTCATAAGATGAAGTGGCTAATCAGGCGATCAGGGTTTTATTGGCCCACCATGCTTGAGGATTGCTTCAATTATTACAAGGGGTGCCAAGCGTGCCAGATGTTCGGGAAGATGCAGATGGTACCAGCGTCAGCGATGAACCCTATCATCAAGCCTTGGCCGTTTCGGGGGTGGGGCATGGATATGATCGGCAAAATCCATCCGGCATCAAGCAAAAAACATGAATGGATTTTGGTTATCACAGATTACTTCACCAAGTGGGTGGAAGCCGTCCCTATGAAGAAGGTGAAATCAGAAGATGTGATCAAGTTTGTGAAAGAACACGTCATTCATAGGTTCGGGATTCCCCAAACTATCACGACCGATGGAGGTTCGGTCTTTGTTTCTAAAGAATTCAGGAAGTTCTGTGATGACATGGGGATTAAACTGATCCGATCATCTCCGTACTATGCTCAAGCTAATGGGCAAGCTGAAGCGTCCAATCAGAGCCTAATCAAGCTGATCAAGAGGAAAATTGACGAGAACCCTAGGGATTGGCATGAGAAGTTATCAGAAGCGTTATGGGCCTACCGCATGTCGTGCCATGGAGCTATAAAGACTTCGCCGTACCAGCTTGTCTATGGACAGGAAGCCTTATTACCTTGGGAAATTACGGCTGGATCAAGACGTGTCACGTTTTAGAATGATCTGACAGCTGAAGAATATGCAGCCTTGATGAGTGACACTATTGAGGACGCAACAGAACTTAGGCTTTGGTCATTGGAGAAGATTAAGGAGAACAAAGCCAGGGTGGCTCGTGCCTACAATAAGAAGGTTAGACCAAAGGAGTTTCAAGTTGGTGATCTAGTATTGGAAGCTGTGTTGCCGTTAGGAACCAGGGACAAGGCATATGGCAAATGGTCTCCTAATTGGCACGGTCCGTACAAAGTTGTCCAGGCCTTGAAGGGTAATGCATACATGTTGGAAGAGTTGGACGGCGAGAAGTTCCCAGTAGCTGTCAATGGTCAACACCTCAAGAAGTATTTCCCAAGCATGTGGGATGATGGGCAGTAAGATATGATATGGGGGCCGATTTTAATCGGCCAGTAAAAAAAAATCATCACAGCCGACGCGCAGACATCGACTTGAGAAAACATACGGAGATAACAGTATGCAAAACAGCCGATGCACGGGCATCGACTTCAGAATAACAAAGCCGGTACGCTGATATCGACTCTAGAGGAATAAGCTCAAATTAGCAAGTTAACGGAATCGGTTCAGGCCAGAAATCATGATGTGTGAGACGAATCTCCTAGTGGGTTGCTGGGGAGTTCAATCCGATGGTTTGGACGAGAATTAGGCCTATTGAGGCCTGTTGGACTGCATGTTTAAGCAACAGCTTGGCCTCAGATCGCAATGCGAGCCGATGTTCTGCTATCGACTCTCTGTACGACAGCTCCATTCGACGATCGGCAAGGTTGACAAGGAAGCAAAATTAATGGAGGGATATTTTCTTCATTAATAGAGGGATTTCTTACAAAGAAAGAGCCGATTGCTCAGGGAAGAGGAGGGCAAAAGCCGACTACTACTACTGATCTCTAATCTAGGGGCCGTTGCTGCCCTCGTCGTCGCTGCCTCCGGCGCAGCTGCTGAGAGGCTCCTCATCAGAGCTTCCGTAGCCTTCTACGGGAGCCTCATCTTCCTCATCGTCGTCATCGCTGTCGTCGTCCCACCAGGTGCGGAGGCGCTTCGCTGGTGGGTAACCTTCGAGGGAGTCGTCGTCGTCGTCCTCCTCCTCTGCCTCTTCCTCGGAGGAGGTGAAATCGTCCCAGGAGAAGCGGTCGTCCTCGCTCTCCGCCTCTTCTTCCCCTTCGACGAGGAATTGAAGGTCGCCCTCTCCGTCGGTCAGGGATTTGTCATCCTCAGACCAGATGGAGGAATCGTGTTCCTCCTTGTCCCACGTCGTTGGGGCGAGAATGTCGTGTGCCGCCAACAAGCCCCACTCCGGCGTCGGCTCGCGGGATGAGGAGGAGTCAGAGAAGACCGACGAGGTGGAAGAGGAAGAAGAGGAAGACATGGCTATGGGAGATTGGGGGTTTTTTGGGTGCCGATGGCCAGAACAGAGCAAGGTGGTGAAGTGGCAAACTGCTCAGAGCGGTTAAATAAAGGGGCTATAGTAGAAATTCAATGCCACAGCAGTTTCCGAGGAGGCGGTGCCCAAAGACAACGGTCAAATCACGCGGAATAGTTGAGAAGACAGGGCATCATGATGAAGAATGCTGCGACAGTTTTGCTCTGCCACGACATGACCCGACGAAGAGAAAACAGAGTGATTTTGGAATTATCAATTCCAAAACCAGGGGGGCATGTGTTATCACCAGAATTTGACCAAGTTAGAAGTGGGCCGCGATCAAGGTGGGCTTAAAGATTATATACGGAAGAAATACGTGAATCGGCCTTATATGCAAAGTTGGGCTAGATTGCCCATATATCTGTAATATAGTAGATCGCATCTTACATTAAGAGATAGAGTTTTACCCGTGCACGGTTAGGTGCACGCCTAAATTAGAAAGTCCCCTGGACTATAAATATGTATCTAGGGTTTATGGAATAAATAACAACCAACGTTCAACCAACAAATCAATCCTGGCGCATCGCCAACTCCTTCATCTCGAGGGTTTCTACCGGTAAGCATCATGCTGCCTAGATCGCATCTTGCGATCTAGGCAGCACAGGCTTATGTTGTTCAAGCGTTGCTCGTACTGAAGCCTTTTTGATGGCGAGCAACGTAGTTATCTTAGATATGTTAGGGTTAGCATTGTTCTTCGTATCATATGCTATCGTAGTGCAACCCTTGCATATCTAGCCGCCCTCACACCTATCTTAGGTGTGGGGGCGGCACCCCGCTTGATCATAATTCAGTAGATCCGATCCGTTACGGTTGCTCCTTGTTCTACAAGGATTAGTTTAACATCTGCAATAGTTAGGCCTTACAAAGGGTTGGAGGATCCAGCGGCACGTAGGGTGTCGTTTGCTAGTCCTAGACAGGATGTTCCGGGGATCAACCTCGTGTTGGTTTTTAGGCCCTATCTAGGATCGGCTTACGATCACCGTGCGTGGCCGTGAGGCCCAATCGTGAGTAGGATGATCCGATTATGCGGTGAAAACCCCAGATCGTCGTAGATCGTTTTAGCTTTATCTTGATCAAGCAGGACCACCATATATTCGTGCACCTCGTACGGATCATGGTTGGATCGGCTCTTTGAGCCGATTCACAGGACAACCTGAGAGCCGATCGAGGCTCGTATTTAATGTTTACGTGTATGCCATGCAGGAAACTAAGCGCGGCATCTCCATCACCTTCCTGACCAGGTATAGGTCAGGTGGCACGCCCTTGCATCAACATCGGACGTGTGTACCAGAGGCTTTGCGGGCCGTCGCTCGGAGGGACCAGGGCCAGCCGCAGCCCTAAGTTGTTCCCGGCTCTACTGTGTTGCCCGTCGCTGCCCGCCGGTGGGTTTTGACCGCAACAAAAATATATAAAGTAAATCATGCTTTTCTAAATCATGTCCAGGTCGAGCTCTGATAAGAGAGCAAAATCTTGCCCATGCTTCAGGCAATTTCTCTCCATCTTCCTGGTCAAAGCTATAAATTTTCTGCAAAGCAATATGTTGAGCTCTAGCAGGAAAGTATTTCCGAAAGAAAACATCAAGCAAATCACTTGGACTATCAATAGAACCAGGAGGCAAACTATTATACCAAGTTTTAGCATCATCCTTTAATGAGAAAGGAAAAAATTTAGCAACAAAATAAGTACGCATCTTGACATCATCAGAAAACAAGCTACTCAAAGTAGAAAGCTCATTCATGTGTTCTACAACACTTTCTTTTTCAGTACCACAAAAGGGTGTTTTCTCAACAATAGCTATATGAGATAGATCAAGAGAAAAAACATAATCCTTATCCTTAATGTTTATAGGGGATGTGGCAAATTTAGGATCAGGAGATAGCTTATATCTAACAGTATGTTGTGCAAGCAACTTTTTAATTTTTCTTGCATCAGTAGTAGTATTGCATTTATCAATAAAATCATCATCAAGTTCCACATAATCCTCATCAGGATCATCACTAGAGTATTCAACAGATTCAGGTGAATTAACAGGTGTAGCAGCATTTTCATTAGGAGTTTCAGTATTTTCAATTTGTCTAGACCTAGCAATTGTAGCATCTAGAAAAGATCCCAATGAACCACTATCATCAAGCACAGCAGAAACATTATCAATATTATAAGAATTTTCAGATTCAGCAGAAGTACCAGCAAGTGAAGCTTGCGGTGGTGAAACAAGTTGACTTATCACAGATGGTGAATCAAGAGCAGTAGAGGTACTCAGAGTTGTACCTTTTCTTGTAGTGGATGGTAATATGGCGACTTTAGGATCGCGAGATTTACCCATGATGGAGAATTTGCAGCAAACAATATCAATCCAAGTGAACTTCCAAATAAAGCTATGCTCCCCGGCAATGGCGCCAGAAAATAGTCTTGATGACCCACAAGTATAGGGGATCGCAACAGTCTTCGCGGGAAGTAAAACCCAATTTATTGATTCGACACAAGGGGAGACAAAGAATACTTGAAAGCCTTTACAGCGGAGTTTTCAATTCAGCTGCACCTGGAAACAGACTTGCTCGCAAGAGTTTATCAGTAGTAACAGTTTATAGCAGTAGCAGTAGTGAAATAACAGCAGCAGTGTAACAAAGACATCAGTAGTGATTATAGTAAACAACAAGATTAAAATACTGTAGGCACAGAGATGGATGACGGGCATTGCATGGATGAGAGAAACTCATGTAACAATCAAAGCAGGGCATTTGCAGATAATAATAAAACGGTGTCCAAGTACTAAGCAATCCATAGGCATGTGTTCCGTATATAGTCGTACGTGCTCGCAATGAGAAACTTGCACAACATCTTTTGTCCTACAAGCCGGTGGTAGCCGGGCCTCTAGGGAATCTACTGGAAATTAAGGTACTCCTTTTAATAGGGTACCGGAGCAAAGCATTAACACTCCGTGAACACATGTGATCCCCACATCACTGCCTTCCCCTCCGGTTGTCCCAATTTCTGTCACTTTGGGGCCTCGGGTTCTGGACAGCGACATGTGTATACAACTTGCAGGTAAGATCATAAAACAATGCATATCATCATGAAACAATAACATGTTCAGATCTGAGATCATGGCACTCCGGCCCTAGTGACAAGCATTAAGCATAACAAGTTGCAACAATATCATCAAAGTACCAATTACAGACACTAGGCACTATGACCTAACAATCTTATGCTATTACATGACCAATCTCATCCAATCCCTACCATCCCCTTCAGCCTACAGCGGGGGAATCACTCACACATGGATGGGGGAAACATTGTTGGTCGATGGAGAGGCGTCGGTGGTGATGATGGCGATGATCTCCTCCAATTCCCCGTCCCGGTGGAGTGCTAGAACGGAGTTTCTGGTCCCGAGATGGAGTTTCGCGATGGTGGCGGCGTACTGGATGGTTTCTGGCAACTTCGACTTCCCGTCTCGCGTTTTTTAGATCGAAACCCTTAAATAGTCCAGAGGGGGGCGTCAGAGGCTGGCCGAGGCGGCCAGACAGTAGGGCGGCGCGCCCCCCCTACAGGCCGCGCCGGCCTGGTGTGTGGGGGCCCTGGGACTCCCCCAGGCCTGCCCTTCTGGCTCCGTGAATCTTGTGGAAAAATAAGCCCTTCGACATAAATTCCAGGGATTTTCCTGAAAGTTGAATTTCTGCAAAAAAATGAGACACCAGGGCAATTCTGCTGAAAACAGCGTTAGTCCGTGTTAGTTGTATCCAAAATACACAAATTAGAGGCAAAACAATAGCAAAAGTGTTCGGGAAAGTAGATACGTTTTGGACGTATCAATGAGCACAAAGAAGAGGAATTTGACCTACGAGCGTTGCTTTTCGTAACCATCAACGATTGGCCTGCTCTTAGTAACCTTTCGGGACAGTCAAATAAGGGATACAATGGATGCACGCACTGCTTACATGAGACTGAAAGTGTATATTTTCCAAGTTCTAAGAAGAACGTGTACCTGGGGCATCGTCGATTTCTTCCCAAAAATCATAACGTAAGAAAGAAAGGCAAGCATTACAACGGCAAGGCAGATCAACGGCCGAAGCCTGCGGAACGCACTGGTGCTGAGGTATTTGATATGGTCAAGGATTTGAAAGTCATCTTTGGAAAGGGTCCTGCCAGACAATCAGTTCCGAAGGGAGCTGACGGGCACGCACCCATGTGGAAAAAGAAATCTATATTTTGGGAGCTAGATTATTGGAAAGTCCTAGATATCCGCTCTGCAATCGACGTGATGCACGTTACGAAGAATATTTGCGTGAACCTGCTAAGCTTCTTGGACGTGTGTGGGAAGACAAATGATACAAAGGAAGCACAGAAGGACCAGCAACGTTTGAAAGACCCTGATGACTGGCATCCAGAATGGTTTCAAGGTCGCGCCAGCTACGCTCTTACCAAAGAAGAGAAGGTCATATTTTTTGAATGCCTGAGCAGTATGAAGGTCCCGTATGGATTCTCGTCGAATATAAAGGGAATAATAAACATGGCGGACAAAAAGTTCCAAAACCTGAAGTCTCACGACTGCCACGTGATTATGACGCTGTTGCTTCCGATTGCTTTGAGGGGGCTCCTGCCGGAAAATGTTCGAGTAGCCATTGTGAAGCTATGTGCATTCCTCAATGCAATCTCTCAGAAGGTAATCAATGCAGAAGATCTACCACGGTTACAGAACGATGTGGTCCAATGTCTTGTCAGTTTCGAGTTGGTGTTCCCGCCATCCTTCTTCAATATTATGACGCACCTCCTGGTTCACCTAGTCGAAGAGATTTCCATTCTCGGTCCTGTATTTCTACAAAATATGTTCCCCTTCGAGAGGTTCATGAGAGTATTAAAGAAATATGTTCGTAACCGTGCTAGGCCAGAAGGAAGCATCGCCAAGGGCTATGGAAATGAGGAGGTAATTGAGTTTTGTGTTGACTTTGTTCCTGACCTTAAGCCGATTGGTCTTCCTCGATCGCGGCACGAGGGGAGACTAATTGGAAAAGGCACGATCGGAAGGAAATCAACGATATGTATAGACGGCCATTCTATGACTGAAGCACACCACACAGTTCTGACCAATTCCAGCTTGGTGTCTCCGTACTTCGAGAAACACAAGAATATTTTACGCTCAGACAACCTGGGGATGCCTGAATCCTGGATTAGAAAGGCCCACATGGAGACTTTCAGCAGTTGGTTGAGAAAACATTTAATGAATGACAATGATGTTGTAGATTAGCTGTACATGTTGGCCAAGACACCATCTTCGACTATAATGACTTTCCAAGGGTACGAGATAAATGGGAATACATTTTACACGATCGCCCAAGATAAAAAGAGCACCAACCAAAACAGTGGTGTCTGCTTTGATGCAGCAACCGAGAATGGGCAAAAGGTCACATATTATGGTTACATAGAGGAGATATGGGAACTTGACTATGTACCCTCCTTTATGGTTCCTTTGTTCCGGTGCAAATGGTTCAAGCTAACAGGAGGTGGGGTAAAGGTGGACCAGCAATACGGAATGATAATGGTGGATTTCAACAATCTTGGTTACCTTGATGAACCATTCGTCCTAGCCAAAGATGTCGCTCAGGTTTTCTATGTGAAGGACATGAGTAGCAAACCGAGAAAACGGAAAGATAAGAAAACGATCAGTACATCATGCGATGATCCAAAGCGCCACATTGTTCTTTCAGGGAAAAGAAACATCGTGGGAGTGGAGGACAAGACAGACATGTCAGAAGATTATAATATGTTTGGTGAAATTCCTCCCTTCAAAGTGAACACTGACCCAAGCATTAAGTTAAATGATGAGGATGCTCCATGGATACGGCACAATCGTAAGCAAGCAGGGACACAAGGGAAGAAATGATGTGTAATAATTTATTGTACCAAAAGTTTGTTGAATGGATCATGTGAATTATATTATCCGTGATGTGTTTGGTGTCCATTTTCGAATGATTCGATTGATTCGAGATACCACTGATGATACATGAAATTTGGAGTGATTTAGTCATACTCCTGCCTAGGCATATAATATGCATACTCGTAGTCTTCATAGTCGCCGCCGTTGTACTGGTAGTCGTCGCCTTCTAAGTTGTCGCCGTCATCGTCGCTGCCGTCGTCGCTGTCGTCGGGCGGCGCTCGTGGATCGAACTGAGGGTAGCGCAGGCGGGGGATATCGCCGGCCGTGATGTAGTCCATGACGCTCTGCAGAGTCCGGCCGTACCACCATAGCCGACGGCCGGCCTCGTGGAAGTTCCCAGGAGGCAGACCGTCCTCCTCATACCTGGCGAGCGCCCTCTCACGCCGATTGATGAAGAAGGCATCCCAAGTATGGTGGTTATCGGGATGCCAGGGGGATTTATCCGCTGCTCCAGCGTGAGGTCGAGGTAGTAGTGGTTCCTGATGGCCGCCCGGCGCGCAGTACCCTGAGGGACGGGAGGGACCGGCACGCCTCCGGCGCTTAGGCTCCAGCCGGCGGGGACGCGGTAGCCCGGTGGGCAAGGGTAGTTCGAGGCGCAAAGCTCCTCCATCTGCTGGTAGGTTAGAGTGGGTATGGTGGAAGCCATGAGAGACTGATGAGAGATTGTAGAGATGTGATAATGCTGGCCAAGCCGGGCTACATATATGTAGTGAGAAATGGCAGGAAAATGGGAGCGGGAAGACAGGAGGCGGGAAGAAAGTGGCGGGAAGAAAGAGGCGGGAAGAAAGTGGCGGGAAGAAAGAGGCGGGAAGACAGGGAAGAAATGGCGGGAAGAAGAGGAATCCAGAGCTGGTCATCTAATCTTTAGTCCCGGCTGGTGGGTGCAACCGGGACTAAAGCTATCGGCAGGATAAGGACGCGTGGGTGGACGCACTGCTCGATGAGATAAGGAATGTAGCGCATGATGCCCTGTCGGAGGAACAAGACAAAGCAGAAGCGGCGCCGTGCCTATAAAAGGAGCATCGATACGCCTTGGCAAGCAGACCAACAAGCCAACCTAGCAGGTAGGGAGAGTTTCATCCCCATGGATGGAGTAAAGGGTTGGAAAAATCTCTCGTGGCGCAGCTTCTCGAAGATGTCGTCGGTGCACACGCCCTACGACATCTTCGGAAGTTGCTCCTCGGGAAAATTTTCCTGTAAGCCCGTGAAAGACTCCATCTCCTCTAACAGTGTTGGGTAAAGGGTTGGAAAATCTCCCGTGGCGCAACTTCTCGAAGATGTCGTCGGTGCACACGCCCTACGACATCTTCGGAAGTTGCTCCTCGGAATTTTTTCCTACAAGTCCGTGAAAGAGGGGGGCGGGAAGACAGAGGCGGCCAGTAAGAACTGGCGGGAAGAGGGGGCGGAAAGACAGAGGCGGGAAGAACTAACGGGAAGAGGGGGGCGGGAAGATAGAGGCGGCCCTAAAATGAATTAGTTTTATATTTCTGAATTTTTTGATATATTATTTGTATTTTTAAGATTTTGAAATGAATTATTTTTATTTTTCTGATTTTTTTGATGTATTATTTGTATTTTTAAGATTTTGAAATGAATTATTTTTATTTTTCTGAATTTTTTGATATATTATTTGTATTTTTAAGATTTTGAAATGAATTAGTTTTATTTTTCTAATTTTTTCGATGTATTATTTGTATTTTTAAGATTTTGAAATGAATTAGTTTTATTTTTCTGAATTTTTTGATGTATTATTTGTATTTTGAAGATTTTGAAATGAATCAGTTTTATTTTTCTGAATTTTTTGATATATTATTTGTATTTTTAAGATTTTGAAATGAATTAGTTTTATTTTTCTGAATTTTTTGATGTATTATTTGTATTTTTAAGATTTTGAAATGAATTAGTTTAATTAAACTGGAAAAGGACCTTTAGTCGCGGTTGCTGTCCCCAACCGCGACTAAAGGTCGTTTCCGCGGGAATTCGATGAGATGAAGAAAACCTTGAATGTACTAGTACAAGAAAGATCGGCAGCTGGGACGCATGAAGATCATCCAGCGGATGTCGGAAGCCAGCAGCGGAGAAGCAGCGTGGCTTCCACAGAGGCCCCACCGGCTGGTGCTAATGCACCGACGATCGATATTACTGCACCGGAGCCTCCTCGCTACCCCGTGGACGATGTAAAGGAGATAAAAGAATGTCATCTGTATTATCCAATGGGGAACATTTCCATGAAGGTAGCCATCGGCAGTGCTTTACCATGTTTACCTGGAGCACTCCACCACAACAACCCCATTCAAGATGGCTATGCTCGTGTCACGGTAGAGGACATAGTACAAGGGTTTGAGGACCTGGAGATTGACATTGCTACACCTGAAGGGGAGAGAAGACTTGGAGATGTCAAGCGCCAGTTCATTCTATGGCAAAAGAAGTTTATCAAGTTTCTAGGCGAGGCGCCAAGGCCAACAAGTCCACCCCCCTACGGTGGTGGTGGCGGTGGCGGTGGTGGTGGTGGTGCTTCACCTACACCTCCTTCACGTCAGCCGACGCCGCCCCCCAATTCACCTCCGGCGGGTAAGCAGCCGCCGCCCCCCAGTCCGCCTCGGGCGGGTAAGCAGACGCCGCCCCCCAATCCACCTCCGGTGAAGAAGCAGAAACAGTCCTGGACTATTAACCCGGACCCTTATGTACCTAAAACCACAAAGGTACCGGAGCCATCACTGAAGCCTCTCCCCACAAGGCCTTGGGAACGTAGTGCCGAGGAAGTCGACGCGGCCGCGGCTGCTCACCATGAGAAATGGAGGGCGGAATCGAAGGCGAAAAGAGAGCCCGAGCCCAAGCCAGTATTTTTCTGAGAAGGAAAAGAATTGGGCCAAGTCATTTTTGAGCACACCATCCCAAGCCGCGAAGAATTTGCCTGATGACTATGCACGTGAACTTCGTAGGAAAGCACTCATGTTGAAGGAGAAGAAAGACTTGGCCGAGAAAGAATTAGAAAGTAAAAAATGCGGGAAACGAGTTGCCCAGCTCGGGGAACAAAGTAAACAATCGATCCCCCCGCTCATAGTGAAAGCCGCCGGTCCGGATGCTGAACTAATGGACCCCACAATCATAGCAGCTGCGACAACACAGGGAATGACTGTAATGGGTGCCAGAGAACAAGCGGCCCAGATCGGTATGACTCTTCGTGCATTGTTAGGCCTTGAGGAGGCGCCAATGAGTGAGGTAGTAATTACATATGTGCCGAATAGGCCTCTCGTCGATCCTGCGCTGGAAGAGGATCTACCTCCACAAATGAAAAATCTGCTAATTTGGTACAAGGGTTACATAAAAACTAACGCCGGCAAAGATTATATTTATGCGGAAGTTAGACATGAGCATCACTTCAAACATTACTATGTAACAGTTCATCTGAGTGAATTGTTCCATCTTTTCAATCTGCGCGAGCTCGACAAATCTATCATCAGTTGCTACGTTCTGTAAGTGATTTATTTCTACCCCATCTCGTTCATTGCCTGCAGTATATATATATTATCCTAACTATATTGTTGTGTACGCTATTATGCAGAATGAAGCTTAGGGAATGCAGAATAAGGAACATCCATGATGTTGGGTTCATTGACCCACAAATCGTTAATGGATATGTGTTAGAAAAACACCCCGCCGATGTGGAGCAAGACCTCTGGCTTTTTCTTACAAAGCAGGAACTCAAAAGTGATATTCTATTTCCTTACCATTTTGGGTGAGTGTTTCTGTCTTGAGCACATTCTCTTTTTTTTACTCCATGCATGGTATGTGGCTAATCGATGAGTTATGCATGACTGTGCATGTATCGTGTCCGCAGGTTCCACTGGATTCTGCTAGTAATTCAATTTCACACCTCCACAGTTCTCGTCATCGACTCTCTGAATATGGATCCAAAGCTTTGGGTCAACATGAGAAAAATGATGCAAAAGTAATTATTTTCATTCATTTGCGCTCTATATCGATCGGCCTATTTCGTTCATTTCCTAATATCAAGTAACTAATAACTCTCTTGTTCATTTAATTTTCTTTGCCTCGTAGGGTTTGGAGACGGTTCGCAGATGAAAAGGTCGGTGAATTCAAAAAAGAGCTACAATTTAGAAGGTCAGTGACTGGGGATATTCAGCCACCGGGGACCAATCTATGTGGATACTATGTTTGTGAGATGATCCGGAGATACACCTCTGAGCGGCAGCCGTCTGATAACAATATCAAGAGGAATAACTTCCGGAAGCTTCCGACCACTTCAAGAGGAACTAGCAGGATGGTTCATGAGGGAAGTCCTCCATCCTAAAGGAGAACACTATCACGAGGACGTAGAACTTCTGATGCAGTAAATTATGTATGGAAACTTGTTCAAAATTGTATATGGTCATCCGATATTGAATATATATTGTATATTCCTCTTGAATTCTTTTTGGTTCTAATTTAAAATTTGTTTGAAATTGTACATTCATATGCATGTATGTAGTACCGTAGAATATGTGAAACTCCTTCAAAATTAAAATAAAACACAAAAGAAATAAAACAATACAAATTAAAAAGAAACCAGATTTAGGGGGGGGGCTTAAACCCTAAACCTGCGGCGGCCTTTAGTCGCGGTTGGCCAGAAGAACCGCGACTAAAGGTCCTCCGCCCCGACGGTCGCCTGGCGCCCACGTGGATGGGCCTTTAGTCGCGGTTCGTAAGCAACCGCGACTAAAGGAGGGAGGGCTTTAGTCGCGCTTATTTAATCCCGGTTGCGCAACCGGGATTAATGGCAGTTGCCAAACGAGACTAAAACCCCTTTTTCTACCAGTGTTCATTGGAAGTGGTGTACTTTAGATACTTCACTTTCCAAAACTACGGCCAGGTTTTTACTTCTCCATCAGCTCCGTTGATCCTTCACCACGTGCAGTCTATGATAAACTTTGTGCTTCAGTTCATGTTGTCGGAAATTGTTGGCAAACCCGTGATGGTGAGCAGTTGGTGCACAGATTGTCAGTTTAGCACTTCAGCTCAAGAATGACATGATATTGACATCAATCCAGGCAATATATATTTATAATTCACAGTTAAGAAGGAGGCTTCACAGTTCGGCCTAGGGGACCAAAAAGTTCACAGCGGTGTATCAACTATAAACAATGATTATTTTGGCTGGTCTGGATTATAGTGACGCATAATAATCAGATTCGCACTAGAACTCTTAAATAAAACTGTAAGAAGTACAAATAGGTAATGGATATTCTAGTTCAATATCAGATATAACTATTTCATGTTCTATTACAGGTCCTTTTGTATGTTCTGACGTGGAGGGCATATATGCAAGCTCAAGTTTCACTGAAGTAGATGAAAATAAGAGTGTATAGAGTCTGATCAGAACTAAATATCCCAACCATCTATTTAAATTGACGCGTAAGCATAATGTTGAAGCATTTGACATGAAATAATGAAATCACATCAAAATGCATACCCGTAGATTATGGCTGTGTGCATCATAGCTATGCAGAGGTCGAGTGTAATTGCTTTTTATGAGTAATAAAGCGTCCATTATTAAAAAAAACCTATCTGCTGCTTAAGCTACCGACGACATTCAGAATACAACTTCACTTCAAAGGAAAAAAAAAGTACTCCGGGGTCTTATTTACATGGTGAATCTGTTCGATACTTCAACTAGTTTACCAGCATAAGTGATTTACATGATCTCATGGTCGAAGGACTATGTAACTATGTATCGAAAGCTTATAGCAAATGAACTTAATGACATGATCTTATGCTACGCTTAATTGGGTGTGTCCATTACATCATTCATATAATGACATAACTTTGTTATTAATAACATCCAATGTTCATGATCATGAAACTATGATGATCTATTAATCAACAAGCTAATTATACAAGAGGCTTACTAGGGATTTCTTGTTGTTCACATAACACACATGTATCAATGTTTCGGTTAATACAATTATAGCATGGTATGTAAACATTACCATAAACTCAAAGATATATTATAATAACCATTTTATTATTGCCTCTTGGGCATATCTCCAACATCCTTTGCATACTTTGCATATCCCTATTACTTCTTGGTTTTTCTCTGTGTGAAGTTCTTGAGCTTGTTGCTAGCTTTACAACAAGCCCAAGTTTATCGAAAACGGAATCCGCATGCATCTTCTATTGCGTTTTCGAGGTTGGGTGATTTTACCGGTTATTCATGATATAAGATTCTACCTTTTATATTCATGATAAAATCCCCTCCTACAGACTTGTGTGTTTTCACTTTCTATTGGATAGCATTTGTTGCTATGTTCCAAACAAAATTGGTTTCATTCGAATCGGAGTTCGGGAGCATTTATTATTAAAGAAAAAGGAAAAGGAGAAAGGACAAAAAAGAAAAAAAGGGGGAAGGGGCCAGCCGGCCGGCCCACCCGGCCGAGACCGGCCCGGGCGCCTGTGCCAACCGGCTGCGTCCAGTGGGCTTCCCGGCCTGGTCCGGCCCAGGAGCCGGCGCCGACCGGGCCGCCCAGCGCGTCGCCCAGCCCGACCGGGCGCACCGCGCCGGCTGGGCCTCACGCCCCCGCGCGGCCCACTCGCCGGCTCGCCCCCGCGCGACCGATCTCCTCTCCACCGCGCGCCTACTGCCTCGCCCGGCTGCTGGGCCGGCCCGACCGGACCCCCTGCTGGGCTCCTCAACTCCAAATCCGGTCGGCCGGCCTGGCAACCGGCTGGGCCTATTTTCTGACTATTTTTCCTGCGCGTTTTTCTGTCTTTTTCCCCCAACGGTTATATTTTCCCGTTAGCTAGAAATATGCTTCTTCCACCTTGAGCTGAGCCTGTTCTTCCCCTTTCTTCACCTACATTGTTGCTTTTGGAAGAACTTGCTTCCCCTCTTGATACCCCCCATATTTCTTGCCCATTTCTTGAGGATTTGAGAGAGGAGATCTAGATCTACAATCCCCACCAATCAATTTCTCCTCTAAGTGAGGGGAACCCTTTGGATCTAGATCTTGGAGTCTTTTGTTGACTTTCCCTATTGTTCTTCCTCTCCAATCTCATCTTAGCATTTGTTGCTTGGGTGAGATTTGAGTGTGAAGGACTTGAACACTTCTAGTGTTCTTGCTTTCCATCATTGCATAGTGTTGAGCTCTCCACCACGATTAGTTCGAGTGAGAGACCGTGAGCTTGTTACTCTTGGAGGGAGACCTCCTAGTTGGCTTGGCGGTTGGTGCTCCGGTGATCTCTTCAAGAAGATTGTGAAGAGGCCCGGGCTTCTCCTTCGTGTAGCTTGTGAAGTGGTTGTGGAGCTTGCCATCTCCGGAGCGGAGGAAAAGCTAACCAGAAGGAAAGGGTCATTATCCTTCGTGGGTGTGGTTCGGAGAATAGGGTGAGCCTTCGTGGCGCGGGGAATCCTTCGTGGACCTCCACTCCTCCAAACGTGACGTACCTTCTTGCAAAGGAAGGGAACACGGGAATACATCCTCGTCTTCGCGTGCCTCGGCTATTTCTATACCCGAGCTCTCTTTCCTTGTGATAGCCGTCGTGCTTGAAGTACATATATCTTGCTATCACTTGTGCTACATATATCTTGTGCCTATCTTGCTTAGCTCTAGTTGTTATTGTTACACTTAGTTGAGCTTATCATATTTAGGGTTTGTGCTTGTAAACTAAATGGTAGTTTAATTCCGCATTCTTACAAGACAAATCCGCAAGAGTTTTTAATTGCCTATTCACCCCCCTCTAGGCGACATCTCGATCTTTCAATAAGGCTCTTGCTAATGCTACAGTAGAGCTTGTTTGGGTTCAATCTTTGCTACAGGAGCTTGGTATTACACAAGCGCAACCTCCCGTGTTATGGTGTGACAACATAGGAGCGACTTACCTGTCATTGAATCCGCTGTTTCATGCAAGGACGAAGCATATTGAGGTTGATTTTCACTTTGTCCGTGAGCGTGTTGCTAAGAAGCAACTTCAGATTCGGTTCATCTCCTCCAAAGATCAAGTTGCTGAGATATCTTCACCGAGACACTCACATTGCCATTGTATGAGCATTGTCGACGCAATCTCAATCTTTTGTCACCGGTTGATATTGAGGGAGGGTGATAGAATACATGTTGGCATAGGACACGTATATGTGTACACCTTGTATTGTAATCATGTGCCTTTATATATGAGAAGAAAATAGCCGGCCCTTGTTGTGCCGTGCAACCCCAAATTCTTTCCTATCTCTAATATATTATATACTAAAAGCACAATACGTGGTTCTGAAATAGAGGCGCCACGTTAAACCACATCATTCTAATTATTTTGTCAGTTAGATCTAAAATTTACGGCTAGGATTTCCCGGTTTTACGTAACATGTACATGCCAATATTCTTTTAGACGTATAAACCTGTCACGATTGGTGGACCCATATTGTTGTTTGTTATTTGGTAGGAAAAGAAAAAATGATTTGGTATCTTATCTTATGCATGGACTACTTTAGATCTAAATAAAACTGCCACGTCTGTTAACAAAGCAAAAAAAAACGTGTACTATGGTAGTTGCAAGAAAACTGGCTGGAACGTGTGGCCGTAACTTAGTTGTATGCCTCCATTGTATCAAAAGAAAAGAATCTTCGTATATTTTAAAAAAGATTTAAAGAACGTATATGCGAATACCGGAAAATTTCGTTCGGTATTATTTGTTTTCGATGGTAACCAGTAAAAATAGTTTCCGCCAAAATATCAAAAATACCAGCTCGAAAAAATTATGATCTAGATACATCTATAATTAGATAAATCTAAAACATGTTTCTGGGACGGAGGAAATACATCTCTTCTCATTTTCACAACACGGTTGATTTTCTCAATCTACTTCCATCGTGCCATTTAAATAATAATTATTGCCTCCCATCCATGCCCACACTTCGTGCACATCTTTTAAATAACAACAAAGTATATTTTATCTCACATGCTCTAAAAAATATGATTGTAACACATGTAGATGTGAGTGAGTTGTAGATTTACAAACTAATAAACAACTCTCATTTCGTAACAAAAGATCGTTAGTGAATTTCACCAAGTATAGATCACATCAACCTTGGCCATAACAACATCTTTCTTCGGCAAATATGCTAATAAAACAAATTTATTGAATATTGATAATTTAATTGGGGTTTTTAGAAATAAATATATGCATGATCAATTTAAACTTAGGACCATCATATATGGCAAACGTGAGAGTTCTAGCACAGCGGCGCGGCATGATCTAGGGCGCTCCTTTAAATCAGCATGGTGGTGCTTTTCCACACACAAAAAAAGTTGTCACCCCTCCCACATGAAAAATACCCTTTCAGCTTACATTCTCCATCACACCACGGGGTAAGTGCTTAAACGCTCGGCCCTTCAAATATCCCAAACTTTAATACCATCGCCTTACTAAGAGGTAAAAGGATATACGAATGTGCCAATTTCTAAACTGACATGTATATTTGCAGTTAGGTAAATAAATAAGAGGAAAAAATTATTTTAACTTAAATAATATGAAGCTGGCATGCATAATATTGTCTATGCAACAAGTGATTTCCTCGCATTGCGAGGGCCACCTTGCTAGTTATGTTAACAGCCCATTCGTTCGGCAAGACAAATGGCCTAAACAAGCACAATACGTGGTTCTGAAATAGAGGCGCCACGTTAAACCACATCATTCTAATTATTTTGTCAGTTAGATCTAAAATTTACGGCTAGGATTTCCCGGTTTTACGTAACATGTACATGCCAATATTCTTTTAGACGTATAAACCTGTCACGATTGGTGGACCCATATTGTTATTTGTTATTTGGTAGGAAAAGAAAAAATGATTTGGTATCTTATCTTATGCATGGACTACTTTAGATCTAAATAAAACTGCCACGTCTGTTAACAAAGCAAAAAAAACGTGTACTATGGTAGTTGCAAGAAAACTGGCTAGAACGTGTGGCCATAACTTAGTTGTATGCCTCCATTGTATCAAAAGAAAAGAATCTTCGTATATTTTAAAAAAGATTTAAAGAACGTATATGCGAATACCGGAAAATTTCGTTCGGTATTATTTGTTTTCGATGGTAACCAGTAAAAATAGTTTCCGCCAAAATATCAAAAATACCAGCTCGAAAAAATTATGATCTAGATACATCTATAATTAGATAAATCTAAAACATGTTTCTGGGACGGAAGAAATACATCTCTTCTCATTTTCACAACACGGTTGATTTTCTCAATCTACTTCCGCCGTGCCATTTAAATAATAATTATTGCCTCCCATCCATGCCCACACTTCGTGCACATCTTTTAAATAACAACAAAGTATATTTTATCTCACATGCTCTAAAAATATGATTGTAACACATGTAGATGTGAGTGAGTTGTAGATTTACAAACTAATAAACAACTCTCATTTCGTAACAAAAGATCGTTAGTGAATTTCACCAAATATAGATCACATCAACCTTGGCCATAACAACATCTTTCTTCGGCAAATATGCCAATAAAACAAATTTATTGAATATTGATAATTTAATTGGGGTTTTTAGAAATAAATATATGCATGATCAATTTAAACTTAGGACCATCATATATGGCAAACGTGAGAGTTCTAGCACAGCGGCGCGGCATGATCTAGGGCGCTCCTTTAAATCAGCATGGTGGTGCTTTTCCACACACAAAAAAAGTTGTCACCCCTCCCACATGAAAAATACCCTTTCACCTTACATTCTCCGTCACACCACGGGGTAAGTGCTTAAACGCTCGGCCCTTCAAATATCCCAAACTTTAATACCATCGCCTTACTAAGAGGTAAAAGGATATACGAATGTGCCAATTTCTAAACTGACATGTATTTTTGCAGTTAGGTAAATAAATAAGAGGAAAAAATTATTTTAACTTAAATAATATGAAACTGGCATGCATAATATTGTGTATGCAACAAGTGATTTCCTCGCATTGCGAGGGCCACCTTGCTAGTTCTGTTAACAGCCCATTCGTTCGGCAAGACAAATGGCCTAAACAAGTGCAATGTGGACCGGCCTTCGGTATGTAATGTAGAGCCTCCGTATGACCCCAGCAGCCGCAGCAAAGTGTTCACACTCTTCAGCTCAGCAGGCACAACCCCGTCCTCTTTCCTTCCTTTGTCGTCTGATAAAAAAGCCCCGCTTATGTCTACCTCGACAAAACCGGCAGGAGGAGTACATTTCAAAACCTGGTCAATGCTCGGCCCCTTCTTCGACGTGCAGAATGCACTCCACAAAGGATTGCACTAACTTTCTAAAGAAACCCGGCATGATTAACAGATTGTGTGCTACTGTAGCTCATCCGACAATGCGAAGATGCTCGTCAAAAATCTCCATGGGCGCTCAGTGGACACTAAAGGTTGCTCAAGCATACTCTTCAGTTGAGCTGCTGGCCACGTCTTCTTCAACATACGACGACCATCAGATGACTACTGTGAGAAAATCTTCATTGGAATTGGCGTACTTTAGGTGGACATGCTACTTTCCAAAAATTCCGCCATGTTTGTACCGCTTGGTCATCTCCATTCGATCCTTCAACACGCGCCGTCTTTGATGCTTTGTTGGCTCAGTTTATGTTGTCGAAAAATGTTGGCTAATCCTTGATGGTGATATTTGGTGCAAAGATTAGCCAAATAATGAAATGATATTGACATTTGTTCAGGTAATATTATTAATTCACAGTTAAAAGTGGGCTTCAAAGTTCGCTCTATGAGACTAAAACATCACATTAGTGTAACAACAAAGGTTATTTGGGGCTAGTCTGGATTAAAATGATGCATAATAATCAGATATGCATTAGAACTGTTAAGACTGTAAGGAGTACAAATAATTGATGGATATTTTAGTTACATAGCAGACATAACTATTTCCTGATGTATTCCAGGTCCTTTTGTATGTTCTGACGTGGAGGCCTGGAGGGCATATATGCAAGCTCAAGTTTCACTGAAGTAGATGAAAATAAGAGTGCATAGAGTATAATCAGAACTAAATATCTCAATCATCTACGAATTAAACTGATGCGGAATCATAATGTTGAAGCATTTGACATGGAATAATGAAATCACATCAAAATGCATAGGCCAGTTGATATACTATCTGCTGCTTAAGCTACCGACGAAATTCAGAATACAACTTCACTTCAAAGGGGAAAAAAAGGTAGTACAACCTGAAACATATAACTCCGGGGTCTTATTTACATGGTGAATCTGTTCGATACTTCAACTAGTTTTCAGCCTTCGAATAGCTCTCCCAACATCTCCTCCAATACCTCAGGACTGCTGCCTCCGTGAGCAACGTGTTTCTGTAGCTCCGGATGCTCCTCCAGGTAGTGGCGGTAACCTGAAACAACTCTTGTGGCGATAGCTCCCCGTAGCTCATTTCGGAGCAAAGGGTCTGGAACCTTCCAGAACTTGTGAGCCTGGCACGTTTTGCGAACTGCCAGCTCGAATTTGGCTACTGAAGAGGTGTTGATCCAACGATGGATAAGTCCAGGAAATCTCGATTTCCGTATGCAGGAAAGCACATGTCCCCATGAAACATGGAGATAGCTATGCATGTAATTCTGACATTCACGTGTAAGCTGTATCTTGTCTCGTGCATACCAGGTAGAAGAACGCGATGGCTCACATAGCTGCGCTACGAAATAGGAATTATTGAGCAGGAAGAGGTACTTGAGGCTTGGATCCGAGCATAGCTCTGATTTTCTGGAGAGCAGATCCTTCAGATAATCAATGGTGTCATTTATCAGGCCCTTGAGACCGCTGCTGTTCTTGTGGATCGGCGCAAAGTGATCCAGCACATGTACATGATGTAATTCACCATCAACCGAGCGTTCCTGTGAACCTCACCTCTTCCTCGCAGAATCTCTATGGCCCACAATTCGTCCTCCTCCACGAGTGTCCTCGCCTCCTTCATCGTGCTGAATATGGCACTTTTTAAGCTGTTCCCTTCTCTCGCCAACGAGCTGCGTATCTCGTTGAATATGATTCTGCTTTCCGTATGCATCGGAACCGGTATAATCATGTATGATGTGCAGACACATATGTACATACCTAGCACGGTATGTAGCTTCTCTGTCTTGAGAAGAGGGACGGCAGCATCGACGAAGGCGAGCATCCCGGTGATGCTAGCTTTGCCAAACCGTGCGACTCCCTCCAGCTCGTTATGGTCAGGAAACACCAGCTCACATATACAGTGGATGATCACGGTGAGACCCCGGATCCACCTCGCGACCAAGTCTTGCAACGACGAGGCCGACTTGTCTTGGAGCCAGAGCTGCCCCTGTGAGCCATGCTTCTCGCGAATTTGGAGAACCCAGTCGACGTCGAGCTCCAAGAACCAACTCTCAAGCACACGATTCGGTTGGTCAGGAGATGCGTTGTTGAATGCCTTGACCATGCGCTGGGTGTACCCGTCGCTGACCATTCGGCGAGCGATAGTTTTGAGCTCATGGGTGCAGAGATCCGCTGGGGCGGTGGATTGTGCCGAACCGGAGGAGCAGCCAGAGTTGTGCGACGGGTAAGAGTCCGACGTACGTGAGCCCCTGGAGTAGCTGGATCGGCTTTCACCGGAGTGGGAGTGGGAGAAGAGAGTCGATCTTATCTGCGCTCCGGACACGGCGATGCTCCGGATAAGGTCGAGGTAGAGGCCGCGCGGCGGATAGGCAGCCGTGGAGCCGTCGGCGCTCTCCTCTGGCACGGTAGCAAGCCGCCCTGCCATGCTGTGATGCTGAATGCTACGGTGTGGATGGACGCTCTTTTCTGTGTGTGTGTGTGTGTGTGTGTGTGGATGGACGCCCTTGCTCCTAAGGAAACTATGAGAGATGCAGGGCCGAGACAACGGAATGGGTACTATACGCCGGAACGTGAGGACGATCGGCTAAGTACATGACCTGGGTGCCGAGTCAACGGGCAACCCCAAATGATGGAGCGCCAAGGTAGCAAACGGCCAAACGAGCAGCTGTCAAACGCGTCGACCCAGTTTCCAGGAGCTTAATCGGATGAATGGCCGCTACTACCAAACAAAAAAAGAAGGGACAGCAACAGCCGCTACTGACAGCAACAACACCTCTACCCCCGGGCCACCGCCCCCCTCCCCGGACCCTAAATAGGCACCAGCACGGGTGCTCAATACAGGAACATGCAAGGTCCCGATGGCTAACAGACCTGAATACCGTCGGCACAGGCTGTGCCGACGGCTGCCATTGGTACTATAGGGCATCGGCCCAAGGGAAGACATCGGCACAGCCAACAAAGCCGCCCACACAAGGGAAAACGTCGGCACAGCCACCAGGCCGACAGCTAGATCGAGCCGTCGGCACACGTGTAGGTGGGCTTGCCGGCTGTCTAACGGCCATTTGCCTGGCAGGTTCTCTGCCGACAGCCAAACCGAGCATGTGCCGACGGACTTTACTCAACCACTTATTCTTCCACTTGGAGCGCAAACGCTCGCGGTCGAAAAATGGGTCTGCACCCCCGACCAGTGGTCTGACACAAAATGACCGGCATGTTCGTGAGGACCTCGCAAACGTAGCTCAAATTTGCATCGTGAATGCTGCTGCGCGTCCTGTGGCCTGTCTGGCAGCAGGTGCTTCGGCCATATCGCTTCCGCGAGTGCCGCAACATTCGCCATCAATGGCGCCTCGTCTTCAGAGGCCGCGCTAGGTCTGGCGGGCGATGACTGGCCTTCTGCGCCGCCATCAATGGCACACGCCTTTGTGTCCCGCGCATGTCCATCGAAGAGCACCAGCAACATCCTATCATCGCCCACACCTCCCTGGCCACACTTGCATCCAAATACAAGAAAAGGAACGACAACAAGGTAGGTTGTCGCAGGCATCGAAGGAGGAGAAATTGCGGATAAGGGTCCCCCTTGTTTCCTTCATCGCCCGGATGTTCTACGAGAACTGGATGCCGTGCCAGGCCAGTACAAGAAACAGAGCATGTAGAGACGCCTAACTCCAACGGGGCGACGCATTTCGGACGTCCAAATTGTCCGCGAGTGTCCGTTTGTGTCGCCCCGCGAATGCGAAAATGACCGCTAGGCGCAGATTGTCCGTTTGCGTCGGGGAACAACCCAGCGGTCCGACGCATTTTGGAGAAACCCTGGAATCCATCGCTTTGAGGTTTTGTTTTCAGAACTGCTTCTTCTTTTCCTTCTTCCAAGAATCCAACCAGATGTTACTGCCCATGAATCTTTGAAACAACATGGACAACAAAGGCGAAAACAAGTTCAAGTGATCATGCATGCTTTGTCGAATCCGACAAGTTCAAACATATTTAACTTACAAACTAGGAGAACAAACGTGAAAACTAACTAATTCTTGACCTTCTTGTTAGAAGGCCCCACCTCGTCGTCCTCACGAACGCGCCTCCTGCTTGTCACCTCCTCCTCCGAAGAGGTACTGCCGGTCCACGCGTCCGACGAGTTTGAGTTCCCCTCCGACGAATGGCCATTGGGGTCTTCCTCGTCGTCGATGAACGGACGACGAGCCTCCGCATGCGCCTGCGCCTGCGCCCTCGCCCGGGCCCTTGCCTTTGCCGCGTCGTCCGACGACTCTAGCGCCTCCAGCCGTGCCCATCTTGCGTCAGAGTCCTCCTCCTCCTGGCCATCGAGGCCAACGGCGCCCCCTCCTCCGCGCCCTCCGTCAGCGGGGAGCTAGGGTTGCTCGGCGTCGCAGCCCTATCCTGGCGGCTTCCCCTCGCTGTCGGTGTCTGATGGCAATGACAGGTTGCTCATGGTGGCTAGCCTATGTTGGAGAAGAAGAGGAATGGAAGCCGGTTGGACATGAATTACAGCAGGTGCAGGGGTTATATTCAACGGGGATTAATAGCGGCGCGTATAACGAAGAGGCTTGCGGTTGCTCTTCCGCGGCGGTTCGGCGCTCCATTCTGGTGGTTGGAGCGTCGATCGGCGCGGTTGCCACTCCGGCGGTTGACCTCGACCGATCTATGAAGGATCACCGTGATTGTAGATCACAGTAACAGATCTAAGAAAATCAGGACCGTGAACACCAAGAACTTGACAAGAATAGCAAGCAATGGCGACAAACTCCTTGCAAACATCTATCCGAACCATATCCTAATGAAACCCTAGCTGATCTAATCCGCATATCGTCGCAAATGCCTAATCATGGCCTGTTCTGGCACAACGAGTACGAAGGTGAGAAGACGAGGTCGTTACCGTCATTGTTCCGATCGAGGACGAGGTCGAGTTCGCAGCCAAACTCAAGATATCGATAAAGACCGCGGAGCAGGTTGCGGCCGATGTCGCGGTGATGCTCGCCGTCGTCTCCTCCTCTGATATTGGTGCTCCTCCTTGCGACGGTGCGGCGGATTGGTCGGCTGGAGGGGAACCGCCTGGTGATGTGACAGTTTGGGAAGGGGGGTGAGGCAAGTTATGGCGCGTGTTCCTAAAGGGACACGGCGTTTCCGTCTTCCTTCTCCACGCATGCAACCTTCTCGCGACAACGGGCCTAGCTCCATAGAAACTGCCAGTCCGGGCGTTTCTCCAGGGTGTTTTAAAACCTGGTTCGTGCGACCTGCAGACAACCAAATGGCTCGTTTTACTTCTCAGCCCATACAAAAAAAAGCCTCTGCAGTCTACCAAACACGCCCAAAATGATGGGGCGCCGAGGTCGAAAACGGCCAAACGAGCAGCTGTCGGACGCGTCCACCCAGTTTCCATGAGCTTAATTGGATGATGACCGATACTGTCCAAGAAAAAGATAAAAAAGTTAGCAACAACCGCTGCAAAATAGGCGCTGGCACCAGCCCTATTGGGGCGCATGCACTCCTCCCTCCAGTTAAAGAGGGGTTGCCCACACCGGCAGCCTCCAAAAACAAACTCTCATTTTTAAAACCACTAAATTTAATAGAAATTTGATTTAAATTTAGGTTTTTTTTACAAGAGTTTGAATGAAATTTGCCAAAACTAACTAAACCTAGATCTGGCTGCCGCACCTGCCATCGAAGGGCTAAAGTTCAGCGCGTTGCTGTCCACGTATTTGGCACCATCTAACGACGAGGAGAAGCCACTCGGCTTGTCAAGGAGGTGGATAATAGGGCCACTCTCATTCCAGGAGCTTAGTTGGATGAACGGTTTCCGCTACTACCATAGAAAAAGAAAAAAAAGATAGCAACAAACGCGCTACTGACACTACTAGAAAAGGAATCTTTCTTTCGGAGCTGTCCGGAGCATTAGTCTCGATCGCGTTTAGAACAGGAAGTAATATGATCATTAGTCTCGGTTCCAAACGGTTAGGACGCCGCATGGTTTTAGTCCCGGTTCGAATGGGATTTTAGTTACGGTTTGAATGGGATATTTAGTCCCGGTTGAAGACACCAATCGTAAATAAAAGGGTTGCAGCACGTGCGAGGCTCTTTAGTCCCGGTTGGTGTCCCCAGCCGGGACTAAAGGTTTACCTTTTAAAGGTCTATCCTTTAGTCCCGATTAGAGACATCAACCTGGAATAAAAAATTCTGGGTTTTTTTTTTGGCTCCACTGGTGATGGGCATATGGCAAATAATAGAGGTGTAAAGAGAAGTGTGGCAAATTATAAAATGCCCCCACCCCCTGGAACCCTATTTTTAGCTTTGTAAAATACAAAAGAAAATGATGAAAAATTCAAAATTAAAAATCCTTTTAGATGTAGGTTGGTAAGGTGATCGAGTTATTAAAATAACAAACATGATTTTTGACTTTTTTTTGCAAAAAAAACTGTATTTTTCGCTAAAATGGCAATATATTTTGCATACAAACACGAAAAAATGTTTAATATATAAAAATATATCTACGCGGAAAGTTACATCCGATTTCACCGGCTATGCCCGGTCAGGAAATTTTTAGATTCTTAAACTGCCAAAGGGAAATATGAAAGTTTCAGATCTAGGTTTTGCAAAAAATTATGGTTATTTATTTAGTCAAGATTATTATTACTTTATTACGTTTTTATTAGAATAATTATTGGGAATTGAAATAAAAATCGTTACCAAGAGGTTAATAAGATTGATATGAAACTAATATCAATAACATGCGTGCAAAGTACTTGGAAGCGAGACGGAAAAAACTCAGAAATTAAACGTGCTAGTGCTAGAGCAGTTTGAGGATGGATGACTGATCGGAAAGTTTGACCACGAGTAAGTAATTCGACTAGAGAAGTGTCCTGGCTTACACAAACTCATTATTTGGATGAATGCATAAGAGAGTCTGCTGTGATGAATGGTATACATGTCCCTTCGGGGTCATCCGAGAATGGTGTACGCTGAAAATTCTAATATGCTTTTTTTCTAGAAAAGATCTTGATGCTTTGTTGGTCCAGTTGTTGCTGTGCAAAAGATGTTGGCAAATTTGTTCTGGGGAAGGAGTTGGACAAATCCGTGGCGTGAACGCAGAGCTTAAAATGTCAAGCATATTAGCATCTATGTTTTTTCTTGAGAGTAGTTTATCATGTTTACCACGCGATATTAACATCTATCTTGTTAACCTATTATACAGGTTTCAACATTCAAAGTTAAAAAGTTCTTGAAGTTCACTATATGAGACAAAAATAACTTTCACATTGTGTATGCACAATGCTTATTTCGGCTGGTCTACATTATCATGATGCATTATATAAGCATTAGAGCTCTTATAAATTATAATTGTAAGAAAATATATAAATTTGTATTGTCAGTTATTACACAGCTACATAGAAATTATAACTATTATTTCAGAAAGAAAATGTAAATACTAGGTGATGTTCTTTTCACATTCCTGTAGTTCTTATGTTGGGAGCATAGTCAAACTGGTCTTACTGAAGTAGATGAAAATAATGAGCATAGAACCTTGTATAATGATATAATCCAATCCCAATTCTTTATTACAAGTTTTACGGTGATTGACATTTTTAATAACCATCCATCCACCCTGATCTAACGGTGATAAATAGATGGAACCAAACTAGCGGAACCAAAAATATGGGACCGGAACCAAATCACGTGGGACCGGAACCTTTAATATATTTTATGAAAATTGTAAAAAGCGATCATCCTTTTGAGAGGTCGAACCGTTGGATGAGCTTTGCACACATCTTAAAGTCGCTCAACTAGCAACTAGTAGTGGACATCCCGTTTGTTTCACCGCTCATCCTCTCTCTCGCTGACGGGAATCTCTCTCTCCCGGCGATCTCCCGCGTGGCTGTCTGGGCGGCACCACGGAGCCGGCCGCCGGCGCTACGCGAGGAAGGAGGAGGGTGTCGGTGTTTGGGCAGGCATCCGCGGCAGGTAATCCGCTGTGGTCGGCGGCGCAACTTCACACCTCACGTAAGATCGTCCTCCTCTAGTTCTTTCCCCTTTTCTTGATTGTTTCAGCGAATCTGCTTTCTTATTTTAAGTTTAAGAGCTGAACCTCCTTGCAAATGAATGGACTATCTGCATCAAAGTCAACACTACCATTAGTATTTGGTTCTTCTGATGAATTCGGTTATGCAAATATGTTGTACAATCAGCAGCTGATCGAAGCTGGTTTTATATCAAGTAAATTAGTACACTGTGGCACCCGATCTGCACATGTTGTATACTCTACTGATTTCCTAGAGGAAGATTCAGGATGTTGCTCATTGTAGTAATCCAAATCTTGGAAGAAGTCAGGACCTCGAATGCAGTTGTTGCCTTCTGACAAAGAAACTGTGACTCTGAGGACAGGGAAACTAGATTTAGTAGCGTAGGAGTCCTTACTAGGTTAAAGCTCAGTTCATAATGCGCCTTCCTTCTACATGTGATGCACCAATATAGGTATTTGGCATGCCATTTTTGGAACCACCTTTTTTTCGAACCCGGTGACCATTCCAGCAGAGAAGCAATCAATATTCTGTGTTGGCTCATTTTTTGCATTTCTTGAATTTGCTGAGCATGTTGTTATGTCTTCTGACAAAGATTCTTTCTCAAAACAAAAATTAGGAAAGTTAAAATTATAGATGACACTCGCTTAAATCTGCTTTGGTTGAATCTGATTCGGGTTTTTCAAATTGTAGGTTGGATGAGTTCACTGGAAGAAGGCCTTTGTGGTTGAGTTGGTGAACACCCATATCTAGTGTTTTTTGTTCAGTAGCTACCAGTTTCATAACGATGCCTTGCAGTATATGTGCAACGGCAAGTCATCCCCATCAATCAAGCACAAACAATCCTCTGGACTAGAAGATTATGAGAAACACCTGTTGTCGACTTGTACATCAATGCCTAGAGCTAGTCTGCTACTCCCTCCATCACAGTATACACGGCGCCTCTCCAAAATCTCTAGGACCAAGGTGGAAACTGATTGGCTGTTTATCCTGGGCGCAAGATGTGGGATTAGGTTCGGTAGTTAGTGAGCTACGCCTAATTACGCGAGAAATTAGCACCTAGTAACCCCCCAGTCAATTAACGAGATGTTCCCTCGCATGCAGAGGTGGAGACCCATTTCAGCGGGTTTTTCTCTCCTTCCTTCTTGATCATGTTCACACTTGCATGCACACAGCGGAAAGTAAAAGGAAAGAGCTAAACTTGCGGGCTAATTCTCTACAAACGCCCCCATTAATTGCCTAATCAATCCGCTCCAATTCTTTTTTTTTTTGATTGAAAATGCAGAGCGGAGCTGCTTTTCATTGATAATAGCGGAAAGCAATTACAAGCTAAAGAAAGCATGTAAAAGCGAGAACTAGCTAGGTGTGCAAGACTACAACAAAAAGAAAGCTACTCTAAACAAGGAATACAAATTAATCAGGTTCCCGCGGTCTGTGAAGTAGTTCACACACTCTTTGTCTTCCTGCTCTCAGCCAAAGGTCAGCTTCGCCCAGGATTGTCGCGATGATACTTGCCATCGTGTCCGCTCGAGCCTGGAAAATGCGCTTGTTTCTTTCCTTCCACAGCGACCACCAGACCAGCTGCGTGAGGGAGTTCCAGCCCTTGTGCTTGATTTTGGGAAGCATGTCTCGCGTGGTTGACAACCATTCCAGTAGCGATTGATCCTGGCTTGGAAGGAAACATGCGGGCAGATTAGCCATTGGCAGAATAATGCACCAGACTTGCAACATCATCGGGCAAGCACCGAGCAGATGTTGCGCCGTTTCATATGGCGCCGTGCATAGGGTGCATCCATCATTGTGAGGCCAACCCCTCTTTGCCAGCATGTCGGCTGTGAGACACCGTCCCTGAACAGCCAGCCATGCAAAGATCCGGCAGCGCAAGGGGGCGTCGCTAGCCCAGATGCAAGATGTGTAGCTTGTTTGTGTTGAACCAATGAATTGCACGACGTAAGCTGAAGCAGCCGTGTATGTGCCGTCTGCTGTCCAACGCCAGGAGACAGAGTCCGGTGTTCCAGGCTGAAGGGCAACACCTTGCAGTTTCTCCCAGACCGCAACCATCTCAATCACCGCCAGGTGTGGCAGGTCCCGTTTCAAGTGTCTGGTCCAACGCTGATCAAGCATGGCTTGGGCGATGGTCAGTTTCTTACGTGTGCACATCTTGAACAGATTAGGGGCCATCTCCTTGATGCACATGCCGTCGAGCCAACGATCTGACCAGAAAGAGAGGCGCTCGCCATCCCCTAGGTGAAAAATCACAGAGGCTGCGAAGAGTGACCGCACCTTGTCGTCAATGGGTAGAGGGAGGCCTTGCCACGGCTTGGTCGGAGCCATCCAAGTCTGCCATAACCAGCGCATCCGCAGCGCGATGCTGGCAGCCTGCAGATCGCGGACACCCAGGCCACCAAATGTTGTCGGCCTGCAGACGGTTTGCCACTTGACTAGGCACTTGCCACCAGGAGCCACCTCGTCTTTTGCCCAGAAAAAACCACGGGAGAGCTTGTCCATGGCCTTGGATAACCAAACCGGAGGAGCAATAGAGAGCATCTGGAAGATAGGCATGGCCGCAAGGACGTGCTTCACCAAGATCAATCTAACATCAATAGAAAATGAGCCTTGGATCCAACCCTTCACCTTGCTGTTTAACTTGTCGAGTGCCGGCTGCAGATCACACTTACGCAGACGCCTGTCAGACAACGGCATTCCAAGGTAGCGACAGGGGAATTGCGCAACAGGGCAGCCTAGAGTTACTGACAGGGCGTCCAGGTCAATGTCGTTGCAATGAATGGGCGTGAACGTGCTCTTTGCGAAATTGGTGTGCAGTCCAGTGGCCTCACTGAAGGCCTGTAGCATGGCCTTGATCATCAGGAATTCAGAGATCTCAGGACGGATAAATATCACTACATCGTCAGCATACAAGGATACTCGGTGCGGTAAGGGGCGGCACCCAATCTGCTGCAATGCTCCAAGGTTGTCTGCAGCAGCGATCATTCTTGCAAGGGAGTCCATGACAATGTCGAAGAGGAGCGGCGACAGTGGGTCGCCCTGCCGAAGGCCGCGACAGTGATGTATGGTCTCGGTTAGGCAGCCATTCACCAAAATTTTGGTGGATGCCGAAGCCAGCAGTGCTGCTATCAGATCTCGACAATGTAAACTGAAACCTCTCGCTTCTAAGACCTCAAGGAGAAATTGCCAGGACACCGTGTCAAAGGCCTTCTCAATATCGAGTTTGAGCATGATTGCGGGGGTTTTGGACTGTCGGAACAACTTTGCTTGACTTTGAACATAGATGAAATTATCATGAATTGACCTTCTTTTAATGAATGCATTCTGGCAAGGGCTGACTAGCTCGTCCATCCTGGGGCTCAGCCTGATGGCAAAAACCTTCGTTACTAGCTTGGCGAAGAAGTTGATGAGGCTGATTGGTCTGAATTCACGGGGGTGAGCTGCAGCTGGACTTTTCGGTAACAAGATGAGGGTGGCGTCATTTAGTAGCTCCATCCGGTCAGTGCGGCATGTCTCAATAGCACGAATCGCACGCATGATATCAGCAACGATCACATCCCAAGATTTCTTGAAGAAGAGTGCGGTGAACCCATCTGGGCCAGGGGCCTTGTCGTTGTGCATCTCCATCAACGCAGCTTTAGCTTCTTCAGATGAGATTGGTAGGTCCAGCTCACTTAGGTTGATTGCGTCCAGTCCAAGGAACTGGAAGTTCAGGGAATGAGGTCGGTCTTTTTTCGTGCCAATAAGCTCATCGAAATACTTCCAGAGGGCATCCTCTTTTTCCTCCTGTTCAGTGAACACTTGTCCCTCGAATTCAATTCTATGCAGATAGCTCTTCCTCCTCCGAGCGTTTGCTTTCGAGTGGAAGAAGCGAGTGCTTGCATCCCCGTCGCGGAGCCAGGCAATCCTCGACCTTTGTCTCCACATGGAGCGTTGCATTGCAGCGATCCCAAGGCCATTCATCTTGAGCATGGACCTGAATCTCAGTTCCTCCTGGGATAGGCTCCTGCAGTCCATCGCTTGATCAAGTCTGAATATCAGCTCACTGGTGATTGCTGCACGCAGTGCAAGGTCATTAGTAAAATTGGCACTCCATCTCTTCAAGCATCGAGCAGTTGACGCAAGCTTGTGATGCAGGTTGACAAAGGCATTCTCTTTTGTAGAGCAAGCAGTCCAAGCATCAGCGATTACTTGAAGAAAATCATCTCTGGCGGCCCAATGATTTTCGAAGCGAAATCTCCTAGAGTGGCAGAAACTAGCATTACATGTAAGCAACATTGGACAATGGTCAGATAGCTCGGATGACAGTGCTTGCATATAGCAATTGGGGAAAGCAGCATCCCAGCTATCATTAAATAACAGTCTGTCCAACTTGACCATAGTGGCCTCAGCCTGTTCATTGCTCCATGTATATCTGCGTCCGTATAGATACAGATCCTTAAGTTGCAATTCGTTTATGAAGGCCCGGAAAACAGCCATTGTGCGCCGGTTGAACCGATTGTTATTTTTGTCCTCAGCCCTAGCAATCAAGTTGAAGTCACCAGCAATAAAAAGAGGGACGGCAGGCTGGAGGGAGCTCTGAACAAAAGCTTTCATATCAAAGACAACGCTCCAATTCTAAAAATGCATGGTTTTGGAGATGCGCCGTGTATACTGATGGAGGGAGTATGTAGTTCCTTGTCAAGTTTTTTAATGAACTCTTAATTAGGCTCATTATTTGCTCCAGTCGTCGACTTGTATATGTTTGTTGTGTCCCAAATTGTCCATAATGTTGCCGGCTTGCTAAGAACTATTGGTAATGGTAATTCAGAGACAATTTTCAAGCAAGTTTTATTTTTCGAGAAAACGCAAAAGCTTGCATTTCGATGCATTGATAGAGAAGGTCTAATACAAGCCTAGAGAGGTCACACCCGAGTACAACGCGACACACTACACATTAAACTGTGGGGAGCAATGCCGCAAGCCCTGAAGCCCCCACTGTCGCCCACGATCGAGCAAGCAGTGAAGGTAGGGTCGTGCGCCATCGAAGATGATAGCGTTGCGCCGCTTCCATAGCCACCAAGCCGCTTCCATAGTGAAGGTCGGGTCGCGCTCCATCGAAGATGATAGCGTTGCCCAGGTTGCACGGCCGCTTGGAGGAACCGTGCGAGGAACGGAGGCTAGCGTATGGTGGCCGTGACCTAGAGGAGCTGACGCGGAGGCTCGGGGTGGTTCGGGAGCATTGGAGGATCTTGGAGGAGACGCTGCAGAGGTGCCACGACCAGTTTGACGTAGAGCAGCTGGGCGCGGAGCTGGCAAACAATGGTGTTCTTCAGATCGGTGACACCAGCCAAGTCGCGCCACCATCGGCTTGAGGATTTGTCGATAGTTCAAACACGCACATACAAACATAAGCATTATTATTTATTCAATAATTCATCCACCTGCTTTCCAACTTGGAATGATCTGCCAAAGTGATGACAATATCATTACCACGTTAACTGAAGCAGTTCTGTATATTTGCTGATGTTACTGCAAACCCAAATACAGTGCCTCTTGGGGACTAATTAAGTTTGCTTCTGTAACTTGGGATATCACAATCTCCTTCCATCTAGTGGTTCACTGCATTAAGCTTGCTTGCTCAAACAAACGGAGAAAAACAAACACTGCAGTAACAACTTTGAAACTGTGGTTCTAGTCTAGTTCACAAGGCTAATTCACAACATTAGACAGGCAGAAGCCATCATCATCACTCAGGGCGAGATAAGATTTATCAAGAGCGAGCACTCACATCATCTGCTGTTCAAGTGATCATTTCAACCTCCTTTCAGAGGAGGCTCATCATCTGTTTCAGCGACAAAAGAATTATCACGAGCGAGCAGGCAACATCATTTGCTGATCATCAGAGGAGGATTTAGAGATTGGATCAAACTTGAGAGAGCAAACTCTATAATTATTTACTAAGTGGGAAGGGTTAACTAAGCCACCGTGTATGCACATGCATTCTGAAGCAAACTCAGGATCAAAGCACATGGCTGATGCTTCAAAAAATTGCACTTTGAAGCAAACAAAACGGCAGAAATCTTCAGCGACAGACACAACACGAGAAAATAACCAAACTTGCTGAGCCATATCTTCCGGCATATCACATAAAAAGTAAAGATTATTATTTTTTAATCACAGTATGATACTGGTATTGTGGTTGGCGGCTCAGATCCTGCCGGGAAGAGATCGGCGGCGGCCAGCATCCGACGGGATGAGGAGAGGGCAGCGTCTAACATGGCTGCTGCAGGTGGATCGGAGGACTAAGGCGGCACAGAGGATCTGGTGGAGGATGCGGCGGCGGCGGGCAGGAGGATGCGGTGGTGGGTGATGAGCCGGCACGCTAGGAGGATGCGGCGGCGGCGGGTAGTCGCTGAGATGAAAATTATATTTTGACTTGGCAGATGACTTTATACGTGGAGACAATTGACCGCTCGCATATACGTTCTTAGGGTGAAAGCATCATAAAAATTACAACTAATTTTAATCAACGGTCAGGAAAATTCTAAGATTGACGGAACCGGACGGAACCAAAGTTCCGTGCCAATCACCGCAAAAGAGCTTAATTTATATATGAAGTGGAGGCAGAAGCAAAATGCGAAGTATTTTGACACAGAATCAAAAATACAGTCAAAATATACCCGCGAATTGTGGCCAGTTGATATAATATCTGGCGCTTAAGCTACCAACGAGATTCAAACTACAGCTCACTTCAAAAGGGAAAAAAGATCCATATACAGTGTGATGCAAATAACTACGCCGAGCAATGGAAAGGGGTGGAACCCCGGTTGGAAAAACAGTGTGATGCAAATAACTCCAGCCTCTTATTTGTCGGGTGACATTGTTCGACGCTTCAAGTAGTTTTCATCTTTCGAATAGCTCTCCCAACATCTCCTCCAAATCGTCAGGACTGCTACTTCCGCCATTAACCTGTTTCGCTAGCTCCGGATGCTCCTTAAGGTAGTAACGGTAACCTAAAATGACTTTCTTGGTGATAGTTTTCCGTAGTAATGATCGAAGTCGGGGGTCTGGAACCTTCCAGAACCTCTGAGCCTTGTATACTTTATGAAACACTGATTGGAATTTAGCAAGTGAAGTGGTGTTGAACCAACGACCGAGCGGTCCAGGATAATGCGATTTCGGTATGCAGGACAGTACAGGTGCCCAAGAGACATATACATAACTATCCATGAACTGTTGGCATTCAGTTGTGAGTTTCCAATCGTTTCCAGATTCGCATGGCTTAGTCAGTTCTGCTACGAAATGTGAATTGTTGAGCAGAAACAAATACCTCAAACTTGGATCCGAGCATATCTCCGATTTTCTCAGGAGCAGGTCCTTTAGATATCGGATCGTGTCATCTCTCCCGTGAGGAAGGCGTCCACTGCTGTTGATCGATAGGAAGGTCGAACCGGCCTCTGCTTCACCCAAGGACACGATGTAGTCGGCAATCAACCGAGTGTTCATATGAACCTCACCTCCTCGTCGAGGAATCTCGATAGCCCAGGAATCGTCGTCCTC
Organism: Lolium perenne; assembly: GCF_019359855.2. NCBI lineage: Eukaryota > Viridiplantae > Streptophyta > Magnoliopsida > Poales > Poaceae > Lolium > Lolium perenne. The sequence goes on from NC_067245.2 coordinate 331,108,686, forward strand.
AATCAGTGTCCTCACCTTCTCCATCGTTTTGGGTATGGCCTCGCTTAGCTTGTTCACTAATCTGAACAGCGAGAAGATTATGCCTTCTTCGTCCGACTCCAAACACATGTTGGACTTCTCTATGTTGTGCAATGCTCTGCAAACGCATATATACATGTCTAGCACGGCCCGCAGATTCTGGACCTTCAAAGCAGGGACGATGGCGTCGACGAAGATGAGCATCTTGGAAATGCTCGCTTCGCCAAACCGTTCGGCTGCCTTCATCTCACAGTTAGTGGAGAGCAGCTCAATCATACTGTGGACGATCACGGTGAGACCTCGGATCCACCTCTCGACCAAGTCTTGCAACGACAGGGCCGACCTGTCTTGCAGCCGGAGCTGCCACTGTGAGCCATACTTCTCGCGGATTTGGAGAACGCAGTCGACGTCGAGCTCGAAGAACCAAATCTCCAGCGCACGGTACGGGCCGCCATTGATTCCAAGTGGAGACGCGGCGTTGAATGCTTGGACCATGCACTGAGTGTACCCGTCGCAGACCATTCGGCGAGCGATCATTTTCAGCTCATGGTTGCCTAGCTCAGCTGCGGAGCCGGAGAGTGACGCAACCGAGGAGATGCCGGAGTGGCTGGACGGGCAAGAGTTGGAGGCACCTGAGTCACTGGAGTAGCAACGACCGGACTGGGAGCGGGAGAAGAGAGTGGATCTTATCTGCGCTCGGGACACGGCGACGCGCCCGATCGAGTCACGGTAGAGTCCACACAGCGGGTAGCCGGCCGCGGAGCCGTCCGCGCTCTCCTCCGGCACGGTAGCAAGCCGCCCCGCCTTGCTGGCCGCTACTGTGTGGATTAACGCCATTTTTGTGTTTGTGGCTTATTTCTTGCTTTCTCGAAGATCCTGAGAAAAATGTGAGAAGTGCAGTTGTGGATCTGTGCATATATGTTATGTAGGTGTGAGTTGGGTTTCGGCCGGCGGCGCCATGGCGGAGAAGGCGCGGTCGGTGTCGGTTTTGCAGGTGGCGGCCCTTCTCCTCGACGGTGGTGCTCCGAGGAGCTCCGGCGTTGACCTGCTGCCTTCTGCGAGTCAGGGGCTCTGCGGAGCTTCTTGGCTTGTTTCCCCTTCGCCGGAGTCCGCGGGGCGGCGGATCTGGCTTAGGAGCTTCCGACGGATTCAGAGCTGCAACGGCGTGATGACGACGGCGACTTCAGGTGTAGATCCTTTGGGATCGGTGATCGGCGACTTCCCGCTGGCTTCGGGGGGCTCCGGATCCAAGGCTTTGTGCGGAGTTGGAGCAGCGGCGCGCCACCGACAGCGCTCGTCGTCTCCGGCGTCGTCGAGTTGCATAAGGGCTGGGCTGTATTTTTTGTTTCTCTTGAGGGCCTTTGTGTAATTTGTCGTTGTATTTCTGTGTTTGTCATCGCAAAAAAAAAAAAAAAAAAAAAAGGATGACTGGGACCGCGTGAAGACGAGCGGCAAGTGCAGCAGGACCGGCCCGCCCGGCGCCGTGTCAACATCAACTGAGTTTCCAAGAGCTAATACTGCCGAAATTTTCCACTCAGATGTATGACCCGGATGAATACTTTGGAGTAGATTTTTGTTCCTCGCACATGTCAGGTAACTTATGTGCCTTTGCAGGAAGCAACGTCCTATGGAAGAAAATTCTACCACTATCTTTATTCTAGTTACTAGGAAGTTTGCGGCGCGGCGCACGCCGCGCCCGTGCTGTCTACGGTGTTGTGAGTGTAGTTTGTGTTTGACAGCAGTTCAGTTATATGCATGTTGGTGGTTTGTTGAATAGTTTGAGAAGGGAAGCTAGATGGATCTGTTTGAGAAGAGAAGGGAAGCTTAAATCAGTATAATGAAAGATGCTTAAATAGACGCTAAGTAAAAAAAAGGTAGGCTAGCTGCTAGCGTCATGTGTCTGGATCGCGGGGGCTTTGGTCGACTGGACCCGCCGACCGACAGATCTACACGAACAGTTCCCTTTTCACACTTCACTTGCCCAGCTCACGGCATCCTCTCTTAGCACTTCCCAAAGTCGTTCAGCAGCCCCCGGCGGCGGCGTGGCAGTGATTTCATCTACGCCCGCATCAATTTCGGTTCCCGGAAGAGCCGAGGCCACCGATGATGTCTCAATCTCGGCGCCACCATCTTCGGCCGCATCGGGGCATGGTGACACGCGCCCACGCATCTCCTTGGAGACCCCTCGTTGACTCCAGACAAAAAGAACGAAAACGCAGACGACGCAGTGGTGCCAAGGTATGCAGTATGTTCGTCTTTCGAGCGGTAGTGAATAGGTTCAATCTTCTTCATATGCGTTACCTGAATAGGTCAGTCTGCTCGGAGTGCTATGTCTTCTTGCTGCATGCTCAGATTTGTTCCTTTTGTTTGCTCAAATCAACTGAAGCTTCATTTTGCTGGTACGCGCAGCCATAGGATTTTTCTTCTGATCAAGATCTATCTCATTGGAGCACCGATTTTGTCAGTAAGCCTCTAGGTAAGAAGAGGTAGAAAGGAGGTGCTGAGTGGCAAGCGATGGCAACGGATAAGAAGGCATGGAAGTTGATTTAAGCTGGTAGACTGTAGACAAAGAGCAATGGAAGAGAAATTGAGGTGATGTGCTACCAGCTGGTATGTTCCTCTTCTCTAAACCAGTGAAACTGAACTGTCATATTAGGCATGAATTATTTTCATGAATCTCGTGCTTCCTTCAGTCTTACTTTCCAATTAGCAAATCCTATATCGCTTTTTCTGTATACGGAAATAAGTTGTAACTGAATAAGAAAACTAAGAATAAATACAGCCTTCAACGCATTCATTACATTTGTGAAGAGCAGTACAAATACACGAAAAAATCTATTGACCGTGCCATCATACAGAACCAGATGGTAGTAGCAAACACGTACTAATACGATGCATGTTAAATGATCCGCATTCATATTTGCAGCAGCCGTAGACTGTACTTTGAACATCCAACACCTACTATTGTGTTATATGCCGAAAGGTATGCTAAGTTGCGCCGATATCTGCAGCAGCTGTGCATAGTACTCTGAGTACTCAACACTTGCTGCTGTTATACGCAGATACCTGAAGTTCAGCTCCCTGAGCACTGCCTCGTGCTAACTTTCAGAGTGGGTTCTCTGTTGTATATCTGCTCGTGCAGTCAAATTTGAACAGTTAGCCCCTATTTGTTCATACTAATAAATAACAGAATTGTGAACAATTTTTAAAACTTCCCGCAAAAAGGCCTAGGTAGAAGGAGTACAATATTTAGGAGTGTACCGAGCTGTGTGAATTAAATGCTGCTTCCTCCATCCATCCACTAAAAAAAATAAAGTCTATAAGTCTAACATTCGTTTTTAGAGCATGGCTCTTGAATCCAGTGGCACTGCTGGCTGTTGTATTAGGATGCAGTGCTCAACTCCAGCGGCTGTTAGGCCAGGCAACGATACATGAAGTTGTTGCAGTATGTGAGAACCAGATGAAAGAAATAAAGAGCAGAAGAATAGTATATCTAGGAAGCTGCTCTTCCATTAAGCGTTAATCTAGATAGTTTTGGATTTCCCTATGATTTACTCATATGACTAAAAATTGAGTACTATACATCTCAAACCGAAGGTCATTGAGCATAGTGAAAGAGCTAAAAGCAAAGAGAGCACTCTCCTAGGAAACCACAACGCGTCTGGGTAACATGCTAAAATATTGGTTAGAATTCAGGAGTAATTCCACTTATATGTTAAATGAGCAAGCTCAGTCTGTAATACGGCAGAAAAGGTACTCGTTATACATGTAATGAAAGGGTGAGATTCAGTTAAGTAAATTTACAGCAGAGATAATTAACAATCACACTGAAATAAGCTATATAGATAGAGATTACCTCAACACTGAAGTAATCAACATGACGGAGTCGTTGGGCGGCTTTCTATCAAAGCTGACCACAGATTCATGTAACCTTTAAGCCAATAAATTACTCATGAGTGGCAACGCAAAATATGGACCTGATATGCTCGCAGATAAACAACATAAAAATAAGCTATAGGGGATTTTAATTTGGTGCTGCAATCAAAAAGCTTATTAATTCTAACAGCAAAACGAAAAGACAACTGTGAAAGTGCCTAGTGAAATTTAAAAGAATAACTGTAAAAAAGATACCAACTGCTATGTAATAGTGTATTAAGAGAGGATTTTAATTTGGTGCCACAATCAAAAAGCTTATTAATTATAAGAGCAAAACGAAAAGACAACTGTGAGAGTGCCTAGTGAAATTTGAAAGAATAACTGTAAAAAAGATACCAACTGCCATGTAATAGTGTATTAAGAGAGGCTCGGAGAGTGGTATCACAACCAGAAGAGTAGTGCATAATTTTACATACAAAATATATCAACTGATACACCAACTTGATATGTACAAATGATGGGTTGGAAATAACAAACACGAAACAACAGTTAGGTGCATTTTTAAGCCTTTCTTTGATGTTACTTTCAAAGAGGCAACATTTACTGCCAAGGACAAAATACCAAGTTTCGGCAAGTAAACACCAGCCTTGCCAGCCTTATGTCCCTGACTTGGCTTTATATATAGATTTCGGCAAAGTGTTACCACCAATTATATAGAGTTCGCCAAGAAACTATCAATTGGACTATACAGAAACATGTGTGCCTGTGTGAGTGCATAAGTCTATATCCTAAATCTTTAAAAGATGAAGTTCAACAAATATAGATAGCATACCTCACTTGCAGGTACCTTCAAGATTTTACGCAGTGCTGGGTTTTGCAATTTTTGAAGTAGGATACCCTGGCAAGGAAATCCTGAACGGGTCAAAAAAAAAGCTTTTCTTTTATAGACAGTGCAGATCTAATATCTACTTGAAATAGCTGGCTAGCTGGCCATGCAAAACAATTTTGAAAGCAAATAAACAGGCCAATGAGTTATATGTCAATAGATAAATATAGCTGCTGCACACCCCTTGTATAACCAATCTGGCAGTCCTTCACCATGTCATGTGATTTATAAATTTGTTACCACCCATTGTTTCATGTATCCACCAAAACAGTAGATGAAACCAATGTAGATGTCTGATCCTGAACTGCAAAAGGCCAAAGTTGAGTATGTAGTCGTGAGAAAAATATTGGCTTATTAGAATGTATATTCATAGTGCAAACGGGGTAAGTAACATAACAGTGGTCAGAAACACCTTTTGCAACAATTTTGTTTTCGTATAGGCTATTTGTGATATATGCAATGTGTAAGCAACATAGCATGGTTAGTTTCGAACTAAAAAGACAACATAGTCAACTTGACTGCAGGTCTACAATTTATCTTTTTGTGCAAGAAGTTGGACAAATTACTGCAAAATAGTGCACATCTATGAAATGAACAAATATGTGAACTCATGTACGTTTTTATAACCTTAACTAACTAAACTGCATGTCATTACTGAAATGAAATTTTCTGCTCATTTAATATCAGTAGGCAACAAAGTTTTTTTTAATGCAGTAAGTCAGCAATTTGGCTTCACTCCCAAAATAACAGTATGCTTCCTTCAAACCGTGTTCTGCATGGAGAACCTAAATTAAGGTGATATCTTTGTTGGCCTGTTAACCTGAAACTTGTCTCTCATGCCTACTCCTTCAGTCTACAGGCAATGTCATCAAGCATCAAGGCAACATCATCATGCTATAAGAAATTATGGATTCTTTCCGACCGTAGCACAAACCTCATCCTATGGAATCAGATGCGCATGCTCAGGAAAGGCAAAGTGTACGTACCATGTAAGCTGGGATATGTCCAAGGAGGCGGTTGTGAAGCGTGGAGGGTCTCTCCATTGAGCGCGGCGCTATCGTGGAGGATCTCTCTCGTGTCCCGGCCATCGATCCCCATCAAGGCGAACAGATCGGGGTGGCTTCGGGGGGTCGGGCGCCCATCACCGCGGATAGCACGATCTGGCCCTCCAGGACGTAGAGCTGCCGACCCCAATCCCAGCGAGCAGCTTGCCCTCTAGAAGGAGCAGGGGCTACAATGGAAGCCCAGCCTTAGAGCGGAGGAGGCAGGCTGGGCCGAACCACCGAAGAGTGGCGTAGGCGCCGTCCCGCGGCAGGTGCCGGTCGACGCGGACGTAGTCCACCATGGCGGCTACATCTTGCCATCAGCATGCCCCGACCAAGCTCCGGCGACCTAGACGTGGGACACCATTCCTCGCCGCCTCTGCGTCGCTGCCCAAGCACCACCACCGCTGCCGCACCATACATCCTTGACCGGTTGCAATGTGCCTCCACTGGAAGCGGACCATCGGGAGCCTCGTCTCCGGCCGTGGCGATTGGTCCTCCTAGCGATTGGTTTGTTTTTGGAGGAAAAGGATGAGGAGGCGATGTACTTCCTTGGTTGTCATCACAATCCAGAACCGCTTTGACCAACTGATATCTCTAGATGGATCGGTTCACAAAACGGTGAAGAGAAGAGGTGGACACGTGAAAAGATACGTGTCAATGAGATAAGTCCAGTACCGATAGAACCGGAGATTCAAGGTAAACAACAGGCAGAAAATAGAAAGGAACCGTTCAGTAAGGAAAGGATGACCTGCTGGCTGCAGGTAAATCGGAATTGTATGAAGTAAAAATAAGGAAGGAAAGAAAAACGGAGTCCCGTATGTGTAGGGATGTTTACCCGTGAACAGTATATAAATTCAACGTGTTTAACGCTGATTGGATGAATCAGGAGATGAAACAGTTGCCAAAACGCTACCATTGCGGCAGAAGGGGTCAGCTTTTATATAGTGTATAATATATAATCTAGTACTCCAGATAGATTCGCCCGTGTTTCCATTGATTGCCCGGGTAACATTATTTATTTAAGGGTGTGTTTGGTTGAGCTTTTAGAGCCAACTTCTCGGTTAGCACCGTAGAATCTGAACCAAAGGGTATTTTTACGTATCAGATTCTGCAAACGCGCCAGATTCCATATGTGTAATTCCCGCAGCAAGTCGCAGCGAGCCAACACCAGCTTCCATCGCGGTGGAAGTGGTACCGTTTCGTTCTATTCTTTCCTGAAAAGCAAAGCCCAAGAGTCCTGCCCCTTTCTCTCGTCAACAAAAATAGAGGAGGCTAGGGTTGCGCCGCCCCTGCACCGCCCCTCGGCCAGCCCGCCGGCGGGAGAAGCTCGTCCATCCGGCCCCGTCGCCAGGACCCGTCCGTGTTCGTTGCCGACGCTGTCCTCTATCCCGACCTCGAGCCTCAGCCCCCGTTGATGTGAGCTGCCGACCCGATCTCAGCCTGAGGTACGCGATCCTCTTCCTAGGCGATGGTATTCAGGCAAATTAATCACGCCTCCCCACACCCATGTAACAATCTCATATGTTTCAGCTTTTGTGTGATACCTTTGCCGCTAGAGAGCTTGTCGGCTGGGTTGAATAAACTAGATGATGCCCCGCGCGTTGCTGCGGTATTTTTTAGTCAACATTTCGAGTGTCAGTGTATATAGCAAAATAGAACACCAAATTGGCACTGATTACATTTCCAACAATGTTATAATAAGCATGATCTCCGATGAAAACAAAATGGTTCGGAGTTATGAACATAGCATACTCGCTTACCATGGGATTACCTTGATCACTAGAACATAGAAGCGCGCGTTGCCGCGCCCGTCATCATGAGAGAGATATAATAATAGAGATATTTGAGATGTTTTTGATTGTTCAAATGTCGTAGGGAAATATAAATCATTTTTGCTAATATCTATTTTAATCGGTAGTATTGAGAAATATAACCCTGCAGATAGTGGGTAATTACACTGCATTTTCATGGGAACAAAGATATTTTTCTAACATTCCATAAAATGTCATATTCCAAGAAAACAACATAGTGAGGAAGTTACAGTAGGTTGTGAAAAAAAGCATATACACTATGAAGAACCATCCGCCAAAAAGATCTTAACAAAGTACTCTTAATCCCATGAAGAGCATATACAATATCAAGTGAAGAAAAATTAGTCTAATAATCTTAAGAACATGAGGATTGTTCATCCCAAACCATAACGCGGGAACAATAAGGCACAAAACTTTAGAATTCTTCATTTCAAATTACAATACAAGGAAGACAAAAATCCGCTAAATATCAACTTGTTGGTATGCTCCCCTCTGGATAAAACAAAATAACAATTTGATACACTACTTTGGATGAAAACAAAACTGATTGCTATACAATAATAGGTATAAGGCGCTAACAAATTACCTGAAGTAGCCATCGTGAAGTGGTTTTATTTAACACTACCCCTCTGGCAATTAGCTTAATGGAGCAGTAACATCAACATGCACCACAACTAAACACATAAAATCTTGCAATTTGATCCTTTATTTTGTCCTAAACATACAACATTTGAGGTTGATCCCTAGTAAAAGCAAGAAAGATACCGTCACTCTTTTTCTGGGACAACACCCCATGGCCATGGGCTAATTTAAAAAGAAAATCACTACCTGAGTTTCTGCAACCAAAGAAGAATACAACATGAGAAGTTGGTTCGGTCCAACCATATAGAATCTGAAGTAAAAGGATAATGGCGTGCTAAGGTATGTACTGCACAAACATGGTAATGAAAACCTATTGTAAAGACATTACTTCTAGAATATACTTTTTTACCGTAAAGGCAGAAACTCTGTGTTGCTAAGACAGTAAGACGTCAAGGCCTAGTCTTAAATCGTAATCGCTTCCTCTAACCGTCAGCCTGTCAGTCGTCAATGCCTCCATGTGTAAGAGGAGCCACGTGTCCAGTTTGCACTTAGGCTCTGCATTCCCTTCCAAAGTTTGTACCATGAAAATGAGTTGCGAATTCCAGGTTGTATATATGGCCACAAAGTCCAAACTTGGACATAACCTCTTACTTTAGGAGAAGCAAACTAATGACATATTTCCTTTTTAATTTTCATCCATTGCAAAATAATTCATGAGCTACAAAGATATTCTTGTAAGTAATCTAGATGCTTCTGATTCATAATTTCAAAAACATTTTTTATGAATTTCGTAACCTGTCTAAAAATGGCAAATCTTTTTCTCTCTGGCATATTAAAAACGAGATAGTATAGTAAGATAATTAAGTCTAAAGTAATTTGAAACAATGTGTGCCGCATTATTTCTCATCGGCCTATCTTTAAGAGCACTGAGTGCCAGTTGCTGATAAGTCTTCTAAAGTATATTCTTAATGTATGTTGAGGCTCAAGAAATGCATATGTTCTGAGCACTTGACGTTGATGAACAGATGGCAGAAATGAGTCATGTTGAATAGTGAGAAAGACTCCATGTATTACTGGTTAGCTAATGTGCTGCTGAGCTAGCCGGACGGAGTTCAAGCCTCACCTCTGTCTTATTGAATAGTAGAAATCTTACCGCTTCTACAAAAATATTGGAAGCCTTGATGCCACAATAAAGAACTTGGTTATCTAATGCATGTAAGAATGCAATTCCTAAAGTTGCACCAATGACCATATTCAGCATATTTCCAATAATATGATGAGGTAGCATATCGTTCTGAAAGTAATTGAAATTGCTCCCAGAGCCATTATTTTCAAGTCAATTAGTTGCTCCAAGTATTGCGGACATAAAGAAGAAAAAATAGTCTAAGAATGAGCAAGGTCATGAACCTATTTTATCAGTAAAATACCTCTGGAGCAAAGGTGCAACTTGAATAAGATGGGCAACTTCTCCGGCAAACCAGGTTGTTAATAAACTGGTCAATGAACCGCCCTGAAACTAAAGCAAATAAGAGCCTCCTCTATATAGCAAAAAGAACTGGTACAGTGTGAGAAGCAGCATATTCTCAATAATGAACAAGATGATGCATCTTCAGTATTGACCATAAAACAAATTAAGAAGATGCATAAAATGTGCTCGACAATTTTCAATGTTTAGTTATTTGCAGAGGGTTGTCCTGCAAACCTGAACTTTAGAAAATAATGTCGTGAATTATCCTAGCTTTTGCCCACAAGGCTAGATCTTCTATGCTGATTCACAAATTATTTCTGCATTTTCTAAAGCTTGTGTAAACAAGATCTATATCTTTTAAATATACAATTTTAAACAAAAAAATACAATGAGCTAGTAACATAAACTACATCCACTTGAAATCGGTGGAACATTGATGAAGATGAATGAAGAGGCAACTAAGAAACTATGTATGCTGAATCAATGTATTAGGAGAAACTAAAGCTGTCACTCAACCATGTACACAGACCTCGTTGTTCGCTGGAAGATTGAGAACAAGATGCAACGCGGCCATGTGTTCCACCTCAAGCGTGCCCTTGTTTGACCTGAGCCCGTCACTGCCACGCAGTTGACTATCCACCAGCTGCTCCGCTTGTGAAGTACTCCAAGGTGCATACTATGGCTAGATATGACTGATAAAGGCACACTGGAAAACTGTCTCATAGCCCTCCTAACACCAACACGAAGCTCACCACTCTCTCTGCATTGAGCAGACAACATTTAGCAACGGATCGGGTAAAGTGTTGTGTTGGGAAGAGAAGAAACAACAGACCTGAGGAAAATGAAGGCATCCTCAGGAACAAGCATTTTGGAATCGACAAACACACTCCAACCACTCTGAAGGAGATGCCTCCTAGGTTGTCCTGTTGATTTGCAACAATCAGTTAATACAATCATCACGGAATTATCATTGATGCGTTCAACATAAAATACAAGCTAGCCAAACCTTCAATTTGTAGACAGATTTGGTGTATTGCTGGCTAATTAAGCTACAACGTACAACAAAATGGTCTGCTGGATTAATCAGCTTCAGATCATACTGGCATACTACCTAGCGCTGTAAAACTGCTAGAGATCTCACATGTTAAGCCAAAGGAACAAAAGTGACCACTGAAGATGTGGTGGAAGCGCAACTGCGCAAGTCCATGCCATGCAGATCCTTTGCGCGAGCTCTTGTGTGGGAGGCGACTGGATCATATCCTGTGAAATAGATCAGGTCAGCAAATGCCACAAAAACGTTGATGAACCATACATGAGGGCATGAGCATGACCTGCGCGTAGTCTTCATCGGTGTCGGCCTTCGCTTGGCAAAATTCCACAGAACCAAGTGAGCAAACCGAATCGAATTTCTGAGCCGCGCAAACAGTTGAAGAAAATTCCTGGACGCGGAGCGAAATTGGACTCGAGATTGGGCGAAAAAAGGAGGGGGTGAGGACGCACCTTGAACTCTACGTTTATGACGCGGCCGAGCAGCTTGTAGGACAGATCGTAGAAGCGCATCTGGTTGCGGGCGATCTGGTTCATGAAGGCTTCCACCTGAAAACAACCAAAAAGGAAATGCTAGAGGAGCAGCGAACCGAAGCGGAGCAGACTCCCCGCGCCGAATCGCGAGGGCGGAAAGGAATTAAAGCGAAGAGGCGCCGAGGCGGGACGGTGGCGAGCAATGACGGGGGACTGGGAGAAATGAAAGCACGGAGGAGTAAGAGGGTCTCGTGGAGAAGATGAGGCGGCAACACGGAGGACGGTTACACAAAGAAGACCATAAATTCTCGCCCCATTATTGCTGCCCGCGCGGAGTGGAGCAGCAAAGAGAGAGGAGGTAAGGCGACGCTGGGCCGGTGTCGCTGGCATAATCCAACGAAAGGCCGGGCCAAACACACTCTCGCAGACCATTACTGGCCCAAGTTATGTGCTGTAGCCTAACACAATGCTGAGAGTAGCAGCCCTAGAACGAAAACGGGCCAATAAAATTAAAACGGGCCTTTCTAATCAGATGTAACGATGCCAGTTCGGGAAACCATGCCGGTTCGGCAACTATAACCAATTTTGGACCTTTGGATCGTTCAATCCGATGGCTAAGAATCTAAAATCGCTGTGGAGAGGTCCTACTGGTTCCATTATACTGTTAACTAATGTGACGTTGCACTAAAATAGTGTCAAAGGATAGGTTGAGATTCTTCATCGTAGCAGGAAACAATACATGGAACCTTAGATTTATTTGAGCTTTTTTTCTCTTCAAAAGACGGCAGTAGAGGAGACTTGCTACTTTCATTAACAAAAAGAAGAAAGCTTCTTTGGTTTCATAACTTTCTACATTAAAGTAATATGGACCACTTGAACAATGTTGCGGATAGCCTCTATGGAGATCAAAGTTTCAACTCGGGTGACCAGCAGTAAAATCACATGAAGGCATGGTTAAAGTAAAAGCAAACTTTGTCTGAATTGGCGATCACCATATGAAAGTTGAACAATGTTGCGGATAATGCCTCTATGGAGATCAAAATGTCAACTCGGGTGAGTGGCTGTAAAATCATGAAGACATGGTTAAAAGTTGAGAGGAAATCAAGTAACCTCGATACCAGCCTACGAAAATAATTGTCCAATCATTAGAATGGTTATTTTCAGAGGAAAGTACTCACAATCGAGATAGTCCTACCAAGGAAATCGTTTGTCTTGAGTGATGTCTGAATGTGGATAACTTACATGGTGAATTAATTTGGTTTGATCTGTAACACTGGCCTGCGTGCAAAAAAACACACATGAAAAATAAGTGTAATTCCACGGTAATTTAGTTATCCAACAAATAGCAGACAATGTGTGAGAGGACCTGTTCATGCATCGTTCTGGAACTCTTGTTACCATTCACCGTGGAGCTTGGAGGAAGATGAGGAGCAACCAATCCTGCTGCTTGTTGCAACTACAAAAAATCAATGTCAGATCCATGCCCATCCCAGGAGTCGTAGGTGTATAGCAGGAACATGAAAAGGAAACCCGCATTGAAATCCGTGATAATTCAATAAAAAGAAAGGGAAATGCCATCACAGAGAAAACGCATTTGCGGAGAAGCGGGACTTTGATACCCAGGTGGAGGAAGAAAACAGGCGTCTCACTTCTGGAACCAAAATCGCGCACGATAGATGTTGGTATGGCTCTGCGCGCATGTCTCTCTTCGACTGTTTCCGTGTACTGGCGGAGGACCTCAAGCAATCCCATCTCCATCTCTCGCTAAAAAACGTTGGCTTGTTTTGGTTGAGCGAGGCCTTAAATGGAACCAAACACATAACTTGGTGGAGATGAAGCGGTGTGACGACTCGCGGCGGTTTCTGGAGGAAGACAAAGTAAATACGCGAACAAAAAATCAAACATAGGAACATGAACCAATCGGAGGAATTTGCTTAGGTGGCAGAAACCAAACGGAGCAATCGAACGGACTCTGATGATGATGCGTGAGTGGAGATGAAGAGCAAGGGCCAGTAACAGTATTGGAGGAGGAGCCGAAGGATTGATAGAAATTGAGTTAGAGGAGACGGAGATCTACAGGAAAGGTGAATAAGTAAATGACGTGGATGCAACAAATAGTGGGGACAAATGATAGCCAATAGAAACAATTAGGGTGATGTGGCATGCTTGCATGTTGAGAGAATTACCCATAGTGGGTTGCTTCAATTTAGATATTATTAAATAACTAGTTCTGTAAGCACCTATGAGTGGCAATACTAGAAGCTGCCCGTGTCTACATAGTCAATATTTTTATTGTCTGGAGCCTGTACTGATAGATGCATTGCTTGGGGCAGAGAATAATTGATTGGTTGAACTGGAGCAATACAAAAAATTACTTGAATAATGTAAACACGATTTAGTTTGTAAGTCCGATGATTAGCTAGTAGCGATTTAGTTTGAGGTACAGGAAGCGTGGACCAAATGCTTTGGATGATCTGCACGTGTTGTTCCAGAAGGCACATGTAACAGGAGCTAGTGCAAGCTGTTCGGGAGATATATCAAGCGACGAATGCAGTGATGATGATGTGGCAGCGTTAGAGACAACTGATGAGAGTGCTGAAATAAAGTTAGCATCCCTGAAGAAAGCAAAAGCAAACAAGAAGGGCAAAGAATCAGCTATTGAAACCGAAGAGAAACCTAGTGTCGTTGCCTATTCGACGGTACTCCAGAGGAGGGATCCTCATGGAGGGAAGAAGAAGTAGTGGCCATTGGGCGGAGAGTTCTCGGGACGGTGGTACGCGATTTACCCAGCTTCGAAACACCTGCTCGAGGACAGGGCCTACTGCTGCTTGTCTGGAATTATCTGGGCGCTTTCGTGTTGTTACAATGAGTTGTGGTTGTGCCTCTAAGGCTCCCAGGATCCGGCTTATAAAGGCGCCAGGATCTAGGGTTTACACGGAGAGTCCTAGCCGGAATACAAGTCACCTAACTACGGTATGCTAACTTGCCGTGTACGTTAAGGATCCGCCTTCCCTTATACGTCGTACCGGATCCGGCTACCCTCGATGGGCCTGGCCGGATCCGATTTCTAGAGTTGGTCGGTCGATCCGGCTCCTTGTTCCTGGGCTTGACTTCATCCATCTTGATCTACAGCAACTGGGCCGCCCGACGGGCCATATGTCACCATCACCATCTGTGGGCCACCCGGGCTTGCGGATCTAGGCACTATCGATGGTACACCCATGAAGTATACCCACAACAACTAGTAAGAGGCGAAAGGAATCCTCTAATGCCAATAAAGAGAAAGATGAGAAAATCCCCTTCTTTCGAACGTACGCAGGCACATGTGAAAAGATAGGAATTGCAGCTGAAAAGATTTCATCAATTTTTGTAGCATCATCGGCTCCTTCAACAAACCATGTACTTTCCATTGCAGATGTTATGCAGATGGCGAAAGATTGTGGGGTGAAAGAAGGAACCGCTCTGATGCATACAACCACTATGATGATCGTGAAGCCCGATTTTAGGGAGATCTTCAGCTTGCTTCAAACAAAAGAAGGACGGTTTGATTTGCTGAAGAGGGAGCATGAAAAGGAGATGAAGCGACTGTAGAATATTTTACTTATCGTGTTAAACATTTATGTCAATTTGCTTGTCTTGCCGGTGTCATTTGCGTCTTGTCATGTGAACAACTTTTCTTATTCATATTATCAATAAGTATGGATCATTATGAAAAAAATTACAAATATTATTCCAAAATTGCGATTTACATATCAATTAGTACGCATATCCATGTTTTCTGATTAATTTTCATATAAACAGTCTATCTGGATCTCAGGGGCATTACAGACATTTCTAACCAAACCTACAGTTCACAGTTGCTACAATCAAACAACTTCGAGAAACAGCTTCCAGATAATCCACAGTTCACAGTTTACAGCAGCTTTTTCACAGTTCACAGTTCACAGCAGCTTTTCTATAATCCACAGTTCAACCAAACACACCCTTAGTCTTGAGTCTTGAGCAAGGAAAAAAATAGCGCGCTAAAAAAAAATAGCGTGGCCTTCCAAAATATGCTATGAAGAAATAGTGTTTCACAAAAAGTTAAAAATCAACAAATGTAGTATGTATACTAAGGATTTCAGCAGTTCAAAAATTATCCACAACGATCAACAAATCAAATTGACAAAGTCCTGATGGCATTGAAAGACAAAGATTTGTCAGTCCAATAAGTAGAAAAGTAGATAACTAATTAATCTGCCAACATGCAAACAATTAAAGAGTCAACTACATAGCAGGAGTGGTAATTAATCAAAATGAGATGAAATAGATGGATAATGCATGCGGTCATCATCTGATTCAGAAGAAGAACTGCATATTGCAGCTCATCACAATGAAAAACTAGAAGAAACTTCTTCTTCTTAGGCAGACTGCATCAGCAGCTTTTACTCGTTATGATGTTGATTCTTCTTCTTCTTCTTCAACATGTACGCGTTGTGTGGGGAGGAGTGAAAATTATCGATGTGCTTCTGTGGTTTCCAACGGGTTGAATGGCTACGGTTAGAATGGGGATTTTAGAAGCTCGTGGGCCAAAAGATCCAAAATAGCTAGTTGGCTGCCCAATTTCCCTGTAAAAAAAAAGCACCGCTACAACGCTATAAAAATAGCGCCGCTATAACGCTACGAAAAATAACGCGCATAGCGCCGCTAATAACGTGATTAGCGTCATAGAGAGCCAAATATGCATAGCGTAGCGTTCACTCTCCAAATACGCTATAGCGCCGCTACAACGCCGAAATAGCGCGCTATTTTTTCCGTTGGTCTTGAGTCTTGACAGTGGTAACGGGCGATTTTTTATAGTTTAAGGTAGTCCATATATACCGTTCGATTAGATAAAAAGAGTGCTATGCACGAAAAACTTAAAATGGAGGATGAGCTATACAGTAGCTCTTTATTTGCAAACACTTAGAATTCAAATTTCAAGATTTCAACAAATTTAAAATAAAATTCTAGAGATAGCCAATGATCTATATTACAATGGTGTAAAATCTCAATGCAAATTACTTCATATACTAGGCTACACAAAAATAACAAATTTTGGCACATTTTATAGTGAATAGTGCATGACAAATTCTAGCACATTTTATAGTGAATAGTGCATATTTCAACACTATAAAATTTGTCAGATTTTATCAATTTCGTATTGCCTACAATACAAATTTGTTTGCATTGTGATTTTACACCATTGTAGCATACATCATTGGCTACCTCTAGAATCACTACAACATATATGAAATTATATGACGCTCATTCTGTCGTCGTGGTGAACAGACAGATGCCATGGGACGGCTTAAGTTGGGGCCGAATGTGCGCTAGAGGATTCGGGGGAGGGTTTCCGGAAGGATAGCCGGTTGCTTTCCTATGAAGAACTTGGCCTTGGCCAGAGGAAGAAGAAGAAGAACACTCAAACTATTTCTCCCTCAGATCTTTCTATTCCTTGATCACAAGAGATTACAAGTTTCTGGTTACACGCAATAGCCTAGGACGTACCCGTGCAAGGGTGTGCCCCCTCTCCTTATATAGGGGAGAGGGTGGCTTACAGGGGAAAGAACCCTAGGAAACCCTAATGGCATCTTTGAACAGACAAACTACTTTACAAAGCCACTTTAGCTACCAGTGACGCCGGTATCTCTTTAATCAGGGGCGCCGACATCATCCGGTACCTTTTACGTCACCTTCTGCTTTAGGCGTCAGGGCTTCGTTTAAAGCTGAAGTGCTTCGCTCATCCTTGTCCTCTAGCTCTGAGAGAATCTTTGACCAGCCTTGCCGACGTGCTACAGTGTAGCCTGTACCAGTACTCCGGTATCTTCTTAGCCGGTGCTGGTATACCCCTCTTGGGATACCGGCATGATTCACTTCGCATAGAATCAACTCTTGTTAGCCGGAATAACCTTCAACCCGGTATCTTGATGGCTCAAACCATCCGGTTTGGCATGCCTTTGGCATACCGGGGGTCATCCCCCCAACATTAGTCCCCGAAGCTGGTATAGTCCGGTGGATCCTATCCAACGGACCATGCCAGGTTCCCTTACATTCATGATACCGGTTTAAACCTTCAGGCGTCTCTGCCGATCTCACATTTAGCATAGTCCAGAGGATTCTATCCGATGGACCATGCCCGGTCCTTATCCGGAGCGTACCGGATTAATCCTTCCGGTTTCCATTTAAACTCATCCGGCTCCTTGTCAAATCTTTCCGGTATCTTTGTCAATAAAATCTTCCTCGACGAAGTCGAGAATTTCTCAGGTACAGTGCCTGTCAGTGACGTGCGCACTGTGCCTGGCACGACAGTGTCAGAGGTCACTTCCCTTCGACTTCGGCGCCAGCAATTATGACGCCACACCGGATCCTCTCTGCCGTTCCGGATCCGTGTGGCCTCCCTGAGGTTTTCCGTTTTCCGCGCGCGTAGCATTGCGCCACGTGGCGGCCCACCAGGCGAACCGTCGCGGCCCGGCGGTTTCCGGCCCACGACCTCCTCTCTCTATTTAAGGGGGCGGTGGTTTCACTTCGTCTTCTTCCCCGCACTCGCACTCCCAGAGCACTTCGAGCCCTTCGCCCTCTGCGCTCCTCTCGCCGCCGGTCGCCGCCAAGGTCCGCCGTTCCGCCAAGACACTGCGAGGGAGTTCCGCGAGGCTTTGCCCCGCAGCGCTTCACCGAAGCTCCTCCGCCGATTCCGTTTCGAGCTCCGCCCCGGCTACTCCTTCTTCTTCCTCGTCTCTGTTCATCTCCTCCGCTTCTCCAGCGACCAACGTCCTCGCATCCTCCGCCTCAGGTTAGCCTCGACCCCCTTACATTCTTTCTCGTTTGCTTTCCAGTTCTTGGGCCGATAGGGTATTTATCTTTTCTTTTCTTTCGTTTTTTCTCTTATTCGTAGATCTTCGCGAGCGGGTAGATCCGGGGAAACTTGTTTCTAGATAGAATCGTGCTCTTTTTACCGGTATGTCTTCCGGAGAGTATGTTTCGGATTCTACCGGCAGCAGCCAGCACAGCGGAGCTACCGGCAGGCTCGAGGCCGAGATCGACCGGATGAACATCTCCTCTTCTGCTCCCGAGGCCGGAGCCGGGAAGGGCCAGGAAGCCAGCAGCTCCAACCAGGCAATAACCCGCGGCGCCTGGAAAGGTTCCGATGTGAAGCAGCCGGAGATCGATTGGCTATACCGCTCCCGGAGGATACCGGCTGAGGTAGCCTGCCGGCTTCCGCGCGGTGAGGTAGAGCCCGCGCCGGAAGCCGGAGAATACATAGTTTTCTCTGCTCATTTCGAGCGTGGTTTCGGCCTCCCGGCCTCTAACTTCTTCCGGGAGTTCCTTGATTTTTACAAACCCCAACCCCATCATCTTCCTGGCAACGCCATTTTCTATCTGTCTTGCTTTGTTTCCTTCATGGAGGCCTACGTAGGTCTCCTTCCCTCAAAAGAAGCTTTCGCTCGCTTCTTTGGCCTTCGGATCAATTCGGTCCAAGGCAAAAACATTCCGAACCCCAAGCCTCCGGTTCAGTGCGGCTCGTGCATTATCAGCGCACGCCAGGGGAGCCCCTTCTTCAAATTCTCCGGTCTGGAGTCATGCCGGGCATGGCAACAGACATTCTTTTACGTGAAGAACAAGGGCAACGCAGATTTTATCAACCTGCCGGCCTACCTACCGGGGACGCCTTCAAAAACCAATTGGACGTACAATCCGGGGACCAACCATATTGAAACCAACCGGATTGTTCGCTTCCTAGAGAATCTCAAGAAGGATACCGGCATCTGCTCCAACCATATCATCCGGGCGTTCATCTCTCGCCGGGTGCTTCCTCTTCAGCGCCGGGCTCACAAGATGAGCCAGATGCGCGGCCGCCGTGATCCGACAAAGATTACCAGCTTCGCACTAAGCAAAGAGGACGTAGTCCTCAAGGCTAAGCAAATTTGCCAAACAGAGATGCCGATGGACTGGGAGTGGGGCCTCCTTCCTCTCAGCGCTATGAATCCCCCAACCGCTGAAGTAAGAACTGAGCAATCCGGGTTGTTTTTCCGGTATCTTTTAATGTGTTGCTAACCATCTTTTTCCTTTCTTTTCTCAGACCTGCGAGCGCTTTCCTCGTATTACTGCGGAGGCGCTACAAGGCCCCATCCGCAAGCGTGCGTTGGACGAGGAGGATCCGGACCCTCTCGCAGCCGGGCACAAGCACAAGATGGGCAGGACCCACACTTCGCGTCCCGGTAAGTTCTCAGCCGCAGCTTCCGGTTCCTTGGTGTTTTACTGTTTCGGTACCTTATACCTTGCTTTTGTGTAGACCTCCCCTCTGCCAGTGCCAACCCTCCGATTGTGGAGCACGCCACCCCGCTGGAGGCAATGGTTGGCCAGGAGTTCCTGGACAAACTTGCCACCAGGGGCCAGAAGAAGAAGGCTCCGGCACCTGATGCCGGCACGAGTGACGCTCCTCCCCCCAAGCGCTCCCGGACAGAAACTGTTGCCGGGAAGGTGGTCACATCCAAGCGCTACCGGAAGCGGGAAATGCCGGTATCTTCCGGGTAAGTTTCCGTTTCCCCTTCCTTTTGTTTCATGATTTTTCTCTTTCCGGAAGCTCTTTCTGAACTTCCTTTTTTCTTTATCTTTTTAGCCCTCCGCTCAAGATTGCCAAGAGTGCCACCGGCATGAGGCTGGAAGGCACTGAGGGTGCCGCCAGGGCCTCTCCTCCTCCTCCAAGCCCGGTACCATCTGGTGCCGGCAAATCTCCAGCCTCCCCACGGGGAGGCAACACAAGTGCGGGGCGCGCGGCCCCTGAACCTTCAGATCACCGCGCGGAGGAGGATTTCTCTTCCCCTCCAGGAGTTCAAGACACCGGCGCCGGCACAGAAGATGCCGGGAGGGCGGAACCTCTGGTTCCTCCCATCCCGGAGAATACGACGACGTCTATTTCCTCTCCTTCTAAGTCCGTGCCGGGTTCTTCCGTGCCGGCAAATTCTTCTCCGGCAAAGGATGCACCGGAAGCTCCTGCGCCTCCACCGGCTACTCCTACCGGCACACCAGCCACCGCCAAGCCTACGCCTCCGGCGCAGGATCCTGCCGCGGTGGTCAGCGCTGCCAGCTCTCCTTCCTCCGGCTCGCGGAGCCTCGTGCTGCACGCCAGCCGCGCCGCCCATGTGGCCGGAGAAACGGCCTCAGCTCAGCTGGGCCGGATCACCGAGCTCACCCGCGGCGGAACCGACCTGGGCCACCTTGCCGATTACGCTGAAAAGTGGAATCGGGCAGATCTGTCCCCATCGACGCTCGGTCTGGGGAAGGACAGGCTACCGGTGGTTGATCCTGCCGGCCCCCGGAGCACCGGTCAGCACTTTGGCCGGCTGCGGCGCGCGGTCAAGGAGTTCGACACCGCGTGGCACGACGCCAACCATAACGTGGCGGTAAGTTGCACAACCTTCACAACTCTTTAAATTTATGCCGGTTTTAATTTTTCAAGATTATATATATCTTCCCAGTCCCCGAGTTTCGGGTTGAGAGCGCAGCTCTCAGCGTGAAACTTTGTTAGAAAAACCAAGAAACCGACATAGCCAGTCCCCGGGTTTCGGGTTGAGAGCGCAGCTCAGCGTGAAACTTTCTGTTCATACCGGCACCTTCTTACCGGAACTTTTTCACTTGAACAGAACACCTTCAACACCCGGAAGCGTCTCTTTGAGGAACTTCTGTGGGAGCACCGGGAGCTTTCCGAGGCCCACAGCAAATGCCAAGGTTAGTTTTTTGTGCCTCCGACTTCTTTTTACCGGTTGTTTCTTTCCAAGTACTTATATAAACTCTTTGCACGCCAGCTGTGCCGGAATCTACCATCAAGGACCTCTCCGACCAGCTCGCCACGCTCAAAGGTATCTTTTCCTTTCCGGTTGGTTCCCGTTTTTTTTTTCTTAACATTTTGCTTCCGGATTGCAGCTGAAAAAGAGCAGCTCGCCAAGGAGCACCAAGAAGCTCTGGATGCTCAACGGAAAGTTACCGCTGAGCTGAAGGATAAGCTCATGGAGTCTGAAGTCCGGCACTCTCAGGAGCTCAAGGACGCCCAAGCTGCCGCTGAGACGAAGCTGGATGACACCTTGAAGGAGTTTGCCCACAACAGCAAGGTGCTGCGGTTGGAGCTGGAAGAGGATAGCAAGGCGCGAAAAGCCGCAGAAAAACGGATCGCTACCCTCACCACGGATCAGGCCGCATATGACCAGTTGGTCATGCAAGCCGATGCCCTGGCTTTCAGTAAGTCCTTTTTCTCTTTTCTCTCGCTTAAAAGCTTCTCTGTTTTTTCGGCAAGATCTTCTTATATTTGTTCTCTTTGTCTTTTCTGCTTACAAGCTTGCTTCCTATCTTATCGGCAACATTTTCTTATACCGGTTCTCGTTTCTTCTTCCTCCCGCAGAACTCTTTCCGGATTCACAGGTGCATGCTTCCAAGAAGGTGGCGGAACACAGGGCTAAGCAATCCACAACTAATCCGGATGCGCCCTGGGATTCCTACGACCATCTTGTGGCGCTGGCCGCCCGGATCTGCCACCTGAGAGCGGTGGACCGGCATCTGGTCGAGCTGCCGGAAAAGGCCATAGAGATTTTTAAAGTCATGTGGCCTGAGGAGGCCGTTCCGGTGAATCTGACGCTCATCTCAGATCGGCTGAAGGATGCTTGCCGGAGGTTCCGGGAGTGGAAATGCTCTGCGGCTCGTGCCGGAGCGGATGCGGCGCTACGCATCGCCTGCTCCTGGTATGAAGATTTGGATCTGGACGCTTTCCATAGCATCCGCGGCGACGCGCCCACGGATACAGATCCAGTCTTGTCCGCCAAGCGCCAGGATCGCGGAGTTTGCCCAAACGCACACCTTCATCCCTCCTCCTTCCGGCGTCAGAGACGAAATCTCCGACGACGAAGAAGACGCTGAGGACGAGGAGGATGAGGAAGCCGCAGAAGGCAGCGCCCCTCCGGAACAAGGTGACGCTCCTCCGGAAGCTTCCAAAGCCGGCACACATTCTCCGGTTGCTTAAGCTTACTCATTATGTATGACCTGTTGCCTCAAAACAATGATCATTAAATTCTACCCCGGTATGCCGGGGTCTATGATGTAAGATAATACTTGCGCTTTTGGCTGAGCTATAACATTTTATGCCGGTAAGATATACCGGTATCTTATGAAGTTTATGTTTGTATGCTATCTTAGCACTTCATTTATCGTTTGCTTTTATCATGTACTGTGAAGATTCCGGAATTGTTTCGGCATCCAATCCGATGCACACTTGGTTCTTTTACTTTGGCTCTGCCTACCTCTCTGGGTTTTTTGGCGTATGAGTTCCAAAGTTCTTTTGCCAAGCAAGCACTTTCTTGAACTTAGAAATAACTCGAAATTTTGCACAAAAAACCGGTATAACCGGGGTTAGTTAAATTTTTCCGGATTGTTCGCTCCCACTCCCTCTCTCCGTCGTTCACGTGTTTAATCCTTACCAGTTTATCTTGCTTGCCATGAAGCCGGGTTGCGGACAGCAGCAGAGTCGAAGACTCCAGTAAGTTTGACACGCTACTAAACCGGAAAGAAAAAATGTTCACTAAGCAACCGGTAACTGAAAAAATAAACATGTTACATGCAATTCCGGTAGAGATAGTCCCCGAGATTTATTCGAGGTTCCGGCATCTTTTATTCATAGCAAATAAGGTACAAAAAGGAACTTCTTACAGCACATCTTCAGGAATAGAAAGGGCGTAGCAAAGCTATGTTCCATGGGCGCTTGGTTTCGTCTCCGGACCTGTCCGCCTTTCCCTTCTTCGATTCCTGTGCATCGATCAAATAATACGCATCATTGTGTAGAGCCAGGTCCCCTTCCCGGAACACTCTCGGATTAACCTTCCGGCTATGATAGCGTCTGAGGTTCTGCTAGTATATGGCTGTTCTTGCCAAAGCCAGCTCTCTTGCTTCCTCTAGCAAGTCCACATCATTTTCCCGGGCCTCTTTTACCTCTTCTTCGGTATAGAGTTGAACTCTTGGTGAATCATGAATGATATCGGTTGGTATCACAGCTTCAGCCCCATAGACCATAAAAAATGGAGTGTATCCGGTTGACCGGTTTGGTGTTGTTCTTATGCTCCACAGCACTGATGGTAACTCATCAAGCCAGCATCCCGGTGTCTTTTCAAGCGGTTCAACTAGCCTCGGTTTGATACCGGAAAGCACCAAAGCATTGGTTCTTTCCACTTGGCCATTGCCTTGCGGGTGTGCAACCGAGCACAAATCCAACCGGATATTGTTATCCTCACAAAATCTTTTGAACTCACCTTGAGCAAAGTTTGTGCCATTGTCAGTGATAATGCTATGCGGGTATCCATACCGCAAGATAACATCTTTCAAGAATTTCACGGCCGTGTGCCCATCACATTTTGCGATAGGTTTCACCTCAAGCCACTTAGTGAATTTATCCACCATCACTAGGATGTGGGTAAAGCTGCTCCTAGCAGTTTTGAATGGGCCAACCATGTCAAGGCACCAAACCGCAAACGGCCAAGTTAACGGTATAGTTTTTAAACCGGATGCTGGGGTATGGTTTTGCTTGGCGTACCTCTGGCACCCGTTGCATTTTCGTACCAAATCCTCAGCATTTTCCAGCGCAGTAGGCCAGTAGAACCCATGCCGGAACACTTTTGCCACCAGCGCCCTTGATGAGGCATGATGCCCACATTCTCCTTGGTGAATCTCCACCAGCATTTCTTTTCCCTCTTCCGGTTCCACGCATCTTTGGAGGACACCGGTAACACTTCTTTTGTACACCTCTCCGTTGATGATGGTATAAGCCTTGGACCTCCTCTGGATCCTTCTCGATTCATTTTCGTCAACCGGCAGGGTGCCGTTGATCAGGAATTCCTTAATAGGTTCGACCCAAGCTGGTGCTTCCCGAACTAGAAATACCGGTACATCCACCTCCATACTGTCCACCAGCATAGCTTCTTCCGGCTTGGATCCGGTAGTCCCCGAGTTTACCGGGATAGTCCCCGAGTTTACCGGTACAGTCCCCGAGTTTACCTCGTCAATGTCCATTGGCACAACGTGTGACTCCGGTACAAAAATTGATTCAGATTCCGGACTCGGTTTGATGGATGGCACCCTTAGGTGAGCCAATGCTACTCCGGGAGGAATTTCCTGCCGGGAGGATCCCAACTTAGAGAGTGTATCCGCGGCTTCATTTTCTGCCCGTGGCACATGGTGGAATTCGCACCCCTCGAAGAATCCGGCAATCTTTTGCACATGAAACCGGTATGAGGCCATGTTGGCATCTTTTGCGTCCCAATCTCCGGAACATTGTTGCACCACGAGATCTGAGTCACCGTAGCAAATGATCCGGTGTGCACCGATTTCTTTTGCGACCTTGAGCCCGTGAATTAGAGCCTCATACTCAGCGACATTGTTTGATGCCCTGAAATGCACCTGTAAAACATACCGGAGATGATCTCCCTTTGGTGAAGTAAGAACCACACCGGCATCTAGACCCTCCTTGAGCTTGGATCCGTCAAAGTGCATCTTCCAGTATTCCACTTTTTGTTCCGGCGGTTTGTATTGCGTTTCCGCCCAATCGCCCAGAAAATCAGCTAAGGCTTGTGATTTTATGGCTTCTCTTCTCTCATATACCGGCACATACGGTGATAGCTGAATTTCCCATTTGGCAATCCTGCCGCTAGCATCTTTGTTACACATGATATCTGAAATGGGTGCCTCGCTCACCACCGTCATGGGGTGTTCCTCAAAGTAGTGCTTGAGCTTTGTGGCGGCCATGTACACGCCGTAAGCCATTTTTTCGAAGTGAGGGTAGTTTTGTTTTGAGAGGGAGAGCACCTCGCTCAGGTAATATACCGGCCTTTGCACGGTTTTTCCTTCCTCTTCTCTTTCTACCACAACTACGACACTCACGACCCGGTTTGTTGCTGCTATGTACAACAGCATGGGTTCCCTTTCCAAAGGTGAAGCCAATACCGGTGCGGTTCCTAGTATTTTCTTTAGCTCTTTAAATGCTGCGTCTGCCTGCGGGGTCCAGGCGAAGGTATCGGATTTCTTCATTAAAGCATACAGCGGCAAAGCCTTTTCGCCCAACCGGCTTACAAACCGGCTTAGCGATGCCAAGCTTCCGGTAAACTTCTGCACATCTTTGAGATCTCGCGGTATGTTCATTCTTTCAATAGCCCGGATTTTTACCGGATTAACCTCTATCCCGCGGCTCGACACGAGAAAACCAAGAAGTTTACCGGGAGGAACACCGAAGGTGCATTTAGCCGGATTGAGTTTCATCCGGAACCTTCGCAAGTTGTCAAATGTTTGCCTTAGATCGCTGATCAAGGTTTCTTTTACTTTAGTTTTTATGACAACATCGTCCTCATAGACTTGCACATTTTTTCCAATTTGATCAAACAAACACTTTTGCATACAGCGCTGGTACGTTGCACCAGCGTTGCGCAAACCGAATGGCATAGTGACATAGCAATAAGCCCCGTGCGGGGTAATAAACGCAGTCTTTATTTGATCTTCCTTTTTCAAGGGAATTTGGTGGAAACCGGAATAGGCATCTAGGAAAGACAACAGTTCACAACCAGCAGTGGAATCGATCACTTGATCAATCCGGGGTAAAGGGAAAGGATCTTTTGGGCAAGCCTTGTTCAGGTTGGTGTAGTCGATGCACATGCGCCACACCTTTGGAGCTTTGGGGTCTTTTTCCTTTTTCTTCTCAACCAGCACCGGATTGGCCAGCCACTCAGTGTGCAGTACTTCCACAATGAAGCCGGAAACCAGTAACTTTGTTACTTCCTCTCCAATGATCTTCCTCCTATCCTCAGCAAACCGGCGTAAAGGTTGCCGCACCGGCTTAGCGTCCTTCCGGACATTCAGAGAGTGCTCAGCCAACTCCCTCGGCACACCCACCAAGTCATCAGTAGACCAGGCAAAGATGTTCCGATTCTCACGGAGGAAGTTGACGAGCGCGCTTTCCAATGCCTCATTCAGGCCGGCACCGATACGAACGGTACGCTCTGGGTAAGCCGGGTCCAGCACAATGTCTTTCGTTTCTTTTGTCGGCTTAAAAGCCGGCGAGCCAAACTGGCTGCTCATTGCCGCTAAGTTCAGCTGGGAGGATTGAGCCAGCGCAACCGCAGTTTGCATTCTCCTTTTTTCTTCCGCTATCACCAGCGATTCGGCCAGATTCGATCCGGCAGAAGCAGTTTCCAGCGACACCTTGTAGTTTCCCACCACAGTTAAGGGTCCGTTGGGTGCCGGCATCTTCATCTTAGGATACGCCGTATGAGTCGAGGCCATGAACGCAGCCAATGCTGGTCTCCCCAGCAGGGCATGATAAGGGCTGTCTAGGTCCACCACCTCAAACAAGAGATTTTCCACCCGGCAATTATCACGTCCCCCAAACGACACATCCACCCGGACTTTTCCCATGGGCGAACAGGACAACCCCGGAACGATTCCGTGGAATGTTGTGTGAGTGGGCTGAAGCATGTTTTCTGTTATGCCAAGCGTGTGCATTGTATGTCGGTACATAATGTTTATGCTGCTCCCATTGTCTATCAGCACCTTGCTGAATTTGACGCGAGCCGTTGGCCCATGCATGATTGGGTCCACAACGAGAGCGTAACCACCCGGATTCGGCATGATCTTAGGGTGATCTTTGAATGACCAGGTAATTTCCTGATCTGACCACAGCATGTACTTTGGCACTGCCGGCATCACTGCATTTACTTCCATGGAACGGCGACGCATGCTCTGCTTGTCGGTAGGTTCAGTTACAAACACAACACAGCACATGTCCGGATCCTGATAAACATTCCGGCCTAAAGGTGCCGGATGTGGGGCTTGGTTAACACCTTGTGCCACCTGATGAACTTGTTGTTGCTGCCGGTTCGGCTGAGGGTGTACCGGTAAAGCATTTGCTCCGGTAAGCGGGGGTGGTGGTGGAAGTCTTCCGGCACCCTGATCCCTGGCATCTTTCATCATGCCTCTTTCCATCAACCTTTTCGTCCAAGTGCAATCTTTTGTCAAGTGGTTCGCGGGTCTTGCCGGATTTGGTGTGTGCCACCGGCATGGCTGATCCATTGCGGATTCCATGGTGTACTTTTCATCATTTTGCCACGGCTTCTTTTCAACCCATTGTTTTTTAGGACCCGCCCACGGCTGCGATCCGGTTTTTTGCCTCTGGCTTCCGCCGGCACCGGGATTATCCTGCACCGCGGCAACTTGCTGCGGGCCATACCTCCGATCCGGAAAATCTTCCCTTCTTTTGTTGTGCCGGTTGTCCCGGTATGGATCATGGCGCGGTTGGCTTGCTTGCGCCGGTTCAGCTTGAACCGCCGGCTGCATTGGGTCTCCCAATGCGTAGCTATCTGCCACACGTATCATTTCTGCCAAAGTTATCGGCATGTTCCTCTGCAGCTTTTGCCACAGCGGTGAACCTCTTCTGCACCCATTGCAAAACCAAGCAATGGCCTGTGCCTCGATTACCCCCTCACAGGAGTTTCTCGTGGAGTTCCACCGGGTCAGGTAATCCCGGTCTGTTTCATTCGAGCGCTGCACGCACAGGGCGAGCTGCTGCGGTCTGTTTGGCCTCCGGTAGGTACTGCTGAAGTTGCTCACGAAAGCTTCCTCAAAGTCTATCCATCCATTTATGCTTCCTGCCGGCAGGTTGTTAAGCCAAATACGTGCCGGCCCTATCAGGAAGGAAGGTACGATTCTTACGGCCCAACGCCGGTTTCCTCCACCTGCGACGGTTCCTCCGCCGCCAGCGACGTATACTGCGGTAACATAATCCGCAAGCCAATCTTCCGGCTTAGTGGTGCCATCGTATGTTTTTGTGTCGCGGGGCAACTGGAAGTTGCGAACCGGTGGTTCCTCCTTCATGATTCGTGGGCCAAAACATTTCGGACCCGGAGGACCCTCTGCCTCGATCATCTCGGATAAGTATACTCTGTCCAGCCTGTGCCTCGCATCCCAGTCTGGCAGGCATCTTTCTCCTAGCCGTATCCCTAAAGGGTTCCGGTAGGCTCCGGCTCTTTCTGCTCCGGAATCTGCTTCATCGTAACGTTCCGGTACCGCGGCTCTTGCCTGCCGGTACCTTGGCGGAGGCATTTCCTCCTCATCATACGCTGCTCTTGCCGCGCGATAATTTTGCCCGGTTTCACCTTTACCGGCATAATTGTTTCCGGCATAGCCATTTCCGGCATAGCCACGTACTGCCCCTTGGCTTTTTCTTCCGGCCTCGTGTTGCCCGGCTTGTTGTTTACCGGCAAGTACCGGATCATACACAGTCATTTGTTGTGCATTCACCTCTTTTTCTCTTCTTCTGTCCGGATGGGGGGACGATGCCTGCCCATGGGACTTGCTTCCGGCATTCTTTGCCGAACGCACCGATTTCGATGCCGCAGCTTTGTTCATTTTAGCAAGCTGCTCATCATGTTGTTCCTGTATTATGTCAAGTAATTCCCTGACACGATCTTGTTGTTTTGCAAGAGCATCTCTGGTAAGCGAATCACACATTTCTACAGCAGCCCTAGCAGCTTTTATAGTTTTATCCGGGCTACTGTACTTAGGTTTCTCTACAATGCTCAAAGATGCAGAGGCACTTTTACCGGTAAGAATCTCCTTACGCAGATCCTGATCTAGATTGCGAGCTCTAAGCCGGTTTTCCGGTATCCTAGCAGGTTGAGCGCTAACAGAAGCAAAGCCAGAGCAGCGTTATACTCACGTAAGGTTAGGTTCAGCTCGCGTTGTGCCCGGATGATGTCCGCGCCGCCGGAAAGAAGCTTTTGTCGCTGTGCCTCCAGCTCCACCTGAGCCGCTGCCGGGTCGATGTTCTGCGCGATGGGCGTGGCCAGCACGTTCATGGCCGCTTGGAGAGGAGTCTCCGGTGGCGCTGCAGATGTGCCCGCAACCTCCTGGTCACGCTCGGTCGGTGGCTTTGCCGTGCGCGTGGATCTTGCTTGTCCCGCGCCTTCCGCCGCTGCTTCCTTGCCGGCTCCAGCCGTGCCAACCACCAGCACCTCCACGCTGCCGGCGGCGTGGCCGCTGCGAAGCGCAGATCTTGGCGGGTCCGGAGCCACCAGTACCGGCGAGAGGCACTGGCGCTTAGGGACGGTGCCGTAGTAGACGCGGAGGCTGCCGAACTCGATGATGCTGCCGTTCTTGGGGAACTTACCTCCGTTGGCGAAGCAGCCCGCGTTGTCGTTGATGAAGTCCAACGAGCCGAGGCGCTGGACGAGACCAGACACCACACGCTCGCCGGAGACGGTGAGGAGGCCCGCCCGAATGTGAACTCCAGCAAGCGCCGCTGCTGGCCCCACGGTGGGCGCCAACTGTCGTCGTGGTGAACAGACAGATGCCATGGGACGGCTTAAGTTGGGGCCGAATGTGCGCTAGAGGATTCGGGGGAGGGTTTCCGGAAGGATAGCCGGTTGCTTTCCTATGAAGAACTTGGCCTTGGCTAGAGGAAGAAGAAGAAGAACACTCAAACTATTTCTCCCTCAGATCTTTCTATTCCTTGATCACAAGAGATTACAAGTTTCTGGTTACACGCAATAGCCTAGGATGTACCCGTGCAAGGGTGTGCCCCCTCTCCTTATATAGGGGAGAGGGTGGCTTATAGGGGAAGGAACCCTAGGAAACCCTAATGGCATCTTTGAACAGACAAACTACTTTACAAAGCCACTTTAGCTACCGGTGACGCCGGTATCTCTTTAATCAGGGGCGCCGACATCATCCGGTACCTTTTACGTCACCTTCTGCTTTAGGCGTCAGGGCTTTGTTTAAAGCTGAAGTGCTTCGCTCATCCTTGTCCTCTAGCTCTGAGAGAATCTTTGACCAGCCTTGCCGACGTGCTACAGTGTAGCCTGTACCGGTACTCCGGTATCTTCTTAGCCGGTGCCGGTATACCCCTCTTGGGATACCGGCATGATTCACTTCGCATAGAATCAACTCTTGTTAGCCGGAATAACCTTCAACCCGGTATCTTGATGGCTCAAACCATCCGGTTTGGCATGCCTTTGGCATACCGGGGGTCATCCCCCCAACACATTCCGTGACGATACAGTGAAAAAAAACGTCAGAAAATAGTCAAAATTTCACCAAATGTGACGTTTTTTTTACTGAATCGTCATGAAATGAGCGTCATATAATGTCACATCTGTTGTAGTGAATTTTGATGACTGCAAGTGCAAAGTTCGTTTATAGCTAGTTTCAAAATAAGAGTACTGAACCACAGAGAGCTAGATTGCAAAAGGTCTTGATGCTCCTAATTATTGTTATTAAAGTATACTTATGTGAAGCCTACTAATGCAACTAAGAAAGCTTTTGAGAGTGTTTGTGTTTGACTGAAATGAACTGAATACTGAAGAACTAGAGATTCCAAGCTAGGGGTGGATTATGAAGGTTTTTAGATCAAACTGCAATAGACTAAAGAGTTCTCACGGAGGTGTGAATCCATCGCTAGCAAGGTATTAATTATAATTAGGATAATATATCCCTTCCTTCATGTGTATGCATGGGGTGAAGCTTCAAAATTGGATGACAATGGATCAGACATCAATTGTCATCCCTCATAACCACCATAGCGATTGATAGTCAGCCGCTTCAATTTGACTATAATTAAAGGTTTTCCCGTGGTTATGGATAGGCTCAGTGAGTCTCCGCACACCCCCCCTTGGATAGGTAAAATGAAGATCCGATGTGACATGTCATTTAGCACCATCAACAACACCCTCTATCTAAGAGTAGTTCCTTATCTCGTCCTGTAGGCAAATCTTGTGTGGTCGACTTCACACAAGATCAAGAGAGACAACTAATGTATACAATCAAAAATTAAGGAATGAACCATCTTTATTTCATATCATAATGTTGCTAGGGTTTCTCCATCTCCCCAAAACAAGGCAAAATATTCACTCATGGAGGTAATCAACATCACCAAAATAATATGCATGGCACACAAATGGATGAATGAATACTTGTGCAAATCCACAATGAGATCTAGGGATTACAATAAGAATGGATATAGATGTTGATGATGATGGTGGTGATGTTGGAGATATGCCTAAGATGCAATAATAAAGTAGTTATTATTATATCTTTGTGTTTATGATAAATGTTTGCATCCCATGCTATAATTGTATTAACCGGAAACATTAATACTTGTGTGTTATGTAAACATAAAAGAGTCCCTAGTAAGCCTCTTGTTAAACTAGCTTGTTGATTAATAAATGATCATGGTTTCCTGATCATGAACATTGGATGTTGTTAAACAAGGTTATGTCATTAGGAGAATGATATAATGGACACACACCCATAATAAGCGTAGCATAAGATCAAGTCATTGAGTTTGTCTTGCTATAAGCTTTCGATAGATAGTAACCTAATCCTTCGACCATTAGACCGTGTAAATCACTTACACTGGATGGATGCTTTGATTACATCAAACGCCACTTCGTAAATGGGTGGTTATAAAGATGGGATCAAGTGTTCAGAAAGTATGAGTTGAAGCGCATGGATCAAGAGTGGGATTTGTCCATCCTGATGATGGATAGATATACTCTGGGCCCTCTTGGTGGAATGTCATTCAATTAGCTTGCAAGCATGTGACTAGGTCATAAGGGATGACATACCACGGTACGAGTAAAGAGTACTTACCGGTAACGAGGTTGAACTAGGTATAGAGATACCGATGATCGAACCTCGGATAAGATGAACATATCCTTAGCAAACTTGAAGCCAACAGACACAAGGTTCCACGGCATCACACCAGAGAAACCAAGTTATCCATTGGGGAAGATCAATCTCGACGTTCAGTTTGGAACCCGAGAAAATTATAGAATCGAGAAGCTGGAATTTGAAGTCGTGGATTTTCCATCACAGTACCACGCTTTGTTGGGACGACCAGCATATGCTAGATTTATGGCGGTGCCACACTATACATACCTGTTGTGGAGATTGCCTGGACCAAAGGGACCAATCACAGTTAAAGGAAGCTTTGCCTTAGCCGATAAGTGTGATAAGGATTTTCATCGGCTATCAGAAACTTTCGGGATGCAAGCTGAGTATTTGGCGTCAAAAAGCATGACTGATTACGACGTACTGCCAGACGTTGGAAGGCCAAATAAAGAATCAACTTTCAATACCGAGAAAAATTCTAAGGAGGTGCAGATTCACCCGACAGACCCGAAAAAGACGACATCTATCGCAAACGACATGGATATCGCATAGGAAAGCGCGCTCGTCAAGTTCCTCCGTGAGAACTGGAAAATCTTCGCATGGTGTCCAGCTGACATGCCAGGAGTACCCAGGAAACTTGCCGAGCACCACCTAAACTTGGATCCATTAGCGAGACCAATCAAACAACCTTTGCGGCGTTTTTCGGAACCAAACCGCAAAGCTATGCTATCAGAAGTAAATCGACTTAAGGAAGCTGGTTTTATCAAAGAGATATCTACAGAAGCCACATGGGTAGCTAACCCAGTGATGGTGCCGAAGAAACACACGACAGTCCTTCGCATGTGCGTCGACTTTACGTGTCTCAATAAACATTGTCCAAAGGATCACTTTCCCCTTCCGAGGATCGATCAAATTATCGACTCCACGGCTGGATGTGAACGTCTTTCCTTCCTGGACGCATATTCTGGTTATAACCAGATCAGATTGAAAGAAGAAGATGAGGCCAAAACAGCGTTCATAACACCTTACGGCGTGTTGCATTCACGAGAACAATGCCTTTCAGTTTAAAAAACGCGGGAGCAACATATCAGAGGATGATGCAGAAGTGTTTGGCGACACAGATCGGGAAAAACGTGCAAGTATACATCGACGATGTCGTCATAACGTCAAAAGAGGGGGCAACACTGATCGAGGATCTCAAGGAAACTTTCGACAACCTCAACAAATTCTGCCTCAAGCTGAACCCGACGAAACGTTCCTTTGGCGTCCCAGCAGGAGAACTTCTGGGATTTCTAGTCTCAGCAAGAGGGATTGAAGCAAATCCCGACAAAATACAAGCTATCATAACAATGAGGAAGCCAACAAAGTTGAAAGAAATACAGCAGCTAACTGGGCGAGTCGCAGCTTTGAGCAGATTCGTCGCCAGGCTGGGAGAAAAAGCGTTACCATTCTACGCTTTGATAAAGCAAGGAGATAAATTCCAGTGGAACGAAGAGGCCGACAGAGCTTTCGAGGATTTGAAGCGCACAATCTCGACACCACCAATTTTGGTGGCGCCAAAGGAAAAGGAACCTCTCATGCTGTATATCGCAGCCACGCCCCAAGTGGTGAGCACGGTGCTAGTTGTCGAAAGGGAGGAAGAAGGAAAACTCCACGGCGTACAGAGGCCAGTATACTTCGTCAGCGAAGTTTTATCGCCCTCAAAACAAAGGTACCCTCAGTACCAAAAGCTAGCATATGGAGTGTTCACAACAGCACGAAAATTGCACCACTATTTTTCGGCACACCCGATCATAGTGGTCAATGAAGCTCCCTTGTCAAATATACTAAACAATCCAGAAGCTACGGGTCGTGTCTCCCTTTGGGGAATAGAGCTTTCCCCTCGGGACATCACGTATGAAAAAAGAAAAGCAATCAAGTCGCAAGTTCTGCCGGACTTCATCGCAGAGTGGATGGAGTTGCAAAACACAGGACCCCCAGACCTGTCGAGAACCTGGACCATGAACTTTGATGGGTGACTAGAAGGAGCTGGCGCAGGAGTAGTACTCATATCACCTGAAGGCGACAAGTTGAAGTACATCCTTCGGATGACGTTCCCTAACGCATCTAACAACGAAGCAGAATATGAAGCTCTCATACACGGGATGAAGATGGCGAAAGCTTGCGGTGCAACTCGATTAAAAATCTTTGGCGACTCACAATTGGTGGCTCAGCAAGTTATGAACCAATGTGACGCAGTCAATGATAGCATGATGGCATACAAGGAGGTGTATAACGAGCTCGAAAAGTTGTTTGATGGATGCGAAGTAAATCATATTAGCAGATTGAGCAACGACGAAGCCGACGTTCTTGCAAACATCGGGTCGCAATGCCTTGCAGTTCCGCCAGGTGTATTTTGGGAAGAGATAACAGAGAGATCTACAAAATCGACAAAATCAAAAAAGAAGGAGAAGAAACCCTCGGGGGCTACCAAGGAAGAGCAAGAGGAAGAAGAAGATCAGGACCTGGTCATGGTGATACAGATACCATGGATGCAGACGTACATATCGTACATCCTCAGGAAAGAAATACCCGATGATCCAGTTGAGGCAAGGCGAGTAATTCGACGCTCCAAGGCTTTCACGGTGATCAAAGGAGAGTTGTACAAGATAAGTATTTCAGGCGTCCTGCAAAGGTGTGTTACACCCGAAGAAGGAAGAATAATTCTGAAGGATGTACACGAAGGAATATGTGGCCACCACGCGAGTAGTCGAGCTATCGCAGCCAAGGTTTTTCGGGCAGGATTCTATTGGTTGACAGCAATCGAGGACGCCAAGGAAATAGTAAGAACTTGCGACGCGTGTCAAAGGTTTGCCGCAAAACCTCACTCTCCAGCAGCAGAACTAACACCAATACCATTGTCATGGCCCTTTGCCCAATGGGGACTTGATATGGTGGGCAAATTACACAAATCCTGGCCTGGAGGAAAGGAGTACATGCTAGTAGCTGTCGACAAATTTACAAAGTGGATAGAAGCGAAGCCGATAAACTCACCAGACGGAGCATCCGCAGTAAAATTCATAAAAGGCCTCGTCTTCAGATTTGGAGTGCCCCATAGCATCATCACAGACAATGGCAGCAACTTCACATCCCACGAATTCAAAGATTATTGCAAAGAAGTGGGTATCAAGTTACACTTTGCGTCAGTTGCGCACCCGCAGACCAACGGCCAAGTCGAGAAAGCTAATGGAATCATCTGCAACGGCATTAAGAAAAGCTTATTAGCGCCACTGGAGAAAGCTCGACACACCTGGCCAGAGGAGTTGCCCAGTGTATTATGGAGCATACGAACAACACCAAACACAGCAACACAAGAAACTCCGTTCTTCTTGGTTCATGGAGCAGCGATGTGCCAATCGAGATAGAGCATGACTCTCCACGAGTCGTAGAATATGATGAAGAGGTGTCGAGAAAAGCGCTAGAAGATGACGTCGATGCACTTGATGAAGCTAGAGATGAAGTACTGTCTCGGGTAACCAAATACCAACAGGACTTGAAGAATTACCACATTCGACGTTTGCGGCCAAGATCCTTTCAAGTGGGAGACCTAGTTCTTCGGCTCACGCAAAAAAGTCATGAAAAACTCGAGTCACCATGGCTAGGCCCCTACATTGTCACGGAAGTAATCGGAGGAGGAGCATACAGGATAAAGGACAAGAAGACAGGGGTGGAGGAGCAAAACCCCTGGAACGTGGCGCAACTCAGGCGGTTCTACGCCTAGAGCTGAAATATAGTCCTTGTAAAACTTCAATGTACTGAAACGCCCGCGAGTTTTCAGACGCACTCTTTTCCTTTTTCGGGGCACCGAGTGGGGCCGGGAAAGGTTTTTAATGAGGCGGGCTCGCGGTGCTGCAATATAATAAAGATAGTGTCAATATAACTTTTCTTTATCGACATGCTCAAAGTCGAAAAAAGAAAAGCCTTGCTTTGGTATTAAAATACCTCGTGAGTCAATAAAAATACAAAATAGTACTCAACAAAGAAGCTCGGGGGCTGATATTTGCCAAAACTACATATTAAATAAATGCCTTGGTTCAAAACCTCGCAATACACGAATACAGTAAATAGCCACCGAAACACTCGGGGGCTAGACAAATATAGAAATACGATGATTGTTTCACAATATAATCACAGTTATGGGTTACAAAGAAGAGTTATCTACCAAAGGAAAATAATTAGTCATGATTCAATATGTCATCAAGAGTAATTCTATTTTCTTCAGGAGTAGCGCCAAGAAAATCAGCATAATGACCATCTGCAAAAAAGTCGGCATCCATCCGAAGAAGGTCTTCAATCATTTCTTCGGCTATAGGCGAAACCTTCGTGTTAATTCGGTCGACACCAACTCTTCGGCGCTTTACCTTCTCATGAACTTTCGCAACAACTTGGGTCAGGTCAAGATTTGAGTGGCAGATCTGAAGCATGATAAGAGCAAATCTGGCGCCAGCTACCAGTTGAGCTCTGACAAAATCATGGATCCTGTGGGCATCCTTGAATTTCTCCATTAACTCGGGAAGAGTTTTTGGTTGAACATTTCGAGGAAACATGGAGTTATAAACCATAGACAGGGTCCTGGTACAGAAGTCAAGGAAGTCGCGAGTTTGAGAGGTGCGATCCTGAAATCTGACAATCTGGCGGGTCCTCTCTGGAGTAGCCCAAAACAGAGAACCATGGTCAAGGGAAAGGTTAACAAGGAGGTTCGTCCTAGTATTTACCCTCTCTTCTTCGGCAACAGCATCAGTAAAGGAACCTATTAAAACAACGAAGCAGAAAACTTTAAGAGACGTAGCATGAAGACGAAAGATATCGGAGGATGAAACAAGCATACCCGACATATCCGCACTGGCTTCATTCATTAACTCGAGCATGAAATTTTCTCGAGTAGTCGCTTTTTCAGCCTCGGAAGCAGCGATTTCCTTAGCAGCCACGGCCTCGCGAGCTTGCTGAAGTGCAATTTTTTCGGCTTCAGATGACTTACGGGACTTTTCCATCATCACAAGTGTTTGCTTCTTTGCATACTGAAGTTGCTGCCGAAGTTCATCCAATTCTTGCGGCAAGGAATCCTCGACAGGTGTAGTATCAGCAAGAGTTTTCCTTGAGCGAGAAGAAGAAGGCGAAACATTGGAAGGAGTGGAAGACGGAGTATAGTTATCAAATACCAACTGAAAATTAATAAAACAAGACAACATCAATCAACAAGCAAGGATAGAGTTTTCATTAATCTTTCGGAGTAATTACAAAGGCCTTACAGTGGAGCTAATGAAGTACGTATCGCCAAATAACTACTTTGGCGACAAGGGCAAAAGAAACAGAGAAAGAAAAACAAAGAGGCATGCAACTAGACCTCCGGCCTTGATGAGCTAGGAGTCGAAGCTGGTTTGATCCCGAGATATGCCAGGATTTTCTTCGTGTTGGGCTTGGCTGCCTTAATCAGCGACCTCCATCTCGATTGCTCTATTTGATCGGTGTCGCCAACTTTCATCCAATCAACAGTCTGTTGGCTGTCAGCAACCAGGGCAACAGTGCCTTCGACAGCAATCTTCATGTTTTCCTGACGCATCTTCAGTCCAAGGTCTTCTGATGAATTGAAGCTCTTGGCAAGGGCAAGGAAAGTCGGGGGCTCCTCTTTCTTCGGGAAGAAGTAGGGGAACAGCGTCGACAATCCTGCACTAGCATTTGCCACGCCTTCACGAATTTCGGACCCATGAAGCTCCAGATAAGAAAGTGCGTCAAGGAGAGGGTCATTGACGGGATTCTCCAGATCAAAATCTTGGTTTGTTTGGGCTGCCACAGGAAACAAAACATTGGTCAAAAAACAAGAAACATCGGTTCTCATAAAAATAGAAGGGATCAATAGTATTACTGTGAGTGCGTCGACTTTGTGATTTCAGGCGCTTGAGGATCCCCTGTTCGCGAGCAGCTTGTGCAGCTTTATGCTCGTTTAAAGCAGATTCAGCATCTTCAAGTCTTTTCTGCAGTTCCTCGACACTAGCAGCTTTTGCTTTGGCTTCATCAGCCTCGGCTTTGGCTTTGCTAGCAACAAGTTCGGCTTTCTTACGAGCCGCCTCACTTTGCTCCAGTTTTTGAGCAAGTGCGTCGGCACGTTTGTTGGCCTCTGCAAGTTTCTCTGTCGAGATAAAAAAAAAGAGAGAGGAAAGATCAAAAATCGCGACAAACAACAGGAGCAAAAAGTCAGAAAGAACGGCAAGTATAAAGGTTGTTACCTTCAGTTCTGTTGGCATACTCACGGTACCCAATGAATTGGGATCCGATGCGGATAAGATCTTTAATCATGGGCTGTCAAAGAAGAATAAAGCAAGAGAAACATCGGCATGAAAAAAGAGTGAAGGCGTGAAAAAGCAAAATAGAGGAAATATAGATATCGACAAACTTACATCATCCAAGAGCAGGGTCGAAGAGCTGCCCAATTGAGGGGTAGGTTCAAGAATTGTTTCAATCCTTGTCCTTTTTGGTGAAGGAGCAAGGGGGCTTGATGGTGGAGTAGTGGTGACGACGTTTCGTTGAGGAGGCGAGGATTCTTCTCCTTCAACTAGCGTATCTGAGGCAAGTACAGTATGTGACGTGCTTGTCCGAGGAGCCACGTCAACAGTTGGTACTTCTTCCTCGTCATCACTGTTGATTAAAAGTCGACAGCATAAAAAGCAAGACAAGATAAATATTTCGAGTACAGAAATAAGGAGAAATAAATATGACTTACGAGCTGACGAGGGATTCAATATAAGGATCATAAGCTTCCTTCGGATGAGAAGGAACAACTTTTTCGGCCTTAGAAGTGCCAGAATCCTCGGCGTCATTCCTTTTCCTTTTGTTCCTTGGGGAAGGTTTAGGCTGCTGCCGCCGTCTATGAACACTCGAGAGACATCAAACCCCGCAATAACTGCTGGCAAAATAAGGGCTGACTGCCCTGGTCGAGGAACTTGCTGCGGATGATCTGCTATGGTGAAGCCAATATCTTGTCCTGACCAATTAAGATACTCAACTGTTGGTGGAGGCATTTTTTCTACCATAAACACCTGTCGTGAGATTACTTTCTGAGCTCTATTGGACGGCCTTCCCTTCTGGATCATCGACACCGCTCCGTTGGAGTTAGGATCAACATAAGGTGGTGGTGGAGCTGCTGCCGCTATTCTGAGCTGATGCCGATTGTCGTCTGTAATCGCGGGAGGAGGCGGCAAGTGAATCTCGCTCCTGGGTTCTCGAGGATTTCTCTGTGTTGCCCGCGCATTAGCGTGCTCTGCATACCTTAGCATTGCCTGAAAATTTCGACAGTCTTTCTGCAGGTGCCCTGACTGTCTTTTACCGTTGCTGTCGAGGAAAAAGTGCATTTGACACGGCCCATTCATCATCTCTTCATTGGACACGAAAGGCCTTGGGAACCTAGGCCCACTATTTTGCCTGTTGTTGCGAGAATCATCCCTGTTATCACCTCGCTGTTCACTGCTTCTCTGATAATCATCTCTGTTGTTTCCTCCTGTGTTTGCCCGAAAACCTGCCGAAATTTGCCCTGGAGCGTCATAGTTCGGGTACTGCCGAGGAAATCGTCGCCTCGGTTGATAGTTTCGACCACGGTCCTCCTCTGGCGACCTGTGCCGTTTGTTGTGGGTAGCGTCTTCTCCATCTGCCCATCTGTTTGCTATCTCCATTAATGCGGATACTGTCTTTGGATTGGTCCTTCCCAAGTCCTCGACAAAATCTCCACGCCTGATTCCTGCGACAAATGCATCTATTGCTCTCTCGTCAGATATATTTTCTGCCGAGTTTTTGATGATATTCCACTTTTGAATGTACTTTCTCATTGGCTCATCTGGCTTTTGTCGACATGCTCTCAACTCCTCTAACGACGCAGGTTTTTTGCACGTGGACCTGAAGTTCTTGACAAACACGTCCTCGAAACTTTCCCAGCTGTCGATAGATCCTGGAGTGAGTTTCTTTATCCAAGATCGTGCGGCTCCACTCAAATGCACCTGGATGCTTTGCATAGCTGTTGCCCTGGTTCCTCCTGTGAG
Organism: Lolium perenne; assembly: GCF_019359855.2. Taxonomy (NCBI): domain Eukaryota; kingdom Viridiplantae; phylum Streptophyta; class Magnoliopsida; order Poales; family Poaceae; genus Lolium; species Lolium perenne. Next base: position 331,148,666 of record NC_067245.2, read on the forward strand.
CTTCACTGTCTCGAGATAATCAACTAGCCAATCCTCTGGATCTTGAAGGCCGTCGAACTTCTTGAAGTTGTCGGGTAACTTGAATCCTGAGGGGACTCGAGTTTTTCGGACTCTCCTCGTGAAGCATGGTAAGCCGCACATATCTTCGTCGTTAAGCTCCGGAGATTGCCGATGATCCCTTCTGCTTTGCCGCGCTCTGTCGATCCTTGCTTGTGCTGCTGTATCCCTTGCTCCACTTGGTCCTTCAGGTGCTGCCGCTGTTGCTGCTGCAGGTCGTGGACTATTTTGCCTTGCCGCTCCTTCGGGAGGCGTTGATACGAACGCTGTCCCCATAGCTCCAACTCCTGCTACCGCCATATTGTATAGTGTTTCCCTTGGATCACCTGGAGGTGGTTTAGATGCGAGGATAAAAGCATGTGTCGCCATATACCCAGCCTCTGGTGTCTTAGGGATGATGTTTCCTCTTGTATCTATCGACATGAAGGACATGTCGAGGTTTTGGACCAAGTGCTCTCTTTCTGTTTCGGGTATATGTTGCAACCTTGATCTTGCTCTGTTCTGCGCCTCCCTGTGGCTATCACCCGAAGTTCTAGATTGTCGACTTAGATCTGCCCTCCTCCTGCTAGATGCAGAAGCTGCTTCCTTTCTTCTGTTTAACTCAGCTGTCTGTTTTTCCAATTCTCTTGCAGCTCGTGCGAGCCTATATTGATATGCTTGCAATTCCTCTGGTGTGGCTGTAGTGGCCATTGGTTCTGAACCGTTCATAGCTCTCGCGGCTCTGTCCCACGCTGCTTGCGAAAGCTGAACTCTGTCTCGCGGCTGCGGCCCGACGTATTTATTGCCCAGGCCTTGTCGCAGATTGGAGGGATCGGCGTATGGATTTCCCAGATCGTCGAAAGCCTCAGATGTTTCCTCTTGATCTTCAATGGCATAAATCTGATGATACTTTGTACTCAGATCTATGTTGGGTTTGGTGACATCATCGTTGAGATTGATGAAGACCTTGCCCACTGTGATAGATTTGTCGATGAAGTCGTAACTGTCGACATCGCTTGAGCCATCGCTTATATGTGAGTCTGCAGATGACTCAAACGACATGTCGCTGAAGATCTTGGCGAGTTTCTCTCTTGCTCTGGTGCTGACGTAGTGTGTCGCCGAAGTTTCTTCTTCTCCTGACTCGGTTGACGATGTATAGCTTGAAAAATCAGGATCGACCGCTGACGATCCCGACGAAATCGGAATTTCGACACGATACGATCCTTCCTTCTCGACGCGAAAGTGAAACCTTCCGAACGTCATCTCCATGGGCTCCGCCAGATACGCATATGCATCCAAACGGGAGGGTGGGTGAGGAACAAAATCGACAGGATCAGCAGCGATCTGTTTACCTCGATCCATTGTGTTGCTTGCGGTTGACGATGTCGAAGATCTTGAACGTGCCATCGAGATCAGATCCTTACGCCTCTAGTTCCCACAGACGGCGCCAATTGACAAGGTATCAACTTGTCAATGCCTATGGATTGTAGGCTAGGGTTTAGTTGGAAGTAGAGGGCAAGTAGATCTCGAAGGTTTCAGCCGAAAGGTACTCGACGATTATGAGAACTAGGGTTTGCAACAATGATTCGATGATCTCTTCGTCCCTCGACTCCCCCTTTATATAGGAGGCGGAGCCGAGGGTTTCGTTTTGTACAAGTTACAGAGTCCGGGACGGTTTCTAACTCATCCCGCCAGATTACAAATAACACTTCCTATTACAACTCTAATTTCCTTAATATATCTTGGGCTCCCGAATCTTCTTATTCTTCGGGTAGTGGGCCTTCAATAAACCCCGGGTACTATCTTTGGCAGGCCCATTTGGGATGCCTATGTCAGTCACCTCCATAACAAAGAAACATATCCTTAGTTCTTTTCAAGTACTTCAGGATATTCTTGACCGCTGTCCAGTGTTTCATTCCTGGATCACTATGATATCTGCTAGTCAAACTAACAGCATGTGATATATCCGGTCTAGTACATAGCATGGCATACATGATAGATCCTACTGCCGAGGCATAGGGGATATTACTCATCCTTTCTCTTTCTTCTGCCGTAACCGGTCCTTGAGTCTTACTCAATACCTTGCCTGGTAACATAGGTAAGAACCCTTTCTTACTTTCGTCCATTCTAAACTTCTTTAGAATCTTGTCCAGATATGTACTCTGTGATAGCCCTATTAGGCATCTTGATCTATCTCTATAAATCTTGATGCCTAATATATACGATGCTTCACCAAGGTCTTTCATTGAAAAACTATTATTCAAATAACCTTTAACACTGCTTAATAGTTCTATATCATTCCCGATCAATAATATGTCATCTACATATAATATCAGGAATGCTACAGAGCTCCCACTCACTTTCTTGTAAATACAGGCCTCTCCATGACACTGTATAAACCCGAAGTCTTTGATCACCTTATCAAACCGTCGGTTCCAACTTCTTGATGCTTGCTTCAGTCCATAGATTGAACGCTGAAGTTTGCATACTTTGTCAGCATTTTTAGGATCGACAAAACCTTTGGGTTGTACCATATACAACTCTTCCTCAATGTCTCCATTAAGGAACACCGTTTTGACATCCATCTGCCAAATCTCATAATCGAAAAATGCAGCTATTGCTAACAAAATCCGCACAGATTTTAGCTTCGCTACAGGTGAGAAAGTCTCATCGTAGTCAACTCCTTGAATTTGTTGGAAACCCTTTGCGACAAGTCGAGCTTTATAGACAGTAATATTACCATCAGCATCTGTTTTTCTCTTGAAGATCCATTTATTCTCGACAGCCTTTCGGCTATCAGGTAAGTCTACCAAAGTCCATACTTTGTTATCATACATGGATCCCATTTCGGATTTCATGACTTCTTGCCATTTGTTGGAATCTGGGCTCATCATCGCTTCTTCATACGTCGCAGGGTCCTCATCATTGTTATCCACAATCATGACATTTAGACAAGGATCATACCAATCAGGAGTGGCACGTTCCCTTGTCGATCTGCGAGGTTCAGTAGTTTCCTCGTTCGAAGTTTCATGATCATTATCATTAGCTTCCTCTTGTTGCGGTGTAGGCGTACAGGTACAACTTCCGATCTGCGCTACTCGATCAACGAGTATAGATTCATCAATCTCATCGAGTTCTACTCTTCTTCCAGTCACTTCTTTAGTGAGAAATTCTTTCTCAAGAAAGGTTCCGTTCTTAGCAACAAAGATTTTGCCTTCGGATCTGTGATAGAAAGTGTACCCTATAGTTTCCTTAGGGTATCCTATGAAGACGCATTTCTCCGCTTTGGGTTCTAGCTTGTTCGGTTGTAACTTCTTTACATAGGCTTCGCAACCCCAAACTTTCAGGAACGACAGCTTAGGTTTCTTATTAAACCACAATTCATACGGTGTCGTTTCTACGGATTTTGATGGTGCTCTATTTAAAGTGATAACGGCAAATCAGTAAGAGACATCATACTACGAACCATATCTAAGAGAGTTCGATTACGACGTTCGGACACACCATTTCGTTGAGGTGTTCCCGGCGGTGTCAATTGTGAAAGTATTCCGCATTTCTTTAAATGCATGCCAAACTCATAACTCAGATATTCACCTCCACGATCAGATCGTAGAAATTTGATCTTCTTGTTACGTTGATTTTCTACTTCACTTTGAAATTCCTTAAACTTCTCAAAAGTTTCGGATTTATGTTTCATGAAATAGATATACCCATATCTACTCAGATCATCTGTGAAGGTTAGAACATAACGATAACCACCGCGCGATGCTACGCTCATTGGTCCACATACATCGGTATGTATGATTTCCAATAAGTCAGTAGCTCGCTCCATCATACCAGAAAATGGAGTCTTTGTCATTTTTCCCATTAGACATGCTTCGCATCTATCAAGTGACTCAAAGTCAAGTGATTCAAGTAATGCATCAGTATGGAGTTTCTTCATGCGTTTCACTCCAATATGACCAAGGCAGCGATTGCCACATATAAGTAGAATTATCATTCAATTTAATTCGCTTAGCATCAATGTTATGTATATGCGTATCACTACTATCGAGATCTAACAGAAATAAGCCATTCTTTTGTGGTGCTCGACCATAAAAGATATTATTCATAAAAATAGAACAACCATTATTCTCGAGACTTGAATGAATAACCTGTCTTGCATTAAACAAGATCCAGAGATATAATGTTCATGCTCAACGCGGGTACAAAATAACAATTATTTAGGCTTAAAACTAATCGAAGGTAGATGTAGAGGAAGTGTGCGGCAATGATCACATCGACTTTGGATCCATTTCCAACGCGCATCGTCACTTCATCTTTCAGTAGTCTTCGTTTATTCTTTAGTTCTGTTTCGAGTTACTGAGATATGAGCAACCGAACCAGATTATCAAATACCAGGTACTAGAACGAGAACCGGTGAGATAAACATCTATAACATGTATATCAAATATACCTTCTTTCTTCTTCTTGACAAGGCCGCTTTTCGGATCAGCCGGATACTTGGAGCAATTACGCTTCCAGTGTCCCTTCTCCTTGCAGTAATAGCACTCAGCATCAGGCTTAGGGCCGTTCTTAGGTTTCATGGGAGGCGTGGCAGCTTTCTTGCCACCCTTCTTGAATTTTCCCTTAGACTTGCCCTGTTTCTTGAAACTGGTGGTCTTGTTGACCATCAACACTTGGTGCTCTTTCTTGATCTCAATCTCAGCAGCTTTTAGCATGCCAAAGAGTTCAGGTAACTCCTTGTTCATGTTCTGCATATTGTAGTTCATCACAAAGTTCTTGTAACTTGGTGGCAGTGATTGAAGGACACGATTAATCCCCAGTCTATTAGGAATCACTATTCCCAAGTCACTGAGTTTCTTCGCATGCCCGATCATGGCGAGCATGTGCTCACTAACGGAGCTGCCTTCTTCCATCATACAGCTGAAGAAATGTTTCGATGCTTCATAGCATTCCACGGCCGCATGAGTCTCGAATATAGCTTTCAGCTCATTCATCAACTCATGAGGATCATGGTGCTCAAAACGTTTTTGAAGATCGGATTCCAGATCGCACAGGATGGCACACAGAACTTGAGAGTACCGAGTTTTCCGAGTCGCGTAAACAGCTTTTACTTCATCGGTTTCATCTTCTGCAGGAGGGTCACCTAGCGGTGCATCAAGCACAAATTGCAGATTTCCGCCAGAGAGGAAGATCCTCACATGACGGAACCAGTCGGTGAAGTTGCTACCGTTGCTCTTAAGTTTCTCTTTCTCTAGGAATTGATTAAAATTGATTGGGGACGTCATCTCTACAACATATATTTGCAATAGTTTAGACTAAGTTTATGACAAATTGAGTTCAAATTTTAATTCAACATAATTAAAAATCTAGGTGAACTCCCACTCAAAACAATATCCCTCGCATTGTCTTAGTGATCACACGAACCAAATCCACCGCACCTAAACTCGATCATCACGAGAAAAGGTGTGACTTCAATGGCGAACACTCAAAGTGTTCATCATATCAACCATATGATTCATGCTCTACCTTTCGGTATCATGTGTTCTGAGACCATGTCTGTACATGCTAGGCTCGTCAAGGCCACCTTAGTATCCGCATGTGCAAAACTGTCTTGCACCCGTTGTATGCACTTGTTGATTCTATCACACCCGATCATCACGAGATGCTTCGAAACGACAAGTCTTGGCAACGGTGCTACTAAGGATGAACACTTTATTATCTTGAGATTTTAGTGAGGGATCATCTTATAATGCTACCGTCGCGATCTAAGCAAAATAAGATGCATAAAAGGATTAACATCACATGCAGTTCATATGTGATATGATATGGCCCTTTTGTCTTTGCGCCTTTGATCTTCATCTCCAAAACACAGACATGATCTCCATCATCTTCGGGCATGATCTCCATCATCATCGGCGTAGCGTCAAGGTCAATGACGCCGTCTTCATGATTGTCCTCCATGTAGCAACTATTACAACTACTTTGAAATACTACTCAACATGAAATTTAAAGACAACCATAAGGCTCCTGCCGGTTGCCACAATACAATAATGATCATCTCATACATATTCATCATCACATTATGGCCATATCACATCACCAAACCCTGCAAAAACAAGTTAGACGTCTCTAATTTGGTTTGCATATTTTACGTGGTTTAGGGTTTTCGAGAGAGATCTAATCTACCTACGAACATGAACCACAACATTGATACTAATGTTTTCAATAGAAGAGTAAATTGAATCTTCACTATAGTAGGAGAGACAGACACCCGCAAAGCCTCTTATGCAATACAAGTTGCATGTCGAACGAGGAACAAGTCTCATGAACGCGGTCATGTAAAGTTAGTCCGAGCCGCTTCATCCCACTATGCCACAAAGATGCAAAGTACTCAAACTAAAGATAACAAGAGCATCAACGCCCACAAACCATTGTGTTCTACTCGTGCAACCATCTATGCATAGACACGGCTGCGATACCCTTTGTAGGATAACGTTGCATAGAAAACAAAAAATTTCCTACCGCGAACACGCAATCCAAGCCAAGATGCAATCTAGAAGACGGTAGCAACGAGGGGGTATCGAGTCTCACCCTTGAAGAGATTCCAAAGCCTACAAGATGAGGCTCTTGTTGCTGCGGTAGACGATCACTTGCCGCTTGCAAAAGCGCGTAGAAGATCTTGATCACGATCGGTTCCGGCGCCACGAACGGGCAGCACCTCCGTACTCGGTCACACGTTCGGTTGTTGATGAAGACGACGTCCACCTCCCGTTCCAGCGGGCAGCGGAAGTAGTAGCTCCTCTTGAATCCGACAGCACGACGGCGTGGTGTCGGTGGCGGTGGAGAAGTCCGGCGGAGCTTCGCTAAGCTACGCGGGAGATATGGAGGAGAGGGGGGCGGCTAGGGTTTGGGAGGGGTGGCCGGCCACTTCAAGGGGGGCGGCCAGCTTGTGGTCTTTGGGGTGGCCGGCCCCCTCCCTTGGCCCCTCATTATATAGGTGGATCCCCAAGTGTTGGTGTCCAAGTCTTCGAATAAGACCCGAACCAAAAACCTTCCATAAGAGGGGGAAACCTAGCCCAACTAGGACTCCCACCAAAGGTGGGGTTTCCACCTCCCATGTGGGGGGGTGGCCGGCCCCCTAAGGGGGAGTCCACTTGGGACTCCTCCCCCACTAGGGTTGGCCGGCCATGGAGGTGGAGTCCCATGTGGACTCCACCTTCCTTGGTGGTTTCTTCCGGACTTTTCTAGAACCTTCTAGAACCTTCCATAGAACCTTCCGCGACATTTTAATTCACATAAAATGACATCCTATATATGAATCTTATTCTCCGGACCATTCCGGAACTCCTCGTGATGTCCGGGATCTCATCCAGGACTCCGAACAAATATTCGAACTCCATTCCATATTCAAGTACTACCATTTCAACATCCAACTTTAAGTGTGTCACCCTACGGTTCGTGAACTATGTGGACATGATTGAGTACTCACTCCGACCAATAACCAATAGCGGGATCTGGAGATCCATAATGGCTCCCACATATTCAACGATGACTTTAGTGATCGAATGAACCATTCACATATAATACCAATTCCCTTTGTCTCGCGATATTTTACTTGTCCGAGGTTTGATCTTCGGTATCACTCTATACCTTGTTCAACCTCGTCTCCTGACAAGTACTCTTTACTCGTACCGTGGTATGTGGTCTCTTATGAACTCATTCATATGCTTGCAAGACATTAGACGACATTCCACCGAGAGGGCCCAGAGTATATCTATCCGTCATCGGGATGGACAAATCCCACTGTTGATCCATATGCCTCAACTCATACTTTCCGGATACTTAATCCCACCTTTATAGCCACCCATTTACGCAGTGGTGTTTGGTGTAATCAAAGTACCTTTCCGGTATAAGTGATTTACATGATCTCATGGTCATAAGGACTAGGTAACTATGTATCGAAAGCTTATAGCAAATAACTTAATGACGAGATCTTTATGCTACGCTTAATTGGGTGTGTCCATTACATCATTCATATAATGACATAACCTTGTTATTAATAACATCCAATGTTCATGATTATGAAACTAATCATCCATTAATCAACAAGCTAGTTTAAGAGGCATACTAGGGACTTCTTGTTTGTCTACATATCACACATGTACTAATGTTTTGGTTAATACAATTCTAGCATGATATATAAACATTTATCATAAACATAAAGATATAAATAATAACCACTTTATTATTGCCTCTAGGGCATATCTCCTTCAAGTATGAGAGGAAAATCGGCTAAATTAAGCTAAAAGGAAATCGGCAAGATCAAATTTGGGTAAGTTCTTCATTGATAAGCAAGATTTCTTACATAAAGAGCTGATTGTTCTCAAAAGGAAGTACTAGGGGGTACATTGCCCCATCTACTACTACTGATCCTATGCTAATGGTCCTAATCTATGGGCCGTCGCTGCCCTCGTCGTCGCCGTCGTCGCCGCTGTCGGCGCTACTCCCGGCGGGCTCGTCGTCGCTGCTCCAGCGGCCGCCGACCGGGCCTTCGTTGTCCTCGTCCTCCTCATCAGCGTCGTCGTCGTCGCTGTCGAAGTCGCTGAGGTTCCCCGGCCAGGGGCAGAAGCGCTTGGCCGGCGGCTCGTCGGAGGGGGTGTCGTCGTCCTCATCCTCCTCCTCCTTCTCCTCCTCCTCCTCCTCGGGAGAGGTGAAGTCATCGCAGGAGAAGCGATCGTCATCGCTCTCCTCCTCCGTTTCCCCATCGGCGAGGAAGCGGAGGTCGCTTTCCCCGTCGGTCAGGGACTTGTCGTCCTCCGACCAGATGGAGAAGTCATGGCTAGACTCCTCCCCGGCCTCGATGGCGCGACGGGTATTGGTTGCGTGGACCTCCGCCGGGTTCGGCTCCGGCGTCGGCTCGCGAGAGGAAGAGGACTGGGTGGAAAGATCCGATGAAGCAGAGGAGGAAGAAGACATGGTGGCGCAGGAGGGCTTTTGGGAGTGCTAATGCGAAGGGGATGCGGAAGTAAACTGTGCGGAGCGGTTAAATAAAAGGGGATATAGTGGAAATTCAATGCCACAGCAGTTTCCGAGGAAGTGGTGCCTAAAAAAAAAAAACTGCCAGGTCACGCGGAGAAGTTGAGAAGGCAAGGCATCATGATGAAGGATACTGCGACGGTTCTGCCACGACATGACCCAACGAAGGAAAAGCAGAGTGATTTTGGAATTATCAATTCCAAAACCAGGGGGGCATGTGTTATCACCAGAATTTGACCGAGTCAGAGGTGGGCCGCGATCAAGATGGATTTAAAGAATATACACAGAAGAATTACGTGAATCGGCCTGTTATGCTAAGTTTGGGCTAGCTTGCCCTTGTATCTGTAACATAGTAGATTACGTGTCGATTAGTTAGAGTTTGCCTCGTGCACGGTTGGGATTATTCCCACGTTAGAAAGTCCCCTGGACTATAAATATGTATCTAGGGTTTATGAAATAAACAACAACCAACGTTCAACCACAAATCAATCTCGGCGCATCGCCAACTCCTTCGTCTCGAGGGTTTCTACCGGTAAGCATCATGCTGCTGATGACCCACAAGTATAGGGGGTGTATCGTAGTATCTTCGATAAGTAAGAATGTCGATCCCAACGAGGAGCAGAAGGTGTTGACAAGCAGTTTCGATGAAGGATTCACTGTAAATGCTCACAGACAAGTATTCAGGGGGTTTTGATGTAACGGTTGAATAAAGTACGAGTAAGTAAAGTGCGAGAGTAACAATTGCAGCGAGTGGCCCAATCCTTTTTAGCACAAAGGACAAGCCAGTTTGTTTACTTATGATGACCAAACGTTCTCGAGGACACACGGGATTTTAGTCTAGTGCTTTCGCTACATACGGCTAAATAATCTTCATTGTTATGATAAGTGTTGTGTGGGTGAACCTATGCTAATGTACCGCCCTTCCTAGGACTAATACATACTTGTGATTATACCCCTTGCAAGCATCCGCAACTACAAGAAAGTAATTAAGAATAAATCTAACCACAGCCTTAAACTCTGAGATCCTGCGATCCCTCCTGCATCGATATACCAACGGGGGTTTAGGTTTCTGTCACTCCGGCAACCCCGCAATTGGCAAACGAATACAAGATGCATTCCCCTAGGCCCATAAATGGTGAAGTGTCATGTAGTCGACGTTCACATGACACCACTAGAAGAATAACACCACAACTTAAACATCACACCATTGAATATTACTCAACCATAGTTCACTACTAACATTTAGACTTCACCCATGTCCTCAAGAACTAAACGAACTACTCACGAGACATCATATGGAACATGATCAGAGGTGATATGATGATGAATAACAATCTGAACATAAACTTGGTTCAATGGTTTCACTCAATAGCATCAACAACAAGCAGAGATCGATACCGGGAGAGTTTCCCCTATCAAACAATCAAGATCAAACCCAAATTGCTACGGCGGTGACGGTGTCCAGCGGTGATGACGGCGGTGATGATGGTGGAGATGATGATGATGGTGATGGCGATGATGTCCAGCTCGATGACGGTGACGATGGCGTCGATTTCCCCCTCCCGGAGGGAATTTCCCAGCGGATTCCCGCCCGCCGGAGAGCTCTTCGCTTTGGTGTTCTCCGCCCCGCAGAGGCGGCTGTAACTCTTCGCGAGGTACCCTACGTGGCTTAGGTTTTCGGGACGAAGGATTTCGCGAAGAAAGGAGGCGAAAGGGGCCGTGGGCCCCCAAACCACATGGCGGCGCGGCCAGGGCATGGGCCGCGCCGCCCTAGGGTGTGGGCCCACCTGGGTCCTCCTGGCCCCTCCTTACGGCTTCCTTCGTCATCTTGAAAAATAGGATTTTTGGTATAATTTTCTCCCACGGTTGATCTTCCGAAATATTGCGTTCGACGGTGCTTTTTCCAGCGAGAATCCACGGCTCCGGTGCGTGCTCCTCCCATAATGATGAAACATGCAAAATAGATGAAATAACATAAGTATTGTGTCCCAATATGAAATATATCAATGAATAACAGCAAATTATGATATAAAATAGTGATGCAAATTGGACGTATCAACTCCCCCCAAGCTTAGACTTCGCTTGTCCCCAAGCGAAACTGAACTCGATAGACAGGACCACATGTTTATGGAGTGAAGAGTCGATAAATAAATACGGACAAGAAGCATCATATTCATTCACACAAGACATTATAGTAAACAACCTCTTATAACTCAACTTGAAACAAGTATAAGGTAATCACAAGTAAAGGTGCATAAGAAATCATAATTGGTGATGGCAAACTTCGTTCTTGGTCAGAGAACAATTAACAGATTATATTTACCTCATTGAGCAGCGCTCTCATGTTAAAGTTTATAAGGCACAACTTGCATACTCAATCATAATGGTCTTTTCATGATCATTGATAACTTGCAAAGCTATATTCATTCAGATAAAACTTGTACTAAACAAGGAAGAATAAAAGACATGATGAAGCAAATCACAATATAAAGGTTTGATCACAACTACTCAAATGCTTGCTTGAGATGGAGGGAAATAGGTTTACTGACTCAACATAAAGTAAAAGACAGGCCCTTCGCAGAGGGAAGTAGGGATTAAATCATGTGCTAGAGCTTTTTCAGTTTTGCAATCATATAAAGAGAATAAAAGTAACATTTTGAGAGGTGTTTGTTGTTGTCAACGACTGGTAGTGGGTACTCTAACCCCCTTGCCAGACAACCTCCTAAGAGCGGCTCCCATATTATTTTCATTTTGTGTGGCACTCCTTCCAACCTTTCTTTCACAAACCATGGCTAACCGAATCCTCGGGTGCCTGCCAACAATCTCATACCATGAAGGAGTGCCTTTTTATTTTAGCTTTATGATGATGATGACACTCCCCCAACCTTTGCTTACACAAGCCATGGCTAACCGAATCCTTCGGGTGCCATCCATCAATCACATACCATGGAGGAGTGTCTATTTAGTTTAATTAATTTGGGACTGGGAATCCCAATGCCAGCTCTTTTTGCAAAATTATTGGATAAGCGGATGAAGCCACTAGTCCATTGGTGGAAGTTGCCCAACAAGATTGAAAGATAAAACACCACATACTTCCTCATGAGCTATGAAACATTGACACAAATAAGAGATACTAAGTTTTGAATTGTTTAAAGGTAGCACATGAAGTATTTACTTGGAATGGCAGAAAATACCATGTAGTAGGTAGGTATGGTGGACACAAATGACATAGGTTTGGGTTAAGGTTTGGATGCACGAGAAGTATTCCCTCTCAGTACAGGTCTTTGGCTAGCAAGGTTAATTAGCAAGCATAAGAGTCGAGGGAAGCAAACAAATATACATATGATAGAAACAATCATGCATCTTCCTTGTAAGCACAAACAATCTTAACTTCAGAATAATAAGCTATGAGCTAACAAGAAAGACAATGAAACATCTACATGTATTTCTCTTTTCTACTTAAACCTCAAAGTGTTGTTGCTATTGACCAATGCTAAGTTTGCCAAAACCAAATAGATTTATGCAATGCTCCCAAAGTGATACCAATACTAACAACAAGGTAAATCATATGATAGAGATTGCAAACTAGAATAAGATGTGCAATATGTAAATGATAAGACTTCTCATTAATATTCCATAACGATAACTCACACCAAGGGATACATAGATAACTAACTAAAGGAGAGATACTTCCAAACGCAACCCATCTTATATGATAACTTCCCTACTCATGATATGACACTACTTGACAATAAAAGTAAAAGGTAGTGATAATGTGATACCGCGGCACCCCCCCAAGCTTGGAACAAACCAAGGGGATGCCAATACCGATGATGAATTACTCCTTTGGTGATGGTGGTGATGAACTCCTCCCGCGCTTCTTAATAAGCTCCTTCATCTTCAGTTTCTCAGCTTGACAATTCTGCACTAAGATTCGGAGAGATTCATTGTTATCTGAAGTTGGCGATGACGACCTTGTGATGCGAATCGAGTGGTATTCAATCATTCTTCGGAGACGGCAATTCTCCTCCTGGAGTATCTCCACTTCTCTTCTTAGAGCCCGATATTGATCACAAAACTCATCGGTAATCCGTAGCACTTCTTCCATCATGGGGAAGGAGTCGAGGCTAAGAGCGGGTGGTATAGGTCCCTGCAGGTTATGAGAAAAAGAACGTCGAGTGTCAACAGATCCCACCAAGATTTGCTTGCTCCCTCCGGCTTGCTTCTCTTGTCTTGATGGCACCTCCTTCACTTCTTCCTCCGAAAGCCCCTTGCCTTTGTTGTTGGAGGCCATGGTGCTTCTAGACCGAAAACAGATCCTGGCAGAAACAGCTCGAAACAAAACACGCCGAGAACACAATATACGGACCTCCAGGGGTCCGGGGGATTATATAGCAAAAATTTTCACAACAAACGGAAAGTACCAGATCGAACCAGAGTCGGAAAGGGGCGACGGGGCGGCCAAACCATAGGACGGCGCGGGCCCTGGTCAGGCCGCGCCGGCCTATGGTGCCACGCCCTCGTGCGTCCTTTCCACTCCGTTTCGAACTCGTAATTTTTCATATTTTCCAAAAATAGCAAAAATATTGTTCGGAAAGTAAATTGCGTACTTTTCATTACCAAGATCTTGTTACCTATTCAAAGTCGAGTTACGGCGGATTTGTCAATTTGCCCTTTGATGAAAGCTTCCGGTGTTTCCACTTGAATAATATCAACATCAACATTATAGGAATCACCTGAGATATAATGCTTGAGTCTTTGTCCATTCACCACTTGCGTAGCATTGCCTTGGAGAGAGCTAATTTTGATTGCTCCTGAACGATACACCTCCTCGACAACATATGGTCCTTCCCATTTCGAGAGTAATTTCCACCGCAAAGAATGCGAGACGAGACCGATACAATAGGACTTTATCCCCAATATTAAATTCTCTTTTGATAATCCTCCTGTCATGCCATTTTTTAACTTTCTCTTTAAAGAGTTTAGCATTTTCATAAGCTTCACTTCTCCATTCATCTAGAGAACTCAATTGCAACAACCTCTTATCACCGGCAAGTTTAGGATCTTTATTTAATTCTCTAACAGCCCAATAAGCTTTGTGCTCTAGTTCTAAAGGTAAATGACAAGCTTTCCCATAAACCATTTTATAAGGTGACATTCCCATGGGATTTTTATAAGCAGTTCTATAAGCCCAAAGTGCATCCTTCAATTTACTAGCCCAATTCTTTCTAGTTTTATTAACGGTCTTTCCCAAAATAGATTTAATCTCTCTATTTGATAATTCTACTTGACCACTAGTTTGAGGATGATAAGCGGAAGCAATTCTATGATTAATACCATACTTAGCAAGAGTTTTTCTAAAACCTCCATGAATAAAATGAGAACCTCCATCAGTCATAATATATCTAGGTACTCCAAATCTAGGAAAAATAATATCTAAAAGCATTCTTAAAGAGGTCTCACCATCAGCACTTTTTGTAGGTATAGCTTCCACCCATTTAGTAACATAATCAACAGCAACAAGTATGTGAGTGTTACCTTCTGAAGACGGAAAAGGTCCCATGAAGTCAAATCCCCAACAATCAAACGGTTCAATAACAAGAGTATAATTCATAGGCATTTCATTGCGTCTGGAGATATTACCAACCCTTTGGCATTCATCACAAGATAAAATAAACTTTCTTGCATCCTTGAAGAGAGTTGGCCAATAAAAACCTGATTGTAGAACCTTTTGCGCGGTTCTTTCTCCGGCGTGATGTCCTCCATAAGCACTACCATGACATTTACTCAATATCTCTTGTTGTTCATATTCGGGAACACATCTTCGCATAATACCATCCACTCCTTCTTTATATAAGTGTGGGTCATCCCAGAAATAATGCCTCAAGTCATAAAAGAATTTCCTCCTTTGCTGAGCTGAAAAGGTTGGAGGCAAGTACTTGGAAACAATAAAGTTAGCATAATCAGCATACCAAGGACTGTCTCGCGAGTTCACCTTTATTACAGCCAATTGTTCATTTGGAAAACTATCATTAACAGGAACAGGATCATAAGCAATATTTTCCAATCTAGACAGATTATCGACAAGCAGGATTATCAGCACCTTTCCTATCTACAATATGTAAATCAAATTCTTGCAACAGAAGTACCCATCTAATAAGTCTCGGCTTAGCATCTTTCTTTGTCATAAGATATCTAATTGCAGCATGATCAGTATGAATAGTAACTTTTGAATCCACAATATAAGATCTAAATTTATCGCAAGCAAAGACTACAGCTAATAATTCTTTTTCAGTTGTAGCATAATTTCTTTGAGCAGCATCAAGAGTTTTACTAGCATAATGAATAACATTCAGCTTTTTATCTACTCGCTGTCCAAGAACAGCGCCTACAGCAAAATCACTAGCATCACACATAATCTCAAAGGGTAAGTTCCAATCAGGAGGTTCAACTATAGGAGCAGTTGTTAAGGCTTTCTTAAGAGTTTCAAAAGCTTCCTTACAATCATCATCAAAAACAAATGGTACATCTTTTTGAAGAAGATTAGTAAGAGGCTTTGAAATCTTGGAGAAATCTTTAATAAATCTCCTATAAAACCCAGCATGACCAAGAACACTACGAATACCTTTAACGTCCCTTGGATAGGGCATCTTCTCAATTGCTTCAACTTTAGCTCTATCAACTTCAATAC
Organism: Lolium perenne; assembly: GCF_019359855.2. Taxonomy (NCBI): domain Eukaryota; kingdom Viridiplantae; phylum Streptophyta; class Magnoliopsida; order Poales; family Poaceae; genus Lolium; species Lolium perenne. Next base: position 331,164,435 of record NC_067245.2, read on the forward strand.
CTCTCTCAGAAATTTTATGTCCCAATACAATTCCTTCATTAACCATAAAGTGGCATTTCTCCCAATTAAGAACAAGGTTAGTTTCTTCACATCTCTGCAAAACTTTATCAAGGTTTCGCAAGCAGCTATCAAAAGAATTCCCATAGACGGAAAAATCATCCATGAATACCTCTACAATACTTTCACAAAAACCATGAAAAATAGCAGACATGCATCTTTGAAAAGTAGCAGGAGCATTACATAAACCAAAAGGCATGCGTCTGTAAGCATAAGTTCCATAGGGACAAGTAAAAGTGGTTTTCTCTTGATCTTTAGCTTTAACAGCAATTTGTGAAAACCCAGAATAACCATCAAGAAAACAAAAATGAGTATTTTTAGACAATCTTTCTAGCATTTGATCAATAAATGGTAAAGGGTAATGATCTTTCTTAGTAACTTTATTAACTTTTCGAAAATCAATGCACATTCTATACCCTACAACTACTCTTTGAGGGATAAGCTCATCATTATCATTAGGCACAACAGTCATTCCTCCTTTCTTGGGAACGCAATGCACAGGACTAACCCATCTACTATCAGCAATAGGATATATAATACCAGCTTCAAGAAGTCGTAATACCTCATTCCTTACCACTTCCTTCATCTTCGGAATTAGGCAGCTGATGTTCAACAACAGGCTTTGCATCATCTTCCATATTAATAGCATGTTGGCAAATAGAAGGAGAAATCCCTTTCAAATCATCAAGAGTATAGCCAATAGCTCCTCAGTGTTTCTTCAATATTTCCAATAACCTTTCTTCCTCAATCTCTGAAAGCTTAGAACTAATAATAACAGGATATATTTTCTTATCATCAATATGAGCATATTTAAGATTATCAGGCAAAGGCTTTAATTCAAAAACAGGATCTTCCTTTGGTGGCGGTGTTGTACCCAAATCTTCCACCGGTAAATCATGCTTGAGAATAGGTTGGCGAAGAAAAATTTCCTCAAGCTCATCTCTTTCTTTCCTGAAAACTTCACTCTCGCTATCCTCCAAATGTTGCTGCAAGGGATTATTAGGAACAAGAACAATAGATGCACATTGCTCCATTTTAAAATCATTACTAGGCAAATCAGCTTTATAAGGAGTTTTAGTAAATTTAGAGAAGTTAAACTCATAAGATTCACCAGCAAATTTAGTCAAAATTTTCTCTTTCTTACAATCTATAATAGCTCCACAAGTATTTAGAAAAGGTCTACCAAAAATAATAGGACAATAATCACTAGCAGCAGAACCAAGTACCAAAAAGTCAGCAGGATATTTAATCTTACCGCATAAAACTTCCACATCTCGAACAATACCAATTAGAGAAATAGTTTCTCTATTAGCCAGCTGAATAACTACATCAATATCTTCAAGTTCACAAGAATCAATTTCGTGCATAATCTCCGTGTAAAGCTCATACGGAATAGCACTAACACTTGCACCAATATCACATAATCCATAATAGCAATGATCACCAATTCTAACAGATAGCATAGGAACACTAGCTTGTTTGGGTTTATTAGGATGTGAAACAATATTAGAAGCATCTTCTGTGTATATATTATGTCCATCGTCCTGTTTTTCTGTCTCATGATGTTTAATTATTGCAACAGCAGGTTCAAGTTTTATTTGTTCTTCGGGTTCTACGGGTTTCTTTTTCACTTTTATGAACCGCACTATTTATAACAGTACTCCTTCATTTTAGCGAGGAAAGGAGTTTTTTCAATATAAGCTTCAGGAATAATATGATCAGCAGTTTCAACTACAACACATTTATTAATAGATGAATCAATTTTATCTTTATACGGTTCATGATACTTATCAAAATTCTTCTTTGGCAATTCATAATGAGAGGCAAAAGCTTTATAAAGATTTGCAGCAACTTGAGAATCAAGACCATATGTAGCACTCATATTACGAAATTTATCAGTATCCATTAAAGCTTCAATGCATTTATAATCATAAATTATACCTGATTCTCTATCCTTGTCGTTCTCCCAACCTTCAGTATTTTCTTGGATCCAATCAAGAAGGTCCCTTTTAAACTCTTCTTTGTTGCGTGTAAATGATCCAGAACAAGAAGTATCCAGCAAGGTCTTGTCTTGAAAAGAAAGTCTTGCGTAGAAATTATCAATAATAACATTACCAGGAAGCTCATGAATGGGGCATTTGAGCATTAAAGACTTCAATCTCCCCCAAGCTTGGGCAATACTCTCTCCATCATGAGGCCAAAAATTATATATGCGATTCCGATCCTTGTGAATTTCACTTGGAGGATAGAACTTAGAATAAAACCGGGGCACAATATCATTCCATTCAAGAGAATCCCCATTATCCAGTAATTTATACCAATGCGCCGCTTTACCAGACAGCGATAAAGAGAATAGTTTCTTCCTCACTTCATCCATAGCAATACCTGCACATTTGAATAACCCGCATAATTCATGCAAAAACGATAAATGATCACCAGGATGGACAGTTCCATCCCCTTCATAGCGGTTATCCATAACACGTTCAATAATTTTCATAGGTATTTTATATGGTATTACTTCCTCACCTGGCGCCTCATCCACTACCGTTGCAGTAGTAGTAGATTTCCCAAATAAAAACTGAAGAGAAGATCTCTCCATAATGACTTATAGCAGCAGGCAGAAATAAAATCAGCACAACAGTAAAGGTTTTCCTTACCAATTCCACTTACCAATAGCGCTTCATTCCCCGGCAACGGCGCCAGAAAATAGTCTTGATGACCCACAAGTATAGGGGGTGTATCGTAGTATCTTCGATAAGTAAGAATGTCGATCCCAACGAGGAGCAGAAGGTGTTGACAAGCAGTTTCGATGAAGGATTCACTGTAAATGCTCACAGACAAGTATTCAGGGGGTTTTGATGTAACAGTTGAATAAAGTACGAGTAAGTAAAGTGCGAGAGTAACAATTGCAGCGAGTGGCCCAATCCTTTTTAGCACAAAGGACAAGCCGGTTTGTTTACTTATGATGACCAAACGTTCTCGAGGACACACGGGATTTTAGTCTAGTGCTTTCGCTACATACGGCTAAATAATCTTCATTGTTATGATAAGTGTTGTGTGGGTGAACCTATGCTAATGTACCGCCCTTCCTAGGACTAATACATACTTGTGATTATACCCCTTGCAAGCATCCGCAACTACAAGAAAGTAATTAAGAATAAATCTAACCACAGCCTTAAACTCTGAGATCCTGCGATCCCTCCTGCATCGATATACCAACGGGGGTTTAGGTTTCTGTCACTCCGGCAACCCCGCAATTGGCAAACGAATACAAGATGCATTCCCCTAGGCCCATAAATGGTGAAGTGTCATGTAGTCGACGTTCACATGACACCACTAGAAGAATAACACCACAACTTAAACATCACACCATTGAATATTACTCAACCATAGTTCACTACTAACATTTAGACTTCACCCATGTCCTCAAGAACTAAACGAACTACTCACGAGACATCATATGGAACATGATCAGAGGTGATATGATGATGAATAACAATCTGAACATAAACTTGGTTCAATGGTTTCACTCAATAGCATCAACAACAAGCAGAGATCGATACCGGGAGAGTTTCCCCTATCAAACAATCAAGATCAAACCCAAATTGCTACGGCGGTGATGGTGTCCAGCGGTGATGACGGCGGTGATGATGGTGGAGATGATGATGATGGTGATGGCGATGATGTCCAGCTCGATGACGGTGACGATGGCGTCGATTTCCCCCTCCCGGAGGAATTTCCCAGCGGATTCCTCGCCGCCGGAGAGCTCTTTTCTCTCTGGTGTTCTCCGCCCCGCGAGCGGCTGTAACTCTTCGTGAGGTACCCTACGTGGCTTAGGTTTCGGGACGAAGGATTTCGCGAAGAAAAGGAGGCGAAAGGGGCCGTGGGCCCCCAAACCACATGGCGGCGCGGCCGGGGCATGGGCCGCGCCGCCCTAGGGTGTGGGCCCACCCTGGGTCCTCCTGGCCCCTCCTTCTGGCTTCCTTCGTCATCTTGAAAAATAGGATTTTTGGTATAATTTTCTCCCACAGTTGATCTTCCGAAATATTGCGTTCTGACGGTGCTTTTTCCAGCAGAATCCTGGCTCCGGTGCTTGATCCTCCAATAATGATGAAACATGCAAAATAGATGAAATAACATAAGTATTGTGTCCCAATATGAAATATATCAATGAATAACAGCAAATTATGATATAAAATAGTGATGCAAATTGGACGTATCAGCTGCCTAGATCGCATCTTGCGATCTAGGCAGCACAAGCTTATTACGTTGTTCATGCGTTGCTCGTACTGAAGCCTTTTTGATGGCGAGCAACGTAGTTATCTTAGATATGTTAGGGTTAGCATTGCTCTTAATATCATATGCTATCGTAGTGCAACCCTTGCATATCTAGCCGCCCTTACACCTATCTTAGGTGTAGGGGCGGCACCCCGCTTGATCATTATTTAGTAGATCCGATCCGTTACGGTTGCTCCTTGTTCTTCAAGGATTAGTTTAATATCTGCAATAGTTAGGCCTTACAAAGGGTTGGAGGATCCAGCGGCACGTAGGGTGTCGTTTGCTAGCCCTAGACAGGATGTTCCGGGGATCAACCTCGTGTTGGTTTTTAGGCCTTGTCTAGGATCGGTTTACGATCACCGTGCGTGGCCGCGAGGCCCAATCGTGAGTAGGATGATCCGATTATGCGGTGAAAACCCTAAGTCGTCGTAGATCGCTTTAGCTTTATCTTGATCAAGCAGGACCACCATATATTCGTGCACCTCGTACGAATCATGGGTGGATCGGCTCCTTGAGCCGATTCACAGGATAACCTGAGAGCCGATCGAGGCTCGTATTTAATGTTTACGTGTATGCCATGCAGGAAACTAAGCGAGGCATCTCCATCACCTTCCTGACCAGGTATAGGTCAGGTGGCACGCCCTTGCATCAGCATCGAACGTGTGTACCAGAGGCTTTGCAGGCCGTCGCTCGGAGGGACCAGGGCCAGCCGCAGCCCTAAGTTGTTCCCGGCTCTACTGTGTTGCCCGTCGCTGCTCGCCGGTGGGTTTTGACCGCAACAGCATTTATTTATGATTTTAATTCAAAACATCTATCGGGGCCGCCGTTTTGGAGGCGTCGGTGTGGGAACAGCTCCCCCAAATAGAGGATGCAGTGTCGGCGTCCCCAAATGAAGGTGCCGGCGTCCCTGCCGGCGCCTATTTGGGGGCTGCCGGTGGAGATGCTCTTACACAACCTCTCACGCCTCTCTCTCCTCTAACAATTTTATATTACTACTCTATAAAGTCTTGCGACGATATAGCTAGAGTAGTGTTCTGTCTGGCCTTAGCCCATCATTGTTACCCTAAAACAAGTATATAAAGACTAGTACCAACATCTACAACACCAAATACATCACGTAGACGTTGATATCATATCTATACAACACCAAATGCATATATGCTAGCTGGTCAGAATTTTTTTTTTTAGATAATGTAGGGGCAAAGCTCCACGAAATTGCATGGGTGAACCTGGGAGCAGGCGCACCCTATATGGAAAAAAACTATAATAATTCAGAAAAAGGTCAAAAAAATTCAAATGTTTTTGGGAATCAAAGATGATCATGTATTGTACTCGTATACGAAAGATTCACCATGGAATAGCTTCTCTTGTTTCCTGGGTGAAAAAAACAGACTTGAAGGTCCTATATTAAAGTACTATTCACGCTATATTCGTCATAGATTTGTTTTTTTTTGCCTGAAGTCAATGTGAAACATTTTTTGGCCAAACAAATTTATACGAGTACAATACTTGATTATCTTTGATTCCCAAAAGGATTCGAATTTTTTTGACTTTATTTGAAATTACTACATTTTTTAGAGTATATAGGGTACGCCTGCACCCGAGAGCCAAAAGTCCGGGTCACAAAGCTCCATGGTTCCATTAAAATGCAACCAAAGAAGTCACAAGAGTACGAGCGGTGAACTCGTCAGTACCGGTCCATCCCAACACTGGGTAAATGGAAAACGGGAAATGAAAACCTACAGAAAGAATCAACACAAACGTGCATCTTCCAACAACATCTCGCACACAAGCTCCTATTGCAATCGCATTAGAGGGTCAGATGCCGAGTCGCCAGGTTTCCAAATGGCACCTCACAGCAGCATGCTCATGTCCAAACAATCTGCAGAAGTTCCCCTCTCTTATGATATAGTAGCAGCATGTTTGAATCCAAGAGGCTCGAGTATTTGTCCAGGCACAAGGGCTGGTAGCTTCTGATCGTCGAACACAGTTTGCGCAACATCTCCTTGACAGCTGGCCAACGTTCACCTACTGGTAGAAAAAGGGGTTTTAGTCCCGGTTCGCAAAGGGCATTAATCTCGGTTGCGCAACCGGGACTAAATATGCGCGACTAAAGGCTCCCCCTTTAGTCCCGGTTGCTTACGAACCGGGACTAAAGGTCCATCCGCGTTCGTTCCGTGCGTCGGGGCGAAAATGTCTCCCCAGGTAAATTTTTCTAATTTTTTTCCACTCCATTTTTTCCCTATTTTTTCAGAATTTCTATTATTTCAGTTGTTTGCATAGTTTAGTCTCTATCTCTAACTACACTTATCTCTAGTCAAATTACTTACTCGTGGTCAAATTTCCCGCTCGGTCACCCATCCTCGCACTACTCTAGCACTAGCACGCTTAACTTCCGAGTTCCATCCCGTCCCGCATCCAACTATTTCGCGCGCATGTATGTGATAGTACTATCATATCAATCCTATTAACATTTGTTGGTCGATGTCACATTTCTTTATTGTTTAAATTTCAAATAATTCTTTTAATAAACAAAAGTAATGATGTAATAATAATCTTGAATAAATAAATAAACATTAACTTTTAAATTTGTATTATTTTTTATTTTTTTATTATTTTTATTTTTTTAAATTTTTTTTGCCAAACCTAAAAATTTGAAAATCTAAAAGGGTAAAAGTAATAGTAATCTTTATGCATGATACAATTATTAATTTTAATTTTGTAAAAAATATAAAATATATAAAATCCAGAATTTATAGCAAAAACTAAAATCTTCCTGCTTTCGTATTTTAATTTGGAATTTTGAAAATCTAAAATTTAGCTAACCGGGTAAACCATTTTGATATATTATACGCCTTTTTCCCACGATGATTTTGATATATTATACGTTTTTTTTCGATGTCGTATGCAAAAGTTAATGCGGTTTTACCATTTTTAAAACTTTTTTTGCAAAAAAATTGAAAATTCAAATTTGTTAATTTTCCCTAATAGTAGGTTGCATAACATACAAGAATCTGAAAACATTTTATTTTTTGAATTTTCTATCATATTCTTTTCTATTTTACGTTGCCAAAAAAGGAATCTTGTAAATAAACAAGTCATGTAAGCACAAAGCAACATGCATAGAAAGGCAATACAAGTGCAACTTCAAGATTCTTAACATAAAGAGGGGAAACTTAATATTATTAAGATGCATATAACCATGTTTCCCTCTCTCATAATAACTTTCAGTAGCATTATGAACAAACTCAACAATATAACTATCACATAAAGCATTCTTATTCACATGCATAAAAGTATCATTACTCTTCACATAAGCATAGTCATTACTATTAATTGTAGTGGGAGCAAATTCAACAAAGTAGCTATCATTATTATTCTCATCATCATAATCATCATATATAGGAGGCATATTGTAATCATAATTAATTTTCTCCTCAATAGTAGGTGGACTGAAAATATCATAGTCATCATTGTAATCATCATATTTAGGAGGTAAAGTATCATCAAAGTAAATTTTCTCCTCCATGCTTGGGGGACTAAAAATATCATGCTCATCAAAACCAGCTTCCCCAAGCTTAGAATTTTCCATAGCATTAGCAACAATGGTGTTCGAAGCGTTCATACTAATATCATTGCTACTAGCATGCAAATAAGGTTCCATAGGTTTTTTAATTTTCGCATCAAACAATCCATGTCTTAACTCAGGAAATAGAATAAAAAGCTCACTGTTATTTTCCATTATGCCTAACTAGTGAACAAGAAACAAAAAGATGCAATTACAGAATCTAAAGGAAATACCTTCGAGCACTCACACACCGGCAACAGTGCTAGGAAATAGCTTAGTAGTCGGAGGATGTGAATACCTTTTACCTTACCTCCCCAGCAACGGCGCCAGAAAATAGCTTAGTTGCCGGGGTCCGGAGTGTGAGTGCCTTTTACCTTACCTCCCCGGCAACGGCGCCAGAAAATAGCTTGATGTCTACGCACGCTTCTATTCCTGTAGACAGTGTTGGGCCTCCAAGAGCAGAGGTTTGTAGAACAGCAGCAAGTTTCCCTTAAGTGAATCACCCAAGGTTTATCGAACTCAGGGAGGAAGAGGTCAAAGATATCCCTCTCAAGCAACCCTGCAATCATGATACAAGAAGTCTCTTGTGTCCCCAACACACATAATACACTTGTCAGATGTATATGTGCACTAGTTCGGCGAAGAGATAGTGAAATACAAGTAATATGGATGAATATGAGTGGTAATAGAAATCTAAAATAAAGATGGCAGCGAGTAAACATGCAACAGAACAGTAAATAAATGGAGTTTGCAGTATTGGAAACAAGGCCTAGGGATCTTACTTTCACTAGTGGACACTCTCAACATTGATCACATAACTGAATAAACAAATACTACTTTCTCTACACTCTCTTGTTGGATGACAAACACCATTCATTGTGTAGGGCTACAAGAGCACCTCAATGCCGGAGTTAACAAGCTCCATAACATTCGATGTTCATATTTAAATAACCTTAGAGTGCATGATAGACCAACGCAATTATACCGAGTACTAACATAGCATGCACCTATCAACATCAGCTATGAAAGGGGGAATAGATCACATCAATACTATCATAGTAATAGTTAACTTCATAATCTACAAGAGATCACAATCATAACCTACGCCAAGTACTACATGATGCACACACTGTCCACATTACATCATGAAGGAGGAATAGACTACTTTAATAACATCACTAGAGTAGCACATAGATGATATTCAACTAGATCACAAAGCTCATGATCACATAAAGATCACATGGGAGAGAGAGATGAACCACATAGCTACGGTAGAGCCCTCAGCCCCGGGGAAGAACTACTCCCTCCTCATCATGGGAGACAGCAGCGGCGATGAAGATGGTGGTGGAGATGCCTTCCGGGGGCACTTCCCCGTCCCGGCGGTGTGCCGGAACAGAGACTTCTGTCCCCCGAATCTTGGCTCCGCGATGGCGGCGGCTGCGTAACTTTTCTCATCTCGTGGCTTATTCTTTTAGGGTTTTCGCGACGGAGTCCTTAAGTAGGCGGAAGGGCAGCCTCGGAGGGGCCTTGGTGGGGCCACACAATAGGGGGCGCGCCCCACCCCTTGGCCGCGCCGCCCTGGCGTGTGGGGCCCCCTGGCTCCCCTCTGGTCTCTCTCCGGTGTTCTGGAAGCTTCGTGGAAAAATAAGATACTGGGCGTTGATTTCGTCCAATTCCGAGAATATTTCCTTACTAGGATTTCTGAAACCAAAAACAGCAGAAAACAGGAACTGGCACTTCGGCATCTTGTCAATAGGTTAGTTCCGGAAAATGCATAATAATGACATAAAGTGTGTATAAAACATGTGTGTATCATCATAAAAGTAGCATGGAACATAAAAAATTATAGATACGTTTGGGGCGTATCAACCATCTAGCAGCAATCGACTCAAAATCTCAGCCATTGTCTTTATAAAAAGTACCAGAGATAGTTCTCCATGGAACCTTAGCCAGCACACAAAATAGGTGTTTTGATGTTCTCGTGCTAATTTTTTAAATAGGTGGTTATACAACAATTTTTGCAACATATTTTCAAGAAGATGTTAAAACCATGCAAAATAGTCTCACAACATTTCAAAAAGGGTAATGCAACAAAACAAAAAAGTTGGTTAAGCAACAAAAAAAATCAAGATTTTACATAACCATGCAAAAAAGGTTTAGCAACATTTTGAAAATTCTAATGTTGCAAACCAAACATGTGTTGTATCATTTTTACCATGTGTGTGCCATAAAATATCTGAGAAAAGCAAACCACAACATATCAGGCGAACATATGCAGCATCACAAATGAGTAACCTCAAACTATCGTCCATGGTGGCACGGGGCTCGCCGATTGGGCACCTCCTGCGTGGGACACCTCAATATGTGAATCTCCACTCTGCCCTTCTACAGAGGAGAAGGGCGGTGATCAGACCCATCGTGGATGGTGGGGGCAGGGGCGGCACAGTCGTCGATGTGCGTGCCAGGGCCGGACCTAGAGAAACTTTTTAGTGGAGCAAAACAATTGAGTGGGGGCATTCCTTGCACAAATAGTGCATAATTCGAAATTCTTGGTCTTAAATATGAACAAATTCTATAGAAATTCAAAATTTTGAGTGGGGGCCTATGCCCCCACTCAGCTCTAGCACTTGGGTCCCGCCATGGTGCGTGCTTGCTCAAGGCCCTAAAATCTCAAGCGACTTCTGTTCGGATATTGCTGAGTTTGAGGATATTGCTTTGCTTCAATTTGGTTTAGTTTTGTGCGGCCAGCCGAAGCGCAAGCTGTAGAGGCCAGCAAAGAAAGAAAGGCAAATGTTTTGTTCTTATTCCATTCGCATGCATGCATGTGAAATAATGCATGCGCTTAATTTTTTGACGGATTAAGCAGCCTGCGTCAGCTAGAGGGAGACGTATGTGGTGGGCCGCCTAGGTGGTGGCACGCACAAAAGCGGCGGACAAGCTAGCCCTCCTAGATGGGAAGCTTGCTCATAGACACCCATACTAGTATAGTATTTATTTATAATTATACAACTTTGACTAACATTTTTTCCATCAATATATATGTTGTGTTTGCATACCAAAGTATAACACCATGCATTCATGCACAAACATAACTTTGGTCATTGAAGTTAAATCTTATACTCTGTTGTCCAAGTTTCATGCAATGGAGTTATCTAGATACTCATGTACATATGCTCGTTTTAGTATATAGATAGACGCAAATTAAGAAAAATCTATGACATCTCAATCGGAACAGAGGGAGCAAGAAAGTTGCAGCTTGTTGCAACTTATTTTTGGCATTTTTGCAGCTAGAGCTCATTACTACTCCTTAATTTGTCATAGTTAATTGCAACCCACACGATATTGGTTTAAAGCTACTATCATGACTATAGGCTACTAAACTGCAAACTGACTAGGGGTTTAACGTAAGACTACCCACAATGGGAGTATCATATTTAGTATCACGCATGCAAAAAAGCTGATGTAGTAGCGCAATTAAAGATGGGAGAGAGAGGATTGTAATTATCATAGGTAGATACCGTATCATAGCACGTAGTACTAGAAAATTTAATGTCAAATACAACTTGTACATAGATATGCATTAAGATTCTACAAATCAATTAATATAAGAAGATTATGATATATACTAGTACATGATACCATGCATCATGGACATAGTAACACGTAGTAGTATCATACACATGATATTTTTATATGATACTATGCATTGTGACTAGTTTAAGACACACTCAAAGTAAATGGTGATTTAGAAGAGGGATAAATAATATTTCTCTCTCCTGCCTAAAATTTGCCCAAGTTAATTGATGTAACTCAGAAGTATACTTGTACGGAGCATAGTATATGGTTACGCCAAACAATGTAGGACAAAGTGAGTAATAAATTCATTTTTTCGTATTAAAAGATAGATGATCAATTGGCACTTAAGAGAAGACGTCTTGACACTTGTGTCCATACCCACTAGCTGCTAAACTTGGAAGTTAAAACCACGCATGGAGTAGCTACAAAATATCTACAAGCTCGCTCGATCAAGAAAATAGCAACTGCATCCATGCACGCTGAAAATATTTTATCTTGTATGTTTACGTATGAACAAGTCCCGGTCGCTCCACTAGTACTATATAATATCTTCTTGCCTTTATTACCTTTTTGGTTGATGGCTGTTGTTGATAGCCTGGTCATGCATGGAGCTCAATAAGAAAATAAGAAAAAGGCATTAGAAAAGGGCTTGATCATTGGAATTGGGGTATAATATAGCTAGTACGTGCAGCACTATTTGTTAAGTTGATATCAGGCCCACTTTAAGAATTGACCACATGGTTTGCATGCATGCACGCATCGTCAGTCACAGGAAGGTTCTCGATCTAAAATGCCATTCAGTCTTAATAGAAGATCGAGTGATCCGGTCATCTGAAAAAACAGATTAGTTCCACGAGAAAGCACAATGTTGTCTTCTGCTGCTTCGATGTTCTGCTCCAACCACTATCTTTAAGTTCCATCAGCGCCGTTCATTGCGCTGGAGCTATCACTTGCTTTTCTTTTGCGGATTAAGGAAAAGCAGCAGACCAGATGTCCGAAGGAAACCGGACTAGTTTCACGTGTGCTCTGACAAGTCTGCATCCTCCAAGTGGTATATATGTTAGCCATTAGAAGCTGCAAGTTACTACTAGCCACTAGTGAGTGCTGGCTGGCTGCCGAACTTTCAGGGTTGGATCTCGAAGAAGACGCCGGTTGGCTTCTCCACCTGAACTGATGCATCAAGCAAGAACCAGACTGAGCAAGTTGCGGCCCCAAAGCAAGGCAGCTTTGAGCTCGACTTAGGGCATCTCCAACGGGCGACCCAAATTGAACACTCAAAGTGGCCGCACGTGTCCGTTTTCGTCGGTTTAAATGGTCGAATTCGAACGTCGTTTGCGTCGGAGATGTCCCAGCAGCATGGTACAAAAAAATAGGATTTTACATTATTTTAAGAGAAACATAATTTACATAGTGAATAAAGGAAAATAAACAAATAAACAAAAATGCGCACGTACCCTGCAACCCAAGCCTACTCCTCATCGTCATCGTCGAGCACGATGAAATCCGGTATTGCCCACGACGGAGCATACGCCGGTGCTACCGGTGGTGGAGGTGGAGCAGTCACTAGTAGAAAAAGGGGCTTCAGTCCCGGTTTATAAGGGCCTTCAGTCCCGGTTTTGCAACCGGGACTGGACATTCGGGACTAAAGGCTCAACCCCTTAGTCCCGGTTCAAATGTAACCCGGGCCTAAAGGGTCCTCCACGTGGTGCGGCCAGGGCGCTCGTGGTGGAGGACCTTTGGTCCTGGTTCGTCATGCAACCGAAAAGGAGTTTTGCCTCGTTTTGTCCCTATTTTTTATGCAATTGTGTGTGTAGCTCAGAAGATGACATGTACATATAGATAGATAAATGTATGATGAGAAGATCATAGACATGGGGTAGGAAACACAAGATTTTCTAAGCATACCCATTGGTGTGAAATCCAAACAAGATTTAAATAGCAACAATGGGCATGATTCAAAATATATCAAGAATCATAAATCATTTTAGAATTGTTTTTGCAATAAGACCATTTAGCCTCAAGGAGTGAAAACATTTTGCAAGTGAGGCTAATGAGGGGCGGGGGATTACTCCCCCTATGTTAAAGCACAAATGTCATGAAACCTCGAAGAGACATGATTGGATCCATATAATGACATTGAGTCTATTTATGTTGCACACATAGGTATGGATCATACCAAGACATGGTAAGATGACTATCCCCATATGTGATGCACATCTAAGCTAGATAGCAAGATAAATGCAAGAATATAGTGCAAGAAGTTATTCAATCTAAGTTTTTAGGATCAAGAATACCAAGTTCTCCTCTCAAGTTCACAAACCGGGCTTCATCCAAAGGCTTACTGAAAATATCCGCCAATTGGTACGTTGTTCCCACATGAGTGAGATCAATGTCCCCATTGGCAACATGGTCACGTAGGAAGTGATGGCGAATGTCAATGTGTTTGGTGCGACACTGTTGAACTCGGTTATTGACAATCTTTATTGCACTTTCGTTGTCACATAGAAGAGGCACCGTACCAAGAGACATATCATACTCTTTCAAAGTTTGCTTCATCCATAACAACTGAGTGCAACAAGATGCCGCGGATATGTATTCGGCTTCGGCGGTGGATAGAGCAGTGGAGTTTTGTTTTTTGGATGACCAACTCACCAATGACCGGCCAATAAATTGGCAAGCCCCAGAGGTAGACTTCCGGTCAACCTTATCACCGGCTCAATCGGAATCCGAATAGCAAATGAGTTCAAAGGTTGAACCCTTTGAATACCACAGCCCGAGAGTAGGAGTAAGAACGAGGTATCTTAGAATCCGTTTGACCGCCATCAAATGGCTCTCCTTAGGAGCAGATTGAAAACGAGCATACATTCCTACGCTTAACATGATATCTGGCCTAGAAGCGCAAAGGTAGAGCAAGGATCCTATCGTGGAACGGTATACCTTTATATCCACATCCTTCTCACCATCACATGGGCCAAGCTGCCCCTTCACGGGCATGAGTGTCTTCATTGGGCTTGCATTGGTCATGTTGAACTTCTTGAGCATGTCCTTCACATACTTTTCTTGAGAGATAAAGGTGCCTTTTGCAAGTTGCCTCACTTGAAAGCCTAGAAAGAACTTCAACTCTACCATCATGGACATCTCAAATTTCCTAGTCATCAATAGCTCAAAAGCTTTGTTATGATTGGGGTTAGTTCCACCAAAGATAATATCATCAACATATATTTGACATATAAATAAGCCACCCCCTTTAACCCGTTTGGTGAAAAGGGTGGAATCGACCGTACCCATGCAAAACCCATCATGTAGTAAGAAATCCCTAAGGAACTCATACCAAGCACGTGGAGCTTTCTTGAGACCGTAGAGTGCCTTATGGAGTAAATACACATGGTTGGGTCGGCGTGGGTCTTCGAAACCCGGGCCCGGGTTGAGCCACATATGCAGTTTCTTATAGGGGATCATTCAAAAATGCACTTTTCACATCCATTTGATATAGTTTGAAATTGTGGAAAGAAGCAAATGCAAGCAAAATACGAATAGCTTCAAGACGGGCTACCGGCGCAAAGGTATCCTCAAAATCCATACCTTCTATTTGGGCAAACCCTTGCGCCACTGACCTTGCTTTATTTCTTATGACAATGCCATTCTCATCTTGCTTCTTCTTGAATACCCATTTGGTCCCAATGACATTGATGCGATGATCCTTGGGCCTCTGTAACGGCACCGGGTAGTATCCCATATTAGTTTTGTTTGTGCTTTCCTTTTATGCATCGTCATGGCATATGCATGCATCACATCCATGTTTTAACAAAATAAAATTATTTTATAAACCTAAATATTTGTTTTGTCTATTTCATCTCTCTGTTTCAAATCCAAAATTTATTTGATTTGTTTTCAAATCATTTGCAAAACAGTTTTCAAAAGAGAAAATGGATTTTTAAAAGAAAACAACAACCCTAACCCTAGTCCAATCAGAGCCATCTGTCCGGCCCACCTTCCTATCTCTTCCTCCACCGCGCGGACCACCTCCTCCACTCTGGCCCATCTCTGGCAGCTCGTACCCCTTCGCTTCGAGAGGCTCCTCCTCGTGTTGTCGTATTCTCCCGGTGCAGTCACGCCGTGTGCGTGAGGAGGCAGTGGTCCTCCTCGCCTACCACCGTGGCTCCACCTGCTCCCTCCTCCTCTCTTTTTATCCCTATCTGAACCCCAGAAACCCTAGCGCCCTCCTCTCTCCCTCTTCTCCTTTCTCTGCACGCAAACGAGCGAGGAAAACCCCCCACAGAACACCGGCGCCATCCTCGTCGCACGGGCGACTCTGGCCACCCCGAGCAGCGCCGCCATCTCCAATCGAAGCGCATCGTCGTCCTCTACAACCTGGCAGAAGGAATCGAATCGGGGCGCCCTATTCCGACCACTATTTCACGGATTCCTCGCGCCGGACGTCATCTTCTGATGTCTACGGGTGCTTCTATTCTTGTAAACAGTGTTGGGCCTCCAAGAGCAGAGGTTTGTAGAACAGCAGCAAGTTTCCCTTAAGTGGATCACCCAAGGTTTATCGAACTCAGGGAGGAAGAGGTCAAAGATATCCCTCTCATGCAACCCTGCAACCACAAAGCAAGAAGTCTCTTGTGTCCCCAACACACCTAATAGGTGCACTATTTCGGCGAAGAGATAGTGAAATACAAGTGGTATGAATGAGTATGAGCAGTAGTACGGCGCCAGAAAAGTGCTTGCTGGCGTGCAGTTGATGGTAGTAATATTTCAGGAAGTAAAGATGCAGTAAAACAGTAAACAAGCAGCGATAGCAGTATTTAGGAATAAGGCCTAGGGATCATACTTTCACTAGTGGACACTCTCAACATTGATCACATAACAGAATAAATAGATAGATGCTAGACTCTACACCCTCTTGTTGGATGATGAACACCACTAACTGTGTAGGATTACACGAACCCTCAATGCCGGAGTTAACAAGCTCCACAATATTCAATGTTCATATTTAAATAACCTTAGAGTGCATGACAGATCAACATAACCAAACCAAGTACTAACATAGCATGCACACTGTCACCTTCACACTACGAAAGGAGGAATAGATCACATCAATACTATCATAGCAATAGTTAACTTCATAATCTACAAGAGATCACAATCATAGCCTACGCCAAGTACTACACGATGCACACACTGTCACCATTACACCGTGCAGGAGGAATAAACTACTTTAGTAACATCACTAGAGTAGCACACAGATATATTGTGATACAAAACACATTGCAATCATAAAGAGATATAAATAAGCACTTCACTATGCCATTCATAACAGTGAATAAGTATTCTGTGAAATATAGCCTAAGAGACCCACACGGTGCACACACTGTCACCTTTACACACGTGGGACAAGGAGTCTCCGGAGATCACATAAGTAAAACCCACTTGACTAGCATAATGACATCTAGATTACAAGCATCATCATATGAATCTCAATCATGTAAGGCAGCTCATGAGATTATTGTATTGAAGTACATAGGAGAGAGATTAACCACATAGCTACCGGTACAGCCCCGAGCCTCGATGGGGAACTACTCCCTCCTCATGGGAGACAGCAGCGGTGATGAAGATGGCGGTGGTGTCGATGGAGAAGCCTTCCGGGGGCACTTCCCTGTCCCGGCGGCGTGCCGGAACAGAGACTCCTGTCCCCCAGATCTTGGCTTCGCGATGGCGGCGGCTCTGGAAGGTTTTCTCTGGTTTCGTCGAATGTCGTAGGGTTTTCGCGACGGAGACTTTAAGTAGGCGGAAGGGCAAGGTCAGTGGAGTCCTGGTGGGGCCACACACTAGGCCGGCGCGGCCAGGCTTGGGCCGCGCCGCCCTACTGTGTCCCCACCTCGTGGCCCCACTTCGTTTCCCCTTCGGACTTCTGGAAGCTTCGTGGAAAAATAGGACCCTGGGCGTTGATTTTCTCCGATTCCGAGAATATTTCCTTACTAGGATTTCTGAAACCAAAAACAGCAGAAAACAGCAACTGGCCCTTCGGCATCTCGTCAATAGGTTAGTTCCAGAAAACGCATAATAATGACATAAAGTATGCATAAAACATTTAGATATCATCAATAATATGGCATGGAACATAAGAAATTATCGATACATCGGAGACGTATCAGCATCCCCAAGCTTAGTTCCTGCTCGTCCCGAGCAGGTAAACGATAACAAAGATAATTTCTGGAGTGACATGCCATCATAACCTTGATCATACTATTGTAAGTATATGTAATGAATGCAGCGATCAAAACAATGGTAATGACATGAGTAAACAACTGAATCATAAAGCAAAGACTTTTCATGAATAGTACTTCAAGACAAGCATCAATAAGTCTTGCATAAGAGTTAACTCATAAAGCAATAAATCAAAGTAAAGGTATTGAAGCAACACAAAGGAAGATTAAGTTTCAGCGGTTGCTTTCAACTTATAACATGTGTATCTCATGGATAGTGTCAATGTAAAGTAATATAACAAGTGCAATATGCAAGTATGTAGGAATCAATGCACAGTTCACACAAGTGTTTGCTTCTTGAGGTGGAGAGAAATAGGTGAACTGACTCAACATAAAAGTAAAAGAAAGGTCCTTCAAAGAGGAAAGCATCGATTGCTATATTTGTGCTAGAGCTTTTATTTTGAAAACATGAAACAATTTTGTCAACGGTAGTAATAAAGCATATGTATCATGTAAATTATATCTTACAAGTTGCAAGCCTCATGCATAGTATACTAGTAGTGCCCGCACCTTGTCCTAATTAGCTCGGATTACCAGGATTATCATCGCAATACACATGTTTTAACCAAGTGTCACAAAGGGGTACCTCTATGCCGCCTGTACAAAGGTCTAAGGAGAAAGCTCGCATTTGGATTTCTCGCTTTTGATTATTCTCAACTTAGACATCCATATCGGGACAACATAGACAACAGATAATGGACTCCTCTTTAATGCATAAGCATGTAGCAACAATTAATGTTCTTATATGAGATTGAGGATATATGTCCAAAAATGAAACTTCAACCATGATTCATGGCTTTAGTTAGCGGCCCAATGTTCTTCTCTAACATTATGCATGCTCTAACCATTTAATGAGTGGTAAATCTCCCTTACTTCAGACAAGACGAACATGCATAGCAACTCACATGATATTCAACAAAGAGTTGATGGCGTCCCCAGGAGCATGGTTATCGCACAACAAGCAACTTAATAAGAGATAAAGTGCATAAGTACATATTCAATACCGCAATAGTTTTTAAGGCTATTTTGTCCCATGAGCTATATATTGCAAAGGCGAATGATGGAAATTTAAAGGTAGCACTCAAGCAATTTACTTTGGAATGGCGGAGAAATACCATGTAGTAGGTAGGTATGGTGGACACAAATGGCATAGTGGTTGGCTCAAGGATTTTGGATGCATGAGAAGTATTCCCTCTCGATACAAGGTTTAGGCTAGCAAGGTTATTTGAAACAAACACAAGGATGAACCGGTGCAGCAAAACTTACATAAAAGACATATTGTAAACATTATAAGACTCTACACCGTCTTCCTTGTTGTTCAAACTCTTTACTAGAAATTATCTAGACTTTAGAGAGACCAAATATGCAAACCAAATTTTAGCAAGCTCTATGTATTTCTTCATTAATGGGTGCAAAGTATATGATGCAAGAGCTTAAACATGAGCACAACAATTGCCAAGTATCAAATTATTCAAGACATTTAAAATTACTACATGTAGCATTTCCCGATTCCAACCATGTAACAATTTAACGAAGAAGATTCAACCTTCGCCATGAATACTATGAGTAAAGCCTAAGGACATATTTGTCCATATGCAACAGTGGAGCGTGTCTCTCTCCCACACAATGAATGCTAGGATCCATTTTATTCAAACAAAAACAAAAACAAAAACAAACCGACGCTCCAAGCAAAGCACATAAGATGTGATGGAATAAAAATATAGTTTCAGGGGAGGAACCTGATAATGTTGTCGATGAAGAAGGGGATGCCTTGGGCATCCCCAAGCTTAGACGCTTGGGTCTTCTTAAAATATGCAGGGATGAACCACGGGGGCATCCCCAAGCTTAGACTTTTCACTCTTCTTGATCATAGTATATCATCCTCCTCTCTTGACCCTTGAAAACTTCCTCCACACCAAACTCGAAACAAACTCATTAGAGGGTTAGTGCATAATAAAAATTCACATGTTCAGAGGTGACACAATCATTCTTAACACTTCTGGACATTGCCCAAAGCTACTGGAAGTTAATGGAACAAAGAAATCCATCCAACACAGCAAAAGAGGCAATGCGAAATAAAAGGCAGAATCTGTCAAAACAGAACAGTCCGTAAAGACGAATTTTAAAGTGGCACCAGACTTGCTCAGATGAAAATGCCCAAATCTAATGAAAGTTGCGTACATATCTGAGGATCACGCACGTAAATTGGCAGATTTTTCTGAGTTACCTAAAGAGAATTCTGCCCAGATTCGTGACAGACAGAAATCTGTTTCTGCGCAGTAATCCAAATCTAGTATGAACCTTGCTATCAAAGACTTTACTTGGCACAAGAATGCAATAAAGTAAAGATAAGGAGATGTTGCTGCAGTAGTAACAACTTCCAAGACTCAAATATAAAACAAAAGTACTGTAGTAAAATAAACACATGGGTTATCTCCCAAGAAGTTCTTTCTTTATAGCCATTAAGATGGGCTCAGCAGTTTTAATGATGCACTCGCAAGAAATAGTAGTTGAAGCAAAAGAGAGCATCAAGAGGCAAATTCAAAACAAATTTAAGTCTAACATGCTTCCTATGAAAAGGAATCTTGTAAATAAATAAGTTCATGAAGAGCAAAGTAACAAGCATAGGAAGATAAAACCAGTGTAACTTCAAAAATTTCAGCATATAGAGAGGTGTTTTAGTAACATGAAAATTTCTACAACCATATTTTCCTCACTCATAATAACTTTCAGTAGCATCATGAGCAAACTCAACAATATAACTATCACATAAAGCATTCTTATCATGAGTCTCATGCATAAAATTATTACTACTCCCAACATAAGCATAGTCATTCTTATTAATTGTAGTGGGAGCAAATTCAACAAAGTAGCTATCATTATTATTCTCATTATCAAATATAGGAGGCATATTGTAATCATAATCAAATTTATCCTCCATAACAGGCGGTACTAAAAGACCAATATCATTATAATCATCATAAATAGGAGGCAAAGTATCATCAAAGTAAATTTTCTCCTCAATGCTTGGGGGACTAAAAATATCATGCTCATCAAAGCCAGCTTCCCCAAGCTTAGAATTTTCCATATCATTAGCAACAATGGTGTTCAAAGCATTCATACTAATATGTTCCATAGGTTTTTTAATTTTCGCATCAAACCATCCATGTCTTAAATTAGGAAATAGAATAAGAAGCTCATTGTTGTCCATTATGCCAAACTAGTGTAAACAAGAAACAAAAAGATGCAATTGCAGGATCTAAAGGAAATAGCTTCGAGCACACACACAATGGCGCCAGAAAAGTACTTAGTTACCTGGGACCGAAGTATGAGTGCCTTTTACCTTTCCTCCCCGGCAACGGCGCCAGAAAAGTGCTTGATGTCTACGGGTGCTTCTATTCTTGTAAACAGTGTTGGGCCTCCAAGAGCAGAGGTTTGTAGAACAGCAGCAAGTTTCCCTTAAGTGGATCACCCAAGGTTTATCGAACTCAGGGAGGAAGAGGTCAAAGATATCCCTCTCATGCAACCCTGCAACCACAAAGCAAGAAGTCTCTTGTGTCCCCAACACACCTAATAGGTGCACTAGTTCGGTGAAGAGATAGTGAAATACAAGTGGTATGAATGAGTATGAGCAGTAGTACGGCGCCAGAAAAGTGCTTGCTGGCGTGCAGTTGATGGTAGTAATATTTCAGGAAGTAAAGATGCAGTAAAACAGTAAACAAGCAGCGATAGCAGTATTTAGGAACAAGGCCTAGGGATCATACTTTCACTAGTGGACACTCTCAACATTGATCACATAAAAGAATAAATAGATAGATGCTAGACTCTACACCCTCTTGTTGGATGATGAACACCACTAACTGTGTAGGATTACACGAACCCTCAATGCCGGAGTTAACAAGCTCCACAATATTCAATGTTCATATTTAAATAACCTTAGAGTGCATGACAGATCAACATAACCAAACCAAGTACTAACATAGCATGCACACTGTCACCTTCACACTACGAAAGGAGGAATAGATCACATCAATACTATCATAGCAATAGTTAACTTCATAATCTACAAGAGATCACAATCATAGCCTACGACAAGTACTACACGATGCACACACTGTCACCATTACACCGTGCAGGAGGAATAAACTACTTTAATAACATCACTAGAGTAGCACACAGATATATTGTGATACAAAACACATTGCAATCATAAAGAGATATAAATAAGCACTTCACTATGCCATTCATAACAGTGAATAAGTATTCTGTGAAATATAGCCTAAGAGACCCACACGGTGCACACACTGTCACCTTTACACACGTGGGACAAGGAGTCTCCGGAGATCACATAAGTAAAACCCACTTGACTAGCATAATGACATCTAGATTACAAGCATCATCATATGAATCTCAATCATGTAAAGCAGCTCATGAGATTATTGTATTGAAGTACATAGGAGAGAGATTAACCACATAGCTACCGGTACAGCCCCGAGCCTCGATGGAGAACTACTCCCTCCTCATGGGAGACAGCAGCGGTGATGAAGATGGCGGTGGTGTCGATGGAGAAGCCTTCCGGGGGCACTTCCCCGTCCCGGCGGCGTGCCGGAACAGAGACTCTTGTCCCCCAGATCTTGGCTTCGCGATGGCGGCGGCTCTGGAAGGTTTTCTCTGGTTTCGTCGAACGTCGTAGGGTTTTCGCGACGGAGACTTTAAGTAGGCGGAAGGGCAAGGTCGGTGGAGTCCTGGTGGGGCCACACACTAGGCCGGCGCGGCCAGGGCTTGGGCTGCGCCGCCCTACTGTGTCCCCACCTCGTGGCCCCACTTCGTTTCCCCTTCGGACTTCTGGAAGCTTCGTGGAAAAATAGGACCCTGGGCGTTGATTTCGTCCGATTCCGAGAATATTTCCTTACTAGGATTTTTGAAACCAAAAACAGCAGAAAACAGCAACTGGCCCTTCGGCATCTCGTCAATAGGTTAGTTTCGGAAAACGCATAATAATGACATAAAGTATGCATAAAACATGTAGATATCATCAATAATGTGGCATGGAACATAAGAAATTATCGATACGTCGGAGACGTATCATCTTCCACCTCCGATTCCGGTGGCTGTGATGCGTCTCCGGCCTCCCCGTCTGCACGTCGACCTTCCTGTTGAGCTCACGAACCTCCTGGACACCCTGGTCCTCCTCCTCGCTTCATGTTTCCTCCTTCTCACGGTGATGCCGACGCCATGCCCCGCAGGACCTCGCTGTCGGCAGCCTCCGGTGATCTTCTCCGAGCTCCACCGCCACCTTCGGGTCCGCGCCGGCGAGGCGCACCCGACGCGGCCACGCTTGCTTCCTGGGACGCGCCCGTTCGCCCACGTGCCTCCACACCGACGCCGGTGGTCACCGCGTCGAGCACCTGCAGTGAGTGCACACAATCTTCGCCACGCTGGCAGCCACGTGGCCAGCGGGCCCCAACCATCATGGCCTCTGGCTAGAACCCAGCTAGGTGAGAAAATCCCCATCCTCCAGATCTGGAACCTTTTGCACAGAGGCCCATGTGTTTCTAAATCCCGAACCCGGCGTCCTCCCCTCTAGCTCTTTTAGCATAACCCCCTGCAAGTTTGACAAAACAACCCGGGGGTCCTCCCCACCCCGTATGAAATGTTTTCTTGGTCCTTTTCTAATTTAATAAAACATGTTTTATTTATTTTAAATGATAAAAACCATTATGCTAATAACTTTTAAATGGTAATTCAAAATGAAAAGTGTTATATATGAATTTTGATCAGAAAATGTGCTGAACATGAATATGCCATTCATACATCTGTTTGCATCTTCCATCGTGTCGTTCATCGATGATCATGTATGTTTCACCCTAAATGACAAGCTGGAGTATTTCGGGACACCGACGTGGTTTCCCCCGCTCCGTTTAATATTTATGTAGCTCACCCCTGCCATGTTGTGCCATGCTAATCAACACTGAACTTTGTCGGTAGAAAATGCAACTCCAACCTAATTTGTTTGACCGGGGTTCCGACTCCGATTAATATGGATAAGTTGCATTGCACCATCGCTGCCATGGCATGCATATCATCCTGATCACGCTGGATCTTCTTTATCTGTAGTAGTAAGATTTGCATCCATTGTGTGTTCCATTGTTTGCTTCTTCCTGGATAGGATCACGAAGTGGTGTTGTGAGATACGACAAGTCTTCCGGATGTTCCTCGGCAATCTTTAACAGGCAATTATTTTCTAAACTCTTGTCTCTGCAGGAGTCGCTCTCCTATTTTATTTTGCCTTCTGCCTTATGCTAGCCTTGAGTTGCGTTCTTGTCACGTGTCCTATCCACTTGTTACCTCAAGAAGCCCATATTGCCTCCACCACCCTCCTACAGTTGTTGTTTGGTTATCGGGTCTGCCTTGTGAGTCATAGTGCATGCTAGTGCTGTTTATATCTCGTTATCGTTGTTGTTATCTTATCGGGTTATCTGTTGGGGAATCATGACACATGGTTTATGGATATATTTGTTGGAGATACACATGCTTTACTTTATGCTAACAACTAAAATTGCTAAGCAGTGGCATCTGTGAGCCCCTTTGCGAAAGCATCGGATTTTTGTCTCGCTAATGTCCCCTAGGACCCGAGTTCTTGCTATATGTTCCAAGATTGAGCGCTCTACCTGTACGTGGGGGAGTGGGACCCCAATCACCCACTACCTTTCCTCGAGTCTATTTATTGGGAGCCACAACTTTGGTTTTATTTACCCATATGCACGATATGCACGATTTACTTCATGTTGCCTTCGGGTGTTTATATTATGTATTGTACTCATATCGCGGATAGACTTATCCTGTGCCTGGTCGTTAGTTCCCACCTAGACTATGTCGCAAACCTTTGGGTCCGTATCGGAGTACGGCCGAACTTCGTCACGGGTAGCTTACTTGGGTGGCTCCCATTAAACTTTCTCTTGCATTGGGAACGGTCTTGTTGTGAGACTCTGCCTTTATAAAGCGGGTTCGAGCATGCGTATGGTTGCATTTGGGCAACCCCTGCAGGGTGTACATCTTATCGATAAGCCGTGTCCGCGGTTATGGACAACTTGGAATTGTATGGCTTGTTCATAGAACAACTTACCCCTTTATGTTGATGTTAATAATTTGTTAATAACTTGCGTAGTAATATAGCATTACTACAACGGTTACCTAATAAAACTTGTCCACTGTATGAGTGCCTTTGTAAGTACCTCCTTGGCGAAGGGGAGAACATATCAGTTGGGTTATGTTTGCAGAGTATAGAACTGTTAGTTTATGCGCTCTTTAATCTTCTCTGATTAGACGAATGTTGTAGAGTGTCTCTATAGGTTTTTAGTGCTTGCGCGCTGCCGCTTAACCCCACCATATTGCCTATGATGATCCTCTTGCGTCCTCTAAGTCCCCTACGTGCCTCAAGTACAAAGGACGGCTGGTTGACGAATGTTTATACGTCTTGAAGTCTTGTTAAGTACGAACCCGTACTTATTGCTGCTTTGGGACATAACCGGGCAGGTATGAAGACATGTTCGATGAAGATGACGTTAGAAAGGTTACCCTCCGGCTTGGCCTGGGCAGGGTTATGAACGCCACTGGTTATCTTCAGGACTCTTAGTCCAATTTGTATCTTGTCTGTACTCGGACGTATTTGATCTTCTGTATGATTCGGATCTTTGTATTGTATATTTGTATCTTGACTCATTGGAGTCGTTGTAATATATGTTTCTTGTGGGCTCTGTTGTAAACCTGTTGTAATGTTACTGCTCGTGGTAATTCCTCTGGCATCACGTGTGTGCTTCTTCGCGCACGTCGTGTCGGAGGGCGCCTCTGAATCGATATCATGCGGATCTCGACGGGATCGCTGGAATCCTCATGGTACCGGTTCCGGGGGCGTCACAGTCTCTCAACTAGAGACCATACTTCATTACGAGTGAAACACTCCAATTCTTCTTGCATGGCAATTACCCAATCCGGATCAACCAAGGCTTCATTTACCTTGAGTGGCTCAAAACTAGACAAGCATGGTGTTGAAAATAAGTGATAAGTAATTCATGGTGTCTATAAACTACCACTCCTTTTGAGATGCTACCAAGGACTTGATCTACTTTCATGTCACTTGCCCTTGTAGCAGCCTTGATCTTCTGAATGGTTCCTTCATGATCAACAAATTCATCTCTTGCTAGTACTCGATCATGAGGGACAACTTGAGCTTGAACATGAGTTGAGGATGTTTCTTGATCACCATCATGGTCTTGCTCAGTCGGTTGAGGGCTTTCTTCTTGTTCTTCGGAATGTGGCTCATCTTGAGTAGAGGATAAGTCTTGAGCTGCATTTGATGGTTCAGCTTGAGTTGAGCTAGGCTCCAGTTGGGCTGAGCTTGATACTTATATTCCATCACTTTGATCATCAGTATGAACTTCTGTGGGCCAGATGTGTCCAATGCCCATAAGCTTGATGGCAGCAGAAGGATCATCACCACCTGCAACACATGGAACAACTTGCTCCACTTGGGAGCCATTATCCTCCAAGAACACCACGTCACAAGATACTTCAATAGCCCAAGTGGACTTTTTGTAGTACCTATAGGCATGGGAGTTCTCCGCATATCCAACAAATGTACCCTCTATAGTTCTAGTTTCAAATTTACCGAGCTTCCCTTTATTGTTCTTAACAAGACATTTGCATCCAAAGACACGAATGTACATGACATTAGGCTTGTTACCTGTGAGAAGCTCGTATGGAGTTTTATTATGTAGGGGGTGAAGAAAGAGCCGGTTGGAGTAGTGGACAGCTGTAGAGATGGCTTCTGCCCAAAAGTTATGGGATGAATTGAATTCACTCAACATAGTTCTTGCCATCTCAATAATAGTCCGGTTCTTCCTTTCAGCAACACCATTTTGTTGAGGGGTGTATGGAGCTGAAAACTCATGCTTGATGCCCTCATCATCAACAAACTCTTGCATAGTGTAGTTCTTGAACTCGGTGCCATTGTTGGTCCTTATCGCCTTGATATCAGATTCATACATACGTTGAGCCTTCTTGGCGAAGATGATGAACTCTCTATGGGTCTCATCCTTAGACTTAAGGAGAAAGACCCAAGAGTATCTTGAGTAATCATCAACAATGACAAGTCCGTACTTGCTCCCACCAATAGTATCATAATGTGATGGCCCAAAGAGATCCAAGTGAAGGAGCTCCAAAGGCCTAGAAGAGGTGACTATACTCTTGATAGGATGTCTCTTCTTGAGTTGTTTTCCAGCTACACATGCACTGCAAACACGATCTTTTTCTCAAAAGAAATACCGGTTAGTCCAACAATGTGCTCACCCTTTAGGAGTTGTTTAAGATTTCTCATATTGACATGACCGAGGCGGCGATGCCACAGCCAACCTTCGTCATGTTTGGCCGCCATTAGACATGTGGAGAGAGAGGGGATCTCTTTTGAGAGGTCAACCACGTAAAGGTTGTTCTCCACATATCCAACAAGGACCAATTTGAGATTATCACTCCTGAATACTTTCACACAATAATTAGTAAAATATGAATTATAGTTGGCATCTGCAAGATGATATATAGAAAGAAAATTATAGCCAAGGGATTCAACAAGCATGATGGTCTCCAGGCACAAGTCCTTAGAAATTGCCACCTTGCCATACCTAAGTACCTTTCCCTTTGAATTATCACCAAAGGTGATGCTTGACTTTTTATTAACATCTTCTATGAATTGGTCAAGCACACCCCTTCCTCTGGTCATATGATTGGTGCATCCACTATCAAACACCCATTTTGGACCACTGGAGGAATACCCCTACAAAATCAAGACAAGTTTTAGGAACCCATCGATTAATGGGTTCCTTAGTCATGGCAACAAGATCTTTTGGTACCCAAATTGAGTACCCTCTATAAGCATAGCCATTACGAGGTCCAACATATTTAGCATAAACATCACCATAATAATCAATATATAAAGCATAGTGATTGTTTGGTCCCGTGCGGTCACCACTAGTGGCTTTGCCCTTTGAGGCTTTGCCAACATTAGTGACCTTATTGTTCTTCTCCTGAGCGGGTTTCTCCTTCTTGTAGTTGTTCTTCTTGTAGGGCTTGGGAGCATACCCAAGTCCATATTTTTGATTGTTTGACCTTTGCTTACTCAAAAGGTCATCCAATCCTATCTTATTCTTGGCGGTGTTGAACTTGGCAAGTTCCTTTGTCAACCTAACATTTTCCTCAAGAATAGTTGCTTGCTCACAAGCTGATTCATTAGGATGATAGTTGAGACCATATTTGGTCACCAAAGATTCAAGATATGCATTGGTCTCAACATGCAAAGATAGTTCCTCTTGTAAACAAACATGTTACTCAACAAGTTTAGCATGCTCATAAGTAAATGAGGTGGAGGAACAAGCAATATTTTCAGCAATATTGGGATCATTCATTGATCCAAGAGCTTTTTTGTAGGTTTCTTGAAGTAGTTCGTGGTTCTCTCCAAGTTTCTTGAGCTCATCCTTAGCAAGCTTGTTAGCTTTTTCAAGATGGTCAAGATCCCTAGTGAGAGAAGCATGAGCAACTTCAAGCTCCTTCTTTGAAGCATCGAGCTCTTGGACCAATAATTGAGCCATTTCAATAGTTTCAAGGTCCTTAACTTTATCTAGTTCAAAGGTTTCAATTTAAGGCCTTGAGATATGCACCTTTCGGTTTTTAGCTCTTGTCTTAGGAGATTGAATCTCCGTTCTTTATCATTCAAATTATATTCTAATTCCTCAATGGACTCGTCCTTTTCTTTGAGGGAGTCCATCAAGAAATCAAACTTGACAAGAGCATCACCACGAAGAGTGCATCTTACTTTGTGAAGTTCCTTAAGCATAGCTAACTCTTCTTGATTTTCAGTTTCATCATCAAGAACACTAGATAGTGATGGTGGGGATTCCATTACCTTTGTTTCTCTTGCCATTAGACAAGAACCGACGATCGTAGAGGGGGGGAGTCATCGGAGTCATCATCATGAGTTGTTCTTGCCATGAAGGAAGAACCAACATCATTCTCCGTGGAGTAATCCTTGGAGTAATCATATGTGAAGAGTGATCCGGGTTTGGAGAAAGCCAAACCAGCCACTCCGGCCTCCTTCTCCTCATCATCTTCTTCTTCATCGAAAGTGTACTCATCCCCAACAAAGGCTCTTTACTTGTTCTTCTTGTATCGATCATTGATTGGGTTTGGCTTCAATCTTGGCTTGGCTCCTTTGACAAACCTTGGCTTGTCTACCCTTTTCTCATAAGGGAACTCATTTGCAAAGTGACCATCTTCATCACAGTTGTAGCATGTTCTCTTCTTCTTCTTCTCATTGAGGAACATTGGAAACTTCGCCTTGTACTTCTTGGCAAAGAAGGCAAAGTCTATCGTGATGTCACTAGTTGATGTCATCTCTTCATCTTCTTCAATTTCATAGACTTCTTCTCTTTCATGGTCAGCTCTAGCCTTCAAGGCAAGGTTGTGTGAGGATTCATCAATACGGTTCATCGCCATGAGCCTTTCTCCTGTCTTGGCCATGTTGTCATTGGTTGCCACATAGGAGACTAGACCATCTGCGTTCAGATCACCTTTTTTGGTAATGATTTGCAAGTTGAGTGCAAGGTTGGTGTCCTTTTGCTTGACTACAATCATGGCAATGACCTTGGACTTTATGAATTCTTCATTCATCTCAAAACCATCGTTGTATTTTTCACATCCAAGGCCCTTGACCTTCACTCTAAGAGCACCAAGCCTTCCATAGGCATCGGCCAAGGATTCTCCTTCTCTAATCATGAACATAGTTGCCTCTATCTTTGCTGACTCATAGAGAGCTGCTTGGATCAGATTGGTTCCCTCTTGGAGTACTACAATCCGATCCCACAACTCTTTAGCAGAGTCAATTTTACTGACTTGATCAAGGAGCTTGTGGTTGATGCCGCTCCTAATCTTATCACGTGCAGAAGCATTGAGTTGACGATTGTAGAATTCGGTGGAGGTCAACCGAATGGGATCTTGTGGCTTCCGGTATCCATTAACAATGATCTCCCACAAATCCACACTGCAGCTGCGAATATGAGACTCCATAGAGGATTTCCAAAAAGCAAAGTGAGTTCCATCAAAATGGGGAACACTCCCACTATGGTTTATATGCGGCATGGGTGAAGTGTTTTTGGGATAGTCATGATTGACTTCATGGTAAGTCTCTGGAGTGACCGAAGGCCCACCAGGACTCCCACTCGAGAGGTTATTAAGCATGGCACTCATTTGTGCCATTTGGCTTTGGACTCCATCCTCCTTTTTCTTTTTCTCAGCCTCATATGCTAAGAATCTGGATTTCATCTCCTTAACCAAAAGGTTAGAATCTTCGTCCAGACCCTAGAATAGTTTATCCATCTCACTCTTAAGGCTGTCAAGCCCTTAGAAAGAGTCCATGCTCTGATACCAATTGAAAGTTCAGAGATGGGGAAACATAGAGGGGGGTGAATAGGTTTCTACAAATTTTAATTCTTTCTTTGCAATATTAGGCTTTATGGAATATAAAGGTGAGCCTAATGCACACTAGGTGAGGCAACCTATATGATGATACAAGTAACTCAAGCATGAAGGCTCTCACAGGCAATTATATCACAAGTAAGGAGTTCGCTTAGAGATAACCGATAGCAATCGAAGACGAGGGTTTATTCCCGTGTTCCCTTCCTTTGCAAGAAGGTACGTCACGTTTGGAGGGGTGGAGGTCCCACGAAGGATTACCCAACGCCACGAAGGCTCACCCTATTCTCCGGAGCCTATCCCACGAAGGAATAGCTCACTCACTTGTGGTAGACTTCGAGGTAGCCTCCAAACCTTCACAATCTTGTCAGGAGCAAATCCACAGCCCAGATGCTTCCGGACCTCTTTTGCCCACCTAGGGTTTCCAAGGAACCCTGGAGAGAAAGTATCTCGATGAATACAAGGGGAAGAAGATTTGGCTCGGTGGAACAGTAGATCAGGGCCTCCTCTATCTTTTCCCCGGAGGGATTCGAGTTTAGGTGGAGGAGGAGGGAGATCTGAGGCTTTTGGTGTTTCTAACAATGGAGTATGAGAGAGAGAGAGAGAGAGAGAGAGAGAGAGAGCTCAAGAACAACTTGTAGTGTAGTGCCTAACTGTTCAGAGGTAGGAGAAGGGGTTTTTATAGTGTCACTTGAAAAATGGTCATTGCAACTTGACACCTAAGCAATTTCTTCGAGGAGCCCGGTTAACCAGGCCTGGGACCGGGTCGCCTGGCGTAGGTGACAAGGTATTAACTTGTCAATGCCTACGGATTGTAGACTAGGGTTTAGTTGGATGTAGAGGGCAAGTAGATCTCGAAGGTTTTAGCCGAAAAGTACTCGACGAATATAAAACTAGGGTTGTGTTGACAGTAAATTCGATCCTTTCTTTGTCCCTCGACTCCCCCTTATATAGGAGGTGGAGCCGAGGGTTTCGTAATACACAAGTTTACAGAGTCCGGGAGGGTTTTCTAACCCGTCCCGCAAGATTACAAGTATCGTTTCCTAATACAACTCTAGTTTTCCCTAATAGCATTTTGGGCTTCCGAATCTTCTTATTCTTCGGGTCGTGGGCCTTTAGTAAACCCCGGATACCATCTTCGGCAGGCCCATTGGGGATGCCTATGTCAGTAGCCCCCGAGATTTTACTTGAATCGCAGAGTCATGGAAAATCTCCAACTTTAATCATTCAACATATCTGCTGATTTCATCACATATTTTTAGATACGCAATTCTATATTGTACAGGGATAATGGTAATTGGGGCTAGTTCATCTGACAGATCAGGTACTAGTTAACTGCTCTTGTGGCAATCCGCAAAAACCTACTTTAAGATCACGTCCCTGGACATGATCTCGGGATACTGGTGTAAACTTTGACAGGCGCCGCTTAAGGTCTTACCATTCTGTCGAGTCCCAGTCATATTTTATCGGGTACCTAAAGCGTCCGTTAGGATTTTTCTTCGTATCTGTTGATACGGAAAAAAGTAGCAAACCGACGTCAGAGACGGCACCACGCCGCACAGAACGGATCTGGGGTCTTACCTTCGCAATATTTTGCGGCATTCAGAGATTATTCGCTACTTTGGCGCTCTGATAATATATTGTCGAGTGCTTTTACGGCTGCTGGAATAGCACATTTTATCGAGTCAATGTATGACTTATTTTGCCTCCCCGATGGGAGTATATGTAGAGTTATTTGTATAACTCGAAATATGCTCACTTTTTTTTCCTTCTTCTTCTCTTTTTTTTTATAATTTCATCGGGCACGCGAACAGCGTTCCCGATGGGAGTAGCCCCCGAGGCTACAGCCAAGACTTGTGCTTGGTTGTAGGCTCAACACTTTATTGCCTCATGTCAATATATTTTCATTCTTTCTCGAACTTTTGATATTTATCGGGTGCGCGACCAGCGCTCCCGATGTGAGTAGCCCCCGAGGCTATGAACAAATGTTTGCATTTGGTCATAGGCTCTCGACATTTCTATTTTGTCATACTTGATTTTTTCTTTTTTCCAAAGTAGCCCCCGAGCATTTGGGCAAAAACTTGTATTTGTTCAAAGGCTCTCGAAACAATTATCTGCTGCCGCCATTTTTTCAAACTATCGTATCCGAGATTTTCTCTTGCCAAGGTGACATCACTGCTGACGATAGCCACGATTACTGTATCGGGAAAATGCGAGAACCTCTCTTCCTCTGTCTTGTGGACCCAAATTTCGTACCATTTTGACACGTCGCGCAAGTGGGGGACACACGTCCTCCGCTTTTCCTGGCGCACGTACTGTAGTTGCTGCACTTTCTCGTCTATATGAAATTACCTTTTACCCCTTGTCCACGTGTACACCATCTGCCCCGCAATCTCTTAATCCAACGGCGCGTCGGTTCACCGCACCTCCATATAAAGGCATCGTCTTCCCCCTCTAGTCTTTTTACTCGCGCCGCATCTCTGCTTCTCCTCTGCAAAAATCCTCCATTGCTGTCATTGCTTCAAGCACGCAAACACATTCACACCCTTCGCCGCCAAGCCCATTGATGCCGCCTCGCATCCGTTTGACTAGGCACAGCACACCAGAGTCGAAGATGGCGACAACAGATCTAGGAAGCGCCAAGTGGGAGAGATCCAAGATCTCTGCCCAAGACATCAACATGCTGAAGAAGATGGGATTCAGCAAGAAGGAGAATTCGCTCCAGTTCCCCAAGGAGGAGAGCTACCCAAGGCCTCCAATCGATTATCGGGTCAGTTTCGTTGACCATCTCATCCGAGGTCTTTCTCCCCGAATGTTGCCTGCCAAAACCCACCGGCGAGCAGCGACGAGCAACACGAAGAGCCAGGAGGCTTCCAAGACTGCTGGTGGGCCCTGGTCCCTCGGTCGACAGCCCGCAATGCTCTAGCACACGTCCTGACGGTCGCAAGGGCGTGCCACCTGACCTATACCTAGTCAGGGAGGTGTTGGATCGCTTCGATTAGTTTCCTGCATGGTAGACACGTAAACATTAAATGAGCCTCGATCGGCTCTCAGGTTATCCTGCTCATCGGCTCAAAGAGCCGATTGACCCATGGTTCATGTTAGATCTTGCAATAACATGGGTATCCTGCTTCATTAACATTAAGCTAAATCGATCTACGACAGTTTAGGGTTTTCACCATATAACCGGAACATCCTACACGTAGTTGAGCCTAGCAGATACGAAAGATAATGGAAAACTAACCCTAAAAGAGGCCTAAAAACCAACACGGAGTCGATTCCCGGAACATCCCTTCTAGGATCGGCAAACCATACCCAACGCACTACCGGATCGTTCAACCCGTTTGCAAGGCCTAACCATACGGATATTAAACTAATCCTTGAAGAACAAGGAGCAACTATAACAGATCAAATCTACTAAATAAAGATGAAGCAAGATGCCGCCCTTACACCTAAGGGCGGCTAGACATCGAGGGGCAGCATAGCTAAGCAAGCATATAAGAAAAGCAGTGATGCAAGCCCCAAAACATCCACGATAAATAGTGTTGCTCGCCATCAACAAGGCTTCAGTACGAGCAACACCAGATAACGAATAAACCTATACTGCCTTGATCGCAAGATGCGATCTAGGCAGCATGATGCTTACCCGGAAGAAACCCTCGAAACAAGGGGTGGCGATGCGCCTAGATTGTGTTTGTTGTGAACGTGGTCGTCCTCCTTTCTCAATAACCCTAGATACATATTTATAGTCCGTGGACTTTCTAATTCGGGAATAAACCTAACCGTGTACGGGCTAAACTCTATCTCTTGATTTTAATCTACCATAATATACAGATACACGGGCAATCTAGCCCAAACTCTCGTGCAAGGCCGCTTCAGAGACACTCCACGTGTATATCCTCCAAGCCCATCTCAATTACGGCCCATGTCTTGCTCTGGCTAAATTCTGGTGATAACACATGCCCCCCTGGTTTTGGTAATGATAATTTCAAAACCACTCTGTTTTTTCTTCATAGGGTCATGTCGTGGCAGAGCAGAACCGTCACAGTACCCTTTCATCATGATGCCTTGCCTTCTCAACTTCTCTGCATGATTTGACAGTTTTGACACCATGTCCTCGGGAACCGCCGTAGCATTAAATCTCCACTATATCCCCTTTATTTAACCGCATCGAGCAGTTCGCTTCTTCATCCCTAGTAGCCATCAGAAAACCCTCCTTCGCACCATGCATTCCTCCTCCTCCTCCTCTACCTCATCGGATCTTTCCTCTCTATCCTCTTCTTCTCGTGAGCCGACGCCAGAGTGGGGCTCGTTGGCGGCGCACGACATCCTGCCCCAACGACGTGGGACAAGGATGATCACGATTCCTCCGTCTGGTCCAAGGATGACAAGTCCTTGACCGACGGAGAAGACGACCTCCAATTCCTCATCGATGGTGAGGAGGAGGCGGAGAGCGAGGACGACCGCTTCTCCTGGGATGACTTCACCTCCTCCGACGAGGAGGAGGAAGAGGAGGATGACACCTCCTCCGACGAGCCGCCGGCGAAGCGCTTCCGCGCCGGATCGGACGACGACAACGATGATGACGACGACGAGGAGGAAGAGACCCCTGCCGAGGGCTACGGCAGCAGCGACGAGGAGCTCGCCGGTAGCAGCGCCGACGGTAGCCACGACAGCGCCGACGAGGGCAGCGACGGCCCTTAGACTAGGACTACTAGCATAGGACTAGTAGTAGTAATCGGCTCTTTTGTTCTTCCTCTCCTGAGCAATCGGCTCTTCTCTGTAAAAATCCTCTTTATTAATGAAGAAAATGTTTCTATGTCGATTTTGCCTTCATACCAATTTTGCCGATTGTCAAAGCAAGTCAACGCGCAAAGAGCCGATGGCAGCGCATTGGCCTTCACTATAAAACGTGAGTAAGGCCAAATCAGTTGCCTATTTCAAACGGTAACCTGCAACCCTTGCCTGAAGAGTAAACTCAGATCCCCAAATCGCCGTTCGAACAAATCCAACTTACGGCCACGCGAATCTCAGATCTCAATCGCGCAGATTCAACTCCGCAGCGAACCCAATGGCGGAATCATCCAACGCCAACGCTACGGTTTCTGGCCTGAAGGTAATCCTCAACCGCTCCCCTCTATCCGAGCATAGCGTTAGAATTAACAGCAAACACCTAAATTAATGCCTCATTCCATCATTAATTTTTAGGTATCAGACATTCTGCTGCCGCGTCCTTCTCTTCCAAATTCTCTCTGTCTTGGCCCTCGTTCTACTGAAAGTCCTGCCCATTTGATTTCATGCGAGGCCAATAGAATTCCCTTCGTGAACCAGAATTTAGATCTAACTTCTTGGGCCGACTGCTTACGAGCCTGGCCTAATCCTCCTGAAGATTGGGTTTCATGGTACAATAGAATATCCAAGACCCATCAAGCCACCTGGGAAACCACCGGAATAGCCGATGCTTTAGCTTTATCACTGTCTCCACTTGAGAAACATGAAAACCTTCTGAAAACCATCGGCTACTTTTGGTCTGATGCTTTGAATTGCTTCATGTTTGGCCATGGCCCCATGACACCAACCCTACTAGACGTGGCCATGATCACTGGTCTAGACATTGCATCCCCAAGCCCCTCTGCTTTTATGCTGCCAAAGGTCCCTTTCACACTCTCTTCCAAAACAGAGTGCACAAACTGGGGTGCTTATCTTCGCCGCCACATGAAAAACAAAGGCCCTATAACAGAGAAAGAACACACGGCCTTCCTGAATTTCTGGTTGGAACACTTCATATTCTGTGGCCCTTCACTAGCTCCAACCAAGAACTATCTCTCCTTGGCCTATGAACTTGCCAGAGGCACACAGCTGGGCATTGGCAAACTATTCCTTGGAGAGGTCTATCGATATCTCCAACTAATGTCTGTCAAGCTGTTTTCCCAAAAGACAGTCAAAACAGGAGGTCCCTGGTGGTTTATTCAACTATGGGCTCAATTGTATTTCCAGAACCATGTCCCAAACTTTCCACCTTTGGCCACTTGCACCTTTCCAGATATTAACGGGAAGCCAATCCGGTGCACTAACTACGGCCAAGCTCTATATAGCCTTCCAGGTAGTAGACTGACCCTCAAGGAAGCATCGGAGTGGTTCAGAATTTTCTACCAAGGCCTGGATAAACCTCTCTTCTTTCCTTATACGGAGTCTGAAAATTTCGAAAATCCAGTCTCCTTTAGGCTAGACAGCTTTGCCGATGCCGCCGGCACTCGGCAATTGTATTCCATCATGATCCGTCCCTGCTTCCTTCCAGTTGGCATGAGCACCTCAAATAGGATCATCAAACCTGGTTATGAGTCTTATCAGCCGGTCGTAGCAGCCCGGCAAATTGGTCTTGGGCAGGTGTCTCCCCATTTCTTCCTCCACCACTTAACAGAGAGCAGAGCTGATCTGCCCGATGTCCTCACGAGTCAGAGGTGTTACTCTTTCTTTGATGCTCTAGCCATCCCAATTCCTCACAACCTCTCTTTTACCTCATCAACCGATGGTTTTGAGACTTGGTGGTCAATGTGGAAAACTCATGCCTTCAGAAGAGCTCTGGGACCATTGCTGAAACAACTTGATGCTGAATATGATATTCCTGCAGAACAGGTACCACTACTCACGAGTTATCTTGAAGTGGCTCACAATAATTTCTTTCCTTTTATAATCTTGCTCTGTCTTCTTTCAGCAACAAGACGGTCCAGAACCTGTACATGATGACGGCTCCCCTTTCAACTTCCTCCCACCAGCTCCGGTGGTCCTCTTCTGCAAAAACTCACCACCCTTGAAAAAGGTCGTGATGCAGAGCCAGCCGATTCCACAAAAATCGGCTTCCAAGAGTAGAGCATCTTCTGGGCCAGCTGCCCCCCGAGCCTCAGCTAAGGCGAGAACAGCAGTGAGGAAAGTAGCTGCCAGGAAGACCTTGAAGCGCCAAAACCCTACTCCAGCCCAAGAAAGTTTGCACGTAAGCTAACCCCTGCCTTGGCTGATTTCATCCATCTTTCTAGGCTTCTGCAATCATGCTTGTATTTCTTTTACAGACTTCTACTGAAGAAAACTCCAGCGAGGGGACACAGTCCAGTCGAGGGGACTCGAGCTCGGGCAACTCTTGGAAAACCACCACGCAGAGCCAGCCAGACTTGCCACCGTCGGCTTCCAAGAAAAGGTCAACTCCTGAACCTGCTGCTTCCCAAGCTCCAATCAAAGCAGGGCAGGGCGGATTACGCACAAAGAGCCGATGTATCAAGAGAGCTCGCAAGGAACCGCAAACCTCTTCATCAAACCAGGAGGTTTTGGATGTAATTACTTTACATATTCTCCTTGGCTCATGTTTCATGCTAACCTGTTGTTGTTCTTAACGGCTAACCACTTCCTCTGCAGACCGATGACACCTCCAGTGGGGAAGTCGAGGAAGTATTGATGCCATCCGCCACCCTGGACCTAACAACTCCTGACAGTGTAGCTGACAAGGTTGCCACCTTGGCCAAGCCCACAGCAGAAACACAAGAGCCGATCACCTCTTCATCGGCTGTTCCTCTGGTCTTAGGAGAGGTACACTCCCTTTCCTTAGCTCTGCCTTTTGCTGTATACTGACGTTGTTCTTGTTGTTTGTCAGGGTTATGACCTCTCAAGCCTGCTAACATTCGACCCCGAATCCATCGAGCCAGCTACGTCTAAAGCAAGTGAAGAGTCAGGCCCCAGCGCTACACATAGTCAACTCCAACATCTCAAGGCCCTGCTCTCCTCCTCAATTGAGACATTGGTTGAAAATCCTGACGAAGTGAAGAGCATCCTTGAAGACGTCCAGCCTCATCTCCCGGTGACGTTGCAGGTGAAACTCTGGCCAGTCGTGACTCTGTCTGCTATAGGTCAAGGGTGAAATTGGCTCGTCAGAGAATCGGTCTACGCCATGCCCAGCTTCAGTTGAAAGCCGATATTGCAGACAAATGTCAGCGGCTTAATGAAAAGAAGACAGCTTTGGATGCCAAAACTGACACCACTGTCAGCACTGCTGAATTTGAGACCTTGCGAAAGGAGTTGGAGGATCTTGAAGAGAGGGTCCGGGCAAGCAAACAGCTCATCCAAGATAAGGAAGCCCTAATTGCCCACTCCCACGAGGAAGCAGAAGGCCTTAAAGCTGAAATGAAGACTGATCTGGCCGAAATACGTGCCCTGAACAAGCAACTGGTGGCGGGCCAGGACGAAGATGACGAGGCCGAGATCGCCGAGGTGGATCGTGTTCGTGCTAACGCCCTCCATGCCCTTGAGGCATATCTTCAGTAGAGCTTCTCTATGTAACCTGATAACTGCTCAATCGAGCTTGTACCACTGCTTGTAACAGTTTGTACCTCTTGAGTCGATGGCTGCTCATCGGCTTTATTCTAAAGTCGATGTCTGTGCATTGGCTGTACTTTGGTTTTGTATACACATTTTTTTTAATTTTTTTTTATTTGGCCGATTTCATGTATCGGCCCCCATGTCTCACTGTCCATCATCCCATATACTTGGGAAATATTTCTTGCGATGCTGGTCATTGACAACGCCTGGGAACATACTTCATGGCCTTGTATCTTATCCGTTTAGGTGCCCCCCGAGCCGAATCTTTCAAGTAATTGAAGATATCGGCTTCTAGTAATCCGGTTCCAGAAATTGTACCTGAACATCGGCTCCACCTGCTAGCTCGATGTTGTGCTTTACTCTGGCTACGTGACATGCTTGTGGTGAGATCCTTGCTTTTTATTTTTTGGGGCCGATCGTAGGGATCGGCCTTGCCACGTACGTCTACTGACTTTGGTCTTGCCACTCTGTCAGGCCGGTGGATAAGACCAGCCTCACCCCGTTTTTTGAAGCTTCGATGCGCTCACAGCCGTCCAAACTGATTCCAGAGATCGGCTCTTGGTCGTCTGCATCCCAAATATTCATGCCAGCTAACGAGATCTCGATCGAGTCATCTGCATGAACGACCTCCACTTCATCTCCATCCCACTGTTTCAGGCATTGGTGCATCCACTACAACAGGCCACCCCCTTCAGCAACGTATTGATGCGTTGCCGAATGTTCATATAAGCGTTGGTAAGGTCTATACCAACGGAATATTATGCGTTGCCGTTGGTGCCGTTGCAAGGGTCTACACCAACACAAAAACATCCGTTGGTAATCGGCATGCATAAGCGTTGTAAGATAGAAACGTATATAAGGAGAGTCTAACAACACATTGTATGCGTTGGTGGTACCATACATGAATGGGTTATGAAGCTGACATATCATAAGGCCGCATCACTTCAAAATGCTGGTACATACCATGATCAATATTTACATATAGCAAGTGGCGGTCACTAAATCAATGCAGATATTGCACGTGAGACACAATATAGGAAACAGAAGTATTTCATATAATGTTTTGACTGTGTTCAATAACAAAGAAAAATATTCAAAGAACGTGAACTGGCTGGTACTTGCACTATTATACAAATATATAATGTTCTCTTCCCAACATTGGCGATTAAAATTACATACGAAAAGTAATGTAAGCTATCCAGTAGTAGTATCAGTCTTCATCTTGCAATCAACATCTCAACCAAGCATCACCAATTTATCTTGAAAATCTACAAGGAAAAAATAAGATTAGTAAAGAAAAATCACCAAGTAAATAAAGTGGTGAAAATTTTAAGAGTGGTAAAATTACACAAGAGGATGACATACTGAGGTTGAAGGCCATGCGATTGTTAATCCTGCTGCATGACCAATAATCTTGATCTTTTTGAGCGGTCGTATCAACTCATCGGATTTTCGTAATGTAGCATCAACGTGCACTGCCCCGAATTGATTTCCAATTCTAACACCTTCCACTGTTCTTGCCACCATGCTAATGAGAAGGTGCATAATATCAGAGGTAATACAAGAAGAAAACTGAATTCAAATGCATACTTGATGAATGAGAAGGTACCATGTGTGCAGAGAAACCTTACAACGTTCAAGTGTGTCATTGTGTTGGGGTTGATGTTCAGGTCCTATAGTATATGGTAGTTAATTAGATTAAAACTAAATCATAAACCATGTCATCCTTAAATTAGATTCAGTGCTACAAAGACACCATGGATGGAATAAACAAGCATGGAGAAGAAGATAACTACACAATGAACGAGGGCGACATCAGCTACATAAGAGTTAACTCACAAAGTAAAGAAGTGCACTAACCTTTTCTGCACTAGCACTTCCTTGTCCAGGTTGCACATTTTCATCTTGGACCAAAGTTTCTTTGTTCTATGACAGTACATATATTGTAAGATTGCAAAAACTATAATGATATAAATGTGCAAACCTTTTGTGTAGCAGGATGTTTATTCTCCTTTCCAATAGTTCCAAGTTGTTGACTACGAAGATCACCATATACTCTCTGCAGATCAAAAAACAAATATGAATATATTTATGTAAATGACTTTGACCGATCTAATGATACTTACTTTCCTTTTTGAGTTTGTCTGGGCAATACCAAGAGCATCTCGGGTTGTAGATATCTGACCCAGAACACAATGACCAATAAAAAAATTAGTACATGTATTGAACAATGGCAAAGTTTCTTAAATTTACCTATCTTTCACAGTTCAACAACTTCTCATTTAACTCTAGAATTTTAGCATCTTGGTTTTTCATGTGTTGCTCAATTTTTTCCAACTATAGTCTAACAGACAAAATATCTTCATTCCGTGTATCATCCAGTGAAGTAAGGTGTATATCCTGAAGTCGTATAGCTGAAAGCTAACTTATTATAGTAGTAAAATAATCTGTAACACACAATACAAAAATTGTTTTAACATGGGGCTATTGGAGTTTTAAGCTCAATAACACAGACAAATACTGACCTAGTTAGTGTAGAGACTAGTAAAGACAGAAGTAGTGCGAAATTTAGCACGAAATAGACATTATCCTTGTAAATAAATATTGTAATACAGAAAGCTATTTCTTCTCCTCTTCTAAGACAGAAAAACACCAGCATAAGGCCCACACGAAGATGATAAAAATATACTCCCTAAGATTGCCTTAAATTGGCATTTGCCTGTGAAGATGGGGCCAGAGATGTATAGTTGATAGCCGCGTCGATTAAAATGGATTCGAAGTAGTATGTAAATGAGAGAAAGAACTACTGGCACAAGTTTCACTCCCATTCAGAAAAATATTTATCATTAATTGATCGGTGCTATCATACAGTTTGTTTGAATTATCTGGTATCTTAATGTTCTCCAGATTCGCGTGACTAGTATTTCCATTTTTTTCTCCTTCAGTTACATTGTCAAGTCTCTAGCAGATACATGTTTTCTCATCTAATTAGATCATGATGGCGCTCATTGCCGCGCACGTCCTGTATGACATAATCATACGAATATTTCCAAATATGAAGGTACAGAACAGGGGTAAGTCAAATTTTAAAATAATATACTACTTAATGTTATGATTGGTTAACTCTCATTGCAACAGATAAATGATAGTAGCGAGAAAGAAAAAAGTTGTAGCAAGCCAGCATTTGAGCTAGGTAGAAATTAACTATGATGCCTTAACTAACCTGTGTACTTTAAATCTATTATATATGCACAAAAGGATTATAATAAGAGAGCTAAAAAGGTGCAGCCCTTAAATTTTGTTTAACTCCAGCCAACTTGAAATAGGCCGGCTAGTAAAATAAGCATATTCAAAGTTATAACGGGGAAACTGAGTTAAACACAATGCTTGGGGTTGAGATAGCTTCTCCATGTATGAGAGCACCTAAGTAGAAGAAGTGACCTCACCTGCCCAATCTTTCTTGTAAGGATTCGATTGACTAACAGTCCAAAACAATAAAACTAGTAAGCAACATTCTATACAAGAATTGTACCCGTGTTAATTTCAGAAACAGAGTATATTTTTTAAGCAACTTGATTGATAAAATTCTTCGACAATGGCAAGATGAAAGAGGACTGCAGCTATAACGTCAAATACAGCCATGAGAAAAGATTCATTAAAGTGGGTACTTTGGACTGACCTAAATATTTTTGAAGCCGCTTTCCCTTTGTACAGTTTATCACTGCAGTGATTTATCCATCATGGTAGAAATACCAGGAGCCCAATAAGGTTATGATCTGATAATCACTGATGGTAACCATACACAAGATACCGTAGAACTGACGATGAACTGGAACCAACAATACATAGAGCAAAAAATTATTTTCTTAGGAGGAATATGAATCAGCCTCTTGCCTTCCTTGGAACATTCTTCAGAATGAAACCTTAGAACATTTTCGTAGCTAGCCTCCTTATAGGTGAGAAGTCAAAAGGAACAATCAGCTCCACAATAACTCGGTGGGTCTCAGTGTTGTACTCCTGTAAAAAAACAAACTTCTACAATGTTCTAGGGGAAACAAATCATGCAGGACGCCACTTTTGTAACCATAAGAGAGGCGAATTATGGAGAGAA
Source organism: Lolium perenne (assembly GCF_019359855.2). Lineage (NCBI taxonomy): Eukaryota > Viridiplantae > Streptophyta > Magnoliopsida > Poales > Poaceae > Lolium > Lolium perenne. The sequence goes on from NC_067245.2 coordinate 331,207,177, forward strand.
CCAGGGCAGAAAAGCAAAGAAATGTGAGCAGCCAGGGCCAGGCAGCGCCTGTTATCTTGCATCGGCAAGTTGCGGCTGTTTCCAAGGGTTAGCCTTATCTTTTGAAGTACGATGCAATGGTACCTTTTTTCCCCATGCTCAGTCCAATTTCCAAATTCTAGCATCACTGATAACTCTCTTACACTCAATTCAATCAACTAGTTTACAGAACAATTGGACAAAGCTGCAGCTCAAAAATAAAGTAAATCCCCAATTAGGAATTTGAGAGTGAGTTGTGCTAAGTGCTCGTGCTGGAACGAGAAATTCCTAACTGATTACCACGATCTACTTACCAAGACTCAGGGGAGGGATCCAGCTTGAGGGGTCAACTGGTGGAGCCGCTGGGTCGCTGCAGCGCTGCTAGTCGACTGCCGCCAGGGCGCCAGGTCTGGGGCGAAGGGGCGAGGCGGGTTGAGTAACCGCTGCTCCTGGTCGACAGTTGCCGTCGGAGGTCGCCGGAGGCCAGGTCTGGGAGGGACGGAGGGGGATGGGGGGGCGGCCGACGGGAAGGAAGGGCGAGCGGGGGATAGATCGGCGGCGGCATCTGGTTTGGGCGGCGTGCAGATGTCACGGCGGCACGACGTGAGATGGATCGCGGCCTTGTTTTCCTTGTTTTCCGTCGTTAGCAAGGACACGTAGTTGCAGCCCACGATCGAGAGATATTCTTCTTGCTCCTTTGATACCCTAAGCAACCAGAGAAAAGGTAGTTGCAGCCCAAAAGTTTGTCTTTTTTGTTAGATGCATCCCACGATCGGCAATGAGATGAAGATAAGGAAATTTCGAACTTTTTCTTAATATAAATGAAAATTTAGGACTTTAACAACTAACATTAATTGAAGATATAGCACAAGCTTATTTTTCAACAATGGTCTATTTTCTAAGCTTTATTATGTCCAAGCCCACTGATTAGAAAACCGAGTTAATAAGGTGATCTGGTTATGAGCGCATGTTGTGTATTGGTATGTTCCAACGCATAGACTGCAACGCATGGTATTCATTGCCACTCGTATAGCTCACAACGGATGGGATTACCAACGCAAATATCCGTAGCTGCATTGATATTTTGCAGCGCATTTTTAAAGCGTTGCAAACTATGCATTGCTATATGGGGGGGCTTGTTGTAGTGATCGTGGATGGAATGCAGCAGTTGGCGTGAATCCAATCTCTCTCTAGCAGGACAGCGTAGGTGCTCTTGCTGTCGACGATGAAGAATGACGTAGGGATGGTTTTCCGGCCTACGGTTAGATCCACGTTCAGAACGCCTTGTGCTTCTGACGCTTGGCCGTTGAAATCGCTTAGTGTGACGTTGGTTTTGATCAGATCTTCGTTAGAGCGTCCCAAACGCCGTAGCATGAAGTATGGCATTATATTGACTGCCGCTCCCGTGTCCACCAACATCTTGTTGACAGGCTGCCCATTGATATAACCTCTTAGGTACAGGGCCTTCAAGTGCCTGTAGCTCCTTTCTCGTGGCTTCTCAAAGATAACTGGCCGTGGACCGCAGTCAAACTGTGCTACTGGCACTTCTTCAGTTCTTGGAGCATGGAACTCCGATGGCAGTATAAACACCATATTTGTGTCAGCCGATGCCTCTGCATCGGCTTTTGTCTGCTTGGGGCGCCATTCTTTCTTCTGTGGCCGCGCCTCCGTCTCCAATGTTTGCTGAATTTTCACGGCCAGATCGGGCCGTGCTTTCCTCAACGTGTACAGGTACTGCGCCTCGGCTTCCTCCATGTTACGTAGCCGCTGAACCCTACGCTTCTGGGAATGACTGAGTCCATCAGGGCACCACCTTGGCCGGTGGTACCTGTCTTCTTCTTCATCTTCTGACTCCTCGAAGTCTTCATCTCGAGATGACTCAGCTCGTCTGTGCTGAGGTGGGAGAGGCCCTAGACGCTTGAACACTGACACCTCACTTGTTCCCTTCCTCTGCTGTCTACATTCTGGGCAGTTGTCGATTGTAGGCAATCGGCTCATTCCTGAGTCCCAGCAGTGCTTAAACAAAAGGGCAATCCCAGTGCCTGTCCATGTCTTCCTGCTCTCTTGATCTCCCTTTAGCGCGACGTTCATATCCTTCATCGTCTCTGTCATATCGACGATGTTTTCTGTTGTCTGCATCATACCGATGATATCTGTCGTCATCTACATCGTACCGCCGACGTCGGTCATACTGATATTCATATTTGTTAAGGAGATGCGCGGAGAGTGGTCGTTGGTACCGCACGCTTCTCACTTCTTCCTCGGTGAGGTACTGTCTGTTATCATATTGGGGCCGGTCGCGTGGATCGGCCACCTTCTTATCCTTGCAACGGGGTTGACTGCTCTCCTCTTTATCTTTGCCATGGCGGTCTACAGGACCTGCCATGTTGATATCGAAAGAGAAACCCGGCCAACGCTTCGCGGAAGGGTTGAGCTCCACCATGTTGACGCCAGGAAACGGTTGCATGTCCACTTTCATGGCAAACTGACCGAAGATTAATCGGCCTTGTTCTATCGCCATTTGAATCTGTCCACGCAACACTTTGCAGTCGTTGGTGATGTGGGTGAACGTGTGATGCCATTTGCAGTACGGTCTCCCGTTCAACTCTTGCACCGTAGGGATTTTATGGCCTTCGGGTAACTTCAGCTGTTTTTCCTTCAGCAGCAAATCGAAAATCTGCTCAGTTTTGCTTATATCAAAGTCAAACCCTTTTGCAGGCCCTGGTTGTTTCACCCATTTGCAGGACACGGGTACTGCCCCCCGAGCCCATTCAGCCACGGCAACTTCCTGATCCTCTGCAGAGTCTTCAACTTCTTCTGCCTCGACCAGGCCTATCGGGCGCTTGAACTTGTCTTGGTACAATTCCGGGTGGCGCTGCTCATACAATGTCAGTTTCTGGACCATGTGCGCCAATGAATTGTAGTCCACTTGGAAAGTCAGATCCTTGAGCGGCACTGCGAGGCCTGCCACTGCCAGCTCGACTGCTTCTTTCTCAGTTAAACGAACCAAATAACATCGGTTCTTGACAGTTCTGAAACACTGAATGTACTCAGACACCGTCTCTCCCCGCCTTTGCCGTACCTGCGTCAGATCGGCAAAGCCAGCTTCGGTAGCTTCTGAGTGATATTGTACATGAAACTGCTCTTCCAGTTGCTTCCATGTCCGAACTGAATCTGGTGGCAACGAGGTGTACCACCCAAAAGCTGGACCCGTGAGCGATTGCGCAAAGAACCTTACACGTAGCGGGTCGGATGCTGAAACCATGCCCAACTATGCCAAATATCGGCTCACATGCTCAATTGAGCTAGACCCTTCTGATCCACTGAACTTTGTGAAGTCAGGGAGCCGATACTTGGGCGGCAGCGGGATCAGGTCATATTCGTTGGGATACAGCTTGGAATAGCCGATTGTTCTCCTCTTTGGCAGGATACCGAACTGATCTCTCAGGATTGCACTGATTTGATCCATGGTATGAGCTGCAGGGGCTGAGCTTTCATGACTCGTTTCGGTGGCATATTTAGCTAGCCAAGCCTGTTTCTCAGCGTCTGCTCCAGAACTCCCTCCTGCTCCAGCAATCAGTCCTGCTGTAATCTGGTTCGTGTGCGCCCAGTTGTTGCATTCCGGCACGTATGTGCACACGTATCCATGTGGGATCTCTTTGGGCGGCTCATACAAGAATTGGTAATCGCCAGGGACACCTCCAACCTTGTAGACGACGTATGCCGGTGAACCTTGTTGCTGTGGAGCTGCAAGCGTGAATGGCAGTTGCGGCCTGGTGTGGAACGGTATCTCTCCCTGGTGAGCCCCTAGGGCAGGTCCTGACGGAGAATACTGATGCTTCATGATTTCCTGAACCACACGAAGCGCAACACGCTCAAAAGCGTTCACCAGGCTCTCAGAATGACGATGTAGAGAATGAGCCACCATATAATTGGTTTCCTGGCGCAGCGCTCTGGTGCACTCCTCCGAAGGAAGAGACAGATCTACTCCATCGAGCACGCCTTCGGGTGTGAATCCTTTGAACCTAATGCCATGTGAACGGGTTTTCTCGAAAGAGCCAATGAGATCGGCTTCGAAGAGAGCCTTAAGCTCGTCATACCACTACAACAAATATGTTGACTTACGACCCTCTATTTTTGTCACTGAATCGTCACTACATTTAATCTACGACGTTTCTATGACAAAAAATAAATCGTCAAAAACGAAGCGTCAGGAATCAACCAAAATGACCTTTCATTTTAAATCGTCATGATCGTCTATGACGATGTTGCATCGTCGTAACATCTATGACGATCCAATATTGTCGTTGGCGTTCTAACCATGCCACATCAGATCCTACGTGGCCAGTCTGACGTGGCAAAATTGTGACGAAATGAAATCATCATAATCCGAAATCAGCCCAGTCCACTTCAGTGTCCTACATGGGCCAAGCCCAAAACTTCCAAGATTTTTTCTAAGGCCACCTATTTTGATTCATTTACGTTTTGGGTCATAGCCTTTCCAAAGCCTTTTTATTTTCTGGGCTTGGCCTTTTTCTAGACCATTTCCTTCCTGGGTCTGCACCTTTTATGATCCATTTCATTTTTTGGGCCTAGGCCTCTTTATGGTCCACTTCAATTTTTGGCCTTGTAATTTCAGCCCTTGTAACAAATACAATAAAGCAAATCGAAACATACTGACATTCAATCCATCAATGGATTTGATTACTCTACAATTTTGTAGTCAAAACAGCATGTACACTCAAACGATACTTCATTTCACTATACAAAACAATATTTCATAAGAACCAGCAACCAAAAAATGCATTGCTTGCAGAAATAACAAGGACTCTTCTCAGCCATTTATTGTCCACCGTCATTGCAAGGTTAACTGGACAGTTCTAGAAGCGCATCTGGACCTGGTCAGGAGTACTCAACTTGGTTCTGTACACAACTTTGAGGAAGGCAGCGAAGCTATCCTGCAAACACATGAAAATCAAGTCAAAATGTGGACGATCTACAAAACTTCTAATATTGGAACCATTAATTTTTTTAGCCAGACAACACTGGCGGAGCTTCGTTGGGGCCAACCTGGGCCATGGCCCGCCCAGGTTTCTGCTAAAAAAATATTTACTACTATGTATTCAAGGCCTAGCCCATCAGAAAACATTGGCCCGCCCATTGCATTGTCTTCCTCCTTCGTTGACTCCCCCAGTTTCGTTTTCCGAAAGTAGCCACACAATTGGAGGCGCCTCTTTATCGCTTGGTCTAGCGATCTATGCTTAAAAAACAAGGGATTGGCAGAATTGATGAAAAATGAGCTAGCCGCATGGAAGGAAGCAGCATCGCGCTGCCGTCCATAGCCACATGCGGCTAGGGGATCGCCGCAGGTGCGGCCACACCGCACGGGCAAGGCCACCGTCCGGAGGCCCGCTAGCCGGCTAGCGACGCGGCGATTGAATCAAGCCCCAGCTCTTCTCTAATTTTCCTGCTCATGGAATTTATATCTTTCCCCAAATTTTTGGATAGCAATTTGATACACGGAGGATTTATTTTGACCGAGCCTGTTCTTCAGTTTTGCAAACTTCAACAGAGATGTGTACACTTTTTTTTGACTAATAGCTTATGTCTATGGTATGGTTTGGAAAAATAGTTGCTCTATTTTAGCCTGGCCCGCCCATGGATTTCTTTCAAGCTCCGCCACTGCCAGACAATACCATTGTAATCCTTATACTTATAGAATGTTCATTGAACAGCTTACAGTGTACATATAGTAGAACTTAAAAGATGCAAGCCTCTGAACATTAAAGATCATAAAAATTACCACCACACACTTTTAGCCAGGATCAAACAAGATTCACGTGAAAAAAGAGTGTAGTGATCAAGTGCAGAGATATGTGAAATTCAAATTAAAGCATTGAATCTCCATCTACGGTTTGCCATGCAAGCAGATGTATGAATTATGATACATATGAAGAGAATACACAGATTGGAAATAATGCATATTCAAACCCTAAAACAGGATTTTGACATACAAATAGATCACATCACATGTCCCACAGGGAATTATATTTTCAGGGATCAATCAAATATTGAATTGACAAATATATTCAAAATATCACAAATTGGGTGTGTGGTAAAACATTCTTCACTCATAAATATATCTCTTTCATAAGACCAAAGAACTATGTTTAACTTATTAGATGGTGTGGATAAATGTTGAGGAGTCTTTTTTTGCTTCCAATCCATTTGGTCAGTCTAGAAAGTAGGGAAAGGTAGCATGCTCATGCATCTCAAAGTTTGTATTTACATTTTCCTCTTGGATGGCACGAATAGTTTAACCTGAAATACTATGAATGAATATCCAAAAGAAGATTGAACAGTTTCTGGACAGGATATTCACCTTATTGAGCTGTATAGCTGGTTCAGCATATCTTCCTTTGCTTTGTCAACTTGGCAAAACAAAATCGCCTGATAAGCAAGTAAGGATTTTATTTTTAAGAAAACTTGCCGGAAACTAGAATTGCATAATAACACTCTTACTATCAAACTGAGAAGAAATAGAAAAAATAGCCCTGAAAACTTTGACATGAGTTGAAATATTGCAAGCAGAAGCAGGCCAGAAAAGAGTATCTGAATTATGCTAACGCTAGAGAATTATATAATATGTCACATGCAGTTCACCATGGCAGTAACAGAGATATCTGATGCATACATGCAACCATCAATTATGAAAAAGGAAGACCAGAGAGGAAGTTAAGACTAACATCATTTGCGCAATCCGTTGTCACAGCACAAGTCTAGCTAGAACTGCTTGTGCATGAAACTAGTATTAGTGAGGAGATGCTACAGCCCTACAAGTTTTCAGGAGAATAATAATGTACCACAAACAACAGGCATAGATCCTGCAACAGCAAGTTTCAAGGTTTTCAAACATCTCATCTAATGTCACTGCATTATTCTAGTATAATAACCAAATTAAAAACATCACTTACTGTAACCAAATTCTGCTACTTCTTACTGTGACTAGAGATGTTCTGATCAATACCAGTGGAAATATTCTCAGTAGTGCAAATAAAGCAGTTCGCATGGTACTCAAAAAGAGGTAAGCAAAAACACGATGCATCAAATAATTGGTCTTAATTTACATTTCTTTGCAACAAAAAGAATGCTAATTTTAGCAGAACTATAATAATCAGATGCATATTCCAGTAGACAGAACATAGTCAACATAATTTAATTTCACGTCACAAGCAAGGAGTAGCAAATTGCAGTCAGTTAGCAAGGAAGAGGTGGAGCAGTGACTGACCCGGTTGGAGGCCTTGCCTCTGCCCTTGGAGACGACCCTGATGCACCAACACTCCTCGTCAAGCACGCCGCTACTGGCCAGCCTCTGGTCCGCCATGACAACCTCCACCGGGCGCTATATCACATCCCAGAGATTCTCCTTGGGGTTCTTCTGCAAACCCAATCAAATCCCAATTCACTCAGAGCTCTCGCAACCGTCAGATTCGAGAACCCACAGGGAAAAGTCGACAGGGGATCGCTGGATCGAGAGAGAAAGAAGCAGCAAAGTAAGGAGGGTACCTTGTCCGCGTAGAGTTGTACTTGTCGGTGAAGTCCGGTCGGTGCCTACACCGGCGTCGGTGAGGAAGGTCCAGCCGAAGACTCGAAAGGCAATCGGCAGGTCCTCCTCTACGGAGGTGACGTACCGTCGACGTCGTCGTCTGCTGGGATCCACGAGAGAGAAATCGAGGGAAAGAGGTTCGATGGGATCTGAGAGGAGAATGCATAAGCGATTTCGTCGTGGCTTTGTAGCCGCCCGCCGTAAGCGAATTCAGAGGCGACAGATCGATGCTGTGATCCACCTCCGACCCGTCCAGATCATGCTCCAGTGTTGGCTCGGGCTACACACCTGAATGGGGGTTGTAGAGAGATTGAGAGAAACCAAGCAAATGGGGATGGAGGGAGAGGGGTAAGCGAGTGGAGCCGGTGGTACCTCGATCTGATGCCGTATGACTCGGGCCGCGCGGACTCGGTGAAGTCACCAGTTCAGGGAGCCGGGGCGATGCGGGATCTGGTGCCGTCTGGAGAAGATAGATGTGCCCCAGGACGCGCGCCGCCACCGCCGAGGCCGTCCATCTCGGCATGGGCACGGTGGATCCGCCACCGCGGGCAACGATGGGAGTGACGGTGAGCGTGCAGCGATATGGAGCTGGAGGATAGAAGGGGACCTGGCTCACGAGGTGAATCCAACGGGGACGGCTGCGATCGAGGTTCTCTCCTCATGGGGGGCGGGGAGCGGCGGCGGCGGCGGCGGTGTATGTGGGAGAGGTAGGGTTTCGTTCATCAAGGGTGGGTGGACCGGACTTAAACAAAAATTTGGTTGGCTCGCGGATGCGGCCTTGGCGGGACTTTGCAAAAAAAATTCGTTTCTTGAGCGGGGAAAGAGAGTGGCTGGCGCGGTATAATTTTTGGACGATTTTCTTCCATATGCAGTAACTCTCAGCTTATTCGACAAGTTGCCACCGGGTTTTAAAAAAAAACAAGCTGCCACCGGTATAAAGTTTTGAGTTTCCATATTATAGTGATTTTTTGAATATATCATTCTATTTTAACATGTAAGTATAATTGACACGTAGACATGCCACATAGGCAAAAAATGATGAGTTGGATGTGACACATGGACATGCCATGTAAGCAAAAAATGATGAGTTGATTGCTTCATATACCTACGACGATCTAAATTGGTCATAATTTTCTACAAATAAGGTCCTAGCCCACCGTTGTTTGGAATATGACGATTTTAGGTCAAGAAATAATGACGTTCTCTCCTCAAATCATCATGATTCTTTTAGAGTTTTGCCTCCCTAAATAGCTTACGACCAATCACTGTGAAATTGTCATAGATTTTTGACGATTTTGCCGAGGGTCATTGAGAAAATGTCACAAGTTAACACATTTCTTGTAGTGTACTTCTTCTTGTGCTCTTCAGGCAGCTCTTCGTACTTGACTGGTTCACCTGACATCTCAGCTGCAGATGTTGACGTGGTTGTTGCAGATTGTCCCACCGGGCGTGCCAGAATGTGTTGCCTGCCAAAACCCACCGGCGAGCAGCGACGAGCAACACGAAGAGCCGGGAGGCTTCCAAGACTGCTGGTGGGCCCTGGTCCCTCGGTCGACGGCCCGCAATGCTCTGGCACACGTCCTGACGGTCGCAAGGGTGTGCCACCTGACCTATACCTGGTCAGGGAGGTGTTGGATCGCTTCGATTAGTTTCCTGCATGGTAGACATGTAAACATTAAATGAGCCTCGATCGGCTCTCAGGTTATCCTTCTCATCGGCTCAAAGAGCCGATTAACCCATGGTTCATGTTAGATCTTGCAATAACATGGGTATCCTGCTTCATTAACATTAAGCTAAATCGATCTATGACAGTTTAGGGTTTTCACCGTATAACCGGAACATCCTACACGTAGTTGAGCCTAGCAGATACGAAAGATAATGGAAAACTAACCCTAAAAGAGGCCTAAAAACCAACACGGAGTCGATTCCCGGAACATCCCTTCTAGGATCGGCAAACCATACCCAACGCACTACCAGATCGTTCAACCCGTTTGCAAGGCCTAACCATACGGATATTAAACTAATCCTTGAAGAACAAGGAGCAACTATAACAGATCAAATCTACTAAATAAAGATGAAGCAAGATGTCGCCCTTACACCTAAAATAGGTGTAAGGGTGGCTAGACATCGAGGGGCAGCATAGCTAAGCAAGCATATAAGAAAAGCATTGATGCAAGCCCCAAAACATCCACGATAAATAGTGTTGCTCGCCATCAACAAGGCTTCAGTACGAGCAACACCAGATAACGAATAAACCTATACTGCCTAGATCGCAAGATGCGATCTAGGCAGCATGATGCTTACCCGGAAGAAACCCTCGAAACAAGGGGTGGCGATGCGCCTAGATTGTGTTTGTTGTGAACGTGGTCGTCCTCCTTTCTCAATAACCCTAGATACATATTTATAGTCCGTGGACTTTCTAATTCGGGAATAAACCTAACCATGTACGGGCTAAACTCTATCTCTTGATTTTAATCTACCATAATATACAGATACACGGGCAATCTAGCCCAAACTCTCGTGCAAGGCCGCTTCAGAGACACTCCACGTGTATATCCTCCAAGCCCATCTCAATTACGGCCCATGTCTTGCTCTGGCTAAATTCTGGTGATAACACCCAATCCACGAGTTTCTCCGTGGTCTCCTTTTTGTCTATGGGCTTCAGCTGCATCAGCTGACGCCCAATTCCATCCTCCATGTATCGATTTTTATCACATTGTGTGAGTGCTTCCTCGGGGTCCAACCTAATTGGGCTCTGTGGAAGCGCATCTTCTGCCTCCACCGTAATGGCTCCCACAACGTCGCCTACAATATTGGTGGCGTTGTTATCTGTGTTCATTCTGACGTCGAATATTTCGACGTCAAATTCCCCGACTCCGTCCAAGGTTGGCGGAAGAAATGGTTGTACATTCATGAAGAAAGCTCCAATCCAGTGGAGGAAAATATTGCCCCTTTTGACGGAGAAGCCAAAATCCTTCACCGCCGTTCTTGGAATGCTGAAGCTACCGAAGCTGAGAAGTTGGCGACAGAAGCGTTGATGACTTGCATCCATGAGCTACAGAACACTCGCGGCAAGGAACTTTCGGGTATTGAGATTACTGCTTATTTCCTTAGGACTAGAGTGCAGCCTCTCCAGGCTCGCAAAAATCCCTTCTGGAAGTACGCTGGTGAAAAAGATGTCGACAGGCTCTCAAAAGATCTTCCTTTGAAGGATTTTGAAAAGCTTATCCGCAAAATCTCATCGCTCAACAAGAAAGATCCAGTTCCATCCTCTTGCCGCATTGCGCCATATAGTAGCACCAATCCCCTTCCTGAGGTAATTTTTTCCTTTTAGTTGCTATATTGTCTCCTCGAGTTTTATTATTTGTCGACTACTGTCTTGCTAACGCCTTTTTGTCGACACTCTTTTTTTATCTCAGAACCACCCCATCCTTGCTTCTCTTCCTCCTCTTCCTGAAGGTGGAGAAGTTGAAGACCGTACTGTTGTCGACGATGACAACCAGGGCACCTCGCGCCTTGCTAGTGAAGTCGCGGGTTCTCACAAATCCGCAGCTTCTGCTGAATCTGAAGACACTGCTTCAACACACTCCCCTCCTCCTGCTTCCCCAAAGAACAAGAGGAAAAGGAGTGAAGTCAAAGATTCCGACACCTCCAAAGCCGAAGAAGCTGATCCTTCAGATGGGAAGGCAGCTTTCAATCCATACACCGATGCCCTCGTCAGCTCGTAAGTTACTCCTTACTCATTACTTTTTGCTCTTTGATGTTTTTCATCTTTTTTGCTTCTTATACTGTCGCCATTTTTATTGTAGTGATGACGAGGAAGAAAAACAACCTATTGACGCGGCTGCTCGAACGAGTACGTCGCGTATTTTAGTTGTGTCCGAAAATCAGCGTGATGGGGAGGAAACTTCGCCTCCTCAACAAAACGTCGAGCATTCGACTCCTCCTGCAAGCCCCCGTGCCCCTTCGCCAAAGAAGGCAAGGGTCGAGCCATCCAAGGAACCTATCGTGTTCCCCGGTGGCTCTTCGATACCTTCATTAGATGACGTAAGTGTTTCCATCCCTTCTTTTTTGCTTATGTCTCGAGTGTTTCAGTGCTTTCATCTCTGCTTTGTTTCTTACGATATGCTGTCGAATCCAGACTAGCTATATTGACTTCTTTTTCTTTTGGTCCTCTCTTCAGCCTTTAATGAAGGAATTTGTCGTTCTTGGTACCCAATTCGTCGGGTATCGTGATCATAGCAAGAAGCTGGAAGGTACTATCTTCATCCGCCTCCTTTGTTGCATTCACGCCACTATTTTTGTCATAATATTTGATTGTCGCGTATTTTGTCAGGACAACTTGCGGAAGCCAATAAGCGTGCTAACGCTCTTGCTGCTAAGTTAGAGCAGAGCGAAAAGGCCCGCAAAAAAGCCGAAGCAGATGCTGCCGCCGTCGAAGATCTTCGTAAGAGACTTCATGACGCGGAAACTTCTTTGAGTGAGAATATATCTCAGCAATCTGCTCGAGAAACAGAGATCCTCACTCGCTTGGAGTCGCAGAGTCGACGTTTTGTTAGTAAGTGCTTAAATCCTTGTGCATTTTCTCGGGTTACTTCACATTTTCCGATCATTCTTTATTTACGAGTTACCCTTTGCTTGTTTTTAGGGAGGACTCATCAAGAATACGAAGTGGAAGGTCCTGAAGGCGATGAGCTTCTCGACGCACTAACTCTTCTTGAAATTCATGCGGATGAAGCACGCGAAGGCCTTGCTGACGCTGAGGCAGGTCTGTCGAAGCTTTTCCCCTACTTCTTCCCGAAGAAAGAGGAGCCCAACACTTTTGTTGCTCTTGCCAAGAGCTTCAACGTGCCGCAGGATCTTGGGATCAAACTTCGCCAAGAGGGCCTGAAGATTGGCGTGGAGGGCACTATTGCGTTGATTTCGGACAGCCAACAAAACGTCGATTGGACCAAGGTTGGCAACATAAGGGAAATGGAAACAAAGGAATGGCAATATCTGATTAAAGCTGCCAAGCCTCCCTCCAAACTAATTCTTTCCTTCCTTGGTGTTACACCAACTCCTGCTCCAAGCACGTCCAAGCCGGAGGTGAAGTAGACCGCCCTTTCTTTTCTCTTTCTTTTTTCTTCTGATGTTGTCGCCTTAGTAGTTTTAGCGACAGCTGCTTCTATAGTCCATTAGGGACCCTTCTTTTGTAATAGCAATGTATATACTTTGAGAATCAATGAAAATCTATCTTTGCTTGATGATTGATGTCGAGCCTTTTCTTTCAGTTGATTTTCGACAACTATTCTGCAACTCCTCGTCCTTCTGATGTGTTACCTGCGTCGTCCCGTTTGAAGAAGGCACCTGTTGCTGTCGAACATTTTGAAGATTCATTGAATAAAAATTCGGCAGAAGACTTGAAAGAACTTAGCCAACAGCTCCAGTCTCTGAAGAAACAATCGCTTATGATAATGGAGCAGTCTCGCAAATCATCCGAGAGGGAGAAAATTGCACTTCAACAGGCTCAAGATGCCATAGCTACCAAGGAAGCCGCTGTTTCTGAAGCTGAAAAAGCGACCACTCGAGAAAATTTTATGCTTGATTTGATGAATGAAGCTAGTGTGGATATGTCAGGTATGTTTTTGCGAATCAGGACTCCTTCTGTTTCCCCGCTATTTCTTTTTTGAAACTCTTGTGTTGTCGCCAAATAGGTTCCTTTCTCGACGCTGCTGCTGAAGATGAAAGGGTAAACACGAGGATGAATCTCCTTGTTAATCTTTCGCTTGACCATGGTTCTCTTTTCTGGGCCACTCCAGAACGTACCCGACAGATTGTCAGGTTTCAAGATCGCGCCTGTCAGGTTCGCGACTTCCTTGATTTCTGCACCAGGACCTTGTCCTTGGTTTACAAGACAATGTTTCCTCGGAACGAGGCACCCGACACTCTTCTTGGTTTGATGGAAAAATTTCGGGATGCTCCTCGTATCCATAACTTTGTGCGAGCTCAATTGTCCGTGGGAGTAAGATTTGCCATGATTATGATACAGATCTGCTACCGAAAATTAGACCTGACGACGATTGTCTCCAAGTGCCTGGCCAAGCAGGCGAAATGAAAAAGGAACATCGATAAAATCAATGATATTGTGACTCCTGTAGCCGAAGAAATGATGGATGAACTTCTTCGGATGGACTCTGAATTTTTTATCAAAGGTAGCTATGCTGAACATACGACAACTGTTGCAAATAACAAAGGACTATCCATAGATAGTATATTAGGCAGGAATTGATATTTTTCCTTGTAGTTTGTCGAATCTTCTCCAGAATTGTATCTTGTATGTTGTAGACATACTCTATATTGTAAAGCCAACAAATGTATTTATTTTTCCTCATTAATCCCCCGAGTGTTTCGATGTCGGATCTCTTTATTGTTTATGCGAGGTTTTTAGACCAAGGCAACCGAATTTTCACTGAATATACTATATTTGCGGGTACTAGCCCCCGAGTGTTTTTGTTCTGTTTTGATTGCTATTTTGTATCTTCTTTTTATCTGGCGAGGTATTTGGTACCAAGGCGAAATATCTTTGTCAGTTAGACTCGTCTATATTGTATATATATTGCAACTTCGAGGTGTAAGCCCCCGAGCATGTCGAAGGAAAAGATATATATTTCCACTATCTTTATTATATTGCAGCACCGCGAGCCCGCCTCATTAAAAACCTTCTCCGGCCCCACTCGGTGCCCCGAAAAAGGAAAAGAGTGCGTCTGAAAACTCGCGGGCGTTTCAGTACATTGCAGCTTTACAAAGGAGGGCTATATTTCGGCACTAAGCGTAGAAACGCCTTAGCTGTGCTACGTTCCAGGGGTTTTTCTCGGGAGTCCCTGTCTTCTTATCTTTGATCTTGTATGCTCCTCCTTCGATTACTTCTGTGACGACGTAAGGGCCAAGCCACGGCGACTCGAGTTTTTCAGTACGATCTTGATTGAGTCGCAGGACTAAGTCTCCAACCTGAAAGGATCTTGGTCGCAAACGTCGACTGTGGTAGTTTTTCAGGTCTTGCTGATATTTAGTGACCCTTGACAATACTTCATCTCGAGCTTCGTCGAGTGCGTCGATGTCGTCTTCCAATGCTCTCCTGGAAGTTTCTTCATTGTATTCCGTGACTCTCGGAGAGTCGTGCTCTATTTCTATCGGCAGCACTGCCTCTGCTCCATGGACCAGGAAAAACGGAGTCTCCTGTGTCGCTGTATTTGGCGTTGTTCGGATGCTCCATAGCACACTCGGTAGTTCCTCTGGCCAAGTATGTCGAGCTTTTCCAGTGGCCCTAACAAACGCTTCTTAATACCATTGCAGATGATACCATTGGCTTTCTCGACTTGGCCATTGGTTTGAGGATGTGCGACTGACTCGAAGTGTAATTTGATACCTACTTCTGCACAATACGCCTTGAATTCCTTGGATGTGAAGTTACTGCCATTGTCCGTGACGATGCTATGAGGCACTCCAAATCGAAAAACAATGCTCTTCACGAACTTTATTGCTGACGCTGCATCTGGTGAGTTTATCGGCTTCGCTTCTATCCACTTGGTGAATTTGTCGACAGCGACGAGCATATACTCGTATCCTCCTGGCGAGGCCTTGTGTAACTTTCCCACCATGTCGAGACCCCACTGGGCAAAGGGCCAAGACAAGGGTATTGGCATCAGCTCCGCTACCGGAGAGTGAGGTTTTGCGGCAAATCTCTGGCACGCATCACAAGTTCGCACTATCTCCTTCGCGTCCTCAATTGCTGTCAACCAGTAGAATCCTGCTCTGAAAACCTTGGCTGCGATAGCTCGACTGCTTGCATGATGACCGCATACTCCTTCGTGTACTTCCTTCAGAATTACCCTTCCTTCATCGGGTGTAACGCATCTTTGTAACACACCTGAAATACTTCATTTGTACAGCTCGCCTTTGATCACAGTGAAGGCTTTGGAACGTCTAATAACTCGCCTTGCTTCAACTGGATCGTCGGGTATTGTTTTCCTTAGGATGTATGATATGTACTCCTGCATCCATGGAATTTGCATCATCAGTACTAGATCATGTTCCTCTTCTTCCTCCAGTGTTTCTTGCACAGCCCCCGAGGATTTGTCATCCTTCTCCTTCTTGTTTGATTTCTTCGGCTTTGTGGATCTCTCTGTTATCTCCTCCCAGAACACACCTGGAGGAATCGCGAGACACTGCGACCCGATGTTTGCAAGAACATCGGCTTCGTCATTGCTTAACCTGCTGATGTGGTTCACCTCGCATCCATCAAACAGCTTCTCCAGCTCATTATACATCTCCTTGTACGCTACCATGCTATCGTTAACTGCATCACATTGGTTCATGACCTGTTGGGCCACCAATTGTGAGTCGCCGAAGATTTTCAGTCGAGTTGCACCACAAGCCTTCGCCATCTTCATCCCATGTATAAGAGCTTCGTATTCTGCCTCGTTGTTAGACGCGTTTGGGAACGTCATCCGTAAGACATACTTTAATTTGTCGCCTTCAGGTGATATTAGTATCACGCCTGCTCCAGCTCCTTCTAACCTTTTGGACCCGTCGAAGTTCATAGTCCAGGTTCTCGATAGATCCGGGGGTCCTGTATTTTGCAATTCCATCCACTCTGCGATTGAAATCTGGCAGAATTTGCGACTTTATTGCTTTTCTTTTTTCATACGTGATGTCCCGAGGGGAAAGTTCTATTCCCCAAAGGGAGACACGACCTGTAGCTTCTGGATTGTTTAGTATATTGGATAGAGGCGCCTCATTAACCACTATTATCGGATGCGCCAAAAAATAGTGCCGCAATTTTCTTGCGGTTGTAAACACTCCGTATGCTAGCTTCTGATACTGCGGGTACCGCTGTTTTGATGGCGATAAAACTTCACTGATGAAGTATACCGGTCTCTGCACTCCATGGAGTTTTCCTTCTTCTTCTCTTTCGACAACTAACGCCGTACTGACTACTTGGGGTGTAGCCGCAATGTACAACAGGAGTGGTTCCTTCTCTTTTGGCGCCACCAAAATTGGTGGCGTCGAAATTGTCCGTTTGAGATCCTCGAAGGCTCTATCGGCCTCTTCGTTCCACTGGAACTTCTCTCCTTGTTTGATTAAGGCGTAAAATGGTAGCGCCTTTTCTCCCAGCCTGGCGACGAATCTGCTTAAAGCTGCGACTCGCCCAGTTAATTGCTGTATTTCCTTCAACTTTGTTGGTTTCCTCATTGTTACGATAGCTTGGATTTTTTCGGGATTTGCTTCAATCCCTCTTGCTGAGACGAGGAACCCAAGAAGTTCTCCCGCAGGAACGCCGAAAGAACACTTCGTCGGATTCAGTTTGAGACAAAATTTGTCGAGGTTGTCGAAGGTTTCCTTCAAATCCTCGATTAACGTTACCCCTTTTTTTGATGTTATGATGACATCGTCAATGTATACTTGTACATTCTTCCCAATCTGTGTTGCTAAGCATTTCTGCATCATCCGCTGATATGTTGCTCCCACATTTTTCAGACCGAAAGGCATTGTTCTGTAACAAAACACGCCATACGGTGTGATGAACGCTGTCTTGGCTTCGTCATCTTCTTTTAATCTGATCTGGTTGTAACCAGAATATGCATCCAAGAAGGAAAGACGTTCGCATCCTGCCGTGGAATCGATAATTTGATCGATCCTTGGGAGGGGAAAGTGATCCTTTGGACAATGTTTATTGAGGCAGTTTTTCTTTGGCACCATCCCTGGGTTAGCTACCCACGTGGCCTCTGTAGATATCTCTTTGATGAAACCAGCTTCTCTGAGTCGATCAATTTCTGACAGCATGGCTTTGCGGTTTGGTTCCGAAAAACGCCGCAAAGGTTGTTTAATTGGTCTCGCTATTGGATCCAAGTTTAGGTGGTGCTCGGCAAGTTCCCTGGGTACTCCTGGCATGTCAGCTGGACACCATGCGAAGATTTTCCAGTGCTCACGGAGGAACTTGACGAGCGCGCTTTCCTATGCGAGGTCCATGTTTGTCGCGATGGACGTCGTTTTCTTTGGATCTGTCGGGTGGATCTGCACTTCCTTAGAATCTTTTGCGGTGTTGAAGCTTGAATCCTTGTTGGGCCTCCCTACATCTGGCAGCACATCGTAATCAGTCATGAGCCTTGACGCTGCGTACTCTGCTTGCATCCCAAAAGTTTCTGATAGTCGATGAAAATCTTTGTCACATTTATCGGCTAGCGTGAAGCTTCCTTTGACTGTGATTGGTCCCTTGGGCCCAGGCAACCTCCAAAGCAGGTATGTGTAATGTGGTACCGCCATAAACCTGGCATATGCTGGTCGTCCCAACAAAGCGTGATACTGCGACGGGAAATCCACAACTTCAAATTCCAACCTTTCTATCCTGTAGTTTTCGCGGGTTCCAAACTGAACGTCGAGATTAATCCTCCCCAATGGGTAGCTTGGCTTTTCTGGTGTGATGCCATGAAAACGTGTGTCAGTTGGTTTCAAATTTGCTAGGGAGATATTCATCTTCCTTAGCGTATCTGCGTACATAAGGTTTAAGCTACTGCTGCCATCTATAAACACTCGAGATACATCGAATCCTGCGATTACTGCCGGTAGGATAAGTGATGAATGCCCTGGTCGAGGAACTTGCTGCGGGTGATCCGCTATTGTGAAGCCGATGTCTTGCCCTGACCAATTTAGGTACTCAACCGTTGGTGGAGGCATCTTCTCTACCATAAACACTTGCCGCGAAATTACCTTTTGAGCCCTGTTAGATGGCATGGCTTTCTGAATCATCGAGACCGCGCCATTATTGTTAGGATCGACATATGGAGGTGGTTGTGGTGATGCCGCTATTCTGAGTTGATGTCGATTTTCGCCCGTGATCGCGGGAGGAGGTGGTAGGTGGATCTCACTCCTAGGCCCTTGAAGGTTTCTATTTGCTGCTTGAGCATTGGCTATCCCTGCTACTCGCAGCATTGCTTGAAAATTACGGCAGTCCTTCTGCAGATGTCCTGACTGCCTTCTGCCATTGTTGTCGAGATAAAAATGCATCTGGCATGGCCCGTTCATCATATCCTCGGGAGTTACGAAAGGTCTTTGAAACCTTGACCCGCTATTTTGCCTGTTATTTCGAGAATCATCTCTGTTGTCATCTCGCTCCTCATTGCATCTTTGATATTCGTCTCTATTGTTTCCTCCGTTGTTTCCCCGAAAACCAGCCGATATTTGGCCAGGGGCATCGTAATTCGAGAACTGCCGAGAAAATCGCCTTCTATTTTGAAAGTTTCGGCTACGGTCCTCCTCTGGTGACCTGTGTCGCTTATTGTGAACAGCATCTTCTCCGTCTGCCCATCTGTTTGCTATCTCCATGTCGTGGTATCGTCACGGCATATGCCATAGGGTGGCTAATCGAGGTGGTTCCTAGTGGACTCACGGCGGTATCCGGATGCGGGTATGGGCACGAGCGACACGGCGACTTACCCAGGTTCGAGGCCCTCCGATGGAGGTAACACCTCTACTCCTGCTATGAGTGTATATGATGATACCACAGTACAATGGTGCTCCTAGAGCTGTATCCGGCTGCTCCCGGGAGGCTAAGGTAGACGAAGGTCTCTCTCACGGGGCAGCGCTAAGTCTAGAGTGAATGAGAAGTGATCGATCGTCCCCCGCACGAGGGGGGTCGCCCAGCTTATATAGGCGCTGGCATTTTACATAGAAGTCCCTATAGTCTAGTGGCCGGCTTGGCCGGCTCCGGCTTCCGCTCCTTCCCGAGGCGTTGACGTCACGGAGCCGTTGAGGCGTAGTGGCCCGTCCCATCCGCCTGCCAGTCAGCGGTATGGCGAGGAAGTGTCCCTGTCGCCATCATGCCCTGTAGCCGGTACGGACCGACGTAAGCCATGATGGCCTGTCCGCCGCGTGGTACTGTTGCTCCACAGTGCCCCGTGCTTTTCGGGAGATGAGGTCAGCGTGGACCTTTGAACCCGGACCACCTACCCAGTTCCTTCTCGTACAAGACTCGCCAGCCGGGAGTCGGTCTAGGGTGTAAACCCCAGTCGGATATGGCTTGTAGAAGCCGGCCCAGCCACAGCGTTGAGGGCCGTGGCCAGGCTGACTAGGACTTAGAGCCAGCCGACTCCTGGGTCAGTCGGCCACGGCTCCAGCCGGCTGCTCCTCAGCCGGCCTTGCCGCGAGCCGGCCGACCTCCAGCCGGCTGCTCCGTGTCCATTGCCCTACCCGGGGTCTTCCCCCCGACACTAGCCCCCGAAGCTGGCAAGGTCCTGCGTTTAGAGGGACCTAGGCAGGTTTTCCTGGCTTTAAATCCCTTATGTTTCGGCAGCACTTGAAGGGGCCGGCTGAGAATTTTCATTCAGCCGTCTGCGCCCTTATCCGGCTTGCTTTGTCTGGCTGCCTCCAGCCGAACGCTATTTTTGCTTCTGCAACTTTCGCTTTCTCATAAGTGTTGATGACGCCTACGCCTTGCTGAGAGAGTTTGGGGCCGAATGGACTTTAATGTCCGGCTCCGGCTTGGGTGCGCCGGTGTTTCCGCCGCCTCGGGCCCTGCGCCCGACTTGACCGCTCTGATGGCTAGCTCCTGTTTGCCGTTACGTATGGTCACATCACTACAAGGAAAAGGGCTACCGCCGGCGAACCAAAAATGCCCATTGCCGGCGCACCACGAGCCCGCCGGTGCGAACGCGCCGGTGATAAATTGTCACTGCCGGCGCATCAGGCAGTGCGCCGGCGATAGATGGATACTGCCGGCGCACCTTCGAAGCCTCGCCGGCAAAGAACCATTTTCACCGGCGCACAATCAGGTGCGCCGGCAGTAGTGCTTCCAGCACTGGCGCATGCCACGTGCGCCGGCAGTATGTCATTTAGGTGCGCCGGCAACTAATTCGAAAATTCTTTTTTTCCAGCTTTTTTCCAGCATATTACAATACATATTTGACAGCAGTATATATTTACAACGCAGTTCATATTTATACAGTATTACATGCAATATGAGAAGCACATAGAGAGCCAAGTTTCATTTCAGTATCAGTACACAAATACGCAAGTCTCGTTTCGGAATGTTGATTCATACAACACATGTGCATATGCAACACCGAACGACGAAGTTTCACAAAGTTAGAAGTCTTGGTACATAGTCGTCACAAGTATCGTCATACACCTCACAATGTAGGTCCTAACCTAAACTAGAATCACATAGAACATGACCAACATGGTCATGATGACCATCATCACGAAGGCCATGGTCTTCATCCGGTTCCTCCTCATGTCCCTCATCTCTCCCGCTAGATAACGGGCGTATCTTCCTTCCGCCTCCACCCTAGTGGGGTATCCCTTGTAGCTGTTGCCACTGAAACGGTGCACCTGTCTCCGACAGTCCTCCAAGTCGTCGTAGACTCCAGGAACCCTCCCCTTGTACACGACATATGTCGTCGGCATCTCCATTCACAAGACAAGTAAAACGTTAGTACCAATGCAATGAACAAGTGCCAACTCAAATAAGAGACAAGTAGTATGAACTAAATAGCATGTGCCTCATACTTTGTTGGTCGAAATAAATAATAACATACAGGGATGGGGTCAGTGAGGCTAGGTAGGATGCACAATAGATTGATATTTGTGGCCATCACACCAAGCCTCACTGGCCCCACCCCGGAGTGTACAAGTGACCGAACATTTTAATCATCGGCCAATGCAATTAAGAAGTGCGAACTCAAATAGAAGACAAGTAGTACGAATTAAATAGCGTGCCTCATACTTTGTCGGTCGAAACAAATATTAACATCCAGGGATGGAGTCAGTGAGGCTAGGTAGGATGCACAATAGATTGATACTTGTGGCCGTCGCACCAAGGCTCACTGGCTCCACCCCCGAGTGTACGATTGACCGAACATTCTAATCATCGGCGAACTCCAAATACGAGGCAAGTAGTGGTCGAGTAAATGCAAATAATTATTAAGCTATGTACGCCATAATCTTGAAATATATAGCAAAGTAAATGAAACTACAGACACATGTTCACATGCACATTCATACAACTAAATAAAAGCAACTAGTCGATTCTATGGGAATATATAGCAATTATTACAGTACGGAAGTTCAGGGCCAGCTCGTTCTCGCTTTAGCAATCGTGTTCCCGTCGTAGGGTCAGGTTGTTCGCCGCGGGGGCATGGACGGCAGCCCTCACGCGAGTTGAACGGCCTCTCATCACGCGACATCTCCAAGCGGAGTTCTATCTCGTCATTAGGTGGTAGACCATAGCCGTAGAAGAACTCGCTGGACATCTATTGTTGACATCCTGCAGGATTATCGTGCAAACGAACTGCTGGATGCGACCCCGCTTCTTTCTAATCTCTCTATCAGGGACATCCGCCATGTTTGCAAACCTGTTTACGAGATTCTCTGGCAGCAACATGTCATCTGCGTACTTTATGTACTCCTGCATCGAAGGATGGCGTACCACGCGTCCATCCCATTGTCGGGCGTCGATCGCCTGAGGCAGGGAAGTTGGTTGTGTGGGTTAAGACCAAGCCTCCTCGGGATTTCCTCTCTACTTTGAGGGGCCTGCCTTGTTGGCGAAGCCGGTGAGAGCATCATTGAGAAGGGCCCCGATGTGGGTGTAGTCTTTCTTGCGGTCCCTACCCGAGTCGAGATAGACCGCATGCGAGTGTTGCGGGTGCACGACGATGAGGGTGCAGAACTTGTCTCTGCGGGAAAACACACGGATTAACCTTTGGAAATGCAAATGGAGATATAGGATAGAATGGTGATGGGGGACTAGCGAGTGATTACTTACTCGGGGAAGTAAGGGATGAGAATGGCGCCCTTCTTAATGTTCGCCGGCATGAAATCCTCGACCTCTTTGGGTGGCAATCGCGCGATCCCCAAAGATTGCAGATGATGCTCTCCCGCATATAGAAGGGGTCCATTATCGCGATGGTCGGCGTCCCCTCCTTAACAATCTGGGAAGACAAGCTAAGAGCAACTAGGCGAACCACACTAAAGTGGAGCGCTTGCATGCGATAGATGCTGAAGATGTCGTTGAACCGGATGAAGCACAAGTCCGCGGGGTACTTCTCGACGAAGTTCATGCCGCTTGGCACCTTCGCCACGAAGAGAGGGTAACCAGGATCTTTTGATTTGAGAAGAAGGTTCTCCACATGCAAGACAGTCTCATGCAAGCTCCTCATATCCGGGGTGAGTTTCTTCACGACATGCTCCGGCAGCATCGGTTGACCCAAGTGATGCAGAGGTCGCCAATTGTTTGGCAACTTGTCAAGGAGTGGGACCTTGTCCTTGGATTTGGCCGCCGCCGCCTTGTCTTGGGCGTCCTTCTTATTTTGCCTCTTCCTCTTCTTGGGTTGTACTGATGGACCCTCCATCGCCGTAGTGGCCGTAGCACGGAGTGTGTTTGGGCTCAACATATTTTTGACGGCGGCGGCGGCGACCTCCTCAGGATTTTCCTCCTCAGCCGTTTCTTGAGAATCGAACAGCTTCTTGGAGCACACATATTTCAAGCCCGGCGCATCCTCATGGACAACTTGTGAAGATGTAGGAATATCCCATTGGAAGTTGTCACGTTCGTATTCCTCGGCCTCTGGCGCAGCTGGCTGTTGTGGTGGGGCGCTGACCTCTGGCGCAGCTGGCCGTTCTGGTGGGGCGATGACCACGGGCGCCGCTGGCTGTCGTGGAGGGACGCTGACATGTGGCGCCGCAAGGTGCTTGTCTTTGCTTGCCGTCGACCCCGAGTAGGTGTTGATCCGAATTAGGGTCTTCGGCCATAGCAGTACCCAACCCTTCAGTGAGGCCAGATTCAACGGGCTATCGTCATCAGCACCATGCGGTTGATTAGGAGGAAACAAATCCTCATAGCCCGGTAACGCCCGATCCACTTCAACCCGGTAAATGTCATCCGCCATATCTCGTGTGTGCCACTTCTTATCCAGGGGCCGAAGGATGGACCCCCTCGCGACGTCTTTGAGTTCATCATTTACTCTCATCAGGAAGGTGCATGGCGTTGAGAGCGCCTGCGAGAACATGTCTATGGCGTTAGAGAGAGGGCAAGGATGACGAAACTAATATATTAACTTGATGTACACATTAGTTAATTACCGTGAGGGCGTTGAGCTCGGCTAATGTCGACGGGCCAGCACATGCGGCGGCGGGCGTGCAAGTGACGGAGGGGCTGCTACCCGGCATGGACGGTGAATCCCTAGCACCAGCGACATTGCCGGCGGCCGGAGGAGTCTCCATTATAACATTGTCATTGTCGGCGGACGGCGGCACCATCGAGTTGCTGCCGTTGAAGCTAACCACTTGCATTTTCGGGGGGGGGCTTGTTTGCCACCCTCATACCACGCTTGTAGAGCGTTGAAATCTGCTTGGACTCCAGCGGCAACTTCAGCTTTGACTTCTGTGTACGAGTGTAGCTTTGAGTTGCGGTACCAGTTGCCATGTACCAAACCAGCTTGGACTTGGGCTAGGATTGACTCCCTCATTTCCTCCGCCTCCCGCTGCTTCCTCTCATTACGCGCATTTTTATCGGCCGCAGACGACAAGCCATAGTGACCATGCTTGTAGCCTGTACCGGCGCCAGCCACACGGCCTCTATGCGGCCTTCTCGTCGGTGAATGCTCATTAACGATGTTTAGCGCCCGTACGAGAGGCTTGTCCCCGAGCTACCTGCCCGTCGACGCCTGGGACGAGGAGCCTTCGTCACCTTGGGAGCCTTGAGAAAGTCTTTGTCTTTCTTCTTCCTGCGGAAGAAACGCGAACCATTTAGAAATGTTGCTACTATTATATGAACGATACTTGATCTAATTAAACCTGTAAATTGCTTACCAGTTTTTTCTCCAACGCCAGGACCTTCTGGTCGTTCGTGAACCAAATTATGTCGGTTACGACCTTCGGGTCCGTGACAAGTTCCCCGGTTAGTTTCTTCTTATGGTACCGGGACCTGATGAATCTTCTTTCAAGCGGGTCCTTGTACTTGAGCCAGGGGTTCTCAATGCCGGCATTTACATACGCCTCGTCCTCCTTCGCCCAATAGGGCTCCTTTCCCTCGTACCCACGGCTCCCAAGGTTGTGGTTGCCGATGTTAAGCTCCCGCATTTCCTTCCCCCACAACTTGCGATTCTTGGTTGCTTGTAGCTCTTCATTGGCCACAAAAGCATCAAAGTCCGCTTTGGGTGACATGCGGAAAGGCGGAGTGGACCTCTTCGAAACCTTTGCCCTCGGCAATCAGCTTCCGCACCATGTACTTATAGGCTGCCGAGGTGTTTGGTGAACTTCAGGAGGGCTTGTGAGTTCACAATGTTGTTGGTTTGATGACCGGAGGCGTAGTCGCCTAGGAACTTGTATCGTGCGTGCAACCTCGCAATGAGCTGGGCTCGCAAAGGCGCTTTGCTCTCAGCTCGGAGGTCCGTCTCGTTGAGATTGACGACCTCTCGGAGGATACATGCCAGTTGGTTGCCGTACCCCTTGGCAACATCCTTAGGCTCCACCGGCAAACCACTGGCAGGGTCCACCTCTTTGACTATGTCTCTGCCGGTGCCGACCGTGTTTTGGCGCCTTGCCTTCCGCGGCCTCTTGGCTCCACTTGTCCCGGTGCCACTACTCCCGGCGGCGCCGCTAGGATCGTCGCCGCTTGTCTCGCCGCCACCCCCGGCGCCGTTGCCTCATCGCCGCTAGGCTCGTAGGTACTACCCCCGGCGGCGGCGCTTGCCTCGTTGCCGCTCGGCTCGTCGGCACTACCCCCAGCGGCATCCTCCATCTCATGGTCCTCGTCGCCGCCAACACCAGCGGCCTCGGCATCCTCCTCCGTCCTAAAGAAGTGCCTATTGTAGTGCTCCTCTAACTCTTCTTGAGACGACATGGTGGCTTGCACTAATAGAAGATGAAAAAGAGTTAGAATTCACGGAAAAATTCGGCATGACCTTTGCTAAAAATTGGTCATGCCGAGTGCTAGAATTGCCGGAACGAAAATGAATCGACATTCCGGCACTCAATAGCAACTCAATCCCTGTAACAGAAATGCAATTCACATATATGATACATTTTTCATTTTCATTTCTTTTCCAACCAGCATCAGAGAGTGAACATAGCAACAACATGTGTCATTTCTCATTTGTGAACATGACAGCATCTACTGAACAAATACTAATAAGCAGTTGGAAATTCTTGTTACAGGGGAATATGTAGCACACCAGTCAAGATGCTAGCAACATTTGCAACCAGAGACAACATTTCCATCTCAACTAGAAGCAAACCGGAAGCATTTAGTATAACAAATACAACCAGAGACAACATATCCATCTCAACATTTCCAACTACTGCCTTTTTCTTTATTTATTTCTGTAGTTGCTACTATCATACCAAACATCTAAATACTGCAGAGTTTAGAAAATTAAACATAATGAAAAACTAACATACTGCCTAGTGCCTAGTTCTTCTCCAACAAACATTTCATTTTCTTTTTTCACCATGTATTCTAGTCTGTACAAAAAGCTAATTCATTTCATTTTCATTTCACAATAACCATCAGTAATAGCACTACAGTAGCATCATTTCCAGTGAGTCGCGATGTAATTTCATCATGCTAGCCCTGGATTCAAACCAGAATTCAAACACTAAAATAAACACCATTTTACATCAACACCATGCTACTCTCTGGCTACATAATTAAAACAGTGCCAAACAGAGCTTGTACCCACTTATACAAAATACACTAGGTACCTTATCATTTTCATTTTGTTTTAAATGAACCAGATAAGGAACATAGCACCAATTTTCATTTTCTTTTAAATGAACCAGAGAAGCTCACATGTGTCATTTCTCAATTGTGGATTATCAGAAAGCTCCAATTATAAATCAACTAAATGAACCTAGCTAGCTACTGTCCATTTGCAACAGCACATCATATATTTGCAAAAACACAATTTTAAATGAACCAGAGAATGAACATAGCACTTGTTCTTCTTAAATTAAGTAAACCAGTAGCTAAACCAGTAGTAGCATTTGCTACTGCCAACTAGTGTTTAGGTAATACATAACAGTAACTAGGTGTATTAGAAATACTGACTATGTTCTCTGTATTAAGAATGAACCCATCTTTAGCATGAAGCAAACCAATGAATTTTATATATCAAATTCTCTAGGTACTGCAAGCATAAAAAACCCTACTGCCTAGCTACCTAGGTACTGCAAGCATTTTTATTTTCGTTTTCTTTTTTTTGCAAGAAATGATAATATGTTGTTGTTGCCCCTGTGGGACATACTCTCATAGTTAGTCAAAAGTTCTCCCTGAGCTCCTTGTTGATAACAAATTTTGTGAAATTTCTTGTTAACTAATTCCTCTACTTACAAATCTTGTCCAAGCAATTCCTGTCTATGTCAATGAGGACATCAAAAGACCCAAAATTTGCATAAGGGCCAGTTTGACTGTAAGTGCAAGAAATGTTCAGAGCAAATTGCAAAATATAAATCAAGCATGCCTTTCATCATCCTGGATTCCTAAATTGCAAAAGAGCAACATGAGCATGAATAGACGATATCATTTTATACTAGCATCAACCATGCATAGCACCAATTTAAATCCATTTTAGCAAACCATTTTAGCAAACCATTTTAGCAAACCAGAGACCAAAACCTAAATGAACTAAACCAATTTTCAGTAGCATCCTACATCTCAATTTTTCCTCATCGCAACCAGAGAGCATAAACTATAAACCCTAAATCGACCAGAGCACATCAAGAACTATAAACTACTACAAGAACTAAGGATTTTCTTACTGCAACCAGAGCACATCAAGCATTCTTGCAAGAACTACTGCAAGCACTATAAACTACTACAAGAACTACTGCTAATTCATTTTCATTTTGTTTTAAATGAACCAGAGAATGAATTAAACACTAAAGTGCTCATTTCATCATTTTTGAAATGAACCAGAGAATGAAACCTACACTAAACCAGTAGCTACAACCTAAGTGCCTAAATATTGCTACTTCATTTGCATTTCAGGTGGTGGAGAATGAACCAGGTGGTCTAAATATTGCTACTTCATTTGCATTTCATCTAAATATTGCTACTTTATTTTCATTTTCTTTTTTGGCAGTGAGCATGAGCATGAGCAGTAGCATTTCAAAACCAGAGAATTGCTAACATAATTTCATCATTTCATTTAAACTTGCTACTGCATTTTCATTTTCATTACAGTAGCAGCTTCGTTTTATCATTTTATTTAACCTCTACTGCATTCAATTTGACATTGGGCACAATGCAGGGTACAGGAGGGGATTGAGCATCAGTTTGAACCAATTTCATAGCAATTGGAAGCAATTTGAACCAATTTCAGGGAAGGGGGAGGGGAGAGGGAAGGGGAGAGGGAAGCTCACGGTGGCGGCAGCGTGGTCCTCCTCCAATGGCGGCGACAGAGTGTTCCTCCTCCAACGGCAGCGGCAGCGTGGTCCTCCTCCGACGGCGGCGGCAGCGTGGTCCTCCTCCGACGTCCCCTACTCCAACGGTGGCGGCGGCGTGTATGGGGCAGGTGGTGGGGGCTGGTGGAGGGGGATGGTGGCGAACGGTCGAGGACGGCGTGGCGGGGCAGTGAAGCTCACGGCGGCGCTCACGGTGGCGGTTAGGGTTTGTCGTCGATGAATTGGGAATGGGGAGGGAGAAAGCTAGTCTCGCGTGCGGTTAAGTCCCAAGTATACACGGGGTACACTTATTGCCGGCGCACCAGGGCTTTGGTGCGCCGGGGACAGGTGGACCCCCGGCGCACCAAAGCCCTGGTGCGCCGGCAATAAGTGCACCCCGTGTATACCTGGGACTTGGCCCAGATCACATGCAATGACCTCCCCAACTCATATTTTCTTTTGTTTTTCTTTTTTTCTTTTCTGGCCTTTTCTATTATATTTATGTTCTTATCTTTTCAAGATAATAGCCAAGAAATATGCATGAGTTATATATGCAAAAACAATTTCAAAATCTTAATTAGGCATTACAAAAAAATATGAGTTATATATACATACACAAAATATTGACCAACACAACATTAATTAGTCATACATAAAATATTGGCCATGACCATATGAGTAGTTATGAATTACACAAAATATGAGTTATAGATTGCAAATAAAGTTTTACATCATCGATTGAGAAGAGTGTTTCGCTTTCTTCTTGCTTTTCTTGCTCGTCGTTGAATAATTTAGCCCCGTGTCGTGACTTCTTCTTTTGAAGGGTCGACCTGACCTCGGTAGCGTGGTCCTGCTTCTTCTTGTGGTGTATGTTGTCTCTTCGTCCTCGGATTCTTCCATCATTGGGTCTCCGACTTGTCCTTCGAAGTCTTCCTCGTTGGCGACTCCATCCATTCCGACGATGGTCCTCTTGCCTCTCCTCACGATAACACGGCTAGGCCTGGATGGGTCGGTTATGAAGAAGCATTTGTGCACGTGTTCTGCCAGTACCCATGGCTCATTCTGCGCGGTGGCGTTCGTGGACTTTGATTTGTTGGCTTCGGGTAGAAACATGGTGGTGAAATACCGGTCTTCTTTTCTGACGCTCTTAGCCCATCTGATACGGAACATCGGCACTTTCTCCCCAACGTAGTTAAGCTCCCAGATTTCCTCGATTCTTCCGTAGTATCTAGTCTTTACGTCACCCGTCCAGGAATCCATCGTTACCCCTGAGTTCTGGTAAACACTGTTCTTGTCTTTTTCTTCCGTGTAGAATGTGTACCCGTTGATATCGTACGCTTGGTAAGTCATGATGTTGGGCGCGGGGCCATGTGACAAGGCCAATACTAGTTTATCCTTGTCAGAATCCATTGGTGGGGGATTAGCATCAATGTGGTCTTTGAACCAGCGCGTGAAAGAGGAGTTGTGCTCTCTGTATATTTCTGCTTCCGTCATCATCGGCTTGCCACTGTTCTCTATCATGGTTTTGTGCTCTTTCAACCAAGGATCGATCAAGTCAATGTGTTGTAGCGCTACTAAGTTGGCCCTGTCAAAGTCGGAAGTCCGACCCGGACATGTGCACATGCAGTTCCTTCCTTCCATTTTTGTGGCCTACTCCCTCGAACCTGCGGACGTGCTTGTTTTGAGGCAAACCAACAGGGTCCTCGATGTCTAGATAATTCGTGCGTAAAGAGATGCACTCTTCGGTGAGCCAGCCACAGACGATGCTTCCATCCGGATGTGACCTGTTACGAACGTATCCTTTAATGACCCCATTCATTCTTTCAAACGGCATCATGTTGTGTAAGAATGCCGGCCCTAGACTGACGATATCATCCATGATATGGATCAACAGATGGACCATCACGTCAAAGAATGCAGGCGGGAAGTACATCTCCATCTCACATAGGATCACCACGATCTCTTCCTGGAGCCTTGCGAGTTTCTTCACGCTTATCGACTTCCGAGTTATGACGTCGAAGAAGTTACAGAGCCCAGTCAGCGTTGCACGGACATGGTCATCCATTATACCTCGGATTGCAACCGGAAGAATCTGCGTCATCATCACGTGATGTCATGAGACTTCATGCCGCTGAAGTTTCGTTTCTTGGGGTCCATGTATCTGCTTATTAGCCCGGAGTAACCGAAGGGCACTCTGACTCCTAGAAGGCAATTGAAAAATTGATCGACCTCGGCCGGACTAAAAGTGAAGCAGGAGGGGGGACAGTAATAGTCAGGCTGCTTAATACTTTTACGCTTCGACCGCCGTCCGCCTCCTCCTCCGATCGTCCCTCTTGGGCCGGCGGGATCTGAAGCTCTTCCCCGATGCCCAAAACTTTCAGGTCGTGTCTTGCTTTCGGCCCATCTTTGGTCCGGTCCGGCATGTTGAGAAGAGTGCCAAGCAAGCTCTCGCACACGTTCTTTGTAATATGCATGACATCAAGGCAGTGAGGTGTATCGAGAATTTTCCAGTACGGCAAGTCCCAAAACACGGACCTCCTTTTCCATACACCAATGAGCGGCGTCGTTTCCTTTTTCTTCTTCTTCTCTCCAGGCTTTTGACGAATCTTTCCCGGCGCAGGGCACTCCTTCCAACCTTTCAGTAATGTATCGATCTCTTCGCCGCTCTTCTTACGTGGAGGTCCTCGGGGTTCATTTGTACCATCGAACAGATCTCCACGCTTTCTCCACGGGTCAGTCTTCTGTAGCCACCTTCGATGCCCCATGTAAACTGTTTTCGAAGAGCCGGGATCCTTACCAAGCTGCAAAAACATCGTCTCTTCCATGCACCTGACACATGCCTTGTGTCCATGGCACACCTGGCACGAAATGTAACCGTATCCGAGGTAGTCCTGCACCGTCGTGATCAACGCGGCTCTCAAAGGGAAATATTCTTCTGCGACGGCGTCCCATGTATCTACCCCTTCCTCCGCCCACAACGTTTCAAGCTCCTCCTTTAATAGTTCAAGATACATGTTGATATCGTTTCCTGGCTGTGTCGGCCCTTGAATTAGCATACTCATCTGTATGTACTTCCTCTTCAT
This sequence comes from Lolium perenne, assembly GCF_019359855.2. NCBI lineage: Eukaryota > Viridiplantae > Streptophyta > Magnoliopsida > Poales > Poaceae > Lolium > Lolium perenne. The sequence goes on from NC_067245.2 coordinate 331,238,302, forward strand.
GCACAGCCAGGGCGGGAGGTTGTAGATCCATACAAACACGGGCCATGTGCTATGTGTGCTGCTCTGGTTTCCGAACGGATTGAATCCGTCCGTGCTCGCACCCAACCTGATGTTTCTGGGATCTGCCCCAAAACTTCCGAATTCATTGTCTAATGCTTTCCACTGGCTTGCATCCGAAGGGTGCGTCAACACTGGGTGCTCAATCTGCTCTTTATCATTCAACACTGACTCCTTTCTTTTTGCGTGCCAGCGCATGAGCTTTGCTTCCTTGCGGTCCGCGTAGAACCGTTGAAGCCGGGGGGCGAGCGGGAAGTACCACACAACTTTCCGAGGAGCTTTCTTCTTCCCTTTCTTGTACCGTTCAGCTTCACACACAGGACATTTGGTCTTGTACATGATACAGTCGTTGATGCAGGCGTGATACTTTTCGTGGGGTAAGTCGAGAGGGCACGTGATTCTCTTGGCCTCGGCTAGACTACCAGGACACGTGTTCCCGGCAGGAAGGAGATCTTTCACGTATTCCAGGATGTCGTCGATGCTTGTGTCCGTCCATCCGTGTTTCGCCTTCATCTGCAGCACATCGAGAGCTACTCTCAAGCGAGACTCCCCCAACCCGCGACCTGAGTCGTACAACGGAGTATTCGAGTCTATCTCGAGTTGCTCAAGCTTTGATTTCCGCTTGGCGCCTTTCGTCTTTTCGAGAAGCAGATCTTGAAGATGAGGGTCCCGCACGACTGAAGCTAGCGGCACCTCTTCGTCGTCGTCAAGGTTATTGTCGTCGTCAAGGTTATCATCTTGTGTGACAAGCTCTTCATCGTCATCAATATCATGATGCCCTCCTTCTTGCCGACCATTATTACCACCTGCTGCCGTCGCCCCATTGACCTCCGCGCCATCATCACTCATCCATTGAGTGTGTCCATGCATGAAACCATTAGTGAGCAGGTGCCCCTGCAATTTGCCTGAATATGGGTCAAACCATTTCCCTCGTTTGCATCTCCGGCACGGACACAGTACCTCCGTGCGGTTATTTTCATACATGTCGATGATCGCGTGTTTCAGATATCTCATCACGATGCTTTCACTCATCTCGATAACCATTATCGCCTGCATGGTAAGATTACATAATTGATTAGAACCATGCATCCGTCGGTAGTTTTCACGGAAAATTTCGGCATGACCTTCCTACACGGTAGGACATAGGAGCGCCAGAAATGTGCCGAAACGGAAACTTAAAGAATCAACATTTCGGCGCAACGTTGGCAACTCATTTTCAACGCCAACACACACAAGCACAAGCACAAACACAACATATATATATATGCCACACACGAGCTTTGCTTCAAATTAATGTCCAATATACGTTGATTTCATTCCTCAATTTGTTCATTAATCACCTATTGGTTTGATATACTCGTCAACAAGATCGAGACGTCGCGCCGCTACCACGGCGTATGGAAGCCGACTTTCTAGATCTAGATCTAGATTGAGCGGTCAATGCGGGATAGTAGATCTAGATCTACATAGGGGGATGTGGGAGATGCATGTAGGAAGGAAAGATTTGGTAAAAAAATATGATTTTGTTTGGTCAAATTGGCTAAATTTGGGATAGAAATGGGCAAAAAATAGGTGGGTTGGGAGATGATGGGGATATGCCCATAGGGGGTGGGTCGCCAGTCCCAGTCGCCATGAAGATAGAGGCTCGGGTGGATCGCCAGTCGCCTAAGCGACTGGGCCCTAAGGCGACTGGGCCGTGATCCCAAGGAGGAGGTCCACACGGCTGGACAAGAAGATTACTTGAGAGGGGGATAGCGGATCCCGGATTAGTAGCAACTGATATGATTCGGAGTTATCTCCATGTAACCCTAGATCGGGGGTGCTTATATAAACCCCCGAGCTTAAACCCTAGGGGACACCTTACTTGAGATCCAATCTCCCCCTGTAAGCTCTCGGCGTAGCCGCCGACTGAGCCCCCCCCATTGTAATTCTCCACTGAGCAATAAAGATCTAGCAGGACGTAGGCCTTTTACTCTCCGGAGGGGCTGAACCTGGGTAAAACCCTTGCGTCTCTTGCACCTCGACCCGTAGATGGCAATGTTCCCTTCCCCTCGCATCAATGAAGTGCTACCCCCCGTAGCATCTGCCGTGGTTACATCCACGACAGTGGCGCCCACCGTGGGGCATGGGACATCAAGCCTTCGAGCTACGGCGAGGCCCTACTCGCCAATACGGCGGCCGGTTGCTTCCGGCAGGATGATCGCCACCGGCAATTTCTTCCACATCCAGCCAAGCACCTACCGGCCCGCCTCGTCGCCTCTCAAGCACGCCTGGATGGTGCCGATCGGCTCCATCAACCTCTTCGTTGGGCTCGCCGGCGTCGGCGACCCTCTCGAGCCTCGCCCCGCCGCTCGCACGACCCCTTCGCGCCGGGCAGCTCCTCATCGCTACTCGCCCGGTCACCGGCGAGGTATACGCGGAGGCCGAGGCGGCCCTGGAAGACGATGCCGAGTCGGCGGTCGTGGCACCGACCGCCAACTCCTTGTTGCCTTGGCAGTCGCCGACACCGCCGACACCGCTCCAGCCGCCGATTCCGCCGACACCATCCCGGCCATCGACTCCGTCATCGCTGCGATCGACGCCGACTTCACCGACATCATCGCTGCAACGTCGGTTGCGGGATCCACCGCTGCGTCCCCGACTGCCCGCTCCATCGCCACCGCATCAACCAAGGCGTCTATGTCCCTGGTCGCCCTCCGGAGGGACGTCGAAGGTGGCGGCGTGGCTGACTCCCTCCTGTGCCTCTTCGGCAGCGACTACGACTCGGACTGTCGAGGCCCCGCGTTACCGCTACCCGACCGCAGTCTTCATGGCAGGGGGTGAAGAAGAGCTCCCCGACGCCTTCACCACTCCCCTCCCCGCAACCGCCACCGCAACCGAGATCGAGGCGCACCGGGCGGCCCTCGAGGAGCAGAGGAAAAAGGAGCTCGCCGAAAGGCAGAAATTCCGCCTCGAGCAAGATGAAGTAAGGGCCGTGTCCCACTATCGTCAGCAGCGAAACCGCCGGCGCATGGAGCGCGCCCGCGCGAACGACTTTCCCAGCGCACGCCTTAACTTCGACGACCCAGACGGAGAAATCCGGGTCGCCCGAGTCCAAACCCCGACATCCGGAAGGAAGTCGGGCTGCTGCAGATAGAGCAGCGCGCGCGAGCACCCCCGCCACCCCCACCACCACCGCCCGAAGTTCCTCGGGCAGAGGTCGACGCCAACGGCCTACCACTGCACTCGTCTCCAGCCGATAACGTGGCAGCTGCGCAGGCCGTCCTCGCAAGAATCCCCGAAACGGAGACGGCGCGATCCTCGTCCAGCACGCCAAGGCTTTGGTAGCCAAGGCATTGGAGCAGCAGCACGCCGCAGCCGACTCGCAGGGCGACTCTATTCGCGCACATCCGCCGGTCGCGCGGCGTCGTCAGACGCGGCAAACCGCGCAATCGTCAACGCCAACAACGGCCCGCCGCCAGCACCGCGCGCGGCCCACTCGTCTAACAACCGAGTCGAGCCGCGCCCCGCGCGGATGATGGTCGCCGCTAACGGGCAGCCAGTTGACGCCCGAACCCACATCGTCAACGACCAAGAATGGCGGGCGCGCAATCGATTGAACGACCGCCACGCCGATGAAGCTCCGCGCCAGAGCGCGTTCACCCGAATCGGCCCCGCTTGCTTCGGGCCGATGATTAGAGGCGAGCCGTATCCTGTAGGGTTCAAAGGACCCCGCGACATCGAAAAGTACGATACAAGCATTGACCCCACTGTCTGGATCGACTCGTACGCCATGGCAATGGGGATCCAGGGCCACTCCGAGTTACTCGCAGCGCGGTACCTGCCCCTCATGATGGACGGCGTCAATCGCCATTGGTTCAATACCCTCACCGTCAACAGCATCGACTCCTGGGAAGAAGCCCGCGCCGCGTTCATCCAGCACTTCGCCAGCGCATACACCCGTGCCACAACCATAGAAGACCTAGATCGCTGCGTCCAAGGCCCGCGCGAGTCGACCCGCCGGTGGGTGCAGCGGCCGGCAGGACATGTGGACGACCTCCGCCGGCATCAGCACGGACACGGCAATCCCATCGCTTCCGACGCTGCTGCCGGTATGAACCGCTAAGCGCCAAGCTCCGTCGCGTCGGCCAGGGACAATATCTCAATCTCCGAGCTCTTCGACATCGCCACCCGCTACGCCGATGAAGACCCTACAGTCGACTCGGACGACGAGTACGGTCAACGACGCAATCGCCGCCCTGCGCACACGGAGCCTCGGCGTGGCGACTACCGGTTCGCCGGCCGGTCTAACAACGGCAAGCGCCGCGGAGAGGGAGGACACAACGAGCTAGTCGCTACCACCGATTACGAGCAGCGCGAGCCAAAATCGTTTCGGCGCGACACTCGTGCACCTCGGGAGGATCGGCCTCAGCCCAAGCGCTTCGACGCCCGCAGCCTCCTAGATGCACCATGCATCTATCACAGCAAGGAGGGCAAGCCCGCCAACCACACGACGGGAAATTGCTACTCCCTGAAGCAGATAGAAAGAGCTCGCCGCGCCAAGGAAAACGACGGCGGCAACCAGCACAAAGAGCGCGCCAAAGACCAAGACCAGCACAAGGGAGAGGGCTTCGGTCGCAGCGCCGGCTCGCTCCACACCTTCACCGGGGTCGGCGACCGACGGGACAGGAAGGTCCTCGCAAGGGCGATGGCGGTACACGCAGTCATACTTTCCGACGTACCCGGTGGCTCAACCGGTCCGAGCAAAGCATCACCTCGGAGCCGCGAAGATCACGCCCCCGCATCGAGTACCCCGGGCGAGTGGCGCTAGTCGTCGAGCCCAAGGTCGCCGACTACGGCTACCAAAACCCCGATGGACGGGGAAGCTCCATCAACATCATGTACTACGACACCTTCCTGCGGCTTGGTCTGCCGGACTCACGCCTTGAGAACACCAAGGTCACGTTCCACGGCATCGTCCCCGGGCGGAAGGCCTTCCCGATCGGCAAGGTGACGCTGCCAGTCACCTTCGGCACGCCCGTGAACTACCGCACCGAGCGGATAACGTTCGAGGTGGTGAACTTCGAAGCTCTTACCATTGCGTACTCGGCCGACAAGCGTTCGCCCGCTTCATGGCGACCCCACACTACGCGTACAACATGATGAAGATGCCAGGGCCTCGAGGCGTCATCACCATCCACGGCGACCCGGAGATGGCATTGGAATGCGAGGACGACAGCGCCAAGCTTCGCCGACGCCGTCATCGCCGACGAACAAGACAACTCCGCCGAGCTCGCCAAGTACCCGCCGACCGCAACGACCCCGCCATCCCGGAGAAGCCAACCGAGCTCGACTCGTCCGCAAAGCAACCTTCAAGGCCGCAGCAGGCACTCGCCAAGTAGATCTTGTAGAAAACGATCCAAGTAGGCAAGTTACCATTGGGACGGGCCTGTCCGCCCAATAGGAAAGCGCGCTCATCAAGTTCCTCCGTGAGAATCGAGATATCTTTGCATGGAAACCATCTGACATGCCAGGTGTCCCGAGAGAACTTGCTGAGCACAAATTACATGTCGATCCCACCGCGCGACCCGTTAGGCAGGCAATGCGCCACTGTGGGAGAAGAACGGCGACGCGCAATCGCCGAAGAAGTAAACCGGCTACTCGTTGCCGGCTTCATCATAGAAATCAAGCACCCGAAATGGCTGGCAAACCCAGTCCTAGTGCTAAAGAAGAACAAGACGTGGCGAATGTGTATCGATTACACAAGCCTCAACAGCGCGTGCCCCAAGGACCCATTCGTCCTACCGCGAATCGACCAGATTATCGACGCGGTCGCCGGGTCCGAGTCGCTATGTTTCCTGGATGCATACTCCGGGTACAATCAAATAAAGATGGCCAAGGAAGACCAAGAGAAGATCGCATTCATCACACCCCTAGGCGCCCTACTTGCTACACGTCCATGACCTTCGGCCTCAAGAACGCCGGAGCAACGTACCAGCGGTGCATGAACAGCTGCTTGGAAAGCCAGATCGGCCGCAATGTGCATGTCTACATCGACGACGTGGTGGTCAAATCGACTCGACAGACCGACCTCGTCAGCGACCTCGCCGAAACATTCGCCAACTTACGGCGGTACAAGATCAAGCTCAACCCTTTGAAGTGCACCTTTGGGGTTCCATCATGACAGCTGCTAGGCTACGTCGTCTCCGAGCGAGGCATCGAACCTAACCCGGAGAAGACACCGGCGGTCATGCGCACCAAGCAGCCAGCATGCCTAGTCGACGCGCGAAACTCGCCGGTCGAGTCGCCGCCCTCAGTCGCTTCATACCCCGGCTCGGAGACAAGGCCATGCCACTATACCGCTTGCTCAAGAAGTCGGAATCATTCCGGTGGACAGACGAGGCGCAGCGGGCCCTAGAGGAACTCCAGCATGCTCTCTCGAATGCCCCTATCCTCGCGGCCCCGCTGCCAAAAGAAACCATGCTCCTATACGTCGCCGCGTCGAACCGCGCTATAAGCGCAGTCATGGTCGTCGAACGGAAGGAGGAAGGAAGGGAGCAACTGGTACAACGCCCGGTCTACTACATCATCGAAGCCTGAATCGAATCCAAGAAACGGTATCCACACTACCAGAAGCTCCTGTACCCCCTCCTCAGCGCCCAGCGGCGCCATGCCCCTGACGTAAACCAGCACCCGATCAATGGAGTCTCCTCAACACCACTCGCCGTCAACATCCGCGAACGAGACGCAACCGGCCGGATCGCCAAGTGGGCAGTCGAGCTCGGTGTCCACAACATCACCTACGAGTCACGCCACGCCATCAAATCTCAAGCACTCGCCGACTTCCTCGCCGACTGGGAAGAGGCCCAGCAGCCAAGCTCCCCCGCGGACCTCAAACATTGGACGTTGCACTTCGACGGTTCTAAAAACCTCGAAGGAGCAGGCGCGGAGTCGTCCTCACATCACCAAAGGGCGACACGGTGAAGTACGTCCTGCAACTCAGATTCGAGCCATGCACCAACAACATGGCCGAGTACGAGGCGCTCCCGCACGGCATGCGAGTCGCAAAAGAGATGGGCGCAACACGGCTGCGCTGCCTCGGCGATTCCGACCTAGTCGCCAGCCAAACTTCCGGCACTGCGACGCCACGGACGCCAACATGATCGCATACAAACGCGCTGTCGACCAAGCCGGCGCTGGCTTCGCCGGTCACGTCGTCGAGTGGGTTGACAGCGCAAGAACGAAGAAGCCGACGCGCTAGCCAGAATCGGGTCCAAGCGACTTCAACCTCCTCCGGGCGTCGTCCTGGACATCCTCGCCACCCTCGGTGCGCGCACCGCGCGAGCTGGACATTGCCGAGCCACCTGCTCCCGACTCCACCTTAGTCGCACTCGCCGTCGATGACACCGATTGGACCGAGCCATACATAAGCTACCTCGAGAGCCAGGCACTGCCGATGGATGAAACCAAAGCACGCGCCATCGTGCGCAGATGCAAGTCCTTCACCATCATCAACAATGAGCTATACAAGCGCAGTGTCTCGGGAGTGTTCCAACGATGCGTCACCACGGCGGAAGGGCGTAACATTCTGCGCAACATCCACGCAGGGACTGCGGCCACCACGCGAGCGCGCGTTCAATCGTCGCCAAGGCCTTTCGTCACGGCTTCTACTGGCCAACAGCCCACGAAGACGCAAACGCCCTTGTCCGTTCATGCGCCGGGTGCCAAAAGTATGCAAGCGCCGCACATGCCAGGATCGGCATTGAAGACCATCCCCTCACCTGGCCCTTCGCCGTATGGGGCATGGACATGGTGGGAAAATTCAAAACGGCCCCGGCGGATATACTCACCTCTGGTAGCGGTGGACAAGTTCACCAAGTGGGTAGAAGCAAAGCCCATAAAGAAGTGCGACGGGAAGACGGCTACAAAGTTCCTACGCGAGCTCATCTATCGGTACGGCTACCCTCACGGTATCATAACCGACAACGGCACCAACTTCGCCAAAGGGGAGATGGCTGACTTTTGCGAAGAAAAGGGCATCCGACTCGATCTCGCCTCGCCGCCCACCCCGAGTCGAACGGCCAAGCAGAAAGGGCAAACCAGAGCATCCTGCACGGACTCAAACCACGCCTGGTCGTGCCCCTAGAGCGCGCAGCCGGTTGCTGGGCAGAGGAGCTCTCTTCAGTACTATGGGGCATTCGCACAACGCCTAACAGGTCAACCGGCTTCACGCCTTTCTTCCTGGTATATGGCGCCGAAGCCGTCATGCCCACGGACATCGCCTACGACTCGCCTCGGGTCGCCAACTACGCCGAAGAAGACAACGAGCGAGCTCGCCAAGACGACATCGATCTCCTCGATGAGGCCAGAGACCTCGCACTCTCCGTAACCGCCATTTACCAGCGGGACCTCCGTCGTTACCACAGTCGCCGCGTTCGGAGTCGCTCCTTCCAAGTCGGCGACCTGGTACTCCGGCTAATCCAGGACAAGAAAGGGATGCACAAGCTGTCCCCGCCCTGGGAAGGACCATTCGCCGTCAGCCGCGTACTCGGCAACGACTCCTACTATCTCATCGACGTCCGCAAGGACGACAAAGGCGAGCCGCTCACTAAAGAGGTGGAGCGCCCCTGGAACATCAACCTTCTCCGGCGGTTCTATACCTAAGGAAAAAATGTAATCCGAAAATTCAGAGGTTAATAAAAATCGCCGACCATTTTTTTTTTTGATCTCAAGCTCCGACTACCTCTCCTTCACCCGCCAGATATCGCCATCTCTCATCCCGGTACACACCGGCTTAGTCGCCGCAACAAGCGACTAGGTGCTGAGAGACCTCCGGTCGCCGCTGTCGGAAGAGAGAAGTCCACGATCGGCCAAGTAGCCGGGCTAACACGGGATGGCGGCGTAACCGAGGCGCAACACCAGGCCCGGTCACCCACCATCTCTAACGCCGTCGGGTGAAAACGGCGACTGGAACCCACAGCAGGGCCGCACGCTCGGCCAGCCCCACGGGCCTCGGCGACCGCCTTGTGCTACGCTATAAAGCACACCAATGCCCTCCTCTACCTTAGGTTGGCGAATTGTGCGGCTAAGTACTTCGACTAGGGACTCCGCAAAACGGACCCGCGGCTCGCCAAGGAAAATACGCCCGCAATGATCCCCTTTGGAGTCGCCTAGCGATCGGCTCACCGAGCCACGACGAGTGGCGCGCTACATCCGAACAGCGCAAAATACAACTCACCACTACTCCACCCATGAGGCTGCTATTCGTACTATAATGACTACGTATCGCGACGGGGACGCCCAGCTCGAAAAGGAAAACAAGCCAAGTCGATAGCCTTCATTGGGGTCGCAAGGCGATCGGCCTCGAAGGCCATGGATAGTCGGAACCAACTCCAATGCATCGCCGCCTCAAAATAATGCAAAAGCAACCACCGAATCATATTTAAGCAAAAGTCATCATTTTATTTACAACTAACTCCCGCTCGCGGAAATCCAGCCACTTCCTACACAGGTACTCAGAAACTACGAGGACGACCCGGAGCCCCTCTACGACAGGCTCGACGCCATCATCGCCGTGACGAAATTTCGGCGTGTACACCACGACCGGATATGTCGACAACGAGCCGGCGGCAGCGGCATGGAAGAGGCGCTCCGCGGGGTAGTCCACCGGGCCCGGCTCTTTCTCCGCGTCACCAGGTGCCGCTTGGCTGGGGATATGAGTCTCCAAGTCCGCGGTCGCCGGCACTCGGTCGGCGAAGGGGCGCACCGCATCCATCAGCCGCAGCACTTCGGCAACATCGAACTCGCCGCCTCCGAGGGAAGCCAGCGGTGACCTCCTCCACGTCGAACCCTTCGCAGTAATGCGCCAGCACCATACTCGAGCCATGGTAATGCCAACGCGGGCAGGAAGAGCGGCGAAGCCACCAACAACAGCCGGAATGTTGGACACCGCCTTGAAGACGGATGGCGTGTCCCGCGGAATCACCTCCCGCGGGCTTAGGTACCGGAGCGCGGCGAGTATCTCCCCGCGCAGCGATGATACGCGCGGTCGCGGCCGACGAGCATTCCCGCGGAGTCGCCGTCTCCACGAAGTCGCACGTACTGCAGTCAACAACACAAGGAAAAGGGAAAATGAGAACTTCCCCTTCAACGCCAATCGGCTCCCCGGAGCCGACTCGCCACGCTGGGATCGGCCCCCGAGCCGACTTCGCCACGCTCGGGGATCGGCCCCCGGAGCCGACGCGCCACGCTCGGGGACTGGCCCCCGGAGCCGACTCGCCACGCTCGGGGACTGGCCCCGGAGCCGACTCGCCACGCTCGGGGACTGGCCCCCGAGCCGACTTCGCCACGCTCGGGGATCGGCCCCCCGAGCCGACTCTCGCCACGCTCGGGGACTGGCCCCGAGCCGACTTCGCCACGCTCGGGGACCGACCCCGAGGCCGACTCGCCGTGTTCAGATGCTCGAACCCCCGGCAAATAAACAAGAAGTGCGACGACAAGAACTTACCAAGAATCTGCCGCGACATCTCTCTGACGAACGCCTCGAAGTTGGTCTTCTCGGCCTGCACCGCCGGACGATGCCCTCGGACGCCTCCTTCTCCGCAGCAAGTTCTTTGGCGTGCTGCTGCTTTAAGGCCGCCACCTCCTCCCGCAGAGACGCGGCAGCCCCACGAGCGAGTCCCGCGCGTCGCCGCGGCCTCCAGCCTTCACCTTGTATTCGGCGATGACGTCCTCCAGCTCCGGCCCTTCGCTCCAGGACCTTCGTCAATTCCGCCACCTCCGCTTTTGCCCTTTTCCGGGCCTCTTCGGCTGCTGCGCCCGGAACTCGGCTTCACGGTAGAAGGACTCCTTGACGAACCCTTCCCGAGCCTCGGCAAGAGCCTTTGCCTGCGCCTCTGCTACAAGAAAAGGAAACGGTGAGAACGAACGCCAGGGCCAGTGACACTGAATGAGGACGGCGAGCGGGCCTGACTTACTGCCCAGGGCAATCAGCTTCCGGTTCTTCTGCGCCGCCTCCTCCACAAGCGCGGTCAGCCGCTTAATCTCCGCCTGCGAAAACCAAACAAAAAATGCCAAGGTCAACAAACGAAAATCAGAAGAGACTCGACTCGCCCTTTCAGACCAAGTCGACCCTCGGGGACTGGGGGTGACTAGGCCACGTGTTCAGCGACACTTACCACATGCGCCTCGCCAAGCGCCGTGTGGAGCTCGGTGAAGGTCAATGAAGACGGCGGCGGATGACGCGACTCGGTCGCCCCGTCCGCTCGCATCACCGCCTCAGTCGATGGAACTTCGCCCGTCCGCGTGTCGGCGTCACCGGCGGGGCTCGGTCCTGGCGGCCTTGGACCGGCACTCTTTCGGTGGCTCGACAGACCGCCCTCCTCGACGATGTCCTCTTCAACCTCGGGTGCCTTCTCGCCCTCGGTCGATCCAACGTCGGGCCGACTCCTCCTCCACCACGGGCGGAGTAACGTCTGGACCCGTCGCTGCACTCGCCATGCCCCCGCGAGCCATGCTGGGTAGAGGAAAGACGTTGGCGGTGGGCTCGACGCGGCTAGTGCTCTCCTTCTCCGCTTGGCTCCCGGCGGCAGGCTCTTCCGGAGCCGACCCCGCGCCCCCAAGGTCGGACGGCGCCGCCTTCCTCTCCGCGGCTTTCTTCTTTGCCTCGGCCGCCCTCGTGGCCGCCACCCCGGCCGCGGGCGGCTTCGCCAAGGTCTTCTTCTTGGACCTACAAGGAGGTGAGGTGAGTCGACACCCAGTCCAGTCGCAAGAAGGACAAATCCGACAAGAAGTACTTACTTCACCGTGGGAATCGCTCTTACGCCGGACCAGCCCGAGCTCCCGCATCGATCGCGTCCTTCAAAGGACGCCGAAGCCTCATGGACCCTTCCAGAGAGTGGGCGCAGTCGCTTCGATAGCGGCTCAGCCCCTTCCTTGGAGGGCTCCGCCTTGTCCTCCGGGCGAGAGGTCGCCTCCTCTTCGCCCGCGCCTGGGACGAGGACTCGGCACCCCTCTTCGACCCGCGCGGGAGTCTGATGAAGTCCCGCGCCTCCGACTCCGACTCGGTGCGCTCCTCCTCCTCGTCGACCTCTTCCTCCTCGCCCTCGGTCATCTCCGGTGGTTCCTTCCCGGCGAGAGGAGGGAGGTGGTCCGCGATCTTCTGCCAACGCTGTAATCGAATCAAAGGGACAAGTCAGAAAGGAAGAAGCGCGGCCAGGCCGTGCGAAGTCGCCATGCGAAGCATTACCTGAGGCGCTGGGGTGTCTTCGGTGTAGGGCTGCAAGCCGTCTTCGAAGGAAGTGAAGGTGGCAGTAGTGATCTTGGCAAGCGCCTTCCGGTACTCGCCCTCGTCCCACTCGGTCGCCGTCGACCGGGTGCGGTCATTCTGTCCCCGGTACTCCCACATGGGGTGAGCTCGGCACCGCAGGGGGATCAGCCGCCGGCCAAGCCAACAGTTGTACATGTCGACCGCCGTCAGGCCGTCATCTTTAGCGCCCGGATCGCTTGGCGCATATCCTTCACCACCTTCTCCTGCTCGCGCGGCAGCGACCGGACATTGAGGCGCCGCGGGACGCTCGGCTCGGGACTGTATTGGGGAATGCATACCTCGCCCGGGGGAGTGTACTCCTTGGCGTAGAACCAGAAACGACGCCAGCCGATCGCGCCTTCTTGGGGAGCGCCATGTCGATGAAGCTTTCCCCGGACTTCACCCGGAAGGTGATCCCCGTTTGGGATGAGTGCTTCGCTGTTCTTGCTGGCCCGAGTCGCCCGCCCATGGAAGATGGACACCCACAGCGGGAAGTAGGGCGGACAGCCCAGTAGCATTCGCACAGCGCCACGAACAGAGAAATCTGGCTGGACGCTGTGCGGCCCGAGGTCGGAAACCTTGATGCTGTAGAAGGCCAGCAACTGCCGGAGGAAATCGGAGGTGGGGAGAGCGAACCCGCGATCGAGGAAGCTCATGAAGATCACGAACTCCCCGGGCCGTGGGAGGGGCTCCGTCTCGTTCGCCGGCGGAACCCGCCATCGCTCTCGGTTAAACTCCGGGATGACCCCGGAGGCGACGTACGGGAGGAGAGACTCCCGCGTGACCTTCGACTTGCCCCAACCCTTCGCCGCCATGGATGTGTGTGGAGTTTGGAATGAAGATGAGATGAAGAGAAGATGGGGGATGAATGCGGAGGAGTGTTGAACCCTAATCCTAGGGGCGACCCTTTATACCGCCCGCACTCGCTCAGATTGAGGATGAAATCTGTTCGTTGAATCGTCCCGGAATCGCCGCCCCGCAATCAACGGTCGAGATCTGCGCCGTCACCGGCTGAATAGCCGTTAAACTAGCCGTTAGCGGTCACGTCGAGCCCAACGGTCAACAACATGCAAACGGTGTGCGCCTCGGTCAACGTGAAATCTAGCCGTTGGCCTCTCCACGTGTCTCTATGATGACTACGCGTCGACTGGCAAACGGCGATCGCGAGCCGATTGTCACACGCCGATCGATCGATCAAATTCTGGCGACTAAGACTGCCACCGCACCCGCGACTTTATCTTTGGAAGCCCGGCGGCGACTCATCTTGATCCATCACCGCGCCTCTCCAAGACTTGCTCCAGATCCGCGCTTCATCACCACCGCGCTTGGGGACTACTGATGGGGATATGCCCATAGGGGGTGGGTCGCCAGTCCCAGTCGCCATGAAGATAGAGGCTCGGGTGGATCGCCAGTCGCCTAAGCGACTGGGCCCTAAGGCGACTGGGCCGTGATCCCAAGGAGGAGGTCCACACGGCTGGACAAGAAGATTACTTGAGAGGGGGATAGCGGATCCCGGATTAGTAGCAACTGATATGATTCGGAGTTATCTCCATGTAACCCTAGATCGGGGGTGCTTATATAAACCCCCGAGCTTAAACCCTAGGGGACACCTTACTTGAGATCCAATCTCCCCCTGTAAGCTCTCGGCGTAGCCGCCGACTGAGCCCCCCCCATTGTAATTCTCCACTGAGCAATAAAGATCTAGCAGGACGTAGGCCTTTTACTCTCCGGAGGGGCTGAACCTGGGTAAAACCCTTGCGTCTCTTGCACCTCGACCCGTAGATGGCAATGTTCCCTTCCCCTCGCATCAATGAAGTGCTACCCCCCGTAGCATCTGCCGTGGTTACATCCACGACAGGAGAAGGGTCGGGTTGTGTGGAGGAGTGTGGAGTGGTAGTAGTGGGGGTGGTTGTTGAGCAGAAATAACTGCCCAGGTTACTGCCGGCGCACCAGGGCATGGGTGCGCCGGCAGCACATAGCCTTTTCGGCTATATCACCCCCGGGCCAGGCCCAAGAATCATTGCCGGCGCACCGGCCCAGGGGTGCGCCGGCAATAGCAAATTTTCCACCGGCGCACCACTGGGCCGGTGCGCCGGCAATGATTCTTGGGCCTGGCCCGAATCGGCCGGGGCCATGCCAGGAAATAGCGCCGGCGAGCCTGCTCCTCTGGTGCGCCGGCAGAAGGCCCGCATCCCCGGCGCGGCTGAAAAGAGGTGCGCCGGCAACACTTGTCACCGGCGCACTTCCTTGGTGGTGCGCCGGTACCTACTGCCTCCAACTATAGCCTTTTTCCTAGTAGTGCATCGGTGTTTCCGCCGGATCCGGTGCGGTCGTGGAGGAAGTGGCGCGTCCGTTTCCAGTAACCGCTGCCGTCGTGGGGGTAGTTAAGGCCGCAGTGAATCCCGATCGTGGCCCATGATCGCCACGTGGCCGCGCAACTGGCGCGTCAGGCGGCTATAAATGCCCCCGGAGCAGTACCGAGGCGCCCTTCTTCTTCCTCGTGCTCCCGCTTTATTCTTTCTCTCGTTCGAGCTTTTCATCGTTCCGGCGCGGCTACTCCACTGTTTCCCTGGCGAACTCCGGCGGGCAGCCGCCTCGACGTTCCTCCGCCGAGCCGGCGCCGCCGCTCTGCCAATCCAGCGCCACAGGACCGCGCGTGTCGACGGCACGCTCCTCTCCACCGCGCTCTCCTCCGGCGAGGAGCGGTTCTTCCTCACCGTTTCGCCTCTCGTGGTCTTCTTCTTCCTCCTCTTCATCGATGGCCCAACCAAGCGGCTCTTGGAGGGGCTCCTACATGCGGGAGGACGACATCCAGCGGTTCGTGCGCCTCCGCCGTATTCTGGCGGGGGTGATTACGAGGCCGCCCGGCGAGGAGATCGAGCCCAGGCCGGAACCCGGCGAGCGTGTGGTCTTCGGAGCGCACCTCCACCGCGGGCTGGGCCTGCCGGCTTCAAACTTCTTCCGGTGGTTCCTCGACTTCTTCGGCCAGCAGCCTCACCACCTGCCGGCCAACGCCTTCATCCTCCTCAGCTGCTACGTGGCTTTCATGGAAGGCTACGCCGGCTTGTGGCCGGATGTGGAGTTCTGGAGCCGGCTCTTCTACATCAAGGCGCAGACGACCGAAGGCCATCTGAGGACCTGCGGTGCCGCCTCCATATATCCTCGCACGGGTACGTCTTTCCCGCGGATCCCGACTGTGGATTCTGTGAAGAACTGGCAAATGTCGTTTTTCTATGTGCGGAACGAGAACCCCGCCTTCGACCGGCTCAACCTGCCGGAATACAACCCGGCTCCGCCAGTCGGCCGGCTCAACTGGGGCCACAACCCCAAGACAGCGGACCCGGACGCGGAGGTGAACCTTCTGATGGACTTCTTGGGAGAGTGTGTCACGGGGGGCCGGCTTAGCGCCGAGGATCTCCTCTGTACTTACGTCGAGCGCCGGGTGCTGCCACTCCAGAGGCGTGTCCACAAGATTGGGCACATGTCCGGCCGGCTTGATCCAACCCGGACGTCGAAGCTGGCGCTCACCAAGGCCCAGGTTGCCCACCGGATGAACAACATCACCAAGGCCAACATGCCTGAGAACTGGGATTGGGGGCTGCCGCCTTACGACCGTGCATCGCCGCCCGAATTGGTAAGTTTAGTGTTTTGGCCGACTTCCGGCTTGCGGCTGCGTGGCCGACTTGATATTTACTTTGTTTTTGTTTTCAGCTTTTCAACCGCCAAGGTATTGAGGACGGCGATCTGGCGCAGAAGATCTGGACGCCGGATCATATTGATCCGGCTGACCAGGCCGGCGACCAAGCCGGTGACGACGATCTGCCGGTGGTGCCGGACCAAGGCGGCCAGGGGGAGCACAACCCGCCGCCTTCACCGGAGCACGAGCCGGAGCCGGAGGAGCCGGCGGAGTCTGGTACGGGTACTATCCCCGCGGTGCCCCTGCGCTCGAGGCCGCCTGGCGCCTCGGCAACTTCTGCACCCAGGGGGAGGAAACGAGCCGACGGCGGGTCCACGGCCAAGCTGGAGGCTAGGGCCAAGAAGCAGCGCCGGGTGGAGCCCAAGAAGGTTCCAGAGGCAGCCGGGTGAGTCCTTTTTCTTCATTGTTTGATTCCTTTTCTTTCCTCTCTCTTTGTATTTATCTTTTCTTGTTTGTTCGACTAGGGCTGCCATCAAGTTTACCCAGGGCGGCGGCTCTCGGCCGCCTCCCCGTGCTGAGCCGACGCTCTCGCGGCAGAGGAGGGAGTCGACCCCGCAGTCTTCGATGCGCGCGCCGCCTGTCGTGATCGTGCCACCTGCGCGCACGTCTTCAGCTGCGCCTTCTGCGGCGCCCGGTCGTGGCACCCAGGGTGAGCCGGTCCACCGGCCCACTTTGGATGAGATGTTTCCGCGCCGCGCTCCGCTGTTGGGGCTTACGGCCGGGGCCGGCAGGGGTGCGCCGCCAGCGACCGGGGCATGAGCCGGCGGGGCTGCGCCGCCTGAAGCGGGAGCTGGGGCCAGCGGGGCTGCACCGCCTGATGCTGGAGCCGGCGGGGCTGCGCCGCCGGAGGGAACGCACCCGACGCCGGAGAGGGTAGTCCCCACCGGTCCGACTGCTTCGACCGTGCCGCCTCTGACTTCGGAGCTGTCGAGGGAGGAGCCGGCCGGGAAGGAGCCGACAAGGGAGGAGCCAGCGCGCCCGAAGGACGCCGACTCCCGGGCGTTGGTGAGGAGGAAGGGCCCATCGGACCCGTCTGAGGGCCTCCATGTGGCCAAGGGGGCCCGGCTGCTGCACGTGCCGTCCGCCTCTGACTCCAGCCTTGGCTCGGCTGGCACCATGGAGAAGGCGTGGCACCAGGCGGATTCCTGCGAGGTGATCAGCCGGGAGGGGCAGCCTGGCGCGGCGCCCATGAAGATGCTCTTCTCCGGCTACCGGGCTAGCCTTAAGAACAAAGCCGCCGAGGCCCTTGCCCAGCTAGCAACGCTGGAGGATGCTGACAAGGTAGGTGGCTTCTCATCTTATCTTTTGCAATTTTGTTGTTATCCTGGTAGCCCTCCGAGGCATGGGCCGGCTGCTTGGAGCCGGTCCGGGTTTCGTCTAACATCTGATCGTTTCCTTCAGGTGGTTGCGGAGCGACGCACCGTCTTGTACAACAAAGTGGTGACCAGCTACCACAAAGCCAAGATTGAGCGAGCCGGCTTGGCTCGCGAGCTGGAGGCTGCCAAGGGTAAGGTTTTCTTTCTTTGACTTAGCTTCTTTTTCTTTGATTACATATGGCTAACGACTTTTCTTGTCGATTTGCAGCCGAGGCTGCCCGGGTCCCACAGCTGGAGTCGGACCTTCGGGCTGCCCGCACCCAATGCGCCGAGAGCGAGGAGACGGGCCGGGCTGCTGCTGCCAAGCTGAAGGTGGCTGATGGGGAGCTGACACGGCTGCGCAAGCTTGAGGCCAACCACCTCAAGGAGCTGGCCGCCCTCAAGAAGGACGGGGAGGAAAAGCTGGAGGGCCTGAGCAAGCGGCTGGAGGAGGTGGAACGGCAGCGGCTTGCCCTTCGCGAAGAGGTGAACTCCAAGTCCAAGGAGCTGTCGGCCACCGCCAAGCGGTGGGTGGATGAGATTAGCGCGCTCGACCGCGGCTTGATGGGTGAGTCTTATTTCTCTCTCCTTTCCCTTTGCCGGCTTTCGGCCGTCGGCTGCCGGCTTAGGTTGGCAGCCGGTGGCAGAAACTGATTTCTTTCGACATCTCCATCTTCAGGCTAGGGGTAGTCGGTTCATGCCGGCTGCCGCCAGTCTTTTAAACTTCGACAATCTCCATCTTCAGGCTGGGGGCGGTTGGTTCATGCCGGCTGCCGCCAGTCTTACTTTGAAAATTTGCGTTTTTCTGCCTTTTTCCGGCTTCTCGGGTTTCCGATGTGTTTCTTCTTTGCAGCGGCTTTCCCTGAGGCGCAGGAGGCGGCATTAGCGGCCGTTGGCAAGGCGCGGGAGGAGCGCCGGCAGGCCACTGGGGAGCAGAGCTCCGCTTTCTTCACCATGGATGACTATCTGGCGTCCATGGCCGTCCGCGTGGAGCCAATCACCAAGCTCGGCTGGGAGCTCCGGAAGGCGGCGGAGGAGCTGATCCGGCTGCTGTGGCCGACGGAGACGCTGCCGCAAGACCTCTCCAATCTCATCAAGTGGCTGGAGACGGCTCCCGACCGCTTCCTCGACTGGAAGGAGTCGGCAGCACGTGCCGGAGCCGATATGGCCCTCTCCTTCGTGCTCTCTTGGTACGACGAGGTCAATCTTGACCAGCTGGAGTGCCGGAGGGCTGATGTGGAGGAAGGTCTCTCGGCGGAGAACAAAACCGCCCGGCTTGCCCGCGCCTGCGCCATCGCCGACTTCGTCGACAAGCGCATCTTCATCGAGGATCCGAACCCGCCTTCTGATGACGAGGAGGAGGAGGAGGCGGAGGACGACGCGGACGCGCCTGAGGCGGACCCGGCAGCCGGCAACGCTGATGCTCCCCCGGCTGGTCCTGATCCAGCCGGTGCTTAAATGTATCTGTTTCATCATGTTGCTTTTGACAAGACAAATTCGTTAAATCCCCGGGATGCCGGGTGCATATGTAAGACAATGTTATTATCCTTTCGTTATGGCACACTTTAATGTGTTTGTTAATCATTTGTGTGCCGGTTTGCTTTCTTTCAACTTGTTCGCTTTTTCCCATCCGCCCCACTCTTTGGCTTTGCCCTTGCCGATCGTACATCCGACTTGCGGTCCGTTGCCGGATCAAGAGCGGGCCGCTGGGTGAGGCCGATAGTACTTCAGTCGAACGAGCCGACTTCGGCAATCCGACACTTATGAAAAGTTGTGCGAGAATCAATTCGCCTTCACTCTTTCCTTTAGCCGTCTTTCGCGTGCCGGCTCCCTAGGCACTTACTCCCGCCAGCCGGACAGCCGGGTTGCGGTCTGTAGCTGGTCGGAAGCCGGCTGTCGGAAACCGGATCACGTTACTGAGCTGGCCGCGTGAGAGGGTGTTAGCCAATTGGCGAAAACAATAGAGTACGCGAAAAACTTGTCGAAATCGGCGCTCTTAGCGCTTGCTTTTTCATAGCTTACAAAAGGGAGTACAAGGGATACATACATTCCTGCTCTCAAGTGTAAAATGGTCGAAGCAACCTGACATTCCAAGGATGTTTAGTCTCCTCGTCAGTTTTGTTCGCCTTGTTTTTCTTAGCCTCTTGGGCATCTATGAGATAGTAGGAATCATTGCCTACCGCCTTGCTCACGATGAAGGGACCCTCCCATGGGGATGACAGTTTATGCTGTCCGGCTGTCCGTTGGATCAGCCGAAGCACTAGGTCTACTTCTCGGAATGCTAAGGACTTGACCTTCCGGCTGTGATAGCGATGGAGGCTTTGCTGGTATACAGCGGACCTGGATTCGGCCATCAGCCGGACCTCTTCAACCAGGTCGACTCCATCTTCACGAGCTTCTTTGGCTTCAGCTTCTGTGTATAGCTTGATTCTTGGCGCGTCGTGCTCGATGTCAGTTGGCAGGACGGCTTCGGCCCCGTATACGAGGAAGAAGGGTGTGAAACTGACTGAGCGGTTTGGCATTGTGCACAGGCTCCACAGCACGCTGGGCAGCTCTTCTATCCAGCAGCCGGCTGAGCGCTCAAGCGGCTCCACCAGCCGGGGCCGGATGCCGGCTAGGATCAAACCAATTGCCTTCTCCACTTGGCCGTTTGACTCCGGATGCGCCACGGACGATAGGTCCATTCGGATCCCCATCTCCCCGCAATAGCGTTTGAAAATGCCTTCGGCGAAGTTGCTGCCGTTGTCGGTGATGATGCTATGGGGGTAGCCGTATCTCACGATTATTTCTTTGAGGAATGTGACGGCTGTGGAGCCGTCCAGCTTCTTGATTGGCTTGGCTTCGATCCACTTAGTGAATTTATCAATCATCACCAAGAGATGTGTCATGCCACCTCGGGCTGTCTTGAATGGGCCCACCATATCCAAGCCCCATACGGCAAACGGCCAGGTAATGGGGATGGTCTTCAAGGCGGAAGCCGGCGTGTGATTCTGCTTGGCAAAGCGTTGGCAGCCGTTGCACTTCTTCACCAGTTCTTCTGCCTCTCTGAGCGCAGTCGGCCAGTAAAAACCGTGCCGGAAGGCTTTCGCCACGATGGCTCTAGAGGAGGCGTGATGGCCGCACTCTCCCTGGTGGATTTCCCGTAGGAGTTCAATCCCTTCAGCCTGCTCGACGCACCGCTGGAGCACCCCACTTACGCTGCATTTGTACAGCTCGTGGTTGATGATTGTATAGGCCTTGGCCCTTCTCTCAATCTGCCTGGCTTGGACCCTGTCATGGGGCAGCACACCATCGGTGAGGTAGGAGAGGAATTCTCGTGCCCATGATGGTACGCATTTTATTTCAAACACGCTGACCACCAAGGTCTCCATCTTCGGAGCTTCCGGATTCGACTGCGTGGTCGCCGGGTTCGGCTGTGGAGCCGGCGGGTTCGGCTGAGAAGCCCCCGAGTTTGGCTGAGAAGCCCCCGGGTTGGACTGAGAAGCCCCCGGGTTCGGCTGTGGAGCCGGCGGGTTCGGCTGATGAGCCCCCGATTTGGGCGATGAAGCCCCCGGGTTCGGCTGAGAAGCCCCCGGGTCAGCCGGCACGAATATGGAATCCGAGTCCGGTGACGGTATGATGGATGGCTTCCGCAGATGCGCCAAGGCAACCCCCGGCGGAATTGCTTGTCGGGTTGAGCCTATTTTGGACAGCGCGTCAGCCGCCTCATTGTTTGCTCGCGGCACATGATGGAACTCGCAGCCATCGAAGAAGCCGGACAGTTGCTGGACGTGGAAGCGGTACGAGGCCATGTTGGCGTCCTTCGCGTCCCAATCGCCAGATGCTTGTTGTATGACCAAGTCGGAGTCGCCGAAGCAGAGAATGCGACGCACACCTATCTCCTTGGCCAGCTTCAGCCCATGGATGAGCGCCTCGTACTCCGCCACATTGTTGGATGCGGCGAAGTGGATCTGCAGGACGTAGTCCAGCCGATCTCCTTTGGGAGAGGTGACGACGATGCCGGCTCCCAAGCCGTTTCGCATCTTTGAGCCGTCGAAGTGCAGCTTCCAGTGTGTGGAGTCGGGCACCGGTGGCAAGTATTGCATCTCGGCCCAGTCGACGAAGAAGTCCGCGAGGATCTGCGACTTGATGGCTGTGCGTGGCTCGTAGATGATGGTGTGGGCGGCTAGCTCCAGGGCCCACTTGGCAACCCGGCCATTGGCGTCCTTGCTGCCGATGATTTCCGCCAGGGGCGCTGTGGCCACCACCTTGATGGGGTGTTCCTGGAAGTAGTGCTTGAGCTTCTTGGCCGCCATGTACACGCCGTAGGTGACCTTCTGGTAGTGGGGGTAGTTTTGCTTCGACTGGGACAGCACTTCGCTGAGGTAGTAGACTGGGCGCTGGACCGACTGCTCCTTGCCGGCTTCCTTGCCGGCTTCCTTGCGTTCCACCACCAGGACGACGCTAACCACACGATTGGTGGCAGCGATGTATAACAGCATCGGCTCCATTGAAGCCGGCGATGCGAGGATGGGCGCGGTCGAGAGCACGCGCTTCAAGTCACGGAAGGCTTCATCCGCCTGCGATGACCAGACGAATTTGTCCGATTTCTTCAGCAGCTGGTACAGGGGCAGTGCCTTCTCCCCCAGCCGGCTGACGAAGCGGCTCAAGGAGGCCAGGCATCCGGTGAACTTCTGGATGTCCTTGAGGCGATGCGGCAGCTCCATCTTCTCAATGGCACTGATCTTCTCCGGGTTGGCTTCGATTCCTCGCTGAGAGACGAGGTAGCCCAGGAGTTGGCCGGCTGGCACGCCGAACGTGCACTTGGCCGGGTTGAGCTTCATCCGGAATCTTCGCTCACGATGGCAATTTTATCCACGGATCCGGGTATCCACGGATATTCGACCCGCCGGGCACAGGTATGGAGGGTTGGTTGTGTCCACGGATTTCATGGGGCGGATATCCGATAATTCATGGAACGGGCACGGGCAGAGCTTTTGCTCCATGGATATTCGATGGATATCCAACTAACATGTGGGACCCACATGTCAGTGACACATGCGATTTTACCTACGATTGGCTGTCATTTTTAGGCCCAAATCACCAAACCCTTAATTTAAGCCTTAATGATTTTATACTCTAAATAATCATGGAACCGCCTTGTGCTGGTAGGGCTTCCGCTGGCTGCATTGACTGTGGATCTTCGTGATTGCTCTGCCTCCTCGGTAATGTGATATATTGTTTCTTTGATATTCTTATGTATTGTCGACATAATTACGGCTGAAATGCTACTGAAATAATGTCGAAATGCTGCCAAAATAATCATGTTAGTTTATTATTGATGAAATGCAAGTGAAATATTGCTGAAATGGTACTCAAATTTTATGGGCATGGATATCCATGGATATCCAGGTATCCATCGGATTTGGATTTGGGGCGACATCCATGCCCATGGATACTTTCGTGGGCGGGGCAGAGCGAGGCTGATGGATTTGGGCATGGATCTGGTTTTCCTATATCCGTCCAAACCCGCTCCATTGCCATCCTTAATCTTCGCAGATTGGTGAAGGTTTCTCTCAGATCATCAAGGAGGGTAGGCATCTCCTTGGTTTTTACAACGACATCATCCACATATGCGTGAATATTTCTGCCGATTTGATCCTGCAAACACTTTTGCATGCACCTTTGGTAGGTGGCGCCTGCATTTTTCAAGCCGAATGGCATAGTCGTGTAGCAGTAAGCCCCATACGGGGTAATGAACGAAGTCTTTATTTGATCAGCCGGATTCAAAGGAATCTGGTGGTAGCCTGAATAGGCATCTAAGAAAGACAACAGTTCACAGCCGGCAGTCGAGTCTATAACTTGATCTATGCGCGGCAAGGGGAAGGGGTCCTTCGGGCACACCTTGTTGAGGCTGGTGTAGTCGATACACATGCGCCAGGAGCCGTTCTTCTTCAAAACCAGGACCGGGTTCGCCAACCAGTCCGGGTGCAGCACTTCCATGATGAAGCCGGCAGCTAGGAGCCGGGCGATTTCTTCACCGATGGCCTTCCTTCGTTCTTCGGCGAAGCGCCTGAGAGGCTGCTTCACCGGCTTGGCTTCAGGCCTGACGTGGAGGTGGTGCTCAGCCAACTCCCTCGGCACACCCGGCATGTCCCTTGGAGACCATGCGAAGATGTCCCGATTCTTACGGAGGAAGCTGGTGAGCTCGCTTTCCTATTTGCTGCTCAAGCCGGCACCGATGGTGACGTACTTGTCCGGTTGCGCCGGGTCGAGCAGGATCTTCTTGGTGTTGTCAGCCGGCTGGAAGTGAGTCGTCCCAGCCGGGTTGCCTACAGCCGGCATGTCCGCCTGCGCGGCCTTAGCCAGGGCAACGGCGTCGTGGATGAGCTGCTTCTCGGTGGCGATGACCAGCGTCTGGGCCATCTTGGAGCTCTGCGTGGCGCAGTCCATGGAGCGGCGGTAGTCACCGGCTACGGTGATGACCCCCTTCGGGCCAGGTAGCTTCATCTTCAGGTACCCATAGTGGGGCACCGCCATGAACTTGGTCAGGGCCGGCCTGCCCAGGAGTGCGTGGTAGGGGCTCACGAGGTCCACCACCTCGAACTCGATTCTCTCAGTGCGAAAGTGATCCGGCATCCTGAACATCACCTCCAGCGTGATCCGGCCGATCGGCTGGCAGCAGTGGCCTGGCACAATGCCATGGAAAACGGTGGGGGTGGGGCGCAACTCGGCCTCCTGGATGCCCAGCTTGCGGGCGGTGTCTCGGTAGAGGATGTTGATGCTGCTGCCCCCGTCGATGAGGACGCGCGAGAAGCGCACGCTGCGCCGGGTTGTGCCGATGGTGGGGTCGAGGACCATGGCGTAGCTGCCCGGCTTCGGCAGGACAGCCGGTGTGTCGCGGCGATCAAATGTGATGGCCTGCTCTGACCAGTTTAGGTACTGGGGGACCGGCGGTATGACCGCGTTGACCTCGAGGGAACGGCTCTGCTGGCTCGTCTTGTCCTCGGGCTCGGAGGTGAAGATGATGTAGGTTGCGTCTTGGGCCAAGTATCGGCCGCCATGGTGCACTTGGTTAGCCTCGTGGTGCTTGAGGTTGGCGTTCTCTGCGCCGGCTTGGCCACCCGGCCCGCCAGCTGGTGGAGGCGGGGGTGGAGGCGGGAGAGGTTCACCGCTTGTCAGCCGCTTCATGAAGTGGCAGTCGCGTGTGGTGTGGTTGGAGGGGTTCTTGCCGCTGTGATACTTGCACGGCGAGTCGAGCATTTGCTCGAAGGTGTACTTCGGCTTCCAGAGCCGGTCTTGCTTCTGGCGCCGGCTTCCGCCAGCCGCCGCATGGTCCGACACGGCCGCCACTTGGGTGGAACCGTACCGGCGGTCCGGCTGGTCGCTGTGCCGCTTGCCGCGGTAGTTGTCCCGCCGGCTGCCATGCGAGCCGCCCTCAGCCGGCTTGTTGTTGTTGTCCCGCCTGGCGGGGGCCGGCGAAATCTCAGCCGGCGCCTTGCCGGCTTCCTCAGCCAGCGCGTACTTGTCTGCAATGGCCATCAAGGCGGCCATCGACTTGGGCTCGCTGCGGCGCAGCTTGTGCCATAGCATGGTGTTGGGCCGGCAGCCTCCCATGAAGAAGCTGATGGCTTGGATCTCGTGCACGCCCTCGCAGGAGTTGCGCATTTCGCACCAGCGCGTCAGGTACGCGCGATCCGTCTCATCCGGGCCCTGCTTGCACATCTCCAGCTGTTGGGGCCGACCCGGCCGGCGGTAGGTGCTGGTGAAGTTGCTGATGAAGGCGGTTTCGAAGTCCAGCCAGCCGTTTATGCTGCCGGCTGGCAGGTTGTTGGGCCAAGTGCGGGCGGAGCCGAGCAGCATGAGGGGGGAGTAGCGCACAGCCCAGCGCTTGTTGCCTTTGGCAATGCCGACTGCGGTGGAGTAGTCCAGCAGCCAGTCCTCCGGCTTGGCGGTGCCGTCGTACTTGGGGGTGTCGCGCGGGAGCTGGAAGCCGTCGACCATGGGCTCGTTGAGGATCCGCGGCTCGAAGCACTTTGGGCCAGCTGGCCCCTCTTCTTCCGCGATGCGGGATTGAACCAGCCGGTCGAGGCGATCCCGAGCGTCGGTTGGCTCGATGCGCGGGCCCAGCCGGGAGTGGGCCGGCTGGCGGTAGCCGCTTGCCTCTGGGGCGGGTCGGTGTTGGCGGCGGGGCTCGGAGTCTTGCTCCTGATGCCGGCTTGGAGGTGGCCGGCTGCGGCCACTGATGCCGCTCGGCGGGCGGCTTGGCCGGCTCGAGTTGGTGTGCGTGGCCCGGGAATCACGGTGCCGGCTTGGTGCTGGGGAAGCGGACTCGGCCGTGTCCTTGGCGCCTTCCCGGTCGTTGCCTGCAGCGCCACGAGCGTGAGAAGCTCTAGGGGCATGGGCGTACCTGGGGTCTTGGGCCTGCCGGTTGGCCGCCTTCAGCAGCTCAGTCACCCGCTCAGTTTGGCGGCGTAACTCTTCGCCTTCAAGGCGGTGCAGCTCTTCCGCGGCGGCTTTGGCCGCGAGCATATTCTTGTCGGGGGTGTTGTAGACGGGTTGCTCCGCTGATGGAGCCGGCGAGGGGGCGCCGTCACGGGCGATCTCGGCGCCCAGGTCACGGCCCCTGTGGCGGATCTGGCCGGTTCGGCTAGGACCGTCGCCGCCTGGAGTGAGGCCGTGGGTGCGGTTGAACTCGCGCTGGGTGATTTCCCACTGGCGCTTTGCAGCAGCCAGTTCTTCGGTTTGCTTGAGGAGGAGCTGGCGGTGCGCCTCCAAATCCGCCTCGATGGTGGTGGGGTCAGCGCCAGGCGTGAGCGGGGTGCTCAACTTTGCCCGAACTTCCTCCAGCCGGGATGGTGGTGGCGGCGCCTTTGCGCCCGAGCCGGACGCGCCGGCCGTGAGGTGACGTTCCAGGTCCGGGCCACGGACGCGCGTGGACTTGGTGGGCTGCTCGTCGCCGGTTGCCATGACCTCGTGCATGACGCAGGGGCTGGCGGTGGAGAGGCTGGTGCCGGCTCCGGGAGTAGGGCTTGCGCAGCGTAGGATCCGGCGCGGGTAGCGCGGTAGTGCGACGGTGGCGACGTAGACGTCGAAGCCGCCGAAGCTGATGATGTTGCCGCCGGCAGGGAATGGCCGGTCGGCGAAGCAGCCAGCGTTGTCGCTGATGCAGTCGAGGGAGCCGAATCTCCAGATCAAGCCTGAAGCGACCCGCTCGCCGGTGGTGATGGTGAGGCCCGTCCGGATGAAGACACCGGCCGCGGACGCTGAAGGCCCCACGGTGGGCGCCAAATGTCGTCGTATCGTCACGGCATATGCCATAGGGTGGCTAATCGAGGTGGTTCCTAGTGGACTCACGGCGGTATCCAGATGCGGGTATGGGCACGAGCGACACGGCGACGTACCCAGGTTCGAGGCCCTCCGATGGAGGTAACACCTCTACTCCTGCTATGAGTGTATATGATGATACCACAGTACAATGGTGCTCCTAGAGCTGTATCCGGCTGCTCCCGGGAGGCTAAGGTAGACGAAGGTCTCTCTCACGGGACAGCGCTAAGTCTAGAGTGAATGAGAAGTGATCGATCGTCCCCCGCACGAGGGGGGTCGCCCAGCTTATATAGGCGCTGGCATTTTACATAGAAGTCCCTATAGTCTAGTGGCCGGCTTGGCCGGCTCCGGCTTCCGCTCCTTCCCGAGGCGTTGATGTCACGGAGCCGTTGAGGCGTAGTGGCCCGTCCCATCCGCCTGCCAGTCAGCGGTATGGCGAGGAAGTGTCCCTGTCGCCATCATGCCCTGTAGCCGGTACGGACCGACGAACGCCATGATGGCCTGTCCGCCGCGTGGCACTGTTGCTCCACAGTGCCCCGTGCTTTTCGGGAGATGAGGTCAGCGTGGACCTTTGAACCCGGACCACCTACCCAGTTCCTTCTCGTACAAGACTCGCCAGCCGGGAGTCGGTCTAGGGTGTAAACCCCAGTCGGATATGGCTTGTAGAAGCCGGCCCAGCCACAGCGTTGAGGGCCGTGGCCAGGCCGACTAGGACTTAGAGCCAGCCGACTCCTGGGTCAGCCGGCCACGGCTCCAGCCGGCTGCTCCTCAGCCGGCCTTGCCGCGAGCCGGCCGACCTCCAGCCGGCTGCTCCGTGTCCATTGCCCTACCCGGGGTCTTCCCCCCGACACTCCATCAATGCTGACACTGTCCTTGGGTTAGTTCTGCCCAAGTCCTCGACGAAATCTCCTCGCCGAATTCCTGCCACAAACGCATCTATTGCTCTCTCGTCGGATATGTTTTCTGCCGAGTTTTTGATGATGTTCCACCTTTGGATATACTTTCTCATTGATTCATCATGTTTTTGTCGACACGACCTCAGCTCTTCAAGTGATGCTGGTTTTTTGCACGTTGATCAGAAGTTCTTGACGAACACATCCTCAAAACTGTCCCAGCTGTCGATGGATCCTGGAGGGAGTTTCTTTATCCAAGATCTTGCGGCTCCGCTCAGGTGTATCTGAATACTCTGCATTGCTGTTGCCCTGGTGCCACCTATCAATTTCACAGTCTCTAGATAATCGACTAGCCAATCCTCAGGATCTTGCAGGCCATCGAATTTCTTGAAACTATCGGGTAACTTGAATCCTGACGGGACTCGAGTTTTTCAAACTCGCCTTGTAAAACACAGGAGTCCACACATATCTTCCTCAGCGACTTCTGGTGAATGCCGATGTTCCCTTCTTTCTTGTCGCGCTCTATCCACTCTGGCCTGAGTCGTTGCATCTCTAACTCCACTTGCTCTCGGTGGATCTTGCACTGCTGCAGTAGGTCTCGGGCTATTTTGCCTTGCAGTTCCTTCGGGCGGTGTAGCTGCGAACGCTGCTCGCATGGCGCCACATCCTGCCATGGCCATGTTATACAACGCTTCTATTGGATCTCCGGGAGGTGGCCTGGACGCCAGGATGAAAGCTTGTGTCGCCATGTACCCAGCTGTTATCACCAGAATTTGACCGAGTCAGAGGTGGGCCGCGATCAAGATGGGCTTGAAGAATATACATGGAAGGAATACATGAATCGGCCTTATATGCAAAGTTTGGGCTAGTTCGCCCGTGTATCTGTAATATAGTAGGATACGTATCGATTAGATAGAGTTTGGCTCGTGCCCGGTTGGGATTATTCCCACGTTAGAAAGTCTACGGACTATAAATATGTATCTAGGGTTTATGAAATAAACAACAATCACGTTCACCACAAACCAATCTAGGCGCATCGCCAACTCCCTTGTCTCGAGGGTTTCTTCCGGGTAAGCATCATGCTGCCTAGATCGCATCTTGCGATCTAGGCAGTACACGTTTATTCGTTGTTCATGCGTTGCTCGTACTGAAGCCTTTTTGATGGCGAGCAACGTAGTTATCTTAGACGTGTTAGGGTTAGCATTGTTCATCGTATCATATGCTGTCGTCGTGCAACCCTTAGACGTCTAGCCGCCCTTACACCTATCTTAGGTGTAAGGGCGGCACCCCGCTTGATCATTATTTAGTAGATCCGATCCGTTATGATTGCTCCTTGTTCTCCAAGGATTAGTTTAATATCTGCATAGTTAGGCCTTACAAACGGGTTGAAGGATCCAGTGGCGTGTAGGGTGTAGTTTGCTAGCCCTAGACAGGATGTTCCGGGGATCAACTTCGTGTTGGTTTTTAGGCCTTGTCTAGGGTCGGTTTACGATCACCGTGCGTGGCCGCCAGGCTCAATCACGAGTAGGATGTTCCGATTATGTGGTGAAAACCTTAAATCGTAGTACGTCGTTTTAGCTTTATATTGATCAAGCAGAACCACCATATATTCGTACACCTCGTACGGATCATGGGTGGATCGGCTCTTTGAGCCGATTCACAGGACAACCTGAGAGCCGATCGAGGCTCGTATTTAATGTTTACGTGTATGCCATGCAGGAAACTAAGCGAGGCACATCCATCACCTTCCTGACCAGGTATAGGTCAGGTGGCACGCCCTTGCACCAGCATCGGACGTGCGTGCCGAGTCTTTGCGGGCCGTCGCTCGGAGGGACCAGGGCCAGCCGCAGTCCTGGGAGCCTCCCGGCTCTACTGTGTTGCCCGTCGCTGCTCGCCGGTGGGTTTCTGACCGCAACACATTCTGGCACGCTCGGTGGGACCATCTTCGACATCAACCACATCGCCATCTACATCTGAGATGGCGGAAGGCACTCCAGTCACGTACAAGGATCTGACCGAGGAGCTCAAGAAGAAGTATGACGAGGTCAAAGCAATCCTCAAAGCCGACCTCATCGGCTCTTTTCACAGAACCCGCTCACATGGCATCAGGTGGAAAGGGTTCTCACCTGAAGGCGCGCTCGATGGAGTGGACCTGTCCGCCCCTTCAGAAGAACGCACCAGGTCTCTGCGTCAGGAGATTAACTTCATGGTAGCTCATTCGCTACACCGCCATTCTGAGAGCCTGGTGAACACTTTGGAGCGTGTCGCTCTTCGGGTGATCCAGGAGATCATGAGGCATCAGTACTCTCCATCAGGACCAGCTCTAGGGACTTACCAGGGAGAGATGCCACTCCAGTCCCGACCGCCGCTGCCATTCGCGTTGGCAGCACCAGAAGTGCCGAATTCACCGGCATACGTCGTCTACAAGATCGGTGGTGACCCTAGTGACTACCAGTTCTTGCATGAGGCGCCTAAGGAGATCCCTCACGGATACACGTGCACATACGTGCCGATCGCAAAGAATCGGGCACTCACAAACCAGATCGCAATGACGGGACTTCGGAACAGCAGGAGGAACTTCGGGAACAGATCTTGAGAAGCAGACGTGGCTAGCTAAGTATGCCACTCCGACAAACCTCCAGAGCTCAGCTCCTGCAGTTGGCTCAGAGCTGGAAAAGCAAGCATGGCTGGCTAAGTATGCCACTCCGGCAAATCTTCAGAGTTCGACTCCTGCGGCCAGCATCGCGGATCAGATCAGTACAATCCTGAGAGACCAGTTCGGCATGGTGCCGAAAAGGAGGACAATCGGCTATTCCAAGCCGTACCCCAACGAGTACGAGTTGATCCCGCTACCACCCAAATATCGGCTCCCTGATTTCTCCAAGTTTAATGGATCAGATGGTTCCAGCTCCATCGAGCCTGTGAGCCGATATTTGGCACAGCTGGGCACGATCTCAGCATCAGATGAGCTGCGTGTGAGGTTCTTCGCACAGTCCCTCACAGGATCAGCTTTCGGGTGGTACACATCGCTGCCACCAGACTCAATCCGGACTTGGAAGCAGTTGGAAGAGCAGTTCCACATGCAGTATCACTCAGAGGCTTCCGAGGCTGGCATTGCCGATTTAGCACAAATACGACAGAAGCGCGGAGAAACAGTGTCAGAATACGTCCAGCGCTTCAGGACCGTTAGGAACCGATGCTATTCGGCTCGTGTGACTGAAAAAGAAGCAGTCGAGTTGGCGGTGGTGGGTCTCGCATCACCGATCAAGGACGTGGCCTCCCAAGCAGACTACCCTTCACTGGCGCACATGGTGCAGAAGCTGTCAGTATATGAACAGCGCCACCCAGATGTATACCAGGATAAATTCAAGCGTGCGGTGGTCCTGGTTGAGGCAGATGAAGACGAAGGCTCTGCGGGAGATCAAGAGGTAGCAGTGGCTGAATGGACTCGGGGGGCAAGCCCCGTGCCCTGCAAGTGGGTTAAGCCGCAAGGTCCTCCAAGAGGGTTTGACTTCGACGTTACCAAAGCTGAGCAGATTTTCGACCTCTTACTTAAGGAGAAGCAGCTAAAGGTACCCGAAGGCCACAAGGTCCCCACGGCGCAGGAGCTGAACGGAAAGCCATACTGCAAGTGGCATAACACGTTCACCCATACCACCAACGACTGCAGGGTGTGGCGGCAGCAGGTCCAAATGGAGATAGAACAAGGGCGTCTAATTTTCAGCCAGTACGCCATGAAAGTCGACACACACCCCTTCCCCGCCGTTAACATGGTGGAGTGCACTTACCCTGGAGAGTGCCAGCCAGGATTCTCATTCAACATCAACATGGTAGGACCTGGACACCACTCTGGTAAGGACGGAGATGAGGGCAGCTGCTCTCATAGCAAGGACGCAGAGGAAGCCGTTCCACGCGATCGGCTCCATCACGATGGCAAGCGCTACATCACAGAGGGAGAAGTGAGGAATGTGAGATATCAGCAACCTCTCTCTGATCACCTCCTCAACAAGTATGTGAGTCAATATCACCAACGCCGACGGCCCAACGACGATGATGAAAGAGATCGTCTGGCTAGGGACACCAGGAGACATCGTCGGCATGATCGTGACGAGGAGAGATATGAGCGCCACGCCAAGGAAAAGTCAAGAGAGCAAGACGACGAGGATAGGCACTGGGACTGTCCCTTCTTCAGACACTTCTGGGATTCAGGAATGAGCCGATTGCCTACAATCGGCAACTGCCCAGAATGTAGACAGAAGAAGAAGGATGCAGCTAACATGTCCGTGTTCAAACGTCTAGGGCCTCTCCCGCCTCGGAACAAGCACGCTGAGTCCTCTCGGGTGGAAGATCTCGAGGAATTGGAAGACGATGATGAAGAAGAAGATAAGTACCACCGGCCAAGGTGGTGCCCTAATGGACTCAGCCGTTCCCAAAAGCGTAGGGTTCAGCGACTACGTGGTTTGGAGGAAGCCGAAAGGTTATACCTGCACACGTTGAGGAAGGCGCGGCCTGATCTGGCCGCTAAAATTCAGCGAACCCTGGACGAAGAAGGTCGGCCACAAAGGAAAGAGTGGCGCCCCAGACAAAAGAAAGCCGATGATGAAACATCGGCTGGCACCAACATGGTGTTCATCCTTCTGACGGAGTTTAGTGCTCCAGGATTAGACGAAGCACCTGTGGCACAACTTGACTGCGGCCCACGGCCAGTTATCTTTGAGAAGCCACGAGAAAGAAGCTACAGACATCTGAAGGCCCTGTACTTGCGAGGTTATATCAATGGGCAGCCTGTCAACAAGATGCTGGTGGACACCGGAGCGGCAGTCAACATTATGCCATACTCCATGCTACGTCGGTTGGGACGCTCTAGCTCGGATCTGATCAAGACCAACGTGACACTGAGCGATTTCAACGGCCAAGCGTCTGACGCACAAGGTGTTCTGAACGTGGATCTGACCGTAGGAAGGAAAACCATCCCTACGACGTTCTTTATTGTCGATAGCAAGAGCACCTATGCTGTCCTGCTAGGAAGAGATTGCATCCACGCCAACTGTTGCATTCCATCCACGATGCACCAATGCGTAATACAGTGGGATGGAGATGAAGTAGAGGTCGTCCATGCAGATGACTGATACGTCTCCGACGTATCGATAATTTCTTGTGTTCCATGCCACATTATTGATGATATCTACATGTTTTATGCACACTTTATGTCATATTCGTGCATTTTCTGGAACTAACCTATTAACAAGATGCCGAAGTGCCAGTTGCTGTTTTCTGCTGTTTTTGGTTTCAGAAATCCTAGTAACGAAATATTCTCGGAATTGGACGAAATCAACGCCCAGGGTCCTATTTTGCCACGAAGCTTCCAGAAGACCGAAGAGGAGACGAAGTTTGGCCACGAGGTGGCCACACCCTAGGGCGGCGCGGCCCAGGCCTTGGCCGCGCCAACCTGTGGTGTGGGGCCCTCGTGTGGCCCCCTGACCTGCCCTTCCGCCTACTTAAAGCCTCCGTCGCGAAACCCCCAGTACCGAGAGCCACGATACGGAAAACCTTCCAGAGACGCCGCCGCCGCCAATCCCATCTCGGGGGATTCAGGAGATCGCCTCCGGCACCCTGCCGGAGAGGGGATTCATCTCCCGGAGGACTCTACGCCGCCATGGTCGCCTCCGGAGTGATGTGTGAGTAGTCTACCCCTGGACTATGGGTCCATAGCAGTAGCTAGATGGTTGTCTTCTCCCCATTATGCTTAATTGTCGGGTCTTGTGAGCTGCCTAACATGATCAAGATCATCTATCTGTAATTCTATATGTTGCGTTTGTTGGGATCCGATGAATAGAGAATACTTGTTATGTTGATTATCAATTTATATCTATGTGTTGTTTATGATCTTGCATGCTCTCCGTTACTAGTAGATGCTCTGGCCAAGTAGATGCTTGTAACTCCAAGAGGGAGTATTTATGCTCGATAGTGGGTTCATGTCTCCGTGAATCTGGGGAAGTGACAGAAATCTCTAAGATTATGGATGTGCTGTTGCCACTAGGGATAAAACATTGGTGCTATGTTCAAGGATGTAGTTACTGATTACATTACGCGCAATACTTAATGCAATTGTCTGTTGTTAGCAACTTAATCGGAGGGGTTCGGATGATAACCTGAAGGTGGACTTTTTAGGCATAGATGCATGCTGGATAGCGGTCTATGTACTTTGTCGTAATGCCCAATTAAATCTCACAATACTCATCATAATATGTATGTGCATGGTTATGCCCTCTTTATTTGTCAATTGCCCAACTGTAATTTGTTCACCCAACATGCTGTTTATCTTATGGGAGAGACACCTCTAGTGAACTGTGGACCCCGGTCCAATTCTCTATACTGAAATACAATCTACTGCAATACTTGTTCTACTGTTTTCTGCAAACAATCATCATCCACACTATACATCTAATCCTTTGTTACAGCAAGCCGGTGAGATTGACAACCTCGCTGTTTCGTTGGGGCAAAGTACTTTGGTTGTGTTGTGCAGGTTCCACGTTGGCGCCGGAATCTCTGGTGTTGCGCCGCACTACATCCCGCCGCCATCAACCTTCAACGTGCTTCTTGGCTCCTACTGGTTCGATAAACCTTGGTTTCATACTGAGGGAAAACTTGCCGCTGTACGCATCACACCTTCCTCTTGGGGTTCCCAACGGACGCGTGTTGTACGCGTATCAAGCTCTTTTTCTGGCGCCGTTGCCGGGGAGATCAAGACACGCTGCAAGGGGAGTCTCCACATCCCAATCTCTTTACTTTGTTTTTGTCTTGCTTAGTTTTATTTACTACTTTGTTTGCTGCACTAAATCAAAATACAAAAAAATTAGTTGCTAGCTTTACTTTATTTACTGTCTTGCACTCTATATCAAAAAACACAAAAAAAATTAGTTACTTGCATTTACTTTACTTGATTCATCATGTTTCCTTTTAATTTTACCGCGAAAAACATACCAGTAGGACGTGGGTCTATAATTGGGAGAAATAATATAGAAGAATTTTTCAATCATGTCAGTACCGTTGAAGATTTTGAAGATAGACACTTGGTAGAACTTGCTCCTACCTATGAAATTGCCGCTGCTGCTTTAGTTCGTATGATGGAAACTAAATTTGTTAACCTCAATCCTATAATCCAACACATGTTTCTTACACTCGGTGATATGGAAGAAGGGGAAAAGAAAGACTTTGTTTTAGAAACCCTTCTTAGAGAATTTGGTGGTATAGCAAGAGAGGCTAGAAAGGTCTTTGCTAAATATAATATGCTTGGTTCTTATACGAATTTTGTTAGTCTCCTTGAAAAGATGGATATGGATAGAATAAAGTACACTAATAATATTAATGATGGTGGGGAGATCAAAGCACCAATACCATGTAAGCTCCTAGCGATGAATGATGCACTAGAAAATAATTATGCTTGGCTTGTTCCTGAAAATTTGTTTGATGAGAGTAGCAAGCCCAAGACTAATGAAAATGGGGACGCTAAAACTTATGTATCTAATATACTATGCCTGGTTGAGAAAACTCCGCATCCCGCTGTAGATGCACCACCCTCCGATAATACTTGATACACACTTTCTGCGCCTAGCTGAAAGGCGTTAAAGAAAAGCGGTTATGGGAGACAACCCATGGTTTTTACTACATTACTTTGTTTTTATTTTGTGTCTTGGAAGTTGTTTAATACTGTAACAACCTCTTCTTATCTTAGTTTTGTGTTTTGTTGTGCCAAGTAAAGTCGTTGATAGTAAAGTTCATACTAGATTTGGATTACTGCGCAGAAACAGATTTCTTTGCTGTCACGAATCTGGGCAAAATTCTCTGTAGGTAACTCAGAAAATTATGCCAATTTACGTGAGTGATCCTCAGATATGTACGCAACTTTCATTCAATTTGAGTATTTTCATTTGAGCAAGTCTGGTTCCTCGATAAAATTCTTCAATATGAACTGTTCTGTTTTGACAGATTCTGCCTTTTATTTCGCATTGCCTCTTTTGCTATGTTGGATGAATTTCTTTGATCCATTAATGTCCAGTAGCTTTATGCAATGTCCAGAAGTGTTAAGAATGATTGTGTCACCTCTGAGCATGTTAATTTTTATTGTCCACTAATCCTCTAATGAGTTGTTCTATGTTTGGTGTGGAGGAAGTTTTCAAGGATCAAGAGAGGAGATGATACAACATGATCAAGGAGAGTGAAAGCTCTAAGCTTGGGGATGCCCCGGTGGTTCACCCCTGCATATTCTAAGAAGACTCAAGCGTCTAAGCTTGGGGATGCCCAAGGCATCCCCTTCTTCATCGACAACATTATCAGGTTCCTCCCCTGAAACTATATTTTTATTCCATCACATCTTATGTGCTTTTCTTGGAGCGTCGGTTTGTTTTTGTTTTTTGTTTTGTTTGAATAAAATGGATCCTAGCATTCACTTTGTGGGAGAGAGACACGCTCCGCTGTAGCATATGGACAAGTATGTCCTTAGGCTCTACTCATAGTATTCATGGCGAAGTTTCTTCTTCGTTAAATTGTTATATGGTTGGAATTGGAAAATGTTACATCTAGTAATTGCTATAATGTCTTGGATAATGTGATACTTGGCAATTGTTGTGCTCATGTTTAAGCTCTTGCATCATATGCTTTGCACCCATTAATGAAGAAATACATAGAGCATGCTAAAATTTGGTTTGCATATTTGGTCTCTCTAAGGTCTAGATAATTTCTAGTATTGAGTTTGAACAACAAGGAAGACGGTGTAGAGTCTTATAATGTTTACAATATGTCTTTTATGTGAGTTTTGCTGCACCGCTTCATCCTTGTGTTTGTTTCAAATAACCTTGCTAGCCTAAACCTTGTATCGAGAGGGATTACTTCTCATGCATCCAAAATCTTTGAGCCAACCACTATGCCATTTGTGTCCACCATACCTACCTACTACATGGTATTTCTCCGCCATTCCAAAGTAAATTGCTTGAGTGCTACCTTTAAAATTCCATCATTCACCTTTACAATATATAGCTCATGGGACAAATAGCTTAAAAAATATTGTGGTATTGAATATGTACTTATGCACTTTATCTCTTATTAAGTTGCTTGTTGTGCGATAACCATGTTTCTGGGGACGCCATCAACTATTCTTTGTTGAATATCATGTGAGTTGCTATGCATGTCCGTCTTGTCTGAAGTAAGAGAGATCTACCACCTTATGGTTAAGCATGCATATTGTTAGAGAAGAACATTGGGCCGCTAACTAAAGCCATGATTCATGGTGGAAGTTTCAGTTTTGGACAATATCCTCAATCTCATATGAGAAAAATAATTGTTGCTACATGCTTATGCATAAAAGAGGAGTCCATTATCTGTTGTCTATGTTGTCCCGGTATGGATGTCTAAGTTGAGAATAATCAATAGCGAGAAATCCAATGCGAGCTTTCTCCTTAGACCTTTGTACAAAGTGCATAGAGGTACCCCATTGTGACACTTGGTTAAAACATGTGTATTGCGATGATCCGGTAGTCCAAGCTAATTAGGACAAGGTGCGGGCACTATTAGTATACTATGCATGAGGCTTGCAACTTGTAAGATATAATTTACATGATACATATGCTTTATTACTACCGTTGACAAAATTGTTTCATGTTTTCAAAATCAAAGCTCTAGCACAAATATAGCAATCGATGCTTTTCCTCTATGGAGGACCATTCTTTTACTTTCATTGTTGAGTCAGTTCACCTATTTCTCTCCACCTCAAGAAGCAAACACTTGTGTGAACTGTGCATTGATTCCTACATACTTGCATATTGCACTTATTATATTACTCTATGTTGACAATATCCATGAGATATACATGTTACAAGTTGAAAGCAACCGCTGAAACTTAATCTTCCTTTGTGTTGCTTCAATGCTTTTACTTTGAATTATTGCTTTATGAGTTAACTCTTATGCAAGACTTATTGATGCTTGTCTTGAAGTACTATTCATGAAAAGTCTTTGCTTTATGATTCACTTGTTTACTCATGTCATATACATTGTTTTGATCGCTGCATTCACTACATATGCTTTACAAATAGTATGATCAAGGTTATGATGGCATGTCACTCCAGAAATTATCTTTGTTATCGTTTTACCTGCTCGGGACGAGCAGAACTAAGCTTGGGGATGCTGATACGTCTCCGACGTATCGATAATTTCTTGTGTTCCATGCCACATTATTGATGATATCTACATGTTTTATGCACACTTTATGTCATATTCGTGCATTTTCGGAACTAACCTATTAACAAGATGCCGAAGTGCCGCTTGTCGTTTTCTGCTGTTTTTGGTTTCAGAAATCCTAGTAACGAAATATTCTAGCAATTGGACGAAATCAACGCCCAGTGGTCCTATTTTGCCACGAAGCTTCCGTAAGACCGAAGAGGAGACGAAGTGGGGCCACGAGGTGGCCACACCCTAGGCGGCGCGGCCTGTGCCTTGGCCGCGCCGACCTGTGGTGTGGGGCCCTCGTGTGGCCCCCTGACCTGCCCTTCCGCCTACTTAAAGCCTCCGTCGCGAAACCCCCAAGACCGAGAGCCACGATACGGAAAACCTTCCAGAGACGCCGCCGCCGCCAATCCCATCTCGGGGGATTCAGGAGATCGCCTCCGGCACCCTGCCGGAGAGGGGATTCATCTCCCGGAGGACTCTACGCCGCCATGGTCACCTTCGGAGTGATGTGTGAGTAGTCTACCCCTGGACTATGGGTCCATAGCAGTAGCTAGATGGTTGTCTTCTCCCCATTGTGCTTAATTGTCGGGTCTTGTGAGCTGCCTAACATGATCAAGATCATCTATCTGTAATTCTATATGTTGCGTTTGTTGGGATCCGATGAATAGAGAATACTTGTTATGTTGATTATCAATTTATATCTATGTGTTGTTTATGATCTTGCATGCTCTCCGTTACTAGTAGATGCTCTAGCCAAGTAGATGCTTGTAACTCCAAGAGGGAGTATTTATTCTCGATAGTGGGTTCATGTCTCCGTGAATCTGGGGAAGTGACAGAAATCTAAAAGAATATTGATTTTCTGTTGCCACTAGGGATAAAACATTGGTGCTATGTTCAAGGATGTAGTTACTGATTACATTACGCGCAATACTTAATGCAATTGTCTGTTGTTAGCAACTTAATACTGGAGGGGGTTCGGATGATAACCTGAAGGTGGACTTTTTAGGCATAGATGCATGCTGGATAGCGGTCTATGTACTTTGTCGTAATGCCCAATTAAATCTCACAATACTCATCATAATATGTATGTGCATGGTTATGCCCTCTTTATTTGTCAATTGCCCAACTGTAATTTGTTCACCCAACATGATGTTTATCTTATGGGAGAGACACCTCTAGTGAACTGTGGACCCCGGTCCAATTCTCTATACTGAAATACAATCTACTGCAATACTTGTTCTACTGTTTTCTGCAAACAATCATCATCCACACTATACATCTAATCCTTTGTTACAGCAAGCCGGTGAGATTGACAACCTCGCTGTTTCGTTGGGGCAAAGTACTTTGGTTGTGTTGTGCAGGTTCCACGTTGGCGCCGGAATCTCTGGTGTTGCGCCGCACTACATCCCGCCGCCATCAACCTTCAACGTGCTTCTTGGCTCCTACTGGTTCGATAAACCTTGGTTTCATACTGAGGGAAAACTTGCCGCTGTACGCATCACACCTTCCTCTTGGGGTTCCCAACGGACGCGTGATGTACGCGTATCAATGACTCAGCCGAGATTTCAACGGCTGGCATGAACGCTTGGGAGACAACAGGCCAGGAGCCACTCTCAGGCATCAATTTGGACGACTGCGAGCGCATCGACGTGACGAAGGACGGGGTTAGGCTGGTCTTATCCACCGGCCTGACCGTATAGCAAGAACAAACCTATGGACAAACGTGGCGAGGCCGATCCTTGGGATCGGCCCCAAAGATCTATGGAGGAACATTGCAAAACATTCATTGAGCGATTCAATCAACATGGAGGCCGATTCCAGCAATCGGCCAAAATTATCTTCACCATACGTTCTGCCTGTGTTCAACGTCGATCTAATGGGCAGCGGTTTTACGTCGGCTGATGAGCTGGAAAAAGTCAACATTAGTCCTAACGGAGATGACGTTCAAATACAGTGCCTTGGCTAACTACAGAGCCGATATCCGCAGTTACCTGGCAGATTTGGCTCGGGGGGCACCTAATCAGATGAACATGTGCGATACATGTGCAGTGAAATATTGGGGTCCGATAGAAAAATCGGCCAGTAAAAAAAAATCTCATGGTATACAGCCGATGCACGGACATCGACTTTAGAGCTAAGAAACAAAGCCGATGCACAGCCATCGACTCTAGTACAATTACACAGGATCTACCCGCTGCGTGTTCAAGACGCGTATTTTCACCAAGTCGGTCTTCAGTTCAGCTTCGAGGCCTTCTGCTTCCTTGAGGGAGTGAACAATGAGAGCTTCCTCAGCTGCAATGAGCCGATTTTGGTGCCCGAACTTTCTCTTCGAGGACTTCCAACCCTTTGCGCCAGTTCAGCAGTACTGTCAGAAGCGTCAGTTTTGGCATGCAAGGCAGCCTTTTGATCATTAAGCCGTTGGTGTTTCGTCTACAATATCGGCTTTCAACGGAAGAAGAGGCGATCGATGGGGGCAAGTTTGGCTGGCTCTGCATGGTGGCTGTCTCAGAATTACCTGAGTTCAAAGCCCTTTGTCTGATCTGTGCATCCTCACCGCTATTCTCGCCTTGACTGAGGCTCGGGGGGCAGCTGGCCTGGTAGATGCTCTGTTTTTAGAAGCCGATTGGGGTGTCATCGGCTGGTCCTTCGTCGCAACCTTCTTCAAAAATGGTGAGTTCTTGCAGAAGAGGATCACTGGAGCTGGTGGGAGGAATTTAAGGGCTCTCTTGAAGGCAAGGGTCTTCCACATTATCCACCAGATCTCAAAGTCATCAGTCGAAGAGTTGAAGGATAGATTGTGAAGAACCGATGCGTTGCCATCGGCTCATTGAGCATTGGCTAAGTGAACAATCGGCAAAGTCAGTATGAGGGGAAATCGGCTAAATTAGCTTAAAGGAAATCGGCAAAATCAAACTGGGGGAAATTCTTCATTGATAAATAGGATTTCTTACATAAAGAGCTGATTGCTCTCAAAAGGAAGTACTAGGGGATACATTGCCCCATCTACTGCTACTGATCCTATGCTAAGGGTCCTATCTACGGGCCGTCGCTGCCCTCGTCGTTGCTGTCGTCGCCGCTGTCGGCGCTACTCCCGGCGGGCTCGTCGTCGCTGCTGCAGCGGCCGCCGGCAGGGCCCTCGTTGTCCTCGTCCTCCTCGTCAGCGTCGTCGTCGTCGCTGTCGAAGTCACTGAGGTTCCCCGGCTAGGGGCAGAAGTGCTTGGCCGGCGGTTCATCGGAGGAGGTGTTGTCCTCCTCCTCCTTCTCCTCCTCCTCCTCCTCGGGGGAGGTGAAGTCATCACAGGAGAAGCGATCGTCATCGCTCTCCTCCTCCGTTTCCCCGTCGGCAAGGAAGCGGAGGTCACTTTCCCCGTCGGTCGAGGACTTGTCGTCCTCAGACCAGACGGAGAAATCGTGAGTGGACTCCTCCCCGGCTTCGATGGCGCGGCGGATGTTGGCCGCATGGGCCTCCTCCGGGTCCCACTCCAGCGTCGGCTCGCGGGAGGAGGAGGATTGGGTGGAAAGACCCGATGAGGCAGTGGAGGAAGAAGACATGGTGGCGCAGGAGGGCTTTTGGAGTGCTAATGCGAAGGGGATGAAGAAGCAAACTGTTTGGAGCGGTTAAATAAAAGGGGATATAGTAGAGATTCAATGCCACAGTAGTTTCCGAGGAAGTGGTGCCCAACAAAGAAAAAAAATTGCCAGGTCATGCGGAGAAGTGGAAGAGGCAAGGCATCAGGATGAAGGATACTGCGACGGTTCTGCTCTGCCACGACATGACCCGACGAAGAAAAAGCAGAGTGATTTTGGAATTATCAATTCCAAAACCAGGGGGGCATGTGTTATCACCAGAATTTGACCGAGTCAGAGGTGGGCCGCGATCAAGATGGGCTTGAAGAATATACATGGAAGGAATACATGAATTGGCCTTATATGCAAAGTTTGGGCTAGTTCGCCCGTGTATCTGTAATATAGTAGGATACGTATCGATTAGATAGAGTTTGGCTCGTGCCCGGTTGGGATTATTCCCACGTTAGAAAGTCTACGGACTATAAATATGTATCTAGGGTTTATGAAATAAACAACAATCACGTTCACCACAAACCAATCTAGGCGCATCGCCAACTCCCTTGTCTCGAGGGTTTCTTCCGGGTAAGCATCATGCTGCCTAGATCGCATCTTGCGATCTAGGCAGTACACGTTTATTCGTTGTTCATGCGTTGCTCGTACTGAAGCCTTTTTGATGGCGAGCAACGTAGTTATCTTAGACGTGTTAGGGTTAGCATTGTTCATCGTATCATATGCTATCGTCGTGCAACCCTTAGACGTCTAGCCGCCCTTACACCTATCTTAGGTGTAAGGGCGGCACCCCGCTTGATCATTATTTAGTAGATCCGATCCGTTATGATTGCTCCTTGTTCTCCAAGGATTAGTTTAATATCTGCATAGTTAGGCCTTACAAACGGGTTGAAGGATCCAGTGGCGCGTAGGGTGTAGTTTGCTAGCCCTAGACAGGATGTTCCGGGGATCAACTTCGTGTTGGTTTTTAGGCCTTGTCTAGGGTCGGTTTACGATCACCGTGCGTGGCCGCTAGGCTCAATCACGAGTAGGATGTTCCGATTATGTGGTGAAAACCCTAAATCGTAGTAGGTCGTTTTAGCTTTATATTGATCAAGCAGGACCACCATATATTCGTACACCTCGTACGGATCATGGGTGGATTGGCTCTTTGAGCCGATTCACAGGACAACCTGAGAGCCGATCGAGGCTCGTATTTAATGTTTACGTGTATGCCATGCAGGAAACTAAGCGAGGCACATCCATCACCTTCCTGACCAGGTATAGGTCAGGTGGCACGCCCTTGCACCAGCATCGGACGTGCGTGCCGAGTCTTTGCGGGCCGTCGCTCGGAGGGACCAGGGCCAGCCGCAGTCCTGGGAGCCTCCCGGCTCTACTGTATTGCCCGTCGCTGCTCGCCGGTGGGTTTCTGACCGCAACACCAGCTTCCGGTGTTTTTGGAATATAATATTCCTCCTCGCGTCGATTGACATGAAGGACATGTCGAGGTTTTGGATTAGAGTCTCTCTTTCTGCTTCGGGTATATTTTACAGCCGAGATCTTGCTCTCCTTCGAGCTTCTCTGTGGCTATCTCCCGAAGTTCTTGAGTGTTGGCTTAGTTCAGCTCTTCGCCTGCTTGACGTGGAAGCTGCTTCCTGCCTCCTGTCCAACGCGATTTTCTGCTTCTCGAGCTCTCTTCTGGTACGTGCGAGCTTATATTGTTATGCTTGTAACTCCTCAGGTGTCGCCGTAATGGTCATTGGTTCTGTATCATCGATAGCTCTGGCGACTCGATCCCACACTTCTTACGGAAATCGTACCATCTCTCGTGTTCCTGGTCCGATATATTTTGTTCCCAAACCTCGCGTGAGATCTGCGGGATCGACATACGGATTTCCCGCATCGTCGAAAGCCTCTGACGTCGCTGGTTCTGATCGGCTTGGTTCTCCAATTGCGTAGATCTGATGATATTTTGGATTCTGAACTTTGTTGGGTTTGGTGACACCATCATATAGATTAGTGAAGACCTTGCCCACAGATGTGGATCTGTCGATGAAGTTGTAACTGTCGATATCGCTCGAGTCATTGCTTATATCGGAGTCCGCAGATGACCCGAAGGATATGTTGCTGAAGATCTTGGCGAGTTTTTCACTTGCCCGAGTGCTGATGAAGCGTGGCGACGAAATTTCTCCATCGCTTGACTCTGTCGACGATGCCGAGTCCGAAATATCTGAATCGACCGCCGATAATCCCGACGAGCTCGAAATTTCGAGACGATATGATCCTTCCTTCTCGACGCAGAAGTGGAACTCTCCAAACGTCATCTCCATGGGCTCCTCCAGATACGCATATGCATCCAAACGGGAGGGCGGGTGAGGAACAAAATCAGCGAGACCAGTTTCGATCTGTTTACCTCTGTCCATGATGTTGCTTGCTATCGACGAAGTCGACGATCTTGAACGTGCCATCGAGATCAGCTCCTTGTCGCCTCTAGACCCCACAGACGGCGCTAATTGACAAGGTATTAACTTGTCAATGCCTACGGATTGTAGACTAGAGTTTAGTTGGATGTAGAGGGCAAGTAGATCTCGAAGGTTTCAGCCGAAAAGTACTCGACGAATATAAAACTAGGGTTGTGT
Source organism: Lolium perenne (assembly GCF_019359855.2). Classification (NCBI taxonomy): domain Eukaryota; kingdom Viridiplantae; phylum Streptophyta; class Magnoliopsida; order Poales; family Poaceae; genus Lolium; species Lolium perenne. The sequence goes on from NC_067245.2 coordinate 331,282,311, forward strand.
TGACAGTAAATTCGATCCTTTCTTTGTCCCTCGACTCCCCCTTATATATGAGGTGGAGCCGAGGGTTTCGTAATACACAAGTTTACAGAGTCCGGGAGGGTTTCTAACCCGTCCCGCAAGATTACAAGTATCGTTTCCTAATACAACTCTAGTTTTCCCTAATAGCATTTTGGGCTTCCGAATCTTCTTATTCTTCGGGTCGTGGGCCTTTAGTAAACCCTGGGTACCATCTTCGGCAGGCCCATTGGGGATGCCTATGTCAGTAGGGGCCGGTCGAACCGGGCCGCTGACCGGATCATCCGGTCCTGACCGGAGCTGGGACCGGGCCTTGACCGGGGAAGGATTTGTCGCGCAGTACATGGCGTCCGGAGCGTCTGGTCCACAGCCCGGTTCGACCGGGCAGATAACCGGGCCAGCCCGGTCCAGGCCGGACCTCAGGCCGGTCCAGCACCGGGCGGAGGGAAAAGCTTGCTAGATTTTTGTCGAAGTGGGGGGTCTCCCTTTACCTTCTTGTTCCATTGATACACCATTATGCCTATTGGGCTAATACCTGGGAATAATCTCATAAACATGTATTAGACCAAATACTTTAGCAACGGTCTCATTGTTACCAAAATAATAGATAAGGGTAAAATACCCTTACAATTATTTTTACTCTTAAGGAGAAAAATTAAATAGTTCCTATTCCAAAAACTCTGAGAACTAAATTAAAACACCAGCCGGGGGGGGGACAACATAAAAACACCAAAAGCATGCATCAATTGGATCTTTAACCATTGCCCTTATCGAACAATGATGCTATCTTTCAGAAACCGAGGACAAGGGTCAGTCCACACCATCCAACTGCAATACTTTGCAGTCTTCAGGCAAATTCATCGCTTGTTCATGTCACTTTGAGTATTTTTATCAAATTACTTGCAAAATATTATACTTATCACTCTTGCATAAAAAACAAAAGATTATTTTCATAACTATGAATACGACTATGTGGTGGGTCATGGAACCATGGTATGAGTCTGGTGGAGGGTTCCATTGCAAAGGGTTTATATTCACATAGGAATAACAACAAATGTCGTTCAGTGGTTCTTGCACCGTAATAACCGTGTTTACCGTAAGATCCGGAGTGGGACGGAGTAGTCAGCTGTTCTTTTCCCTCTAGCATATCAACGGGTACAACTGTAGGTGGCCAGCTGGGATATGCTTAGGCAGGGAGGAAGCCCCGGGGGACAAAGCCCATTGCTTGTATTGCAGGTTGTACCTATGATGGATTGTAACAGGCTGGCCCAGGGATCGATCATATGAGTCGGTTGAGGCCAGTGGATTACAAAAGGGTGGGTACGCGGGGTCGCGGGAAGGCCCAGTGATTGGCAATGACTTATACCTGGCCTCACACCAATGAAGTGTGAACAAGAACTAGACTCGATTGGTAACAAGTTTAGGTTCTCTTATGGGTACAGTAACACACCTCTGCAGAGTGTATCAAATTGTGCCTTGTCACTCCTTGTTCCTGGATTGGAACTGCGAACGCTGCTGGAAAGGAACTCCATGAAGTTCTAGCAACTAGTGAAGGCTGGCGGACATAGCTCTTCAGAATAAAAGCAACCTTTTGAAGAAATGTTTACAAAAACCTGCATTGCCTTGGACTTTCTGGTCCATGGTCATAGCTAGTGCATAACACACCTCTTTCCTATAATGAACTTATTGAGTACGCTCGTACTCATCCCTCTTTAAATCCCATGCTTAGATTGCCAGAACAACATTGAGGGGAATCCCGAGGAACTTATTTTCCATGCTTTTGTAGCCTATCAATTCTTTCTCATATATCTTAGATAATCCATATAAGTATTTGACTTTATCCTTTCCAATTCAATCTCCCAAAACCATATCTTGCAAGCCATGCCTCATGTCATATCTCCGTTATCCAAGGACTAAAATAAAAATGAATAGTAACTTGTTGTTTGCCTTGCTGGATTTTGTTGTTGTTGGAATGTGTGTTTATGTTGTGCTATCTTTTATCTTATAGTTCGTACGGAGAGCGACGTGGTTTGTTAAAAGAAAAGAGAACACTCTTCGACTACCAAAAAGGCAAGTGACACACCCTCACAAATGTCCTAGATTTTATTTATGCACCGTAGTACTTTTTGTGATAAGTCTAGGGTATATGCTTTGCTTTTGTAATCCCAGTAGTTAGCTACTTCCACCTGACTATATTTGTCGCCACTGAATTTAGTTGATGCTTAGCTATGCTATGAAAATATTTTAGTAGTGGTTATGGAAAAACAACTAAATTCAATGAACTACCTGGGTGAAAAGTGACATTGCATGAGTTATGTTGAGTGGTTCCCTGGGGTCATGTCGTCGAACCTCTGAACCTCCAGGTGTATCGCACTTGTGGATGGCCACCCAGGAACAAAGAGATAATAGACAACCTTGATCATTAGGTTTCCGTACAGCCACATGCTATTATGGGCTCTGGCTTGACCAAGTATGTTGGGTGAACCTGGATCCTACGTGATAGATGATGTAGTGTTGGTAGGCTGGTACGGGTCTGTAGAGGATGGTCTTGGGGATCACTTCGGAAAAGTCTCGTCCTAGTTGACATTTGTCCATTTGAGCAAAATGTGCATCATGGAAGAACAACAGACTAGGTCATGTGAGAAAATTTGTACAATCTCTACAGAGTGTAAATCTAAGTACTTAGATGCGTCCCCGGTTACGGACAAATTTGAGCGAACTGACAAGGCACTTGTTCGAAAGTCTCATCATCCCAATTTCTCAATTAAAATTTGATACAACATGTTTGGTGTTCATGAAGGATTCATCGGGGTTTACCGGTGGTTTCCAGGATTCATCGGGGTTTACCGATTGTTTCCAAGTTTATGAAGGATTCCCCGGGGTTTACCGATGATTTCCAGGATTTCTCGGGGTTTACCGACGAAACCCAATCTTTAGTAATAGCAGGAAATGATTTACAAAAGATAGGAGAAAATTGTCTTTATGCAAATTTTGCTTGAGCTCCACCAGCCAAATGTATACTTAAGTGTTAGGTTGCCATTTCAGTTCACCATAGTGTCATCTTGCCAATACATTCAAAGTATTGACCAAATATTTTTGGCTGTAACTTTACCTGTTGCAGATATTTTTGTAGACGAGTGAGATACGATGATTAGGGTTACGAGTCTATCCTCAATATGCTCGCTTGTGGCACATGAAGACGAAGGACTCCATGTTGTCTATGTTTGTTCGTTGTAAAACTCTGATGATATGCGCCTTGTGCTATGCAATTTTTAATCCTTTATGTAATTTCTGGATCATACCATCTAATAAATATATTTGTTTCTTGGTATTACAGCTTGTATTGTGTGTGCTAGCGATTGATCCAGGGACTAGCAAAAATACACATAGAAATCGGCACCCTAAAAAGGTGAGGTCCTACAACGTACAAGCAATTCAAGAGGAATTGGTGGTATTTTTACTTAACGAGGTCATACATAAAGGTGTAGAATACCATTGCCGCTAGTGACTCCATGTAATCTAGTGATCTCCATGTAATTAGATAGAAACTATAATCAATTGTGTATATATATGTGTGTACTCCATCGTAAGAGACATTATATTATATGTGCATAAAGGTGTACATATATATATATATATATATATATATGTATTAGAGTAGAATATGTATAAATGAAAATGGAAAACACAAAATACAGGGGCTAGAAACGTAAACCATGGCATGGACTTTAGTCTCGGTTGGTGTTACCAACCGGGATGAAAGGTCCGCTAGCCCCAGCGTTCTGCCGCTGCCATGTGGTTGATCTTTAGTCTCAGTTTATAAGCCAACCGGAAATAAAGGTTGGGGCTTTATTCCCGTTTTGGTAGTCTCGGATGGCCAACCGAGACTAAGGGCACCTCCAGCGGCGCGACGCAAACGGACGCTGATCGACCATTTTCATCCGCCGTGACCAGAAATGCGTCTGGGCCCTGCTCCAGCGGGGCGACGCAAAGTGATCGGGCCGTCCGTGGAGACGCAAACCTGGCCCAAATATGCGCCAGCGCCAGGTTTGCGTCTCCGCGGATGCTCCGCGGTCGCGGAAAGTGTCCGTGTTGGATGCATCCGGGCCCGGTCGGCAGTGAGTAGGTAAGGAAAAGATTTTTTTTCATTACTATTATTGGCCAAAAGGACCATCTTTACAGAGATGGTTAGTCGAGTTAACCTAAAACTACAACGGCCGTACCTACTCGTCGTCGTGCGGCCTACACCGGCCTCGGTTACTCGCAGTCGAGCACGCCGTCGTCGAAGCGCGAGCGCTTCACGCACTCTGTGCACCGCGCACGCCGGCGAGCGGACATCTCGTCCCGCCTACGGCGTTCGAGGGCCTCGGCCAGAGAGGAGTCCCACAGGACTGTCCTCGCCATAGCCACCGCCTCCTCCTCCTCCGCCGCCGCCTGGGCCGCCAAAGCCTAGTCCGCCGCCTCCTCTGCCGCCGCCTGGGCCGTCGCCTCCTCCTTCACCTGGGCTGCCGCCTGCAACCCCGCCAGCTGGGCGACGAAGCGGGCCCTGTCCCTAGCCGCCACCGCCACCGCTTCATCCCTTGCGGCGATGGCGACCGCCAGCTCCCGGTTCTCCTGCTCGACCCGCGCGGGAGAAGGGCCCCTCCGCTGGAGCGAGTCCAGGTCGGAGCACAGTAACCCCCCAGCCATGGCGATCGCATAGCTGTTGGCTTCCTCCTCCGCAAACCGAAGGACGCGACCAGAACGAGCTGGTTGCCGGCGCAGTCGAAGCGGCCGGGGACGGGGGCGTCGTCGTCCGTGATGTCGTGGATGACGGCGTCCGTTGGTTGGGCCGCCGGAGGGGCCGCCATCACCGCCCGCGCCTCTGCGAGCTCCGCCCTGGCGTTGGCGATCTCCGCCCTGGTTGTCGCGAGGTGCCCTTCGGCGCGCTCTGCCGCCTCCGCCTCCACAACCTCCGCCTCCGCTGCCACCTCCAGGTCCAGCTGCTGGGCCTCAACGCCGGCGGCGACTACCTCCTCCTCCTCCTCCGGGTGGAGGTGGCGGCACATCTGAACAACGTGCTCCCAACTAAGATTCTGCCCGGCCATGGATGGATGGTAGGGTTTAGCTTGAGGTGTGCCCGTTGCCTGATGACCCACAATTATAGGGGATCGCAACAGTCTTCGCGGGAAGTAAAACCCAATTTATTGATTCGACACAACGGGAGACAAAGAATACTTGAAAGCCTTAACAGCGGAGTTGTCAATTCAGCTGCACCTGGAAACAGACTTGCTCGCAAGAGTTTATCAGTAGTAACAGTTTTATAGCAGTAGCAGTAGTGAAATAACAGCAGCAGAGTAACAAAGACAGCAGTAGTGATTATAGTAAACAGCAGGATTAAAATACTGTAGGCACAGGGATGGATGACGGGTGTTGCATGGATGAGTGAAACTCATGTAACAATCAAAGCATGGCATTTGCAGATAATAATAAAACGGTATCCAAGTACTAATCAATCAATAGGCATGTGTTTCATATATAGTCGTACGTGCTCGCAGTGAGAAACTTGCACAACATCTTTTGTCCTACTAGCCGGTGGCAGCCGGGCCTCTAGGGAATCTACTGGAAATTAAGGTACTCCTTTTAATAGAGCACCCGAGCAAAGCATTAACACTCTGTGAACACATGTGATCCTCATATCACCGCCTTCCCCTTCGGTTGTCCCAATTTCTGTCACTTTGGGGCCTCGGGTTCCGGACAACAATACGTGTATACAACTTGCAGGTAAGATCATAAAACAATGCATATCATCATGAAACAATAACATGTTCAGATCTGAGATCATGGCACTCGGGCCCTAGTGACAAGCATTAAGCATAACAAGTTGCAACAATATCATAAAAGTACCAATTACGGATACTAGGCACTATGCCCTAACAACCTTATGCTATTACATGACCAATCTCATCCAATCCCTACCATCCCCTTCAGCCTACAGCGGGGGAATTACTCACACATGGATGGGGGAAACATGGCTGGTCCATGGAGAGGCGTCGGTGGTGATGATGGCGATGATCTCCTTCAATTCCCCGTCCCGGCGAGGTGCCAGAACGGAGTTTCTGGTCCCGAGACGGAGTTTCGCGACGGTGGCGGCGTACTGGATGGTTTCTGGCGACTTCGACTTCTCGTCTCGCGTTTTTAGATCTAAACCCTTAAGTAGTCCAGAGGGGGGGCGTCAGAGGCTGGCCGAGGGGGCCACACGCTAGGGCGGCGCGCCCCCCCTACAGGCCGCGCCGGCCTAGTGTCTGGGGGGCCTGGGCCTCCCCCAGGCCTGCCCTTCTAGCTCCGTGATTCTTCTGGAAAAATAAGCCCTTCGACATAAATTCCGAGGATTTTCATAAAAGTTGAATTTCTGCACAAAAACAAGACACCAGAGCAATTCTGCTAAAAACAGCGTTAGTCCGTGTTAGTTGTATCCAAAACATACAAATTAGAGGCAAAACAATAGCAAAAGTGTTCGGAAAAGTAGATACGTTTTGGACGTATCAACTCCCCCCAAGCTTAGCTTATTGCTTGTCCTCAAGCAATTCAGTTAACAACTGAGTGCGATAAAAGAACTTTCACGAACACATTTGTTCATATGATGTAAATATTCTCATGATATGGCAAGTACTTAAGCAATTCATAATAAGATACATGCAAATAAAATCATCTAATAGCTATGTCCATCATGGAAAAGGTACCAACAAATTAACAATAAGCATCATGAATCATGTCTATCAGCAGGATTGCAATGTTCATAAAAGGATATGATAAAGTGGTATCTCGCTTGCCCGTATTTGTACAGCAAAACATAAATGCTCGAGCACCTTCGAAGTTCATGGATGGAAGTAGAGATTATCAAAGATAAAAGCATCAAAGTTATACCACAGTTAATCACATTTTGGGACAAGCATATTATACTAAGAATGACAGTTGTGCTCTCAAGAAAGTGCTCAAAGAAAGGATGGTGACTCAATGTAAAAGTAAAAGATTGACCCTTCGCAGAGGGAAGCAGGGATTAACATGTGCTAGAGCTTTTCATTTTTCTAAAGACAGAAGTAAAATGGTTTTGAGAGGTGTTTGTTGTTGTCAACGAATGATAGTGGGCACTCTAACTACCTCATCAACCAGACTTCCAAGAGCGGCTCCCATGAAGGACGTTATCTCTACCAGCAAGGTAGATCATCCCTCTTCTCTTTTGTTTACACATGTATTTTAGTTTCATTATGGACGACACTCCCCCCCAACCTTTGCTTACACAAGCCATGGCTAACCGAATCCTCGGGTGCCTTCCAACATTCTCATACCATGGAGGAGTGTCTATTTGCAATTTAAGTTGCTTACTGATAAATCAGGGCAAAGCATGTGAAGAGAATTATTAATGAAAGTTAATTAATTGGGGCTGGGAACCCCGTTGCCAGATCTTTTTGCAAAATTATTGGATAAGCGGATATGCCACTAGTCCATTGGTGAAAGTCTGTCAGGAGTAAATGACAAGATTGAAAGATAAACACCACATACTTCCTCATGAGCTATAAAACATAAACACAAATTGAGAAGCATTTTGAAGGTTTTAAAGGTAGCACATGAGAATTTACTTGAAATGGTTTGAAATGCCATGCATAGGTATTTATGGTGGACACTATGGAATAACTTGGTTTTCAGGGGTTTGGAAGCACGAGCAGCGTTCCCGCTCAGTACAAGTGAAGGCTAGCAATACACTGGGAAGCGACAACCAAGAGAGCAGTAACTGTCATAATCATGCTTGCGACAAAATAAATTAACGGAGGCATAAAAGTGATACAAGAACTCTGAGGTAAAGTAAATCATCGAGGCTTAATTGACTTTTGTTCAGTCATATGCATGCGTGAGCATGTGCCAAGTTGATTCAAGTGAATTATTCAGAGGAGGATACCACAATATCATATCTATCTAGGAATAAAGTAATGCAAGCAAATATTTATGACATGCTACTCATATTAATAAATTGGAGCTAAACATGAGAGATCATGAATTACTAGACTTTCTTAAATGACATATACCTCACATGAACCAACTAAGCATGCTCACATGGATGAGTATATGTACAAAAATGAAAACAAATAGAGTTCATACCAGCCTCTCACCACAGTCGGATTGTTGTAGATCGTCATTATTGCCTTTTCACTTGTGTGGCTTGAATAATATGGAGTGAAAACCAAGCTCCAACCACCGAAGACCATTGAACTCCAAAATGAACTTTACAAAAACAAAGAAGAACAACAAATATTTTTGGTGTTTTCAAATTGGAAACAAGAACAAAAGGAAACAAGCAAACAAAGCAAACAAAGCAAAATCTTTTTGGATTTTCTTATAGCAAACCAACGATAGCAAATGAAGCAAAATGAAAGCAAGAAACCAAAATAAACAAATGGTAAAGAGAAACAACAGAAATATTTTTGGTCTTTTTGTGTTTTAGGAAAGAAACAAAGCAAAAATAAGAAAATGAAAACTAGAAGAGTCACATAAACACAAAGCAGCAGAAATCTGCCAAACTTGACAGCAGTACAGTAATCGATTTTTAAGAAATTCTTCCGCTGCCCAGCTCGAAAAATGTTCAACTAATGAAAGTTAGATAACAACCTGGCGAACGTGCACAAACATTGGCTTCGCAAAATAACGTTCTGGTTGTTTTTGAGAATTTTTTTGGTATAAGTCCAGAATCTGTTTTCAGGCAGCACTTCCCCAAATATCATCTCCGTCTTATTAGAAAACCACTTTAAGAAGCTAAACAAGTATGTACAAGTATCCAGCAACCATAATATGCAAAGAATGAGTGATGCCGATATACCTCCCCCCAAGCTTAGGCTTTTGGCCTAAGTAGAGATCAATCCCATGGTGCCCATGAAGTGGCACCTCCGTAGTACGACGAAGATGGATCCTGTTTTGGGTATGTGCTGGAAGAAGCACCAGGATACGTGACGGTGTAGTCGTGGGAGGGCTTGGCGTCCTCAGAATCATGCTGCTGGTGGAAGCCATGTATCTTTAGCTGCTCATCCACCTCCTCCTTAGAGCGCGACCACGGTCTCCTGTGAATACTGAACAAATCTGGCTGTGGTAAAGGGATTTCCCTCTCTTCCCCGTCAGCAAACAACATTCTATAGACAATATTATCTAAACTAGAGTCGGTTGTAACAAATTGATGACTCTTCATATCAGCAATATCAAGCCTTATAGGAGTTAATTTCACATCAGTAGGGTCAAGAGGAAGATCTAGATGTGCTAAAATGCGTGAGGCAACAATTCCTCCAAAAATAGGCCCCTTGTTAGACAAACTACGGGCAACAAGAGCACCAAGATGATAAGGTGTCTCTCCAGTAAGTGCAGCAACTAAGAAAGCAAGATGATAACTAGAAATATTGCTAGTGTTCTCCCTACCAAGAATGCTAGTGGCAAGATAGTAAGCGAAATATTTAATGGCAGGGAGTTGAATGTTTCTTATCTTGCCGCGCTGAATGGTGTGGCAGTCATCATTGGTGACTCCCCGATAGAGCTCCAGCAAAGCCTTGGGATTGTTCTCGATCTTCTTCGCTGTACCTACAGGGGCAATATCCAATATAGTACAAAAATCCTTCAACTTCATAGTAATAGGATCATCATAAATCCTGAATGTAACTGATGGTTGGTAGTGTTTGTTGTTGAACTAAAAGCTCTCAACAAAGATTTTAGTAAGCATGTGGTATTGATCCCTCTCGTCCTCCATGTAGGCGGTTAAGCTCACATTACCAACGAGGACCAAGAAATCATCCAGCAACCCTGCATTACTCAAAAAGTTATAACATGGAAAAGATATAGCGTTAGGGACTCCATTGTCCTCTTCAACTTCGAAGCTCGGTGCGATGACATCCTCATTATAGGATCGTCTAATCCGAGTAGCTGCCCTTGAGGGCCTCCCCGTGCTTGTCGTCTCTCTTTCAAACACTTCTCCAAAGTTATAGTTATCCATCTTCCTTTTCTGAAATTTTTCAACAAACATTATAAAAGTTGATTTGGTGACATATAATTGAGGGAAACTACTATAGGAACTTGCTAGAGTACTAAACATGCATCAAAACTAATTCTTACAACTTAGAACAAGCATGCAAGCTCACTAAACATATTACCTATAGCAGCAAAATATTCAAGATATAGTCAACCAAAAAAATTCTACTTGGATAATCGGAGGAGACACATACCGGAGAGCAAATGTGCCAAATTTCAGACAGAAATCTGGGCTGAGCAAAGAGATCGAGAAATCTTGAGCTCTTGAGCAGAAACGCGAGTGAGAGAAAATGAGTACGAGTTTTTTCGGGAGAGAGAGTGCAATGAGTGGAAAAGATGATGAAGTGGGGCAAGGAGGGCCCCACACAACAGGGTGGCGCGCCCCCTTGCTGGCCGCGCCGGCCTGTGGGGTGCCACCCAGGGGTGCCCCACTGGTCATCCCCAGGTGTTCCCAGGTGCCTCTTCGAAAAATAAGACCAACGGTATAATTTTTGTGAATTTTTGAAAACTTTGAAAAACGCACATTTCTGGGTATTAAATTTATTATTCTTTGGGTAAGAAAAAGATTTGCAAGCCTCTAAACAACTAAAGCATCTTGCAAAATAAGTAGTGCTACAGCAAGTAAAACAAATGGAGGAAGAAAGAAATGTTGTTTAGCTCTTCTATGCATATAAAATGTACTTGTTAACAAGGGTGATCAAGTCTTGCCACCAAATAAATTTTACATAACATAAGAAGAATTAAACCTCAAATCAATCATGTTACCTTGTATTGTATTGATATGGATCCAATCACAAGAGTTTGATATTCTTCTTTAGGCTCATATATTGGATAATCAATATCTCTCACTTTGATAGTTCTCACATTAGAAATTGTATTAACTCCACATACTTTGTCAATCCTCTTGGGAAAATAAATGGTATGCTCCTTATCATCGACATTGAAAGTGACTTTTCCTTTATTGCAATCAATAACAGCCCCTGCGGTGTTAAGAAAAGGTCTCCCAAGAATAATAGACATATTATCATCTTCAGGCATTTCCAACACAACAAAATCAGTTAATATTAAGCAATTTTGAGTAACTTGAACAGGAACATCCTCACATATACCAACAGGAATAGCAGTAGATTTATCAGCCATTTGCAAAGATATATCAGTCGGTATCAACTTATCTAAATAAAGTCTCTTATAAAGAGAAAAAGGCATAACACTAACACCCGCTCCCAAATCACATAGAGCAGTTCTAACATAATTATTCTTGATAGAACAAGGAATAGTAGGTATACCTGGGTCGCCCAGCTTCTTTGGAACTTTGCCATTGAAAGAGTAATTAGCAAGCATAGTGGAAATCTCCTCATTAGGAATTTTCCTTTTGTTAGTGACAATATCTTTCATATACTTTGAATAAGGAGGCAATTTAGTAGCATCAGTCAAAGGGATTTGCAGGAATAAAGGTTTCATCCAATCACAAAATTTATTATAGTGTTCTTCTTCCTTTGATTTTAGTTTCTTAGCAGGAAAAGGCATTTGCTTTCGAACCCAAGGTTCCCTTTCATTACCATGTTTCTTAGCAATAAAATCTTCTTTGGTGTACTTTTTATTTTTAGCATGTTTTTCAGGTTCTTCTTCAACCTCTTCTTTATCAGAAACATCATTCTTATCATTATCTTTATCATGTTCATTACCACTTTCAGTTTCAGCATCAGAAATAGAAATACTATTAGGATCATTAACAGGTTCAGAGGATTCTACAACAGTTTTATGTTTCTTTTTCTTTTTCTTAGATGGAGCACTAGTTTCAGTTCGTTGAGAATCTTGTTCAACTCTTTTGGGATGCCCTTCAGGATATAGAGGATCCTGGGTAGAAACACCACCTCTAGTTGTTACTTCATAAGCATGTGTTTCTTTAGAATTATTTTTTAACAAGTCATTTTGCACTTTAGTGAGTTGATCAATTTGAGTTTGAATCATATGAAAATATTTAACAAGCATCTTAACATCATTGGAGGTTCTCTCCACAATACCATTCAATTCACTAATAGCTCGAGAATTTTCCATTAAATGATTCTCTACTCTCATATTTAAATTTTCTTGCTTAACAATATAATTATCAAACTCATCTAAGCATTGAGCAGGAGGTTTCGAATACGGAATATCTTCCCTAGTAAAGCGTTGAAGAGAGTGTACCTCAATCATGGATGAAGGGGGAGTTATCTTACATAAATCTTCTATGGGAGGTAAATTCTTCACATCTTCGGATTTAATACCTTTCTCCTTAAGAGACTTCTTGGCTTCCCTCATATCTTCATCATTTAATTTAATTAAACCCCTCTTCTTCAATATTGGTGTCGGGGTTGGTTCAGGTGTAGTCCAATCATCATGATTCCGGCCTATTCTAGCCAATAATTCTTCAGCGTCGTCTGGAGTTCTTTTCCTGAAAACACAACCAGCACAACTATCCAGGTATGCCCTGGACTCAATGGTTAGTCCACTATAAAATATATCAAGTAAATCATGCTTTTCCAAATCATGTCTAGGCCGAGCTCTGATAAGAGAGCAAAATCTCGCCCAAGCTTCAGGCAATTTCTCTCCATCTTCCTGGTCAAAATTGTAAATTTTTTGCAAAGCAATATGTTGAGCACTAGCAGGAAAGTATTTCCGAAAGAAAACATCAAGCAAATCACTTGGACTATCAATAGAACCAGGAGGCAAACTATTATACCAAGTTTTAGCATCATCCTTTAATGAGAAAGGAAAAATTTTAGCAACAAAATAAGTACGCAACTTGACATCATCAGAAAACAAGCTACTCAAAGTAGAAAGCTCATTCATGTGTTCTACAGCACTTTCTTTTTCAGTACCACAAAAAGGTGTTTTCTCAACAATAGATATATGAGATAGATCAAGAGAAAAATCATAATTCTTATCCTTAATATTTATAGGAGATGTGGCAAATTTAGGATCAGGAGACAGTTTATATCTAACAGTATGTTGTGCAAGAAACTTTTTAATTTTACTTGCATCAGTAGTAGCATTGCACTTATCAATGAAATCATCATCAAGTTCCACATAATCTTCATCAAGATCATCACTAGAGTATTCAACAGACTCAGGTGAATTAACAGGTGTAGCAGCATTTTCATTAGGAGTTTCAGTAATTTCAATTTGTCTAGACCTAGCAACTGTAGCATCTAGAAAAGATCCTAATGAACCATCATTATCAAGCACAGTAGAAGCATCATCAAAATTATAAGAGGAACTTTCAGATCTAGCAGAAGTACCAGCATGTGAATCTTGTGGTGGTGAAACAAGTTTATCTATCACAGATGGTGAATCAAGAGCAGCAGAGATACTCAGAGTTGTACCTTTTCTTGTAGTGGATGGTAATATGGCGACTTTAGTGTCGCGAGGTTTACCCATGATGGAGAATTTGCAGCGAACAATATCAATCCAAGTGAACTTGCAAATAAAGCTATGCTCCCTGGCAACGGCGCCAGAAAATAGTATTGATTACCCACAAGTATAGGGGATCGCAACAGTCTTCGCGGGAAGTAAAACCCAATTTATTGATTCGACACAAGGGGAGACAAAGAATACTTGAAAGCCTTAACAGTGGAGTTGTCAATTCAGCTGCACCTGGAAACAGACTTGCTCGCAAGAGTTTATCAGTAGTAACAGTTTTATAGCAGTAGCAGTAGTGAAATAACAGCAGCAGAGTAACAAAGACAGCAGTAGTGATTATAGTAAACAACAGGATTAAAATACTGTAGGCACAGGGATGGATGACGGGCGTTGCATGGATGAGAGAAACTCATGTAACAATCAAAGCAGGGCATTTGCAGATAATAATAAAACGGTATCCAAGTACTAATCAATCAATAGGCATGTGTTCCATATATAGTCGTACGTGCTCGCAATGAGAAACTTGCACAACATCTTTTGTCCTACCAGCCGGTGGCAGCCGGGCCTCTAGGGAATCTACTGGAAATTAAGGTACTCCTTTTAATAGAGCACCGGAGCAAAGCATTAACACTCCGTGAACACATGTGATCCTCATATCACCGCCTTCCCCTTCGGTTGTCCCAATTTCTGTCACTTTGGGGCCTCGGGTTCCGGACAACAATACGTGTATACAACTTGCAGGTAAGATCATAAAACAATGCATATCATCATGAAACAATAACATGTTCAGATCTGAGATCATGGCACTCGGGCCCTAGTGACAAGCATTAAGTATAACAAGTTGCAACAATATCATAAAAGTACCAATTACGGATACTAGACACTATGCCCTAACAATCTTATGCTATTACATGACCAATCTCATCCAATCCCTACCATCCCCTTCAGCCTACAGCGGGGGAATTACTCACACATGGATGGGGGAAACATGGTTGGTCGATGGAGAGGCGTCGGTGGTGATGATGGCGATGATCTCCTTCAATTCCCCGTCCCGGCGAGATGCCAGAACGGAGTTTCTGGTCACGAGACGGAGTTTCCCGACGGTGGCGGCGTACTGGATGGTTTCTGGCGACTTCGACTTCTCGTCTCGCATTTTTAGATCGAAACCCTTAAGTAGTCCAGAGGGGGGCGTCAGAGGCTGGCCGAGGGGGCCACACGCTAGGGCGGCGCGCCCCCCCTACAGGCCGCGCCGGCCTAGTGTCTGGGGGGCCTGGGCCTCCCCCAGGCCTGCCCTTCTGGCTCCGTGATTTTTTTGGAAAAATAAGCTCTTCGACATAAATTCCGATGATTTTCCTGAAAGTTGAATTTCTGCACAAAAACGAGACACCAGAGCAATTCTGCTGAAAACAGCGTTAGTCCGTGTTAGTTGTATCCAAAACACACAAATTAGAGGCAAAACAATAGCAAAAGTGTTCGGGAAAGTAGATACGTTTTGGACGTATCATTGCCCCCGCCGGTGTCCACCATATATAGCCACGGCGGGGCGGGAAACAGCGTTGGCGCGCAGGTCGTTTCCCGCGCGCGAAATGCCGGCGAAACTTGCCAATGTATTGGGCACGCGCGGGAACGATCGTCGTCGCACGGGAACAGTTAATCGCCGGCGGCAGTCCTCGACAGGACGTAAAACGCCATTAGCGAGCTTGACGCTGTCCCCGCTAAAAAAATGCATCCTCACCGCTGGAGGTACCCCCAACGCAAACGGTCGCCCTGAACCACATGGCGTCTGCGGGCCAACGCAAACGGACATTTCGGACGACCGAAATGTATCAGCCGCTGGACATGCCCTAAAGGCTCTTCCGAACCGGTAGATAAGACATGTTCTCTACCAGTGCTTGGTGAGTTTAGTCTCGACAGTGTGTGGTTCAAGGCAGAGTTCTGGCTAGAAATTAATGTCAACAACAACAGGTCATCATGCTAGACCAATACAATACAAGGGTTTTTCACTTTTATATCCTAAGACTAGTCATAGTGGGAAGTAACATAGAGTAGTAACATGGTGCATGTTACTACCCTATGTTACTACTTCCATAGTGGGTAGTTACATGTATGTGGTATCATGCATGTTATATTTATTAGATTGTAGACTCATCTTGTCTTGAGATGTGTGATGTTATGGTAACATAGCTAGTTACCACCCCACTCTCTTTCTTCATTTATTGCCATGCCATGTCACCAAAATGCTTTGGGGTGTGTAATGTTACATACCTATGTTACTCCCACTATGAGCAGTCTAACGTTAAATCGGCCTGTTAAGAATCAGAATCAGCTTGTACTTTAACTCTTATATAAATGTGTTCATTTAATTTATTCCAATTCACCTAACTTTATATCCCTAACGTTAAATTGGCATGTTAAGAATCTAAATCGGCATAACCGTTGACGAGCAACCATGTTGGTAGGATGTAACCACGACCGCGCAGAGCCCCACTACTACATATGCATCCAACAAGATGAATCTGAGATAGGCGAATAGCAGAGATCGTCAACGGTTGATGGCATAATTCCTCTGTTGAGCACCAACACGACGTCCCTTGCCGGTCGCCTCCTCTGCCTAAACCCCGACCCAACCCTGTCCCAACTCCATCCGCGGATTCCCGCTCACCGTCCCCACAAGTCTAATCTGCAATTATCCTCTAGCCAAACCAGAAAAACTACATCAGAAGCTCCCATATTAATAAAAACCACATTAGAATCCAATGTCGTTGAACATAGGGCTAAGGGAGGAGAAGTGTGTGTGTGGGAGGGGGAGGGGGCGTTCATATGTCGCAGTCTCGATATTTGTATTGTCGAGGCAAGAGCCCTAGAGCACACGCCGCCCCTTCTCCCTCGACGGCAAGACCAGGCCATGGAGCATGCTGGGGGCAAGGCCGACCGCTAGGAGCCTAGGAGGGAGAGGCGACAAGGAAGGGTAGAGAGGCGTGCGGCGAAGGAGGTCCTCTGCAAGAGTTGCGGTAGTGCTGGAGGTTAACTTTATAGATTACCCGATTCCTGAGGCAAAAAAATGATGATGACATACAAGTACCAGTCGGATAGAACTTTTTTACTTCATATGTTCATAAAAGGATGTTATATATTTGTCTAGATAAATTTACGATATTCTTTTTAAGAAAGAGGTTGTAGTATAGACTAATATATGCGGATAGATTAATATATGCACCCATGTTTGCTCTTCTTGATGGCTTATCAATTAGATAATACTCATGTGATCATTTTAACTTTCAAACAACAGCTCCGATTTAAGATCATCTTTCACTAATAAATCCGTCTTGATAAGAACTTCAAAACTAGCACCTATGCTGATATATTTTGACAACTTTCTTTTGGCTTAACATTATCAACCCTCTTTAACTAATCAACCCTTTCGTATTTAAGTCATCGTGGTAAATGTATAAACTTATCAACCATAAAAGCTAATTCGTTTGAAACATTTTGGTGCCTTTTTAGCTCACATGTTATCGGCCGATAATTTCTTTTCTGCCAATTTTTTGACAGAATTTGTTATTTATACAAATTTTTGCATGCAGTCACTATGAGACAAAAAGAATGATGTCGGCGAGAGTAATTATTAATTCAAAATATCTTATCGCTCAAACGACAACTCTGATTTAAGATATGTTTTCACCAATGAACCAGTCAAAACTAGCACCCATGTTGATATCTTTCGACAACTTTTTTCCGAGCTAAAAGTTATGAACCCGCAAATAAGTGATTTTTCAACAATAAATTTAAATATTACCAAACTGAAAAGTTAATTTAATATGCAATATTTGGACAATTGTTTTGGCTCATAATTTATCAATCCTATGTCTATTATTTATCAACAGTGAAATGCGAGAAGTAATAGATTCCAAACGTTATTTTTATTTAGAATTTTTTTCAATTTTTTAGCGCACAAGTTATCAACCTTGTAACTGTTATTTATCAATAGTAAATATAAAAAGTTACTGACTTGAAAGGCTAATTTAATTTAGAATTGTTTGGAGACCTTTTAGCTCACGAATTATCATCCCTCCATCCGCAGTTTATCAACGACAAATTTGAAAACTTGTTGAGCCCAAAAATGTTAATCTAATTTTGAATATTTTGGTGACTTTATAGCTCATAAGTTATCAATTATCTGTCGATTTTTTATCAACGGTAAATGCAAAAACTTACCGACCCGAAAACTAATTTTATTTAGAATATTTGATGATTTTTAAGCTCACAAAGTTATTAACCCTCTGCCTGTTTTTTTATCAACGGTAAAATGTAAAATGTGTAAAATGAGTAAATGCCCATAACGAACATAGGCAAGCTGGATAGGCACGAATTTGCCAGCTCTAGACGGCATGACGAGGCCAAGAAAATGGCCTGGGTCAACTCTATGCTCCACCTTGCCAGGGAGAAATTCCCAGTCTGCTACCCTTAGTGGCCGGTCCCTCACCGGGAGGCCAAGATATTTCATTGGCAGCGAGCCCGGCTTGCAGTTGAGCATATCCGCCACTATGCGCTTCTCCTCTGGCGCGACCCCAGCCACGACGACCTGACTTTTGTCGAAGTTGATCTTCAACCCCGACATGTTCTCAAAGCATAGTAAGAGGAACTTGAGATTGGCGATCCCCATATGAGTTGGCACAATGAGCACCATCGTGTCGTGTACACACTGCAGGCGTGTCACCCCCCCCCCTGACATAGGCATCCCGAATGGGTCTGCCGAATAAGGTACCCGAGGTTATTTGGAGGCCCACTACCCAAAGTTATGAAGTCCAGAAGCCCAATAAACCTCGATATGGAAGATAGAGATAGATTAGGAATAGTTTTGTATCAACACGGGAAGGACTCAAATAGTCTCCCGGACTTTGTAACTTGTACGATACGAAAGCCTCGGCTCCACCTCCTATATAAAGGGGAGCCGAGGGAGAAAGAAAAGATCGAAATCATTGTGAACACAAACCCTAGTTTTTCATAGTAGAACACCTTTTTCGGTTGAACCTTCGAGATCTACTTGCCCTCTACTTTCTACGAAAACCCAAGTCTACAATCCGTAGGCATTGACAAGTTAATCCTTTGTCAATTGGCGTCGTCTGTGGGAATTAGAGGCGACAAGGAGGTGATCTTGATGGCATCGTCAACATCGTCGACAGCAAGCAACATGATGGACGGAGGTAAACAGGCCCAACCTGATTTCGTCGATTTTGTTCCTCACCCTCCCATCCGTTTGCATGCATATGCCGATCTGGAGGAGTCGATGGAGATGACGTTCGGGAGCTTCCACTTCCGCGTCGGGAGAGAGGGATCGCATCGTCTCGCGGCACCGATTTTTTGGGGACCGTTAGCGGCCGATTCCGATTTCTCGGGGTCATCATCATCATCATCAATCGAGTCAGACGACGAAGAGGCTTTGCCGCCAAGCTTCATCAAGCCCGCCATTGGCGGAAAACTCATCGATCTGCTCGGCGGCATGTCTTTTGGGTCGTTCACGGGCTCCGATCTGAGCAGCGACTCGGAAAGCATCGACAACCTCGACTTCATCGACAGATCTACTTATATTCGGGAGGTCTTCACCGATCGATACGACGGTGTCACCAATCCTAAAGATTATGAGTGCACACATGCAATATATCATCAAGTCTGTGCAATCAAGGATTCAAGCCGACAAGAGGACAAAGCGTCGGAGGCTTTCGATGACTTGGGCAATCCATACATCGACCCTGTAGATCTCACACGCGGAAAAGGAAACAAATACATCGGGTCCACGCCGCGAGAGAAGAGACAACTGTCGCAAGCAGCTTGGGATAGAGCTCAAAGGGCTATCGATGGCACAGAGCCGATGACAACCACAGCTACACCAGAAGAGTTGCAAGCATACCAATATAAACTCGCTCGCGTCAGAAGAGAGTTAGAGAAACAGAGAAGAGTACTCGAAGCAAGGAAAGCCGCAGCTTCTGCGACAAGTGCGCGCATGGCCGAATTAAGTCGACAATCAGGAACGTCGGGAGACAATCACAGAGACGCCCGTGCGAGAGGAACATCTCGACTGGCAAACGTACCTGAGCATGAAAGAGAAAATCTGATCCAAAACCTTGACATGTCCTTTATGTCAATAGACACGAGAGGTCACATCATACCAAAAACACCGGAAGCGGGATATCTGGCAACACATGTTTTCATGTTAGCATCCAACCACCTGCAGGAGATCCCAGGGAAGCATTGTATAACATGGCCATGTGACATAGGCATCCCCAATGGGCCTGCTGAAGAAGATACCCGGGGTTTACTGAAGGCCCATGACTCGAAGAATATGAAGCCCGGAAGCCCAATTAAGTGTCTGTTTGGAAAGATAGAGTTGTATTAGGAATAATTACTTGTAACTATTACGGGACAAACTCAAAGAGTATCCCGATGTTTGTAACTTGTACATCACGAAACTCTCGGCTCCGCCTCCTATATAAGGGGGTGTAGAGGGAGAAAGAGAGGATCGATTCATTGTCAACATAACCCTAATTTTCTAGCAGTCGAGTACTTTTCCGGCTGAAACCCTCGAGATCTACTTGCCCTCTACTTTCCAAGAAACCCTAGTCTACAACTTGTAGGCATTCACAAGTTGATACCTTGTCAATTGGCGCCGTCTGTGGGAATTAGAGGCGACAAGGAGCTGATCTCGATGGCACGTTCAACATCGTCGACATCTTCGGTGGCAAGCAACGCGATGGACGGAGGTAAAGGGATCGAAACTGGTCTCGTTGATTTTATACCTCACCCTCCCACCCATGTGGATGCATATGCATATCTGGAAGAGCCAATAGAGATGACGTTCGGAGGTTTCCACTTCCGCGTCGGGACGAAAGGATCGCATCATCTCGCGACTCCGGTTTCGTCGGGATCACCAGCGGTCGACTCCGATTTCTCTGAATCATCATCATCGTTCGAGACGGGCGTCGAGGAGATCTCGCCGCCACACTTCGTCAAGTCTGCGACAAGCGGAAAGCTCGCCGACATCTTTGGCAACATGTCCTTCGGGTCGCCTGCATATTCTGATCTGAGCAGCGAATCGGAGAGCATCGACAGCTTCGACTTCATCGACAGATCCACCTCAGTTCGAGCGGGTCTTATAGATCCGCGTGATGGCATCACCAGCTTCAACAGGACCAACCCGACAAAATATCATCAAGTCTATTTAGTCGGAGAAATGAGTCGCCCAGAGGAGGAGACATCAGAGGCTTTCGATGATTTGGGAAATCCACACATCGATCCCGCTGATCTTACGCGAGGTTTAGGCACCAAGTATGTCGGGCCTACACCGCGCCAGAGGTTGCAACTCCCGCAAGCAGCTTGGGACAGAGCGACAACAGCCTTGGACGGTATAGATCCGTTGACCACCGCCGCTACGGTGGAGGAGTTGCAAGCATTCCGGTACAGGCTCGCGCGCGCCAGCCGAGCGATAGAGAAAGAAAGGGAGATACTTGAGAAGAGAAAAGCCGCAGCTTCCGCTTCAAGCAGGCGAAGAGCTGAGCTGAGTCGACAATCAGGAAGTTTGGGAGATAGTCACAGAGCAGCTCGTAATAGGGGAAGATCTCGGCTGCAGAACATACCTGAAGGCGAGAGGGAGAATTTGATCCAAAATCTCGACATGTCTTTTATGTCAATAGACACAAGAGGGAACATTATCCCCAAAACACCGGAAGCTGGATATATGGTGACACATGCCTTTATACTGGCAAACAGGCCACCTCCCGGAGATCCAAGAGAAGCGTTGTACAACATGGCTATGTCAGGAGTTGGAGTCATGGGAACAGCGTTCGCGGGCACAAGTACACCTCCTGAAGGTGCTCCAAGGCAAAATAGTCCATGACCCACAGTGGTAGTGCAGGACCCTCCAAGAACGGGCACAGCGAGAGATACAGCGACACAGGCGCGGGTCGATAGGGCGCGACAAGAAAGGAGAGAACGTCAGCATTCACCAGAGATAGATGAGGAGGATATGTGCGGGCTCCCTTGTTTCACTCGACGAGTTCGTAAAACTGGGGTCCCATCTGGTTTTAAATTACCCAACAACTATAAAAAGTTCGATGGCCTGCAAGATCCTGAGGATTGGTTAGTCGACTACCTGGAGACAGTAAAATTGATGGGTGGAATCAAAGCAACTGCTATGCAAACCATCCAGGTTCACCTAAGTGGAGCAGCAAGGTCGTGGATAAAAAAGTTACCACCAGGGTCAATCGACAGTTGGGAAACTTTCGAGGACATGTTCGTGAAAAACTTCTTATCCACATGCAAGAAACCCGCGTCAATAGAGCAGTTGTGGGCCTGTAGACAGAAGTATGATGAGTCAATGAGGATGTACATCCAGAGGTGGAACATTATCAAAAATTCGGCAGAAAACATATCTGACGAAAGAGCGATAGATGCGTTTGTTGCTGGAATCCGAAGGAAGGACTAGTTGAGGACTTGGGAAGGACTAATCCGAAAAAATAGCGGCACTCATGGAAATAGCGAATCGCTGGGCAGATGGCGAAGATGTTGTTCACAACAAATGGCATAGGTCGCCTGAGGATGATCGTAACCGAAACATTCAAAATAGACGATGCTTTTCTCGCCAGTTCTCAGATTATGACGGTCCTGGCCAAATATCGGCTGGCTTTCGAGGAACTAGTGGAGTTAATAATCGAGATGATTATCAAAAGAGTGGTGAACATCGTAGCGATTACAGGGATGGTCCCCGTCCCAGCAGGCAAAATAATGGACCAAGGTTCCAAAGGTCGTATGTGTCACCCGAAGATCTCTTGAACGGACCATGCCAAATGCACTTCTTTCTTGACAACAACGGAAAGAGGCAGTCGGGGCATCTGTAGAAGGATTTCCGAACTTTCCAGGCACTGCATAGGTACGCAGGGCATGCCAACGCGCAGGCATCAAACAGGAACCCCCAGGGGCCAGGGAGTGAGATTCACCTTCCACCTCCACCCGCAATCACGGACGAAAATCGACAACAGTTGTAATTAGCGGCAGCTCCAACCAATGGTCCTTATATCGACACCAATGGGGCGGTCTCGATGATTCAGAAGGGCAGGCCATCCAATAGAGCTCAAAACGTGATTTCGCGACAAGTTTTTATGGCAGAAAAGATGCCTCCACCAACAATCGAGTACCTGAATTGGTCGGGGCAGGACATCGGCTTCACCATAGCGGACCACCCGCAGCAAGTTCCACGACCGGGGCAATCAGCTTTGATCCTACCGGCGGTGATTGCAGGATTCGACGTTTCACGGGTGTTCATAGATGGAGGCAGCAGTTTAAACCTCATGTATGCAGATACATTGCGGAAGATGAATATATCCTTGGCAAATTTAACACCAACTGACACGCGTTTCCAAGGTATCACACCGGATAAGCCAAGTTATCCATTGGGAAAGATCAATCTCGACGTTCAGTTTGGAACCCGAGAGAATTACAGAAGAGAGAAGCTGGAGTTCGAAGTCGTGGATTTCCCGTCACAATACCATGCTTTGCTAGGACGACCCGCTTATGCCAGATTTATGGCGGTACCACACTACACATATTTGTTGTGGAGACTCCCTGGACCCAAGGGCCCAATCACAGTAAAAGGCAGCTTCGCGCTAGCGGATAAGTGCGACAAGAATTTTCATCGACTGTTAGAAACTTTCGGGATGCAAGCAGAATATATGGCGTCAAGACTAACAACTGATTATGATGTGCTGCCTGACGGAGGGAGGCCACGAGAGCAGTTAACTGGTACCTGATCCGTCAGATGAACCAGCCCCAACTACCATTATCCCTGTACAATATATGATTATTTTATGAAAATTATTTAGTGACTCGAAGAAATCATGTGTTAATTGTAATGATGGAGATTTTGCTTGATTCTTCGGTTCAACTAAAATCTCGGGGGCTACCGACATAGGCATCCCCAATGGGCCTACTGAAGAAGGTACACGGGGTTTACTGAAGGCCCATGACTCGAAGAATAGGAAGCCCGAAAGCCCAATTAAGTGTCGGTTTGGAAAGATAGAGTTGTATTAGGAATAATGACTTGTAACTATTATGGGACGAACTCAAAGAGTATCCCGATGTTTGTAACTTGTACATCACGAAACCCTCGGCTCCGCCTCCTATATAAGGGGGAGTCGTGGGAGAAAGAGATGATCGATTGATTGTCAACATAACCCTAATTTTCTATCAGTCGAGTACTTTTCTGGCTGAAACCCTCGAGATCTACTTGCCCTCTACTTTCCAAGAAACCTTAGTCTACCACTTGTAGGCATTGACAAGTCGATACCTTGTCACCATGGCAGGAGTTGGAATCATGGGGACGACAATACAGGGATCAAGTACACCGCAACCCGAGAGCGCTCCAAGACAAAATAGTCCTCGGCCTACTACGGCAGTGCGAGATCCTTGACGAGCAGGTTACGCAAGAGATACAATAACACAAGCATGAGTCGATAGAGCACGGCAGGAGAGAAGAGAACGTCGGCTCTCACCAGAAGTTACCGAAGAAGACATGTGTGGACTCCCTTGCTTTACCCGACGGGTTCACAAAACTCGGGTTCCCTCTGGCTTCAAGCTACGCGATAACTATAAAAAGTTCAACGGATTGCAAGGTCCAGAGTACTGGTTGGTCGATTACCTGGAGACAGTGAAGCTGATGGGCGGAACTAGAGCAATAGCCATGCAAAGCATCCAAGTTCACCTCAGTGGAGCCCCAAGATCTTGGATGAAGAAGTTACCAGGAGGATCCATCGACAGCTGGGAGACTTTTGAAGACTTGTTCGTGAATTTTTTTTGTTCCACGTGCAAGAAGCCTGCATAATAGAGCAGCTGAGGGCCTGCAAACAGAAGTACGACGAGTCAATGAGGGCATATATCCAGCGATGGAGCATCATAAAAAAACTCGACAGAAAACGTATCCGACGAAAGAGCAATCAATGCATTTCTTGCAGGGATCCGAAGAAGGGATTTAATCGAGGACTTGGGTAGATCCAACCCGAGGACAATAGCAGAACTCATGGCAATAGCGAATCGCTGGGCGGATGGCGAAGATGTTGTTCAAAACAAACAGCAGAGGTCACCCGACGAGGACCGCAACAGAAACAATAATCAAAATAGACGACGATATCGCCAATTCTCAGACTATGACGGTCCCGGCCAAGTGGCGGCCGGCTTCCGAGGAAGCAGTGGAGGAAATCATCGAGATGATTATCAGAGAAACAATGATCAGCGCAATGATCACAGAGATGCGCCAGGCTCCAGCAGGCAAAATAATCGACCAAGATTCCAGAGGCCATACAACATATCACCCGAGGATATTCTGAATGGTCCATGTCAGATGCACGTTTACCTCGACAGTGAAGGGAAAAGACAGTAAGGCCATCTTCAGAAGGACTGTCGAACTTTCCAAGCTTTACATAGGTATGCGGAGCACACCAATGCACAAGCAGCAAACAGGGGGCACGTACAGGGGCCACGGAGTGAAGTCCACCTGCCACCACCACCCGCAATTACCAGCTCAAACCAACATCAGTTGCATTTGGCGGCACCTCCAGGCAACAATGACGACTACATTAACACAACAGGAGCAGTGTCGATGATTCAGAAAGGCAGACCCTCGAATAGGGCACAGAAGTTAATTTCACGACAGGTATACATGGCAGAGAAGATGCCTCCACCAACCATCGAGTACCTTAATTTGTTGGCACATGACATAGGATTCACTCAAGTGGACCACCCGCCTCAAGTTTCATGACCAGGACAATCAGCTATGATTTTACCAGCGGTGATCGCGGGATTCGAGGTCTCGCGCATATTCATAGATGGAGGAAGCAGTCTGAACCTCATGTACGCAAATACTTTGAGGAAGATGAATATTTCTCTGGCAAATTTGACACCAACAGACACGTGTTTCTATGGCATTACACCTGAGAAGCCGAACTATCCCCTGGGAAAGATCTTACTCGACGTACAGTTTGGAACTCGAGAAAATTTTAGGACGGAGAAGCTGGAATTTGAAGTCATCAATTTTCCATCACATTATCATGCTCTATTGGGTCGACCCGCGTATGCCAGATTCATGGCTCTGCCGCATTATACATACCTGTTATGGAGGATTCCTGGACCCAATGGCCCAATCATAGTGAAAGGAAGCTTTGCTTTGGCAGATAAATGCGACAAGGATTTCCATAAGCTTTCCGAAACCTTCGGGATGCAGGCTGAGTATGAAGCATCCAAGCTCACCACCAACTACGACGTGCTACCCGATGGAGGAAGGCCACTCAAGGAGCAAACCTTCGACACCTCCAAGAACTCCAAGGAAGTGCAGATTCACCCGACAGATCCCAAGAAGGTGACAGCTATCGCAACAAACATGGACATTGCATAGGAAAGCGCGCTCGTCGAGTTCCTCCGTGACCACTGGGAAATCTTCGCATGGTGTCTAGCTGATATGACAGGAGTACCCAGGGAACTTGCCGAGCACCCTCTCAATCTAGACCCAAGAGCTAGACCAATTCAACAACCTTTGCGGCATTTTTCCGAACCAAACCAAAGCTATGTTATTTGAGATCCGTCGACTTAAAGAAGCGGGTTTCATCAAGGAGCTGCACACCGAGGCCACGTGGGTTGCCAACCCAGTGCTGGTCCCGAAGAAAAACACCGAGGTCCTTTTCATGTATGTCGACTTCACGTGTCTCAATAAACATTGTCCAAAGGATCACTTTCCCCTCCCGAGGATCGATCATATTATTGACTCCACAGCGGGTTGCGAACGTCTTCCCTTCCTGGACGCATATTCTGGTTACAATCAGATTCGCTTAAAAGAAGAAGATGAAGTCAAAACAGCTTTCATAACCCCTTACGGCGTGTTCTGCTACAGGACAACGCCCTTCGAGTTGAAAAACACGGGAGCCACATATCAGAGGATGATGCAGAAATGTCTCGCCACGCAGATTGGCAAGAACGTTCAAGTATACATCGATGACATCGTCATCACAACAAAGACAGGGTCCTCTCTCATCGATGACTTGCGAGAAACCTTCGACAACCTAGACAAGTTTCGCCTCAAGTTGAACCCGACGAAATGTTCCTTTGGAGTTCCTGCGGGAGAACTTCTCGGATACTTGGTATCAGCCAGAGGAATCGAGGCCAACCCAGAAAAAATAGAAGCCATCGTGACGATGAGGAAACCAACCAAGCTCAAGGAAATATAACAGTTGACTGGGCGAGTCGCAGCTTTGAGCAGATTCGTCGCAAGGTTGGGAGAAAAAGTGCTGCCTTTCTACGTCCTCATCAAGCAAGGAGAAAAATTCAAGTGGAATGAAGAAACGGACAAAGCTTTTGAGCATCTCAAGCGCAAAATTTCGACACCACCAATATTGGTGGCTCCGAAGGATAAAGAACCTTTCCTGTTATACATCGCGGCCACACCTCAGGTGGTCAGCACAGTCCTCGTGGTAGAGCGAGAAGAAGAAGGAAAGATTGATGGGGTGCAGCGGCCAATATATTTCCTTAGCGAAGTCTTATCACCATCCAAACAACGCTACCGTAGTATCAGAAGTTAGTGTACGGAGTTTTCATGTCAGCACGGAAGCTAAGGCATTATTTTTCGGCACACCCGATAATAGTGGTCAATGCGGCTCCTCTATCAAACATATTGAACAACCCAGAAGCTACGGGACGTGCCTTTCTCTGGGAAATCGAGCTTTCCTCTTGGGACATCACATATGAAAAAAGAAAGGCGATCAAGTCGCAGATTATGCCGGACTTTGTCGTAGAGTGGATGGAACTGCAAAATACGGGACCTCCAGATGTATCGAGTACATGGCATATGAACTTCGACGGGTCCAAGAGATTGGAAGGAGCTGGAGCTGGAGTAATACTTGTGTTACCCCAAGGCGACAAAATGAAATACATATTGTGGATGACGTTCCCCAATGCGTCAAATAACGAGGCGGAATATGAAGCCGTCGTACACAGGATGAACATGGCAAAGGCATGCGGCGCCACCCGCTTAAAAATCTTTGGCGACTCCCAGTTGGTAGCTCAGTAGGTGATGAACAAGTGCGATGCAGTCAATGACAGCATGATAGCGTACAAGGAGTTGTACAATGAACTCGAGAAACTCTTTGATGGTTGTGAAGCCAATCACATTAGCAGGCTCGGCAATGATGAAGCCGAAGCGGTTCGTAGTGCCTCCCGATACCACCAGGAGTCTTTTGGAAAGAAATAAGCGAGAGATCAACCAAGGCGAAGAAGGTACCGAAGTAGCCGAAGAAAAAGGAGAAGCCCAAGAAAGACTCAGGGGCTCCAGCAGCTTCAGAGACGCATACATCGGAAGATGAGGAGGAACCAGACGAAGTCATGATGATCCAAATCCCCTGGATGCAAGTGTACCTGGCGTACATTACAAAGAAAGAAATACCCGAAGATCCGGTAGAAGCGTGGCGAGTTATTAGACAATCCAAAGCTTTCACCGTGGTCAAGGGAGAATTATATAAACGAAGCATATCAGGAGGGAGAATTATACAAAAGAAAGAGATGCGTCACACCTGAAGAAGGGCGATTTATATTGAAGGACATACACGAAGGAATATACGGCCACCATGCGAGCAGTCGAGCAATAGCAGCCAAAGCTTTCCGGGCAGGATTTTATTGGCTCTCAGCAATAGAGGACGGGAAGGAAATCGTGCGCACCTGTGAAGATTGTCAGGTGTTTGCATCCAAACCTCACTCGCCAGCAGCAGAGTTAATGCCCATACCATTGGCATGGCCTTTCGCGCAATGGGGCTTAGACATGGTTGGGAAATTGCACAAGTCCTGGCCTGGAGGACACGTGTATCTACTGGTAGTTGTCGACAAATTTACAAAGTGGATTGAAGTAATACTAGTAACATCGGCAGATGCAACATCAGCGGTGAACTTCATCAAGGGAATAGTCTTTCGATTTGGCGTCCCTAACATCATAGTTACGGACAATGGCATCAATTTTACTTCTCAAGAATTCAAAGAATATTGCGAAGAAGTGAGTAACAAACTACAGTTCGCATCAGTGGTGCACCCGCAAACCAATGGCCAAGTTGAAAAAGCAAACTGCATCATCTGCAATGGTATCAAGAAACGATTGCTGGCACCACTATAGAACGCACGACACACTTGGGTTGATGAGTTACCCAATGTGTTATGGAGCATACGAACAACACCCAACACAGCGACCCAAGAAACTCCATTTTTCCTGGTTCACGGAGCCGAGGTGGTGCTCCCGATAGAAATAGAGCATAATTCTCCTAGAGTCGCAGAATACGATGAAGAAACTTCGAGAAAGGCACTAGAAGATGACGTGGATGCACTCGACGAAGCTCGAGACGAGGTACTTTCGAGAGTAACCATGTATCAGCAAAATCTTATAAATTATCATAGTCGACGTCTGCGACCCAGGTCGTTCGAAGTTGGTGATCTAGTACTTCGACTCAAGCAAGATAGCCATGAAAAATTCGAGTCTCCATGGATGGAGCCATACATAGTTACTGAGGTGGTACCAGGAGGAGCCTATGGGCTGAAGGACAAGAAGACGGGCAAAGACGAGCCGAACCCGTGGAACGTGGTGCAGCTACGGTGTTTCTATGCTTAGAGATCAAGATAGGTAAGCATACATTGTATGGAAGAGTTCGCAAGTTTTCATACGCACTCTTTTCCTTTCAGGGCACCGAGTGGGGCTGAAAGGTTTTTAATGAGGCGGGCTAGTGATGCTGCAATATAATAAAAATAGTGATGGCATATATTTCTCTCGCAAGCAAGGCTCGGGGACTCATACCCAATGAATTCGCAAAAATATACTCGACTCTCAAAATATAGCTCAAAATTATCCGCCTTGGTTCCACAACAACCTCGCGAACAATAAACATAGATACTCCTACGAGGATACTCGGGGGCTTGAAGAGAAAAAGATAACACAAAATTTTGCCCTGACCTTACATGAGTCACGCAATGATAAGTTACAATATACACCACTTACAAATATATGCAATCCTACAGCTCAGATCAAAGGTGTCAAGAAAAGAGAAAAATAATTCTTACATAAATCTATCTATGGTTATGTTTTCTTTTGCAGCACGAGCAATATGCGTCGAGTCATCATACCGAAATTCCTTGAAGAAAGCAACATCAAACCGAAGAAGTTCGTCGATCATTTTCTCGGCTATAGGCGATACAACCGCATTATGTCTATCAACGTTTATCCTTCTCTTTGATGTCTTGCGGTAAAAAGCATCGACAATACCGCTGAAGTCTAATTTCGAGTGGCAGAACTTCAACCAAATCAGAGCAAATTTAGCACCGGCCACCATCTGAGCCTTTACAAAGTCGTGGATATACTCTCCACATCCCTGAATTTACTCATAAGCTCGGTAAGATTTTCTGGCTGAGGGTTCCGGGGAAACATAGCATTGTATACCACGGTAAGAGTACTGCCGAAGAAGTCACGGAATTCCTGAATTTGGGCGGCCCGATCCTAGAATTGAACGATACGGCGAGTGTGCCCTTCATCCACCCAGAAGTCAATGTTATTCCTTCTAGCAAGCTGAAGAAGGACTTCAACTCGCAAATTCACCTGTTGTTCTTCAGCGGCGGCATCCAGAAACGAACCTACAAGCAACACAAAGAGCAATACGGCGTGACAAAGGACCCGAAGAACATAAAAATAGCAACAAAGTTAAAGCACAACATACCCTCCATATCGTGACTTGCATCAGTCATCAGGTCAAGCATATAATTCTCGCGCTCAACAGCCCGCGAGGCATCAGCAGTGGCAGATTCTTTCAATTCAATAGCCTCCTTTGCTTGCCGAAGAGCATCTCGTTCACGATCCAAAGATTTGCGAGATTGGTCCATAATGGTGACAACTTGTTTCTTCATAGCTTGCAGTTGCTGCCAAAGATCGGCCAGTTCTTGGTGTAGTGAATCAGCGCACGAGGAATCATCCAGGGTAACACCACCAGGAGCTCTCGCAGAATGAGAAGTGGCGGGTACAGCGTCGGAAGGTCCAGCATCGTCGGTATAGTTATCAAAAACCAACTGGACGAAAAGATCAACATCAAACATTCAGCAAAAGAACTTCTTTCATTGATATTCAGAACATTGACATAAAGATGACCCTTGCAAAAGATGGCCCCTTGGGAGCCCTACTAATCTTAGGAAGCAACAGAAGGTGGCCCTGGTTACAAAAGAGAAAATAAAAAGGAAACATGGGTTGGTCTACTTGACCTCCGTCCGCGCAGTGCTAACAGAAGCAGTGTACGCCGGGTCAAGGAAGGCGATGATATTCTTCGACTGAGGCTTGGCATCTTTAACCAGAACCTTCCACTTCTCCTTGTTCATGCCTTTAGGAGTGCCAGCTTTCACACAGTCGACTTCCTGGCCGCTGGCAGTTGCCAAGGCAGTCGTCCCTTCGACTCCGATCTTCAGGCTAGCCTGACGATAAGTCAGAAAAGGATCTTCCTTCGCCAGGAAACGTTGGGCGAGCTCGGAGAAGATTTCCAGTTGCGTCTCCTTGGGGAAGAAGTGGGGGAAGAAGTGCTTAAATGCGGCCCGTGCAGAAGACATGTTGGTGCGCGCCAAGTCGCAGTTTAACTCGAGAATATCGAGAGTGCTAATGAGGTGATCATCGGATTCTTTAGGTAGGGTATACTCCTCACCCATCCGCCTTGCTGGAGAGAACCACGAGTTCGTTAATATCAGAGAAACAAACAAAAGCAGAAGCAAAAGGGCAAGAGAAGTAACGGGTTACTTGTAAATCTGCGGTTCTGCGTTTCGAGGCGCGTCACTATGGCATATTCGCGCTCGATCTGCTGGGCCACCTTGTCACTTAAAGTATCCTCAGCAGTCTGTAGCCTCTGGCGAAGACCTTCGACAGCAACAGCTTCCTTCTCGGCTTTCTCACGAGATTTCTCGCCGAGCTTCAGCTTGGCGTCTAGTGCATCAGCACGTTCCTCGGCACGATGGAGCGCCTCTAAAGCGGAAATATCAAAAGACAAAGAATAATGCTCGTTAGAAGACAGAGAATCCACTGGCAGAAATAAGAAACATACCAAGAGTAGTGCAAGATTTACCTCTCAAAGTGGCAGCTTCATCGCGGAACCCAAGAAATTGGGAGCCCAGGTGGATCAGATCCTTCATTAAGGGCTGCACAAAACTCGACAAGATAGAAAAATACCATCAGAGGGGAAAAAACTC
Source organism: Lolium perenne (assembly GCF_019359855.2). NCBI lineage: Eukaryota > Viridiplantae > Streptophyta > Magnoliopsida > Poales > Poaceae > Lolium > Lolium perenne. Next base: position 331,314,048 of record NC_067245.2, read on the forward strand.
GACAAGCAAAAGAGATCAGTAGGAAAAAGGGACTTACATCTTCTAAGAAGGGAGTCAACAAACTCCCAGCAACAACTTCTTCAGTGCCCCCAGCCTCGGTCCTAGCTTTCTTAGTTGGAGGCGCTCGGGGGCTGGGCACGGGAGTCGACGCTTTTGGGCTACATTCCGGGGGAGGCGAAGTTTCCGCGGCAGTGAGGTTTTCTTCGGAAAGAACCAGGGTGTTGGAAGTGCTCGTAGGAGCTGTTCTATGAACCGCGGGTCCTTCCTCCTCTGCCCCTTCAGTAGACTTAGCAATATAGTGACAAAGCAAGATATTAGAGTATTGAAAGAAAAATAAGACAGATGGAGACAAGAAATAGAAACTCACAAGCTAACTGCGCCCGCATCGGCGAAGGATTCGAAGACGCCTTCTTCTTTCGGAGAAGATTCTTTGGCAATTATTTCGGCAGGTTTGGAGGTGCCGGAATCTTTGGCAGCGTTTCTCTTCCTCTTGTGCCCATCCGGAGAAGTGGCGGGAGGAGGAGAGATGGAGTGGGCAGAATCAGAGTGTTGCTCTGACTCTGTCTCTTTTTCGGAGGAACCCGCGGATTTTTGCGATTCCGTGGCTTCACTCTCAGGAAGAGAGGATTCTTGCGAATCGTCGGTCACAACGACTTGACCATTCACCTCTCCACCTTCAGGCAGGGGAGGAAGAGAAGAAATGACTTGGTGATCCTACATGAAGCAAAACAAAGAAAACACGAGAAAATGAACACAAGGGAAACAAATAGAAGTCAAAAAAATAGTGAACTCGACCCGAAGGAAAACACTTACTTGAGGGAGAGCATGGCTGGCGTTGTATGGCTCCACGCGACAGGATGAAGGGACTTCATGTTTTTTGCTCAAGGAGGTAAAACGTCGGATGAGTTTCTCCAAGTCCTTCACAGAAAGATCTTTGGACCTACGGTCAACATCTTTTGCTCCTGAGTACACCCAAAGAGGGTTTTGCGAGCCTACAGTGGCTGCACCTGAATCCTAAGGAAGTAGGCGATTATTTGCACACCCGAAAGTTCTTCTCCGTCGGTGTTTTGGAGTTGATGGATTCGGGTCATCAGGGCTTCTGTGGCTTCCTTTTCCTCGGCAGTGGTTTCCGTATCCCAGGATTTACGCCTTTGGATTTCTTCGGCAGCCTCGAATGGCGCAATGCCATATTCCTAGGAAGGGGAGGACTCGTCTTGGATGTATAGCCATTTCTTGCGCCAGCCTTGGACAGAGTCGGGGAATTTAACGTCGAAGTAATCAACGTCGGACGAACGCAGATACAAACGCCACCTTCATTGTAGACGAAGTTCCTAGAGTTGTTGCGCCGGAGATAGAAAATGTGTTTCCACAGGACCCAATGAGGATGGATGCCGAGGAAACACTTGCAGAGAGTGATGAAAATGGAGATATGGAGGAGAGAATTCGGGGTCAACTGGTGCAGCTAAATCCCGTAGATGAAAGAATACCACGAAGAAATTCGTGGATAGGAGTGAAGAGGCCACGAATAAGGAAATCGATGAATGTTACCTGGAATCCGATAGGAGGACGAGGGAAGCTTTCATCACCTGGAAACTTCAGTGATTCCTGCTTTTTCAGCAGGCCCAATTTCTTCAGAGTCTTATGGTCCTGAGCGGAGATCTTGGACTTTTCCCAACCTGAAACCCGAGCCTTCTCCATTGGCGCGTAAGTGCCTGGAGCTTTGTTTTTCATCAGCTTCGTGCGAGGAGGCATGGGGAGCGCTTTGGTGGAAGAGTGGGACGACAGGAAGCAAGAGCACAAGGAGCTTGAGGGATGGCAATGGCGGAGAGAGAGAGAAAGCAGATGTGCGGCGCGGCGAAGGGGATGAATGAGGATGACGTAGTGAATTTATAGAGAGAAGCTAACCCGCCGCGCCGTTGGATGAAAAGAGGAAGTTTTTCCAGCCTTACGCGTGTCCAAAAGGGTAAAACGGTCTTGTCAGCCTGAAATTACTAGACGGAGTTACTGCGCGCGTGCCGGAAATTACGGAGGATGTGTGTCCCCCGCTTGCGCGACGTGTGACATAGGCATCCCCAATGGGCCTGCCGAAGATGGTACCCGGGGTTTACTGAACGCCCACGACCCGAAGGATAAGAAGAATCGGAAGCCCAAATTATTATTAAGGAAAGCTAGAGTTGTATTAGGAAACAATACTTGTAATCTTGCGGGACGGGTCAGAAACCCTCCCGGACTCTGTAAACTTGTGTATTATGAAACCCTCGGCTCCGCCTCCTATATAAGGGGGAGTCGAGGGACAAAGAAAGCATCGAATTTACTGTCAACACAACCCTAATTTCATATTCGTCGAGCACTTTTCGGCTGAAACCTTCGAGATCTACTTGCCCTCTACATCCAACGAAACCCTAGTCTACAATCTGTAGGCATTGACAAGTTAATACCTTGTCAATTGGCGCCGTCTGTGGGATCTAGAGGCGACAAGGAGCTGATCTCGATGGCACGTTCAAGATCGTCGACTTCATCGGTAGCAAGCAACATCATGGACAGAGGTAAACAGATCGAAACTGGTCTCGTTGATTTTGTTCCTCACCCGCCCTCCTGTTTGGATGCATATGCGTATCTGGAGGAGCCCATGGAGATGACGTTTGGAAAGTTCCACTTCCGCGTCGAGAAGGAAGGATCATATCGTCTCGAAATTCCGATCTCATCGGGATTATCGGCGGTCGATCTCGATATTTCGAACTCAGCATCGTCAACAGAGTCACGCGATGGAGAAATTTCGTCGCCACGCTTCATCAGCACCAGGGCAAGTGAAAAGCTCGCCAAAATCTTCAGCGACATATCCCTTGAGTCATCCGCGGACTCCGATATAAGCGATGACTCGAGTAGCGTCGACAACTTCAACTTCATCGACAGATCCACTACTGTGGGCAAGGTCTTCACCAATCTATATGATGGTGTCACCAAACCCAGCAAAGTTCAAAATTCAAAATATCATCAGGTTTATGCCATTCGAGAAACAAGTCGCGATCAGGAGGAGACATCAGAGGCTTTCGATGAATTGGGAAATCTATATGTCGATCCCTCTGACCTAAGGCGAGGTTTGGGCACTAAATATGTCGGGCCTACACCGCGCGTCAGAGTTCAACTTCCACAAGCAGCATGGGATAGAGCCGCGAGAGCTATGGATGGTTCTGAACCAATGGAGACAACCGCTACGGCGGAAGAATTGCAAGCATATAGGCTCGCCAGAACGGGAAGAGAATTGGAAAAACAGACAGCTGCTCTGAACAGAAGAAACGAGGCAGCTTCCGCATCGAGCAGGCGAAGAGCGGAGTTAAGTCCACAGTCAGGAACTTCGGGAGATAGTCATAGAGAAGCTCGTAGGAGAGCAAGATCTCGGCTGCAAAACATACCTGAAGCAGAAAGAGAGACTTTAATCCAAAACCTCGATATGTCCTTTATGTCAATCGACGCGAGGGGGGAATATTATTCCAAAAACACCGGAAGCAGGATACATGGCAACGCAAGCTTTCATCCTAGCGTCCAGGCCACCTCCCGGAGATCCAAGAGAAGCGTTGTATAACATGGCCATGGCAGGATGCGGAGCCATGGGAGCAGCGTTCGCAGCTACACCTCCCGAAGGAACTGCAAGGCAAAATAGTCCGAGACCTACCGCAGTAGTGCAAGATCCACCGAGAGCAAGTGGAGCTAGAGACACAATGACTCAGGCCAGAGTGGATAGAGCGCGAGAAGAAAGAAGGGAAGATCGGCATTCACCAGAAGTTGCCGAAGAAGATATGTGTGGACTCCCGTGTTTTACGCGGCGAGTCCGAAAAACTCGAGTCCCGTCAGGATTCAAGTTACCCGATAGTTTCAAGAAATTCAATGGCCTACAAGATCCTGATGATTAGCTAGTCGATTACCTAGAGATGGTGAAATTGATAGGTGGCACCAGGGCAACAGCAATGCAGAGTATTCAAATACACTTAAGTGGAGCCGCAAGATCCTGGATAAAGAAACTTCCTCCGGGGTCCATCGAGAGCTGGGACAGTTTTGAGGATGTGTTCGTCAAGAACTTCCGATCAACCTACAAAAAACCGGCATCACTAGAAGAGTTGAGATCGTGTCGACAAAAACATGATGAATCGATGAGAAAGTACATCCAAAGGTGGAACATCATCAAAAACTCGGCAGAGAATATATCTGACGAGAGAGAAATAGATGCGTTTGTGGCAGGAATTCGGCGAGGAGATTTTGTCGAAGACTTGGGGAGAACTAACCCAAGGACAGTGTCAGCATTGATGGAGATAGCAAATAGATGGGCAGACAGAGAGGATGTTGTTCACAATAAGCGACACAGGTCACCAGAGGAGGACCGTAGCCGAAACTTTCAAAATAGAAGGCGATTTCCTCGGCAATTCTCGAGTTACGATGCTCCTGGCCAAATATCGGCTGGTTTTCGGGGAAACAACGGAGGAAACAATAGAGATGAATATCAAAGAAGTAATGAGCAACGAGGCGACAATAGAGATGATCCTCGAAATAATAGACAAAATAGCGGGTCAAGGTTTTAGAGACCTTTCGTAACTCCCGAGGATATGATGAACGGGCCATGCCAGATGCATTTTTATCTCGACAACAATGGAAGAAGGCAGTCAGGACATCTGCAGAAGGACTGCCGTAATTTTCAAGCAATGCTGCGAGTAGCAGGAATAGCCAATGCTCAAGCAGCAAATAGAAACCCCCAAGGGCCTAGGAGTGAGATCAACCTACCACCTCCTCCCGCGGTCACGGATGAAAATCGACACCAGCTCAGAATAGCGGCAGCACCACACCCACCTCCATACGTGGATCCTAACTCCAACGACGCGGTTTCGATGATTCAGAAAGCTAGGCCATCTAATAGGGCTCAGAAGGTAATTTCGCGGCAAGTGTTCATGGCAGAGAAGATGCCTCCACCAATGATAGAGTACCTAAATTGGTCGGGACAGGACATCGGCTTCACGATTGCGGATCACCCACAGCAAGTTCCTCGACCAGGGCAGTCATCACTTATCTTACCAGCGGTGATCGCAGGATTCGACGTATCTCGAGTTTTCATATGTACGCAGATACATGGAGGAAGATGAACATATCCCTGGCAAATCTAAAACCAACTGACACGCGTTTCCACGGAATCACACCAGAGAAGCCGAGTTATCCGTTGGGAAGGATTAATCTCGACGTTCAGTTTGGGACCCGAGAAAATTACATGATAGAAAGGTTGGAGTTTGAAGTTGTGGATTTCCCGTCGCAATATCACGCCTTGTTGGGGCGACCAGCGTATGCAAGGTTTATGGCGGTACCACATTACACGTATCTGCTATGGAGGTTACCTGGACCTAAGGGACCAATCACAGTCAAAGAAAGCTTCGCGCTAGCCGATAAATGTGACAAGGATTTTCATCGACTATCAGAAACTTTCAGGATGCAAGCAGAGTACGCGGCATCAAGGCTCACGACTGATTATGATGTGCTGCCAGATGTTGGGAGATTTAACAAGCAACCAACCTTTAACACGACGAAAGATTCCAAGGAGGTGCAGATCCACCCGACAGATCCGAAGAAAACGACGTCCATCGCGACAAACATGAACCTCGCATAGGAAAGCGTGCTCGTCGAGTTCCTCCGTGAGCACTGGAAAATCTTCGCATGGTGTCCAGCTGACATGCCAGGAGTACCTAGGGAACTTGCCGAGCACCACCTAAACTTGGATTCAATAGCGAGACCAATCAAGCAACCTCTGAGGCGTTTTTCGGAGCCAAACCGTAAAGCTATGCTGTCAGAAATTGATCGACTAAGAGAAGCTGGTTTCATTAAGGAGCTGCATACAGAGGCCACATGGGTAGCAAATCCAGTGCTGGTCCCGAAGAAAAACACTAAAGTCCTTCGCATGTGTGTCGACTTTACGTGTCTCAACAAACATTGTCCAAAGGATCACTTTCTCCTCCCAAGGATCGATCAAATTATCGACTGCACGGCAGGATGTGAACGTCTTTCCTTCTTGGATGCATACTCTGGTTATAACCAGATCAGATTAAAATAAGAGGATGAGGTCAAAACAGCGTTCATTACACCTTACGGCGTATTCTGCTATAGAACAATGCCTTTTGGTCTGAAAAACGCGGGAGAAACATATCAGCGGATGATGCAGAAGTGCTTAGCAACACAGATTGGGAAAAATGTACAAGTATACATTGACGACGTCGTCATAACATCAAAAAAGGGGGCAACATTAATCGAGGACTTGAAGGAAACCTTCGACAACCTCGACAAATTTTGTCTCAAGCTGAATCCGACGAAGTGTTCTTTCGGCGTCCCTGCGGGAGAACTTCTTGGGTTCCTGGTCTCAGCAAGAGGGATTGAAGCTAATCCCGAAAAAATCCAAGCTATCGTAACAATGAGGAAGCCAACAAAGTTGAAAGAAATACAACAATTAACTGGGCGAGTCGCAGCTTTAAGCAGATTCGTCGCCAGGTTAGGAGAAAAGGCGCTACCGTTTTACGCCTTAATCAAACAAGGGGAGAAGTTCCAGTGGAACGAAGAGGCAGATAGAGCCTTCGAGGATCTTAAACGCATAATTTTGACACCACCAATCTTGGTGGCGCCAAAAGAGAAGGAACCCCTCCTGTTATACATTGCGGCTACACCCCAGGTGGTCAGCACGGTTCTAGTTGTCGAAAGAGAAGAAGAAGGAAAACTCCATGGAGTGCAGAGACCGGTATACTTCATCAGTGAAGTTATATCGCCTTCAAAACAGCGGTACCCGCAGTACCAGAAACTAGCATACGGAGTGTTTACAACCGCAAGAAAAATGCGGCACTATTTTTCGGCGCATCCGATAATAGTGGTAAACGAGGCGCCTCTATCCAATATACTAAACAATCCAGAAGCTACAGGTCGTGTCTCCCTTTGGGGAATAGAACTTTCATCGCAGAGTGGATGGAGCTGCAAAATACAGGACCTCCAGATTTATCGAGAACCTGGACTATGAACTTCGATGGATCCAAAAGGTTAGAAGGAGCTGGAGCAGGCGTGATACTAATATCACCTGAAGGCGACAAATTAAAGTATGTCTTGCGGATGACGTTCCCAAACGCGTCTAACAACGAGGCAGAATACGAAGCTCTTATACATGGGATGAAGATGGCGAAGGCTTGTGGTGCAACTCGACTAAAAATCTTTGGCGACTCACAATTGGTGGCCCAACAAGTCATGAACTAATGTGATGCAGTCAGTGATAGCATGGTGGCGTACAAGGAAATGTATAACGAGCTGGAGAAACTGTTTGATGGATGCGAGGTAAACCACATCAGCAGGCTGAGCAATGATGAAGCCGATGTTCTTGCAAACATCGGGTCGCAATGTCTTGCGATTTCCACAGGCGTGTTCTGGAAGGAGATAACAAAGAGATCCACAAAGCCGAAGAAATCAAAAAAGAAGGAGAATGATGAAAAATCCTCGGAGGCAGTGCAAGTAACACTGGAAGAAGAAGAGGAACAGGATCTAGTACTGATGGTGCAAATCCCATGGATGCAGGCGTACATATCATACATCCTAAGAAAAACAATACCCGACGATCCAGTTGAAGCAAGGCGAGTTATTAGACGTTCCAAAGCCTTCACTGTGGTCAAAGGAGAGTTGTACAAAAGAAGTATTTCGGGTGTGTTACAAAGATGCGTTACACCCGAAGAAGGAAGGGTAATTCTGAAGAAAGTACACGAAGGAGTATGCGGTCATCACGCAAGCAGCCGAGTGTTGGCACGCAAAACTGCCGCGCAACACCGTGATAGTTGTCGTGCTTTCGTGAGGACGCCCGATTGCTTTCCAAGCAAAGAAACAAAGGTTCCTCGCTTTCGTGGAGGAGATCGACCGTTTTTCAGCGCAAAACGGCAAAGATGAACCAAACCTTAGGGCTGCTAGGGCATGGCAGAGAAAAACAATAAAGAAAAATAAACGATAAAAAGTAGATGTATTTTTGATATAGATCGATTGTCGGGGTTCTCTCAATCGGCCAGAGCCTTTAAATAAGGCGCAGGTCTTTGCGTACAGCCGGACTTGGCATGCAGGAATAGAACACCAAAACTTAACCGACTAAAGCTCCTTCCTAGATTCGGTTACGATACGTAGTCTATGCCTACCAAATTTACTTGCAATCGGTACATAGCAGAATTCTAAAGCCCAGGCCATGCTCACGTACATATGCTATTCAGCCTTCAAGTAATAAAATATTACGGTCGCAACGCTAATCACATCAGCTAATGAAGAGCCATTTTGGAAATCCTAGGCAGCACAGCTGTAGATGTTATCCTCTCCTCTGGATTCTTCATAATCATGTGAAGCTCCATATATTTGTCACGAGTGAACCATTGAATCTGCACAAGCCTGCAACTTCAGATTTAAAGAGCAAATCCAATTATATTTGTTAACCAGTAATTGAATCACAAGGACTAATTTGGCCAATAAAATCCAATAGCCAAATTGCACCATCAGGGCATCACCACTCATGCGGATGATTTTTTCCTGTTGCACTTTTCCTTACGTGACTCCATAGCTTCAGGTAATTATCCTGGTAAATGACTTCTTTTGCCTGATCTTCCGCTGTACATATGTACTGTAGTGCATGTCGAACTAAACAGCAAGACCAAATACATATGTCGAAACAATAAACCAACCAGGATCATTTAAATTAATTTGGCCAAGCATACAAACCATCTAGCCAAATTACGCCATCAACACATGCCCCCCTGTTTTTGGTACGATTGAATTGACCAAAAACACATTCGCAATACCTTAGAACGATGCTAATAATTTTACCGGCCATAAGTATTTCTTAGGGCGATGTTTAAAGAAGACATCGGCCAAATTTTTACTCACAGTGTTGTGTAAATAACTCATTAGCCATATTTTCCTAAGGCGAGATTTCAAAAATTATATCGGCCAAATTTTGCTTAAGGCGACACTTGTAATAATTCATCATCCACGATGTGTTCAAGCCTCTTGCAACATGCTAGGATAATACCTTTTCAAGTATTTTCCATCGGAGAGCTTTGAAAGCTTCTCTACATGGAAAGATTGCGCAAATTACGAATTTTCATAAAAAATCTCTACAACTCTATATGGACCTTCCCAACTTGGCAGCCATTTGTTGAATATTCTATCTTTAGTTCCAGTAACTCATGCTCCTTTTAGTGCTGATAACAATTTCCTAATTAACATTGTCGGCCAGTAAAACCTGCTATTTTCAATATGCATCGCATCTCGTGAGCCGACATATGTGTCTTGCATGTTTGCATCAGGCACTTCGCCCATTGCTAATCTAAATTGATCAAAATCCCAAGCAATTCAAAAATAAGGCACCTATTATTCGGCTATACAACTAAGTCATTTACCAAAGTATATTATAAGGATTTTTGCCGAATATTTCTATTTCCTGTCCAACTTAGATCTTTTAAATAACTACCTGAAGGAACTCTCCAATCAGCTGGTTCTAAACTACTTGCTAATTCGGTTGTTTCTGACTCATGCACCGAATTATCTTTACATTGTAGTGCTAGTTCCTGAACTGAAACCAAACTATGTGCATGCTGCACTGAATCAATAATTAAGATATTTCTCTAATCACCAGATTTTGAACTACTAGCGGATTCGAATATTTGGGACTCTTGTACCGAATCTCTTTCCCTAATTACTTCTAGTGGTTGACCTAAGCCAAGACCAGCTGCATCATGCATTGTACTTACTCCTAGCAGACATGTCTCGCTTTGGACAACAATTAGCATCGGCCTTTGTAATGTGAAAAATATTCCCTTGCAAACGTAACGACCCGATGCATGTGCTAAAAAATTAGCTCTAGAGTTCTCTTCCCAGAAAATATGATTGACCACGAAAGTATTTAAAGACTTAACTATAACTAAACTTCGGTCCAAATAGTTATTTAGTAATCCATCAAAACACTGAAATTCGCCTTTAATTTGTTGCACCACCAGAGACGAATCTCCATTACACCCACGTGAACTACAATTTGCAAACCAAAGAATAAAGCCTCATATCCAGTTTGGTTATTAGTACCACGATTTTCCAAATGGACCGATGTTTCATAAACTATATTATTAGGTGATATGAAAATATTACCGACGCCTTGTCCATCTCTACAAACCGATCCATCAAAATAATTTTTTCATGGGCAAACACCAATAAAAACAATATTTTCCTCATCCTTAGTCCTATGACCAAAACTAAAATCGGCGATAACTTGATCTCTCATAACACACAGCGATTCATATGCTAAATCATATTCTATTAGTGCATAAGCCCACTTTTCAATCCTAACACTAAGAATCGGTTTTTCCGACATATATTTAATCACATCGGCTTGGCAAGCTACCACACATGTACTAGAAAGTAGATGCCGAAAATTGGTACATGCATAATATAAAGACAAGCATAAATTTTTAATAAACACGTACCCAGTCTCGGTGTCGAGCAAACGATGACGTAGGTATGCAATGATGTACTCCTTCTCACCATCTTGAAGTGAGTCAGTCGATAAGATTCCCTGTCCAACCTTTTCCATATCATCAAAATCTTCAATTCTTTCATGCATATCGCTCTTTCCGAAACGATATTCTTCGGTACGTTTTTGCAGCCACTAAAAACTATCATATTTTCTCATCATTTATATAGATAAATCATTAAACCGAGCTATATTAGCCGGCTGTGCTTTTATAGGTACAAAACCATCTATGCAAATATTGATATAATCATAGTCCGATAAATCTCTACCGGTCAAACATCGCATCTCAATGTGTTGCAAATCAACCGGTACCTCTGCTAAAGCAATGCAAGAGGAATTGTCCGCCTCAATCACCTCCACATCATCATCAACCCACTGAATTAAACATTGATGTAGAGTAGAAGGAATGCAACAATTCGCATGAATCCATTCACGCCCCAAGAGAATATCATAGCGGCCTCTAATATCAACAATAAAAAATGCCGTCTCTACTGTTTTGCTTCCCACTGCGAGTTTCATAGAAATAACACCCTTAGCCTTAGATAATTCTCCCGAGAACCCACTAACTCTCTTGTTGGTCTTCATTAACTCGCTCTCTTTTCGGTTCAATTTAGAAAATACCGAAAAAGGCATGATATTACCACTAGCGCCGCCGTCAACAAGCATGCGACCCATAGGCTTGCCATCAATGTGACCCCTGATAAACAATGGCTTTAGGTGTTGTCCGTAATTCTCCGACTTCTTGAATGTAGCATATTTTGGAATAAGATTATGATCTGCGACTTTAACATCGGTGGCGATGCATTTCTTCCTCCAAATCTTCTTTGGATGCATCATTGGTTTTCTATTTCGATTCAACCATTCACTGCGCTTCTTAGTGATCTGTTCATTGATTTCCAATGCCCGCAGCCGCTTGATACGTCTCCGACGTATCGATAATTTCTTATGTTCCATGCCACATTATTGATGATATCTACATGTTTTATGCACACTTTATATCATAATTATGCGTTTTCCGGAACTAACCCATTGACGAGATGCCGAAGGGCCAGTTCCTGTTTTCTGCTGTTTTTGGTTTCAGAAATCCTAGTAAGGAAATATTCTCGGAATTGGACGAAATCAACGCCCAGGGTCCTATTTTGCCCAGAAGCATCCAGAACACCCGAGAGCCGCCAGAGGGGGGCCACAGGCCCACCAGATGATAGGCCGGCGTGGCCCACCCCCTGGCCGCGCGGCCCTATGGTGTCGTCGCCTCGTTGACCTTCTGACGCCGCCTCTTCGCCTATTTAAGGGTCCTCGACCTAAAACTTCGATACGGAAAAGCCACGGTACGAGAAACCTTCCAGAGCCGCCGCCATCGCGAAGCCAAGATCTGGGGGACAGGAGTCTCTGTTCCGGCACGCCGCCGGGACGGGGAAGTGCCCCCGGAAGGCTCCTCCATCAACACCACCGCCATCTCCATCAACGCTGCTGTCTCCCATGAGGAGGGAGTAGTTCTCCATCGAGGCTCGGGGCTGTACCGGTAGCTATGTGGTTCATCTTTCTTCTATGTACTTCAATACAATGTTCTCATGAGCTGCCTTACATGATTGAGATCCATATGATGATGCTTGTAATCTAGATGTCGTTATGCTAGTCAAGTGAATTTTACTTATGTGATCTCCGGAGACTCCTTGTCCCACGTGTGTAAAGGTGACAGTGTGTGCACCGTGTGGGTCTCTTAGGCTATATTTCACAGAATACTTATTCACTGTTATGAGTGGCATAGTGAAGTGCTTATTTATATCTCTTTATGATTGCAATATGTTTTGTATCACAATTTATCTATGTGCTACTCTAGTGATGTTATTAAAGTAGTTTATTCCTCCTGCACGGTGTAATGGTGACAGTGTGTGCATCCGTGTTAGTACTTGGCGTAGGCTATGATTATGATCTCTTGTAGATTATGAAGTTAACTATTGCTATGATAGTATTGATGTGATCTATTCCTCTTACAGAGTGTGAAGGTGACAGTGTGCATGCTATGTTAGTACTTGGTTTAGTCGTATTGATCTTTCATGCACTCTAAGGTTATTTAAATATGAACATTGAATTGTGGAGCTTATTAACTCCGGCATTGAGGGTTCGTGTAATCCTACGCAATGGTGTTCATCATCCAACAAGAGTGTAGAGTATGCATTTATCTATTCTGTTATGTGATCAAAGTTGAGAGTGTCCACTAGTGAAAGTGTAATCCCTAGGCCTTGTTCCTAAATACTGCTATCGCTGCTTGTTTACTGTTTTACTGTATCTGTACTGCCTGCTATATCACCATCCATCACTACACGCCAGCAAGCACTTTTCTGGCATCGTTACTACTGCTTGTTTACTGTCCTAGGCAAAGCACTTTTCTGGTGCCGTTGCTACTACTTATTTATACCACCTGCATTTCACTATCTCTTCGCCGAACTAGTGCACCTATTAGGTGTGTTGGGGACACAAGAGACTTCTTGCTTTGTGGTTGCAGGGTTGCATGAGAGGGATATCTTTGACCTCTTCCTCCCTGAGTTCGATAAACCTTGGGTGATCCACTTAAGGGAAAACTTGCTGCTGTTCTACAAACCTCTGCTCTTGGAGGCCCAACACTGTCTACAAGAATAGAAGCACCCGTAGACATCAAGCTATTTTCTGGCGCCGTTGCCGGGGAGGAAAGGTAAAAGGCACTCATACTTCGGTTCCAGGTAACAGTACTTTTCTGGTGCCATTGTGTTTGTGCTTGAAGCTATTTCCTTTAGATCCTGCAATTGCAACTTTTTGTTTCTTGTTTACACTAGTTAGGCATAATGGAAAACAACAAAAATATGAGAGATCTTTATGAACTTTATCTTGAATTAGGACATGATGTGTTTGAAGAGAGAATTAAAAAACCCATGGAACTTTATATGCATGCTAATGGGAATGTTATTAATGTGAATGCTTTGAACACTATTGTTGCTAATGCTATGGAAAATTCTAAGCTTGGGGAAGCTGGTTTTGATGAGCATGATCTTTTTAGTCCCACAAGCATTGAGGAGGAAATTTTCTTTGATGATACTTTGCCTCCTATTTATGATGATTATAATGATAGTAGTCTTTTGTTGCCACCTGTTATGGAGGATAAATTTGATTATGATTACAATATGCCTCCTATATTTGATGATGAGAATAATAATGATAGCTACTTTGTTGAATTTGCTCCCACTACAACTAATAAAATTGACTATGCTCATGTGGAGAGTAATAATTTTATGTATGAGACTCATGACAAGAATGCTTTATGTGATAGTTATATTGTTGAGTTTGCTCATGACACTACTGAAAGTTATTATGAGAGAGGAAAATATGGCTGTAGAAATTTTCATGTTACTAAAACACCTCTCTATGTGCTGAAATTTTTGAAGCTACACTTGTTTTATCTTCCTATGCTTGTTACTTTGCTCTTCATGAACTTGTTTATTTACAAGATTCCTATGCATAGGAAGCATGTTAGAATTAAATGTGTTTTGAATTTTCCTCTGGATGCTCTCTTTCGCTTCAAATACTATTTCTTGCGAGTGCATCATTAAAACTGCTAAGCCCATCTTAACGGCTATAAAGAAAGAACTTCTTGGGAGATAACCCATGTGTTTATTTTGCTACAGTAATTTTGTTTTATATTTGTGTCTTGGAAGTTGTTTACTACTGTAGCAACCTCTCCTTATCTTAGTTTTGTGTTTTGTTGTGCCAAGTAAAGTCGTTGATAGTAAAGTTCATACTAGATTTGGATTACTGCGCAGAAACAGATTTCTTTGCTGTCATGAATCTGGGCAAAATTCTCTGTAGGTAACTCAGAAAATTATGCCAATTTACGTGAGTGATCCTCAGATATGTACGCAACTTTCATTCAATTTGAGCATTTTCATTTGAGCAATTCTGGTGCCTCAATAAAATTCGTCTTTACGGACTGTTCTGTTTTGACAGATTCTGCCTTTTATTTCGCATTGCTTCTTTTGCTATGTGGGATGGATTTCTTTGTTCCATTGACTTCCAGTAGCTTTGAGCAATGTCCAGAAGTGTTAAGAATGATTGTGTCACCTCTGAACATGTGAATTTTTGATTATGCACTAACCCTCTAATGAGTTGTTTTGAGTTCGGTGTGAAGGAAGTTTTCAAGGGTCAAGAGAGGAGGATGATATACTATGATCAAGAAGAGTGAAAAGTCTAAGCTTGGGGATGCCCCGGTGGTTCATCCCTGCATATTTCAAGAAGACTCAAGCGTCTAAGCTTGGGGATGCCCAAGGCATCCCCTTCTTCATCGACAAATTATCAGGTTCCTTCTCTTGAAACTATATTTTTATTCGGTCACATCTTATGTACTTTACTTGGAGCGTCTGTTTGTTTTTGTTTTTGTTTTGTTTGAATAACATGGATCCTAGCATTCTTTGTGTGGGAGAGAGACATGCTCCGCTGTTGCATATGGACAAGTATGTCCTTAGGCTCTACTCATAATATTCATGGCGAAAGTTTCTTCTTCGTTAAATTGTTATATGGTTGGAATTGGAAAATGATACATGTAGTAATTGCTATAATGTCTTGGGTAATGTGATACTTGGCAATTGTTGTGCTCATGTTTAAGCTCTTGCATCATATACTTTGCACCCATTAATGAAGAAATGCATAGAGCATGCTAAAATTTGGTTTGCATATTTGGTCTCTCTAAGGTCTAGATAATTTCTAGTATTGAGTTTGAACAACAAGGAAGACGGTGTAGAGTCTTATAATGTTTACAATATGTATTTTATGTGAGTTTTGCTGCACCGGTTCATCCTTGTGTTTGTTTCAAATAACCTTGCTAGCCTAAACCTTGTATCGAGAGGGAATACTTCTCATGCATCCAAAATACTTGAGCCAACCACTATGCCATTTGTGTCCACCATACCTACCTACTACATGGTATTTCTCCGCCATTCCAAAGTAAATTGCTTGAGTGCTACCTTTAAACAATTCAAAATTTATTACCTCTGATTTGTGTCAATGTTTTATAGCTCATGAGGAAGTATGTGGTGTTTATCTTTCAATCTTGTTGGGCAACTTTCACCAATGGACTAGTGGCTTCATCCGCTTATCCAACAATTTTGCAAAAAGAGCTGGCAATGGGATTCCCAGTCCCAAATTAATTAACAAAAATAGACACTCCTCCATGGTATGTGATTGTTGGACGGCACCCGAAGGATTCGGTTAGCCATGGCTTGAGAAAGCAAAGGTGGGGAGGAGTGTCATCATAATAAAACTAAAATAAAAAAGGCACTCCTTCATGGTATGAGATTGTTGGCAGGCACCCGAAGGATTCGGTTAGCCATGGTTTGTGAAAGAAAGGTTGGAAGGAGTGCCACACAAAAATAAAAATAAAATGGGAGCCGCTCTTTGGAGGTTTGTCTGGCAAGGGGGTTAGAGTGCCCACTACCATTCGTTGACAACAACAAACACCTCTCAAAATTTTACTTTTATGATCTCTATATGTTTTCAAAATCAAAGCTCTAGCACAAATATAGCAATCGATGCTTTCCTCTGCAAAGGGCCATTCTTTTACTTTTATGTTGAGTCAGTTCACCTATTTCTCTCCATCTCAAGAAGCAAACACTTGTATGAACTGTGCATTGATTCCTACATACTTGCATATTGCACTTGTTATATTACTTTGCATTGACAACTATCCATAAGATATACATGTTACAAGTTGAAAGCAACCGCTGAAACTTAATCTTCCATTGTGTTGCTTCAATGTCTTTACTTTGAATTATTGCTTTATGAGTTAACTCTTATGCAAGACTTATTGATGCTTGTCTTGAAAGTACTATTCACGAAAAGTCTTTGCTTTATGATTCATTTGTTTACTCATGTCATTACCACTGTTTTGATCGCTGCATTCATTACATATGCTTACAATAGTATGATCAAGGTTATGATGGAATGTCACTCCAGAAATTATCTTTGTTATCGTTTACCTGCTCGGGACGAGCAGAAACTAAGCTTGGGGATGCTGATACGTCTCCGACGTATCGATAGTTTCTTATGTTCCATGCCACATTATTGATGATATCTACATGTTTTATGCACACTTTATATCATAATTATCCGTTTTCCGGAACTAACCTATTGACGAGATGCCGAAGGGCCAGTTCCTATTTTCTGCTGTTTTTGGTTTCAGAAATCCTAGTAAGGAAATATTCTCGGAATTGGACGAAATCAACGCCCAGGGTCCTATTTTGCCCGGAAGCATCCAGAACACCCGAGAGCCGCCAGAGGGGGGCCACAGGCCCACCAGATGATAGGCCGGCGCGGCCCACCCCCTGGCCGCGCGGCCCTATGGTGTCGTCGCCTCGTTGACCTTCTGACGCCGCCTCTTCGCCTATTTAAGGGTCCTCGACCTAAAACTTCGATACGGAAAAGCCACGGTACGAGAAACCTTCCAGAGCCGCCGCCATCGCGAAGCCAAGATCTGGGGGACAGGAGTCTCTGTTCCGGCACGCCGCCAGGACGGGGAAGTGCCCCCGGAAGGCTCCTCCATCAACACCACCGCCATCTCCATCAACGCTGCTGTCTCCCATGAGGAGGGAGTAGTTCTCCATCGAGGCTCGGGGCTGTACCGGTAGCTATGTGGTTCATCTCTCTTCTATATACTTCAATACAATGTTCTCATGAGCTGCCTTACATGATTGAGATCCATATGATGATGCTTGTAATCTAGATGTCGTTATGCTAGTCAAGTGAATTTTACTTATGTGATCTCCGGAGACTCCTTGTCCCACGTGTGTAAAGGTGACAGTGTGTGCACCGTGTGGGTCTCTTAGGCTATATTTCACAGAATACTTATTCACTGTTATGAGTGGCATAGTGAAGTGCTTATTTATATCTCTTTATGATTGCAATATGTTTTGTATCACAATTTATCTATGTGCTACTCTAGTGATGTTATTAAAGTAGTTTATTCCTCCTGCACGGTGTAATGGTGACAGTGTGTGCATCCGTGTTAGTACTTGGCGTAGGCTATGATTATGATCTCTTGTAGATTATGAAGTTAACTATTGCTATGATAGTATTGATGTGATCTATTCCTCTTACAGAGTGTGAAGGTGACAGTGTGCATGCTATGTTAGTACTTGGTTTAGTCGTATTGATCTTTCATGCACTCTAAGGTTATTTAAATATGAACATTGAATTGTGGAGCTTATTAACTCCGGCATTGAGGGTTCGTGTAATCCTACGCAATGGTGTTCATCATCCAACAAGAGTGTAGAGTATGCATTTATCTATTCTGTTATGTGATCAAAGTTGAGAGTGTCCACTAGTGAAAGTGTAATCCCTAGGCCTTGTTCCTAAATACTGCTATCGCTGCTTGTTTACTGTTTTACTGTATCTGTACTGCCTGCTATATCACCATCCATCACTACACGCCAGCAAGCACTTTTCTGGCATCGTTACTACTGCTTGTTTACTGTCCTAGGCAAATCACTTTTCTGGTGCCGTTGCTACTACTTATTTATACCACCTGCATTTCACTATCTCTTCGCCGAACTAGTGCACCTATTAGGTGTGTTGGGGACACAAGAGACTTCTTACTTTGTGGTTGCAGGGTTGTATGAGAGGGATATCTTTGACCTCTTCCTCCCTGAGTTCGATAAACCTTGGGTGATCCACTTAAGGGAAAACTTGCTGCTGTTCTACAAACCTCTGCTCTTGGAGGCCCAACACTGTCTACAAGAATAGAAGCACCCGTAGACATCACCGCTGCACCCTTCGTTTCTGGGTACGTGTAAGTCCTGTCGGGCACCACTGAGATGCTGGTTTAGTACCCGGTGCAACCGACACGATCCTGCTGCTCTCGAATTTCTTCGGCCTATATTGATGTGCTGATATCATTGGCGCAAACTCTCCGGCCGAGAAAATCCCACGCCGATCCAACAGACCGTCAGTCTCAAAAGTCCTGCAGCCTCTTGCGTACCTATCAGTGAATACACCTGCTGACCTACTAGTACTAGGACGTACATCTGAACGTCCACGCATATCAGGCCCCAAGTCAGCATGTCTGCTTGTACCTTTGGCTGCAATATTATTGAAGCATCTATGCTTAAATTTATTACGTGCAACACCTCCTTGATCAGTACTGTTATCTTTAGCCTCTTCTAATTCACTCTCCAAAACAATATTTTTCTGAACTAGATTAGACCCTCGTTGCTGCAGCTGTACATCAGTATCATTTGTAGATACATTCTCTGGCATCTCTGAACTGCAGCCTCGCATAACCACATCAACCGAAACAAACTTTTTACTTGCACTCGTACTAGAGGATGCATCGACTGTTTTTGTACCAGGACCTTTTTCCTGAACTGAACCACAACAACCATCATCAACGTCAGTTGTTTTTGGATTGGAAATCATCCCTTCAGCTGACTTATGTTCACCAATTTCCATAGCATGAGCTGCATCTAAATCAACTGAAATTTGTTTTGGGTTAGGTTCAGCACGCTTCACCCATACACGCTTGTAGTGACCTGCATAATTCTTGCCATCTGCACTATATCTCGGCGACTGGTTTCCTCGAACAACAATGGCATCATGCGGCCTAACATCATGATCGAAATGAGCTCTTTTATCATGCATATCTGGTCTCAGCATAGTCCTCGACGGAATCCATCCTGGTTGAAAATAAGATTTTGGCCTTGTAGGGTATGGGGCCCATGGACTGAAGCTCCATGGAGGATGTTGAGGATACGTAGAAGGTGGGCGGCCCCAATATGCTGAAGTCACGTGAAAATAAGGTTGTTGGTTATACGTATTTCTTCGCCAGCGCTCATGCCCCCCAAGCCGAGTAGGAGACCTGAGACGCTTGTGACCTCCGAGCCGATTAAACATATTGTCGGCTTTGCGTGAAGTGTATTTCTCCAACAACATGCTAACTGTCGGCTTCGGCCTTGAAACTGATCTCTTCCTTGCATTGACTTTCGACACTCCTACTACTGGAATTTTTGGCTTGATCATTCTCGGAGGAGCATTATTATCAACCACAATATTTTTCCCTCTTGTGGATTCGGTCTGATCCGACCGAATAAGTATTTTCTTGTTCTCAAAATCAATCACGTTGGTAGGAAAATTATCACTATCGGGTATCATTTTAGATCCTTCCGTGAATGTCAATTGTCCCTCACAAATGGACGATTGCACCTCCGACAAACATATTTTATCATTCGACATTTGCTGCGGGGACTGATTTAAATACGAATCTATTACCGGCCTGTACGGGACCTCGGTATCAACATGTTGCTGCAAATTAGAATTAAAGCCTATACTTCGTTCATTGCTAATGTTATTTTGTGAAATTGAAGTTGAATCAATATGAGTAGAAATACTATATATAGAATTATTGGTCGAACTTCTATCACAATTTCGTCCACCTTGATTATTATTATTATGAGCGACGTGAGGCTGCATAACATTAGCCGATACACTGGATATAATATTAGGCACATTAACAAATCCATTATTTTCCAGAGGCATCAGCTTTTGCTCAGAATTATCATTATTGATTACTGAGGGAACATGACTAGGTAAATTATTTTCTATACCCTTACTAAAGTGCTCCTTATATTCATCAATTTTATTGGCTACTGATTGAGTAATTAGACGGGTCATGTTTTTCACGTCAGAACCATACTTACTAGCTACAGGCAAATCTATAAGAGCATCAATTATTTCAGTTGACTTACTTACCTGAGCGCCAAACGTAGGGCAAGGGCTTGGTGTCGTCACCTTCTTGACGACGCCGTCCTTTGTCTTGAAAAATCGCTTCAATTTCTCAGCCCTCGCTCTTTCAAGCTCCTGTTTAAGTTCTCGCTGCTCATCTTCAGATAGATCGTCGAGCGTGACGGCGATGGCGTTTTCCGGGTCGACATCGCTTGCGTCCTTGGGATAGTTGTTCATTGTGCGCCTTTTCTTCTTCGTCCCCAGCGGAGGCGCCAATTGTGTTGGCACGCAAAACTGCCGCGCAACACCGTGATAGTTGTCGTGCTTTCGTGACGACGCCCGATTGCTTTCCAAGCAAAGCAACAAAGGTTCCTCGCTTTCGTGGAGGAGATCGACCGTTTTTCAGCACAAAACGGCAAAGATGAACCAAACCTTAGGGCTGCTTGGGCATGGCAGAGAAGAACAATAAAGAAAAATAAACGATAAAAAGGAGATGTATTTTTGATATAGATCGATTGTCGGGGTTCTCTCAATCGGCCAGAGCCTTTAAATAAGGCGCAGGTCTTTGCGTACAGCCGGACTTGGCGTGCAGGAATAGAACACCAAAACTTAACCGACTAAAGCTCCTTCCTAGATTCGGTTACGATACGTAGTCTATGCCTACCAAATTTACTTGCAATCGGTACATAGCAGAATTCTAAAGCCCAGGCCATGCTCACGTACATATGCTATTCAGCCTTCAAGTAATAAAATATTACGGTCGCAACGCTAATCACATCAGCTAATGAAGAGCCATTTTGGAAATCCTAGGCAGCACAGCTGTAGAGATGTTATCCTCTCCTGAGTGAACCATTGAATCTGCACAAGCCTGCAACTTCAGATTTAAAGAGCAAATCCAATTATATTTGTTAACCAGTAATTGAATCACAAGCACTAATTTGGCCAATAAAATCCAATAGCCAAATTGCACCATCAGGGCATCACCACTCATGCGGATGATTTTTTCCTGTTGCACTTTTCCTTACGTGACTCCATAGCTTCAGGTAATTGTCCTGGTAAATGACTTCTTTTGCCTGATCTTCCGCTGTACATATGTACTGTAGTGCATGTCGAACTAAACAGCAAGACCAAATACATATGTCGAAACAATAAACCAACCAGGATCATTTAAATTAATTGGGCCAAGCATACAAACCATCTAGCCAAATTACGCCATCAACACCGAGCTATCGCGGCCAAGGTTTTCAGAGCAGGGTTTTACTGGTTGACAGCAATTGAGGACGCGAAGGAAATTGTGCGAACTTGCGATGCGTGTCAGAGGTTTGCCGCAAAACCTCACTCTCCGGCAGCGGAGCTGATGCCAATACCATTGTCTTGGCCCTTTGCTCAATGTGGCCTTGATATGGTGGGAAAGTTACACAAGGCCTCGCCAGGAGGATACGAGTATATGCTCGTCGCTGTCGACAAATTCACCAAGTGGATAGAAGCAAAGCCGATAAATTCACCAGACGCAGCATCAGCAATAAAGTTCGTGAAGAGCATTGTTTTTCGATTTGGAGTACCTCATAGCATCGTCACGGACAATGGCAGTAACTTCACATCCAAGGAATTCAAGGCATATTGTGCAGAGGTGGGCATCAAATTGCACTTCGCGTTAGTTGCGCATCCGCAAACAAACGGCCAAGTCGAGAAAGCCAATGATACAATCTGCAATGGTATCAACAAACGCTTGTTAGGGCCACTGGAAAAAGCTCGACATACTTGGCCAGAGGAGCTGCCGAGTGTGTTATGGAGTATCCGAACAACACCAAATACAGCGACACAGGAAACTCCGTTTTTTCTGGCCCATGGAGCAGAGGCAGTACTGCCGATAGAAATAGAGCACGACTCTCCGAGAGTCACGGAATATAATGAAGAAGCTTCCAGGAAAGCATTGGAAGATGATGTCGATGCACTCGACGAAGCTCGAGATGAAGTGTTATCACGAGTCGCCAAGTACCAGCAAGATCTGAAAAACTAACATAGTCGACGTTTGCGACCAAGGTCCTTTCAGGTGGGAGACTTAGTTCTGCGGCTCAATCAACAAAGTGTTGCCTGCCAAAACCCACCGGCGAGCAACGGCGGACAACACGAAGAGCCGGGAGGCTCCCAGAACTGCTGGTGGGTCCTGGTCCCTCGGGCGATGGCCCACAATGCTCCGGCACACGTCCTGGCTGTTACGAGGGCGTGCCACCTGACCTATACCTGGTCAGGAAGGTGATGGATTGCTTCGATTAATTTCCTGCATGGCAGACACGTAAACATTAAATCCGAGCATCGATCGGCTCTCAGGTTATCCTGTGAATCAGCTCAAAGAGCCGATTCCTCCATGGTTCTTATTGGATCTACGATAATATGGGGTTCCTGCTTGATCAATACCAACTCAAATCGATCTACGACAGTCTAGGGCTTTCACCGCATAATTGGAACATCCTACCCGTAGTTGAGCCTAGCAGATACGAAAGATAACAGAAAACTAATCCAAGAAGAGGCCTAAAAACCAACATAGAGTCGATTCCCGGAACAAATCCCTCTTGGATTGGCAAACCATGCCTTACGCACTACTGGATCGTTCAACCCGTTTGCGGGGCCTGACCATGCGGATATCAAGCTAATCCTTGAAGAACAAGGAACAACTATAACAGATTAGATCTACTAAATACAGTCCAAGCAAGATGCTGCCCTTACACCCAAGATAGGTGCAAAGGCAGCTAGATATTTAGGGGCAGCATAACTAAGCATACACATCAGAAAAGTATCGATGCTAGCCCAAAAACATCTATGATAACAGTATTGCTCGCCATCAACAAGGCTTCAGTACGAGCAACACAAAACAACGAATAAACTGTTACTGCCTAGATCGCAAGATGCGATCTAGGCAGCATGACGCTTACCCGGAAGAAACCCTCGAAACAAGGGGTGGCGATGCGCCTAGATTGTGTTTGTTGTGAACGTGATCGTCCTCCTTTCTCAATAACCCTAGGTACATATTTATAGTCCGTGGACTTTCTATCTTTGGAATAAACCTAACTGTGTACGAACCAAACTCTATCTCTTAATTCTAAACTAAAACGTGATCTACCATAATGTACAGATACACGGGCAATCTAGCCCAAATTCTCGCACGAGGCCGATTCAGAAACACTTTATGTGCATATCCTCCAAGCCCATCTCACTCGCGGCCCATCTCCTGATTTGGCTAAAATCTGGTGATAACACATGCCCCCCTGGTTTTGGCAATAATAATTCCAAAACCACTCTGTTTTCTTCATCAGGTCACGCGTTGCAGAGCAGAACCGCTTCAGTGCCTTTCCATCATGATGCCTTGCCTTCTCAACTTCTCTGTACTGCACAATTTGACAGTTTTGGCACCGCATCCTCGAAACTGCCACAGCATTGAATCATCTTCCACTGTATCCCCTTTATTTAACCGCATCCGAGCAGTTCGCCTCCTCATCCTCTTGCTCTGCATTAGCAGTCGAAAAAACCCTCCTCTGCAACCATGGACTCCTCCTCTGCCTCTTCGGGTCTCTCCTTCCAATCCTCCTCCTCCAGCGAGCCGATGCCGGAGTACGACCCGAAAGCGGCGTACGAGGCCCGTGCTCCACTGTGGTAGGATGAGAGGGATTGGGACTTCGCCGTCGAGTCAGAGGATGACGAATCCTTGACCGACGGGGAGGATAACCTCCAGTTCCTCGTGGACGGGGAGTTGGAGGAGGAGAGCGACGACGACGCCTTCTCCTGGGGCGAGGACCTCTCCTCCGACGAGGAGGATGAAGCGGAGGACGACACCTCCTCCGACGAGTACCCGTTGGCGAAGCGCTTCCGCACCGGGTCGGAGGACGACGACGATGACGACGAAGAAGAAGAAGCCCCTGCCGAGGGTTTCAGCAGCAGCGACGACGACGTCGCCGGCAGCAGCGCCGATAGCGGCGAGGACGGCGACGACGAGGGCAGCGACGGCCCCTAGATTAGGGACTACTAGAATAGGGCTAGTAGTAGTGCATTAGGCAACAGATCCTCCTTTTGTGAGCAATCGGTTCTTATTGTAAAAATCCCCTTTTAATCAATGAAGAATGCTTCTATGTCATGATTCTTCCGATTGTCAAAGTAGGTCAACGCACCAAGAGCCGACAGCAACGCATCGGTCCTTTACCATAGAACGCCAATAAGGCCAGATTCAGTTTCCCAAATTCAAACGGTAACCTGTGATCTGCTTGTAACAGTTTGTACCTCTAGAGTCGATGGCTGCACATCGGCTTTTTAGTCTAAAGTCGATGTCTGTGCATCGGCTGTGCTTTGAATCCTGTTGCTTTGTATACTTTTATTTTTTACTGGCCGATTTCATGCATCGGCCCCCATATTTCACTATCCATCATCCCACATACTTGTGAATTTTTTTTTACTGGCCGATTTCATGCATCGGCCCCCATATTTCACTGTCCATCATCCCACATACTTGGGAAATATTTCTTGAGATGCTGACCATTGACGGCCACTGGGAACTTCACGCCGCTCAGCTCCTCGAGCATTTATGCATTACCCTTTAAAACTTGGTCAACCCTGTACGGCCCGTGCCAATTTGGAGACCATTTACCATACGTTGGATCCTTAGTCCCCAATGGCAATACAGCTTCCCATACCAGATCATCAACGTGGAACTCCTTTGGTCTCACCTTCTTATTATATGCGCGAGCTACCTTGGCTTTGTTCTCTTTAATTTTCTCAAGCGACCACAGTCTAAGCTCCGTTAGATCCTCAATGCTATCACTCATCAGGGCTGCGTATTCTTCAGTTGTTAAATCATTCTAAAACGTAATACGTCTCGACCCAGCCGTGATTTCCCAGGGCAATACGGCTTCTTGTCCATAGACCAGGTGGTATGGCGAGGTTTTTATCGATCCATGACATGACATGCGATAAGCCCACAAAGCATCTGACAATACCTCGTGCCAACGTCTAGGGTGCTCGTCGATTTTCCTCTTAATCAGCTTAATAAGGCTCTTGTTGGATGCTTCAGCTTGCCCATTTGCTTGAGCATAGTATGGAGATGATCGGATCAACTTAATCCCCATGTCCTCGCATAACTTTCGCATCTCGTGAGACACGAAGACCGAACCTCCATCGGTCGTGATAGTCTGGGGAATCCCGAATCTATGAATGACATGTTCCTTCACGAAATTGATAACATCTTTCGATGCCACTGACTTCATAGGGACGGCCTCCACCCATTTAGTGAAATAATCTGTAATGGCCAGAACCCACACATGGCCTTTGCTCGATGGAGGATTGATTTTGCCGATCATATCCATGCCCCAACCTCGAAATGGCCAAGGCTTGATGATGGGGTTCATTGCTGATGCGGGTACCATCTGAATTCTCCCAAACTTCTGACATGCTTGACACCCTTTATAGTACTTAAAACAATCCTCAAGCATGGTGGGCCAATAAAACCCCGATCGCCTGATCAACCATTTCATCTTATGAGCCGATTGGTGAGTTCCACAGGCGCCTTCGTGTACCTCGTGTAAGAGCCGATTTGACTCGGCTGGCCCCGGACATCTGAGAAGTAACCCTTCCAAAGTCCTGTAAAACATGTCATCTCCAATAAGGACATACTTCATGGCCTTGTACCTTATCCGTTTAGGTGCCCCCCGAGCCGAATCTTTCAAGTAATTGAAGATATCGGCTCTCCAGTCATCCGGTTCTAGGAACTGTACCTGAACATCGGCTCCATCTGCTACGTCCTTGTAGCCTGACGCCATCTGTGCGAGATCGTTTGCCTCGGTATTTTGCGACCTCGGGATCCAATTGAAGTTTAGGTACCTAAATTGTGCCATCAGCTCACGACATTGCATCCATAATGGGAAGAGCGACTCGCTCTCACATCTGTATTCCTCCGTGAGTTGGGAAATCACCAATTTGGAGTCTCCAAAAAGTTCCACTGCTTCTGCCCCGGCTTCCAATAGCAACTCCATTCCCTTGCGTATTGCTTCATACTCAGCGACATTGTTGGTGCAAGGGGTAGGTAGCCTGATGGAGAAGGAATATGTTGCCCCCCGGGGCGACACGAGTAGAATGCCGATGCTGCAACCATCATCACAAACCGATCCATCGAAAAACATGGCCCATGCTTGCACAGACAGTGCTGCTATATCAGTGTTGATTCGTTCAGCAATAAGATCGGCCAACGCTTGTCCCTTGACTGCTTTCGCAGGCTGATACCGGATATCAAATTCCGATAATGCAAACATCCACTTACCGAGTCGGCCTTTCAAGACAGTAGCCGACAGCATATGTTTGATGACATCTGATTTGCATATGACGACAATTTCCGCTGACAGCAAGATGTGATGAAGCTTGGTGCAGGTAAAAAATAGGCAGAGGCACAACTTCTCGATCTCAGGGTACCTAGTTTCTGCATCCAACATCCTTCTGCTGAGGTAGAAAACGACTTTCTCCAGACCATCATAAACTTGCACCACCACTGAGGCGATGGAAGTGTTAGCTACTGACAAGTAAATATAGAATGGTCTGTCTTGCT
The DNA here is from genome assembly GCF_019359855.2 of Lolium perenne. Classification (NCBI taxonomy): domain Eukaryota; kingdom Viridiplantae; phylum Streptophyta; class Magnoliopsida; order Poales; family Poaceae; genus Lolium; species Lolium perenne. Next base: position 331,340,924 of record NC_067245.2, read on the forward strand.
GGGGCGGAACCAACACAGGTGGCTTCGTTAGATACTCTTTAATCTCGTTAAACGCTCACTGTTGCTCTGCCCCCTAGCGAAACTCCTCATCAGACTTAATTTTTACCAATCCCATGAACGGCTCGATTCGCCCTGACAGATTGGAGATGAACCTTCTGACGAAGTTGATTTTGCCGATGAGACACTGGAGTTCCTTCTTCGTGGTAGGTGGCTTCATTGTTCGCACTGCCTCCTGACTTTTCAGGACGATCTCAATTCCGTGTTCGTGCACCAAGAAACCCAAGAATTGACCGGCCGTTACACCAAAAGCACACTTCTTTGGATTCATTCTTAGCCCAAATTTTCTAGTTCGGTCCAGGACGCGTCGCAAATCCTCCAAGTGTCCTTCTACGGAAACAGACTTGACTACCACGTCATCAATGTAAATCTCCACCAACTTGCCAATTAGATCATGAAAGATGTAATTCATGGCTCTTTGGTATGTTGCGCCGGCATTTTTCAGTCCAAATGTCATGACTACATATTCAAACAAGCCCACCGAACCTGGTACTCTGAATGCAGTCTTGTGTATATCCTCTGGAGCCATAAAAATTTGGTTGTAACCGGCATTGCCATCCATGAAACTTAAAACCTTATGACCAGCAGCTGCATTGATCAATGTCTCTGCTACCGGCATTGGATACTCATCCTTTGGAGTGGCTCTATTGAGATCCCGAAAATCTATGGCGACGCGCCATCGGCCGTCCTTTTTCTCTACAGGCACGATACTAGAAATGCACTCAGCATACCTGCATGGCCTGATGAACCCGGCGTTCAACATTTTCTCGATCTCTTTCTTGACTTCTTCTAAAATTTCGGCCTTCATCTGTCGTGCTCGCTGCTGGAACGGCCGAAATCCTTTCTTAAGAGGGAGCCGATGCTCAATGATGCTCCTGTCTAACCCGGGCATCTCTGTGTAATCCCAGGCAAAACAATCTGGGTATTCTTTCAATAAAGCTATCATCAGGCCCCTCAGATGCGGATCTAACTTTTTGCTGATAAATGTTGGTCGTGGCTTATCCCCAGGACCAATGTCAATCTCTTCTAGCTCATCAGCTGATGTAAACCCATATCCTAGCTTTCCGTCGCCTGCTAGATCGATGCTGAACACAGGCAAAACGTATGGTGAGGATAATTTGGGCCGATTGCTGGAATCGGCCTCCTTTTCGATTGCATTGCTCAATGAAGGTTTACACCTTATTTGTGCTCTACTACAGGAGGAAGTCTCCCTACCATGACTACGTGACATGCTTGAGGTGAGATCATTGCTTTTTATTTTTTGGGGCCGATCACAGGGATCGGCCTTGCCACGTACGTCCATTGGTTTTGCTCTTGCTACTCTATCAGGCCGGTGGATAAGACCAGCCTCACCCCGTTTTTTGAAGCTTCGATGCGCTCACAGCCGTCCAAACTGACTCCAGAGATCGGCTCTTGGTCGTCTGCGTCCCAAATATTCATGCCAGCTATGGAGATCTCGATCGAGTCATCTGCATGAACGACCTCCACTTCATCTCCATCCCACTGTATCAGGCATTGGTGCATTGTGGATGGAATGCAGCAGTTGGCGTGAATCCAATCCCTCCCTAGCAGGACAGCGTATGTGCTTTTGCTGTCGACGATGAAGAATGATGTAGGGATGGTTTTTCGGCCCACGGTTAGATCCACGTTCAGAACGCCTTGCGTTTCTGATGCTTGGCCATTGAAGTCGCTTAATGTGACGTTGGTTTTGATCAGATCTGCGTTAGAGCGTCCCAAATGCCGTAGCATGGAGTATGGCATTATATTGACTGCCGCTCCTGTGTCAACCATCATCTTGCCGACAGGCTGCCCATTGATATAACCTTTTAGGTACAGGGCCTTCAAATGTTTGTAGCTCTTCTCTCGTGGCTTTTCAAAGATAACTGGCCGTGGGCCGCAGTCAAACTGCGCTACCGGCACTTCTTCGGTTCTTAGAGCACAAAACTCCGACGGAAGTATGAACACCATATTTGTGCCAGCCGATGCCTTCGCATCGGCTTTTATTTGTTTGGGGCGCCATTCTTTCTTCGGTGGACGATTCTCCGCCTCCAAAGTTTGCTGAATTTTCACGGCCAGATCAGGCCGCGCTTTCCTCAACGTGTGCAGGTATTGCGCCTCGGCTTCCTCCAAGCTACATAGCCGCTGAACCCTACGCTTTTGGGAGTGACTGAGTCCATCAGGGCACCACCTTGGCCGGTGGTATCTATCTTCTTCTTCCTCTTCTGACTCCTCGAAATCCTCCCCCCGAGATGACTCAGCTCGTCTGTTCTGAGATGGGAGAGGCCCTAGAGGCTTGAACACTGAAACCTCACATGTGTTCTTCTTCTGCTGTCTACATTCCGGGCAGTTATCGATTGTAGGCAATCGGCTCATTCCTGAATCCCAACAGTGCTTAAAGAAGGGACAATCCCAGTGTCTGTCCATGTCTTCCTGCTCTCTTAACTTCCCCTTAGCGCGGTGCTCATATCCTTCGTCGTCTCTATCATACCGACGATATTTTCCGTTGTCTACATCGTACCGCCAGCGTCGGTCGTACTGATGCTCATATTTGTTAAGGAGATGCGCAGAGAGCGGTCGTTGATACCGCACGTTTCTCACTTGTTCCTCGGTGATGTACCGTCTGTCATCATCTCGGGGCCGGTCGCGTGGACCGGCCTCCTCCTTTTCCATGCCACAGGAGGGACCGATTTCTTCTTTATCCCTGCCATGGTGCTATACAGGCCCTGCCATGTTAACCTCGAATGAGAAATCCAGCTGACGCCTCGTGGAGTGATTGTGTTCCACCATGTTGACGCCAGGAAACGGTTGCATGTCCACTTTCATGGCAAACTGACCAAGGATCAAACGGCCTTGTTCTATCGCCGTTTGGATCTGCTGACGCAGTTCTTTGCAGTCATTGGTGACATGGGTGAACGAGTGATGCCACTTGCAGTACGGTCTCCCGTTCATTTCTTGCGCCGTAGGGATTTTATGGCCTTCGGGTAACTTCAGCTGTTTTTCCTTAAGCAATAAATCGAATATCTGCTCAGCTTTGCTTATATCGAAGTCAAACCCTCTTGCTGGCCCTTGTTGTTTCACCCATTTGCAGGACACGGGAGCTGCCCCCCGAGCCAATTCAGCCACGGCTACTTCCTGGTCTTCTGCAAAGTCCTCAACTTCTTCTGTCTCGACCAGGCCTATCGGGCGTTAGAACTTATCTTGGTACAATTCTGGGTGGCGCTGCTCATACAATGTTAATTTCTGAACCATGTGCGCCAGTGAATTGTATTCCACTTGGAAGGCCAGATCCTTGATCGGCGCTGCGAGGCCCAACACTGCTAGATCGACTGCTTCTTTCTCAGTTAAACGACCCGAATAACATCGGTTCTTGACAGTCCTGAAACGCTGAATGTATTCCGACACCGTTTCTCCCTGCTTCTGCCGCACCTGTGCCAGATCGGCAATGCCAGCCTCGGTAGCTTCTGAGTGATATTGAACAAGAAACTGCTCTTCCAGTTGCTTCCATGTCCGGACTGAATCTGGTGGCAATGAGGTGTACCACCCAAAAGCTGGTCCTGTGAGAGATTGCGCAAAAAACCTCAAACGTAACGGGTCTGATGCTGAAATCATGCCCAACTGTGCCAAATTTCGGCTCACATGCTCAATTGAGCTAGCCCCTTCTGATCCATTGAACTTTGAGAACTCAGGGAGCCGATACTTGGGCGGCAGCGGAATTAAATCATATTCGATGGGGTACGGCTTGGAATAGCCGACTGTTCTCCTCTTTGGCAGGATGCCGAACTGGTCTCTCAAGATTGTACTGATTTGTTCCACGGTATGAGCCGCAGGGGCTGAGCTTTCATGACTCGTTCCGGTGGCATATTTAGCTAGCCACGCCTGTTTACCGGCGTCCGCTCCAGAAACCCCTCCTGCTGCAATCTGGTTTGTGCGCGCCAAGTTATTGCAGTCCGGCACGTATGTGCACACGTATCCATGTGGGATTTCTTTAGGCGGCTCATACAGGAATTGGCAATCGCCAGGATCCCCTCCAACCTTGTAGACGACGTATGCCGGTGAACCCTGTGGCTCTGGAGCTGCAAGCGTGAATGGCAGCTGCGGTCTGGTGTGGAACGGTATTTCTCCCTGGTGAGTTCCTAGGGCAGGCCCTGACGGAGAGTACTGATGCTTCATGATTTCCTGAACCACGCAAACCGCAATACGCTCCAAAGTGTTCACCAGGCTCTCAGAATGACGGTGTAGAGAATGAGCCACCATGTAATTAACTTCCTGGCGCAGAGCTCTGGTGCGTTCCTCCGAAGGGAGAGACAGATCTTCTTCATCGAGAACACCGTCAGGTGAGAATCCTTTGAACCTAATGCCATGTTTACGGGTTCTCTCGAAAGAGCCGATGAGATCGGCTTCGAAGACAGCTTTGATCTCATCATATTTCTTCTTGTGATCCTCCGGCAGATCTTTGTACGTGACTGGTTCGTCCGACATCTCAGCTGCAGATGTTGACGTAGTTGCTGTAGAATGTCCCACCGGGCGTGCCAGAATGTGTTGCCTGCCAAAACCCACCGGCGAGCAACGGCGGACAACACGAAGAGCCGGGAGGCTCCCAGAACTGCTGGTGGGTCCGGAAGGTGATGGATTGCTTCGATTAATTTCCTACATGGCAGACACATAAACATTAAATCCGAGCCTCGATCGGCTCTCAGGTTATCCTGTGAATCAGCTCAAAGAGCCGATTCCTCCATGGTTCGTATTGGATCTACGATAACATGGGGTTCCTGCTTGATCAATACCAAGTCAAATCGATCTACGACAGTCTAGGGCTTTCACCGCATAATTGGAACATCCTACCCGTAGTTGAGCCTGGCAGATACGAAAGATAACAGAAAACTAATCCAAGAAGAGGCCTAAAAACCAACATAGAGTCGATTCCCGGAACAAATCCCTTTTGGATTGGCAAGCCATGCCTTACGCACTACTGGATCGTTCAACCCGTTTGCAGGGCCTGACCATGCGGATATCAAGCTAATCCTTGAAGAACAAGGAACAACTATAACAGATTAGATCTACTAAATACAATCCAAGCAAGATGCTGCCCTTACACCCAAGATAGGTGCAAAGGCAGCTAGATATTTAGGGGCAGCATAACTAAGCAAACACATCATAAAAGTATCGATGCTAGCCCAAAAACATCTATGATAACAGTATTGCTCGCCATCAACAAGGCTTCAGTACGAGCAACACAAAACAACGAATAAACTGATACTGCCTAGATCGCAAGAGCATGACGCTTACCCGGAAGAAACCCTCGAAACAAGGGGTGGCGATGTGCCTAGATTGTGTTTGTTGTGAACGTGATCGTCCTCCTTTCTCAATAACCCTAGGTACATATTTATAGTCCGTGGACTTTCTATCTTTGGAATAAACCTAACTGTGTACGAACCAAACTCTATCTCTTAATTCTAAACTAAAACGTGATCTACCATAATGTACAGATACACGGGCAATCTAGCCCAAATTCTCGCACGAGGCCGATTCAGAAACACTTTATGTGCATATCCTCCAAGCCCATCTCACTCGCGGCCCATCTCCTGATTTGGCTAAAATCTGGTGATAACACAAAGACATGAAAAGCTCGAGTCACCGTGGCTTGGACCTTACATCGTCACAGAAGTAATCGAGGGAAGCGCATACAGGTTAAAGGACAAGAAGTCGGGAGACGTCGAGCCAAATCCTTGGAATGTAGCACACCTCAGGCGTTTTTACGCCTAGAGTCGAAATATAGTCCTCCTTGTAAAGCTACAATATACTGAAACGCCCGCGAGTTTTCAGACGCACTCTTTTCCTTTTTCGGGGCACCGAGTGGGGCCGGAAAAGGTTTTTAATGAGGCGGGCTCGCGGTGCTGCAATATAGTAAAGATAGTGGAGATATACATCTTTTTTCGTCGACAGGCTCGGGGGCTCACAACCCACGACAAACAAAATATATATATACTCTCGCAAAATAGTAAATTCATCGAGACGCAAAAAATAAATATAAGCTCCGACCAAAGGCTCGGGGGTTCGCAATATAGATTATACTTCACAATATATACAACTTCATTATCATGAAGAATTCGACAAAAATACAGACATGATTTCTCGCAATATAGTACAACTCAGTTAACGCCTAATATACTATCTATGGATAGACCTTTGCTATTTGCAGCAGTTGTCGTATGTTCAGCATAGCTCCCTTTGATAAAGAATTCAGAGTCCATCCGAAGAAGTTCGTCCATCATTTCTTCGGCTACAGGAGTTACAATATCATTGATTTTGTCGATGTTCCTTTTTCGTTTCGACTGCTTGGCCAGGCACTTGGAGACAATCGTCGTCAGGTCTAATTTTCGGTAGCAGATCTGTATCATAATCATGGCGAATCTTGCTCCAGCGGACAATTGAGCTCGCACAAAGTTATGGATACGAGGAGCATCCCGAAATTTTTCCATCAGACCAAGAAGAGTATCGGGTGCCTCATTCCGAGGAAACATTGTCTTGTAAACCAGGGACAAGGTCCTGGTGCAGAAATCAAGGAACTCACGAACCTGGCAGGCGCGGTCTTGAAACCTGACAATCTGTCGGGTACGTTCTGGAGTGGCCCAGAAAAGAGAACCATGGTCAAGAGAAAGGTTAACGAGAAGATTTGTCCTTGTGTTTACCCTTTCGTCTTCAGCAGCAGCGTCGAGAAAGGAACCTATTTAGCGACAGCACAAAAATTTCAAAAAAGAAACAGCGGGAGAACAGAAGGAGTTTTGGTTTGCAAAAGCATACCTGACATATCCTCACTGGCTTCATTCATCAAATCAAGCATAAAAATTTCTCGAGTGGTCGCTTTTACAGCTTCAGAAACGGCGGCTTCCTTGGCAGCTATGGCATCTTGAGCCTGTTGAAGCGCAATTTTTTCCCTCTCGGATGATTTTCGAGACTGTTCCATTATCATAAGTGATTGTTTCTTCACAAACTGGAGTTGTTGGCGAAGTTCTTCCAAGTCTTCTGCCGAATTTTTACTCGATGAATCTTCAATACGTTCGACAGCAACATGTGCCTTCTTCAAACGGGACGACGCAGGTAACACATCGGAAGGACGATGAGTTGCAGTATAGTTGTCAAAAATCAACTGAAAGAAAAGGCTCGACATCAATCATCAAGCAAGATAGAATTCCATTACTTTTCAGAATATTTACAAGACATTACAATGGAGAAAGCCCTAACAAACTAGTGGGGTAGGTGTCGCCAAAGATACTTTGGCGATAGCATCAAAAGAAAAACGGAAAAAAAGAAAGGGTGGTCTACTTGACCTCCGGCTTGGATGTGCTTGGAGCAGGAGTTGGTTTAACACCAAGGAAGGAAAGGATTGGTTTTGAGGGAGGCTTGGCAGCTCTAATTAGAGATTGCCATTTCTTCGTTTCCATCTCCCCTATGTCGCCAACCTTGGTCCAATCGACGTTTTGCTGGCTATCAGCAATTAGCGCGATGGTGCCTTCAACGCCAATCTTCAGGCCCTCTTGGCAAAGTTTGAGCCCAAGATCTTCCGGCACGTTGAAGCCTTTGGCAAGAGCAACAAAAGTGTTGGGCTCCTCTTTCTTCGGGAAGAAGTAGGGGAAAAGCTTCGATAGACCTGCCTCAGCGTCAGCAATTCCTTCGCGTGCTTCATCCCCATGGATTTCAAGAAGAGTCGGCGCGTCGAGAAGCTCGTCGCCTTCAGGACCATCCACTACGTATTCTTGATGAGTTCTCCCTGAAAACAAGCAAAGGGTAGCTCGTAAATAAAGAATGCTCGGAAAATGTGAAGTAACCCGAGGAAATGCACAAGGATTTGAGCACTTACTAATAAAACGTCGACATTGCGATTCTATGCGAGCAACAATTTCTGTCTCGCGAGCAGACTGCTGAGTTATATGTTCGCTCAACGAAGTTTTCGCGTCGTGAAGTCTTTTCCGAAGATCTTCGACGGCGGCAGCATCTGCTTCAGCTTTCTTGCGAGCCTGTTCGCTCTGCTTTAACTTGGTAGCAAGAGCGTCAGCACGCTTATTGGACTCCGCAAGATCTCCTGGCAAAATGAACGACAATCAAATATCATGACAAAAATAATGGAGTACATACAACAAAGAAAGCGGGTAAAAATAGTACCTTCCAGCTTCTTGGTATGATCACGATACCCGACGAATTGGGTACCGAGGCGGATAAATTCCTTCATCAAAGGCTGAAGAGAGGAACAACAGAAAAAGAGAAGTCAATATAGCCAGTCTGAATTCGACAACATATCGCAAGAAACAAAGAAAAGATGAAAGTACTGAAAGGATCGGAACATAAACTAAAAGAGGAGAGTGAAAAACTTACGTCATCCAATGAAGGTGTCGAAGAGTTACCAGGGAACAGGATAGGTTCCTTGGATGGCTCGACCCTTGCCCTCTTTGGCGATGGGGCATGGGGGCTTGCAGGTGGAGTTGAACGCTCAATGTTTTGCTGAGGAGGTGAAGTTTCACCTCCATCAGGTTGAGCTTCAGATACAACTAACATACGCGACGTACTCGTTCGAGCAGCCGCGTCAATAGGTTGTTCTTCTTCTTTGTCACCACTGCAACAAAGTGGCGACAATATAAGAATCAAGATAGACAAAAACATCGAGAGCAAAGTAACAAAAAGTAATAGGGAACTTACGAACTGACAAGGGCATCCTCGTAAGGATTGAAAGCCGCCTTCCTATCTGAAGGACCAGCTTCTTCGGCCTTGGAGGTGCCGGAATCTTCGACTTCATCCCTTTTCCTTTTGTTTCTTGGAGAAACAGCAGGAGGAAGGGAGTGTGTCGAGGCAGTGGCCTCAGACTCGGCCTCTTTTTCAGAAGAATCCGCGGATTTGTGAGAACCCGCGACTTCACTTTCAGGGCGCGAGGTATTTTGGTTGTCATCATCGACAACGGTACGGTCTTCAACTTCTCCACCCTCAGGAAGAGGAGGAAGAGAAGTGAGAATGGGGTGGTTCTGAGAAAAAGAAAGAGTGTCGATAAAAAAAGGGGAAGTTATGCAAAAAAGCTAGCAAGACAGTAGTCGACAAATAATAAAACTCGAGGAGACAATATAGCAACTAAAAGGAAAAAATACCTCGGGAAGGGGATTGGCGCCACTATATGGCGCAATGCGGCAAGAGGATGGAATTGGATCCTTCTTGTTGAGTGATGAGATTTTGCGGATAAGCTTTTCAAAATCTTTCAAAGGAAGGTCTTTGAGAGTCTGTCGACATCTTTTTCGCCAGCATACTTCCAGAGGGGATTTTTGCGAGCCTGGAGAGGCTGCACTCTAATCCTAAGGAAATAGGCAGTAATCTCAATACCCGAAAGTTCCTTGCCGCGGGTGTTCTGTAGCTCGTGGATGCGAGTCATCAGCGCTTCTGTCGCCAACTTCTCAGCTTCGGTAGCTTCAGCATCCCAGGAACGGCGGCGAAGGATTTTAGCTTCTCCGTCAAAAGGGGCAATGTTGTCCTCCACTGGATTGGAGCTTTCTTCATGGATATACAACCACTTCTTCCGCCAACCTTGGACGGAGTCGGGGAATTTGACGTCGAAATATTCAACGTCAAAACGAACACAGATAACAACGCCGCCAATGTTGTAGGCGACGTTGTGGGAGCCATTACGGCGGAGGCAGAAGATACGCTTCCACAGAGCCCAATTAGGTTGGACCCCGAGGAAGCACTCACACAATGTGATAAAAATCGACACGTGGAGGATGGAATTGGGCGTCAACTGATGTAGTTGAAGCCCATAGACAAACAAAAGACCCCGAAGAAACTCGTGGATTGGGGGAGAAAGACCTCGGATGAGGTGGTCAACGAAACTGACCCGATAATCGATTGGAGGCCTTGGATAGCTCTCCTCCTTGGGGAAGCGGAGCGAGTTCTCCTTCTTGCTGAACCCCATCTTCTTCAGCAGGTTGATGTCTTGGGCAGAGATCTTGGATCTCTCCCACTCGGCGCTTCCCAGATCCGCCGTCGCCATCTTCGACTCTGGAGTGCTATGCCTAGTCAAACGGATGCAAGGCGGCATCAATGAGCTTGGCGGCGAAGGGTGTGAGTGTGGTTGAGCGCTTGAAGCAATGGGAGCAATGGAGGATTTCGCAGAGGAGAAGCAGAGGTGCGGCGCAAGCGAAAGGACTAGAGAAGGAAGACGATACCTTTATATAGAGGTGCGGTGAATCGACGCGCCTTTGGATTGAGAGATTGCGGGACAGATGGTGTACACGTGGACAAGGGGTAAAAAGTAATTTCATACAGACGAGAAAGCACAGGAGCTACAGTACGTGCTCCAGGAAAAGCGGAGGACGTGTGTCCCCCACTTGCAGGACGTGTCAACACGATACGAAATTTGGGCCCAGGAGACAGAGGGAGAGAAGTTCTCGCGTTTTCCCGATACAGTGATCGTGGCTATCGTCAGCAATGATGTCACCTTGACAAGCGAAAATCTCGACTACGAAGCTTCGTAAGAATGGTGACAGCAGGAGATTATTGATTATTTTGAGAGCCTTTGAACAAATACAAGTTTTTGCCCAAATGCTCGGGGGCTACTTTGGAAAAAAGAAAAATTCGAGTATGACAAAATAGAAATGTCGAGAGCCTATGACCAAATGCAAGCATTTGCTCATAGCCTCGGGGGCTACTCCCATCGGGAGCGCTGGTCGCGCACCCGATAAATATAAAAAGTTCGAGAAAGAATGAAAATACATTGACATGAGGCAATAAAGTGTTGAGCCTACAACCAAGCGCAAGTCCTTGGCTGTAGCCTCGGGGGCTACTCCCATCGGGAACGCTGTTCGCGTGCCCGATGAAATTATAAAAAAAAAAAAAGAAGTGAGCATATTTCGAGTTATACAAATAACTCTACATATACTCCCATCGGGAAGGCAAAATAAGTCATACATTGACTCGATAAAATGTGCTATTCCAATAGCCGAAAAAGCACTCGACAATATATTCTCAGGACGCTAAAGTAGCGAATAATCTCTGAATGCCGCAAAACATTGCGAAGGTAAGACCCCAGATCCATTCTGCGCGGCGTAGCGTCGTCTCTGACGTCGGTTTGCTACTTTTTTCCGTATCAACAGATACGAAGAAAAATCCTAACGGACGCGTTAGGTACCCGATAAAATATGACTGGGACTCGACAGAATGGTAAGATCTTAAGCGGCGCCTGTCGAAGTTTACACCAGTATCCCGAGATCATGTCTAGGGACGTGATCTTGAAGTAGGTTTTTGCGGATTGCCACTAGAGCAGTTAACTAGTACCTGATCCGTCAGATGAACTAGCCCCAACTACCATTATCCCTGTACAATATAGAATTGCGTATCTAAAGATATGTGATGAATTTGGCAGATGTATTGAATGATTAAAAATTGGAGATTTTCCCTGACTCTGCGATTCAAGCAAAATCTCGGGGGCTACTGACATAGGCATCCCCAATGGGCCTGCCGAAGATGGTACCTGGCGTTTACTGAAGGCCCACGACCCGAAGGATAAGAAGAATCAGAAGCCCAAATTATTATTAAGGAAAGCTAGAGTTGTATTAGGAAACAATACTTGTAATCTTGCGGGACGGGTCAGAAACCCTCCCGGACTCTGTAAACTTGTGTATTACGAAACCCTCGGCTCCGCCTCCTATATAAGGGTGTTGTCGTCAGAAACCCACCGGCGGGCAGCGACGGGCAACACCGTAGAGCCGGGAACAACCTAGAGCTGCGGCTGGCTGAGGTCCCTCCGAGCGACGGCCCGCAAAGCGTTCTGGTCACACATCCGATGCTGATGCAAGGGCGTGCCACCTGACCTATACCTGGTCAGGAAGGTGATGGAGATGCCTCACTTAGTTTCCTGCATGGCATACACGTAAACATTAAATACGAGCCTCGATCGGCTCTCAGGTTATCCTGTGAATCGGCTCAGGGAGCCGATCCACCCATGATTCGTACGAGGTGCACGAATATATGGTGGTCCTGCTTGATCAAGATAAAGCTAATGAAATCTACGACGATTTAGGGTTTTCACCGCATAATCGGATCATCCTACTCACGGTTGGGCCTCGCGGCCACGCACGGTGATCGTAAGCCGATCCTAAACAAGGCCTAAAAACCAACACAAGGTTGATCCCCGGAACATCCTGTTTAGGGCCAGCGAACGACACCCTACGTGCCGCTGGATCCTCCACCCCTTTGTAAGGCCTAACTATTGCAGATATTAAACTAATCCTTGTAGAACAAGGAGCAATCGTAACGGATCAGATCTACTAAATAATGATCAAGCGGGGTGCCGCCCCCACACCTAAGATAGGTGTGAGGGCGGCTAGACATGCAAGGGTTGCACTACGATAGCATGTTACGCGAAGAACTATGCTAACCCTAACACATCTATGATAACTACGCTGCTCGCCACCAACAAGGCTTCAGTACGAGCAACGCATGAACAACGTGGAGCTTGTGCTGCCTAGATCGCAAGATGCGATCTAGGCAGCATGTTGCTTACCGGTAGAAACCCTCGAGATGAAGGAGTTGGCGATGCGCCGAGATTGATTTGTTGGTTGAACGTTGGTTGTTGTTTATTCCATAAACCCTAGATACATATTTATAGTCCAGGGGACTTTCTAATTTAGGCGTGCACCTAACCGTGCACGGGTAAAATTCTATCTAAGATACGATCTATTACATTACAGATATATGGGCAATCTAGCCCAACTTTGCATATAAGGCCGATCTACATATTTTCTCCGTATATAATCTTCAAGCCCATCTTGATCGTGGCCCACCTCTGACTTGGTCAAATTCTGGTGATAACACATGCCCCCCTGGTTTTGGAATTATCAATTCCAAAATCACTCCGTTTTTTCTTCGTCGGGTCATGTCATGGCAGAACCGTTGCAGTATCCTTTATCATGATGTCTTGTCTCCTCAACTTCTTGCAAAACTTGATAACTGTAGCACCATTTCCTTGGAAACCGCAATGGCTTTAAATCCCCCATTAGGCTCCTCCTTATTAAACTGTGCCGATTGACTAGCCTCCTTCATCCCCTTCCTCTGTTCTCGCTATCGGCACTAAAAAACCCTCTTTCCCTGTAGCAATGTCTTCTTCTCCCTCCGTCTCCTCCGGCCTTTCTTTCCAATCTTCTTCCCCAAGCGAGCCAATGTCGGAGCCCGAGTGGGACTTCGATCTCATGTCAGACGGCGACATGCCCCTGACCGATGAGGAGGGCGACCTCCACCTCCTCGTTGAAGGGGAACTGGAGAGCGAAAACGAGGATGACCTCTCCTCCTGGAGGAATCCCACTTCCCATGATAAGGAAGAGGAAGACGAGGATGCGGAGGAAGAAAAGGAGGAGGATGATTCCTCCTCCTCCACTGGATACCCGCCAGCGAAGCGCCTCCGTGTTTGGGCAGATAGTGAAGATGACGATGACGACGCAGAGGAAGAAGCTCCGGTCGAGGGCTGGAGCAGCAGTGACGAGGAGTTCTCCGGAAGCAGCGCCGGTGACAGCTACGATGCCGACGACGAGGGCAGCGAGGATTAGTGACATAGCATCAGTAGTATGCGAGCAATCGGCTCTTCTTTTGTTCCTCTTTGAGCAATCGGCTCTTCATTGTAAAAACCCTCCTTTGTTAATGAAGAAGCATTTCCAGTCAATTGTTTTGCCGATAGTCAAAGTCACACAATCCCCAAAAAGAGCCGATGGCACCGCATCGGTCTCTATCATAAAAACACGAGTAACGTCGACCTAGCCGCCCTCCAAACGGTAACCTGCGACCTCCATCTGAAAAGGCAAACTCAGATCCCCAAATCGCCGCCTGAGCAGTTCCAACCCACAACCACCTACACAGATCTTGACCGCGCCGCCCCCAGCTCCTTCAACGCATCCCATGGCGGAATCATCCAATACCGATACCACGGCTTCCGGACTGAAGGTAATCCTCAACCTCCTCTCGCCGTTCGACTTGACATGGGATTAATGGCAAACACCTGAATTAATGTCTCGCTCCGCTACTAATTTAGGTTTCAGACATTCTTCTGCCACATCCTTCTCTCGCAAATTCGATGTGCCTCGGTCCTCGTTCTTCTGAGAGTCCTGCCCTGTTAATTTCGTGCGAAGCTAACAGAATCCCCTTTGTGAGCCAGAACCTAGATCTGACTTCCTGGGCCGACTGCTTGCGAGCCTGGCCTAATCCTCCTGAGGGTTGGGTGGCATGGTACAATAGAGTATCAAAAACCCACTATGTCACTTGGGAAACCATAGGGATAGCCGATGCCCTGTCATTATCATTATCTCCTCTTGAGAAGAATGAGAACATCCTGAAAACCATCGGCTACTTCTGGTCTGATGCATTGAACTGCTTCATGTTTGGTCATGGCCCTATGACACCGACCCTGCTGGATGTGGCCATGATCACAGGGCTAGACATTGCATCCCCCAGTCCTTCTGCATTCAAACTGCCAAAAGCCCCTTTCACTCTTTCCTCTAAAAAAGAGTGTACCAGCTGGGGCGCCTATCTCAATCGTTATATGAAAACCAAAGGCCCCGTGACAGAGAGGGAGCACACAGCCTTCCTGAATTTCTGGCTGGAGCACTTCATATTCTGCGGCCCATCACTTGCTCCCACCAAGAATTACCTCTCCCTGGCCTATGAACTTGCTAAAGGCACCCAACTCGGCCTAGGCAAACTATTTCTTGGAGAGATTTATCGATCCCTTCAACTGATGTCTGTCAAACTATTCTCTCGAAAGATAGTTAAAACTGGCGGCCCCTGGTGGTTCATTCAGTTGTGGGCCCAACTATACTTCCAAAACCAAATCCCAGACTTCCCATCGCTGACCACCTGCACCTTTCCGGATGTAAATGGAAAGGAAATTCGATGCACCAGCTACGACCAAGCCCTGTATGGTCTCCCGGGCAGCAGGCTGATCCCCAAGGAAGTAGCAGGGTGGTTTAAGATTTTCTTCCAAGGTTTGGACAACCCCCTGTTCCACCCTTATACTGAATCGGCAAATTTTGAAAACCCAGTCTCTTTCCGATTGGATGACTTTGCCGATGACGCCAGCACACAGCATTTGTACTCCCTCATGATTCGTCCTTGCTTCCTCCCTGTTGGCATGAGTACCTCGAACCGGATCATCAAGCCCGGTTATGAGTGTTATCAACCAGTAGTAGCAGCCCGACAGCTTGGTCTCGGACAGGTGCCTCCACACTTCTTCTTACACCACCTGACAGCAAGTAGAGCTGAACTGCCTGACATCCTTACTGCCCAAAGGTGTTATACCTTCTTTGATGCTTTGGCCATCCCAATTCCCCACAACCTCCGTTTCTCCTTCACTACCGATGGTTTTGAAAATTGGTGGTCTATGTGGAAGACCCACGTCTTCAGGAGGGCTCTAGGACCGCTGCTGAGAGAGCTTGACGCCGAATATGACATCCCTGCAGACCAGGTACCATCACTTAAGCATTTCTTGTAACCGCACCATGGTGATCGTCTGTGACCTGACTCTTTCTCCTGGCAGCAACAAGATGGTCCGGCTCCCACACAAGCCGACGGTTCCCCTTTCGTATTCCTTCCTCCGGCACCAGTGGTTCTCTTCTCGCGCAGTTCGCCACCCCCGAAGAAAGTCATAATGCGAGTCAGCCGATTTCACCGAAATCGGCTCCCAAGAGTAAAGCATCTTCGGGGCCGCTTGCCCCCGAGCCTCGATTCAGGCGAGGACGGCAGTGAGGAAGGTGGCTGCCAGGAAAACCCTGAAGCGTAAGGCTCCTGCCCAAGAAAGCCCACGTGTAAGTTGGCTCAGACCCCGTCCATATTTATCCACCTTCAAAGACTTTTTTCAATACGCTCGTATTCCTTTTCTACAGACTTCCACCGAAAAAACCTCTAGCAGGGCCGAAGAATCCAGTCAGGGGGACTCGAGCTCGGGCAATTCTGAGAGGTCCACCACCCAGAGCCAGACGGCTTCACCAGCGCCGGCTTCCAAGAAAAGGTCGATCACTGAACCTCCTGCTCCCCAGGCCCCGACCAGATCGGGGTCACGCATGAAGCGCCGCTGCGTCAAAAGGGCTCGTAAGAACCCACGAGCCTCTCCATCAAGCCAGGAGGTCTCAAACGTAATCATCTCCCCGGTCATACTTCATGCTTTCCCGTCGTCATGGGTGGATCGGCTAATCACCTCCTCTTGCAGGCCGAAGAAACTTCTAGCGGAGACGTTGAGGAGATACCGATGCCGTCCGCCACCCTGGACCTAGCCACCTCGGCGATCGCGGCTGCCCAAGTGGCTGACCCATCTCAGTCCACAGAAAAGCCGATCGTCACGACATCGGCTGTTCCTCCTACAATGGGAGGGGTATGCCCCTCCTCCTTGGCTCCATCAATTTCTTCATTGCATGCTAACTCACTTCATTTGCCCTATCAGGGTTGTGATCTCTCGAGCTTGCTGACGTTCGATCCAGAATCCATCAAACCCACTCCTCCCAAGGCAAGCGGAGAGCCGAGTCCTAGTACGGTCCATGGTCCGCTCCAGCGTCTCAAAGACTTGCTTTCTGCCTCAACTGAGACTCTGATTGAAAATTCCGAGGAAGCCAAAGGCATCCTCGAGGACATCCAGCCCCATCTCCCTATGACACTGCAAGTGAAGCTCTGGCCCGCTGTTACCCTGTCGGTCTTTAAGTCCAGGGTGCAATCGGCTCGACAAAGGATTACTCTTCGCCGCTCCCAGCTTTCGCTGAGAGCCGATATTGCCGAAAAGTGTCGACGGCTCAATGAGAAGAAGGCTGCTCTGGACGCCAAGACGGACACTTCTGCCAATCGCGCCGAACTCGAGACCCTGCGCAAGGAGCTGGAGAGTCTTGAAGAGAGGGTAAGGGTGACCAAACAGCTCATCCAAGACAAGGAAGCCCTTATTGTCCGTTCTCAAGACGAAGCAAAAGGCCTCACAGCCGATCTGAAGACCGATCTGGCTGAAATTGCACTCGAGCAATCAGCTGGTGACGGGTAAGGACGAGGATGACGAGGCTGAGATCGCTGAGGCGGATCGCATCCGTGTTGACGCCCTTCTCGCCCTCGGCGTATTTCTTCAGTAGGGCCTTCAGAGACAGATGATGTTTCGCTGGACTGGATCTTTCTGTACTTGCTACATCTGTACTTGCAAAGTGTTTTTTTTTTCTTGGCCGATTTTCCGTCGGCTCCTGTACTTGCAAAGTGTTTTTTTTTATTGGCCGATTTTCCATCGGCTCCTGACATTCCTTGCCCATGCGTCTGTCTGCTGCTGATCATGTGCCTCCCCCGAGCCGAATCTGTCAGGTGACTGCAGATATCGGCTCTGTATCATGCCAAGGCACTGTATTTGCACGTCGGCTCCGTTGGGATTCGTGTAGCCGAAGTGGCCGCCGTTCATTAGATCACCGTTGAACCCAAGCCGACCGTGTGGTGAGGATAATTTTAGCCGATTCGCTGGATCGAAGCGCTCCCTGAAGGCTTTGTAATATCCTTACATAGATCTTCGGGGGTCAACCCCAATGTTATTACTACACGGCCTTCGTCACGTCGATGCGCTTGTTGTCCCACCGGGCGTGCCAGAATGTGTTGTCGTCAGAAACCCACCGGCGGGCAGCGACGGGCAACACCGTAGAGCCGGGAACAACCTAGAGCTGCGGCTGGCTGAGGTCCCTCCGAGCGACGGCCCGCAAAGCGTTCTGGTCACACGTCCGATGCTGATGCAAGGGCGTGCCACCTGACCTATACCTGGTCAGGAAGGTGATGGAGATGCCTCGCTTAGTTTCCTGCATGGCATACACGTAAACATTAAATACGAGCCTCGATCGGCTCTTAGGTTATCCTGTGAATCGGCTCAGGGAGCCGATCCACCCATGATTCGTACGAGGTGCACGAATATATGGTGGTCCTGCTTGATCAAGATAAAGCTAATGAAATCTACGACGATTTAGGGTTTTCACCGCATAATCGGATCATCCTACTCACGGTTGGGCCTCGCGGCCACGCACGGTGATCGTAAGCCGATCCTAAACAAGGCCTAAAAACCAACACAAGGTTGATCCCCGGAACATCCTGTTTAGGGCCAGCGAACGACACCCTACGTGCCGCTGGATCCTCCACCCCTTTGTAAGGCCTAACTATTGCAGATATTAAACTAATCCTTGTAGAACAAGGAGCAATCGTAACGGATCAGATCTACTAAATAATGATCAAGCGGGGTGCCGCCCCCACACCTAAGATAGGTGTGAGGGCGGCTAGACATGCAAGGGTTGCACTACGATAGCATGTTACGCGAAGAACTATGCTAACCCTAACACATCTATGATAACTACGCTGCTCGCCATCAACAAGGCTTCAGTACGAGCAACGCATGAACAAAGTGGAGCTTGTGCTGCCTAGATCGCAAGATGCGATCTAGGCAGCATGTTGCTTACCGGTAGAAACCCTCGAGACGAAGGAGTTGGCGATGCGCCGAGATTGATTTGTTGGTTGAACGTTGGTTGTTGTTTATTCCATAAACCCTAGATACATATTTATAGTCCAGGGGACTTTCTAATTTAGGCGTGCACCTAACCGTGCACGGGTAAAATTCTATCTAAGATACGATCTATTACATTACAGATATATGGGCAATCTAGCCCAACTTTGCATATAAGGCCGATCTACATATTTTCTCCGTATATAATCTTCAAGCCCATCTTGATCGTGGCCCACCTCTGACTTGGTCAAATTCTGGTGATAACAAAGGGGGAGTCGAGGGACAAAGAAAGCATCGAATTTACTGTCAACACAACCCTAATTTCATATTCGTCGAGCACTTTTTGGCTGAAACCTTCGAGATCTACTTGCCCTCTACATCCAACGAAACCCTAGTCTACAATCTGTAGGCATTGACAAGTTAATACCTTGTCAACGTGTCGATGACGCAGAATTTTGGACCCACAACCCAGTGAGGTGACAGGAGCCGTGGCTAGCTTCCCAAGGAGGTAATCGTGGCTATCGTCAGCAGTGACATCATTCAAGAAAACTTCGAGTGGTTTCATTAAAGATAGTGACAATAAAATTTTGAGTCTTCAAACAGAAAAATTTCGGGAGCCTATGATCAGATGCAAGTATCTGTTCATATGCTCGGGGGCTACTCTTATCAGAAGTATTGTTTATACTTCTGATAAGAGGACAAATTGAAAGACAAAAATATAGAGTTGGTCAAAATAGCAAAATCTGAGCCTACAGCCAAGTGCAAACACTTGACTGTAGCCTCGTGGGCTACTCCCATCGGGAGCGCTGGTCGCACACCCGATAAAATAAAGAAAGAAAGGGAGCAGCAAGTTTGACTTAAAAATATAGAGTGGATGGATAATAGAAGTTGAGCCTACAACCAAGTGCAAGCACTCGGTTGTAGCCTCGGGGGCTACTCCCATCGGGAGCGCTGGTCGTGCACCCGATGAAATATGAGAAGGAGAAGAAACAAAAGGATGACAAGACAAAATATAAGGCAAGGAATTATCATCGTACATCTTCGAGTTACATATAACTCGTCATGTACTCCCATCGGGAGATCAAGATATTATCATTAAGCAACTCAAAGAAATTAGCAAATCCAGCAGCTAACAAAGGCACTCAACAATATATTTCCAGAGCGCGTTCGCCACGGTGAAAACTCTGGATGCCGTAATATTTTACGAAGGTAAGTCCCCAGGATCCGTCCTGTGTGGCGTGGTATCGCACCCGAATGCACTCTACTACTTTATCCGTATCAACAGACACGAAGAAAAATCCTAGCGGACGCGTTACTCGATAAAATATAACTGGAATTCGGCTCATGGTAAGACCTTAAGCGGCGCATGTCGAATTACGCCAGTATCCCGAGGTCGAGTCCAGGGGCTTGACCTTGAAGTATGTTTTTGCAGGTTTGCCACAAGAGCAGTTAACTGGTACCTGGTCCGTCAGATGAACCAGCCCCATCTACCATTATCCCTGTGCAAGATATAAATACCTTGAGCAAAGTATTATGGAAATCCGAAGAATTTATGGATTGATTTTACGACCGAGGGAGAAAGAAAGGATCGAAATCATTGTGAATACAAACCCTAGTTTTTCATAGTCGAGCATATTTTTTGGCTGAACCTTCGAGATCTACTTGCCCTCTACTTTCTACGAAAATCCAAGTCTACAATCCTTAGGCATTGACAAGTTAATCCCTTGTCACCCCCCCCCCCCCCCCCAAGGATGAGATGCGACAGCACCCCTTTGATGATGTGTCCCACCACGTTGGCTCTAGCCAGCATGTCGACCAGAAAATCAAAGAGGATGGGGGAAAGTGGGTCACTCTGACACGCTCCCCGGATGTCACGGAAGAAGGACCCTATCTCTTCGTTGATGTTAACCGCTGTTTGACCACCCATGACCAACTGCATCAAGCGATGGACCATCATGCCTGAAAATCCCTTGCGGTGTAGCACCTCATGCAGGAACACCCAGTTGTACGCTTTCTCAAAGTAGAGCTTGAGTAAGAGGCCCCCAAGCCTCTTAACTCGCAACTCATGGGTGATCTCCTGAAGAGCCAGCACCCCCTCGTGGAGGCATCTTCCTCGGATGAAAGTCATTTGGCTACGGCGTATGATTCTATGTGCTAACAGGGTGAGGCGAATAGCATACGCATTGGCAACAAATTTAAAGATAAAATTTATAAGGGAAATAGGCCTAAAATGTTTAATTGTGTCGGGCCCCTTCTCCTTGGGGATCAAGGAGATAACACCGAAATTCTGGGCCTAGGGAAGAGTCAGTCTTCATGCTCAGGAGGACCTCATCTAGTTCATCCGGAGTAAAAGTGAGCTCCAAATCAAGGTTCTCCTTCGCAGAGACCCCCTTGTCCTCATCCCAAAGGTTTGGAGCAAGGGAAAAGACCCTATCTTCTCCCTGCGACCCGTGAGGTTGATATAAAACTCATACACATGCATCATAAGGTCCTGTTGATCCTCAATCTCCCCATGATTGGTGATCAGGTGAGAAATTGCGCATTTACTCTACCTCCCGATGGCTATCGCGTGGAAATATGTCGTGCAAGAGTCTCCCTTGAGCATCCATTGCACCATGCTCTGTTGCCACCAATATTCCTCTTCTAGTTTGTCAAGAGAGATGAGCTGGTCTTCTATGTAATATCGCAAGGCCCAATCGTCCTCATCTAGCCCTGATGAGTCCACCCTATGGTCCATGTCTTGCACCTGAGCAAGGAAGTTTTCCTTGAACATGCGCCCAGGTTGGCCCCCAGCCTTTTAGGAACTGCCTCGAATTGTGCGCCACTTGTTGCGAGATGTCAATGCTGCACGGGGCAGTGCCACACTCCGACAGGAAGTCCCCAGCTTACCCATCATCAAATCCTCATACCCTCGAACCCCAAACCACCACATCTAGAAAAAGAATTGTGGTTGCTGGCAAGGTGCCTCCTCCCTACTATCTAGAAGCAAGGGGTGTCGTCGAAGCCGATCCTCATAATTGTCGTTAAGGAGCAAAGAGGAAAAGTGGCCTCCCAGGCTGGTGACACAAGCATCCTATCCAGGGCGCATCTGACGGGATCCAATTGACGCTTGGTCCAGGTAAATATGGCCCCAACACGATGTAGCTCCCATAATGCCATAGAGGCAATGGCATCGTTAAATCGGCGCACCCTAGGCCAATAAATGCTGTCGTTGTTCTTATCCTCGGCTGCTGTGATAAGGTTAAAAAAACCCCTACCACCACCGGGTATGGAGAATCTAGAACCTCCGGTTCTAGCTCGACCAAGAACTCCTCCGACCTGCTATGATCCTTAGGGTCGTAGACGAGCAAAAAAAGCACCATTTTATCCGGTTCTTCCGCTAGAACACCGTGGCGCTAAGGATGAAAGTCCCCTTCTTCCAACCTCCTACCTCAAAGCACTCCTCCTAGAAGCCTAGCAGGAGTCTCCATCAAAGCACTCCACACAAACTGTCCCTGCACTCGAAAATAAATCCACTAAGCCGAAGAAAATAATTCCACTGCGCCGGAGAAGATAATTCCACTAAGCCGAAGAAAAGAAATCCACCAAGTAACCGAGTATATTTGTGATGACGAAGTAATGGCACAACCCCCAGTGTTGGGTGAATTTGCTCTAATGATGTAATGGTGCAGCCCCGAGTATTCGGGTGTGGCGAAAGTAAATAATAGTTAACTATTAGAAGAAGAACACTTAGCTTTTTTATCGGCTGCGGCGGAGCCGACATGTAAGCATGTCGTGCGGCGGACACAATTAGTTGTAGTTGTGCGGTGCCTAGTCTGAAGTAGTCGATAAAGAAGACGCGGCAGATATAACGGATCCGCCACGGTGAGCATCTGAGTGTATTGAATTCGCAATGTCGAGTCCACGACAGACGAGCTCTCGAGCGTGGCGAGCGCACGGTGACGACTGGGGTCGACACAGCAAAGTAGTCGAAGCTTACTCCCGATCTGCAGTTATGGCGCAAAAAAGTTGCGCGCAAATAGTACTAGCCGAAAAATATTTGGCCAAATAAATTTCGCACATAGTAGTTTAATTAGAAATATAGCACCTGATTATTTTTGTGTCGGATGGCGAATTTGCGACAGCAGATCCTCCAAACGCAGCGAGTTTGTTGATGACGTATAACCAGAAGTAGTCAATGTGAGAATGCAGTTGAACAATTCATTGCGCGTGACTGTGATCGCCCGGCCGCCGCCAACGTGCGAGACAAGCTGTTCCAATATTTCCGATTGTGCTCCAAATACCATGTACATGCAACATGTACGCACAGGTTAGATTGTAATAAAATAATTGATTGAGAGATATATGAAGATGCGTGAAGGTCAATCGGAGCAATCAATCTGCAACTTGACCACGTTGCCCCGATGATCCTCATGAGCGCACGGCCTGAAAAAAAAATCTGACTTGGTCCATTGAGCGTGTACGGTATTGTTCAGATCGAACACGCCACGGTTTGATTTCATGGAAACAGCAACTCAGCAACCATCGACACGAACCTTTTGAGACTTCCGATCGATTTGGAAGACATGCGCCTGTGCGGTAGATTGGAGTAGATGTTGATGACGAACTCGGTGATTGGTCCCGTCCGGATAACGAAATCCAACCGCCGCGATTCCCACAGATGGCGCCAATTGATGAGGGATCACCTCACCAATGCCTACGTATTGTAGACTTGGGTTTCGGGAGAGAGCGACGATGGAGATTCCGGGAGCGAGATTAGGCACACGACGTACCCAGCTTCGGGTCCCCTCGGTGGAGGATCCCTACGTGCTGCTAGCAATTCACTATATGATCATATGTATGTTTACAGGGTGCCGCCATAAGCGGAGCTATGTTGTCTATCTGTTGACCTACGTATTTCGGGTGCCCTGGCTAGCTTTATATATGCAACCAGCCTAGAGTTTTACAAGAGTCCTAGTCGACTACTTCTTCGGGTTGCCTTATTGGGCCTTCTCCATATTGGATCGAGCCAAACCATGTATACTGATAATGGGTACCCGTAGGGTATACCTATGTCACTCGAGGCTACGAAGCTCAGCTGCCGAGTAATCTTGTCGGATGGTCTCCTGGAGACCAATGTCATCTAGGCGATGTTTGCTTCCTGTAGTCTTTCAGTTATGTGCGCTGGCCCCCACTGCCGAACCCACGCAAGTTATAGATGAGCGCCTTCATTTGGGGTTGGTCCTTTTCCCTCTCCCCTTCCGCACAGTCAGAGTTTATCGATGAGGTAATCTTGGATCGATTTCCGGGTTTTTTACCTATTTGGCGCTGCTCCGCGGAAGATTCCGAGAATATGGGAGCAGGAGGGTTATCCAACACGCCCGTAATCCTATTATATACAAAACTCCTCACATGGTTAGATAAAATATATGATCCATCGATTGATTTCCCCCTCCCATATACACACCCTTGCGCGATAGACATATTAGACTATCAACCTGATAAGATCATATTGATAATATTTTTGTTAGTATGCAGGGTGTGGATTGATTCTATGTGGTGTCAAGTGCAAACAATGCATCTTTACATTAGCAGCCGGTGGACATTTACCAAACGCTAACCTAGCATCTGATCCTAGCTATACAAAAATCTTCCCATGATCAGGTAAATATACGATACATATATGGATATGCCTATTCCAGCTGTCGGCTAACTAAAAGGATAATATACGTAGCTGAGCACTAGATACGCCCGAGAAAAAATAATAAAAAAGTTTCATTCCTTTAGCTTCTTTTTGCAACAAAGGAAATGAAGATTGGAAAAAGTGTTCAGTATCTGTCACTCTCCTCTCGCGCAGCTGGATCCAAACCTGCTAGTATAAAGCATTGTTGGCCGGGAATCGCCGAATCAAACAAGGTTAAAGGGAATCAAAGAGATACAGAACTCAGTCTCTCGCCTGAGCGCTCTGCATGCGTCTCTCGCCGGCGGCGATTCACCGCGCCTCCGCCGCAGCCGCCGTTCCCCAGGACCTCCAAAGCGCGGCCGAGGGTGCGGATGTCTTCTCCGAACAGATCGTGCAGGGGCTCGACCTCTCGAGGTTCCGAGCCATCTCGAGAGGGCTCTCAGAGGGAGAGCGCGCTGGAGCTAGTTCTCCACGACAAGCTGGTCCGTCATTACTACCTGCTCTACCTCATGCAAGCTTCACCGGAGGAGCGAGATGCGATGTGCGAGCCTATCGGGTGGCGTCCCCCACTTCCCCGAGATCTACCGAGGCAGATCCGCTACCCGCTACCTGGAGGCGCAGGTCGCGGCCGGAGAGCGGGGGAATGGGATCCCACCGCCGTGAATCCTCCGGTGGTGTCGCGCCGCCATGTCTCGCTCTTCTCCCAGGCGAAGGGAGACGAGGTGGAGCACCATGCCCTGTTCCATGGTGGAACCGGACCGCATACGGGATCCGCTCCGACCGAGCGTCCTGTTCATGGCGGGGCCTCCTCGATCTCCTACCATGGCGGGCCATGGCGGCCAGAGTGGGAGCCCCACGCGGTGCGACGGGTGAAGTACAGATTCCCACTTCATCCTCTGTTCCCCACTCACTTCACTGCTTCCACCGCTCATACCTTCGCCACCAAGCTCAATCCGCCTAGATCCGCGGCGATTCGGAGGAGGTTTACTCTGGCGTCTGTGGCGGCGGATGGCAGAGAGGAGGCGCAGGGAGAGGAGATGTACTCGGAGGTGGAGCCCGAAGGAGGAACATGAGGGGGTGGTGCTCGAGGAAGCACCAGGATTCATCGAGGTTGGCGTTGGCGATTGGGGAAGGTTTGGGCTGCGTTCGCCGAGAGGACAGGCCCAACCGCTCCTCCAACTCCGGCAGAGGTCGAGCTTCACATCGGCTCCATCATCATCAACACACCCTGGCGAGCTAGGGCCTCGGATTGTGGTGGAGCCTCGCGCGGAGGCGCAGGAGGTGAAGCCTGGTCCGAGGAGATTCGTCAAGCTCTCCAAGCTTCTGGCGATGTCCAGCTCCTCGGAGGAGGAATGCAAGGAGATGATGGGCTGCGAGGATTCATCTGCGGAGGGGAGCAGACCCTGCGGTCCGAGGAAGACGAAGACAGGGAGGCCGCGGAAGCCACGAACAACCTTCGAGTTGGCTCAGGAAGCAGCTCACTGCAGCCCTCCAAGGATCTGGCAGCCAGTGCATAGTGCTCAAGGGTTCAACAAATTAGAGGTTCAGTCGATAAATGGCTTGATTCCGTTCAGTTATCATACCAGGTTCTTGGAGGAGATCGTCCAACAGCTTCGTCAGTTACCACCAGAACACTGAATGATGAAGTTCAGATACCTGCTCCTCTGCACGTCCAAGTTCAGAGAGAAGCCATGGTGGAGACTGTACAAGCTTCTAGAAGGCTGGAGCAGAGGAGTTCAAAAACATCAAGATTAGCGCTCTGGAGGGGTCCAGACCTCAGTGAGACCCAGCTGGTGGGTCGTGGAGAATGCTTTGGTGGAGTGGAGGATTTTTTCCAACAACTATGGCATATTCCATGGCATCCACCAGGCCATCCCCCTCGCAAGGCCAGTATAAAAAAAGGTGCCTCCTCTTTTAGGGTTCCTCTTTTGGCCTCTTGGGTGGCGGCGGAGGAGATTGACACACGTCCGTTGGGAACCCCAAGAGGAAGGTGTGATGCGTACAGCAGCGAGTTTTCCCTCAGTGTGAAACCAAGGTTATCGAACCAGTAGGAGTGAAGGAACACGTGAAGGTTGTTGGTGACGGAGTGTGGTGCGGCGCAACACCAGGGATTCCGGCGTCAACGTGGAACCTTCACAACACAATCACAATACTTTGCCCCAACGTAACAGTGAGGTTGTCAATCTCACTGGCTTGCTGTAAACAAAGGATTAAACGTATGGTGTGGAAAATGATGTTTGTTTGCGAAGAACAGTAAAGAACAGAGTTTGCAGTAGATTGTATTTCAGATGTAAAAGAATGGACCAAGGTCCACAGTTCACTAGTGGTGTCTCTCCCATAAGATAAATAGCATGCTGGGTGAACAAATTACAGTTGGGCAATTGACAAATAGAGAGGGCATAACAATGCACATACATATCACGATGACTACTATGAGATTTAATCACGGCATTACGACAAAGTACATAGACCGCTATCCAGCATGCATCTATGCCTAAAAATTCCACCTTCAGGTTAGCATCCGCATCCCTTCCAGTATTAAGTTGCAAACAACAGACAATTGCATTAAGTATGGTGCGTAATGTAATCAACACAAATATCCTTAGACAAAGCATTGATGTTTTATCTCTAGTGGCAACAGCACATCCACAACCTTAGAACTTTCTGTCACTGTCCCAGATTCAATGGAGGCATGAACCCACTATCGAGCATAAATACTCCCTCTTGGAGTTACAAGTATCAACTTGGCCAGAGCCTCTACTAGCAACGGAGAGCATGCAAGAACATAAACAACACATATATGATAGATTGATAATCAACTTGACATAGTATTCCATATTCATCGGATCCCAACAAACACAACATGTAGCATTACAAATAGATGATCTTGATCATGATAGGCAGCTCACAAGATCTAACATGATAGCACAATGAGGAGAAGACAACCATCTAGCTACTGCTATGGACCCATAGTCCAGGGGTGAACTACTCACACATCAATCCGGAGGCGATCATGGTGATGAAGAGTCCTCCGGGAGATGATTCCCCTCTCCGGCAGGGTGCCGGAGGCGATCTCCTGAATCCTCCGAGATGGGATTGGCGGCGGCGGCGTCTCTGGAAGGTTTTCCGTATTGTGGCTCTCGGTACAGGGGCTTTCGCGACGAAGGCTATAAGTAGGCGGAAGGGTAGGGTTGGAGGAGGCGCGGGGGCCCCACACCATAGGCCGGCGCGGGCCCCATGCTGGCCGCGCCGCCCTATGGGTACGGACCCTCGTGGCCCCACTTCGTATCCCCTTCGGTCTTCTGGAGGCTTCGTGGAAAAATAAGACCCTGGGCGTTGATTTCGTTCAATTCCGAGAATATTTCCTTTGTAGGATTTCTGAAACCAAAAACAGTAGAAAACAGCAACTGGCTCTTCGGCATCTTGTCAATAGGTTAGTGCCAGAAAATGCATAATAATGACATAAAGTGTGCATAAAACATGTGAGTATCATCATAAAAGTAGCATGGAACATAAAAAATTATAGATACGTTTGAGACGTATCAAGCATCCCCAAGCTTAGTTCCTACTCGCCCTCGAGTAGGTAAACGATAACAATGATAATTTCTGAAGTGACATGCTATCATAATCTTGATCAATACTATTGTAAAGCATATGAGATGAATGCATTGATTCGAAGCAATGGTAAAGACAATGATTAAACAACTGAATCATATAGCAAAGACTTTTCATGAAAGTACTTTCAAGACAAGCATCAATAAGACTTGCATAAAAGTTAACTCATAAATAAATAAATTCTTAGTAGAAAACTTTGAAGCAACACAAAGGAAGATATAAGTTTCAGCGGTTGCTTTCAACTTCAACATGTATATCTCACGGATAATTGTCAACATAAAGCAATATAACAGGTGCAATAGGTAGACATGTAAAAATCAATGCACACAGTTGACACAAGTGTTTGCTTCTAAGATAGAAAGGAGTAGGTAAACTGACTCAACATAAAGTTAAAGAATGGCCCTTCGCAGAGGGAAGCTGTTATCACCAGAATTTGACCGAGTCAGAGGTGGGCCGCGATCAAGATGGGCTTGAAGAATATACATGGAAGAAATACATGAATCGGCCTTATATGCAAAGTTTGGGCTAGTTTGCCCGTGTATCTGTAATATAGTAGGATACGTATCGATTAGATAGAGTTTGGCTCGTGCCCGGTTGGGATTATTCCAACGTTAGAAAGTCTACTGACTATAAATATGTATCTAGGGTTTATAAAATAAACAACAATCACGTTCACCACAAACCAATCTAGGCGCATCGCCAACTCCCTTGTCTCGAGGGTTTCTTCCGGGTAAGCATCATGCTGCCTAGATCGCATCTTGCGATCTAGGCAGTACACGTTTATTCGTTGTTCATGCGTTGCTCGTACTGAAGCCTTTTTGATGGCGAGCAACGTAGTTATCTTAGATGTGTTTGGGTTAGCATTGTTCATCGTATCATATGCTATCGTCGTGCAACCCTTAGACGTCTAGCCGCCCTTACACCTATCTTAGGTGTAAGGGCGGCACCCCGCTTGATCATTATTTAGTAGATCCGATCCGTTATGGTTGCTCCTTGTTCTTCAAGGATTAGTTTAATATCTGCATAGTTAGGCCTTACAAACGGGTTGAAGGATCCAGTGGCGCGTAGGGTGTAGTTTGCTAGCCCTAGACAGGATGTTCCGGGGATCAACCTCGTGTTGGTTTTTAGGCCTTGTCTAGGGTCGGCTTACGATCACCGTGCGTGGCCGCCAGGCTCAATCACGAGTAGGATGTTCCGATTATGTGGTGAAAACCCTAAATCGTAGTAGGTCGTTTTAGCTTTATTCTGATCAAGCTGGACCACCATATATTCGTACACCCCGTACGGATCATGGGTGGATCGGCTCTTCGAGCCGATTCACAGGACAACCTGAGAGCCGATCGAGGCTCGTATTTAATGTTTACATGTATGCCATGCAGGAAACTAAGCGAGGCACATCCATCACCTTCCTGACCAGGTATAGGTCAGGTGCACGCCCTTGCACCAGCATCGGACGTGCGTGCCGAGTCTTTGCGGGCCGTCGCTCGGAGGGACCAGGGCCAGCCGCAGTCCTGGGAGCCTCCCGGCTCTACTGTGTGGCCCGTCGCTGCTCGCCGGTGGGTTTCTGACCGCAACACATTCTAGCACGCCCGGTGGGACAATCTTCGACATCAACCGCATCGCCATCTACATCTGAGATGGCGGAAGGCACTCCAGTCACATACGAGGATCTGACCGAGGAGCTCAAGAAGAAGTATGACGAGGTCAAAGCGATTCTCGAAGCCGACCTCATCGGCTCTTTTCACAGAACCCGCTCACATGGCGTCAGGTGGAAAGGGTTCTCACCTGAAGGTGCGCTCGATGGAGTGGACCTGTCCGCCCCGTCAGAAGAACGCACCAGGTCTCTGCGTCAGGAGATTAACTTCATGGTAGCTCATTCGCTACACCGCCATTCTGAGAGCCTGGTGAACACTTTGGAGCGTGTCGCTCTTCGGGTGATCCAGGAAATCATGAGGCATCAGTACTCTCCGTCAGGACCAGCTCTAGGGACTTACCAGGGAGAGATGCCACTCCAGTCCCGACCGCCGCTGCCATTCGCGTTGGCAGCACCTGAAGTGCCGAATTCACCGGCATACATCGTCTACAAGATCGGTGGTGACCCTAGCGACTACCAGTTCTTGCATGAGGCGCCTAAGGAGATCCCTCACGGATACACGTGCACATACGTGCTGCATCGCAGAATCGGGCACTCACAAACTAGACTGCAACAGCAGGGACTTCTGGAACAACAGGAGGAACTTCGGGAACAGATCTTGAGAAGCAGACGTGGCTAGCTAAGTATGCCACTCCGACAAACCTCCAGAGCTCAGCTCCTGCAGTTGGCTCAGAGCTGGAAAAGCAAGCATGGCTGGCTAAGTATGCCACTCCGGCGAATCTTCAGAGTTCGACTCCTGCAACCAGCACCGCGGATCAGATCAGTACAATCCTGAGAGACCAGTTCGGCATGGTGCCGAAAAGGAGGACAATCGGCTATTCCAAGCTGTCAACACCCGGATTTTTAAGTCCGAATGCCTATTATGTCATACATCGCAATCCCAGGAATATTGTTGTTGCGAGGCATAATAGTTAAGTATCACAGTCATCATTCATTACAAACCATAAGTCTTACAAATTGGAATCACCTGATCCATATTACACGAATAGTTGATCTATTGATCAACGAACAAACACAAGTTCATAGTTCAACATAGCGGAAGCGTAAGATACAAGGACTCTCTAGTCCACAGGCCAACGCTTGACGTCGGAAGGCGCTTAGTTGTCGTAGGCGTCCTGCTGGTCATCTCCTTGGTCGTCTTCATACTCTGGCCATTTGAATAGCCAGGGACAAAGCCGTGAGTACGTTGAGTACTCGCAAAGTAATACTAATGTAAGTGCTAGACATTCTAGTAGGGTTTGCTAAGCTCTAGTTTATTTGCATAAAGCTAGTTTTAGTTCACAAAGTTTTGAGAAAAAGCTTACTCCAGTGCTAACTAACTCAAGTGGGAACATTAGTGTCATTCCCACCATTCAAGTGGTGATTTCAAATCAATCCACCACAAGTCATTTCACCATCACCTTTCAACATCATTTTCAAAGATATGACATCGGAAACTGTATGGCCTTTCCAACCGTCCGTAACCGTGGACGCGGCTATTCGAATAGGTTTACACTCTGCAGAGGTTGCACACTTGTGCCACAACATTTGATTTCATCCGTCGGGATTTCCCCGAATAATCGTAACACGACGCGCGGATCATCAACCATAACCTTTCACTTACGAATCCTAGTATGAGCACCTCTCCCCATGAGCTTGGCCTCCCAGTGAAGACAACAGTCACACTCGGGAACTGCACAGTGGCTTGGGCCGGACATTCACCTCATTTCGCATCATATCGTATCGTTTCTTTTGTGGTAGAGGCAGCTTTCGGCATAACCCCGATGACGCTTGTTTAGAGGGAACCCATACTAAGACGCATAAACTTCCAGTTAAGCCCTACCCATAATCAGGTATTGTGGGGGTACTTAATAATTGGAAAGGTATCGCATTCAAACCAACATCATGTTTTATCAAAAATCACCATCTTCTCTTGGTCATATTCACCTTCAAAAATCATTCAATGGAATGCATCTTCATTCCAAGGTTTCAAAATCCTTTCAAAATCACAAGATTCCCATCTAGAGTAGTCAAGTTTTAGTTCATTAGCACTAGCTCTAATTCATGAGGGGTGCTACCTTGCTTTGCTTGGAAGAGACTAACTCACTACTCTAATAACTAACTTGTATTTTGACCAAAGTTAACTATAAAAGTAAATCATTTAGAAAACAAGTAAAAACTTGGGATGGGTTCACATAAGAAAAGATAAGAAACATGGTGCCTTGCCCCAAGGGGCTTTGCACTTGGCAAGAATAAAAGCCTGCATAGTATTTTAGCTTGCCTTGGTAGTTCTCAAACTGTTCCTCCTCCTCCTCCTGGTAGCAACCTTCTTCTTCGGCGTACTCTCCGGTGCTACCGTCTAAATGTGGATACGAGTATAATTACTCACTAATTCAATGGCTATTCCACACATCACAAATAAACACACAAACTACCCTATGCACACACATAAATAAACTAGGGTGCATGGGTTGTGGGATTTAAATAGGATTTGTATTCCACATGTAAATGATAGTTTCCATAGGGTTCTTGAGAAATAATTTCCTCTCATTGAAATCTTCTTAAGATTTAATTTCCCCACAATCATGGATGAACTCATCTTGACCTAAGTCAAATGTTCATCATCATCATCATTTGGGAAAATGATTTAAATGAGGTGAAACACCTCATACCATTTAATTTACACTACATTTGATTTAAATCTCAAGAAATTCATATAGGAGATTTTGGAACCAGGGGTCCAAACATCCCATGAATTCATGTGAGACAAGTTTAAATGAAGTATAAGACTTCACACAATTTAACTTTAATAGTTTTGGACAATATCAACTAGTTAAACTAGTCAAAATATCCATTCATTAAACCATGGCATGATCATGCAAAGTGACCCCACCATTTTATTGCAACAATTAGTGTAAGTCAAATGTGAGCTACTAGAGTTGGAATTAACTTAATATCTATTTTGGTTGATTTTTAAGAATTATTTGAATAGGGAAAAGTCCTTGGCTTGTTATTTTTGTCACATTAATTCTGCAAAGAAATTGACCATGAGGCCAGTGGCATGTTGTAGAGAATTTCAGTGGCTTTCCAACAATATCAAAATCACTAAATTTGGTTTAGCCAATTTGAAACTATTTAATTTCAAAGTTTGGGCAGTATTGAAAAAGGGATGTAATTGTTTAAATCAAATTTGAATAAAATGGCCGGCGGGAAAACGAAGCTGGGCCGAAAAGGTTTAAACAGGCCCAAGGCCAGCCCAGCCACGGTCCAGTGCCGCGCGGGCTGCCTGACAGAGGGTCCCGCATGTCAGCGGCGTTTAAAACCCGAAACGGTACGAGCGACGTGGCGCGTTGGATTAGAAGGCGATCCAACGGCGCACGGTCGTCGTCTTCTCCGGCGAGAAGCAGAGGTTCTGGCGGCGAGCCTAGGGGGTGGGAGAGCTAACCAGGGCTCCCGCGGTGGCTGGCAGTGTGCGTGATGTAGATGTGGACGACGGCGAAGCTCCTGGCACCGGCGGCAACTCCTGGATTGGCTCCAATCGACGGCGGCGAGGTGCGGTACTGGCGGGCTCCGATCTTCAAATTGGAGCAGCTCCGGCGACAATCGAGCGAGTGGTTGGGTGGGGGAGAAGCAGTGGAGGATGGTGAACGAGATGGTGTGCTCAGCTTCGTCCAAGGAACTCCGTATTTATAGATGGCCAAGGGTGCTGCGTGGCCGTGAAGAAGTCGACCGAGGTGCGGCGGTTCCGGCGTGGTGTTGGGCTAGGCAAGGGTGCTACGACGTTCTCCTCGTCCAGGCGAATCTGTAGGTGGCAATGGCGCGGTCGGGCGGTGTCTCAGGGGCGAAGCATTGCATCCGTGTCTGCCGCGTTGGTCGCGGGATCGCGTCGTCGTCTTCACGGCGACGGCGGGCACGGGTCGTGGTCTTGGCCGTGTCCGGCGATGTCCAGGTGGCGAGTGCGTGCTCAACGGCTGATCGGCGAGGCCGTGGCGAGCGTGAGGTGATGGCGCGGCGCGTGGCCAGTGCGTGTCCGCGGTGTGCACACGCGCGACGCGAGCGGCGTCCAGGGCGAGTTTGGGCGCGCGTGTTCCGGGCGTTGTCGACGTCTTCGTCGACCAGGGCGGAGCTGGGCGAGGCTAGGCGGTGTGGTGGCGTCTTTGTGGCGAGGGGGCCAGGGTTGGCGAGCAAGGGAGAGAGGGGGAGGTGGTCGAGCTCGGCGACATGGCCGGCATGGCCATGTCCTAGCTTCTCTCCTCCTCTCCTTAGCTCCACTATGTTGCCTTGAGGGTTTAAGGGGACCAGGGAACAATGTAGTATAGCTTTGGTTTAGATTAGGTGATGTAGATCACTATTTGCAATAGTTGCAAATAGTGCCCAATTTTGGAAATTCACAAAAATGTCCAAATTTGAAATAATTCAAATGGTGAACCTTTTTGAAATGTGAGTGTTGGGATAAGTTGTAATTGACCAGAGATGAATTGAGGTGGTGGTGGAAAAATTAGATTTCAAAATTTGGCCAAAATGGCTAAGTGGAGATTGTTGATCTTATTATAAAGTTGCAACTTTGGATGAGCATAGCTAGTGATCAAAGATGAATTTGGCAGGGTGGTCTTCATCAAAGTTGTTCACCTTGATGTTGACTTTGAAAAGGTGCAAGGAGTTAGCAAGAATGGATTTGAGAAAATTGAGTTGCAGGGGCTCAAAGTGGGGATCAGACTAAAATTGGCAGATTTGGCCATCATCACATGTGAGTGGGAAAAGTGTTGGAAAACATTTGAATTGTGAACCCTTGATTCCAAAAGTTGTAATAAGTGTTTAACAACATTATTCAACTAATGGTGAAGACCAAATAGGTCTAGGGTCAAAATTTATAAAAAGGCCATAGGGCATATGTGAGGGTTTTTAGGGTTTTTCAAATATTGGAATTTCTTCCTCTTTGATTTATTTGGTTGGTGATCCTCATATGATCACTCTAGGGTTTTAGAGCATATAAAAAAAAAGTACTAACAATCATCATGGCATATCACTCAAATGCACAAGTCCTATGCATGGTACTATATGCAAAAGAAAAGTTTTTGTTGGTTTGAAATTTTGTTCTCTCGAATTCTCTAACTTTCTTTTCCTTGAAATTTGGGGTGTTACAAACCCTTCCCCTTACAAAAGATCTCGTCCCGAGATCAAAAGAAAGTTAGGTACTAAAGAGATCTGGGTACTCCTTCTTCATGAAGTCTTCGCGTTCCCGTGTGGCTTCATCCTCGGTATGATTGCTCCATTGGATCTTCGTAAACTTGATGCTTCGGGTGCGGGTGGTTCTGTAAGCTTCTTCTAGGATGCGAATCGGCACTTCGCGGTAAGTCAGATCCTGGTTGATATCCACCGATCGGTGATCGATGTTCTTGAACACTTCGGTCTTCTCAGGGACTTCAAGACATTTTCGGAGAAGTGAGATGTGAAAAATGTCGTGCACAGCCGACATTTCTTCAGGCAACTCCAGTTGATAAGATACTTCACCTCGGCGGCTGAGGACTTGGAAAGGTCCCACATAGCGAGGTGCAAGCTTTCCTTTCAGCTGAAACCTTTGCATCCCTTTCAAGGGAGATACTTTGAGATAGACGAAATCTCCGATCTCCAAGGTCATCTCCCGACGTCTCTTGTCGGCGTAGCTCTTCTCTGCGGATTGCGCAGTCTTGAGATACTCGCGGATCTTGTGAACCCTCTCTTCTGCTTCACGAAGAACGTCTGGGCCGAAAACTTGACTCTCTCCGACTTCTGACCAGTTCAGGGGGGTACGGCACTTCCTTCCGTACAAGGCTTCAAAGGGGGCCATCTGTAGGCTGGCTTGATAACCATTATTGTATGAAAATTCTGCGTAAGGTAGGCAGTCTTCCCACTTGGATCCGTATTCCAGTACGCATGCTCTAAGCATGTCTTCCAAAGATCTGGTTTACTCTCTCGATCTGTCCGTCGGTCCGAGTGTGATAGGCGGTGCTGAAATTTAGGCGAGTGCCTAGTCCTTCATGCACCTTCTGCCGTAACCTTGAGGTGAACTCGTGATCCTCTATCGACACTATCGATTTGGGGGTTCCGTGCAAGGCGACTATTCTGGAGATGTAAAGTTCAGCCAACTTGGGGCCTTGGTAGGTGGTTTTGACGGCGATGAAATGGGCGACTTTGGTCAATCTATCGACCACTACCCATATGGAATCATTGCCTTTGCTGGATTTGGGCAGTCCGGTGATAAAGTCCATTCCTACGGAGTCCCATTTCCATTCTGGAATCTGAAGGGGTTGCAACAGTCCAAATGGGTCTTTGGTGTTCTGCCTTGACTCTCTGACAGATGTCACACTTAGCGATATAGCTACCGATCTCTCTCTTCATTCCGTGCCACCAAAATTGTTCCTTTAGGTCCTGGTACATCTTGGTACCTCCGGGGTGGATTGAGTAAAGGGTGTCATGGGCTTCTTGCAAGATGACTTGTTTCAAGTCAGAGTCCGATGGTACGCAGAGACGTTCTTTGTACCACAGCACTCCGGCTTCGTCTACGGTGAATCCGGGGGCTTTTCCTTCGGCTATCCGTTTCTTGATTCCGTCAATGCTAGCGTTGTCTTTCTGGGCTTCCTTGATCTGACCAACCAAGGTGGGTTGCAGTGCTATGCTGGCTAGGAATCCTTCACTTACAAGTTCAAGTCTGAACTGTTCAAACTCTTGGTGCAACCGGGCTGTTCGGTTGCGAGCATGGAGTTCAACTGCACGGCAATCGACTCAAAGCATCCGCTACCACATTGGCCTTGCCGGGGTGGTAGTGAATCTCCATGTCGTAATCCTTGATCAATTCGATCCATCGGCGTTGTCTCATGTTCAACTCCTTCTGGGTGAAAATATATTTGAGGCTTTTGTGGTCGGAGTAGATCTCGCATCGATTACCCATGAGGTAATGACGCCAAACTTTCAAGGCTAAGACCACGGCTGCAAGCTCGAGGTCGTGGGTTGGGTAATTCTGCTCATGTTGCTTGAGTTGTCTAGAAAGGTAGGATACCACCTTGCCTTCTTGCATAAGCACGCATCCAAGTCCAGTCTTGGAGGCGTCGCAATATACATCAAAGGGCTTTGCGATATCAGGCATGATCAGGATTGGGGCTGTTGTCAGTCTACTCTTGAGCTGTTGAAAGCTCTCTTCGCACTTGTCGGTCCATTCAAACTTTCTGTCCTTTTTCAGCAGTTGGGTCATTGGTCGAGCGATGCTCGAGAAACCTTCTACAAATCTGCGGTAATATCCGGCTAATCCAAGAAAAGCACGGACCTCGGTTTGTGTGGTTGGGGCTTTCCATTCCATAACAGTTTTGATTTTGGCGGGATCTACGGCAATCCCTCCTGCAGACAAGATGTGTCCGAGGAATCCAACTTCTTCCAGCCAAAACTCACACTTGCTAAACTTGGCATACAACTGGTGCTGTCTCAGGGTTTCTAGGACAATCTCCAAATGCTGTTCATGTTCCTCTTCGGACTTGGAGTAGACCAGAATGTCATCGATGAAAACAACGACAAATTTGTCCAAGAAGTTCATGAAGATCTTATTCATGAGATTCATGAAATAAGCGGGGGCATTGGTCAATCCAAACGACATGACGTTGTACTCATACAACCCATATCTGGTGGTGAAGGCAGTTTTTGGAATGTCGGTGGCTCGGATCTTCATTGGTGGTATCCGGTTCTAAGATCAATCTTCGAGAAAACTCGGGATCCGGTGAGTTGGTCAAACAAGTCTTCGATCTTGGGTAGGGGGTATTTGTTTTTGATGGTGACATCGTTAAGCTTACGATAGTCTGTGCATAAACGATTTGCACCATCTTTCTTGTCGACAAACAAGACAGGGGATCTCCAGGGGGATGCACTTGGTCTAATCAAACCTTTGGCTAACATGTCATCTATTTGCTTCTTCAGCTCCACAAGTTCGGCTGCGTTCATGCTGTAGGCTCTCTGGGCGATGGGTCCAGTTCCGGGGATTAACTCGATGATAAACTCGATATCCCGGTCCGGGGGCATACCGGGTAGATCATCTGGAAACACATCAGGGTAGCGACAAACGACCCTGATTTGATCCAGAGTTGGCTTGGATACACTTTGGTTGCAGGTAAATTTTCTGGGTAATTTTTCAGAGACGTGCTCAACTACGATACCGGTGCTGCTAGTCATGGTTATGGCTTTCTTGGCGCAGTCTATCAATCCATTGTGCTTGGACATCCAGTCCATTCCTAGGACAACTTCCAAACCTTTGGTTCCTAGTATGATTAGATTTGCAAAGAAATCTACATCATGGATTTTGATTGGCACATTTTTGCAAAATTTTCTGGCTTTGGTGGTTGATCCGGGAATTTGAACTATCATAACATGCTTCAAACTGAGGGGTTGAATTTTACTTGTTGATGCAAAATCTTCGGTGACAAAGGAATGCGATGCTCCGGAATCAAACAACACTCTAGCAGGGGTGTGGTTGACAGAAAACATACCCAGCACAACATCTGGTGCTTCCTGGGCTTCTTCGGCGTTCATGTGGTAGAGGCGGCCGTTGCGGTTGTTGGGGTTGTTGGGGACGAACTTCTTGCCGGTGGAGACACGGCGTTGCTGCTGAGCAGGGGCAGCGATGTTGCCGGCGAGCTTGGCAAGACGTTTGGGACACTCGTTGGAGTAGTGCCCCACTACACCACACTCATAACAAGTGATAGTGCTCTTGTCCTGCTTGTTCGCAACGGGAATGGCATTGCTCCCGGTTCTGGGGTTGGTGTTGGTGTTGGTGTTGTTGGTGTTCGGGGCTCGGGGTGGAGCGCGGTTGTAGTTGTTGTTGTTGTTGTAGTTGTTGTTGTTGTTGTAGTTGTTGTTGTAGCCTCCTGGCTTGGAGTTTCCTCCACTCCGGTTCTGATAACTGGGGCGAGAGTTCTGCATCGGGGGTTTGTTGTGTCTCGGAGTGAAACCTCCGCTTGAGCTAGGGCGAAACTTTTGGGGGTGGCTTGATCCACTCTGACTTGCCATGCGGCGCTTGCGGTTCTCATTGGCTTGGTTTAACTTGCCCTCCATCTGGATGGCGGAGTCAACAAGGGCTTCGAGGTCGGCGAAGGGGATGTTGACGAGGACAGTCTGCATCTCATCATGCAGTCCGTTCAGGAATCTCTCCTTCCTCTTCTCAACGGTGTCAGTCTCATCAGGGGCATACCTTGACAAAGTGAGAAACTTGTCGCGGTATTCAACCACCGTCATGCGACCTTGTTTCAGTTCACGGAACTCATCCCTCATCTTCTTGATAAGACCCGGGGGTACATGGTACTTGCTGAACTTGAGTTTGAAATCCTCCCAAGTCATGAATTGACCTCCGTTCATGGCACGGGTACTTGTCCACCAAGCGCGAGCTGGTCCAGCGAGATAGTGAGTGGCGAACAACACCTTCTCGTTGGCTTCCACTCCAGCCTACTTCCGCATTGTTCTCCATAGTCTGGAGCCAATCATCGGCGTCGAGGGGCTCCTCGGTCTTGCTAAACACCGGAGGGTTGGTGTTCTGGAAGTTCTTGAGCTTGGATCCGGGGTGGTCATGATTTCCATGGCCTTGGTTGGCGATGTTCTGCAAGGCGATGATGTTGGCTTGTCGCTCGGCTCTCTCGGTTTCCCGGTCTGCAAGCAGGGTTTGCAGAAGTTGCATCATCGCGTCGTTGGTGCGATTCGGAGGGGCCATCTGAAGATATAGAAGATCATGAGATAAGAGGGAACATTCTATGGTTCATTTTGGTTAAGTTTGGAAAACATTTGAAAACTTGTAATCTTTTCATGACAAACATAACATTCATTCATTCATGCAACACATAGTACAAACTACACATACTCCAATGGTTTTAAGAACCATTCTCATGCTACGATACAAAGGACGGGATACAACTCACACCTACTATAAGTGAGACTAGTGCAACTACTCCTCATCATCTATATCGATCGGGACGTAGTCATCCTGTCCGGCCTCCAGGAACTCGTAGTCCTCCTCCTCGGTGTTCTCGTCCTCCTCAAAGTCATCGTCATCGCTCAGAAAGGTGTCTCCTCCCTGAACGTCGATGCCTCCATCGTCATCCTCCAGCTGAAGAATCTGATCCTCCTGGGCCTTGACAGTGGCCTCAAGTGACGCGATCCGGTCGCGAAGGCGGCGAATCGTAGCGTCCTTCTTGGCACGCTGCTGGCGAAGGTTCCTGCGGTCGTTGTTGAGTAGCTTGATCGCCTCACCCTGCTCGATGATGTGAGCATGGGTCTGGTTCGCGTAAGCGCGAGAGGCGTCGAGGTCCCTCTGAGTCTGGTAGAGCATGAAGTCCAAGTGATCCACATGGTGCCTCAACTGGGGGTGGAGTGGCACATCCATGGGTCTTCCGTCAGAGTTACGCCTTGCGAGATGCGCAAAGCGTTCCTCACGAAGGGCTTCTGCATTCTGTCCGCACAGACGAGCAAGTGCTTCCTGAAGAGCACGTGCAAGCCCGTCGAGCCGCTTGCTTTCCTGAAAGAGAAAAGGATCCTCTCCGAGGTGGGAGGCTCCAGCTTGCCCCTCAAATCGGCGGTGATAATCCACCGCAGTTCCCCTCTGGCTGGTCGTCCACCCGAATCCCGTGAAACTCGGGGTGTGGGCGGCCAAGGTGATCCGACAGGAGTCGAGGTCATGCTCGAAGATCAAGCTTCCTCCGTTCCCAAGCTGATAAAACTTGGTGTTGAGGGGTTCATTCGGCTCCATCTGAAAGAGAATTGGATGAGTAAGTTAGAGAGTGCAAAGTGTGGCAAAATTTTAAGTTGATTCAACAA
Organism: Lolium perenne; assembly: GCF_019359855.2. Lineage (NCBI taxonomy): Eukaryota > Viridiplantae > Streptophyta > Magnoliopsida > Poales > Poaceae > Lolium > Lolium perenne. The sequence goes on from NC_067245.2 coordinate 331,381,223, forward strand.
GATAGACATGATTCATCACATTTTGGCAAAGTCTCAAAGACAAGAGTGTAGTAAATTTTCACAAATAATTCTTTCATTTGATTTCAAAGTTAAATTTTTCTAACGCCCATTTTAACTAAGGTCTTCTAAGGTCAAACAATGGCTCTGATACCAACTTGTCAACACCCGGATTTTTAAGTCCGAATGCCTATTATGTCATACATCGCAATCCCAGGAATATTGTTGTTGCGAGGCATAATAGTTAAGTATCACAGTCATCATTCATTACAAACCATAAGTCTTACAAATTGGAATCACCTGATCCATATTACACGAATAGTTGATCTATTGATCAACGAACAAACACAAGTTCATAGTTCAACATAGCGGAAGCGTAAGATACAAGGACTCTCTAGTCCACAGGCCAACGCTTGACGTCGGAAGGCGCTTAGTTGTCGTAGGCGTCCTGCTGGTCATCTCCTTGGTCGTCTTCATACTCTAGCCATTTGAATAGCCAGGGACAAAGCCGTGAGTACGTTGAGTACTCGCAAAGTAATACTAATGTAAGTGCTAGACATTCTAGTAGGGTTTGCTAAGCTCTAGTTTATTTGCATAAAGCTAGTTTTAGTTCACAAAGTTTTGAGAAAAAGCTTACTCCAGTGCTAACTAACTCAAGTGGGAACATTAGTGTCATTCCCACCATTCAAGTGGTGATTTCAAATCAATCCACCACAAGTCATTTCACCATCACCTTTCAACATCATTTTCAAAGATATGACATCGGAAACTGTATGGCCTTTCCAACCGTCCGTAATCAGGACGCGGCTATTCGAATAGGTTTACACTCTGCAGAGGTTGCACACTTGTGCCACAACATTTGATTTCATCCGTCGGGATTTCCTCGAATAATCGTAACACAGTACGCGGATCATCAACCATAACCTTTCACTTACGAATCCTAGTATGAGCACCTCTCCCCATGAGCTTGGCCTCCGGTGAAGACAATACCACTCGGGAATCGCACAGTGGCTTGGGCCGGACATTCACCTCATTTCGCATCATATCGTATCGTTTCTTTTGTGGTAGAGGCAGCTTTCGGCATAACCCCGATGACGCTTGTTTAGAGGGAACCCATACTAAGACGCATAAACTTCCAGTTAAGCCCTACCCATAATCAGGTATTGTGGGGGTACTTAATAATTGGAAAGGTATCGCATTCAAACCAACATCATGTTTTATCAAAAATCACCATCTTCTCTTGGTCATATTCACCTTCAAAAATCATTCAATGGAATGCATCTTCATTCCAAGGTTTCAAAATCCTTTCAAAATCACAAGATTCCCATCTAGAGTAGTCAAGTTTTAGTTCATTAGCACTAGCTCTAATTCATGAGGGGTGCTACCTTGCTTTGCTTGGAAGAGACTAACTCACTACTCTAATAACTAACTTGTATTTTGACCAAAGTTAACTATAAAAGTAAATCATTTAGAAAACAAGTAAAAACTTGGGATGGGTTCACATAAGAAAAGATAAGAAACATGGTGCCTTGCCCCAAGGGGCTTTGCACTTGGCAAGAATAAAAGCCTGCATAGTATTTTAGCTTGCCTTGGTAGTTCTCAAACTGTTCCTCCTCCTCCTCCTGGTAGCAACCTTCTTCTTCGGCGTACTCTCCGGTGCTACCGTCTAAATGTGGATACGAGTATAATTACTCACTAATTCAATGGCTATTCCACACATCACAAATAAACACACAAACTACCCTATGCACACACATAAATAAACTAGGGTGCATGGGTTGTGGGATTTAAATAGGATTTGTATTCCACATGTAAATGATAGTTTCCATAGGGTTCTTGAGAAATAATTTCCTCTCATTGAAATCTTCTTAAGATTTAATTTCCCCACAATCATGGATGAACTCATCTTGACCTAAGTCAAATGTTCATCATCATCATCATTTGGGAAAATGATTTAAATGAGGTGAAACACCTCATACCATTTAATTTACACTACATTTGATTTAAATCTCAAGAAATTCATATAGGAGATTTTGGAACCAGGGGTCCAAACATCCCATGAATTCATGTGAGACAAGTTTAAATGAAGTATAAGACTTCACACAATTTAACTTTAATAGTTTTGGACAATATCAACTAGTTAAACTAGTCAAAATATCCATTCATTAAACCATGGCATGATCATGCAAAGTGACCCCACCATTTTATTGCATAAACAATTAGTGTAAGTCAAATGTGAGCTACTAGAGTTGGAATTAACTTAATATCTATTTTGGTTGATTTTTAAGAATTATTTGAATAGGGAAAAGTCCCTGGCTTGTTATTTTTGTCACATTAATTCTGCAAAGAAATTGACCATGAGGCCAGTGGCATGTTGTAGAGAATTTCAGTGGCTTTCCAACAATATCAAAATCACTAAATTTGGTTTAGCCAATTTGAAACTATTTAATTTCAAAGTTTGGGCAGTATTGAAAAAGGGATGTAATTGTTTAAATCAAATTTGAATAAAAGGGCCGGCGGGAAAACGAAGCTGGGCCGAAAAGGTTTAAACAGGCCCAAGGCCAGCCCAGCCACGGTCCAGTGCCGCGCGGGCTGCCTGACAGAGGGTCCCGCATGTCAGCGGCGTTTAAAACCCGAAACGGTACGAGCGACGTGGCGCGTTGGATTAGAAGGCGATCCAACGGCGCACGGTCGTCGTCTTCTCCGGCGAGAAGCAGAGGTTCTGGCGGCGAGCCTAGGGGTGGGAGAGCTAACCAGGGCTCCCGTGGTGGCTGGCAGTGTGCGTGATGTAGATGTGGACGACGGCGAAGCTCCTGGCACCGGCGACAACTCCTGGATTGGCTCCAATCGACGGCGGCGAGGTGCGGTACTGGCGGGCTCCGATCTTCAAATTGGAGCAGCTCCGGCGACAATCGAGCGAGTGGTTGGGTGGGGGAGAAGCAGTGGAGGATGGTGAACGAGATGGTGTGCTCAGCTTCGTCCAAGGAACTCCGTATTTATAGATGGCCAAGGGTGCTGCGTGGCCGTGAAGAAGTCGACCGAGGTGCGGCGGTTCCGGCGTGGTGTTGGGCTAGGCAAGGGTGCTACGACGTTCTCCTCGTCCAGGCGAATCTGTAGGTGGCAATGGCGCGGTCGGGCGGTGTCTGTGGGCGAAGCATTGCATCCGTGTCTGCCGCGTTGGTCGCGGGATCGCGTCGTCGTCTACGGCGACGGCGGGCACGGGTCGTGGTCTTGGCCGTGTCTGGCGATGTCCAGGTGGCGAGTGCGTGCTCAACGGCTGATCAGCGAGGCCAGGGCGAGCGTGAGGTGATGGCGCGGCGCGTGGCCAGTGCGTGTCCGCGGTGTGCACACGCGCGACGCGAGCGGCGTCCAGGGCGAGTTTGGGCGCGCGTGTTCCGGGCGTTGTCGACGTCTTCGTCGACCAGGGCGGAGCTGGGCGAGGCTAGGCGGTGTGGTGGCGTGCTGTGGCGAGGGGGCCAGGGTTGGCGAGCAAGGGAGAGAGGGGGAGGTGGTCGAGCTCGGCGACATGGCCGGCATGGCCATGTCCTAGCTTCTCTCCTCCTCTCCTTAGCTCCACTATGTTGCCTTGAGGGTTTAAGGGGACCAGGGAACAATGTAGTATAGCTTTGGTTTAGATTAGGTGATGTAGATCACTATTTGCAATAGTTGCAAATAGTGCCCAATTTTGGAAATTCACAAAAATGTCCAAATTTGAAATAATTCAAATGGTGAACCTTTTTGAAATGTGAGTGTTGGGATAAGTTGTAACTGACCAGAGATGAATTGAGGTGGTGGTGGAAAAATTAGATTTCAAAATTTGGCCAAAATGGCTAAGTGGAGATTGTTGATCTTATTATAAAGTTGCAACTTTGGATGAGCATAGCTAGTGATCAAAGATGAATTTGGCAGGGTGGTCTTCATCAAAGTTGTTCACCTTGATGTTGACTTTGAAAAGGTGCAAGGAGTTAGCAAGAATGGATTTGAGAAAATTGAGTTGCAGGGGCTCAAAGTGGGGATCAGACTAAAATTGGCAGATTTGGCCATCATCACATGTGAGTGGGAAAAGTGTTGGAAAACATTTGAATTGTGAACCCTTGATTCCAAAAGTTGTAATAAGTGTTTAACAACATTATTCAACTAATGGTGAAGACCAAATAGGTCTAGGGTCAAAATTTATAAAAAGGCCATAGGGCATATGTGAGGGTTTTTAGGGTTTTTCAAATATTGGAATTTCTTCCTCTTTGATTTATTTGGTTGGTGATCCTCATATGATCACTCTAGGGTTTTAGAGCATATAAAAAAAAGTACTAACAATCATCATGGCATATCACTCAAATGCACAAGTCCTATGCATGGTACTATATGCAAAAGAAAAGTTTTTGTTGGTTTGAAATTTTGTTCTCTGGAATTCTCTAACTTTCTTTTCCTTGAAATTTGGGGTGTTACACAAGCCGTACCCCAACGAGTACGAGTTGATCCCGCTACCACCCAAATATCGGCTCCCTGATTTCTCCAAGTTTAATGGATCAGATGGTTCCAGCTCCATCGAGCATGTGAGCCGATATTTGGCACAGCTGGGCACGATCTCAGCATCAGATGAGCTGCGTGTGAGGTTCTTCGCACAGTCCCTCACAGGATCGGCTTTCGGATGGTACACATCGCTGCCACCAGACTCAATCCGGACTTGAAAGCAGTTGGAAGAGCAGTTCCACATGCAGTATCACTCAGAGGCTTCCGAGGCTGGCATTGCCGATTTAGCACAAGTACGTCAGAAGCGCGGAGAAACAGTGTCAGAATATATCCAGCGTTTCAGGACCGTGAGGAACCGATGTTATTCGGCTCGTTTGACCGAAAAGGAAGCAGTCGAGTTGGCGGTGGTGGGTCTCGCATCACCGATCAAGGATATGGCTTCCCAAGCAGACTACCCTTCACTGGCGCACATGGTTCAAAAACTGTCATTATATGAGCAGCGCCACCCAGAGCTGTACCAGGACAAATTCAAGCGTGCAGTAGTCCTGGTTGAGACAGAAGAAGGTGAAGGGTCTGCGAGAGATCAAGAGGTAGCAGTGGCTGAATGGACTCGGGGGGCAACCCCCGTATCCTGCAAATGGGTTAAGCCACCAGGTCCGCCCAGAGGGTTTGATTTTGACGTAACTAAAACTGAGCAAATTTTTGACCTCTTACTTAAGGAGAAGCAGCTGAAGTTACCCGAAGGCCTCAAAATCCCCACGGTACAGAAGCTGAACGGAAAGCCATACTGCAAATGGCATAACTCATTCTCCCATACCACCAACGACTGCAGGGTGTGGCGTCAGCAGATCCAAATGGCGATAGAACAAGGACGTCTAATTTTCAACCAGTACTCCATGAAAGTCGACACCCACCCCTTCCCCGCCGTTAACATGGTGGAGTGCACTTACCCTGGAGGGTGCCAGCCAGGATTCTCGTTCAACATCAACATGGTAGGACCTGGACACCACTCTGGTAAGGACGGAGACGAGGGCAGCTGCTCTCGTAGCAAGGACACAGAGGAAGCCGTTCCACGCGATCGGCCCCGTCACGATGGCAAGCGCTACATCACAGAGGGAGAAGTAAGGAATGTGAGATATCAGCGCCCTCTCTCTGATCACCTCCTCAACAAGTATGTGAGTCAATATGACCAACGCCGACGACCCAACGACGATGGTGAAAGAGATCGTCTGGCTAGGGACGCCAGGAGACATCGCCGGCATGATCGCGATGAGGAGAGATATGAGCGCCATGCCAAGGAAAAGTCAAGGGAGCAAGACGACGAGGATAGGCACTGGGACTGTCCCTTCTTCAGACACTGCTGGGATTCAGGAATGAGCCGATTGCCTACAATCGGCAACTGCCCAGAATGTAGACAGAAGAGGAAGGATGCAGCTAACGTGTCCGTGTTCAAACGTGTAGGGCCTCTCCCGCCTCGGAACAAGCACGCTGAGTCCCCTCGGGTGGAAGATCTCGAGGATTTGGAAGACGATGATGAAGAAGAAGAAGATAAGTACCACCGGCCAAGGTGGTGCCCTGATGGACTCAGCCGTTCCCAAAAGCGTAGGGTTCAGCAACTACGTGGTTTGGAGGAAGCCGAAAGGTTATACCTGCACACGTTGAGGAAGGCGCGGCCTGATTTGGCCGCTAAAATTCAGCGAACCCTGGACGAAGAAGGTCGGCCGCAAAGGAAAGAGTGGCGCCCCAGACAAAAGAAAGCCGATGATGAAACATCGGCTGGCACAAACATGGTGTTCATCCTTCCGACGGAGTTTAGTGCTCCAGGATTAGACGAAGCACCTGTGGCACAACTTGACTGCGGCCCACGGCCAGTTATCTTTGAGAAGCCACGAGAAAGAAGCTACAGACATCTGAAGGCCCTGTACTTGCGAGGTTATATCAATGAGCAGCCTGTCAACAAGATGCTGGTGGACACCGGAGCGGCAGTCAATATTATGCCATACTCCATGCTACGTCGGTTGGGACGCTCTAGCTCGGATCTGATCAAGACCAACGTGACACTGAGCGATTTCAACGGCCAAGCGTCTGACGCACAAGGTGTTCTGAACGTGGATCTGACCGTAGGAAGGAAAACCATCCCTACGACGTTCTTTATTGTCGATAGCAAGAGCACCTATGCTGTCCTGCTAGGAAGAGATTGGATCCACGCCAACTGTTGCATTCCATCCATGATGCACCAATGCGTAATACAGTGGGATGGAGATGAGGTAGAGGTCGTCCATGCAGATGACTCAGCCGAGATTTCAACGGCTGGCATGAACGCTTGGGAGACAACAGGCCAAGAGCCACTCTCAGGCATCAATTTGGACGACTGCGAGCGCATCGACGTGACAAAGGATGGGGTTAGGCTGGTCTTATCCACCGGCCTGACCGTATAGCAAGAACAAACCTATGGGCAAACGTGGCGAGGCCGATCCTTGGGATCGGCCCCAAAGATCTATGGAGGAACATTGCAAAACCTTCATTGAGCGATTCAATCAACATGGAAGCCGATTCCAGCAATCGGCCAAAATTATCCTCACCATACGTTCTGCCTGTGTTCAACATCGATCTAATGGGCAGCGGTTTTACGTCGGCTGATGAGAGTCAACATTAGTCCTAACGGAGCCGACGTTCAAATACAGTGCCTTGGCTAACTCTGAGCCGATATCATGATTACGGCAGATTCGGCTCGGGGGGGCACCTAATCAGATGAACATGTGCGATACATGTGCAGTGAAATATTGGGGGCCGATAGAAAATCGGCCAGTAAAAAAAATTCTCATGGTATACAGCCGATGCACGGACATCGACTTTAGAGCTAAGAAACAAAGCCGATGCACAGCCATCGACTCTAGTACAATTACACAGGATCTACCCGCTGCGTGTTCAAGACGCGGATTTTCACCAAGTCGGTCTTCAGTTCAGCTGTGAGGCCTTCTGCTTCCTCGAGGGAGTGAACAATGAGAGCTTCCTCAGCTGCAATGAGCCGATTTTGGTGCCCGAACCTTCTCTTCGAGGACTTCCAACCCTTTGCGCCAGTTCAGCAGTACTGTCAGAAGTCAGTTTTGGCATGCAAGGCAACCTTTTGCTCATTAAGCCGTTAGTGTTTCGTCTACAATATCGGCTTGCAGCGGAAGAAAAGGCGATCGATGGGGGCAAGTTTGGCTGACTCTGCATGGTGGCTGTCTCAGAATTACCTGAGTTCAAAGCCCTTTGTCTGATCTGTGCATCCTCACCGCTATTCTCGCCTTGACTGAGGCTCGGGGGGCAGCTGGCCTGGTAGATGCTCTGTTTTTAGGAGCCGATTGGGGTGTCATCGGCTGGTCCTTCGTCGCAACCTTCTTTAAAAATGGTGAGTTCTTGCAGAAGAGATCACTGGAGCTGGTGGGAGGAATTTAAAGGCTCTCTTGAGCAAGGGTCTTCCACATTATCCACCAGAGCTTGAAGTCATCAGTCGAAGAGTTGAAGGATAGATTGTGAAGGACCGATGCGTTGCCATCGGCTCATTGAGCATTGGCTAAGTGAACAAATCGGCAAAATCAGTATGAGGGGAAATCGGCTAAATTAGCTTAAAGGAAATCGGCAAAATCAAATTGGGGGAAATTCTTCATTGATAAGCAGGATTTCTTACATAAAGAGCTGATTGCTCTCAAAAGGAAGTACTAGGGGATACATTGCCCCATCTACCACTACTGATCCTATGCTAAGGGTCCTATCTACGGGCCGTCGCTGCCCTCGTCGTCGCCGTCGTCGCCGCTGTCGGCGCTACTCCCGGCGGGCTCGTCGTCGCTGCTGCAGCGGCCGCCGGCAGGGCCCTAGTTGTCCTCATCCTCCTCGTCAGCGTCGTCATCGTCGCTGTCGAAGTCGCTGAGGTTCCCCGGCCAGGGGCAGAAGCGCTTGGCCGGCGGTTCGTCGGAGGAGGTGTCGTCCTCCTCCTCCTTCTCCTCCTCCTCCTCCTCGGGGGAGGTGAAGTCATCACAGGAGAAGCGATCGTCATCGCTCTCCTCCTCCGTTTCCCCGTCGGCGAGGAAGCGGAGGTCACTTTCCCCATCGGTCGAGGACTTGTCGTCCTCAGACCAGATGGGGAAATCGTGACTGGACTCCTCCCCGGCTTCGATGGCACGACGGATGTTGGCCGCATGGGCCTCCTCCGGGTTCCACTCCGGCGTCGGCTCACGGGAGGAGGAGGATTGGGTGGAAAGACCCTATGAGGCAGAGGAGGAAGAAGACATGGTGGCGCAGGAGGGCTTTTGGAGTGCTAATACGAAGGGGATGAAGAAGCAAACTGTTTGGAGCGGTTAAATAAAAGGGGATATAGTGGAAATTCAATACCACAGCAGTTTCCGAGGAAGTGGTGCCCAACGGAAAAAAAACAACAATTTTTGCCAGGACACGCGGAAGTGGAAGAGGCAAGGCATCATGATGAAGGATACTGCGACGGTTCTACCACGACATGACCCGACGAAGAAAGAGCGGAGTGATTTTGGAATTATCAATTCCAAAACCAGGGGGGCATGTGTTATCACCAGAATTTGACCGAGTCAGAGGTGGGCCGCGATCAAGATGGGCTTGAAGAATATACATGGAAGAAATACATGAATCGGCCTTATATGCAAAGTTTGGGCTAGTTTGCCCGTGTATCTGTAATATAGTAGGATACGTATCGATTAGATAGAGTTTGGCTCGTGCCCGGTTGGGATTATTCCCACGTTAGAAAGTCTACGGACTATAAATATGTATCTAGGGTTTATGAAATAAACAACAATCACGTTCACCACAAACCAATCTAGGCGCATCGCCAACTCCCTTGTCTCGAGGGTTTCTTCCGGGTAAGCATCATGCTGCATAGATCGCATCTTGCGATCTAGGCAGTACACGTTTATTCGCTGTTCATGCGTTGCTCGTACTGAAGCCTTTTTGATGGTGAGCAACGTAGTTATCTTAGATGTGTTAGGGTTAGCATTGTTCATCGTATCATATGCTATCGTCGTGCAACCCTTAGACGTCTAGCCGCCCTTACACCTAAGATAGGTGTAAGGGCGGCACCCCGCTTGATCATTATTTAGTAGATCCGATCCGTTATAGTTGCTCCTTGTTCTTCAAGGATTAGTTTAATATCTGCATAGTTAGGCCTTACAAACGGGTTGAAGGATCCAGTGGCGCGTAGGGTGTAGTTTGCTAGCCCTAGACAGGATGTTCCAGGGATCAACCTCGTGTTGGTTTTTAGGCCTTGTCTAGGGTCGGCTTACGATCACCGTGCGTGGCCGCCAGGCTCAATCACGAGTAGGATGTTCCGATTATGTGGTGAAAACCCTAAATCGTAGTAGGTCGTTTTAGCTTTATTCTGATCAAGCAGGACCACCATATATTCGTACACCCCGTACGGATCATGGGTGGATCGGCTCTTTGAGCCGATTCACAGGACAACCTGAGAGCCGATCGAGGCTCGTATTTAATGTTTACATGTATGCCATGCAGGAAACTAAGCGAGGCACATCCATCACCTTCCTGACCAGGTATAGGTCAGGTGGCACGCCCTTGCACCAGCATCGGACGTGCGTGCCGAGTCTTTGCGGGCCGTCGCTCGGAGGGACCAGGGCCAGCCGCAGTCCTGGGAGCCTCCCGGCTCTACTGTGTTGCCCGTCGCTGCTCGCCGGTGGGTTTCTGACCGCAACAGAAGCATGGATTACTATTTTTGTGCTAGAGCTTTTCATTTTGAAAACATAGAAACAATTTTGTCAACGGTAGTAATAAATCATATGTGTTATGCATAATACATCTGATAAGTTGCAAGCCTCATGCATAGAATACCAATAGTGCTCGCACCTTGTCCTAATTAGCTTGGATTAACACGGATTATCATTGCATAACATATGTTTCAACCAAGTGTCACAAAGGGGTACCTCTATGCCGCCTGTACAAAGGTCTAAGGATAAAGTTCGCATTGGATTTCTCGCTTTTGATTATTCTCAACTTAGACATCCATACCGGGACAACATAGAAAACAGATAATGGACTCCTCTTTTAATGCATAAGCATTCAACACAGATAATATTCTCATAAGAGATTGAGGATTAGTGTCCAAACTGAAACTTCCACCATGATTCATGGCTTTAGTTAGCGGCCAAATGTTCTTCTCTAACAATATGCATACTCAAACCATTTGATCATGAAAATCGCCCTTACTTCAGACAAGACGAACATGCATAGTAACTCACATGATATTCAACAAAGGTGTAAAAGTTGATGGCATCCCCAGAAACATGGTTACCGCTCAACAAAAACTTATAAGAAATAAGATACATAAGCTACATATTCAATACCCCAATAGTTTTTAAGGCTATTTTCCCATGAGCTATATATTGCAAAGACAAGGAATGAAATTTTAAAGGTAGCACTCAAGTAATGTACTTTGGAATGGCAGAGAAATACCATGTAGTAGGTAGGTATAGTGGACACAAATGGCATAGTTTTTGGCTCAAGGATTTGGATGCACGAGAAGTAATCCCTCTCAATACAAGGCTTAGGCTAGCAAGGTTGTTTGAAGCAAACTCAATTATAACCGGTACAACAAAACTTACATAAGAACATATTGCAAGCATTATAAGACTCTACACTGTCTTCCTTGTTGTTCAAACACCTTAACCAGAAAATCTCTAGACTTAGAGAGACCAATCATGTAAACCAAATTTTAACAAGCTCTATGTAGTTCTTCATTAATAGGTGCAAGGTACATGATGCAAGAGCTTATACATGATCTATTTGAGCACAACAATTTCCAAGTATCAAATTATTCAAGACATTATACCAATTACCACATGAAGCATTTTCTGTTTCCAACCATATAACAATGAATGAAGCAGTTTCAACCTTCGCCATGAACATTAAAAGTAACACTAAGAACACATGTGTTCATATGCAACAGCGGAGCGTGTCTCTCTCCCATACAAAGAATGCTAGGATCCGATTTTATTCAAACAAAAAAAGAAAAAGAAAAACAAACAGACGCTCCAAGTAAAGCACATAAGATGTGACTGAATAAAAATATAGTTTCACTAGAGGTGACCTGATAAGTTGTCGATGAAGAAGGGGATGCCTTGGGCATCCCCAAGCTTAGATGCTTGAGTCTTCTTGAAATATGCAGGGATGAACCACAGGGGCATCCCCAAGCTTAAACTTTTCACTCTTCTTGATCATATTGTATCATCCTCCTCTCTTGACCCTTGAAAACTTCCTCCACACCAAACTCAAAACAAACTCATTAGAGGGTTAGTGCATAATTGAAAATTCATATATTCAGAGGTGACATAATCATTCTTAACACTTCTGGACATTGCACAAAGCTACTGAAAGTTAATGGAATAAAGAAATCCATCAAACATAGCAAAATAGGCAATGCGAAATAAAAGGCAGAATCTGTCAAAACAGAACTGTCCGTAAAGACGAATTTTTCTGGGGCACTTAACTTGCTCAGATGAAAAAGCTCAAATTGAATGAAAGTTGCGTACATATTTGAGGATCACGCACGTAAATTGGCAGAATTTTCTGAGTTACCTACAGACGGGGCTGCTCAATTTCGTGACAGTAAGAAATCTGTTTCTGCGCAGTAATCCAAATCTAGTATCAACATTACTATTAAAGACTTTACTTGGCACAACAATGCAATAAAATAAAGATAAGGAGAGGTTGCTACAGTAGTAACAACTTCCAAGACTCAACAAAATAGTAATAAAAACATACATGGGTTATCTCCCAAGAAGTGCTTTCTTTGTAGCCATTAAGATGAGCTCAGTAATTTTAATGATGCTCTCGCAAAAAATAAGAGTTGAAGCAAAAGAGAGCATCAAAAGCAAATAAGAAACACTTTTAAGTCTAACCCACTTCCTATGAAAAGGAATCTTGTAAGGGAACAAGTACTGAACACAGGCGTAACTTCAAGATTCTCAACATAAAAAGGGGAAACTTAATATTATTAAGATGCATATAACCATGTTTCCCTCTCTCATAATAACTTTCAGTAGCATCATTGATGAAATCCATAATATAAATATCACATGAAACATTCTTATCATGAGCTACATGCATAAAATTATTACTCTCCACATAAGCATAGTCATTACCATTAATTGTAGTGGGAGCAAATTCAATAAGATAGCTATCATTATTATTCTCATCACCATAATCATCATATATAAGAGGTAAAGTATCATCAAAGTAAATTTTCTCCTCCATGCTTGGGGGACTAAAAATATCATGCTCCTCAAAACCAGCTTCCCCAAGCTTAGAATTTTCCATAGCATTAGCAACAATGGTGTTCAAAGCATTCATACTAATAACATTGCCATTAGCATGCATATAAAGTTCCATAGGTTTTTTAATTTTCTCTTCAAACACCTCATGTCCTAACTCAAGATAAATACTATAAAGATCTCTAATATTTTTGTTGTTTTCCATTAAGCCTAACTAGTGAAATCACACTACTTAGTGTTCTCAGGAGTATTCATTTTAACAGTAATACAAACAAGTAAATCAAACTAAATAAAGTAAATGCAAGTAACTAATTTTTTTGTGTTTTTAATATAGAGAACGCAAACAAAGCAGTAAATAAAATAAAGCAAGACAAAAACAAAGTAAAGAGATTGGAAGTGAGAGACTCCCCTTGCAGCGTGTCTTGATCTCCCCGGCAACAGCGCCAGAAAAATCCTTGCTGACGTGCAGTTGACACACGTCCGTTGGGAACCCCAAGAGGAAGGTGTGATGCGTACAGCAGCGAGTTTTCCCTCAGTGTGAAACCAAGGTTATCGAACCAGTAGGAGTCAAGGAACACGTGAAGGTTGTTGGTGACGGAGTGTAGTGCGGCGCAACACCAGGGATTCCGGCGCCAACGTGGAACCTGCACAACACAATCACAATACTTTGTCCCAACGTAACAGTGAGGTTGTCAATCTCACCGGCTTGCTGTAAACAAAGGATTAAACGTATGGTGTGGAAAATGATGTTTGTTTGCGAAGAACAGTAAAGAACAGAGTTTGCATTAGATTGTATTTCAGATGTAAAAGAATGGACCGAGATCCACAGTTCACTAGTGGTGTCTCTCCCATAAGATAAATAGCATGCTGGGTGAACAAATTACAGTTGGGCAATTGACAAATAGAGAGGGCATAACAATGCACATACATATCACGATGACTACTATGAGATTTAATCAGGGCATTACGACAAAGTACATAGACCGCTATCCAGCATGCATCTATGCCTAAAAAGTCCACCTTCAGGTTAGCATCCGCACCCCTTCCAGTATTAAGTTGCAAACAACAGACAATTGCATTAAGTATGGTGCGTAATGTAATCAACACAAATATCCTTAGACAAAGCATTGATGTTTTATCCCTAGTGGCAACAACACATCCACACCCTTAGAACTTTACATCCTGTCCCAGATTCAATGGAGGCATGAACCCACTATCGAGCATAAATACTCCCTCTTGGAGTTACAAGTATCAACTTGGCCAGAGCCTCTACTAGCAACGGAGAGCATGCAAGAACATAAACAACACATATATGATAGATTGATAATCAACTTGACATAGTATTCCATATTCATCGGATCCCAACAAACACAACATGTAGCATTACAAATAGATGATCTTGATCATGATAGGCAGCTCACAAGATCTAACATGATAGCACAATGAGGAGAAGACAACCATCTAGCTACTGCTATGGACCCATAGTCCAGGGATGAACTACTCACACATCAATCCGGAGGCGATCATGGTGATGAAGAGTCCTCTGGGAGATGATTCCCCTCTCCGGCAGGGTGCCGGAGGCGATCTCCTGAATCCCCCGAGATGGGATTGGCGGCGGCGGCGTCTCTGGAAGGTTTTCCGTATCGTGGCTCTCGGTACAGGGGCTTTCGCGACGAAGGCTATAAGTAGGCGGAAGGGTAGGGTTGGAGGCGGCGCGGGGGCCCCACACCATAGGCCGGCGCGGGCCCCATGCTGGCCGCGCCGCCCTATGGGTACGGGCCCTCGTGGCCCCACTTCGTATCCCCTTCGGTCTTCTGGAGGCTTCGTGGAGAAATAAGACCCTGGGCGTTGATTTCGTCCAATTCCGAGAATATTTCCTTTGTAGGATTTTGAAACCAAAAACAGCAGAAAACAGCAACTAGCTCTTCGGCATCTTGTCAATAGGTTAGTGCCGGAAAATACATAATAATGACATAAAGTGTGCAAAAAACATGTGAGTATCATCATAAAAGTAGCATGGAACATAAGAAATTATAGATACGTTTGAGACGTATCAGAGATCTCCGGGGAGAGACATCTTGGAGTGGAGCTCTGTTCTGTAGATACTATAGCAGATATGGCTGGTCGTGGAGGCTACAAAGGGAGAGGCAGAGGTGGAGGAGGGAATAACCAAGAGCAATGGCAACAACAACCAGGGCAGATGCAACCCTCCTTCCAGCAGCAGCAGATGCCCATGGAGTTTCCTCAGCCTAGTGCTTATGGGTATCCTCAGCATCCTTTTGGGTTTGCTCTAGGCCCTATGCCTCCTCCTTGGGCTTTCAATGGTTCATATCAGCAGTTCCCCCCAAATTCTGGCTTTGGTATGCAATCTAATCAGTGGCTTGCCTCTCAACAACCTGGCTTCCAACAGCAGCCTCAGCAACCTCCAGTTCAGCAGCAGCAATAGCAGCAACAGCAGCAGCCTGCACCTGGTGGAGATATGATTGGCAAGTCAAAGAGTTCAGCTAGAGGAAAGAAGAAGCTTGGGTCTGTCCAGCAGAATTCTCCTTCTGCTGTTTCTTCCAATGCAGTTCAGATGAGATACACTAATACCATTTGTATGTGTTGTGGAGAGCCAGGCCACCACCAAGTTGCTTGTGGTAGGACCCCCTGTGTTTCATCTGTAAAGCAACTACTCACCTGGTGGATGAATGCCCTGTCAGGAAAAGACCACACCAGCTAGCTAAGTATGTTGGAAGTGGTGCTCCAGGCTTGGGTTTCTATCACATTGAGATGCCTGAGACAGTGATCAATCCAGTTGGGTCTACCAGGAACTGTGGTATTATGATAATTGAAGGAGGAGAGGTGACTAAAGAAGAACTGTATGCTGAGTTTGCTCAAATCTATAAAACCAACTGGCCATGGCAAATCAGAGAGCTTGGGCAGTCAGATGTGTATCTGGTAAAGTTCCCACCCCACCTTAAGGTAGAAGAGGTTATTGGTTATCCTAGATTTGGCCTCAAGAAGAAAGGTATCTGGGTCAAGGTGGAAGCTTGGAATGATGATCCAGAACCTGTGGAAGTGCTCAAGGAAACCTGGATCAAAGTGACTGGACTGCAAACAAAGTGGTGTGAGTGGACTAGTCTTGACCAAGCTGTTTCTGTCTGTGGTTTGCTGTTAGAAGTTGATTGGCTCAGTGTGTTTAGAAACAATGCTCAAGAAGTTAGGGTGAAGGTTCACTGCAGGGATCCCTCTAAACTACCCCCTGGGAGGCTATTTGGGTATCATGGGAACCTATTTCATCTAGGTTTTACTTTGGAAAGTGTTATCCCTACCAATGAAGATAATGATGACCTGCTTGGAGAAGAACTTGAAGATCAGAGCAAGAGAGATACTGAAGGGAGTAATCAGGGTGGTCAAGATAATGGTGGTGGCTCTGGTGCTACTGCAAGACCTCAATCTTTCTCCCTTGGGAATATCAATCAAGCCTCTACAAATGATCAATACTCCCAGAAAGACCAAGAGATGGAAGCTCCTCTTGGAGAAAACTGTGCTCCTCCAGAGACAAGTGCTTCTGGTGTCTACCAGATACTCCTCCAGAGAGGCCTAGTTGATTAAGAGGGTGCTTTTGTGTGGGACAAAACTCCTGTTTCTAGTTCTGCAAATGAAGAGGTGAAGAAATTTTGGTACAGTGAGAAAATGCTTGAGGGTAACTTGACCAACCAGTTTGAAGAGGCTGCTCCAGGGGATGGTGCTCAGGAAGTAAATCTGCCTGATGATATCATGCCAGATGTGGAGATTCCCTTTATATCTGCTGATCAAGTGATTGAAGAGCAGCCAGCAAAGAGAAGATCCAAGTGGGGACCTGTGCAACCTGTTAGGCAGAGCAACAGGATTGATAGATCCAAGAACATCATGGAGAAGGCGCAGGAGATGAAGAGAATCAACAACTTGGAGATTCCCAGGATGAAAGGTATAATGTCTAACAACCCCTTTAATGTTTTACAAGTTGATGAATTAGACAATGCTGCCAAAATAGTTGGTATCAATTTAGATGTAGAATCTGATAGTATGCATTCTGCCTGCTTCTCCCCTAGAGCTGCTTCCTTGTCTGATAAGGACCAGCAAGAGGAGCTTGCTGAAGAATGGATAGATGTTATTAGGAAATCTCGGGGCAAGCACCCCAAGAATTTTATCCATGATTTGTGCCTTTTGGAATAGTAGGGGTATCTCTGCCCCTGGTAGGAAGCTTTTCATTAGTGATAACTTAGTGCCTCTGAATTTAGATTACATTGGCTTTCAAGAAACTAAAAAAGGAGAGTTCACTAACTCCTTTCTGAAAAATCTCCTAGGAAATAGGAACTTTGTTTGGAATTTTCTACCAGCAGTAGGCATAGCTGGGGGTATCCTAGTTGGCATTAATGCTGATCTCTTAGAGGTTTTAGCCTGGGAGATCAAAACTTTCTCTGTGAGTGCTGTAGTTAAAAATAGGAGGAATGGCTTTATCTGTAGAATTACTACTGTTTATGGCTCTGCCTATGAGGAAAGGAAACAAGAGTTCATATCTGAACTTCATGAACTTTTTCTTAATTAGTTAGATTTATTGAGGATAAAAATAATGGTAATATAGATTTCAAATGGGCTGATAAGTTTAATGCCTGGATAGAGTTGTGGGCCCTTATGGAAATAGGGGTCTCTGGGAGGACTTATACTTGGGGGAATAATCAGGAGAATCCTGTCATGTGTAAGCTAGATAGGATTTTCTGCTCTACTTCTTTTGATAGTTGCTTTCCTTTGGCTAGTGCTAGAGTGTTGTCTAGATCAGGTAGTGATCATACCCCTCTTGTTTGGGATTCTGGTGAGTCTAGAATTCCAAAGAAAGGGGGTTTTAAGCTTGAAAAGTGGTGGCTGGCAATCCCTGAGTTTACTGATTTGGTGAACATGGCTTGGAATTTAGAAGTTGATAGTAATAATGTAGTTGATGTCTGGCAACAAAAGCTTAGGTTATTTAGGAGATTAGCTAAAGGGTGGAGTAACAATTATGAGGCTGCAGTTAGGAAGCAGAAGAAAGAGTTAATGAAAGAATATGATGCTCTTGATATTAAATCTGAAACCTGTGTCCTTTCTCATACCGAGAGGGAGAGATGGGACTACATTCTTAGAGAGTTGAACACCTTTTGGATCCTTGAGGAGACTAAAGCTAGGCAGAGATCTAGAGATAGGAATATCATAGAGGGAGATAGGAATACAACATATTTTCATGCTGTGGCCAATCAGAGAAGGAGGAAAAAGTGTATTCATGTCTTAGATGGTCCTGATGGCCCTGTGACTGAGAGTAAAGATATGCTCAAAGTAGCCACTGATTTCTATAAAGATCTGTTAAAAAAAGAAAATAGACCTGCTATTAGACTCCAAGATACTTTTTTCTCAGAAAATGAAAAGGTATCCATGGAAGAGAATATTATGTTAGGAAGTGCCTTTACTGAGGAAGAGGTCAAAACTGCAGTTTTTGGGTCTTATGCAGATGGTGCACCTGGACTTGATGGTATTCCCTTTATGTTTTATCAAAATTTTTGGGAGGTGATTAAAAATGACCTGATTAATATGTTTAATGCTTGGTTTGTTGATGATTTAGACTTATATAGATTGAATTTTGCCATGATTACTCTTATCCCTAAGGAAATGAGGCTAGATCCATGGAAAAGTTTAGACCTATTAGCCTTCTAAACTGCTCTTTTAAGATTTTCACCAAAGTCTTGACTAATAGGTTGGCTAAGATGATTGATAGGCTTATTTCTTACCATCAATCGGCCTTCATTAGAGGAAGATTTATTTTAGAAAGTGTGGTTACTGCACATGAAGTAATCCATGAAGTGCATAAGAATAAAGATAAAGGTTTAGTTTTAAAACTTGATTATGAAAAGGCCTATGACAAGGTTAATCTGGATTTCCTTTATGAGGTTTTAGAACTCAGAGGCTTCAATCCTACTTTTATTCGGTTTATTAGACAGATTACTCAAGGGTGATCTCTTGGAGTAAAGGTGAATGATATTGAGGGCGATTTTTTCTTAATTGGCAAGGGTTTAAGACACGGGGACCCCATTGCCCCTCTCTTATTCAACTGTATTGTAGATGTTCTCTAGGATTTTAGTTAAAGGGACAGAAGGTGGTCTGATTAGTGGGCTCTGTCCCAATTTCCTACCTGGAGGGATTGTTAGTCTCCAATATGCTGATGATACTCTCCTGTTCCTTAAAAATGATCCTACAGTTGCTTTAAATTTAAGATGGATTCTTACTTGCTTTGAGCAAATTTCTGGTATGAGGGTAAATTTTCACAAAAGTGAACTTATTCCCATTAATATGGATACTGATGAAACTCAACCTTTCCTGGAGATTTTTCAATGTGTCATGGGAGGCTTTCCTGTTAAGTATCTAGGTATCTCTCTGCATTATGATAGACTGAGAAGAGAGGATCTGCAACCTCTCATTGAGAACATTCTTAAAAGAATTACTGGCTTGAGGGGGAAACTTTTATCCTCTGCTGCCAAGAGAATTCTCATCCAATCTTGCTTAGCTAGTATTCCCATCTATCTTCTTTCCTTCTTTAAATTTCCAAAGTGGAATCTGCATCTGATCGACACATAGATGGCCAACTTTATGTGGAATGATGAAGAAGGCAATCATAAAATTCATTTAGCCAATTGGCCTTCCATTTGCATGAAAAAAGATTTGGGAGGGCTAGGTGTTCCAAATCTCCAAGACCTAAACATCTGTTTGATAGGATCTTGGATTAAAAGATACATCCAGAGTGAAGGGGCTCTGTGGAGAATGGTCCTAGATGCTAAATATAACACTAAAAGCCCAAACATCCTGTCTTGCCATGACATTCAGCCTTCCACCTTCTGGAAGGGTGTTATGTGGGCAGCTAAGGCAGTGAAGTTCAGATATAAATGGCATATAGGGAATGGTAAATCCATAAAAGTTTTGGGAGGATATTTGGTTTGGCAATTCCCCTTTGGCCACTCAATTCTGGGATCTTTATTTTGTTTCTAACCAACAGAACAAAACTATCTTTGATATCTGGGATGGCCAGGAGATTAGAGGTACCTTTAGAAGAACTTTCACTGAGGATATGATGGTTCAATGGTATGAGCTGGTAGAGATTGCTAAAACTATTTCTTTTTCTCAGGATGAAGATCAACTGATCTAGCAGTACACCTCATCTGGGGTTTACTCCTCTAGTTCTTTGTATGCTATCATTAATTTTAGAGGTGTTACTCCAGTTTATTTACCTGCTGTTTGGAAGCTGAAAATCCCTCCTAGGATCCAAGTCTTCCTGTGGCTTTTTTCTCAGAATAAGATCATGACTAGAGATAATCTGAGGGCTAGAGGTATTCCCAAACCCATGAATTGTGAGATGTGTTCTGAATTTGAGTCAGTTCACCATCTTCTGTTTGAGTGTGTGGTGGATAAATCCATTTGGAACCTGATTGAAGAAGTTTTTGAAGTGCATGTTACTAATTTTGAATCAATTGCTTCAAAATGGCTTTGTAACAAAAAAATTCATGCATTTTAATGTAGCCTCTTCTGCTGTTCTGTGGGGCCTATGGCTTAATAGAAATAGCCTTGTGTTTAACAAAACTACTTGGATAAATGTGAAACAGGTGTGGCGAAGGGTTCTCTTCCTCCTTCGGGATTGGTTGAAACCTTTCAAAGAGCTAGAATCTGGAAGAAACAGTCAATTCATGGACCTGCTGCTAGTCAATTTAAGAGCTCCTCTCTGCCTCCCAGTGGGGAAAGATGCCCCTCCTTCGATTGGATTTCTTCCTGGAACTCAAGCTATGAAGGCAGGGCGACGCTGGCCTACCTCCTGGATAATCCTGGCGAATCCCACAAGATTCACGTGGTCACCTGATCACATTTTGTGGATAGAGAAGATGGAGGAGGCCTAAAAGGAATGCCCAGGAGAAAAGGTCTCTGGCGAGCAACGAGAGAGAATTGTGCTAGTGTGTGGTCTTACTTTACCTGTTGGTTTTGTAATGGAATTAGATGGCGTCTGCCTAGTGTGTGATCACTTCCTTAAATTGCTCCAGATTTTGCTGGTATTTCGGAGTTCGGTTGGGATGGCAGCCAATCTCCCCAGCAAACCTGTTCCTTTTCGCTGTTTTTGGGTTTTACTCCTGTAAGAACTTGGCTTCTTTTCAATGAAAATGGAGCTGAGGGTGACCCCTGTTGATCTAAAAAAACAAGGTTAAAGGCGGCGGCTGATCGAGTTGCATAAGAGACTTCTCATGCGCACGATTTGTGATTTGTGCGCTGATAAATGAGCTGACGAGTGACAGATAGCGACATTGTTAACATTATCGATCTGTAGGTACGGCCTCTGAACCTCTCGTGCGTACGTGCGCTTGTGTTCTTTTATATTTTGCAAGAGAAAAAACAGTGCATCTGAAACTATGTGCTCTTATTTATTTTTCTATCTCTGCGTTGTTTCCTGCTCATGATTTCACATGCATGTCCAACAACGTTAACTCGTCCGTGATGAGAGAGATCGCCATATATCTTGTAAAGAACTATAATGTGCAGGAAAATCTGGAAACATCTCGAGCTTTTGGCGAAATGTTTGTGTGCAAGTAGACAAGTAGACAGATTGGAGAAAATGAAAGGAAAAGATGCAAGACATTTGGCAGGACCATTTTGGTTGGATCCCTGTAGCAATCAGCATAGCAGGTTCATGATGCTTTATAATCATATACACTTACTTATCACTGATGATCCTACGCACGGTAGCAGCTGATTACAACATTTAGTATCTTGTTACAAGCCCGTATGCGGTGGTGGTAATCAGCAATTAGTACTACGATTGTTAGACTAGCCACAATGAGAGTATCATAAGTAGTATCATGTATGTCATGTTGACAAAAATCTGATGTGGCACACCTATTAATGAGGTGAGAGATGATAGTAGTATCATAATATGATACCGTAACATAGCACGTAAAACTAAAAAATTTAAGGGCAAACACATCATGTACACCAATTTGCATTGAGATTCTACAAAACATTAAATATGATGATACTATGATACTATCTTATGATACTATGCATTGTGGAGGTAATATCATAAACTAGCATCATGTGCATGATACTACTAGTATATAATACTTTCCATTTTGACTAGTCTTATGTCAAGGTCAATCTGCAATTAAGTAATCAATCACACTACCAATGGGCATCTAAGACTGAAGAAAGCAGAGGATTGAAATATCTGAACATACTACAAACAAAAAACTGATAGGATCTTGAGATATTTCTGCCGCAGCTTTCCCTCGCACGAATCCACGTTGGAAAAGGTCCTCTTTCCGCCACTCCATGAGGTTCATGTTCCCTGCTTTCTTATCCTGCCTTTCTTTCTCCCTCGATGGAATCGATGGCTACCTTAGTGAAATGTCCACTAGGCTTTGCCATCGTGATATGATGTTTATCAGTTATTCTCCAGGACCTTTTCTGCATTTGCCTTTGTGGTACTGATATTTTCCTCATTGCCGAGGTAATATTTCCTGCATCTGGACGTGCCACCGAAATGTTTCAGGCATCTATGCATTTCAGTTCATTTTCCTTGTGGTTGTCTCTGTCAGAAAGCAGTAACACCCATCCATCTACACGTCCACTGAACTTAACTGAATTGAATGGAGGTCTGGTACCATGGTAGGTGATGTACCTGCTTCGCAATAACGAGCAGAAAGTTACGCTGAACGGCCTTGTCTGCCAGCAGTCCGTACAAGCACATCTACCAAACGTTGAACTTCATCTCGCCAAGGTCGTAATCTGGGGTTGCACAATCTACGTAGTTTCAGTTAAGATTTATGCAGGGTTGTATAGTAATGTGTCTGATGTTAAAGAGAGAGAGGGAGAAAACTGTCAGAGCTTGAGGCTTTTCCGGTGGGAATAGGCAAATAGCATATGGTAGGATTTTAGATCACCATTACACATGTGTTCAATGTTTCAGCTGCAGCCGCCATGGTAAATCTGGCCAGATCTTTCCCATTGTTCCTAATCCTAGTGCCCTCCACGACAGATTATGCCCCAGGCAAAAAAGCATGTCGCCGTAGTACAAAACCGATTCCTTTTCCTCAATTTCCCTGTCATTCTTTACCGAAAAATTCTCTGCAATCGCTGCAGAAAGTTGTTCGTAGTAGAAATAATGCCAAGTCGATAGCAATAAAAATCAAGATATATCAAATGAAAAATCTTCCTTCTCAAAATTTCTCTGTCCCATTACACAAGTGTAGAAAGTTGCAGTAGAAAATGGTACATCTGAAAAAGATGGCGTGAAAATACAGAGGGGGAAAGAGGAGAAAGATGTGGGCGGAAAGGCGGTTTCTTTTCCTCCTTTCTTCCACCCCCGGCCCCGCCCTCTCCGCCTCGGCTCTATCCATCCATCCTCCATGGTCTCCTTAAATCCGATCGACCAGCACCAGCACCAGCACCAGCACTACCTCACTCGCCCCACACTCCCTTTCTTCATACCGCGCCCACCCACCCGCTTCATTCCTCGCTCGCAACCAACCACTAAAGGACACTCTGCGACTGTGGTGTGATTTCTTGGTGAGCGTTCGGAGCGAGCTCGCGTCTACCTTTCATGGTTCTTGAGAAGCCGGATCGATCTTCTCCCAGATTTGCAGTGGCGGAGAGAAGAGTTTCAGTTAGAGGATTGGTCGAGATTTGGAGCGGAAATCTGAATCTTGTCTGCCTCTGAGCTTCATCTCTGAGTGACTGAGTCTGAGGAGATCTCTGGCGAAACTTTTGGGATCTTGTTCGAGGAGGGTACGAGAGAAGCTTCTGTTCCTGGGACTCTTAGCTCTGGGCATTGGCCATCAAGTCTGGTATACCAGTGGTGAGATTCTTTTTTTTTTCTCTCTCTCTTCCTGTCACCTGTTCTCACCCTTGCATTACAGTTTTGATTTTGCATCTGCTTAACTGATCCGGCAAGGGAAAAAAAAAAGTTGAAGCTGTGTGTGCAAACACCTCCCCAGCATCCACTGCTTTTTTGCAGTTTGTGATGAAGTGGCAGTTTTTACTTTTTACTTATCCAGATGCTGGTCGCTAGATTCATGCCTGCCTTTTACACACCTGTAGCCTATTTGCTTGATTTGGGCAAAGGAGTCTCCATTCTATTCCAAAGGAGAAGACCCTCCATTTTTTTCTTAAATTGTAGGAAAGACCTCAGTTGAATATACTATGATCTCTATGCATCAGTGTCAACGGCACGCCTAAACGTCACTCCTTTATCCGCAAACCGCAAACAAGCAGATTAAGGATATGAACCAAAACAAAATGGTTAATTTTGCTGACCGCGGATGGCCTGTAATTACCTGTTATGCTGCCCTCTCGCTGTCAGAGGAAGCTGTGCCCCAGTTGGCTATGGTTGTGTCAAGTGTACAACAAGAATGGCTAATTAAGCGATGGTCCACTGGCAAGCTCTAGATTAGTCAAGTAGGAGTGTTTTAATCTTCATTTGGCCCTACACCGTAATCACCATTAAGTGATTAGGTCTCCACATGGCAGTACATGCTTATAGAGCCAAAATACTTTCTGGGATACATCGGTTTTACCATCAGACGAATTGAATGTAAGAAAAAAAAATCTGTGATATGCTCTACCATGTTATATAACGTCTAGACTACTTCCTCTGGCTTAATTCAGAAGATTCTGACCACGGTGATAATTATGAATTGCAGGTCGCGCACTGTGGTTGGTTACTTTAGGCTTGCGACGAATCTAAGAATGACTCTGCGGAGCATACTTCGTGATTTCAGGGAGAGCTTTGGGAACTTATCAAGGCGGAATTTTGAGGCAAAAATTTCAAGCATACCGGGCCTTTCGGACCATCACGGAGGGAAATCTGTCGAGTCTCCAAATGAGCTTCAGGATAGTTGGGCTAGCCTTCCTCCTGAATTACTTCGGGATGTGATGAAAAGGTTGGAGCAAGATGATAGCAACTGGCCATCCCGCAAGGATGTTGTTGCTTGCGCTTCTGTTTGCACAACTTGGAGAGAGATGTGCAAGGATATAGTGAGAAATCCTGAATTTTGTGGAAAGCTCACGTTTCCCGTATCTCTTAAGCAGGTAATGACTAAATTCAATCTGTTTGTAGCTCATGTTTCATGAAATTATTTTAGGTTGACTAGTTCTACTGAGGGTTAATCCTTGTGCATGCCATGTTATTTTTTCAATTACCATACCATTTTGCACCCTCAATGGGGAAACTTGGATTCGTTTATATTCTACTAAAGTTAGCCCCGGCATTTTTATCAAGTTATCCATCTTTGCTGGTCAAGAGATGCTATTTTAATTCTATCTCAACAATTGGTTCAATTTCTCATCTACAGCCTGGACCTCGAGATGGATTGATCCAATGTTTCATAAAAAGGGACAAGTCAAAGCTAACTTATCATCTCTACCTGTCCCTTACCTCTGGTACGCTAATTTAATTATGCTGCTTTTTGCCTTTGTGGTCCTAATCAGCATTTTTAGCCAGTTACAATGTTTGTTTAATAGATATATGCTCATGGCACACAAATTGGGAATTACAGCAAAAAAAACAATATATTTTGATACGCATGTCACAGTTATCCCTGCATATCTATTCAGTAATACCTTTTAGGGTTGTGCCTGCTACTATTTGCTTTCAACTTTTCTTCTTTCATCTAGCTAAAAAGTCGATGCTTCAATCCATTGCATACAAAATGACATACAGTTATCTAGAGGTATAAAATATAAAATCTAGTACTATGCATAAACCTACACAATGAGACTGTAGAGATGTGGTATTGTATTTGGAATTATGTATCTGTTTGTAGTGAATTAAGTATTTTTCTAGGTTAGAAACGAAATTCACAGAGAACCAACCTGAGGTTGGGTGGTTAGGTGGGTTGTTGTACCCCCAGCCCACCAGAGTTCAAACCCCAGGTTTGACATCTGTGTGTCTCATAAAGGCGGAATATTCATTCAGTGGGAGGCGACGTTCCCGTCGACAGCGAGGCGCCTGTGGTGACTTCGTCAATTTCAAGATCCAATCCGCCGGCTCAGTCTTCCGGAGGTGCTCATAGCATAGGGGTAGGGTGTGCGTGTGTGCGTTCATAGGGGTGAGTGTATGCGCGTGTATGTGAGCGTCTGCGTTTGTACTGTGTTTCTCAAAAAAAAAAAAAAAACGAAATACACAGTAGCCTGATCATTTTGTTTGTGTCTTGCAGCTGTGCTAGATGATAATGGGAAGTTCCTACTATCAGCTAAAAGGAGTCGGCGGACGACATACACCGATTACGCCATTTCTATGGATTCTAAGAACATCTCCAGATCAAGTAGTGGCTACATTGGAAGGCTGAGGTAAAGTTTTCCTGACAACAATATTCATTTACCCCATTGTCACTTGGATGATTTCGTCCAAGTATGTGTGCACATAAATCTAACGGACATCACGGTACCGTAGGTCAAATTTCCTCGGCACCAAATTCGTCATCTACGACACGCATCCACCATACAATGCTCGGACACTCTGCTCGCATGACCAGAACAGCCGGCGATTCTCCTCTAGGAAAGTCTCCCCGAAGGTCCCCACCGGCAGCTTCCCCATCGCTCAGGTAAACTACGAGCTGAACGTGCTGGGCACCCGCGGACCGAGGCGGATGCAGTGTACCATGCATTCCATCCCGACAACAGCAGTAGACCCTGACGGCATCGTGCCTGGCCAACCTAAAGAGCTCCTCCCTCGGTTATTCGAGGAGCCCTTCCGCACATCTGCGAGCTCCTTCTCCAAGTACTCTGTAGCGGATCACTCCATGGACTTCAGCAGCTCTCGCTTCTCCGAGTTCGGACTGCAAGACGGACGTGACGTGGGGGAGAAGGATATGCCTTTGGTTCTCCGAAACAAGTCGCCGAGGTGGCATGAGCAGCTGCAGTGCTGGTGCCTCAACTTCCGGGGCCGCGTCACGGTGGCCTCGGTAAAGAACTTCCAGCTGATAGCCGCCCCACCACCGCTGGCTGCTACAGGAGCAGTGGCGGCTTCCGAGCCACCCTCGCTGCCTCCCCAGCAGCCTGTGCAGCCCCAGCCTTCCACTTCATCGCCGTCTTCATCGTCATCCAATCATGACACGGTGCTCCTGCAGTTCGGGAAGGTATCCAAGGACACCTTCACGATGGACTACCGGTACCCGCTGTCTGCCTTCCAGGCATTTGCCATCTGCCTGACCAGCTTCGACACCAAGCTGGCTTGTGAATAAGATGTGAGTAGAATAGTAGCAATCTTTCATAGTGGCCACTATGTTGAGATTCTGAACCTGTCTTGGAATGTATGAATCCATCAAGCACAGGAGCATAATTCTCTGCCAGATACTGTTACTTCAGTTTATATGCAGGGTTGAGGTGAACTGGTGAAGATGTCCGTAGGCTGTAGCTAGTTATGAGACAAGATGGAAAAGCTTCTATTATGCGGTTGATTGCTTATGCTTGCATGTTGCCTGGGCTATGACATCAAATGTGAATATGTTGAGCTACCGTAATTGTTGAGTTGTCTACCATCTGCAACATATTTATAGCCAGACATTAACGTCTGAATAGGCTATGCTATTCTGAGTTGCTAATTGATGTGTTAGCTGCTTGTTAGTGATTTACTTGATCAAATCCTCGAGATCTTTTCCTACGTCAATTTTTTATTAATAGGAAAGTTTGCATCCATTCAAACCTTTTGCAAATATTCATTTGTTTTTCTTGTAACGTGATTGAACAAAAAAACATTGTATGATTCAAATGTTCATAACATTGCAAACATGTGTTTTTCCTATTTTTTTTGTTTTCAGAATCCTGTGAATCAAAGAACATTGCAAGCAAGCGCTTTTTTCCATTTCTGTGTTTTCATAATTCATGTGAATCAAAGAGGCTTGAAACACATCAATAAGAAAAATGCATGATCATAGTAGCATGTCCTTTTGAATACTGCAGGATTGAAAAATTATGACTTTTTTTTTATCAAGAAGTGCTTTGTATGGCAGAAAACCAAAGATGTTTACATGGCTCCTTTCACTGGTATGAATTTTATAGGATTTTGAAAGGGGTTTCTTCTATACAAATTTCTCATATGTGGGCCGTTTGATTCACCTGACAAGAACACTTAGTAAATTTTCTAAAGATTCATTGCATTGTGTCTTCGAGTGAAATTTTCATCCACTCAAACCAATCTAATTTTGTTTCTAAATGTGGATCAAACATTTTTTGATCCAAATCCTTGTAGTTAGTCATGTATGATCGAAGATGATATATCAGCCCAATCATGAGTTTTGTTCTGGCATTTTAAGTTTCAAGAGTTTTGTGTATGAAAAAGGCTCGTAGCTAGATGGTTGGGTGAATGGTTTTCTTCTTCTGAAAATAGAATGTAAAGAATCCTTAGGGCATCTCCAGCGGGCCGACGCGTTTCGGACGTCTAAAATATCCGGTTGTGTCCGTTTGCGTCGCCCCGCGGACGCCATGCGGCCTAGGATGACCATTGCGTTGGGATATTCTAGCGGTGCGGACTTAGTTAAGGTCATTAATGGCGGTTTAACGGCCTGCCGTCGGTTCCCGCGCGATGACGGTCTTCCTGCCCTTGCCCAACACATTGGCAAGTTTCGTCGGCGTTTCACGCGTGGGGGATACGCCCTGCGCGGCAACGCCGTTTCCCGTCCCGCCGTGGCTATATATGCTAGACACCGGCGAGGGTGACGGGCACTATATAAAGAGGCAATCGTGCCAGGAAGTGGGTTTTTCTTTGGCCAAAAGAAAAGGTACTTCGAACTTGGAATGAGCATGAATAGATTAAGGAGACTTCTTTCTCTTTCTCGTTTTTCTGGCGGACCTGCCGCGCAAGATCTTTGGTCTTCCCCTGGCCTGGAACCAATGAAAAAAAGTGGATCGCTTCTTATGTATTCGCTCAGAATGATTGATAGGGCAAAGGTGTCCGATCTTTCGATGAGATGGGGATAATTCGATTTGTTGGTGGAGTTCGTGCTTGACGATCCGACTACACGTGCAAAGCTCGTGCGCCAATGCAATCGCTAGGACAATCTCCGGGAGTTACTGATCTTGCGGGAGCACGATCAGCTGACAGCCGAGGGTCTTAATTCCTACCTGAAATCGAGAACAAGTAAGAACTAATAATGCAATCAGAATATTGCGGATATAGATGAAAGCTTTATTGAAAAGGTGGGATTCCGAATAGTCGGTCTTGTTCTGGGCGTTGGCCTCAAAAGAAGTACACGAGAGCTGCAGCAATGGCTAACTTTTAGTCTAATCAAAATCCAAGTTCTAATGACGGCTACGGAGGGATATATATGGGGGAAGTCAAGGGATTTTCGTCCAACCAGCTAGGGTTGGCCAAAAACACCCCTAAATGGGCCTTCCTCCGCTTATATGGCCTCTTAAAATCCCCTAAAATACCTAATCCGAAAATACATGGGCCTGGCCCATTAAATAAGGTGACGCAGCACCAGTAATAACTCTTGGACGAATTTTATGATGGGGAAACTTGTAGAATTCGTCCAATCATCGTTGCTCCATTATAATGGCTTCAAAGTTCTGAAATCTCCACTTGCGGCGTCATCTTCAATCCTCAAACGCTTGCTGCCATCTCCTCCATGCGTGATCATGCTCCAATGCTTGTCCTCCTCATCCATGCTTGGTCCATCATTCCTAAGAGTAACAAACATATCTGATTTAGGCAGCATCATATTCTCATGTATGTGAGGAATAGTTCCAAGAAACGAAAGTACCTGATAGTTAAGTTGTTTGGCACGAGCTCGAGTGATTGGTCCTTGTATTTGTGTGGCTGTAGGTACAGCGGTTGTATCAAGAGATGGGATGTCCTCATCATGCCCCCCTTCTTGAATTGAAGTCGTCCTCGACGAAAACTCCTCTTCTTCCCCAAAGTAAGGCTTCAAATCTGCAATGTTAAATGTAGGACTAACGGACCCAATTCTGCAGGAAGCTCAAGTTTATATGCATTATCATTTATTTTCTCTAACACCTTAAAAGGACCAGTAGCAGGGCATTAGTTTAGACTTGCGCAAGTCAGGAAAACGATCTTTGCGCAAATGCAACCAAACAAGATCACCAACATCAAACACAACATGCTTTCTTTCTCTATCCCCAGCAATTTTATACTTAGCATTCATGCGTGCTATGTTGTCTTTAGTAGTCTCATGCAATTTTAGTATCAATTCAGCACGGTCTGTAGCATCCAAATTATTTTGCACGAGAAGATGGTAAAGGCAACAAATCAATAGGTGCACGTGGTACAAAACCATAAACAATCTCAAATGGGCACATCTTAGTGGTAGAATGTGCGAACGATTGTAAGCAAATTCAACATGAGGTAAACATTCTTCCCACAATTTTAAGTTCTTTTTCAAAACAGCCCATGACATAGTAGACAAAGTTCTATTTACTACTTCGGTTTGTCCATCGGTTTGGGGATGACATGTAGTACTAAACGGCAATTTAGTCCCCAACTTAGCCCATAAACATCTCCAAAAGTGGCTAAGAAATTTAGTATCACGATCGAAACAATAGTATTTGGCACACCATGTAAACGCACAATTTCGCGAAAGAACAAATCGGCAACATGTGTAGCATCATCGGTTTTGTGACATGGAATAAAGTGTGCCATCTTAGAAAACCTATCCACAACAACAAAGATACTATCCCTCCCCTTACGTGTACGAGGCAAACCCAAAACGAAATCCAGAGAAATATCCTCCCCCGGTACACTCGGAACAGGAAGAGGCATATATAAACCATGTGGATTAAGTCGAGACTGAGCTTTTTGACATGTAGTGCAGCGTGCCACAAATCTCTCAACATCTCGACGCATACGTGGCCAAAAGAAGTGTGCGACAAGGACATCCTCCGTCTTCTTCACACCGAAATGACCCATCAATCCTCCTCCATGCGCCTCCCGTAACAACAAAAGACGAACGGAACCATACGGGATGCATAGCTTGTTAGCACGGAACACAAATCCATCATTGAGGACGAATTTGTTCCATGTTCTACCATCTTTACAATTCAGCAACACATCGTTAAAATCGGCATCAAGCAAGTATTGTTCCTTTATGGTTTCTAATCCAAAAATCTTGAAGTCAAGTTGAGATAGCATAGTATAACGGCGCGACAAAGCATCAACAATAACATTATCTTTACCTTTTTTGTGTTTGATAACATAAGGAAAAGACTCTATAAACTCAACCCACTTTGCATGGCGACGATTCAACTTAGCTTGACTACGAATATGCTTCAAAGATTCATGATCAGAATGTATAACAAATTCTTTAGGCCATAAATAATGTTGCCAAGTTTCTAATGTCCGAACCGGCGCATATAATTCTTTATCATAAGTAGAATAGTTCGAGACTAGGCCCACTCAATTTTTCACTAAAATATGCAACGGAGTTTGCCCTCTTGTAATAACACACCTCCCAAACCAATTCCACTAGCATCACATTCAAGCTCAAAAGTCTTATTGAAATCAGGAAGTTGGAGTAATGGAGCATGTGTTAACTTATCTTTCGAATCATGAAGGCGTCTTGTTGTGCATCGCCCCACACAAAGGGCACATCCTTCTTTGTAAGCTCATTCAGCGGCGCAAAGAATGGATCCAAAATCTTTCACAAAGCGCCTATAGAAGCCACGAGGCCAAGAAAACTCCTCACTTGTGTGACCGTCTTTGGCTGCGGCCAACTCTCAATTGCCTCAATCTTGGCCGGATCAACTTCAATTCCTGCGCGATAACAACATAGCCAAGAAACGCAACTCGATTGGTGCAAAAGGTGCACTTCTCAAGATTACCATACAAACGTGCATCACGTAACGCATTGAAAACAGCACGTAAATGATCCAAATGTTCCTCCAAAGATTTGCTATAAATCAGAATATCATCAAAGTATACCACCACAAAACGTCCAATAAAAGCACGTAAAACTTCGTTCATCGGTCTCATGAAAGTACTAGGTGCATTAGTTAAACCAAAGGGCATTACTAACCACTCATATAAGCCGAACTTAGTTTTAAACGCCGTTTTCCATTCATCTCCTAATTTCATACGAATCTGGTGGTAACCACTACGCAAATCAACTTTAGAGAACATAACAGAACCACTCAATTCATCAAGCATATCATCTAAACGAGGTATTGGATGACGGTATCGAATGGTAATATTATTAATAGTTCTACAATCGGTACACATGCGTGAAGAACCATCCTTCTTAGGTACCAAGATAATAGGAACAACACATGGGCTAAGAGACTCACGAATGTAACCTTTATCTTGGAGAACCCGAATTTGTCGTTGAATCTCTTTCGTCTCTTCAGGATTGGTACGGTATGGTGCACGGTTGGGCAGCGACGCTCCTGGAATCAAGTCAATCTGGTGTTCTATGCCACGGATAGGTGGTAGTCCAGGGGGGAACATCTTGTGGGAACACATCAATGAATTCTGCCAAAGGTTAGCAACCGCAGGTGGAAAAGAAGGAGGCATATCCTCAAATGAAAAGCAGAACTTCTTTGCAAATGATAGCATAGCATTGAGTAGTGTCCACATCAAGTTCAGCAATATCAGATTTGCTAGCAAGCAAACAAGGATTTTTCAAACGAATTTCAGGTAGCATGGTTCGAATCGGATTTAGTATTAGTCTTATGTGGAACAAAATCTGCGACAACAATCTGATTCTCACTCTTAAGTTTCTCCTCGTTTTTTACTCTACTAGCTCTAGCAAGATCATCTTTTAGTATTTGTTCAGAGTCATAGGTTTGAGACCAATTTTCTTTCCATCATGCATAAGAGAATATTGATTAGTTTTACCATTATGAACAGATTCTCTATCAAATTGCCAAGGTCTACCAAGTAACAAAGAACAAGCTTGCATAGGTACAACATCACAATCCACAAAATCAGAATATGTACCAATAGTAAAATGCACACGTGTAGTTCTTGTTACCTTGAGCTTCCGAGAGCTCTCAAACCATTGAATGTAGTATGGATGTGTGCATTTGTCTTGTAGGGAGAGAAAGCTTCTCTACCATATCAACGCTAGCCGGATTATTGCAGCTCCCTCCATCAATGATGATCCTTATAGCTCGCTCTTTTACAACGCCTCTTGTTTGGAGCAGTTGTGGCGTTGATCATGCTCAGCTTTGCTCAATTGCACGCTCAACACACGCCGTGCAACTAAGCTCCTGTCTTGATCGGCCAGTGTCGGCTTCCATTACCTCCATCTCTCTCTCGGAATCGAGTTGGCACCATCACGTGCGGCAATAAGGGCCAAT
The DNA here is from genome assembly GCF_019359855.2 of Lolium perenne. Taxonomy (NCBI): domain Eukaryota; kingdom Viridiplantae; phylum Streptophyta; class Magnoliopsida; order Poales; family Poaceae; genus Lolium; species Lolium perenne. The sequence continues at coordinate 331,414,312 of NC_067245.2, forward strand.
GTATCTTCATCAAAGTCACTTGCGGAATCATATTCTCCATCTTCTCGCACCAACATCACACGCTTGGTTCTGCATTCTCGCTCTATGTGACCAAATCCCAAGCATTTGCGACATTGAACGTCGCGCGTCTTCCCCGTGGAGGCCATGGAAGATGAACTCCGAGGAGGACCAGCCGATGGTGTTGGTGTAGTGGCGAGAGGTGCTCGTGAGGCGGGCGCGGTGTACTTGGAGGTAGTAGGTCTTTGGTGCGGTACCACGAGATTGTGGCGCCGATTGTCGCGGAGACCATGACGATGTACGACTGCGAAACATTAGCTCTTCTCCATGGTGGTTGACGATCCTGCACTTCACGTTCGGCTTTGCAAGCAAGATGAAACAAGCGAGTAATAGTGTTGTACTCCTTATAATCTAAAATATGCTTTGAATCTCTTTATTCAAACCACCAAAGAAACGTGCAAGCATAGCCTCATTATCCTCTACAATACCACAAATAATCATGCAGTTTGCAATTCTTGATAATAGTCTTCTACGAATTTTTTCCTTGTTCTAAGCGAGACAATTTTTTCAGCAAATCACGTTGATAATGTGGAGGAACAAAGCAGTACGCATAGCAAGTTTTAACCAGGTCAAGTAGCAGGAATATTTCTTGCATGTGTTCTACAATATTCAGACCACCAAATAGATGCAAAATCTGTGAACTCACAAGTAGCGACACTAACACGCAAGTGATCGGGGTATTTTAAACATGCAAAGCGTTGTTCTACTTCCAATTCCCATGTAAGATATGCATCGGGATTATATCTACCCTCAAATGGCGGAATGTTCAGTTTCGGTTTAGCAACATGATCATCATCATTACGTGCGGACGAGGAGGTGGTCGAGCATTGCGGTTCAGTGCCGTGGACGACCAGTGCGAGTTGTTGGACTTCCTCGCCGTCCAAGTATGTTCTCATCTACACCGCTCGTCCGCGTCCCCTTCATAGTCTTCGTATCCCTCATCGAAGGCGCGTCATGTGCGGCTCTTGCAGCGAGAGCGGTACCGCAGAACGTCCGCACGAGGAACGCGGCGTGCGCGGCGTTGCACGTTGGCGCGAGGCGGCGGTAACCGAGTCAAAAGCTCCTGGAACTTTGCGTCGAGCTTGGAGTTGAAAGCTGCCTCGAGGCCATCCAGGCTTGTCCGGCGCGTCGGTGAGTTTGGCATCCACGTCACCAATGCGCGCATCGGTGTCACGTGCATGCCCGCCCAAAGGTGGGTGAAGTGAGCATGCAGCGCTCGGGCGGCATCTTGGCCGGGGCGACGGCGGTCGGATCAACTGGTCCTGACATGGTTAGTACACGAAAAGCACAAATGTATATGCCTACAAACTACGGAATATGGTGGTTCACGCGCAATTCGTCAAGCAAAATACAAAGCTCTTACAAGTTCTTACCAAACAGGAGGAAGGTGATGTAACAACCAGCAAGGATCAGCGTCTCCCAAGATTGCCAAAGCGATTACCAGTGTCGACACGGTGCACGTGGAGACAATATGTAGAGCTACGGGAAGGCAAAGTATAGTGATATGGTGGCACAATAATCAAATCGGCGATGCAAATTGAGTAAACGCTCAACGAAGGTACTGTGGCCGGTCCTAGGCTAGATCGTATTAGAGACGCGAGCCTAAATCACCAACGAGGTCACGATGCGGCACAAGATGCAAAGGACGCGAATCGGCGGCGAAGGATAGAGCAACCTATGGGAAGTAATTTTTTTTTTTTTTTTTTTTTTTTTTTTTGGGGGGGGAATCTACTGTGGCGCTAGACCACAGTGGTCTCTATGGTCGGGCGACCGGAAATTTTTTTTTTTTTTTTTTTTTTTTTTTTTTTCGGGGGAATCTATTGTGGCGCGATACCACAGCGGTCTCTTTGGTCGGGCGACCGTAAATTTTTTTTTTTTTTTTTTTTTTTTTTTTTTTTTGGGAATCTACTGTGGCGCTAGACCACAGAGGTCTCTATGGTCGGGCGACCGGAAATTTTTTTTTTTTTTTTTTTTTTTTTTTACTAGATTGCTTTCGTGATTAGACGGAAACGCGAAATTGACCAAGAAAACGGATCTAAAACCGGAAAAACTCGAAACAAAGATCAAGAAAGACCCTACGATGATGGGAATCAAAGGAGAACAACAAAGAGTTGATGGCAGATGTGGCGGAAGTGTATGGTGGCGGTGATATGGCGAGGGCGCAAGCGGAGATGGTGCGGCGGCGACGCGACTACTATCATCCCAACTCTAAACTCTCACGACTCTAGACGCTAAGACCAGCACGCGACACAACGATTGCAGACAAAGACTCAAAAAGCAAAAGCTGAAAAGATCATGCAATGGCTTGGCGGGGGCTATGGGACGGATGATCTAAACCTAATATATTTTTGTGGAGCTTTTACGGGTTATACGTAAAACAAATCTACACTAGTAAACCGTAAATCTCACCGAGCAACCTGAAATACGATACCACTTGATAGGGCAAAGGTGTCCGATCTTTCGATGAGATGGGGATAATTCGATTTGTTGGTGGAGTTCGTGCTTGACGATCCGACTACACGTGCAAAGCTCGTGCGCCAATGCAATCGCTAGGACAATCTCTGGGAGTTACTGATCTTGCGGGAGCACGATCGGCTGACAGCGAGGGTCTTAATTCCTACGAAATCGAGAACAAGTAAGAACTAATAATGCAATCGAGAATATTGCGGATATAGATGAAAGCTTTATTGAAAAGGTGGGATTAGAATAGTCGGTCTTGTTAAGGCGTTGGCCTCAAAAGAAGTACACGAGAGCTGCAGCAATGGCTAACTTTTAGTCTAATCAAAATCCAAGTTCTAATGACGGCTACGGAGGGATATATATGGGGGAAGTCAAGGGATTTTCGTCCAACCAGCTAGGGTTGGCCAAAAACACCCCTAAATGGGCCTTCCTCCACTTATATGGCCTCTTAAAATCCCCTAAAATACCTAATCCGAAAATACATGGGCCTGGCCCATTAAATAAGGTGACGCAGCACCAATAATAACTCTTGGACGAATTTTATGATGGGGAAACTTGTAGAATTCGTCCAATCATCGTTGCTCCATTATAATGGCTTCAAAGTTCTGAAATCTCCACTTGCGGCGTCATCTTCAATCCTCAAACGCTTGCTGCCATCTCCTCCATGCGTGATCATGCTCCAATGCTTGTCCTCCTCATCCATGCTTGGTCCATCATTCCTAAGAGTAACAAACATATCTGATTTAGGCAGCATCATATTCTCATGTATGTGAGGAATAGTTCCAAGAAACGAAAGTACCTGATAGTTAAGTTGTTTGGCACGAGCTCGAGTGATTGGTCCTTGTATTTGTGTGGCTGTAGGTACAGCGGTTGTATCAAGAGATGGGATGTCCTCATCAATGATTCTTCTCTATCTATAGTTCATGGCCTATTAAAAGTAGAAGGTGCTCTGGTGCAATCCTTACCGATAGAAAAAGATTGCAGCCAGGTTGATAATAATCGAGTGCCACCTCAAGCTAAACCCTAGCATCCATCAATGGCCGAGCATAACCTTAGCTGGGATCAGGTTGTTCAGATGTGCCGTCAAGCCCACCCGGAGGAGGACGAGCAGCTAGTCACCGATGTGTCTCAGGCCGAGCAGCTGGACCTGGAGGCGGAGGCGGAGGTTGCGGAGGTGGAGGTGGCAGAGCGCGCGCAAGGGCGTGGGTGCCTCGCGGTGGCCAGAGCGGAAATCGCCGACGCCCGGGCCGAGCTCGCCGAGGCCAAGGCGGCTCTCGCGGAGGCGCGGGCGGCGATGGCGGCCCTCCGGCGGTCCCACCCGCGGATGCCGTCATCCACGACATCGCCGCCGATGACGACGTCGTACCCAGCCGCTTCGAGTGCGCCCAGCAGGTTCTGCTCGCGTCCTTCGAGACCCTAGCTGGGGATGCCCTGCACCGTCTGGCTTGGGCAGCGGAGGAGGAAGCCCACAGCTATGCAGTCGCCATGGCTTGGGGGTACATGTGCTCCGACCTGGATTCGCTCCAGTGGAGGGGCCGTTCTCCCGCGCGGGTCGAGCAGGAGAACCGAGAGCTGGCGGACGCCATCGCCACTAGGGACGAAGCGGTGGGGGAGGCGGCTATGGACATGGCCCACTACCACGCCAAAATGGCGGCGTTGCAGGTGGCGGATACGGAGGCAGCCCAGGCGGAGGAGGTGGCAGCCTAGGCAGCGGCGGCGGAGGCGGCCTCCTCTCTGGCCAGGAGAGTAATGTGGGACTCCTCTCTGGCCGAGGCCCTCGAACGCCGCAGGCGGCAAGACGAGATGTCCGATCGCCGGCGTGCGCGGCGCGCGGAGGGCGTGAAGCTCTCGCGCTTCGGCACCAGCCCCTCCGGCGGCCAGTAGTAGGCAGCGCGACTGCGAGTAACACAGCCGTGGTAGGCCGTGCGACAACGAGTAGGTACAGCCGTTGTAGTTTTAGGTTAACTCGACTAACCATCTCTGTAAAGATGGTCCTTTTGGTCAATCAATAGTAGTGAAGAAATATTTTGGTTACCTAGTCGCTGCCTACGTCCGCGGAGACGCAAACCTGACACATATTTGGTCCAGATTTGCGTCGCCGCGGACGCGCGGGCATGATGCGTCGCCCCGCTGGAGCAAGACTCAAACGCATTTTTGGTATCGAAGGACGATGAGCTTCCGTTTGCATCGTCCGGTTGGAGATGCGCTTAGGAAAAGAAAATCATAATGATTCCAATCACCGAAACATCATAGAAAGAATTCACAAGAATCCAAATCCTTCAAAATTTACTGAATCAAAGGAGCCCTGCAACATCTTATTCTTAGTGGATTGTCTAAGTCGCAAGTAATTGATTTTCATCAAATTGAAGTCGCTTTCCGACAACATGAAGTTTGTTCCAGTTGGTAATTTGCTGCACAACTTAGGAAACGTTCATGAGTTGGTAATAACGATTACTGTAGTACTAATTTGCTGAGTGAAAATCGACCGATGTGACGAACATCAAAACTTAATTATACTACTACATGTAGCGTGACGAAGAGTCTCGGCCACACATTTATTTTGTGGCGTGATAGCACCCTGCTGCCCAATCTTGGGGGCCGCCTCCTCTACCTGTCACCAGAGCCATCATTGGTCGCCTTAATTAATTGGCGCTTGCTTCCTGCTGCACTGCTCTACGACCTGTTAATTCTAAGATAAGATTCGCGACATGGCTGGCAGCGAGCACAGCTGCAGGTTTCCCTTTTTCTTCTAGGCAAACAGCTGCAGAATTTGGCTGGCGGCCAGACAATGATCTGCAGTGCGCTGCTGCCTGGTCTGTGGTAGGAGTATCTATAATTAAAATACATCCCGTATATTTGTATCTAGATAAAAGTGAGAGCATCCTCACCGGTGGACCTTCAATAGGCGCCGGCAGTGTGTCGGCACTGCCGTATGGAGGGGCGCCGACACAGCATCCTCTATTAGGGATGTTCTTCCCACACCGACGCTCCCATACGGTAGCCCCAATAGAAATTTAAATTTAAAATAATATTTAAAAATGAAATTCAAACAAAAGTTGCTCGTGCGTCGAAGGCGCTGAAGTCGAGGTTGTTGCCGTCGTCGCCGCCGTCGTTGGATGTCCCGAAGGACCAGTCGGCGTCGTCCTCCTCCTCCTCCTTTGGCGCCGGCTGCACGGAAGGTCCTGCGAGGTCGACAAAGTTGGCGCCGTGGTCCCTGGCGGACCACGCCGCCGCCTGCCGCGGGTCCACCGTCATCTTCCGGTAGTCCTCGTCGACAGAGCGGCCGACCATGAAGTTTAGGCCAGGGAATTCCTCCTCCTTCTCCCACCATAGCTTCTTCACCGGTGGAAGTGGTGGCGAGGCCTCGATGTCCTCCTCCTTGAGGCGGCGGCATTGTCCCGACCCCGTCATCCGACGGGATAGAGTAGAATACGTGCGCCTCGCCCCGTCGCAGATGACGATGCCTCCCGATGGAAGCGCGGGCCCGGCCGAGCGTGTGCGGTCGCCGGCTGCTGACGATCCGATGCACGAGCTTCCGGGCGTCGTAGTCCTTTCCGGTGCGCTCTGCAGAGGTGGCACATCCGGCTTCATGCACTCCTCCTGCGGGAAGTACAATGGGACGCGCGGCGGGACGCCGTGGGTGCGCTGTTGGAGTTATGCCCAAGAGGCAATAATAAAGGTGTTTATTGTTATATCTTAGTATCCATGATAAATGTTTACATCCCATGCTATAATTGTATTAACAGTAAACATTAATACATATGTGTTGTGTAAACAACCAGAGTCCCTACTAAGCCTCTTGTTAAGCTAGCTTGTTGATTAATAGATGATCATGGTTTCCTGATCATGAATATTGGATGTTATTAATAACAAGATCATATCATTAGGTGAATGATGTGATGGACACACCATAGTAAGCATAGCATAAGATCAAGTCATTAAGTTCAACTTGATATAAGCTTTCGTTACATAGTAACCTAGTCCTTCGACCATGAGATCATGTAAATCACTTACGCCGGATGGGCACTTTGATTACATCAAACACCACTGCGTAAATAGATGGTTATAAAGATGAGATTAAGTATTCGGAAAGTATGAGTTGAGGCATATGGATCAAGAGTGGGATTTGTCCATCCTGATAACGGATAGATATGCACTGGACCCTCTCGGTGGAATGTCATCTAATTAGCTTGCAAGCATATGACAATTTCACAAGAGATGATATACCACGGTACGAGTAAATAGTACTTATCAGTAACGAGGTTGAACTAGGTATAGAGATACCAATGATCGAACCTCGGATAAGTAAGTATCGCGTGACAAAGGGAATCAGTATCATATGTTAATGGTTCATTCGATCACTAAGTTATCATTGAATATGTGGGAGCCATTATAGATCTCTAGGTCCCGCTATTGGTTATTGATTGGAGAGGAGTCTCGATCATGTTCGCATAGTTCACGAACCATGGGGTGACACACTTAAGGTTCGATGTCGTATGGTAGATATGGAATATGATATTGAGACCTAATGTTGTTCGGAGTCTCCGATGGGATCCAAGACATCACGAGTAGGTCCGGAATAGGCCGGAGAATAAGATTCATATATGGGAAGTTATTTTCATGGTTACCGGAAAAGTTCAGGATTTTTCGGTATTGTACCAAAGGTTCTAGAAGGTTCCGGAGGGTACCATAGTGGGGCCACATATCCCGGACGACCAACATGGACCGGAGGGGTCGCATAGGCCCACATGGGCTAGGTACACCGCCCCCCAAGGCCCATGTGGCTGGATCAAGTGGATAAGATCAAATCCCTTGAAAATATGGACTTAACTTGGGGGGTTCCCCCTTGTTTTGGCCGACCCTAGGGCTTGGAGGAGGGACCAAGGCAGCCCCCCAGGCCTATTTAAGAGGGAGGGGAGGGTTGGGGTGCAGCATATCATCCCCTAAACCCTAGCCACCCCTCTTGATGTGGGCATTACCCTTCGGGTAACTCGTATTATGCTACCTCTTACTACCCAACCAGGGGCCCATGAAGATGATACATTGACCAAGGTGGGCCGCTACGTCGGTTCCGAAGAAATATACTTGATGAACAAGGCAAGAAGACGAAGAACAATGAAAGTTTAGACGTAGAACTCTTTGTAACCTAGTCGTACCCGGACAGACCTCTCGAGACCTGACTCACAATATAAGGGCTAGAAGAGGGTCTACCGAGGGACACACAATCAACCTAGCCAGAACCACCACAAGTCTAGAGCTAGGTCATACGAAATCTTAGCCTCTCGACGAATTCTTAGTCTTAGCCTTCGGCTACCCCATTGTAACCCAATAGTTTCAATAATCAAGATCAGACAAGCATGAAGTAAGGGTTTTACCTCATCAAGGGCCCCGAACCTGGGTAAATCTCTCTCCCCGTTTGTTTGATATCCGATGTCTCGTGTCAGCCTGCAGGATTCCGTCAACCCTAAGCCCCAAAAGGTGGGCATTGCTGAGGAGTACCCTCGATACCTCTCCTCCTCCTCATACTTCCTGCGCCGGCTTAGCGAAGCCCTGCAGGAATTTCTCCTCCACCACCACCACCACACCGTCGTGCTGTTGGGATTCCGAGGGGATCTATCACCTCCGATGCCCGCTGGAACAGGGAGAGGAAGGACATCATCGACACCATACGTGTGACTGAGTACGTAAGTACTGCCGGATTGCAGTACTAGAAGGATCGTCTACATCAACCACAAGATGTGATCTCGTTAAGGCTTTGGATCTATAAGGGTTAGTTTCTCATCTATCTCGTTGCTCCGATCTCATAGATTAGATCTTGGCTTTTCCATAGATTGGATCTTTGATTTATTCGTCTTTGCGATATAATATTTTTGTTTTCCATGCATCGAACCCTACAGTGGTATCAGAGCCGTGTCTATGCGTAGATCTGTTGCACGAGTAGTACACAATGGTTTTGTGGGCATTTATGCTTTTGTTGTCGCTTGCTTTTCATTTACTTTGCATCTTGCGGGATGGGGGGATGAGGCAACCCGGGATAACCTTCCATGACTGCGTTCATGAGAATTGCTCCACGCTTGACATGCAACTTGTATTGCATAAGTGGCTCAGCGGGTGCAAGTTTCTCCCACCATAGTTAAGATCCAATTTACAATATGCACTTGACAACACTTGTATCAGCGTTATGGTTCTTGTTCGTAGGTAAGATCGGATCTTATTCGAAAGCCCCAAGCCACGTAAAATTTGCAAAGAAAATTAGAGGCGCCTAACTTGTTCTTGCAGGGGCATGTGATGTGGTATGGTCATTATGTGATTATGTTTATATTTGATGTAAGAGATGATCCTTATTGTAATATGGTAACCGGCAGGAGCCTAATGGTTGTCTCTATTGTTTCATGACCTGCGTGTCGATCACCATGTAATAGCTTTATTTCATTACTATGAGTTAGCAGTTGTAATAGTTGCTATGGATGGTGGACAACCATGAAGCGGCGCCATGGACCTTGGTGCAATGTTGGTGATGATGGAGATCATGCTCGTGTGTTTTGGAGATGGAGATCAAAGGCACAAGAAGAAAAGGCCATATCATATCACATTATCCATGCATGTGATGTTAATCCTTTTATGCATCTTATTTTGCTTAGATCGCGACGGTAGCATTATAAGATGATCTCTCACTTTAATATCAAGACAATAAAGTGTTCTCCCCTCGTATACACCGTTGCTAAAGTTCATCGTTTTGAAGCATCTTGTGATGATCAGATGTGATAGATTCTACGTTCATATACAACAGGTGTAAGCCATGTTGCACACGCGGAAATACTTGGGTTTACTTGATGAGCCTAGCATGTACAGACATGACCTCGGAACACAGGAAACCGAAAGGTTGAACACGAGTCATAAGGATGATATGATCAACAGGTTGATGTTCACCGTTGACGCTACATCATCTCACGTGATGATCGGACTTGGTGTAGTGAATATGGATCGTGTGCCACTAAACAACTATGAGGGATGTTGTATTAAGTGAGAGTTCATTAGTAATTAGATTAAAACTTGAACTAATTATCCTAAACATAGTCTGAATTGTATTTTGAATTAATTTGTAGAATTGGCATATCCGTTATCTACCATGCGCTAGTCTTGTAATTAAGATAAAAACACTGTTAAATCTGACAAGTAACTCTACGGACTAGTACCGTATTGTTAAAGAATCAAGAAATGATTAAGTCTTATTGCAAACTTTTGGCAAACCTCACATTGCTGATTCAAAGAGCAATGGTTTCAATTAGTACCTAAAATCGTCTTATCTCCGTGAAACTTGAAGTTCAAATCCGTTCGGAAAGTAAGGAGCTGGAAAGTTGTTTTTTTTCAGAAATAAGCAAGGTGTGAGATATATATGTGATATCTAAGACCTTATTGCAAGATGATAGAATATAATTTAGTGAGACTACATAAACTCATAAGTTTTATGGGAATGTACGAAGGTTGAAGACGCTAGGCGTCCCGATCCTCAAACTAGTTGGGAACTAACGATATTCACATATCCATGAAGTGATCGTCCTTAGTATGCACCGTTGCTAAGACTCATCGTTTCAAAGCATCACATGATGATCGGGTGTTATAGATTCTACGTGTGCATACAACAGGTGCAAGCCAGATTTGCACATACGAATATTGAGGTTAAACTTGATGAGCCTAGCATGTACATACATGGTCTCGGAAAATCGTCATGATTTGATTAAAAAAAATATTAGTGAAATTGTTCATCACATTAAAAAGTTACTAATAGAGAAATCTGGAACACTTGTCATGTGATGATCAACTTCAAAGTAAGAACCTCAAGGTTATTGGTATTTGACCAACAAACCTAGAAGTTATTGATGTTGAAGTGTTTTCTTAAAAATGAGGAAAGCCAAAAGAGAAATTAAAAAAGTTTGTTGGCAGAAAGAAAGAAAAGACTAGAAAGTCTAGCTCGAGTGTATATAGATGATATACATGTTATGAATGTATTCTTGGTTTAGTCACACTACAAAATTCTTAGGTATTTGTACCATATTGGTTGGTATGAGAAGTCATACAACACAACGCAATATAAGAATATAGAGCTTTCTATTTCCGTGCCCTCGGGTCCTTAGTTGTACTCAGTTTTCCCTAGCTCCTTAGTTTTTCATCAGTTTTCCCCAAGTCCTTGTTTGAAACCCGCAGAAGGAGCTCAGACGGCAGGATTCCCGTTTAGTTGACCGTTCTGTGCTTACGTGTGGGGCCACGTCGTGTGGGGCCGCGTCGCGTGGGGCTGGTAGAAAGGGACCGCGTGTGACAGGACGAGACCGCGTTTGGTTGCACGTGAGCAGGAGCTGGGTTCTGTCTCTCTCGGCCCAAATTGGCATTTTTAAGAGTACCTTTTCCCCCTCTTTCTCTCTGTCTTTTTTTCACCTAATTAGTATCAAATCTAGAGAAGCTTGCATTTCTGTCTTTCTTCAATTATTTGTGCCTTTTGGCCCTCGTTGTTTGCCCAATATGACAGCAAATCTAGTACTCCTCTAGTCCATATGTATCTAGTTAAATCTAGAAGCAAATCTACAGTGTAATGTACGATAAATTCACACAGTCATGTAGTAGAATAGGAATAGATAATAGGGATCCCTCCCTAGATAATAAGCTGCATACACTACAAGAAAAGTTCAAATAGACAACGTCCCAAAATCGTCCACTAAGGGCCATTTTTCGTCGCCTATGGGCCTAACCCGACGATATGGGTTCTGTGGTCGAAACTGCGTCAGGCAAAGTCCTACCACTTTTTTCGGTCCGTCGCGTTCGGGCGCCCTTCCACCACGGAAAATCAGACCGTTGCAGAAGTGTTTTCGGGAGCCCGTTGACTGCTGACGTCATGCAAACTGACACGTGGAAGACGCCGTTAACTGACAGTTAACATCGTTAACCGGCTGAAACCCCGTGGTAGATGGTAGGCCCACACGAGGCCTGCCAAGTCTTAAGCGGGCTGGCCCATTTAGTTTGCGGGCCGAGCTAGCTGATTTAGTTTGACCGGTCAACTATATAGCTGGGCTGGTCCATTAGGTACGTGGGTCTGATTGCGCGTGAAACACACGTCCGTTGGGAACCCCAAGAGGAAGGTGTGATGCATACAGTAGCAAGTTTTCCCTCAGAAAGAAACCAAGGTTTATCGAACCAGTAGGAGCCAAGAAGCACGTCGAAGGTTGATGGCGGCGGAGTGTAGTGCGGCGCAACACCAGGGATTCCGGCGCCAACGTGGAACCTGCACAACACAATCACAGAACTTTGCCCCAACGTAACAGTGAGGTTGTCAATCTCACCGGCTTGCTGTAAACAAAGGATTAGATGTATAGTGTGGATGATGATGATTGTTTGCGAAGAACAGTAAAGAACAATTGCAGTAGATTGTATTTCAGATGTAAAGAATAGGACGGGGTCCACAGATCACTAGTGGTGTCTCTCCCATAAGATATACATATGTTGGGTGAACAAATTACAGTTGGGCAATTGACAAATAAAGAAGGCATAACAATGCACATACATATATCATGATGAGTACTATGAGATTCAATCAGGGCATTACGACAAAGTACATAGACCGCTATCCAGCATGCATCTATGCCTAAAAAGTCCACTTTCAGGTTATCATCCGAACACCTTCCGGTATTAAGTTGTAAACAACAGACAATTGCATTAAGTATGGTGCATAATGTAATCAACACAAATATCCTTAGACAAAGCATCGATGTTTTATCCCTAGTGGCAACAGCACATCCACAACCTTAGAACTTTCTGTCAGCATCGTCCTGCATTTAATGGAGGCATGAACCCACTATCGAGCATAAATACTCCCTCTTGGAGTCACAAGTATCAACTTGGCCAGAGCCTCTACTAGCAACGGAGAGCATGCAAGAACATAAATAACATATATGATAGATTGATAATCAACTTGACATAGTATTCAATATTCATCGGATCCCAACAAACACAACATGTAGCATTACAAATAGATGATCTTGATCATGATAGGCAGCTCACAAGATCTAACATGATAGCACAATGAGGATAAGACAACCATCTAGCTACTGCTATGGACCCATAGTCCAGGGGTGGACTACTCACACATCGATCCGGAGGCGATCATGGCGATGAAGAGACCTCCGGGAGATGATTCCCCTCTCCGGCAGGGTGCCGGAGGCGATCTCCTGAATCCCCCGAGATGGGATTGGCGGCAGCTGCGTCTCTGGAAGGTTTTCCGTATCGTGGCTCTCGATGCTTTGGGGTTTCGCGACGAAGACTTTAAGTAGGCGGAAGGGCAGGTCAGGGGGCCACACGAGGGCCCCACACAACAGGCCGGCGCGGCCAAGGCCCAGGCCGCGCCGCCCTAGTGTGTGGCCGCCTCGTGGCCCCACTTCTTATCCTCTTCGATCTTCTGGAAGCTTCGTGTGAAAATAGGACCCTGGGCGTTGATTTCGTCCAATTCCGAGAATATTTCCTTTGTAGGATTTCTGAAACCAAAAACAGTAGAAAACAGCAACTGGCTCTTCGGCATCTCGTCAATAGGTTAGTGCCAGAAAATGCATAATAATGACATATAATGTGTATAAAACATGTGAGTATCATCATAAAAGTAGCATGGAACATAAGAAATTATAGATACGTTTGGGACGTATCAGGGTCGGGCCTGACCTCTAAGGTTGACTGTTCAAAATTTAAATGGGCCGGCCCACTAAACATGTGGGTCGGGCCGAATGCCCTCGTTTGACCGGTCAACAGGCAAAAGGGCCGGCCCGCTAAGCATGTGGGGCCCACTTTCCTGTTATCGGGCAGGCCCATTTAACAAGTGGGGTCCACCATAAAGCAAGTGGGCCGGCCCAAGAAGTTAGTGGGCCGGCCCAATTTGCACGTGGGTCCCACTTTCCTGCTATCGGGCCGGCCCATTTAGTAAGTGGGGTTCACCATAGATCAAGTGGGCTAGCCCAACAAGCTAGTGGGCTGGCCCAAAAAACACAGGTGGGTCCCACTTTCCTGTTAAAGGGCCGGGCAGTTAGTATGTGGGGTCCACCATATAGCAAGTGGGCTGGCCCAACAAGATGGTGGGCCGGCCCAATAAGCAGGTGGGCCCGCTTTCATGTAACCGGGCCGGCCGAGTTAGTAAGTGGGGTCCACCATAAAGTAAGTGGGCTCGCCCAACAGGTTGGCGGGCCGGCCCAATAAACATGTGGGGCCCAATTTCCTGCTGACGGGCCAGCCCAGTTAGTAAGTGGGGTCCACCACAAAAGCAATTGGGCTGGCCCAACACGTTAGTGGGCCGGCCCAATAAGCTTGTGGGGGCCACTATTGTGCTAACGGGCCGGCCCAGTTAGTATGTGGGGTCCACCGTAAATCAGGTGGGCTGGCCCAACGAGTTAGCGGGCCGGCCCAATAAGCTTGTGGGGCCCAGTTTCCTGCTAACGGGCCGGCCCAGTTACCAAATGGGCTGGCCCAATAATCACGTGGGCCCACTTTCTGTTACAGGGCCGGCCCAGTTAGTGGGTGGGGTCCACCTTAAAGCAAGTGGGCCGGCCCAATTAGTGGGTGGGGTCCACCTTAAAGCAAGTGGGCTGGCCCAATAAGTAAGTGAGTCAGCCCGTTTAGTTGCTGTTTATATGCCGACATAATAGGCGCTTTAGGATTTTGCGGGTCGGCACATCTGTGATTTCGCTTATTTGGGCCATTTAAGGGATGGGAATTTGTGATTTAGATACTGAGAATATTGACGCAGCACATGATTTTTGTCGGATAGCCTCACTTACCACAAGCACCATAGAAAAATGCGCGGAACAACTATAAAAATTAACTAAATATTACATCAGCTGCAAGGCTTTGAAAAATATTACAGAACCCAGAGAAATTGAATGGTAATTAAACCTAGCAATACAATGAAGCGATTCGGCAATCTTTTAAGTTGTCCATGCACCACCTATATCTGAAACAAAGACATTTCAAGTTAAGACAGCAACAATGGAAAGGCAAAGACACTACAATATTGTTTGCCAAAGAATTTGGAACTCATCATTTCGTCGTTATAACAAGATCATTGTAATGCGCACAATAAGCAAACGGGGAGGCTGACATCGGGGACCCATGAGCTAGCAGCGTCGTCAACGTTTTAAAGGCGGCAGGGGATGGAAAGAAAAAATAAACCAAAAATCTGTTGGTAAAAAATCCAAGAAAAGAAACATTTTCGTTCTGAGAGGATGACATGCGGGACCCATGAGGCAGCAACATCCTCAGCGTTTATTGCTCATAGAGGCTGACATGTGGGACCCGTGAGCCAGCAGCATCCTCAATGTTTTAAAGGCGGCAGGAGATCGAAAGAAAAAATAAGCCAAAAATCATTTGGTAAACAAAATCCAAGAAAATAAACATTTACTGTTCTGAGAGGATGACATGCGGGACCCATGAGGCAGCAGCATCCTCAACGATTCCAAGGCAGCAGAGGATCAAAAGAAAAAAAAGGAAATATCCAGAAATTAATTAGGAGTTCAAAATAAATCCATCAAAGAAAACTTTTATTGTTCATAGAGGATGACATGTGGGACCGACCTGCCGACAGCGTCCTCGTCGTTTCAAAGGGGGCAGTAGATCAAAAGAAAAAAGGCAAATAGCCAGAAATTAGGGGTCAAAAATAACTCCAAGAAAGGAAACTTTTATTGTTCGTAGAGGATGACATGCGGGACCCATGAGCCAGTGATGACCCACAAGTATAGGGGATCGCAACAGTTTTCGAGGGAAGTAAAACCCAATTTATTGATTCGACACAAGGGGAGCCAAAGAATATTTGTAAGCCTTAATAGCGGAGTTGTCAATTCAGCTGCACCTGGAAACAGACTTGCTCGCAATAGTTTATCAGTAGCAACAGTTTTATAGCAGTAGCAGTAGTGAAATATAAGCAACAGTGTAATAAAGACAGCAGTAGTGATTATAGTAAACAACAGGATTAAAATACTGTAGGCATAGGGATGGATGAACGAGTATTTGCATGGATAAGATAACTCATGTAATAATCAAGACTAGGCATTTGCAGATAATAATAAAACAGTATCCAAGTACTAAATAACCATAGGCATGTGTTCCGTATATAGTCGTACGTGCTCGCATTGAGAAACTTGCACAACATCTTTTGTCCTACCAGCCGGTGGCAGCCGGGCCTCTAGGGAAACTACTGGTAATTAAGGTACTCCTTTTAATAGAGTACCGGAGCAAAGCATTAACACTTCATGAACACATGTGATCCTCATATCACAGCCTTCCCATCCGGTTGTCCCAATTTCTATCACTTTGGGGCCTCGGGTTCCGGACAGCAATATGTGTATACAACTTGCAGGTAAGATCATAAAACAATGAATATCATCATGAATCAATAACATGTTCAGATCTGAAATCATGGCACTCGGGCCCTAGTGACAAGCATTAAGCATAACAAGTTGCAACAATATCATAAAAGTACCAACAACGGATACTAGGCACCATGCCCTAACAATCTTATGGCTATTACATGAACAATCTCATCCAATCCCTACCATCCCCTTCAGCCTACAGTGGGGATTTACTCACACATGGATGGGGGAAGCATGGATGGTCGATGGAGAGGCGTCGGTGGTGATGATGGCGATGATCTCCTCCAATTCCCCGTCCCGGCAGGGTGCCAGAATGGAGTTTCTGGTCCCGAAATAAGGTTTTCGATGGCGGCGGAGTTCTGGATGTCTTCTGGCAGATTGGTCGAACCCCCGTGCGTTTTTAGGTCAAGGGCTTTAAGTAGTCCAGAGGGGGGCGCCTGGGGCTGGCCGAGGCGGCATCTCCATGTGGCGGCGCGGCCATGGGCCCACCGCGCCGCCACGTGGTGTGCGCGCCTCGTGGCACCCCTCCGTCTCGTCTTCTGGCTCCGTGGGTCTTCTGTAAAAATAGGCCCATTGCAATTATTTCCGGGGATTTTTCTGAAAGTTGATTTTCTGCACAAAAATAAGACACCAGGGCAATTCTGCTGAAAAAAGCGTTAGTCCGTGTTAGTTGTATCCAAAATACAAAAATTAGAGGCAAAACAATAGCAAAAGTGTTCGGGAAAGTAGATACGTTTTGGACGTATTAGCCAGCAGCTTACTCAACGTTTCAAAGGCGGCATGAGATCGAAAGAAAAAGGCAAGTGACAAAATATCAGGAGACAAAGATAATCCAAGAAAAGAAACTTTATTGTACATAGAGGATGCCATGCGGGTCCCATTTTGCAGCAGCGGTCCCAACGTTTCAAATGCGGCTTGAGATCAAAAGAAAAAGAAAGTAGCCAGAAATTAGGGGGTCAAAAAAATCCAAGAAAAGGAAAGCTTTATCGTTCATACATGCTGACATGTGGGACCTATGAGCCAGCAGAGTCCTCAACGTTTCAAAGGCGGCAGGGGATTCAAAAGAAAAAGGAAATAGCCAAAAATCAGAGGGTGAAAAAAAACCAAGAAAATGAACTTTTATAGTACATAGAGGATGACATGCGGGTCCCATGAGCCAGCAGGTTCCTCAACGTTTCAAACGTGGCATGAGATCGAAAGAAAAAGGCAAGTGACCAAATATCAGGAGCAAAAAATAATTCAAGAAAAGAAACTTGATTGTACATAGAGGATGACATGCGGGTCCCATTTAGCAGAAGTGGTATCACCGTTTGAGAGGCGGAACGAGATCGAAAGAAAAAGGCAAGTGACCAAATATGAGGTGCCAAAAAATCCAAGAAAAGAAAGTTTTATAGTACATAGAGGATTACATGCGGGTCCCATTTAGCAGCAGCGGTATCACCGTTTGAGAGGCGGCACGGGATCGAAAGAAAAAGGCAAGTGACCAAATATGAGGTGCCAAAAAAATCCAAGAAAAGAAAGTTTTATAGTACATAGAGGATGACATGCGGGTCCCATTTAGCAGCAGCGGTATCACCGTTTGAGAGGCGGCAGGGGATCGAAAGAAAAAGGCAAGTGACCAAATATGAGGTGCCAAAAATAACTCCAAGAAAAGAAACTTGATTGCTCATAGAGGATCGCATGCGGGTCCCATTTAGCAGCAGCGGTCTCAATGTTTCCAAGGCGGCACGGGATCAAAAGAAAAATGAAGTAGCCAGAAATCAGGGGGTCAAAAAAATCCAAGAATAGAAAGAATTTTGGTTCATAGATGATGACATGCAGGACCCATGATCCTGCATCGTAAACGGCTCGATCGGAGAGCGTTGAACGAGATGGCGCGATCGAGAAAAAAAACAATGCTAGAGAGGCTACCATCTGGGTCCTACATCCCTGGCCGGTACGGATTTGCGTTGACTCGGCCGGCGAACCCCAGAATTCGTGATGCACCACGTCCCAGGCCACCATAGGAGACGTTTTGGACATTTTCGTCGGGCTAGGTGGCCTCAAAAACGAGAATTTTTTTTTGACATGCACAACGGAGAGACCAAAAATCGTCGGCCATGGCAACTTTTCTTGTAGTGATACAACAGCCAAACATAGTAACAGGTTCTAGGTTCTTCACAGCACCATCATACTAACAACATAACAACAAGGGATCCCTAGCTAACAACAAAATAGGAGACAACAGCAGCACACGTCCAGGACTCTGCCTACCCCATCTGGCTCTGCCTCCACTTGTTGCTCCCCTTGGGAGCCTTGGGCTTGAGTGGAGGCATGCGCTCGGCGGAGATCTCCACCCGCTGGAAGTTGCGGAGGGGCATGCCGAGCGCCTTGTGCTTGACATGGAAGGAGTAGACGTTCACCGTCGCGCCGAACTTGGGGAAGGTGTTGCCGATGTCCTCGGCATGCGTGAGGAGGCAGTTGAAGTCAGTGCCACCGAGTCTCCTAGTGCAAAAGGGGCACCTGTAGACACCCTTGGCGAAGTAGGAGATGTACTGGCCGACCTGCAGCCTCCGCAGCACCTGGCGAGTCTTGGTATGCTGGTCCTCGTCATCGCTGCCAATGTCGCTGCCAGACTCCTGATCCATATCAAACGGAAACGATGAGTGAATGAGTTGCAACGATGACTAATGTGCATGATAACAAAGTTAGGAAAAGCAGAGGCAGCCTCAGTTAGAGTGGACACGATTATATATCTACAGGGATGGTGTTAGCGAACCAAAGGTCATGCACAACAGATTTGTACACAGCAATGGTTCGCTGAACCCTCCCTGTAAAAATTCGTGCCCAACTATTCATCATAGGCAAGGAAACAGATTCCAGATCTGAACTTGAACACATTCCAGATTATTTGCAAAATTAAACGGTTGATATCTTTTGGTTCGTGCATAAAATAACCGATTGAGATCTCATGATTACTTGCATAAATTAACTGATTGAGATCCCATTATTACTTGCATAAATTAACCGAACGGCTGAACCCCAAATCTTAAACGAAATCAAGAAGGGATCAAAACAAAATGGAATAAAATTGGCGCAAATATTAACCCAATACTCATCCATCTACACCAGCACAAATAGGGTTCAAAAATGAATGGGGAACAAAAAAGGAAGCAAACCATAGTTACCTCGTTCCATAGGTCCTCCATGCAGGTGTCGTAGGGGTTCGGGGGCGAGACATACGGCACCTCCTCATAGGGGTCCCATCCCGGCGGGTTCTGACCGCCACCGGCGGCAGCAGCCTCCGATGCACCGGCGGTGGCGACGGCCATTGAGGGGACGGCGTCGAAGAGGGAGGCGTCGCGCTTGGAGCCGACGACATCATGGACGATGGGATTGGCATTCTCCTTGTCCATCTCGCCGACAGAGGAGAGGGAGACGGAGAGGGTTTTTTGTTTTGGAGAAGATGATGGGATGTGAGAGAGGAGGCGTTGTGTGAGCGAGTGAGAGTGTCAGAGATAGTGCGAGGAGACGTCTATAAAGGCGAGGGGTGGTTAATGCGACCCGTGTCCTACGCGTCCACCGTTGCACGTCTGCGCGTCTTGGACTTCTGCAACGCGACACGCGTCCAGGATTGCACGTCTTCGACTTCTGCACCGCGACCCACGTCTACGCGTCAACAATTGCACATCTTCCATTTCTGCACCGCAACACGCATCCTCGAGTCTAACTCTGGAAATTTAGATATACTCAGGTATACCCTCGAGTCTTATACTAGCATTTTATGTGTGCTCAGTTTTCCCCTTGAGTGCTAATACTGGCTAGTGCAATATACTCAGTTTTACCCTCAAGTGGTTGGTCAACAGAGAGTCAACAAATGGGATTAACTAGTTAAATGATTCATTTAATGTGCAAAAAATTCCGAAAAAGAGTGGCACTTACTCATGGAGTCTTTACCACAAATTGCCACTTCTCAAATCATAAATAAATCATAGATAAATCAAGTTTTACCACAAATTGCCACTTCTCAAATCACCTAGTAGCTATGAAGGTGCATAGTTTTCCACAATAAGCCCTTCCCAAAATAGCTTTCCCCAAAACATACTTTGTCTAAATGAGGCCACAATTCTCACACTCATGTATATTTGTATTGCAAATAGTTTGAGGTAGACCAAGATGGGTTTCATTGTACAAAACACGCATTTTCCATTTTTAAAATCTCATATTTGAATCCCTTAGTCTGTTTACTACTCAGGTGCCATTGGTATCTTGATACTACTCAGTTTTGCCCTCTCCCTTCACAAATTCTCGCAGAAGTGCAACATTGCCCTGATTGTTCTAGCCCATGTCACGCGGATCGTGCCCGCCGACCGTTGATCGTATGATCTAACGGGCAGGATAACCCCTCTCTCTCTGTCGGCGGTTAGCTTTCACCCTCTAAGTATGCTAAAGGGCGATTTCCTGTATTATTTTTCACGCGCCAAAAATTATAAACTCTTTTAGGCATTACTTTTCACGCAAAAAATGATAAACCATCACCGATTTGTTGTAGCCATTACTTTTCACGCAAAAAATGATAAACCATCACCAATTTGTTGTAGCCATTAATTTTCACGCAAAAAATGATAAACCATCACCGATTTGTGGTAGCCATTACTTTTCACGCAAAAAATGATAAACCATCACCGATTTCTTGTAGCCATTACTATTCACGGTAAAGATGATAAACGAAACAATCTATCTATCTCTGTATTTGAAGTTTGGGAGGGTTCACCATCTACTTATGTTAACTTTCGAGGTTTTGACCTAAAAATCAAATGGGCATTATAAAGGGAAATAAAGTTCAAAAAATGTAAAAACGAAACAATCTACCAATCTTTGTATAGAATATCGTCTGTATGATTTTTGAGGTCATTTAGAGAAGGTAGAAAAAATCCTTTTTGAGAAGGTCGAAAAAACCTAACTTGTTACAAAAGCTGGTTTCAGTGAGACCTAACCAAGTTTGGCATACTTGATGCCATACCTATAACAACAAGGAATATCTAAAAGGGAAAGTTTCACAAAATTTGAAATTTAGGGTGAAAATGATGCCATACATGATGCTGTTTTTCGAGGTTTTGACCTGAAAATCAATTGGGTATTATAAAGGGAAATAAAAAGTTCAAAAAATGTAAAAATAAAACAATCTATCTATCTATGTATAGAAGATCAGCTGTATGAAACTTGAGGTCATTTAGAGAAGGTAGAAAAAATCACCTTGTTAGAAAAGCTGGTTTCAGTGAGACGAAACGGCATGCGCTTAAGCAAAGTAATTTTTTTGAACATCTCCAAATGACCCCAAATTTTCCATACATGATGCCATACGTGTAACAACAAGGAACCCTATCTAAAAAGTGTCAAAAAAGTTTGCCCAACTGTATAGCTCTATCAAAAAGAACCTCACCATGGCGCTAGTATAATTTTTAGTTACAAACTTTCGTTACCTAACCTTCAACATGAAACTTGTTTCAAATTAATTTTGGCGTACAAGAAACAAATCCCACCTTGATTGGAGCACCACAGCCTCCAAACGATGCCGATGTCGATATCGGCATGGTCAGAACGGCTATGCTCGCCGCCACTGCTAGGTCACCGTCAGGATGCACCCTCAATCCCGTCCCCTCATTCGATCACTAACACACCAGAGATAGCGCCGAGGCTAATGCCAAAGGTACATGCTGATGCCAATGCCGAACATGCATGCACGCCGCTGTGGGCACGGCCACGCCGCCCCGCTATGCTGGACACCACAGACCACCGCGAGGTCTTTCCCTTCGCCACCACACTCTCCTAGCACCCATCTATACACGCCAGAAAGGAGAGACACTAGTTTTCTCTACATTGCTCACGTTCGTGTCCGACACGGTCAGTCAAAGTTTTGAGGTAGTCGTCGATGTCGTCGACCATTTCTTCTCTTCTTTGCATGGTTAAACGCGTCTAGTTCATATCTATCTAATGTGTCTGGTCTCGCCTCATGTAGTTCTTTGTGGACTTCGATCTCATCTCGGCACCCCGCAGGCCACCTCCTCCGTGCCATTGTTGTAGAGCTCCGTTTAAAAATCTAATCCTACTCGTGTATTGCCCCTTGTATCAGCGTCATGGCCCCACCTGTCATTCGATATACCGAAGCCCCACTCATTCGCGTTTTGGTCAGGGATACAGCGATGCTTGCGGTCAAACAAAGATGGATGGTCTGACATGTCTTTGCGGGCTCTACATGGCCCCACTAATAGTCAGAAGATAATGGTCAACCGTCGAGCAACCGGCCGTTACAGCACCTGTGATGGTTTCAGACAAGGGCTTGGGGAAAACTGAGGAAAAACTAAGGAGCTGGGGAAAACTGAGCACAATTAAGGACCCGAGGGCACGAAAATAGAAAGCCTAAGAATATAATGGCCTAAGTGACTGACAAGGAATGTGGTAAGAATGCACGTCTGGAACAAAATAAACTGTTATTATTTTCGTCGTTGGCATTCTACCTAGCCCTTCAAATTTATAATAAAGAACTTTATAATTGTTATTTTATTCTGGTCAAATGAAAACAATGAGTTGTTCAAATTATGACCGTACTCAATGTACGATGGAGAAGTTATTATAAATCTTAATGGTGAAACACACATGCATAACACTGACGCTAAAATGCCATAAGGCAAATGATAAGAATTCCATTTATTTGTGGAACCTCCATTTAGGTCATGTAGAAAGGAACGCATGAAGGAACTCCATGCAAATGGATTTTTGGAGTCATTCAATTTTTTGAATCATTCGGCGCTTGCATCTCTTCTAAAGAGAATGACTGAAATACCGTTCATAGGCCAAGAGTTGAACGGGCAACTAGCTTAGTGGAAACATACATGATGATGTTTATGTTTCTTAGGAATAGTTGTGTGCGGAAGATTCCTCTACTTCATTAAAACTTCCAACAATGAATTGAGTGTATATATATGGATATATTTATTCAATAAGGAAGAAGTTTGAAACATTTGAATAGATTCAAATAAATTTCAGCATGAAGTGGAAATTATCGTAATAGAAAATTCAAATATATATGATTGGATCATGGTGGAAATATTTGAATTACGAGTTT
The DNA here is from genome assembly GCF_019359855.2 of Lolium perenne. Lineage (NCBI taxonomy): Eukaryota > Viridiplantae > Streptophyta > Magnoliopsida > Poales > Poaceae > Lolium > Lolium perenne. The sequence goes on from NC_067245.2 coordinate 331,437,328, forward strand.
TAGCGAACATCTAAGAGAGTTACGAAATTGTTCCGCAACTCACGTTTCTCGGAACACCATAGTTATGATGGAGCATTTGAAAGACGTATCCAAACCTTGTTGGATTAATGATGAGATATAATATAATGCCATTAAATTTTGTGGTTTATGCTTTAGAGACTACCGCTTTTACACTAAATAGAGCGTCATCATATTCCGTTGAAATGACACCATACGAGTTATGGCATGGGTATAAACCCTAATAGTCCTTTCTTAAATTTTGGTATGCATAGCATAAGTAAATGAATTTACAACCAAAACCGGATAATTGTCTTTGTTGTTGTCCCAGAGAACAAATTGGGAATTCTTCCCACTGTGAAGTCAAAGACAAAAGCGTTTGTCGATGTTTCTTGCTTATTTCCAAGAAATTTTTTCTCGCGAAATATTCGAGTGGGATGACAATGGAACTCGATAAAGTTGATGAACCTGAGTGACATAGGCATCCCGAATGGGCCTGCCAAAGAAGGTACCCGGGAATTACTAAAGGCCCATGACCCGGAGATTGCAAAGTCCAGAAGCCCAATAAAGTGTCGATTAGGAATAAAGAGATTTGTAATTATACGGGACGAACTAGAAGAGTCTTTCGACAGTTTGTAACTTGTACGATATGAAAACCTCGGCTCCACCTCCTATATAAAGGGGAGCCGAGGGAGAAAGAAAGGATCGCATAATTGTCAACACAAACCCTAGTTTTTAGCAGTCGAGCACCTTTTCGGCTGAAACCTTCGAGATCTACTTGCCCTCTACTTTCCGCGAAACCCTAGTCTACAACTAGTAGGCATTGACAAGTTAATCACTTGTCAATTGGCGCCATCCGTGGGGATTGGAGGCGACAAGGAGCTGATCTCGACGGCAAGTTCAATATCAACGACATCATCGGTAGCGAGCAACACGATGGACGGAGGTAAACAGATCAAAATTGGTCTCGTTGATTTTGTTCCTCACAACCCCCCCTCCCGTGTGCATGCGTATGCTTATCTGGAGGAGCCAATGGAGATGACGTTCGAAAGTTTCCACTTCCGTGTCGGGAAAGAAGGATCGCATCGTCTCACGGTAGCGATTTCTCGGGATCATCATCATCGTTCGAGTGAGGCGACGAAGAGATCTCTCCATTAAGCTTCATCAAGCCCGCTACAAGCGGAAAACTAGCCAGCATGTTCGGTGGCATGTCCTTCGGGTCGTATACAGACTCAGATCTGAGCGGCGACTCAGAAAGTGTCGACAACTTTGACTTCATCGACATATCTACTTCTATTCACGAGGTCTTCGCTGATCTTTATGACGGTGTCACCGACCCTGAAGAGGAAAACAAAGCTACAATATACCATCAGGTCTGTGCAATTGGCGAATCAAGTCGCCAAGAAGATGAAACATCAGAGGCTTTCGATGATTTGGGAAATCCATACATCGATCCTGCTAATCTTACGCGGGGATTAGGAATTAAATACGTTGGGCCCACACCTCGCGAGAAATTACAACTTCCGCAAGCAGCTTGGGATAAAGCATCAAGAGCCATGAATGGCACAGAGCCGATGACCACCACAGCCACGGTGGAAGAGCTGCAAGCATATCAATATAGACTCTCGCCCGTGCTAGACGAGAGCTTGAGAAACAAAGAGTGATACTTGAACAAAGAAAGGATGCAGCCTCTGCGTCGAGTAGACGAAGAGCTGAATTAAGTCGACAATCAAGAACTTCGGGAGACAACCATAGAGCAGCACGCGCAAGAGGAAGATCTCGACTGGCGCATATACCCGAGAATGAGCGGGAACATTTGATTCAGAACCTCAAGATGTCCTTTATCTTGATAGATACAAGAGGGAACATTATCCTCAAAACACCGGAGGCTAGATACATGGCGACTCAAGCCTTCATATTGGCATCTAGGCCACCTCCTGGAGATCCAAGAGAAGCACTGTATCAGATGGCCATGGTGGGAGTTGGAGCCATGGGAACAGCGTTCGCAAGCTCAAGCACGCCGCAACCCGAGAGCGCACCAAGACAGAATAATCCTCGCCCTACTACGGTAGCACGAGATCCTCCACACGAAGGTGACACGAGAGACACAACGACACAAGCACGAGTCAATAGAGCACGGCAGGAGAGAAGAGAACGTCAGTACTCACCAGAAGTCGACGAAGCAGACATGTGTGGGCCCCCTTGCTTTACTCGATGAGTTCACAAAACTCGGGTGCCTTCGGGGTTCAACTTACCTGATAATTACAAAAAGTTCGATGGCTTGCAAGATCCTGAAGGCTGGTTAATCGACTACCTGGAGACAGTGAAGTTGACGGGTGGAACTAGAGCAACCGCCATGCAGAGCATCCAAGTTCACCTTAGCGGAGCCGCAAGATCGTGGATAAAGAAGTTACCAAAAGGGTCCATCGACAGCTGGGAAACTTTCGAAGATTTGTTCGTGAAAAATTTTCGGTCCATGTGCAAGAAACCCGCATCAATCAGGCAAAGTCCTACCATGTTTTTTTCGGTTCGTCACGTTCGTGCGCCCTTCCGCCATGGAAAATTGGACCGTTGCAGAAGTGTTTTCGGGAGCCTGTTGACTGTTGACGTCATGCAAACTGACACGTGGCAAACACCGTTAACTGCTAGTTAACGCCGTTAACCGGCTGAAACCCCGTGGTAGATGGTAGGCCCACACGAGGCCTGCCATGCCTTAAGCGGGCCGGCCCATTTAGTTTGCGGGCCAGGCTAGCTGACAAAGTTTGACCGGTCAACTATATAGCTGGGCTGGTCTATTGGGTACGTGGGCCGAGCCTAACCTCTAAGGTTGACTGGTCAAAACTTAAAGGGGTCGGCCCGCTAAGCACGTGGGCCAGGTCGAATGCCTTCGTTTGACCGGTCAACATGCAAACAGGTCAGCCCACTAAGCATGTGGGGCCCACTTTCCTGTTACCGGGCCAGCCCGTTTAGTAAGTGGGGTCCACCATAAAGTAAGCGGGTTGGCCCAATAAGTTAGTGGGCTGGCCCACTAAACATGTGGGGCCCACTTTCCTGTTATCGGGCCGGCCCAGTTAGTAAGTGGGGTCCACCATAAAACAAGTGGGCTGGCCCAACAAGTTAGTGGGCCGGTGATAACCCACAAGTATAGGGGATCACAACAGTCTTCGCGGGAAGTAAAACCCAATTTATTGATTCGACACAAGGGGAGACAAAGAATACTTGAAAGCCTTAACAGCGGAGTTGTCAATTTAGCTGCACCTGGAAACAGACTTGCTCGCAAGAGTTTATCAGTAGTAACAGTTTTATAGCAGTAGCAGTAGTGAAATAACAGCAGCAGAGTAACAAAGACAGCAGTAGTGATTATAGTAAACAACAGGATTAAAATACTGTAGGCACAGGGATGGATGAACGAGCGTTGCATGGATGAGAGAAACTCATGTAACAATCAAAGCAGGGCATTTGCAGATAATAATAAAACGGTATCCAAGTACTAATCAATCAATAGGCATGTGTTCCATATTTAGTCGTACGTGCTCGCAATGAGAAACTTGCACAACATCTTTTGTCCTACCAGCCGGTGGCAGCCGGGCCTCTAGGGAATCTACTGGAAATTAAGGCACTCCTTTTAATAGAGCACCGGAGCAAAGCATTAACACTTCGTGAACACATGTGATCCTCATATCACCGCCTTCCCCTTCGGTTGTCCCAATTTCTGTCACTTTGGGCCTCGGGTTCCGGACAACAATACGTGTATACAACTTGCAGGTAAGATCATAAAGCAATGAATATCATCATAAATTGATAACATGTTCAGATCTGAGATCATGGCACTCGGGCCCTAGTGACAAGCATTAAGCATAACAAGTTGCAACAATATCATAAAAGTACCAATTACGGACACTAGGCACTATGCCCTAACAATCTTATGCTATTACATGACCAATCTCATCCAATCCCTACCATCCCCTTGAGCCTACAGCGGGGGAATTACTCACACATGGATGGGGGAAACATGGCTGGTCGATGGAGAGACGTCGGTGGTGATGATGGCGATGATCTCCTCCAATTCCCCGTCCCGGCGGAGTGTCAGAACGGAGTTTCTGGTCCCGAGACGGAGTTTCGCGACGGTGGCGGCGTACTGGATGTCTTCTGGCAATTTCTTCTTACCCCCCGTGCGTTTTTAGGTCGAAGGCGTTAAGTAGTCCAAAGGAGGGCGTCGGGGGCCAGCCGAGGCGGCCACACAATAGGGCGGCGCACCCCCCTCCTGGGCCACGCCGGCCTAGTGTGTGGGGGCCTCGGGCCCCCACCTGGCTTGCCCTTCTGGCTCCGTCAATATTCTGGGAAAATAGGACCTTTTGCATAAATTCCGAGGATTTTCCTGAAAGTTGGATTTCTGCACAAAAACGAGACACCAGAGCAGTTCTGCTGAAAACAGCGTTAGTCCGTGTTAGTTGCATCCAAAATACACAAATTAGAGGCAAAACAATAGCAAAAGTGTTCGGGAAAGTAGATACGTTTTGGACGTATCAACTCCCCCCAAGCTTAGCTTATTCCTTGTCCTCAAGCAATTCAGTTAACAACTGAGTGCGATAAAAGAACTTTCACGAACACATTTGTTCATATGATGTAAATATTCTCATGATATGGCAAGTACTTAAGCAATTCATAATAAGATACATGCAAATAAAATCATCTAATAGCTATGTCAATCATGGAAAAGGTACCAACAAATTAATAATGAGCATCATGAATCATGTCTATCAGCAGGATTGCAATGTTCATAGAAGGATATGATAAAGTGGTATCTCGCTTGCCCGTATTTGTATAGCAAAACATAAATGCTTGGGCACCTTTGAGGTTCATGGGAAGACTGGAAGTAGAGATTATCAAAGATAAAAGCATCAAAGTTATACCACAGTTAATCACATTTTGGGACAAGTATATTATACTAAGAATGACAGTTGTGCTCTCAAGAAAGTGCTCAAAGAAAGGATGGAGACTCAATGTAAAAGTAAAAGATTGACCCTTCGCAGAGGGAAGCAGGGATTAACATGTGCTAGAGCTTTTCATTTGTAAAACAGGAGTAAAATTATTTTGAGAGGTGTTTGTTGTTGTCAACGAATGATAGTGGGTACTCTAACTACCTCATCAACCAGACCCTCAAGAGCAGCTCCCATGAAATTTTTATTTTTGGGTGGCACTCCTTCCAACCTTGCTTTCACAAACCATGGCTAACCGAATCCTCGGGTGCCTGCCAACAATCTCATACCATGAAGGAGTGCCTTTTTATTTTAGTTTTATTTAAATGACACTCCTCCCCACCTTTGCTTTCTCAAGCCATGGCTAACCGAATCCTCGGGTGCCGACCAACAATCACATACCATGGAGGAGTGTCTATTTGTAAATTTATAAAAGTTAGTTAATTGGGGCTAGGGACCCCGTTGCCAGCTCTTTTTGCAAAATTATTGGATAAGCGGATGTGCCACTAGTCCATTGGTGAAAGTCCGTCCGGAGTAAATGACAGGATTGAAAGATAAACACCACATACTTCCTCATGAGCTATAAAACATTGACACAAATTGAGAAGCATTTTGAAGGTTTTAAAGGTAGCACATGAGAATTTACTTTGAATGGTTTGAAATGCCATGCATAGGTATTTATGGTGGACACTCTAGAATAACTTGGTTTTCAGGGGTTTGGAAGCACGAGCAGCGTTCCCGCTCAGTACAAGTGAAGGCTAGCAATAGACTGGGAAGCGACAATCAAGAGAGCAGTAACTGTCATAATCATGCTTGCGGCAAAATAAATTAACGGAGGCATAAAAGTGATACAAGAACTCTGAGGTGAAGTAAATAATCGAGGCTTAATTGACTTTTGTTCAGTCATATGCATGCGTGAGCATGTGCCAAGTTGATTCAAGTGAATTATTCAGAGGAGGATACCACAATGTCATATCTATCTATGAATAAAACAATGCAAGGTAATATTTATGACATGCTACTCATATTAATAAATTGGAACTAATCATGAGAGATCATGAACTACTAGACTTTCTTAAGTGACATATACCTCACATGAACCAACTAAGCATGCTCACATGGATGAGTATATGTACAAAAATGAAAACAAATAGAGTTCATACCAGCCTCTCACCACAATCGGATTGTCGTAGATCGTCATTATTGCCTTTTCACTTGTGTAGCTTGAATAATATGGAATGAAAACCACGCTCCAGCCACCGAAGACCATTGAACTCATAATGAACTTTACAAAACCAAAGAATAACAGCAAATATTTTTGGTGTTTTCGAATTAGAAACAAGAACAAAAGGAAACAAGCAAACAAAGCAAAATCTTTTTGGGTTTTCTTATAGCAAACCAACGATAGCAAACAAAGAAAAATAAAGGCAAAAAACCAAAGTAAACAAATGGTAAAGAGAAACAACAGAAATATTTTTGGTCTTTTTGTGTTTTAGGAAAGAAACAAAGCAAAAACAAGAAAATGAAAACTAAAAGAAACACAGAAAAGCAAGATGGCAGAAATCTGCCAAAACTTGACAGCTGTACAGTAATCGATTTTTAAGAAATTCTTCCGCTGCTCAGCTCGAAAAGTGTTCAACTAATGAAAGTTAGATAACAACCTGGGGAACATGCAAAAAAATTGGCAGCTCAAAATGACGTTCTGGGTGCGCACAGGAATTTTTTTAGTAACAGCCCAGAATCTGTTTTCAGACAGCACTTCCCCAAATATCATCTCCCTCTTATTAGAAAACCACTCTAAGAAACTAAACAAGTACATATATGTATCCAGCAATCATAATATGCAAAGAATGAGTGATGCCGGTATACCTCCCCCCAAGCTTAGGCTTTTGGCCTAAGTGGAGATCAATCCCATGGTGCCCATGAAGTAGCACCTCCGTAGTACGATGAAGATGGATCATATTCCAGGTATGTGCTGGAAGAAGCACCCGGATACGTGACGGTGTAGTCGTAGGAGGGCTCGGTGTCCTCGGAGTCATGCTACTGGTGGAAGCCTTGTATCATTTGCTCATCCACCTCCTCCTTAGAGCGCGACCATAGTTTCCTGTCAACACTGAACAAATCTGGCTGTGGCAATGGAACTTCCCTCTCTTCCCCGTCAGCAAACAACATTCTATAGACAATATTATCTGAACTGGAGTTGGTTGTGACAAATTGATGACTCTTCATAGCAGCAATATCAAGCCTTATAGGAGTTAGTTTCACATCAGTAGGGTCAAGAGGAAGTTCTAGATATGCTAAAATACGTGATGCAATGATTCCTCCAAAAATAGGCCCCCTGTTAGACAAGCGGCGAGCAATAAGAGCACCAAGATGATACGGTGTCTCTCCAGTGAGTGCAGCAATTAAGAAAGCAAGATGGTAGCTAGAAATATTGCTAGTGTTCTCCCTACCAAGAATGCTAGTAGCAAGGTAATAAGCAAAATACTTAATGGCGGGGAGTTGAATGTTTCTTATCTTGCCACGCTGAATGGTGCGGCAGTCATCATTGGTGATCTCTCGATAGAGCTCAAGCAAAACCCTGGGATTGTCCTCAATCCTCTTCGCTGTACCTACAGGGGCGATATCCAATGCAGTACAAAAATCTTCCAACTTCATAGTAATAGGATTACCATAGATCCTGAATGCAACTGTTGGGTGATAGTGCTTGTTGTTGAACTTGAAGCTCTCCACAAAGATTTTAGTGAGCATGTGGTATTGCTCCCTCTCATCTCCCATGTAGGTGGTTAAGCCCGCCTTATCGACGAGGGTCAAGAAATCATCCAGCAATCCTTCATTACTCAAAAAGTCATAACATGGAAAAGGTGAAGCGTTAGGGACTCCATTGTCCTCTTCGGCTTCGAAGCTCGGTGCGATGACATCCTCATTATAAGACCGCCTAATCCAAGTGGATGACCTTGAGGGCCTCCTCGTGCTCGTCGTCTCTCTTTCAAACACTTCTCCAAAGTTGTGGTTATCCATCTTCCCTTTCTGAAATTTTTCAACAAACATTATAAAATTTGATTTGGTGACATATAATTGAGGGAAACTACTATAGGAACTTGCTAGAGTACTAATCATGCATTAAAACTAGTTTTTACCACTTAGAACAAGCATGCAAGATCACTAAACATGTTACCTACAGTAGCAAAATATTCAAGATATACTCAACCAAACAAAATTCTACTTGGATAATCGGAGGAGTCACATACCGGAGAGCAAATGTGCCAAATTTCAGACAGAAATCTGGGCTGAGCAAAGAGATCGAGAAATCTTGAGCTCTTGAGCAGAAACGCAAGTGAGAGAAAATGAGTACGAGTTTTTTCGGGAGAGAGAAGAGAGTGGGAGGAAGAGATGAAGTGGTGGGGCAAGGAGGGGCCCACACAACAGGGTGGCGCGCCCCCCTTGCTGGCCACGCCGTCCTGTGGGGTGCCACCCTGGGGTGCCCCACTAGTCATCCCCAGGTGTTCCTAGGTGCCTTGTCGAAAAATAGGACCAATGGTATAATTTTTCTGAATTTTTGAAAACTTTGAAAAATGCACATTTCTGGGTGTCAAATTTATTATTACTGGGCAGAAAAAGATTTTGAAATCTCTAATTAACTAAAGAACTTTGCAAAACAAAAATGCTACAGCAAGTAGATCAAGTGGAGGAAGAAAGAGATGTTGTTTAGTTCCTCTATGCATATAAAATGAATTTGTTAACAAGGTTGATCAAGTCTTGCCACCAAATAAATTTTACATAGCATAAGAAGAAATAAACCTCAAATCAATCATGTTACCTTGTATTGTATTGATATGGATCCAATCACAAGAGTTTGATATTCTTCTTTAGGCTCATATATAGGACAATCAATAGTTCCCACTTTGATAGTTCTCACATTATAAATTGTATTAACTCCACATGCTTTCTCAATCCTCTTGGGAAAATAAACGGTATGCTCCTTGTCATCAACATTGAAAGTAACTTTTCCTTTATTGCAATCAATAACAGCCCCTGCGGTGTTAAGAAAAGGTCTTCCAAGAATAATAGACATATTATCATCTTCAGGCATTTCCAACACAACAAAATCAGTTAATATCAAGCACTTATTAGTAACTTGAACAGGAACATCCTCACATATACCAACAGGAATAGCAGTAGATTTATCAGCCATTTGCAAAGATATATCAGTCGGTATCAAATTATCTAAATAAAGTCTCTTATAAAGAGAAAAAGGCATAACACTAACACCCGCTCCCAAATCACATAGAGCAGTTCTAACATAATTATTCTTAATAGAACAAGGAATAGTCGGTATACCTGGGTCGCCAAGCTTCTTTGGAACCTTACCATTGAAAGAATAATTAGCAAGCATAGTGGAAATCTCCTCATTAGGAATTTTCCTTTTGTTAGAGACAATATCTTTCATATACTTTGAATAAGGAGGCAATTTAATAGCATCAGTCAAAGGGATTTGCAGGAATAAAGGTTTCATCCAATCACAAAATTTATTATAGTGTTCTTCTTCCTTTGATTTTAGTTTCTTAGCAGGAAAATGCATTTGCTTTTGAACCCAAGGTTCCCTTTCATTACCATGTTTCTTAGCAATAAAATCTTCTTTCGTATACTTTTTATTTTTAGCATGCTTTTCAGGTTCTTCTTCAACCTCTTCTTTATCAGAAGCATCATTCTTATCGTTTTCTTTATCATGTTCATTACCACTTTCAGTTTCAGCATCGGAAATAGAAATACTATTAGGATCATTAACAGGCTCAGAGGATTCTACAACAGTTTTATGTTTCTTTTTCTTTTTCTTAGATGGAGCACTAGTTTCAGTTCGTTGAGAATCTTGTTCAACTCTTTTGGGATGCCCTTCAGGATATAGCGGATCCTGGGTAGAAACACCGCCTCTAGTTGTTACTTCATAAGCATGTTTTTCTTTAGAATTATTTTTTAACAAGTCATTTTGCACTTTAGTGAGTTGATCAATTTGAGTTTGAACCATATGAAAATGTTTAACAAGTATCTTAACATCATTGGAGGTTCTCTCCACAATACCATGCAATTCACTAATAGCTTGAAAATTTTCCATTAAATGATTCTCTACTCTCATATTGAAATTATTTTGCTTAACAATATAATTATCGAACTCATCTAAGCATTGAGCAGGAGGTTTTGAATACGGAATATCTTCTCTAGTAAAGCGTTCAAGAGAGTGTACCTCAATCATGGATGAAGGGGGAGTGATCTTACATAAATCTTCTATAGGAGGTAAATTCTTCACATCTTCGGATTTAATACCCTTCTCTTTAAGAGATTTCTTGGCTTCCCTCATATCTTCATCATTTAATTTAATCATACCCCTCTTCTTCAATATTGGCGTTGGAGTTGGTTCAGGTGTAGACCAATCATCATGATTCCGGCCTATTCTCGCCAATAATTCTTCAGCGTCGTCTGGAGTTCTTTTCCTGAAAACACAACCAGCACAACTATCCAGGTATGCCCTAGACTCAATGGTTAGTCCACTATAAAATATATCAAGTAAATCATGCTTTTCCAAATTATGTTCAGGCCGAGCTCTAATAAGAGAGCAAAATCTAGCCCAAGCCTCAGGCAATTTCTCTCCATCTTCCTGATCAAAATTATAAATTCTCTGCAAAGCAATATGTTGAGCACTAGCAGGAAAGTATTTCCGGAAGAAAACATCAAGTAATTCTTTTGGACTATTAATAGAATCAGGTGGCAAACTATTATACCAAGTTTTAGCATCATCCTTTAATGAGAAAGGGAAAATTTTAGCAACGAAATAAGTATGCTTCTTAACATCATCAGAAAACAAGCTACTCAGAGTAGATAGCTCAATCATGTGTTCTACAGCACTTTCTTTTTCAGTACCACAAAAAGGTGTTTTCTCCATAATAGATATATGGGACAAATCAAGAGAAAAATCATAATCCTTATCCTTAATGTTTATAGGAGATGTGGCAAATTTAGGATCAGGAGATAGTTTATATCTAACAGTATGTTGTGCAAGCAACTTTTTAATTTTTCTTGCATCAGTAGTAGCATTGCATTTATCAATAAAATCATCATCAAGTTCTACATAATCTTCATCAAGATCATCACTAGAGTATTCAACAGACTCAGGTGAATTAACAGGTGTAGCAGCATTTTCATTAGGAGTTTCAGTATTTTCAATTTGTCTAGACCTAGCAATTGTAGCATCTAGAAAAGATCCTAATAAACCATCATTATCAAGCACAGCAGAAGCATCATCAAAATTATAAGAGGAATGACATAGGCATCCCAAATGGGCCTACCGAAGATAGTACCCGGGGTTTACTGAAGGCCCACTACCCGAAGAATAAGAAGATTCGGGAGCCCAAGATATATCAGGGAAAGTCAAGAGTTGTAATAGGAAGTGTTATTTGTAATCTAGCGGAATGAGTTAGAAACCGTCCCGGACTCTGTAACTTGTACAGCACGAATCCCTCGGCTCCACCTCCTATATAAAGGGGGAGTCGAGGGACGAAGAAAGGATCGAATCATTGTCTACAAACCCTAGTTTTCATAATCGTCGAGTACTTTTCGGCTGAAACCTTCGAGATCTACTTACCCTCTACTTCCAACTAAACCCTAGCCTACAATCCATAGGCATTGACAAGTTGATACCTTGTCAATTGGCGCCGTCTGTGGGAATTAGAGGCGTAAGGATCTGATCTCGATGGCACGTTCAAGATCTTCGACATCATCAACTGCAAGCAACACAATGGATCGAGGTAAACAGATCGCTGCTGGTCTTGTCGATTTTGTTCCTCACCCACCCTCCCGTTTGGATGCATATGCGTATCTGGCGGAGCCCATGGAGATGACGTTCGGAAGGTTTCACTTTCGCGTCGAGAAGGAAGGATCGTATCGTGTCGAGGTTCCGATTTCGTCGGGATCGTCGAAGGTCGATTCCGATTTTTCAAGCTATGCGTCGTCAACCGAGTCAGAAGAAGAAGAAACCTCGGTGACACGCTACATCAGCACCAGAACAAGAGAGAAACTCGCCAAGATCTTCAACGACATGTCGTTTGAGTCATCTGCGGACTCATATATAAGCGATGGCTCAAGCAATGTCGACAGCTATGACTTCATCGACAAATCTATCACAGTAGGCAAGGTCTTCATCAATCTCAACGATGATGTCACCAAACCCAACGTAGATCTGAGTACAAAGTATCATCAGATTTACGCCATTGAAGATCAAGAGGAGACATCTGAGGCTTTCGACAGTCTGGGAAATCCATACGTCGATCCATCCAATCTGCGACAAGGCCTGGGCAACAAATACGTCGGGCCAGAGCCGCGAGATAGAGTTCAACTTTCACAAGCAGCGTGGGACAGAGCCGCGAGAGCTATGAACGGCACAGAACCAATGGCTACCACAGCCACACCAGAAGAATTGCAAGCATATCAATATAGGCTCGCACGAGCTGCGAGGGAATTGGAAAAACAGACAGCTGAGTTGAACAGGAGAAAGGAAGCAGCACGCATCCAGCAGGAGAAGGGCAGATCTGAGTCGACAATCTAGAACTTCGGGTGATAGCCACAGGGAGGCTCGGAACAGAGGAAGATCAAGGTTACAACACATACCCGAAGCAGAAAGAGAGCACTTGGTGCAAAACCTCGACATGTCCTTTATGTCGATAGACACAAGAGGAAACATTATCCCTAAGACACCAGAAGCTGGGTATATGGCGACACAAGCTTTTATCCTCGCGTCTAAACCACCTCCAGGTGATCCAAGGGAAACACTATACAATATGGCGATAGCAGGAGTTGGAGCTATGGGGACAGCGTTCGTTACAACGCCTCCCGAAGGAACAGCAAGGCAAAATAGTCCACGACCTGCAAAGAACGGCGGCAGCCCCTGAAGGACCAAGTGGAGCAATTGATACGGCAGCACAAGCAAGAGTCGACAGAGCACGACAAAGCAGAAGGGATCATCGGCAATCTCCGGAGCTTAACGACGAAGATATGTGCGGCTTGCCATGCTTCACGAGGAGAGTCCGAAAAACTCGAGTCCCCTCAGGATTCAAGCTACCCGATAATTTCAAAAAGTTCGACGGCCTTCAAGATCCAGAGGATTGGCTAGTCGACTATCTGGAGACAGTGAAGCTCACGGGAGGAACCAGGGCAACAGCCATGCAAAGCATTCAGGTGCATTTGAGTGGAGCCGCATGATCGTGGATAAAGAAACTCACTCCAGGATCTATCGACACTGGAAAGTTTCGAGGACGTGTTCGTCAAGAACTTCAGATCCACGTGCAAAAAACCCGCGTCGTTAGAGGAGTTGAGAGCATGTCGACAAAAGCCAGATGAGCCAATGAGAAAGTACATCCAAAGGTGGAATATCATCAAAAACTCGGCAGAAAATATATCTGACGAGAGAGCAATAGATGCGTTTGTCGCAGGAGTCAGGCGTGGAGATTTTGTCGAGGATTTGGGAAGGACCAATCCAAAGACAGTATCCGCGTTAATGGAGATAGCAAATAAATGGGCAGATGGAGAAGACGCTGTCCACAACAAACGGCACAGGTCGCCAGAGGAGGACCGTGGTCGAAACTATCAACCGAGGCGAAGATTTCCCCGGCAGTGCAGTAACTATGACGCTCCAGGACAAATTTCGGCAGGTTTTCGGACAAATACAGGAGGAAGCAACAGAGATGATTACCAGAGAAGCAATGAACAGCGAGGTGATAACAGGGATGATTCACGCAGCAGGCAAAATAGCGGGCCTAGGTTCCCAAGACCCTTCGTGTCCCCTGAAGAGATGATGAATGGACCGTGCCAGATGCACTTTTTCCTCGACAGCAACGGTAAAAGACAGTCAGGGCACTTGCAGAAAGACTGCCGAAATTTTCAGGCAATGTTGCGGTACGCAGAAAACGCTAACGCGCGGGCAGCACAGAGAAATCCTCGAGAACCTAGAAGCGAGATTCACTTGCCGCCTCCTCCCGCGATCACAGACGACAATCGGCATCAGCTCAGAATAGCGGCAGCTTTGCACCACCACCTTATGTTGATCCTAACTCCAATGGAGCAGTGTCGATGATTCGAAGGGAAGGCCGTCCAATAGAGCTCGTAAAGTAATCTCACGACAGGTGTTTATGGTAGAGAAAATGCCTCCACCAACAGTTGAGTACCTTAATTGGTCGGGACAAGATATCGGCTTCACAATAGCAGATCATCCGCGACAAGTTCCTCGACCGGGGCGATCAGCACTTATTCGCGGCGGTTATCGCGGGATTTGATGTCTCTCGAGTGTTCATAGACGGCGGCAGCAGCTTGAACCTTATGTATGCAGATACATTGAGGAAGATGAACATATCCTTAGCAAACTTGAAACCAACAGACACAAGGTTCCACGGCATCACACCGGAGAAACCAAGTTATCCATTGGGAAAGATCAATCTCGACGTTCAGTTTGGGACCCGAGAAAATTATAGAATCGAGAGGCTCGAATTTGAAGTCGTGGATTTTCCGTCGCAGTACCACGCTCTGTTGGGACGACCAGCATATGCTAGATTTATGGCGGTGCCACACTATACGTACCTGTTGTGGAGGTTGCCTGGGCCAAAGGGACCAATCACAGTCAAAGGAAGCTTTGCCTTAGCCGATAAATGCGACAAGGATTTTCACCGGCTGTCAGAAACTTTCGGGATGCAAGCTGAGTACTTTGCGTCAAAAAGCATGACTGATTACGACGTACTACCAGACGTTGGAAGGCCAAACAAAGAATCAACTTTCAGTACTGAGAAAAATTCAAAAGAGGTGCAGATTCACCCGACAGACCCGAAAAAAACGACATCTATCGCAAACGACATGGATATCGCATAGGAAAGCGCGCTCGTTGAGTTCCTCCGTGAGCACTGGAAAATCTTCGCATGGTGTCCAGCTGACATGCCAGGAGTACCCAGGGAACTTGCCGAGCACCACCTAAACTTGGATCCACTAGCGAGACCAATCAAACAACCTTTGCGGCGTTTTTCGGAACCAAACCGCAAAGCCATGCTGTCAGAAATCAATCGACTACAAGAAGCTGGTTTTATAAAAGAGATATTCACAGAAGCCACATGGGTAGCAAATCCTGTGCTGGTGCCGAAGAAAAACACTAAGGTCCTTCGCATGTGCGTCGACTTTACGTGTCTCAATAAACATTGTCCAAAGGATCACTTTCCCCTCCCGAGGATCGATCAAATTATCGACTCCACGGCTGGATGTGAACATCTTTCCTTCCTGGATGCATATTCTGGTTATAACCAGATCAGATTGAAAGAAGAAGATGAAGTAAAGACCGCATTTATTACACCTTACGGCGTGTTTTGCTACAGAACAATGCCCTTTGGTTTAAAAAATGCGGGAGCAACATATCAGAGGATGATGCAGAAGTGTTTGGCGACACAGATCGGGAAGAACGTGCAAGTATACATTGATGATGTCGTCATAACATCAAAAAAGGGGGCAACGCTGATCGAGGATCTCAAAGAAACTTTTGATAACCTCGACAAATTCTGCCTGAAGCTGAACCCGACGAAGTGTTCCTTTGGCGTCCCAGCAGGAGAACTTCTGGGGTTTCTAGTCCCAGCAAGAGGGATTGAAGCAAATCCCGACAAAATACAAGCTATCATAACAATGAGGAAGCCAACAAAGTTGAAGGAGATACAACAGCTAACTGGGCGAGTCACAGCTTTGAGCAGATTCGTCGCTAGGCTGGGTGAAAAAGCGTTACCATTTTACGCTTTGATAAAGCAAGGAGATAAATTTCAGTGGAACAAAGAAGCCGACAGAGCTTTCGAGGATTTGAAGCGCACAATCTCGACACCACCAATTTTGGTGGCGCCAAAAGAAAGGGAACCTCTCCTGCTGTATATCGCAGCCACGCCCCAAGTGGTGAGCACGGTGCTAGTTGTTGAAAGGGAAGAAGAAGGAAAACTCCACGGCGTGCAGAGGCCAGTATACTTCGTTAGCGAAGTTTTATCGCCCTCAAAACAAAGGTATCCTCAGTACCAAAAGATAGCATATGGAGTGTTCGCGACAGCACGAAAATTGCGCCACTATTTTTCGGCACATCCGATCATAGTGGTCAATGAAGCTCCCTTGTCAAATATACTGAACAACCCAGAAGCTACGGGTCGTGTCTCCCTTTGGGAAATAGAACTTTCCCCTCGGGACATCACGTATGAAAAAAGAAAAGCAATCAAGTCGCAAATACTGCCGGACTTCATTGCAGAGTGGATGGAGTTGCAAAATACGGGACCTCAGATTTGTCGAGAACCTGGACCATGAACTTTGACGGATCCAAAAGACTGGAAGGAGCTGGCGCAGGAGTAGTACTCATATCACCTGAAGGCGACAAGTTAAAGTACATCCTTCGGATGACGTTCCCTAACGCATCTAACAATGAAGCAGAATATGAGGCTCTCATACACGGGATGAAGATGGCGAAAGCCTGCGGTGCAACTCGACTAAAAATCTTTGGCGACTCACAGTTGGTGGCTCAGCAAGTTATGAACCAATGTGACGCAGTCAATGATAGCATGATGGCGTACAAGGAGGTGTACAACGAGCTCGAGAAGTTGTTCGATGGATGCGAAGTAAATCATATTAGCAGATTGAGCAACGACAAAGCCGACGTTCTTGCAAACATCGGGTCGCAATGCCTTGCAGTCCCGCCAGGTGTATTCTGGGAAGAGATAACAGAGAGGTCCACCAAATCAACAAAATCAAAAAAGAAGGAGAAGAAACCCTCGGGGGCTACCAAGGAAAAGCAAGAGGAAGAAGAAGAAGATCAGGACCTGGTCATGGTGATACAGATACCGTGGATGCAGCCGTACATATCATACATCCTCAGGAAAGAAATACCCGATGATCCAGTTGAGGCAAGACGAGTAATTCGACGCTCCAAAGCTTTCACGGTGGTCAAAGGAGAATTGTATAAGCGAAGTATTTCAGGCGTCTTGCAAAGGTGTGTCACACCCGAAGAAGGAAGAATAATTCTGAAGGACGTACACGAAGGAATATGTGGCCACCACGCGAGTAGTCGAGCTATTGCAGCCAAGGTCTTTCGGGCAGGATTCTACTGGTTGACAGCAATCGAGGACGCCAAGGACATAGTAAGAACTTGCGACGCGTGTCAAAGGTTTGCCGCAAAACCTCACTCTCCAGCAGCAGAGCTAGCACCAATACCATTGTCATGGCCCTTTGCTCAATGGGGACTTGATATGGTGGGCAAGTTACACAAATCCTGGCCAGGAGGAAAGGAGTATATGCTGGTAGCTGTCGACAAATTTACAAAGTGGATAGAAGCAAAGCCGATAAATTCACCAGACGGAGCATCCACAGTAAAATTTATAAAAGGCCTCGTTTTCAGATTTGGAGTGCCCCACAGCATCGTCACAGACAACGGCAGTAACTTCACATCCCACGAATTCAAAGATTATTGCGAAGAGGTGGGCATCAAGTTGCACTTTGCGTCAGTTGCACATCCTCAAACCAATGGGCAAGTCGAGAAAGCCAATGGCATCATCTGCAATGGCATCAAGAAACGCTTGTTAGGACCACTGGAAAAAGCTCGGCATACCTGGCCAGAAGAACTACCAAGTGTGTTGTGGAGCATCCGAACAACACCAAACACAGCAACACAGGAAACGCCGTTTTTCTTGGTTCATGGAGCAGAAGCAGTACTACCAATCGAGATAGAGCACAACTCTCCACGTGTCGTCGAATATGACGAAGAAGTGTCGAGAAAAGCGCTAGAAGACGACGTGGACGCACTTGATGAAGCCCGAGACGAAGTATTGTCTCGGGTAACCAAATACCAACAGGACATGTAGAATTACCACAGTCGACGTTTGCGGCCAAGATCTTTTCAGGTGGGAGACCTAGTTCTTCGGCTCACGCAAAAAAGTCATGAAAAACTCGAGTCACCATGGCTTGGCCCTTACATTGTCACGGAAGTAATCGGAGGAGGAGCATACAGGATAAAGGACAAGAAGACAGGGGTGGAGGAGCCAAACCCCTGGAACGTGGCGCAACTCAGGCGGTTCTACGCCTAGAGTCGAAATATAGTCCTTGTAAAACTTCAATATACTGAAACGCCCGCGAGTTTTCAGACGCACTCTTTTCCTTTTTCGGGGCACCGAGTGGGGCCGAAGAAGGTTTTTAATGAGGCGGGCTCGCGGTGCTGCAATATAATAAAGATAGTGTCAATATACCTTTCTCTTTATCGACATGTTCAAAGTCTTCGCTCCGACGAATTTCAATATAGTCCATCAAAAAAGAAAAAACCTTGCCTTGGTATTAAAATACCTCGTGAGTCAGTACAAAATAGTACTCAATAAAGAAGCTCGGGGGCTTATATTCGCCATAAATATATAAATGCCTTGGTTCAAAACCTCGCAAATATATAAATACAGTAAAGAGTCACCGAAACACTCGGGGGCTAGACGAACAGAGAAATATAATGATTGCTTTACAATATAGTCATGGATTACAAAGAAGAAGTATCTACAAGAGGAAAATAACTAGTCTTGATTCAATATGTCATCAAGAGTAACTCTGTTTTCTTCAGGAGCAGCACCAAGAAAATCGGCATAATGGCCATCGGCAAAAAAGTCGGCGTCCATCCGAAGAAGGTCCTCAATCATTTCTTCGGCTACAGGCGTAACCTTCGTGTTAATCTGTCAACACCAACTCTTCGACGTTGTACCTTTTGATGAACTTTTGCGACAACTTGGGTAAGGTCAAGATTTGAGTGGCAGATCCGGAGCATGATAAGAGCAAATGCGCGCCAGCTACCGGTTGAGCTTTGACAAAATCATGGATACTGCGAGCATCCTTGAATCTTTCCATCAATTCAGGGAGAGTTTTTGGTTGGACGTTCCGAGGAAACATGGAGTTGTAAACCATGGACAAGGTCTTGGTACGTAAGTCAAGGAAATCGCGAGTTTGAGAGGTGCGATCTTGGAATCGACAATTTGTCGGGTCCTCTCTGGGGTAGCCCAAAACAAAGAACCATGGTCCAGGGAAAGGTTAACAAGGAGGTTCGTCCTAGCATTTACCCTCTCTTCCTCGGCACAGCATCGGTAAAGGAACCTATCAAAATAACGAAGGGGAAACCTTTAAGAGACATAGCATGAGGATGAAAGATATCGGAGGATGAAGCAAGCATACCCGACATATCTGCACTGGCTTCATTCATTAATTCGAGCATGAAATTCTCTCGAGTGGTTGCCTTTTCAGCCTCGGAAGCAGCAATTTCCTTAGCAGCCACGGCCTCGCGAGCTTGCTGAAGAGCAACTTTTTCGGCTTCAGATGACTTACGAGATTGCTCCATCATCACAAGTGTTTGCTTCTTCGCATACTGAAGCTGCTGTCGAAGCTCATCCAGTTCTTGCGACAAGGTATCGTCGACAGTGCGATATCGGCAAAAGTTCTCCTCGCGCGAGAAGAAGAAGGCGAAACATCGGAAGGAGCGGAAGATGGAGTATAGTTATCAAATATCAACTGAAATTTAAACAAGACAACATCAAACAACAAGCAAAGATAGAGTTTTCATTGATCTCTCGGAATAATTACAAAGGCATTACAGTGGAGCTAAGGAATTACGTGTCGCCAAATGGCTACTTTGGCGACAAGAGCAAAAGAAACATAGAAAGAAAAATAAAGAGGCATGCAACTAGACCTCCGGCCTTGATGAGCTAGGAGTCGACGCTGGCTTGATCCCGAGATAGGCCAAGATCTTCTTCGTGTTGGGCTTGGCTGCCTTAATCAACGACCTCCATCTTGATTGCTCTATCTGCTCGGTGTCGCCAACTTTCATCCAGTCAATAGTCTGTCGACTGTCAGCAACCAACGCGACAGTGTTCTCAATGGCAACCTTCATATTCTCTTGGCGCATCTTCAGTCCAAGGTCTTCCGGTGTATTGAACATCTTGGCAAGGTTGAGGAAAGTCGCAGGCTCCTCTTTCTTTGGGAAGAAGTAGGGGAACAATGCCGACAACACTGCGCTAGCATTCGACACACCTTCACGAATCTCGGATCCATGAAGCTCCAGATAGGAAAGTGCGTCAAGGACAGGGTCATTGACAGGATTCGTCAGATCAAAATCCTGGTTTGTTTGGGCTGTCAAGGAAACAAAGCATTAGTGAAAAGACAAGAAACAACGATTCTCATAGAAATAGAAGGGATCAGCAAAATTACTGAAAGTGCGGCGACTCTGAGTTTTCAGGCGCTTGAGGATTCCTTCTTCACGAGAAGCTTGCGCAGCTTTGTGCTCATCCAAGGCAGCTGTAGCATCCTCAAGTTTTTTCTGCAGTTCCTCGACACCAGCAGCTTTCGCCTTGGCTTCATCAGCTTCGGCCTTGGCTTTGCTAGCAGCGAGTTCGGCTTTCTTGCGAGCCGCCTCACTTTGCTCAAGTTTTCGAGTAAGTGCGTTGGCGCGTTCGTTGGCATCTGAAAGTTTCTCTGTCTAGATATTGAAAATAGAGAGAAGAAAGATCAAAATCGCGAAAAGCAACAGGAGTAAAAAATCAAGGAAAAACAGCAAGTATAAAAGTCGTTACCTTCGACTCTATTAGCATATTCACGGTATCCAATAAATTGGGAACCGATGCGGAGAAGATCTTTGATCATAGGCTGTTCAAGGTGAACACAGCAAGAGAAACATCGGCATGAAAAAGAGAAAAGGTGTGAAAAACAAAATAAGGAAAATATAGATGTCGACAAGCTTACATCATCTAAGAGCAGAGTCGACGAACTGCCCAACTGAGGGGCAGGTTCAACAATCTTTTCAACCCTTGTCCTTTTTGGTGAAGGAGCAAGGGGGCTTGATGGTGGAGTAGTAGTGACGACGTTTTGTTGAGCAGGCGAGGTTTCTTCTCCTTCAACTAGCGTGTCTGAAGCAAGTACGATGCGTGACGTGCTTGTCCGAGGAGCCACGTCAGTAGTTGGTACTTCTTCCTCGTCATCACTGTTGATCAAAAAATCGGCAGCATAAAAAGCAAGACAAGATAAATATTTCGAGTAAAAAAAAAAAAAAAAAAAGGGGGAGAAATAAAGACGACTTACGAGCTGACGAGGGATTCAACATAAGGATCGTAAGCTGCCTTCGGATGAGAAGGAACAACTTCTTCAGCCTTAGAAGTGCCAGAATCCTCGGCATCAGTCCTTTTCCTTTTGTTCCTTGGAGAAACAGCAGGAGGAAGGGATTGCGTCGACTCACTGGCTTCAGACTCAACTTCTTTTTCGTGAGAAGCCGCAGATTTGTGAGAACCCGCGACTTCACTTTCAGGAATAGAAGAACCTTGAGTATCTTCGGCAACGATGGCCTGTTCTTCGACTTCTCCATCCTCAGGAAGAGGAGGAAGGGAAGACATAGTAGGATGGTTCTGCAAGAAAATAGCGACAAAAGAAAATTAGCGAGATACCAATACAATGAGATGCAAGGAAAAGTTTAGAACAAGACAAAAACTCGAGAAGACAAAATACCTCGGGAAGAGGATTGGAAGCACTGTATGGTTCTACTCGACAAGAGGAGGGAATAGGATCCTTCTTCGCTAGTCGAGAAACTCTTCGAACCAATTTCTCCAAGTCCTTTACAGAAAGATCGTTGGAGATTCTGTTGGCGTCGTTTTTGCCAGAGTACGTCCAAAGGGGATTTTTGCGAGCCTGAAGAGGCTGCACTCTAATCCTAAGGAAGTAGGCAGTGATTTGAACACCAGACAGCTCTTTGCCTCGAGTGTTTTGAAGCTGATGAATACGAGACATGAGTGCCTCTGTCGCCTTTTTCTCTTCCTCAGAAGCTTCGGCATCCCAGGAGCGGCGGCGCTCAATTCTGGCACTTCCGTCGAAAGGAACTATGTTGTGTTCAACGGAGTTGGCGCTTTCTTCGTGAATATAGAGCCACTTTTTGCGCCATCCTTGGACAGAATCAGGAAATTTGACGTCGAAATAATCGACATCGCATACGAACACAGATAACAACGCCACCTATGTTATAAGTGACGTTGTGGGAGCCATTGCGGCGGAGGCAGAAAATGCGTTTCCACAGAGCCCAATTGGGAGGGATTCCGAGGAAGCATTCGCAAAGTGTGATGAAAATAGAAATGTGAAGGATGGAATTGGGGGTCAACTGGTGCAGTTGAATCCCATAAACAAAAAGAAGGCCGCGGAGAAAATCGTGAATTGGGGTCGAAAGACCATGGATAAGGTGATCAACAAAACTAACCCGGTACTCCATTAGAGGCTTGGGGTAGCTTTCTTCGCTGGGAAAGCGGATGGCGTCTTCCTTCTTCATGAGGCCAAGCCTCTTCAGCGTGTTGATGTCCTGGTTGGAGATTTTAGATCTCTCCCACTCAAGATCCTCGGTGGCCATCTTGGATTCCGGAGTACTGTGGCGAGTGAGTCGCGTGCGCGGTGGCATCAACGGCAATGGGCAGAGCAATGCTCGTGAGTGCGGATGATCAGAGAGAGTTGGGCGCAGGGGAAGCTTTTGCGAAGAGGAACAGATGAGCGGCGCAAGCGAGGGGATGAACGGAGGTTGAAGAAAGGTTTATATAAGAATCGGGTGAAGCAGTGCGCCGTTGGATGAAGAAATCGTGTGGTGAAAAAAGATCTTCTAGATACAAGGGTAAAAAGGTATTTTTACTGAGATAGGAGTTACCGTACGTGCGCCAGAAAAAGCGGAGGACGTGTGTCCCCCACTTGCACGACGTGTCAACATGGTGGAAGCAATGGACCCACAGGGCAGAAAAATCACGACTATTCAACAGGGATGAAGTAAATTTGGTTAAGGGAAGCATGTCGACAAGGAAAATAAAAGAAGATTGGCGACAGGGAGAATTATTAAATACTTCGGGAGCCTTTGATCAAATACAAGTTTTTGCCCAAATGCTCGGGGCTACTTCGACAAAAAGTAAAATTTCGAGTATGGCAATATAGAAATTGCGGGAGCCTACAACCAAGCACAAGTCCTTGGCTGTAGCCTCGGGGGCTACTCCCATCGGGAGCGCTGTTCGCGTACCCGATGAAGTTCAAAAATAAAAGATAGAAAAGCAAGAGAGTATATTTCGAGTTATAATTAACTCTACATATACTCCCATCGGGAGAACAATATAAGTCAAAATTGACTCGATAAAATGTGCCATTCCAACAGCCGGAAAAGCACTCGACAATATATTCTCAGAACGCCGAAGTTGCGATCAATTTCTGAATGCCGCAAATTTGCGAAGGTAAGACCCCAGATCCGTTCTGCTGGGCGTGGCATCGCCAAAGACTGCGCTCTGCTACCTTTATCCGTATCAACAGATACGAAGAAAAATCCTAACGGACGCGTTGGGTACCCGATAAATTTGACTGGGACTCGACAGAATGGTAAGACCTTAAGCGGCACCTGTCGAAGTTTACACCAGTATCCCGAGATCATGTCCAGGGACGTGATCTTGAAGTAGGTTTTTGCGGATTGCCACTAGAGCAGTTAACTAGTACCTGATCCGTCAGATGAACTAGCCCCAACTACCATTATCCCTGTACAATATAGAATTTTATGTGAAGAAATATAAAAAAGTTGAAGCTTTCGAATAAAAATAAACAGTGGAGATTTTCCCTGATTCTACGATTCAAGCAAAATCTCGGGGGCTACTGACATAGGCATCCCAAATGGGCCTGCCGAAGATAGTACCCGGGGTTTACTGAAGGCCCACTACCCGAAGAATAAGAAGATTCGGGAGCCCAAGATATATCAAGGAAAGTCAAGAGTTGTAATAGGAAGTGTTATTTGTAATCTGGCGGGATGAGTTAGAAACCGTCCCGGACTCTGTAACTTGTATAGCACGAATCCCTCGGCTCCACCTCCTATATAAAGGGGGAGTCGAGGGACGAAGAAAGGATCGAATCATTGTCTACAAACCCTAGTTTTCATAATCGTCGAGTACTTTTCGGCTGAAACCTTCGAGATCTACTTACCCTCTACTTCCAACTAAACCCTAGCCTACAATCCATAGGCATTGACAAGTTGATACCTTGTCAAGGAACTTTCAGATCTAGCAGAAGTACCAGCATGTGAAGCATGTGGCGGTGAAACAAGTTTATCTATCACATATGGTGAATCAAGAGCAGCAGAGGTACTCAGAGTTGTACCTTTTCTTGTAGTGGATGGTAATATGGCGACTTTAGTATCGCAAGGTTTACCCATGATGGAGAATTTGCAGCGAACAATATCAATCCAAGTGAACTTCCAAATAAAGCTATGCTCCCCGGCAACGGCGCCAGAAAATAGTCTTGATAACCCACAAGTATAGGGGATCGCAACAGTCTTCGCGGGAAGTAAAACCCAATTTATTGATTCGACACAAGGGGAGACAAAGAATACTTGAAAGCCTTAACAGCGGAGTTGTCAATTCAGCTGCACCTGGAAACAGACTTGCTCGCAAGAGTTTATCAGTAGTAACAGTTTTATAGCGAAGCGATAGTGAAATAACAAAGACGAGTAACAAAGACAGCAGTAGTGATTATAGTAAACAGCAAGATTAAAATACTATAGGCACAGGGATGGATGAACGGGCGTTGCATGGATGAGAGAAACTCATGTAACAATCAAAGCAGGGCATTTGCAGATAATAATAAAACGGTATCCAAGTACTAATCAATCAATAGGCATGTGTTCCATATTTAGTCGTACGTGCTCGCAATGAGAAACTTGCACAACATCTTTTGTCCTACCAGCCGGTGGCAGCCAGGCCTCAAGGGAATCTACTGGAAATTAAGGCACTCCTTTTAATAGAGCACCGGAGCAAAGCATTAACACTTCGTGAACACATGTGATCCTCATATCACCGCCTTCCCCTTCGGTTGTCCCAATTTCTGTCACTTTGGGGCCTCGGGTTCCGGACAACAATACGTGTATACAACTTGCAGGTAAGATCATAAAGCAATGAATATCATCATGAATTGATAACATGTTCAGAACTGAGATCATGGCACTCGGGCCCTAGTGACAAGCATTAAGCATAACAAGTTGCAACAATATCATAAAAGTACCGATTACGGACACTAGGCACTATGCCCTAACAATCTTATGCTATTACATGACCAATCTCATCCAATCCCTACCATCCCCTTCAGCCTACAGTGGGGGAATTACTCACACATGGATGGGGGAAACATGGCTGGTCGATGGAGAGACGTCGGTGGTGATGATGGCGATGATCTCCTCCAATTCCCCGTCCCGGCGGAGTGCCAGAACGGAGTTTCTGGTCCCGAGACGGAGTTTCGCGACGGTGGCGGCATACTGGATGTCTTCTGGCGATTTCTTCTTACCCCCCGTGCGTTTTTAGGTCGAAGGCGTTAAGTAGTCCAAAGGAGGGCGTCGGGGGCCAGCCGAGGCGGCCACACAATAGGGCGGCGCGCTCCCCTCCTGGGCCGCGCCGGCCTAGTGTGTGGGGGCCTCGGGCGCCCACCTGGCTTGCCCTTCTGGCTCCGTCAATATTCTGGGAAAATAGGACCTTTCGCATAAATTCCGAGGATTTTCCTGAAAGTTGGATTTCTGCACAAAAACGAGACACCAGAGCAGTTCTACTGAAAACAGCGTTAGTCCG
Source organism: Lolium perenne (assembly GCF_019359855.2). Lineage (NCBI taxonomy): Eukaryota > Viridiplantae > Streptophyta > Magnoliopsida > Poales > Poaceae > Lolium > Lolium perenne. The sequence continues at coordinate 331,462,967 of NC_067245.2, forward strand.
TGTTAGTTGCATCCAAAATACACAAATTAGAGGCAAAACAATAGCAAAAGTGTTCGGGATAGTAGATACGTTTTGGACGTATCAGCCGGCCCAAAAAAAATAGGTGGGGCCCACTTTCCTGTTAACGGGCCGGCCTAGTTAGTATGTGGGGTCCACAATAAAGCAGGTGGGCTGGCCCAACAAGTTTGTGGGCCGACCCAATAAGCAGGTGGGACCCACTTCATGTTAACTGGCCAGCCCTGTTAGTAAGTGGGGTCCACCATAAAGCAAGTGGGCTAGCCCAACAGGTTAGTGGGCCGGCCCAATAAGCAGGTGGGGACCACTTTCCTGCTAACGGGCCGGCCAAGTTAGTAAGTGGGGTCCACCGTAAAGCAGGTGGGCTAGCCCAACAAGTTAGTGTGCCGGCTCAATAAGCTTGTGGGGCCCAACTTTCCTGCTAACGGGCCGGCCCAGTTACCAAATGGGCTGGCCCAATAAGCACGTGGGGCCCATTTTCCTGTTACAGGGCCGGCCTAGTTAGTGAGTGGGGTCCACCTTAAAGCAAGTGGGCTGGCCCAATAAGTATGTGGGCTAGCCCGTTTAGTTGCTGTTTATATGCCGGTCTGATAGGTGTTTTAGAATTTTGCGGGCCGGCGCATATGTGATTTCGCTTAATTCGACCGTTGAAGGGATGTGAATTTGTTATTTAGATTGCGCAGAACATAGAAAGATACTGAGAATATTTACGCAGCACATGGTTTCTGTCGGATAGCCTCACTTACCACATCTGAATGTGGCAGATCCATTGACTAAAGCTCTCCCTAGGGCAAAGCATGACCAACACCAGAATGCCATGGATGTTAGGTACCTTACAATGTAATCTAGATTATTGACTCTAGTGCGAGTGGGAGACTGTTGGAGATATGCCCAAGAGGCAATAATAAAGTGGTTATTATAATATCTTTGTGTTTATGATAAATGTTTGCATACCATGCTATAATTGTATTAACCGAAACATTGATACATGTGTGTTATGTAAACAACAAGGAGTCCCTAGTAAGCCTCTTGTATAACTAGCTTGTTGATTAATAGATGATTATGGTTTCGTGATCATGAACATTGGATGTTATTAATAACAAGGTTATGTCATTGGTTGAATGATATAATGGACACACACCCATATGAGCGTAGCATAAGATCAAGTCATTAAGTTCAATTTGCTATAAGCTTTCGATACATAGTTGCCTAAGTCCTTCGACCATGAGATCATGTAAATAACTTACACCGGAAGGGTACTTTGATTACATCAAATGCCATTGCGTAAATGGGTGGTTATAAAGATGGGATTAAGTATTTGGAAAGTGTGAGTTGAGGCATATGGATCAATAGTGGGTTTTGTCCATCCCGGTGACGGATAGATATACTCTGGGTCCTCTCGGTGGAATGTTGTCTAATTAGCTTGCAAGCATGTGACTGGGTCACAAGAGATGACATACCACGGTACGAGTAAAGAGTACTTGTCGGTAATGAGGTTGAACTAGGTATGGAGATACCGATGATCAAACCTCGGACAAGTAAAGTATCGCGTGACAAAGGGAATCGGTATCGTATGTAAATGGTTCAATTGATCACTAAGTTATCGTTGAATATGTGGGAGCCATTATGGATCTCCAGATCCCGCTATTGGTTATTGCTCGGAGAGGAGTCTCGACCATGTCTGCATAATTCACGAACCGTAGGGTGACGCGTTTAAGGTTCGATGTCGCATAAGTAGATTTGGAATATGAGATGGAGACCGAAGTTTGTTCAGAGTCTCGGATGGGATCCAGGACACCACGAGGAGGTCCGGAATGGTCCGGAGAATAAGATTCATATAAGGGAAGTTAATTTCTAGGTTTCGGATAAGTTTGGGATTTTTCTGGTGGAAGACCGGGAAGGTTCTAGAAGGTTCCGGGGGTCCCACCAGTGGGCCCACGACCCTAGGAGGCCTAGCATGGGCCGAGGGGATGCTCCCTAGCCTAATGGGCCAGGGGCACAAGCCCCCCAAGGCCCAGCCGGCCAAACACCTAGGGTTTCCCCGAAACCCTAGGGGGGATCAACTTGGGGGGAAGATTTCTCTCTTCCCCCCACTTGGCCGCCGACCCCAACCCTAGATGGGAAAGGGGGGCCACCCCAACCGACCTGGCCCCCTATATATACTGGGCAGAGGGTGGCCGGCCACTTCACCCCTTGATCAAACCCTGGCCGCCCCCTCTCTCCTCCACCATACGCTGTTCCGGCTTGGCGAAGCCCTGCAGCTTTTCTCCTCCCCCACCACCACCACGCTGCTGGGATTCCGAGGAGATCTACCACACCTCTGCTGCCCGCTAGAACGGGGAGAGGATGGGCTTCATCAACACTGTATGCACGATCTGAGTATGGAAGTGCTGCCGGATTGCAGCACGGACGATCGACTACATCAACAACGAGATTTATCTCGTAGGCTTTGGAATCTTCGAGGGCTAGTCTCGCAATCTTCTCGCTGCTTATATCTTGGTAGATTAGATCTTGCTTCTTCCTAGATTGGATCTTGGTTTTCTTTTCATGTTCACGGTAGAAATTTTTTGTTTTCCATGCAACAAACCCTTCAGTGGTATCAGAGCCGTGTCTATGCATAGATCTGTTGCACGAGTAGAACACAATGGTTTTGTGGGCGGTGATGCTTTTGTTGTTTTTAGTTAGTGTACTCTGCATCTTGCGGGATGGTGGGATGAAGCGGCCCAGGCTAACTTTACATGACCGCGTCTCATGAGACTTGCTCCACGCTTGACATGCAACTTGTATTGCATAAGTGGCTTTGCGGGTGTCTGTCTCTCCCACCATAGTGAAGATTCAATTTGCTCTTTCTATTGACAACACTAGTATCACCGTTGTGGTTCATGTTCGTAGGTAGATTGAATCTCACTCGAAAACCCTAAACCACGTAAAATATGCAAACCAAATTAGAGGCGTCTAACTTGTTTTTGCAGGGTTTGGTGATGTGATATGGCCATGTGATGATGATTATATTTGATGTATGAGATGTTCATTATTGTATTATGGCAACCGACAGGAACCTAATGGTTGTCTTTAATTTTTGTTAATGACATGCATGTCTAATCATCATGTAATAGCTTTATTTCAAGTAGTTGTTATAGTAGCTATAAGTGATGGACAACCATGAAGTGGCGCCACTGACCTTGACGCCATGCTGGTGATGATGGAGATCATGTCCGTGCTTTGGAGATGGAGATCAAAAGCACAAGAAGAAAGGCCATACCATATCACACATTATGAATTGCATGTGATGTTAATCCTTTATGCATCTTATTTTGCTTAGATTGCGACGGTAGCATTATAAGATGATCCCACTCACTAAATATCAAGATAATAAAGTGTTCATCCTTAGTATGCACCGTTGCGAAGACTTGTTGTTTCGAAGCATCACGTGATGATCGGGTGTGATAGATTCTACATGTGCATACAACGGGTGCAAGCCAGATTTGCACACGCGGATACTAAGGTTGCCTTGACGAGCCTAGCATGTACAGACATGGTCTCGGAACACGGGATACCGAAAGGTAGAGCATGAGTCATATGAATGATATGATGAACACTTTGAGTGTTCGCCTTTGAAGCTACATCTTTTCTCATGAAGATCGGACTTGGTGTAGTGGATTTGGTTCGTGTGATCACTAAGACAATACGAGGGATGTTGTTTTGAGTGGGAGTTTACCTAGTTAATTTAAGAATTAAAATTGAACTCAATTTATCATAAACTTAGTCTAAACTCTTTGCAAATATGTTGTAGATCATGGAGTCCCCCTGCATCAGTTTTAACCAGTTCCTAGAGAAAGAAAAGCTTAAAAGCAATGGTAGCAACTTCACCGACTGGTTCCGTCATGTGAGGATTTTCCTCAATGGTGGAAATCTGCAATATGTGCTCGATGCACCGCTAGGTCCCCCACCACCACCTACAGTCTCCGAGGACGAAAAGAATGTTTACGATACTCGAGTCATTCGGTACTCTCAAGTTCAGTGTGCCATCCTGTGCAGCCTAGAGGCGGAGCTCCAAAAGCGTTTTGAGCACCACGACCCTTATGAGCTGGTCAATGAGTTGAAAACTATCTTTGAAACTCATGCGGCCGTGGAAAGCTATGAGGCCTTGAAACACTTCTTTGGATGTATGATGGAAGAGGGCAGCTCTGTTAGTGAGCACATGCTCGCTATGTCCGGGCATGCGAAGAAGCTCAATGACTTGGGGATAGTGATTCCTAACCAGCTGGGTATTCATCGTGTCCTCCAATCAGTGCCACCTAGTTACAAGAACTTCGTGATGAACTACAACATGCAGAACATGAACAAAGAGTTACCTGAACTCTTCTCCATGCTGAAATCTGCTGAGGTTGAGATAAAGAGAACCAAGTGTTCATGGTCAACAAGACCACCAGTTTCAAGAAGCAGGGCAAGCCTATCAACAAGGGCAACTTCAAGAAGGGCGGCAAGAAAACGGCCGCGCCTCCTGAGAAGCCTAAGGCTGGCCCTAAGCCTGATACCGTGTGCTATTAGTGCAAGGAGAAGGGGCACTGGAAGCGTAATTGCTCCAAATACTTGGCTGATCGGAAGAGCGGCCTCATCAATAAGAAATGTATATTTGATATACATGTTATTGATGTCTATCTTACTGGTTCTCGTAGTAATGCCTAGGTATTTGATACTGGTTCGGTTGCTCACATTTGTAACTCGAAATAGGAACTGCGGAATAAACGAAGCCTGGCAAGGGACGAGGTGACGATGCACGTTGGAAATGGATCCAAGGTCGATGTGATCGCCGTCGGCACGCTCCCCCTACATCTACCTTCGGGATTAGTTTTGAACCTCAATAATTGTTATTTGGTGCCTGCGTTGAGCATGAACATTATATCTGGATCTTGTTTAATGCAAGATGGTTATTCGTTTAAATCAGAGAATAATGGTTGTTCTATTTATATGAATAATATCTTTTATGGTCATGCGCCTGAGATGAATGGTTTACTCTTGTTAAATCTCGATAGTAGTGATACACATGTTCATAACAATGATGCTAAACGAATTAAATTGAATGATAATTCTACTTATATGTGGCACTGTCGTCTTGGTCATATTGGAGTAAAGCGCATGAAGAAACTCCATTCCGATGGACTTCTTGAGTCACTTGACTTTGAGTCACTTGATAGATGCGAAGCATGTCTAATGGGAAAAATGACTAAGACTCCATTTTCTGGTACAATGGAGCGAGCTACAGACTTATTGGAAATCATACATACCGATGTGTGCGGACCAATGAGTGTAGCATCGCGCGGTAGTTATCGTTATGTTCTAACCTTCACGAATGATCTGAGTAGATATGGGTATATTTACTTTATGAAACATAAGTCCGAGACTTTTGAGAAGTTCAAGGAATTCCAAAGTGAAGTAGCAAATCAACGTAACAAGAAGATTAAGTTTCTGCGTTCTGATCGTGGAGGCGAATATCTGAGTTATGAGTTTGGCATGCATTTAAAGAAATGCGGAATACTTTCACAATTGACACCGCCGGGAACACCACAGCGCAATGGTGTGTCCGAACGTCGTAATCGAACTCTCTTAGATATGGTTCGGTCTATGATGTCTCTTACCGATTTGCCATTATCGTATTGGGGTTATGCATTAGAGACAACCGCATTCACTTTAAATAGGGCACCATCTAAATCCGTTGAAATGACACCGTATGAATTATGGTTTGGGAAGAAACCTAAGTTGTCGTTCCTTAAAGTTTGGGGTTGCGAAGCTTATGTAAAGAAGTTACAACCTGACAAGCTAGAACCCAAAGCGGAGAAATGTGTCTTCATAGGATACCCTAAAGAAACAATTGGTACACTTTCTATCATAGATCCGAAGGCAAAATCTTTGTTGCCAAGAACGGATCCTTTCTTGAGAAGGAGTTTCTCACTAAAGAAGTGACTGGAAGAAAAGTAGAACTCGACGAGGTTAATGAACCTTCTCTCGTAGATCAGAGTAGCGCAGTACCGGAAGATGTTCCTGTGTAGCCTGCACCGATAGGAGAGGAAGCAAATGATGATGATCATGAAACTTCGAACGAGGAAACTACTGAACCTCGCAGATCAACGAGGGAGCGTACCACTCCTGATTGGTATGATTCCTGTCTAAATGTCATGATTGTGGACAACAATGATGAAGACCCTGCGACATATGAAGAAGCGATGATGAGCCCAGATTCCAACAAATGGCAACAAGCCATGAAATCCAAAATGGGATCCATGTATGATAACCAAGTATGTACTTTGGTAGACTTACATGATAGCCGCAAGGCTGTTGAGAATAAATGGATCTTCAAGAGAAAAATAGATGATGATGGTAATATTACTGTCTATAAAGCTCGACTTGTCGTGAAGGGGTTACGACAAATTCAAGGAGTTGACTACGATGAGACTTTCTCACCTGTAGCGAAGCTAAAATATGTGAGGATTTTGTTAGCAATAGCTGCATTTATCGATTATGAGATTTGGCAGATGGATGTCAAAACGGCGTTCCTTAATGGTGATATTGAGGAAGAGTTGTATATGGTACAACCCAAAGGTTTTGTCGATCCTAAAAATGCTGACAAGGTATGCAAACTTCAGTGTTCCATTTATGGACTGGAGCAAGCATCCCGGAGTTGGAACCGACGCTTTGATAAGGTGATCAAAGACTTCGGGTTTATACAGACTCATCATGAGGTCTGTATTTACAAGAAAGTGAGTGGAAGCTCTGTAGCGTTCCTAATATTTTATATAGATGACATATTATTGATTGGGAATGATATAGAACTATTAAGCAGTGTTAAAGGTTATTTGAATAAGTGTTTTTCAATGAAAGACCTTGGTGAAGCAGCGTACATTTTAGGCATCAAGATTTATAGAGATAGATCAAGACGCCTAATAGGGCTTTCACAGAGTACATACCTGGACAAGATTCTAAAGAAGTTTAGAATGGATGAAAGCAAGAAAGGGTTCTTGCCTATGTTGCCAGGTAAGGTCTTGAGTAAGACTCAAGGTCCGGTTACGGCAGAAGAAAGAGCACTACAAGAAAAGTTGCCATGGCCGACGAAGTTGAAGTCGCGCCGTGGTTGCTGGTGTACCATGGCCGACGATTTTGGGTCTGTCCGTTGTGCATGTCAAAACGTTTTTTTTCTTGTTTTTGAGGCCACCTAGCCCGACGAAAACGGCCAAAACGTCGCGTATGGTGGCCCGGGATGTGGTGCATCTCGAAATCTCGGGTTCGCCGGCCGAGTCAACGCAAATCCGCACCGCCGAGGGATGTAGGGCCCAGATGGCAGCCTCTCTGGCATTGTTTTTTTTCTCGATCGCGCCATCTCGTTCAACGTTCTCCGATCGAGCCGTTTACGATGCAGGATCATGGGTCCCGCATGTCATCCTCTATGAACCAAAATTCTTTCTATTCTTGGATTTTTTTTGACCCCCTGATTTCTGGCTACTTCCTTTTTCTTTTGATCCCTTGCCGCCTTGGAAACGTTGAGACCGCTGCTGCTAAATGGGACCCGCATGTCATCCTCTATGTGCAATCAACTTTCTTTTCTTGGAGTTTTTTTTGGCACCTCAAATTTGGTCACTTGCCTTTTTCTTTCGATCCCCTGCCGCCTCTCAAACGGTGATACCGCTGATGCTAACTGGGACCCGCATGTCATCCACTATTTAATATAAAAATTTCTTTTATTGATTTTTTTTTGGCACCTCAAATTTGGTCACTTACCTTTTTCTTTCGATCCCATGCCGCCTCTCAATCGGTGATACCGCTGCTGCTAAATGGGTCCCGCATGTCATCCTCTATGTACTATAAAACTTTCTTTTCTTGAATTATTTTTGGCACCTCATATTTGGTCACTTACCTTTTTCTTTCGATCCCCTGCCGCCTCTGAAACGGTGATACCGCTGCTGCTAAATGGGACCCGCATGTCATCCTCTATGTACTATAAAAGTTCATTTTCTTGGTTTTTTTTCACCCTCTGATTTTTGGCAATTTCTTTTTTCTTTTGATCCCCTGCCGCCTCTCAAACGGTGATACCGCTGCTGCTAACTGGGACCCGCATGTCATCCTCTATGTACTATAAAACTTTCTTTTCTTGAATTATTTTTGGCACCTCATATTTGGTCACTTACCTTTTTCTTTCGATCCCCTGCCGCCTCTCAAACGGTGATACCGCTGCTGCTAAATGGGACCCGCATGTCATCCTCTATGTACTATAAAACTTTCTTTTCTTGAATTATTTTTGGCTCCTCATATTTGGTCACTTGCCTTTTTCTTTCGATCCCCTGCCGCCTCTCAAACGGTGATACCGCTGCTGCTAAATGGGACCCGCATGTCATCCTCTATGTACTATAAAACTTTCTTTTCTTGAATTATTTTTGGCTCCTGATATTTTTTCACTTGCCTTTTTCTTTCGATCTCATGCCACGTTTGAAACGTTGAGGAACCTGCAGGCTCATGGGACCCGCATGTCATCCTCTATGTACTATAAAAGTTCATTTTCTTGGTTTTTTTCACCCTCTGATTTTTGGCAATTTCTTTTTTCTTTTGATCCCCTGCCGCCTCTCAAACGGTGATACCGCTGCTGCTAAATGGGACCCGCATGTCATCCTCTATGTATTATAAAACTTTCTTTTCTTGAATTATTTTTGGCTCCTCATATTTGGTCACTTGCCTTTTTCTTTCGATCTCATGCCACGTTTGAAACGTTGAGGAACCTGCTGGCTCATGGGACCCGCATGTCATCCTCTATGTGCTATAAAAGTTTATTTTCTTTAATTTTTTTTCACCCTTTGATTTTTGGCTATTTCCTTTTTCTTTTGATCCCCTGCCGCCTTGGAAACGTTGGGTAAGCTGCTGACTCATGGGACCCGCATGTCATCCTCTATGTACAATCAACTTTCTTTTTCTTTTGATCTCAAGCCGCATTTGAAACGTTGAGACCGCTGCTGCTAAATGGGACCCGCATGTCATCCTCTATGTACAATAAAGTTTCTTTTCTTGGATTATCTTTGGCTCCTGATATTTTGCCACTTGCCTTTTTCTTTCGATCTCATGCCGCCTTTGAAATGTTGAGTAAGCTGCTGGCTCATGGGTCCCGCATGTCATCCTCTACGAATAATAAAAGTTTGCTTTCTTGGAGTTATTTTTGACCCCTAATTTCTGACTATTTGCCTTTTTCTTTTGATCTCCTGCCCCCTTTGAAACGATGAGGACGCTGTTGGCAGGTCGGTCTCACATGTCATCCTCTGTGAACAATAAAAGTTTCCTTTGATGGATTTATTTTGAACCCCTAATTAATTTCGGGATATTTCCTTTTTTTTCCTTTGATCCCCTGCCGCCTTGGAATCGTTGAGGATGCTGCTGCCTCATGGGTCCCGCATGTCATTCTCTCAGAACGGTAAATGTTTTTTTCTTGGATTTTGTTTACCAAATGATTTTTGGCTTATTTTTTCTTTCGATCTCCTGCCGCCTTTAAAACGTTGAGGACGCTGCTGGCTCACGGGTCCCACATGTCAGCCTCTATGAACAATAAATGCTGACGATGCTGCTGCCTCATGGTTCCCGCATGTCATCCTCTTAGAACGAAAATGTTTCTTTTCTTGGATTTTGTACCAACAGATTTTTGGTTTATTTTTTCTTTCCATCCCCTGCCGCCTTTAAAGCGTTGACGACGCTGCTGGCTCATGGGTCCCCGATGTCAGCCTCCCCGTACAAGAAACATGTGATATCTTGATTATTTTGCAGACAATAAACATTGTATTTCGCTCTGAGCTATTGCAAACGGATAAATTAAATCTTTATTTTTACATAAACAAACTTATATGTTGAATCTCCTTGTTTTGTGTTTTTGCGAAGCATAGGACTTTCCTGTTTTTTTTAGAAAAATCCGAACTTTCCTGTTTTGGAGTGGGCTGAAATTGTACGAGTCAAAAGGCCCAGCAGGATAGTTCGAAGGCCCAGATGTCCAGATGCAGCCCAATTGAAAACTTTCTTTTCTTGAATTATTTTTGGCTCCTCATATTTGGTCACTTGCCTTTTTCTTTCGATCCCCTGCCGCCTCTCAAACGGTGATACCGCTGCTGCAAAATGGGACCCGCATGTCATCCTCTATGTACAATAAAATTTCTTTTCTTGGATTATTTTTGGCTCCTGATATTTGGTCACTTGCCTTTTTCTTTCGATCCCGCGTAGCCTCTCAAACGGTGAGACCGCTGCTGCTAAATGGGACCCGCATGTCATCCTCTATGTACAATCAAGTTTCTTTTCTTGAATTATTTTTGGCTCCTGATATTTGGGCACTTGCCTTTTTCTTTCGATCTCATGCCACGTTTGAAACGTTGAGGAACCTGCTGGCTCATGGGACCCGCATGTCATCCTCTATGTACTATAAAACTTTCTTTTCTTGAATTATTTTTGGCTCCTCATATTTGGTCACTTGCCTTTTTCTTTCGATCTCATGCCACGTTTGAAACGTTGAGGAACCTGCTAGCTCATGGGACCCGCATATCATCCTCTATGTCCATCAACTTTATTTTCTTGGATTTTTTTTACCCCCTAATTTCTGGCTACTTTCTTTTTCTTTTGATCTCAAGCCGCATTTGAAACGTTGGGACCGCTGCTGCAAAATGGGACCCGCATGTCATCCTCTATGTAAATAAAGTTTCTTTTCTTGGGTTATCTTTGGCTCCTGATATTTTGTCACTTGCCTTTTTTTTCGATCTCATGCCGGCTTTGAAACTTTAAGTAAGCTGCTGGCTCATGGGTCCCGCATGTCATTATCTACGAACAATAAAAGTTTCCTTTCTTGGAGTTATTTTTTACCACTATTTTCTGGCTACTTGCCTTTTTCTTTTGATCTCCTGCCCCCTTTGAAACGATGAGAACGCTGTTGGCAGGTTGGTCCCACATGTCATCCTCTATGAACAATAAAACTTTCCTTTGATGGATTTATTTTGAACCCCTAATTAATTTCTGGATATTTCCTTTTTTTCTTTTGATCCTCGTCGCCTTGGAATCGTTGAGGATGCCGCTGCCTCATGGGTCCCGCATGTCATCCTCTCGTAACGATAAATGTTTTTTTTTTACCAACTGATTTTTGGTTTATTTTTTCTTTCGATCCTCTGCCGTCTTTAAAACGTTGACGACGCTGCTGGCTCATGGGTCCCCGATGTCAGCCTCCCCGTACAAAAACATGTGATATCTTGATTATTTTGCAGACAATAAACAGTGTATTTCGCTCTGAGCTATTGCAAACGGAAAAAAATCTTTATTTTTAAATAAACAAACTTATATGTTGAATCTCCTTGTTTTTTGTTTTTGCGAAGCATAGGACTTTCCTGTTTTGGAGTGGGCTGAAACTGTACGAGTCCAAAGGCGTCAGCAGGATAGTTCGAAGGCCCAGACGGCCAGATGCAGCCCAATTGAAACCTTTCTTTTCTTGGATTTTTTTGACCCCCTGATTTCTGGCTACTTCCTTTTTTTTGGTCCTGTGCCGCATTGGAAACGTTGAGAACACTGCAGATAAAAGGGACACGCAACTCATCCTCTATGTACAATAATTTCTTTTCTTGGATTATTTTTGGCTCCTGATATTTGTCACTTGCCTTTTTCTTTCCATCTTATGCCGACTTCGAAACACTGAGACCGCTGCGGCAAAATGGGACCCACATGTCATCCTCTATGTACAATAAAAATTACTTTTCTTGGATTATTATTTTTGGCTCCTGATATTTGGTCACTTGCCTTTTTCTTTCGATCTCATGCCACCTTTGAAACGTTGAGGAACCTGCTGGCTCATGGGACCCGCATGTCATCCTCTATGTACTATAAAACTTTCTTTTCTTGGATTTTTTTCACCCTCTGATTTTCTTTTGATCCCCTGCTGCCTTGGAAACGTTGAGTAAGCTGCTGACTCATGGGACCCGCATGTCATCCTCTATGTACAATCAACTTTCTTTTTTTGGAGTTTATTTTTGACCCCCTAATTTCTGCCTACTTCCTTTTTCTTTTGGTCCTATGCCGCCTTGGCAACGTCGAGACCGCTGCTGCATGATGGGACCCGCATGTCATCCTCTATGCACAATAAAAGTTTCTTTCGTGGATTATTTTTGGCTCCTGATATTTGTCACTTGCCTTTTTCTTTCGATCTCATGCCAACTTTGAAACGTTGAGAACGCTGCTGCAAAATGGGACCCGCATGTCATCCTCTATGTACAATAAACGTTTTTTCTTGGATTATTTTTGGGACCTGATATTTGTCACTTGCCTTTTTCTTTCGGTATCATGCCGCTTCTGAAACGTTGAGGAAGCTGCTGGCTCGTGGGTCCCGCAAGTCATCCTCTATGTAGAATAAAAGTTTCCTTTCTTGGAATTATTTTTACCCCTGATTTCTGGCTACTTCCTTTTTCTTTTGATCCCGTGCCACCTTGGAAACGTTGAGACCGCTGCTGCAAAATGGGACCCGCATGTCATCCTCTATGTACAATAAAGTTTCTTTTCTTGGATTATTTTTGGCTCCTGATATTTGGTCACTTCCTTTTTATTTCGATCCCGTGCCCCTTGGAAACGTTAAGACCACTGCTGAAAAATGGGACCCGCATGTCATACTCTATGTACAATAAAGTTTCTTTTCTTGGATTATTTTTTGCTACTGATGTTTTGGCACTTGCATTTTTCTTTCGATCTCATGCCGCCTTTGAAACGTTGAGACCGCTGCTGCAAAATGGGACTCACATGTCATCCTCTATGTACAATAAAAGTTTCTTTTCTTGGATTATTTTTTGCTCCTGATATTTGGTCACTTTCCTTTTTCTTTCGATCTCATGCCGCCTCTGAAACGTTGAGTAAGTAGCTGCCTCATGGGACCCGCATTTCATCCTCTATGTACAATAAAGTTTCTTTTCTTGGATTTTTTTTTACCCCCTGATTTTTGGTCACTTGCCTTTTTCTTTCGATCTCATGCCACCTTTGAAACGTTGAGGAACCTGCTGGCTCATGGGACCCGCATGTCATCCTCTATGTGTTATAAAACTTTCTTTTCTTTGATTTTTTTGGCACCTCGTATTTGGTCACTTGCCTTTTTCTTTCGATCCCGTGCAGCCTCTCAAACGGTGATACCGCTGCTGCTAAATGGGACCCGCATGTCATCCTCTATGTACACTCAAGTTTCTTTTCTTGAATTATTTTTGGCTCCTGATATTTGATCACTTTAAAAACAACTTGTACGTAGAATGTCCCTGTTTTTTTGTGGTGAATCATAGTATCCGTGTTGTATTAGAAAAGGGGCCGAAAGTGTTTGAGTTGCCCGTTTGTAGTTATTGGGCATTATAGTCCTAGTAAGTAGGCCCACATCAATTACCATGTAGACGGCAACCCAAAAGGGGAAATTTTGGCCCAAGCGGGGGAAGTTGTACTTTTTTTCTATTGGTAAGGTTAGCCTCACACACAAAAAATGTCTGGTTACATGGGGCAGTGCTGGAAGCCTGATCGTTACTGAAGGTTGCACATTTGCGCCTAATATGCTTGTCAGCAGGAGGTTTGCTATTTGTTGGAAAACTATGGAAGGGGAGTTTGTTGGTGCATGCATACGTTTGCGAGGAACCAAATGCAGCATTTTGACTTCACCAGACAACTGAACAGCATGTGTTCTTCACAATACAGCCAACACAAGGATTAACTAATGTAACTAGAGACATTGAGTACAGATTGAGCCTTCATGTTTAACATAACATTGTGTGTGGAGGAGCCACGCACATAGTATATAAGAGTACCATCATGTTGACCACAAATGCATCATCGAAGAGAGTGGTAAATATACTTATTGACCACCTCTCTACAAAAAAGTGGTAATTAGAACCGAACATGCACCACCTTATTTGAGCTGTGATCCATATTGTTCCTCCAGTGGTGCATGATTGCCTTTACACTTGATGACCTTCTCGCAGTTTTCGTGATCAAATACGAGCACCTTCAAGGATCTGGTGTCAATCCTCTTGAATACTGTGAAGTATCCTATCTTCAAGTCATGTGCTTTGACAAACGCTGACCAGCGTGCGTCCATAACAATCTTGCCATCTTCCTCCTTCAGGCCGACCTCCCAGATGCAATCGGTGGAGATCTTCAGCTTGATGGTCTCTAGCCACAAACCTTCAAACCAGGGCTTAAAAGCACTGGGGATGAGCCCATCCAGTAACTTGCAGAAGCTGCCATGGCGTGTCTGCTCACTGGCGTTTGGTGGCATTATCATCAGGGCAGCTCCCTTTTTTTCGAAGATGAGCTCTCTACAAGCTTGATCTTGTTGCCTGAACAATGCAACAACAAAAATGGACCCAAATGGTATACTTATGAAGCCCACAATCTGAACATTATGCCTATGGATCTAGTTTGGCTATTTCGTAGGAACGGTATATCAGCTTCAACACATAAAACTGGGAAAAAACTAAGCAACAGGAATAGAACTATAGATAGCATGGCATGGTGGATGCATAGCCCGTGTTTGCAAATAGTTTGTGGGTAGCCCACACTTGCAAGTTCATATCAACATATATTTTCCCCGGAAATTATTGTATTGCAATTTTGACGATTCGCACTTGATCATACTTTTCATCGGCTGCCCAGTTTGGCTGACCGGTTTGTTTATTCGCTAGTGTCCTCCTTCCTATTCCTAGACACCCAAGTCCATCATCATGGGCACTGACAAGGTGTAATATAAGATATATGCCACAAAAATAATACGTAGGATTGATAATGAAAATAAGTTTCCAATGGTCCGTGTCCAACAAGGGACGAGTAGTTTCTCTCCACTTCATCCTGACGTGTGTGGTGAGCAAGCCCTCCCATCAGTATCAGAGGAATTTAATTTGACAAGGGCTACAGGAAGACATCACCAAGAAAGGGTGATGCATGTCTCCTTCAACAAACACAGCAGTACATGTGTACATGTCTGAAGCAAGTACATGAACACAAGTACACCACCATAATAATACTACATGAACACAAGTGATGCCGTCGGTTGGGGAGGCCTAAATAAAACTTAAACTTAATCCTAATCTAATGGACATCGGTTGGGGCGCGCGACGGGTCTGCCTCGTCCTCGTTCTTCGCCTATGCCGCCTACGTCCGTGCCCGCTTCTGGTCCCATGCTTCGCGATAGGGGCGGCCCCAGGGGTATTCTTGCGTATGCAGCTGAATACCCAAGATTTTGACAAAACCTTAGAATTTCCTCATAAATCAGGGAAAAATTTGGCAAATACATGAGGATTTTGGCAAAATGAATACACAGGTTGAAAATGAATACCCAGCACTTCAACACTGGCGCAGCCACTGTTCGCGCTCCAGGCGGTCGAGCATGGCGGACGCCGTCAAAAGACCTTGCCGGCGGCGCTGTCCCAGCGGTTCAGTCCTTAGCCGAGAAATCTCCTTCTGGAAGAAGAGTATCGCTTGCTGGCGGGCGAACGCCTCATAATGGCGATGAGCCCTGTCCTCGCAGAACTTCCGTTGGGAAGCCTCCAAGATCCGGAGGTCGTGCTCGCTGTACTCCTCCTTCAACCGTGGGTCTGATACGTCTCCGACGTATCGATAATTTCTTATGTTCCATGCCACATTATTGATGTTATCTACATGTTTTATGCACACTTTATGTCATATTCGTGCATTTTCTGGAACTAACCTATTAACAAGATGCCGAAGTGCCGATTCTTTGTTCTGCTGTTTTTGGTTTCAGAAATCCTAGTAAGGAAATATTCTCGGAATTGGACGAAATCAACGCCCAGGGGCCTATTTTTCCACGAAGCTTCCAGAAGTCCAAAGACGAAACGAAGAGGGGCCACGAGGCAGCCAGAGCATAGGGCGGCGCGGCCCCTGCCCTGGCCGCGCGGCCCTATGGTTTGGGCCCCTCGCGCCGCCTCTTGACCTACCCTTCCGCCTACTTAAAGCCTCCGTGACGAAACCCCCAGTACCGAGAGCCATGATACGGAAAACCTTCCAGAGACGCCGCCAACGCCGATCCCATCTCGGGGGATCCAGGAGATCGCCTCCGGCACCCTACCGGAGAGGGGAATCATCTCCCGGAGGACTCTACGCCGCCATGGTCACCTCCGGTGTGATGTGTGAGTAGTCTACCCCTGGACTATGGGTCCATAGCAGTAGCTAGATGGTTGTCTTCTCCCCATTGTGCTATCATTGTCGGATCTTGTGAGCTGCCTAACATGATCAAGATCATCTATCTGTAATTCTATATGTTGCGTTTGTTGGGATCCGATGAATAGAGAATACTTGTTATGTTGATTATCAAAGCTATGTCTATGTGTTGTTTATGATCTTGCATGCTCTCCGTTATTAGTAGATGCTCTGGCCAAGTTGATGCTAGTAACTCCAAGAGGGAGTATTTATGCTCGATAGTGGGTTCATGTCTCCGTGAATCTGGAGGGGTGACAAGAACCTCTAAGGTTATGGATGTGCTGTTGCCACTAGGGATAAAACATTGGTGCTATGTTCAAGGATGTAGTCACTAGTTACATTACGTGCAATACTTAATGCAATTGTCTGTTGTTAGCAACTTAATACTGGAGGGGGTTCGGATGATAACCTGAAGGTGGACTTTTTAGGCATAGATGCATGCTGGATGGCGGTCTATGTACTTTGTCGTAATGCCCAATTAAATCTCACTATACTCATCATGATATGTATGTGCATGGTCATGCTCTCTTTATTTGTCAATTGCCCAACTGTAATTTGTTCACCCAACATGCTGTTTATCTTATGGGAGAGACACCTCTAGTGAACTATGGACCCCGGTCCAATTCTCTTTACTAAAATACAATCAACTGCAATACTGTTTTACTGTTTTCTGCAAACAATCATCTTCCACACAATACGGTTAATCCTTTGTTACAGCAAGCCGGTGAGATTGACAACCTCACTGTTTCGTTGGGGCAAAGTACTTTGGTTGTGTTGTGCAGGTTCCACGTTGGCGCCGGAATCCCTGGTGTTGCGCCGCACTACATCCCGCCGCCATCAACCTTCAACGTGCTTCTTGGCTCCTCCTGGTTCGATAAACCTTGGTTTCTTTCTGAGGGAAAACTTGCTGCTGTGCGCATCATACCTTCCTCTTGGGGTTCCCAACGAACGTGTGAGTTACACGCCATCAAGCTAGATTTCTGGCGCCGTTGCCGGGGAGATCAAGACACGCTGCAAGGGGAGTCTCCACTTCTCAATCTCTTTACTTTGTTTTTGTCTTGCTTAGTTTTATTTACTACTTTGTTTGCTGCACTAAATCAAAATACAAAAAAATTAGTTGCTAGTTTTACTTTATTTGTTATCTTGTTTGCTATATCAAAAACACAAAAAAATTAGTTACTTGCATTTACTTTACTTGATTCATCATGTTTCCTTTTAATTTTACCACAAAAGACATACCGGTAGGACGTGGGTCTATAGTTGGGAGAAATAATATAGAAGAATTTTTCAATCATGTTAGTACCATTGAAAATTTTGAAGATAGACACTTGGTAGACCTTGCGCCTACTTATGAAATTGCTGCTGCGCATTTAGTTCGCCTGTTGGAAACTAAATTTGTTAATCTCAATCCTATAATCCAACACATGTTTCTCACACTTGGTGATATGGAAGAAGGGGAAAAGAAAGATTTTGTTTTAGAAACCCTTCTTAGAGAATTTGGTGGTCTAGCAAGAGAAGCTAGAAAAGTCTTTGCTAAATTTAATATGCTTGGTTCACATACTAATTTTGTTAGTCTCCTTGAAAAGATGGACATGGATAGAATAAGATACACTAATAATATTGATGATGGTGGGGAGATCAAAGCACCAATACCATGTAAACTCTTAGCTATGAATGATGCACTAGAAAATAACTATGCTTGGCTTGTTCCTGAAAATTTGTTTGATGAGAGTAGCACGCCTAAGACTAATGAAAAAGGAGATGCTAAAACTTATGTATCTAATATATTATGCATAGTTGAGAACAATTCACACCCCGCTGAGAATGCACCACCCTTCGATAATACTTGATACACACTTTCTGCGCCTAGCTGAAAGGCGTTAAAGAAAAGCGCTTATGGGAGACAACCCATGTTTTTACCTACAGTACTTTGTTTTTATTTTGTGTCTTGGAAGTTGTTTACTACTGTAGCAACCTCTCCTTATCTTAGTTTTGTGTTTTGTTGTGCCAAGTAAAGCCGTTGATAGAAAAGTAAGTACTAGATTTGGATTACTGCACAGTTCCAGATTTCTTTGCTGTCACGAATCTGGGTCTACCTCCCTGTAGGTAGCTCAGAAAATTAAGCCAATTTACGTGCATGATCCTCAGATATGTACGCAACTTTCATTCAATTTGGGAATTTTCATTTGAGCAAGTCTGGTGCCATTTTAAAATTCGTCAATACGAACTGTTCTGTTTTGACAGATTCTGCCTTTTATTTCGCATTGCCTCTTTTGCTATGTTGGATGAATTTCTTTGATCCACTAATGTCCAGTAGCATTATGCAATGTCCAGAAGTGTTAAGAATGATTGTGTCACCTCTGAATATGTTAATTTTATTTGTGCACTAACCCTCTAATGAGTTGTTTCGAGTTTGGTGTGGAGGAAGTTTTCAAGGATCAAGAGAGGAGTATGATGCAACATGATCAAGGAGAGTGAAAGCTCTAAGCTTGGGGATGCCCCGGTGGTTCACCCCTGCATATATTAAGGAGACTCAAGCGTCTAAGCTTGGGGATGCCCAAGGCATCCTCTTCTTCATCGACAACATTATCAGGTTCGTCCCCTGAAACTATATTTTTATTCCATCACATCTTATGTGCTTTTTCTTGGAGCGTCGGTTTGTTTTTGTTTTTGTTTTGTTTGAATAAAATGGATCCTAGCATTCACTTTATGGGAGAGAGACACGCTCCGCTGTAGCATATGGACAAGTATGTCCTTGGTTTCTACTCATAGTATTCATGGCGAAGTTTCTCCTTCGTTAAATTGTTATATGGTTGGAATTGGAAAATGATACATGTAGTAATTGCTATTAATGTCTTGGGTAATGTGATACTTGGCAATTGTTGTGCTCATGATTAAGCTCTTGCATCATATGCTTTGCACCCATTAATGAAGAAATACATAGAGCATGCTAAAATTTGGTTTGCATATTTGGTTTCTCTAAGGTCTAGATAATTTCTAGTATTGAGTTTGAACAACAAGGAAGACGGTGTAGAGTCTTATAATGTTTTCAATATGTCTTTTATGTGAGTTTTGCTGCACCGGTTCATCCTTGTGTTTGTTTCAAATAAGCCTTGCTAGCCTAAACCTTGTATCGAGAGGGAATACTTCTCATGCATCCAAAATACTTGAGCCAACCACTATGCCATTTGTGTCCACTATACCTACCTACTACATGGTATTTTCTGCCATTCCAAAGTAAATTGCTTGAGTGCTACCTTTAAAATTCCATCATTCACCTTTGCAATATATAGCTCATGGGACAAATAGCTTAAAAACTATTGTGGTATTGAATATGTAATTATGCACTTTATCTCTTATTAAGTTGCTTGTTGTGCGATAACCATGTTCACTGGGGACGCCATCAACTATTCATTGTTGAATTTCATGTGAGTTGCTATGCATGTTCGTCTTGTCTGAAGTAAGAGCGATCTACCACCATATGGTTAAGCATGCATATTGTTAGAGAAGAACATTGGGCCGCTAACTAAAGCCATGATCCATGGTGGAAGTTTCAGTTTTGGACAAATATCCTCAATCTCAAATGAGAAAATTATTAATTGTTGTTACATGCTTATGCATAAAAGAGGAGTCCATTATCTGTTGTCTATGTTGTCCCGGTATGGATGTCTAAGTTGAGAATAATCAATAGCGAGAAATCCAAATGCGAGCTTTCTCCTTAGACCTTTGTACAGGCGGCATAGAGGTACCCCTTTGTGACACTTGGTAAAAACATGTGCATTGTGATGATCCGGTAGTCCAAGCTAATTAGGACAAGGTGCGGGCACTATTAGTACACTATGCATGAGGCTTCCAACTTATAAGATATAATTTACATGATACATATGCTTTATTACTACCGTTGACAAAATTGTTTCATGTTTTCAAAATTAAAGCTCTAGCACAAATATAGCAATCGATGCTTTTCCTCTATGGAGGACCATTCTTTTACTTTCAATGTTGAGTCAGTTCACCTATTTCTCTCCACCTCAAGAAGCAAACACTTGTGTGAACTGTGCATTGATGCCTACATACTTGCTTATTGCACTTATTATATTACTCTATGTTGACAATATCCATGAGATATACATGTTATAAGTTGAAAGCAACCGCTGAAACTTAATCTTATTTTGTGTTGCTTCGATGCCTTTACTTTGAATTATTGCTTTATGAGTTAACTCTTATGCAAGACTTATTGATGCTTGTCTTGAAGTGCTATTCATGAAAAGTCTTTGCTTTATGATTCACTTGTTTACTCATGTCATATACATTGTTTTGATCGATGCATTCACTACATATGCTTTACAAATAGTATGATCAAGGTTATGATGGCATGTCACTCCAGAAATTATCTGTGTTATCGTTTTACCTGCTCGGGACGAGCAGAACTAAGCTTGGGGATGCTGATACGTCTCCGACGTATCGATAATTTCTTATGTTCCATGCCACATTATTGATGTTATCTACATGTTTTATGCACACTTTATGTCATATTCGTGCATTTTCTGGAACTAACCTATTAACAAGATGCCGAAGTGCCAGTTGCTGTTTTCTGCTGTTTTTGGTTTCAGAAATCCTAGTAAGGAAATATTCTCGGAATTGGACGAAATCAACGCCCAGGGGCCTATTTTTCCACGAAGCTTCCAGAAGTCCGAAGACGAAACGAAGAGGGGCCACGAGGCAGCCAGAGCATAGGGCGGCGCGGCCCCTGCCCTGGCCGCGCGGCCCTATGGTTTGGGCCCCTCGCGCCGCCTCTTGACCTACCCTTCCGCCTACTTAAAGCCTCCGTGACGAAACCCCCAGTACCGAGAGCCACGATACGGAAAACCTTCCAGAGACGCCGCCAACGCTGATCCCATCTCGGGGGATCCAGGAGATCGCCTCCGGCACCCTGCCGGAGAGGGGAATCATCTCCCGGAGGACTCTACGCCGCCATGGTCGCCTCCGGTGTGATGTGTGAGTAGTCTACCCCTGGACTATGGGTCCATAGCAGTAGCTAGATGGTTGTCTTCTCCCCATTGTGCTATCATTGTCGGATCTTGTGAGCTGCCTAACATGATCAAGATCATCTATCTGTAATTCTATATGTTGCGTTTGTTGGGATCCGATGAATAGAGAATACTTGTTATGTTGATTATCAAAGCTATGTCTATGTGTTGTTTATGATCTTGCATGCTCTCCGTTATTAGTAGATGCTCTGGCCAAGTTGATGCTAGTAACTCCAAGAGGGAGTATTTATGCTCGATAGTGGGTTCATGTCTCCGTGAATCTGGAGGGGTGACAAGAACCTCTAAGGTTATGGATGTGCTGTTGCCACTAGGGATAAAACATTGGTGCTATGTTCAAGGATGTAGTCACTAGTTACATTACGCGCAATACTTAATGCAATTGTCTGTTGTTAGCAACTTAATACTGGAGGGGGTTCGGATGATAACCTGAAGGTGGACTTTTTAGGCATAGATGCTTGCTGGATGGCGGTCTATGTACTTTGTCGTAATGCCCAATTAAATCTCACTATACTCATCATGATATGTATGTGCATGGTCATGCTCTCTTTATTTGTCAATTGCCCAACTGTAATTTGTTCACCCAACATGCTGTTTATCTTATGGGAGAGACACCTCTAGTGAACTGTGGACCCCGGTCCAATTCTCTTTACTGAAATACAATCAACTGCAATACTGTTTTACTGTTTTCTGCAAACAATCATCTTCCACACAGTACGGTTAATCCTTTGTTACAGCAAGCCGGTGAGATTGACAACCTCACGGTTTCGTTGGGGCAAAGTACTTTGGTTGTGTTGTGCAGGTTCCACGTTGGCGCCGGAATCCCTGGTGTTGCGCCGCACTACATCCCACCGCCATCAACGTTCAACGTGCTTCTTGGCTCCTCCTGGTTCGATAAACCTTGGTTTCTTTCTGAGGGAAAACTTGCTGCTGTGCGCATCATACCTTCCTCTTGGGGTTCCCAACGAACGTGTGAGTTACACGCCATCAGGGTCCTCGTCGTTATCGGAGCTGTACTCCACGTCGGACTGCGGCTCCGGCTCCGGCTCCGGCTGCGATGGTGGTGGAGGCTGCGCGCGGACTTTGAGGCCAAGCCTACAGAACCTCGTTTTCCGATGGCGCGGCATTTTTGAGGTGGGGAGGAGAGAATGGAGCGTAAGCGGTGGTGGAAATGAGAGGATAGCACCGCGGGGGTGGACGGCGTAGTAGGTACTTTATGCTGGTGGTAGGCAACTACCCTCATTTACGGCGGGGTAGGCGACTAGACGCCGCGTGTCCGGCCGCTGCCCTCGTGGCCGCCTAGGTTTAGGCGCGGGAGACCATTAAACGCCGGGGACTACCAACCTTCCCGCGTCGCCTTTGATGCGAACAGTCGCATCCTCCCGCTGACAAGGCGGCCCCACAAGCGAAAACCATCGTGCCGCGAGGCGCCGACGCGCCCGATTCGCGCCCTTCGCCGGTGTGAGCCCAAAAAATGCAACTACTACTACTGTACTAGCGTATAGGGTGAGCAGGCCCTCCCATCAGTATCAGAGGAATTTGACAAGGGCTACAGGACGACTAGTTACATCACCAAAAAAGGTGATGCATGTCTCCTTCACATGGTCTTCTTATGTCATATAGTAAGGCACTAGCAATGATCGGCGCGACGTGTCTAACTAATATACTCCCTCTATCTCAGAGCTTAAGGCGTAAAAATAAATTCGATTTTTGATCAAAGCATAAGGCGTATGGTGAACTCTATCCTATTTCTACCGAAGATGCCCCTCTCAGCCGTTTCTCGTTTGCTAAAAACAGGGAGACGATTGACCCAGCTATGGCACGCACACGGTATTCACGCTGAATTAACTGCTCCTCCAGTCAATCTCCTCTAAAACCGGTGCCTCATTGGTTGTATACGGTGCATGCATGAGATGGTAGTTAACGAGGAGTCTGATGCGGCTACTTTAGGGAAGAGAGAGAAATACGGAGTAAAAGGAGTGAGTTATTAGAGATTTATGAGGGGCAAGTATGGAAGCTAATTTCCACGCCAACCCTACTTAATCCTAGCGCCAATTTATTTACACCTTAAGCTGTGAGATGGAGTAAATGTTTAGCAGTTGTAAATATTTATGGGCTTTTCATCAGCAATGATGATGGCACAACATGAAGTGAAGTTTAGCAGTTGTAGCATGATTTTTTTTTGAATAAATGATGCTCAAACTCACCGATTCTCAAACTGCCCTTACAATGTTAAGGGAGCTGATATTAGGCACATACCCACTTTCCCTAAGCCCTGAGACAACGCAATCAAACATCATGCTATCCGGAAGTCTGAAACAATCTCAACTGTGAAGAGATCAACATTTAATTTAACAAAACTGTCTAATCCTGATGTGTAGAGAACGAATCCGTTGCACATATTGCTGCAACTCATAAATAGATCACAACACAACTTCAGGATTATTTTTTACAGAACACAATTTTGTGATGCCATTTGTTATCACTCCTTGGTGTGTATCTTGTGCGATGTCGGTTAAATTGCTAGGCCATCTACTAATATCGATGGTTCATGTCTCCGATTGTGAAAGTAAGAGTTCATATACTTAGCCAAATGCTCAGCTAGCTACCCCATGTAGGAAACCGACCGTGGGAAGGTAATTGCATCCTTCTCGAATTTGATCTATTAAAAGACATACGAAAACAAAAGACGGCTACCCTGAAGTAATTGAGTGTAAGATGAAATACTAAAATTGCTACACCAGCAAAAGTGGACAATTGCCTCATCTAAGCTGGTCTAGTGTACATCCATGTTTAACATGTGAAGATGTTAGCGTATGAATTAGTAGCCAAAAACAACAGACTATTTTCAGGGAAAGCATGGCAAAGTAAATGCAGATAATTCTACTTTAGCAATCGTCTCACCTTGACACATGTAATATGAACTATAGTTTCATGAACAGTAATTAGTAAGAACAGAGAAAAGTAACAGCTGCCTTAGTTGATATAATCTAAAAATAGTAGCTGCCCATTTCAGCTAATGATTTGTCCAGATGAAAAGCCCAACAGGAAACTAAGCATCAGAAACGTCTCAATAATATATAGAAAATAACTCTACATCAGGATAAGAATGAATTCAGTAGCTAACTCTATTTGAGTCTTTCTGTTACTTCGACTGATGTTTACATACTAAAGTGGTACTGCAATAATGTTTCTGTGACTGACATCGAGCATTCTTGCAGTTTTAGCATTTGTGTCATCTAGGTTATTATTGATGCCAAAACTAGACACTAGTTAGTGTATACACAGTTATATACTACCTCTGTCCCACCGAAAGTGTCTGAGATTTGTCCAAATTCAGATGTATCTAGACAGTGAAAGCATATAGATAGATTCAAATTTTGACAAATATATATCATCTTAAGTTTAAGTCCTGTGCTGTAGTTAATTCCCTTTGTCTTAAGTGATCTATTAGAGAGCTTCCCTGTGACCACCCGAAGGGTAAGAAATGTTTAACTGTATAAGTGGATTGCCTAGACCTTTCCATCAGTTCGGACTTTTGGTTGCGTTGGCTAGTCGATGAAGCTTGACATGGTGTCAGAGCCAGGGTCTCGAGTTCGAGTCCTGGCTTTCACAATTTATCCTAAAATTGCCGCCCTTGCGATCAGTTCGGACTTTTGGTTGTGTTGGTAGTGCATTAAGCTTGACAAGAAAGAAATGCCTTTTTATAGCTAACCCCAAGTCTGGTAACATTTGCAAAATAGGTATCAGATGCAGCTATCCATTCGAGAAGAATTTGCATTTTAGAGTTGAAGGTTCATAATCTCTTCTCTACTATTGATATTTAAGGGTACGGTGGTATTTCTTTACCTCATTTTCGCGTTCTAAAAAAGGTACGCCATATGGTTGTGCTAAGTTAAACTGATTTAAGTCTGTTCAAGTTTATCGAAAGTTATACTACCAACATCTAAAACATCAATATAGGCTCATATATTACAAAAGATATTTAGATTTTCTTTTCTTGAACACATGCCTAGTCGTGCATCATTATATATTAGAGCATACAGGGTTGTAGTAAGGCTACGAAAAACTGAGAAAGCAAAAAGAAAGAACTATACAGGGGACTACAGTGACTAACTTTGCTAGGCCAGCAGGTGCTAAATCTTATATATATATGAGGTTGTAGATATTAGTCGTAAACTTACTCAAACTTAAATAACACTTGATTAGGAAAAAAATAACCTGAGTTATTTTGAATGAGGGGACGTCACAATCACTAATCAAAGATAATTGTGGGAAACTGAAATCTATTCAAGAAAATGGGAGAAATAATGTATCAAACACAAAATTAATTATACCATTTTGCAGATTGTTCACCGATATAAACAAAGAACTGTTTGATCTGCATGTAGGTACATCCAATCAATGCTTTTTCCCCGATCTCTAGAAAATATAAGCTACGCATGTAATTACAAACGATTTTCTTCTATTTTTCTGTTTCTACGTTAACATTTGAGATACTTGTTAATTACATCCATATTCTGCAGTTGCATAGAGTTACTAATTCAGGAATGCATTCACATACGGAGTATACTATGTTTGCTGATGACTGACTAGTACTAATTCATTGCAAGCAACGGTTCATTCATATTCAGATAAAGGATGTGATCGTTAAGTCATATACTTATGAAAGTCCTTATGCATCTCTCTGATGCAGATGGCGGGGGTCTCTCGTCCTCCTTTTGGAGGCAAAATCAATTAGTTATATATGAAACAATGGGTGTAAAAGGTTATCAAAAAGGGTGCCTTCATAGTGCTACGTTATCTTTTGAGATACTGGTTAATTACATCCATATTCTGCATTGGCGTAGAGTTACTAATTCAGGAATGCAATCACATACTAAGCATACTATGTTTGTTGGTGGCTAATTAGTACTACTAATTCATTGCAAGCAACAGTTCATTCATATTCAGCAAAAGGGGGTGTGATCATTAAGTCATTTAAGAAAGGTAAAATATAAACAAGGTAGTTCATTAATAACTTCATTGGTTAAGGCAGTGTATCATGCAATGCAAAAGGACTGAAAAATACCATTTGCGGTGTCCCAGAAGTACGTGGAGCCGTCAGTTTCGTCCACCGCAAAAACGTGGCCACCGAGTTCAATGGCATCACAGTAATTTGGATAATCAGGTGCAGGTGTAAGGGCCTCCAGCATGGGCATTCTCCAGTCGCCACCCCCTTCAAGGTAGAAAATCATTTTGTCGAACAAGGTGATGAGCTTGTAATCTGCGTACCTCCCACCTTTTGTGGGCACTTGGCAGATTACAATCTTCAACAAATCAATTGCTGGACCCCAGTTAAAAGAGTATGCAGGTTGATATGAAAAACTACTATGATCGATCTTTGAAGCAGGTAGGGATGGAAGGGGGATATGTCGCTCGGTGTAGACGTTCACGAGGCACCACTGGTACCCATGATGATCGGCGGCGGCGATCCAGTCGCCGTTCGCGCCAAGCCATTTTCTATCGTGCATGAACGGCAGGGCGACAGAACGGCGAGGATGGTCGAGGGGCACCAGGTCGTACACGGTATCATGCAGACGAGATGCTGTCGCCCAATCCCAGTGTTCATCGAACCAATAAGCAGGCGGAGGCATCAGCAGGCAGGGTTCACCCCAATGGTGCATCTTACCTTCATCCTTGCTGATCCGGTCGTAGAGCTCCCTGGAACATGCGACAAGTCAGACCGTGTAGGTAACGTCCAGATGCGCAGCGATGAGGTCGGTGTTGTCGCCGGTGAGAGCCTCCCAGTGGCCTTCCCCGCCGCCCCGGCAAAGCCTAGAATAATTCATCACGTGAAGATGGATTTAGGTGGATGGCGGATGCAACCGCGCTTGGGGATTTCGGAGGAGAGGGCGAGCGGAACGATGCGGCGTGGTGGGGATCGAGATACTGCGCGTGCGCGTGATTCTGGGAGGGTGAAGAAGAATATGATAGACATGCAAGGGGCAAAAACTAGGTAGTACTCTAGGCTGCTGCTGCGACTGGGCGCCGATTTGACTGTTGGTATACTAGCACGCCACCCATCTATAAATTTGCGACGACGTTTGGTGCAGTGATGTCTCATCACATCAGGTTGACCAGAGAGGTTTTTTTTGTACAGTTTCCATTTCGATATATTTTTCGCCAATAATCGTAGTTCTCTACATGCCAGAGACACGTACCTTAACACGTGGGCAGCATGCAACTGCGCGAGCACCAAAATGGAATGAGAGATGTTTTAGAGCAGAACTTCATTTTCAATGCCTTTCTTAGCTTGGTTTGGAAACCGGGCAGAGCTTCAGTGACTTGATGCTTCCAAGATACATTGTGACTATGTGCCACCATCTACCATCCATTTGAGATCCAACGTTCCAAACTATTTCTTATTTCGAAGCTAAAAAAACTATTCTGAAAATTTTGAAAAAATCCAGTAATATGTAGATGCCTTGTTTTAAAATCTATGAAGCTTGTGATTAAATAGCTTCTTACGTACTCGAGCACTAGTTCAAACTAAATATATATTTGCTCACAAACCTATAATTCAAATCGAATGAAACTATGTGTGTATATATATAGTAATAATATTAACTTTCGCCATAACTTGGGTCCCATTTATCTTGTGAAGTTTCCCACTATGTATGATGAACTGAACCTTAGCATTAAGATGGGACCAACATGTATATGCTATTGGTGTACCCACATGCACGACAGAGGAATGAGAGATAAAATATTTTTGATTGCTAGTTGTTTGATTCTACGGGATTTTTTCCTACACCAACTAGTTGTTTGATTCATGGGAACATATCCTATAGGAAATAATCCTATAGAAAATAAACATGAGGTCATATCTCATTGATTCATTTATTTTTTATTTTATGCTCATTTGAATATTGGTCAAATCCTAGGTTTGACCAAGATTTAAACAAGATTAAAACATCAAAATGAAAGGGTAAGCCTGGATCCTTCTTATGCACTCTAAAATGAAGCTTTTGGGTTTTTTTAAAAATGATCCTTCTTAGTCCATGTTTGAAACCCGAAACCACTTCTCTTCATGCTTGACTTCATAAGACAGAGTTTAATTAGGGTTAGGGGTATAGATACATGATTTGTCTGGTTTGAATATGTCTAGACCTTGTTTAACAACTTGAATGCTTACTATATGACATAAGAAGACTATGAACTTTGGTTTTTCATTTTTTGATTTTTTGTAATTTTCTGCCCATTTGAATCTTGGTCAAATCCTAGGTTTGAACAAGATTTAAACAATTTTAAAACATGAAAATAAAATGGTAAGCATGGATCCTTCTTATTCTCCCTAAAATGAAGCTTTTGGGGTTTTTTGAAATTTCCATGTTTCAAACCCAAAACCGCCACTTCTCTTTCATGCTTGACTTCATAAGACAGAGTTTAGGGTTAGGGGTAGATATATACATGATTTTGCTGGTTTGAATATGTCTAGACCTTGTTTATCGTCTTGAATGCTTACTATATGACATAAGAATGGTATGTGCTTTAGTTTTTCATTATTTTGATTTTTTCTGAAGAATCTTAGTCAAATCCTAGGTTTGACCAAGATTTAAACAAGTTTAAAACATGAAAATGGGAAGAGAAGCATGTATCATCCTTCTTAGTAACCCTAAAATGAAGCTTTTGGGAGGATTTTGAAATTTCCATGTTTGAAACCCAAAACCACCTCTCTTCATGCCTGACTACATAAGACAAAGTTTAGGGGTTACGGGGTAGATACATGATTTGCATAGTTTGAATATGTCTAGACCTTGTTTCTCAACTTTAATGCTTACTATATGACATAACAAGCTTTTGGGATGTTCTTGAAATTTCCATGTTTGAAACCCAAAACGACTTCTCTTCATGCTAGACTTCATAAGATCGACCGAGTTTAGGGTTAGGGGGTAGATACATTATTTGTCTGGTTTGAATATGTCCAAACCTTGTTTATCAACTTTTGAATGCTTACTATATGACATAAGAAGATTATGTGCTTTCGTTTTTTATTTTTTTATTTTTTATTTTATGCTCATTTGAATATTGGTCAAATCCTAGGTTTGACCAAGATTTAAACAAGATTAAAACATGAAAATGAAATGGTAAGTCTGGATCCTTCTTATGCACTCTAAAATGAAGCTTTTGGGGTTTTTTAAAATGATCCTTCTTAGTCCATGTTTGAAACCCGAAACCACTTCTCTTCATGCTTGACTTCATAATACAGAGTTTAATTAGGGGTTAGGGGTATAGATACATGATTTGTCTGGTTTGAATATGTCTAGATCGACCTTGTTTAACAACTTGAATGCTTATTATATGACATAATAAGACTATGTACTTTGGTGTCATTTTTTTCATTTTTTTAATTTTCTGCCCATTTGAATCTTGGTCAAATCCTAGGTTTGAACAAGATTTAAACAAGTTTAAAACATGAAAATAAAATGGTAAGCATGGATCCTTCTTATTCTCCCTAAAATGAAGCTTTTGGGGTTTTTTGAAATTTCCATGTTTCAAACCCAAAACCGCCACTTCTCTTTCATGCTTGACTTCATAAGACAGAGTTTAGGGTTAGGGGTAGATATATACATGATTTTTCTGGTTTGAATATGTCTAGACCTTGTTTATCATCTTGAATGCTAGCTTACTATATGGCATAAGAATGCTATGTGCTTTGGTTTTTCATTCTTTTGATTTTTTCTGAAGAATCTTGGTCAAATCCTAGGTTTGACCAAGATTTAAACAAGTTTAAAACATGAAAATGAGAAGGGAAGCCTGTATCATCCTTCTTATTAATTAGTCACTCTAAAATGAAGCTTTTGGGAGGTTTTTGAAACTTCCATGTTTGAAACCCAAAACCACCTCTCTTCATGCTTGACTACATAAGACAAAGTTTAGGGGTTAGGGGGTAGATACATGATTTGCATAGGTTGAATATGTCTTGACCTTGTTTCTCAACTTTAATGCTTAGTACTATATGACATAAGAAGCTTTTGAGATGTTCTTGAAATTTCCATGTTTGAAACCCAAAATGACTTCTCTTCATGCTAGACTTCATAAGATCGACCAAGTTTAGGGTTAGGGGGTAGAGATACATTATTTGTCTGGTTTGAATATGTCCAAACCTTGTTTATCAACTTGAATGCTTACTATATGACATAAGAAGACTATATGCTTTTGTTTTTCCTTTTTCTGAGTTTTTTTTTGAATTTAATGCCGATTTGAATCTCTTTGTCAGATCCTAGGTTTGACAAATTAAGATTTAAACAAGTTTAAAATATGAAAATGAAAAGGTAAGCATGGATCCTTCTTAGTCACTCTAAAATGAAGCTTTTGGGAGGTTTTTGAAATTTCCATGTTTCAAACCGAAAACCACTTCTCTTCATGCTTGACTTCATAAGACAGAGTTTAGGCCGGGTTAGGGGGTAGATACATGATTTGTCTGGTTTGGATATATCTAGACCTTGTTTATCAACTTTAATGCTTACTATATGACATAAGAAGACTATGTGATTTAGTTTTTCATTTTTTGTTTTTATTTTATTTTTCTGCCCATTTGAATCTTGTTGGTCAAATCCTAGGTTTGACCAAGATTTAGACAAGTTTAACACGTGAAAATGAATAAGTAAGCCTGGATCCTTCTTAGTCACTCCAAAATGTACCAATTGATAGATGTGTTAACTTTGCTTCATGGAAAAAATAATGTCATGTAATTAAATGAGTTAACTTGGATTTCCTACGCTTGAATCCATAGGAAACTTTGTTCTAATGCACTATAATAATCAACCGAGTTTTTACACCAACAGGTCTGTCACTTACGTGTGGTGCCCACGCGTGAGGTCCCACACTTCAGTGAGCACAAGTCACGTGCAATAGGTACGCAAACTCCCAGCCATCTTCTTTGTCAAGAGAAGACGCATCAGGATGCGTATTGGAAGTCTCTGGGTCCTTCAGGATCCTTCGGTTGTCCCTCTCACACACAAAAAAAAATCTCTCTCATTCTCGGCCTCGCTCGACTCGCTCGCTCGCACCTCCCTGCTCACTGACAAACCCTGCACAATAGTCAACATCGTCACCCGAAAAAGGGGAGACACCATAATGCTCTCCCTTCTTACGACCTTCCGAGTGAATGAGTGATCCCTCTTCCTCCGAGTTTCACTAGCTAGACGGGCAAACACACATGTGCTGCATAGTAATAATAAAAAGGTAGAAAAATCGATATACGAATCTATAATTAAATAGGTTAAACTAGGGTTTTGCCCAGTACTACAGATCAAGGTTCAAAAAACTCCAACTACGGGGTTCGAACAACACGATTCTAATCCAAGAATTTTTTCTACCTCATCCAAATGGCCTCAAACTATAGGGTTAGCATCTATCTAGTGCAGTATGTGTGAAAATGTATGCACTATGTGTGCTATAACTTGTATGTCTTTCAAATTTGAACCAAACTTGAATAAGTTTGAAATATTTGAAAAGGGGCTTTTGGCTTAAACGTTTGAAACCCAAAACGACTTCTCTTCATGCTAGACTTCATAAGACCGAGTTTAGGGTTAGGGGGTAGATACATGATCTGTCTGGTTTGAATTTGTCTAAACCTTGTTTATCAACTTTAATGCTAACTATATGACACAATAAGACTATGTGCTTGGGTTTTTCATTTTTCTGTTTTTTTAATTTTATGCCCATATATTTGAATCTTGGCCAAATCCTAGGTTTGACAAAGATTTAAACAAGTTTAAAACATGAAAATGAAAAGGGAAGCCTCTATCCTTCTTAATTAGTCACTCTAATATGAAGTTTTTGGGAGGTTTTTGAAATTCCCATGTTTGAAACCCAAAACCACTTCTCTTCATGCTTGACTTCATAAGAAAGAGTTTAGGGTTAGGGGGTAGATACATGATTTGTATGGTTTGAATATGCCCAAACCTTGTTTATCAACTTGAATATGCTTACTATATGACGTACATAAGAAGACTATGTACTTTGGTTTTTCAGTTTTCTATTTTTTAAATTTTACGCCCACTTGAATCTTGGTCAAATTAATCCTAGGGTTGACCATGATTTAAACAAGTCTATAACATGAAATGAAAAGGTAAGCATGGATCCTTCTTAGTCACTCTAAAATGAAGCTTTTGGGATGTGTTCTTGAAATTTCCATGTTTGAAACCCAAAACGACACTTCTTTTCATGCTTTGGTTTTTCATTCTTTTGATTTTTTTCTGAATTTTTATGCCCATTTGAATCTTGGTCAAATATATCCTAGGTTTGACCAAGATTTAAACAAGTTTAAAACATGACAATGAAAAGGTAATTAATCATGGATCCTTCTTAATTAATCAGTCAGTCTAATTAAAATGAAGCTTTTGGGAGGTTTTTCAAATTTCCATGTTTGAAACCCAAAACCACACTTCTTTTCATGCTTGACTTCATTTATAAGACACAGTGTAGGGTTAGGGGTAGATGACTTGTTTGATTTGAATGTGTCTAGACCTTCTTCATGAACTTTTTAATGCTTACTATATGACATAAGAAGATTATGTGCTTTCGTTTTTTTATTTTTTTATTTCTTATTTTATTCTCATTTGAATATTGGTCAAATCCTAGGTTTGACCAAGATTTAAACAAGATTAAAATATCAAAATGAAAGGGTAAGCCTGGATCCTTCTTATGCACTCTAAAATGTGAAGCTTTTGGGGTTTTTAAAAATGATCCTTCTTAGTCCTTGTTTGAAACCCGAAACCACTTCTCTTCATGCTTGACTTCATAAGACAGAGTTTAATTAGGGGTTAGGGGTATAGATACATGATTTGTCTGGTTTGAATATGTCTAGATCGACCTTGTTTAACAACTTGAATGCTTACTATATGACATAAGAAGACTATGTACTTTGGTTTTTCATTTGTTCCACTTTTTTAATTTTCTACCCATTTGAATCTTGGTCAAATCCTAGGTTTGAACAAGATTTAAACAAGTTTAAAACATGAAAATAAAATGGTAAGCATGGATCCTTCTTAGTATCCCTAAAATGAAGCTTTTTTTTTGAAATTTCCATGTTTCAAACCCAAAACCGCCACTTCTCTTTCATGCTTGACTTCATAAGACAGAGTTTAGGGTTAGGGGTAGATATATACATGATTTTTCTGGTTTGAATATGTCTAGACCTTGTTTATCATCTTGAATGCTAGCTTACTATATGGCATAAGAATGCTATGTGCTTTGGTTTTTTATTCTTTTGATTTTTTCTGAAGAATCTTGGTCAAATCCTAGGTTTGACCAAGATTTAAACAAGTTTAAAACATGAAAATGAGAAGGGAAGCCTGTATCATCCTTCTTATTAATTAGTCACTCTAAAATGAAGCTTTTGGGAGGTTTTTGAAATTTCCATGTTTGAAACCCAAAACCACCTCTCTTCATGCTTGACTACATAAGACAAAGTTTAGGGGTTAATTAGGGGGTAGATACATGATTTGCATAGGTTGAATATGTCTAGACCTTGTTTCTCAACTTTAATGCTTAGTACTATATGACATAAGAAGCTTTTGAGATGTTCTTGAAATTTCCATGTTTGAAACCCAAAACGACTTCTCTTCATGCATGCTAGACTTCATAAGATCGACCAAGTTTAGGGTTAGGGGGTAGAGATACATTATTTGTCTGGTTTGAATATGTCCAAACCTTGTTTATCAACTTGAATGCTTACTATATGACATAAGAAGACTATATGCTTTTGTTTTTCCTTTTTCTGAGTTTTTTTTTTGAATTTAATGCCGATTTGAATCTCTTTAATTGTCAGATCCTAGGTTTGACAAATTAAGATTTAAACAAGTTTAAAATATGAAAATGAAAAGGTAAGCATGGATCCTTCTTAGTCACTCTAAAATGAAGCTTTTGGGAGGTTTTTGAAATTTCCATGTTTCAAACCGAAAACCACTTCTCTTCATGCTTGACTTCATAAGACAAAGTTTAGGGTTAGGGGGTAGATACATGATTTGTCTGGTTTGGATATATCTAGACCTTGTTTATCAATTTGAATGCTTACGATATGACATAAGAAGACTATGTGATTTGGTTTTTCATTTTTTCTGATTTTTTTGAATTTTGTGCCCACCCATTTGTATCTTGGTCAAATCCTAGGTTTGATAATAATTTAAACAAGTTTAAAACATGAAAATGAAAAGGGAAGCATGTATCCTTCTTAGTCACTCTAAAATGAAGTTTTTGGGAGGTTTTTGAAATTTCCATGTTTGAAACCCAAAACCACTTCTCTTCATGCTTGACTTCATAAGACAGAATTTAAGGCCGGGTTAGGGGGTAGATACATGATTTGTCTGGTTTGAATATGTCTAGACCTTGTTTATCAACTTTAATGCTTACTATATGACATAAGAAGACTATGTGATTTAGTTTTTCATTTTTTGTTTTTATTTTATTTTTCTGCCCATTTGAATCTTGTTGGTCAAATCCTAGGTTTGACCAAGATTTAGACAAGTTTAACACGTGAAAACAAATAAGTAAGCCTGGATCCTTCTTAGTCACTCCAAAATGTACCAATTGATAGATGTGTTAACTTTGCTTCATGGAAAAAATAATGTCATGTAATTAAATGAGTTAACTTGGATTTCCTACGCTTGAATCCATAGGAAACTTTGTTCTAATGCACTATAATAATCAACCGAGTTTTTACACCAACAGGTCTGTCACTTACGTGTGGTGCCCACGCGTGAGGTCCCACACTTCAGTGAGCACAAGTCACGTGCAATAGGTACGCAAACTCCCAGCCATCTTCTTTGTCAAGAGAAGACGCATCAGGATGCGTATTGGAAGTCTCTGGGTCCTTCAGGATCCTTCGGTTGTCCCTCTCACACACACAAAAAAAAAATCTCTCTCATTCTCGGCCTCGCTCGACTCGCTCGCTCGCACCTCCCTGCTCACTGACAAACCCTGCACAATAGTCAACATCGTCACCCGAAAAAGGGGAGACACCATAATGCTCTCCCTTCTTCTGACCTTCCGAGTGAATGAGTGATCCCTCTTCCTCCGAGTTTCACTAGCTAGACGGGCAAACACACATGTGCTGCATAGTAATAATAAAAAGGTAGAAAAATCGATATACGAATCTATAATTAAATAGGTTAAACTAGGGTTTTGCCCAGTACTACAGATCAAGGTTCAAAAAATCCAACTACGGGGTTCGAACAACACGATTCTAATCCAAGAATTTTTTCTACCTCATCCAAATGGCCTCAAACTATAGGGTTAGCATCTATCTAGTGCAGTATGTGTGAAAAT
This sequence comes from Lolium perenne, assembly GCF_019359855.2. Classification (NCBI taxonomy): domain Eukaryota; kingdom Viridiplantae; phylum Streptophyta; class Magnoliopsida; order Poales; family Poaceae; genus Lolium; species Lolium perenne. The sequence continues at coordinate 331,498,570 of NC_067245.2, forward strand.
GTATGCACTATGTGTGCTATAACTTGTATGTCTTTCAAATTTGAACCAAATTTGAATAAATTTGAAATATTTGAAAAGGGGCTTTTGGCTTAAACGTTTGAAACCCAAAACGACTTCTCTTCATGCTAGACTTCATAAGACCGAGTTTAGGGTTAGGGGGTAGATACATGATCTGTCTGGTTTGAATATGTCTAAACCTTGTTTATCAACTTTAATGCTAACTATATGACACAAGAAGACTATGTGCTTGGGTTTTTCATTTTTCTATTTTTTTTAATTTTATGCCCATATATTTGAATCTTGGCCAAATCCTAGGTTTGACAAAGATTTAAACAAGTTTAAAACATGAAAATGAAAAGGGAAGCCTCTATCCTTCTTAATTAGTCACTCTAATATGAAGTTTTTGGGAGGTTTTTGAAATTTCCATGTTTGAAACCCAAAACCACTTCTCTTCATGCTTGACTTCATGAGAAAGAGTTTAGGGTTAGGGGGTAGATACATGATTTGTATGGTTTGAATATGTCCAAACCTTGTTTATCAACTTGAATATGCTTACTATATGACGTACATAAGAAGACTATGTACTTTGGTTTTTCAGTTTTCTATTTTTTTAAATTTTCTGCCCACTTGAATCTTGGTCAAATTAATCATAGGGTTGACCATGATTTAAACAAGTCTATAACATGAAATGAAAAGGTAAGCATGGATCCTTCTTAGTCACTCTAAAATGAAGCTTTTGGGATGTGTTCTTGAAATTTCCATGTTTGAAACCCAAAACGACACTTCTTTTCATGCTTTGGTTTTTCATTCTTTTGATTTTTTTCTGAATTTTTATGCCCATTTGAATCTTGGTCAAATATATACTAGGTTTGACCAAGATTTAAACAAGTTTAAAACATGACAATGAAAAGGTAATTAATCATGGATCCTTCTTAATTAATCAGTCAGTCTAATTAAAATGAAGCTTTTGGGAGGTTTTTCAAATTTCCATGTTTGAAACCCAAAACCACACTTCTTTTCATGCTTGACTTCATTTATAAGACACAGTGTAGGGTTAGGGGTAGATGACTTGTTTGATTTGAATGTGTCTAGACCTTCTTCATGAACTTTTGAATGCTTACTATATGACATAAGAAGATTATGTGCTTTCGTTTTTTTATTTTTTTATTTCTTATTTTATGCTCATTTGATTATTGGTCAAATCCTAGGTTTGACCAAGATTTAAACAAGATTAAAACATCAAAATGAAAGGGTAAGCCTGGATCCTTCTTATGCACTCTAAAATGAAGCTTTTGGGGTTTTTAAAAATGATCCTTCTTAGTCCATGTTTGAAACCCGAAACCACTTCTTTTCATGCTTGACTTCATAAGATAGAGTTTAATTAGGGGTTAGGTGTATAGATACATGATTTGTCTGGTTTGAATATGTCTAGATCGACCTTGTTTAACAACTTGAATGCTTACTATATGACATAAGAAGACTATGTACTTTGGTTTTTCATTTTTTTCACTTTTTTAATTTTCTACCCATTTGAATCTTGGTCAAATCCTAGGTTTGAACAAGATTTAAACAAGTTTAAAACATGAAAATAAAATGGTAAGCATGGATCCTTCTTAGTCTCCCTAAAATGAAGCTTTTTTTTTGAAATTTCCATGTTTCAAACCCAAAACCGCCACTTCTCTTTCATGCTTGACTTCATAAGACAGAGTTTAGGGTTAGGGGTAGATATATATACATGATTTTTCTGGTTTGAATATGTCTAGACCTTGTTTATCATCTTGAATGCTAGCTTACTATATGGCATAAGAATGCTATGTGCTTTGGTTTTTCATTCTTTTGATTTTTTCTGAAGAATCTTGGTCAAATCCTAGGTTTGACCAAGATTTAAACAAGTTTAAAACATGAAAATGAGAAGGGAAGCCTGTATCATCCTTCTTATTAATTAGTCACTCTAAAATGAAGCTTTTGGGAGGTTTTTGAAATTTCCATGTTTGAAACCCAAAACCACCTCTCTTCATGCTTGACTACATAAGACAAAGTTTAGGGGTTAATTAGGGGGTAGATACATGATTTGCATAGGTTGAATATGTCTAGACCTTGTTTCTCAACTTTAATGCTTAGTACTATATGACATAAGAAGCTTTTGAGATGTTCTTGAAATTTCCATGTTTGAAACCCAAAACGACTTCTCTTCATGCATGCTAGACTTCATAAGATCGACCAAGTTTAGGGTTAGGGGGTAGAGATACATTATTTGTCTGGTTTGAATATGTCCAAACCTTGTTTATCAACTTGAATGCTTACTATATGACATAAGAAGACTATATGCTTTTGTTTTTCCTTTTTCTGAGTTTTTTTTTGAATTTAATGCTGATTTGAATCTCTTTAATTGTCAGATCCTAGGTTTGACAAATTAAGATTTAAACAAGTTTAAAATATGAAAATGAAAAGGTAAGCATGGATCCTTCTTAGTCACTCTAAAATGAAGCTTTTGGGAGGTTTTTGAAATTTCCATGTTTCAAACCGAAAACCACTTCTCTTCATGCTTGACTTCATAAGACAAAGTTTAGGGTTAGGGGGTAGATACATGATTTGTCTGGTTTGGATATATCTAGACCTTGTTTATCAACTTGAATGCTTACGATATGACATAAGAAGACTATGTGATTTGGTTTTTCATTTTTTCTAATTTTTTTGAATTTTGTGCCCACCCATTTGTATCTTGGTCAAATCCTAGGTTTGATAATAATTTAAACAAGTTTAAAACATGAAAATGAAAAGGGAAGCATGTATCCTTCTTAGTCACTCTAAAATGAAGTTTTTGGGAGGTTTTTGAAATTTCCATGTTTGAAACCCAAAACCACTTCTCTTCATGCTTGACTTCATAAGACAGAGTTTAAGGGTTAGGGGGTAGCTACATGATTTGTCTGGTTTGAATATGTCTAGACCTTGTTTATCAACTTTAATGCTTACTATATGACATAAGAAGACTATGTGATTTAGTTTTTCATTTTTTGTTTTTATTTTATTTTTCTGCCCATTTGAATCTTGTTGGTCAAATCCTAGGTTTGACCAAGATTTAGACAAGTTTAACACGTGAAAACGAATAAGTAAGCCTGGATCCTTCTTAGTCACTCCAAAATGTACCAATTGATAGATGTGTTAACTTTGCTTCATGGAAAAAATAATGTCATGTAATTAAATGAGTTAACTTGGATTTCCTACGCTTGAATCCATAGGAAACTTTGTTCTAATGCACTATAATAATCAACCAAGTTTTTACACCAACAGGTCTGTCACTTACGTGTGGTGCCCACGCGTGAGGTCCCACACTTCAGTGAGCACAAGTCACGTGCAATAGGTACGCAAACTCCCAGCCATCTTCTTTGTCAAGAGAAGACGCATCAGGATGCGTATTGGAAGTCTCTGGGTCCTTCAGGATCCTTCGGTTGTCCCTCTCACACACACAAAAAAAAATCTCTCTCATTCTCGGCCTCGCTCGACTCGCTCGCTCGCACCTCCCTGCTCACTGACAAACCCTGCACAATAGTCAACATCGTCACCCGAAAAAGGGGAGACACCATAATGCTCTCCCTTCTTCTGACCTTCCGAGTGAATGAGTGATCCCTCTTCCTCCGAGTTTCACTAGCTAGACGGGCAAACACACATGTGCTGCATAGTAATAATAAAAAAGTAGAAAAATCGATATACGAATCTATAATTAAATAGGTTAAACTAGGGTTTTGCCCAGTACTACAGATCAAGGTTCAAAAAAATCCAACTACGGGGTTCGAACAACACGATTCTAATCCAAGAATTTTTCTACCTCATCCAAATGGCCTCAAACTATAGGGTTAGCATCTATCTAGTGCAGTATGTGTGAAAATGTATGCACTATGTGTGCTATAACTTGTATGTCTTTCAAATTTGAACCAAACTTGAATAAGTTTGAAATATTTGAAAAGGGGCTTTTGGCTTAAACGTTTGAAACCCAAAACGACTTCTCTTCATGCTAGACTTCATAAGACCGAGTTTAGGGTTAGGGGGTAGATACATGATCTGTCTGGTTTGAATATGTCTAAACCTTGTTTATCAACTTTAATGCTAACTATATGACACAATAAGACTATGTGCTTGGGTTTTTCATTTTTCTGTTTTTTTTAATTTTATGCCCATATATTTGAATCTTGGCCAAATCCTAGGTTTGACAAAGATTTAAACAAGTTTAAAACATGAAAATGAAAAGGGAAGCCTCTATCCTTCTTAATTAGTCACTCTAATATGAAGTTTTTGGGAGGTTTTTGAAATTTCCATGTTTGAAACCCAAAACCACTTCTCTTCATGCTTGACTTCATAAGAAAGAGTTTAGGGTTAGGGGGTAGATACATGATTTGTATGGTTAGAATATGCCCAAACCTTGTTTATCAACTTGAATATGCTTACTATATGACGTACATAAGAAGACTATGTACTTTGGTTTTTCAGTTTTCTATTTTTTTAAATTTTTTGCCCACTTGAATCTTGGTCAAATTAATCCTAGGGTTGACCATGATTTAAACAAGTCTATAACATGAAATGAAAAGGTAAGCATGGATCCTTCTTAGTCACTCTAAAATGAAGCTTTTGGGATGTGTTCTTGAAATTTCCATGTTTGAAACCCAAAACGACACTTCTTTTCATGCTTTGGTTTTTCATTCTTTTGATTTTTTTCTGAATTTTTATGCCCATTTGAATCTTGGTCAAATATATCCTAGGTTTGACCAAGATTTAAACAAGTTTAAAACATGACAATGAAAAGGTAATTAATCATGGATCCTTCTTAATTAATCAGTCGGTCTAATTAAAATGAAGCTTTTGGGAGGTTTTTCAAATTTCCATGTTTGAAACCCAAAACCACACTTCTTTTCATGCTTGACTTCATTTATAAGACACAGTGTAGGGTTAGGGGTAGATGACTTGTTTGATTTGAATGTGTCTAGACCTTCTTCATGAACTTTTGAATGCTTACTATATGACATAAGAAGATTATGTGCTTTCGTTTTTTTATTTTTTTATTTCTTATTTTATGCTCATTTGAATATTGGTCAAATCCTAGGTTTTACCAAGATTTAAACAAGATTAAAACATCAAAATGAAAGGGTAAGCCTGGATCCTTCTTATGCACTCTAAAATGTGAAGCTTTTGGGGTTTTTTAAAAATGATCCTTCTTAGTCCATGTTTGAAACCCGAAACCACTTCTCTTCATGCTTGACTTCATAAGACAGAGTTTAATTAGGGGTTAGGGGTATAGATACAAGATTTGTCTGGTTTGAATATGTCTAGATCGACCTTGTTTAACAACTTGAATGCTTACTATATGACATAAGAAGACTACGTACTTTGGTTTTTCATTTTTTTCACTTTTTTAATTTTCTACCCATTTGAATCTTGGTCAAATCCTAGGTTTGAACAAGATTTAAACAAGTTTAAAACATGAAAATAAAATGGTAAGCATGGATCCTTCTTAGTCTCCCTAAAATGAAGCTTTTTTTTTTGAAATTTCCATGTTTCAAACCCAAAACCGCCACTTCTCTTTCATGCTTGACTTCATAAGACAGAGTTTAGGGTTAGGGGTAGATATATACATGATTTTTCTGGTTTGAATATGTCTAGACCTTGTTTATCATCTTGAATGCTAGCTTACTATATGGCATAAGAATGCTATGTGCTTTTGTTTTTCATTCTTTTGATTTTTTCTGAAGAATCTTGGTCAAATCCTAGGTTTGACCAAGATTTAAACAAGTTTAAAACATGAAAATGAGAAGGGAAGCCTGTATCATCCTTCTTATTAATTAGTCACTCTAAAATGAAGCTTTTGGTAGGTTTTTGAAATTTCCATGTTTGAAACCCAAAACCACCTCTCTTCATGCTTGACTACATAAGACAAAGTTTAGGGGTTAATTAGGGGGTAGATACATGATTTGCATAGGTTGAATATGTCTAGACCTTGTTTCTCAACTTTAATGCTTAGTACTATATGACATAAGAAGCTTTTGAGATGTTCTTGAAATTTCCATGTTTGAAACCCAAAACGACTTCTCTTCATGCATGCTAGACTTCATAAGATCGACCAAGTTTAGGGTTAGGGGGTAGAGATACATTATTTGTCTGGTTTGAATATGTCCAAACCTTGTTTATCAACTTGAATGCTTACTATATGACATAAGAAGACTATATGCTTTTGTTTTTCCTTTTTCTGAGTTTTTTTTGAATTTAATGCCGATTTGAATCTCTTTAATTGTCAGATCCTAGGTTTGACAAATTAAGATTTAAACAAGTTTAAAATATGAAAATGAAAAGGTAAGCATGGATCCTTCTTAGTCACTCTAAAATGAAGCTTTTGGGAGTTTTTTGAAATTTCCATGTTTCAAACCGAAAACCACTTCTCTTCATGCTTGACTTCATAAGACAAAGTTTAGGGTTAGGGGGTAGATACATGATTTGTCTGGTTTGGATATATCTAGACCTTGTTTATCAACTTGAATGCTTACGATATGACATAAGAAGACTATGTGATTTGGTTTTTCATTTTTTCTGATTTTTTTGAATTTTGTGCCCACCCATTTGTATCTTGGTCAAATCCTAGATTTGATAATAATTTAAACAAGTTTAAAACATGAAAATGAAAAGGGAAGCATGTATCCTTCTTAGTCACTCTAAAATGAAGTTTTTGGGAGGTTTTTGAAATTTCCATGTTTGAAACCCAAAACCACTTCTCTTCATGCTTGACTTCATAAGACAGAGTTTAAGGCCGGGTTAGGGGGTAGATACATGATTTGTCTGGTTTGAATATGTCTAGACCTTGTTTATCAACTTTAATGCTTACTATATGACATAAGAAGACTATGTGATTTAGTTTTTCATTTTTTGTTTTTATTTTATTTTTCTACCCATTTGAATCTTGTTGGTCAAATCCTAGGTTTGACCAAGATTTAGACAAGTTTAACACGTGAAAATGAATAAGTAAGCCTGGATCCTTCTTAGTCACTCCAAAATGTACCAATTGATAGATGTGTTAACTTTGCTTCATGGAAAAAATAATGTCATGTAATTAAATGAGTTAACTTGGATTTCCTACGCTTGAATCCATAGGAAACTTTGTTCTAATGCACTATAATAATCAACCGAGTTTTTACACCAACAGGTCTGTCACTTACGTGTGGTGCCCACGCGTGAGGTCCCACACTTCAGTGAGCACAAGTCACGTGCAATAGGTACGCAAACTCCCAGCCATCTTCTTTGTCAAGAGAAGACGCATCAGGATGCGTATTGGAAGTCTCTGAGTCCTTCAGGATCCTTCGGTTGTCACTCTCAGACACTAAAAAGAAAAAAATCTCTCTAAATCTCGTCCTCGCTCGACTCGCTCGCTCGCACCTCCCTGCTCACCGACAAACCCTGCACAATAGTCAACATCGTCACCCGAAAAAGGGAGACACCATAATGCTCTCCCTTCTTCGACCTTCCGAGTGAATGAGTGATCCCTCTTCCTCCGAGTTTCACTAGCTAGACGGGCAAACACACATGTGCTGCATAGTAATAATAAAAAAGGTAGAAAAATCGATATAAGAATCTATAATTAAATAGGTTAAACTAGGGTTTTGCCCAAGATTACTACAGATCAAGGTTCAAAAAAATCCAACTACGGGGTTCGAACAACACGATTCTAATCCAAGAATTTTTTCTACCTCATCCAAATGGCCTCAAACTATAGGGTTAGCATCTATCTAGTGCAGTATGTGTGAAAATGTATGCACTATGTGTGCTATAACTTGTATGTCTTTCAAATTTGAACCAAACTTGAATAAGTTTGAAATATTTGAAAAGGGGCTTTTGGCTTAAACGTTTGAAACCCAAAACGACTTCTCTTCATGCTATACTTCATAAGACCGAGTTTAGGGTTAGGGGGTAGATACATGATCTGTCTGGTTTGAATATGTCTAAACCTTGTTTATCAACTTTAATGCTAACTATATGACACAATAAGACTATGTGCTTGGGTTTTTCATTTTTCTGTTTTTTTTAATTTTATGCCCATATATTTGAATCTTGGCCAAATCCTAGGTTTGACAAAGATTTAAACAAGTTTAAAACATGAAAATGAAAAGGGAAGCCTCTATCCTTCTTAATTAGTCACTCTAATATGAAGTTTTTGGGAGGTTTTTGAAATTTCCATGTTTGAAACCCAAAACCACTTCTCTTCATGCTTGACTTCATAAGAAAGAGTTTAGGGTTAGGGGGTAGATACATGATTTGTATGGTTAGAATATGCCCAAACCTTGTTTATCAACTTGAATATGCTTACTATATGACGTACATAAGAAGACTATGTACTTTGGTTTTTCAGTTTTCTATTTTTTTAAATTTTCTGCCCACTTGAATCTTGGTCAAATTAATCCTAGGGTTGACCATGATTTAAACAAGTCTATAACATGAAATGAAAAGGTAAGCATGGATCCTTCTTAGTCACTCTAAAATGAAGCTTTTGGGATGTGTTCTTGAAATTTCCATGTTTGAAACCCAAAACGACACTTCTTTTCATGCTTTGGTTTTTCATTCTTTTGATTTTTTTCTGAATTTTTATGCCCATTTGAATCTTGGTCAAATATATCCTAGGTTTGACCAAGATTTAAACAAGTTTAAAACATGACAATGAAAAGGTAATTAATCATGGATCCTTCTTAATTAATCAGTCGGTCTAATTAAAATGAAGCTTTTGGGAGGTTTTTCAAATTTCCATGTTTGAAACCCAAAACCACACTTCTTTTCATGCTTGACTTCATTTATAAGACACAGTGTAGGGTTAGGGGTAGATGACTTGTTTGATTTGAATGTGTCTAGACCTTCTTCATGAACTTTTGAATGCTTACTATATGACATAAGAAGATTATGTGCTTTCGTTTTTTTATTTTTTTATTTCTTATTTTATGCTCATTTGAATATTGGTCAAATCCTAGGTTTTACCAAGATTTAAACAAGATTAAAACATCAAAATGAAAGGGTAAGCCTGGATCCTTCTTATGCACTCTAAAATGTGAAGCTTTTGGGGTTTTTAAAAATGATCCTTCTTAGTCCATGTTTGAAACCCGAAACCACTTCTCTTCATGCTTGACTTCATAAGACAGAGTTTAATTAGGGGTTAGGGGTATAGATACATGATTTGTCTGGTTTGAATATGTCTAGATCGACCTTGTTTAACAACTTGAATTCTTACTATATGACATAAGAAGACTATGTACTTTGGTTTTTCATTTTTTTCACTTTTTTAATTTTCTACCCATTTGAATCTTGGTCAAATCCTAGGTTTGAACAAGATTTAAACAAGTTTAAAACATGAAAATAAAATGGTAAGCATGGATCCTTCTTAGTCTCCCTAAAATGAAGCTTTTGTTTTTTGAAATTTCCATGTTTCAAACCCAAAACCGCCACTTCTCTTTCATGCTTGACTTCATAAGACAGAGTTTAGGGTTAGGGGTAGATATATACATGATTTTTCTGGTTTGAATATGTCTAGACCTTGTTTATCATCTTGAATGCTAGCTTACTATATGGCATAAGAATGCTATGTGCTTTTGTTTTTCATTCTTTTGATTTTTTCTGAAGAATCTTGGTCAAATCCTAGGTTTGACCAAGATTTAAACAAGTTTAAAACATGAAAATGAGAAGGGAAGCCTGTATCATCCTTCTTATTAATTAGTCACTCTAAAATGAAGCTTTTGGTAGGTTTTTGAAATTTCCATGTTTGAAACCCAAAACCACCTCTCTTCATGCTTGACTACATAAGACAAAGTTTAGGGGTTAATTAGGGGGTAGATACATGATTTGCATAGGTTGAATAGGTCTAGACCTTGTTTCTCAACTTTAATGCTTAGTACTATATGACATAAGAAGCTTTTGAGATGTTCTTGAAATTTCCATGTTTGAAACCCAAAACGACTTCTCTTCATGCATGCTAGACTTCATAAGATCGACCAAGTTTAGGGTTAGGGGGTAGAGATACATTATTTGTCTGGTTTGAATATGTCCAAACATTGTTTATCAACTTGAATGCTTACTATATGACATAAGAAGACTATATGCTTTTGTTTTTCCTTTTTCTGAGTTTTTTTTTGAATTTAATGCCGATTTGAATCTCTTTAATTGTCAGATCCTAGGTTTGACAAATTAAGATTTAAACAAGTTTAAAATATGAAAATGAAAAGTTAAGCATGGATCCTTCTTAGTCACTCTAAAATGAAGCTTTTGGGAGGTTTTTGAAATTTCCATGTTTCAAACCGAAAACCACTTCTCTTCATGCTTGACTTCATAAGACAAAGTTTAGGGTTAGGGGGTAGATACATGATTTGTCTGGTTTGGATCTATCTAGACCTTGTTTATCAACTTGAATGCTTACGATATGACATAAGAAGACTATGTGATTTGGTTTTTCATTTTTTCTGATTTTTTTGAATTTTGTGCCCACCCATTTGTATCTTGGTCAAATCCTAGATTTGATAATAATTTAAACAAGTTTAAAACATGAAAATGAAAAGGGAAGCATGTATCCTTCTTAGTCACTCTAAAATGAAGTTTTTGGGAGGTTTTTGAAATTTCCATGTTTGAAACCCAAAACCACTTCTCTTCATGCTTGACTTCATAAGACAGAGTTTAAGGCCGGGTTAGGGGGTAGATACATGATTTGTCTGGTTTGAATATGTCTAGACCTTGTTTATCAACTTTAATGCTTACTATATGACATAAGAAGACTATGTGATTTAGTTTTTCATTTTTTGTTTTTATTTTATTTTTCTACCCATTTGAATCTTGTTGGTCAAATCCTAGGTTTGACCAAGATTTAGACAAGTTTAACACGTGAAAACGAATAAGTAAGCCTGGATCCTTCTTAGTCACTCCAAAATGTACCAATTGATAGATGTGTTAACTTTGCTTCATGGAAAAAATAATGTCATGTAATTAAATGAGTTAACTTGGATTTCCTACGCTTGAATCCATAGGAAACTTTGTTCTAATGCACTATAATAATCAACCGAGTTTTTACACCAACAGGTCTGTCACTTACGTGTGGTGCCCACGCGTGAGGTCCCACACTTCAGTGAGCACAAGTCACGTGCAATAGGTACGCAAACTCCCAGCCATCTTCTTTGTCAAGAGAAGACGCATCAGGATGCGTATTGGAAGTCTCTGAGTCCTTCAGGATCCTTCGGTTGTCCCTCTCAGACACAAAAAAGAAACAAATCTCTCTCATTCTCGGCCTCGCTCGACTCGCTCGCTCGCACCTCCCTGCTCACTGACAAACCCTGCACAATAGTCAACATCGTCACCCGAAAAAGGGGAGACACCATAATGCTCTCCCTTCTTCTGACCTTCCGAGTGAATGAGTGATCCCTCTTCCTCCGAGTTTCACTAGCTAGACGGGCAAACACACATGTGCTGCATAGTAATAATAAAAAGGTAGAAAAATCGATATACGAATCTATAATTAAATAGGTTAAACTAGGGTTTTGCCCAGTACTACAGATCAAGGTTCAAAAAAATCCAACTACGGGGTTCGAACAACACGATTCTAATCCAAGAATTTTTTCTACCTCATCCAAATGGCCTCAAACTATAGGGTTAGCATCTATCTAGTGCAGTATGTGTGAAAATGTATGCACTATGTGTGCTATAACTTGTATGTCTTTCAAATTTGAACCAAATTTGAATAAATTTGAAATATTTGAAAAGGGGCTTTTGGCTTAAACGTTTGAAACCCAAAACGACCTCTCTTCATGCTAGACTTCATAAGACCGAGTTTAGGGTTAGGGGGTAGATACATGATCTGTCTGGTTTGAATATGTCTAAACCTTGTTTATCAACTTTAATGCTAACTATATGACACAAGAAGACTATGTGCTTGGGTTTTTCATTTTTCTATTTTTTTTAATTTTATGCCCATATATTTGAATCTTGGCCAAATCCTAGGTTTGACGAAGATTTAAACAAGTTTAAAACATGAAAATGAAAAGGGAAGCCTCTATCCTTCTTAATTAGTCACTCTAATATGAAGTTTTCGGGAGGTTTTTGAAATTTCCATGTTTGAAACCCAAAACCACTTCTCTTCATGCTTGACTTCATAAGAAAGAGTTTAGGGTTAGGGGGTAGATACATGATTTATATGGTTTGAATATGTCCAAACCTTGTTTATCAACTTGAATATGCTTACTATATGACGTACATAAGAAGACTATGTACTTTGGTTTTTCAGTTTTCTATTTTTTTAAATTTTCTGCCCACTTGAATCTTGGTCAAATTAATCCTAGGGTTGACCATGATTTAAACAAGTCTATAACATGAAATGAAAAGGTAAGCATGGATCCTTCTTAGTCACTCTAAAATGAAGCTTTTGGGATGTGTTCTTGAAATTTGCATGTTTGAAACCCAAAACGACACTTCTTTTCATGCTTTGGTTTTACATTCTTTTGATATTTTTCTGAATTTTTATGCCCATTTGAATCTTGGTCAAATATATCCTAGGTTTGACCAAGATTTAAACAAGTTTAAAACATGACAATGAAAAGGTAATTAATCATGGATCCTTCTTAATTAATCAGTCAGTCTAATTAAAATGAAGCTTTTGGGAGGTTTTTCAAATTTCCATGTTTGAAACCCAAAACCACACTTCTTTTCATGCTTGACTTCATTTATAAGACACAGTGTAGGGTTAGGGGTAGATGACTTGTTTGATTTGAATGTGTCTATACCTTCTTCATGAACTTTTGAATGCTTACTATATGACATAAGAAGATTATGTGCTTTCGTTTTTTTATTTTTTTATTTCTTATTTTATGCTCATTTGAATATTGGTCAAATCCTAGGTTTGACCAAGATTTAAACAAGATTAAAACATCAAAATGAAAGGGTAAGCCTGGATCCTTCTTATGCACTCTAAAATGAAGCTTTTGGGGTTTTTAAAAATGATCCTTCTTAGTCCATGTTTGAAACCCAGAAACCACTTCTCTTCATGCTTGACTTCATAAGATAGAGTTTAATTAGGGGTTAGGTGTATAGATACATGATTTGTCTGGTTTGAATATGTCTAGATCGACCTTGTTTAACAACTTGAATGCTTACTATATGACATAAGAAGACTATGTACTTTGGTTTTTCATTTTTTTCACTTTTTTAATTTTCTACCCATTTGAATCTTGGTCAAATCCTAGGTTTGAACAAGATTTAAACAAGTTTAAAACATGAAAATAAAATGGTAAGCATGGATCCTTCTTAGTCTCCCTAAAATGAAGCTTTTTTTTTGAAATTTCCATGTTTCAAACCCAAAACCGCCACTTCTCTTTCATGCTTGACTTCATAAGACAGAGTTTAGGGATAGGGGTAGATATATATACATGATTTTTCTGGTTTGAATATGTCTAGACCTTGTTTATCATCTTGAATGCTAGCTTACTATATGTTTGATTTTTTCTGAAGAATCTTGGTCAAATCCTAGGTTTGACCAAGATTTAAACAAGTTTAAAACATGAAAATGAGAAGGGAAGCCTGTATCATCCTTCTTATTAATTAGTCACTCTAAAATGAAGCTTTTGGGAGGTTTTTGAAATTTCCATGTTTGAAACCCAAAACCACCTCTCTTCATGCTTGACTACATAAGACAAAGTTTAGGGGTTAATTAGGGGGTAGATACATGATTTGCATAGGTTGAATATGTCTAGACCTTGTTTCTCAACTTTAATGCTTAGTACTATATGACATAAGAAGCTTTTGAGATGTTCTTGAAATTTCCATGTTTGAAACCCAAAACGACTTCTCTTCATGCATGCTAGACTTCATAAGATCGACCAAGTTTAGGGTTAGGGGGTAGAGATACATTATTTGTCTGGTTTGAATATGTCCAAACCTTGTTTATCAACTTGAGTGCTTACTATATGACATAAGAAGACTATATGCTTTTGTTTTTCCTTTTTCTGAGTTTTTTTTTTGAATTTAATGCCGATTTGAATCTCTTTAATTGTCAGATCCTAGGTTTGACAAATTAAGATTTAAACAAGTTTAAAATATGAAAATGAAAAGGTAAGCATGGATCCTTCTTAGTCACTCTAAAATGAAGCTTTTGGGAGGTTTTTGAAATTTCCATGTTTCAAACCGAAAACCACTTCTCTTCATGCTTGACTTCATAAGACAAAGTTTAGGGTTAGGGGGTAGATACATGATTTGTCTGGTTTGGATATATCTAGACCTTGTTTATCAACTTGAATGCTTACGATATGACATAAGAAGACTATGTGATTTGGTTTTTCATTTTTTCTGATTTTTTTGAATTTTGTGCCCACCCATTTGTATCTTGGTCAAATCCTAGGTTTGATAATAATTTAAACAAGTTTAAAACATGAAAATGAAAAGGGAAGCATGTATCCATCTTAGTCACTCTAAAATGAAGTTTTTGGGAGGTTTTTGAAATTTCCATGTTTGAAACCCAAAACCACTTCTCTTCATGCTTGACTTCATAAGACAGAGTTTAAGGGTTAGGGGGTAGATACATGATTTGTCTGGTTTGAATATGTCTAGACCTTGTTTATCAACTTTAATGCTTACTATATGACATAAGAAGACTATGTGATTTAGTTTTTCATTTTTTGTTTTTATTTTATTTTTCTGCCCATTTGAATCTTGTTGGTCAAATCCTAGGTTTGACCAAGATTTAGACAAGTTTAACACGTGAAAACGAATAAGTAAGCCTGGATCCTTCTTAGTCACTCCAAAATGTACCAATTGATAGATGTGTTAACTTTGCTTCATGGAAAAAATAATGTCATGTAATTAAATGAGTTAACTTGGATTTCCTACGCTTGAATCCATAGGAAACTTTGTTCTAATGCACTATAATAATCAACCGAGTTTTTACACCAACAGGTCTGTCACTTACGTGTGGTGCCCACGCGTGAGGTCCCACACTTCAGTGAGCACAAGTCACGTGCAATAGGTACGCAAACTCCCAGCCATCTTCTTTGTCAAGAGAAGACGCATCAGGATGCGTATTGGAAGTCTCTGGGTCCTTCAGGATCCTTCGGTTGTCCCTCACACACACAAAAAAAAACAAATCTCTCTCATTCTCGGCCTCGCTCGACTCGCTCGCTCGCACCTCCCTGCTCACTGACAAACCCTGCACAATAGTCAACATCGTCACCCGAAAAAGGGGAGACACCATAATGCTCTCCCTTCTTCTGACCTTCCGAGTGAATGAGTGATCCCTCTTCCTCCGAGTTTCACTAGCTAGACGGGCAAACACACATGTGCTGCATAGTAATAATAAAAAGGTAGAAAAATCGATATACGAATCTATAATTAAATAGGTTAAACTAGGGTTTTGCCCAGTACTACAGATCAAGGTTCAAAAAATCCAACTACGGGGTTCGAACAACACGATTCTAATCCAAGAATTTTTTCTACCTCATCCAAATGGCCTCAAACTATAGGGTTAGCATCTATCTAGTGCAGTATGTGTGAAAATGTATGCACTATGTGTGCTATAACTTGTATGTCTTTCAAATTTGAACCAAACTTGAATAAGTTTGAAATATTTGAAAAGGGGCTTTTGGCTTAAACGTTTGAAACCCAAAACGACTTCTCTTCATGCTAGACTTCATAAGACCGAGTTTAGGGTTAGGGAGTAGATACATGATCTGTCTGGTTTGAATATGTCTAAACCTTGTTTATCAACTTTAATGCTAACTATATGACACAATAAGACTATGTGCTTGGGTTTTTCATTTTTCTGTTTTTTTTAATTTTATGCCCATATATTTGAATCTTGGCCAAATCCTAGGTTTGACAAAGATTTAAACAAGTTTAAAACATGAAAATGAAAAGGGAAGCCTCTATCCTTCTTAATTAGTCACTCTAATATGAAGTTTTTGGGAGGTTTTTGAAATTTCCATGTTTGAAACCCAAAACCACTTCTCTTCATGCTTGACTTCATAAGAAAGAGTTTAGGGTTAGGGGGTAGATACATGATTTGTATGGTTTGAATATGCCCAAACCTTGTTTATCAACTTGAATATGCTTACTATATGACGTACATAAGAAGACTATGTACTTTGGTTTTTCAGTTTTCTATTTTTTAAATTTTCTGCCCACTTGAATCTTGGTCAAATTAATCCTAGGGTTGACCATGATTTAAACAAGTCTATAACATGAAATGAAAAGGTAAGCATGGATCCTTCTTAGTCACTCTAAAATGAAGCTTTTGGGATGTGTTCTTGAAATTTCCATGTTTGAAACCCAAAACGACACATCTTTTCATGCTTTGGTTTTTCATTCTTTTGATTTTTTTCTGAATTTTTATGCCCATTTGAATCTTGGTCAAATATATCCTAGGTTTGACCAAGATTTAAACAAGTTTAAAACATGACAATGAAAAGGTAATTAATCATGGATCCTTCTTAATTAATCAGTCAGTCTAATTAAAATGAAGCTTTTGGGAGGTTTTTCAAATTTCCATGTTTGAAACCCAAAAGCACACTTCTTTTCATGCTTGACTTCATTTATAAGACACAGTGTAGGGTTAGGGGTAGATGACTTGTTTGATTTGAATGTGTCTAGACCTTCTTCATGAACTTTTGAATGCTTAATATATGACATAAGAAGATTATGTGCTTTCGTTTTTTTATTTTTTTATTTCTTATTTTATGCTCATTTGAATATTGGTCAAATCCTAGGTTTGACCAAGATTTAAACAAGATTAAAACATCAAAATGAAAGGGTAAGCCTGGATCCTTCTTATGCACTCTAAAATGTGAAGCTTTTGGGGTTTTTAAAAATGATCCTTCTTAGTCCATGTTTGAAACCCGAAACCACTTCTCTTCATGCTTGACTTCATAAGACAGAGTTTAATTAGGGGTTAGGGGTATAGATACATGATTTGTCTGGTTTGAATATGTCTAGATCGACCTTGTTTAACAACTTGAATGCTTACTATATGACATAAGAAGACTATGTACTTTGGTTTTTCATTTTTTTCACTTTTTTAATTTTCTACCCATTTGAATCTTGGTCAAATCCTAGGTTTGAACAAGATTTAAACAAGTTTAAAACATGAAAATAAAATGGTAAGCATGGATCCTTCTTAGTCTCCCTAAAATGAAGCTTTTTTTTTTGAAATTTCCATGTTTGACTTCATAAGACAGAGTTTAGGGTTAGGGGTAGATATATATACATGATTTTTCTGGTTTGAATATGTCTAGACCTTGTTTATCGTCTTGAATGCTAGCTTACTATATGGCATAAGAATGCTATGTGCTTTGGTTTTTCATTCTTTTGACCTAGGTTTGACCAAGATTTAAACAAGTTTAAAACATGAAAATGAGAAGGGAAGCCTGTATCATCCTTCTTATTAATTAGTCACTCTAAAATGAAGCTTTTGGGAGGTTTTTGAAATTTCCATGTTTGAAACCCAAAACCACCTCTCTTCATGCTTGACTACATAAGACAAAGTTTAGGGGTTAATTAGGGGGTAGATACATGATTTGCATAGATTGAATATGTCTAGACCTTGTTTCTCAACGTTAATGCTTAGTACTATATGACATAAGAAGCTTTTGAGATGTTCTTGAAATTTCCATGTTTGAAACCCAAAACGACTTCTCTTCATGCTAGACTTCAGAAGATCGACCAAGTATAGGGTTAGGGGGTAGAGATACATTATTTGTCTGGTTTGAATATGTCCAAACCTTGTTTATCAACTTAAATGCTTACTATATGACATAAGAAGACTATATGCTTTTGTTTTTCCATTTTCTGAGTTTTTTTTTGAATTTAATGCCGATTTGAATCTCTTTGTCAGATCCTAGGTTTGACAAATTAAGATTTAAACAAGTTTAAAATATGAAAATGAAAAGGTAAGCATGGATCCTTCTTAGTCACTCTAAAATGAAGCTTTTGGGAGGTTTTTGAAATTTCCATGTTTCAAACCGAAAACCACTTCTCTTCATGCTTGACTTCATAAGACAGAGTTTAGGGTTAGGGGGTAGATACATGATTTGTCTGGTTTGGATATATCTAGACCTTGTTTATCAACTTGAATGCTTACGATATGACATAAGAAGACTATGTGATTTGGTTTTTCATTTTTTCTGATTTTTTTGAATTTTGTGCCCACCCATTTGTATCTTGGTCAAATCCTAGGTTTGACCAAGATTTAAACAAGTTTAAATCATGAAAATGAAAAGGTAAGCATGGATCCTTCTTACTCACTCTAAAATGAAACTTTTGGGAGGTTTTTGAAATTTCCATGTTTGAATCTTTTGGTCAAATCCTAGGTTTGACCAAGATTTAAACAAGTTTAAAACATGAAAATGAAAAGCGAAGCGTGTATCCTTCTTAGTCACTCTAAAATGAAGCTTCTGGGAGGTTTTTGAAATTTCCATGTTTGAAACCCAAAACCACTTTCTTCATGCTTGACTTCATAAGACATAGTTTAGGGGTTAGGGGGTATAGATACATGATTTGTCTGGTTTGAATATGTCTAGACCTTGTTTATCAACTTTAATGCTTACTATATGACATAAGAAGACTATGTGCTTTGGTTTTTCATTTTTCTGTTTTTTTTGAATTTTCCGCCCATTTGAATCTCTGTCAAATCCTAGGTTTGACCAAGATTTAGACAAGTTTAACACGTGAAAACGAATAAGTAAGCCTGGATCCTTCTTAGTCACTCCAAAATGTACCAATTGATATATGTGTTAACTTTGCTTAATGGAAAAAATAATGTCATGTAAATGAGTTAACTTGGATTTCCTACCCTTGAATCCATAGGAAACTTTGCTCTAATGCACTATACTAATATACCGAGTTTTTACACCAACAGGTCTGTCACTTACGTGTGGTGCCCATGCGTGGGGTCCCACACTTCAGTGAGCACAGGTCACGTGCAATAGGTACGCAAACTGCCAGCCATTTTCTTTGTCAAGAGAAGACGCATCAGGATGCGTATTGGAAGTCTCTGGGTCCTTCAGGATCCTTCGGTTGTCCCTCTCACAAAAAAAAAACAAATCTCTCTCATTCTCGGCTTCGCTCGACTCGCTCGCTCGCTCGCACCTTGTATGGTTTAAGGGTTAGGGGTAGGGGTAGATACATGATTTGTATGGTTTAAATATGTCTAGACCTTGTTTATCAACTTTAATGCTTACTATATGACATAAGAAGATTATGTGCTTTGGTTTTTCATTTTTTCTATTTTTTTTGAATTTTATGCCCATATATTTGAATCTTTGTCAAATCCTAGGGTTTTTGAAATTTCCATGTTTGAAACCCAAAACCACTTCTCTTCATGCTTGACTTCATATATAAGACAGAGTTTAGGGGTTAGGGGGTATAGATACATGATTTGTCTGGTTTGAATATGTCTAGAACTTGTTTGTCAACTTTAATGCTTACTATATGACATAAGAAAACTATGTGCTTTGGTTTTTCATTTTTCTGATTTTTTTTAATGCCCATTTGAATCTTGTCAAATCCTAGATTTGACCAAGATAATTTAAACAAGTTTAAAACATGAAAATGAAAAGGGAAGCATGTATCCTTCTTAGTCACTCTAAAATGAAGCTTCTGGGAGGTTTTTGAAATTTCCATGTTTAAACCCAAAACCACTTCTCTTCATGCTTGACACTTCATAAGACAGAGTTTAGGGGTTAGGGGGTATATAGATACATGATTTGTCTGGTTTGAATATGTCTAGACCTTTTTTGTCAACTTTAATGCTTACTATATGACATAAGAAAACTATGTGCTTTGGTTTTTCATTTTTCTGATTTTTTATATTTTGATGCCCATTTGAATCTTGTCAAATCCTAGATTTGACCAAGATAATTTAAACAAGTTTAAAACATGAAAATGAAAAGGGAAGCATGTATCGTTCTTAGTCACTCTAAAATGAAGTTTTTGGGAGGTTTTTGAAATTTCCATGTAGGAAACCCAAAACCACTTCTCTTCATGCATGATTGACTTCATAAGACAGAGTTTAGGGTTAGGGGTAGATATATACATGATTTTTATGGTTTGAATATGTCTAGACCTTGTTTATCAACTTGAATGCTTACTATATGACATAAGAATGCTATGTGCTTTGGTTTTTATTTTTCTATTTTTTTGAATTTTATACCCATATATTTGAATCTTTGTGAAATCCTAGGTTTGACCAGGATTTAAACAAGTTTAGAACATGAAAATGAAAAGGTAAGCCTGGATCCTTCTTAGTCACACTCTAAAATGAAGCTTTTGGGAGGTTCTTGAAATTTCCATGTTTGAAACCCAAAACCACTTCTCTTCATGATTGACTTAATAAGACAGAGTTTAGGGTTAGGGGTAGATACATGATTTTCCTTGTTTGAATATGTCTAGACCTTGTTTATCAACTTAATTAATTGAATGTTTACTATATGACATAAGAAGACCTTGATTTTTCAATTTTTTTGAATTTTTTGATTTTTGATGCCCATTTGAATCTTGGTCAAATCATAGGTTTGACCAAGATTTGAACAAGTTTAAATCATGAATATGAAAAATTAACCATCTATCCTTCTTAGTCACTCCAAAATTTAGCTCTTGGGAGGGTTTTTGAAATTTCCATGTTTGAAACAAAAAACCACTTCTCTTCATGCATGCTTGACTTCATAAAGATAGAGTTTAGGGTTAGGGGTAGATATATACATGATTTTCTGGTTTGAATATGTCTAGACTTTGTTTATCAACTTGAATGCTTACTATATGACATGCAAAGACTTGCTTTGGTTTTTGATTTTGTTTAATTTTGAATTTTTATGCCCATTTAAATCTTGGTCAAATCCTAGGTTTGACCATGACTTAAACAAGTTTAAAACATGAATATGTAAAAGTAAGCATGTATCCTTCTTAGTCACTCCAAAATGAAGCTCTTAATTAAGAGGGTTTTTGAAATTTCCATGTTTGAAACCAAAAACCACTTATCTTCACATGCATGGTTGACTTTATAAGACAGATTTTAGGGTTAGGGGTAGATACATGATTTTTCAGGTTTAATATGTCTAGACCTTGTTTATCAACTTAATTGAATGCGCGCATACTATATGACATAAGAAGACCTTGGTATTCATTTTATTTGAATTTTTATGCCCATTTGAATCTTGGTCAAATCCTAGGTTTGACCAAGATTTGAACAAGTTTAAAACATGAATATGAAAAGGTAAGCATGCATGTATGCTTCTCAGTCACTCCAAAATGAAGCTCTTGGAAGGGTTTTTGAAATTTCCATGTTTGAAACCAAAAACCACATCTCTTCATGCTTGACTTCATAAGACAGAGTTTAGGGTTAGGGGTAGCCACATACATGATTTTTCTGGTTTGAATATGTCTAGACCTTGTTTATCAACTTAATTGTATGCTTATTATATGACATAAGAAGACTATGTGCATTGGGTTTTCATTTTTTTATCCCCATTTGTTGAATCTTGGTCAAATCCTAGGTTTGACCAAGATTTAAACAAGTTTAAAACATGAATAATATGAAAAGTAACCTGCATCGATCCTTCTTAGCCACTCCAAAATGAAGCTCGTGGGAGGTTTTTGAAATTTCCATGATTTTTCTGGTTTGAATATGTCTAGACCTTGTTTATCAACTTGAATGCTTACTATATGACATACACAAACTATGTGCTTTGGTTTTTGATTTTTTTTTGAATTCTTATGCCCATTTGAATCTTCGTCAAATCCTAAGTTTGACCATGACTTAAACAAGTTTAAGACATGAATATGACAAAGTAATCATGTATCCTTCTTAGTCACCCCAAAATGAAGCTCTTGGGAGGGTTTTTAAAATTTCCATGTTTGAAACGAAAAACCACTTCTCTTCACCATGCATGCTTGACTTCATAAGACAGAGTTTAGGGTTAGGGGGTAGATACATGATTTTTCAGGTTTAATACGTCTAGACCTTGTTTATCAACTTAATTGAATGCTTACTATATGACATAAGAAGACCTTGGTTTTTCAAAAAAAATTGAATTTTTATGCCCATTTGAATCTTGGTCAAATCCTAGGTTTGACCAAGATTTGAACAAGTTTAAAACATGAATATAAAAAAGTAAGCATGTATGCTTCTTAGTCACTCCAAAATGAAGCTCTTGGGAGGGTTTTCGAAATTTCCATGTTTGAAACCAAAAACCACATCTCTTCATGCTTGACTTCATAAGACAGAGTTTAGGGTTAGGGGGTAGATACATGATTTTTCTGGTGTGAGTATGTCTAGACCTTGTTTATCAACTTAATTGAATGCTTACTATATAACATAAGAAGACTATGTGCCTTGGTGTTTCATTTATTTTGAATTTTATGCCCATTTTTATGCCCATTTAAACAAGTTTAAATCATGAATATGAAAAATTAGTCACTCCAAAATGTAGCTCTTGAGAGGGTTTTTGAAATTTCCATGTTTGAAACCAAAAACCACTTCTCTTCATGCATGCTTTGACTTCATAAGACAGAGTTTAGGGTTTGGGGTAGACAGCACGCGCCGACACGTGGACGAAATTTATTCTCTGTCCCCCTGACATGCACTTGCCAGTGTCTTCAACAGTCTGACACGAGCAGTGAAGCTTTTATGGAGCCCAGCGGAGAGGGGCTCCATTTCTCGAGCGGTAGCGAGATGACATGGTGACATGCGGCCTAAATCCAAATTTAAACATTGCGAAAAAATCTGAAAAAAATCATGCACGTTCACAGATCATATTAAGATAACCCTAAAAATTTCAGATCAAAATTCGAAACATACATCGAGAAACAAAAAAGAGAAACTCAGATGTGAATAGTCTACAGAGAAACTCAGATTTGAATTCGGGAACTATTCATGACAGATTTCTCTTTTTTGTTTCTCGATGTATGTTTCGAATTTTGACTTGAATTTTTTAGGGGTTATCTTAATATCTATGAACATGCATGATTTTTTTCAGATTTGTTCGCAGTGTTCAAATTTGAATTTAAACCGCATGTCACACGGTGACATGCAATAGGTGCATGTCACCTGATCCGCGGTGACGCTGGGGCTAAAAAGAAGACCTTTCCACCTCATTTCCTCCACTGTTTCACATATTTTAGCTTCTATTTATGCGGTGCCGTGGAGGTGGGGGTCTGGTCGTCACCCTCCTCCTCCCCACCTCATTTCATCCACTGTCTCGCAACTCCTTGATCTACTACTCCTATCCATATACATGCCACTCAAATGGATGTATTTGTAGATACATCCATTTTAGTGGCAGTTAATATGGACCGGAGGAAGTACTAATAATATGAGGCATGTTTTTGAGCTGGCCCTGTTTAGTAGAGTTTACATTTGAGAGTTACATCTTTCTACCACCATTATTTTTGATTTAGCTTGTCTTTTGTGCCCACCATTTTATCGAGCAGGGTTAATGCAAGATCCATAGCAAACTAGCTTCTCATGACATTTTTTTGGCGGAGTGCATCTTCTCATGGCGAGCTAGCGACTTTGCCACTAGAGTTTTTTTTTGTTGAACTAGTACATTTTTTGGATTTTCCCATTTTATTTGTGCACAAGCTATGAGCCGCCCGCAATTCAGCACCATATATTGGCGGGATTTTCTAGTTCAATTGTTTTGTACTAGGATATTAGCAGGATGCTATCTTCTAGGGCTTTCATTTCCCCTATATCCAGCCCCACCCACGGACAAGCAAGGGCCTCTCTCCCTACCTCGCACCTAGTGTGAGAACCGGAACTTAACTTTCCGACCCTCCTGTGTTACTCGTCAATCCCAAGATCAATGTTGACGACACAGCGAAATGTATATCATTACAGATGTACAAAAGTAATTATTACAAAGTTTGAATAGCCACATAGTGTGACATTCATTACAATCAGAAAGCACAGCGGATAAATAAAACGCGAAGTGACTCAATCTCAGCCACAGGCAGTTGATGTAGTCCACGAGGCCTCACACTTCGATGTCGTCGTAGTTGTTGTAGTCTTCCTTGTCTTTGTAGTACTCTGAATATCAACAAAAGTTTTGCCATGAGTACATTTCGTACTCAACATGCCCCCTCGATGCAAGACCTAATATATCTACATGAGGCTTCAAAGGAAGGTTGTAGGTTCTTTTGCATAAAAGCCAATTTTATTTGCAATATATATTTGATAAAAGCAGTTTTAGACGAAAACATGTTTTATAATGAGTGTAATATTTCTCATCAATGTGGTTGTCCTCGACAACTCACGTATTCCATAGGATTCAGATTCCAGGGGAAAGGAGGAAAGGAGAGAGAGAGAGAGGCAAAGAGGGAAATAGCAAGACAGGTTCCCGTATGTCAAGAAGGATTCATGTGTCGTCCATGACCGTGGACACAGCTATTCGAATAGTTTTAACTCTGCAGAGGTTGTACACTTTGCCCACACGACACAACCCCGTCTTGTTGCCCACCAGCCGTCGCTGATTTAGTACACACCAATTGGTGTACCGGCAGAGGGATCGTGACAAGGTCTTTTAGCTAGATCCCCCAAAGATGTGACATGCCCACCGGGTCTGGCGCACGGTATTGAGAGTACGTCCCCAAACCGGTCCCCCCATCTGTGCCGAAGGTTCTCCCGTAGGCAGCCACCTCATCTGCGGTACGGCGACATCAACACCTAAGGCTGACTAACTTACTTAACCAGGCCAGTGCCCATATAGCATGTGGTTGTACGGTTGTCACAATCTTCAAATCCAAGACTTATTAGGACCCTTAAGCGGCACGAACGACGGATTGCTCCCTCCAACTTGTGAAGGGCAGCCAATCGCTCCTTCAACATTTGATTCAGCTGTCGCCCGCGCCATGTTTAGATGGTAAGTTTCACCCAGAGTAGAAGAGAGAGTAGAGGAAGCAACAACGGCTAATCAGCCTAGCTCAACGAGCTCAACAACTTTCAAAAGGGTATGTTTGACCCGAAGGTCGATCAATTCCTTCAAAGAGGCAATAGGAAGTATCCTAATGATTATTTAGCATGCTAAGCATCTCTACTCTATCAGGATTATTATATAATCTCTACTCAGGGTATCAAGTAAAAGGCGACAAGCGAATCAGGGTTGGTGTGTCAATCGACACGCTAGCTACTGGAACAAAATAGCATATATATTTGTAAAACATAAAATAGCATGCAGTTTGTAAAACTGGGATAAAATATGATGAGAGGGCATGCCTTCGTTGTCAAACTCCTGCTTTCCACTTCCTTGATCGTGATTGTACCACTCTCCGTTCCTTCCTAATCGTCGTATCGAAGCAATAACAATTCCAATGAATACAAGCAATACAAAAAAATAAGACTCAAGTGACAAGTGTATAAGATCCAAATGAAAAGATCCAAATAATAGGTCTGTGTCGCTCGTTCGGCTTACATAGAGTACACGAAAAAGACCGGAATGACTCGTACGGGATTTGGGTTATCTAAGGCATAGGGTGTGGGGATCGCTCTATATTGAGTGCCGGACTATTTTAGAAAACATATTTATCCAACATATATCGATGGCATAATTTTACCAGGCAATGCACAAATAAAATACATACTAGCTAGAGAAACATGCATACTAGTGAACTATATACGATTTAAAAATACCAGACACGTGCAAGGAAACTCACTCCAAGACTGATAAAATATATGAACTAAGAATAAATCAAACTGGACAGTGACTAGGCACATCATACATTTAGCAACACTACTGTGTTTATAGAGATGGAATTTATCAAAAGAAGTGATCATGCAGTAACAGCATACAACTACTCTTAGTCTAGTTTAGACGCATGCTGATCATGTCAATAACAAGTGAAAGTCAGGAATTTCCTTACTGACAGAGATACAGCTAATACATTAGCAAAGACATACATAAGACTTACTTAAATCCAACAATTAGATTTTATCTAGGCATGATATTTATAAGCAACTGCAGCAACTCCTACCGAACTAGGCATCTAAGAATACTTAGCTCACTAACAGTACCACAACAATAAACCAATCTATTTAACCAGGAGGGACAACTACATGCCTAGTATATGTAATTAGCAGATGACGTTCAGATTATAGAGATGCATCGTGCTCAAAGAATAAACAACCAAAGCTAGTAGCAGTACATTAGGCTATATGCAAGTAAAGTACATGCAAGTTACTATGATATTTTATATAGTTTGATAAACTTTGGATTAGAGTACACGAACACAACTTCTGGTTTCATCTAGTCATATGGCATTTTATATAGGTTGAACTCAAGATCAGCAACTTGTATTAAAGAAAGACTACTTTAAAAGTAACAACCCAATTTATATTTAGGTAGAACTAACGTAGCTCAATATTTACAGAAAATCATAAACGTTACCTAGATCATATACACACGTTATCAAAGCTTTATAACAAAACCTCATGCAAGCAATTTCAAAAACATCTAGGTACATAACAATATGTATCTATTCTAGTATAGCTGCTCTGAAAAACCTACAGCTGTTCTAGCAAGTTGCATACTACGGTCTAGACAATGAACACACGACAATACAAGCATGCATTCATAAATTCGAAATTCCCCCATCAACTAAGAAAACTAATATAACTACTAGTTTTCTGGAATCATTTGACACGCTTTGTATGTTGGGCTTGTGGGGATTCGAGTTGTGCAATGTGTTAGAACGCTGATGCCATCCGGTGGCATTCGGTTCACCGGCGACTCGACAAACTATAAAACTACGGCTGGAAACCATGTCTAGGAGGTAGGCATAACTATCCCAACCGTGTGTGTGCGAGGGTTTCTGCTGGTGCTCACCGAACGCGACGCAGTTCGTGGTTGGAGTCGGCGGCCAGAGTTGAGGGCGTTGTCGTGGGCGTCCTCGGTGGTCAGCAGCTTGGCCTTCTGGTTCCGTGGATGAACTCTCCTCGTCTCGGTGATCCTCCTGGCGCAGTAGCTCCGTCTCTCGTGCACCGGATCGTCGGGAACGTGAACGGCGTCCGACGGCGTTCTCACGAGATTGACTTGTTGGGTGATTCTAGAGCTTCGGCAGTGGGGCGAGATGGAAAAGGGAGAGGGGCTGGGGTTGAATCGGGACTAAATAGGAGCAAACGGTGCATTTTAAAAGATAGAATCAAAGAGAGATTGAAAGCACATAATGGCAGCAGTTTCTGATGTTTATGGATGGCGTTTTCGCTGGCATTCATGTACGTCCGTGCGTTAGGGAAGAAGATGCAATGCGATGGTTCGGTTGCCTGGTCCTGTGGCGATGTCCTGATGCGTGCGAAGATGAGAGCGACCGACTCTCGCTCGGATGGGGTGCCAGGGCTGGCTCGATTGAAGTGTTGGGTCCGGACGTTGTACGTTCCGCGGTCGGTCTCCTCGATAGTGTGCGAGGACTCGGGGTGGTCTAGTACCGTGTTCCGTTCATGCTAGATAAAAGTGAACCAAGCTCGTACGTAACTAGGCTGCTGGGCTGTCTTCGGCTAGGCCTAAGTGGTCTCATCGCGTTGGTAGATTACAGGCAAAAGGAAAAATAAAAGAGCCCGGTAAGAGAGCAGCACAAGTCGATGCATTGAGAAGAAAAATAGAGACACCCCAAGCATGCACGTGCATGTGCATGACTAGAACTGATATGTTTTGATATTTAAAGAAAAGATAGAGTAGGCTAGCCAATAATAAAAATAAGAGAGAAGAGCACATCGTGCTAGTGCAACCAGATATATCATGCAAGGTGAGTACGTGTGTATGGCTATTGGAAAATCCAAATGGATTTTTGGAAAGAACCAAGACGTAAATCGGCAATTAAAAGCAAATCCAAAAAAAAGTACAAAGAGGTAAATCTTGTCTCATGTTAAAATAATTTCAGAGAAATAATTTTAACAACTTTAAATAAAATATTTGTGTTATTTGACCGCATCGCAACATCCTTTGTTTTAGAGAAAAAAAAAATTCAGTCCGTAAAAAAAATCAGGATGTTACACCTAGTCCGTCTCGCTCCCTCTCAGTCCTCCATCCGTAGCCGACATCCACCGCGCCGGAGCCAGCTCAGCGACGCCGTCAACCACACTCCGTCCGCTTCGTCGGATCTGCTTCCCCGACTCACTGGTTCATCTTACCGGCTGGCGAGATCGGTACACAAAGCGCCACCATGATCCACCGAACCAAAACGAACGGCCAACGCGCCACCTCCCCAGTCGACCAAGGTTGAACACTTTGTCCGGCATCTTTTGTTATGTATTTGATTTCCGAGACTAGTTTATTGCTTGCTTCCACTGCTTGTTATTAGCTTCTGTTTTTTTTGTAATGCCTGCTAGATATTCCCCTCGAGAATGCCTACGAAGAATCTCGGAGGCAAAATATCTTGCAGAATAAGATAATTGCAGCCAAGCTCGGCATACTGTGGAATGGGACAAAATCACCGCACCCCAAGTCGTTGCCGAGATTTTTCACCCGTGTGATGTGCCGCCAAAAGGACGATTCCGTGGGGCAGCTGCTGAAGAAGGTATTTAGCCGCACTGCTCAAATTTCATATGTGTTGTTTGCTGATTGATTTGATGAACTTTGATTTGCAGCAGCTAGCCACTGCTCATGTTCCTAACAAAGACAGTGAGCGCGCCAGTGATGCAGACATTGGTAGAAAGGAGGCGGGATTTGGTCCTATTGTTCTAGCAAGCAATCATTTGAGGGGCCGCCTAGGATCAGCACATCTGGATCCTCCTGAGCTCAACATTAAGGAGGTAATTTTATAATAGTGTTTTAAACATGACATAATCTAATGTACTGAAAGAGATCAAACTGTCAACTGGAGTGGAGTGGTATAGATGGTAGAGATATAGATATAGATTTCAGATTTCCTAATTTTTTCTTGAAAATAGGGTCGCCCCGGCCTCTGCATCCAAATGATGCACCCACCCTTTTATTGCAATGTTTTAGACTCCATTTAAGGTTTAGAAACTCATGGGTTGCTCAAAGTGGTGACATGAATCAACCAACATATTTCCTTTTAATCTGCTGATTGATTTTATGCATGGCAAATCGCAGAAGCAAGTGACTGCTCATGTCCCTGCCAAGCAGCATTGTAGCACAGATGTCCAGAGTTCCAGTGATGCAAACGTTTGTAGGAACAAAACAGAAGGATGTGGCAATGGGGAAGCTAAGATTAGGCGTCTTCAAAAGGACTTGGATGTGGCCACTTGGCGGAACAAAGAAATGAACCGAGGATGGAATTCTACAATTCAAGATGGCCTACATGCTGTTGCTGATCTGCAGAAGCTAGTGGCTGGCAACTTGGTTACCGCTTTGGCTGATGCAGATGTCCATGAGATCAACTGGACGATCTTGGAACAGGTGAAAGCACGAGCAGAAACTCTGCACTCATCTTTGCAGGTAGATGATTTTCAAAGGGTGATGCAAGAGCCGCTATATGAATAGATTGTTGTTTTCAGTTGATGATGTCCCTGGTTCTTTTGTTTACTTATGTGCTGGTAGTACTTAGGGGAACTAGCTTGTACAAGTAATTTTTTTCCGATAAAGTTGTACAAGTAAATGGCACATGCTTCGCATGTTTGACCAATTAAGTTAAAAAGCTTCACAAAATCCTGCGTCGAAGTTGTTTCACTAAAAAAAAGAGCTCTCACGTGCAAGGCACGTGTAATTTACTAGTATATACTAGTACTAGTAGAGATGGTACACCTAGACATTAGAGATTTGTTTGTTTTAAAGATATTTTTAATTGTGTACAAGATGGAAAATATAACTTTAGGGCATCCACAATGTTGCTATTGCCAAATCTGATACGATGGTGAATTTGGCTTTGGTGTGAAATATAGCAATAGCTCCACAATGTAGTGGTTCCAAATATTTATAACGTGGGACCCGCCATCAAGCTAAAACAACACATAAAGCCAATATGGAACTACTCTCACAATGTAGGGAACTAGTTCCAAATGCCAAAAGTGAAATTTGGCCTTGTTTTTCTGGTTTTGGAACTACCTCTACAATGTATGGAACTAGTTCCAAAAGCCAAAAATCAAATATGGAACCTCTTTTGGCTACACCACTGGTGGAAAAAGGGGCTTTGGTCGCGGTTCGCAACTGCCATTAGTCGCGGTTGCGCAACCGCGACCAAAGTAGCGCGACTAAAGGCCCCCCCCTTTAGTCGCGGTTCCTTACGAACCGCGACTAAAGGCCCATCCACGTGGGCCGCGAGCGGCGCCGAGGCGGAGGACCTTTAGTCGCGGTTCTTCTGGCCAACCGCGACTAAAGGCCTCCGCAGGGTTTAGGGTTTAGCCCCCCCTCCCCCTAAATCTGGTTTCTTTTTAATTTGTATTATTTTATTTCTTTTGGGTTTTAATTTTGAAGGAGTTTCACATATTCTACGGTACTACATACATGCATATGAATGTACAATTTCAAACAAATTTGAAATTAGAACCAAAAAGAATTCAAGAGGAATATACAATATATATTCAATATCGGATGACCATATACAATATATATTCAATATCGGATGACCATATACAATTTTGAACAAGTTAGTTACAACTTCTGGTGCATATAAAGTTCTACGTCATCGTAATGGTGTTCTCCTCTAGGATCGATGACTTCCCTCGCCAACCATCCAGCTAGTTCCTCTTGAAGTGGTCGGAAGCGAGCTTCTGGACTAAGCGTCTTCCGGAGGTTATTCCTCAGGATGTTGTTCTCACACTTCTGGTCCCGCTCATTGCAGTATCTCCGGAACCTCTCACAAACATAGTATCCACATAGATTGGTCCCCGGTGGCTGAATATCCCCAGTCGTCCGCACTGCCATTTTAAAATGTAGCTCTTTTTTGAATTCACCGACCTTGGTATCTACGAACCGTCTCCAAACCCTACGAGGCAAAGAAAATTAAATAAACAAGAGAGTTATTAATTAGTTACTTGATATTAGGAAATGATGAACGAAATAGGCCGATCGATATAGAGCACAAATGAATGAAAATAATTACTTTTGCATCATTTTTCTCATGTCGGCCCAAAGCGCCGGATCCATATTCAGAGAGTCGTGGATGAGAACTGAGGAGGTCTGAACTTGAATTACCATAAGAATCCAGTGGAACCTGCGGACACGATACATGCACAGTCATGCATAACTCATCGATTAGCCACATACCATGCATGGAGTAAACAAAAGAGAATGTGCTCAAGACAGAAACACTCACCCAAAATGGTAAGGAAATAGAATATCACTTTTACATTGCTGTTTTCTAATAAACCGCCACAGGTCATCCTCCACGTCGGCGGGGTGGTGTTCTAACACATGTGAATTAACGATGTGTGGGTCAATGAACCCAACATCATGGATGTTCCTTATTCGCATTTCCCGCTTCTTCATTCTGCATAATAGCGTACACAACAAGATAGTTAGGACAATATATATATATAGTGTAGGCAATGAACGAGATGGGGTAGAAATTAATAAATCACTTACAGAACGTAGCAACTGATGATAGATTTGTCGAGGTCGCGCAGATTGAACAGCTGGAACAATTCACTCAGATGAATTTGTACCCAGTAATGTTTGAAGTGATGCTCATATCTAACTTCCGCATAGATATAGTCTTTGGCGTTTTTATGTTTTATGTAACCCTTGTACCAATTTAGCAGACCTTTCATTTGTCGAGGTAGATCCTCTTCTGCGCAGGCTCGATGAGAGGGCCATTCTTCACATATGTAAATACTACGTCCTTCATTGGCGCCTCATCAAGGCCTAACGGTGCACGAAGAGTGATACCTAAGTCGGCCGCTTGTTCTCGGCACTCGTTACGGTCAATCCATGTCTGCCGCAGCAGCTGCTATGATATCGGGGGCATCCGGACCGGCGGCTTGCACTATGAGCGGGGCGATCGATTGTTTACTTTGTTCCCCGAGCTGGGCAACTTATTTCCCCCTTTCTAATTTTGTCTCGGCCTCGTCCTCCAAGGCTTTCTTCTCCGCCAACTCTTGGTTCCTCTTGAACGCGAGTGCTTGCCTACGAAGTTCACGTAAATAGTCGTCAGGCAGATTCTTCGCGGCTTGGGACGGTGTGTTCAAAAATGACTTAGCCCACTGCTTTTGCTTGTCGAGAAAATGCGGCTTGGGCTCGCCCTCTCTTTTCTTCTTGCACTCCTCCTTCCATTTCTCATGCTTGAGCAGCCACGGCCGCTGCATTTTCCTCGACACTAAGTTCCCAAGGCCTCGGGATGAGAGGCTTGATGATGGCTCTGGTATCTTTGTGGTTCTAGGTACATAAGGGTCCGGGTTAATAACCCGGGACTGTACGCTTCTTCACCGGAGGTGGATTGGGGGGCGGTACCGGTGTCTGATCACCCGCCGGACGAGGACTGGGGGGCGGCGTCGGCTGACGTGAATGAGGTGTATTAGGTGAACCACCACCACCACCACCGCCACCGCCACCGTCACCGCCACCGCCACCGCCACCGTCACCGCCACCGCCACCACCACCACCGTACGGGGGTGGACTTGTTGGCGCCTCGCCTGGAAACTTGATAAATTTCTTACGCCATAGAATGAGCGGCGCTTGACATCTCCAAGTCTTTTCACCCCTTCGGGTGTAGCAATGTCAATGTCCAGGGTCCTCAAACCCTTGGACTATCTCCTCCACCGTGACACGAGCATAGCCATCTTGAATGGGGTTGTTGTGGTGGAGTGCTCCAGGTGGTAAAGCACTGCCGATGGCTACCTTCATGGACATGTTCCCGATAGGATAATACAGATGACATGCTTTCATCTCCTTTATATCGTCCACGGGGTAGCGAGGAGGCTCCGGTGCAGTAATTTCGACCACCAGAGGCTCCGGTGCAGTAATTTCGATCGTCGGTGCACCAGCTGGTGAGGCCTCCGTGGAAGCCACGCTGCTTCTTCTCCGCTGCTGGCTTCCGAGATCCATTGGATGATCTTCATGCTGCGCCCGAGCTGCATCTCTTTCGGCGACTAGTACACTCACGGTTTTCTTCATCACATCCATTTCCGTTACCAACTTCGCCACAACATCTGCATCCCGATCCATCTTTCTCTTACGGCACGTAACCGTACGGGTCATCGTTACGGGGAACCCTACTTTCCACGGAATGGGCCCCATGCCTCGTATACGTCCTCCGTGTTCGGGATTCCCGAGGGCTTTTGTCGGGCGTCGTTCTCTCTGTTGAACTTGATCCTCCCCTCTTGAGCCTCCCTCATTGCCTCAATAAGCTTTTGGGTGGGTGTAATTATTTTGCCCTGATAAACACACTCCCCTGTCTCCGGGTCCAGCGATCCCCCATGCCCGTACCACCAGCTTTTGGCCCTTGGGTCCCATCCCTCCGTACCTGGACGGATTCCTCGCGCCCTCAGCTCGTTCTCCATCTTCTCCCACTTAGGCTGCCAAAAGCGATACCCTCCTGGCCCCATGATATGATTGTACTCCTTCTTGGCCGCATTCTCCTTATTTTTTTTTGGATATTTCAAGGAACTGCTCCGATTTCTTTTGCTTCACAAATTCTGGCCAATCATGTTGCAGTTTCTCATATTGTCCTGTGAAATCCGGAGTCTTGCCCGGCTTGACAAAGTCATGGGCTAGATTTTGCTTGTATTTCCGGAATGCGTTGGCCATCCTAGAAAGAGCGAACTGTTTGACTAGCTTGCACCTCTCCTTGCTTTCCTGAATCTTGTTACCCGCCTCATCGTATCTGCGGTATTCCGGAGGTAGAACGAAATGTTCCATAAGCTTCTTGAAGCAATCTTTTTTTGTTCTCTTATCGACAAAAGTGAAACCAAGACGTGCCTTCTTTGGCTCATTCCACTCCTGGACGGTGATCGAGACGTTGTCTCTAACAACGGCTCCGCATTGGCTGACAAATTTGGTGGCGTTCTTGCTGGGCTCCAGCGGCCTGCCGGTTTCTTCATCGACAACATCGATGGTGCATGTTTCGTTTGGTTTCATCGTCTTGGTTGCGCCACGCTTTGACGACGTACTCGATTTTTTCGACGATCCGGCCGAGGGCTAAAATAAGAAAGAGAGTCGCGCGCGTTAGTACACACACATTTATTCAAATCAGTTAGTTTGTATCACCAGACGCTCAATATGTATATATATATACCTCGGCGCTGGAGGTGGTTGCTACTTCCAATTGAAGATCGTCGTTTATCGATGTTTCTTCGGCATCATCTTGCTGACGGCGCCCTTCATCTTCACCCTCAAGGTTCAGATAAGAAGAGATATCATCTTCTTCTTCTCCGGTCGGCACATATGGAATATCGCCTTTTATGATGCCAAACATATGGTCTTCAGCGTCCGGATCATAGTTGTCCAGAATCGGGTCAGCTCTATCGTCCGCCATATGTCAGTCCTGAAAACATGTAGTAAAAACAAATTAATTAAGTGAAGAAGGGGCGGTGGCGGTGGCGAAAGTGCGGTGGCAAAAGGAGGGGGCGAGGAAGGGGTGCGCGCGGAGTCGGAGTCGGTGACGAAAGGGTGGTGGCGAAAGGGCGGCGGTGGCGAAAGGGCGGCGGTGGCGAAAAGGCAGTGGTGGTGCCGCCCCCTCTCGACCCAAAAAAAAAACACCGCTCGTATACGGACGGGGCGACGAGGGCTGCGCCCCCTCCGTATACGCGCGGTGGTTAGATTTTTTTTACACAATCTTTACTTCATTTTTATTAAGTCAAAATTTTAGTTTTTTTTTAAACAATCTTTACTTCATTTTTATTAAGTCAAAATTTTAGTTTTTTTTTAAACAAAGTTTTTAATTAAGTCAAAGTTTATAATTAAGACATAGTTTTTAATTAAGTCAAAATTTTAGTTCTTTTTTTAGTACCCATTTTAGTTCAACTTTTATTAAGTCAAAGTTGTAGTTTCATTTTTACTAGTTTTTAATTAAAAAAACTTATATATAGTTAAACAAAGTAAAAAACTAAAAAACTAAAAAAAAAGAAAAAAAAAGGCAGGCCGCGGGGGCTCGTCTGCGCGCTCCTCCGGCCCGGCCCATCTCTCTCTCTCCCGCATATGCGCGCGTGGCCGGCAGAGCGCCGCCGGGCAGGCGAGCTAGCATGGCGGCGGCGCGCGGCGGCCACGGCGCGCGCCTCTCCTCTCTCTGCGCCGGTGATGACGAGCGAGGGGCGGCGCGGCGCGGCGGCGGCGGGCGCGGCGGCCCCGGCCTCCCTCTCTCTCTCTCTCTCCCGCGGTGGCGCGCGGCAACGGCCGGCGCGCGTGTGGCGGCGGCGACGATGACGTACTCGGGCGGCGGAGATCGAGCGGCGGACGACGAACTCGGGCGGCGGACGAACGCGGCGGCGGCGGACGGCGAACTCGGGCGGCGGACGACGAACGCGCGGCGGAGGAGATCGATCGGGCGGAGAAACGAAGAATGAACCGCCGAGGGCGCGCGCGAATTTATAGCGGCGACCCTTTAGTCGCGGTTGGGGTCCCCAACCGCGACTAAAGGCTACCTTTAGTCGCGTTTGGCCTCCCCAACCGCGACTAAAGGGTATTTTCGGCGGGTTTAAGTTTCCCGCGGAAAATACCCTTTAGTCGCGGTTTGCGAGGCCAACCGCGACTAAAGCTATTTTTCAAATTTCTTTTCTTTTTCAGAGATATATCAATAAATTCAGAAAAATTAAACTAATACATTTCAAATTTTTTAAAATACAAATAATATATCAAAAAAACAGAAAAATAAAACTAATTCAATTTAAAATCTTAAAAATACAAATATTATATCAAAAAATTAGGAAAATAAAACTAATTCAATTCAAAATATTAAAAATACAAATTATATATCAAAAAAATCAGAAAAATAAAACTAATTCATTTCAATATGTTAAAAATACAAATAATATATCAAAAAATTCAGAAAAATAAAACTAATTCAATTCAAAAATTTTAAAATACATATAATATATCAAAAAATTCATAAAAATAAAACTAATTCAATTCAAAATCTTAAAAATACAAATAATATATCAAAAAATTCAGAAAAATAAAACTAATTCAATTCAAAATTTTAAAAATACAAATAATGTATGAAAAAATTCAGGAAAATAAAACTAATTCATTTCAATATGTTAAAAATACAAATAATATATCAAAAAATTAAGAAAAATAAAACTAATTCAATTCAAAATGTTTAAAATACATATAATATATCAAAAAATTCATAAAAATAAAACTAATTCAATTCAAAATTTTAAAAATACAAATTATCAAAAATTCATAAAAATAAAACTAATTCAATTCAAAAGTTCGTTGGCCCCCTCTTCCCGCCTCTTTCCTTGACCCCCTCTTCCCTCCTCGTCTTCCCGCCATTTCTTCCCTGTCTTCCCGCCTCTTTCTTCCCGCCAATTGTTTCCTTAATTTCTTCCGGC
This sequence comes from Lolium perenne, assembly GCF_019359855.2. Classification (NCBI taxonomy): domain Eukaryota; kingdom Viridiplantae; phylum Streptophyta; class Magnoliopsida; order Poales; family Poaceae; genus Lolium; species Lolium perenne. The sequence goes on from NC_067245.2 coordinate 331,534,982, forward strand.
CTCTTTCTTCCCGCCATTTTTTTCCCGCCAATTTCTTCCCGCCACTTTCTCCCCTCCTCTTTCTTCCCGCCTCCTGTCTTCCCGCTCCCATTTTTCCCGCCATTTGTCACTACATATAGGTAGCCCGGCTTGGCCAGCATTATCATCTCTACAATCTCTCATCACTCTCTCATGGCTTCCACCGCACCCACTCTAACCTACAAGCAGGTGGAGGAGCTTTGCGCCTCGAACTACCCTTGCCCTCCGGGCTACCACGTCCCTGGTGGAGCCTAAGCGCGGCGGCGTGCCGGTCCCTCCCGTCCCTCGAGTGCTGCGCGCCGGGCGGCCATCACGAACCACTACTACCTCGACCTCACGCCGGAGCAGCGGATGAATCCCCGCTGGCATCCCGATAACCAGCATACTTGGGACGCCTTCTTCATCAATCGGCGTGAGAGGGCGCTCGCCAGGTATGAGGAGGACGGTCTGCCTCCTGGAAACTTCCACGAGGCCGGCCGTCGGCTATGGTGGTACGGCCGGACTCTGCAGAGCGTCATGGACTACATCACGGCCGGCGATATCCCCGCTGCGCTACCCTCGATTCGAGCCACGAGCGCCGCCGGCAACCGACGGCAGCGACAGCGGCAGCAGCCGGCAACTTAGAAGGCGACGACTACCAGTACAACGGCGGCGGCTATGAAGACTACGAGTATGCATATTATACGCCTAGGCAGAGTATGACTAAATCACTCCAAATTTCATGTATGCAGGAGTATGACTTAGTCACTCCAAATTTCCTATATGCAGGAGTATGACTTAGTCACTCCAAATTTCATGTATGCAGGAGTATGACTTAGTCACTCCAAATTTCATGTATCATCAGTGCTATCTCGAGTCAATTAAATTATTCGAAAATGGACACCAAACACATCACGGGTAATATAATTCACATGATTCATTCAACAAAGTTTGGTACAATAAATTATTACACATCATTTCTTCCCTTGTGTCCACTGCTTACGATTGTGCCGTATCCATGGAGCATCCTCATCATTTAACTTAATGCTTGGGTCGGTGTTCACTTTGAAGGGCGGAATTTCAGCAAACATATTATAATCTTCGACATGTCTGTCTTGTCCTCCACTCCCACGATGTTTCTTTTCCACTGAAAGAACAATGTGGCGCTTTGAATCATCGCATGATGTACTGATCGTTTTCTTATCTTTCCGTTTCCTCGGTTTGCTACTCATGTCCTTCACATAGAAAACCTGAGCGACATCTTTCGCTAGGACGAATGGTTCGTCAAGGTAACCAAGATTGTTGAAATCCACCATTGTCATTCCGTATTGCTGGTCCACCTTTACCCCACCTCCTGTTAGCTTGAACCATTTGCACCGAAACAAAGGGACCCTAAAGGAGGGTCCATAGTCAAGTTCCCATATCTCCTCTATGTAACCATAATATGTGACCTTTTGCCCATTCTCGGTTGCTGCATCAAAGCGGACACCACTGTTTTGGTTGGTGCTCTTTTTATCTTGGGCGATCGTGTAAAATGTATTCCCATTTATCTCGTACCCTTGGAAAGTCGTTATAGTCGAAGATGGTGTCTTGGCCAACATGTACAGCTGATCTACAACCTTATTGTCACTCATTAAATGTTTTCTCAACCAAGCTGAAAGTCTCCATGTGGGCCTTCCTAATCCAGGATTCGGGCTTCCAGGGGTTGTCCGAGCGTAAAATATTCTTGTGTTTCTCAAAGTATGGAGCCACCAAGCTGGAATTGGTCAGAACTGTGTGGTGTGCTTCAGTCAGAGAATGGCCGTCCATACATATCATTGATTTCCTTCCGATCGTGCCTTTTCCACTTAGTCTCCCTCGTGCCGCGATTGAGGAAGACCAATCGGCTTAAGGTCAGGAACAAAGTCAACACAAAACTCAATTACCTCCTCATTTCCATAGCCCTTGGCGATGCTTCCTTCTGGCCTAGCACGGTTACGAACATATTTCTTTAATACTCCCATGAACCTCTCGAAGGGGAACATATTGTGTAGAAATACAGGACCGAGAATGGAAATCTCATCGACTAGGTGAACCAGGAGGTGCGTCATAATATTGAAGAAGGATGGCGGGAACACCAACTCGAAAGCGACAAGACATTGGATCACATCGTTACGTAACCGTGGTAGAACTTACGGATTGATTACCTTCGAGAGATTGCATTGAGGAATGCACATAGCTTCACAATGGCTACTCGAACATTTTCCGGCAGGAGCCCTCAAAGCAATCGGAAGCAATTGCGTCATAATCACGTGGCGGTCGTGAGACTTCAGGTTTTGGAACTTTTTCTCCGCCATGTTGATTATTCCCTTTATATTGGACGAGAATCTTGACGGGACCTTCATCTTGCTCGGGCATTCAAAAAGATGACCTTCTCTTCTTTGGTCAGAGCGTAGCTGGCACGACCTTGAAACCGTTCCGGATGCCGGTCATCAGGGTCTTTCAAACTTTGCTGGTCCTGCCGTGCTTCCTTTGTATCATTTGACTTCCCATACACGCCCAAGAAGCTTAGGATGTTCACGCAAATATTCTTCGTAACGTGCATCACGTCGATTGCGAGAGCGGACTTCTAGGACTTTCCAATATTCTAGCTCCCAGAATATAGATTTCTTCTTCCACATGGCTACGTGCCCGTCAGCTCCCTTCGGAACTGATTGTCCGCCAGGACCCTTTCCAAAGATGACTTTCAAATCCTTGACCATATCAAATACCTCAGCACCAGTGTGTTCCGCAGGCTTCGGCCGGTGATCTGCCTTGCCGTTGTAATGCTTGCCTTTCTTTCTTCCTGGATGACCTTTCGGAAGAAATCGACGATGCCCAAGGTACACGTTCTTCTTACAATTTGGCAAATGTACACTTTCAGTCTCATGTAAGCGGTGCGTGCATGCATTGTATCCCTTATTTGACAGTCCCGAAAGGTTACTAAGAGCAGGCCAATCGTTGATGGTTACGAAAAGCAACGCTCGTAGGTCAAATTCCTCTTCTTTGTGCTCATCCCACACACGGACACCAGGTCTGCCCCACAGCTGTAAAAGTTCATCAACTAATGGCCTTAGGTACACATCGATGTCGTTGCCGGGTTGCTTCGGACCTTGGATGAGCACTGGCATCATAATGAACTTCCGCTTCATGCACAACCAAGGAGGAAGGTTGTAGATGCATAGAGTCACGGGCCAGGTACTATGGCTGGAGCTCTGCTCGCCAAAAGGATTCATGCCATCCGTACTTAGACCAAATCTTATGTTCCTTGCGTCGGCTGCAAAATCTTTGAACTCTCTCGTCGATCTTTCTCCATTGCGTTCCATCTGCGGGGTGTCTCAACTCCCCGTCCGACTTACGGTCCTCTTTGTGCCATCGCAACAACTTGGCATGCTCTTTGTTCCTGAACAGACGTTTCAACCGTGGTATTATAGGAGCATACCACATCACCTTGGCGGGAACCCTCTTCCTAGGTTTACGGCCCTCAACATCGTCGTCACCGGGGTCATCGCCTCGATCTTATAACGCAATGCGGTGCATACCGGGCATTCATTCAAATTCTCGTATTCACCGCGGTAGAGGATGCGATCGTTGATGCATGCATGTATCTTCAGAACCTCTAAACCTAGAGGGGGACAACCTTCTTTGCTTCGTACGTAGTGGTGGGCAACTCGTTATTCTTTGGAAACATATTCTTCAACATTTTCAGCAAGTTTTCAAATGCCGAGTCAGCTACACCTGCCTGTGCCTTCCATCTCAGCAAATCCAGTGTGCAGCCCAGCTTTTTCAGACCATCATCGCATCCAGTACAGCGCCTTCTGTGATCCTCTAACATGCGATCCAAATTCTCCCTCTCTTTTTCAGTTTCGCAGCGTCTCCGTGCATCAGCAATGGTCCGACCAAGATCATCAACGGGATCATCACGTGCCTCTTCTTCACCTTCCCCTTCACCTTCCCCTTCACCTTCAGCATCCTCCATGAAAGTATCACCGAAATGAGCAAGATAGCTTTCATCGATGAAATCATCCCCTTCTTCATCTTCTTCCATTATAACCCCTCTTTCTCCATGCTTGGTCCAACAATTATAGCTTGGCATGAAACCGTGCCGAAGCAGGTGCATGTGAACATCTCTTGAGGAAGAGTAACCCTTCAGATTCTTACAGTTAACACATGGACAGATAACAAAACCCCCCTGCTTGTTCGCATTAGCCACTACGAGGAAATCTTTCAAACCCGCACTGAACTCGCCGGAGAGTCGGTTACCGTACATCCATTGTCGATTCATCTGCATTATTATAATATAAAATATATAATTAACCATCATATGCATTTGTTAAACTAACTAGCTACAAACAATATAAATTAAACAATGAACTACACACACATGCACATTTTATCAACGACACATCAAAGGTTCAAGTTGCTAACCGCGATCGAGGAGGAAAAAATAAATGAGAAAGCTCAAGTGTGGCTCCAACACTTCATATCATGTTTGTTTCATGCTCTTGGGGCATTTCATCAAACACCTTATGTGCATAAGAGGAACCAAAAGCAAACCTAACACCCACTTGTGAAGCTTGTGAAGAGAATGGCACCAAATGGCTAAGTGTTGGCTGCTGGATGGGTATATATAGGGGAGGGCCTTTAGTCCCGGTTGGCCTGGCCAACCGCGACTAAAGGCCTTCGGGCACCTTTAGTCGCGGTTGGCCTGGCCAACCGCGACTAAAGACCCCCACGTGCACCGGCTGGCCACCGAGCGCCCTGGGCCCAGGCCTTTGGTCGCGGTTCGCCTCCCGAACCGCGACTAAAGGTACCATTAGTCGCGGTTCCTGCAGCTTCGCGACTTATGGGGCTCACCCGAAGCCTGTTTTTCTACCAGTGCACGTTGTGAATTCTCTTAGCAAATTCCTAGTATTTTTCATGGTCGATGTAAAAAAAGTATTTTTCATGGTTGATGTAAAAAAACAAGTTTTTTTCATGGTCGATGTAAAAAAAGAGAGAAAACATGTCTCATAAAAAGCCTTATGGTTAGCACATTTTTTTTACGGAGTAACTCTTTTTTACATAGCCCAAATTACTATTCGATTTTCCATTGAAATATTTTATGTGTATAAAGCAAGCGAAGAAGTACACATGCATTTTTCGTTTTATTCTTTTTTGACATTTCAAAATGTATAGAAGATGAATTTCGAAATAAAGAGATCATATGCACCCAAGAACCAACAAGCATATCCCCTTGACCCCGAACATACTCAGGGCCCTTTTGTTGTGGCTTTTTTTTTGCCTTTTTGGCTTTTGGATTTTGGAAGCCAAAAACAAATATTTTATTATTTTGGCGTCAAAAATCCAAAATCCCAAAACCCACACCAAAAGGACCCTCAGCTTCAGACCTGGGATTTCGTAGGCTAGGGTTCCACAGTTTTCCACCAACCAGTAATAATTTCAACTCTGCCCCAAAATTCCCGCCGAAATCCCCCCCCTCCCGCTTCCAAAATTCAAAGCGATGTGAAATAAGTACAGTGTCGATCTTATCCCCCCGGACCGCTCAATTCAGACCTATCACCGGCGGCGCCGAACCCCGCATCTCTCTCTCACGCTTCCACCCTGCATGACCCACCGGATCATCTCACACGCCGGCGCCGGCCCACTGTCCCACTCCCACACCAGCACTACTGCCTTCTCATCGGCCACCGTAGTGACCGATGACGTTCCGCCGTCTCCCTTGCTTTTTAGCAAGCCGGAGTAGCTTCCACCTACCCCAACCCCACCGACGACCAGCATGTACCATACGAGCTCCTCCGTAGCCGACTTCCACCGCCGCCTTGTCAGCGACAGTCACCATCGCCGGGTTCTCGTATCTTAATCCCCTACTCCTTCCGTCCACCGGACTGGAGAGATGGGCGCCTCCATGGTCCACGGCAGGAAACCAAAGCGTACACGCGCCCACTTCCAAGAAGGTTGATATGGCCGCATTCGTTATGCATGTGATTTCGAAAAGTATTTTTTGCTTACTTGCACCGCCATCTCATTAGCATTTTTTTTGTAATGCATGCTAGATATTATTGCAATACAGAAGAATGAATTAAAAGAGAAACGGATACGGAATATATGTAGAAGATATGCAAGCCGTGTGGGCACAAGCATTTGTAACGCTATTGCCTCTAGTGCAAACCTGAACAAAATCGGAGAAGAACCCTTTCCCCTCCCCAAAGATAAAGAACAATGTTATGATTCACAATTTGATCCTCTTTGAGCCTCTTGGAGAGCTGACTCAGGAAGATGCCTTGCCTGACCATTCTCCTCAACCCCACTAGGTGATTTCTGTGTTTTTACTTTGAGATATCTGTTGCAACTTCCATGTGTTGTATACTTGTATCCTGAATCCCACCAAACATGTTCACATGCCACCTCTAGGTCTCCTTAATGCATCATATATATGTTTCAGCATGCACGTCATCCTTTACTGTTCTTCATTCTATCCCATTTGCATATCATCATATATGGGACTTCTGTAGACTGAAATATCGTTTATGTGTGCTAGGAATCTGCAGCTTCAAGTAAGAATTTCAGGAACCACCAATGAGAGGAAGACCATTCAATATGCACCTGAATCGGTGATAGAACAGCTGCAACCAAAAAAGAAACCTGCTTCTGCTACTAGACAGTCTCAGCGATTCATGGCACTAGTTGAAGAAAATAACGAAAATGCTAAGAGTACTGAAATAAAAAAACGTGGTGAACACCCCAAGCGGTTGAATCAGCCACCTGTTACCAATCCAGTCAACCAGCGACAATCGGCAGCAGAACCAGTTTCCACAGCAACTTCTCAGCCACAATTGGCAGCAGAACCAGTTTCCACAGCAACTTCTCAGCCACAATTGGCAGCAGAACCAGTTTCCACAGCAACTTCTCAACAACAATTGGCAGCAGAACCAGTTTCCACGGCAACTTCTCAGCCACAATTGGGATCAGCAGTAGCTGTGGTAGGAAATACTGCCCAAGGACACACTGTACCAGTCCCGGTGACACAACCACAAGCGGCCAAACACTGCTAGCACAACATCAACAAACTGTTGATGATCTCCTACTGACCCATATTAGTCCTGCCATAGACAACTCCCCTGAGGATGAGCCCCACACCGAAGAAGGTACATTTTCCAATGCTTATAGTTTCATTCTCCGTTATAAAGTTATACTTTATAGATAAATAAATAAATATATATATATATATAAATATATATATATATATCTACCTTGATAGCTTGATGTAATGCTTAACTTTGTAGTTGCACCACGATCAAGAAAAACGAGGGGCCCAACAGTAGGGAAAATGTTCGTAGCTAAGCTTGCTGGGATGGAATCAAGATTTCGCCTTTCATCTATCGTAGGTGGCAGAAGGCCACTGGACCCAGAAGAATCTTGTAAATTAGCATCGGATGTAGGAATTTTCGTCAGGAATGAAATTCCTATCTTCCCAACATGGAAAGAGCACGTAGACACCTCTGCGCATTTTGAAAAATTAGTGCACAGGTTACACGTAAGTCATCTTTCTCTTGGTAATGTTACTCATACTAGTATACCACATTGGCACGTGCCGTTCCTTCTAGCTTGTTGTTGGCTCTATGTATATCACACCAACGGTTTATATTGTTGTGAACAGTTAAGGTTCGAGTTCGATGAGGACCAAGAGGAAGTAAAGCATGTTCTCAACAGTCTATTCTCAGTATGCATGCGATATCGCAGCGAGCTAAAGAAGAAATACTTCACTTGAAAGATTACTGGGAGTGTTCCAACTATATCTCCTTTTAAGCAAATGACTGACAAACAGTGGGGAGATCTTGTGAAGCACTGGTCTGATCCAAAGAATATGGTATGATTTGTAAGACTGAGACCAGATCACATCTTGGATTCTTATTTATAGCAGTGTCTCACTAGTCTCCTTTTTGCAGAATTTGGCTAAACAGAATCAGAAAAACCGCGGTAAACTACTTTTACCTAGCCGTACGGGATCTCGTAACCTTATAGTGCACATTCGGCAAAAAGTAAGGACATGTTGTTTTATACTGCTATTTATAAATATTTTAGTAAAAGATCATGCAGAGTATATACACCAGTGTGCAGCTTATATTATGATCCTCCATTTCAACCACGTTATTCGATTTATAAATGGTAGTACTAAAATGCAGATGTTACATAATGCAAGTAAAAGGGAACCAAACAAAGAGATGACTCTGCCAGAGATTTTTGAAGCATGCCAGAAGAACAAACTTGAAGTGATTGGAGAAGTCGCACAGAGTGTTCTTGTAAGTCTTCTAAAAGATTGAAATTTTGTGACGACTCACATCCCAACTTGTAGGAGTAGTAAAGTACATGTCAATATGATATTATATATGTTTATTAAAATTCATGTGATGTGAATCAGACATGCCAAACTGTAGGAATAAAAGTAGGTCATACACATGATAAATCTACTATCAGCAAGTTTCTCTGTAGTAACTATCATGTTTACACATGTGTACGAACTGAATTTTTTGCAGGAAGATATGAAATTAGAGATGGCAAAACCCGGTAAAAACGGTCTGGAAAAAACCGATGAAGAATGTGTGAAGGCATTTTCTATGGCAATAAAAAAGAAAGGCATTGCCAAAAACACTTTCTTACGGAATGCTGGACTGCTGAAGTGCAAGTCCATGTCCAAGTCAAAGTATTTGCATGCTCAAGTTCTAGAGGAGCAACTCCAAGTAGAACGAGCTGCATCAGCTGCGCTAAGACTAGAAGTCGACAATTTTAGAACGATAGCAGCACAGAAGGAGGCCCTACTGGAGCAGGTTAGGAATGCTAGTAAGTAGTAAGAAGAGTATCTGCTAGATAATTGGAGATGAACGGGGACAGTGAAAGGTCATTACCTTCGTCTTGTAAAATGGTTCCTTAGTCTGAGCATATTTCGTAGGTGCATTTATCTGCAATTGCTATGATCTTGGTGGTCGTTTCCTTGTTGTGATGTGGATTTTTTTTTGAACCGAAACCCTGCTGATTGTTAATATTATAAGTGGATTGCCTAGCCCTTTCCATCAGTTCTGACTTGTGGTTCCGTTGGCTCGTGGATGAAGCTTGACATGGTATCAGAGCCCATAGTCTCAAGTTCGGACTTTTGGTCGCGTTGGCTAGTGCATTAAAGCTTGACACTGATGATTTTCTGTGATCCATTGATTTCCAGCTTTCTACATATAGCCCAGGTCTAGAAGCTTGTCAACTGGTCTGGTTCATTCATCGCTGTATTGAGTGCAATGCACGGAACAGTGCTTCTCCTTTGTGTTGTGCTGCAACACAACAGCTGTTCCTGCTTCTGTACAGGCGAGTTGTGAACAAAGATACTTATGTATGCTACCAAATTTCGACTCCATATAATCAATAGCTTAACAACCGTCTAATTCAAAATCTCAACACTGTAGCATATACCTCCTCCCTATCGAATACAATTATTTCACACACTGAAATATTTTGTACGCGTTTTGAATTGGAGAACATGGGAACCGACTTTGGTTTCTGATTATGACTTGATGTGACCCTAGGCCCTGGATTCCTGAGCAGAAGGTATGTGTAAAAACAAAGAGATTACGAAGTGCTAATTCCCTTTTTTTTGTAAGTCCTGGTGGCATTGACACTCCTTTCTTACTTGCTAATTTTTTTTGGTGTTTATATATAATAGAGAATTACCAGCTTATTGTCGAACCCGTTAGATTTTGGGCAATAATTGTTACGTGGCTGCTTCTTAATTAAAGTTTATCATGTCATGTAGATGGATTTGTGAAAGATGCAGCGGGTCGTTCTTCAGATCGTCTACATGGGATTCCCATCTACATGTATGTTCATGGTTTCATGGAGTACTTCAGCTCATAGCAGCCACATACGATCCTGCAAGATTTGCATTTTTTTTGACCTTGCAAGATTTGCATTCAATGTATCGCCAAGGCGCGTCCGTGAGAACTCTAGAAACATCTTCGTCAGACTCGTTTTGGCGCGCGCAGTTCCCAAGCGAATCCAATGAATTTTGACCGTTCTCTTAAAAAAAAGGAACTTTGACCGTTGGATCAAGCGTTGGAGAACTGATGTGCCAACGGCCAATAATTATGATCGTGGTAACCGATTTTCAACGTGATGATGAATTGATGTGACATTTGGCCGTACTAGTACGGTCTCATATTTTTGTATTACTTAGTACTTGGACTGTGGCCAAATTCGAAATCTCATTCCAGCGGCAAAACTTCCCGCCCGAAAAATACAAATATTTCACACGCTTCTAACTTCCCATGCTACCCTCGTAAAGATGACAACAATGTCCATGTATAAGTCGGTTGGTGGGGGGTCTACCCGTCATTTTTTTTTGATCACCACCTCCCTAGCTCCGGAAACCCCCCGAAAAAAAATTCATTTCCCTCACTCTCTCCTCTGAGACCACCCACCGGAACTTCCCAAGTCCCTTTCTCTCCCACCTCCATGGCCACCGCACCGGAACATCCCCGCCGGACTTCCCTGGCCTACCCGAGGCTTCGCGTTCCTCGTCATCCGGCTATCTGCCGGAGCCGCTTCATCGACGCCGTCATCAACCGGACCGGATCATCCCCGCCGAACCTCGAAACCATATACTCATCCAGCAGTCTACCGCAGTCATTTCAGCTGCGGTATCGTCCACCCCACCGGAGCCGCTTCGCCGGATCCGTCGTCCACCGCATCGGATCTAGCTCACCGACACCACTGTGCATTAACCGGATCTGCTTCACCGGCGCCGTGCATGATCTAAACTCTTCTACTGTCGCTTTTCTATTGCTTGCCTGCAAGTTCTTGTTTAATCTTGGGGGAACCTGTTTGTGCTAATGACGCGCCGTTACGTTTTTGCAGATGAGATGAGTAACCATGAAGTGTAATGGCCGTCTCTCCAACCCCAAGTAGCACATGTAGCGTACTTCATCACCGGATCTATCAACCCCAGGAAGATCTGCTGTGACTCCCACAGAGTGCTTCTCCTAATGTAAGTCCCTTGTTTTAGCGCCATGTTCTGGGTTTAGATGCTTGTTTGTCTGAAGCTCTTTTAGTTCATTCCTAGCTATGACCGTAACACCTTGCTATTTTCTACTTCATTGCTAACTTTAAGCGATTGAACATTTTGGTTTGCATTCCCTGCTCTGTAGATGTAGCCATCATAACTTCTATCTTGCTCAGTCGTTGTTACAAAAATTATAGGTATTATAGTAACATCCTGCTATTATTTAGTTCATGGCCAATTTTAAGTAATTGCACATGTTGGTTCGCATTCCCTGCTCTATAGCTTTTGGCATCGTAACTTCTATATTTGGTTTACATTCCCTGCTCTGTAGATCTAGCCATCATAACTTTATCTTGCTCAGCCGTTGTTACAAAAATTATGGCCTGCTACTATGTTGTTTGTGCCAATTTTTTACTCCATGAACATGTTGGCTTGCATTCCCTGTACTACAGGTGATGCCATTGTTTTGTATCTAGTTCATTGTAAGCTAACAAAGTAAGGACTTAGTTTGGCATGCTATCACTCTGCTATCTAGCCTGTAGTACAAATATACTTGTCATACTACTAGATAATAATTTTGCGTGCCATCTTGTTCTTCAAAAGCTGCATTATTGACTTGTTTCTCTGACTTGGCATGACGCTCACATATGGAAAGCTGAACATATTGGTTTGCATTCCCTCTTATACAAGTTCACAGGTGATCCCACTATATTCTGTATCTGGTCCATCCTAAGCTCCAGCATTAACTATCCTCTATGTGTTGCTCATTACAAGTTTATATCCCGAAACATCTTGATTTGCATCCCCTTCACTATAAGTTCAGGAGTATTATTTAGTTCACGGTGAAAATGAAGTAATTGCACTTGGCACATGTTGGTTCACATTCCCTCCTCTTTAGCTTTTGCCATCGTAACTTCTATTTTTGGTTTACATTCCCTGCTCTGTAGATGTAGCCATCATAACTTCATCTTGCTCAGTCGTTGTTACAAAATTTATAGCCTGCTACTATGTTGTTCATGCCAATTTTGTACTCCCTGAACATGTTGGTTTGCATGGGACTCGACAGTAGTAATTCTGCTGTTTCATTCTAACATGCACTGTTATGTTGGCTGTTGGTATGCGGCATGCACTCTTTGTTTGCTTATTGTGCGCATTACAATGATCTTGTTATAACGACGAAATGATGAGTTCCAAATTCTTTGGCAAACAATATTGTAGTGTCTTTGTCTTTCCATTGTTGCTGTCTTAACTTGTAATGTCTTTGTTTCAGATATAGGTGCTGCATGGACAACTTAAAAGATTGCCGGATCGCTTCATTGTATTGCTAGGTTTAATTACCATTCAATTTCTCTGGGTTCTGTAATATTTTTTCAATGCCTTGCAGCTGATGTAATATTTAGTTAGTTTTTATAGTTCTTTCGCGCATTTTTTCTTTGGTGCTTGTGGTAAGTGAGGCTATCCGACAGAAATCAATGCTGCGTAAATATTCTCAGTATCTAAATCACGAATTCCCATCCCTTAAACGGCCCAATTAAGCGAAATCACATATGTGCCTGCCCGCAAAATCCTAAAGCGCCTATTATGCCGGCATATAAACAGCAACTAAACGGGCTGGCCCACTTACTTATTGGGCCAGCCCATTTGATTTACGGTGGACCCCACACTCTAATTGGGCTGGCCCACTTGCTTTAAGGTGGACCCCACCCACTACTGGGCCGGCCCACTAATTAGTTGGGCTAGCCCAATTGCTTTTGTGGTGGACCCCACATACTAAATGGGCCGGCCCTTTAAGAGGAAAGTGGGACCCACCTGTGTTTTTGGCCCGGCCCACTATCTTGTTGGGCCGGCCCACTTGCTATATGGTGGTCCCCACATACTAATTGGGCCGGACCTTTAACAGGAAAGTGGGGCCCACCTATGGTTTTGGCCCGGCCCACTATCTTGTTGGGCCGGCCCACTTGCTATATGGTGGACCCCACATACTAAATGGGGCGGCCCTTTAACAGGAAAGTGGGACCCACCAGTGTTTTGGCCCGGCCCACTATCTTGTTGGGCCGGCCCACTTGCTATATGGTGGACCCCACATACTAAATGGGCCAGCCCTTTAACTGGAAAGTGGGACCCACCTGTGTTTTTGGCCCGGCCCACTATCTTGTTGGGCCGGCCCACTTGCTATATGGTGGACCCCACATACTAAATGGGCTGGCCCTTTAACAGGAAAGTGGGACCCACCGGTGCTTTTGGCCCGGCCCACTGGCTTGTTGGGCCAGCCCATTTGATCAAATGTGGACCCCACGTACTAAATGGGCCGGCCCGATAACAGGAAAGTGGGACCCACATGCTAATTGGGCTGGCCCAGTTGCTTTAATGTGGACCCCACTTTGTAAATGGGCCGGCCCGATACCAGGAAAGTGGGTCCCACATGTCTTGTGGGCCGGCCCTTTTGCCTGTTGACCGGTCAATCGAGTGCATTCGGCCCAGCCCACATGCTTAGTGGGCCGGCCCATTAAAGTTTTGACCAGTCAACCTTAGAGGTTAGGCCCGGCCCACGTAACTAATGGACCAGCCCAGCTATATAGTTGACCGGTCAAACTAAGTCAGCTGGCCCGGCCCGCAAACTTAATGGGCCAGCCCGCTTAAGACGTGGCAGGCCTCGTGTGGGCCTACCATCTACCACGGGGTTTCAGCCGGTTAACGCCGTTAACTGCCAGTTAACGGCGTCTGCCACGTGTTAGTTTGCATGACGTCAGCAGTCAACGGGCTCCCGGAAACACTTGGGCAACGGTCCGATTTTCCGTGGCGGAAGGGCGCCCAAGCGCAACGGACCGAAAAAATCGTCGTAGGACTTTGCCTGACGCAGTTTCCACAACAGAACCCATATCGTCGGGTTAGGCCCATAGGCGACGAAAAATACCCCTTAGCGGACGATTTTGAGACGTTGTCTATCAGAACTTTTCTTGTAGTGGAGAGAGGTTGAATAAGATCCCCTATGCCTCGGCAGTAGGCTCTATCATGTATGCCATGGTGTGTACTAGACCGGATATCGCACATGCTGTTAGTTTGACCAGCAGATATCAGAGTGATCCAGGAATGGAACACTGGACAGCGGTCAAGAATATCCTGAAGTACTTGAAAAGAACTAAGGATATGTTTCTTTGTTATGGCGGTGACCAAGAGCTCGTTGTAACCAGTTACACCGATGCAAGTTGGAACACTGATGCTGATGACTCTAAGTCTCAGTCTGGGTACGTGTTTATACTGAATGGAGCTGCAGTAAGCTGGATGAGTTCCAAGCAGTGCACGGTGGCGAAGTCTTCAACTGAATCAGAATATATACATAACGGCTTCGGAGGCTTCATCGGAAGCGGTATGGATGAAGAGGTTCATTGTTGAGCTTGGTGTGGTTCCTAGTGCATTGGACCCATTAATCATTTATTGTGACAACATGGGTGCCATCGCCAATGCACAAGAACCAAGGTCACACAAGAAGCTAAAGCATATCAAGCTGCGTTTTCATTCGATTCGCGAGTACATCGAAGATGGTGAAGTAAAGATTTGCAAAGTACACACAGATCTGAATGTGGTAGATCCGTTGACTAAAGCTCTCCCTAGGGCAAAGCATGACCAACACCGGAATGCCATGGGTGTTAGGTACCTTACAATGTAATCAAGATTATTGACTCTAGTGCAAGTGGGAGACTATTGGAGATATGCCCAAGAGGCAATAATAAAGTGGTTATTATAATATCTTTGTGTTTATGATAAATGTTTGCATACCATGCTATAACTGTATTAACCGAAACATTGATACATTTGTGTTATGTAAACAACAAGGAGTCCCTAGTAAGCCTCTTGTATAACTAGCTTGTTGATTAATAGACGATTATGGTTTCGTGATCATGAACATTGGATGTTATTAATAACAAGGATATGTCATTGGTTGAATGATATAATGGACACACACCCATATGAGCGTAGCATAAGATCAAGTCATTAAGTTCAATTTGCTATAAGCTTTCGATACATAGTTGCCTAAGTCCTTCGACCATGAGATCATGTAAATCACTTCACCAGAAGGGTACTTTGATTACATCAAACGCCATTGCGTAAATGGGTGGTTATAAAGATGGGATTAAGTATTTGGAAAGTGTGAGTTGAGGCATATGGCTCAATAGTTTGTTTTGTCCATCCCGATGATGGATAGATATACTCTGGGCCCTCTCGGTGGAATGTTGTCTAATTAGCTTGCAAGCATGTGACTGGGTCACAAGAGATGACATACCACGGTACGAGTAAAGAGTACTTGTCGGTAACGAGGTTGAACTAGGTATGGAGATACCGATGATCGAACCTCGGACAAGTAAAGTATCGCGTGACAAAGGGAATCGGTATCGTATGTAAATGGTTCAATCGATCACTAAGTTATCATTAAATATGTGGGAGACATTATGGATCTCCAGATCCCGCTATTGGTTATTGCTTGGAGAGGAGTCTCGACCATGTCTGCATAGTTCACGAACCGTAGGGTGACGCGCTTAAGGTTCGATGTCGCATAAGTAGATTCGAAATATGAGATGGAGACCAAATTTTTTTCAGAGTCTCGGATGGGATCCAGGACACCACGAGGAGGTCCGGAATGGTCCGGAGAATAAGATTCAAATAAGGGAAGTTAATTTCTAGGTTTCGGAAAAGTTCGGGATTTTTCTGGTGGAAGACCGAGAAGGTTGTAGAAGGTTCCGGGGGTCCCACCAGTGGGCCCACGACCCTAGGAGGCCTAGCTTGGGCCGAGGGGATGCTCCCTAGCCTAATGGGCCAGGGGCACAAGCCCCCCAAGGCCCAGCCGGCCAAACCCCTAGGGTTTCCCCAAAACCCTAGGGGGGGTCAACTTGGGGGAAGATTTCTCTCTTCCCCCCACTTGGCCGCCGGCCCCCAACCCTAGATGGGAAAGGGGGCCACCCCAACCGACCTGGCCCCCTATATAAAGAGGGGTGGGGGTGGCCGGCCAATTCACCCCTTGATCAAACCCTGGCCGCCCCCCTCTCTCCTCCACCATACTCTGTTCCGGCTTGGCGAAGCCCTGCAGCTTTTCTCCTCCACCACCACCACCACGCCGTCGTGCTGCTGGGATTCCGAGGAGATCTATCAAACCTCCACCGCCCGCTGGAACGGGGAGAGGATGGGCTTCATCGACACCGTACGCACGACCGAGTACGGAAGTGCTACCGGATTGCAGCACGGACGATCGACTACATCAACAACGAGATTTATCTCGTAGGCTTTGGAATCTTCGAGGGTTAGTCTCGCAATCTTCTCGTTGCTTAGATCTTGGTAGATTAGATCTTGCTTCTTCCTAGATTGGATCTTGGTTTTTGTTCATGTTCATGGTAGAATTTTTTTGTTTTCCATGCAACGAACCCATCACTAAATAATAGCAGGATGTTATTATAATAGCTAGGAATAAAACAGATAGGAGTTATAATGGCATCACTCATAAACTTGTAGATAAGGGAATGCAAATCAATTTGTTTCGGGATATAAAGTTGTAATGAGCAACACATAGAGCATAGTTAATGCTACGGCTTAGGATGGACCAGAGACAGAATATAGTGGGATCACCTGTGAACTTGTAGAAGAGGGATATGTTCAGCATTCCATATGTGAGCGCCATGCCAAGTAAGAGAAACAAGTTAATATTGCAGCTTTTGAAGAATCAGATGGCAGACAAAATTATGATGGAAGTAGCTACTGTGACGAGTTCAAATAAATTTGTACTGCAGGATGGCAGAGCGATAGCATGCAGGAACTAATAGCAGGCAGTTACTTTGTTAGCTTATGACGAAGTAGATAAAAATAACAATGACATCACCTGTAGTACAGGGAATGCAAACCAACATGTTCAGGGAGAACAAGATTGACATGAACAAAATAGTAGCAGGCTATAATTTTTGTAACAACGACTGAGCAAGATAGAAGTTATGATGCTACATCTACAAAGAAGGGAATGCAAAACAAAATGTTCAATTGCTTAAAGTTAGCAATGAACTAGAAAATAGCAGGGTGTTACTGTCATAGCTAGGAATGAACTTAAAGAGCTTCAGACAAACAGGCATCTGAACCCAGAACATGGTGCTAAAACTGATGGGTTCGTTGCATAGAAAACAAAAAATTCTACCGTGAACAAGAACAAAACCAAGATCCAATCTAGGAAAAGCCAAGATCTAATCTATGAAGATCGAATCAACGAGATGTATGTGATACTAACCCTCGAAGATTTCCAAAGCCTACGAGATTAGATCTCGTTGTTGATGTAGTCGATCATCCTGTGCTGCAATTCGGCAGCACTTCCGTACTCGGTCGTGCGTACGGTGTCGATGAAGCCCGTCCTCTCCCCGTTCCAGCGGGCAGTGGAGGTGTGGTAGATCCCCTCGGAATCCCAGGAGCACGACGGCGTGGTGGTGGAGGTGGAGGAAAAATTCCTGCAGGGCTTCGCCAAGCCTGCGTAGGAAGAAGGAGGAGGGAGAGAGGGGCGGCTAGGGCTTGGGGGGATGGTGTGTCTGCGCCCCAGCCCTCCCCTCCCTCTTATATAGGCGTGGGGGGGGGGGGCTGCCTTGGCCCCTCCTCCAAGCCCTTGGGTCGGCCAAAACAAGGGGGGCAACTTCCCCCAAGTTAAGTCCCTATTTTCAAGGGATTTGATCTTATCCACTTGATCCAGCCACATGGGCCTTGGGGGGCTGGTGTGTCTGGCCCATGTGGGCCTATGTGACCCCCTCCGGTCCATGTTGGTCGTCCGGGATAGGTGGGCCCACTATGGTACCCTCCGGAACCTTCTAGAACCTCCGGTACAATAACGAAAAATCCTGAACTTTTCCGGTAATCCTGAAAATGACTTCCCATATATGAATCTTATTCTCCGGACCATTCCGGACCTCCTCGTGATGTCTTGGATCTAATCCGAGACTCCGAACAAACTTTGATTTCCATCTCATATTTCGAATCTACTTATGCGACATCGAACCTTAAGCGCGTCACCCTACGGTTTGTGAACTATGCGGACATGGTCGAGACTCCTCTCCGACCAATAACCAATAGCAGGATCTGGAGATCCATAATGGCTCCCACACATTCAATGATAACTTAGTGATCGATTGAACCATTTACATACGATACCGATTCCCTTTGTCACGCGATACTTTACTTGTCCGAGGTTCGATCATCGGTATCTCCATACCTAGTTCAACCTCGTTACCGACAAGTACTCTTTACTCGTTACCGTGGTATGTCATCTCTTGTGACCTTGTCACATGCTTGCAAGCTAATTAGATGTCATTCCACCGAGAGGGCCTAGAGTATATCTATCCGTCATCGGGATGGACAAATCCCACTCTTGATCTATATGCCTCAACTCATACTTTCCGAATACTTAATCCCATCTTTATAACCACCCATTTACGCAATGGCGTTTGATGTAATCAAAGTACCCTTCCGGTATAAGTGATTTACATGATCTCATGGTCAAAGGACTAGGTTACTATGTATCTGAAAGCTTATAGCAAGTTAAACTTGATGACTTGATCTCATGCTACGCTTATTTGGGTGTATGTCCATTATATCATTCACCCAATGACATAACCTTGTTATTAACAACATCCAATGTTCATGATCAGGAAACCATAATCATCCATTAATCAACAAGCTAGTTTTACGAGAGGCTTACTAGGGACTCTGGTTGGTTACACAACACATATGTATTAATGTTTCCGGTTAATACAATTATAGCATGGGGTGTAAACATTTATCATGAACTAAGATATAACAATAACTAATTTATTATTGCCTCTCGGGCATATCTCCAACAGTCTCCCACGTGCACTAGAGTCAATAATCTAGTTTACATTTGTAAAGATATAACACCTTGGCTTTCTGGTGCTTATCATGTTTTGCTCACGGGAGAGGTTTCCGTCAACGGATCTGACACACTCAGAAACGTATGTATTTTGCAATTCATTTGTGTCTCCACGCATCACTCATTTTCCAAATGAGTTGGCATTAATCGTATATGTTCGGTCTTCTGGTGGAACCTTAATTCCGCGGTCTGAAATATGTCACTAATATTGTCACACACAATATAGCTTCAAAGGTCTGACACTATCGGAACTACACCAAGTTCTCAAAGAACTCCTCGACTTAAACATCCTCAGTCATTGTCAAAACAATGACATACTCTGGCTTTGTTTGTAGAATCCGTCACAATATTTACAACTCATCTAAATCTAGCATAGACTTCTTCTAGCTCATTGTGCTACCTTTTAAACAACACTTAGCCTAATTCAGATTGAAATTTTATTTTTATATGTGACCAAACTAATATCGGTGCAACACCTTACAACGATTTGTTTGTCATTACCCCATAAAAAAATATATCCTTGGTTCTTCTAAAGCACTCAGGGATATTCTTACTGTTGTCCAATGATCATTACATGAATCATTCTGGTATATGCTCGTAACACTTTAGAGCATAGGACATCTGATTTTGTACATATTATTCGTGATCTAAAATCACTCATGTGTTGTTACTCATCGAATGTCAAATACACTCAAGTCTTGTTAAATCTTCACATGGAAAAGAACACCTTCTTAATATTTTATATTGAACTACTTCAATATTCATTCTATGTACTTTGACTTAAACTTATTATGTGTTTCAATCTATCCTCATAGATCTTGACACTAAATATGTTTCAGTCCATATCCTTTCAGTGAAGTTAATTCTCAATGAAACATTTTAATCACATCAAGTATATAATTACATAATTTATAATCAATGATATGTCATCCACATATAATATTATAACTATGTCTCAGCGCTCCCACTTAATTTCTTGCAAATGCAAGCATCTTCATCATTTCTGATAAAATCAAAACTCTTTGATTATTTCATCCGGTGAAGATTCCAACTCCGTGATACTTACTTCATCCATTGAAGTTTGTATACTTATCTAGTATTCCACGGACTAGCAAAAAATCTTTGGTTTGTATCTTGTATACATCCTTCATACACACTTCTGGTAAGGAATGTATTTCTGCCATCCTACTATCATATCTCATAAAAGAAATATGTAGCGATTACTAGAATAATCCACATAGACTATAAGCATTGCTACGGAAGATCTAATCTTATCGTAGTCAACTCTTTGAACTTTGCCGTAAACAACTTTTCGACAAGCGAGCTTCTTCAAGGATATTCCATCCAAGTCCATCAATTTTATAGATTTTTTTACTTTCAAAAAAGTATTCACCTATCTTGGATTTCATGGCACTTAGCCATTTTAACGGAGTCAGGGCCCATCATAACTTCTTTGTATGTAGTTGGTTCATTATTGTTCAAAAACAATCCTTTGTCCACAAATCATTTATTTGATCACAAAGTAAACCATAACTACAAGGTTCAATGGGTACTTCAATCTCCATGACTATAACTCTTTGTAGACATGGGAGCTATGATTGTCGTGGCCGCTTCCGGAACCATTTCCGATGCTGCGCTACTCTGATCATCATGCTCAGGTTCATGAACCTTATCAAGTTCCATTGTCCTCCCACTCAAAAACTTCACTAGAAAACAATTTCTTGGAAATAAGTAAGAAACATCGACAAACACTTTTGTCTTTGACTTCATAGTGGAAAGAATCCCCAATCAATTCTATGGGATAACCAACAAAGACATTCATCCGATTTTGGTTGTAAACTCATTTACTTATGCTTCGCATACCAAAATTTAAGAAAAGACTATTAGGGTTTATACCCATGCCATAACTCGTATGGTGTCATTTCAACGGATTATGATGACGCTCTATTTAGTGAAAAAGCGGTAGTCTCTAAAGCATAATCCACAAAAATATAATGGCATCATTTTATTTTATCTCATCATTAACCCAACAAGGTTTGGATACGTCTCTTGGATACTCCATCATCACTATGATACTCCAAGAAACGTGAGGCGTACAACAATTTCATAACTCTCTTAGATGTTCGCTAAAACTCGTAATTCAAATATTTCCACCATGATCCAATCATAGATATTTGACTTTTCTATTACGATGATTTCCACTTCATGCTGAAATTTATTTGAATCCATTCAAATGTTTCAAACTTCTTCCTTATCGAATATATCCACATATATATACTCAATTCATTGTTGGAAGTTTTCATGAAGTAGAAGAATCTCCCACACACAACTATGCCCACTGAACCACATACATCATCATGTATGTTTCCACTAAGTTAGTTGCCCGTTCAACTCTTGGCCTATGAACGGTATTTCAGTCATTCTCTTTAGAAGAAATTTGCAAGCGCCAAACGATTCAAAAATCAAATGACTCCAAAAATCCATTTGCATGGAGTTTCTTCATGTGTTCCTTTCTAACATGACCTAAATGGCGGTTCCACTAATAAGTGGAATTCACATCATTTGCCTTATGGCATTTTAGCGTCAGTGTTCTGCATGTGTGCTTCACCATAAAGACTTATAATAACTTATCCATCGTACATGGAATACTGTCAAAATTTGAACAACTCATTGTTTTCATTTGACCAGAACAAAACAACAATTATAAAGTTATTTATTATAAATCTGAAGGGCTAGGTAGAATGCCAGGACGAACACAATAACACTTTATTTTGTTCCAGATGTGTATTCCTACCATATTCCTTGTCATCACTTAGGCCATTGTATTCTTGTATTGTGTTGTTTTGTATGACACCTCATACCAACCAATATGGTACAAATACCCAAGAATTTCATTGTGTGACAAAACAAGGAATACATTCATAACATGTATATCATCTATATACACCTGAGCTAGACTTTCTAGTCTTTTCTTTCTTTCTGCCAAAATCTTGTTCTCATTCTCAGAAAACACTTCAACATCAATAACTTCTAGGTTTGTTGGTCAAACACCAATAACCTTGAGGTTCTTACCTTGAAGTTGATCATCACATGACAAGTGTTCCGGATTTCACTATTAGTAACCTTTTAATGTGATGAACAATTTCACTCATAATTTTTATCCATCATGTCTTTCCGAGACCATATCTGTACATGCTAGGCTCGTAAAGTTTTAACCTTAGTATTCGCATGTGCAAATCTGGCTTGCACCCGTTGTATGCACACATAGAATCTATAACACCCGATCATCACGTGATGGTTCGGAACGATGAGTCTTAGCAACGGTGCATACTAAGGACGATCACTTCATGGATATGTGAATATCGTTAGTGCCCAACTAGTTGGAGGACTAGGATGCCAGGCGTCTTCAACCTTCGTACATTCCCATAAAACTTATGAGTTTATGTAGTCTCACTAGATTATATTCTATCATTTTGCAATAAGGTCTTCGATATCACATATATCTCATACCTTGCTTATTTCTGAAAAGAAAATTTCCAGCTCCTTACTTTTCAAACAGATTTGAACTTCAAGTTTCACGGAGACAAGATGATTTTAGGTACTAATTGAAACCATTGCTCTTTGAATCAGCAATGTGAGGTTTACTAAAAGTTTGCAATAGGACTTAATAATTTCTTGATTTTTTAACAATACGGTACCAGTCCGTAAAGTTTCTTGTCAGACTTAACAGTATTTCTATCTCAATTACAAGACTAGCGCATGGTAGATAACGGATGCCAATTCTACAAATTTAATTCAAAGTACTATTCAGACTATGTTCATGATAATTAGTTCATGTTTTAATCTAATTACTAATGAACTCCCACTTAATACAACATCCCTCATAGTTGTTTAGTGGCACACGATCCATATCCACTACACCAAAACCGGTCATCACGTGAGATGATGTAGCTTCAATGGTGAACATCAACATGTTGATCATATCATCCATATGACTCGTGTTCAACCTTTCGGTTTCCTGTGTTCTAAGGCCATGTTTGTACATGCTAGGCTCGTCAAGCAAACCCAAGTATTTCCGCGTGTGCAACATGGCTTACACCCGTTGTATGTGAACGTAGAATCTATCACATCCGATCATCACGAGATGCTTCAAAACGACGAACTATAGCAACGGTGCATACGAGGGGAGAACACTTTATTATCTTGATATTAATGTGAGGGATCATCTTATAATGCTACCGTCACGATCTAAGCAAGATAAGATGCATAAAGGATTAACATCACATGCAATTCATAATATGTGATATGATATGGCCTTTATTCTTGTGCTTTTGATATCCATCTCTAAAGCACACGAGCATGATCTCCATCATCACCAGCATTGCACCAAGGTCCATGGTGCCGCTTCATGGTTGTCCATCACTTATAGCTACTATAACAACTACTTGAAATAAATCTATTACATGATGAATAGACACGCAGGTCTTAACAAATTTAAAGACAACCATTAGGCTCCTGCCGGTTGCCACAATACAATAATGAACATCTCATACATCAAATATAATCATCAAATCATGGCCATATCACATCACCAAACCCTGCAAAAACAAGTTAGACGCCTGTAATTTGGTTTGCATATTTTACGTGGTTTAGGGTTTTCGAGTAAGATCCAATCTACCTACGAACATGAACCACAACGGTGATACTAGTGTTGTCAATAGAAAGAGTAAATTGAATCTTAACTATGGTGGGAGAGATAGACACCCGCAAAGCCACTTATGCAATACAAGTTGCATGTCAAGCGTGGAGCAAGTCTCATGAGACGCGGTCATGTAAAGTTAGCCCTGGCCGCTCCATCCCACCATCCCGCAAGATGCAAAGTACACTAACCAAAAACAACAAGAGCATCAACGCCCACAAAACCATTGTGTTCTACTCGTGCAACAGATCTATGCATAAACCTAGCTCTGATACCACTGATGGGTTCGTTGCATAGAAAACAAAAAATTTCTACCGTGAACAAGAACAAAACCAAGATCCAATATAGGAAAAGCCAAGATCTAATATATGAAGATCGAAGCAACGAGATGTATGTGATACTAACCCTCGAAGATTTCCAAAGCCTATGAGATTAGATCTCGTTTTTGATGTAGTCGATCATCCTGTGCTGCAATCCGGCAGCACTTCCGTACTCGGTCGTGCGTACGGTGTCGATGAAGCCCGTCCTCTCCCCGTTCCAGGGGGCAGCGGAGGTGTGGTAGATCCCCTCGGAATCCCAGCAGCACGACGGCGTGGTGGTGGAGGTGGAGGAAAATTTCCTGCAGGGCTTCGCCAAGCCTGTGCAGGAAGAAGGAGGAGGGAGAGAGGAGCGGCTAGGGCTTGGGGGATGGTGTGTCTGCGCCCCAGCCCTCCCCTCCCTCTTATATAGGCGTGGGGGGGGCTGCCTTGGCCCCTCCTCCAAGCCCTTGGGTCGGCCAAAACAAGGGGGGCAACTTCCCCCCAAGTTAAGTCCCTATTTTCAAGGGATTTGATCTTATCCACTTGATCCAGCCACATAGGCCTTGGGGGGCTGGTGTGTCTGGCCCATGTGGGCCTATGTGACCCCCTCCGGTCCATGTTGGTCGTCCGGGATAGGTGGGCCCACTATGGTACCCTCCGGAACCTTCTAGAACCTCCGGTACAATACCGAAAAATCCTGAACTTTTCCGGTAACCCTGAAAATGACTTCCCATATATGAATCTTATTCTCCGGACCATTCCGGACCTCCTCGTGATGTCTTGGATCCAATCCGAGACTCTGAACAAACTTCGATCTCCATCTCATATTTCGAATCTACTTATGAGACATCGAACCTTAAGCGCGTCACCCTACAGTTCGTGAACTATGCGGACATGGTCGAGACTCCTCTCTGACCAATAACCAATAGCGGGATCTGGAGATCCATAATGGCTCTCACACATTCAACGATAACTTAGTGATCGATTGAACCATTTACATACGATACCGATTCCCTTTGTCACGCGATACTTTACTTGTCCGAGGTTCGATCATCGGTATCTCCATACCTAGTTCAACCTCGTTACCGACAAGTACTCTTTACTCGTTACCGTGGTATGTCATCTCTTGTGACCTTGTCACATGCTTGCAAGCTAATTAGATGTCATTCCACCGAGAGGGCCCAGAGTATATCTATCCGTCATCGGGATGGACAAATCCCACTCGTGATCCATATGCCTCAACTCATACTTTCCGAATACTTAATCCCATCTTTATAACCACCCATATACGCAATGGCGTTTGATGTAATCAAAGTACCCTTCTGGTATAAGTGATTTACATGATCTCATGGTCAAAGGACTAGGTTACTATGTATCTGAAAGCTTATAGCAAGTTGAACTTGATGACTTGATCTCATGCTACGCTTATTTGGGTGTATGTCCATTATATCATTCACCCAATGACATAACGTTGTTATTAACAACATCCAATGTTCATGATTAGGAAACCATAATCATCCATTAATCAACAAGCTAGTTTTACGAGAGGCTTACTAGGGACTATGGTTGGTTACACAACACACATGTATTAATGTTTCCGGTTAATACAATTATAGCATGGGGTGTAAACATTTATCATGAACACTAAGATATAACAATAACCAATTTATTATTGCCTCTCGGGCATATCTCCAACAAAAACAAGGGACTTACATTAGGAGAAGCACTTTGTGGGAGTCACTGCAGATCTTCCTGGGGTTGATAGATCCGGTGATGATGTACACTACATGTGCTACTTGGGGTTGGAGAGACGGCCATTACACTTCATGGTTACTCATCTCATCTGCAAAAACATAACGACGCGTCGTTAGCACAAACAGGTTCCCCCATGATTAAACAAGAACTTGCAGGCATCAATAGAAAAGCGACAGTAGAAGAGTTTAGATAGGTGTGGATCATGCACGTCGCCGGTGAAGCAGATCCGGTTCATGCACGGCGCCGGTGAAGCAGATCCGGTTCATGCACAGCAGTGTCGGTGAGCAAGATCCGATGCGATGGACGACGGATCCGGCGAAGCGGCTCCGGTGGGGTGGACGATACCGTAGCTGAAGCGACTGCGGTAGACTGCTGGATGAGTATATGGTTTCAAGGTTCGACGGGGATGATCCGGTCCGGTTGATGATGGCGTCGATGAAGCGGCTCCGGCAGACAGCCGGATGAGGAGGATCGCGCGGCCTCTGGTAGGCCAGGGAGATCTGGCGGGGTTGTTCCGGTGCGGTGGTCGTGGAGGTGGGAGAGAGAGGGACTTGGGAAGTTCCGGTGGGTGGTCTGAGGGAAATTAATTTTTTTGGGAGGGTTTCCGGGGCTAGGGAGGTGGTGATCGAAAAAATAACGGGCAGACCCCCCACCAACTGACTTTGCTTTCATCTACACAGGGGTAGAATGGGAATTTGGAAGCGTCTGAAATATTTGTATTTTGTGGGCGGGAAGTTTTGCCGCTATGAGATTTTGAACTTGGCTATGGTCCAAGTATAATGAAAAAAAATTGTGACACCAAACTAGTACCTCTGTTCAAGGCTGAGTACAAAATCAAATAATCACCACGTTGAATATCGGTTACTACCATGATCATCATCTATCTATGAAATTGGCGCATCCGCTAGATCTTGCAAAGTATAATGATAAAAAGTGTGAGACCGTACTAGTATTTCTGTTCAAGGCCGAGTGCAATATCAAAATATCATCACGTTGAAAATTTGTTACCATGATCATGATCTATCTCTGAAATTGGCGCATCCGCAAAATCTTGCAAAGTATAATGACAAAAAATTGTGAGACTGTACTAGTACTTCTGTTCAAGTCCGAGTGCAACATCAAATCATCATCACGTTGAAATTTTGTTACCATGATCATGATCTATCTCTTATGGATGTTGAACTTTGAATTAGATGGGTTCCTGACAGCGCGTTCTTTTCGTGTCCTTGATGTTGCACTCTGGATCAGGTCGGTTACTGTCAGGAAATGAACAAATTGATCAGCAAAAGCCATATGTAAATGAATGCAATGGTTACAAATGAATGACTAACCCGGTCTAACTGAGTAGGGATGTAAAGTGCACCAACGTCTAGCAGAATTGTACTTTCTCCACTGCAAGTTGCTCGTATCTAATTGGAATATTCCTCCTTTGCCCGTACAACCAGCTCATTTTTGTCCTCAAATACGCAGAGTAACCTTACTGCATGTTTCCAATTGTATGGAAATGATGTGTCAAGGCCAAGACAAGTATCCAATTCAAAATTTATATGACATGTCCATGACTCGTGATCGCCTGTTGATGATTTTGTACTGGCCCAAGTTTGTAGGGTGAAGTCTCTTATAACCGCAAGGGCAGCATCTCCATTATGTCCCTTGAAGATGTGAATGTTAAGCTTGAATATATCATGCATCTCATGAGGGCACTAAATATATTTCAGAGCCTTCTTTGCATGGTCAAGCTCAATGATATATCTAGACTTCGTTGGCCAGTACAAAATACCCCCTATGAGAGTTGCCGGTCTATGGTCAATCTCTGACAGCATCGGAGTTGATCGAGCTAGAAACTCTCATTCTTTTGAATCTGATGAGTAGATATGAGCTTGGGTATCATAACTTTTAGTTGTTATCCAAACAACCGAAAACTTGCAATAATGTGTAAACGGTTCAGAGTTATTTCTCGAACAGAGAATTGAGCCGCTGCTTTCAATTGTGTGATTGCGCCACAATGGTGGTTCTGGTATCACTGTGAGAACTTGCCTAATTTGATCTCAGACTGATATATACCCTCTGGATACATTAGAATGGAGTAGAACCATACCATCGCGGCATCCCAGGACATAGATTTTGGGACTGTTCAGTTGAGACGGGATTGCCAGCTTCTGCAAGATGGCCGGGTGAAGATCATGCTCTGTGATGAATCGGTTGTCCCCGGGTTTCCTCCGTTGTGTGACACAGTTAGCTTTCTGAAATAATTGCTTCTCATACATTGCCTCCATGCTTTCTTGGTGCCTGATGCAGCTAGTAAGCAGGTTGGATGCGGAGGAAGCCTGACAAGAATCTGAGAGACTACATCTTCAGGCATATCGTTGATTGTTGTGGGTGTCCTTCGACTGAAGCTGGTAGGTTTACGCAAATCGCACGATGCATCGTCAAAATTATGTAAACAACACATTGCATCATCTAATTTTTTAAACAAAATGCAACATGTAATTTGACTAAACAGCAAAATGCATCATCTAATTCATCATCAAAATTTCCTAAACTGCACAGTGCATCAGCAAAATCAAAATAGTGTAAACAGCACAATGCATCCGCAAAATCAAAATAATGTAAACAGGACAATGCATCAGCAAAATCAAAATAATGTAAACAGCACAATGCATCAACAAAATCAAAATAATGTAAACAGGACAATGCAAAAACACCACAACAATAGGACGCACCAACGGAAGGCAATCTCGCATCTACAGTAATAATTGCTAACGTGTCAACACGATTGGAGGAAAAGGAGACATCTACAGGACCCAAAACAGTGTGGTAACATCAGATGGGGCTAGCTTTGATATAGGTAATAAAATGTAAACATCACAATGCATCATCTAAGTTGACATCAAAATTCTTCATCGAAATTTCCCACACTCCTCAAGAAATCAAAAAAATTACCTAAAAGGCTAAAAGAGCAAAATGCATCATCAGAGTAAAATATATTTAAACAGTACAATGCATCATCCAACTTTTGGCTAAACGGCAGAGAGCATTAGCTAGGTTGACAGAAAAAACAAAAAAAATCACCATGAAAAATTCCTGAACAGCACAGTGCATCAGAAAAATTACTACCTAAAAAGCATAATGATCACCCAAATTACATAAGAAGCAGAATGCATCATCAAAAATACAAAAACATCTCAATGCATCATCACGTCTGGTTTGGGCAAAAACCCCAATCCACCAGATCTAACCTCATTGCAGTTGGGGAAGGTAGAACTTACAAAGGGGTTGACGAGTCATGATCATCTGCAACAAGCGCTGCCTTAGATGAAGTCTACATCCAATCTCTTGACGCATTCAAAGCAGCCAGCTTTGAAGCCTCCGACGGTTCTCCCGGCTGCGCCGCCAAAACTCTCGAAGCACGCGCCAAGACTTTCCAACAAAATGCTGCTTCGATACGAGCATTTGCCAGCGCCCGGGCCCGTCCTAGCCACCGCCTTCGCCTTTGCCTCCGCCTCCGCATCCGCTTTACATGTCTCCGCCGATGCATGCAGAGCATCCATCTCCGCTTTCCATGTATCCGCCGACGCAGTGTACACATCGAGCGACGCTATTTTCATTTCCTAGAAAACCCAGTAACTTAGTCACATTGCAATCCCCAAATTAAGGTTATATCGAACAAAATGACCGATGAACCTCTCTACTCGCCGGAGGTTGGAGATGTACATAGCTGCGAAGATCGGTGCGGTGGTGCTTGACGGTGGTGCGTCGAGGACAGTAGAGAACTCAGCGGGGAGAATGGTGGCGCGGCCCAAGGCAGCGGTGCGGAGAGGGGCGACGGTGCGGTCATCGAACCTCGGCAGACAGTATTTTTTATATATATATGAGAAGAAGAATAAAGTCTGGTCGAATGAGGCAGCGCGACCGGCAGAGTACAACCGAAGGCTACTAGTACTACCTTGGAGTACTGTAGTAATATAATATAATAAAAATAATGGCCTTGTTTAAACCACTCTTGTCAGTGTGGCATCGCGTCCAAATTTAATGCATTCTGTGGAAATCGGAATAATGCTGTAAAAACTTGTTATCACCAGATTTTGGCCAAATCAGGAAGTGGGCCGTAAGGGAGATGGGCTTGGAAGGTTACACGTGGAAGATCTCTGAAGCGGCCTTGCACGAAGAGTTTGGGCTAGATTGCCCGTGTATCTTTAATTATGGTAGATTGTATCTTAGATTAAAAGTTAGAGTTTGTATCGTGCACGGTGGGGATTATTCCCACGTTAGAAAGTCCCCTGGACTATAAATATGTATCTAGGGTTTATGAAATAAACAACAACCAACGTTCAACCAACCAATCAATCTCGGCGCATCGCCAACTCCTTCGTCTCGAGGGTTTCTACCGGTAAGCATCATGCTGCCTAGATCGCATCTTGCGATCTAGGCAGCAGAAGCTTCATGTTGTTCATGCATTGCTCGTACTGAAGCCTTTTTGATGGCGAGCAACGTAGTTATCATAGATGTGTTAGGGTTAGCATAGTTCTTCGTATAACATGCTATCGTAGTGCAACCCTTACATATCTAGCCGCCCTTACACCTATCTTAGGTGTAGGGGCGGCACCCCGCTTGATCATTATTTAGTAGATCCGATCCGTTACGGTTGCTCCTTGTTCTTCAAGGATTAGTTTAATATCTGCATTAGTTAGGCCTTACAAAGGGTTGGAGGATCCAGCGGCACGTAGGGTGTCGTCTGCTAGTCCTAGGCAGGATGTTCCGGGGATCAACCTCGTGTTGGTTTTTAGGCCCTATCTAGGATCGGCTTACGATCACCGTGCGTGGCCGCGAGGCCCAATCGTGAGTAGGATGATCCGATTATGCGGTGAAAACCCTAAATCGTCGTAGATCGCATTAGCTTTATCTTGATCAAGCAGGATCACCATATATTCGTGCACCTCGTACGAATCATGGGTGGATCGGCTCCCTGAGCCGATTCACAGGATAACCTGAGAGCCGATCGAGGCTCGTATTTAATGTTTACGTGTATGCCATGCAGGAAACTAAGCGAGGCATCTCCATCACCTTCCTGACCAGGTATAGGTCAGGTGGCACGCCCTTGCATCAGCATCGGACGTGTGTACCAGAGGCTTTGCGGGCCGTCGCTCGGAGGGACCAGGGCCAGCCGAAGCCCTAGGTTGTTCCCGGCTCTACTGTGTTGCCCGTCGCTGCCCGCCGGTGGGTTTTGACCACAACACATTCTGGCACGCCCGGTGGGACAAGCTTCGACATCAACCACCTCGCCATCTACATCTGAGATGGCGGACGGCACTCCAGTCACGTACGAGGATCTGACCGACGAGCTCAAGAAGAAGTATGACGAGGTCAAAGCCATCCTCGAAGCCGATCTCATCGGCTCCTTTCACAGAACCCGTTCACATGGCATCCGGTGGAAGGGGTTCTCACCGGAAGGCGCGCTCGATGGAGTGGACCTATCCGTCCCGTCGGAAGAACGCACCAGGTCCCTGCGGCAGGAGATCAACTACTTGGTGGCTCACTCGCTACACCGCCACTCTGAGAACCTGGTAAACACGTTGGAGCGTGTCACTCTTCGCGTGATCTAGGAGATCATGAGGCACCAGTACTCGCCGTCAGGACCAGCTCTCGGGACGCATCAAGGAGAGTTGCCACTCCAGTCCCGTCCACCGCTGCCATTTGCGTTGGCAGCACCAGAAGTGCCGACTTCACCGGCATTCGTCGTCTACAAGATCGGTGGTGACCCTAGCAACTACCAGTTCTTGCATGAGGCGCCTAAGGAGATCCCTCACGGGTACACGTGCACGTATGTGCCAGATTGCGGTAACTGGGCGCTCACAAACCAGGCCACAACATCAGGGACTTCTGGGAAAACAGGAGGGACGTCAACGATAGATCTTGAGAAGCAGACGTGGCTAACTAAGTACGCCACCCCGATGAACCTCCAGAGCTCAGCTCCTGCAGTTGGCTCAGAGCTGGAAAAGCAAACATGGCTGGCTAAGTATGCCACCCCGGCGAATCTTCAGAGTTCAACTCCTGCAGCCAGCACAGCAGATCAGATCAGCACCATACTGAGAGACCAGTTCGGCATGGTGCCGAAAAGGAGGGCAATCGGCTATTCCAAGCCGTACCCTGACGACTACGAATTGATCCCGCTACCACCTAAATATCGGCTCCCTGATTTCTCCAAATTCAGTGGATCAGATGGTTCCAGCTCCATCGAGCATGTGGGCCGATATTTGGCACAGCTAGGAACGGCCTCAGTGTCGGATTCTCTACGCGTGAGGTTCTTCTCACAGTCCCTCACGGGATCGGCTTTCGGGTGGTACACCTCGTTGCCACCAGACTCGATCCGGACTTGGAAGCAGTTGGAAGAACCGTTCCATATGCAGTACCACTTAGAGGCTTCCGAGTCTGGCCTTGCCGATCTAGCACAAATACGTCAGAAGCGTGGAGAAACTGTGACAGAATACATCCAGCGCTTCAGGAATCTTCGGAACCGATGTTATTCGGTTCGTGTGACTGAAAAGGAAGCAGTCGAGTTGGCAGTAGCGGGCCTTGCAACACCGCTCAAGGACATGGCCTCCCAAGCAGACTACCCCTCACTGGCGCACATGGTTCGAAGCGTCGGCATATGAACAGCGCCACCCGGACCTGTACCAGGACAAATTCAAGCGTGCAGTAGTCCTGGTCGAGGCAGAGGAAGACGAAGTTTCTGCGGGAGATCAAGAGGTAGCAGTGGCTGAATGGACTCGGGGGGGAACCCCCGTGTCCTGCAAATGGGTAAAGCCACCAGGCCCGCCCAGGGGGTTTGATTTTGACGTGACCAAAACTGAGCAAATCTTCGACCTCCTGCTCAAGGAGAAGCAGTTGACGATTCCCGAAGGTCTCAAATTCCCCACGGTACAAGAGCTGAACGGAAAGCCATACTGCAAATGGCATAACTCGCTCTCCCATGCCACCAACGACTGCAGGGTGTGGCGTCAGCACATCCAATCGGCGATAGAAAAAGGACGTCTGATTTTCAACCAGTACGCCATGAAGGTCGACACCCAACCCTTCCCCGCCATTAACATGGTGGAATGCACTTACCCTGAAGGTTGCCAGCCAGGATCCTCGTTCAGCATCAACATGGTAGGACCTGGGCACCACTCTGGCAAAGATGGAGACGAGGGCAGCTGCTCTCGTAGCAAGGACACAGAGGAGGCCGCTCCACGCGATCGGCTCCGTCATGATGGCAAGCGCTACGTCACAGAGGGAGAAGTGAATAACATGAGATATCAGCGACCCCTCTCTGATCACCTCCTCAACAAGTATGTGAGTCAGTATGACCAACGCCGACGATCCAGCGATGATGATGAAAGAGATTGTCTGGCTAGAGAAGCCAGAAGACATCGTCGGCACGATCGCGATGAGGAGGAGTACGAGCGTCGTGCCAAAGGAAAATCAAGGGAGCAAGACGACAACGACAGGCACTGGGACTGCCCCTTCTTCAGACACTGCTGGGATTCAGGAATGAGCCGATTGCCCACAATCGGCAATTGCCCAGAATGCAACCAGAAGAAGAAGGAGGCAGCCAACGTGTCCATGTTCAAGCGCTTAGGGCCTCTCCCGCCACAAAGCAAACGCGCTGAGTCCCCTCGATGGGAAGCGAGGATTCAGAAGACGAGGGACAAGAAGAAGAAGAAGAAGACAGGTACCACCGTCCAAGGTGGTGCCCTGATGGACTCAGCCGTTCCCAAAAGCGCAGGGTTCAGCGATTGCGCGGCCTGGAGGAAGCCGAAAGGTTATACTTGCATACGCTAAGGAAGGCACGACCTGATCTGGCTGCGAAAGTTCAGCGAACCCTGGACGAAGAGGGTCGTCCACGGAAAATGGAGTGGCATCCCAAGCAAAGGAAAGCCGATGATGAAACATCGGCTGGTACGAACATGGTGCTCGTCCTTCCGACGGAGCTTAGTGCTCCACGATTACACGATGCACTCAAGGTGGACGACAGCAAGCGCATCAACATGATAAAGTCAGAGGTTGGGCTGGTTTTATCCACCAGCCTGACCGAGTAGCAAGAACAAAACCGATGAGCAAACGAGGCGAGGCTGATCCTTGTGATCGGCCCCAAAAATTATGAAGGGGCATTACAGAACCTTCAGTCAGCGCTTCAATCGATATGGAGGCCGATTCCAGCAATCGGCCAAAATTATCTTCACCACATGTTCTGCTTGTGTTCAACATCGATCTACTGGGCAGTGGCCACGTCGGCGGATGAAAGTCAGCACGAATCCTCGCGGAGCCGACGTGCAAATACAGTGCCTTGGCTAACCACAAAGCCGATATCTGCAGTCACCTGGCAGATTCGGCTCGGGGGGCATATAGTCAGATGAACGTGTGCAGATAAACATGTGTAAACATGTGCGCAGTAAAACATTATGGGCCGATTAGAAAACATCGGCCAGTAAAAAAAAAATTCTACCGGCTATGTGCTCAGGGCTCACATTGTCGCCAAGATGGTCAACCCTTTGCGTCAGTTAAGCTGTTGGTGTTTCATCTACAACATCGGCGCCCAGTGGAAGGAAACTGATCAATGGGGGCAAGTCTGGCTGATTCTTTATGGTGGCTATCTCGGATTACCAGATTACCTAAGGTCAGAGCCTTTTTGTTTGATCTGTGCATCCATGCCGGTATTCTCGCCTTGATTGAGGCTCGGGGGGCAGCTCGCCCTAAAATATCTTTGTTTTGGAGAGCCGATTGACATAGGCATCCCAAATGGGCCTGCCGAAGATAGTACCCGGGGTTTACTGAAGGCCCACTACCCGAAGAATAAGAAGATTCGGGAGCCCAAGATATATCAAGGAAAGTCAAGAGTTGTAATAGGAAGTGTTATTTGTAATCTGGCGGGATGAGTTAGAAACCGTCCCGGACTCTGTAACTTGTACAGCACGAATCCCTCGGCTCCACCTCCTATATAAAGGGGGAGTCGAGGGACGAAGAAAGGATCGGATCATTGTCTACAAACCTTAGTTTTCATAATCGTCGAGTACTTTTCGGCTGAAACCTTCGAGATCTACTTACCCTCTACTTCCAACTAAACCCTAGCCTACAATCCATAGGCATTGACAAGTTGATACCTTGTCAATTGGCGCCGTCTGTGGGAACTAGAGGCGTAAGGATCTGATCTCGATGGCACGCTCAAGATCTTCGACATCGTCAACCGCAAGCAACACAATGGATCGAGGTAAACAGATCGCTGCTGGTCTTGTCGATTTTGTTCCTCACCCACCCTCCCGTTTGGATGCATATGCGTATCTGGCGGAGCCCATGGAGATGACGTTCGGAAGGTTTCACTTTCGCGTCGAGAAGGAAGGATCGTATCGTGTCGAGATTCCGATTTCGTCGGGATCGTCGGTGGTCGATTCCGATTTTTCAAGCTATGCACCATCAATCGAGTCAGGAGAAGAAGAAACCTCGGCGACACGTTA
Source organism: Lolium perenne (assembly GCF_019359855.2). NCBI lineage: Eukaryota > Viridiplantae > Streptophyta > Magnoliopsida > Poales > Poaceae > Lolium > Lolium perenne. The sequence continues at coordinate 331,570,188 of NC_067245.2, forward strand.
CGTCAGCACAAGAACAAGAGAGAAACTCGCCAAGATCTTCAACGACATGTCGTTTGAGTCATCTGCGGACTCATATATAAGCGATGGCTCAAGCGATGTCGACAGTTACGACTTCATCGACAAATCCATCACAGTAGGCAAGGTCTTCATCAATCTCAACGATGATGTCACCAAACCCAACGTAGATCTGAGTACAAAGTGTCATCAGATTTACGCCATTGAAGATCAAGAGGAGACATCTGAGGCTTTCGACAGTCTGGGAAATCCATACGTCGATCCCTCCAATTTGCGACAAGGCCTGGGCAACAAATACGTCGGGCCAGAGCCGCGAGATAGAGTTCAACTTTCACAAGCAGCGTGGGACAGAGCCGCGAGAGCTATGAACGGTACAGAACCAATGGCTACCATGGCCACACCAGAGGAATTGCAAGCATATCAATATAGGCTTGCACGAGCTGCGAGGGAATTGGAAAAACAGACAGCTGAGTTGAACAGGAGAAAGGAAGCAGCTTCTGCATCCAAGCCTCTTCAGCATGTTGATGTCCTGGTTGGAGATTTTAGATCTCTCCCACTCAAGATCCTCGGCGGCCATCTTGGATTCCGGAGTACTGTGGCGAGTGAGTCGCGTGCGCGGTGGCATCAACGGCAATGGGCAGAGCAATGCTCGTGAGTGCGGATGATCAGAGAGAGTTGGGCGCAGGGGAAGCTTTTGCGAAGAGGAACAGATGAGCGGCGCAAGCGAGGGGATGAACGGAGGTTGAAGAAAGGTTTATATAAGAATCGGGTGAAGCAGTGCGCCGTTGGATGAAGAAATCGTGTGGTGAAAAAAGATCTCCTAGATACAAGGGTGAAAAGGTATTTTTACTGAGATAGGCGTTACCGTACGTGCGCCAGAAAAAGCGGAGGACGTGTGTCCCCCACTTGCACGACGTGTCAACGTGGTGGAAGCAATGGACCCACAGGGCAGAAAAATCACGACTATTCAACAGGGATGAAGTAAATTTGGTTAAGGGAAGCATGTCGACAAGGAAAATAAAAGAAGATTGGCGACAGGGAGAATTATTAAATACTTCGGGAGCCTTTGATCAAATACAAGTTTTTGCCCAAATGCTCGGGGGCTACTTCGACAAAAAGTAAAATTTCGAGTATGGCAATATAGAAATTGCGGGAGCCTACAACCAAGCACAAGTCCTTGGCTGTAGCCTCGGGGGCTACTCCCATCGGGAGCGCTGTTCGCGCACCCGAGAGATAAAAAAAGAAGAGAGAGATCATATTGGGAAATAATGACAATATAGCGACAAGGTGGACTAAAATGTCGAGCCTACAACCAAGCACAAGTTCTTGGTTGTAGCCTCAAGCTACTCCCCTCGGGAACGCTGTTCGCGTGCCCGATGAAATTAACAAAGGAAAAATGGAAAAGCAAGAGAGTATATTTCGAGTTATAATTAACTCTACATATACTCCCATCGGGAGAACAATATAAGTCAAAATTGACTCGATAAAATGTGCCATTCCAACAGCCGGAAAAGCACTCGACAATATATTCTCAGAACGCCGAAGTTGCGATCAATTTCTGAATGCCGCAAATTTGCGAAGGTAAGACCCCAGATCCATTCTGCTGGGCGTGGCATCGCCAAAGACTGCGCTCTGCTACCTTTATCCGTATCAACAGATATGAAGAAAAATCCTAACGGACGCGTTAGGTACCCGATAAATTTGACTGGGACTCGACAGAATGGTAAGACCTTAAGCGGCACCTGTCGAAGTTTACACCAGTATCCCGAGATCATGTCCAGGGACGTGATCTTGAAGTAGGTTTTTGCGGATTGCCACTAGAGCAGTTAACTAGTACCTGATCCGTCAGATGAACTAGCCCCAATTACCATTATCCCTGTACAATATAGAATTTTATGTGAAGAAATATAAAAAAGTTGAAGCTTTCGAATAAAAATAAACAGTGGAGATTTTCCTTGATTCTACGATTCAAGCAAAATCTCGGGGGCTACTGACATAGGCATCCCAAATGGGCCTGCCGAAGATAGTACCCGGGGTTTACTGAAGGCCCACTACCCGAAGAATAAGAAGATTTGGGAGCCCAAGATATATCAAGGAAAGTCAAGAGTTGTAATAGGAAGTGTTATTTGTAATCTGGCGGGATGAGTTAGAAACCGTCCCGGACTCTGTAACTTGTACAGCACGAATCCCTCGGCTCCACCTCCTATATAAAGGGGGAGTCGAGGGACGAAGAAAGGATCGGATCATTGTCTACAAACCTTAGTTTTCATAATCGTCGAGTACTTTTCGGCTGAAACCTTCGAGATCTACTTACCCTCTACTTCCAACTAAACCCTAGCCTACAATCCATAGGCATTGACAAGTTGATACCTTGTCACCGATTTCGTTGGAATCGGCTGGTTCCATATTAATAACTTGGAAGCCAATGGTAACGTGTTTGGCTGATTCATCACTATTCTCGCCTTGGGTGAGGCTTGGGGGGCAACTCGCCTGAAAGTTTCTTGGCTCTAGAGAGCAAATTTGGTTGGAATCGGCTGGCTCTACATCGCAGCTGTTCTGAAAAGGGGTGCTTTTGCTACAGAGGTATCAGCTTTAGCATCCAAGCTGATTCAGCGACAGTTCCAGGGCCCTTGTAAAGACACCTGCTCAAGACTAAACCCACGGCTTACTGCGATCGGCAGTGCTATCATCATCGGTAAGACTGGCTAATTTGGAGGGATGACTGAATTGACCTGTCTCGCAGATTATCGTGGGAGACCGATGCGTTGCCATCAGTCATTGAACATTGATTGGGCTAACGGTCGACAAAGTCAGAGGAGGGAAAATCGGCTGAATCAGCATACAGGACATCGGCAAAGTCAAAAGAAGTTTTCATTGATAATAAAATTTCTTACAAGGAGAAGCCGATTGTTCAACAAAAGGGAACGGATTACTACTGCCAACCCTATGCTAGTAAATCCCTACTCTAAGGGCTGTTGCTGTCGTCGCCATCGCTGAGGTAGCTGCCGCCATTGCTGCTGTCGGCGAGTTCTTCGTTGCTGCTACTGTGACCTTCAGCAGAGGCCTCCTCCTCGTCATCATCATCGTCCTCGTCTGACCAAGCCCAGCCCCGGATACGCTTTGGTGGTGGTTCGTCGGAGGAGGTGTCGTCCTCCTGTTCCTTCTTCAGGTCGGAGGAGACGTCTTCTTCTTCGTCGTCCTCTTCTTCTTTGGTAACGGAGGTGAATTTGCCCCGGAAGGGAGGGTCGTCGTCATCACTCTCCGCCTCCAGTGCTCCGTCAGCCAGGTACCGGAGGTCATCTTCCCCGTCGGTTAGGGGCATGGCCCCATCTGACCAGACAAGGTCCTCACCCTCCGGCACGAAGTCGAAGTCCCACTCCTGCTTGTCCCAATGTTTGGGAGCCCGGCGGTTGTACGCCTCCATCTGGTCGTGCTCTGGGACCAACTCGCTTGAGGAAGAGGATTGGAGAGAGACGGAAGAGGAGGAAGAAGACGACATGGCTGAGGGAGAAGAGGGTTTTTTGGTGCCAATAGCTGGAGCAGAGGAAGGGGATGAAGTGGGCTAATCAATCGGCACGGTTAAATAATGGGAAATCTGGTGGAAATTTAATGCTATTGCAGTTTCCGAGGAGGTGATGCTAAAGCTAGCGAATTTTGCAGAGAAGTCGAAAAGACAGGGCATCATGATGAAGGATGCTGCAACAGGTCTGCTCTGCCAAGACATGACCCTTCGAAGGAAAAACAGAGTGGTTTTGGAATTATCATTGCCAAAACCAGGGGGGCATGTGTTATCACCAGATTTTGGCCAAATCAGGAAGTGGGCCGTAAGGGAGATGGGCTTGGAAGGTTACAGGTGGAAGATCTCTGAAGCGGCCTTGCACGAAGAGTTTGGGCTAGATTGCCCGTGTATCTTTAATTATGGTAGATTGTATCTTAGATTAAAAGTTAGAGTTTGTATCGTGCACGGTGGGGATTATTCCCACGTTAGAAAGTCCCCTGGACTATAAATATGTATCTAGGGTTTATGAAATAAACAACAACCAACGTTCAACCAACCAATCAATCTCGGCGCATCGCCAACTCCTTCGTCTCGAGGGTTTCTACCGGTAAGCATCATGCTGCCTAGATCGCATCTTGCGATCTAGGCAGCAGAAGCTTCATGTTGTTCATGCGTTGCTCGTACTGAAGCCTTTTTGATGGCGAGCAACGTAGTTATCATAGATGTGTTAGGGTTAGCATAGTTCTTCGTATAACATGCTATCGTAGTGCAACCCTTACATATCTAGCCGCCCTTACACCTATCTTAGGTGTAGGGGCGGCACCCCGCTTGATCATTATTTAGTAGATCCGATCCGTTACGGTTGCTCCTTGTTCTTCAAGGATTAGTTTAATATCTGCATTAGTTAGGCCTTACAAAGGGTTGGAGGATCCAGCGGCACGTAGGGTGTCGTCTGCTAGTCCTAGGCAGGATGTTCCGAGGATCAACCTCGTGTTGGTTTTTAGGCCCTATCTAGGATCGGCTTACGATCACCGTGCATGGCCACGAGGCCCAATCGTGAGTAGGATGATCCGATTATGCGGTGAAAACCCTAAATCATCGTAGATCGCATTAGCTTTATCTTGATCAAGCAGGACCACCATATATTCGTGCACCTCGTACGAATCATGGGTGGATCGGCTCCCTGAGCCGATTCACAGGATAACCTGAGAGCCGATCGAGGCTCGTATTTAATGTTTACGTGTATGCCATGCAGGAAACTAAGCGAGGCATCTCCATCACCTTCCTGACCAGGTATAGGTCAGGTGGCACGCCCTTGCATCAGCATCGGACGTGTGTACCAGAGGCTTTGCGGGCCGTCGCTCGGAGGGACCAGGGCCAGCCGAAGCCCTAGGTTGTTCCCGGCTCTACTGTGTTGCCCGTCGCTGCCCGCCGGTGGGTTTTGACCGCAACAAAACTCTCATATATAGCATGCACCGAGACTTTCCAACAAAATGTCGCTTCAAGGCCAGCATCGAGCGATGTCGTCTCCATTTCCTAGAAAAACCACTGACTTACTTACACTGCAATCCCCAAATAAATGTGTTATATCGAACAAAATGAGTATGCACCTCTACTTGCCGGAGGTTGGAGATGTACATACATGCGAAGGTCGGTGATGGTGGTGTATCGGGGACGGGGGAGAGCACGGCGGGGAGGATGGTGGCATGGCCCCAACATGCGGCTCAGAGAGGGTTAATGGTACGGTGATCGAACCACGACGGAAAGCCTTTTATAGTAGTAATACCTCCATCCCAAAGCTAAACGCTAATTTATTGAAAAGTTAAACCAGGTAAAATTTGACCAAACTTTTAGAACAATCTATCAACAAATATAATGTTTTGTAGAAACCGTACATAAACTAATTTCATTATCTATTTAATGATATTAATTTTGTATTTTGCATGTTACTGATACTTCGTAAAAGCTTAGTCAAACTTGACATATTTTTACTTTCTAAAAATAATAAATCCTTAAGCTTTGGAATGGATGGCGTATATGCGTAGAAGACATTCAGATCGAACATTATGTCATAATGGAAAAAACCTAGCGATCAATATTACACACTAGGAGAAACACCATGTAACTGATTCAATAAACGTCATCCTCAGAAGAGATCCCAAACTCTTCCCATAGGAACGTATCACGGCCGCGCTGGTAATGGATGACTTCTCTTCTTCGTATCGTAAGGCGATCTGAAGTTCAGGGTCATTGTAGGCGGCGCAGCTGAGTTTGGGTTTTGCGATGTAGGCGGGACGCTTGTAAGCTCGTAATGCAATTGTGTTTGGTGTTTTGTGCCGTTAATTGGGTGCTTAGAGCGTCCGTTCTGAGAGCTCTAGAGGTAGAGGGATAAGTGCGGGAACTGGTGAGTGTGTGGCGGGGTGTGATGGGTTGTGCGAGTACATAAATTTTGCCTACTGGTACAAATGTAGAGTAGTAATACCTCTATCCCAAATCTTAAGGCTTATATTATAATTCTAAAAAGTCAAACTATGTCAAGTTTGACCAAGTTTAACCAAAAAGCATTAACATGCAAAATACAAATTCAAAAAAGCACTCTGTAAGCCTTAAGGTTTGGGATGGAGGTAGTAGTTTAGTACGGAGTAGTGAATAAATGTGCTCAAAATAATTCATTGACTACGTATACAGAGAGATGGTAGTAAACACATGAACCAGGGAAATAAGTAACCATAATCTTCACATGCTATGAGCAGGCTGCCAAATTCGCCATACTACTCTCTTCTTCTTCTTTTTTTGAATGGGGAAGGGACCCAAAGGTCCTAGAACAACAACAAAATTACAATAGGAATTTTCTCATGGTATCAATTTTGCTAAAGACGTTAAGAAAAAATTTAATCAGTAGGTCCATCCATCTTCTTCCTCTGGTCATTTTCTTATGGTGGTAGCTTCTGGTCGAGCTTCTTTCAAACTCGAGGAAGATTTGGTGGGTATTGCCTTGGAAGCTGCTATTGGTGGGTTTTGTGGGCAATTAAAGGTATCTTTGCTGCAGGATAGAGTTTTCTCTTTTGCTGTCTCTAGTTGTTGGATATATGCCCAAGAGGCAATAATAAAAATGGTTATTATATATCTTTATGTTTATGATAAATGTTTATATACCATGCTATAATTATATTAACCGAAACATTGATACATGTGTGTTATGTAAACAACAATGAGTCCCTAGTAAAGCCTCTTAACTAGCTTGTTGATTAATAGATGATTAGTTTCATAATCATGAACATTGGATGTTATTAATAACAAGGTTATATCATTATGTGAATGATGTAATGGATACACCCAATTAAGCGTAGCATAAGATCACGTCATTAAGTTATTTGCTATAAGCTTTCGATACATAGTTACCTAGTCCTTATGACCATGAGATCATGTAAATCACTTATATCGGAAAGGTACTTTGATTACATCAAACGCCACTGCGTAAATGGGTGGTTATAAAGGTGGGATTAAGTATCCGGAAAGTATGAGTTGAGGCATATGGATCAACAGTGGGATTTGTCCATCCCGATGACAGATAGATATACTCTGGGCCCTCTCGGTGGAATGTCGTCTAATGTCTTGCAAGCATATTAATAAGTTCATAAGAGACCACATACCACGGTACGAGTAAAGAGTACTTGTCAGGAGACGAGGTTGAACAAGGTATAGAGTGATACCGATGATCAAACCTCGGACAAGTAAAATATCGCGTGACAAAGGGAATTGGTGATACGTCTCCGACGTATCGATAATTTCTTGTGTTCCATGCCACATTATTGATGTTATCTATATGTTTTATGCACACTTTATGTCATATTCGTGCATTTTCTGGAACTAACCTATTAACAAGATGCCGAAGTGCCAGTTGCTGTTTTCTGCTGTTTTTGGTTTCAGAAATCCTAGTAACGAAATATTCTCGGAATTGGACGAAATCAACGCCCAGGGTCCTATTTTGCCACGAAGCTTCCAGAAGACCGAAGAGGAGACGAAGTGGGGCCACGAGGCGGCAAAACCCTAGGGCGGCGCGGCCCCTGCCCTGGCCGCGCGGCCCTATGGTGTGGGCCCCTCGTGTGGCCCCCTGACCTGCCCTTCCGCCTACTTAAAGCCTCCGTCGCGAAACCCCCAGTACCGAGAGCCACGATACGGAAAACCTTACTGAGACACCGCCGCTGCCAATCCCATCTCGGGGGATTCAGGAGATCGCCTCCGGCACCCTGCCGGAGAGGGGAATCATCTCCCGGAGGACTCTACGCCGCCATGGTCGCCTCCGGAGTGATGAGTGAGTAGTCTACCCCTGGACTATGGGTCCATAGCAGTAGCTAGATGGTTGTCTTCTCCCCATTGTGCTTAATTGTCGGGTCTTGTGAGCTTCCTAACATGATCAAGATCATCTATCTGTAATTCTATATGTTGCGTTTGTTGGGATCCGATGAATAGAGAATACTTGTTATGTTGATTATCAAAGTTATGTCTATGTGTTGTTTATGATCTTGCATGCTCTCCGTTACTAGTAGATGCTCTGGCCAAGTAGATGCTTGTAACTCCAAGAGAGAGTATTTATGCTCGATAGTGGGTTCATGTCTCCGTGAATCTGGGGAAGTGACAGAAATCTCTAAGATTATGGATGTGCTGTTGCCACTAGGGATAAAACATTGGTGCTATGTTCGAGGACGTAGTTACTGATTACATTACGCGCAACACTTAATGCAATTGTCTGTTGTTAGCAACTTAATACTAGAGGGGGTTCGGATGATAACCTGAAGGTGGACTTTTTAGGCATAGATGCATGCTGGATAGCGGTCTATGTACTTTGTCGTAATGCCCAATTAAATCTCACAATACTCATCATAATATGTATGTGCATGGTCATGCCCTCTTTATTTGTCAATTGCTCAACTGTAATTTGTTCACCCAACATGCTGTTTATCTTATGGGAGAGACACCTCTAGTGAACTGTGGACCCCGGTCCAATTCTCTATACTGAAATACAATCTACTGCAATACTGTTCTACTGTTTTTCTGCAAACAATCATCATCCACACTATACATCTAATCCTTTGTTACAGCAAGCCGGTGAGATTGACAACCTCACTGTTTCGTTGGGGCAAAGTACTTTGGTTGTGTTGTGCAGGTTCCACGTTGGCGCCGGAATCTCTGGTGTTGCGCCGCACTACATCCCGCCGCCATCAACCTTCAACGTGCTTCTTGGCTCCTACTGGTTCGATAAACCTTGGTTTCATACTGAGGGAAAACTTGCCGCTGTACGCATCACACCTTCCTCTTGGGGTTCCCAACGGATGCGTGCTGTACGCGTATCAAGCTCTTTTTCTGGCGCCGTTGCCGGGGAGATCAAGACACGCTGCAAGGGGAGTCTCCACTTCCCAATCTCTTTACTTTGTTTTTGTCTTGCTTAGTTTTATTTACTACTTTGTTTGCTGCACTAAATCAAAATACAAAAAAATTAGTTGCTAGTTTTACTTTATTTGCTATCTTGTTTGCTAAATCAAAAACACAAAAAAAAAATTAGTTACTTGCATTTACTTTATCTAGTTTGCTTTATTTATTACTGCTAAAATGAGTAATCCTGAAGTTGAAGTTCGTACATTTAAGCAACGAGGGGGAGAATGTTTAAGAGATGCTTGGTACAGAATTAGTGATGCCCATAATAGGTGCATTAAGAAACACTCCACCACTATCCTACTCAGGAATTTTTATGTTGGTATCTCTAGCTGGAATAGGTATGTTCTTGATAGTCTCGCGAAAGGTAACTTCCTAAGTACTCCTGCATTAGAAGCTAGCTGCATTATTGAGAGTCTATTTGGAATACCCCCTGTTGATGAAGTTAAAACTGAAATCTCTCTTGAAGATGTTATGAAAAAATTGGAAACCTTAGAGAAAAATTTTCCAAGTATTGAAGCTAAATTGGAAATGTTACTTGATAAAACTGATGAACTTGATAAATCCTTAGGAGGAATTGATGAAAGAATAAGTGTCCTAGGAACTTGTGTTGTCTATGACGATCAAAGCAATAGGATTGACGAACTTGAAAAAGCTATGGGAACCTTGGGTTCAACATTTTCTTCTCTTAAATATAAGGAGAAAGCTTATGTGGGTAAGGAGCAAAAGTTTATGTATGTCTCTAAAGTGCCTAAACCAAAGAAGTATTATTATAGGCCTAAAATTGACAAAGCCCTTAGTGCCACTACGGATGAGGGAGCTCATAATAACGATGCACCACCCTTTGATAATACTTGATACACACTTTCTGCGCCTAGCTGAAAGGCGTTAAAGAAAAGCGCTTATGGGAGACAACCCACGTGTTTTTACTACAGTACTTTGTTTTTATTTTGAGTCTTGGAAGTTGTTTAATTACTACTGTAGCAACCTCTCCTTATCTTAGTTTAGTGTTTTGTTGTGCCAAGTAAAGTCGTTGATAGAAAAGTTCATACTAGATTTGGATTACTGCGCAGAAACAGATTTCTTTGCTGTCACGAATCTGGGCAAAATTCTCTGTAGGTAACTCAGAAAATTATGCCAATTTACGTGAGTGATCCTCAGATATGTACGCAACTTTCATTCAATTTGAGCATTTTCATTTGAGCAAGTCTAGTACCTCGATAAAATTCGTCAATACGAACTGTTCTGTTTTGACAGATTCTGCCTTTTATTTCGCATTGCCTCTTTTGCTATGTTGGATGAATTTCTTTGATCCATTAATGTCCAGTAGCTTTATGCAATGTCGATAAGTGTTAATAATGATTGTGTCACCTCTGAACATGTTAATTTTTATTGTCCACTAATCCTCTAATGAGTTGTTCTAAGTTTGGTGTGGAGGAAGTTTTCAAGGATCAAGAGAGGAGTATGATGCAACATGATCAAGGAGAGTGAAAGCTCTAAGCTTGGGGATGCCCCGGTGGTTCACCCCTGCATATTCTAAGAAGACTCAAGTGTCTAAGCTTGGGGATGCCCAAGGCATCCCCTTCTTCATCGACAACATTATCAGGTTCCTCCCCTGAAACTATATTTTTATTCCATCACATCTTATGTGCTTTTCTTGGAGCGTCGGTTTGTTTTTGTTTTTTGTTTTGTTTGAATAAAATGGATCCTAGCATTCACTTTGTGGGAGAGAGACACGCTCCGTTGTTGCATATGGACAAGTATGTCCTTAGGCTCTACTCATAGTATTCATGGCGAAGTTTCTTCTTCGTTAAATTGTTATATGGTTGGAATTGGAAAATGATACATGTAGTAATTGCTATAATGTCTTGGATAATGTGATACTTGGCAATTGTTGCGCTCATGTTTAAGCTCTTGCACCATATACTTTGCACCCATTAATGAAGAAATACATAAAGCATGCTTAAATTTGGTTTGCATATTTGGTCTCTCTAAGGTCTAGATAATTTCTAGTATTGAGTTTGAACAACAAGGAAGACGGTGTAGAGTCTTATAATGTTTTCAATATGTCTTTTATGTGAGTTTTGCTGCACCGGTTCATCCTTGTGTTTGTTTCAAATAACCTTGCTAGCCTAAACCTTGTATCGAGAGGGAATACTTCTCATGCATCCAAAATCCTTGAGCCAACCACTATGCCATTTGTGTCCACCATACCTACCTACTACATGGTATTTCTCCGCCATTCCAAAGTAAATTGCTTGAGTGCTACCTTTAAAATTCCATCATTCACCTTTGCAATATATAGCTCATGGGACAAATAGCTTAAAAACTATTGTGGTATTGAATATGTACTTATGCACTTTATCTCTTATTAAGTTGCTTGTTGTGCGATAACCATGTTCACTGGGGACGCCATCAACTACTCTTTGTTGAATTTCATGTGAGTTGCTATGCATGTTCGTCTTGTCTGAAGTAAGAGAGATCTACCACCTTATGGTTAAGCATGCATATTGTTAGAGAAGAACATTGGGCCGCTAACTAAAGCCATGATCCATGGTGGAAGTTTCAGTTTTGGACATATATCCTCAATCTCATATGAGAAAATTATTAATTGTTGTTACATGCTTATGCATAAAAGAGGAGTCCATTATCTGTTGTCTATGTTGTCCCGGTATGGATGTCTAAGTTGAGAATAATCAATAGCGAGAAATCCAATGTGAGCTTTCTCCTTAGACCTTTGTACAGGCGGCATAGAGGTACCCCTTTGTGACACTTGGTTAAAACATGTGCATTGCGATGATCCGGTAGTCCAAGCTAATTAGGACAAGGTGCGGGCACTATTAGTATACTATGCATGAGGCTTGCAACTTGTAAGATATAATTTACATGTTACATATGCTTTATTACTACCGTTGACAAAATTGTTTCATGTTTTCAAAATCAAAGCTCTAGCACAAATATAGCAATCGATGCTTTTCCTCTATGGAGGACCATTCTTTTACTTTCATTGTTGAGTCAGTTCACCTATTTCTCTCCACCTCAAGAAGCAAACACTTGTGTGAACTGTGCATTGATTCCTACATACTTGCATATTGCACTTATTATATTACTCTATGTTGACAATATCCATGAGATATACATGTTACAAGTTGAAAGCAACCGCTGAAACTTAATCTTCCTTTGTGTTGCTTCAATGCTTTTACTTTGAATTATTGCTTTATGAGTTAACTCTTATGCAAGACTTATTGATGCTTGTCTTGAAGTACTATTCATGAAAAGTCTTTGCTATATGATTCACTTGTTTACTCATGTCATATACATTGTTTTGATCGCTGCATTCACTACATATGCTTTACAAATAGTATGATCAAGGTTATGATGGCATGTCACTCCAGAAATTATCTTTGTTATCGTTTTACCTGCTCGGGACGAGCAGAACTAAGCTTGGGGATGCTGATACGTCTCCGACGTATCGATAATTTCTTGTGTTCCATGCCACATTATTGATGTTATCTACATGTTTTATGCACACTTTATGTCATATTCGTGCATTTTCTGGAACTAACCTATTATCAAGATGCCGAAGTGCCGATTCTTGTTTTCTGCTGTTTTTGGTTTCAGAAATCCTAGTAACGAAATATTCTCGGAATTGGACGAAATCAACGCCCAGGGTCCTATTTTGCCACGAAGCTTCCAGAAGACCGAAGAAGAGACGAAGTGGGGCCACGAGGCGGCCAAACCCTAGGGCGGCGCGGCCCCTGCCCTGGTCGCGCGGCCCTATGGTGTGGGCCCCTCGTGTGGCCCCCTGACCTGCCCTTCCGCCTACTTAAAGCCTCCGTCGCGAAACCCCCAGTACCGAGAGCCACGATACGGAAAACCTTACTGAGACGCCGCCGCCGCCAATCCCATCTCGGGGGATTCAGGAGATCGCCTCCGGCACCCTGCCGGAGAGGGGAATCATCTCCCGGAGGACTCTACGCCGCCATGGTCGCCTCCGGAGTGATGAGTGAGTAGTCTACCCCTAGACTATGGGTCCATAGCAGTAGCTAGATGGTTGTCTTCTCCCCATTGTGCTTAATTGTCGGGTCTTGTGAGATGCCTAACATGATCAAGATCATCTATCTGTAATTCTATATGTTGCGTTTGTTGGGATCCGATGAATAGAGAATACTTGTTATGTTGATTATCAAAGTTATGTCTATGTGTTGTTTATGATCTTGCATGCTCTCCGTTACTAGTAGATGCTCTGGCCAAGTAGATGCTTGTAACTCCAAGAGGGAGTATTTATGCTCGATAGTGGGTTCATGTCTCCGTGAATCTGGGGAAGTGACAGAAATCTCTAAGATTATGGATGTGTTGTTGCCACTAGGGATAAAACATTGGTGCTATGCTCGAGGACGTAGTTACTGATTACATTACGCGCAACACTTAATGCAATTGTCTGTTGTTAGCAACTTAATACTGGAGGGGGTTCGGATGATAACCTGAAGGTGGACTTTTTAGGCATAGATGCATGCTGGATAGTGGTACATTAGAAGAACCAAGGATATATAAATAGTTTTGTATGGAGAAATGACAAACAAATCGCTGTAAGGTGTTTCACCGATATTGGTTTTGTCACATATAAAAATAAAATTTCAATCTCAAAATTAGGCTAAGTGTTGTTTAAAAGGTAGCACAATGCTAGATTTAGAAGAGTTCTAAATGTTGTGACGGATTCTACAAACGAAGGCATAATATGTCGTTGTTTTGACAATGACTGAGGATGTTAAGTCAAGAGGTTCTTTGAGAACTTGGTGTAGTTCCGATATTGTCAGAACTTTGAAGCTATATTGTGTATGACAATATTAGTGACATATTTCAGACCACGGAATTAAGGTTCCACCAGAAGACCAAACATATTTAATGCCGACTCATTTAGAAAATGAGTGATGCGTGAAGACGCAAATGAATTGCAAAATACATACGTTTCTGAGTGTGTCAGAACCGTTGACTAAAGCTCTCCCTAGGGCAAAGTATGACCAACACCAGAATGCCATGGGTGTTAGGTACATTACAATGTAATCTAGATTATTGACTCTAGTGCAAGTGGGAGACTGTTGGAGATATGCCCAAGAGGCAATAATAAAAGTGGTAATTATATATCTTTATGTTTATGATAAATGTTTATATACCATGCTATAATTGTATTAACCGAAACATTGATACATGTGTGTTATGTAAACAACAATGAGTCCCTAGTAAAGCCTCTTAACTAGCTTGTTGATTAATAGATGATTAGTTTCATAATCATGAACATTGGATGTTATTAATAACAAGGTTATATCATTATGTGAATGATGTAATGGATACACCCAATTAAGCGTAGCATAAGATCACGTCATTAAGTTATTTGCTATAAGCTTTCGATACATAGTTACCTAGTCCTTATGACCATGAGATCATGTAAATCACTTATATCGGAAAGGTACTTTGATTACATCAAACGCCACTGCGTAAATGGGTGGTTATAAAGGTGGGATTAAGTATCCGGAAAGTATGAGTTGAGGCATATGGATCAACAGTGGGATTTGTCCATCCCGATGACGGATAGATATACTCTGGGCCCTCTCGGTGGAATGTCATCTAATGTCTTGCAAGCATATGAATAAGTTCATAAGAGACCACATACCACGGTACGAGTAAAGAGTACTTGTCAGGAGACGAGGTTGAACAAGGTATAGAGTGATACCGATGATCAAACCTCGGACAAGTAAAATATCGCGTGACAAAGGGAATTGGTATCGTATGTGAATGGTTCATTCGATCACTAAGTCATCGTTGAATATGTGGGAGCCATTATGGATCTCCAGATCCCGCTATTGGTTATTGGTCGGAGTGAGTACTCAACCATGTCCGCATAGTTCGCGAACCGTAGGGTGACACACTTAAAGTTGGATGTTGAAATGGTAGAACTTGAATATGGAATGGAGTTCGAATATTTGTTCGGAGTCCCGGATGAGATCCCGGACATGACGAGGAGTTCCGGAATGGTCCGGAGAATAAGATTCATATATAGGAAGTCATTTTATAAGATTTAAAATGATCCGGAAGGTTCTATGGAAGGTTCTAGAAGGTTCTAGAAAAGTCCGGAAGAAACCACTAAGGAAGGCGGAGTCCCGGAGGGACTCCACCTCCCATGGCCGGCCAACCCTAAGGGGGAGGAGTCCCAAGTGGACTCCCCTAAGGGGGCCGGCCACCCCCCCCCCCCCACATGGAAGGGGATTCCCACCTTGGGTAGGTTTCCCTATCACATGGAAGGTTTTGGGTTCGGGTCTTATTCGGAGACTTGTAGTCCAACACTTGGGGCTTCCACCTATATAATGAGGGGCCAAGGGGAGGGGGCCGGCCACCAAAAACACCACAAGGTGGCCTCACCCCTAGATGGCCGGCGCCCCCTCTCCCCAAACCCTAGCCGCCCCACTCCTCCTTCTTCCCCGCATGCTTAGCGAAGCTCCGCCGGGATTCTCCACCACCACCGACACCACGCCGTCGTGCTGTCGGATTCAAGAGGATCTACTACTTCCGCTGCCCGCTGGAACGGGGAGATGGATGTCGTCTTCATCAACAACTGAACGTGTGACCGAGTACGGAGGTGCTGCCCGTTCATGGCGCCGTGATCAAGATCTTCTACGCGCTTTTGCAAGCGGCAAGTGAACGTCTACCGCAGAAACAAGAGCCTCATCTTGTAGGCTTTGGAATCTCTTCAAGGGTGAGACTCGATAATCCCCTCGTTGCTACCGTCTTCTAGATTGCATCTTGGCTTGGATTTCGTGTTCGCGGTAGGAAATTTTTTGTTTTCTATGCAACGTTATCCTACACTAGTAAGGAGGTGGGTTTTCATATTCTGAAGCTTAAGAAATTCTCATGCTCTCATTTCAAATGCTATTTTTATCTGTGGGGCCGAGGAGGGCCTAATTGGACATGGGAGTTTCAGAGATGGCAGAGACATGGAGGAAGAATGGACTTTGGTGAGTCCATCAAAGAAAATCATGTAGCATGGCTTAGCAGCTCTCAAGAAGCAGATGCCTAAACCAATTTTAAACCAAAGGAATAGAGCTAACAAGAAGTTGGCTTTTGCCAAAAAAATCTTGGATATGAGGCATGCTTGGGTTATCAAAGCACTGTCAAGCCTGCAACAGAGCCAGAAGTTCACGCTGGCACGTTTGTCACTTCCTCTGCACCAAATATTTCTTTTTCGACTGTCAAGCCTTTTCCTTGTATGCAGAAGAGTTTGGATGATGATGTTAATGAGCAATTACCAATCTTGGGTGAGCCTGTTATCACCAGAATTTGACCGAGTCAGAGGTGGGCCGCGATCAAGATGGATTTGAAGAATATACATGGAAGAAAGACGTGAATCGGCCTGTTATGCAAAGTTTGGGCTAGTTTGCCCGTGTATCTGTAACATAGTAGATTACGTGTCGGTTAGTTAGAGTTTGCCTCGTGCACGGTTGGGATTATTCCCACGTTAGAAAGTCTATGGACTATAAATATGTACCTAGGGTTTATGAAATAAACAACAATCATCGTTCACCACAAATCAATCTAGGCGCATCGCCAACTCCTTCGTCTCGAGGGTTTCTTCCGGGTAAGCATCATGCTGCCTAGATCGCATCTTGCGATCTAGGCAGTACAAGTTTATTCGTTGCCATGCGTTGCTCGTACTGAAGCCTTTTTGATGGCGAGCAACGTAGTTATCTTAGATGTGTTAGGGTTAGCATTGTTCTTCGTATCATATGCTGTCGTAGTGCAACCCTTAGACATCTAGCCGCCCTTACACCCATCTTAGGTGTAGGGGCGGCACCCCGCTTGATCATTATTTAGTAGATCCGATCCGTTACGGTTGCTCCTTGTTCTTCAAGGATTAGTTTAATATCTGCAATAGTTAGGCCTTACAAAGGGTTGGAGGATCCAGCGACGCGTAGGGTGTAGTTTGCTAGCCCTAGACAGGATGTTCCGGGGATCAACCTCGTGTTAGTTTTTAGGCCTTGTCTAGGATCGGCTTACGATCACCGTACGTGACCGCGAGGCCCAATCGTGAGTAGGATGTTCCGATTATGCGGTGAAAACCCTAAATCGTAGTAGATTGCTTTAGCTTTATCTTGATCAAGCAGGACCACCATATATTCGTACACCTCGTGCGAATCATGGGTGGATCGGCTCCTTGAGCCGATTCACAGGATAACCTGAGAGCCGATCGAGGCTCGTATTTAATGTTTACGTGTATGCCATGCAGGAAACTAAGCGAGGCATCTCCATCACCTTCCTGACCAGGTATAGGTCAGGTGGCACGCCCTTGCACTAGCATCGGACGTGCGTGCCGGAGGCTTTGCGGGCCGTCGCTCGGAGGGACCAGGGCCAACCGCAGCCCTAAGTTGTTCCCGGCTCTACTGTGTTGCCCGTCACTGCTCGCCGGTGGGTTTCTGACCGCAACACATTCTGGCACGCCCGGTGGGACAATCTTCTACATCAACCACATCGCCATCTACATCTGAGATGGCGGACGGCACTCCAGTCACGTACGAGGATCTGACCGACGAGCTCAAGAAGAAGTATGACGAGGTCAAAACGATCCTCGAAGCCGACCTCATCGGCTCTTTTCGCAGAACCCGCTCACATGGTATTCACTGAACGGCTTGGGCCTCTCCCATCCAAGAACAAGCAAGCTGACTCCTCTCGGGAAGAAGACCTCGAGGGGATAAAAGATAACTGTGAAAGAGAAGAGGACAGATGCCACCGGCCAAGGTGGTGCCCGGATGGGCTCAGCCGTTCCCAAAGACGTAGGGTTCAGCGACGACGTGCTTTAGAGGAAGCTGAAAGTTAATACCTGCACGCGCTAAGGAAGACGCGGCCTGATCTGGCCGCAAAAGTTCGACGAACCCTGGATGAAGAGGGTCGACCACAAAAGGGGAGTATGGCGCCCCAAATGAAGGAAAGCCGGTGATGAGACATCGGCTGGCACAACGAGATGTAAGCCTCTTTTGAGCAATACAATCAAAATAGGGGCCAATTCCAGCAATCGCCCCGTATTATCCTTGCCATACGCTTCGCCTGCGTTCAGCGTCGATCTAACAGGTGACGGAAGGCTGGGGTATGGGTTTACATCGGCTTGCGAGTTCAGGGAAATCGGCATTAGTCCTGACTGCAGAGCCGATGTTCAGGTATAATCCTACCGATAACCGCAGAGCCGATATCTGCAGTAACCTGACAGATTCGGCTCGGGGGGGGCACATGATCAGGTGGACAGACGCATGGGCAATAAAATATTAGGAGCCGATGGAAAATTGGCCAGTAAAAAAAATGTAGCAAGTACAGCCGAAGCAGATTCATCGACTTCAGAAGATCAAGTTCAGCGAAACATTTGTCTCTGAAGGCCCTACTGAAGAAACGCGCCGAGGGCGTGAAGGGCGTCAACACGGATGCGATCTACCTCGGCGATCTCAGCCTTGTCATCCTCGTCTTTACCCGTCACCAGCTGACTGCTCAGGGTACGAATTTCAGCCAGATCGGTCTTCAGATCGGCTGTGAGGCCTTTTGCCTCATCTTGAGAACGGGAAATAAGGGCTTCCTTGTCTTGGATAAGCTGCTTGGTCACCCTGACCCTCTCTTCAAGGCTCTCCAGCTCCTTGCGCAGGGTCTCGAGTTCGGCGCGATTGGCAGAAGTGTCCGTCTTGGCGTCCAAAGCAGCCTTCTTCTCGTTGAGCCGTTGACATTTTTCCGCAATATCGGCTCTCAATGGAAGCTGGGTGTGGCGAAGAGTAATCCTTTGTTGAGCCGATTGCACCCTTGACTTGAAGACCGACAGAGTAACAGCTGGCCAGAGCTTCACCTGCAGTGTCATAGGGAGATGGGGCTGGATATCTTCGAGGATGCCTTTGACTTCCTCGGAATTTTCAACCAGGGTCTTAATTGAGGAAGAGAGCAAATCCTTGAGACGCTGGAGTGGACCATGGACCGTGCTAGGACTCGGCTCTCCACTTGCTTTGGAAGTAGTTGGTGCAATGGATTCTGGATCGAACGTCAGCAAGCTCGAGAGATCACAACCCTGACAGGGCAAACAAAGCGAGTTTAGCATACAATGAAGAAAGTGATAGAGCCAAGGAAAGGGGTATACCTCTCCCAAGGTAGGAGGAGCAGACGATGTAGTGATGATCGGCTTTTCTGTGGACTTGGCTAGGTCAGCCACTTGGTCAGCCGCGATCGTCGAGGTGGCTAGGTCTAGGGTGGCGGACGGCATCAGTACCTCCTCGACGTCTCCGCTAGAGGTTTCTTCGGTCTGCAGGAGGAAGTGGTTAGCCGATCCAAATGACAATGGGTTAGCATGAAGTGTGGCCGGGGAGATAATTACATTTGAGACCTCCTGGCTTGATGGAGAAGCTCGTGGGTTTTTACGAGCCCTTTTGACGCATCGACGCTTCGTGCGTGACCCCGATTTGGTCGGGGCTTGGGGAGCAGGAGGCTCGGGGATCGACCTTTTCTTAGAAGCCGGCGCTGGTGAAGCCGTCTGGCTCTGGGTGGTGGACCTCTCGGAATTGCCCGAGCTCGAGTCCCCCTGGCTGGTTTCTGCGGCCCCGCTGGAGGTTTCTTCGGTGGAAGTCTGTGGAAAAGAATACGAGCGTGTTGTAAAAGACTGGGAAAGCAGATAAATGTGGACAGGGCACGAACCAACTTACGTGCAGGCTTTCTTGGGCAGGAGCTTTGCGCTTCAGGGTCTTCCTGGCAGCCACCTTCCTCACTGCCGTCCTCGCCTGAGTCGAGGCTCGGGGGGCAACTGGCCCCGAAGATGCTCTACTCTTGGGAGCCGATCTCGGTGAAATCGGCTGACTCTGCATTATGACTTTCTTCAGGGGTGGTGAGCTCTGGCAGAAGAGAACCACTGGTGCCGGAGGGAGGAATACGAAGGGGGAGCCATCGGCTTGCGTGGGAGCCGGGCCATCTTGTTGCTGCCAGGAGATGGAGTCAGGTCACAGACAATCACCATAAGCTGTTAAAAGAAATGTTTAAGTAGTGGTACCTGGTATGCAGGGATGTCATACTCGGCATCAAGTTGTCTCAGCAGCGGTCCTAGAGCCCTTCTGAAGACATGGGTCTTCCACATGGACCACCAAGTCTCGAAACCATCGGTAGTGAAGGAGAAACGGAGGTCGTGGGGAATTGGAATGGCCAAAGCATCAAAGAAGGTATAACACCTTTGGCTAGTAAGGATGTCAGGCAGTTCAGCTCTGCTTGCTGTCAGGTGGTGTAAGAAGAAGTGTGGAAGCACCTGCCCGAGACCAAGCTGTCGGGCTACCACTACCGGTTGGTAACACTCATAACCGGGCTTGATGATCCGGTTCGAGGTACTCATGCCAACAGGGAGGAAGCAAGGACGAATCATGATAGAATACAGATGCTGGGTGCTAGCGTCATCGGCAAAGTCATCCAATCGAAAGGAGACTGGGTTTTCAAAGTTCGCCGATTCAGTATAAGGAAAGAACAGGGGGTTGTCCAAACCTTGGAAGAAAATCTTGAACCACCCTGCTGCTTCCTTAGGGATCAGCCTGCTGCCTGGGAGACCATACAAAGCTTGGCCATAGCTGGTGCATCGGATATCCTTTCCATTAACATCTGGAAAGGTGCAGGTGGTCAAAGGTGGGAAGTCTGGGATCTGGTTCTGAAATTATAGCTGGGCCCACAACTGAATAAACCACTAGGGGCCGCCAGTTTTAACTGTCTTTTGAGAGAACAGTTTGACAGACATCAGTTGAAGAGATCGATAGACCTCTCCAAGAAACAGTTTGCCTAGGCCAAGTTGGGTGCCTTTAGCAAGTTCATAGGCCAGGGAAAGGTAATTCTTGGTAGGGGCGAGTGATGGGCCACAGAATATGAAGTGCTCTAACCAGAAGTTCAGGAAGGCTGTGTGTTCTCTCTCTGACATGGGGCCTTTGTTTTTCATATAACGATTGAGATAGGCACCCCAGCTGGTACACTCTTTTTTAGAGGAGAGAGTGAAAGGGACTCTCGGAAGAACGAGGACCGAGGCACATAGAATTTGCGAGAGAAGGATGTGGCAGCAGGATGTCTGAAACCTAAATTAATAGCCGAACAAAACATTAATTCAGGTGTTTGCTATTAATCCTATGTCGATTCGAATGGCGAGAGGAGGTTAAGGATTACCTTCAGACCAGAGACCATGGCGTCGGTATTGGATGATTCCGCCATTGGATGCGCTGTAGAAGTTGGGGGCGGCGCGGTCGAGATCTGGGATGCAGGTGGTCGTGAGTTGGAATTGCTCAGGCGGCGATTTGGGGATCTGAGTTTGCTTTCTCAGACGGAGGTCGCAAGTTACCGTTTGGAGGGGCGGCTAGGTCAACCTTACTCGTGTTTTTATGGTAGAGACCGGTGCGATGCCATCGGCTCTTTTGGGAGATCGTTTGACTTTGACTATCGGCAAAAAAGTTGATTGGGAGTACTTCTTCATTAATAAAAGGAGGGTTTTTTACAATGAAGAGCCGATTGCTCAAGGGAAGAGGAACAAAAGAAGAGCCGATTGCTCGCGTACTACTGATCCTATGTTACTAATCCTCGCTGCCCTCGTCGTCGGCGTCGTAGCTGCCGCCGGCGCTGCTTCCGGAGAACTCTTCGTCACTGCTGCCCCAGCCTTCGGCCGGAGCTTCTTCCTCTTCGTCATCATCGTCATCTTCACTGTCCGCCCAAGCACGGAGGCGCTTCACCGGCGGGTACCCAGCGGAGGAGGAGGAATCGTCTTCCTCCTCTTCTTCCTCTACCTCCTCGTCTTCCTCTTCCTCCTCCTTATCAGAGGAAGTGGAGTTCCTCCATGAGTGGAGGTCATCCTCGCTTTCGCTCTCCAGTTCCCCTTCAATGAGGAACTGGAGGTTGCCCTCCCCATCAGTCAGGGGCATGTCGCCATCTGACATGAAGTCAAAGTCCCACTCGGGCTCCGACATCGGCTCGCTCGAGGAAGAAGATTGGAAAGAGAGGCCGGAGGAGACAGAGGAAGAAGAAGACATTGCTACAGGGAAAGAGGGCTTTTCGGTGCCGATAGCTAGAACGGAGGAGGGGGATAAAAAAGCGAGTCAGTCGGCACAGTTAAATAAGGAGGAACCTGATGGAGATTTAATGCCATTGCAGTTTCCAAGGAAGTGGTGCTAAAGCTATCAAATTTTGCAGAGAAGTTGAGAAGACAAGGCATCATGATGAAGGATACTGCGACGGTTCTGCCACGACATGACCCGACGAAGAAAAAGCAGAGTGATTTTGGAATTATCAATTCCAAAACCAGGGGGGCATGTGTTATCACCAGAATTTGACCGAGTCAGAGGTGGGCCGCGATCAAGATGGATTTGAAGAATATACATGGAAGAAAGACGTGAATCGGCCTGTTATGCAAAGTTTGGGCTAGTTTGCCCGTGTATCTGTAACATAGTAGATTACGTGTCGGTTAGTTAGAGTTTGCCTCGTGCACGGTTGGGATTATTCCCACGTTAGAAAGTCTACGGACTATAAATATGTACCTAGGGTTTATGAAATAAACAACAATCATCGTTCACCACAAATCAATCTAGGCGCATCGCCAACTCCTTCGTCTCGAGGGTTTCTTCCGGGTAAGCATCATGCTGCCTAGATCGCATCTTGCGATCTAGGCAGTACAAGTTTATTCGTTGCCATGCGTTGCTCGTACTGAAGCCTTTTTGATGGCGAGCAACGTAGTTATCTTAGATGTGTTAGGGTTAGCATTGTTCTTCGTATCATATGCTGTCGTAGTGCAACCCTTAGACATCTAGCCGCCCTTACACCCATCTTAGGTGTAGGGGCGGCACCCCGCTTGATCATTATTTAGTAGATCCGATCCGTTACGGTTGCTCCTTGTTCTTCAAGGATTAGTTTAATATCTGCAATAGTTAGGCCTTACAAAGGGTTGGAGGATCCAGTGACGCGTAGGGTGTAGTTTGCTAGCCCTAGACAGGATGTTCCGGGGATCAACCTCGTGTTGGTTTTTAGGCCTTGTCTAGGATCGGCTTACGATCACCGTACGTGACCGCGAGGCCCAATCGTGAGTAGGATGTTCCGATTATGCGGTGAAAACCCTAAATCGTAGTAGATTGCTTTAGCTTTATCTTGATCAAGCAGGACCACCATATATTCGTACACCTCGTGCGAATCATGGGTGGATCGGCTCCTTGAGCCGATTCACAGGATAACCTGAGAGCCGATCGAGGCTCGTATTTAATGTTTACGTGTATGCCATGCAGGAAACTAAGCGAGGCATCTCCATCACCTTCCTGACCAGGTATAGGTCAGGTGGCACGCCCTTGCACTAGCATCGGACGTGCGTGCTGGAGGCTTTGCGGGCCGTCGCTCGGAGGGACCAGGGCCAGCCGCAGCCCTAAGTTGTTCCCGGCTCTACTGTGTTGCCCGTCACTGCTCGCCGGTGGGTTTCCGACCGCAACAGAGCCTAAGGAGTTACAAGCTGAGACTACAAAGGCGGCTGAAGAGGACTTTGAAAGTATGATTGATGACATGGCATATAATGTGTGGAATTGTGGTCGGTGTTTAAGTATGGGCCACCATACGCCTGATTGCACCAATGACATTCAATGTCGGTCGTGTTTTAGCTATGGTCACGTGAGGAAGAAGTGTTTGGATACTAAAAAAAGAGGGAAAGTTTGGGTGCCTAAAAGGACACAGTCTGGTACAAATTTTGGGTACCTGTACGGATAAGGAGATTGCCGTTTCAGGAGTTGCCGCCTCGGCTTCTGCTTCTATTAATGATACCCTGGATTCCTTGCAACAGTTCGAACACATTAACCATGTCTCTTCCCCTGTCTCAGCGAGTCCGTCTTCCTCGCAGGCAATGGTGGTTTTCGAGGTAGATCCAACTACATGGCTCCCTTGGGGGCAAGAGATCATCGACCGCGGTCCAACTCGTTTACCACGCACCTTCTACTTTTCTTCGCAAGATCCGCCACCTCGACATCTTGATTACTGCATTGCGCTGGTTGATCCTCCGCCGCCACCGGCAGCGATGGCGCTTTGGAGGGAGCAAGTTCGCG
This sequence comes from Lolium perenne, assembly GCF_019359855.2. NCBI lineage: Eukaryota > Viridiplantae > Streptophyta > Magnoliopsida > Poales > Poaceae > Lolium > Lolium perenne. The sequence goes on from NC_067245.2 coordinate 331,594,230, forward strand.
ATTTTTTCATTGGGCCTCTGCAGCGCAATGTGGTAACGTCCCAGCCTAGCTTATTTGGTGTTGGTGTTATCACCAGAATTTGACCGAGTCAGAGGTGGGCCGCGATCAAGATGGATTTGAAGAATATACATGGAAGAAAAACGTGAATCGGCCTGTTATGCAAAGTTTGGTCTAGTTGGCCCGTGTATCTGTAATATAGTAGGATACGTGTCGTTTAGGTAAAGTTTGTCTCGTGCACGGTGGGGATTATTCCCACGTTAGAAAGTCCCCTGGACTATAAATATGTATCTAGGGTTTATGAAATAAATAACAACCAATGTTCAACCACAAATCAATCTCGGCGCATCGCCAACTCCTTCGTCTCGAGGGTTTCTACCGGTAAGCATCATGCTGCCTAGATCGCATCTTGCGATCTAGGCAGCATAAGCTTCTTTGTTGTTCATGCGTTGCTCGTACTGAAGCCTTTTTGATGGCGAGCAACGTAGTTATCTCAGATATGTTAGGGTTAGCATTGTTTTTCGTATCATATGCTATCGTAGTGCAACCCTTGCATATCTAGCCGCCCTTACACCTATCTTAGGTGTAGGGGCGGCACCCCGCTTGATCATTATTTAGTAGATCCGATCCGTTACGGTTGCTCTTTGTTCTTCAAGGATTAGTTTAATATCTGCAATAGTTAGGCCTTACAAAGGGTTGGAGGATCCAGCGGCACGTAGGGTGTCGTTTGCTAGTCCTAGACAGGATGTTCCGGGGATCAACCTCGTGTTGGTTTTTAGGCCTTGTCTAGGATCGGCTTACGATCACCGTGCGTGGCCGCGAGGCCCAATCGTGAGTAGGATGATCCGATTTGCGGTGAAAACCCTAAATCGTCGTAGATCGCTTTAGCTTTATCTTGATCAAGCAGGACCACCATATATTCGTGCACCTCGTACGAATCATGGGTGGATCGGCTCCTTGAGCCGATTCACAGGATAACCTGAGAGCCGATCGAGGCTCGTATTTAATGTTTACGTGTATGGCATGCAGGAAACTAAGCGAGGCATCTCCATCACCTTCCTGACCAGGTATAGGTCAGGTGGCACGCCCTTGCATCAGCATCGGACGTGTGTACCAGAGGCTTTGCGGGCCATCGCTCGGAGGGACCAGGGCCAGCCGCAGCCCTAAGTTGTTCCCGGCTCTACTGTGTTGCCCGTCGCTGCTCGCCGGTGGGTTTTGACCGCAACACATTCTGGCACGCTCGGTGGGACAAGCTTCGTCATCAACCACATCGCCATCTACATCTGAGATGGCGGACGGCACTCCAGTCACGTACGAGGATCTGACCGACGAGCTCAAGAAGAAGTATGACGAGGTCAAAGCTATCCTCGAGGCCGATCTCATCGGCTCTTTTCACAGAACCCGTTCACATGGCATCAGGTGGAAGGGGTTCTCGCCTGACGGTGCGCTCGACGGGATAGACCTCTCTGCCCCGTCAGAAGAACGCACCAGGTCCCTGCGGCAGGAGACCAACTACATGGTGGCTCACTCGCTACACCGCCACTCCGAGAACCTGGTGAACACTTTGGAGCGTGTCACTCTTCGGGTGATCCAGGAGATCATGAGGCACCAGTACTCGCCGTCAGGACCAGCTCTCGGGACACATCAAGGAGAGTTGCCACTCCAGTCCCGACCACCGCTGCCATTTGCGTTGGCAGCACCAGAAGTGCCGAATTCACCGGCATTCGTCGTCTACAAGATCGGTGGTGACCCTAGTGACTGCCAGTTCTTGCAGGAGGCGCCTAAGGAGATCCCTCACGGGTACATGTGCACATATGTGCCAGACTGCGGTAGCTGGGCGCTCACAAACCAGGCCGCAACATCAGGGACTTCTGGGAAAACAGGAGGAACGTCAGCGACAGATCTTGAGAAGCAGACGTGGCTAGCTAAATATGCCACCCCGACGAACCTCCAGAGCTCAGCTCCTGCAGTTGGCTCAGAGCTGGAAAAGCAAGCATGGCTGGCTAAGTACGCCACCCCGGCGAACCTTCAGAGTTCGACTCCTGCAGCCAGCACCGCGGATCAGATCAGCACGATCCTGAGGGACCAGTTCGGCATGGTGCCGAAAAGGAGGACAATCGGCTATTCCAAGCCGTACCCCGATGAATCGAGTTGGTCCCACTACCACCCAAGTATCGGCTCCCTGACTTCTCCAAGTTCAGTGGATCAGATGGTTCCAGCTCCATCGAGCATGTGAGCCGATATTTGGCACAGCTAGGAACGGCCTCAGCGTCGGATCCACTACGCGTGAGGTTCTTCGCACAATCCCTCACGGGATCGGCTTTCGGGTGGTACACTTCGTTGCCACCGGACTCGATCCGGACTTGGAAGCAGTTGGAAGAGCAGTTCCACATGCAGTTTCACTCAGAAGCTTCCAAGTCTGGCCTTGCCGATCTAGCACAGATACGTCAGAAGCGTGGAGAAACTGTGGCAGAATACATCCAGCGCTTCAGAAATCTAAGGAACCGATGTTATTCGGCTCGTGTGACTGAAAAAGAAGCAGTCGAATTGGCAGTGGTGGGCCTTGCCTCACAAATCAAGGACATGGCCTCCCAAGCAGACTATCCTTCGCTGGCGCACATGGTTCAGAAACTGTCAGCATATTAACAGCGCCACCCGGACCTGTACCAGGACAAATTCAAGCGTGCAGTAGTCCTGGTCGAAGCAGAGGAAGACGAAGTTTCTGTGGGAGATCAAGAGGTAGCAGTGGCTGAATGGACTCGGGGGGCAACCCCCGTGTCCTGCAAATGGGTTAAGCCACCAGGCCCGCCCAGAGGGTTTGATTTTGACGTGACCAAAACTGAGCAAATCTTCGACCTCCTGCTCAAGGAGAAGCAGTTGAAGATACCCGAAGGTCTCAAATTCCCCACGGTTCAGGAGCTGAATGGAAAGCCATACTGCAAATGGCATAATTCGCTCTCCCATGCCACCAATGACTGCAGGGTGTGGCGTTAGCAGATCCAAATGGCGATAGAACAAGGACGACTGATTTTCAACCAGTACGCCATGAAGGTCGACACTCACCCCTTCCCCGCCGTTAACATGGTGGAGTGCACTTACCCTGAAGGTTGCCAGCCAGGATCCTCGTTCAGTATCAACATGGTAGGACCTGGGCACCACTCTGGCAAGGATGGAGACGAGGGCAGCTGCTCTCGTAGCAAGGACACAGAGGAGGCCGCTCCACGCGATCGGCTCCGTCACGATGGCAAGCGCTACGTCACAGAGGGAGAAGTGAAGAACATAAGATATCAGCGACCCCTCTCCGATCACCTCCTCAACAAGTATGTGAGTCAGTATAGCCAACGCCGACGATCCAGCGACGATGATGATAGAGACCGTCTGGCTAGAGAAGCCAGAAGACATCGTCGGCATGATCGCGATGAGGAGGAGTGCGAGCGCCGTGCCAAGGAAAAGACAAGGGAGCAAGGCGACGAAGATAGGCATTGGGACTGCCCCTTCTTCAGACACTGCTGGGATTTAGGAATGAGCCGATTGCCCACAATCGGCAATTGCCCAGAATGCAACCAGAAGAAGAAGGAGGCAGCCAACGTGTCCGTGTTCAAACGTCTAGGGCCTCTCCCAACACAAAGCAAACGCGCTGAGTCCCCTCGGTTGGAAGATCTCGAGGATTCAGAAGACGAGGGAGAAGAAGAAGAAGACAGGTACCACCGTCCAAGGTGGTGCCCTGATGGACTCAGCCGTTCCCAAAACCGTAGGGTTCAGCGATTGCGTGGCTTGGAGGAAGCCGAAAGGTTATACCTGCACACGCTAAGAAAGGCGCGGCCTGATCTGGCCGCGAAAATTCAGCGAACCCTGGATGAAGAGGGTCGTCCACGGAAAATGGAGTGGCGCCCCAAGCAGAGGAAAGCTGATGATGAAACATCGGCTGGCACAAACATGGTGTTCATCCTTCCTTCGGAGTTCAGTGCTCCAGGATTAGACGAGGCACCTGTGGCACAACTTGACTGCGGCCCACGGCCGGTTATCTTTGAGAAGCCACGAGAAAGAAGTTACAGACATCTGAAGGCCCTGTACTTGCGAGGATATATCGATGGGAGGCTTGTCAATAAGATGCTGGTGGACACCGGAGCGGCAGTCAATATTATGCCATACTCTATGCTACGTCGGTTGGGACGCTCTAGCTCGGATCTAATCAAGACCAACATGACATTGAGCGATTTCAACGGCCAAGCGTCTGACGCACAAGGTGTTCTGAACGTGGATCTGACCGTAGGAAGGAAAACTATCCCTACGACGTTCTTCGTCGTTGATAGCAAGAGCACCTATGCTGTTCTGCTAGGAAGAGATTGGATCCACGCCAACTGTTGCATTCCCTCCACGATGCACCAATGCATAATACAGTGGGATGGAGATGAGGTAGAGGTCATCCAGGCCGATGACTCAGCTGAAATTTCAACGGCTGGCATGAACGCGTGGGAAGCAGCAGGCCAAGAGCCACTCTCAGGTATCAATTTGGACGACTGCGAGTGCATCGACGTGACGAAGGGAAGGGTTAGGCTGGTCTTATCCACTGGCCTGACCATGTAACTGGAGCAAACCAATGAGCAAACGTGGCGAGGCTGATCCTTGTGATCGGCCCCAAAAAATCTATGAAGGAAAATTACAAGACCTTCATTGAGCGTTTCGATCAATATGGAGGCCGATTTTCAGCAATCGGCCAAAATTATCCTCACCACATGTTCTGCTTATGTTCAACATCAATCTACATGGCAGCGGTCACGTCGGCGGATGAGAGTCAACACGAATCCTAACGGAGCCGACGTGCAAATACAGTGCCTTGGCTAACCACGAAGCCGATATCTGCAGTCACCCGGCAGATTCGGCTCGGGGGGCATCTAATAATCAGATGAACATGTGCAGATAAACATGTTGTGCAGTGAAACATTGGGGGCCGATAGAAAAATCAGCCCCGTAAAAAATCTCTAGCCGATGCAAGGACATCGACTTTAGAATGAAAGGAGGTACAGCTGATATAAGCAGAAGCCCGATGGAGCAGTTGTTGAGTTACAAGGAGAGGCTCTACTGGATAAATTCCTTCTCAAGACGTCCAACTCCTTCTGCAAAGTCTCCAAGTTCAGCAGTACCAATGCAAGCATACAGATCAGGTTAAGGGTGAGTCCAACAAAGGGAGCATACCTATCCTAGGAACATGAGTACAGCCGATGACGAGTCAAGCGGCTATGGCGTTTTGCCTGGCATGGACCAAGGTGGCGGCTTGATCAGTGTCACTTTCAGAGGTTGTTACGCCCAGAGTCTAGGAGGGCATCAGAGATTCAAAAACATCCTCACCGGAAGTTGCACTAGTCTGCCAAAGATGATGAGCCAATCTGATCAGCAAGGCGCAAAGGAGGAGTTGGGAAGCCATTATATTTGAGGCTTCTTAGTTCAAGGAACAGATTTGCTGATCTTTCCAAAGCTTTTCAGTACGACGGCTCTTCCGGAAATCAAGAGGCTCGGGGGGCAGCTCGCCCTGAAATATCTTTGCTCTGGAGAGCCGATTTGGTTGGAATCGGCTGGTTCTGCATTATAACTTGGAAACCGATGGCGACGCATTTGGCTCACTTCGGATGAGGCTCGGGGGGCAACTCGCCCGAGAGGTTCTTGGCTTTGGGAGCCGATTTTGTTGGAATCAGCTGGCTCTACATCGCAACTGTTCTGAAGAATGATGCTTTCGTTACAGAGTTATCAGTTTCAGTATCCAAGCTGATTCAGCAACAGTTCCGGGGCTCTCTTAAAAACGCCCGCTCAAGATCAAATCGCCGGTCTGCTGCAGTCGGCTGCACCCAGTGCTATCGTCATCGGCAGAGCTGGCTAACTTGGAAGAATGACTGAATTGGCCTGTCTCACAGATTATCGTGAGAGACCAAGGCGTGGCCCCATCTGGTCATTGAGCATTGGTTAGGCTAACAATCGTCAAAGTCAGATGAGGAAAAATCGGCTGAATCAGCATAGAGGACATCGGCAAAATCAAAGGAAGTTTTCATTTATAATAAGATTTCTTACAAAGAGAAGCCGATTGTTCAACAAAAGGGAACAGATTACTACTGCTAACCCTATGCTAGTAAATCCCTACTCTAAGGGCTGTTGCTGTCTTCGCCGTCGTTGGGGTAGCTGCCGTCATTGCTGCTGTCGACGAGTTCCTCGTTGCTGCTACTGTGACCTTCAGCAGAGGCTTCTTCCTCGTCATCATCATCGTCCTCGTCTGACCAAGCCCAGCCCCGGATGCGCTTCGGCGGTGGTTCATCGGAGGAGGTGTCGTCCTCCTGTTCCTTCTTCAGGTCGGAGGAGATGCCTTCGTCTTCGTCATCCTCTTCTTCTTTGGTGACGGAGGTGAATTTACCCCGGAAGGGAGGGTCGTCGTCGTCGCTCTCCGCCTCCAGTGCTCCGTCAACCAGGTACCGGAGGTCATCTTCCCCGTCGGCTAGGGGCATGGCCCCATCTGACCAGACGAGGTCCTCGCCCTCTGGCACGAAATCGAAGTCCCACTCCCTCTTGTCCCAATGCTTGGGAGCACGACGGTTGTACGCCTCCATCTGGTCGTGCTCTTGAATTGACTCGCTTGAGGAAGAGGATTGGAGGGAAACGGAAGAGGAGGAAGAAGACGACATGGCTATGGAAGGAGAGGGTTTTTTGGTGCCGATAGCTAGAACAGAGGAAGGGGATGAAGAGGGCTAATCAATCGGCACGGTTAAATAAAGAGGAGCCTAGTAGAGATTTAATGCCATTGCAGTTTCCGAGGGGATGGAGCCAAAATTGTCAAATCACGCGGAGAAGTTGAGAAGGCAAGGCATCATGATGAAGGATACTGCGACGGTTCTGCCACGACATGACCCAACGAAGGAAAAGCAGAGTGATTTTGGAATTATCAATTCCAAAACAAGGGGGGCATGTGTTATCACCAGAATTTGACCGAGTCAGAGGTGGGCCGCGATCAAGATGGATTTGAAGAATATACATGGAAGAAAAACGTGAATCGGCCTGTTATGCAAAGTTTGGGCTAGTTGGCCCGTGTATCTGTAATATAGTAGGATACGTGTCGTTTAGGTAAAGTTTGTCTCGTGCACGGTGGGGGTTATTCCCACGTTAGAAAGTCCCCTGGACTATAAATATGTATCTAGGGTTTATGAAATAAATAACAACCAACGTTCAACCACAAATCAATCTCGGCGCATCGCCAACTCCTTCGTCTCGAGGGTTTCTACCGGTAAGCATCATGCTGCCTAGATCGCATCTTGCGATCTAGGCAGCATAAGCTTCTTTGTTGTTCATGCGTTGCTCAAATGCGAAGCCTTTTTGATGGCGAGCAACGTAGTTATCTCAGATATGTTAGGGTTAGCATTGTTTTTTGTATCATATGCTATCGTAGTGCAACCCTTGCATATCTAGCCGTCCTTACACCTATCTTAGGTGTAGGGCGGCACCCACTTGATCATTATTTAGTAGATCCGATCCGTTACGGTTGCTCCTTGTTCTTCAAGGATTAGTTTAATATCTGCAATAGTTAGGCCTTACAAAGGGTTGGAGGATCCAGCAGCACGTAGGGTGTCGTTTGCTAGTCCTAGACAGGATGTTCCGGGGATCAACCTCGTGTTGGTTTTTAGGCCTTGTCTAGGATCGGCTTACGATCACCGTGCGTGGCCGCGAGGCCCAATCGTGAGTAGGATGATCCGATTATGCGGTGAAAACCCTAAATCGTCGTAGATCGCTTTAGCTTTATCTTGATCAAGCAGGACCACCATATATTCGTGCACCTCGTACGAATCATGGGTGGATCGGCTCCTTGAGCCGATTCACAGGATAACCTGAGAGCCGATCGAGGCTCGTATTTAATGTTTACGTGTATGGCATGCAGGAAACTAAGCGAGGCATCTCCATCACCTTCCTGACCAGGTATAGGTCAGGTGGCACGCCCTTGCATCAGCATCGGACGTGTGTACCAGAGGCTTTGCGGGCCGTCGCTCGGAGGGACCAGGGCCAGCCGCAGCCCTAAGTTGTTCCCGGCTCTACTGTGTTGCCCGTCGCTGCTCGCCGGTGGGTTTTGACCGCAACAGTTGGTCTTTATCAGGTGAGTAGCCCACACTCGGTGAATGCGCTAGTACATCATGGGCAGTATCAGATTCAGAATAGATTGCTGAGGTTTGTGCATGTGGGCGAGGCGCCGCAGAACCATCACGCTGCACTGGGTTTTCGTCGTGGCTGGCTGATGTTCCTTGGTGTGCACCCAGATTATCGCAATGACTTTGACATTGCGCATGCAGTTGCCACTTTTGGTCAGTTCCATGCCTAGAACAGTAATGATCCTATCAAAGATAGGGTGTTGGTTTATGCATCCTTCCCTTCTCCACAGTTGGTGCCTCGTGATGTTGTGTTTGGGAGATTTTCTACAGTTCGAGGGGCTAAAGAATCATGGACTGCTCCAGTATATATTTTGACAGCAGAGTTTCCTGAAGCACTGCCAGCTGATGAGGACCAGATGCCACCAGATGGTAACCCTCACCCCTTCCCAGGAGAATTGCAGCCTAACAACAACATCTTTGTTAACCCACAGTTTCCAGAGATTGGTTGGGATGCAGTGCAGGATTTTGGGCAAGGACAGCAAGGAAATCAAGGAGGAAACCATGAGCAGCAGGGGTGTTGGGGGCTGATGAACAATGAGCAGCAAGGTGCTTGGGAGCATGGGGAGGAGGTGCAAAAAGTAGTACTACATGACATCCAGGAGTCTATGGTGATCAATATGTCTGACAGCTCAGGATCCTCTATCAATATGATGGAAGTGCAGCAGCAGCATCAGGAGGATGGTTTCCAGATGTTGCACAATGTGCTCAATATTGGTATGGTTCATACTGTCTATGGGTCTGCATTACCCCCTGAGATGGTGTGTGCACAAGCTATACAGCTGGCCCTTCCTTCTTGGCTCAGTAAACATGTACCTAAGGCTTGTTTCTCTGCTCTTTTTGCTTTTCTGAAGAAACTGTTTGGGGCTAGGTCAGTATTGGAGCTTCAAAGGGGAGGCAAGCATTTGGAGAGCTACATAGACACAAGCATGTTGCAGGTATTCCTGCCTGTTGGAGATTATGAGAGAAGGGTGGAGGAAGCAGATGATCTGCAAGGAGGACTACAACAGGGGCCCCCTATTTCAAGGCCTAAAAAAGGAGAACAAGGGCCACTGCACCTCTAGTGCAGTCTGTAGATAGGAGGTTCACAAGGAGTTGGCTCAAGATGGATTATAGACCTACACCTGTTTTGGCTGTGCAACCTAAGATCGGGAAGAAGGTAAGAGCAAAGAATCTGTTAATGACAATGGAACAGGAGGCAGTGGAGCAGACTCGGGAGGAGGAGCAGAGGAATGAGGAGAAAGCAGCACCTGTGCCACCTATTCCTTTGGCATTATTACAAAGAGTTGGTCATTCTTTGGGGATTGCATCAGAAAGATTGAGCAAGGAACGGCTTGAGGCTGTCCCTGATGATAAGCAAGAAAAGGAGTCACCCCATGAATAAGTTGCAAAGGTTAATCAAATCATGGCAGCATGGCTGCTATTGGTGTGGTGCTTTTGGTGAACTAGGAGGATCTGCAGTGTGGGTGTCATGTGTTACTTTTGTGATGGTATTATGTGTCTGTGGAAGTGGGGTTTATGTTATTATCAGTATTATGACCATGGTGTATGAACTATTAAAGCACTCTTATATTATGGGTTGTGTTGGCATTATGTGTCAACTTGGTGAAATATTTTATGATTGTCCTCGATGAGTGCTGTTTATAAGAGAAAATGGCGTGTGTTCTGTTGGAATGTTCGTGGATTAAATTCAGATAATAGACAAAGAGAAGTGAGATCAAAAATTGAGGAAAGTGAGTGTGATGTGATTTGCTTACAAGAAACTAAATGTGGATCTTTTGATTGGAAACTTATTCGACAGTTTTTCCTTTTCACCATCTGTGGGAGCCTCTGGGGGTATAATTGTCATTTGGAATTCCCCTGTATTCTCTGGCCTGTTGGTGAAGTCTGTAAAGTATGGGGTGCAAGTGAAATTTACATCTGTACATAACAATGATTCTTGGAATTTGGTTTGTGTCTATGGCCTTTGCCAAGGGGAAGAAAGGGACAACTTTGTGTCTTGGCTTTATCGTATGCATATTCCTGCTGAGGATAACTGGATTATTTTGGGTGATTTCAATTTTGTGAGGTCACAGGTGATGCGTGCAGTTGACACACGTCCGTTGGGAACCCCAAGAGGAAGGTGTGTTGCGTACAGTAGCAAGATTTCCCTCAGTAAGAAACCAAGGTTATCGAACCAGTAGGAGTCAAGGAACACGTGAAGGTTGTTGGTGACGGAGTGTAGTGCGGCGCAACACCAGGGATTCCGGCGCCAACATGGAACCTGCACAACACAATCAAAGTACTTTGCCCCAACGTAACAGTGAGGTTGTCAATCTCACCGGCTTGCTGAAAACAAAGGATTAACTGTATAGTGTGGAAGATGATGTTTGTTTGCGAAGAACAGTAAAGAACAAGTATTGCAGTAGATTGTATTTCAGATGTAAAGAATGGACCGGGGTCCACAGTTCACTAGTGGTGTCTCTCCCATAAGATAAATAGCATGTTGGGTGAACAAATTACAGTTGGGCAATTGAAAAATAAAGAAGGGATAACAATGCACATACATATATCACGATGAGTACTATGAGATTTAATCAGGGCATTACGACAAAGTACATAGACCGCTATCCAGCATGCATCTATGCCTAAAAAGTCCACTTTCAGGTTATCATCCGAACCCCTTCCAGTATTAAGTTGCAAACAACAGACAATTGCATTAAGTATGGTGCGTAATGTAATCAACACAAATATCCTTAGACAAAGCATTGATGTTTTATCCCTAGTGGCAACAGCACATCCACAACCTTAGAACTTTCTCACATCGTCCCGATTCAATGGAGGCATGAACCCACTATCGAGCATAAATAGTCCCTCTTGGAGTTACAAGTATCAACTTGGCCAGAGCCTCTACTAGCAACGGAGAGCATGCAAGAACATAAACAACACATATATGATAGATTGATAATCAACTTGACATAGTATTCCATATTCATCGGATCCCAACAAACACAACATGTAGCATTAAAAATAGATGATCTTGATCATGATAGGCAGCTCACAAGATCTAACATGATAGCACAATGAGGAGAAGACAACCATCTAGCTACTGCTATGGACCCATAGTCCAGGGGTGAACTACTCACACATCAATCCGGAGGCGATCATGGTGATGAAGAGTCCTCCGGGAGATGATTCCCCTCTCCGGCAGGGTGCCAGAGGCGATCTCCTGAATCCCCCGAGATGGGATTGGCGGCGGCTGCGTCTCTGGAAGGTTTTCCGTATCGTGGCTCTCGGTACAGGGGGTTTCGCGACGAAGGCTTTAAGTAGTCGGAAGGGTAGGGTTGAAGGCGGCGCGGGGGCCCCACACCATAGGGCGGTGCGGGCCCCACCCAGGCCGCGTGACCCTGTGGTGTCGGCGCCTCGTCGCCCCACTTCGTAACCCTTTCGGTCTTCTGGAAGCTTCGTGGAAATATAAGACCCTGGGCGTTGATTTCGTCCAATTCCGAGAATATTTCCTTTGTAGGATTTCTGAAACCAAAAACAGCAGAAACAAAGAATCGGCTCTTCGGCATCTCGTCAATAGGTTAGTGCCGGAAAATGCATAATAATGACATAAAGTGTGTATAAAACATGTGAGTATCATCATAAAAGTAGCATGGAACATAAGAAATTATGGATACGTTTGAGACGTATCAAGCATCCCCAAGCTTAGTTCCTACTCGCCCTCGAGTAGGTAAACGATAACAAGGATAATTTCTGAAGTGACATGCTATCATAATCTTGATCAATACTATTGTAAAGCACATGAGATGAATGCAGCGATTCGAAGCAATGGTAAAGACAATGAGTAAACAACTGAATCATATAGCAAAGACTTTTCATGAATAGTACTTTCAAGACAAGCATCAATAAGACTTGCATAAGTGTTAACTCATAAAGCAATAAATTCTTAGTAGAAAGCTTTGAAACAACACAAAGGAAGATATAAGTTTCGGCAGTTGCTTTCAACTTCAACATGTATATCTTATGGATAATTGTCAACATAAAGCAATATAACAAGTGCAATAGGTAAACATGTAAGAATCAATGCACACAGTTGACACAAGTGTTTGCTTCTAAGATAGAAAGAAGTAGGTAAACTGACTCAACATGAAGTAGAAGAATGGCCCTTCACAGAGGGAAGCATGGATTACTATTTTTGTGCTAGAGCTTTTCACTTTGAAAACATAGAAACAATTTTGTCAACGGTAGTAATAATTCATATGTGTTATGCATAAGACATCTTATAAGTTGCAAGCCTCATGCATAGAATACTAATAGTGCTCGCACCTTGTCCTAATTAGCTTGGATTAACACGGATTATCATTGCATAACATATGTTTCAACCAAGTGTCACAAAGGGGTACCTCTATGCCGTCTGTACAGAGGTCTAAGGAGAAAGTTCGCATTGGATTTCTCGCTTTTGATTATTCTCAACTTAGACATCCATACCGGGACAACATAGACAACAGATAATGGACTCCTCTTTTAATGCTTAAGCATTCAACAACAGATAATATTCTCATAAGAGATTGAGGATTTGTGTCCAAACTGAAACTTCCACCATGATTCATGGCTTTAGTTAGCGGCCCAATGTTCTTCTCTAACAATATGCATACTCAAACCATTTGATCATGAAAATCGCCCTTACTTCAGACAAGACGAACATGCATAGCAACTCACATGATATTCAACAAAGGTGTAAAAGTTGATGGCGTCCCCAGAAACATGGTTACCGCTCAACAAGCAACTTATAAGAGATAAGATACATAGCAACATATTCAATACCACAATAGTTTTTAAGGCTATTTTCCCATGAGCTATGTATTGTAAAGGCAAAGAATAGAATTTTAAAGGTAGCACTCAAGTAGTGTACTTTGGAATGGCAGAGAAATACCATGTAGTAGGTAGGTATGGTGGACACGAATGGCATAGTTTTTGGCTCAAGGATTTGGATGCACGAGAAGTAATCCCTCTCAATACAAGGCTTAGGCTAGCAAGGTTGTTTGAAGAAAACTCAAGTATAAACGGGTACAACAAAACTTACATAAGAACATATTGCAAGCATTATAAGACTCTACACTGTCTCCTTGTTGTTCAAACACCTTAACCAGAAAATACTAGACTCTAGAGAAACCAATCATGCAAACCAAATTTTAACAAGCTCTATGTAATTCTTCATTAATAGGTGCAAAGTGCATGATGCAAGTGCTTAAACATGATCTATATGAGCACAAAAATTGCCAAGTATCAAATTATTCAAGACATTATACCAATTACCACATGCAGCATTTTCTGTTTCCACCCATATAACGATGAACGAAGCAGTTTCAACCTTCGCCATGAACATTAAGAGTAGCACTAAGAACACATGTGTTCATATGCAACAGCGGAGCGTGTCTCTCTCCCATACAAAGAATGCTAGGATCCAATTTTATTCAAACAAAAACAAAAACAAAAGAAAACAGACGCTCCAAGTAAAGTACATAAGATGTGACTGAATAAAAATATAGTTTCACTAGAGGTGACCTGATAAGTTGTCGATGAAGAAGGGGATGCCTTGGGCATCCCCAAGCTTAGATGCTTGAGTCTTCTTGAAATATGCAGGGATGAACCACGGGGGCATCCCCAAGCTTAGACTTTTCACTCTTCTTGATCATATTGTATCATCCTCCTCTCTTGACCCTTGAAAACTTCCTCCACACCAAACTCGAAACAAACTCATTAGAGGGTTAGTGCATAATTGAAAATTCATATATTCAGAGGTGACATAATCATTCTTAACACTTCTGGACATTGCACAAAGCTACTGAAAGTTAATGGAACAAAGAAATCCATCAAACATAGCAAAACAGGCAATGCGAAATAAAAGGCAGAATCTGTCAAAACAGAACAGTCCGTAAAGACAAATTTTTCTGGGGTACTTAACTTGCTCAGATGAAAATGCTCAAATTGAATGAAAGTTGCGTACATATCTGAGGATCACGCACGTAAATTGGAAGATTTTTCTAAATTTTCTACAGAAGGGGCTGCTCAATTTCGTGACAGTAAGAAATCTGTTTCTGCGCAGTAATCCAAATCTAGTATCAACATTACTATCAAAGACTTTACTTGGCACAACAATGCAATAAAATAAAGATAAGGAGAGGTTGCTATAGTAGTAAAAACTTCCAAGACTCAAATATAAAACAAAAGTGCTGTAGTAAAATAATGGGTTGTCTCCCATAAGCGCTTTTCTTTAACGCCTTTCAGCTAGGCGTAGAAAGTGTGAATCAAGTATTATCAAGAGATGAAGCATCAACATCATAATTTGTTATAATAATAGAATCATAAGGTAACTTCATTCTCTTTCTAGGGAAGTGTTCCATACCTTTCTTGACAGGAAATTGATATTTAATATTACCTTCCTTCATATCAATAGTAGCACCAACAGTTCGAAGAAAAGGTCTTCCTAATATAATGGGACAAGATGCATTGCATTCAATATCCAAGACAACAAAATCAACGGGGACAAGGTTATTGTTAACCGTAATGCGAACATTATCAATCCTCCCCAAAGGTTTCTTTGAAGAATTATCAGCAAGATTAACGTCCAAATAACAATTTTTCAATGGTGGCAAGTCAAGCATATCATAGATTTTCTTAGGCATAACAGAAATACTTGCACCAAGATCACATAAAGCATTACAATCAAAATCATTGACCTTCATCTTAATGATGGGCTCCCAACCATCTTCTAACTTCCTAGGAATAGAAGTCTCAAGTTTTAGTTTATCTTCTCTAGCTTTTATGAGAGCATTTGTAATATGTTTTGTAAAGGCCAAATTTATAGCACTAGCATTGGGACTTTTAGCAAGTTTTTGTAAGAACTTTATAACTTCAGAGATATGACAATCATCAAAATCTAAACCATTATGATCTACAGCAATGGGATCATTGTCCCCAATATTTTGAAATTTTTTAGCAGTTTTATCACAAACAGTTTCAGCAGTTTTAGCAGTTTCAAGCAGTTTTGTACGCTTTGCACTAGGAGTAGAAACATTGCCAACACCAATTATTTTACCATTGATAGTAGGAGGTGTAGCAACATGTGAAGCATCAACATTACTAGTGGTGGTAATAGTCCAAACTTTAGCTACATTATTCTCTTTAGCAAGTTTTTCGTTTTCTTCTCTTTCCCACCTAGCATGCAATTCAGTCATCAATCTAATATTTTCATTAATTCGAACTTGGATGGCGTTTGCTGTAGCAAATGACTTAATATCTTTATCTTCATTAGGCATAACTTTCAATTTTAAAAGATCAACATCAGCAGCAAGACTATCAACCTTAGAAGTAAGAATATCAATTTTACCAAGGTTTTCTTCAACAGATTTGTTAAAAGCAGTTTGTGTACTAATAAATTATTTAAGCATGGCTTCAAGACCAGAGGGTACACTTCTATTATTGTTGTAAGAATTACCATAAGAATTACCATAACCATTACCATTATTAGAAGGATATGGCCTATAGTTGTTACCAGAATTATTCCTATAAGCATTGTTGTTGAAATTATTACTTTTAATGAAGTTCACATCAACATTCTCTTCTTGAGCAACCAATGAAGCTAAAGGAACATTATTAGGATCAACATTAGATCTACCATTCACAAGCATAGACATAATAGCATCAATTTTATCACTCAAGGAGGAGGTTTCTTCAACAGAATTTACCTTCTTACCTTGTGGAGCCCTTTCAGTGTGCCATTCAGAGTAGTTAATCATCATATTATCAAGAAGCTTTGTTGCCGCGCCCAAAGTGATGGACATAAAGGTACCTCCAGAAGCTGAATCCAATAGGTTCCGCGAAGAAAAATTTAATCCTGCATAGAAGGTTTGGATGATCATCCAAGTAGTTAGTCCATGGGTAGGGAAATTCTTTACCAAAGATTTCATTCTTTCCCATGCTTGGGCAACATGTTCATTATCCAATTGCTTAAAACTCATTATGCTACTTCTGAAAGATATAATTTTAGCAGGAGGATAATATCTACCAATGAAAGCATCTTTACATTTAGCCCATGAATCAATACTATTCTTAGGCAAAGATAGCAACCAATCTTTAGCTCTTCCTCTTAAGGAGAAAGGAAACAATTTCAATTTTATAATGTCACCATCTACATCCTTATACTTTTGCATTTCACAAAGTTCAACAAAATTATTAAGATGGGCAGCAGCATCATCAGAACTAACACCAGAAAATTGCTCTCTCATGACAAGATTTAGTAAAGCAGGTTTAATTTCAAAGAATTCTGCTGTAGTAGCAGGTGGAGCAATGGGTGTGCATAGGAAATCATTATTATTTGTGCTAGTGAAGTCACACAACTTAGTATTTTCAGGAGTATTCATTTTAACAGTAGTAAATAAAGCAAACTAAATAAAGTAAATGCAAGTAACTAATTTTTTTGTGTTTTTTAATATAGAGAACGCAACAAGACAGTAAATAAAGTAAATCTAGCAACTAATTTTTTTGTGTTTTTGATATAAAGAGCAAACAAAGCAGTAAATAAAGTAAAGTAAAGCAAGACAAAAACAAAGTAAAGAGATTGGATGTGGGAGACTCCCCTTGCAGCGTGTCTTGATCTCCCCGGCAACGGCGCCAGAAAAAGAGCTTGATGCGTGCAGTTGACACACGTCCGTTGGGAACCCCAAGATGAAGGTGTGATGCGTACAGTAACAAGTTTTCCCTCAGTAAGAAACCAAGGTTATCGAACCAGTAGGAGTCAAGGAACACGTGAAGGTTGTTGGTGACGGAGTGTAGTGCGGCGCAACACCAGGGATTCCGGCGCCAACTTGGAACCTGCACAACACAATCAAAGTACTTTGCCCCAACGTAACAGTGAGGTTGTCAATCTCACCGGCTTGCTGAAAACAAAGGATTAACCGTATAGTGTGGAAGATGATGTTTGTTTGCGAAGAACAGTAAAGAACAAGTATTGCAGTAGATTGTATTTCGGTTGTAAAGAATGGACCGGGGTCCACAGTTCACTAGTGGTGTCTCTCCCATAAGATAAATAGCATGCTGGGTGAACAAATTACAGTTGGGCAATTGACAAATAAAGAAGGCATAATAATGCACATACATATATCACGATGAGTACTATGAGATTTAATCAGGGCATTACGACAAAGTACATAGACCGATATCCAGCATGCATCTATGCCTAAAAAGTCCACTTTCAGGTTAATTATCATCCGAACCCCTTCCAGTATTAAGTTGCAAACAACAGACAATTGCATTAAGTATGGTGCGTAATGTAATCAACACAAATATCCTTTGACAAAGCATTGATGTTTTATCCCTAGTGGCAACAACACATCCACAACCTTAGAACTTTCTGTCACTGTCCCAGATTCAATAGAGGCATGAACCCACTATCGAGCATAAATACTCCCTCTTGGAGTTACAAGTATCAACTTGGCCAGAGCCTCTACTAGCAACGGAGAGCATGCAAGAACATAAACAACACATATATGATAGATTGATAATCAACTTGACATAGTATTCCATATTCATCGGATCCCAACAAACACAACATGTAGCATTACAAATAGATGATCTTGATCATGATAGGCAGCTCACAAGATCTAACATGATAGCACAATGAGGAGAAGACAACCATCTAGCTACTGCTATGGACCCATAGTCCAGGGGTGAACTACTCACACATCAATCCGGAGGCGATCATGGTGATGAAGAGTCCTCCGGGAGATGATTCCCCTCTCCGGCAGGGTGCCGAAGGCGATCTCCTGAATCCCCCGAGATGGGATTGGCGGCGGCTGCGTCTCTGGAAGGTTTTCCGTATCGTGGCTCTCGGTACAGGGGGTTTCGCGATGAAGGCTTTAAGTAGTCGGAAGGGTAGGGTTGGAGGCGGCGCGGGGGCCCCACACCATAGGGCAGCGCGGGCCCCACCCAGGCCGCGCGGCCCTGTGGTGTCGGTGCCTCGTCGCCCCACTTCGTAACCCTTTCGATCTTCTGGAAGCTTCGTGGAAATATAAGACCCTGGGCGTTGATTTCGTCCAATTCCGAGAATATTTCCTTTGTAGGATTTCTGAAACCAAAAACAGCAGAAAACAACAACTGGCTCTTCGGCATCTCGTCAATAGGTTAGTGCCGGAAAATGCATAATAATGATATAAAGTGTGTATAAAACATGTGAGTATCATCATAAAAGTAGCATGGAACATAAGAAATTATGGATACGTTTGAGACGTATCAACAGGATAACAGGAATAAGCCTGTGGGAGATATAAATGACATCTTTTTGTTCAATTAAATTATTGGCCACTTGTGGTTGTTAGAGTTACCTATTAAAGGCAGAGCTTACACTTGGTCCAATATGCAAAAAGAACCCCTATTAGAGCAGTTGGATTGGTCTTTACCAGTGCTAATTGGATATCAGACTATCCCAATTCCATGGTGTTTCCTTTAGCAAAAATTGGGTCTGATCATGTGCCATGTGTGCTGAATGTGGATACTAACATACCCAAAACAACACTTTTCAGATTTGATAACTATTGGGTTAATATGCCTGGTTTTTTGGAGTGTGGTAAGAGCTCATGGGATAAGGGGTCTAGAAAGAATTATAGTTCAACTATTTTGGCAGATAAGCTAAAGACTTTAAGACATGAACTAAAGAAGTGGCATGTTAGTTTGGCTAAGTTAAAGCAAATTATCAAGAATTGTAATTCAGTGATTTTCTCAACGGATTCATTGGAGGAACAGAGGCCCCTATATACAGTGGAATTCTATTTCAGGAAAATTGTAAAAGACCACTTGGATTGTTTGCTTTTGGCTGAATGTAATTATTGGAGGAAACGTTGTACTATTCGATGGATCCAGCTTGGGGAGTATAACACACACAAAATTCATGCCATGGCAACTGAGAGATATAGGAGAAATACTATTGCAATTTTAAGGGATGTTGATGGGAATGAAGTGACTGATCATGATAGTATGGTAGGGTTATTTTGGAGGGAATATAAGGAGAGGATGGGTAAATATGAGCCTATTTCCAAGCAATTTGATTTGGATAGAATTTTGCACAAAGTGGATGGATTGCAGGAGTTAACTAGGCCTTTGAGGTGGCAGAGATGGATGAGATAATCAAGCATATCCAGCAGATAGAGCTCCTGGGCCTGATAGTTTTAATGGGATGTTTTTTAAAAAGTGTTGGCTCATTATTAAGCAAGACTTTTATAAATTATCTGCTGATTTTCATGATGAATCTATACAACTAAGGAATATTAATGGCTCTCTCATTACCTTGGTACCTAAGAAGCCTATCCCAGTGCAAGTGAATGATTTTAGACCTATCTCCCTAACAAGTGTGTGTGTGTGAAATTCCTTACTAAGTTAGCTGCAAACAGATTGTAAGATAAAATTCTTTCTTGTATACACAAGAACTATTATGGATTCTTGAGAGGTACGTCCATTCAAGATTGTTTGTCATGGTCCTTTGAATATATGTTTCTGTGTCATGCTTCCAAAAAGCCAATTATAATTCTTAAGTTGGATTTTGCCAAAGCTTTTGATACTATTGAACATGGGGCCATACTACAAGTTATGAGATATAAAGGTTTTGACAAATTTGCTTTTATCCCTGCGGAGGGAGCATCTGGTGGTCTACTAATCCTATGGGTTGGTAGCCTATTCTCGGGGAAAGTTATTTTGGAAGAGTGTTTTGGATTGGTGGTGGAATTCACCTCAAATATTTCAGCTGAAGTATTCACTCTGGTTAATGTGTATGGCCCTTGCTCGGGTATTGCTCGTGAAAATTTTGTTGCTTGGTTATTTCATTTGGACATTGCAGATGATGCTCTATGGCTCCTACTTGGTGATTTTAACTTCTACAGATTTGTTGAGAGCAGAAATAAACAGGGGGCCAACCTGACTGATATTGCAACTTTTAATGAGATCATTAGCTATCTCGGGCTTATTGAACTGCCGATCAAAGGTCATTCTTTTACATGGAGTAATATGCAGGTGGATCCGTTGTTAGTCCAGCTCGATTGGTTTTTCACGTCCACGGCTTGGACTCTGAAATTTCCTAATACCCTAGTTAAGCCCTTAGCTCGTCCCACCTCGGATCATGTGCCATGCATTGTCTCTATTGGGACTAAGATTCCGAAAGCTAGAGTCTTTCGTTTTGAGAACTTTTGGATTCATTTGCCGGGTTTCTTGGATAAAGTAAAGTCCATTTGGGAGATCTCTTGTCCAGGGGACAGTGCTAAAAGGTTATCTGCCAAATTTAAATTGTTGCGTAAGGGTTTGAAACAGTGGAGCGCCAACTTTACTGTCCTAGACACTCTGATAGCTAACTGTAATGCAACTATTCTGAGACTGGATAGTTTCGAGGAACTTAGAGCTCTCCATATCTCTGAATGGAATTTTCGTAATATAGTAAAGGATAAATTGCAATCTTTACTGCTCTGTAAACAGGACTATTGGAGAAAGAGATGTACCGCTCGTTGGGCTCGATTAGGGGATGAGAACACAGCTTTTTTTCACTCTATGGCTACTATCAGATACAGGAAAAATCTGATCTCTTCCTTGACTAGGGAAGATGGCTCGGTGGTTACGGATCATGGTGAGAAAGCTGGTCTTCTTTGGAATGCTTACCGTAGCAGATTGGGAGTCTCTATCCCGATTAATGCTCAGTTTGACTTCTCCAAATATTTTGAGCGTTTTGAGGGGTTAGATGCTTTATCAGTACCATTCTCTCAGAAGGAAATTGATGAAGTTGTGATGCATATGCCAAGTGATAAATCGCCAGGCCCAGATGGTTTCTCTGGTTTGTTCCTTAAAGTGTGTTGGCCAGTGATAAAATATGATTTCTATAATCTTTGTCAAGAATTTTGGGAAGGATCTGTTAATCTACAGAGTATCAATGATTCTCTTATCACATTGATTCCCCAAATTCAGTCGCCTGAAGGACCAAGTGATTTTCGCCCTATATCTCTGCTGAACATATGTTTGAAACTGCTTACTAAACTGCTAGCTAATCGTCTTCAGTCCAAAATCCTAGATATTGTGCATGACAACCAATATGGGTTTCTTCAGTCAAGGAATATCCAAGATTGTGTAGGTTGGGCATATGAGTACATTCATCAGTGTAAGCAAGCTGGGTCCCCTTCTATTATTCTAAAACTTGATTTTGCTAAGGCATTTGACACAGTCGAACACGAAGCCATCCTGAAAGTGTTTGAAAATATGGGTTTTGATACTAGATGGTTGATGTGGTTAAAGATGCTTATGTCATCCGGGACCTCTGAAGTGTTTCTCAATGGGGTGCCAGGCAAAAAATTTAACTGTCGACGTGGGGTTCGACAAGGCGATCCTTTGTCTCCACTACTGTTTGTGGGTGTGTCGGAACTATTACAGGCTATGGTTAATTACCTTTTTCGTGATGGAACTATAAAAGCACCTCTAAACATCCCAAACACTGATTTCCCCATTATTCAGTATGCGGACGACACTCTTCTTGTCATGCAAGCATGTTCTTTACAGCTGTCTGCTCTTAAGTCTGTCCTTGAGGAGTTCGCTCAAGCTACTGGTCTCAGAGTCAACTATGCCAAGTCAGCTATCATGTCCATCAATATTTCAGATGATCTTCTGGCCACTTTAGCAGCGTCCTTTGGATGTCAGGTGGGTTCTTTACCTTTCACATACCTGGGTCTACCCATGGGCACGACTAAACCAACTGTCCATGATCTCTCTCCCTTGGTGGGACTAGTGGAGCGTCGTCTGAATGCCAGTGCTCGTTTCCTTAACTATGGGGGCAGATTGCAATTTGTCAAATCAGTGTTGTCAACCTTGCCTACCTTTTATATGAGTTCCCTGAAGCTGCAAAAATCTATACTGAATATTTGTAACAGAGCACAGAGACACTGTCTTTGGGCTAAAGAAGAGGACTCCTCATCGGTTAATGCATTGGCAGCATGGTCTCTGGTTTGCCGCCCTAAAAAGCATGGAGGCCTGGGGGTCCGGAATTTGGAATTACAAAATAAGGCGTTGCTGATGAAACAAATCCATAAATTCTATTCAAAAGCAGCAACTCCCTGGGTATCTCTGGTTTGGTCTTTATATGGCGATGGAGTTCCACATGCAATGACCAAAAGAGGATCGTTTTGGTGGAAAGATATTTTCAGCTTTGTGAATGAATATAGAAGCATTACACGTAGCCAAGTTCAAGGTGGAACTTCGACTCTTTTTTGGAAAGATTTCTGGGCCGAGGGAGATCTTCTTTGTAATCGTTATCCTCGGCTATTTTCATATGCTCTTGATGAGGACATTTCGGTCGCCAAGATGGCGAGGATGGATCAACTGAATTCTGGATTTGCTCTACCTCTCTCTGTTGAGGCATTCCAGGAATGGCAAGAGGTAACTATGTTGCTTGCTGACACTCCTATTTTGGATCATCAGCCTGACCAGCGTACTTTTTGCTGGGGTAGCAAGTACACCCCCTCTAAATTCTATAATTTCTTGTTCGCTGGTCTTCCAAGTGACATGGCTCTAAATGAAATTTGGAACTCAAAGGCACTTCCCAAACTGAAAGTCTTTGTGTGGTTACTTTTTCTGGACAGACTTAACACGCGTGATATCATGCAAAGAAAACATTGGCATCTTGAATCAGGATACAATTGTGATATGTGCAGCTGCAATGTGCTTGAAACAGTTCAGCACCTATTCTTCGAGTGTGAGTTTGCACGCCACTGTTGGGAGGTTATAAATGTTCACTGGAATGCTTCTCTTGGACTAAGCCAGAACTATATGATGGCTAAGGCAGCTTTCACTGGCCCTTGTTTCTTTGAGGTTTTTGCATGTGCAGCGTGGAACATATGGAAAATCAGAAATGAGCTGATCTTTAATCATGTGCCAATTGCTGTTGCCAGATGGAAGGTGTGCTTCCAGAGTGATTTTCTTTTGCATCAATACAGAGTAAAAGCTACCAAAGTTCAACCCCTAGTTGAATGGATTGCTTCTTCCTTGCTGTAATCTTTTTCTTTTTTTGGAACTTCTTGCCACCTTGAACTTTGGTTGGCCTTCAGTTAGGCCGTTGTAACTTTGTACATATTTCTTTATATATAAAAATTACACCGTAGGGGATTCCCCTACGGTAGAGGTGTCAAAAAAAATATTTTGACCACTGGTACATCTTCTATTCTATTGAATGGAATACCTGGGAAACAATTTGAGTGCAAAAGGGGAGTCAGACAGGGGGGTCCCATTTCTCCTCTGTTTTATCTCTTTGGTTCTGATTTGCTGCAGTCTGTGCTGAATGATTTGGTGCAACAAGGGTTATTGTCACTCTCTATTCACACAAATGATCCTGATTTTCCTATTGTACAATATGCTGATGACACCTTGCTCATTTTACGTGCTGACAAGGATCAGTTATTGCTCATAAAGGAAACTTTGAGGAAGTTCTCATTATCAACTAGACTAAAGATTAATTTTGATAAGTCTCAGATGTTGCCCATCAATGTGCCAGAGGATTTACTCCAAGAGCTGGCTGCTGTGTTTGACTGCCAGGTGGGTAAGATGCCTTTTACCTACTTGGGTTTACCTGTTGGCACTACTAAACCAACAATCACTAAATTATCCCCTTTGGTGTGTCGCCTGGAAAGGAAGTTATCCTCCAGTTCTAGTTTTTTATCCCAAGGAGCACGTTTGCAGCTTATTAATTCTACTTTGGCTTCTATGCCATTGCACTTTCTGTGTTCTTTGCAATTACCTATTGGGTTGACTAATCAGTTGGACAGAATTTTGAGACAGTGTGTGTGGACGGATAAGGATGGTATGCCTAAACAGTCTTTGGCTGCATGGGAATTGGTATGTAAGCCTAAATTGAAAGGAGGACTGGGTATTGTTAACTTTCAAAAGCAGAATGCAGCCTTACTGATTAAATTCCTGGATAAGTTCTATAATAAAAATGCATTGCCTTGGGTTGATCTAATATGGTTTGCACATTATCAAGGCAAGGTGCCTCATGAGGAGAAATTGTGTGGATCTTTTTGGTGGAGAGATGTCATGAAACATGTTGACAATTTTAGAGGAGTGGCAGCTGTAATTCATGGCAAAGGAGATACTTTATTATTTTGGTCAGATAATTGGAGGATTAATGGTTCAACTTTACCTTTGAGTCATAGATACCCCAGGCTGTTCTCTTATGCTCTATTCCCTAATGCTTCTTTGGTAGAGATGTATCATGAAGAGGATTTGGATTCAATGTTTTATTGGCCATTATCTATTCAAGCTTACCAGGAATTGGGGGATATCAAGCAAATTATACATGACATTCCTTTAACACAGGGGAATGACCAGTGGGTCTATATTTGGGGTGATCAATATGCTTCTGCAAGTTTCTATAAGCATATCCATGACTATAT
Organism: Lolium perenne; assembly: GCF_019359855.2. NCBI lineage: Eukaryota > Viridiplantae > Streptophyta > Magnoliopsida > Poales > Poaceae > Lolium > Lolium perenne. The sequence goes on from NC_067245.2 coordinate 331,618,852, forward strand.
ACAAGTGCGTAGTGTGTATAAATGGCTCTGGAAATCATGTTGCATCATGAAGCATAAAGTGTTTGCTTGGCTGCTACTATCGGATAGACTGAATACAAGGGATCTGTTAAAGAGAAGACATTGGCATGTAACTGAGGATGAGCACTGTGTACTTTGTCCAGGAAGAAATTATGAAGATCACATACATTTCTTTTTTGAATGTAACTTCAGTACAAGAATTTGGAATTATCTACAGATTGAGTGGACTGGTAGTGAGGACATGCAGCAGGTTCTGAGAGGAGCAAGGAAGAGTTTTGCTAAGCCTTTTTTCATGGAAGTGCTCATCCTGGCATGTTGGAATATTTGGTTGCTCAGAAATGGAAGGATCTTTAGTGCTGAGGCCTGCTCTTTCACTAGGTGGAAGGGGAGGTTTATTCATGACATCTCTTTGCTGCAATATAGGATCAAAGGGAAATATAAGGATAGGTTGATTGCCTCGATTAGGTCTCTGCCTTAGAGCCTTTATCCTCCTCTGTACATAAGTTGTTTTTTCTTTTTTCTTTGGGCTTTTGTACATAATTTTGTTTAATTTGGAGTAATAAATTACTGTGGGGCTTTTGCCTCACAGTCCTGGGTTTCAAAAAAAAATAGTAGTACTCCTTTGAGAAGGCAGTAGAAGAAGGATCCTGGAAGAACCAAATGCTTTTATTATCCACAGCTGTTCGGCTCTTTTCCTTCTCGTGTAAGCTATCGCGCAATGATTATACTAATGGTCGGATGGTAGTACAACCATTCACACAAACTTCTGCGCCCTTCGTCATGTCAGCATCGTATCCCAGTGTGCAAGCAGTCTGCTCGAATGAAATACTCCTAAGTACGTACGGTATTCCCTCCAAAGACACACCACACGTGAGCCGACTATAGGATTCAAGAAATGGGCATCATGAACAAATTTCGAGGATGGCTATTTTTTTACTGAACACATTTTTTTCCAAATTTCAACAATCAGTTGATGTTTTCTTTCTAAATACAATAGTTGGTGTAGATTTAATAGAAGGAAACTTTGGACACGTTTTCCATTTTTTGTAGCCCCTTGACAAAGTAAAACATGTTGAAGTGTATAAGTAGATTGCCTAGCCCTTTCCATCAGTTTGGACTTTTGGTTCAAGTGGCTAGTGCATGAAGCTTAACACTGATTAGATATGCACTAGCCACTTGAACCAAAAGTCCGAACTAATGGAAAGGGCTAGGTAATCTACTTATACACTTCAACACCCCCTCTCACGTGTGACGGGAAGACGAGAAGACAAGTCAACACGTGTAGAGAGGCAAAGAGGCAGCGGCGGCGGCCGGACGCGGGACGGCAGGGTGACGGGGCGGGCGGCGGCTACGGCTTTGAGAAGAGGGGGGAGAAGAGATAATTTTTAGAATAAAATGTGAAAGCCAGGATTTGAACCCGAGACCTGGGGCTCTGATACCATGTTAAGCTTCATGCACTAGCCACTTGAACCAAAAGTCCGAACTTATGGAAAGGGCTAGGAAATATACTTATACACTTCAACAAAACATACATTTGGTATTGTGTGCACCAATAAAATGGAAAGTTGATTTCTAATTTGGGGACTAAACAATCGGAAACTCGTTTTCGTATGCATGAAAGTTTGAAACTCTAGCTCACAAAGTTGTTTGCCGTGACGATATGCACATGCATAATGTTTGGTAGGATGAATTTTGCATGCCACCACGTTCACTTGGGCACAAAGTCAAGCAAACTCATACACATACAATATCAAATTGTGAAGTGTTCTATTCGAATACATTCATATGCCTATGTTTCTATTTTTACAAGCAAATAAATAACAAAGGATGACTCAATGCACAAGTTGATCTCATTTTGAACTTTTTTTAAACTTGTTCTATTGTATTCAAATTTGATTAGAAGTAGTCGATCGATTGTACACGTCAATCGTATAGCTCGGTGGGTGGATTGGCATTTGATGTTTGGTCATTGTGTTCTTGTTTGTTACCACCCTCGCAAGGCACGTCTAAGTATTTCCTGTCAGAATTTATGGCAAGTATGTAGTTACATAACCTACATTATTTCAATTATGAGTTTAATTACTAGGAAAAAACTTAAAAATCCATATATAGTTGCAGATTAAGATCAAAAAATCCTTGAACCTATATCTACAAAATTGATGGCACTAACACATCCTAGCAAGCTGACAGCATGTCTATCCTACTGCTTGCAAAAGGTGGAATTATGACAATAATGTGCAACTATTAAATTTGGTAGCCCTCCTTCACAAATAACACACATCTAGCCATTTTTGTACAGTAATAAAAAGGGAAATCATTCTTTCATGCATGCCTATAATTGTTAGAATCTCTTGTTTGTGAAGTTGATTAAAATACGATCTCTTCCAAACTTGAGGTCATATGATAACTAAAAAGTTTTGTATGGCAGGATTTTGCATCAAAGTACATGCGCACAATACTCACTTGTGGGCAGAAAGCCAAGCAAACTCATATTACTAGGTTTGTATTAATTTGTTCTAGAAATTTCACCATCACATATGATTTTGTGCTTGCGTTAATTTTACTTAAAAACTTCTTCCAAATTCAAATTTTCTTCAAACATGCCAACGGTACATGTCTACCAATTAATAATTAGGGTACACCACACGTACTACCTCGTAGGGTACATCAAAAAACTTACTAGATTTTATGGCATCAAAACACTCCTACAGTACTAGAAATTGGATTGTTCTATTTTTGGATCTTAGCTGGAGCGGCGTTTGGCGGTTGCACGAAGCCGTGATGGATGTTAAGCCTGTCGAGGCACGCCTGGTGGAAAGCGTGCGCCACCTTAGCCTCATCGGCGCGCCGGTGCAATGCTGCGTCCCTGGGATTTGCCGCCGCCGCATTCTGAGCATGCACGAAAGTTTGCAGAGCATCCCGACATCTATAGAGTGCCGGGAACATCACGTTATATACGAGCTCCTTGGCGGTGTTGCTCCTGCAAAGGGCGTCGCCGTGATGCGCTTCAAAAGAACGGCCTGGCTCCACGGCAGGCACCGCCTGAAGTGCGGTCGGATTAGCCGGCTGGCCACGGGAGCTCCCTGCCTCCGCATCGTTCGCGCCGGCCGGGAAGGGGATCTCACCTGCTGGCAAAGAAAACCATGCGGCATGCGTGGGCGGAAAAGCCGGCCAGGGCCGAGCGGGCGTCGCATGCGGGGTTGCGTGGGAGCTCCCTGCCTCTGCATCCATCGGCACGCACGGGAAGCGGCTGGCGAGGGGCTCCACGGCTAGCGCCGCCGCCGCGGGCTGAACAACCGGCCAGTGCAGAGCGGGCGGGTTATGCCTTGGTGCGCGATGGATGAAGCGAAGGCGGCGCTGATGCTCCGCTTCCTCGTCGGTGGTAGGACTACGCGCGCAGCGACCAGAGCCAACTTGGAAGGCCATAGCTATGTCGATTGGTCACTTAAGCTGGAGAGGTTCTCTTACAATTTCGGAGAAGCGGAGTAAGAGGAAGTTGTTGATTATAATAAAAATATCTCGGGTTCACTGCCACGTTGGGTCAAGGCAGGGCAAAGTTGGTCAATGCCTAGGAAGTTGTAATCGTTTTGGCCCCAATTTAATTACCTTGTGGTTCCTCTCTCCCACCTCTTCACTATCCCTCCCCTTGCCTCCTTTCATGTTTCATCGTAGTGCATCTTGTTTTTCTAGCACCTTCAAAAAAATCATACACATTTGGCCGATTCTATCATTGTGTGCACTAATAAAGTAAAAAATCGAGTATATGTGAATAAACATTTAATACACTAGCTCGCAAAGATGTTTCTCAAGGCGATATGCACAATGCCTGCCAAAAACGGGTCATGATAACTAAATGTTGTGTTAATTTGTGCATGACATGTACTCACTTGTGTATGAAGCCAAGCAAACTCATACTCTATACCAAAAAAAAAAGTGAAATAGTTCTTTTTAGTATTCTTCATACATGGGGTTCCTATTTTTACTTTCTATTTTTACTAGTTACAAGTACTCACGCATGAAAACTTTGCAAAATATGTGCATTTTGGGTTGTGTGGAGACATGGTACAATATATTCAAGTTGATAAACAAAGTCTATACATATTCAAACTAGACAAATCATGTATCTACCCCCCTAACCCTAAACTCTGTCGTATGAAGTCAAGCATGCATGAAGAGAATTGGTTTTGGGTTTCAAACATGGAAATTTCAAAAATCTGCCAAAAAAGTTTCATTTTGGATTGACTAATAATTAAGAAGGATCCAAACTTACTTTTTCATTTTATTGTTTTAAACTTGTTTAAATCTTGGTCAAACCAAGGATTTGACCAAGATTTAAGTGGGCATAAAAATTCTTAGAAAAATCATGTATCTACCCCTAACCCTAAACTCTATCTTATGTAGTCAAGCATGAAGAGAAGTGGTTTTGGGTTTCAAACATGGAAATTTCAAAAACCTCCCAAAAGCTTCATTTTAGAGTGACTTAGAAAGATCCAGGCTTACCTTTTCATTTTCATGTTTTAAACTTGTTTAAATCTTGGTCAAACCTAGCTAGTATTTGACCAAGATTCAAAATGGGCATAGAATTCAAAAAAATCAGAAAAATGGAAAACCAAAGCACATAGTTTTCTTATGTCATATATTAAGAATTCAAGTTGATAAAACAAGGTCTAGACATATTCAAACTAGACAAATCATGTATATCTACCCCTAACCCTAAACTCTGTCTTATAAAGTGACTAAGAAGGATACATGCTTCCCTTTTCATTTTCATGATGTAAACTTGTTTAAATTATCTTGGTCAAACCTAGGATTTGACAAGATTCAAATGGGCATCAAAATTCAAAAAAAAATCAGAAAAATTAAAAACCAAAGCACATAGTTTTCTTATCTCATGTAGTAAGCATTCAAGTTAATAAACAAGGTTTAGACATATTCAAACCAGACAAATCATGTATCTACCCCCTAACCCTAAACTCGGTCTAATAAATTCAAGCATGAAGAGAAGTCGTTTTGGGTTTCAAACATTTAAGGCAAAAGCCCCGTTTCAAATATTTCAAACTTATTCAAATTTGGTTCATATTTGAAAGACATACAAGTTATAGCACACATAGTGCATACATGTTCACACATGTTCCTGGTCACATTTTAATGCATGCTTCAACTAATCAAGTATTTAAAATAAACATGCAGTTAGGGATGCAATATCTGAGGACCAAGATTCAAATGAAACAGAAGAATCAGATATCTCTGCTACGAATGGTACAAAAGTACATCTATTATCAATCAGGTTTCAGAATTGTGCCCATTGCTAATGCTATGTCCATTTATTGTTTACATGATCAGTAAAGAAAGGATCTGTTAAGAAGAATAGGTTAGATACTTTAGAAGCTTACATAAGAAAACATGGAAAAGCCAGATCCGGTAATTTATTTTTGACATTAAAGATATGTCGAACATTTGCTATAATGCATAAAAAAACTTGATTGATGAATCGGTGCAAATGGTAACCCTGATACAGGAACTGAAGGACAATCTAACGCTCCAGTGTGTGAAGATGACATGTGCCCCCTTACTGAATGGCCTTCCCATGCTCGCCGCTACCGCCAGAAACTACAAGACGGTACTAGTTTTTTTACATGTATGAAAGGTTGTAAAGCAAGTAAGAAGTGTCATGCCAATGGAGCTGGAAAGCTAAATATTGCATTCTCTGATACATTGGGCGGTGCAGTAGGAATGAACTACCGTTCATTCAAGGATGGCATCGTTATCATAATGAAAAAAAGGTTACCAATTATTGGAGTGAGGAGGTGGACGGACATTCACCCTGACATCCATCGACTCATAGTTTCAGATATGTTGGTGAGTACAACCTTTCTCACATGTGTTGTCTTATTTTTTTGTCCATAATGAATTACTAAAGTCTATCTGTTTGTTGTACGCATTACAGGACATATATGATCTAGAAAATACACCTGAAACAGAAGAGAAAATCCGAAAAGTTGCCCAAGAGCGATACAGAGGCTGGCTGGCATCTTTAAGCAGCACCTACAAGGCATACTAAACAGATGATGCAAGAATGTCAAATATTCCAGAAGATCTACAACCTGAAGAGTGGGAACGGTTGATTCAGTACTTTGGCACTAATCAGAAATTCAAGGTTATCTCTATGCTCACAGTTTGTGAATTGTGTACTATAATGAAATGGCTTGTCTCACTCGTTTTTTTACTGCATGTGTAGGACGTCAGCCAAAAGAACTCGGATAACCGGAAGAAACTCAAAACAAACCACACAACTTGATCTAAACCCTACTGTCAACTGAGTTTTGAGAATGTATGAGCCTACTCACTCTGCATGATTCGCTGCTCACTGTGCTTTAATGTTTGTAGCATCTAATTGTTGCACTACTTGCAGAGAAATAAGGAAACTAGAGAAGAGCCAGACTGCATTGCTCTCTGGGAAATCACCCACTTCAAGAATGGATCATGGACTACCGAAGAGTCCAAAAAAAATTACGTGAGTATACTGACTAAGAAGCTACTCTAAACTTACTTAATGTTGTTCATCGTGTATGGTTCTTCATCTGATGTGAGTGTTTTTTTCGTAATTAGGAAAAAGCATCTGAAGACATTAAAAAACCGAGAAACGGAAACTGGAGGTCCCGTTTCAGTTGAACAAAGAATCAATATTTTCCAGGCTGCATATAAAGAATCGGTGAAATGCAAGTCATCACAACCACGTGGGTTTGGATACATGGCCAAACTGCCAACTAAGTCTGAAATGATTAAGTTTCAGGTAGAAGAGCAAGCTTGTGCAACCCAGAAGGTAAACTCAGAGCTCATCCAGCAGGTCACACAATTGGAACAGAAGTTACAAGATGAACGTGATAGTATGGTGATACGTCTCAAACGTATCCATAATTTCTTATGTTCCATGCTACTTTTATGATGATACTCATATGTTTTATACACATTATATGTCATTATTATGCATTTTCCGGCACTAACCTATTGACGAGATGCCGAAGAGCCAGTTGCTGTTTTCTGCTGTTTTTGGTTTCAGAAATCCTACAAAGGAAATATTCTCGGAATTGGACGAAATCAACGCCCAGGGTCTTATTTTTCCACGAAGCTTCCAGAAGACCGAAGGGATCATGAAGTGGGGCGACGAGGCGCCGCCACACTAGGGCCGCGCGGCCAAGGGTGGGGCCGCACCGCCCTAGCGTGTGGGGCCCCTGTCAGCCCTCCGACTCCGCCTTCCGCCTACTTAAAGCCTTCGTCGCGAAACCCTCTGTACCGGGAGCCACGATACGGAAAACCTTCCAGAGACACCGCCGCCGCCAATCCCATCTCGGGGGATTCAGGAGATCGCCTCCGGCACCCTGCCGGAGAGGGGAATCATCTCCCGGAGGTCTCTTCATCGCCATGATCGCCTCCGGATCGATGTGTGAGTAGTTCACCCCTGGACTATGGGTCCATAGCAGTAGCTAGATGGTTGTCTTCTCCTCATTGTGCTATCATGTTAGATCTTGTGAGCTGCCTATCATGATCAAGATCATCTATTTGTAATGCTACATGTTGTGTTTGTTGGGATCCGATGAATATTGAATACTATGACAAGTTGATTATCAATCTATCATATATGTTGTTTATGTTCTTGCATGCTCTCCGTTGCTAGTAGAGGCTCTGGCCAAGTTGATACTTGTAACTCCAAGAGGGAGTAATTATGCTCGATAGTGGGTTCATGCCTCCATTGAATGCAGGGGAGTGACAGAAAGTTCTAAGGTTGTGGATGTGCTGTTGCCACTAGGGATAAAACATCGATGCTTTGTCTAAGGATATTTGTGTTGATTACATTACGCACCATACTTAATGCAATTGTCTGTTGTTTGCAACTTAATACCCGAAGGGGTTCGGATGATAACCTGAAAGTGGACTTTTTAGGCATAGATGCATGCTGGATAGCGGTCTATGTACTTTGTCGTAATGCCCTGATTAAATCTCATAGTACTCATCATGATATATGTATGTGCATTGTTATGCCTTCTTTATTTGTCAATTGCCCAACTGTAATTTGTTCACCCAACATGCTATTTATCTTATGGGAGAGACACCACTAGTGAACTGTGGACCCCGGTCCATTCTTTACATCTGAAATACAATCTACTGCAATTGTTCTTTACTGTTCTTCGCAAACAAACATCATCATCCACACTATACATCTAATCCTTTGTTTACAGCAAGCCGGTGAGATTGACAACATCACTGTTACGTTGGGGCAAAGTACTTTGATTGTGTTGTGCAGGTTCCACGTTGGCGCCGGAATCCCTGGTGTTGCGCCGCACTACACTCCGTCTGCTGACCTTCACGTGATCCTTGACTCCTACTGGTTCGATAAACCTTGGTTTCTTACTGAGGGAAAACTTGCTACTGTACACATCACACCTTCCTCTTGGGGTTCCCAACGGACGTGTGTTAACTGCACGCATCATATGGACGAGAAGATTAATTTTGAGCGTGCTCAAAGGGAATAACTTGAGCAGAGGTTAGAGGAAGAGCGTGCTGATAGGGAGAGAATGATGGAACTTGAGCGAACCTCAAGAGAAGAATTTGAGAAAACCATGATGGCTGCTGTTGGCGTGATGCACACGTCCGTTGGGAACCCCAAGAGGAAGGTGTGATGCACACAGCAGTAAGTTTTCCCTCAGAAAGAAACCAAGGTTATCGAACCAGTAGGAGTCAAGAAAAACGTGAAGGTTGTTGGTGGCGGAGTGTAGTGCGGCGCGACACCAGGGATTCCGGCGCCAACGTGGAACCTGCACAACACAATCAAAGTACTTTTCCCCAACGTAACAGTGAGGTTGTCAATCTCACCGGCTTGCTGTAAACAAAGGATTAGATGTATAGTGTGGAAGATGATGTTTGTTTGCGAAGAACAGTAAAGAACAAGTATTGCAGTAGATTGTATTTCAGATGTAAAGAATGGACCGGGGTCCACAGTTCACTAGTGGTGTCTCTCCCATAAGATAAATAGCATGTTGGGTGAACAAATTACATTTGGGCAATTGACAAATAGAGAGGGCATAACAATGCACATACATGTCAGGATGACTACTATGAGATTTAATCAGGGCATTACGACAAAGTACATAGACCGCTATCCAGCATGCATCTATGCCTAAAAAGTCCACCTTCAGGTTATCATCCGAACCCCTTCCAGTATTAAGTTGCAAACAACAGACAATTGCATTAAGTATGGTGCGTAATGTAATCAACACAAATATCCTTAGACAAAGCATTGATGTTTTATCCCTAGTGGCAACAGCACATCCACAACCTTAGAACTTCCTGTCACTGTCCCAGATTCAATGGAGGCATGAACCCACTATCGAGCATAAATACTCCCTCTTGGAGTTACAAGTATCAACTTGGCCAGAGCCTCTACTAGCAACGGAGAGCATGCAAGAACATAAACAACATATATGATAGATTGATAATCAACTTGACATTGTATTCCATATTCATCGGATCCCAACAAACACAACATGTAGCATTACAAATAGATGATCTTGATCATGATAGGCAGCTCACAAGATCTAACATGATAGCACAATGAGGAGAAGACAACCATCTAGCTACTTCTATGGACCCATAGTCCAGGGGTGAACTACTCACACATCAATCCGGAGGCGATCATGGTGATGAAGAGTCCTCCGGGAGATGATTCCCCTCTCCGGCAGGGTGCCGGAGGCGATCTCCTGAATCCCCCGAGATGGGATTGGCGGCGGCTACGTCTCTGGAAGGTTTTCCGTATCGTGGCTCTCGGTACAGGGGTTTCCGCGACGAAGGCTTTAAGTAGGCGGAAGGGTAGGGTTAGAGGCGGCGCGGAGGCCCCACACCATAGGGAGGCACGGGCCCCACCCAGGCCGCGCGGCCCTGTGGTGTCGGCGCCTCGTCGCCCCACTTCGTAATCCTTTCGGTCTTCTGGAAGCTTCGTGGAAAAATAAGATCCTGGGCGTTGATTTCGTCCAATTCCGAGAATATTTCCTTTGTAGGATTTTTGAAACCAAAAATAGCAGAAAACAGCAACTGGCTCTTCGGCATCTCGTCAATAGGTTAGTGCCGGAAAATGCATAATAATGACATAAACTGTGTATAAAACATGTGAGTATCATCATAAAAGTAGCATGGAACATAAGAAATTATAGATACGTTTGTGACGTATCAATGGCAAAGTTTCAATTATAGTTTGAAGAGTTCAGCAAATAGATTGAAACAGAGAAGACGCAAACAAATAAGGTGATGGCAGTCATATGCTTGCAAACTCCTAAGTTTTAGTTGTTTACTTGCATTTCTAACAATGCACATCGTTTTCGCAGATTGCAACAGAGAAGACGCAAACAAATAAGGTGATGATAATCATATGATTGCAGACTCATAAGATTTAGTTGTTTACTTGCATTCCTAACAATGCACATCTTTTTCGCAGAATTCTAAGAAGCCTAACCTGAAAGAAAATCTTAATCCAAACCAGCAAACACCCCTACAGAGCCCTGCTAACAAAATAGTTGTTGCGCACAACACGTTACAAATTTCTCGAATGTATAAAGAATTGGTAAGTCACAAACTTGTGCAAATTGGTACCAGTACATACTGTTTTTGCTTCACTCACACTATAGCCTAGCTGCACCTGCTTCTTATGTTTCACTATGTGTTATTGCTGCGTTGACTCACAACTACTATTTTGTCTTCACTGACACTAACACCTAGCTGCACCTGCTGCTTATGTTACACCATGTGTTGTTGCTGCGTTGACTGACAACTTCAACAAACAACAGATATGTGCTAGCTAGGGACATGAACTTAACTTTCCTTTATTCTTGATTGCAGGATGGACAAGCAAATGCAAATGGAAATGGAAATGGAAATAATTAGATGCACTCGATTGTACATAACCTACATTAAGAGAACTATGATATATTTGAGTTTTATTTGATCCATATTAGCTATGAGAATTATAATTTGTATGAATATACATATTGTGCGTACGGTTTTGAATATTCCATGCACTGCCCGTATTTTTTGTTTCCCCTATTTTTTATTTTTATTTTATTTTTAACGTGGCAATAGGTTATTACTACGGAAAATGTAGTGTTGCGTCAAGTCTCAGTCGCCACGACTACCTGTTTTGTTCACATGTTGTGATAACTTGGCACCACGAAGGAGGGTTTTGTTTAAATAGTTTTTCTCCACTAACATTCTGACCATTGTGATAGAGTGGAACGAATAGTTTAAATTGTCGCTCTTGTTTGTAGCTACTAATATTTACGCCGTTGCGACTACTATTTGGCGCCACCAAAATAATTTCTGTTGAAATAAAGTATCGCCACGGAATTTTCCATTGTCGCAGTAGTTTGTCGCTTCAACTAATTTGGCTGTCGCGATACCAGAAATTCTTTTACCACGACTGAGTTGTTTGTGGCCATTCGTTTTTTCCACGCATATAAATTTTGTTGACATAGTTTCTTGCCACCAAAATAATTTCTGTTGAAATAAATTATGGCCACGGATTTTTTCATTGTCTCAATAGTTTGTCGCTTCAACTAATTTGGCAGTCGCGATACCAGAAAATTCTTTTACCATGAGTGAATTGTTTGTGGCCATTCGTTTTTTCCACGCATATAAGATTTGTTGACATAGTTTCTTGCCACCAAAATTATTTTTGTTGAAAAAACAATTTATGGCCACGGAATTTACCATTGTCGCAGTAGTTTGTCGCTTCAACTAATTTGGCCGTCGCGATAATCATAGATTTGACAACGACAAACAAATGTAATCTGTCACCAGAAAGTAATCTATGACGGAGATTCCATGACGAACCTAATGACGAACAAATTTTGTCATCCGAGAGTAATACATGACAAATTTGGTATATTAGATGATAAAAGTTGTTTGTCATTAAAAACAATATGTGGCGTAGTGGCGGGACGGGATCGAAAGAAAAAGGCAAGTGACCAAATATGAGGTGCCAAAAAAACTCCAAGAAAAGAAACTTGATTGCACATAGAGGATGACATGCGGGTCCCATTTAGCAGCAGTGGTCTCAATTTTTCCAAGGCGGCACGGGATCGAAAGAAAAAGGAAGTAGCCAGAAATCAGGGGTCAAAAAATCCAAGAAAAGAAAGAATTTTTGTTCGTAGAGGAGGACATGCGGGACCCATGATCCTGCATCGTAAATGGCTCGATCGGAGAGCGTTGAACGAGATGGCGCGATCGAGAAAAAAACAATGCTAGAGAGGTTGCCATCTGGGCCCTACATCCCTGAGCGGTGCGGATTTGTGTTGACTTGGCCGCCAAACACGAGAATTCGTGATGCACCACGTCCCGGGCCACCATACGCAACTTTTTGGACGTTTTCGTCGGGCTAGGTGGGGCCTCAAAAACAAGAAAAAAAAAGTTTTGACATGCACCACAGAGAGACCAAAAATCGTCGGCCATGGTGCAGCAGCAACCACGGCGGGACTTCAACTTCGTCGGCTATGGCAACTTTTCTTGTAGTGAATAGAGCAACTAAGGGCTTGCAGGCAGAAGTATGACGAACCAATGAGGATGTATATCCAGCGATGGAACATGATAAAAAATTCGGCAGAGAACATATCTGACGAAAGAGCAATAGATGCATTTGTTACGGGGATCCAAAGAAAGGACTTAATCGAGGATTTGGGAAGATCCAACCCGAAAACAATAGCATGACTCATGGAGATGGCGAATCGCTGGGCAGATGGCGAATATGCCATTCAAACCAAACGGCACAGGTCACCCGAGGAAGACCGCAATAGAAACAACAACCAAAATAGGCGACATTTTTATCGACAGTTCTTAGATTATGACGGTCCTAGTTAAGTAGCGGCTAGCTTCCGAGGAAACAGTAGAGGAAATCATCGAGACGATTATCAGAGGCGCAACGAGCAGCGCAATGACCATAGATACGCGCCAAGCTCCAGCAGGCAAAACAATCGGCCAAGATTCCAGAGGCCATACAATATATCACCCGAAGATCTTCTGAACAGGCCATGCCAGATGCACTTTTACCTCGACAGTGAAGGAAAAAGACAGTCAGGCCATCTTCAGAAGGATTTCCGAACTTTTCAAGCTCTGCATAGATATGCGGAACAAACTAATTCTTAGGGGGGTACCCGTAGGGGCCAAGGAGTGATATTCATCTTCCACCTCCACCCGCAATTACTAACGAAAATCGACATCAGTTGCAGTTGGCGGCAGCCCCAACAAACAACGGCCCTTACATGGACACAACGGGAGTGGTGTCAATGATTCAAAAAGGTAGACCTTCGAATAGGACGCAAAAGGTAATTTCGCGACAGGTATACATGGCAGAGAAGATGCCACCACCAACTATCAAGTGCCTTAATTGGTCAGATCAAGATATAACATTCACTCAAGCAGACCACCCGCCTCAAGTTCCATGACCAGGGCAATCAGCTATGATTTTACCAGCGGTGGTTGCAAGATTCGAGGTTTCGCGCATATTCGTCGACGGAGGAAGTAGCCTGAATCTCATGTACGCGGATAAATTGGGGAAGATGAATATCTCCTTGACAAACTTGACACCAATGGACACGCGTTTTCACGGCATCACGCCGGAGAAGCCGAGCTATCCTTTGGGAAAGATAAATCTCGACGTAAAATTTGGAACTCGAGAAAATTTCAGAAGAGAGAAGCTGGAGTTTGAAGTTATCGACTTTCCATCACAGTATCATGCTATATTGGGACGATCCGCGTATGCTAGATTCATGGCTGTGCCGCACTATACATACTTGTTGCGGAGAATCCCTAGTCCTAACGGCCCAATTACAGTGAAAGGAAGTTTCGCAATGGCAGATAAATGCGACAAGGACTTTCATAGGCTTTCCGACACTTTCGGGATGCAGGCTAAGTACGCAGCATCTAAGTTCACCACCAACTATGATGTGCTACCCGACAGAGGAAGGCCACTCAAGGACCAAACCTTCGACGCCTCCAAAAACTCCAAGGATGTGCATATTCACCCGACAGATCGCAAAAAGACGACAGCCATCGCAACAAACATGGATAGCGCATAGGAAAGCGCGCTCGTCGAGTTCCTCCGGTGAGCATTGGGAAATCTTCGCATGGTGTCCAGCTGACATGCGAGGAGTACCAATGGAACTTGCCGAGCACCTCCTCAATTTAGATCCAAGAGCCAAACCAATCCGACAACCTTTGCGGCGTTTCTCCGAGCCAAACCACAAAGCTATGCTATCAGAAATCAATCGACTTCGAGAAGCAAATTTCATCACAGAATTACATACCGAGGCCACATGGGTCGCTAACCCAGTTTTGGTCCCGAAGAAAAACACGGATGTCCTTCGCATGTGCGTCGACTTCACGTGTCTCAACAAACATTGTCCCAAGGATCACTTTCCCCTCCCGAGGATCGATCAAATCATCGACTCCACAGCGCGATGTGAACGTATATCCTTCCTGGACGCATATTCTGGTTACTACCAGATCCGCTTAAAAGAAGAAGATGAAGTCAAAACAGCTTTCATAACATCGTATGGCATGTTTTGCTATAGAATAATGCCCTTCAGGTTGAAAAACGCGGGAGCTACTTATCAGAGGATGATGCCGAAGTGTCTTGCCACACATATTGGCAAGAACGTCCAAGTATACATTGACGACATCGTCATAACAACAAAGCAAGGATCGTCTTTGATTGACGATCTCAGAGAAACCTTCAACAACCTCGACAAGTTTCGCTTCAAGTTGAACCCGACGAAATGCTCCTTTGGTGTTCCTGCAGGAGAACTCCTCGGATACTTGGTATCAGCCAGAGGAATCGAGGCAAAGCCCGAGAAAATACAAGCTATCGTGACGATGAGGAAACCAATGAAGCTCAAGGAAATACAACAGTTGACAGGCCGTGTCGCAGCTTTGAGTAGGTTTGTCGCCAGATTAGGAGAAAAAGCGATGCCTTTCTACGCGCTCATAAAGGAAGGAGAAAAATTTGAGTGGAACGAAGAAGCAGACAAAGCTTTCGAGCATTTGAAGCGCACAATTTTGACACCTCTAGTGTTGGTGGCTCCGAAAGATAAAGAACCCCTGCTGCTATACATCGCGGCCACACCTCAGGTGGTCAGCACAGTCCTCGTGGTGGAACGAGAAGAAGAAGGGAATATTCATGGAGTTCAGCGGCCAGTATACTTCATCAGCGAGGTGCTATCACCATCCAAGCAGCGGTACCCGCAATATCAGAAACTCGCATACGGAGTATTCACAACAGCAAGAAAGTTGCGGCACTATTTTTCGGCACACCCGATAATAGTAGTTAATGAGGCACCCCTCTCAAACATCCTAAACAATCCGGCCAAAAACGTGTCTCCCTGTGGGGAATTGAGCTTTCCCCTCGGGACATCACGTATGAAAAAAGAAAGGCGATCAAGTCACAGATTCTGCCGGATTTTGTCGCTGAGTGGATGGAATTGCAAAACACAGGACCCCCGGATTTGTCGAGTACCTGGCATATGAACTTTAACGGGTCCAAGAGATTGGAAGGAGCTGGAGCAGGCGTGATACTTGTATCACCTCAAGGCGACAAAATGAAATATATACTGCGGATGACGTTCCCCAACGCGTCCAACAATGAGGTAGAATATGAAGCCCGCATACACGGGATGAAGATGGCAAAGGCGTGTGGCGCAACTCAATTAAAAATCTTCAGCGACTCCCAGTTGGTAGCTCAATAGGTGATGAACAAGTGCGATGGAGTCAATGATAGCATACAAGGAGGTGTACAATGAACTCGAGAAACTCTTCGATGGCTGTGAAGTCAATCACATCAACAGGCTTAGAAATGACGAATCCGACGTTTTGGCAAACATCGGCTCGCAATGCTTGCCAATACCACCTGGCGTTTTCTGGGAGGAGATAAGTGAGAGATCAACCAAGGCGAAGAAAGCACCAAAACAGCCAAAGAAAAAAAAAGAAAAGGCCAAGGAAAGCTCGGGGGCTCCAACAGCTCAAGAAACAAATACATCAGATGATGAAGCAGAACCAGAAGAAGTTATGATGATACAAGTTCCATGGATGTAGGTTTACGTGGCATACATCACAAGGAAAGAGATACCCGAAGATCCGGTAGAAGCACGGCTAGTTATCTGACGATCCAAGGCGTTCACCGTGGTTAAGGGAGAGTTATACAAACGGAGCATATCAGGAGTATTGCAGAGATGCGTCACACCCGAAGAAGGACGAGTTATACTAAAAGATATACATGAGGGAGTATGCGGCCACCACGCAAGTAGTCGAGCAATAGCAGCCAAAGGTTTTCGGACAGGATTTTATTGGCTGACAACAGTTGAAGATGCAAAAGATATAGTGCGCACGTGCAATGCGTGTCAGATATTCACGGCTAAACCTCATTCACCGGCAGCATAACTGATGCCAATACCATTGGCGTGGTCTTTCGCGCAATGGGGGCTCGATATGGTGGGCAAACTACACAAGTCTTAGCCAGGAGGACACGTGTATTTGCTTGTAGCTGTCGACAAATTTACCAAGTGGATCGAGGCAGTACCAGTAACTTCGGCAAACGCAACATCGGCGGTAAACTTCGTCAAGGGGATAGTCTTTCGATTTGGCATCCCTAACAGTATAGTTACAGACAACGACAACAACTTCACTTCTCAAGAATTTAAGGACTACTGCGCAGATATTGGAATTAAATAACACTTCGCAACAGTGGCGCACCCGCAAACTAATGGTCAAGTCGAGAAAGCAAAGCACATTATTTGCAATGGCATCAAGAAGCGGTTACTAACACCACTAGAGAAAGCGCGACATACTTGGAATGATGAATTGCCCAGCGTTTTATGGAGCATATGGACAACACCCAATACAACAACTCAAGAAACCCCGTTATTTTGGTCCATGGAGCTGAGGCGGTGCTCCCGATAGAAATAGAGCATAATTCTCCAAGAGTCGCAGAATATGACGAAGAAACTTGGAGAAAGGCGCTGGAAGATGATGTCGATGCACTTCATGAAGCAAGGGATGAAGTATTGTCAAGAGTAACCACATACCAGCAAAACCTCAAAAACTATCATAGTCGACGCTTGCGACCCAGGTCTTTCCAAGTTGGCGACCTAGTTCTTCGACTCACACAGAATAGCCATGAAAAATTCAAGTCTCCATGGATAGGACCATACATCGTCACCGAAGTAATTCCAGGAGGAGCATACATATTGAAGGACAAGAAGACAGGGAAGGAAGAATCAAACCCATGGGACGTGGCGCAGCTCTGACGTTTCTACGCTTAGAAGCCAAAATAGTATCAAATATGTAAGCACACATTGTACTGAAAAGCACGCAAGTTTTCAGACGCACTCTTTTCCTTTCAGGGCACCGAGTGGGGCTGAAAGGTTTTTAATGAGGCAGGCTTGCGATGCTGCAATATAGTAAAAAATAGTGATATATATTTTTCTCGCAAGGCTCGGGGGCTCGAACCCGAAGAATTCACAAAATATACTCTGCTCTCGCAAAATATAGCTCCAACTATTTGCCTTGGTTAAAAAACCTCACGAATAATAAAAATAGAAATGCCACCAAAACACTCGGGGGCTAGAAAGAACAAAGAACATACAAATATGCTTTGACTATACATGAGTCTCACAATAATATTTACAACACATATGACTCGCCATATACAAACTTTACACTCTGGCTCGGAATCAAGCACAATAGAAGGAAAAGAAGATGAGCATCTATAAAAAATCATCTATGGTCACTTTTTCACCCTCTGGAGGAGCATCCAAGGCATCCGCATAACGATATTTGTGGAAGAAAGCAGCATCAACCCTTAGAAGCTCTTCAGTCATCTTTTCAGCAATGGGTGTCACCGCATCGTTCAGCTTGTCGACGTTTTTTCTCCTCTGCTTTAACTTGGAGTAGCAGACGTCGATAACATTGTTCAGATCCAGTTTCGGGTGACAAATTTTCAACCAGATCAAAGCAAACCTGGCGCCGGCCATCAGCTGAGCTTTCACAAAGTCATGGATCTGATGTACGATCTTGAACTTTTTCATCAAATCAGGAAGAGTTGCGGGTTGAGGATTCCGAGGAAACATAGCGATGTACACTATGGCCAAAGTACTAGTGCAGAAGTCAAGAAACTCCTGGACTTAAGTGGCACGATCCTGGAACCGAACAATTCATCGAGTACGGTCCTCGCTAGCCCATAAGTAATTACCACTTTGTCTAGCGAGCCAAAGAAGGACCTCAACTCGCGCATCAACGTGTTGATCCTCAGTAATAGCATCAAGAAAGGAACCTAGAACCAATCAAGAAAAACAAGATATGACAAAGCACACGAGCAATGTCGAGGAAAAAGGAAGATGCAGCACAACGTCCCCGCCATATCTTGACTTGCTTCAGTCATCAGGTCAAGCATGTAATCTTCATGGGTGGTTGCTCGCAAAGCCTCAGCTACCGCAGTTTCCTTTAACTCCAGAGATTCCTGAGGTTGTTGAAGAGCAGCTTTCTCACGCTCAGAGGATTTGCAGGATTTGTCCATAATAGTGATGGCTTGTTTTTTCATGGCTTGGAGCTGTTGTCGAAGTTCGGCCAGCTCCTATTCAACTGAGTCAACACATGAAGAATCATCTAGGAAAACATCGGCAGGTGTCCGGGTAGAGCGAGACGCGGCAGGTGAAGCATGGGAAGGTCCAGCAACCTCGGTATAGTTATCAAGTATGAACTGGAAGAAAGAAATATCGACATCAATCATTCAGCAAGGATCACTTTTTCATTAATAGTGGAGATATTTATATAATCGGGATCCCTTACAAAAGTTGACTCCTAGTGAGTCGACATAGATAGTCGCAAATCACAAAGATAGTGATAACTACAAAAGGAAAAAAGGAAAAATATAGGGACATGTTGGTCTACTTGACCTCTGTGCTAGCGGGTGCAGCAGGCTTAGGCCCCAAGAAGGCGAGGATTTTCTTCGAGTGAGGCTTGGCAGCCTTCACCAAAGTCTTCCACTTATCCTTGTTCATCCCTTTGGGGCTACCAGCTTTTGCCCAATCGACGTCCTGCTGGCTGTCGGCCACCAAGGCGATGGTTCCCTCGACTCCAACCTTCAAGTTTTCCTGCCGATAAACCAAGGCAGGATCTTCCTTACCCAGGAAGCGATGGACAAGCTCAGAGAAAATTTCAGGCTGTGTTTCCTTAGGAAAGAAGTGGGGAAAGAGTCGCTTAAACGCGACACGAGAATTGAAAATACAAGTGCGCGCCAGATCACCGTGCAACTCGAGGATTGAAAGAGTGTCAAGAAGACGATCCTCGACCCCCTCGTGCAAGGTAAAATCTTCACCCATCCTTCCTGCTGGAGCAAAGAATGGGTTCGTCAATATTTAGAGAAGCAAATCAAGATAAACACAAAGACAGGTGAAGGAAAAAACTTACTAACGAATCTTCGGTTCTGGGTGTCGAACCGATCTACTAAGGCGTTCTCGCGCTCGATCTGTTGAGCAATTTTGTCGCTCAAAGCGTGCTCAGCATTTTGAAGTCTCTGGCGGAGGTCCCCAACAACAGCGGCATCTTTTTCGGCTTTTTCGCGAGCCGTTTTGCTGAGCTCTAGCTTAGCCGCAAGAGCGTCAGCGCGTTCTTCGGCCTGGCGGAGAGCCTCTGAAAAGATAGTCAAGGAGCAAAGACCAGTAAATCAAAAATTAGAAACAGGTGCTAGGCAAAGAAATTTAGTTACTAAAGATAAGGCAGGTCCTACCTCTCAAATCATCGACTTCATCATGGAACCCAATAAACTGGGTCCCAAGGTTGATGAGATGCTTCATCAGAGGCTGTAAATAGTACAAGTCAGGAAGCAAGTCAAGAAGAAGCAAAATTTGTCGAACGGTCAAAGATACCGATGATTAGAGGACAATAGACGAGTAATACAAAACAACGAGTCAAGAAAAAAAGACTTACATCGTCCAAAGAAGGAGTCGAGGAACTCCCCAGAACAGTCTCATGACTATCGCCAGCCCCAATCCTTGCTTTCTTCGGCGAGGGGGCTTGGGGCATGGCTATAGGAGTCGGTGTTTCCACGTTCTGTTGAGGGGGAGGTGAAGATTCTGCGGCAGTACGGTGTTCTTCAGAAAGAACCATGGTGTTGGACGTGCTCGTCGGAGCCGTACCATGAACCGCGAGTTCTTCCTTTTCTTCTTCCTCTTCGGAGCTGTCAACATAGAAAAATGAGCATTCCGAAGAAAAAGGAGTTAGATAAAAACGTAAAAATAAAGTGACTCACGAGCTAACGGCACCACCCTCATCATAGTGGTCAAAGGCACCCTCTTCTTCCGGCGAAGTTTCTTCGGCAGCCGAGTCAGTAGGCTTGGAGGTGCCGGAATCTTCGACATCATCTCTTTTCCTCTTGCGCCCAGGAGAAACAGCGAGAGGAGGAGAGATGGAGGGGCCAGAGTCAGAATGTTCTGACTTAGTCTCTTTTGTGTGTTTGATACTCTATGTTTTGTGTGTTTGATAACAACACTTGAATGAATCTCACCGTGTACAAAGATTGTCTTTGATAGATTTGCAAGTGCACGGTGACCTTTTCGAACACGTCATGATCGGAGGACTGAAGCGTAGCTTATAGGTTTTCTGGTTGTGTGTGTATCGCGAGGTAACATGGCTGGAGAGGAAAAGAGGAGAAAGCAGTCACTGCATGACCGGTACTACCGGTACTGGTACCGGTAGTACCGCTACCCTACTGGTACCGCCCTGCAGTACCGCTCTGGAAAATTTGCACTGAAAACCCTACAGAGAGGGTTACGGTACCTGTATGGTACCATGGGCGGTAGTACCGCTTGCGAGCGGTAGTATCGCTTTGGTACCGCTTAGGTATCGTAACTTAAGCCGAAAACTTACAGAGACCATTGCGGTACCAAAGCGGTATCGCAAGCGGCACTACCGTTGTAAGTCCACGTGGTTGTTTCTGTAGGGGGTTTTGAGTCTAGAGTGGTACTACCTCTTTCCAGAGCGGTAGTACTGGTCGTGCGGAGATAGCGCATAACGGTTGGATTTCGGGGGGCCCTATATAAAGGGCCCTTCTTCCCCAGCTCGTTTTTATCCCTTCTCTCTCTCTCTCCTCCATTGTTGCTGAGCTTAATCCTTGAGGATCTCCCCAACCATCCAACCAATCTTGCCCAAACTTTGTGGAGTGGTGGAGGAGGCCCCGATCTATAGTTCTACCAAGAGAGATTTCACCAATTCGTTCTAGTCCTTAGTGGATCTTGGTGGTAGGGTTCCTATGGTGGGATCTTGGATGAAGTGCTCCTGTGGAGGCTATCTTGGAGTTGTGCTAGCCCCATAGGGTGTTGGGAGCCTCCTAGTGTTGTGGAGCTTGCCCCAACCTTGTGAAGGAACCACCGCCTCGACCGTGCCTTAGTGGAGAAGTGGGAGCCCCTTTGTGGAGCTCTCTTGAGGAAGAAGGTGAGGCCTTCCTTCGTGGTGTGGTCGCCTAGCCTCTTGTGTGAGGCTAGCACCTCCTCAACGCAGACGTACTCCCTTTTGTGGGAGGAACTGCGGGAAACAAATCCTCGCCTCGTCTCCGCGCCCTCCGGTTGTCCCGCTCCTCAACCTTATTATTGTTGCTTGGTTCCTTTGCTTGTTGCACTAGCGTAGGATCATACTAGGATCACCTCTAGCATCAAAGCTATCACCTTTACTTCCGTTGCACTAAAAAATGAAAAATACTAAAAATTGCGTAGCGCCCATTCACCCCCCCCCCCTCTTATTCGTTACAGTCCGTTCAATTGGTATCAGAGCAAGGTTTTCTTGCTCGGGCTTTACCGCCTAAGAAATGGCCGAACAAGAGGCGGTTGAGAATGGGTCCCTTCCCGGTGATCTACCACCTCCACCATCTACCATCGATAGCACAACGGCTACATTGGATGACCTCAAGAATTTGGAGTCATCCATCGTTAACCAAATGAAGGCTATGATGATGGAGTTGGTAGCTCCAAAACCAACCCCCACCATAGATCCTAAGGCAAGTGCCGAGGTTCCCCCACCCAAAGTTACTTCATTTCCTCTTATTGATTTTGTCGCTCAAGCGACGAAAAATCAACAAGAGGAAAAGCTTTGGGAAGCCGGCACTTCTACAAAAGGGAAGGATGAAACACCGGTTGCGGGACAATTAGGAGGTAATCATGCGATGCCTCCACCAAGTGATTACACCATAAATGTCCCAATACCCATGCCTCATATTTTGTCTCATGGTTCACCACCGTTACTTGAATCCAATAGCTTTGAAAATTGGCAATTTTTTATGCGATCTCATGTGCGCAGCGCATCCACCGAACTTTGGCGCATCATCGAGGAGGGATATTCACCACGAGACCCGAAGCACTTGACTAGAAGAGAAGTGGTGGATGACCAACTCAACGCCACCGCCATCAACATGATTCCCATGGCAATCACGCCCAAGGACCCTGCCCACATCCGCTCTCTCAAAACCGCCAAGGAAGCATGGGATAAACTCGACAAGCTCTTCCTCGGAAATGAGAGCATTCAAAGCTCTCGCTTCGATGAAGTGAACAACATGGCCGACAAATTCTTCATGAATGAGGGAGAATCTCCAGAAGAAATGTACCGTCGTCTCATCGCTCTTGCCGTACAAATGCAAGATCTTTGAGCAACGTTTGTGGATGACCATTGGATCAAAAGAAAGTTCTACAACGCTCTCATCCCCTATGAGGAAGTGAAATTGATGGCCATCCACCAAAACGCCTCCTTCCGCGCTATGACGTCCGATGAAGTCCTTAGTGAAGTCATCGCTTTGGACATGTGTTATCACCAGATTTTGGCCGAATCAGGAGATGGGCCGTAATTGAGATGGGCTTAGAAGATATACATGAAAGATACTCTCGAACCGGCCTTGTACAAGAAGTTTGGGCTGGATTGCCCGTGTATCTGTATATTATTAGATCGTGTCGGTTAGAATTAAAAGATAGAGTCTAGCCCGTATACGGGTTAGTTTATTTCCGAATTAGAAAGTCCCTTGGACTATAAATATGTACCTAGGGTTATTGAGAAAGGAGGACAATCACATTCACAACAAACACAAACCAGACGCATCGCCACCCCTTATTTCGAGGGTTTCTTCCGGGTAAGCATCATGCTGCCTAGATCGCATCCTGCGATCTAGGCAGTATACGTTTATTCGTTACCTTGTGTTACTCGTGCTGAAGCGTTGTTGATGGCGAGTAACACTACTTATCATAGATGTTTTGGGGCTTGCATTGATGCTTTTCTTATGCATATTTGCTTAGCAATGCCGTCCCTCGATATCTAGCTGCCCTTACACCTATCTAGGTGTAAGGGCAGCACCTTGCTTGTTCGTTACTTAGTAGATCCGATCCGTTATAGTTGTTCCTTGTTCTTCAAGGATTAGTTTAATATCTGCATGATTAGGCCTTATGCTGGGGTTGGATGATCCGGTAGTGCGTGAGGTGTTGTTTTACCGTTCCTACAAGGGATGTTCCGGGAATTGACTTAATGTTGGTTTTTAGGCCTCTTTTAGGAATAGTTTCCATCATCTTTCGTATCTGCTAGGCCCAACTACGCGTAGGATGTTCCGATTATGCGGTGAAAACCCTAAACTGTCGTAGATTGGTTTAGCTTTGTTTTGATCAAGCAGGATCCCCATGTCATCGTAAATCCAACGTGAACCATGGGGCGATCGGCTCTTTGAGCCGATCCACAGGGCAACCTGAGAGCCGATCGGGCTCGTATTTAATGTTTACGTGTCTACCATGCAGGAGACTAATCGAAGCAATCCAACACCTTCCTGATCAGGTATAGGTCAGGTGGCACGCCCCTTACAGCTGCCCGGGACGTGTCTTTGGGACTTTGCGGGACCACGCGAGGCACCAGGGCCCACTTAGCAGTCTTGGGAGTCTCCCGGCTCTTCGTGTTGCTTAACCACTGCTCGCCGGTGGGTTTTGGCAGGCAACAACATCTCCAAGAAGAATGTGGAGGACCTTGTTGCTCGGGCTCACAACACTCGCAAGCCCAACCTTGCATTGAAGATAAGGGAGCGTGAAGCAAGTGAGAGCGATGAGGATCCCATGGATTGGAGACCGGATGATCTCAAGACAAACTACCATGAGCACATGGCTCTCGCCGCAAAGAGTTTTTGGGATGGGAACAAGACACGAAGCTAAAGGCCAAGAAGATACTCGCCTCGTGAGTCTACAAGAAACTTCTCAAAGAGCCCAAGGGAGGGGCAAAGGGGGAGAACATGCTACAATTGCAGCGACAAAAGTCACTTCGTTGCGGATTGTATGTATGAGAGAAGAGAAGATAATGGTGGAAGGCTCGTCTGCAAGGATAAGTTCAAGTCCCTCTCCAAAGGATTCTCCAAGTTCTCCTCCTAGCCAAGTGACGCCAAGGTTTCCTTCACCAAGAAGCCAAGAGCCTTTATCATCCGTGAAGAGTACTCCTCCAATGATGGTGAGGAGCACGAAGATAAGAGCTCAAGCAAGGAAGAAGAGGGAGTGGCCACCATCGCCATTTACACTCCCTCCATCTCCCTCTTCGACTCTCCTAATGAGAACCACGTCACCAACAACTCCCGTTGCCTCATGGAAAAGGTATCTTCGGAGGTAGAATCTTCTTCCAAACTCACATCTCCCTCTAATGCTATATCTATTGATGATGCCACTAGTCTCACCATTAAGCGTGAGATTGTGGGTTTGGATGCTTTTCTCACTAACATGCAAGGTGGCGTGGGCATTACCCTTCGGGTAACCGACATTGCCCTAACCTGTGCGGCCCAACTGGAGGCCCATGAAGATACCCGATGGCAAGGTGGGCCACTAGGACGGTGCTGGAGAGGATTCCTTGAAGAACAAGACGAAGAGGAGCCAAACAAGGAAAGTTTAGAGCTAGGTCTTTTGTAAACCTAGTTGTACCCGGACAGATCTCTTGAGACCTAGCCTCCTATATAAGGGCCAGGAGAGGGGCTGCCGAGGGACACAATCAATCTTAGCAACTTTAGCCACCATAAGTCTAGAGCTAGGTCGCCGCAGCACTTAGCCCCTCGACGAGATCACAACCGAAACCTTCGGCACCCCATTGTAACCCGATATTTTCATAATCAAGATCAGACAGGCAGGACGTAAGGGTTTTAACTCATCGAGGGCCCCGAACCTGGGTAAATCGCTCTCCCCGCTTGTCTGTTAACCGATGTCTCGTGTCAGCCTACAAGATTCCATCAACCCTAAGCCCCAATCGGAGGGCATTGCCGAGGAGTACCCTCGACAATTGGCGCCGTCTGTGGGGATCGTGTCGGCACAAGGCAGGTCATCGGCAGTATCGGTCACATCTGCAGCGTTCGTGCTGGAGTCACCAACGCCGTCAGATCCGAAAGATTCAGTTCGCTGCGGATCCTTCGAGTTCGTACCACATACCGAGGCATCGCGTCCGATCTCTGCAGAATCACGCGACAACATGGATACTACTTTCGGTGGTGTTCACTTCATCATCGATTCCAGAGGGTTTCTTCGCCTCCCTAGTTCAAACGCATCAAACCTAAGAACTTTGGTTCCAGACGATATCGCGCCAGCAGTAGCTTTGGCGGTCCTATCCAGGAGTGCAGGAGAGGGTAGCCGAGGCAGCTTCGGCGCTGTAGAGGAGCAAAGGAAAAGACGAAGGGACTCACGTCGTGAAGAAGAAGAGCAAATCGCGACTCGCCCCCAACAGTATGAACGTGGATGCCCCAGCACGCAATCGAGCAGGAATCGCCTTCGCACACCTTGCCTATCGGCCACCGAGCAACTTGAAGCGCCGTGTTATCTGCACTCTTACATCGATCCGAAGGATGGCCTTGAAAAATCCAGTCATTTGCTCAGAAATTGTCGGCAGTTCCTCGAAATTCGGCAGTTCTGCGACGATCTTAGGGCTGAAGCAGCGGCAAGAGTTCACACGATGGAGAGAAGGGCGGCGTCCTATAGTTACCCGCCAAAACCATACATACCGGAGCCATACATACCAGCAGGAGGAGACAAGTACGTGCCAACCAAGGTGTTTCCAACAACTCGCGGATAGGTCATCATGATCCATAAAACCAGTTTTTCGAAGAGAGAGGTCAAGAAGTTTTCACGGGAAGTAAAGTACGCGGAAGTTGCTATGGTCGACACACCCGAATTCATCGACTGGTAAGATCAAAGCATATCTTTCAGCAAGGCAGATCACCCGAAGGCTGTTCCAAGGCCTGGTCATGCGGCCCTAGTCCTTGAAGCGCAGATTGGTGGATACAACATGAGCAAAGTATTCATGGATGGAGGAAGCGGCCTGAATCTGTTATTTGCCAGCATAATGAAAGCAATGGGCCTAACAGTCGACATGCTAAGAGAGTCCGACACAGGATTCCATGGCATCATACCGACTCGACCCGCTTATTCCCTTGGCAAAATATCACTGGACGTGGTCTTCGGCACACCTAGCAATTTCAGGAAGGAGAAAATCGAGTTCGAAGTAGTCGACTGGAAATCTCAGTACCATGCCATCCTCGGCAGACCCGCATTTGCCAAATTCATGGGGGTACCCCATTACGCGTACCTGAAACTGAAGATGCCAGGCAATAATGGGACATTGATAACCATCCATGGAAGCTTCTCTCGCTCAGACAGCTGCGACAGGGATTTCCAAAAGATCGCCTCGAAGTTCGGGGCTAAGGAAGAACTTAATGCAGTCGATGCCATCACGGACCACACGAAGCCACCAGCCGATAATCGAAATGTAAGATCCGATGAGTTTGACGTCGCGAAGGAAGCAAAGAAGCAACAGGTGCACCCCTCCGACCCGAAGAAGACAGTCAATACTTCGGCAGACCTTACTGTCGCATAGGAAAGCGCGTTCATCGAGTTCCTCCGTGAGCGCTGGGAAATATTTGCATGGGAGCCATCCGACATGTCAAGTATTCCCAGGGAACTCGCTCAGCACGCCCTCAATGTTGACCCAAAAGCCAAACCAGTACAACAGTCGATGCGCCGGTTTTCTGAGCCAAAGAGAAAAGCAATCACCAACAACTCTCGTTGCCTGATGGAAAAGGTATCTTCGGAGGTAGAATCTTCTTCCAAACTCACATCTCCCTCTAATGCTATATCTATTGATGATGCCACTAGTCTCACCATTAAGCGTGAGATTGTGGGTTTGGATGCTTTTCTCACTAACATGCAAGGTGACGTGGGCATTACCCTTCGGGTAACCGACATTGCCCTATCCTGTGCGGCCCAACTGGAGGCCCATGAAGATACCCGATGGCAAGGTGGGCCACTAGGATGGTGCTGGAGAGGATTCCTTGAAGAACAAGACGAAGAGGAGCCGAACAAGGAAAGTTTAGAGCTAGGTCTTTTGTAAACCTAGTCGTACCCGGACAGATCTCTTGAGACCTGGCCTCCTATATAAGATCCAGGAGAGGGGCTACCGAGGGACACAATCAATCTTAGCAACTTTAGCCACCATAAGTCTAGAGCTAGGTCGCCGCAGCACTTAGCCTCTCGACGAGATCACAGCCGAAACCTTCGGCACCCCATTGTAACCCGATATTTTCATAATCAAGATCAAACAGGCAGGACGTAAGGGTTTTACCTCATCGAGGGCCCCGAACCTGGGTAAATCGCTCTCCCCGCTTGTCTGTTAACCGATGTCTCGTGTCAGCCTAGAGGATTCCATCAACCCTAAGCCCCAATCGGAGGGCATTGCCGAGGAGTACCCTCGACACAAGGGGATACCAAGATCCATGTTGGGGCCCTCTTGGCCCAACTTGGTGCGGCTCAAGACCTCATAGAAGAGAAGGAGAGGCTTGAGAGGGAGGCGGCAAATGAGATTGCCTCTCTCAATCAAGCACTTGAGGAGGAGCAAAATTTGCGTATGTCTCTTGAAGCTAGTGTCATCACCCGCGAAGACTCCAACAACACCATCATCTCCCAACTCACCAAGGACTGAGATCATACTCTTAGATTGGTGGGTGAGCTCAAGAAGAAGAAGCTTCTTCTTGAGGATGACCATGCATTACTTCTTGAGGAAATTGCCGCTCTCACCAAGGACTTCAAATCCTTGGAGAGTAAGCATGCACTTCCCTCCGAGACATGTGATCATCCTCAAGAGGAAGCCCACGAGGAGAAACATGATGGAGGGCCAAACCCATGTTGTGACGAGCTTGTTGATCAAGTTGCATCTTTGAAGAAGCATAATGCTTTACTCTTGGAGGTCAATGCCCTTCAAGAAGAAGCCTTGGATCAGTATTACCGCTTGTGCAAGGAGAAGACTTCATGTTGCAATCATGAAGAGGAAATTGCCACTCTTGAGAAGACCAAGGCCAAGCTACTAAGTTTGAATGGCATACAAGAAGAGTCCATGATGGAGTGCCTCCGCATGAGCAAAGAGAAGGTTACTTGTTGTGACCATGAGGAAGAAATTGCCTCCTTGAAGAGGAGCAAAGCCAAGCTCATGGAGGTCAACTCAATGCAAGAAGAAGCCTTGAAGAAGTACTTTCCTTTGAGCAAGGACCGTGCTTGTTTCAATCATGAAGGTGATGTTGCCAAGTTGGAGAGTCGCAAGCGCTTACTCATGAAGATGAACTCTCTCCAAGAGGAAGCTTTGATGGAACATTTCTGTAATATCCCAGGTATTGGGGTTACAAAAACAGAGGAAACAGATGTGTGCATTGCATTCATGCATAGAAAATCCGGGGAATTTTCGAGCTTTGAAGTAAAACAGTCACAGTAACTGAAGTTTCACTTGACCTTGGTGGAATTGAAGTAGCTCATCAAGTCAAGCGTTATAAACCTCAATGTGACTTTGTTAAAACCTTGTTTTGGGTAGAGATGATTTGATCTAAGGAGTTAGATCAAATGGAACTAAAACCAGAATAATAACACATTAATCAAGGATCAATTGTTTGATCTTATAAAAGATCAAAATATGGTAATCCATGCCATAACATATGAACATCTATTCAACTACAAATTAAGAAACCATCCTTGACTTATCTTTTCCATGTCTTAAACAAATCCATGATCCTACCATGAACCTCATGGTATTCATTTACTTCATTCTTGGAAACAAGACAAGGAGATCAATTCAGGAATATATATTCTTCTCCATTCCAAATCTATATATATACATCAAACCTAGAGAAGTGAGAGTTCTATGTTACTTATTAGAGGATCAATGATAAACCTTGAACAGAACCTTGGAAATACATCCATGTATTCAAACCATCACCTTTAAGAAAAAACCTAGAGTATCATTCAAGCCTTCCCAAATGGGAGAGACCATTCATACTAATCCTAGTTCTGTTTATTTCAGAATAAAGGACAACCTTTGAACTAAAGTATTAGGCTGTAAACCATTTCCCATGGAGTGGTGAGATAATCTGATAGCACATGGAATAATACCATATCCATGAATTGATAAAGTAAGGAGGAGATTAACTCAATCAAGAAAGCCAAGTGGAGTTTTAGACTTAATACCTATTGAGATATTGTGAGTACACCATAAACCCTAGAATAACCATTCCTTTATAAGAGAGCCCAAGCTATGGTGTTACACTCAAGTAGTTGAGGCAACACTTGAATGTGAGGGAGAGAACTATCCATATATCCAGAGGATTATATCATCATACCTTGGAAAGAACCCTAAGTAATATCTCAGATATTCTCCTGGGATATAAACTAGAGAGGCCACCATAATAGCCCATCCTAGAAAATAAAATCGAAGTGCTATACCTTAGTTCATCAAGACAATGCTTGATCATGGAAGTGAGAAACCCATTTAATGAGAGATATCTTAGGAAGTCAAACTTTGATCATTATAAATTGTGTAATGATCATAAAACCTAAAGAGCTTGAAGTTAAGATATTAAGAACAGGTTAATCATGCTTAATCCATGATCATGCTCTGGAGGTATGTGAGGATAAGTTAAACCCTACTAGAATAAGTAGATTTCATTCCCACATGATATTATAGGAAGATAACTAGTAAGCAATCCTAGGCTTATATCTTATCTTTAACTTGTGAACCACAGGGTGATAATAAGTAGACTCCTACCATATCTATATTTCATAAATTAAAGAACTCAAGAAAACCTTAGAGTTAAACCCTATACTTCATATGGTGAGAAACCATACATCCATATGACCAAAGTTAACTATAAAAAGAACTATAACCACTGTAGTTACTTTAATGATTAATTGAGGATAGAATAGAAATCTACTGGTATAAGCTAAAACCAATTCTCAAGTCCTTAGTAATCAAAAGGAGAACAGAAAGAATTAAGCAAGTAACCATATTACCTTGGTTAGGGGAAATTAAGCCCTAGCACATGCAATATGGTGTCATCTCATCTCACAACCTAGAATTAAACCTCAACCTTAGTTTATGTATCACTATGGTGATCATAATACAAACCAGGCCATAGATGAGATTCAAACCAATTGCCATTAGGTGAATCTCATTAGAACCTTAGAAATTTCTCACAAACTATATCTTAGGTTTCAATTATGAACCTAAGATTAACCTTGTGCTATATTTTTTAATTAAAACCCAAAAGTGGTGATCAACCACATCATTATGACCAAGACCAAACCCTGATGAGAGTAATACCTACTCTAAGTATTTCAAGGTGTTATTAAAATAATAGTACAAGTATTAAACTTGAAATAGAATAAAGATAAACCTCACAAGACCTTAACAAGCAAGTGCTCACATAAATTCATGTGTAAGTGACCAACAATCTCAAATGAGAGATCAAGTCCTTAGAGATATTTTTAGCACATGAAATTATGCCATTTAGTCACTTACTTAATAGAACTCCATAAACAAGCCTTACTTGGCAACTTGTTTCTTGCAAAGCAATACCAAATAAAACTAGAAATATTACTAAGTAAGAAAACTACCAATTGGAAAGCAACTTGAATATTCCCAAAGATAATATTCAAATTCATGTCCATAGGGGTATTGAAATTCAAATACTAATAGTAATAATTAAACCAATGTTATGGTGCCACATTAAATTTGCAAATACACCACTCAAGACCTTGCAGTATCTTGAACTAATCCTTATATGTTTCAAATAAGAGAGACCTGCAAAATAGAAAAGAATTCAAATTTGAATTCTAAACAGAATTATAAAACAGAAAAAGAAAATAGATAAAAGAAAAGGGGGAAAAGAGCCTTACCTGGCCGTGTAGCCCACCAAGCAGCCCAGCACCCCAGCCCACTAACACGGCCCAAACTACCAACCAGACAGCCCACATACCTCTTCGTCAAAAGATCTGGGGAGGGCTCGTCCTCATCTCTTCAACGCGCATGGACGCCAGCAGCACGCCGTGACCCTCTTCTCCTCTCTCGCTGGCGGCCTCTCCTTCCTCGACGGCGTGACGAGGCGTGCTCCAACGCCCTATAAAAGCTCGATGACGAACCCTAGTTTCGGTTTGCTTCCTTCTCGTCTCAATTCTCCCCATACCGGAACCTGGCTCCGCCAGTCTCCCTTACCGCCGGCGAGCGAGGCCTCCCCGAGCCAAGTCGTGCACACCAGCGTGACCGCCGTCATCGACAAGCCCAGTCCACGGGAGTAATTGAACTGAGGTGCCCGAATTCGACGTCGGCGAGCTCGTCTTCTCCGACACCGGCGACACCGAATTCCGGCGAACCAGACCACGGCGAGCTTCTCCGACCTCATCATCGAGTTTATGGTATTCTTGCGCACCTCCCGAGCTATTTATCGCATCCTTGCGCATTCCATAGCTCTAGTTTGCTTGATGGCCGGAGCCCGCCGCCGCGGAGGGTGGTCGCCGATGATGTTCCGGTGGTTCCTTCGCACAACCAACACCACCAGCAGCCTCAGCGCGTAGAGGGGGTTCGGAAAATCTCATTCGCGCGTACCGGGGAGCCTTAAATCGGTGGCGCCATCTCCTCCTGCCCGCCGGCGTTGAGCCGCCGGCAAAGCCGACGTGGCCGTGGGGCCGTTTCACGACCTTTGACCGGTCGTTGCCTGCGTGGCAGCTGACCTGGTCAAAGACCCCACCAGTCAGTCTCTGTAGATAGATCTGAACCGGTATACTTAACCATTTCAATTTAATTAAAAATCCAGAAAATAGTTTAAGCTTTACAAATTCATAGAAAATTCATTTTAACTCAGAAAATTACAAATAAGATATCAAAATGTTCCTAAAAATAAAATCTATCCAATAAAAATATAATATGAAATTTTTATTTTTTAATAAAAATTTAATTATTTAATGCCTGTTAATTTAAGCCTTTTCTTTTAATTCTAAATGCAATTAAAATACAGAAGTTAAGAAAACATTTATAAAATATATAAAACCAGTAAACAAATAAAGAAAACATGAAAACTATTTTATTTATTTGTTATTTTGTTAAATCTTTATTAGAGAAATTTAAACCCTAATTAGTAAATTATTTAAAAAATTAATACAAAGCCAAATTCAATATTATTTTTATTTCTAAGTTATTAATAACTTCAACTTTATAATGAAGTTATTAATCCAATAATTATAGGGTAATTAGGAAACCCTAGTTCCATTATAAATAAAGTGATAACCTCATCATTTCATGTGGAGTTCTAAAACCCTAATTCATTAGGAACCCTAGCTCCACTAATCCATTTGAACCCTAATTTGCCACTAACCTAAACCCTAGGTTATAGTATGTGATCATAACACCTTCTTTTCATTCATAGGGTTATAATGAGCAACTCAATGGTTGTTCATATCCACATAAAATATAGAAGACCTATCACTAATAAATTGGTATTCCATGTGTTCATCTTCATCAGACCTAGATAATCAAGTAGAGTCAACCAAGTGTAAACCCTAGAACCTATTACCAAAGCCATCATCATTATCTATCCCTATTTAGCATCACACCATTGTGATGAACTCTATATAGCAACCATGCTTAATATTTGGCATCAATTGTCATACACCTAAACCCTAATAGTGTAACATGTTTATAAACCACCTTATTTAGGAACCAATTATTCTTTACTTGATGAATTCAAAAGTAAAACCTACTCAACCTCAACCTTAATTGTAATACTTCTTATTACTTAAGAAGTATGTTCTTCAAAAGTTATTCTTTTGAAGAAAATAAAGAATCACCATCAATCCTGCCTAATAGAACCTATAGCCAATAACCAAATTGTCTGACCAAGGTATACCAACCTTAATAGCAACTATTTATAATAAATTGCTCAAGATGCCTAGGCTTAACTCAACCTTACAAGCCCTTGGTGTTGATGAATCCAACTTTGTTGGGATCCATCTACTACTTACTCCAAAAAACAATTAGAACCATGGAAAACCATAGAACCCCACAAACCCTAATTATCATACTTGTTCTTTATTAAAGAACATGTTCTTCAAAAGTTATTCTTTTGAAGTATATGATAATTAATCATTAACCATGCCATGTAGTGCTAAAACCAACCACTATTCATTACATGTTAGGATTATACCAAATGTTTTAGTTGTGTGCTATTAATATTATTGTTATCATATATTGCAGCACCTGTTCATGATACCATGTAACCACACCTGAATAAGAACCTTGTATGTGAATCATTCTAAAAGTGCAACACACCCTAAACCAATCATTACAACTCACTGATCCTAAATCATCGGGGATTAGGTCACGCTTAGAGCGATTGCATCTCATACTTATGCATTGTTGCATCCTTGCCAATCTTTTAAACATCGTCCTTGTCGGACGATGATGCTTTTTCAGAATTTGGAGTTATCGCGTATCGAAGACCTTGCCTGCATAATCTTGCAGTCAAGAAAGGCAAGTTCATCGCTTGCTCATGTCATTTGAGTATTTTTACCAAATTACTTGCAAAGTACTATGTTTATCACTATTGCATAAAAATCAAAACCACTATTTTCATAACTATGAATATGACTATGTGGTGGGCAATGGAACCATGGTATGTGTTGACATGGTGGAGGTTCCATTGCAAGGGTTTATATCCATCTAGGATTAAACAACAAATGTCGTCCAGTGATTCTTGTGCCGTAATACCCGTGTTAACCATAAGATCTGGAGTGGGACGGACTAGTCAATCGTATTTCCACCTCTTGTACATCAACGGACGCGCTTTACCGTAGACACTTGTAATCCAAGGGTGCATTTGGTGGCTGGGGAAGCCTAAAGTCCCCACGGCATTGTCCGTAGAACACTTGTAGCCCGAGGAGCATTTGGTGGCTGGGGAAGCCTAAAGTCCCCACGGTATTGCGGTCTATGAGGGGTTGCATCTACCGGCGAAGGAGTTTATGGTAAGAGCCCAGAACTGTTGTCGTGGTCGGGGTCCACCCGCAAGTGGGAATAATGGGACCGGCGAGGACCCAGGGTCGAGGCATGCAACAAAGGGTGGGTGTGCGAGGTAGCGGAGGAATATGATTGACTATGACCTTATACCGGGCCTCACACCAAAGGAAGTGTGGACGAGAACATGACTCGGTTGGCACCAAGGTTAAGATCTCTTATGGGTAAAGCAACACACCTCTGCAGAGTGTAACGAACTGTGACCAGTCACTCCCTGTTCCGGGATATGGAACTACGAACGCTGCCGGAAAGGAACTCCATGAAGTTCTAGTAAACCGGTGAAGACTGACGGACATAGTTCTTCTGAATAAAAGCAACCTTTTGAAGAAATGGTTATGAAAACCTGCATTGGTATTAGACTTTCTGGTCTAATGCTGTAGCTAGTGCATTAAACACCTCTTTCCTATAATGAACTTGTTAAGTATGCTCGTACTCATCCCACTCTTAAATCCCCTGCTTAGATATGGAGGCATCGAAGGGGGATCTACAGTGCAACTCGAAGACCGAGGAGTCAACAACTATTTCAAGGGAAAGGACTCTGTCAGAAGAGTTAGACACCACATACAACAAGGATAAAACCTAGCTTAGCAATAGAAAGGAACTAGTTTCCTAAACTTAGCTCCTATTTAGCTAGAATCTATTCATAGCCTTTGTAGCTAGTTAAATACTCTACAAATAGAGTTCGTGTTAGGATTAGACTATGAGTCGATCTTCTGGAGTTTATTTGCAGTTTTACCTCATTGTAAAGTAGGAGGCTATGATGATCTTATGTAACAGAGTCTGTGTGTAATTCTATAGACATGCCTTGGACCCGCATATGTTTCTGTTGTACCACTCATAGCGATATAATACTAGTGGAACGGTGTTTCATTGGTGTTATATCAGACTTGCATACTACACCATGCAGTGGTATCCCGGGTCACCACAGCTGGTATCAGAGCAAATGCTTTGACCTTAGGATTAAAACCCTTTAAAGGAGACCTATAGGATTGGTAGTGTCTATAGGAAGTTGTCTTAGGTGAACCAAATGTTTTTATGACTTGAGATGGATATTCACTTGAGAATAATCCTGACACACTTGAGTCAACATTTCTTACTTGTCTTTACTAAGTAAAGTTAGCTGATCCCAAACATGTAGGACACCATTAAGTCCCTCAAACAATAGATGAGTAGATCACTGTTGGTATACAATACATGGTAGTCCAAAGAGAGCATACAACCATAAGTAAGATATCCTATTGGAAGATGTGTACCAACATATGATATGATTAAGTAAGAGTTATCCAGACCTATAATAGGAATAATCTCAATTGAAGAAGATAGGTATATAAAAAGATATTCCATTAGCAGGTATAATCATGGGTAAGCAAATTATTCAAACTTAGGAGACAATTGATAGCAAGTGATAACTATGAGTTATGTGAGGTAGTATAGACCATGATGAGTCAATCATGGGAGGTAAGAAAGAGAGATAGGAATAAAATATGTCTATTTACAGGGTAGAGTTGTTAATCATATATGATTCACCTAGGAATCATTATGTGATGGACTAAAACATCATAAATAATTAAAATGAGTACAACCAGAAGCCAGTTGTTCAACAATAGTGTAAGAAGTGTGTTCCAAAAATATGGGAAGTGTGCCAAGCACATCATGACCATATACTTATGGTAGAAACGCTTTGAAGTATAGGAACTATATCCTAATAAATAGGTATTTAGAGTAACCATATTAGAACTAGTGGTATCATACAAAATAGTCCTCAATTGCACTTATATATGGTATAATACTTTGTTAGTACTTCCAAAGAAAACTAGGTTAACTTCAACTATCCGAGACCATTTTGTTTCAAGCTTATCTCATTGCAAATGTGCAATTAAGGTAAAGGTTGAGACAAATAGTAGAATCCACCTATTCGTGCTAAGTATCACGATAAAAACATATATTATGTGGTGTTATATACTACACATCAGAGCCTGATGTTTAGAGATGTCTTACTCAAAAATTATATTCAGGCTTATGATGGTGTGTATTATATGCACAAAGCTGAATCTTCTTGGGTTTTATTGGAATTTCATTGTTTGACTAGATCCATACATGAAGTTTGACTTTGATATGCAAATGCATGTTGCAATATCAAGTTATTACTTGATGCTATAGATCTAGAGGGTAAGGGTACTCGTGTGAGGAAGTGACGAATTCTGAAGATTCTGAAGACAAGATGAAGGATAGTTAGTTAAAGGAAATAAAGTTGTGGGAAGTAACCACAATACTCTGAAGGAAGTATAAATCAAAACTCATGCGTTGCCTCAACAGAGGAGTACTTTGGTACATGAAAAGCATGAAGGTGAGAAATATGATGATTATGGAGAAGTAAATGAAGAACCATAGTCATTATGGAAGAGGGAATGCATGGGAAATCACTTTGGATACTATATTCATAGTTGTTTTCTTGCAAAATAAACCCTGAAAAGAGGAAGATGACCTATGAAACCATAGTAGATATAAGAAGACCATAGTTGATATCAGAAGACCACAATTGGTATAGGATCAATACTGCGAGATAGAATAGAAGATGTCTCATCCAGTTGATCAAAACCTATAATAGAGTACTGTTATCACCAGAATTTGACCGAGTCAGAGGTGGGCCGCGATCAAGATGGATTTGAAGAATATACATGGAAGAAAAATGTGAATCGGCCTGTTATGCAAAGTTTGGGCTAGTTGGCCCGTGTATCTGTAATATAGTAGGATACGTGTCGTTTAGGTAAAGTTTGTCTCGTGCACGGTGGGGATTATTCCCACGTTAGAAAGTCCCCTGGACTATAAATATGTATCTAGGGTTTATGAAATAAATAACAACCAACGTTCAACCACAAATCAATCTCGGTGCATCGCCAACTCCTTCGTCTCGAGGGTTTCTACCGGTAAGCATCATGCTGCCTAGATCGCATCTTGCGATCTAGGCAGCATAAGATTCTTTGTTGTTCATGCGTTGCTCGTACTGAAGCCTTTTTGATGGCGAGCAACGTAGTTATCTCAGATATGTTAGGGTTAGCATTGTTTTTCGTATCATATGCTATCGTAGTGCAACCCTTGCATATCTAGCTGCCCTTACACCTATCTTAGGTGTAGGGGCGGCACCCCGCTTGATCATTATTTAGTAGATCCGATCCATTACGGTTGCTCCTTGTTCTTCAAGGATTAGTTTAATATCTGCAATAGTTAGGCCTTACAAAGGGTTGGAGGATCCAGCGGCACGTAGGGTGTCGTTTGCTAGCCCTAGACAGGATGTTCCGGGGATCAACCTCGTGTTGGTTTTTAGGCCTTGTCTAGGATCGGCTTACGATCACCGTGCGTGGCCGCGAGGCCCAATCGTGAGTAGGATGATCCGATTATGCGGTGAAAACCCTAAATCGTCGTAGATCGCTTTAGCTTTATCTTGATCAAGCAGGACCACCATATATTCGTGCACCTCGTACGAATCATGGGTGGATCGGCTCCTTGAGCCGATTCACAGGATAACCTGAGAGCCGATCGAGGCTCGTATTTAATGTTTACGTGTATGCCATGCAGGAAACTAAGCGAGGCATCTCCATCACCTTCCTGACCAGGTATAGGTCAGGTGGCACGCCCTTGCATCAGCATCGGACGTGTGTACCAGAGGCTTTGCGGGCCGTCGCTCGGAGGGACCAGGGCCAGCCGCAGCCCTAAGTTGTTCCCGGCTCTACTGTGTTGCCCGTCGCTGCTCGCCGGTGGGTTTTGACCGCAACACATTCTGGCACGCCCGGTGGGACTAGCTTCGACATCAACCACATCGCCATCTACATCTGAGATGGCGGACGGCACTCCAGTCACGTACGAGGATCTGACCGACGAGCTCAAGAAGAAGTATGACGAGGTCAAAGCGATCCTCGAAGCCGACCTCATCGGCTCTTTTCACAGAACCCGTTCACATGGCATCAGGTGGAAGGGGTTCTCGCCTGACGGTGCGCTCGATGGGATAGACCTCTCTGCCCTGTCAGAAGAACGCACCAGGTCCCTGCGGCAGGAGATCAACTACTTGGTGGCTCACTCGCTGCACCGCCACTCTGAGAACCTGGTGAACACTCTGGAGCGTGTCGCTCTCCGGGTGATCCAGGAGATCATGAGGCACCAGTACTCTCCGTCAGGACTAGCTCTCAGGACACACCAAGGAGAGATGCCACTCCAGTCCCGTCCACCGCTGCCATTTGCGTTGGCAGCACCAGAAGTGCCGAATTCACCGGCATTCGTCGTCTACAAGATCGGTGGTGACCCTAGTGACTGCCAGTTCTTGCATGAGGCGCCTAAGGAGATCCCTCACGGGTACATGTGCACATACGTGCCAGACTGCGGTAACTGGACGCTCACAAACCAGGCCGCAACATCAGGGACTTCTGGGAAAACAGGAGGAACGTCAGCGATAGATCTTGAGAAGCAGACGTGGCTAGCTAAAATTGCCACCCCGACGAACCTCCAGAGCTCAGCTCCTGCAGTTGGCTCAGAGCTGGAAAAGCAAGCATGGCTGGCTAAGTACGCCACCCCGGCGAACCTTCAGAGTTCGACTCCTGTAGCCAGCACCGCGGATCAGATCAGCACGATCCTGAGGGACCAGTTCGGCATGGTGCCGAAAAGGAGGACAATCGGCTATTCCAAGCCGTACCCCGATGAATACGAGTTGGTCCCACTACCACCCAAGTATCGGCTCCCTGACTTCTCCAAGTTCAGTGGATCAGATGGTTCCAGCTGCATCGAGCATGTGAGCCGATATTTGGCACAGCTAGGAACGGCCTCAGCGTCGGATCCACTACGCGTGAGGTTCTTCGCACAATCCCTCACGGGATCGGCTTTCGGGTGGTACACTTCATTGCCACCGGACTCGATCCGGACTTGGAAGCAGTTGGAAGAGCAGTTCCACATGCAGTTTCACTCAGAAGCTTCCGAGTCTGGCCTTGCCGATCTAGCACAGATACGTCAGAAGCGTGGAGAAACTGTGGCAGAATACATCCAGCGCTTCAGAAATCTAAGGAACCGATGTTATTCGGCTCGTGTGACTGAAAAAGAAGCAGTCGAATTGGCAGTGGTGGGCCTTGCCTCACAAATCAAGGACATGGCCTCCCAAGCAGACTATCCTTCGCTGGCGCATATGGTTCAGAAACTGTCAGCATATGAACAGCGCCATCCAGACTTGTACCAGGACAAATTCAAGCGTGCGGTAGTCCTGGTTGAGGCAGATGAGGATGAAGGCTTCGCGGGAGACCAAGAGGTAGCAGTGGCTGAATGGACTCGGGGGGCAACCCCCGTGTCCTGCAAATGGGTTAAGCCACCAGGCCCGCCCAGAGGGTTTGATTTTGATGTGACCAAAACTGAGCAAATCTTCGACCTCCTGCTCAAGGAGAAGCAGTTGAAGATACCCGAAGGTCTCAAATTCCCCACGATTCAGGAGCTGAATGGAAAGCCATACTGCAAATGGCATAATTCGCTCTCCCATGCCACCAACGACTGCAGGGTGTGGCGTCAGCAGATCCAAATGGCGATAGAACAAGGACGACTGATTTTCAACCAGTACGCCATGAAGGTTGACACCCACCCCTTTCCCGCCGTTAACATGGTGGAGTGCACTTACCCGGAAGGTTGCCAGCCAGGATCCTCGTTCAGTATCAACATGGTAGGACCTGGGCACCACTCTGGCAAGGATGGAGACGAGGGCAGCTGCTCTCGTAGCAAGGACACAAAGGAGGCCGCTCCACGCGATCGGCTCCGTCACGATGGCAAGCGCTACGTCACAGAGGGAGAAGTGAAGAACATAAGATATCAGCGACCCCTCTCTGAT
This sequence comes from Lolium perenne, assembly GCF_019359855.2. Taxonomy (NCBI): domain Eukaryota; kingdom Viridiplantae; phylum Streptophyta; class Magnoliopsida; order Poales; family Poaceae; genus Lolium; species Lolium perenne. The sequence continues at coordinate 331,659,170 of NC_067245.2, forward strand.
CACCTCCTCAACAAGTATGTGAGTCAGTATGACCAACGCCGACGATCCAGCGATGATGATGAAAGAGATCGTCTGGCTAGAGAAGCCAGAAGACGTCGTCGGCATGATCGCGATGAGGAGGAGTGCGAGCGCCGTGCCAAGGAAAAGACAAGGGAGCAAGGCAACAAAGATAGGCATTGGGACTGCCCCTTCTTCAGACACTGCTGGGATTCAGGAATGAGCCGATTGCCTACAATCGGCAATTGCCCAGAATGCAACCAGAAGAAGAAGGAGGCAGCCAACGTGTCCGTGTTCAAACGTCTAGGGCCTCTCCCACCACAAAGCAAACGCGCTGAGTCCCCTCGGTTGGAAGGTCTCGAGGATTCAGAAGACGAGGGAGAAGAAGAAGAAGACAGGTACCACCGTCCAAGGTGGTGCCCTGACGGACTCAGCCGTTCCCAAAAGCGTAGGGTTCAGCGATTGCGTGGCTTGGAGGAAGCCGAAAGGTTATACCTGCACACGCTAAGAAAGGCGCGGCCTGATCTGGCCGCGAAAATTCAGCGAACCCTGGATGAAGAGGGTCGTCCACGGAAAATGGAGTGGCGCCCCAAGCAGAGGAAAGCCGATGATGAAACATCGGCTGGCACAAACATGGTGTTCATCCTTCCTTCGGAGTTCAGTGCTCCAGGATTAGACGAGGCACCTGTGGCACAACTTGACTGCGGCCCACGGCCGGTTATCTTTGAGAAGCCACGAGAAAGAAGTTACAGACATTTGAAGGCCCTGTACTTGCGAGGATATATCGATGGGAGGCCTGTCAATAAGATGCTGGTGGACACCGGAGCGGCAGTCAATATTATGCCATACTCTATGCTACGTCGGTTGGGACGCTCTAGCTCGGATCTAATCAAGACCAACGTGACATTGAGCGATTTCAACGGCCAAGCGTCTGACGCACAAGGTGTTCTGAACGTGGATCTGACCGTAGGAAGGAAAACTATCCCTACGACGTTCTTCGTCGTCGATAGCAAGAGCACCTATGCTGTTCTGCTAGGAAGAGATTGGATCCACGCCAACTGTTGCATTCCCTCCATGATGCACCAATGCATAATACAGTGGGATGGAGATGAGGTAGAGGTCGTCCAGGCCGATGACTCAGCTGAAATTTCAACGGCTGGCATGAACGCGTGGGAAGCAGCAGGCCAAGAGCCACTCTCAGGTATCAATTTGGACGACTGCGAGCGCATCGACGTGACGAAGGGAAGGGTTAGGCTGGTCTTATCCACCGGCCTGACCATGTAACTGGAGCAAACCAATGAGCAAACGTGGCGAGGCTGATCCTTGTGATCGGCCCCAAAAAATCTATGAAGGAAAATTACAAGACCTTCATTGAGCGTTTCGATCAATATGGAGGCCGATTTTCAGCAATCGGCCAAAATTATCCTCACCACATGTTCTGCTTATGTTCAACATCAATCTACATGGCAGTGGTCACGTCGGCGGATGAGAGTCAACACGAATCCTAACAGAGCCGACGTGCAAATACAGTGCCTTGGCTAACCACGAAGCCGATATCTGCAGTCACCCGGCAGATTCGGCTCGGGGGGCATCTAATAATCAGATGAACATGTGCAGATAAACATGTTGTGCAGTGAAACATTGGGGGCCGATAGAAAAATTGGCCCCGTAAAAAATCTCTAGCCGATGCAAGGACATCGACTTTAGAATGAAAGGAGGTACAATGGTGATATAGCGAAGCCCGATGGAGCAGTTGTTGAGTTACAAGGAGAGGCTCTACTGGATAAATTCCTTCTCAAGACGTCCAACTCCTTCTGCAAAGTCTCCAAGTTTAGCAGTACCAATGCAAGCATACAGATCAGGTTAAGGGTGAGTCCAACAAAGGGAGCATACCTATCCTAGGAACATGAGTACAGCCGATGACGAGTCAAGCGGCTATGGCGTTTTGCCTGGCATGGACCAAGGTGGCGGCTTGATCAGTGTCACTTTCAGAGGTTGTTACGCCCAGAGTCTAGGAGGGCATCAGAGATTCAAAAACATCCTCACCGGAAGTTGCATTAGTCTGCCAAAGATGATGAGCCGATCTGATCAGCAAGGCGCAAAGGAGGAGTTGGGAAGCCATTATATTTGAGGCTTCTTAGTTCAAGGAACAGATTTGCTGATCTTTCCAAAGCTTTTCAGTACGACGGCTCTTCCGGAAATCAAGAGGCTCGGGGGGCAGCTCGCCCTGAAATATCTTTGCTCTAGAGAGCTGATTTGGTTGGAATCGGCTGGTTCTGCATTATAACTTGGAAACCGATGGCGACGCATTTGGCTCGCTTCGGATGAGGCTCGGGGGGCAACTCGCCCGAGAGGTTCTTGGCTATGGGAGCCGATTTTGTTGGAATCAGCTGGCTCTACATCGCAACTGTTCTGAAGAATGATGCTTTCGTTACAGAGTTATCAGTTTCAGCATCCAAGCTGATTCAGCAACAGTTCCGGGGCTCTCTTAAAAACGCCCGCTCAAGATCAAATCGCCGGTCTGCTGCAGTCGGCTGCACCCAGTGCTATCGTCATCGGCAGAGCTGGCTAACTTGGAAGAATGACTGAATTGGCCTGTCTCGTAGATTATCGTGAGAGACCAAGGCGTGGCCCCATCTGGTCATTGAGCATTGGTTAGGCTAACAATCGTCAAAGTCAGATGAGGAAAAATCGGCTGAATCAGCATAGAGGACATCGGCAAAATCAAAGGAAGTTTTCATTTATAATAAGATTTCTTACAAAGAGAAGCCGATTGTTCAACAAAAGGGAACAGATTACTACTGCTAACCCTATGCTAGTAAATCCCTACTCTAAGGGCTGTTGCTGTCTTCGTCGTCGTTGGGGTAGCTGCCGTCATTGCTGCTGTCGACGAGTTCCTCGTTGCTGCTACTGTGACCTTCAGCAGAGGCTTCTTCCTCGTCATCATCATCGTCCTCGTCTGACCAAGCCCAGCCCCGGATGCGCTTTGGCGGTGGTTCATCGGAGGAGGTGTCGTCCTCCTGTTCCTTCTTCAGGTCGGAGGAGATGTCTTCGTCTTCGTCATCCTCTTCTTCTTTGGTGACGGAGGTGAATTTACCCCGGAAGGGAGGGTCATCGTCGTCGCTCTCCGCCTCCAGTGCTTCGTCAACCAGGTACCGGAGGTCATCTTCCCCGTCGGTTAGGGGCATGGCCCCATCTGACCAGACGAGGTCCTCGCCCTCTGGCACGAAATCGAAGTCCCACTCCCGCTTGTCCCAATGCTTGGGAGCACGACGGTTGTACGCCTCCATCTGGTCGTGCTCTGGAATTGACTCGCTTGAGGAAGAGGATTGGAGGGAAACGGAAGAGGAGGAAGAAGACGACATGGCTATGGAAGGAGAGGGTTTTTTGGTGCCGATAGCTAGAACAGAGGAAGGGGATGAAGAGGGCTAATCAATCGGCACGGTTAAATAAAGAGGAGCCTAGTAGAGATTTAATGCCATTGCAGTTTCCGAGGGGATGGAGCCAAAATTGTCAAATCACGCGGAGAAGTTGAGAAGGCAAGGCATCATGATGAAGGATACTGCGACGGTTCTGCCACGACATGACCCAACGAAGGAAAAGCAGAGTGATTTTGGAATTATCAATTCCAAAACCAGGGGGGCATGTGTTATCACCAGAATTTGACCGAGTCAGAGGTGGGCCGTGATCAAGATGGATTTGAAGAATATACATGGAAGAAAAACGTGAATCGGCCTGTTATGCAAAGTTTGGGCTAGTTGGCCCGTGTATCTGTAATATAGTAGGATACGTGTCGTTTAGGTAAAGTTTGTCTCGTGCACGGTGGGGATTATTCCCACGTTAGAAAGTCCCCTGGACTATAAATATGTATCTAGGGTTTATGAAATAAATAACAACCAACGTTCAACCACAAATCAATCTCGGCGCATCGCCAACTCCTTCGTCTCGAGGGTTTCTACCGGTAAGCATCATGCTGCCTAGATCGCATCTTGCGATCTAGGCAGCATAAGCTTCTTTGTTGTTCATGCGTTGCTCGTACTGAAGCCTTTTTGATGGCGAGCAACGTAGTTATCTCAGATATGTTAGGGTTAGCATTGTTTTTTGTATCATATGCTATCGTAGTGCAACCCTTGCATATCTAGCCGTCCTTACACCTATCTTAGGTGTAGGGGCGGCACCCCGCTTGATCATTATTTAGTAGATCCGATCCGTTACGGTTGCACCTTGTTCTTCAAGGATTAGTTTAATATCTGCAATAGTTAGGCCTTACAAAGGGTTGGAGGATCCAGCGGCACGTAGGGTGTCGTTTGCTAGCCCTAGACAGGATGTTCCGGGGATCAACCTCGTGTTGGTTTTTAGGCCTTGTCTAGGATCGGCTTACGATCACCGTGCGTGGCCGCGAGGCCCAATCGTGAGTAGGATGATCCGATTATGCGGTGAAAACCCTAAATCGTCGTAGATCGCTTTAGCTTTATCTTGATCAAGCAGGACCACCATATATTCGTGCACCTCGTAAGAATCATGGGTGGATCGGCTCCTTGAGCCGATTCACAGGATAACCTGAGAGCCGATCGAGGCTCGTATTTAATGTTTACGTGTATGCCATGCAGGAAACTAAGCGAGGCATCTCCATCACCTTCCTGACCAGGTATAGGTCAGGTGGCACGCCCTTGCATCAGCATCGGACGTGTGTACCAGAGGCTTTGCGGGCCGTCGCTCGGAGGGACCAGGGCCAGCCGCAGCCCTAAGTTGTTCCCGGCTCTACTGTGTTGCCCGTCGCTGCTCGCCGGTGGGTTTTGACCGCAACAAGTACACCTTTAAATAACAAATAGCCACAGTTGGTATCAAACAACTCACACTGATATCAAATAAACCACAGTTGGTATAAGATAAACCACAACTGGTAGAACAAATAAAATTTTGCCAGTCAAATAATTAAGACCTATAAACATTTAGTCAAAGGATTCATGTTGGATGTCCACGATTGAGTGGATACACCACAAAGATTCTTCGCAAAACCTGTTGCGGTCAGAAACCCACCGGCGAGCAACGACATGCAACACAGTAGAGCCGGGAGGCTCCCAGGATTGCGGCTGACCCTGGTCCCTCGGGCGACGGCCCGCAATGCCTTCTGGCACACGCGTCCTGGTTCTTACGAGGGCGTGCCACCTGACCTATACCTGGTCAGGAAGGTGATGGATTGCTTCGACTAGTTTCCTGCATGGCAAACACGTAAACATTAAATACGAGCCCCAATCGGCTCTTAAATTGTTCTGTGGATCGGCTCAAAGAGCCGATTGCCCCATGGTTCATGTTAGATTTATAAGGACATGGGGATCATGCTTTATCAATATCAAGCTAAACTAATCTACGATAGTCTAGGGTTTTCACCGTATAATCGGAACATCCTATGCGTAGTTGAGCCTAACAGATACGCAAGATAACGGAAAACCAGCCCTAAAGAGGCCTAAAAACCAACGTGAAGTTGATCCCCGGAACAATCCCTCTAGAGCTTAATAAACCACACCTTACGCACTACCGGATCGTTCAACCCGTTTATAAGGCCTAACCATACAGATATCAAACCAATCCTTGAGGAACAAGGAGCGACTATAACGGATTAGATCTACTAAATAAAGATCAAGCAAGATGCTGCCCCTACACCTAAAATAGGTGTAAGGGCAGCTAGATATCGAGGGGGAGCGTAACTAAACAAGTGCATCGTGAAAGCATTGTGATCGACCCTAAAACACCTAAGATAAGGGTGTTGCTCGCCATCAAAAATGCTTCAGCACGAGCAACACCAATAACGAATAAACTGATACTGCCTAGATCGCAAGATGCGATCTAGGCAGCATGTTGCTTACCCGGGAGAAACCCTCGAAACAAGGGGTGGCGATGCGCCTAGATTGATTTGTTGTGAACGTGTTCGTCCTCCTTTTCAATAACCCTAGATACATATTTATAGTCCGTAGACTTTCTAATGCGGGAATAAACTAACCCGTGTATGAGTTAGACTCTATCTCTTAATTCTAACCGACACGTATCCTACTATAATTTACAGATACACGGGCAATCTTGCCCAAACTTCTTGTACAAGGCAGGTTCGGGAATATTTTCCGTGCATATCTTCTAAGCCCATTTAAACACGGCCCATCTCCAGACTTGGTTAAATTCTGGTGGTAACACATGCCCCCTGGTTTTGGTAATGATAATTTCAAAACCACTCTGTTTTTCCTTCGTAGGGTCATGTCGTAGCAGAGCAGAACCATCGCAGTATCCTTCATCATGATGCCTTGCCTTCTCAACTTCTCTGCACGATTTGACAGTTCCTTGGCACCACTTCCTCGGAAACTGCTGTAACATTAACTCTCCCCCATATCCCTTTATTTAACCGCGCCGAGCATTTCGCCGCTTCACCCTCTTGCTCCATAGTAGCCATCGGCAAAAAACCCCCCTTCCTCTGTAGCCATGTCTTCCTCCTCCTCTACCTCACCAGGTCTTTCCGACGTATCTTCTCCCTTCCGTGAGCCCACGCCGGAGTGGGACCCGGTGGCGGCGTACAACCGCCACGCCCCGGAGGAGTGGGACATCGAGTCCCATGATTCCTCCATCTGGTCTGAGGACGACAAGTCTTTGACCGACGGAGAGGACGACTTCCAGTTCCTCATCGACGGGGAGCTGGAGGCGGGGAGCGAAGACGATCGCTTCTCGTGGGACGGCTACACCTCCTCCGACGAGGAGGACGAAGAGGAGGACGACGAGTCCTCCGATGAATATCCCCCGGCGAAGCGCTTCCGCGCCGGGTCGGACGACGACAGCGATGACGACGACGAGGAGGACGAGGCTCCCGTAGAGGGCTACGGGAGCAGCGACGAGGAGCCCACCAGCAGCTGCGCCGGCGGCAGCGATGACGACGACGAGGGCAGCAACGGCCCTTAGATTAGGGACTACTAGTATAGGACTAGTAGTAGTAGTAATCGGCTTTTGTTCTTTCCTCCTTAAGCAATCGGCTCTTCTCTGTAAAAGCCCTTTTATTAATGAAGAAAATATTTATAAGCCGATTTTGCCTTTTTACCAGTTTTGCCGATTGTCAAAGCAAGTCAACACACCAAGAGCCGATGGCAGCGCATCGGCCCTTGCCATAAAACGTGAGCAAGGCCAGCTCTGTTACCTATTCAAACGGTAACCTGCAACTTATCTGAAAGAGCAATACTCAGATCCCCAAATCGCCGCTCGAACAGATCCCACTCACGGCCACACGAACCTCAGATCTCAATCGTGCAGGCTCGAACCCGCAGCGGATCCAATGGCGGAATCATCCAATACCAACGCTATGGTCTCCGGCCTGAAGGTAATCCTCAACCGCTCGTCGCTGTCCGAACATAGTGCTAGAATCAACAAACATCTGAATTAATGCTTCGTTCCGTCATTAATTTCTAGGTATCAGACATTCTACTGCCACATCCTTCTCTTCCAAATTCTCTCTGTCTTGGCCCTCGTTCTACCGAGAGTCCTGCCCATCTGATTTCATGCGAGGCAAATAGAATTCCCTTCGTGAACCAAAACCTAGATCTGACTTCTTGGGCTGACTGCTTACGAGCCTGGCCTAATCCTCCTGAAGATTGGGTTGCATGGTACAATAGAGTCTCCAAAACTCACCACGCCACTTGGGAAACCGCAGGAATAGCCGATGCTTTAGCTTTATCACTGTCTCCCCTTGAGAAACATGAAAACCTTCTGAAAACCATCGGCTATTTTTGGTCTGATGCCATGAATTGCTTCATGTTTGGTCATGGCCCCATGACACCAACCTTACTAGATGTGGCCATGATCACTGGTTTAGACATTGCATCCCCAAGCCCATCTGCCTTTAGGCTGCCAAAGGTCCCCTTCGCGCTTTCTTTTTATAGCCTGACGCCATCTGTGCGAGATCGTTCGCCTCCGTATTCTGCGACCTCGGGACCCAATTGAAGTTTATGTACCTGAACTGTGTCATCAGCTCGCGGCAATGCATCCATAACGGGAAGAGCGACTCGCTCTCACACTTGTACTCGTCCGTGAGCTGGGAGATCACCAACTTTGAGTCTCCAAAGAGTTCTACTGCTTCTGCCCCGGCTTCAATTAGCAACTCCATCCCCTTACGTACCGCTTCATACTCAGCAACATTATTGGTGCAAAGGGTAGATAGCCTGATAGAGAAGGTGTAGGTTGCCCCCCGGGGCGACACGAGTAGGATGCCGATGCCGCAACCATCATCGCAAACTGACCCATCGAAGAACATGGCCCATGCACGTATAGACAGTGCTGCTATATTAGTGTTGATTCGTTCAGCGATCAGATCGGCCAGGGCCTGTCCTTTAACTGCTTTCGCAGGTTGATACCGGAGATCCAACTCCGATAATGCAAACATCCATTTACCTAGTCGGCCCTTCGGGACAGGAGCCGACAGCATGTGCTTGATGACGTCTGATTTGCAAATGATGACGATTTCTGCCGTCAGAAAGATGTGACGAAGCTTGGTGCAGGTAAAAAATAGGCAGAGGCACAACTTCTCGATCTCCGGGTACCTCGTTTCTGCATCCAACATCCTTCTTTGGATTCATGACCTAGGAAGCCCAGGAATTGACCGGCCGTCACACCAAAAGCACACTTCTTTGGATTCATCCTTAGTCCGAACTTTCTAGTTCGGTCCAGTATACGTCGCAAATCCTCCAGGTGCCCTTCCACTGAGATAGACTTGACCACCACGTCATCAATGTAGATTTCCACCAACTTGCCGATCAGATCATGAAAGATGTAGTTCATGGCTCGTTGGTACGTTGCACCGGCATTCTTCAGTCCAAATGTCATGACCACATATTCGAACAAGCCCACCGAACCTGGTACTCTGAAGGCCATCTCGTGTATATCTTCTGGAGCCATGAAAATCTGGTTGTAACCGGCATTGCCATCCATGAAGCTTAAAACCTTATGGCCAGCCGCTGCATTGATCAACGTTTCAGCTACCGGCATAGGGTACTCATCCTTCGGAGTGGCTCTGTTGAGATCACGAAAATCTATGGCGACGCGCCATCGGCCGTCCTTCTTCTCCACAGGTACGATGCTAGATATCCACTCAGCATACCTGCATGGCCTGATGAACCCGGCGTTCAACATCTTCTCAATCTCCTTCTTGACTTCTTCTAGAATTTCGGCCTTCATCTGCCGTGCTCGTTGCTGGAACGGCCGAAACCCTTTCTTAAGAGGTAGCCGATGCTCAATGATGCTCTTGTCTAGCCCAGGCATTTCTATATAATCCCAGGCAAAACAATCTGGGTATTCTTTCAACAAAGCTATCATCAGGCCCCTCAGGTGCGGATCTAACTTTTTGCTGATAAAAGTTGGTCGTGGCTTATCCCCAGGACCAATGTCGATCTCTTCTAGCTCATCAGCTGACGTAAACCCATACCCTAGCTTTCCGTCGCCTGTTAGATCGACGTTGAACACAGGCAAAACGTATGGCGAGGATAGTTTTGGCCGATTGCTGGAATCGGCCTCCATGTTGATTGAATTGCTCAATGAAGGTTTACAACTTGTATGTGCTCCCTTGCAGGAGGAAGCCTCCTTACCACGACTACGTGACATGTTTGAAGTAAGATCCTTGCTTTTTATGTTTTGGGGCCGATCACAGGGATCGGCCTTGCCACGTATGTCGATGGATGCTGCTCTTGTTACTCTATCAGGCCGGTGGATAAGACCAGCCTCACCCCGTTTTTTGACACCTCGATGCGATCATAGCCATCCAAACTGATTCCAGAGAGTGGCTCTTGGTCTGCCGAGTCCCAAATGTTCATGCCGGCTATCGAAACGTCGATCGAGTCATCTACATGCACGACTTCTACGTCGTCTCCATCCCACTGTATCATGCATTGGTGCATTGTAGATGGAATGCAGCAGTTAGCGTGAATCCAATCCCTTCCTAGCAGGGCAGCGTAGGTGCTCTTGCTGTCAACGATGAAGAATGTCGTTGGGATCGTCTTTCGGCCTATGGTTAGATCCACGTTCAGGACACCTTGCGTCCCTGATGCTTGGCCGTTGAAGTCGTTGAGCGTGACGTTGGTCTTGATCAGATCGGCACTGGAGCGTCCCAAACGCCGTAGCATGGAATATGGCATTATGTTCACCGCTGCTCCTGTGTCAACCAACATCCTGCCGACGGGCTGCCCATTGATATAACCCTTTAGGTACAGGGCCTTCATGTGTTTGTATCCCTTCTCCCGTGGCTTTTCGAAGATGACGGGCTGTGGACCGCAGTCAAACTGTGCTATTGGCGCTTCTTTAGTTCCTGGGGCACGAAACTCTGATGGAAGGAAGAACACCATGTTTGTGCCAGCCGATGTACCCACATCGGCTTTTTCTTGCTTGGGCCGCCAAACCTTATTTGGTGGACAACTGTCTTCGTCCAAAGTCTGCTGAATTCTCACGGCCAGATCGGCCCGCGCTTTCCTCAACGTGTGCAAGTATCGCGCTTCGGCTTGCTCCAAGCTACGCAGCCGCTGAACCCTACGCTTTTGGGAGTGGCTGAGTCCATCGGGGCACCACCTTGGCCGGTGGTACCTATCCTCTTCTTCATCTTCTGACTCCTCAAAATCTTCATCTTGAGAGGACTCAGCACGTTTGTTCTGTGGCGGGAGAGGTCCTAGACGCTTGAAAACTGAAACTTCCCCTGCATCCTCCTTCCGGCGTCTACGCTCCGGGCAGTTGTCGATTGTAGGCAATCGGCTCATCCCTGAGTCCCAGCAGTGTTTAAAGAAGGGACAGTCCCAGTGTCTATCCATGTCTCCCTGCTCCCTTGACCTCTCCTTAGCGCGGTGCTCGCGTCCTTCGTTGTCTCTGTCGTGCCGACGGTACCTTCCTTTATCTTCGTCGGACCGATTGTATCTCTCGTCGTTTACGTAAATGCATCGCCGACGTCGGTCATACTGATATTCATATTTGTTGAGGAGGTGCGTGGAAAGTGTTTTTTGGTATCGCACGCTTCTCACTTGTTCCTTGGTGAGGTACCGCTTGTCATCATATCGGGGCCGGTCGCGTGGATCGGCCTCCTCCTTTTCCTTGCTGCGGGAGTGACTGCTTTCCTCTTTATCCTTGCCATGGTGACGCTCAGGCCCTGCCATGTTAACATCGAATGAGAAATCCAGTCGACGCCTCGCGGAGTGGTTAGGTTCCACCATGTTGACGCCAGGGAACGGATGTGTGTCCACTTTCATGGCAAACTATCCGAAGAGCAATCGGCCTTGTTCTACCGCCATTTGGATCTGCTGACGAAACACCTTGCAGTCATTGGTGGTATGGGTGAACGAGTGATGCCATTTGCAGTACGGCCTCCCGTTCAGTTCTTGTGCTGTAGGGATTTTATGGCCTTCGGGTAACTTCAGCTGTTTTTCCTTAAGCAATAGATCGAAAATCTGCTCAGCTTTGCTCACATCGAAGTCAAACCCTTTTGCAGGCCCTTGTGGTTTTACCCATTTGCAGGACACGGGGTTTGCCCCCCGAGCCCATTCAGCTACAGCTACTTCTAGGTCTGGTGCAGGATCTTCAGTTTCTTCCATCTCAACCAGGCCTATCGGACGCTTGAAGTTGTCTTGGTACAATTCAGGGTGTCGCTGCTCATATGATGTGAGTTTCTGCACCATGTGCGATAATGAACTGTACTCTGCTTGGGAAGTCAGGTCCTTGATCGGCGTTGCGAGACCCGATCTTGCGGATCGATCGCTTCCTTCTCAGATAAACGAACCGAATAACATCGGTTCCTGAGAGTCCTGAAATGTTGGATGTATTCAGATACTATTTCTCCCCGCTTCTGCCGCACCTGTGTTAGATCGGCAATGCCAGCCTCGGTAGCTTCTGAGTGATATTGCACATGAAACTGCTCTTCTAGCTGCTTCCATCTGCGGACTGAGTTTGGTGGCAACGAGGTGTACCATCCAAAGGCTGATCCCGTAAGAGATTGTGCGAAAAACCTCACACGTAAAGGGTCTGATACTGAAATCAAGCCCAGCTATGCCAAATATCGGCTTACGTGCTCTATTGAGCTAGCTCCATCTGCTCCATTGAATTTTGAGAATTCAGGGAGCCCATACTTGGGTGGCAGCGGGATCAGATCATACTCGTTAGGGTACGGCTTGGAATAGCCGATTGCTTTCCTCTTCGGCAAGATGCCGAACTGGTCTGTCAATATAGTGCTGATCTGCTCCATGGTATTAGCTGTAGGGACCGAACCTTCATGACTCGTTCCAGTAACATATTTAGCCAGCCATGCTTGTTTGTCAGCATCTACTCCAGAGATCCCTGTTGGTGCGATCTGGCTTGTGCGCGCCAAGGCATTGCAGTCCGGCACGTATGTGCACACGTATCCATGTGGGATCTCCTTGGGCGGCTCATATAGGAATTGGCAATCGCTAGGATCGCCTCCAACCTTGTAGACAACGTACGCCGGTGAACCCGGCGGTTCTGGTGCTACGAGCGCGAATGGCAGCGGCGGTCTAATCTGGAGTGGTATCTCTCCCTGGTGAGTTCCCAGGGTAGGTCCTGACGGAGAGTACTGATGCTTCATGATCTCTTGCACCACCCGGACCGCAACGCGCTCAAAAGCGTTCACCAAGCTCTCAGAATGGCGGTGTAGGGAATGAGCTACCATGTAATTAATCTCCTGGCGTAGAGCTCTGGTGCGTTCCTCTGAAGAGGTAGAGAGGTCTACTTCATCGAGGGCACCTTCAGGAGAGAACCCTTTCCATCTGATGCCATGTGAATGGGTTTTATGAAAGAGCCAATGAGATCGGCTTCTAAGATGGCTTTCATCTCATCGTACTTCTTCTTGTGTTCTTCCGGCAGATCTGCATACGCGACTGGTTCGCCCACCACCTCATCCGCGGCTTTTGACATGGTTGCTGCAGATGTCGACGTAGTGGTTGCTGTAGAGAGTCCCACCGGGCGTGCCAGAATGTGTTGCGGTCAGAAACCCACCGGCGAGCAACGACAGGCAACACAGTAGAGCCGGGAGGCTCCCAGGATTGCGGCTGACCCTGGTCCCTCCGGCGACGGCCTGCAATGCCTTCTGGCACACGCGTCCTGGTTCTTACGAGGGCGTGCCACCTGACCTATACCAGGTCAGGAAGGTGATGGATTGCTTCGACTAGTTTCCTGCATGGCAAACACGTAAACATTAAATACGAGCCCCAATCGGCTCTTAAATTGTTCTGTGGATCGGCTCAAAGAGCCGATTGCCCCATGGTTCATGTTAGATTTATAAGGACATGGGGATCATGCTTTATCAATATCAAGCTAAACTAATCTACGATAGTCTAGGGTTTTCACCGTATAATCGGAACATCCTATGCGTAGTTGAGCCTAACAGATACGCAAGATAACGGAAAACCAGCCCTAAAGAGGCCTAAAAACCAACGTGAAGTTGATCCCCGGAACAATCCCTCTAGAGCTTAATAAACCACACCTTACGCACTACCGGATCGTTCAACCCGTTTATAAGGCCTAACCATACAGATATCAAACCAATCCTTGAGGAACAAGGAGCGACTATAACGGATTAGATCTACTAAATAAAGATCAAGCAAGATGCTGCCCCTACACCTAAAATAGGTGTAAGGGCAGCTAGATATCGAGGGGGAGCGTAACTAAGCAAGTGCATCGTGAAAGCATTGTGATCGACCCCAAAACACCTAAGATAAGGGTGTTGCTCGCCATCAAAAAGGCTTCAGCACGAGCAACACCAATAACGAATAAACTGATACTGCCTAGATCGCAAGATGCGATCTAGGCAGCATGTTGCTTACCCGGGAGAAACCCTCGAAACAAGGGGTGGCGATGCGCCTAGATTGATTTGTTGTGAACGTGTTCGTCCTCCTTTTCAATAACCCTAGATACATAATTATAGTCCGTAGACTTTCTAATGCGGGAATAAACTAACCCGTGTACGAGCTAGACTCTATCTCTTAATTCTAACCGACACGTATCCTACTATAATTTATAGATACACGGGCAATCTTGCCCAAACTTCTTGTACAAGGCCGGTTCGGGAATATTTTCCGTGCATATCTTCTAAGCCCATTTAAACACGGCCCATCTCCAGACTTGGTTAAATTCTGGTGGTAACAAAACCTTAGAGGAATATAAATCATAAACTAGACCTAGACCAATAGTCTAATCATAAGTCCTATAGTTGGAAGAAAAGGAGTTGAAGACCATAAGAAAACTCTAAGGGGTAGAGTAAAAATGAAGTTGGATGTACAATGACTCAATACTTTGAGCCAGATATAAGTAGAAGGTCTGAACTGAGAGGAAGTTCAATCTTATTTTCATAAGGTTGTTGAACATTACTTTCAGAAGGATGTCAGACCAGAAGCCGAGGTTTATACCTCGAGGAAGTAAGAAGTGGATTATAACTTGAGCAAGTGAGTAATATTTACCCAGAAGTACGAAAGCTCAAGCAAGTTAAGTCTAATGAAGTTGGATGAAGGAAATACCATAGACCAAATACAGCTCAGATAGGCCAAAGACTGAAGGAGATTGACCATACCAGAACCACAAACTAATAGAATGATTCCTTTCATGGAACCTAAATAACCCAAAATAGTTATAAGTGTAAACTATAATCCATGATTGGACAGACTAAATGAGTCTAATCCATTCTTAGGGAAATAAATACTCAAGATCATTTCCATGGTAAGTACCTTACTAAGTACCATTATTACACTTTTGGTAGTAAGGGAAAACAAAGACCTATTTAGCAATTAGGAGTTTATTATCAAATTAGCTTTCAAATAAGACCAGCAGCACTAGAAGAAGTCTCAATCATTGAATCTTCAATGAGAAATGAAACAAGCTTATAGAGTTGGAAGAAATCAAAGAATCAAAGTAAGAACCATGGTTCAGAGACAGACACTAATGGATTCCAGGAAGAATCTGGATAAGGGATATATTCAAATATATCCAACAAGATCAATACGGAGTTCGAGAAAAGATATAGTCTGCACAAGTCAGATCCACACTCCGGAAACGTGAGAGAGATCAAACTTCGAGGACGAAGTTTAGTTTAAGGGGTAGAGACTGTAATATCCCAGGTATTGGGGTTACAAAAACAGAGGAAACAGATGTGTGCATTGCATTCATGCATAGAAAATCCGGGGAATTTTCGCGCTTTAAAGTAAAACGATCCACGATGGCTGAAGTTTCACTTGACCTTGGTGGAATTGAAGTAGCTCATCAAGTCAAGCGTTATAAACCTCAATGTGACTTTGTTAAAACCTTGTTTTGGGTAGACATGATTTGATCTAAGGAGTTAGATCAAATGGAACTAAAACCAGAATAATAACACATTAATCAAGGATCAATTGTTCGATCTTATAAAAGATCATAATATGGTAATCCATGCCATAACATATGAACATCTATTCAACTACAAATTAAGAAACCATCCTTGACTTATCTTTTCCATGTCTTAAACAAATCCATGATCCTACCATGAACCTCATGGTATTCATTTACTTCATTCTTGGAAACAAGACAAGGAGATCAATTCAGGAATATATATTCTTCTCCATTCCATATCTATATATATACATCAAACCTAGAGAAGTGAGAGTTCTATGTTACTTATTAGAGGATCAATGATAAACCTTGAACAGAACCTTGGAAATACATCCATGTATTCAAACCATCACCTTTAAGAAAAAACCTAGAGTATCATTCAAGCCTTCCCAAATGGGAGAGACCATTCATACTAATCCTAGTTCTGTTTATTTCAGAATAAAGGACAACCTTTGAACTAAAGTATTAGGCTGTAAACCATTTCCCATGGAGTGGTGAGATAATCTGATAGCACATGGAATAATACCATATCCATGAATTGATAAAGTAAGGAGGAGATTAACTCAATCAAGAAAGCCAAGTGGAGTTTTAGACTTAATACCTATTGAGATATTGTGAGTACACCATAAACCCTAGAATAACCATTCCTTTATAAGAGAGCCCAAGCTATGGTGTTACACTCAAGTAGTTGAGGCAACACTTGAATGTGAGGGAGAGAACTATCCATATATCCAGAGGATTATATCATCATACCTTGGAAAGAACCCTAAGTAATATCTCAGATATTCTCCTGGGATATAAACTAGAGAGGCCACCATAATAGCCCATCCTAGAAAATAAAATCGAAGTGCTATACCTTAGTTCATCAAGACAATGCTTGATCATGGAAGTGAGAAACCCATTTAATGAGAGATATCTTAGGAAGTCAAACTTTGATCATTATAAATTGTGTAATGATCATAAAACCTAAAGAGCTTGAAGTTAAGATATTAAGAACAGGTTAATCATGCTTAATCCATGATCATGCTCTGGAGGTATGTGATGATAAGTTAAACCCTACTAGAATAAGTAGATTTCATTCCCACATGATATTATAGGAAGATAGCTAGTAAGCAATCCTAGGCTTATATCTTATCTTTAACTTGTGAACCACAGGGTGATAATAAGTAGACTCCTACCATATCTATATTTCATAAATTAAAGAACTCAAGAAAACCTTAGAGTTAAACCCTATACTTCATATGGTGAGAAACCATACATCCATATGACCAAAGTTAACTACAAAAAGAACTATAACCACTGTAGTTACTTTAATGATTAATTGAGGATAGAATAGAAATCTACTGGTATAAGCTAAAACCAATTCTCAAGTCCTTAGTAATCAAAAGGAGAACAGAAAGAATTAAGCAAGTAACCATATTACCTTGGTTAGGGGGAATTAAGCCCTAGCACATGCAATATGGTGTCATCTCATCTCACAACCTAGAATTAAACCTCAACCCTAGTTTATGTATCACTATGGTGATCATAATACAAACCAGGCCATAGATGAGATTCAAACCAATTGCCATTAGGTGAATCTCATTAGAACCTTAGAAATTGCTCACAAACTATATCTTAGGTTTCAATTATGAACCTAAGATTAACCTTGTGCTATATTTTTTAATTAAAACCCAAAAGTGGTGATCAACCACTTATCATTATGACCAAGACCAAACCCTGATGAGAGTAATACCTACTCTAAGTATTTCAAGGTGTTATTAAAATAATAGTACAAGTATTAAACTTGAAATAGAATAAAGATAAACCTCACAAGACCTTAACAAGCAAGTGCTCACATAAATTCATGTGTAAGTGACCAACAATCTCAAATGAGAGATCAAGTCCTTAGAGATATTTTTAGCACATGAAGTTATGCCATTTAGTCACTTACTTAATAGAACTCCATAAACAAGCCTTACTTGGCAACTTGTTTCTTGCAAAGCAATACCAAATAAAACTAGAAATATTACTAAGTAAGAAAACTACCAATTGGAAAACAACTTGAATATTCCCAAAGATAATATTCAAATTCATGTCCATAGGGGTATTGAAATTCAAATACCAATAATAATAATTAAACCAATGTTATGGTGCCACATTAAATTTGCAAATACACCAGTCAAGACCTTGCAGTATCTTGAACTAATCCTTATATGTTTCAAATAAGCAAGACCTGCAAAGTAGAAAAGAATTCAAATTTGAATTCTAAACAGAATTATAAAACAGAAAAAGAAAATAGATAAAAGAAAAGGGGGAAAAGAGCCTTACCTGGCCGTGTAGCCTACCAAGCAGCCCAGCACCCCAGCCCAATAACACGGCCCAAACCACCAACCAGATAGCCCACATACCTCTTCGTCAAAAGATCTGGGGAGGGCTCATCCTCATCTCTTCAACGCGCATGGACGCCAGCAGCACGCCGTGACCCTCTTCTCCTCTCTCGCTGGCGGCCTCTCCTTCCTCGACGGCGTGACGAGGCGTGCTCCAACGCCCTATAAAAGCTCGACGATGAACCCTAGTTTCGGTTTGCTTCCTTCTCGTCTCAATTCTCCCCATACCGGAACCTGGCTCCGCCAGTCTCCCTTACCGCCGGCGAGCGAGGCCTCCCCGAGCCAAGTCGTGCACACCAGCGTGACCGCCGTCATCGACAAGCCCAGTCCACGGGAGTAATTGGGCGAGGTGCCGGGTCGACGTCGGCGAGCTCGTCTTCTCCGACACCGGTGACACCGAATTCCGGCGAACCAGACCACGGCGAGCTTCTCCGACCTCATCATCGAGTTTATGGTATTCTTGCGCACCTCCCGAGCTATTTATCGCATCCTTGCGCATTCCATAGCTCTAGTTTGCTTGATGGCCGGAGCCCGCCGCTGCGGAGGGTGGTCGCCGACGATGTTCCGGTGGTTCCTTCGCACAACCAACACCACCAGCAGCCTCAGCGCGTAGAGGGGGTTCGGAAAATCTCATTCGCGCGTCCCGGGGAGCCTTAAATCGGTGGCGCCATCTCCTCCTGCCCGCCGGCGTTGAGCCGCCGGCAAAGCCGACGTGGCCGTGGGGCCGTTTCACGACCTTTGACCGGTCGTTGCCTGCGTGGCAGCTGACCTGGTCAAAGACCCCACCAGTCAGTCTCTGTAGATAGATCTGAACCGGTATACTTAGCCATTTCCATTTAATTAAAAATCCAGAAAATAGTTTAAGCTTTACAAATTCATAGAAAATTCATTTTAACTCAGAAAATTACAAATAAGATATCAAAATGTTCCTAAAAATAAAATCTATCCAATAAAAATATAATATGAAATTTTTATTTTTAATAAAAATTTAATTATTTAATGCCTGTTAATTTAAGCCTTTTCTTTTAATTCTAAATGCAATTAAAATACAGAAGTTAAGAAAACATTTATAAAATATATAAAACCAGTAAACAAATAAAGAAAACATGAAAACTATTTTCTTTATTTGTTATTTTGTTAAATCTTTATTAGAGAAATTTGAACCCTAATTAATAATTACCCTAATTAGTAAATTATTTAAAAAATTAATAAAAAGCCAAATTCAATATTATTTTTATTTCTAAGTTATTAATAACTTCAACTTTATAATGAAGTTATTAATCCAATAATTATAGGGTAATTAGGAAACCCTAGTTCCATTATAAATAAAGTGATAACCTCATCATTTCATGTGGAGTTCTAAAACCCTAATTCATTAGGAACCCTAGCTCCACTAATCCATTTGAACCCTAATTTGCCACTAACCTAAACCCTAGGTTATAGTATGTGATCATAACACCTTCTTTTCATTCATAGGGTTATAATGAGCAACTCATTGGTTGTTCATATCCACATAAAATATAGAAGACCTATCACTAATAAATTGGTATTCCATGTGTTCATCTTCATCAGACCTAGATAATCAAGTAGAGTCAACCAAGTGTAAACCATAGAACCTATTACCAAAGCCATCATCATTATCTATCCCTATTTAGCATCACACCATTGTGATGAACTCTATATAGCAACCATGCTTAATATTTGGCATCAATTGTCATACACCTAAACCCTAATAGTGTAACATGTTTATAAACCACCTTATTTAGGAACCAATTATTCTTTACTTGATGAATTCAAAAGTAAAACCTACTCAACCTCAACCTTAATTGTAATACTTCTTATTACTTAAGAAGTATGTTCTTCAAAAGTTATTCTTTTGAAGAAAATAAAGAATCACCATCAATCCTGCCTAATAGAACCTATAGCCAATAACCAGCTGTCACCAGCAAGGTATACCAACCTTAATAGCAACTATTTATAATAAATTGCTCAAGATGCCTAGGCTTAACTCAACCTTACAAGCCCTTGGTGTTGATGAATCCAACTTTGTTGGGATCCATCTACTACTTACTCCAGAAAACAATTAGAACCATGGAAAACCATAGAACCCCACAAACCCTAATTATCATACTTGTTCTTTGTTAAAGAACATGTTCTTCAAAAGTTATTCTTTTGAAGTATATGATAATTAATCATTAACCATGCCATGTAGTGCTAAAACCAACCACTATTCATTACATGTTAGGATTATACCAAATGTTTTAGTTGTGTGCTATTAATATTATTGTTATCATATATTGCAGCACCTGTTCATGATACCATGTAACCACACCTGAATAAGAACCTTGTATGTGAATCATTCTAAAAGTGCAACACACCCTAAACCAATCATTACAACTCACTGATCCTAAATCATCGGGGATTAGGTCACGCTTAGAGCGATTGCATCTCATACTTATGCATTGTTGCATCCTTGCCAATCTTTTAAACATCGTCCTTGTCGGACGATGATGCTTTTTCAGAATTTGGAGTTATCGCGTATCGAAGACCTTGCCTGCATAATCTTGCAGTCAAGAAAGGCAAGTTCATCGCTTGCTCATGTCATTTGAGTATTTTTACCAAATTACTTGCAAAGTACTATGTTTATCACTATTGCATAAAAATCAAAACCACTATTTTCATAACTATGAATATGACTATGTGGTGGGCAATGGAACCATGGTATGTGTTGACATGGTGGAGGTTCCATTGCAAGGGTTTATATCCATCTAGGATTAAACAATAAATGTCGTCCAGTGATTCTTGTGCCGTAATACCCGTGTTAACCATAAGATCTGGAGTGGGACGGACTAGTCAATCGTATTTCCACCTCTTGTACATCAACGGACACGCTTTACCGTAGACACTTGTAATCCAAGGGTGCATTTGGTGGCTGGGGAAGCCTAAAGTCCCCACGGCATTGTCCGTAGAACACTTGTAGCCCGAGGAGCATTTGGTGGCTGGGGAAGCCTAAAGTCCCCACGGTATTGCGGTCTATGAGGGGTTGCATCTACCGGCGAAGGAGTTTATGGTAAGAGCCCAGAACTGTTGTCGTGGTCGGGGTCCACCCGCAAGTGGGAATAATGGGACCGGCGAGGACCCAGGGTCGGGGCATGCAACAAAGGGTGGGTGTGCGAGGTAGCGGAGGAATATGATTGACTATGACCTTATACCGGGCCTCACACCAAAGGAAGTGTGGACGAGAACATGACTCGGTTGGCACCAAGGTTAAGATCTCTTATGGGTAAAGCAACACACCTCTGCAGAGTGTAACGAACTGTGACCAGTCACTCCCTGTTCCGGGATATGGAACTGTGAACGCTGCCGGAAAGGAACTCCATGAAGTTCTAGTAAACCGGTGAAGGCTGACGGACATAGTTCTTCTGAATAAAAGCAACCTGTTGAAGAAATGGTTATGAAAACCTGCATTGGTATTAGACTTTCTGGTCTAATGCTGTAGCTAGTGCATTAAACACCTCTTTCCTATAATGAACTTGTTGAGTACGCTCGTACTCATCCCACTCTTAAATGCCCTGCTTAGATATGGAGGCATCGAAGGGGGATCTACAGTGCAACTCGAAGACCGAGGAGTCAACAACTATTTCAAGGGACAGGACTCTGTCAGAAGAGTCAAACACCACATACAACAAGGATAAAACCTAGCTTAGCAATAGAAAGGAACTAGTTTCCTAAACTTAGCTCCTATTTAGCTAGAATCTATTCATAGCCTTTGTAGCTAGTTAAATACTCTACAAATAGAGTTCGTGTTAGGATTAGACTACGAGTCGATCTTCTGGAGTTTATTTGCAGTTTTACATCATTGTAAAGTAGGAGGCTATGATGATCTTATGTAACAGAGTCTGTGTGTAATTCTATAGACATGCCTTGGACCCGCATATGTTTCTGTTGTACCACTCTGAGCGATATAATACTAGTGGAACGGTGTTTCATTGGTGTTATATCAGACTTGCATACTACACCATGCAGTGGTATGCCGGGTCACCACAATTTCCGGGTGAAAGGCAAAGGAGGTCCAAGTGTTCAATATCACTCATCCTCACCCGGAGCATGAAGATGAAGTAAATCACTTGAAGGCCAAGATTGATAGACTCCAAATCCAAGCCAAATACTTGGAGGGAGTCATTGAAGCCAAAGATGGAGCCAATGAGGGCTCTTGCAATGAAGAAGGAGCGGCTTCCAAGCCGAAGAGGAAGATAAGAAGGAGGACCAAGAAGAAGAAGAACAAGGAGAACATGAGGATCAATCATGAGGAAGACTATTCTCACTCAAGGAGGGGTGGAGTTCCCGACACCACCACAAAGGGCTTCACCGACTCTAACAACCCTTCTCATGTTCTTTTCGTTGATTACTATGGACATATTCATGCTCGCTTTATTGGTCCTCAAGATGACAATGTTGATTGGACTATTTGGGTTCCCAAACCCCTTGTTACTAACATGATAGGACCCATTGAAAAATGGGTACCTAAATCCAAGACTTGATTCCTTGTAGGACTATGCTTCCGGTGGTGCTAAATGGGTGGTTGATGGTGGAGCCACAAGTCATATGACCGGAAGCAAGGAAATTGTTGTCGACCTCAAGCCATCTCATTCTACCATTTCATATGGCGACAACACAAGCTCAAAGGTATTGGGTCTTGGAAAGGTGGTGATAACACCCGACATCTCACTTGTGAATGTCCTCCTTGTCGAGACTCTTGGTTACAATTTAGTTTCCATTCATCAAATTGCACGTATGGGTCTTTGTACATTTTTCGATGAACATATGGTGGTCCTCTTGTGGACCAAGACACTCCGTGTAGCCATTGTTGGATATGTGGAGAGCGGGTTGTATGTTGTTGATTTCTCCGGAAAGACGACATCTTCCGCTCTTTGCCTATTCGCTAAAGGTGACAAGGGTTGGTTATGGCATCGCCTACTAGCCCATGTCAACATGAGGACTTTGCAAAGTCTCCACAAGGGAGGCCACATTCTCGGACTAAAAGAAGATGTTTCCTTTTGCAAAGATCGTGTTTGTAGGGCATGCGTACAAGGAAAAATGCATGGAGCTCCCCACAAGGCAAAGACAACCATCTCTACCACAAGATGCTTGGAGCTCCTACATGTTGATCTCTTTGGTCCGCCATCTCATGAAAGTCTTGGAGGGAAGAAATATTGCCTTGTCATCGTTGATGACTATTCACGCTATTGTTGGGTATTCTTCCTCAAGCACAAGAGTGAGACTCAACGGACCATGATGGAGTTTGCCAACCAAGTTCAACGCAAGTACAACACCACGATCCTAGCTATAAGGAGCGACAATGGAACGGAGTTCAAGAACTACACCTTGGATGACTTCCTCGGCGAAGAAGGAATCCAACATCAATACTCCTGGACATATACTCCCCAAAAAAATGGGGTTGCCGAAAGGAAGAATCGAACCTTAATCGAAGCCGCTCGAATAATGATGATGGAGTACAAGTCCAACTATAACTTTTGGGTGGAAGCTATCTCTACCACATGCCATGCTACTATCGCCTCTACTTTCGCAAGGGTCTAGAGAAGATACCATATGAGATCCTCACCTGTGACAAGCCCAATGTATCATACTTCAAGGTCTTCGGATGCAAATGCTATGTGCTTGTCAAGGACACACGTCTATCCAAGTTTGATTCAAGAGCTCAAGAAGGAATCTTTGTTGGCTATGCAACGGATTCTCACGCCTATAGAGTCTTCAACAAGTCAAATGGGCGAGTTGTAGAATCTTGTGATGTGCCATTCGATGAAGATGATAGATCTTTGGAGGAGCGAAGTGCTTCTTGTGAGAAAGGAGATGCAATTCCCCCGAATGCCATAGGAAGGATGGGTGTTGGCATTCGCCGACCTCAAGATTCACCTTCTATGAGTACCGGGGAAGGACCAAGCTCCACCTAAGTGGAGCCATCTACACCACAAGGCCAAGCTTCTTCCATTGATCAAACAAGTGCAAGCCAAGCTCTACAACAACCTCAAGTCCAACATCAACAACAACAACAATCAAGTGCAAGCCTACCTCTACAACCTCAAGTTCAACATCAACAACTACCGCAAGCTCAACTACCACAACAACTGACACCAAACGACCAAGGTAAAGCCTCAAGTTCTTCACCGAATGGCTCTGGGACAATCTCTATGGACACTCCCATTCCCAATAACCCCGAGTCATCCGGTGCTCATGATGATGATGATGCCCCATACAACAACAATGAAGGTCAAGGCGAGGATCTAAACCATGATGAAGGCCAAGAGGACTCACAAGAACCTATTCCTATGGCCGATACTCGCCGTGAAGACCCTACGTCAAGACATTTGCGCCTCAAGTCTCACTCTTTACGCAATGTCATCAGAAATCTAAAGAGCAAGGTCACTACTCAGAGGCAACTAGCAAACTTTTGTGAGCACCACGCCTTTGTCTCTATGGTGGAACCTCTCAAGGTCAACGATGCACTTGGAGATCCGGATTGGTTGATTGCAATGCAAGAGGAACTCAACAACTTAAAGAGGAATGATGTGTGGACTCTCATGAAGCGACCCGATCATTGCCGCAATGTTATCGGCACCAAATGGGTCTTCAAGAACAAGCAAGATGAACACGGCATCGTCATCCGCAACAAAGCAAGATTGGTGGCACAAGGCTATTCTCAAGTTGAAGGCGTGGACTTTGGCGAAACCTTTGCACCCGTTGCAAGACTCGAGTCCATCCGTATCCTTTTGGCCTTTGCCGCTCACCATGGTTTCAAGCTACAACAAATGGATGTCAAGAGTGCTTTTCTTAATGGTCCTTTACATGAGGAGGTATATGTGAAGCAACCCCCGGGGTTCGAGAACCCCCATTTCCCGGACCATGTCTTCAAGCTCAAAAAGGCCCTATATGGTCTCAAACAAGCTCCTAGAGCTTGGTATGAGCATCTAAAGGAGTTGCTTAAAGACCGTGGTTTCGAAGTGGGGAAAATCGATCCCACTCTTTTTACTAAGAAAGTCAATGGGGAGCTCTTCATATGCCAACTTTATGTAGATGACATCATATTTGGCTCAACTAACACAAAGTTTAATGATGAGTTTGCAAAGTTGATGACTAATAGGTTTGAGATGTCAATGATGGGGGAACTCAAGTACTTCCTTGGGTTCGAGATCAAGCAAATGCGACAAGGCACCTTCATCAATCAAGCAAAGTATCTTCAAGACATGCTCAAGCGCTTCGATATGAAGGGGGCCAACGGGATAGGAACTCCTATGCACCTAAAGTGTTAACTCTCTTGTCGAGGGTGCTCCTCGGCAATGCCCTCCGATAGGGGCTTAGGGTTGATGGAATCCTGCAAGCTGACACGAGACATCGGTTCACAGACAAGCGGGGAGAGCGATTTACCCAGGTTCGGGGCCCTCGATGAGGTAAAACCCTTACGTCCTGCCTGTTTGTTCTTGATTATGATGATAATGGGTTACAATGGGGTGCCGAATAATTCGGCTGAGATCTCGTTGAGATGGCTAAGTTCTACGGTGACCTAGCTCTAAGCTCTTGGCGGCTAAGATTGCTAAGATTGATTGTGTCCCTCGGTAGCCCCTCTCCTAGCCTTTATATAGGAGGCCAGGTCTCAAGAGGTCTAACCGAGTACGACTAGGTTTACAGTAGTTTTAAATCTATCCTTCCTTGTTCGGCTGCTTCTTCATCTTGCCCGTCAAGGAATCTCCTGGCGCGCCATCCAGGTGGCCCGTCTTGCCTCCAAGCGCCTTCATGGGCCTGCAAGTAGTTAATACAGGATAGGGCAATATTGGTTACCCGAAGGGTAATGCCCACGTCATCTCTCTTGACGAGACCGGCAAGGCGGTGGACCCCAAGCTCTATCGTTCGATGATAGGTTCGCTTCTTTACCTTTGTGCTTCTCGTCCGGACATAATGTTAGACGTTGGTATGTGTGCACGGTTTCAAGCAAGTCCGAAGGAAAGCCATATCATGGCGGTAAAGAGGATCTTTCGATATTTAGTTGATACCCCAAATTTCGGACTATGGTACCCAAGGGACACGGACTTCTCTTTGGTTGGATTCACCGATTCCTACTGGGTCGGACATAAGGTTGATAGGAAGTCTACATCCGGAGCTTGTCACTTTCTTGGAAGATCATTGGTGTGTTGGTCCTCGAAGAAGCAAAACTGTGTCTCCGTCTCTACCGCGGAAGCCGAGTATGTTGCCACGGCGAGTAGTTGTGCTCAAATCTTATGGATGAGGCAAACCTTGCGGGACTATGGACTAGAGTATAGCAAGGTTCCTTTCTTATGTGACAATGAGAGCGCCATCAAGATCGCCTACAATCCGGTTCTCCATGGCAAGACGAAGCACATTGAGATAAGGAACCACTTCATTCGAGATCACATTGCTCGCGGAGATATTGTTCTATCCTTCATTGGCACTGATACGTCTCCAACGTATCTATAATTTCTGATGTTCCATGCTTGTTTTATGACAATACCTACATGTTTTGTTCACACTTTATATCGTTTTTATGCGTTTTCTGGAACTAACCTATTGACAAGATGCCGAAAGGCCAGTTGCTATTTTCTGCTGTTTTTGGTTTCAGAAATCCTAGTAAGGAAATATTTTCGGAATCGGACGAAATCAACACCGAAGATCTTATAATTCCCGGAAGCTTCCAGAGCACCGGAGAAAGGCCAGAGGGGAGCCAGGGAGGCCCCACCCCACAGGGCGGCGCGGCCCAAGGGGGGGGCGCGCCCCCCTAGTGTGTGGGTCCCCTGTGGCCCCTCCGACTCCGCCTCTTCGCCTATTTAGTCGTCCCTGACCTAAAACCTCGACCAAGTTCGACGAAACCAAAGAAAACCTTCCAGAGCCGCCGCCATCGCGAAGCCAAGATCTGGGGGACAGGAGTCTCTGTTCCGGCACGCCGCCGGGACGGGGAAGTGCCCCCGGAAGGCTTCTCCATCGACACCACCGCCATCTTCATCAACGCTGCTGTCTCCCATGAGGAGGGAGTAGTTCTCCATCGAGGCTCGGGGCTGTACCGGTAGCTATGTGGTTCATCTCTCTCCTATGTACTTCAATACAATAATCTCATGAGCTGCCTTACATGATTGAGATTCATATGATGATGCTTGTAATCTAGATGTCATTATGCTAGTCAAGTGGATTTTACTTATGTGATCTCCGGAGACTCCTTGTCCCACGTGTGTAAAGGTGACAGTGTGTGCACCGTGTCGGTCTCTTAGGCTATATTTCACAGAATACTTATTCACTGTTATGAATGGCATAGTGAAGTGCTTATTTATATCTCTTTATGATTGCAATGTGTTTTGTATCACAATTTATCTGTGTGCTACTCTAGTGATGTTATTAAAGTAGTTTATTCCTCCTGCACGGTGTAATGGTGACAGTGTGTGCATCGTGTAGTACTTGGCGTAGGCTATGATTGTGATCTCTTGTAGATTATGAAGTTAACTATTGCTATGATAGTATTGATGTGATCTATTCCTCCTTTCGTAGTGTGAAGGTGACAGTGTGCATGCTATGTTAGTACTTGGTTTGGTTATGTTGATCTGTCATGCACTCTAAGGTTATTTAAATATGAACATTGAATATTGTGGAGCTTGTTAACTCCGGCATTGAGGGTTCGTGTAATCCTACACAGTTAGTGGTGTTCATCATCCAACAAGAGGGTGTAGAGTCTAGCATCTATTTATTTATTCTGTTATGTGATCAATGTTGAGAGTGTCCACTAGTGAAAGTATGATTTCTAGGCCTTGTTCCTAAATACTGCTATCGCTGCTTGTTTACTGTTTTACTGCATCTTTACTTCCTGCAATATTACCACCATCAACCACACGCCAGCAAGCACTTTTCTGGCGCCGTACTACTGCTCATATTCATTCATACCACTAGTATTTCACTATCTCTTCGCCGAACTAGTGCACCTATTAGGTGTGTTGGGGACACAAGAGACTTCTTGCTTTGTGGTTGCAGGGTTGCATGAGAGGGATATCTTTGACCTCTTCCTCCCTGAGTTCGATAAACCTTGGGTAATCCACTTAAGGGAAACTTGCTGCTGTTCTACAAACCTCTGCTCTTGGAGGCCCAACACTGTCTACAGGAATAGAAGCGTGTGTAGACATCAAGCACTTTTCTGGCGCCGTTGCCGGGGAGGAAAGGTAAACGGCACACACACACCGGATCCCGGCAACGAAGCTATTTTCTGGCGCCGTTGCCGGGGAGGAAAGGTAAAAGGCACTCATACTCCGGTCCCAGGTAACTAAGTACTTTTCTGTTGCCGTTGTGTGTGTGCTCGAAGCTATTTCCTTTAGATCCTGCAATTGCATCTTTTGGTTTCTTGTTTTACACTAGTAAGGCTTAATGGAAGACACCAACAAAATGAGAGATCTTTATGAACTTTATCTTGAATTAGGACATGATGTGTTTGAAGAGAAAATTAAAAAACCCATGGAACTTATGCATGCTAATGGGAATGTTATTAGTATGAATGCTTTGAACACCATTGTTGCTAATGCTATGGAAGAATTTAAGCTTGGGGAGGTCGGTTTGATGAAAATGATCTCTTTAGTCCTCCGGGTATTGAGGAGAAAGTTTATGTTGATTATGATATGCCTCCCATATATGATGATTATAATGATAATGGTCTTTTAGTACCGCCTGTTATGGAGGATAAATTTGATTATGATTACAATATGCCTCCTATATTTGATAATGAGAATAATAATGATAGCTACTTTGTTTAATTTGCTCCCACTACAACTAATAAAATTGATTATGCTTATGTGGAGAGTAATGATACTTTTATGCATGTGAATAAGAATGCTTTATGTGATACTTATATTGTTGAGTTTGTTCATGATGCCTGTGAAAATTATTATGAGAGAGGAAATATGGTTGTAGAAATTTTCATGTTACTAAAACACCTCTCTATATGCTGAAATTTTTGAAGTTACACTGGTTTTATCTTCCTATGCTTGTTACTTTGCTGTTCATGAACTTGTTTATTTACAAGATTCCTATGCATAGGAAGCATGTTAGACTTAAATTTGTTTTGAATTTGCCTCTTGATGCTCTCTTTTGCTTCAACTACTATTTCTTGCGAGTGCATCATTAAAACTGCTGAGCCCATCTTAATGGCTATAAAGAAAGCACTTCTTGGGAGATAACCCATGTGTTTATTTTGCTACAGTATCTCTATTTTATATTTGAGTCTTGGAAGTTGTTACTACTGTAGCAACCTCTCCTTATCTTAGTTTTGTTGCATTGTTGTGCCAAGTAAAGTCTTTGATAGTAAGGTTCATACTAGATTTGGATTACTGCGCAGAAACAGATTTCTTTCTGTAACGAATCTGGGCCTAATTCTCTGTAGGTAAATCAGAAAATTATGCCAATTTACGTGAGTGATCCTCAGATACGTACGCAACTTTCATTCAATTTGGGCATTTTCATCTGAGCAAGTCTGGTGCCACTTTAAAATTCGTCTTTACGGACTGTTCTGTTTTGACAGATTCTGCCTTTTATTTCGCATTGCCTCTTTTGCTATGTGGGATGGATTTCTTTGTTCCATTAACTTCCAGTAGCTTTGGGCAATGTTCAGAAGTGTTAAGAATGATTGTGTTATCTCTGAACATGTGAATTTTTGATTATGCACTAACCCTCTAATGAGTTTGTTTCGAGTTTGGTGTGGAGGAAGTTTTCAAGGGTCAAGAGAGGAGTATGATATACTATGATCAAGAGGAGTGAAAGCTCTAAGCTTGGGGATGCCCCGGTGGTTCACCCCTGCATATTTTAAGAAGACTCAAGCGTCTAAGCTTGGGGATGCCCAAGGCATCCCCTTCTTCATCGACAACATCATCAGGTTCCTCCCCTGAAACTATATTTTTATTCAGTCACATCTTATGTACTTTGCTTGGAGCGTCTGTTTGTTTTTGTTTTTGTTTTTGTTTGAATAAAATGGATCCTAGCATTCATTGTGTGGGAGAGAGACACGCTCCGCTGTTGCATATGGACAAATATGTCCTTAGGCTTTACTCATAGTATTCATGGCGAAGGTTGAATCTTCTTCGTTAAATTGTTATATGGTTGGAATTGGGAAATGCTACATGTAGTAATTCTAAAATGTCTCGGATAATTTGATACTTGGCAATTCTTGTGCTCATGTTTAAGCTCTTGCATCATATACTTTGCACCCATTAATGAAGAAATACATAGAGCTTGCTAAAATTTGGTTTGCATGTTTGGTCTCTCTAAAGTCTAGATAATTTCTAGTATTGAGTTTTGAACAACAAGGAAGACGGTGTAGAGTCTTATAATGTTTACAATATGTCTTTTATGTGATTTTTGCTGCACCGGTTCATCCTTGTGTTTGTTTCAAATAACCTTGCTAGCCTAAACCTTGTATCGAGAGGGAATACTTCTCATGCATCCAAATCCTTGAGCCAACCACTATGCCATTTGTGTCCACCATACCTACCTACTACATGGTATTTCTCCGCCATTCCAAAGTAAATTGCTTGAGTGCTACCTTTAAATTTCCATCATTCGCCTTTGCAATATATAGCTCATGGGACAAAATAGCCTTAAAAACTATTGTGGTATTGAATATGTACTTATGCACTTTATCTCTTATTAAGTTGCTTGTTGTGCGATAACCATGCTTCTGGGGACGCCATCAACTCTTTGTTGAATATCATGTGAGTTGCTATGCATGTTCGTCTTGTCTGAAGTAAGGGCGGTTTTCACAATCAAATGGTTTGAGTATGCATACTGTTAGAGAAGAACATTGGGCCGCTAAATAAAGCCATGATTCATGGTGGAAGTTTCAGTTTGGACAATCAATCCTCAATCTCTTATGAGAAAATTAATTGTTGTTAAATGCTTATGCATTAAAGAGGAGTCCATTATCTGTTGTCTATGTTGTCCCGGTATGGATGTCTAAGTTGAGAATAATCAAAAGCGAGAAATCCAATGCGAGCTTTCTCCTTAGACCTTTGTACAGGCGGCATAGAGGTACCCCTTTGTGACACTTGGTTGAAACATATGCTATGCAATGATAATCCGTGTTAACCCAAGCTAATTAGGACAAGGTGCGAGCACTATTAGTATACTATGCATGAGGCTTGCAACTTATAAGATGTCTTATACATAACTCATATGCTTTATTACTACCGTTGACAAAGTTGTTTCTTGTTTTCAAAATGAAAAGCTCTAGCACAAATATAGTAATCAATGCTTCCCTCTGCGAAGGGCCTATCTTTTACTTTATTGTTGAGTCAGTTTGCCTATTCTTTCTATCCCAGAAGCAAACACTTGTGTCAACTGTGTGCATTGATTCTTACATGTTTACTTATTGCACTTGTTATATTACTTTGTGTTGACAATTATCCATGAGATATACATGTTGAAGTTGAAAGCAACTGCTGAAACTTTATCTTCCTTTATGTTGCTTCAATACCTTTACTTCGAATTTATTGCTTTATGAGTAACTCTTATGCAAGTCTTATTGATGCTTGTCTTGAAAGTATTATTCATGAAAAGTCTTTGCTATATGATTCAATTGTTTACTCATTGCATTAACATTGCTTTGAATCGCTGCATTCATCTCATATGCTTTACAATAGTATGATCAAGATTATGTTGGTAGCATGTCACTTCAGAAATTATCTTTTATCGTTTACCTACTCGAGGAAGAGTAGGAACTAAGCTTGGGGATGTTGATACGTCTCCAACGTATCTATAATTTCTGATGTTCCATGCTTGTTTTATGACAATACCTACATGTTTTGTTCACACTTTATATCGTTTTTATGCGTTTTCTGGAACTAACCTATTGACGAGATGCCGAAAGGCCAGTTGCTGTTTTCTGCTGTTTTTGGTTTCAGAAATCCTAGTAAGGAAATATTTTCGGAATTGGACGAAATCAACACCGAAGATCTTATAATTCCCGGAAGCTTCCAGAGCACCGGAGAAAGGCCAGAGGGGAGCCAGGGGGCCCCACCCCACAGGGCGGCGCGGCCCAAGGGGGGGCGCCCCCTAGTGTGTGGGTCCCCTGTGGCCCCTCCGACTCCGCCTCTTCGCCTATTTAGTCGTCCCTGACCTAAAACCTCGACCAAGTTCGACGAAACCAGAGAAAACCTTCCAGAGCCGCCGCCATCGCGAAGACAAGATCTGGGGGACAGGAGTCTCTGTTCCGGCACGCCGCCGGGACGGGGAAGTGCCCCCGGAAGGCTTCTCCATCGACACCACCGCCATCTTCATCAACGCTGCTGTCTCCCATGAGGAGGGAGTAGTTCTCCATCGAGGCTCGGGGCTGTACCGGTAGCTATGTGGTTCATCTCTCTCCTATGTACTTCAATACAATAATCTCATGAGCTGCCTTACATGATTGAGATTCATATGATGATGCTTGTAATCTAGATGTCATTATGCTAGTCAAGTGGATTTTACTTATGTGATCTCCGGAGACTCCTTGTCCCACGTGTGTAAAGGTGACAGTGTGTGCACCGTGTCGGTCTCTTAGGCTATATTTCACAGAATACTTATTCACTGTTATGAATGGCATAGTGAAGTGCTTATTTATATCTCTTTATGATTGCAATGTGTTTTGTATCACAATTTATCTGTGTGCTACTCTAGTGATGTTATTAAAGTAGTTTATTCCTCCTGCACGGTGTAATGGTGACAGTGTGTGCATCGTGTAGTACTTGGCGTAGGCTATGATTGTGATCTCTTGTAGATTATGAAGTTAACTATTGCTATGATAGTATTGATGTGATCTATTCCTCCTTTCGTAGTGTGAAGGTGACAGTGTGCATGCTATGTTAGTACTTGGTTTGGTTATGTTGATCTGTCATGCACTCTAAGGTTATTTAAATATGAACATTGAATATTGTGGAGCTTGTTAACTCCGACATTGAGGGTTCGTGTAATCCTACACAGTTAGTGGTGTTCATCATCCAACAAGAGGGTGTAGAGTCTAGCATCTATTTATTTATTCTGTTATGTGATCAATGTTGAGAGTGTCCACTAGTGAAAGTATGATCCCTAGGCCTTGTTCCTAAATACTGCTATCGCTGCTTGTTTACTGTTTTTCTGCATCTTTACTTCCTACAATATTACCACCATCAACCACACGCCAGCAAGCACTTTTCTGGCGCCGTACTACTGCTCATATTCATTCATACCACTTGTATTTCACTATCTCTTCGCCAAACTAGTGCACCTATTAGGTGTGTTGGGGACACAAGAGACTTCTTGCTTTGTGGTTGCAGGGTTGCATGAGAGGGATATCTTTGACCTCTTCCTCCCTGAGTTCGATAAACCTTGGGTAATCCACTTAAGGGAAACTTGCTGCTGTTCTACAAACCTCTGCTCTTGGAGGCCCAACACTGTCTACAGGAATAGAAGCGTGTGTAGACATCAGGCACCAAGGAGCAATTGGCGGACATCTTCACGAAGCCCTTGGATGAGAAGCGTTTCATTGAGTTGAGGCATGAGCTAAATATCATTGATCCGTCAAACTTCGCTTGACCATCGTGCGCACATACCACTCTTTAACTATATGTCTAGATGAAAAGCACGCATGAACATAGGGAGAGTGCGGTTTAAACTTATTGAGCTATCCCTCCCCCATAATGCATAAAGAAATCCAAAACATATGCTATTTGTCAACTAAGTGACTAATGAGCTTCATGTTGAGTTGTAGCCGTGAGTCCTAGATACATCTACGCGACCTCACACTACTATACTCTTACACGGTGGCTTCGGCCACCAACCTCCTCTTTGAGGAGTTTTTTATTCTTCTTGTTTCTCTTTGATCTTTTTTTGTTTTTTGTTTTTTTGTCTTTGGTTCTTTTTCTCCATGTTTTTTGTGGGAGTCACACCCAAGATTTGTTTCTCCTTGTTGGTTTTTGCAAGCTTGGTTGTGTATTTCCTTACCATCCTTGTTGGTATGCTTCTTCTCCTTTTTGGTGTTTCGATGCCAAAGGGGGAGATGTTATCTACTAGGACGGGTTTTTGCATGGGGACGTGTTGGTTACATCTATTCTATGGAGGCATTTGTTGTGAGTTTGGGTATTCTCAAGGCAAAGGTGTCACAACTTCACCCAAAGCTCTTTACATGATCATGTGTTGCCTCCATAGTGTGCATATGCTATATGAACATGTCTAGTATCCTTGTTGCATGTGTGCATGGTTTGTAAAATCTACGGGGGTTATGCCTCTAGGATGTGTGTATATGTATTCAAATGCATATTCGAATTATGCACACGTCTAGGGGGAGTTCCGTCTAGCTTTTGCAAATCTAAGAACCTCACCATACTATCTTATGTCGTTGCAAATTCATGTATTGTCATCAAACACCAAAAAGGGGGAGATTGAACCAAAGTCTATACTCCGTGTTTTGTGTGTTTGATAACAACACTTGAATGAATCTCACAGTGTACAAAGATTGTCTTTGATAGATTTGCAAGTGCACGGTGACCCCGCCGAACACGTCATGATCGGAGGACTGAAGCGTAGCTTATAGATTTTCTGGTTGTGTGTGTGTATCGCGAGGTAACATGGCTGGAGAGGAAAAGAGGAGAAAGCAGTCACTGCATGACCGGTACTACCGGTATTAGGAACGGTAGTACCGCTACCTACTGGTACCGCCCTGCAGTACCGCTCTGGAAAATTTGTACTGAAAACCCTATAGAGAGGGTTACGGTACCTCTACGGTACCATGGGCGGTAGTACCGCTTGCGAGCGGTAGTACCGCTTTGGTACCGCTTAGGTACCGTAACTTAAGCTAAAAATTTACAAAGACCACTGCGGTACCAAAGCGGTATCGCAAGCGGTACTACCGCTGTAAGTCCACGTGGCCGCGCTTCGAGGTTAAGACCCAAACTCGGTGGAGAAGGACTAGATGTTGTTTTCTTTTTTAATCTACTAGGTCTTATTTGCATTTGTAGGTCTTGTTTATAGTTTTCTTTTTCTAAGACGTCGACCTTATAAGCTGCAATCCCACGGACTGTAATATAAGCTCTTCAGCCCTTCGGGATCTATCTCTCTGAAGAAAAATAAGATCATAATATACTACCTTATCGTGTCAGGTTTCGCCTTGGGTTTATTCATAATTTATATAGGGAGGGGCTTTGGATTGTTGGCCTCCTAATTAAACTCGATTATTTAACCATGCCCAACAAAACCTCACCTAACCGAACCAATCGGCGGCTCACCGGCCGGCCGGCCGGAGTGAGATTTTTTTGCTCAACGAAGAATTTCAAGGTAAGGCCGACCTGTCAGGCGACCGAGACAAGCAGCTACCATGTGACCTTGACCTTCTGTCCGACCAGCCGCTCGAGGACGTTCTGGCTTTGCCTTTTCGGACACGTGAGCTTTTCTTGCTTCCGGCCGCCTGCATACGTGTCACCCTTAGCCGCGTATTTTATTTTATAAATAATTTCACCCTGCTGCGGAAAATGTCATTAACGAGACACATTCTCCTCTTCCTATTTTTGGTCAGAGTGTGTCGTGTGTGCGAGCTACCTCGACAAGTTTGACTTACCTACTACACATGCATTTAGAAAATCGAATCTAACCACAAAACCACTATTAGAGCAATTCCAATAGTGTAGCCAGCTGCTGGCTATAAGCCAAGTGCCATGTCATCTATAGCTAACTTAGGGCCAACATATACAATAGTGAGCTATAAAAATGTAATACTTAATCAATGTGTGGCCCACCTTTCACTCTCACAAAGTGCTTTTAGGAAGACGTCTTGCTAGTAGCAAGCTCTTGCATAAGAGCCCACTCTCCTTCTCTCTCCTCCTCTCTCTCCTCCAACTAAGCAATAATATACTATTTTAATCCTTATAGTCAGCTGACTATGACTTATTGTACTTGCTCTTAAGAAAATAACTATAGGTGCATCGATGTTAGTGGAGGATATGATGTTAAAACGGACAAAATCCCGCGACCATGTATTTCAAATGTGAATGGTCTTTTGCGTGGCCGTGGATGCCGATCGCAGACGCTCGCGTCCTTCTTTTGTCCTCCCTTGACCCGCGTGTCATAGGAACATAATTTTATTTGTCATTAAAATTAAATATATTAGTTTTTTCTTAATATTACCTACTACTAGCCTAGCTACGTAGGGTCTCGCCAGCCTCGCCGTCGGGGCCGTGGATTTCACTCGACGCGTGCAGCCTGTACGCGTGAGGATTTCACTCCAGCTTTATCAGCTGGGTGGCCCCGCGGCGGCCGCCCGCCGGCATTCCTTCACGTCCTTCACGCCCGTCCTCCTCCTGGCTCTTCGTGCAGCTTCCGCGCGCTCGCGCTCCACCTCCTGCGGCGTCATGGCCCGCTTCCCCCACAACCCGAGGTCCCACACAACGCGCTCGGCGCGTTCGACCAGGTCACGTGCCTCGAGGTGGACGCGGCCGGCGTCCCGGGCCTCGTGGCTCTCCCGGGCCTCATCGGCGGCCGCGACGGCATCCGCCTCCTCCTTGGCGGCGGGGCTCGGCCCCTCCTCCGCAGCCTCGTACCAGCCGTCGTAGGCCTCGTGCCAGCCTTCCACGGCCGCCTCCACCAGCTCCATATCCTCTGCCTTCTTCGCCGCCCCTTGGGCCGCGACGCGGATCGCCTCATCGTCGGTAACCCACCGCGCGTCCTGCCGCTCCTCCTCTGTCCACGGGAACCTAGCGCGGGCGGGGAGGGAGAGCTTGGCCCACGTGGTCTGCAGGGTGCGCGGCATGGCGATGGAGGAGGAGAGGGTGCCGGAGAAGGTATAGGGGGAGAGGACGGCAGAGCGGGTGAGGTCTGCGAGGCCGCGCGCGCCGTCTTTTATAGCCGCCAGCCTTGGCGGGAAACTTGGGCGTGAGCGCGCGCCCTAGGCCTTTTCGCACACGGGGGAAACTTGGTGCGCGCGGAAACTTTCCCGCATGTTCTCCCCCACGCCATTGATGTCCCGTCGAGGCCTGCCATGGCGCACCGCCGCCCAGGGAAGACGAACCACGTGGCGGGTTTATGGGTCGCAGCGTTGGAGATGCCCTTACCAACCATCCCCAAAATGCATCGCCATTTCCACTTTCAGACCGCCTTGCCCCACCGCACCGTCAGCATGTACATGAATTGGTTGTACTAGTACAAGGCCGCCGAGGTCGCCAAATATGACATCTTCTCGCCGCCGAAAACAACAGTGCCTAGTCGCCGGTGCTCGTGTGGGCAAGATTTTTGGGGAAGAGATATTCCGCCACAAAAGGAAGCACACATTGTGGCTTGACCCATAATACGTTGTTACTAGTGGCTACTGGCCGATGCTATTTCACCAGGAGAGCGAGAAGCAGCGCTGAACCGCTTCACCGACGAGCATCCAAAACAGGAGAAGAACATTGCCGAGCGGGCGAGGTTCCAGACAAGGCCTCGCCGCACCGTGAAGGACATGATCATCAACGCTTGCCATGTAGGCTTCATTCGGCCAGCTACGAAGGCCGTCATATTGACCCTCGACTCAGACGGGGAAGAATAGGGGGATGCGAGCGGCCTCTTGAGGGACACGGCGCCCGACCCAAGCGACGAAACCTCCAAAGAGGAAGCCTTTAGTGTGTATTGTTTCTTAAACTCGATGAATGAATGAGGTTCTTCCTCTTATTTCTGGGTATGAATGATGTTTTCTAGTACCAGGAATAAAGATGTTTTCCATCCCGAAAATAAGAATGAAAATCCAAACGGTCTGATTTGTGTACACAGCCTGACCTAAACAGACCAACGAACGTGAACATATTTTATGTACTTAGAATATTACTAGGAAAATTGTCCGTGCGTTGCAACGGAAAGTACACACTTGTTAAAATGTTGACATGACAGGAAAATTGGGCAAGGAAAAATAGAAAAATATGGGTGACCGAAAACAACACTATATACTATGTCCAATTTTTTTTTTTTTTTTTGAGAAACACAGTACAAACGCAGGCGCTCACATACACGCGCATACACTCACCCCTATGAACGCACACACGCACACCCTACCCCTATGAGCACCTCCGGAAGACCGAGCCGGCGGATTGGATCTTGAAATTGACGAAGTCACCACAGGCGCCTCGCTATCGACGGGAACGTCGCCTCCCACTGAAAGAATATTCCGCCTTTATGAGACACACAGATGTCAAACCTGGGGTTTGAACTCTGGTGGGCTGGAGGTACAACCACCCTCCTAACCACCCAACCTCAGGTTGGTTCTCTATATACTATGTCCAATTCAATAACAAATGTTGGGTAAATGTCATAAACAGATCTCAACTTCTCGAAAAACGTATAACTGAAGCAATCAGGATGATTTAATATGTACGACAAATTGAATAGCCCAATACAATTGCTTAAAAAATGAATTTATAGGAAAAATTAGAAAGAAGAATTCATGGCACAATTATAATTAAATTAACTGCATGGGATCGTTCGATAGTGGCAGAGTACTCATGTACTCCTATATGTTTCCTACTTTAGCAGCTTCTTTTATCTTTCATCATGGCCCTGAATGCTCAGAACTTAAACATTTCAGCAAATTGTTGAGCCAGAACTATGATAGGCAGCTGGAAATTATACGAAATTGTCATGTTTCTTGCCTACCACAGTCCAGTAAACGGCTGTGACGACCACATACCGAGATTCCCTTTTTTGCCTCCGAAATTTTTTCCTCCAGTTGACTAATATATCCGATAGTGGAATCCCCAGTTTGCCGAGGACTTTTTGTA
Source organism: Lolium perenne (assembly GCF_019359855.2). Taxonomy (NCBI): domain Eukaryota; kingdom Viridiplantae; phylum Streptophyta; class Magnoliopsida; order Poales; family Poaceae; genus Lolium; species Lolium perenne. The sequence continues at coordinate 331,697,706 of NC_067245.2, forward strand.
TACTGATAGTCTAAAGCAAAGTGCTTAATTGATTCTCCTCCCTAACAGCCGAACAGGCAGAGCTCATTATTCTTTTTTTGCTTGAAGAGATTGTTCTCACTTCGATCCTTCCTTTCACCCTGACCCAAGCAGAAATCTTTTTTTGGGCGCAACACATTTCCAAATAGAGTGGCAGTAATATGTTGAATGATTCAGAATCCCTCCCTAGTTACCGAACACGTACATATGGTTTCACTGTTTCAATATTGTTCATTCTCTAGGCACTTTTATTTGTCATAAAGAAGAGACTGAATTCTTAATGCAATAGAAAAAAAAAGTTGCTGATTTTTCAGAGGCAATTCGGGTTCTTCGCTCAGACGTAGTCGGCAACATCCAATCCCGGCCCCAATGGCAATAGTACTTACCAGCCCCAAAGGTAAGGTCCTCCCACTGCTCCCACGTAAGCAGCAAAACCACCACAATGAAGGACTATCCCGCGTCGCATCCAACATCACCGGCGCTGGCCGCCTCGGCGATTTCGCCGCCGAGGGCCTCCAGGTTTGCGGCGTGCATCAACTGGTGCATTGTTTCACACAGCCTCCCTCACATGCTCAAATTCCTCCGTGATGCACAATGCATCAGTGTGAATTTCGAGCTGCAGCATCTAACGCCGTCGCGGTCGCCTGCCAGAAGATTCTAGACGAGCGCACCATGGTGGAGTTCGTGGAGGCCTTCGAGGCCCGCTCGGTAGCAACGGCCAAACCTTAGCGTCGGCATTCACCTGATGTTACCCTCCACCGCCCACCAGAACTCACGTCGGACTCGCCTCAAGAGGGCTTTTCGTCTTCAGCAGTCGAAGGACCACAACCACGTCGCGGCTGCCGGACGGTGGACCTAGCAGCTCGAATCGCCCCCTTCAGCCCTCCTTCCCAAGCGGACACTGCACGAGAAGTAAATCGTCTGGTAAGTAAGGAGAATCACCTAATCACATGGCTCAATCAATCGAGCAATCGCCAGGAGGGTTGGACTTTAAGCACGGGAGATGTACTTCCTTTTTCGTTCCTGAGTTGCACCGGCAGTGCAGGTTGGATGGCCAATGTTGACGCAGCAAATCAGGTCGCTACGCCGCGTGCTAGACTCTCCCGCAAAGTTTGCTACGGCAAGTCGACGATAGCGGCAAGCCGGCAACGCCGAGAGGTGCAGAAAAACCGGCTGACCTTGTCTTCGCTGTGGTTGATCTCGTATCCTCGTTTTTGGTTTCGTCATGGTTATCTTAACCTGTCCGGGAGAAACGCTACTCGTTTTCGTATTTGGATCTTGTCTCCTCAAGACCTCGATCTCACGTGAATAAATACGAACCATAGGGTACGGTGCGAGCTAGCCCAAGCCGGATCCACGTAGAGTTGTTCTTGTTTTCTTGGACGGGAGCTTATCCAGCTTAAACTGATGAGACGAACTGAGGATGCGATGGCTCTTTGCTGGGCCGTCCAAAAGCTGCATACGTAATCGACTTGTACTCAGCCGTGAACCACGCAACCGATACAAATTCAAGGAGAAGACAAGCTACACAACAACGGACGAAATCAACTTAGCGCTCGGGACGGACGAAACGGACGAATACCACGGAAACTCTTCTCCCTTTATTATTAGGTATAGATTATGGACCTAAACTTGAATCACACCTCTTGTCCATGCATGCATGCATACCCGAGTAAGTAGGCCTTTGAGATATCATTTTCCACGTGACTATTAGGTAATTTGTAATTGATCCTGGCCAAATAATTCAAGACTTTGTTATATAAGTACATTTGTTAAATTTGATTGACTTTGACGTTGTGTATGGAGTTTTGGCTCCCGGGTTCAGATAGACCTGTTATCTGAACCAATGTTTCGTGCGCCGAGATTGCTGAGCGAGAGGTAAATTAAGTAGCTATGGTTGCCAGCAAATCGAGAATACGTCTAGGTGGTCGCGTACGGTCGGTAGCAGGGGCCCGCATCGGTAACGCTAGCGTGATGGCGAGAAACCGGGACTGGAAACGGGGACGTTAAGGAGAAGATCTGGACGCGCGGTACAGGTCCGTGGCGGCGTCGTAGACGACGGGTCCAGTTTTTGCAGTTTGTGTGGTCGCGTCGTTCCTAGATCTGATCGGCCTGAGCAGAGAGTACAGCGCAGCGTCCGACAACAATCCGGCGCTTCGAGCAGGCGAGGAATCAACGCGATGGACTTCCCGCAGAATCAACGCGACCAGAATCGGCGACCAGAATCAACGCGATGGACTTCCCGCAGGATTTCGTCGGCGATCATAATTGCAGCATTCTTCGGGAATCAGTGTGCACTCAGTAAGAGAAACCGTCCAGAAAACAGTTGTTAGAATATCAGTGCTTCACAATTGTTTGAAACCTGAAGGAAATGCCACAAGCCCACAACCTGGAAGGCATGCCACAACCATTCTCTTCAAAATAGCTGGGAGCTTTAGGTAGCTGCCATCACGAGGGTGGCCTCTCCTCACGTAACTCAAGCAGTTGTAGAGAGCGAAGAGAGGGGAAAGAAGGAGGAGAGGATGGACATCAGCAATGGCGCCCTAGTGAGCTCAGCTGTCGTCGCCTCTCATGGAGTGATCTCCTACGTTAACGTGGGAGGTGCAGAGGTAAGCTGTCTCAATGTTCATTGACAACGTCCTCTTCCTCTCTCTGCTCTCAGATTCTGCTTTGTGGTGCCTTATTGTAGATCCAAAGAGCATCTCCAACAGATTGACGGATTTTGAACGTCTAAATTGTCCGCGCGCGTCCGCTTGCGTCGGCCCGGGGACGCCATACGGGATGGGATGACCGTTCGCGTCGGGGTATCCTAGCGGTGCAGTCGTGCAGACGCATTTTTTTAGCACAGAAACAGTCAAGGTCGTTAATTACGGTTTAAAGTCCCGTCGGGGCCTGCCGCCGGTGATTAACGGTTCCCGCGCGACGACGGTCATTCCCGTGCGTGCCCAACAGATTGGCGCGTTTCGCCGGCGTTTCGCGGGAAACGAAATGCGTGCCAACACCGTTTCCTGCCCCGCCGTGGCTATATATGATGGACATTGGCGGGGTGACGAGCACACCTCAACCTAAACCCTAGCATACATCCATGGCCGAGCACAACCTTAGCTAGGATCAAGTTGTTCAGATGTGCCGCCAAGTCCACCCGGAGGAGGAGGAGCAGCTAGCCACCGACGCCTTTCAGGCCGAGCAGTTGGACCGGGAGGCGGAGGTTGCGGAGGCGGAGGCGGTAGGGCGCGCGCTAGAGCGTCAGCGCCTGTTGACGAGCAGGGCAAAAATTGCCGACGCTAGGGCGGAACTCCGGGCTGAGCTCGCCGAGGCTAGGGCGGAGCTGGCGGAGGTGCGGGCGGAGATGGCGGCGGCTAGCACTGCCCTTGCGGCGTCTCCTCCGTTGCCTACGGCCCCACGCGCGGACGCCGTCATCCACGACATCGCCGACGATGACGAGGACGTACCCAGTCGCTTCGAGTGCGCCGGCGACCAGAGCGCTCTACTCGTGTCGTTCGAGAGCCTACTTGGGGACGCCCAGCGCCATCAGGCTTGGGTAGAAGAGGAGGAAGCTCAAAACTATGTGATCGACATGGCTCGGGCGTACATGTACTCCGACCTGGATTCGGTCGCGCGGAGGGGACCGGATCCCGCACGGGTCAAGTAGAAGAACCGGGAGCTGGCGGACGCCATCTCTGCTAGGCACGATGCGGCGACGGCGGCTACGGACAGGGCCCACTACCACGCCCACATGGCGGCGGTGGAGGCGGCGACTGCGGAGGACGAGGCGGCGGAGGCGGCGGCGAGGAGAGTCCAGTGAGACTCCTCTCTGGCCGAGGCCAGTGTGTCACACGTTATTCAGGCGGCGAGACGAGATGTCCAATCGCCGGCGTGCGTGGCGCAAGAAGTGCATCAAGCACTCGCTGACATAGTCATCCCCAATGGGCCTGCCGAAGATGGTACCCGGGGTTTACTGAAGGCCCACAAGTCGAAGAATATGAAGTTCGGAAGCCCAATTAGTATTAAGGAAAGTTAGAGTTGTATTAGGAAATATAGAGATTTGTAATTTTACGAGACGGGTTAGAAACCCTCCCGGACTCTGTAACGTGTGTATTACGAATCCCTCGGCTCCGCCTCCTATATAAGGGAGAGTCGAGGGACAAAGAGAGGATCGAATCCATTGTCAACATAACCCTAGTTTTATAATCGTCGAGTACTTTTCGGCTGAAACCTTCGAGATCTACTTGCCCTCTACTTCCAGCGAAACCCTAGTGTACAATACGTAGGCATTGACAAGTTAATACCTTGTCAATTGGCGCCGACCGTGGGGATTAGAGGAGACAAGGAGCTGATCTCGATGGCACGTTCAAGATCATCGACTTCGTCGGTAGCAAGCAACGCATTGGATCGAGGTAAACAGGTCGAAACTGATCTAGTTGATTTTATACCTCACCCGCCCTCCCGTTTGGATGCATATGCGTATCTGGAGGAGCCCATGGAGATGACGTTCGGAAAGTTCCGATTCTGTGTCGAGAAAGAAGGATCGTATCGTCTCGAAGTTCCGATTTCGTCGGGATTATCAGCGGTCGATTCCGACTTTTCGTCAGGCGAAGAGGAGATTTCGTCGCCACGCTTCATCAACACCGTGGCAAGTGAAAAGCTCGCCAAGATCTTCAGCGACATGTCATTCGAGTCGTCTGCGGACTCTGATATAAGCAGTGATTCAGACAGCATCGACAGCTTCAATTTCATCGACAGATCTATTGCTGTTGGAAAGGTCTTCACCAATTGATACGTCTTAAACGTATCTATACTTTCTTATGTTCCATGCTACTTTTATGATGATACTCACATGTTTTATACACACTTTATGTCATTATTACGCATTTTCCGGCACTAACCTATTAACGAGATGCCGAAGAGCCAGTTGCTGTTTTCTGCTGTTTTTGGTTTCAGAAATCCTACAAAGGAAATATTCTCGGAATTGGACGAAATCAACGCCCAGGGTTTATTTTTCCACGAAGCTTCCAGAAGACCGAAGGGGATACGAAGTGGGGCCACGAGGGCCCGTAACCATAGGGCGGCGCGGCCAGCATGGGGCCTGCGCCGGCCTATGGTGTGGGCCCCCCGCGCCGCCTCCAACCCTACCCTTCCGCCTACTTATAGCCTTCGTCGCGAAAGCCCCTGTACCGAGAGCCACGATACGGAAAACCTTCCAGAGACGCCGCCGCCGCCAATCCCATATTGGGGGATTCAGGAGATCGCCTCCAGCACCCTGCCGGAGAGGGGAATCATCTCCCGGAGGACTCTTCATCACCATGATCGCCTCCGGATTGATGTGTGAGTAGTTCACTGATACGTCTCCGACGTATCGATAATTTCTTATGTTCCATGCCACATTATTGATGTTATCTACATGTTTTATGCACACTTTATGTCATATTCGTGCATTTTCTAGAACTAACCTATTAACAAGATGCCGAAGTGCCGATTCTTTGTTTTACTGTTTTTGGTTTCAGAAATCCTAGTAAGGAAATATTCTCGGAATTGGACGAAATCAACGCCCGGGGCCTATTTTTCCACGAAGCTTCCGGAAGTCCGAAGACGAAGCGAAGTGGGGCCACGAGGAGCCCAAACCCTAGGGCGGCGCGGCCCCCCTTGGGCGCGCCGCCACATCATCTGGGGCCCCTGTGCCCCCTCTTGGCTTGCCCTTCCGCCTACTTAAAGCCTCCGTGACGAAACCCCCGGTGCGAGAGCCACGATACGGAAAACCTTCCGAGACGCCGCCAACGCCGATCCCATCTCGGGGGATCCGGAGATCGCCTCCGGCACCCTGCCGGAGAGGGGAATCATCTCCCGGAGGACTCTACGCCGCCATGGTCGCCTCCGGTGTGATGTGTGAGTAGTCTACCCCTGGACTATGGGTCCATAGCAGTAGCTAGATGGTTGTCTTCTCCCCATTGTGCTATCATTGTCGGATCTTGTGAGCTGCCTAACATGATCAAGATCATCTATCTGTAATTCTATATGTTGCGTTTGTTGGGATCCGATGAATAGAGAATACTTGTTATGTTGATTATCAAAGTTATATCTACGTGTTGTTTATGATCTTGCATGCTTTCCGTTACTAGTAGATGCTCTGGCCAAGTAGATGCTTGTAACTCCAAGAGGGAGTACTTATGCTCGATAGTGGGTTCATGCTGCATTGACACAGGACGATGTGAGAGAAAGTTCTAAGGTTGTGTTGTGCTGTTGCCACTAGGGATAAAACATTGATGCTATGTCTAAGGATGTAGTTGTTGATTACATTACGCACCATACTTAATGCAATTGTCTGTTGCTTTGCAACTTAATACTTGGAGGGGTTCGGATGATAACCTGAAGGTGGACTTTTTAGGCATAGATGCAGTTGGATGGCGGTCTATGTACTTTGTCGTAATGCCCAATTAAATCTCACTATACTCATCATGATATGTATGTGCATGGTCATGCCCTCTTTATTTGTCAATTGCCCAACTGTAATTTGTTCACCCAACATGTTGTTTGTCTTATGGGAGAGACACCTCTAGTGAACTGTGGACCCCGGTCCAATTCTCTATACTGAAATACAATCTACTGCAATCTTGTTCTCTGTTTTCTGCAAACAATCATCTTCCACACAATACGGTTAATCCTTTGTTACAGCAAGCCGGTGAGATTGACAACCTCACTGTTTCGTTGAGGCAAAGTACTTTGGTTGTGTTGTGCAGGTTCCACGTTGGCGCCGGAATCCCTGGTGTTGCGCCGCACTACATCCCGCCGCCATCAACCTTCAACGTGCTTCTTGGCTCCTCCTGGTTCGATAAACCTTGGTTTCTTTCTGAGGGAAAACTTGCTGCTGTGCGCATCATACCTTCCTCTTGGGGTTCCCAACGAACGTGTGAGTTACACGCCATCAAGCATATTTTCTGGCGCCATTGCCGGGGAGATCAAGACACGCTGCAAGGGGAGTCTCCACTTCTCAATCTCTTTACTTTGTTTTGTCTTGCTTAGTTTTATTTACTACTTTGTTTGCTGCACTAAATCAAAATACAAAAAAAAATTAGTTGCTAGTTTTACTTTATTTGCTATCTTGTTTGCTATATCAAAAACACAAAAAAATTAGTTACTTGCATTTACTTTACTTATTTCATCATGTTTCCTTTTAATTTTACCACGAAAGACATACCGGTAGGACGTGGGTCTATAATTGGGAGAAATAATATAGAAGAATTCTTCAACCATGTTAGTACCGTTGACGATTTTGAGGATAGACACTTGGTAGACCTTGCCCCTACCTATGAAATTGCTGCTGCTGCTTTAGTTCGCATGTTGGAAACTAAATTTGTTAATCTCAATCCTATAATCCAACACATGTTTCTCACACTTGGTGATATGGAAGAAGGGGAAAAGAAAGATTTTGTTTTAGAAACCCTTCTTAGAGAATTTGGTGGTATAGCGAGAGAGGCTAGAAAGGTCTTTGCTAAATTTAATATGCTTGGTTCTTACACCAATTTTGTTAGTCTCCTTGAAAAGATGGATATGGATAGAATAAAGTACACTAATAATATTAATGATGGAGGGGAGATCAAAGCACCAATACCATGTAAACTCTTAGCTATGAATGATGCACTAGAAAATAACTATGCTTGGCTTGTTCCTGAAAATTTGTTTGATGAGGGTAGCACGCCTAAGACTAATGAAAAGGGAGATGCTAAAACTTATGTATCTAATATACTATGCCTGGTTGAGAAAACTCCACACCCCGCTGAGAATGCACCACCCTTCGATAATACTTGATACACACTTTCTGCGCCTAGCTGAAAGGCGTTAAAGAAAAGCGCTTATGGGAGACAACCCATGTTTTTACCTACAGTACTTTGTTTTTATTTTGTGTCTTGGAAGTTGTTTACTACTGTAGCAACCTCTCCTTATCTTAGTTTTGTGTTTTGTTGTGCCAAGTAAAGTCTTTGATAGAAAAGTAAGTACTAGATTTGGATTACTGCGCAGTTCCAGATTTCTTTGCTGTCACGAATCTGGGTCCACCTCCCTGTAGGTAGCTCAGAAAATTAAGCCAATTTACGTGCATGATCCTCAGATATGTACGCAACTTTCATTCAATTTGAGCATTTTCATTTGAGCAAGTCTGGTGCCATTTTAAAATTCGTCAATACGAACTGTTCTGTTTTGACAGATTCTGCCTTTTATTTCGCATTGCCTCTTTTGCTATGTTGGATGAATTTCTTTGATCCACTAATGTCCAGTAGCATTATGCAATGTCCAGAAGTGTTAAGAATGATTGTGTCACCTCTGAATATGTCAATTTATATTGTGCACTAACCCTCTAATGAGTTGTTTCGAGTTTGGTGTGGAGGAAGTTTTCAAGGATCAAGAGAGGAGTATGATGCAACATGATCAAGGAGAGTGAAAGCTCTAATCTTGGGGATGCCCCGGTGGTTCACCCCTGCATATATCAAGAAGACTCAAGCGTCTAAGCTTGGGGATGCCCAAGGCATCCCCTTCTTCATCGACAACATTATCAGGTTCCTCCCCTGAAACTATATTTTTATTCCATCACATCTTATGTGCTTTGCTTGGAGCGTCGGTTTGTTTTTGTTTTTTTGTTTTGTTTGAATAAAATGGATCCTAGCATTCACTTTATGGGAGAGAGACACGCTCCGCTGTAGCATATGGACAAGTATGTCCTTGGTTTCTACTCATAGTATTCATGGCGAAGTTTCTCCTTCGTTAAATTGTTATATGGTTGGAATTGGAAAATGATACATGTAGTAATTGCTATAAATGTCTTGGGTAATGTGATACTTGGCAATTGTTGTGCTCATGATTAAGCTCTTGCATCATATGCTTTGCACCCATTAATGAAGAAATACATAGAGCATGCTAAAATTTGGTTTGCATATTTGGTTTCTCTAAGGTCTAGATAATTTCTAGTATTGAGTTTGAACAACAAGGAAGACGGTGTAGAGTCTTATAATGTTTTCAATATGTCTTTTATGTGAGTTTTGCTGCACCGGTTCATCCTTGTGTTTGTTTCAAATAACCTTGCTAGCCTAAACCTTGTATCGAGAGGGAATACTTCTCATGCATCCAAAATACTTGAGCCAACCACTATGCCATTTGTGTCCACCATACCTACCTACTACATGGTATTTTCCGCCATTCCAAAGTAAATTGCTTGAGTGCTACCTTTAAAATTCCATCATTCACCTTTGCAATATATAGCTCATGGGACAAATAGCTTAAAAACTATTGTGGTATTGAATATGTAATTATGCACTTTATCTCTTATTAAGTTGCTTGTTGTGCGATAACCATGTTCACTGGGGACGCCATCAACTACTCTTTGTTGAATTTCATGTGAGTTGCTATGCATGTCCGTCTTGTCTGAAGTAAGAGAGATCTACCACCTTATGGTTAAGCATGCATATTGTTAGAGAAGAACATTGGGCCGCTAACTAAAGCCATGATCCATGGTGGAAGTTTCAGTTTTGGACATATATCCTCAAATCTCAAATGAGAAAATTATTAATTGTTGTTATATGCTTATGCATAAAAGAGGAGTCCATTATCTGTTGTCTATGTTGTCCCGGTATGGATGTCTAAGTTGAAGAATAATCAATAGCGAGAAATCCAATGCGAGCTTTCTCCTTAGACCTTTGTACGGGCGGCATAGAGGTACCCCTTTGTGACACTTGGTTAAAACGATTGCATTGTGATGATCCGGTAGTCCAAGCTAATTAGGACAAGGTGCGGGCACTATTAGTACACTATGCATGAGGCTTGCAACTTATAAGATATAATTTACATGATGCATATGCTTTATTACTACCGTTGACAAAATTGTTTCATGTTTTCAAAATCAAAGCTCTAGCACAAATATAGCAATCGATGCTTTTCCTCTATGGAGGACCATTCTTTTACTTTCAATGTTGAGTCAGTTCACCTATTTCTCTCCACCTCAAGAAGCAAACACTTGTGTGAACTGTGCATTGATTCCTACATACTTGCTTATTGCACTTATTATATTACTCTATGTTGACAATATCCATGAGATATACATGTTACAAGTTGAAAGCAACCGCTGAAACTTAATCTTCTTTTGTGTTGCTTCAATACCTTTACTTTGAATTATTGCTTTATGAGTTAACTCTTATGCAAGACTTATTGATGCTTGTCTTGAAGTGCTATTCATGAAAAGTCTTTGCTTTATGATTCACTTGTTTACTCATGTCATATACATTGTTTTGATCGCTGCATTCACTACATATGCTTTACAAATAGTATGATCAAGATTATGATGGCATGTCACTCCAGAAATTATCTGTGTTATCGTTTTACCTGCTCGGGACGAGCAGAACTAAGCTTGGGGATGCTGATACGTCTCCGACGTATCGATAATTTCTTATGTTCCATGCCACATTATTGATGTTATCTACATGTTTTATGCACACTTTATGTCATATTCGTGCATTTTACGGAACTAACCTATTAACAAGATGCCGAAGTGCCGATTCTTTGTTTCTGCTGTTTTTGGTTTCAGAAATCCTAGTAAGGAAATATTCTCGGAATTGGACGAAATCAACACCCAGGGGCCTATTTTTCCACGAAGCTTCCAGAAGTCCGAAGACGAAACGAAGTGGGGCCACAGGGAGCCCAAACCCTAGGGCGGCGCGGCCCCCCCTTGGGCGCGCCGCCCTGTCATCTGGGGCCCCTGTGCCCCCTCTTGGCTTGCCCTTCCGCCTACTTAAAGCCTCCGTGACGAAACCCCCAGTACCGAGAGCCACGATACGGAAAACCTTCCAGAGACGCCGCCAACGCCGATCCCATCTCGGGGATCCAGGAGATCGCCTCCGGCACCCTGCCGGAGAGGGGAATCATCGCCCGGAGGACTCTACGCCGCCATGGTCGCCTCCGGTGTGATGTGTGAGTAGTCTACCCCTGGACTATGGGTCCATAGAAGTAGCTAGATGGTTGTCTTCTCCCCATTGTGCTATCATTGTCGGATCTTGTGAGCTGCCTAACATGATCAAGATCATCTATCTGTAATTCTATATGTTGCGTTTGTTGGGATCCGATGAATAGAGAATACTTGTTATGTTGATTATCAAAGTTATATCTACGTGTTGTTTATGATCTTGCATGCTTTCCGTTACTAGTAGATGCTCTGGCCAAGTAGATGCTTGTAACTCCAAGAGGGAGTACTTATGCTCGATAGTGGGTTCATGCCTGCATTGACACTGGGACAGATGTGAGAAAGTTCTAAGGTTGTGTTGTGCTATTGCCACTAGGGATAAAACATTGATGCTATGTCTAAGGATGTAGTTGTTGATTACATTACGCACCATACTTAATGCAATTGTCTGTTGCTTTGCAACTTAATACCGGAGGGGTTCGGATGATAACTTTGAAGGTGGACTTTTTAGGCATAGATGCGGTTGGATGGCGGTCTATGTACTTTGTCGTAATGCCCAATTAAATCTCACTATACTCATCATGATATGTATGTGCATGGTCATGCCCTCTTTATTTGTCAATTGCCCAACTGTAATTTGTTCACCCAACATGCTGTTTGTCTTATGGGAGAGACACCTCTAGTGAACTGTGGACCCCGGTCCAATTCTCTATACTGAAATACAATCTCTTGCAATCTTTGTTCTACTGTTTTCTGCAAACAATCATCTTCCACACAATACGGTTAATCCTTTGTTACAGCAAGCCGGTGAGATTGACAACCTCACTGTTTCGTTGGGGCAAAGTACTTTGGTTGTGTTGTGCAGGTTCCACGTTGGCGCCGGAATCCCTGGTGTTGCGCCGCACTACATCCCGCCGCCATCAACTTTCAACGTGCTTCTTGGCTCCTCCTGGTTCGATAAACCTTGGTTTCTTTCTGAGGGAAAACTTGCTGCTGTGCGCATCATACCTTCCTCTTGGGGTTCCCAACGAACGTGTGAGTTACACGCCATCATTCACCCCTGGACTATGGGTCCATAGCAGTAGCTAGATGGTTGTCTTCTCCTCATTGTGCTATCATGTTAGATCTTGTGAGCTGCCTAGCATGATCAAGGTCATCTATTTGTAATGCTACACGTTGTGTTTGTTGGGATCCGATGAATATGGAATACTATGTCAAGTTGATTATCAATCATATATGTGTTGTTTATGTTCTTGCATGCTCTCCGTTGCTAGTTGAGGCTCTGGCCAAGTTGATACTTGTAAATCCAAGAGGGACTATTGATGTCTACGGGTGCTTCTATTCTTGTAGACAGTGTTGGGCCTCCAAGAGCAGAGGTTTGTAGAACAGCAGCAAGTTTCCCTTAAGTGGATCACCCAAGGTTTATTGAACTTAGGGAGGAAGAGGTCAAAGATATCCCTCTCAAGCAACCCTGCAACCACAAAGCAAGAAGTCTCTTGTGTCCCCAACACACCTAATACACTTGTCAGGTGTATAGGTGCATTAGTTCGGCGAAGAGATAGTGAAATACAAGTGGTATGAATGAATATGAGCAGTAGTAACGGCGCCAGAAAAGTGCTCGCTGGCGTGCAGTTGATGGTAGTAATATTGCAGGAAGTAAACAAGCAGTAAAACAGTAAACAAGCGATGATTGCAGTATTTGGAAACAAGGCCTAGGGATTATACTTTCACTAGTGGACACTCTCAACATTGATCACATAACAGAATAAATAGATAAATGCTATACTCTACACTCTCTTGTTGGATGATGAACACCACTAATTGTGTAGGATTACACGAACCCTCAATGCCGGAGTTAACAAGCTCCACAATATTCGATATTCATGTTTAAATAACCTTAGAGTGCACGATAGATCAACACAACTAAACCAAGTACTAACATAGCATGCACACTGTCACCATCACACTATGAAGGAGGAATAGATCACATCAATACTATCATAGCAATAGTTAACTTCATAACCTACGCCAAGTACTACACGATGCACACACTGTCACCATTACACCGTGCAGGAGGAATAGACTACTTTAATAACATCACAAGAGTAGCACATAGATGAATAGTGATACAAAACACATTGCAATCATAAAGGGATATAAATAAGCACTTCACTATGCTATTCATAACAGTGAATAAGTATTCTGTGAAATATAGCCTAAGAGACCCACACGGTGCACACACTGTCACCTTTACACACGTGGGACAAGGAGTCTCCGGAGATCACATAAGTAAAATCCACTTGACTAGCATAATGACATCTAGATTACAAGCATCATCATATGAATCTCAATCATGTAAGGCAGCTCATGAGATTATTGTATTGAAGTACATAGGAGAGAGATTAACCACATAGCTACCGGTACAGCCCTTAGCCTCGATGGAGAACTACTCCCTCCTCATGGGAGACAGCAGCGTTGATGAAGATGGCGGTGGTGTTGATGGAGAAGCCTTCCGGGGGCACTTCCCCGTCCCGGCGACGTGCCGGAACAGAGACTCCTGTCCCCCAGATCTTGGCTTCGCGATGGCGGCGGCTCTGGAAGGTTTCTCGTACCGTGGCTTTTTCGTCTAGGGTTTTCGCGATGGAGGCTTTAAGTAGGCGGAAGGGCAAGGTCGGTGGAGTCACGAGGGACCCACACAACAAGGCGGCGCGGGCCCTAGCCTGGCCGCGCCGCCTTAGTGTGGCGCCACCTCGTGGCCCCACTTCGTATCTCCTCCGGTCTTCTGGAAGCTTCGTGTGAAAATAGGACCCTGGGCGTTGATTTCGTCCAATTCCGAGAATATTTACTTACTAGGATTTCTGAAACCAAAAACAACAGAAAACAGGAACTGGCACTTCGGCATCTCGTCAATAGGTTAGTTCCGGAAAACTCATCAAAACGATATAAAGTGTGAACAAAACATGTAGGTATTGTCATAAAACAAGCATGGAACATAAGAAATTATAGATACGTTTGAGACGTATCAAGCATCCCCAAGCTTAGTTCCTACTCGCCCTCGAGTAGGTAAACGATAACAAGAATAATTTCTTAAGTGACATGCTACCAACATAATCTTGATCAACATTATTGTAAAGCATATGAGATGAATGCAGCGATTCAAAGCAATGATGAAGTCAATGAGTAAACAACTGAATCATATAGCAAAGACTTTTCATGAATAGTACTTTCAAGACAAGCATCAATAAGTCTTGCATAAGAGTTAACTCATAAGCAATAAATTCTTAGTAGAAGGCATTGAAGCAACACAAAGGATGATTAAGTTTCAGCAGTTGCTTTCAACTTGTAACATGTATATCTCATGGATAGTTGTCAACATAAAGCAATATAACAAGTGCAATAGGTAAATATGTAAGAATCAATGCACATAGTTGACACAAGTGTTTGCTTCTAAGATAGAAAGAAGTGGGTAAACTGACTCAACATAAAGTAAAAGAAAGGCCCTTCGCAGAGGGAAGCAGGGATTAAATCATGTGCTAGAGCTTTTCAAGTTTTGAAATCATATAGAGAGCATAAAAATAAAGTTTTGAGAGGTGTTTGTTGTTGTCAACGAATGGTAGCGGGTACTCTAACTACCTTATCAACCAGACTTTCAAGAGCGGCTCCCATGAAGGACGTTATCTCTACCAGCAAGGTAGATCATCCCTCTTCTCTTTTGTTTACACATGTGCTTTAGTTTAGTTTATATTTTTTTATTTTTTAGATGACACTCCTCCCAACCTTTGCTTTCTCAAGCCATGGCTAACCGAATCCTCGGGTGCCTTCCAACAATCACATACCATGAAGGAGTGTCTATTTGCAAAATTAAGTTGCTTACTGATGAATCAGAGCAAAACATGTGAAGAGAAGTATTAATGCAAGTTAATTAATCGGGGCTGGGAACCCCATTGCCAGCTCTTTTTGCAAAATTATTGGATAAGCGGATGAGCCACTAGTCCATTGTGAAAGTCTGTCAGAAGTAAATGACAAGATCGAAAGATAAACACCACATACTTCCTCATGAGCTATAAAACATTGACACAAATAAGAGATAATAGCTTTTGAATTGTTTAAAGGTAGCACATGAAGTATTTGCTTGGAATGGCAGAGAAATACCATGTAGTAGGTAGGTATGGTGGACACAAATGGCATAGTTTTTGGCTCAAGGATTTGGATGCACGAGAAGAATTCCTCTCAATACAAGGCTAGGCTAGCAAGGTTGTTTGAAGCAAACTCAAGTATAAAACGGTGCAGCAAGACTCACATATGAACATATTGTAAGCATTATAAGACTTTACATCATCTTCCTTGTTGTTCAAACACCTTAACCAGAAAATATCTAGACTTAGAGAGACCAATCATGCAAACCAAATTTTAACAAGCTCTATGTAGTTCTTCATTAATAGGTGCAAAGTACATGATGCAAGAGCTTAATCATGATCTATATGAGCACAACAATTGCCAAGTATCAAATTATTCAAGACATTATAGCATCTACCATATGCAGCATTTTCTGTTTCCAACCATATAACAATGAACGAAGCAGTTACAACCTTCGCCATGAACATTAAAAGCTAAGAACACATGTGTTCATACGAACCAGCGGAGCGTGTCTCTCTCCCACACAAGGATGAACTTATTCAAACATAAACAAAAACAAAAGCAAACAGACGCTCCAAGTAAAGTACATAGGATGTGACTGAATAAAAATATAGTTTCAAGAAAAGAAACCTGATAAGTTGTTGATGAAGAAGGGGATGCCTTGGGCATCCCCAAGCTTAGATGCTTGAGTCTTCTTGAAATATGCAGGGATGAACCACCGGGGCATCCCCAAGCTTAGACTCTTCACTCTTCTTGATCATAGTATATCATCCTCCTCTCTTGACCCTTGAAAACTTCCTCCACACCAAACTCGAAACAAACTCATTAGAGGGTTAGTGCATAATCAAAAATTCACATGTTCAGAGATAACACAATCATTCTTAACACTTCTGGACATTGCCCAAAGCTACTGGAAGTTAATGGAACAAAGGAATCCATCCAACATAGCAAAAGAGGCAATGCGAAATAAAAGGCAGAATCTGTCAAAATAGAACAGTCCGTAAAGACGAATTTTAAAGTGGCACCAGACTTGCTCAGATGAAAAAGCTCAAATTGAATGAAAGTTGCGTACATATCTGAGGATCACGCACGTAAATTGGCAGATTTTTCTGAGTAACCTATAGAGAACCCTGCCCAAATTCGTGACAGACAGAAATCTGTTTCTGCGCAGTAATCCAAATCTAGTATCAACCTTGCTATCAAAGACTTTACTTGGCACAACAATGCAATAAAATAAGATAAGGAGAGATTGCTACAGTAGTAACAACTTCCAAGACTCAAATATAAAACAAAAGTTGCTGTAGTAAAATAAAGACATGGGTTATCTCCCAAGAAGTGCTTTCTTTATAGCCATTAAGATGGGCTCAGCAAATTTAATGATGCACTCTCAAGAAATAAGAGTTGAAGCAAAAGAGAGCATCAAGAAGCAAATTCAAAACACATTTAAGTCTAACATGCTTCCTATGCATAGGAATCTTGTAAATAAACAAGTTCATGAAGAGCAAAGTAACAAGCATAGGAAGATAAAACCAGTGTAACTTCAAAGATTTCAGCATATAGAGAGGTGTTTTAGTAACATGAAAATTTCTACAACCATATTTTCCTCTCTCATAATAACTTTCAGAGGCATCATGAATAAACTCAACAATATAAGTATCACATAAAGCATTCTTATTCACATGCATAAAAGTATCATTACTCTCCACATAAGCATAATCAATTTTATTAGTTGTAGTGGGAGCAAATTCAACAAAGTAGCTATAATTATTATTCTCATCATCAAATATAGGAGGCATATTGTAATCATAATTAAACTTATCCTCCATAGTAGGCGGCACCAGAAGACCACTATCATTATAATCATCATAAATAGGAGGCATATCATAATCAACATAAACTTTCTCCTCAATACCCGGAGGGCTAAAGAGATCATTTTCATCAAAACCGACCTCCCCAAGCTTAAATTCTTCCATAGCATTAGCAACAATGGTGTTCAAAGCATTCATACTAATAACATTCCCATTAGCATGCATAAGTTCCATGGGTTTTTTAATTTTCTCTTCAAACACATCATGTCCTAATTCAAGATAAAGTTCATAAAGATCTCTCATTTTGTTGTTGTCTTCAATTAAGCCTTACTAGTGTAAAACAAGAGACAAAAAGATGAAATTGCAGGATCTATAGGAAATAGCTTCGAGCACACACACAACGGCAACAGAAAAGTACTTAGTTACCTGGGACTGAAGTATGAGTGCCTTTTACCTTTCCTCCCCGGCAACGGCGCCAGAAAAGTGCTTCGTTGCCGGGATCCGGTGTGTGAGTGCCGTTTACCTTTCCTCCTCGGCAACGGCGCCAGAAAAGTGCTTGATGTCTATGGGTGCTTCTATTCTTGTAGACAGTGTTGGGCCTCCAAGAGCAGAGGTTTGTAGAACAGCAGCAAGTTTCCCTTAAGTGGATCACCCAAGGTTTATCGAACTCAGGGAGGAAGAGGTCAAAGATATCCCTGTCAAGCAACCCTGCAACCACAAAGCAAGAAGTCTCTTGTGTCCCCAACACACCTAATACACTTGTCAGGTGTATAGGTGCACTAGTTCGGCGAAGAGATAGTGAAATACAAGTGGTATGAATGAATATGAGCAGTAGTAACGGCGCCAGAAAAGTGCTCGCTGGCGTGCAGTTGATGGTAGTAATATTGCAGGAAGTAAACAAGCAGTAAAACAGTAAACAAGCGATGATTGCAGTATTTGGAAACAAGGCCTAGGGATTATACTTTCACTAGTGGACACTCTCAACATTGATCACATAACAGAATAAATAGATAAATGCTATACTCTACACTCTCTTGTTAGATGATGAACACCACTAATTGTGTAGGATTACACGAACCCTCAATGCCGGAGTTAACAAGCTCCACAATATTCGATATTCATGTTTAAATAACCTTAGAGTGCACGATAGATCAACACAACTAAACCAAGTACTAACATAGCATGCACACTGTCACCATCACACTATGAAGGAGGAATAGATCACATCAATACTATCATAGCAATAGTTAACTTCATAATCTATAAGAGATTACAATCATAACCTACGCCAAGTACTACACGATGCACACATTGTCACCATTACACCGTGCAGGAGGAATAGACTACTTTAATAACATCACAAGAGTAGCACATAGATGAATAGTGATACAAAACACATTGCAATCATAAAGGGATATAAATAAGCACTTCACTATGCTATTCATAACAGTGAATAAGTATTCTGTGAAATATAGCCTAAGAGACCCACACGGTGCACACACTGTCACCTTTACACACGTGGAACAAGGAGTCTCCGGAGATCACATAAGTAAAATCCACTTGACTAGCATAATGACATCTAGATTACAAGCATCATCATATGAATCTCAATCATGTAAGGCAGCTCATGAGATTATTGTATTGAAGTACATAGGAGAGAGATTAACCACATAGCTACCGGTACAGCCCTTAGCCTCGATGGAGAACTACTCCCTCCTCAGGGGAGACAGCAGCGTTGATGAAGATGGCGGTGGTGTTGATGGAGAAGCCTTCCAGGGGCACTTCCCCATCCCGGCGGCGTGCCGGAACAGAGACTCCTGTCCCCCAGATCTTGGCTTCGCGATGGCGGCGGCTCTGGAAGGTTTCTCGTACCGTGGCTTTTTCGTCTAGGGTTTTCGCGACAGAGGCTTTAAGTAGGCGGAAGGGCAAGGTCGGTGGAGTCACGAGGGACCCACACAACAGGGCGGCGCGGGCCCTAGCCTGGCCGCGCCTCCTTAGTGTGGCGCCACCTCGTGGCCCCACTTCGTATCTCCTCCGGTCTTCTGGAAGCTTCGTGTGAAAATAGGACCCTGGGCGTTGATTTCATCCAATTCCGAGAATATTTCCTTACTAGGATTTCTGAAACCAAAAACAGCAGAAAACAGGAACTGGCACTTCGGCATCTCGTCAATAGGTTAGTTCCGGAAAACGCATCAAAACGATGTAAAGTGTGAACAAAACATGTAGGTATTGTCATAAAACAAGCATGGAACATAAGAAATTATAGATGCGTTTGAGACGTATCAACTATTTATGCTCGATAGTGGGTTCATGCCTCCATTGAATCTGGGACAGTGACAGAAAGTTCTAAGGTTGTGGATGTGTTGTTGCCACTAGGGATAAAACATCAATGCTTTGTCTAAGGATATTTGTGTTGATTACATTACGCACCATACTTAATGCAATTGTCTGTTGTTTGCAACTTAATACTGGAAGGGGTGCGGATGCTAACCCGAAGGTGGACTTTTTAGGCATAGATGCATGCTGGATAGCGGTCTATGTACTTTGTCGTAATGCCCTGATTAAATCTCATAGTAGTCATCATGATATGTATGTGCATTGTTATGCCCTCTCTATTTGTCAATTGCCCAACTGTAATTTGTTCACCCAACATGCTATTTATCTTATGGGAGAGACACCACTAGTGAACTGTGGACCCCGGTCCATTCTTTTACATCTGAAATACAATCTACTGCAAACTCTGTTCTTTAATGTTCTTCGCAAACAAACATCATTTTCCACACCATACGTTTAATCCTTTGTTTACAGCTAGCCAGTGAGATTGACAACCTCACTGTTACGTTGGGGCAAAGTATTGTGATTGTGTTGTGCAGGTTCCACGTTGGCGCCGGAATCCCTGGTGTTGCGCCGCACTACACTCCGTCACCAACAACCTTCACGTGTTTCTTGACTCCTACTGGTTCGATAACCTTGGTTTCACACTAAGGGAAAACTTGCTGCTGTACACAACACACCTTCCTCTTGGGGTTCCCAACGGACGTGTGTCAACTGCACGTCAGCAAGGATTTTTCTGGCGCCATTGCCGGGGAGATCAAGACACGCTGCAAGGGGAGTCTCCCACTTCCAATCTCTTTACTTTGTTTTTGTCTTGCTTTACTTTAGTTTATTTGCTGCTTTGTTTGTTCTCTATATTAAAAACACAAAAAAATTAGTTACTAGTTTTACTTTATTTACTGTCTTGTTTGCGTTCTCTATATTAAAAAAACAAAAAAAATAGTTACTTGCATTTACTTTATTTAGGTTGCTTTATTTACTACTGTTAAAATGGGTACTCCTGAGAATACTAAGTTGTGTGACTTCACTAGCATAAATAATAATGATTTCCTATGCACACATATTGCTCCACCTGCAACTACAGCAGAATTTTTTGAAATTAAACCTGCTTTACTAAATCTTGTTATGAGAGTGCAATTTTCTGGTGTTAGTTCTGATGATGCTGCTGCCCATCTTAATAATTTTGTTGAACTTTGTGAAATGCAAAAGTATAAGGATGTAGATTGTGACATTATAAAATTGAAATTGTTTCCTTTCTCCTTAAGAGGAAGAGCTAAAGATTGGTTGCTATCTTTGCCTAAGAATAGTATTGATTCATGGACTAAATGTAAAGATGCTTTCATTGATAGATATTATCCTCCTGCTAAAATTATATCTTTGAGAAGTAGCATAATGAATTTTAAACAATTGGATAATGAACATGTTGCTCAAGCATGGGAAAGAATGAAATCTTTGGTAAAGAATTGCCCTACCCATGGACTAACTACTTGGATGATCATCCAAACCTTCTATGCAGGATTAAATTTTTCTTCGCGGAACCTATTGGATTCAGCTGCTAGAGGTACCTTTATGTCCATCACTTTGGGGGCGGCAACAAAGCTTCTTGATAATATGATGATCAACTACTCTGAATGGCACACTGAAAGGGCTCCACAAGGTAAGAAGGTAAATTCTGTTGAAGAAACCTCCTCCTTGAGTGATAAAATTGATGCTATTATGTCTATGCTTGTGAATGGTAGATCTAATGTTGATCCTAATAATGTTCCTTTAGCTTCATTGGTTGCTCAAGAAGAGCATGTTGATGTGAACTTCATTAAAAGTAATAATTTCAACAACAATGCTTATAGGAATAATTCTGGTAACAACTATAGGACATATCCTTCTAATAATGGTAATGGTTATGGTAATTCTTACAACAATAATAGAAGTGTACCCTCTGGTCTTGAAGCCATGCTTAAAGAATTTATTAGTACACAAACTGCTTTTAACAAATCTGTTGAGGAAAAGCTTGGTAAAATTGATATTCTTGCTTCTAAGGTTGATAGTCTTGCTGCTGATGTTGATCTTTTAAAATTGAAAGTTATACCTAATGAAGATAAAGATATTAAGTCATTTGCTACAGCAAACGCCATCCAAGTTCGAATTAATGAAAATATTAGATTAATGGCTGGACTGCATGCTAGGTGGGAAAGAGAAGAAAACGAAAAACTTGCTAAAGAGAATAATGTAGCTAAAGTTTGGACTATTACCACCACTAGTAATGTTGATGCTTCACATGTTGCTAAACCTCCTACTATCAATGATAAAATAATTGGTGTTGGCAATGTTTCTACTCCTAGTGCAAAGCGTGCAAAAGCTGCACTATTGAAACTGCTGAAACTGTTTGTGATAAAACTGCTGAAATTTTTCAAAATATTGGGGACAATGATCCCATTGCTGTAGATCATAATGGTTTAGATTTTGATGATTGTAATATCTCTAAAGTCATAAAGTTCTTACAAAAACTTGCTAGAAGTCCCAATGCTAGTGCTATAAATTTGGCCTTTACAAAACATATTACAAATGCTCTCATAAAAGCTAGAGAAGATAAACTAAAACTTGAAAATTCTATTCCTAGGAAGTTAGAAGATGGTTGGGAGCCCATCATTAAGATGAAGGTCAATGATTTTGATTGTAATGCTTTATGTGATCTTGGTGCAAGTATTTCTGTTATGCCAAAGAAAATCTATAATATGCTTGACTTGCCACCATTGAAAAATTGTTATTTGGATGTTAATCTTGCTGATAATTCTACAAAGAAACCTTTGGGGAGGATTGATAATGTTCGCATTATGGTTAACAATAACCTTGTCCCCGTTGATTTTGTTGTCTTGGATATTGAATGCAATGCATCTTGTCCCATTATATTGGGAAGACCTTTTCTTCGAACTGTTGGTGCTACTATTGATATGAAGGAAGGTAATATTAAGTATCAATTTCCTCTCAAGAAAGGTATGGAACACTTCCCTAGAAAGAGAATGAAGTTACCTTATGATTCTATTATTAGAACAAATTATGATGTTGATGCTTCATCTCTTGATGTTACTTGATTCACACTTTCTGCGCCTAGCTGAAAGGCGTTAAAGAAAAGCGCTTATGGGAGACAACCCATTATTTTACTTCTGCACTTTTGTTTTATATTTGAGTCTTGGAAGTTGTTACTACTGTAGCAACCTCTCCTTATCTTTATTTTATTGCATTGTTGTGCCAAGTAAAGTCTTTGATAGTAATGTTGATACTAGATTTGGATTACTGCGCAGAAACAGATTTCTTACTGTCACGAAATTGAGCAGCCCCGTCTGTAGGTAACTCAGACAATTCTGCCAATTTACGTGCGTGATACTCAGATATGTACGCAACTTTCATTCAATTTGAGCTTTTTCATCTGAGCAAGTTAAGTGCCCCAGAAAAATTCGTCTTTACGGACTGTTCTGTTTTGACAGATTCTGCCTTTCATTTCGCATTGCCTATTTTGCTATGTTTGATGGATTTCTTTGTTCCATTAACTTTCAGTAGCTTTGTGCAATGTCCAGAAGTGTTAAGAATGATTATGTCACCTCTGAATATATGAATTTTCAATTATGCACTAACCCTCTAATGAGTTTGTTTCGAGTTTGGTGTGGAGGAAGTTTTCAAGGGTCAAGAGAGGAGGATGATACAATATGATCAAGAAGAGTGAAAATTCTAAGCTGGGGATGCCCCCGTGGTTCATCGCAGCATATTTCAAGAAGACTCAAGCATCTAAGCTTGGGGATGCCTAAGGCATCCCCTTCTTCATCGACAACTTATCAGGTCACCTCTAGTGAAACTATATTTTTATTCAGTCACATCTTATGTGCTTTACTTGGAGCGTCTGTTTGCTTTTGTTTTTTTGTTTTTGTTTGAATAAAATCGGATCCTAGCATTCTTTGTTTGGGAGAGAGACACGCTCCGCTGTTGCATATGAACACATATGTTCTTAACTTTACTTTTAATGTTCATGGCGAAGGTTGAAACTGCTTCGTTCATTGTTATATGATTGGAAACAGAAAATGCTTCATGTGGTAATTGGTATAATGTCTTGAATAATTTGATACTTGGCAATTGTTGTGCTCATATAGATCATGTTTAAGCTCTTGCATCATATACTTTGCACCTATTAATGAAGAACTACATAGAGCTTGTTAAAATTTGGTTTGCATGATTGGTCTCTCTAAGTCTAGATATTTTCTGGTTAAGGTGTTTGAACAACAAGGAAGACAGTGTAGAGTCTTATAAGGCTTCAATATGTTCTTATGTAAGTTTTGCTGTACCGGTTCATACTTGAGTTTGCTTCAAACAACCTTGCTAGCCTAAGCCTTGTATTGACAGGAATTCTTCTCGTGCATCCAAATCCTTGAGCCAAAAACTATGCATTTGTGTCCACCATACCTACCTGCTACATGGTATTTCTCCGCCATTCCAAAGTACATTACTTGAGTGCTACCTTTAAAACTCTATTCCTTGTCTTTGCAATATATAGCTCATGGGAAAATAGCCTTAAAAACTATCGTGGTATTGAATATGTAGCTTATGTATCTTATTTCTTATAAGTTGCTTGTTGAGCGATAACCATGTTTCTGGGGATGCCATCAACTATTACACCTTTGTTGAATATCATGTGAGTTGCTATGCATGTTCGTCTTGTCTGAAGTAAGGGCGATTTTCATGATCAAATGGTTTGAGTATGCATATTGTTAGAGAAGAACATTGGGCCACTAACTAAAGCCATGAATCATGGTGGAAGTTTCAGTTTGGAAACTAATCCTCAATCTCTTATGAGAATATTATCTGTTGTTGAATGCTTATGCATTAAAGAGGAGTTCATTATCTGTTGTCTATGTTGTCCCGGTATGGATGTCCTAAGTTGAGATCTATCAAAAACGAGAAATCAAATGCGATCTATCTCCTTGGACCTTTGTACAGGCGGCATAGAGGTACCCCTTTGTGACACTTGGTTGAAACATATGTTATGCAATGATAATCCGTGTTAATCCAAGCTAATTAGGACAAGGTGCGAGCACTATTGATATTCTATGCATGAGGCTTGCAACTTCTAGGATGTCTTATACATAACACATATGATTTATTACTACCGTTGACAAAATTGTTTCTATGTTTTCAAAATAAAAGCTCTAGCACAAAAATAGTAATCCATGCTTCCCTCTGCGAAGGGCCACTCTTTTACTTTATGTTGAGTCAAATTACCTACTTCTTTCTATCTTAGAAGCAAACGCTTGTGTCAACTGTGTGCATTGATTCTTACATGTCTACCTATTGCACTTGTTATATTGCTTTATGTTGACAATCATCCATGAGATAAACATGTTGAAGTTGAAAGCAACCGCTGAAACTTATATCTTCCTTTGTGTTGCTTCAAAGCTTTCTACTAAGAATTTATTGCTTTATGAGTTAACTCTTATGCAAGTTTTATTGATGCTTGTCTTGAAAGTACTATTCATGAAAAGTCTTTGCTATATGGTTCAGTTGTTTACTCATTGACTTCATCATTGCTTTGAATCGCTACATTCATCTCATATGCTTTACAATAATGTTGATCAAGATTATGTTGGTAGCATGTCACTTCAGAAATTATCATTGTTATCGTTTACCTACTCGAGGGCGAGTAGGAACTAAGCTTGGGGATGCTTGATACGTCTCAAACGTATCTATAATTTCTTATGTTCCATGCTTGTTTTATGACAATACTCACATGTTTTATACACACTTTATGTCATTATTATGCATTTTCCGGCACTAACCTATTGACGAGATACCGAAGAGCCAGTTGCTGTTTTCTGCTGTTTTTGGTTTCAGAAATCCTACAAAGGAAATATTCTCGGAATTGGACGAAATCAACGCCCAGGGTCTTATTTTTCCACGAAGCTTCCAGAAGACCGAAGGGGATACGAAGTGGGGCCACGAGGGCCTGTAACCATAGGGCGGCGCGGCCAGCATGGGGCCCGCGCTGGCCTATGGTGTGGGGCCCCTGCTGACATAGGCATCCCAAATGGGCCTGCCGGAGATAGTACCCGGGGTTTACTGAAGGCCCACTACGCGAAGAATAAGAAGATTCGGAAGCCCAAGATAGTATTAAGGAAAGCTAGAGTTGTAATAGAAAGTCTTATTTGTAATCTTGCGGGATGAGTTAGAAACCTTCCCGGACTTTGTAACTTGTACAGCACGAATCCCTCGGCTCCGCCTCCTATATAAGGTGGAGTCGAGGGACGCAGAGATCATCGAATCATTGTTTACCAACCCTAGTTTTCATAATCGTCGAGTACTTTTCGGCTGAAACCTTCGAGATCTACTTGCCCTCTACTTCCAACTAAACCCTAGCCTACAATCCATAGGCATTGACAAGTTAATACCTTGTCAATTGGCGCCGTCTGTGGGAATTAGAGGCGTAAGGATCTGATCTCGATGGCACGTTCAAGATCTTCGACATCATCAACTGCAAGCAACGCAATGGATCGAGGTAAACAGATCGCTGCTGGTCCTGTTGATTTTGTTCCTCACCCACCCTCCCGTTTGGATGCATATGCGTATCTGGCGGAGCCTATGGAGATGACGTTCGGAAGGTTTCGCTTTCGCGTCGAGAAGGAAGGATCGTATCGTGTCGAAATTCCGATTTCGTCGGGATCATCGGCGGTCGATTCCGATTTTTCAAGCTGTACGCTGTCAACTGAATCAGGAGAAGAAGAAACTTCATCGTCACGCTACATCAGCATCAGGGCAAGAGAGAAACTCACCAAGATCTTCAGCGACATGTCGTTTGAGTCATCTGCGGACTCATATATAAGCGATGGCTCAAGCAGTGTCGACAGTTACGACTTCATCGACAAATCTACTACAGTGGGCAAGGTCTTCACCAATCTCAACGATGGTGTCACCAAACCCAACATAGATCTGAATACAAAATATCATCAGATTTATGCCATTGGAGAGCCAAGCAATGATCAAGAGGAAACATCTGAGGCTTTCGACGATCTGGGAAATCCATACGTCGATCCCTCCGATCTGCGACGAGGCTTGGGCAATAAATACGTCGGGCCACAGCCGCGACACAGAGTTCAACTCCCGCAAGCAGCATGGGATAGAGCCGCAAGAGCTATGGACGGCTCAGAACCAATGGCTACCACAGCCACGCCAGAGGAATTACAAGCATATCAATATAGGCTCGCACGAACGGCAAGGGAATTGGAAAAACAGACAGCTGAGTTAAACAGAAGAAAGGAGGCAGCTTCTGCATCCAGCAGGAGAAGAGCAGAGCTGAGTCGACAATCTAGAACTTCGGGTGATAGCCACAAGGAGGCTCGGAACAGAGCGAGATCAAGGTTACAACACATACCCGAAGCAGAAAGAGAGCACCTTGTCCAAAACCTCGACATGTCCTTTATGTCAATAGACACAAGAGGAAACATCATCCCTAAGACACCAGAGGCTGGGTATATGGCGACACATGCTTTTATCCTCGCATCTAAACCACCTCCAGGAGATCCAAGGGAAACATTGTACAACATGGCGATAGCAGGAGTTGGAGCCATGGGGACGGCGTTTGTATCAACACCTCCCGAAGGAACAGCAAGGCAAAATAGTCCACGACCTACGGCAGCAGCAGCAGCTCCTGAAGGACCAAGTGGAGCAAGAGATACGGCAGAACAAGCAAGGGTCGACAGAGCGCGACAAAGCAGAAGAGAACATCGGCAGTCCCCAGAGTTAAACGACGAGGATATGTGCGGTTTGCCGTGTTTCACGAGGAGAGTGCGGAAAACTCGAGTACCTTCGGGATTCAAGTTGCCTGATAATTTCAAAAAATTCGACGGCCTTCAAGATCCAGAAGATTGGCTAGTTGATTATCTCGAGACGGTGAAGCTCACAGGAGGAACCAGGGCAACAGCTATGCAAAGCATCCAGGTGCATTTGAGTGGAGCCGCACGATCTTGGATAAAGAAAACTTCCTCCAGGATCTATCGACAGCTGGGAAAGCTTCGAGGACGTGTTCGTCAAGAACTTCCGGTCCACATGCAAAAAATCTGCGTCGTTGGAGGAGTTGAGAGCATGTCGACAAAAGCCGGACGAGCCAATGAGAAAATATATCCAAAGGTGGAACATCATCAAAAACTCGGCAGAAAATATATCTGACGAGAGAGCGATAGATGCGTTTGTCGCAGGAATCAGGCGTGGAGATTTTGTCGAAGACTTGGGAAGGACCAACCCAAAGACAGTATCCGCGTTAATGGAAATAGCAAACAGATGGGCAGATGGAGAAGATGCTGTCCACAACAAATGGCACAGGTCGCCAGATGAGGACCGTGGTCGAAACTATCAACCGAGGCGACGATTTCCTCGGCAATACCCGAACTATGATGCTCCAGGACAAATTTCGGCAGGTTTTCGGGCAAACACAGGAGGAAACAACAGAGATGATTATCAGAGAAGCAATGAGCAGCGAGGCGATAATAGAGACGATTCTCGAAACAACAGGCAAAATAGCGGGCCTAGGTTCCCGAGGCCTTTCGTGTCTCTGAAGAGATGATGAATGGGCCGTGTCGGATGCACTTTTCCTCGACAAGAACGGAAAAAGACGGTCGGGACATCTGCGCAGAAAGATTGTCGCAATTTCCAGGGCAATGTTAAGGTGGGCGAGCACGCTAACGCTCGGGCAGCACAGAGAAATCCTCGAGAACCCGGGAGCGAGATTCACTTGCCACCTCCCCCGCGATTACAGAAGACAATCGACATCAGCTCGAATAGCGGCAGCACCTCCACCACCACCTTACGTTGATCCTAACTCCAACGGAGCGGTGTCGATGATTCGAAGGGAAGGCCATCCAACGAGCTCAGAAAGTAATCTCACGACGGTGTTCATGGCAGAAAAAATGCCTCCAGCAACGATCGAGTATCTTAATTGGTCGGGGCAAGATATTGGCTTCACCATAGCAGATCATCCGCAGCAAGTTCCTCGACCGGGGCAGTCGGCACTTATCTTACCAGCGATTATTGCGGGATTTGATGTCTCTCGAGTGTTCATAGACGGCGGCAGCAGCTTAAACCTTATGTATGCAGATACATTGAGGAAGATGAACATATCCCTAGCAAACTTGAAGCCAACAGACACGAGGTTCCATGGTATCACACCGGAGAAACCAAGTTATCCATTGGGGAAGATCAATCTCGACGTTCAGTTTGGAACCCGAGAGAATTATAGAATCGAGAAGCTGGAATTTGAAGTTGTGGATTTTCCGTCGCAGTACCACGCTCTGTTGGGACGACCAGCATATGCTAGATTTATGGCGGTGCCACACTATACATACCTGTTGTGGAGGATGCCTGGACCGAAGGGACCAATCACAGTCAAAGGAAGCTTCGCCTTAGCCGATAAGTGCGATAAGGATTTTCATCGGATATCAGAAACTTTCGGGATGCAAGCTGAGTATTTGGCGTCAAGAAGTATGACCGACTACGACGTGCTGCCAGACGTTGGAAGGCCAAATAAAGAATCAACTTTCAATACCGAGAAAAATTCTAAGGAGGTACAGATTCACCCGACAGACCCGAAAAAGACGACGTCCATTGCAACAAATATGGATCTCGCATAGGAAAGCGCGCTCATCAAGTTCCTCCGTGAGCACTGGAAAATCTTCGCATGGTGTCCAGCTGACATGCCAGGAGTACCCAGGGAACTTGCCGAGCACCACCTCAACTTGGATCCTCTCGCGAGACCAATCAAACAACCCTTGCGGCGTTTTTCGGAACCAAACCGGAAAGCTATGCTATCAGAAATAGATCGACTTAAGGATGCTGGTTTTATCAAAGAGATATCTACAGAAGCCACATGGGTAGCTAACCCAGTGATGGTGCCGAAGAAACACACGAAAGTCCTTCGCATGTGCGTCGACTTTACGTGTCTCAATAAACATTGTCCTAAGGATCACTTTCCCCTCCCAAGGATCGATCAAATCATCAACTCCACGGCAGGATGTGAACGTCTTTCCTTCTTGGATGCATACTTTGGTTATAACCAGATCAGACTAAAAGAAGACGATGAGGCCAAAATAGCGTTCATAACACCTTACGGCGTGTTTTGCTACAGAACAATGCCCTTTGGTCTAAAAAAACGCGGGAGCAACATATCAGAGGATGATGCAGAAGTGTTTGGCGACACAGATTGGGAAAAACGTGCAAGTATACATCGATGATGTCGTCATAACGTCAAAAAAGGGGGCAACGCTGATCGAGGATCTCAAGGAAACCTTTGACAACCTCGACAAATTCTGCCTCAAGCTGAACCCGACGAAGTGTTCTTTTGGCGTTCCAGCAGGAGAACTTCTGGGGTTTCTAGTTTCAGCAAGAGGAATTGAAGCAAATCCCGACAAAATACAAGCTATCGCAACAATGAGGAAGCCAACAAAGTTGAAAGAAATACAGCAGCTAACTGGGCGAGTCGCAGCTTTGAGCAGATTCGTCGCCAGGCTGGGAGAAAAAGCGTTACCATTTTACGCTCTGATAAAGCAAGGAGAGAAATTCCAGTGGAACGAAGAGGCCGACAGAGCTTTCGAGGATTTGAACCGCACAATCTCGACACCACCAATCTTGGTGGCGCCGAAGGAAAAGGAACCTCTCCTGCTGTATATCGCAGCCACGCCCCAAGTGGTTAGCACGGTGCTAGTTGTTGAAAGAGAAGAAGAAGGAAAACTCCATGGAGTGCAAAGGCCAAGTTTTATCGCCTTCCAAACAGCGGTACCCGCAGTACCAGAAACTAGGATATGGAGTAATTGCAACGGCAAGGAAGTTGCGCCACTATTTTTCGGCACACCCGATAATAGTAGTCAACGAAGCACCTCTTTCAAATATACTAAACAATCCAGAAGCTACAGGGCGTGTCTCCCTTTGGGGAATAGAACTTTCCCCTCGGGACATCACGTATGAAAAAAGAAAGGCAATCAAGTCGCAAGTTCTGCCAGATTTCATTGCAGAGTGGATGGAGCTACAAAACACGGGACCCCCAGATTTGTCGAGAACTTGGACCATGAACTTCGATGGGTCCAAGAGAGCAGAAGGAGCTGGCGCAGGAGTAGTACTTATATCACCTGAAGGCGACAAATTGAAATACGTCCTTCGGATGACGTTCCCTAACGCATCCAACAATGAAGCAGAATATGAAGCCCTCATACACGGGATGAAGATGGCGAAAGCTTGCGGTGCAACTCGACTAAAAATCTTTGGCGACTCACAATTGGTGGCTCAGTAGGTTATGAACCAATGTGACGCAGTCAACGATAGCATGATGGCATACAAGGAGGTGTACAATGAGCTAGAGAAGCTGTTTGATGGATGCGAGGTAAATCACATCAGTAGATTGAGCAATGATGAAGCCGACGTTCTCGCAAACATCGGGTCGCAGTGCCTCCCAATCCCACCAGGAGTATTTTGGGAAGAAATAACGGAGAGATCCACGAAGCCGAAAAAGGTGCAGAAAAAAGCAAAGGAAGGAAAAACTTCGGCGCCCCTCAAAGAAACCACGGAGGATGAAGAGGACCAAGAACTTGTGATGATGGTAGAAGTTCCTTGGATGCAAGCATATATATCATATATCCTCAAGAAAGAAATACCCGACGATCCAGTTGAGGCCAGGCGAATTATTCGACGATCCAAAGCTTTCACAGTGATCAAAGGGGAGTTATACAAGCGAAGTATTTCAGGCGTTCTGCAAAGGTGTGTCACACCCGAGGAAGGAAGAATAATTCTGAAGGATGTACACGAAGGAATATGTGGCCACCACGCAAGTAGTCGAGCTATTGCAGCCAAAGTTTTTCGGGCAGGATTCTATTGGTTAACAGCAATCGAGGATGCCAAGGAAATAGTAAGAACTTGCGACGCGTGTCAAAGATTTGCCGCAAAACCTCACTCTCCAGCGGCGGAATTAACACCAATACCATTGCCGTGGCCCTTTGCCCAATGGGGACTTGATATGGTGGGCAAGTTGCACAAAGCTTCGCCAGGAGGATATGAGTACTTGCTGGTCGCTGTCGACACATTCACCAAGTGGGTAGAAGCGAAGCCAATAAATTCACCAGATGCAGCGTCGGCAATAAAGTTTGTGAAAGGCCTCGTTTTTCGGTTTGGGGTGCCTCATAGCATTGTTACAGATAATGGTTCAAACTTCACATCCAAGGAATTCAAGGAATACTGCGCAGAAGTAGGCATTAAATTGCACTTTGCGTCAGTTGGGCACCCGCAAACTAACGGACAAGTCGAGAAAGCCAATGGTATCATCTGCAACGGCCTCAAAAAGCGCCTGCTAGGACCGCTTGAAAAAGCTCGACATACTTGGCCAGAGGAATTGCCAAGTGTTTTGTGGAGCGTCCGAACAACACCAAATACGGCGACACAAGAAACTCCGTTTTTTCTCGTCCACGGAGCCGAAGCAGTACTACCAATTGAAATAGAGCATGATTCTCTAAGGGTAACAGAGTATGACGAAGAAACATCACAAAAAGCTCGGGAGGATGATATGGACGCACTCGACGAAGCTCGCGATGAAGTACTTTCACGAGTCACCAAATACCAGCAAGACCTCAAAAACTACCACAGTCGACGGTTAAGACCAAGATCTTTTCAAGTTGGGGATTTGGTCTTGCGGTTAAATCAAAAAAGTACTGAGAAGCTCGAATCACCATGGTTGGGGCCTTACGTTGTCACGGAAGTCATCGACGGAGGCGCATACAGGATCAAGGACAAGAAGACAGGGGCTCCCGAGAAAAACCCCTGGAACGTAGCGCAGCTCAGGCGGTTCTACGCCTAGAGTTGAAACATAGTCCTTCTCTGTAAAAATACAATGTACTGAAACACCCGCGAGTTTTCAGACGCACTCTTTTCCTTTTCGGGGCACCGAGTGGGGCCGGAAAGGTTTTTAATAAGGCGGGCTCGCGGTGCTGCAAATATAATAAAGATAGTGGAGATATACTTCTTATCCTTCGACACGCTCGGGGGCTCAACGCCTTCAAGTCTCAAAATACGTACAATATAGACAAACTAGACTTACCGAAATATTTCGCCTTGGTACACTTATACCTCGCCAAATATAAAAATCGGAAGCTAACAATTATAAATATAGTCTACACGTCAAAAATCTTATTGCTTTGGTCTAAGAACCTCGCAACAAAAATATAGAACTTCGACATTAAGATACTCGGAGACTTGCAACCTATTTGGTGAAAAAATAAAGATATCTTCTTACGACAAGAGGAAAAATCTTCGAGATGGAAAAAACAGTACAAACTCTAGCCAGAAGGCTCGGGGGCTCCAACAATATAGAGCACTTTACAATATACAACAAATTTCTTCGGAAATAAAAAAGAAATCAAAAAAGATACAGACATAATGTTTTCCAATATGGTACAAATCAGTCAAAGCCTAAAATACTATCTATGGACAAGCCTCTGGTTGTTTTATGTTCAGCATAGGACCCCTTGACGAAGAATTCTGAGTCCATCCGAAGAAGCTCATCTATCATCGACTCGGCCACAGGAGTTACCATCTCATTGATTGTGTCAATATCATTTTTCCCCCGCGATTTCTTGGCCAGGCAATCAGCAACAATCTTCGTCAGGTCTAATTTTGGATGGCAAATATTTATCATAACCATGGCGAACCTTGCTCCATCAGTCAATTGAGCTCGCACAAAATTATGAATGCGAGGAGCATCTCTGAATATCTCCAGCAATTCAGGAAGAGTTTTGGGAACTTCATTTCGAGGAAACAAAGTCTTGTAAACAAGGGTTAATGTTGTCGTGCAAAAATTGAGAAATTCGCGCACTTGGCAAGCACGATCTTGGAACCTGACAATTTGCTGGGTTCGTTCAGGGGTGGCCCAGAATAAACAGCCATGGTTAAGAGAAAGATTGACAAGAAGATTTGTTCTCTCGTTTACTCTTCGATCTTCGGCGGCAGTATCAAGAACCGAGCCTATTAAGCGACAAGGCAAGAAATTTGAAGGGGGGCACAGCAAAATAAAGAGGAGGCATTGTGAGGTTGGAAAAACATACCTAACATATCTGTGCTAGCCTCCAACATTAGCTCGAGCATGCTATTTTCTTGGGTAGTGGCTTCCTTTGCTTCCAATACAGCAGTATCCTTGGCAGCCATAGCCTCTTTGGCTTGTTGGAGAGCAAGTTTTTCTTGTTCGGATGCTTTCCGAGACTGTTCCATCATTGCCAGAGTTTGTTTCTTCATGGATTGAAGTTGTTGTCGAAGTTCTTGCAAATCCTCCGAGAAATGTTTGCTCGAAGAACCTTCAAGGGGGTCGTTATCAACTAGCATTTTCTTCCAGAAGGAAGAAGCAGGTGAAGCATCGGCAGAGCAAGGATTGGTCGAATAGTTATCAAATATTAACTGGAAAAGAAAGCGCCAGGATCAATGATAGTGCCAGAAGGAATTTCATTAATTTCTAGAAAAATTTACATAGACATTACAAAAGAAAGTTTCTCCAAAAGGACTACCAGGATAATTGTCGCCACAGCTAAATTGGCGACAAGGGCAAAAGAGACAGAGAAAGCAAAAAACAAAGAGGCATGCAACTAGACCTCCGGCCTCGATGAGCTAGGAGTTGAAGATGGCTTGATCCCGAGATAGGCCAGAATTTTCTTCGTATTGGGCTTGGCTGCCTTGATCAAAGACCGCCATTTTGTTTGCTCTATCTGCTCGGTGTCGCCAACCTTCATCCAGTCAACAGTTTGTTGGGCATCGGCGACCAAGGCAACAGTGCTCTCGACAGCAATCTTCATGTTCTCCTGGCGCATTTTCAGCCCAAGGTCCTCTGATGGATTGAAGCTCTGGGCAAGGGCAAGGAAAGTCTTGGGCTCCTCTTTCTTCGGGAAGAAGTAGGGGAATAGCTTCGACAATCCTGCGTCAGCATTCACCACGCCTTCACGAATTTCGGATCCATGAAACTCCAAATAAGAAAGTGCGTCAAGGAGAGGATCATTGTCGGGATTCTCCAGATCAAACTCTTGGTTTGTTTGGCCTGCAACAGGAAATAAACGTTGGTCAAAAGCAAGAAAAAGCAGGTCCTATAAAAAATAGAAGGGATCGATAAAATTACCTTGGAAGCGCCGATTTTGCGAATTCAGGCGCTTGAGGATTCCCTTTTCACGAGTAGCCTGTGCGGCTGTGTGCTCGTTTAAAGCAGTTTCAGTATCTTCAAGTCTCTTCTGCAGTTCCTCGACACTAGCAGCTTTTGCCTTGGCTTCATTAGCCTCTGCTTTGGCTTCGCTAGCAACAAGTTCGGCTTTCTTGCGGGCCGCTTCACTTTGCTCCAGTTTTTGAGCAAGAGTGTCGGCAAGCTTGTTGGCCTCTGCAAG
Source organism: Lolium perenne (assembly GCF_019359855.2). Classification (NCBI taxonomy): domain Eukaryota; kingdom Viridiplantae; phylum Streptophyta; class Magnoliopsida; order Poales; family Poaceae; genus Lolium; species Lolium perenne. The sequence goes on from NC_067245.2 coordinate 331,732,361, forward strand.
TTTCTCTGTCAAAATAGAAAAGAAAGGTCAAAATTGCGACAAAAAACAGGAGCAAGAAGTCAGAAACAACGACAGCAAAAAAAATTATTACCTTCAGTTCTGCTGGCATACTCACGGTACCCAATGAATTGGGATCCGATGCGAATAAGCTCTTTGATCATGGGCTGTCAAAGAAGAACAAAGAAAGAGAAACATCGGTATGGAAAAAGAATGAAGGCGTAAAAAAGCAAATAGAGGAAATATAGATATTGGCAAGAAAATTAAAAAACTTACATCATCCAAGAGCGGAGTAGAAGAGCTACCCAATTGAGGGGCAGGCTCAATGATCATTTCAATCCTTGTCCTTTTTGGTGAAGGAGCAAGGGGGCTTGATGGCGGAGTAGTGGTGACGACGTTTTGTTGAGGAGGCGAGGATTCTTCTCCTTCAACTGGCGTATCCGAGACAAGTAAAGTATGTGACATGCTCGTCCGAGGAGCCACGTCAAAAGTTGGTACTTCTTCCTCATCATCGCTGTGATTAAAAATCGACAGCATAGAAAGCAAGATAAGACAAAAATTTCGAGTAAAGAAATAAGGAGAAATAAAAATGACTTACGGGCTGACGAGGGATTCAAGATAAGGATCATAAGTTGCCTTCTGACGTGAAGGATCAACTTCTTCGGCTTTGGAAGTGCCGAAATCTTCGACGTCATTCCTCTTCCTTTTGCCTTTTGGAGAAACAGCGGGAGGAGGAGATAGTGCCGACGCAGTGCCTTCGGAAGATCCCGCAGATTTTCGAGAATCCACGGGTTCATTCACAAAAGATGGAGCTTCTTGATTGTCATCAGTGACAATGGCCCTTTCTTCGACTTCTCCACCTTCAGGAAGAGGAGGAAGCGAGACAAGGTCTGGATGATTCTGTGCAAAATAAAACAGGGAGAGACGTCAGAAAAGAAGTTACAAAAAAGATAGCAAAGCAACAACAAGACAATAGACAAAGATTACCTTGGGGAGTGGATTGGCGGCGCTGAATGGTTTTACACGACAAGAAGCAGGGACAGCATCTTTTTTGCTGAGAGACGAGATTTTTCGGACAAGTTTTTCTAAATCCTTGACCTCCAAATTCACCGATAGCCGATCTACGTCCTCGTCGCCAGCATATTTCCATAGAGGATATTTGCGAGCCTGAAGCGGCTGCACTCTAGTCCTAAGAAAGTATGCAGTGATTTGGACACCCGATAATTCTTTGCCGCGAGTATTTTGCAACTCGTGGATACGAGCCATCAAGGTTTCTGTCGACGCCCTTTCTTCTTCGGTGGCCTCCGCGTCCCAGGAGCGGCGGCGAAAGATTTTCTCGGCGCCATCAAAAGGAGGGATGTTGTCCTCTGCACATCCATGGTTCTCCTCCTGAATGTACAACCACTTCTTGCGCCATCCTTGAACTGAGTCAGGAAGCTTGACGTCGAAGTAGTCGACAGTGGGCCGAACAGAAATCACAACACCGCCTATATTATAGGCGACATTGGGCGAGCCATTACGGCGGCAGAAGAAAATGCGCTTCCATAGCGCCCAATTAGGCTGGACGCCAAGGAAGGCCTCGCAGAGAGTGATGAAAATGGAGATATGGAGATTGAATTTGGCGTGAGGTGGTGGAGTTGCAGACCGTAGATAAAAAGAAGTCCACGGAGAAAAGGATGAATGGGGGCGGAAAGACCGCGGATGAGGTGATCGACAAAACTTACCCGGTACCCCATTGGAGGGGTTGGGTAGCTCTCCTCACTGGGGAAGCACAATGCCTTGGGTTTCTTGCTGATCCCCAGCTTCTTGAGCATGTTGATGTCTTGAGTGGAAATCTTCGATCTTTCCCACTCCGCCGCTCCAAGATCCACGGCGGCCATGGAGGACTCCGGCGTGCTGTGCCTTGTCAATCGACGAGGTGGCATCAACAATGGCGCAGGGTTTGCAGCTTGGAGGCGAGGAGTTTAGGAGGCTGTGGATCGCAGGAGGAATTTGCAGATGAGAGAAGGAGGACGGCGCGAGCGGAAGTGCTCAAGGAGGAAGAAGATGAACTTATATAGGGGTGCGGTGAAACGACGAACCGTTGGATAAGGAAAATGTGTGACAGATGATAGCCACGTGGCAACAAGGGTAAAAGAGTAATTCAACGTTGGGGAAGTTACGGTGCGTGCGCCAGAAAAAGCGGAGGACGTGTGTCCCCCACTTGCATGACGTGTCAAGATAGAGGATTAATTGGGCCCGCATGGCAGCGAGAAAAGACTTGTCGCAAATTTTTGACTAGCAATTGTGGCTATCGTCAGCAACAACGTCATCTTGTCAGAAGAAAAAATTCGACTCAACAGCTTCATAAAAAAAGACACGGAAAAATAATGCTGAGCCTTTGATCAAATGCTCGGGGGCTACTTTGGAAAAAAGGAAAAGATCTAGAAGGACAAGATGGAAATGGCGTGAGCCTATGACCAAATACAAATATTTGTTCATAGCCTCGGGGGCTACTCCCATCGGGAGCGCTGTTCGCGCACCCGAGAAATTATAAAACTTCGGGAGATAAAAGAAAATATAGCGGCATAAGGCGTAGAGCCTACACCCAAGTACAAGTCCTTGGATGTAGCCTCGGGGGCTACTCCCATCGGGAACGCTGTTCGCGTGCCCGATGAAATTATAAAAAAGAAAGAAAGAAAGAGAAAAAAAAAAGATAGAAGAGCAAAAGAGTATATTTCGAGTTATAATTAACTCTACATATACTCCCATCGGGAGGGCAATATAAGTCATCTTTGACTCGATAAAATGTGCCATTCCAATAGCCGAAAAAGCACTCGACAATATATTCTCAGAACGCCAAAGTTGCGATCAATTTCTGAATGCCGCAAATTTGCGAAGGTAAGACCCCAGATCCGTTCTGCTGGGCGTGGCATCGCCGAAGACTGCGCTCTGCTACTTTTATCCGTATCAACAGATACGAAGAAAAATCCTAACGGACGCGTTAGGTACCCGATAAATTTTACTGGGACTCGACAGAATGGTAAGACCTTAAGCGGCACCTGTCGAAGTTTACACCGGTATCCCGAGGTCATGTCCAGGGACGTGATCTTGAAGTAGGTTTTTTCGGATTGCCACTAGAGCAGTTAACTAGTACCTGATCCGTCAGATGAACTAGCCCCAACTACCATTATCCCTGTACAATATAGATGTTTATGAGAAGAAGTATAGAAAATTCGAAGCTGTCGAATAAAAATAAACAGTGGAGATTTTCCTTGACCCTACGATTCAAGCAAATTCTCGGGGGCTACTGACATAGGCATCCCAAATGGGCCTGCCGGAGATAGTACCCGGGGTTTACTGAAGGCCCACTACCCGAAGAATAAGAAGATTCGGAAGCCCAAGATAGTATTAAGGAAAGCTAGAGTTGTAATAGAAAGTCTTATTTGTAATCTTGCGGGATGAGTTAGAAACCTTCCCGGACTTTGTAACTTGTACAGCACGAATCCCTTGGCTCCGCCTCCTATATAAGGTGGAGTCGAGGGACGCAGAGATCATCGAATCATTGTTTACCAACCCTAGTTTTCATAATCGTCGAGTACTTTTCGGCTGAAACCTTCGAGATCTACTTGCCCTCTACTTCCAACTAAACCCTAGCCTACAATCCATAGGCATTGACAAGTTAATACCTTGTCACCCGCGCCGCCTCCAACCCTACCCTTCCGCCTACTTATAGCCTTCGTCGCGAAAGCCCCTGTACCGAGAGCCACGATACGGAAAACCTTCCAGAGACGCCGCCGCCGCCAATCCCATCTCGGGGGATTCAGGAGATCGCCTCCGGCACCCTGCCGGAGAGGGGAATCATCTCCCGGAGGACTCTTCATCACCATGATCGTCTCCGGATTGATGTGTGAGTAGTTCACCCCTGGACTATGGGTCCATAGCAGTACCTAGATGGTTGTCTTCTCCTCATTGTGCTATCCTGTTAGATCTTGTGAGCTGCCTATCATGATCAAGATCATCTATTTGTAATGCTACATGTTGTGTTTGTTGGGATCCGATGAATATGGAATACTATGTCAAGTTGATTATCAATCATATATGTGTTGTTTATGTTCTTGCATGCTCTCCGTTGCTAGTAGAGGCTCTGGCCAAGTTGATACTTGTGAAGGAGATATGCCCTAGAGGCAATAATAAAGTGGTTATTATTTATATCTTTATGTTTATGATAAATGTTTATATATCATGCTAGAATTGTATTAACCGAAACATTAGTACATGTGTGATATGTAGACAAACAAGAAGTCCCTAGTATGCCTCTTAAACTAGCTTGTTGATTAATGGATGATTAGTTTCATAATCATGAACATTGGATGTTATTAATAACAAGGTTATGTCATTATATGAATGATGTAATGGACACACCCAATTAAGCGTAGCATAAGATCTCGTCATTAAGTTATTTGCTATAAGCTTTCGATACATAGTTACCTAGTCCTTATGACCATGAGATCATGTAAATCACTTATACCGGAAAGGTACTTTCATTACACCAAACACCACTGCGTAAATGGGTGGCTATAAAGGTGGGATTAAGTATCCGGAAAGTATGAGTTGAGGCATATGGATCAACAGTGGGATTTGTCCATCCCGATGACGGATAGATATACTCTGGGCCCTCTCGGTGGAATGTCGTCTAATGTCTTGCAAGCATATGAATGAGTTCATAAGAGACCACATATCACGGTACGAGTAAAGAGTACTTGTCAGGAGACGAGGTTGAACAAGGTATAGAGTGATACCGAAGATCAAACCTCGGACAAGTAAAATATCGCGAGACAAAGGGAATTGGTATTATATGTGAATGGTTCATTCGATCACTAAAGTCATCGTTGAATATGTGGGAGCCATTATGGATCTCCAGATCCCGCTATTGGTTATTGGTCGGAGTGAGTACTCAACCATGTCCGCATAGTTCACGAACCGTAGGGTGACACACTTAAAGTTGGATGTTGAAATGGTAGTACTTGAATATGGAATGGAGTTCGAATATTTGTTCGGAGTCCGGATGAGATCCGGACATCACGAGGAGTTCCGGAATGGTCCGGAGAATAAGATTCATATATAGGATGTCATTTTATGTGAATTAAAATGTCGCGGAAGGTTCTATGGAAGGTTCTAGAAAAGTCCGGAAGAAACCACCAAGGAAGGTGGAGTCCACATGGGACTCCACCTCCATGGCCGGCCAACCCTAGTGGGGGAGGAGTCCCAAGTGGACTCCTCCTTAGGGGGCCGGCCACCCCCCCACATGGGAGGTGGAAACCCCACCTTTGGTGGGAGTCCTAGTTGGGCTAGGTTTCCCCCTCTTATGGAAGGTTTTTGGTTCGGGTCTTATTCGAAGACTTGGACACCAACACTTGGGGATCCACCTATATAATGAGGGGCCAAGGGAGGGGGCCGGCCACCCCAAGACCACAAGCTGGCCGCCCCCCTTGAAGTGGCCGGCCACCCCCTCCCAAACCCTAGCCGCCCCCCTCTCCTCCATATCTCCCGCGTAGCTTAGCGAAGCTCCGCCGGACTTCTCCACCGCCACCGACACCACGCCGTCGTGCTGTCGGATTCAAGAGGAGCTACTACTTCCGCTGCCCGCTGGAACGGGAGGTGGACGTCGTCTTCATCAACAACCGAACGTGTGACCGAGTACGGAGGTGCTGCCCGTTCGTGGCGCCGGAACAGATCGTGATCAAGATCTTCTACGCGCTTTTGCAAGCGGCAAGTGATCGTCTACCGCAGCAACAAGAGCCTCATCTTGTAGGCTTTGGAATCTCTTCAAGGGTGAGACTCGATACCCCCTCGTTGCTACCGTCTTCTAGATTGCATCTTGGCTTGGATTACGTGTTCGCGGTAGGAAAATTTTTGTTTTCTATGTAACGTTATCCTACAGTGGTATCAGAGCCGTGTCTATGCATAGATGGTTGCACGAGTAGAACACAATGGTTTGTGGGCGTTGATGCTCTTGTTATCTTTAGTTTGAGTACTTTGCATCTTTGTGGCATAGTGGGATGAAGCGGCTCGGACTAACTTTACATGACCGCGTTCATGAGACTTGTTCCTCGTTCGACATGCAACTTGTATTGCATAAGAGGCTTTGCGGGTGTCTGTCTCTCCTACTATAGTGAAGATTCAATTTACTCTTCTATTGAAAACATTAGTATCAACGTTGTGGTTCATGTTCGTAGGTAGATTAGATCTCTCTCGAAAACCCTAAACCACGTAAAATATGCAAACCAAATTAGAGACGTCTAACTTGTTTTTGCAGGGTTTGGTGATGTGATATGGCCATAATGTGATGATGAATATGTATGAGATGATCATTATTGTATTGTGGCAACCGGCATGAGCCTTATGGTTGTCTTTAAATTTCATGTTGAGTAGTATTTCAAAGTAGTTGTAATAGTTGCTACATGGAGGACAATCATGAAGACGGCGTCATTGACCTTGACGCTACGCCGACGATGATGGAGATCATGCCCGAAGATGATGGAGATCATGTCCGTGCTTTGGAGATGAAGATCAAAGGCGCAAAGACAAAAGGGCCATATCATATCACATATGAACTGCATGTGATGTTAATCCTTTTATGCATCTTATTTTGCTTAGATCGCGACGGTAGCATTATAAGATGATCCCTCACTAAAATCTCAAGATAATAAAGTGTTCATCCTTAGTAGCACCGTTGCCAAGACTTGTCGTTTCGAAGCATCTCGTGATGATCGGGTGTGATAGAATCAACAAGCGCATACAACGGGTGCAAGACAGTTTTGCACATGCGGATACTAAGGTGGCCTTGACGAGCCTAGCATGTACAGACATGGTCTCGGAACACGTGATACCGAAAGGTAGAGCATGAATCATATGGTTGATATGATGAACACTTTGAGTGTTCGCCATTGAAGTCACACCTTTTCTCGTGATGATCGGGTTTAGGTGCGGTCGATTTGGTTCGTGTGATCACTAAGACAATGCGAGGGATATTGTTTTGAGTGGGAGTTCACCTAGATTTTTAATTATGTTGAATTAAAATTTGAACTCAATTTGTCATAAACTTAGTCTAAACTATTGCAAATATATGTTGTAGAGATGACGTCCCCAATCAATTTTAATCAGTTCCTAGAGAAAGAGAAACTTAAGAGCAACGGTAGCAACTTCACCGACTGGTTCCGTCATGTGGGGATCTTCCTCTCTGGCGGAAATCTGCAATTTGTGCTTGATGCACCGCTAGGTGACCCTCCTGCAGAAGATGAAACCGATGAAGTAAAAGCTGTTTACGCGACTCAGAAAACTCGGTACTCTCAAGTTCAATGTGCCATCCTGTGCAGTCTGGAATCCGATCTTCAAAAACGTTTTGAGCACCATGATCCTCATGAGTTGATGAATGAGCTGAAAGCTATATTCGAGACTCATGCGGCTGTGGAATGCTATGAAGCATCGAAACATTTCTTCAATTTGTATGATGGAAGAAGGCAGCTCCGTTAGTGAGCACATGCTCGCCATGACCGGGCATGCGAAGAAACTCGATGACTTGGGAATAGTGATTCCTAATAGATCGGGGATTAATCGTGTCCTTCAATCACCGCCACCAAGTTACAAGAACTTTGTGATGAACTACAATATGCAGAACATGAACAAGGAGTTACACGAACTCTTTGGCATGCTAAAAGCTGCTGAGATTGAGATCAAGAAAGAGCACCAAGTGTTGATGGTCAACAAGACCACCAGTTTCAAGAAACAGGGCAAGTCTAAGGGAAAATTCAAGAAGGGTGGCAAGAAAGCTGCCACGCCTCCTATGAAACCTAAGAACGGCCCTAAGCACGATGCTGAGTGCTATTATCGCAAGGAGAAGGGACACCGGAAGCGTAATTGCTCCAAGTATCCGGCTGACCCGAAAAGCGGCCTTGTCAAGAAGAAGAAAGAAGGTATATTTGATATACATGTTATAGATGTTTATCTTCTTGGTTCTCGTTCTAGTACTGGGTATTTGATACTGGTTCGGTTGCTCATATACGTAACTCGAAACAGGGAACTAAAGAATAAACGAAGACTACCGAAAGATGAAGTGACGATGCGCGTTGGAAATGGATCCAAAGTCGATGTGATCGCTGTCGGCACACTTCCTCTACATCTACCTTCGGGATTAGTTTTAAGCCTAAATAATTGTTATTTTGTACCCGCGTTGAGCATGAACATTATATCTGGATCTTGTTTAATGCAAGACGGTTATTCATTCAAGTCTGAGAATAATGGTTGTTCTATTTTTATGAATAATATCTTTTATGGTCGAGCACCACAAAAGAATGGCTTATTTCTGTTAGATCTCGATAGTAGTGATACGCATATACATAACATTGATGCTAAGCGAATTAAATTGAATGATAATTCTACTTATATGTGGCACTGTCGTCTTGGTCATATTGGAGTGAAACGCATGAAGAAACTCCATACTGATGGATTACTTGAATCACTTGACTTTGAGTCACTTGATAGATGTGAAGCATGTCTAATGGGAAAAATGACAAAGACTCCATTTTCTGGTATGATGGAGCGAGCTACTGACTTATTGGAAATCATACATACCGATGTATGTGGACCAATGAGCGTAGCATCGCGCGGTGGTTATCGTTATGTTCTAACCTTCACAGATGATCTGAGTAGATATGGGTATATCTATTTCGTGAAACATAAATCCGAAACTTTTGAGAAGTTTAAGGAATTTCAAAGTGAAGTAGAAAATCAACGTAACAAGAAGATCAAATTTCTACGATCTGATCGTGGAGGTGAATATCTGAGTTATGAGTTTGGCATGCATTTAAAGAAATGCGGAATACTTTCACAATTGACACCGCCGGGAACACCTCAACGAAACGGTGTGTCCGAACGTCGTAATCGAACTCTCTTAGATATGGTTCGTAGTATGATGTCTCTTACTGATTTGCCGTTATCATTTTGGAGTTATGCATTAGAGACAGCCGCATTCACTTTAAATAGAGCACCATCAAAATCCGTAGAAACGACACCGTATGAATTGTGGTTTAATAAGAAACCTAAGCTGTCGTTCCTGAAAGTTTGGGGTTGCGAAGCCTATGTAACGAAGTTACAACCGGACAAGCTAGAACCCAAAGCGGAGAAATGCGTCTTCATAGGATACCCTAAGGAAACTATAGGGTACACTTTCTATCACAGATCCGAAGGCAAAATCTTTGTTGCTAAGAACGGAACCTTTCTTGAGAAAGAATTTCTCACTAAAGAAGTGACTGGAAGAAAAGTAGAACTTCGATGAGATTGATGAATCTATACTCGTTGATCGAGTAGCGCGATGCCGGAAGTTGTACCTGTACCGCCTACACCGGCAACAGAGGAAGCTAATGATAATGATCATGAAACTTCGAACGAGGAAACTACTGAACCTCGCAGATTGACAAGGGAACGTGCCACTCCTGATTGGTATGATCCTTGTCTAAATGTCATGATTGTGGATAACAATGATGAGGACCCTACAACGTATGAAGAAGCAATGATGAGCCCAGATTCCAACAAATGGCAAGAAGCCATGAAATCCGAAATGGGATCCATGTATGATAACAAAGTATGGACTTTGGTAGACTTACCTGATAGCCGAAAGGCTGTCAAGAATAAATGGATCTTCAAGAGAAAAACAGATGCTGATGGTAATATTACTGTCTATAAAGCTCGACTTGTCGCAAAGGGTTTCCGACAAATTCAAGGAGTTGACTACGATGAGACTTTCTCACCTGTAGCGAAGCTAAAATCTGTGAGGATTTTGTTAGCAATAGCTGCATTTTTCGATTATGAGATTTGGCAGATGGATGTCAAAACGGCGTTCCTTAATGGAGACATTGAGGAAGAGTTGTATATGGTACAACCCAAAGGTTTTGTCGATCCTAAAAATGCTGACAAAGTATGCAAACTTCAGCGTTCAATCTATGGACTGAAGCAAGCATCAAGAAGTTGGAACCGATGGTTTGATAAGGTGATCAAAGACTTCGGGTTTATACAGTGTCATGGAGAGGCCTGTATTTACAAGAAAGTGAGTGGGAGCTCTGTAGCATTCCTGATATTATATGTAGATGACATATTATTGATCGGGAATGATATAGAACTATTAAGTAGTGTTAAAGGTTATTTGAATAATAGTTTTTCAATGAAAGACCTTGGTGAAGCATCGTATATATTAGGCATCAAGATTTATAGAGATAGATCAAGACGCCTAATAGGGCTATCACAGAGTACATATCTGGACAAGATTCTAAAGAAGTTTAGAATGGACGAAAGTAAGAAAGGGTTCTTACCTATGTTACTGTGCAAGGTATTGAGTAAGACTCAAGGACCGGCTACGGCAGAAGAAAGAGAAAGGATGAGTAATATCCCCTATGCCTCGGCGATAGGATCTATCATGTATGCCATGCTATGTACTAGACCGGATATAGCACATGTCGTTAGTTTGACTAGCAGGATATCAAAGTGATCCAGGAATGGAACACTGGACAGGCGGTCAAGAATATCCTGAAGTACTTGAAAAGAACTAAGGATATGTTTCTTTGTTATGGAGGTGACCAAGAGCTCGTTGTAAACGGTTACACCGATGCAAGTTGGAACACCGATCCCGATGACTCTAAGTCACAATCTGGGTACGTGTTTATATTGAATGGTGCTGCGCAAAGCTGGGCAAGCTCGAAGCGGTGCACGGTGGCAAAGTCTTCAACAGAATCAGAGTACATAGCGGCTTGAAGCTTCATCGAAGCGGTATGGATGAAGAGGTTCATTGTAGAGCTCGGTGTGGTTCCTAGTGCATTGGACCCATTAATCATTTCTTTGTGATAACATGGGTGCCATCGCCAATGCACAAGAGCCAAGGTCACACAAGAGGCTGAAGCATATCAAGCTGCGTTACCACTCGATTCGCGAGTACATCAAAGATGGAGAAGTAAAGATTTGCAAAGTACACACTGATCTGAATGTAGCAGATCCGTTGACTAAAGCTCTCCCTAGGGCAAAGCATGACCAACACCAGAATGCCATGGGTGTTAGGTATATTACAATGTAATCTAGATTATTGACTCTAGTGCAAGTGGGAGACTGAAGGAGATATGCCCTAGAGGCAATAATAAAGTGGTTATTATTTATATCTTTATGTTTATGATAAATGTTTATATATCATGCTAGAATTGTATTAACCGAAACATTAGTACATGTGTGATATGTAGACAAACAAGAAGTCCCTAGTATGCCTCTTAAACTAGCTTGTTGATTAATGGATGATTAGTTTCATAATCATGAACATTGGATGTTATTAATAACAAGGTTATGTCATTATATGAATGATGTAATGGACACACCCAATTAAGCGTAGCATAAGATCTCGTCATTAAGTTATTTGCTATAAGCTTTCGATACATAGTTACCTAGTCCTTATGACCATGAGATCATGTAAATCACTTATACCAGAAAGGTACTTTCATTACACCAAACACCACTGCGTAAATGGGTGGCTATAAAGGTGGGATTAAGTATCCGGAAAGTATGAGTTGAGGCATATGGATCAACAGTGGGATTTTTCCATCCCGATGACGGATAGATATACTCTGGGCCCTCTCGGTGGAATGTCGTCTAATGTCTTGCAAGCATATGAATGAGTTCATAAGATACCACATATCACGGTACGAGTAAAGAGTACTTGTCAGGAGACGAGGTTGAACAAGGTATAGAGTGATACCGAAGATCAAACCTCGGACAAGTAAAATATCGCGAGACAAAGGGAATTGGTATTATATGTGAATGGTTCATTCGATCACTAAAGTCATCGTTGAATATGTGGGAGCCATTATGGATCTCCAGATCCCGCTATTGGTTATTGGTCGGAGTGAGTACTCAACCATGTCCGCATAGTTCACGAACCGTAGGGTGACACACTTAAAGTTGGATGTTGAAATGGTAGTACTTGAATATGGAATGGAGTTCAAATATTTGTTCGGAGTCCCGGATGAGATCCCGGACATCACGAGGAGTTCCGGAATGGTCCGGAGAATAAGATTCATATATAGGATGTCATTTTATGTGAATTAAAATGTCGCGGAAGGTTCTATGGAAGGTTCTAGAAGGTTCTAGAAAAGTCCGGAAGAAACCACCAAGGAAGGTGGAGTCCACATGGGACTCCACCTCCATGGCCGGCCAACCCTAGTGGGGGAGGAGTCCCAAGTGGACTCCTCCTTAGGGGGCCGGCCACCCCCCCACATGGGAGGTGGAAACCCCACCTTTGGTGGGAGTCCTAGTTGGGCTAGGTTTCCCCCTCTTATGGAAGGTTTTTGGTTCGGGTCTTATTCGAAGACTTGGACACCAACACTTGGGGATCCACCTATATAATGAGGGGCCAAGGGAGGGGGCCGGCCACCCCAAGACCACAAGCTGGCCGCCCCCCTTGAAGTGGCCGGCCACCCCCTCCCAAACCCTAGCCGCCCCCCTCTCCTCCATATCTCCCGCGTAGCTTAGCGAAGCTCCGCCGGACTTCTCCACCGCCACCGACACCACGCCGTCGTGCTGTCGGATTCAAGAGGAGCTACTACTTCTGCTGCCCGCTGGAACGGGAGGTGGACGTCGTCTTCATCAACAACCGAACGTGTGACCGAGTACGGAGGTGCTGCCCGTTCGTGGCGCCGGAACCGATCGTGATCAAGATCTTCTACGCGCTTTTGCAAACGGCAAGTGATCGTCTACCGCAGCAACAAGAGCCTCATCTTGTAGGCTTTGGAATCTCTTCAAGGGTGAGACTTGATACCCCCTCGTTGCTACCGTCTTCTAGATTGCATCTTGGCTTGGATTGCGTGTTCGCGGTAGGAAAATTTTTGTTTTCTATGTAACGTTATCCTACAACTTGTAACTCCAAGAGGGAGTATTTATGCTCGATAGTGGGTTCATGCCTCCATTGAATCTGAGACAGTGACAGAAAGTTCTAAGGTTGTGGATGTGCTGTTGCCACTAGGGATAAAACATCAATGCTTTGTCTAAGGATATTTGTGTTGATTACATTACGCACCATACTTAATGCAATTGTCTGTTGTTTGCAACTTAATACTGGAAGGGGTGCGGATGCTAACCCGAAGGTGGACTTTTTAGGCATAGATGCATGCTGGATAGCGGTCAATGTACTTTGTCGTAATGCCCTGATTAAATCTCATAGTAGTCATCGTGATATGTATGTGCATTGTTATGCCCTCTCTATTTGTCAATTGCCCAACTGTAATTTGTTCACCCAACATGCTATTTATCTTATGGGAGAGACACCACTAGTGAACTGTGGACCCCGGTCCATTCTTTTACATCTAAAATAGAATCTACTGCAAACTCTGTTCTTTACTGTTCTTCGCAAACAAACATCATTTTCCACACCATACGTTTAATCCTTTGTTTACAGCAAGCCGGTGAGATTGACAACCTCACTGTTACGTTGGGGCAAAGTATTGTGATTGTGTTGTGCAAGTTCCACGTTGGCGCCGGAATCCCTGGTGTTGCGCCGCACTACACTCCGTCACCAACAACCTTCACGTGTTCCTTGACTCCTACTGGTTCGATAACCTTGGTTTCACACTGAGGGAAAACTCGCTGCTGTACACAACACACCTTCCTCTTGGGGTTCCCAACGGATGTGTGTCAACTGCACGTCATCACCAATCTGTACGATGGTGTCACCAATCTTGACAAAAATCAAACTTCAAAATATCATCAGATCTATGAAATTGGAGAAACAAACCGAGCAGAGCCGGAGACGTCAGAGGCTTTCGACGATGCGGGAAACCCATATGTCGATCCCGCTGATCTCAGGCGACGTTTAGGCACCAAATATGTCGGGCCTACACCGCGTTTAAGGGTTCAACTCCCGCAAGAAGCATGGGACAGAGCCGCAAGAGCCATGGATGGTACGGAACCAATGACCACGACTGCTACGGCAGAAGAATTGCAAGCTTACCAATACAGACTCGCTCGTGTTGGCAGAGAGTTAGAAAAACAGACAGTTGAATTAAATAGAAGAAGGGAGGCAGCTTCCGCGTCAAGCAGGCGAAGGACAGATCTAAGTCGACAGTCATGAAATTCGGGAGATAGTCACAGAGAAGCTCGAAGGAGAGCAAGATCTCGGCTGCAAAATATACCTGAAGCAGAGAGGGATAATTTAGTTCAAAACCTCGACATGTCTTTTATGTCAATCGACACAAGGGGAAATATTATCCCCAAAACACCGGAAGCTGGATACATGGCAATGCAAGCTTTCATCCTCGCGTCTAGACCACCTCCTGGAGATCCGAGAGAAGCGTTGTATAACATGGCAATGGCAGGAGTTGGAGCCATGGGAACATCGTTCGCAACTACACCTCCCGAAGGAGCTGCAAGGCAAAATAGTCCGCGACCTAACGCAGCAGTGCAGAATCGACCGAGAGCAAGTGGAGCAAGAGATTCAGCGACACTCAGGCAAGGGTGGATAGAGCGCGACAGGATAGAAGAGAACATCGGCATTCACCAGAAGTTGATGAGGAAGATATGTGTGGACTCCCGTGTTTCACGAGACGAGTCCGAAAAACACGAGTCCCGTCAGGGTTTAAGTTACCCGACAATTTCAAGAAAATTGATGGTCTACATGATCCCGAGGATTGGCTAGTTGATTACCTCGAGACGGTGAAGTTGATAGGTAGAACCAGGGCAACAGCCATGCAGAGCATCCAAGTACACTTGAGCGGAGCCGCACGATCTTGGATAAAGAAACTTCCTCTAGGTTCCATCGACAGTTGGGACAGTTTTGAGGATGTCTTCGTTAAGAATTTCTGATCTACCTGCAAAAAACCCGCGTCATTAGAAGAGTTGAGGTCGTGTAGACAAAAACATGATGAGTCAATGAGAAAATACATACAGAGGTGGAACATCATTAAAAACTCGGCAGAGAACATATCTGACGAGAGAGCAATAGATGCGTTCGTGGCAGGAATTCGACGAGGAGATTTCGTCGAAGACTTGGGGAGAACCAACCCAAAGACAGTATCAGCATTGATGGAAATAGCAAACAGGTGGGCAGATGGAGAAGATGATGTACACAACAAGCGACATAGATCGCCAGAGGAGGACCGCAGTCAAAATTTCCAAAATAGACGACGATTCTCTCGACAGTTCTCGAGTTATGATGCTACTGGCCAAATATCAGCCGGGTTCCAAGGAAACACTGGAGGAAACAGTCGAGATGATTATCAAAGAAGTAGCGAGCAGCAAGGCGACAACAGAGGTGATTCCCCTAATAATAGACAAAATAGTGGACCAAGGTTCCAGAGACCATATGTGTCTCCCGAAGATATGATGAATGGACCGTGTCAGATGCATTTTTATCTTGATAACAACGGGAAGAGACAGTCAGGGCATCTGCAGAAGGACTGTCGAAATTTTCAAGCAATGTTGAGATTTGCAGGGCAAGCTAATGCTAAAGCAAATAGAAACCTTCAGGGGCCAAGGAGTGAGATCCACCTTCCACCTCCTCCCGCAATTACGGACGAAAATCGGCACCAGCTCAGAATAGCGGCAGCACCACACCCACCTCCATATGTTGATCCTAACTCCAACGGCGCGGTCTCGATGATTCAAAAAGCTAGGCCGTCTAATAGGGCTCAGAAAGTAATCTCACGACAAGTGTTCATGGCAGAGAAGATGCCTCCACCAATGATTGAGTACCTGAATTGGTCGGGACAGGACATTGGCTTCACAATAGCGGATCACCCGCAGCAAGTTCCTCGACCAGGGCAATCAGCACTTATCTTACCAGCGGTGATCGCGGGATTCGACGTTTCTCGAGTATTCATAGATGGAGGCAGCAGTTTAAACCTTATGTATGCAGATACACTAAGGAAGATGAACATATCCCTGGCGAACCTAAAACCGACTGACACGCGTTTCCATGGAATCACGCCAGATAAGCCAAATTATCCGCTGGGAAAAATCAATCTCGATGTTCAGTTTGGAACCCGAGAAAATTACAGGATAGAGAGACTAGAGTTCGAAGTCGTGGATTTCCCGTCACAGTATCATGCTTTATTGGGGCGCCCAGCGTATGCCAGGTTTATGGCGGTTCCACATTATACGTACCTGCTATGGAGGCTCCCTGGACCCAAGGGACCAATTACAGTAAAAGGCAGTTTTGCGCTAGCTGACAAATGCGACAAGGACTTTCATCGACTGTCAGAAACTTTCGGGATGCAGGCAGAATACATGGCATCAAAGTTAACAACGGATTATGATGTGTTGCCGGATTCAGGGAGGCCACTCATGGAACCAACCTTCGACACTACTAAGGATTCTAAGGAAGTCCAGATTCACCCGACAGATCCCAAGAAAACAACATCCATCGCAACAAACATGGATCTCGCATAGGAAAGCGCGCTCATCGAGTTCCTCCGTGAGCGCTGAGAAATCTTCGCATGGTGTCCAGCTGACATGCCAGGAGTACCCAGGGAACTTGCCGAGCACCACCTCAATTTGGATCCAGTGGCGAAACCAGTCAAACAACCCTTGCGGCGTTTTTCGGAACCAAACCGCAAGGCTATGCTGTCAGAAATCAATCGACTCAGAGAAGCTGGCTTTATCAAAGAACTGCATACGGAGGCCACATGGGTAGCTAACCCAGTACTGGTCCCGAAGAAAAACACGAAAGTCCTTCGCATGTGCGTCGACTTCACGTGTCTCAATAAACATTGTCCAAAGGATCACTTTCCCCTCCCGAGGATCGATCAAATTATCGACTCCACGGCAGGATGCGAACGTCTTTCCTTCTTGGATGCATATTCTGGTTATAACCAGATCAGACTAAAAGAAGATGACGAGGTCAAAACAGCTTTTATAACACCTTATGGTGTGTTCTGCTATAGAACAATGCCTTTTGGTCTGAAAAACGCGGGAGCAACATATCAGCGGATGATGCAAAAGTGTTTGGCAACACAGATTGGTAAAAACGTGCAAGTATACATTGACGATGTCATCATAACAACAAATAAAGGGTCAACTTTGATCGAGGATCTGAAGGAAACTTTCGTCAACCTTGACAAGTTCTGTCTTAAGCTGAACCCGACAAAGTGCTCCTTTGGTGTTCCTGCGGGAGAGCTTCTCGGGTTCCTAGTATCAGCAAGAGGGATCGAGGCCAATCCAGAGAAAATCCAAGCCATCGTAACGATGAGGAAGCCAACAAAGTTGAAAGAAATACAACAGTTGACTGGGCGAGTCGCAGCTTTGAGCAGATTTGTCACCAGGCTAGAAGAGAAGGCATTGCCGTTCTATGCGTTGATCAAGCAAGGAGAGAAGTTTCAATGGAACGAAGAAGCGGACAGGGCTTTCGAGGATCTCAAGCGCAAAATCTCCACACCACCAATCTTGGTGGCGCCTAAGGAAAAGGAACCTCTCCTGTTATATATCGCAGCCACACCTCAGGTAGTTAGCACAGTACTTGTCGTTGAAAGAGAAGAAGAAGGAAAACTCCATGGAGTGCAACGGCCGGTATATTTCGTCAGCGAAGTTTTATCGCCTTCCAAACAACGGTACCCGCAGTACCAGAAGCTAGCATATGGGGTGTTTACAACCGCAAGAAAACTGCGACACTATTTTTCGGCGCATCCAATAATAGTGGTTAATGAGGCACCTTTGTCCAATATATTAAACAATCCAGAGGCTACGGGTCGTGTCTCCCTTTGGGGAATAGAGCTTTCCCCTCGGGACATCACATATGAAAAGAGAAAGGCAATAAAGTTGCAAATATTGCCAGATTTTATTGCAGAGTGGATGGAGCTACAAAATACGGGACCCCCGGATTTATCGAGAACTTGGACTATGAACTTCGACGGGTCCAAGAGATTGGAGGGGGCTGGAGCAGGTGTGATACTGATATCACCACAAGGCGATAAACTGAAGTATGTTTTGTGGATGACGTTTCCAAACGCATCTAACAACGAGGCAGAATATGAAGCTCTTATACATGGGATGAAGATGGCGAAGGCTTGTGGCACAACTCGATTCAAAATCTTTGGCAACTCGCAATTGGTGGCTCAACAAGTCATGAATCAATGCGACATAGTCAATGATAGCATGATAGCATACAAGGAGGTGTATAATGAGCTTGAGAAGCTGTTTGATGGATGCGAGGTAAATCACATCAGCAGGCTAAGTAATGACGAAGCCGATGTTCTTGCAAACATCGGGTCGCAATGTCTCGCAATACCACCTGGTGTGTTCTGGGAAGAGATATCTAAGAGATCCACCAAGCCGAAGAAACAGCAGAAGAAGGAGAAGGAAGAGAAACCCTTGGGGGCTAAAGAAATATCATCAGGAGAAGAGGATGAACCTAAGGTAGTAATGATGATACAGATTCCATGGATGCAATCGTACATAGCATATATTTTGAGAAAGGAACTACCCGATGATCCAGTTGAAGCAAGGCGAGTTATCAGGCGATCCAAAGCCTTTACTGTGGTAAAAGGAGAGCTGTATAAACGAAGTATCTCGGGAGTATTACAACGATGCGTCACACCTAAGCAAGGGAGGTTAATTCTGAAGAATGTACACGAAGGAGTGTGCGGACACCACGCAAGCAGTCGAGCTATAGCAGCCAAGGTTTTCAGAGCAGGGTTCTATTGGTTAACGGCAATTGAGGATGCAAAGGACATAGTACGCACTTGTGACCCGTGCAAAAGGTTTGCTGCAAAACCTCACTCTCCGGCAGCAGAGCTTATGCCAATACCGCTGTCATGGCCTTTCGCTCAATGGGGTCTTGATATGGTGGGAAAATTGCACAAGGCTTCGCCAGGAAGATACGAGTATATGCTCGTAGCTGTCGACAAATTCACGATGTGGATAGAAGCAAAGCCGATAAATTCACCAGATGCGGCATCAGCAGTCAAGTTCGTGAAAAGTATCGTCTTTCGATTTGGAGTCCCTAACAGCATCGTCACGGACAATGGTAGTAATTTCACATCCAATGAATTCAAGGCATACTGCGCGGAGGTAGGCATCAAATTACACTTTGCCTCCGTTGCGCATCCGCAGACCAATGGTCAAGTCGAGAAAGCCAACGGTACCATATGCAGTGGCATCAAGAAATGTCTGCTAGCACCATTGGAAAAAGCTCGACACACCTGGCCAGAAGAGTTACCCAGTGTGTTATGGAGTATTCGAACAACACCAAATACAGCGACACAGGAAACTCCGTTCTTTCTGGTCCATGGAGCTGAGGCCGTGCTGCCGATAGAAATAGAGCATAACTCTCCAAGAGTAGCGGAATATGAGGAAGGAGCTTCAAGACAAGCTTTGGAGGACGATGTCGATGCATTCGATGAAGCTCGCGACGAAGTACTGTCACGAGTCACCAAGTACCAGTAGGACCTGAAAAATTACCACAGTCGACGTTTGCGACCATGATCCTTCCAAGTAGGTGACTTAGTTCTTTGGCTGACACAAAAAAGCCATGAAAAACTCGAGTCATCGTGGCTTGGCCCTTACATCGTCACAGAAGTAATCGAAGGAGGAGCGTACAGAATCAAGGACAAGAAGACAGGAGTTGCCGAGCCAAACCCCTGGAACGTGGCGCAGCTCAGGCGTTTCTACGCCTAGAAGTCGAAAGATAGTCTTCCTTGTAAACATACAATGTACTGAAATGCCCGCGAGTTTTCAGACGCACTCTTTTCCTTTTCAGGGCACCGAGCGGGGCTGAAAAGGTTTTTAATGAGGCGGGATCGCGGTGCTGCAATATAATAAAGATATTGATGACCTACATTTTTATCGTCGACAAGCCCGGGGGCTCATGAACAAAATATATATCTTCTGGCGCAATATAGTTATTTACCTCGGCAGAAAAATAGTTCGCCAAACAAAAGGTAATTACAGGTCAACGATACGCCCGGGGGCTATCACCCGCAAATACAGTATACACTCAGTAAAAATTTATTTGCTTTGGTTTAAAAACCTCGCAAACACAAACAAAAGTATAAACATTAGCTACCAAAACGCTCGGGGGCTTGACGAGAAAAAATAAGAAAAATATATCCAGCGGCTTTACAATATAGATTATGCTCACAACATACAAGATGCAACTACTGAGAAAACTCGACAAGATAAAGGAAAAACTCTCAATTGCTGCCTAGTATATCATCTATGGTTATTCGCTCATTATTTGTAGCACGAGTACTATGCTCAGAAGAGCTACCCTTCACGAAGAACTTAGCATCCATCCGAAGCAGTTCATCCATCATGTCTTCCGCTACAGGGGTCACAACATCATCGATTTTGTCAATATTCCTCTCCCTCTTCGCCATCTTGGCCTGGCACTTGGCAACAATTCGACTCATGTTCAACTTCGGATAGCAGATTTGTATCATAATCATAGCAAATCTCGCGCCGGCAGATAATTGGGCCCGCACAAAGCCATGGATTCGAGGGGCATCCCGAAACTTGTCCATCCGAGCAGGAAGGGTTTCTGGCATCTTGTTGCGCGGGAACATGGTGCTATAAACTAAGGACAATGTCCTTGTGCAGAAGTCGAGAAAATCGCGGACCTGACTCGCACGATCTTGAAATCTAACGATTTGGCGGGTACGTTGAGGTGTAACCCCAAAATTAGAACCATGATCCGATGCAAGTCTGAGAAGCACATTGGATCGAGCTTCAATACGTTGATCTTCGGCAGCGGTATCCAAAAAAGAACCTGTTTTCAGTGAAGGAAACAGAGAGGAAGGAAAAACCGCAGAAACAGAATCAAGTACGATTAAGCGAACGAAGTATACCCGTCATATCCAAGCTGGAATCATTCATCAGTTGAAGCATGTAATTCTCTCGAGAAGAAGCTTCGGCAGCCTCAGTAACCGTGGCCTCTTTTACAGCTATAGCATCCTGAGCCTGCTGAAGCGCATCCTTTTCCCTCTCCAATGATTTTCGAGACTGCTCCATTATTATAGTTCTTGCTTCTTCATAGACTGAAGCTGTTGGCGAAGTTCTTTCAAGTCTTGTGTTGAACCCTTACTCGAGGAATCTTCAATAAATTCATCATCAACAGGCATTTTCTTCGAGTAGGAGGAAGCAGGAAAAGCATCGGAGGGACGAGGAGTTGAAGTGTAGTTATCAAATATCAACTGGAAATAAAAGTTTCGACATCAATCATCAAGCAAAAATAGATTTCCATTGATTTTCAAAGTGTTTACATGGATATTACAAAAGGAAGGTTCCTAATGAACTAAGGAGGCAGTTGTCGCCAAAGCTACTATGGCAACAGCATCAAAAGAGAAACAAAACAAAAAGAAAATACAAGGTGGTCTACTTGACCTCCGGCTTCGATGAACTAGGAGCGGGGCTTGCATCCGAGGTAGGCGAGGATTTTCTTCGAGTTTGGCTTGGCAGCCTTAATCAAAGACTACCACCTCTTCGTTTCCATCTCCTTCGTGTCGCCAACTCTCGCCCAGTCGACATCTTGTTGGCTGTCAGCAACCAAGGCGATAGTGCCTTCAACACCAACTTTCAAACCTTCTTGGCGAAGTTTGAGCCCAAGATCTTCTTGAGAATTGAAGCACTTAGCGAGAGCAGTAAAAGTCATGGGTTCTTCCTTCTTCGTGAAGAAGTAGGGAAAAAGCCGCGACAGACCTGTCCTAGCTTCGGCAAGGCCTTCGCGCGCCTCATCTCCATGGATTTCAAGAAGGGAAAGCGCGTCAAGAAGGCGATCACCTTCAGGATTTTCCAGATCATAATCTTGCTGTGTTTTCCCTAAATGAGTAAAAAGAAGGTTGTCAAGAAAAAGCGAGCAAGGACAAATATGATGACCCGAAGAAATAGCAAGGATCTGAGTACTTACTAACAAAACGTCGACTCTGCAACTCCAAGCGAGTAAGGATTTCTTTTTCACGAGCAGACTGCTGAGCTATATTGTCGCTCAAAGAAGTTTCCGCGTCATGAAGTCTTTTTCGAAGATCTTCGACGGTGGCAGCATCTGCTTCAGCTTTCTTGCGAGCTCTTTCGCTTTGCTCTAACTTGATAGCAAGAGCGTCAGCGCGTTTGTTGGATTCCGCAAGATTCTCTGGCATAATGAACGACAGTAAAATGTCATGACAAAATAATGAAGGAGTATATTCAGCAGAAGAGGTAGATAAAAAAATAGTACCTTCAAGCTTCTTGGCATGGTCACGGTACCCGACGAATTGGGTACCGAGACGGATAAATTCCTTCATCAAAGGCTGAAGAGAAGACCAAAGGAAAAGAGAAATCAATATAGGAAGTGAAAGTTCGACAGCACCTAGCAAAAACAAAGGGGAGCTGAAAGCACTGAAATGCTAGGAACGTAAAGAAAAGAGTGAAAAACTTACGTCATCCATTGAAGGAGTCGTGGAACTACCAGTTAACAGGATAGGTTCCTTGGCTGGTTCTACCCTAGCTCTCTTTGGTGAAGAGGCTCGGGGGCTCGCAACTGGAGTTGGATGTTCTGTATCTTGCTGAGGAGGCGAGGTTTCGTCCCCATCAGGTTGAGCTTCAGAGACAACTAAAGTACAAGACGTACTCGTTCAAGCAGTCGCGCCTATAGGTGGATTTTCATCCTCGTCACCACTACAATAAATCAGGCGACAATATAAGAAACAACGCAGACAAAACATCGGGAGGAAACAACAAAAAGCAACAAAAACTTACGAGCTGACAAGAGCATCTTCATAAGGATTGAAAGTTGTTCTTTCAGCATCAGGAACAACTTCTTCGGCAAGAGATGCGCCGGCTTTGGAGGTGCTGGAATCGGCAACTTCGTCCCTCTTTCTCTTGTTCCTTGGAGAAGCAGCTGAGGGAGGAGAGTGTGCCGATGCGGTAGGCTCGGATTCAACTTCTTTTTCAGAGGATGCCGCGGATTTTTGAGAACCCGTGATTTCACTCTCAGGGCGAGAAGTACCCTGGTTGTCGTCGGTGACAACAGCCCGTTCTTCGACTTCTCCACCTTCGGGAAGGGGAGGAAGAGGCGACGCAGTTTTGTTGTTCTGGACAAGATAGAAAAAGTATCGACAGGAATTTGTATCAATAACAGCAGTCGAAGAAATCGCAGTACAAAAAGAAAAAAGAAGAGAGTGCATGAACAAGCAGATGATAAAAATATATTACCTGCGGGAGTGCGTTGGTGGCGCTATATGGTTTCACACGGCAAGATGATGGGACGGTGTCTTTCTTGCTAAGCGACGAGATTTTTCGGACAAGTTTTTCTAAGTCCTTGACCGATAAATCTGTCGACAGGCGATCCACATCCTCGTCGCCAGCACACATCCAAAGGGGGTTTTTGCGAGCTTGCAAAGGTTGTACCCTAATCCTAAGGAAATATGCCGTGATTTGGATACCCGAAAATTCTTGTCCACGAGTATTTTGAAGCTCGTGGATGCGTGTCATCAGCGCATCTGTCGCCGCTTTTTCTTCGTTGCTAGCCTCTGCATCCCAGGACCGGCGGCGACAGATTTTTTCGTTGCCATCGAAAGGGGGAATGTTATGTTCCACCGAGCTATGGCTCTCCTCGTGGATATACAACCATTTTTTGCACCACCCTTGAACTGAGTCAGGGAATTTGACGTCAAAGTACTCGACATCAGGGCGGACACAAATAACAATGCCGCCTATGTTATAGGCAACGTTGGGAGAGCCATTACGGCGAAGGAGGAAAATGCGCTTCCATAAAACCCAGTTAGGCTGGACTCCAAGAAAAGATTCACAAAGAGTGATGAAGATCGAGATGTGGAGGATGGAGTTGGGAGTAAGATGGTGAAGTTGCAATCCGTACACAAAAAGCAACCCACGCAGAAAATCGTGAATGGGGGAAGAAAGGCCGCGGATGAGGTGGTCAACGAAACTGACCCGATACTCGATAGGAGGGGATGGATAGCTCTCCTCGCTGGGGAAGCGCAGCGAGTCTTTCTGCTTGCTGATCGCAAGTTTCTTCAGCAAGTTGATATCTTGGGCGGAGATTTTGGATCTCTCCCACCCAGTGCTCCCCAGATCCGTGGTCGCCATCTTGGACTCAGGAGTGCTGTGCCTGGTGAGCCGCGCGCGTGGTGGCATCAACAATGGTGTAGGCATGAAGCGCAAGTGTGGCTGAGCTCGGGAAGTGTTAGTCGCAATGGAGGATTTTTGCAGAGGAGAGCAGAGGTGCGGCGCAAGCGAAAGATTGACTGGAGGAAGAAGATGACCTTAAATAGAGAATCGGCGAAACGATGCACCGTTGGATGGAATAATTGTGGGATGGATGATGTCCACGTGGCTAAGGGGTAAAAAGGTATTTTGACTGTGAAGGAACAGAACAGGCGCTACAGTACGTGCGCCAGAAAAAGCGGAGGACGTGTGTCCCCCACTTGCACGACGTGTCAAATTGATGAGGGTTTTGGGCCCGCAAGACAGAGACAGAGCGTTGCTCGTGTCTTCCCGATACAATGGTCGTGGCTATCGTCAGCACTGACGTCACTTTATCAATGGAAAAAGGTCGGCTTTGATAATTTGAACATTGGCGACAAGAAAAGACTAGTGGTTATCTCGAGAGCTTTTGATCAAATACAAAGTTTTCGATCAAATGCTCGGGGGCTACTTTTGAAGAAGGAAATATCGGGTATGACAAAATATAAATGGCGAGAGCCTATGATCAAATACAAGCATTTGTTCATAGCCTCGGGGGCTACTCCCATCGGGAGCGCTGGTCGCGCACCCGGTAGATATGAAAAGCTCAAGAAAGAATAACAATATAGCGACATGAGGTACTAATTTGTCGAGCCTACAACCAAGTACAAGTCCTTGGCTGTAGCCTCGGGGGCTACTCCCATCGGGAACGCTGTTCGCGTGCCCAATGAAATTATAAAAAAAAAGGAGAAGTGAGCATATTTCGAGTTATACAAATAACTCTACATATACTCCCATCGGGAAGGCAAGATAAGTCATCCGTTGATTCAACAAAATGTGCTATTCCAACAGCCGAAAAAGCACTCGACAATATATTCTCAGAGCGCCAAAGTCGCGAATAATCTCTGAATTAAAACTTTGCGAAGGTAATTCCCCAGATCCGTTCTGAGCGGCGTGGCACCGTCTCTAACGTCGGTTTGCTACTTTTTTCCGTATCAACAGATACGAAGAAAAATCCTAACAGACACGTTAGGTACCCGATAAAACATGTCTGGGACTCGATAGAATGGTAAGACCTTAAGCGGCACCTGTCGAAGTTAACACCAGTATCCCGAGATCATGTCCAGGGACATGACCTTGAAGTAGGTTTTTGCGGATTGCCACTAGAGCAGTTAACTAGTACCTGATCCGTCAGATGAACTAGCCCCAACTACCATTATCCCTGTACAATATATAATTGTGTATCTAAAGATATGTGGTAAATTCGACAGAATTATTGGATGATTATAAAGTTGGAGATTTTCCCTGATTCTTCGATTCAAGCAAAATCTCGGGGGCTACTGACATAGGCATCCCCAATGGGCCTGCCGAAGATGGTACCCGGGGTTTACTGAAGGCCTACAAGTCGAAGAATATGAAGTTCGGAAGCCCAGTTGGTATTAAGGAAAGTTAAAGTTG
The DNA here is from genome assembly GCF_019359855.2 of Lolium perenne. Classification (NCBI taxonomy): domain Eukaryota; kingdom Viridiplantae; phylum Streptophyta; class Magnoliopsida; order Poales; family Poaceae; genus Lolium; species Lolium perenne. The sequence continues at coordinate 331,757,990 of NC_067245.2, forward strand.
TATTAGGAAATATAGAGACTTGTAATTTTACGGGACGGGATAGAAACCCTCCCGGACTCTGTAACTTATGTATTACGAATCCCTCGGCTCCGCCTCCTATATAAGGGGGAGTCGAGGGATAAAGAGATGATCGAATCCATTGTCAACATAACCCTAGTTTTATAATCGTCGAGTACTTTTCGGCTGAAACCTTCGAGATCTATTTGCCCTCTACTTCCAGCGAAACCCTAGTCTACAATACGTAGGCATTGACAAGTTAATACCTTGTCACTCGCGCTTCGCCAATGTGGTTCACCGGTGTGCAGACAGAGGTGCCTCTGAATAACACGTGGACACACTGCAGGACGAGGTAAAAATACAAATCTTTTTGCCCCTAGGAAGCAAGTTAGTGTACATTATGAGCGCGTTTGGTAGCCTGCATGGACATTGGCTCGCATTGGCCCAACAAATTTCGGTCCGTTTGGATGCATGCAATGAACCGGGTTTTAAAGCACCCCCGGGACAGGCCCTCGAGGAACGCCCGGAATGGCAGTTTCTCCAGGGCCAGGCCCGTTGCGGCCAGAAGCCTGCACGCGTGGAGAAGGGGGCGGAAACGCCGCATCCCTTCGGGAACACGTGCCATAATTAGGCTCACTGCTCCCTCTCCTTCCTCTCACTCGCGACCTCCCCCAAACTGTCACATCACCCGGCTGTTCCCCTCCCGCCGACCAATCCACCGCACCACCGCACGGAGGAGCACCGGTACAGGAGGAGGAGACATCAGCGAGCAGCACCGCGACATCAGCCGCAATCTGGTCCGCAGTCTTCATCGGCATCTCGACTTCGCCCGCGACCTCGACCTCGTCCTCGGCCGGAACAATGGAGGTAACGACCTCTCCTTCTCACCTTCGTACTCATCTGGCAGAACATGCCATTCTCGGGCATTTCCGACGACATGCACATTAGATCTGCTAGGGTTTCCGTTAGGATAGTGGTCGGATTAACGTTTGCAAGGTGTTCGTCCCCATTTCTTGATATTCTTGTCTAGTTCTTGATATTCACGGTCTCGATTTGCTTAGATCTGTTTCTCTAGTATCGGACTGTGGTAGATCCTTTCTAGATCGGGCTTTGGATTGCTGAAACTGGCAGATCTTACTGTGCATGCAAAGAGGGGAAGGGTTTTTTGTGCTGGAGCTTAGCATGTTGAGATTGATGTGCGGAATTAGTCGTGGTAGTTTGTTGTAGATTGTGTAGTTTTTTATTGAACTAGGCCGATGATTGTAACCAGTAATCATAGTGTGAGGAGATGACTGATCAGAACCTATGGCATGACTGAACATGACCATGCCATTGGTTTAGATCAAACAATTCCTCCATATGTGCTCATTGTATGAGGCATATGCTACCTTGCTTTCCATGTTTGTACTTCTTCAGTTGTTCAATGTCCAATGATTTAACTATGGCACAAGGGAAGGCATGGTGTTGCCCTCAAACTAAGTCGTGTGTGCCATATTACTTGCACACTAGACTTATTTTGCGGACAATCCCTTTGCCTGCCGTGTGACCCAATATATGAAGCCTCATTTTGTTTGTCTAGTGCATTGGCCAATGATTGAACACTGGCACACTTGTGAGCAGGCAAGGTGCTACCCTCAAACTTAGTCATGTGTGCCATATTAGTGGCACACTAGACTTAGTTTGAGGACAGTCACTTTGCCTGCCGTGTGATCCTACATATGAGGCCTCGTTTTGGTTTTTCTAGTGCATTGGCCAATGATTGAACAATGGCACACTTGTGAGCAGGCACACATCTAATGACATGTGTTCTTGTGGCAGACTGAGAAGCTCAAGCTTGGATCACCTGAGACCCCCGACGAGGGACCGTCCAAGAAGCAAAGGGCGGCTAACGTCGGCCACTTCCAACCGGACGTAGGGCCGGACCAGTTCCCGCGCATCGTCTTCAAGCCAACCTTCAACCGGCTACGCATCCCTCATGATTTCGTCAGGTGGTTCTGAGAAATCCTTTCGAACATCATCGTCACCACCAACAATGACTGCTACTGGAGGATGACAACGGTGAGAGAAGGCGATGACGCATACATTGACCAGGGGTGGGCGGCCTTCGCCGTCGCTCATCAGCTGCAGATAGGCTAGTTCCTCGTCTTCAAGAAGGTGTCCACCTTCCAGTACAATGTGGTCATCTTCGACCACACCTGCACTGAGGTGATGACCATGTGCCGTTACCATGGAGACGCCACCAGGTGTGTCGTCTTCCAAAGTCATGTCTGAAACTTACCTGGTCTGTGTGTAGTTGTTGTTCCTGTCGTCTGTGGAACTATGATCGTCTATGGTGTGTCGTGAACTATGATCGTCCTGTGTTGTGAACTATGACCGTGTTTGAACTATGATCAGTGCTAAGTTTGTCTGAACTGTGAATTGTGTTCTTGCTTGTGCTGTTGATCGCTGGTAACCTCACCACCGAAGATAAGAGGTAAGCAGAAATAGATTCTGGGTTGCAACCAAATAACAGGGCGCCGTTCTAGGCTGCTACAAGGCCTGAAAATCGACCTACCAAACGGGCAGAGCCCAAATCGCCACGAGGGAAAAACTCTATGCAGACCACCAAACAACGTGGCTTTTATGGCCCATGGCCCGCTGCAACGCGCAGGGGACTCCTTTCCGCTGCGCCAGTGGTGCAGGAAAATGATGCAGACAACCAAACGCGCCCTATTAAGAGCATCTCCAGCCGCGTCCCCCAAAGCAATTTGGGGCGCGCCGGACAAAAAATGCGTTCCAGCCGCGTCCCCCAAAGCCCATTTTTGTCTGGCGCGGCCCGATACGGTGGCTGGCGCCCCGAGCCCGTCCCCGTCCCACAGGGGACGCTCTGGGCACACCGGACACAACGAAAAGCGAGGCGAACCGACACGGGCCCGACGCGTCAGCGGCTCGGAAGCTCAGCCGCCGCCTACGTAGTGACGGTGCAGTTGCCAGGAAGCGGAACCGTCGCATTGGCAATCGCGTCGACGACGCGGCAACCGCCGGAATGGAGTCGGGACTCGTCGGAAGAGCAACCGCTGCTCTTTTCGACTTCTGCGCCGCCGTTCATCCGCGCTCAATAAGACTCATACGTCGGCGCTTTTGGATCTTCACCGGCCGCATCCGACACCTCCAGCGACGATGAGCTACATCTCCGAGCTCCCGTCCGACACCTCCAGCGAGGGAAAGCCTGCTGGATGGCACCATTGGTGGGAGAAAGCTCCGACGCCCAGCAGCGGCGACGAGTCCCTCCCGCCACTTGACAGCTGATGGCGCGTGAAGCACACGTCCGTTGGGAACCCCAAGAGGAAGGTGTGATGCGTACAGCAGCAAGTTTCCCTCATTAAGAAACCAATGTTATCGAACCAGTAGGAGATGACGGCCACGTGAAGGTTGTTGGTGAAGGAGTGTAGTGCGACGCAACACCAGTGATTCCGGCGCCAACGTGGAACCTGCACAACACAATCAAAATACTTTGCCCCAACTTAACAGTGAGGTTGTCAATCTCACCGGCTTGCTGTAAACAAAGGATTAAACGTATGGTGTGGAGAATGATGTTTGCTTGCAAAGAACAACAGAGAACAATGATTGCAGTAGGTTGTATTTCAGATGTAAAAGAATGGACCGGGGTCCACAGTTCACTAGTGGTGTCTCTCCAATAAGATAAATAACATGTTGGGTGAACAAATTATGGTTGGGCAATTGACAAATAGAGAGGGCATAACAATGCACATACATATCATGATGACTACTATGAGATTTACTTAGGGCATTACGACAAAGAACATAGACCGCTATCCAGCATGCATCTATGCCTAAAAAGTCCACCTTCGGGTTAGCATCCGCACCCCTTCCAGTATTAAGTTGCAAACAACAGACAATTGCATTAAGTACTGTGCGTAATGTAAACAATACAAATATCCTTAGACAAAGCATTGATGTTTTATCCCTAGTGGCAACAGCACATACACAACCTTAGGGGTTACTGTCACTCCCCCAGATTCAATGAAGACATGAACCCACTATCGAGCATAAATACTCCCTCTTAGAGTCACAAGTATCAACTTGGCCAGAGCCTCTACTAGCAACGGAGAGCATGCAAGATCATAAACAACACATATATGATAGATCGATAATCAACTTGACATAGTATTCCATATTCATCGGATCCCAACAAACACAACATGTAGCATTACAAATAGATGATCTTGATCATGATAGGCAGCTCACAAGATCTAAACATGATAGCACAAGAGGAGAAGACATCCATCTAGCTACTGCTATGGACCCATAGTCCAAGGATGAACTACTCACGCATCAGTCCGGAGGCGGGCATGGTGATGTAGAGCCCTCCGGTGATGATTCCCCTCTCCGGCAGGGTGCCGGAGGCGATCTTCAGAAACCCCCGAGATGGGGTTGACGGCGGCGGCGTCTCAGTAACTTTTCTCGTATCGTGGCTCTCGGTACTAGGGTTTTCGCGATGGAAGGATTATATAGGCGAAGGGGCAGAGTCGGGGGACGCCCGAGGGGCCCACCCTATATGGCGGCGCGGCCAGGGGTGGGGCCGCGCCCCCCTATGGTGTGGCCGCCTCGTGGCCCCTCTTCGTCTCCTCTTCGGTGTTCTGGAAGGCTCCGTGGAAAATAAGACCGTGGGCTTTTGTTTCGTCCAATTCCGAGAATATTTCCTGTGTAGGATTTCTGAAACCAAAAACGCAGAAACAGAGGCGGCGCTTCGGCATCTTGTTAATAGGTTAGTACCGGAAAATGGATCAAAATGATGTAAAGTGTATATAAAACATGTGAGTATTGTCATAAAACTAGCATGGAACATAAGAAATTATAGATACGTTTGAGACGTATCAACAGCGCGGAGGAATGGCTGAGCGTGGAGGAGGACACGGAGGAAGAAGGGTCAGAGGAGGCGGCGGTGGCCCGTGCGAAGGCGGAGGCGGACGCGAAGGCCAATACCGCCAAGGCCAAGGCCAAGGCCAAGGCGCAGCCGGCGAGCACCGGCGACAACGAGGAGGACTCCGACGCGTCGGCCGACACTGCCTCTTCGGAAGAGGTGACGAGCAGGAAGCGCCACCGTGATGACGACGATGAGGCGGGGCCATCATCGAAGAAGAAGAAGTAGTAGTTTAAAATAATTTATACGTAATTTAATTATGTTTTTTCGAAGTTTTATATGTATTTTGTTTATGTTGAACCGATTTAAATATTAGTAAAGAGTTTTATTCTATCTATTTAAATTATTTTTAATGTTTGGGGGCGGCGTTTGGGGGACGCGACTGGGGAGCGACGTCCCCCAAACGCGGCACCAACGAAATACGTCCTCAAACACTCAATCCAGCGCGCTTTGGGGGAGATGGTTTGGAGGAGGCGGCTGGAGATGCTCTAATTCCTGCTGAGCAGAGGCGTGCATTCGCGTTATTTTGCAGACATCGGCTGATCCGCAGTGGTGGCAGAGATGAATGCCGATGCAACAAGCTTGAGGCCATCAGGGACCGTGTGGTAGGAATCTGCAAATTAAAAAATGGTTTTCTTCATGATGGTGTAGTGACTTAATCAGTGTGTGGTCGCAATTGCTTAGTTAAGTACGTAGTAGTAGGGAGTAGTAAAAGACACGGAAAACGTGGAAGAAGGAGGTGTAGAGCACGACCCAGCGACCTTCATGTTAAACTGCGATGCCGGCGAGATGCATGCCGACGGACGATGACGATGTTTCAGGCGAGGAGGTGTGCCGCTCAGCATGCAAGCGCAGGCGTGCGGTCCAGTACGCTGGACGTTGGTCCAGGAAGTTACGGAATCGTTTGTACCGATACACCCGCAGCCGGGCTGTCGCAATTAGTGCATGCACAACGGTTACAAAGGCCACTGTACCATATTGCGTGTGCTCGTCTATATACCATATGGAATACAATGTTTGCTATCGACCTGTCTAATTCTGGTTGGTCAACATATAGAGTGCATCTGGACCCGGGAGCTAAGATGGATTCACGGACTTTGACGATGTACTATTATGGAGGATGTAGTAGTAGCATGGATGGAGTATACTGTATGGATCATCTTTCTATTCTTAATAGTTGATCCCATTTTCCTGCACATACAAGGTATCCACATCATCAGTATCAATAACCAATCCTAGACTGCCACATCAGTCTTGCCAATAAATTTTGTGAGACCATGTCATCAATTATTTTCTTTTTTTCCCTGAAGAGCGTTACATCTGTTCCCGCGCTTCTTTGTAGTATTAATCAAATTGTACGGACTGGTCCACATGTAGCTTATTATTCTAGCCCACGTACACCTCATTGCTATATATGCTCATGAATGAAAATAATCGTCGCATTGATGTTTCAGTTTCTCATGAGTTATTATGACGCATAATATCGTTGACGCTAGAGCGGCACTACAACCACCAAACCTTTCCTCTCCGCAGCGACGCAGTAGCTTCCTCTCCCAACAAGCATAAAACAATTACTACGAAAAATGGAATTTTATGGAGGTATATGAGAAGTTCATGCAGCTTCTCCATATTTAAATGACGTGCGCCTTGCTCCGAACCAATTCTTTCACAGCCTTCATTACGGATTGGCGTCCGGCCGGCCGGCGTCTGCTGTACAGCTCATGCTGGCGGCACAGGCGAGCCACTCCCTTCCATCTTCTCCCCCATGAATATGGCTTATGGTAACCTCATGTGTTAGACAACTTGGATGAAAGAGCCGCCATATTTCTTGGTCATTAGTCCTTTCATATGTTTTTTTCTGTTGCTATTTCTTGATCTTCCTGTCTGCTTATTAATCCAAATCTAAATTTGAATTATATCCCTGTTATTCACACACTGCCAGCCGCTGCCGGTACCGTCAGGTTGCCACCAGCTCGCACTATACTTGGTTGCCAAATCCCAACCCTTCGTGAGCTCATCCAAAAGTTTCTAACATCGATTCATTGATGTCTGGATTGACTTCATTTTTGGTGTAGCCCAATTGCAAGATCTATAGCAGAATTGATTTTTCTGCTGAGATTGTGCTTAGTTTTTCAATATGAGATCTTGGACTAGCTTGGCACTTGATTTTGGTTTTATAATTAGGAGATCCTCTTAATTTGATCTATTGTAATTGATTCATTTAATTGATTCTTTTTGCAGGGAGCATATGGTGAACTGGCGATGATAAAGTTAAACGTAGTTACACACTGACATGTTCATGCAATATAGAAAAAAAACTGTTTTGTTGGTCTTCTACTTCACAGATGTTCAGCTGTGCTTTGCTTCTAATAGTCTCTGTTGTGTTGCTCACATCCAGGTCCATATAGCTTCTATCAGCTACCGACCGGTTTGCACATCTATTGATCAATTGTCCATCTTAGACAAGCTGCAACTATTGGCCTGGTCACTTATTATTCATTGTGTTCCTCTTCTATATATGCAATTTTGTTAAATAATAACTCAATACTCATGTTTGTTTTGGTTCACTTTCAGAATATCTGAATGATGACATGAGATTTAATCTATAAAAGTAATGAGAAGGTGATGTACTAAAATAAGAAACCATGATTTGATAGTAAAAAAAAACTCAGCGGTGCATCTTTGGGTTCACGTTCTACCTACCCTTATGTAGCTTACACTTGATTTCAGCATGTTGTCTACAATGTATCAAATTGGTATAAAATATATTGCTCTAATCAATATCAGCTGTATTGATTTTTTCCAATTCTTACTTGTATATAGCTTGCTAAACCATTATTTTGTCCACACTATATTATCCTTAGTTGAACACTATATCTGTAACCTTTCAGGTTATGCCATCTTATCTATATATGATATTTCAACATTTATATTGCCCAGTAATAATTTTCCTTTTCTAAAAGGATCCGCTGCAACGCGCGGGTCCTCTAGTTTTAGTAGAGTATCATACTTAATTTCTTTTGAAGCACTGCGGCTGCGGGTGCAGACGGCCAGCCGCCAGCATGTTGACAGACAGGCGGAGACGGACGGCCGAGACAAACCCCCGTACCATTATTCATTCCCATCCCCCGCCTCTCCAGAAATTCCATTCCACCCCTCCCTTTCCTATTCCATTCCATTCTATCGCTTGGCAGTTGAGTTGGTGGCGGAAGGAAGGAGAGCTAGCTAGCATTCCCGATTTCCTCTCGCCGTCGTCGCCGCCGCCGCCGCCGCCGCCGCCAAGTCCAACCACTCGACTTCCCCCCAAGGCCAAGGGAAGGGATCGCCGGGATGCCGGCCACCGACTCCTCCTCCTCCGCCTCCTCCTCGCCGGCCCACCACACCTCCTCCTCCTCCTCCTTCGGCCGCTCCATCCTCTCCCTCCGCCACCGCGACCACAACCACAACCACAACCACAACCAGATCCACCACGCCTCCTTCCCGCCCACCCCCGACCACTCCTCGTCCGACGACCGCGAGATCGACGCCTTCCAGCGCCACGCCGCCGACCTCCTCCTCGACCTGCTCCCCTCCTCCTCCGCCGCCTCTGCCGCCCCGGAGATCCTCTCCCTCGACTGGACGCGCCACCTGCTCGACTCCTTCCTCATCTGCCTCGAGGAGTTCCGCTCCGTCCTCTTCGCCGACGCCGCCGCGCTCGCCAGGGCCCCGCTCGACCGCCTCCTCGCCGACTTCTTCGACCGCGCAGTCAAGGCGCTCGACCTCTGCAACGCGCTCCGCGACGGCCTCGACCTGCTCCGCCACTGGCGCAAGCACCTCGCCATCGCAGCAGCCGCGCTCGCCCCGTCCCCCGCCGCCGCCGCTGGCCCGCTCGGGGAGGGCCAGATCCGCCGCGCGCGCAAGGCGCTCACAGACCTCACCATCCTCATGCTCGACGACAAGGACGCCGGGGGCGGCCAGCGGAACCGCTCCTTCGGCCGCGCTCCCAAGGACGGCCAGGGCCGCGGCCACCACCGCCGGACCAGCAGCGGCTCGGGCTCGGGGTCCGGCTCCGGCTCCCACTTCAGGTCCCTCTCCTGGAGCGTGTCCCGCTCCTGGTCGGCCTCGCGCCAGCTGCAGGCCATCGGGGGGAACCTACCAGTGCCGCGCCCACACGACGTGGCATCCACCGGGGGCCTCGCCTCCGCCGTCTACACCATGGGCGCCGTGCTCTTCGTCACCGCATGGGCGCTCGTCGCCGCCATCCCCTGCCAGGACCGTGGCCTCCAGGCGCACTTCACCGTGCCCAGGACCGCCGCTGCCCCGTGGGCAGGCCCCGTCACCGCGCTCTACGACCGCGTCCTGGACGAGTCCAAGAACAAGGACCGCAAGCACTCGCCAGGCCTGCTCAAGGAGATACACCAGATCGAGCGCTGCTCACGCCAGCTCATGGAGCTCACCGATGCAGCGCACTTCCCCCTCGACCAAGACAAGGAGGCCGAGGTGCAGGAGGCCGCGCAGGAGCTCTTGCAGGTGTGCGACACGCTCAAGGACGGGCTTGATCCACTCGAGAGGCAGGTCCGGGAGATGTTCCACCGGATTGTGCGCACCAGGACAGAGATCCTTGACTGCTTGAGCAGGCCCAGCACCAACACCACTGAGTGAGCTGCTCAACATTGTGTGAAATACTACTCAAATGCAGGCGCTTTCAAATGAGGTAGCTTTCGTTTGCATAAGTTAGCAACTACATATATATATATATATATATATATATATATATATATATATATATATATATATATATACATGTGTCTGCACAAAGGCGTGGCCTTCTGATAAATTCAGTCGTTTAGTTGTATTTCATTTATTCTTTATTTGTAGCTTGTGAATTCCTTACTTGGGCAGTGATTGGTGCTCATGGTCTAACATTATTGTTTTATTCTTTGCTTTAAATCTTGTCTGGTTTGATGATATTTAGCACTCTGGTGCTTCATCTGTGTTCATGATTCATTAGTCTGTGGAACAGACTTATTCGTGGTGATGTTTGTCGAGTAATTTATGTGAGTTATGAGACAGCGGCAGTGATATATCCAGCATTATTATCTTGTTATCTGAAAACAGATAAAACAACATTTCATTGGCTGGCTTAGTTCAGAACAGTGTCCTTTTTCGTCTATATTTAGATTTCAGTTGGACACCTCAATGCATGCTCAAATCCAGACTCTGTCGATGGTTTATGATGTCATGAGCTGTTTGGGCAACTTGTCATCTACTTAGTTTTAACATGCTTGCTATTGCTACTTGCCCACATTATCAGTATAGATGGTATTGTTTTGTTTATAATGCTCACATTATATGCGCATTTTGGTTTCTACAATGCTACAAAGGAGTTATATTAATATGTTTTATTAGCCTATTAGTGATGGTAAATTAGAGATATATAATCTTGTGATGCTTTACTGTTAGTATATTTCTCTAGATTTTGATTACCCAGGCACCCATTTAGAAAAACATGTGGTGGTGCTAGCTCCTGGTAGTAGAAAAATGAAAAATTGTGCGATTTGTTTCACATTGTTGAGAGTGCACCATAAGAAGTATAGCGAATTTTCAGGCTCTGTATAATAAGCAATGCTTACTCATTCCAAGGTCAACTTGATTTCCATGTGTGTAGTGTTAACACATTTCCAAGGTCAACGTACACAATGTCAAGCTGTTTTAAAGTTTGTTTGGGGTTCTTTCTGTGTAGGTTCATCGTGTAGTTGGTGGTAGAGTACTGCTGTTACAAGAAGGGAAGGTTCCTTGGCCCAGTACCCAAGATATAGTAACGTTTCGGTTCCAAAACTGCCTGGCCGCTGCCGATAGTTGTTCAGCTTCTGGTGACCACATCTGTAACTGCTTCCTAGCACCGGTTGTTCGCTTCTTTTGTGTCTGGAATGTGTGGTAGAATGTTTTGATTTAGCAGAACGATTAGTGGTTTATGTCTCTAGATTTTGATAACAGGGAAGCAAGATTTCTTCTAGTCTCCCTGTCTGCATTATCAGCTTCCTGACATTATATACTACACGCAGGAAATGTATGATCGTACATTATGTCCTTGTTATTTTCTACTCCTTAGTATTAACTAGGCATGTGACCATGTTGTCTTTGCTGAGCGAGTGTGTGCTGATGTTTCGACCATGAAGGTTCCTTTGTCAGGAGACAAGATCTCGTAGTTGCTATTTCCAGTTTGGAAACCGCCTCGCTGCTGCCCATGATTGTATATTTGTATCACAGCTTCCATGTGCAGTAGTATGTGCTGACCACATGCGTAACTAAGTCGTAAGTATCTTGATTCTGAAGATCGTAGCAGTGTTTGGATTCAGCAGAGAGTGTGCGGTTTAGAATCCGGTAAAAAAAAGTGTGTGGTTTAAAATTCGTTATGATGAAAATTGTTTTTGGCTCTTAAGCTCCAGTGCTCTCGCCATTTTTAAAAAAAATTAAAAGACATTATTACAAGTTATCAAAAAATTGAAACTAATTTTAAAGATTGTCAGTGATACATCTCACAATCGTGCAAAATCTCAACCCATTTTTTATTTTATTTTGTGCAAGAAAAAATGACAAAATCTGATATGTTTTGGAGATTAGAAAATATACTACTAGATCTACACTTCTGTCATTTTTTTAGCTCGGAATATAAAGTATTTTAAATTGATAGTTTGCACGTTGATGGGATACATCATCAATTATATGTGGATTTCTTTTCAGAATTTTTTTGAACTCCAAAATATTATTTTTGATTTTTTTAAATATGAGATCACTGATACTCATATGCACTAAATCTGCACTAAACTGTGACATAATTTGAACCTCGTAATCTTGGCCCAGTCATGCTGAACGCTGGGTACCTCCAGTAAGAGGTGTTGTCGCCGGAGTAAAGCCCGCTCGGGGGTACTTTACACCGACCTGGTCGGTGGCGAGCGAGGAGCCGCACACCCCCCAGCCGTTGTTGGGTCCAGCCCACGATTCCGACCGACTGTTTTTCAGTTCGCTTCTTCTGAATATACGAAGCAGTCATGCGTTCGAGCTCCGGCCAGGAATGTTTCAGTTCGCTGCACTTTTCTGAATATACGAAGCAGTCACGCGTTCGAGCTCCCCCTAGGAATGTTTCAGTTCGCTGCACTTTTCTGAATATACGAAGCAGTCACATAAACTCTTTCGAAATTTTGCATTATTCCGGTATTGAATAGATTTTTTTTCTGAATATACGAAGCAGTTCAGCTTCCGGCTACATATTTTGACTTGCTCACTGAAACACAGTCCATCTTGTCCCTTTCGGCTAAAATTTAGCATTCTTTCAGTCTATTTTGGCTGGGTATGATGCATGCTTTTTCTTTTCAGATACTGTTTTTTTAAAAAGGGTGCATGAGTATATTCAACAAAGAGGACAGGTCGTGCACAAAGAAAATAATCATGAAACATTTAGTAATATAGTATTACCAAAAAAAATAAAGACAATAAGAAAGTATGAGAAAGTGATTTCATTAGTAGAAAAGGGAAAAGACAGTAAGAAGTAGAAAAGTAATTCTCTGCTAGAGAAAGTTCAAGTAACTTGTAAAATCAGCTGTCACGACATCAAAGTACAGGGAATCGAAAAATGGCCCATCGGGAAACATAAAACATAAGGTCAAATGCCAGAGAAAGTGTTCCTTCCGGCTAAATCATATGGTACATACTTATGTATGTCACCCACAATTCACTTGAAAAAAAAAAATCCCACTGAAAAGGAACTCGACAAAAGACTTTGTTCAACACAGTATAAGATCTCATTTGTCAATCATATGTTTCTCTTCTTCCTTGATCCTGAAATCTCTGAAAAAATGCAATAGAGAAAATGCATAAACATTTTGAAAAAAGCATATATATAATGACCTTATAAAATTCAATCGGGAAAAATGGTAACTTCAAGGGACTTATATTTTTAATACTGTAGGGATTCGTTGCATAGAAAACAAAAAAATTCCTACCGCGAGAACGCAATCCAAGCCAAGATGCAATCTAGAAGACGGGAGCAACGAGGGGATGATCGAGACTCACCCTTGAAGATTTCCAAAGCCTACAAGATGAGGCTCTTGTTGCTGCGGTAGACGATAACTTGCCGCTTTCAAAAGCGCGTAGAAGATCTTGACGGTGCCACAATCGGGCAGCACCTCCGTACTCGGTCACACGTTCGGTGTTGATAAAGACGACGTCCTTCTCCCCGTTCCAGCGGGCAGCGGAAATAGTAGCTCCGCCTTGAATTCGGCAGCACGACGGCGTGGTGGCGGTGGCGGTGGCGGTGGCGGTGGCGATGGAGATCTCCGGCGGAGCTTCGCTAAGCGTTGCGGGAGAGGTGGAGGAGGTGGGGCGGCTAGGGTTTGGGAGAGGGGTTGGCCGGCCACTTAGGGGGTGCGGCCAAGCTATGGCTTGAGGTGGCCGGCCCCCTCCCCTTGGCCCTCATTATATAGGTGGAACACCCAAGAGTTAGTCTACAAGTCTTCGAATAAGACCCCAAACCAAAACCTTCCATATGACATGAAACCTACCCAAGGTGGGATTCCACTTGAGGTGGGATTCCCACCTTTCCTTGGAAGGGGGTGGCCGGCCACCTTGGCCTGGGACTCCACCCCTCTAGGGTTGGCTGGCCATTGGTGGTGGAGTCCCTCTGGGACTCCGCCTTCCAAAGTGATTTCTTCCGGACTTTTCTAGAACCTTCTAGAACCTTCCATAAATGCACCGAATCATTTTCAAACTTATAAAATGACTTCCTATATATGAATCTTATTCTCCGGACCATTCCGGAACTCCTCGTGATGTCCGGGATCCCATCCGAGACTTCGAACAATACTTCGAACTCCATTTCATATTCAAGTTCTACTAATACAACATCAAACCTTAAGTGTGTCACCCTACGGTTCGCGAACTATGTAGACATGGTTGAGAACTCTCTCCGACCAATAACCAATAGCGGGATCTGGAGATCCATAATGGCTCCCACATATTCAACGATGACTTAGTGATCGAATGAACCATTCACATACGATACCAATTCCCTTTGTCACGCGATATTTTACTTGTCCGAGGTTTGATCATCGGTATCTCTCTATACCTTGTTCAACCTCGTCTCCTGACAAGTACTCTTTACTCGTACCATGGTATGTAGTCTCTTATGAACTTATTCATATGCTTGCAAGCTAATTAGACGACATTCCACCGAGAGGGCCCAGAGTATATCTATCCGTCATCGGGATGGACAAATCCCACTGTTGATCCATATGCCTCAACTCATACTTTCTGGATACTTAATCCCACCTTTATAACCACCCATTTACGCAGTGGCGTTTGATGTAATCAAAGTACCTTTCCGGTATAAGTGATTTACATGATCTCATGGTCGAAAGGACTAGGTAACTATGTATCGAAAGCTTATAGCAAATAACTTAATGACGTGATCTTATGCTACGCTTAATTGGGTGTGTCCATTACATCATTCATATAATGATATAACCTTGTTATTAATAACATCCAATGTTCATGATTATGAAACTAATCATCTATTAATCAACAAGCTAGTTAAGAGGCTTACTAGGGACTCATTGTTGTTTACATAACACACATGTATCAATGTTTCCGTTAATACAATTATAGCATGGTATATAAACTTTTATCATAAACATAAAGATATATAATAACCACTTTTATTATTGCCTCTTGGGCATATTTCCAACAAATACATCATCTGTCTCCTTGAATAAATGGTAACTTAATCAATGGAGAACATGTGGAGCCTACGAAAAAATAAATACAATTTACAAAAATGAATTATCGTGCTGTGGGTATGTTTTTATATGGTCAGTGCATGGAAAGGATAGCTAACTAAAATTAATTGTACTTACATGCTTCGAAATGAATTCTCGTGCTATTGGCACCTGTTGCTCATTAAATTTGTTTATCACTAGCTGGCATGAGACTTTTTCACGGATTCTTGCAAGTCAACCTTTATTGAAACATATATGCAGATTAGAAATTATAAAAAAGATAGACAATTAAGAATTCCAGATTTTCCATTGTATTTTAGAAACATCAAATATGTATTTTTTTAAATACCAAAAAATGGAACAGGAAGTAGAAATTTCTAATGGAAGAATAACTTACATTTGAGAATTGTTTTACTTCAACTCCATTGTAGCATCTCATGTATTTGATAACAAAAATTCCAAAGTCATATATGCGCTCAAGGAAAAATGGCAATGCCCTGATAAGCTTATGTATAAGTAAAATATAAGCAATAATGTTCAAAAATAAAAAAGCAGGAATGGTAATCACCTAAAATTTTGTTTAGGCACATGAACATACTTAACACTAAAGTAATGTATGTTGAACTTGAAGCAACCAGTGTAAGATTTCACAAAAAATTGTTTGAAATTGAATATCACAATGTTAACTACTTTTCTACTGTGTAATCAGGATTTAGTACATCAAATGATTTATCAATGAAGTTTGCGATAATAAGTATCCACTCTTTCCCAATTGGACATGCAATGTGTAGCTGCATATAGTAGAGTCGAATAAAATTAAAATGACATATTATTGAGGAAAAAGCAGTTGGATAAAAATATATACCAGTCCTGTATTATTCAGGCTTTTCTGCTTGAATTATATAGTTCCTTCAAAAAATATTGAGAAAAATCAGTTGGATAAAAAAAATATACAAGTCCTGCATTTTACAATCTATAGCCAACATAATCTAGTGAGAAAATCCTTTTATATTCTAGATCAGAAGAATCCAGGTTGGGGTCCATCAGTAACTTCTGTATGAAGGTACAAAGGAAGAAAGAAGAGAAATTAAATTGAAATTCAGCCAGTAAGAGAGGGAAAATTGTTATGTGGCATATGATTAGGTGAGATGAAACAAACCGTGACTTGTTTTATGATGACATGCATGAGAATGTCTTTCTCACCAATTTTTCCTTCTTTTCTATAATGATTCTGCTCAGTTGTAGTTAACATTTCATAACAATCTATTGCACAGGGGTGAATCCAACCGCCTTGGTTCATAGATAGCGCCAACGTTCTTTGATCTAGCCATACTCTTTTAATTTCAAAAAATCATGGGCTGTCAAAATTCAAAAAAAAAAAGATGTTTGTAAAACAATTATATTTGATACAAAAAATACTTGTAACTCAACAATAAATTATTTTACATATCCAGTGGTTCGAATAAATACCTGCTTTCTGGTTTGGAGCTTGTAAGTTTGGTGTAAAATTCATACTCATATGCAGTAGCGAAAATAACTTGTTGCGGAGGTTGTATATGTTGCATTTTCATTTTGCTTCTAGGAATGAAAGGAGTTTTTAACTTGATACTACTTTGGCCTCCTAATATTTCTTGCCCACATTGATCAAAACCATATGTAAGAGAGGATCAATTGCTTTCAGTTTTGATGCTGGTTGTACATTAAAAAAATTATGTAAGAGATGATCAATTTCTTTCAGATATGATTTGTCAAATATAATTTATACAAATGAAAAAAAGAGCACTAACCGAGGAATAGGTATGAACCGTTTTGTGCGTTGAACCTAAAGTTAAAGAATTAACGGATTCTTGTCATTAACAATTTCCTATCTTGAACATAAAACATATGAAAATGGATTCTTGTCATGAACGGTTTACTACGTTGAACATTAAAAAAACATGAACGGTTTTTTTTTGGCATGAATGGTTTTGTACCTTGAACATAAAATTCGAACATGAACGAAATCTTGGCATGAAACTGTTGTGCCTTGAACGTAAAATTGAAGCATGAACAGTTTCTTTGTCATGAACGATTTCCCAATTACTTGCACATAAAAATGAACTATTTCTTACCTTGACATAAAAAAAATCACGAACGGTTTATTGGCATGAACAGTTTCCTAACTTGAACATAAAATTTGAGCATGAACGGATTCTTTGCACGAATGGTTTCCAAAAACATTGAATTGAAAAGCATGAAGTGAAGTATTTTCTACCTTGAACAAAAATAGAAACATGAACGAATTCTTGTCATAAAAACATCGAGCATGAATGGATTCTTTTGCATGAACGGTTTCGAACATTGAATTCAAATCATGAAGGGCCTATTTTGTACCTTGAACAAAAATAGAAAACATGAACGAAATCTTGGCATGAACCGTTTTGTGCGTTGAACTTAAATTAAATAATGAACGGATTCTTGTCATGAATGATTTCCTATCTTGAACATAAGAAAAATATGAAATGGATTATTGTCATGAACGGTTTCCTACCTCGAACATAAAAAAACCATGAACGGTTTCTTGGCATGAACGGTTTCTTAACTTGAACATAAAATTCAAGCATGACAAAGGATTAAAAACGGCATGAACTATTACCGAAAAAGAAATACATGAAAAAATCTTGTCATTAACCTTTTTTTCGTTGAACGTAAAATTAAAGAATGAACGGATTCTTGTCATGAACGATTTCCTATCTTGAACATAAAAATATATGAAAACGGATTCTTGTCATGAACGGTTTCATACCTTGAATATAAAAAAACCATGAACAATTTCCTAATTTTGAATAAAAAACCATGAATGGTCGGTTTCCTACGTTGAACATAAAAAACCATGAACGGTTTCTTGGCATGAACGGTTTCGTAATTTTAACATAAAATTCAAGCGCGAACGGATTATTTTGCATGAACAGTTTTCGTACCTTCAACAAAAAAGATTCCCCTACATTGAAAGAAAAAAATAGAAACATGAACGAATTCTTGTGATGACCGAATTCTTTGCATGAACGGTTTCAAAAAACATGAACAATTTCTTGTCTTGAAACAGTTTCCTAACTTGAACCTTAAAAAACATGAACGGTTTTTTTGCATGAACGGTTTCCTACCTTGAACATAAAATTCGAACATGAAAAGAAATCTTAGCATGAAACTGCTGTGACTTGAACGTAAAATTGAAGCATGAACGGATTCTTGTCATGAACAATTTCCTATCTTGAACATACAAAAAAATGAAATATTTCTTAACTTTAACATAAAAACCCATGAACGGTTTCTTAGCATGAACGGTTTCCTAACTTGAACATAAAATTCGAGCATTAACGGATTCTTTGCATGAACAATTTCCTACCTTGAACATAAAAAACCATGAATGGTTTCTTTGCATCAACGGTTTCTTACCTTGAACATAAAAAAACCATGAGCGGTTTCTTTGCATAAACGGTTTACTACCTTGAACATTAAAAAAACCATGACATGTTTCTTGGCATGAACAGTTTCCTAACTTTGACATAAAATTCGAGCACAAACGGATTATTTTGCATGAATTGTTTTCGTACCTTCAACATAAAATATTCCCTACCTTGAAAGAAAAATAGAAACATGAACGAATTCTTGTGATGAACGGGTTGTTTGCATGAACGGTTTCAAAAAACATGAACGGTTTCTTGCATGAAACCGTTTCCTAACTTGAACCTTAAAACGGCATGAACTGTTACCGAAAAAGAAAAACATGAAAAAAAATTCATTAACCTTTTTGTTCGTTGAACGTGAAATTAAAGAATGAACGAATTCTTGTCATGAACGATTTCCTATCTTGAACAAACATGCATGAACAACCAGAAAAACTGTCCTGGAATTACCAAAATGTAATAGCATAAGATTCTACATGTATTAGAAAAATTATTAAAAAGCAATGTGTAATTGTCTGTACTGTTGGAGTATATATATCTGAACCATGCATTATAGGATTAGAATAGAAAAAAGTGCTACAATTGAAGCAAATTGAAAATTATCTACCCGTATTACCCGAAAAATTCCTACTCTGAAACAATTGATTCACGAAAACTGAAAACAGGTTGCGTCTGGTATGATCGGAGTGCTTTATCTAAAATGAAATAGCACGAACGTATCTTCGCCATGTTTCAGATATATCTTCGCCATGTTTGACGAGAACCATAAGACAAGAGTCACGTCCTGAAACCGGGCCTAGTCGTGACAACACCACATATTTATAATCTCGCGGTTATAAACATGTAAGGCTCAAAAGGTAACATATTTATAAAGCTAAAACAACACTTTATTCATTTCTCTAGTGCACAACTAATTTTACAAGCAGGCTTCTTTATTTATTTTCCCATCCCGTGTACTACTCCTACGTTTCTCCATCAAACTCAACAAAACCCATTTCTGCCAAGAGAATGGAAGTAGAAAGGTGAGTATGAGACATACTCAGCAAGCATACATACAAAGGAAAAGGTAGATTTAGCGATGGCTCTATAACTGTATTGGCTGCGGTCTACCAGCTGTTGTGTGAAGTATCTCTGTTTTAGTATTACCATAACCTGTAAGATTGGAGCTGTGAAGCTTTCTGACCAAGCCAATACAGTTATAAACTCAAACTGCACCTGACTCTCATGCCGAGAGTGTCAGCAAAACAAAACTGCATCATCCATCACATTTCCATGAAGAATGTAATATCTACGTACAGTGGCACAGTATTCCGAGTGCCGACCTCACCTCGCCAACCACGCATATCGGAGCAAAATCTGCTCTTGTGAAACAAAGCTTGATCAGAGGGTTTCAGGTGGGGAGTTGGCATGGCCGCTTTCAAGCAGCATGCTGCGGCTGCAGTAGGACCTCGTCGTGCTGCTCGACGAATGCAAGGACCGCAAGTCCCCACCACAGGGGACCAGCTCGTTCCGGTGGCCGCCGCACTTGCTGTTCCGGCTCGGGTAGAAGCCGCCTTCCGTGTCGTCGTCCATGCCCTCACCAAAGCTTCCATTCCCTGGGTCCAGCCGCTCCGAGAACATCCGGAGCACTTGCCTGATGGATGGCCTCTGCCGCCCTTCCCGCTGGGTGCACCACCGGACCACCCCGACCGCCAGGTGCAGCTGGTCCGCGTCGACCGAGCCCCGGATCGCCGGGTCGACCAGCTCTGGCGGGATCGCCCCGGACGATGACAGGTACTCCTGCGCCCACTCCACCAGGTTCCTCTTATCCTGGATCGCTCTCCGCCCGGTCACCAGCTCCAGCAGCAGCACGCCGTAGCTGTAGATATCGCTCTTCTCCGTCAGCTCCTGGGTTACCACGTATTCAGGATCCATGTACCCTGCGGTTAAATCCAGTATGAGAAAGATGAACAACAATGGCCTATGGTTTACTAAATATTCAAGTAGCCTGCTACATACTTTCATTAGTTGATTCCTATCGTGAAACTCACCTGGAGTTCCTCGTATGTCTGTGTTCACGGCTTCAAACTTGATAGCACCGGTTCTTGATGCATGTGCAAGCCCGAAATCAGCAACCTATATACACGGCCAAGCACCGTTTGTCAGCATGCATCACGGCCTAAATACCATAGTGGATACAAGTTATCAAATGTATCACGAGATCCAACCTTGGCAACAAAATTCTCATCTAACAGAATGTTGCTTGACTTGATGTCTCGGTGGCAGAGTGGAGGGTTACAAAAGAAATGGAGGTACTCCTGCAACAACAATAACACATCAACATTGGCTATTTCGTGGAGTAAGTGTATATAATAGGAAATTGTTTACATAATTAGTTGAATGTCAACTGAACTGACTAAGGGTAGCTCGTAAAGTTCAATCTAGAATTCAAATCCAGGATTTCCAACATTGATTCGAGTCAAACAGCACACAATACTGGTCAAGCAAACAAGCTTATCAGGGGTGTTTGTCAACCCAATGCAGAGAACACTAGCAAAGCAGTGTGCAAGCCCCATGCTAACATGGTGGGACCCAGTAGTGCCAAAACCCCGGATTTTTCATTTTCTTTAGCTAAATAGATTAGGCCAAAATCATTACTCAACTAGTCATCTCAACAGTAAATACCGCCCGCACTATTAATCAGAACCTCAGGGCAGAAAGTGCAAAAGCTTATTTATGGGAATGTGAGGCCACATGGGCCAAAAAAAGGTCAACAGTGCCAAATTATGAGCAGGACCACAGGCCTAGACAAGTGCCTATCCCTATCAATATGTACCGGCAATTTTCTCATGCCAACAACCATGGTTGATCATGATTCCTGAATGCTACTGTTCAATGGCACACCTTGAAAATAAACTAAGTGGCAATGGGCATATCTATGAGTCAAAATGCATTTCCGCTATTTGGCATGGTGTTTTGGCTCATAGGTCTAGATGCACCTATTATGAAAAATAAATTTTAAATGCATTTCAAAATGTCAAAAAAAATCCGATTTTTTCTCCCGTGTGTACATCCAGACATTCTATGTTTGCACACAAAGTTATATGGAAAAAAGACATTTTGCGTGGCGTGTGTAAAAAAAGACAAAAAAAAAAAAAAGTTGTTCCGTGGATACCTATTTTGGAGCACCAAAAGATGTCTTCTATTCATGAAACTTCGTGTGCAAACATAGAATGTCTAGATTTACACCCGGATATTTTTTTCAAAATTTTTAGACATTTGAAATATGTTTTTTGGGCAATGGGTGCATCTACACCTATGAGTCAAAATGCATTTCTGCTATTAGTATTGTTTCTATCAACATTCAAACAGGGGCCATCTCTGTAAGGAAAAAACAAAACTCAGAGAACTCTACTTGCAAATTGATAGGCGCATCGTCTAAGTACCATAAAGGCATTAATGTAGATTTGAGAGTTCCTGCTCTGAGGGAAACAAGGTTGAAGAGGGAGGGCCAGAGACAGTGGCAGAAATTGGATGGGTTGACATAATAGATTGTCTTGTCATAATGAGGTACTCTGCTGTTATTTGTACCATAGGTACCTAATATTCCTGCTCGCTACTTGTCCTCCATATACTGTAGTACTCTATTAGGTACATTTTCAGCAATTAAAAAATGCCATGAAGCTATGTTGAAAAAAACCAAAGAATGGGTTTTGAGCTTAAAAGATCAAATATTACAGCTGCTAAATCAGTATTGGTAATTGGTAACACAACTTGATGCATACATGTTGGTGATGATTTTCGCATATTTTGGCTCAACTCTGGAACAGAACAAAAACTTCCATAAGAGAAAAGAACCAGATTTATTTACTACAGGGAACCTACCAAAGCATTGGCCACATCCATTGCGATCTGTAGCCTTGTCTGCCAGCTTAAAGCCTTTATTCCAGATGCTAAAGGAATTCCAATGAGAAAACATAACAGCGAATCAAGATATATATTTTTAAGGAAAGATTATTTCAATATACTTAGAGAAGAATGAAATATGCAAAAATCTTACAGTGCAGGTGATCCTTTAGGCTTCCATTTTCCATGTACTCGTAGACAAGAAACCTGAAAGATAGAAATACAAGATTACATGTTGACCACTATGTACGGTAAATTAGGTCGCAAAATAAAACACCATTACCTTTCCTTTCTTTCGATACAGAAGCCCTTTAGGTTTACAAGATGGCGATGATGCAACCTAGCCAGGAGCTCCATTTCGCGACAGAATTCTTCTTCGGCTTGTCTCGAAACCTTGTCCATCCTTTTGACCGCAGCTATAGAGCCATCGCTAAATTGAGCCTTATAGACCGTCCCAAAGCCTCCTTTTCCAATAACTGTGCTGAAATTGTTTGTTGCTCGCGTTGTCTCTTTGTAGCTATACCTTTGAAACATTGGCGATTGACCTGAAGAACAGGGTAAATAGAGTGCTTTCGATCAAACTTAGAAGAACGGCGGGATGATCTGAACATTTTTCTTGTCATACTAATGCCCATGCAAAGCCACTAATGAAAATGCATTGAAGTAAAAAAAAAATAGAGATTTCTCATTGTAGCATTCGCCATTTTCTCAAGGCAAACTTGCAGCAAGAATGTCAATCAATATGGCGCCAATCCCTATCTCTTGAAACAAACAAATACAGGTGTTTTACAACAATCAAAGCATATTCACTGACCTTCTGGACATCTCCAGGATTGACCCTGATGAAACGCATTTTCGGGACTCTGAGGGGGTAAGTCAGCATTCTTCAGTTCCCTGTTCTTTCTACGAATCAGCACCACTAAGACGATCTGAAGAAGAATAGCAATCAATATGACCCCTATCCCTATCCCTGGAAGCACTGAAATCCGGTAAGGCTGCTGCTGCTGCTGCTGATGTCCCTGCGGTAGCGGAACACTTTTATTCTTTGGAGCTTGAGAATCATCGACAGTGGCATTTGGCAAAGAAGCTGGAGTCGACGTGACAGAAACTGGTCCTGGTATACATACACCCGAGCATTAGATACAAAATCATCAACTAGTTGGACACCATTGTAACATAGTAACTGTAGTGGAGCCAATACAGAAATACCTGGAAATGTGGTGATCCCCTGAACACCAAAGAAGCAGGTGAGTATATCATCGTACGAGAGCACGCCCTGCTGCGTCGCAAGCGCCACAAAAACCGCGCTGCGGCACACGCTGAGCGCGACATTATCATCCGACCCAATAAGTCTCCGCAGGTACACTATCCCATAGTTCAGGCACGTCTTGCAGGCGATGTCCAGCGACAGGGGGCCCCTGCAGCTGCCCAGCACGTCGCTGAAGCTGGGCGACTGCATCATCTCCAGCACGGTGTCCCGCCCTGCACACTGGTACGAGACCCTGATCTTGGGCCCCAGCCCGCAGAAGACGGCGGCGGCGGTGGCGATGCCACGCAGCCGAAACGTGTCGGAGACGGCGCTGAGGCAGATCTCGGCGAATGCGGGAGGGACGCCCAGCCTGCCCGTCGCGTTGGCGTAGCGCGCGACAGAGATGGCCACGTACGCGTTGATGTATCGGCAGCAGGAGGCCCGCTGGGACGGGTCAGAGCAGGCAGCTGCTGCCGGGGTGAAGTTTGCCCAACTGAAATCTAAGGGGCAACCTGGAAGACACGGGAACATTGCTGCATTTAGTAAATAAAGATCGTAATGAATGTAAAGCTACGGAAAAATGTAGTAGTACTAGAGAACTGGTGTATATATATGCCCCCAAATAGCTCCATCCAGGGCCGCATATCCTGAATCAATCAGCAGCTCCCCTTGACACTGACAGGCTAAAATGTTTGGCTTTCTAGTGCAAGATGCATTGAAGATTATTGATGGACACTGACAGCACCGGTACCATCAAAGAATGTATTAGCTAAATAAATATTGATCAGCTGGACTCCGTTCAAGATCTTAACATGACATAAGATGCGCTTTTTATTACCCCACGTTCGCAAGTCACAAGTAGTAATTATCACGCTCAACGTACTTGATGCTTTGAAGCATTGATTTGGGGGGGGGATCGAAATCGAATCGGGCGGCGGCGCTGGTCAAATCACGGACGGGGCGGATCAACCTCTGTCCACTAACCATCGTGTTCTGAACAGTCGAACAACAGGGAACCGGCACTAGCGTGGCGGGATCATGAGCAGCAGCAGCGGCGGCGATAGCCCATTTCTAGGTAGGAACGGGACGGGGGGGGCAGAGAAAGTAATAAGCGGATGAACTGACCTCCGACGGCGGTCGCGGCGGGGCTCGGGGAGAACCAGTACGGGGAGGAGAGCAGAAGCAGTAGGAGTATCGGTAGAGCCAAGGGGCCGGCGGCGGCGAGGCGGCGGAGCATTTTGCTTTGGGGAGTGGGAGTGGGAGTGGGAGCAAGGCTTTGGGTTTTTGGCTTGACTCGACGGGGGCTGGGCTCCTGAGGTCAGGTCAGGTGTCACAATGATTTCATTTTCGCCCGTGACAAACAAACAAAAAGGCCTCGGGTCACTCCGACGAGTCTAGCTTGCTGTCTACTCCACTCCTGATCAAGTGTGAAAAATTCAGTGAACCCCCCTATACCTAGTCCATGTCAAAATGTTGATGAAACTACTCACTTCCTCTATTTAAAATAAAATAGATGTCTTTGATTTGTCAAAATTTAGATGTATCTATGCACTAAATAGTGTTCTCCGACGTATCGATAATTTCTTATGTTCCATGCCACATTATTGATGTTATCTACATGTTTTATGCACACTTTATGTCATATTCGTGCATTTTCTGGAACTAACCTATTAACAAGATCTTTGAAGTGCCGATTCTTTGTTTCATTGCTTTTTTGGTTTCAGCAATCCTAGTACGGAAATATTCTCGGAATTGGACGAAAGCAAAGCCCAGGGGCCTATTGTCTCACGAAGCTTCCCGAAGTCCGAAGGAGAGACGAAGAGGGGCCACGGAGGGGCCACACCCGAGGGCGACGCGGCCCCCTTGGCCGCGCGGCCTGTGGTGTGGGGCCCCGTGCCGCCTCTTGACCTGCCCTTTCGCCTATAAAAAGTCTCCGTGACGAAACCCCCGCATCGAGAACCACGATACGGAAAACCTTCCCGGAGACGCGCCGCCGCCGATCCCATCTCGGGGGATCCAGGAGATCGCCTCCGGCACCCTGCCGGAGAGGGGAATCATCTCCCGGAGGACTCTACGCCGCCATGGTCGCCTCCGGTGTGATGTGTGAGTAGTCTACCCCTGGACTATGGGTCCATAGCAGTAGCTAGATGGTTGTCTTCTCCCCATTGTGCTATCATTGTCGGATCTTGTGAGCTGCCTAACATGATCAAGATCATCTATCTGTAATTCTATATGTTGCGTTTGTTGGGATCCGATGAATAGAGAATACTTGTTATGTTGATTATCAAAGCTATGCTTATGTGTTGTTTATGATCTTGCATGCTCTCCGTTATTAGTAGATGCTCTGGCCAAGTTGATGCTAGTAACTCCAAGAGGGAGTATTTATGCTCGATAGTGGGTTCATGCCTACTGTGAATGCGGAGGAGTGACAAGAACCACTAAGGTTATGGATGTCTTTGTTGCCACTAGGGATAAAACATTAGTGCTATGTTCAAGGATGTAGTCACTAGTTACATTACGCGCAATACTTAATGCAATTGTCTGTTGTTAGCAACTTAATACGGAGGGGGTTCGGATGATAACTTTGAAGGTGGACTTTTTAGGCATAGATGCAGTTGGATGACGGTCTATGTACTTTGTCGTAATGCCCAATTAAATCTCACTATACTCATCATGATATGTATGTGCATGGTCATGCTCTCTTTATTTGTCAATTGCCCAACTGTAATTTGTTCACCCAACATGCTGTTCGTCTTATGGGAGAGACACCTCTAGTGAACTGTGGACCCCGGTCCAATTCTCTTTCTTGAAATACAATCCCATCGTAATCTTGTTCTCTGTTTTACGCAAACAATCATCTTCCACACAATACGGTTAATCCTTTGTTACGACAAGCCGGTGAGATTGACAACCTCACTGCTTTCGTTGGGGCAAAGTACTTTGGTTGTGTTGTGCAGGGTTCCACGTTGGCGCGGAATCTACGGTGTTGCGCCGCACTACATCCCGCCGCCATCAACCTTCAACGTGCTTCTTGGCTCCTCCTGGTTCGATAAACCTTGGTTTCTTTACGAGGGAAAACTTGCTGCTGTGCGCATCATACCTTCCTCTTGGGTTGCCCAACGAACGTGTGAAATACACGCCATCAAGCATATTTTCGGCGCCGTTGTCGGGAGATCAAGACACATTTGCAAGGGAGTCTCCACTTCTCAATCTCTTTACTTTGTTTTTGTCTTGCTTAGTTTTATTTACTACTTTGTTTGCTGCACTAAATCAAAATACAAAAAAATTAGTTGCTAGTTTTACTTTATTTGTTATCTTGTTTGCTATATCAAAAACACGAAAAAAAATTAGTTTACTTGCATTTACTTTATCTAGTTTGCTTTATTTACTATTGCTAAAATGGCCAACGCTGAAAACACTAAGTTGTGTGACTTCACAACCACAAATAATAATGATTTCTTATGCACACCTATTGCTCCACCTGCTACTACAGCAGAATTCTTTGAAATTAAACCTGCTTTCTTGAATCTTGTTATGCGAGAGCAATTTTAAGTGTTAGTTACGATGATCTTGCTGCCCATCTTAATAATTTTGTTGAACTATGTGAAATGCAAAAATATAAAGATGTAGATGGTGATATTATTAAACTAAAATTGTTCCCTTTCTCATTAAGAGGAAGAGCTAAAGATTGGTTGCTATCTCTGCCTAAGAATAGTATCGATTCATGGACTAAATGCAAGGATGCTTTTATTGGTAGATATTATCCCCCTGCTAAAATTATATCTTTGAGGAGTAGCATAATGAATTTTAAACAATTAGATACTGAACATGTTGCTCAAGCTTGGGAGAGAATGAAATCTCTGGTTAAAAATTGCCCAACCCATGGACTGACTACTTGGATGATCATCCAAACCTTCTATGCAGGACTAAATTTTTCTTCACGGAATTTATTGGATTCAGCTGCTGGAGGTGCCTTTATGTCCATCACTCTTGGTGAAGCAACAAAGCTTCTTGATAATATGATGATCAACTACTCTGAATGGCACACGGAAAGAGCTCCACAAGGTAAGAAGGTAAATTCTGTCGAAGAAACCTCTTCCTTGAGTGATAAGATCGATGCTATTATGTCTATGCTTGTGAATGATAGGACTAATATTGATCCTAATAATGTTCCATTAGCTTCATTGGTTGCACAAGAAGAACATGTTGATGTAAACTTCATTAAAAATAATAATTTCAACAACAATGCTTACCGGAACAATTCTAGTAACAACTATAGGCCATATCCTTATAATAATGGCAACGGCTATGGTAATTCTTATGGGAATTCTTACAACAATAATAGGAGTTCACCCCTGGACTTGAAGCCATGCTTAAGGAATTTATTAGTACACAAACTGCTTTTAACAAATCTGTTGAAGAAAAGCTTGGGAAAATTGATATACTTGCTTCTAAAGTTGATAGTCTTGCTGCTGATGTTGATCTTTTGAAATCGAAAGTTATGACTAATGAGAATCATCATAATAAAATTACTATTACAGCAAATGCCATTCAAGTTAGAATTAATGAGAATATAAGATTAATGGCTGAACTGCGCGCTAGGTGGGATAGAGAAGAAAATGAAAAACTAGCTAAAAAGAAGAATATAGCTAAAGTTTGGACTATTACCACCACTAGTAATGCTAATGCTACACATGTTGCTGCACCTCCTACTCATACTAATAAAAGAATTGGTGTTAGCAATGTTTCCACTTCGAATGCAAAGCGCGAAAAGCTGCAAAGCTAAAGCTAAATCGCTCGTGATAAAGCTTTGAAATTTTTTCCAACATTGGGGATGATGATCCCATTGCTTTAGATTATAATGGTTTGAATTTTGATGATTGCCACATCTCTGAAGTTATAAAGTTCTTGCAAAAACTTGCTAAAAGTCCTAATGCTAGTGCTATAAATTTGGCTTTCACGCATCATATTACAAATGCTCTCATAAAAGCTAGAGAAGAGAAACTAGAGCGTGAAGCCTCTATTCCTAAAAAGTTAGAGGATGGTTGGGAGCCCATCATTAAGATGAAGATTAAAGATTTTGATTGTAATGCTTTATGTGATCTTGGTGCAAGTATCTCTGTTATGCCTAAGAAAATTTATAATATGCTTGACTTGCCACCGCTGAAAAATTGTTATTTGGATGTTAATCTTGCTGATCATTCTACAAAGAAACCTTTGGGTAAAGTTGATAATGTTCGCATTACCATTAACAATAACCTGGTTCCCGTTGATTTTGTTGTCTTGGATATTGAATACAATGCATCTTGCCCCATTATATTGGGAAGACCTTTTCTTGAACTGTTGGTGCTATCATTGATATGAAGGAAGGTAATATAAAATATCAATTTCCTCTCAAGAAAGGTATGGAACACTTCCCTAGAAAGAGAATGAAGGTACCTTTTGATTCTATCATGAGAACAAATTATGATGTTGACACTTCATCTCTTGATAATACTTGATACACACTTTCTGCGCCTAGCTGAAAGGCGTTAAAGAAAAGCGCTTATGGGAGACAACCCATGTTTTTACCTACAGTACTTTGTTTTTATTTTGTGTCTTGGAAGTTGTTTACTACTGTAGCAACCTTTCCTTATCTTAGTTTTGTGTTTTGTTGTGCCAAGTTAAGCCGTTGATAGAAAAGTAAGTACTAGATTTGGATTACTGCACAGTTCCAGATTTCTTTGCTGTCACGAATCTGGGTCCACCTCCCTGTAGGTAACTCAGAAAATTAAGCCAATTTACGTGCATGATCCTCAGATATGTACGCAACTTTCATTCAATTTGAGCATTTTCATTTGAGCAAGTCTGGTGCCATTTTAAAATTCGTCAATACGAACTGTTCTGTTTTGACAGATTCTGCCTTTTATTTCGCATTGCCTCTTTCGCTATGTTGGATGAATTTCTTTGATCCACTAATGTCCAGTAGCATTATGCAATGTCCAGAAGTGTTAAGAATGATTGTGTCACCTCTGAATATGTCAATTTATAATGTGCACTAACCCTCTAATGAGTTGTTTCGAGTTTGGTGTGGAGGAAGTTTTCAAGGATCAAGAGAGGAGTATGATGCAACATGATCAAGGAGAGTGAAAGCTCTAAGCTTGGGGATGCACCCGGTGGTTCACCCCTGCATATATCAAGAAGACTCAAGCGTCTAAGCTTGGGGATGCCCAAGGCATCCCCTTCTTCATCGACAACATTATCAGGTTCCTCCCCTGAAACTATATTTTTATTCCATCACATCTTATGTGCTTTTTCTTGGAGCGTCGGTTTGTTTTTTTTTGTTTTGTTTTGTTTGAATAAAATGGATCCTAGCATTCACTTTATGGGAGAGAGACACGCTCCGCTGTAGCATATGGACAAGTATGTCCTTGGTTTCTACTCATAGTATTCATGGCGAAGTTTCTCCTTCGTTAAATTGTTATATGGTTGGAATTGGAAAATGATACATGTAGTAATTGCTATAAATGTCTTGGGTAATGTGATACTTGGCAATTGTTGTGCTCATGATTAAGCTCTTGCATCATATGCTTTGCACCCATTAATGAAGAAATACATAGAGCATGCTAAAATTTGGTTTGCATATTTGGTTTCTCTAAAGTCTAGATAATTTCTAGTATTGAGTTTGAACAACAAGGAAGACGGTGTAGAGTCTTATAATGTTTTCAATATATCTTTTATGTGAGTTTTGCTGCACCGGTTCATCCTTGTGTTTGTTTCAAATAAGCCTTGCTAGCCTAAACCTTGTATCGAGAAGGAATACTTCTCATGCATCCAAAATACTTGAGCCAACCACTATGCCATTTGTGTCCACCATACCTACCTACTACATGGTATTTTCCGCCATTCCAAAGTAAATTGCTTGAGTGCTACCTTTAAAATTCCATCATTCACCTTTGCAATATATAGCTCATGGGACAGATAGCTTTAAACTATTGTGGTATTGAATATGTAATTATGCACTTTATCTCTTATTAAGTTGCTTGTTGTGCGATAACCATGTTTACTGGGGACGCCATCAACTACTCTTTGTTGAATTTCATGTGAGTTGCTATGCATGTTCGTCTTGTCTGAAGTAAGAGAGATCTACCACCATAGGGTTAAGCATGCATATGTTAGAGAAGAACATTGGGCCGCTAACTAAAGCCATGTTCCATGGTGGAAGTTTCAGTTTTGGACAACAATCCTCAAATCTCAAATGAGAAAATTATTAATTGTTGTTATATGCTTATGCATAAAAGAGGAGTCCATTATCTGTTGTCTATGTTGTCCCGGTATGGATGTCTAAGTTGAAGAATAATCAATAGCGAGAAATCCAATGCGAGCTTTCTCCTTAGACCTTTGTACAGGCGGCATAGAGGTACCCCTTTGTGACACTTGGTAAAAACAATGCATTGTGATGATCCGGTAGTCCAAGCTAATTAGGACAAGGTGCGGGCACTATTAGTATACTATGCATGAGGCTTGCAACTTGTAAGATATAATTTACATGATACATATGCTTTATTACTACCGTTGACAAAATTGTTTCATGTTTTCAAAATCAAAGCTCTAGCACAAATATAGCAATCGATGCTTTTCCTCTATGGAGGACCATTCTTTTACTTTCAATGTTGAGTCGGTTCACCTATTTCTCTCCACCTCAAGAAGCAAACACTTGTGTGAACTATGCATTGATTCCTACATACTTGCTTATTGCACTTATTATATTACTCTATGTTGACAATATCCATGAGATATACATGTTACAAGTTGAAAGCAACCGCTGAAACTTAATCTTCTTTTGTGTTGCTTCAATACCTTTACTTTGAATTATTGCTTTATGAGTTAACTCTTATGCAAGACTTATTGATGCTTGTCTTGAAGTGCTATTCATGAAAAGTCTTTGCTTTATGATTCACTTGTTTACTCATGTCATATACATTGTTTTGATCGCTGCATTCACTACATATGCTTTACAAATAGTATGATCAAGATTATGATGGCATGTCACTCGAAATTATCCGTGTTATCGTTTTACCTGCTCGGGACGAGCAGAACTAAGCTTGGGGATGCTGATACGTCTCCGACGTATCGATAATTTCTTATGTTCCATGCCACATTATTGATGTTATCTACATGTTTTATGCACACTTTATGTCATATTCGTGCATTTTACGGAACTAACCTATTAACAAGATGCCGAAGTGCCGATTCTTTGTTTTACGCTGTTTTTGGTTTCAGAAATCCTAGTAAGGAAATATTCTCGGAATTGGACGAAATCAAAGCCCGGGGCCTATTTTCTCTCGAAGCTTCCAGAAGTCCGAAGGAGAGACGAAGAGGGGCCACGGAGGGGCCACACCCTAGGGCGGCGCGGCCCCCCCCTTGGCCGCGCGGCCGTGTGGTGTGGGGCCCCCGTGCCGCCTCTTGACCTGCCCTTTCGCCTAGAAAAAGGCTCCGTGACGAAACCCCCGGTCACCGAGAACCACGATACGGAAAACCTTCCGGAGACGCCGCCGCCGATCCCATCTCGGGGGATCCAGGAGATCGCCTCCGGCACCCTGCCGGAGAGGGGAATCATCTCCCCGGAGGACTCTACGCCGCCATGGTCGCCTCCGGTGTGATGTGTGAGTAGTCTACCCCTGGACTATGGGTCCATAGCAGTAGCTAGATGGTTGTCTTCTCCCCATTGTGCTATCATTGTCGGATCTTGTGAGCTGCCTAACATGATCAAGATCATCTATACGTAATTCTATATGTTGCGTTTGTTGGGATCCGATGAATAGAGAATACTTGTTATGTTGATTATCAAAGCTATGCTTATGTGTTGTTTATGATCTTGCATGCTCTCCGTTATTAGTAGATGCTCTGGCCAAGTTGATGCTAGTAACTCCAAGAGGGAGTATTTATGCTCGATAGTGGGTTCATGCCTCTGTGAATCTGGAGGAGTGACAAGAACCACTAAGGTTATGGATGTGCTGTTGCCACTAGGGATAAAACATTAGTGCTATGTTCAAGGATGTAGTCACTAGTTACATTACGCGCAATACTTAATGCAATTGTCTGTTGTTAGCAACTTAATACGGAGGTTCGGATGATAACCTGAAGGTGGACTTTTTAGGCATAGATGCAGTTGGATGACGGTCTATGTACTTTGTCGTAATGCCCAATTAAATCTCACTATACTCATCATGATATGTATGTGCATGGTCATGCTCTCTTTATTTGTCAATTGCCCAACTGTAATTTGTTCACCCAACATGCTGTTCGTCTTATGGGAGAGACACCTCTAGTGAACTGTGGACCCCGGTCCAATTCTCTTTCTTGAAATACAATCTCTTGCAATACTGTTCTACCTGTTTTACGCAAACAATCATCTTCCACACAATACGGTTAATCCTTTGTTACAGCAAGCCGGTGAGATTGACAACCTCACTGTTTCGTTGGGGCAAAGTACTTTGGTTGTGTTGTGCAGGTTCCACGTTGGCGCCGGAATCTCTGGTGTTGCGCCGCACTACATCCCGCCGCCATCAACCTTCAACGTGCTTCTTGGCTCCTCCTGGTTCGATAAACCTTGGTTTCTTTCTGAGGGAAAACTTGCTGCTGTGCGCATCATACCTTCCTCTTGGGGTTGCCCAACGAACGTGTGAAATACACGCCATCAGGGTGCCGCACTTTCCATTGCGATCAAGTGTAAGATGACATTTGGTTGGAATTGGGGTCTTAGCACCATTGATATCCTTCATCTTGAACATGTTGCACATGTCTTTGATATATTTGGCTAGATTAAAGTTCCTTCTCTCTTGCTTGATCTTAAAACTAAGAAATAACTCTAGCTATCTCTCCCATCATAGCTAGGCTTATCAAACCTGTTAGTCATTGACAAGGGATCAACTTGTTAATGCCTACGAGTTGTAGACTTAGGGTTTCGTAAGAAGTAGAGGGCAAGTAGATCTCGAAAGTTCAACTGAACAAAGGTGCTCAACTCGAAATTACGGTGGCTGGGGTTACAATGCTTTGATCCTTTCTTCGTCCCTCGGCTTAGCCAAGGCTTTTCCGTGCCGTACAAGTACAAACTGTCGAGCCACATTAGGCTTTTTCCTATATTGATAAAAGTTTCCTATTACAACTCTACTTTCCTAACCCGAAAGTCTTCAACCTTCTGGGCCTCCAAAGATTCGAATCCATGGGCTTCATACTTTCTTATACACCCAGGGTAATTATTCGACATTCCTGTTAGGCATGCCTATGTCAGTAGCCCCCAAGATTTTGCTTAAATCGTAGAGTCAATTAAAATCTCCATTGTACGTCAGTTTAATAAAGGGATTTCAATTTCCGTGCCCTCGGGTCCTTAGTTGTACTCAGTTTTCCCTAGCTCCTTAGTTTTTCCACAGTTTTCCCCAAGTCCTTGTTTGAAACCCGCAGAAGGAGCTCAGACGGCAGGATTCCCGTTTAGTTGACCGTTCCGTGCTGACGTGTGGGCCCGCGTCGTGTGGGGCCGCGTCGCGTGGAGCTGGTAGAAAGGGACCGTGTGGGACAGGACGAGATAGCGTTTGGTTGCACATGAGCAGGAGGTGGGTTTTGTCTCTCTCGGTCCAAATTGGCATTTTCCCTTTTAAGAATACCTTTTCCGCCTCCTTCTCTCCGTCTTTTTTCACCTAATTAGTATCAAATCTAAAGAAGCTTGCATTTATGTCTTTCTTCAATTATTTGTGCCTTTTGGCCCTCGTTGTTTGCCCAATATGGCAGCAAATCTAGTACTCCATCTGGTCCATATGTATGTAGTTAAATCTAGAAGCAAATCTACAGGGAATGTACGATAAATTCACACAATCATATAGTAGAATAGGGATAGATAATAGGAATCCCTCCCTAGATAATAAGCTGCATACAGCAGCCAAACATAGTAACAGGTTCGAGGTTCTTCACAGCACCATCATAATAACAACATAACAACAAGGGATCCCTAGATAACAACAAAATAGGAGGCAGCAGCAGCACACGTCTAGGACTCCGCCTACCCCATCTGCCTCTGCCTCCACTTGTTGCTCCCCTTGGGAGCCTTGGGCTTGAGCAGAGGCATGCGCCCGGCGGAGATCTCCACCCGCTGGAAGCTGCGGAGGTGCATGCCGAGCGCCTTGTGCTTGGCGCGGAAGGAGTGGGGGTTCACCGTCGTGCCGACCTTGGGGAAGGTGATGGGTTCATTGCATAGAAAACAAAAAAATTCCTACCGCAGAGACGAATAAATCAAAGATCTAATCTATGGAAAAGCCAAGATCTAATCTATGAGATCGGAGCAACGAGATGGATATGAGACTAACCCTCGAAGATTCCAAAGCCTACGAGATTAATCTCGTTGTTGGTGTAGACGATCGTTCCGGTGCTGCAATCCGGCAGCACTTCCGTACTCGGTCGCGCGTACGGTGTCGATGAAGCCCGTCCTCTCCCCGTTCCATCGGGCAGCGGAGGTGTGGTAGATCTCCTCCAAAACTCAGCAGCACGACGACGTGGTGGTGGTGGTGGTGGTGGTGGAGGAAGAACTGCAGGGCTTCGCCTAAGCAGGAGCAGCGTATGGAAGAGGAGAGGGGCGGCCAGAAGAGGTGGCAATGGTTGGGGTCGGCCCCCTGCCCTCTCCCCTATTTATCAATGTTTCGGTTAATACAATTATAGCATGGTATGCAAACATTTATCATAAACACAAAGATATTATAATAACCACTTTATTATTGCCTCTTGGGCATATCTCCAACAGTCTCCCACTTGCACTAGAGTCAATAATCTAGATTACATTGTAAGGTACCTAACACCCATGGCATTCTAGTGTTGGTCATGCTTTGCCCTAGGGAGAGCTTTATGTTGGAGATATGCCCAAGAGGCAATAATAAATTAGTTATTGTTATATTTTAGTGTTCATGATAAATGTTTACATCCCATGCTATAATTGTATTAACCGAAACATTGATACATGTGTGTTATGTAAACAACAAGGAGTCCCTAGTAAGCCTCTTGTATAACTAGCTTGTTGATTAATGGATGATCATGGTTTCGTGATCATGAACATTGGATGTTATTAATAACAAGGTTATGTCATTAGGTGAATGATATAATGGACATACACCCAAATGAGCGTAGCATAAGATCAAGTCATTAAGTTCAATTTGCTATAAGCTTTCGATACATAGTTGCCTAAGTCCTTCGACCATGAGATCATGTAAATCACTTACACCGGAAGGGTACTTTGATTACGTCAAACGCCATTGCGTAAATGGGTGGTTATAAAGATGGGATTAAGTATTCGAAAAGTGTGAGTTGAGGCATATGGATCAATAGTGGGATTTGTCCATCCTGATGATGGATAGATATACTCTGGGCCCTCTCGGTGGAATGTCGTCTGATTAGCTTGCAAGCATATGATTGTATCATAAGAGATGACATACCACGGTACGAGTAAAGAGTACTTGTCGGTAATGAGGTTGAACAAGGTATGGAGATACCGATGATCGAACCTCGGACAAGTAAAATATCGCGTGACAAAGGGAATCGGCATCGTATGTAAATGGTTCAATCGATCACTAAGTCATTGTTGAATATGTGGGAGACATTATGGATCTCCAGATCCCGCTATTGGTTATTGGTCGGAGAGGAGTCTCGACCATGTCTGCATAGTTCATGAACCGTAGGGTGACGCGCTTAAGGTTCGATGTCGCATAAGTAGATTCGGAATATGAGATGGATACCGAAGTTTGTTCGGAGTCTGGGATGGGATCTAAGACATCACGAGGAGGTCCGGAATGGTCCGGAGAATAAGACTCATATATGGGAAGTCATTTTCAGGGTTACAGGAAAAGTTCAGGATTTTTCGGTATTGTACCGGAGGTTCTAGAAGGTTCCGGAGGGTACCATAGTGGGGCCCACCTATCCCGGACGACCAACATGGACCGGAGGGGGTCACATAGGCCCACATGGGCCAGTCACACCAGCCCCCCAAGGCCCATGTGGCTGGATCAAGTGGATAAGATCAAATCCCTTGAAAATAGAGACTTAACACTGGGGGGAAGTTGTCCCCCCTTGTTTTGACCCAAAGGCTTGGAGGAGGGGCCAAGGCAGCCCCCCCACGCCTATATAAGAGGGAGGGGAGGGCTGGGGCGCAGCACATCATCCCCCCAAGCCCTAGCCGCCCCTCTCTCCCTCCTCCTTCTTCCTGCGCAGGCTTGGCGAAGCCCTGCAGGAATTTCTCCTCCACCTCCACCACCACGCCGTCGTGCTGCTGGGATTCCGAGGGGATCTACCACACCTCCACTCCCCGCTGGAACGGGGAGAGGATGGGCTTCATCGACACCGTACGCACGACCGAGTATGGAAGTGCTACCGGATTGCAGCACAGGATGATCGACTACATCAACAACGAGATCTAATCTCGTAGGCTTTGGAAATCTTCGAGGGTTAGTCTCACTTGCATCTCGTTGCTTCGATCTTCATAGATTAGATCTTGGCTTTTCCTAGATTGGATCTTGGTTTTGTTCTTGTTCACGGTAGAATTTTTTTGTTTTCTATGCAACGAACCCATCTGTGGTATCAGAGCCATGTCTATGCATAGATCTGTTGCACGAGTAGAACACAATGGTTTTGTGGGCATTGATGCTTTTGTTGCTTTAGTTTGTGTACTTTGCATCTTGCGGGATGGTGGGATGAAGCGGCCTGGGCTAACTTTACATGACCGCGTCTCATGAGACTTGCTCCACGCTTGACATGCAACTTGTATTGCATAAGTGGCTTTGCTGGTGTCTGTCTCTCCCACCATAGTGAAGATTCCAATTTGCACTTTCTATTGTCAACACTAGTATCACCGTTGTGGTTCATGTTCGTAGGTAGATTGGATCTTACTCGAAAACCCTAAACCACGTAAAATATGCAAACCAAATTAGAGGCGTCTATCTTGTTTTTGCAGGGTTTGGTGATGTGATATGGCCATGATGTGATGATGATTATATTTGATGTATGAGATGTTCATTATTGTATTATGGCAACCGGCAGGAGCCTAATGGTTGTCTTTAAATTTGTTAAGACTTGCCCGTGTCTATTCATCATGTAATAGCTTTATTTCAAGTAGTTGTTATAGTAGCTATTAGTGATGGACAACCATGAAGCGGCGCCATGGACCTTGGTGCAATGCTAGTGATGATGGAGATCATGATCATGTGCTTTGGAGATGGAGATCAAAAGCACAAGAAGAAAGGCCATATCATATCACATATTATGAATTGCATGTGATGTTAATCCTTTATGCATCTTATCTTGCTTAGATTGCGACGGTAGCATTATAAGATGATCCCTCACATTAATATCAAGATAATAAAGTGTTCTCCCCTCGTATGCATTGTTGCTACAGTTCGTCGTCTCGAAGCATCTCGTGATGATTGGATGTGATAGACTCTATGTTCACATACAACGGGTGTAAGCCATGTTGCACACGCGGAAATACTTGGGTTTGCTTGAAGAGCCTAGCATGTACAGACATGGCCT
This sequence comes from Lolium perenne, assembly GCF_019359855.2. Classification (NCBI taxonomy): domain Eukaryota; kingdom Viridiplantae; phylum Streptophyta; class Magnoliopsida; order Poales; family Poaceae; genus Lolium; species Lolium perenne. The sequence goes on from NC_067245.2 coordinate 331,795,784, forward strand.
CGGAACAACGGAAACCGAAAGGTTGAACACGAGTCATATGGATGATATGATCAACATGTTGATGTTCACCATTGAAGCTACATCATCTCACGTGATGATCGGTTTTGGTGTTGTGGATGTGGATCATGTACCACTTAACAACTATGAGGGATGTTGTATTAAGTGGGAGTTCATTAGTAATTAGATTAAAATCATGAACTTATTATCATGAACATAGTCTGAATAGTATTTTGGATTAAGTTTGTAGAATTGGCATCCGTTTTTCTACCATGCGCTAGTCTTGTAATTGAGATAGAAATATTGTTAAGTCTGACAAGAAACTTTACGGATTGGTACCGTATTGTCAAAGAATCAAGAAATGATTAAGTCCTATTGCAAACTTTTAGTAAACCTCACATCGTTGATTCAAAGAACAATGGTTTCAATTAGTACCTAGAATCATCTTGTCTCCGTTAAACTTGAAGTTCAAATCTATTTGAAAAGTAAGGAGCTGGAAATTTTGTTTTCAAAAATAAGCGAGGTATGAGATATATGTGATATCTAAGACCTTGTTGCAAGATGATAAAATATAATTTGGTGAGACTACATAAACTCATAAGTTTTATGGGAATGTATGAAGGTTGAAGACGCCAGGCGTCCCAATCCTCCAATTATTGGGGCACTAACGATATTCGCATATCCATGAAGTGATCGTCCTTAGTATGCATCGTTGCTAAGACTCGTCGTTTCGAAGCATCTCGTGATGATCGGGTGTTATAGATTCTACGTGTGCATACAACGGGTGCAAGCCAGATTTGCATATGCGAATACTAAGGTTAAACTTTACGAGCCTAGCATGTACAGACATGGTCTCAGAAAGTCATCATAATATGATTATGAGTGAAATTGTTCATCATATTAAAAAGTTACTAATAGTGAAATCCAGAACACTTGTCATGTGATGATCAACTTCAAAGTAAGAACCTCAAGGTTATTGGTATTTGACCAATGGACCTAGAAGTTATTGAAGGTGAAGTGTTTTCTGAGAATGAGGAAAGCTAAAAGAGAAACTACAAAAGATTTTGGCAGAAAGAAAGAAAAGACTAGAAAGTCTAGCTCAGGTGTATATAAATGATATACATGTTATGAATGTATTCCTAGTTTGGTCACACAATGAAATTCTTGGGTATCTGTACCATATTGGTTGGTATGAAGTGTCATACAAAACAACGCAATACAAGAACACAATGGCATAAGTGACTGACAAGGAATATGATAGGAATGCACGTCTGGAACAAAAATAAAGTGTTATTATATTCGTCGTTGGCATTCTATCTAGCCCTTAGAATTTATAATAAAGAACTTAATAATTGTTATTTTGCTCTGGTCAAATGAAAACAATGAGTTGTTCAAATTATGACATTACTCCATGTACGATGGATAAGTTATTATAAATCTTAATGGTGAAACACACATACATAACACTGACGCTAAAATGCCATAAGGCAAATGATTTGAATTCCACTTATTTGTGGAACCGCCATTTAGGTCATGTTAGAAAGGAACGCATGAAGGAACTCCATGCAAATGGATTTTTGGAGTCATTCGATTTTTGAATCGTTTGGCGCTTGCAAATCTTTTCTAAAGAGAATGACTGAAATACCGTTCATAGGCCAAGAGTTGAACGGGCAACTAACTTAGTGGAAAATACATGATGGTGTATGTGGTTCACTGGGCATAGTTGTGTGCGGGAGATTCTTTTACTTCATGAAAACTTCCAACAATGAATTGAGTATATATATGTGGATATATTCGATAAGGAAGAAGTTTGAAACATTTGAATGGATTCAAAGATATTTCAGCATGAAGTGGAAATCATCGTAATAGAAAAAAATCAAATATCTATGATTGGATCATGGTGGAAATATTTGAATTACGAGTTTTAACGAACATCTAAGAGAGTTATGAAATTGTTCTACAACTCACGTGTCATGGAGTATCATAGTGATGATGGAGTATCTAAGAGACGTATCCAAACCTTGTTGGATTAATGATGAGATAAAATAATATGAAGCCATTATATTTTTGTGGATTATGCTTTAGAGACTACCGCTTTTACACTGAATAGAGCATCATCATGATCCATTGAAATGACACCATACGAGTTGTGGCATGGGTATAAACCATAATAGTCCTTTCTTAAAAATTTGGTATAAGTAAATAAGTTTACAACCAAAATTCGGATGAATGTCTTTGTTGTTATCCCAGAATTGGGAATTCTTTCCACTATGAAGTAAAAGACAAAAGTGTTTGTTACTTGCTTATTTCCAAGAAATTGTTTTCTAGCAAAGTATTTAAGTGGGAGGACAATAGAACTTGATAAGGTTTATGAACCTGAGCGTAATGATCAGAGTAGCGCAACATCAGAAATGGTTCCGGAAGCGGCCACGACGATCATGGTTCACATGACTACAAAGTGTTTTAGCCATGGAGATCGAAGTACCTATTGAACCTTGTAGGTATGGTTTACTTTGTGATCAAATAAATGATTTGTGGACAAAGGATTGATTTTGAACAATGATAAACCAACTGCAAACAAAGAAGTTATGATGGGCCACGACCTAAAGTTAAAATGGCTATACGCCATGAAATCCAAGATAGATGAATACTTTTTGAAAGTAAATGGATCTATAAAATTGATGGACTTGGATGAAATATCATTGAAGAAGCTTGACTTGTTGAAAAGTTGTTTACGACAAAGTTCAAAGAGTTGACTACAATAAGATTAGATCTTCCGTAGCAATGCTTATAGTCTATGTGGATTATTCTAGTAATCGCTACATATTTCTTTATGAGATATGCTAGTAGGATGGCAAAATACATTACTTAACAGAAGTGTGTATTAAAGGTGTATACAAGATACAACCAAGAGTTTTGCTAGTCCGTGGAATACTAGATAGGTATACGAACTTCAAATGGATGAAGTAAGTATCACGGAGTTGGAATCTTCACCGGATGAAATAGTCAAAGAGTTTTTGATTTCATCAGAAACGATGAAGATGCTTGCATTTGCAAGAAATTAAGTGGGAGCGCTGAGACATATTTATAATACTTTATGTAGATGACATAGTTGGTTATAAATGATGTAATTATATACTTGATTAAAAGGTTTCATTGAGAATTAATTTCAATGAAAGGTTATGGACTGAAATACATATTTAGTGTCTAGATCTATGAAGATAGATTGAAACACATAATAAGTTTAAGTCGAAGTACATAGAATGAATATTGAAGTAGTTCAATATAAAAATATTAAGAAGGTGTTCTTTTCCATATGAAGGTTTAACAAGACTTGAGTGTATTTGACACTCGATGAGTAAAAACACATGAGTGATTTTAGATCACGAATAATATGTACAAAGTCAGATGTCCTGTGCTCTAAAGTGTTACGAGCATATACCAGAATGATTCATGTAATGATCATTGGACAACAGTAAGAATATCCCTGAGTGCTTTAGAAGAACCAAGGATATATATATTTTTATATGGGTAATGACAAACAAATCGCTGTAAAGTGTTGCACCGATATTAGTTTGGTCACATATAAAAGTAAAATTTCAATCTCAATTAGGCTAAGTGTTATTTAAAAGGGTAGCACAATGAGCTAGAATATGTCTATGCTAGATTTAGATGAGTTCTAAATATTGTGATGGATTCTACAAACAAGGCAGAGTATGTTATTGTTTGACAATGACTGAGGATGTTAAGCCAAGGAGTTCTTTGAGAACTTGGTGTAGTTCCGATAGTGTCAGAACTTTGAAGCTATATTGTGTGTGACAATATTAGTGACTTATTTTAGACCGCGGGATTAAGGTTCCACCAGAGGACTAAGCATATATAATTAATGCCGACTCATTTCCAAAATGAGTGATGCGTTGAGACGCAAATGAATTGCAAAATACATACGTTTCTGAGCGTGTCAGATCCGTTGACTAAAACCTCTCCCGTGAGCAAAACATGATAAGCACCAGAAGGCCAAGGTGTTATATCTTTACAAATGTAAACTAGATTATTGACTCTAGTGCAAGTGGGAGACTGTTGGAGATATGCCCAAGAGGCAATAATAAATTAGTTATTGTTATATCTTAGTGTTCATGATAAATGTTTACATCCCATGCTATAATTGTATTAACCGAAACATTGATACATGTGTCTTATGTAAACAACAAGGAGTCTCTAGTAAGCCTCTTGTATAACTAGCTTGTTGATTAATGGATGATCATGGTTTCGTGATCATGAACATTGGATGTTATTAATAACAAGGTTATGTCATTAGGTGAATGATATAATGGACATACACCCAAATGAGCGTAGCATAAGATCAAGTCATTAAGTTCAATTTGCTATAAGCTTTCGATACATAGTTGCCTAAGTCCTTCGACCATGATATCATGTAAATCACTTACACCGGAAGGGTACTTTGATTACGTCAAACGCCATTGCGTAAATGGGTGGTTATAAAGATGGGATTAAGTATTCGGAAAGTGTGAGTTGAGGCATATGGATCAATAGTGGGATTTGTCCATCCTGATGACGGATAGATATGCTCTGGGCCCTCTCGGTGGAATGTTGTCTGAATAGCTTGCAAGCATATGATTGGATGATAAGAGATGACATACCACGATACGAGTAAAGAGTACTTGTCGGTAACGAGGTTGAACAAGGTATGGAGATACCGATGATCGAACCTCGGACAAGTAAAATATCGCGTGACAAAGGGAATCGACATCGTATGTAAATGGTTCAATCGATCACTAAGTCATCGTTGAATATGTGGGAGCCATTATGGATCTCCAGATCCCGCTATTGGTTATTGGTCGGAGAGGAGTCTCGACCATGTCTGCATAGTTCATGAACCGTAGGGTGACGCGCTTAAGGTTCGATGTCGCATAAGTAGATTCGGAATATGAGATGGATACCGAAGTTTGTTCGGAGTCTCGGATGGGATCCAAGACATCATGAGGAGGTCCGGAATGGTCCGGAGAATAAGATTCATATATGGGAAGTCATTTTCAGGGTTACAGGAAAAGTTCAGGATTTTTCGGTATTGTACCGGAGGTTCTAGAAGGTTCCGGAGGGTACCATAGTGGGGCCCACCTATCCCGGACGACCAACATGGACCGGAGGGGGTCACATAGGGGCCAGGCACACCAGCCCCCCAAGGCCCATGTGGCTGGATCAAGTGGATAAGATCAAAATCCCTTGAAAATAGGGACTTAACTTGGGGGGAAGTTGTCCCCCCTTGTTTTGGCCGACCCAAAGGCTTGGAGGAGGGGCCAAGGCAGCCCCCCCACGCCTATATAAGAGGGAGGGGAGGGCTGGGGCGCAGCATATCATCCCCCCAAGCCCTAGCCGCCCCTCTCTCCCTCCTCCTTCCTGCGCAAGCTTGGCGAAGCCCTGCAGGAATTTCTCTTCCACCTCCACCACCACGCCGTCGTGCTGCTGGGATTCCGAGGGGATCTACCACACCTCCGCTGCCCGCTGGAACGGGGAGAGGATGGGCTTCATCGACACCGTACGCACGACCGAGTACGGAAGTGCTGCCGGATTGCAGCACAGGATGATCGACTACATCAACAACGAGATCTAATCTCGTAGGCTTTGGAAATCTTCGAGGGTTAGTCTCACTTGCATCTCGTTGCTTCGATCTTCATAGATTAGATCTTGGCTTTTCCTAGATTGGATCTTGGTTTTGTTCTTGTTCACGGTAGAAATTTTTTGTTTTCTATGCAACGAACCCATCACTTTAGTCAACGGATCTGCCACATTCAGATCTGTGTGTACTTTGCAAATCTCTACTTCACCATCTTCGATGTACTCGCGAATCGAATGAAAATGCAGCTTGATATGCTTTAGCTTCTTGTGTGACCTTGGTTCCTTTGCATTGGCGATGGCACCCGTGTTGTCACAATAGATGACTAACGGGTCCAATGCACTAGGAACCACACCACGCTCAACAATGAACATCTTCATCCATACCGCTTCCGATGAAGCCTCCGAAGCCGTTATATATTCTGATTCAGTTTAAGATTTTGCCACCGTGCACTGCTTGGAACTCATCCAGCTTACTGCAGCTCCATTCAGTATAAACACATACCCAGACTGAGACTTAGAGTCATCAGGATCAGTGTTCCAACTTGCATCGGTGTAACTGGTTACAACGAGCTCTTGGTCATCGCCATAACAAAGAAACATATCCTTAGTCCTTTTCAAGTACTTCAGGATATTCTTGACAGTTGTCCAGTGTTCCATTCCTGGATCACTCTGATATCCGCTGGTCAAACTAACAGCATGTGCGATATCCGGTCTAGTACACAGCATGGCATACATGATAGAGCCTACTGCCGAGGCATAGGGGATCTTGTTCATCCTCTCTCTTTCTTCTGCCGTAGCCGGACCTTGAGTCTTACTCAAGACCTTACCTGGCAACATAGGCAAGAACCCTTTCTTGCTTTCATCCATTCTAAACTTCTTTAGAATCTTGTCCAGGTATGTACTCTGTGAAATCCCTATTAGGCGTCTTGATCTATGTCTATAAATCTTGATGCCTAAAATGTACGCTGCTTCACCAAGGTCTTTCATTGAAACACTTACTCAAATAACCTTTAACACTGCTTAATAGTTCTATATCATTCCCAATCAATAATATGTCATCTACATATAATATCAGGAAGGCTACAGAGCTCCCACTCACTTTCTTGTAAATACATGCCTCACCATGAGTCTGTATAAACCCGAAGTCTTTGATCACCTTATCAATGCGTCGGTTCCAACTCTGGGATGCTTGCTCCAGTCCATAAATGGAACGCTGAAGTTTGCATACCTTGTCAGCATTTTTAGGATCGACAAAACCTTTGGGTTGTACCATATACAACTCTTCCTCAATATCACCATTAAGGAACGCCGACATCCATCTGCCAAATCTCATAATCGAAAAATGCAGCTATTGCTAACAAAATCCTCAGAGACTTTAGCTTCGCTACAGGTGAGAAAGTCTCATCGTAGTCAACTCCTTGAATTTGTCGGAAACCCTTTGAAAGTATAGAGATGGTAAACCTAGAGGGGGGGTGAATAGGTTTCTACAGATTTTAATTCTTTCTTTGCAATATTAGGCTTTGCGGAATATAAAGGTGAGCCTAATGCAAACTAGGTGAAGCAACCTATATGAGGATACAACTAACTCGAGCACGAATGCTCTCACAGGCAGTTAAGTCACAAGTAAGGAGTTCGGTTAGAGATAACCGATAGCACGCGGAGACGAGGATGTATTCCCGTGTTCCCTTCCTTTGCAAGAAGGTACGTCACGTTTGGAGGGGTGGAGGTCCCACGAAGGATTCCCCATGCCACGAAGGCTCACCCTATTCTCCGGAGCCTATCCCACGAAGGAATAGCTCACTCACTTGTGGTAGACTTTGAGGTAGCCTCCAAACCTTCACAATCTTGCCCGGAGCAAATCCACAGCCCGGATGCTTCCGGACTCCTCTTGCCCACCTAGGGTTTCCAAGGAACCCTAGGAAGCAAGCTTCTCGATGAATACAAGGGGGAATGAGATTTGGCTTGGTAGAACGGTAGATCGGGTCCTCCTCTAACGATTCCCCGGAGGGATTTGAGTTTGGGTGGAGGAGGAGGCAGATCTGAGGCTTTTGGTGTTTCTAGCAATGGAGTAAGAGAGAGAGAGCTCAAGAACAGCTTGTAGTGTAGTGCCTAACTGTTCAGAGGTAGGAGAAGGCCTATTTATAGTGTTCTTCGAAATATGGCCGTTGGTCACTTGCCACCTCATCTTTTCTTCCGACAAACCCGGTCAACCGGACAACTGACCGGATTGTCCGGTGCAGAGGCCGGTCGGACCGGACCAAGGACCGGACCTGCCGGTCCAGACCGGATGGTAGACCGGACCCAGACCGGAGACACTTTGCAACGTCCAGGAGCTCCTCCGGTTGGCGCCCGATTGGCGCCCGGTCGACCGGACCACACGCCGGGCCCGCCGGTCGGTAGGCCGGCTGACCGGTCGGCAAACCGGATCTGTTAGGTGGATGTTTGGAGCCCGGTTGGCGCCCGGTCGACCGGACCGCACGCCGGGCCCGCCGGTCGGTAGGCCGGCTGACCGGTCGGCAAACCGGATTTCTGCTGTAGACCCCTTTTCGATTGTTGTTGAAGTGGGGGGTTGTTGCGGCCAGAAACCCACCGGCGAGCAACGACGGGCAACACAGTAGAGCCGGGAGGCTCCCAGGACTGCTGCTGGCCCTGGTCCCTCCGAGCGACGGCCCGCAAAGACTCGGCACGCACGTCCGATGCTGGTGAAAGGGCGTGCCACCTGACCTATACCTGGTCAGGAAGGTGATGGATGTGCCTCACTTAGTTTCCTGCATGGCATACACGTAAACATTAAATACGAGCCTCGATCGGCTCTCAGGTTGTCCTGTGAATCGGTTCAAAGAGCCGATCCACCCATGATCCGTACGAGGTGTACGAATATATGGTGGTCCTGCTTGATCAATATAAAGCTAAAACGACCTACTACGATTTAGGGTTTTCACCACATAATCGGAACATCCTACTCGTGATTGAGCCTGGCGGCCACGCACGGTGATCGTAAACCGACCCTAGACAAGGCCTAAAAACCAACACGAAGTTGATCCCCAGAACATCCTGTCTAGGGCTAGCAAACTACACCCTACGCGCCACTGGATCCTTCAACCCGTTTGTAAGGCCTAACTATGCAGATATTAAACTAATCCTTGAAGAACAAGGAGCAATCATAACGGATCGGATCTACTAAATAATGAACAAGCGGGGTGCCGCCCTTACGCCTAAGATAGGTGTAAGGGCGGCTAGACGTCTAAGGGTTGCACGACGACAGCATATGATACGATGAACAATGCTAACCCTAACACATCTAAGATAACTACGTTGCTCGCCATCAACAAGGCTTCAGCACGAGCAACGCATGAACAGCGAATAAACGTGTACTGCCTAGATCGCAAGATGCGATCTAGGCAGCATGATGCTTACCCGGAAGAAACCCTCGAGACAAGGGAGTTGGCGATGCGCCTAGATTGGTTTGTGGTGAACGTGATTGTTGTTTATTTCATAAACCCTAGATACATATTTATAGTCCGTAGACTTTCTAACGTGGGAATAATCCCGACCGGGCATGAGCCAAACTCTATCTAATCGACACGTATCCTACTATATTACAGATACACGGGCAAACTAGCCCAAACTTTGCATATAAGGCCGATTCATGTATTCCTTCCATGTATATTCTTCAAGCCCATCTCCAATCGCGGCCCACCTCTGATCCGGTCAAATTCTGGTGATAACAGGGGTCTCCTTTAGCCTTCTTGTTCCTTTGATACACCATTTATGCCTCTTTGCCTAATACCTGAGATTATCCTTATAAACATATTAGGCCAAGTACTCTAGCACGGTGTCATTGTTACCAAAATAATGGATAAGGGTAAAATACCCTTACAATCTCTCCCTTTTTGGTATACGATGACAAACCGAGCTAGAGTCACATATAGATATTATGATAAGCTTTAAACCTTGATTCCATATAAGATATTACGACAGCTCCCCCATAATGTGTGCACTTGGAGAATTTGCGTTTGAATGCAAAGTGCACCATTTGTGGAAAATGAGAAGCTCCCCCAATATCTTTAGGAAACAAGCATGGTATGGACAAGTATATCAAGATATATAAGCATAAGGCATGATTATCCTAATAGAGTGATTAAGCATACAAATAGTCGTCCATACACATCCATACACGAATTATTCGAAGTAGCAAATGGTTCTTGAGAAATCAAAGCAAATAAGCACAAGCCATATAAGATTCAAATAAAGCAACACCCATGGCTTGTGACAATCAAAGAACCCCGTGGTCCTAGACTCTACTCTCTTCTCCCCCTTTGGCATCGGAACAACAAAAAGGCGAAGAAAAAAGGAGAGATGATATCGCACCCATCAATAGAACTCATGCCCGACGGAGTAGGAGCTCTTGCCATCATCGCGCGCAGCCGCATCACCTTCATCCTCATCACCATCATCATCAGTAGGAGTAGGAGCACGAGCGGTCCTAGGAGGAAGCGTGCTTCCCCCAGCCGAGCCGAGCTGGGGGAAGCATGCTTATACTTTTTCTTACCACCAACTGACTTGGTTCTTCCCCCAGCCGAGCTGCCAATGTCAGTAGTCTGATGGGCTTTAGTGGGTACGCGACCACTAGTATGGCGGGGTGGGTTCTCAGCAGTCCGTCCTCTCTTGGCAACAGTGCCACGTGCCTCACCACTCCAACTACCTGTGAATGAGAAAATAGGGCGAGAATAGCAGTGGGGTAAGTGTACATGTCATCAATAAGAGGGAAGACAAAAAGCATAGCATATATCCAAGTGTATTGATGAGATTGTGCGAAAACTGGGCGATCCGGCGCACAGGCCGGTCCAACCGGGCGGCAGACCGGACGAGCCGGTTGCCAATCTGGTTGACCGGGCGGCACGCTGGGCCGGCCGGTTGAGAGGCCGGTTAACCGGGCTGGTGACCGGATCTGTCGACTTGGGAGGTGTTGCCCAGATTTTCTACCACAAAATCATGCAAAAACTCATAAACTTGAATATAGACTATAGCAATAGAGTGGAGTATGTGCATTGTGTTGTGAGACACTCTAAAGGCATGAGGACTTACAAACCCTAACCCTAACCCTAAATTTTTCTCAAATCTTGTCAAGAAATTGCAATGTGTGATGAGGACTAGAAAATAGGGAGAAAGGGAGAGCATAATACCCGAAGACATGACCCTTCTTGATCAAGAGAGCAAGAAGAATACTAGGTAGGACTTGAAACCCAAGAACTCCAAAATTTCCCAAAATAGCTTGAGAGGGACCAAATCCTTTGGTGGATTTGTTCCAAGGAGCCCGATCTATGGTTTGGTGGAGTTTGGGAGGAGTCTTGTGGTGGGAAGGTCCTAGAACGTGGTGGAGGTGGTGGAGGCGGCGACCATGGAGGTTTGGGAGTTGGGGGGTAATGAGGAAGAAGACCCCAAGGGGTTGTTATCACCAGAATTTGACCGAGTCAGAGGTGGGCCGCGATCAAGATGGACTTGAAGAATATATACATGGAAGAAATACGTGAATCGGCCTTTATATGCAAAGTTTGGGCTAGTTTGCCCGTGTATCTGTAACATATTAGGATACGTGTTGGTTAGTTAGAGTTTTACCCGTGCACGGTTAGGTGCACGCCTGAATTAGAAAGTCCCTTGGACTATAAATATGTATCTAGGGTTTATGGAATAAACAACAACCAACGTTCAACCAACCAAATCAATCTCGGCGCATCGCCAACTCCTTCGTCTCGAGGGTTTCTACCGGTAAGCAACATGCTGCCTAGATCGCATCTTGCGATCTAGGCAGCACAAGCTCCACGTTGTTCATGCGTTGCTCGTACTGAAGCCTTGTTGATGGCGAGCAACGTAGTTATCATAGATGTGTTAGGGTTAGCATAGTTCTTCGCGTAACATGCTATCGTAGTGCAACCCTTGCATATCTAGCCGCCCTCATACCTATCTTAGGTGTGGGGGCGGCACCCCGCTTGATCGTTATTTAGTAGATTTGATCCGTTACGATTGCTCCTTGTTCATCAAGGATTAGTTTAATATCTGCAATAGTTAGGCCTTACAAGGGGCTGGAGGATCCAGCGGCACGTAGGGTGTCGTTCGTTAGTCCTAGACAGGATGTTCCGGGGATCAACCTCGTGTTGGTTTTTAGGCCTTGTCTAGGATCGGCTTACGATCACCGTGCGTGGCCGCGAGGCCCAATCCTGAGTAGGATGATCCGATTATGCGGTGAAAACCCTAAATCGTCGTAGATCTTATTAGCTTTATCTTGATCAAGCAGGACCACCATATATTCATGCACCCCGTATGAATCATGGGTGTATCGGCTCCTTGAGCCGATTCACAGGATAACCTGAGAGCCGATCGAGGCTCGTATTTAATGTTTACATGTATGCCATGCAGGAAACTAAGCGAGGCATCTCCATCACCTTCCTGGCCAGGTATAGGTCAGGTGGCACGCCCTTGCAATCAGCATCGGACGTGTGACCAGAAGGCTTTGCGGGCCGTCGCTCGGAGGGACCTCAGCCAGCCGCAGCCCTAGGTTGTTCCCGGCTCTACGGTGTTGCCCGTCGCTGCCCGCCGGTGGGTTTCGGACGTCAACACATTCTGGCACGCCCGGTGGGACAAGCTTCTGCATCAACCACATCGCCATCTACATCTGAGATGGCGGACGGCACGCCAGTCACGTACGAGGACCTGACCGATGAGCTCAAGAAGAAGTATGACGAGATTAAGGTCATCCTCGAGGCCGACCTCATCGGCTCTTTCCACAGAACCCGTTCACATGGCATCAGGTGGAAGGGGTTCTCGCCTAATGGTGCACTAGATGGGATAGACCTCTCTGCCCCGTCGGAAGAACGCACCAGGTCCCTGCGGCAGGAGATCAACTACTTGGTGGCTCACTCGCTACACCGCCACTCTGAGAACCTGGTCAACACGTTGGAGCGTGTCGCTCTTCGCGTAATCCAGGAGATCATGAGGCACCAGTACTCGCCGTCAGGACCAGCTCTCGGGACGCATCAAGGAGAGTTGCCACTCCAGTCCCGTCCACCGCTGCCATATGCGTTGGCAGCACCAGAAGTGCCGGCTTCACCGGCATTCGTCGTCTACAAGATCGGTGGTGACCCTAGTGACTACCAGTTCTTGCCTGAGGCGCCTAAGGAGATCCCTCACGGGTACACGTGCACGTATGTGCCAGATTGTGGTAACTGGGCACTCACAAACCAGGCCACAACATCAGGGACTTCTGGGAAAACAGGAGGGACGTCAGCGACAGAGCTTGAGAAGCAGACGTGGCTAACTAAGTACGCCACCCCGACGAACCTCCAGAGCTCAGCTCCTGCAGTTGGCTCAGAGCTGGAAAAGCAAACATGGCTGGCTAAGTACGCCACCCCGGCGAATCTTCAGAGTTCAACTCCTGCAGCCAGCACAGCGGATCAAATCAGCACCATACTGAGAGACCAGTTCGGCATGGTGCCGAAAAGGAGGGCAATCGGCTATTCCAAGCCGTACCCTGACGACTACGAGATGATCCCGCTGCCACCTAAATATCGGCTCCCTGATTTCTCCAAATTCAGTGGATCAGATGGGTCCAGCTCCATCGAGCACGTAGGCCGATATTTGGCACAACTAGGACCGGCTTCAGTGTCGGATCAACTACGCGTGAGGCTCTTCTCACAGTCCCTCACGGGATCGGCTTTCGGATGGTACACCTCGCTACCACCAGACTCCATCCGGACTTGGAAGCAGTTGGAAGAGCAGTTCCATATGCAGTACCATTCAGAGGCTTCCGAGTCTGGTATTGCCGATCTAGCACAATTACGTCAGAAGCGTGGAGAAACAGTGACAGAATACATCCAGCGCTTCAGGAATCTTAGGAACCGATGTTATTCGGTTCGTATAACAGAAAAGGAAGCAGTCGAGTTGGCAGTAGCGGGCCTTGTAACACCGCTCAAGGACATGGCCTCCCAAGCAGACTACCCCTCACTGGCGCACATGGTTCAGAAACTGTCGGCATATGAACAGCGCCACCCGGACCTGTACCAGGATAAATTCAAGCGTGCAGTGGTCCTGGTCGATGCAGAGGAAGACGGAGTTCCTGCGGGAGATCAAGAGGTAGCAGTGGCTGAATGGACTCGGGGAGGAACCCCCGTGTCCTGCAAATGGGTAAAGCCACCAGGCCCGCCAAGGGGGTTTGATTTTGATGTGACCAACACTGAGCAAATCTTCGACCTCCTGCTCAAGGAGAAGCAGTTGATGATTCCTGAAGGTCTCAAATTCCCCACGGTGCAAGAGCTGAACGGAAAGCCATACTGCAAATGGCATAACTCGCTCTCCCATGCCACCAACGACTGCAGGGTGTGGCGTCAGCACATCCAAGCGGCGATAGAGAAGGGGCGTCTAATTTTCAACCAGTACGCCATGAAGGTCGACACCCAGCCCTTCCCCGTCGTTAACATGGTAGAATGCACTTACCCTGAAGGTTGCCAGCCGGGATCCTCATTTCGCATCAACATGGTAGGACCTGGACACCACTCTGGCAAAGATGGAGACGAGGGCAGCTGCTCTCGTAGCAAGGACACAGAGGAGGCCGCTCCACGCGATCGGCTCCATCATGATGGCAAGCGCTACGTCACAGAGGGAGAAGTGAAGAACGTAAGATATCAGCGACCCCTCTCTGATCACCTCCTCAACAAATATGTAAGTCAGTATGACCAACGCCGACGGTCCAGCTATGATGATGAAAGAGATCGTCTGGCTAGAGAAGCCAGAAGACTTCGTCGGCACGATCACGATGAGGAGGAGCACGAGCGCCGTGCCAAAGAAGAATCAAGGGAGCAAGATGACAACGACAGGCACTGGGACTGCCCCTTCTTCAGACACTGCTGGGATTCAGGAATGAGCCGATTGCCCACAATCGGCAATTGCCCAGAATGCAACCAGAAGAAGAAGGAGGCAGCCAATGTGTCCGTGTTCAGGCGCTTAGGGCCTCTCCCGCTACAAAGCAAACGCGCTGAGTCCCCTCGGTGGGCGGATCTCGAGGATTCAGAAGACGAGGGACAAGAAGAAGAAGAAAACAGGTACCACCGTCCAAGGTGGTGCCCTGATGGACTCAGCCGTTCCCAAAAGCGCAGGGTTCAGCGATTGCGCGGCCTGGAGGAAGCCGTAAAGTTATACTTGCATACGCTAAGGAAGGCACGACCGAATCTGGCTGCGAAAGTTCAGCGAACCCTGAACGAAGAGGGTCGTCCACGAAAAATGGAGTGGCGCCCCAAGCAAAGGAAAGCCGATGATGAAACATCGGCTGGTACAAATATGGTGCTCGTCCTTCCGACGGAGCTTGGTGCTCCAAGATTACACGATGCACTCAAGGTGGACGACGGCAAGCGCATCAAGTCAGAGGTTGGGCTGGTTTTATCCACCAGCCTGACCGAGTAGCTGAAGCAAAGCGATGAGCAGACGTGGTGAGGCTGATCCTTGTGATCGGCCCCAAAAATTTATGGAGGGACATTACAAAACCTTCATCGAACAAGCAACGTGGAGGCCGATTCCAGCAATCGGCCAAAATTATCCTCATCATACATTTTGCCTGGGTTCAGCATTTGATTCAACAGGGAATACCTGAAGAGCCGATACCATCAAGTCCCTTGAAAGAATCGGCTCGGGGGGCACCCAGGTGGGTAAAAGGATATGCAGTAGAAGCGTCTTACAGATGCCCAGCAGCCTAAGATATCCTTTGATGATGGGTATTTGAAGCATGGGGGCCGAGACATAAATCGGCCGTAAAAAATTTTTTTTTTAAGATATCCTTTGATGATGGGTATTTGAAGCATGGGGGCCGAGACATAAATCAGCCGTAAAAAAAAAATTTAAGTAAAGCCGATGCATGGCCATCGATTCAAGAGGGACTCTAATGGAGGAAGAACTCCTCAATAGAATGGTTGAATGGCTCAGATCCTCTCTTCAAGAACCCCCGGATTCCTTTTGCGAGTATTCGAGTCCGCGGTATCAGCTAGGGCAAGTTTGAGGGATCATGACCCTGACCAACGCCAAGAGCAGCATGGGTGTGCAGATCAGGTTAAGGGAGGGTTGCGTCAGATCCACCGAAGGAAAGGAGCCGATCTGACCTGCAAAGACGAAGGAGTGGACTGAAGAAGCTCGGGGGGCAGCTCACCCTGAGGGTTCTCTGCTCTGGGAAGCCGATTTTGTTAAAATCGGCTGGCTCTGCGTTATGATTTGAGGCCAATGGCGGCACATTGGGCTGACTCACTACCTTTCCCGCCTTGACTGAGGCTCGGGGGGCAGCTTGCCCTGAAGGACCCTTTGCTACAAGGAGCCGATTTTGCTGAAATCGGTTGGTTTTACATCTCAGCTTGAGTTAGCAATGGTCTTAGAGAGCCCCTGAAAGCGAAGGGGATTTGGAAGAGAGGGATCTGGCAGGAAAACGTCTGGAAACCTGAGATTAATGATGAGGCCAGGCATTTATTTTAGGGGTTTTTACCGTTGAATCCAACATTACGCTCAGTGGCTGCGGATTGGACCTGTTCGGTTGGAAGCTTAGGGGTCTGAATTTGAGCAAGGTTTGCAGGTTACCGATGTGTTGCCATCGGCTTATTGAGCGACGATCAAATTAGCGATCGGCCAAGTCAGTGCGGAAAGAAATCGGCGAAATCAAGTTAAGGGAAATTCTTCATTAATATTGGGATTTCTTACAAAGAAGAGCCGATTGCTCAAGGGACTACTAATCCTACATAACTACTCCTCACTAGCATCGTCGTCGGCGTCGCCATCGGCGCTACTGCCGGCGAATTCCTCGCCGCTGCTGCCCCAGCCGTCGGCCGGAGCTTCCTCCTCCTCGTCATCATCATCATCCTCGCTGTCCGCCCAAGTGCGGAAGCGCTTCATCGGCGGGTACCCAGCGGAAGAGGAGGAATCATCTTCCTCCTCCTCCTCTTCTCCTTCCTCGTCGTCATCGTCATCCTCGCTGTCCGCCCACATGCGGGAGCGTTTCTTCGGCGGGAGCATGGCGGAGGGGGAGACCTTGGTCTTCTCTACTTTTCCTTCCTTCTTCTCCTTGTCAGAGGAGATGGGGTTCGCCCCGGAGTGGAGGTCGTCCTCTTTCTTGTTCTTCGGCGACGATTGGAGGGGGAGGCTTGAGGGGGAAGAGGAGGAGGAAGACATTGCTACAGGGGGAGAGGGTTTTTGGCGCTGGTGGACAGAACAGAGCGAGGGGATGGAGTGGTGAACCGTTTGGCACAGATAAATAAAGGGAGTGTAGTGGAGATTTAATGCCATGACGGTTCTCGAGGATGTTATGCCGAAATTATCAATTCGTGCAGAGAAGCCCAGGAGGCGAGGCGAAATGATGGAAGATTCTGCGGCAGCTCTGCTCTGCCACGACATGACCCGACGAAGGAAAAGCGCAATGATTTTGGAAATGTTATTTCCAAAACCAGGGGGGCATGTGTTATCACCAGAATTTGACCGAGTCAGAGGTGGGCCGCGATCAAGATGGACTTGAAGAATATATACATGGAAGAAATACGTGAATCGGCCTTTATATGCAAAGTTTGGGCTAGTTTGCCCGTGTATCTGTAACATATTAGGATACGTGTCGGTTAGTTAGAGTTTTACCCGTGCACGGTTAGGTGCACGCCTGAATTAGAAAGTCCCTTGGACTATAAATATGTATCTAGGGTTTATGGAATAAACAACAACCAACGTTCAACCAACCAAATCAATCTCGGCGCATCGCCAACTCCTTCGTCTCGAGGGTTTCTACCGGTAAGCAACATGCTGCCTAGATCGCATCTTGCGATCTAGGCAGCACAAGCTCCACGTTGTTCATGCGTTGCTCGTACTGAAGCCTTGTTGATGGCGAGCAACGTAGTTATCATAGATGTGTTAGGGTTAGCATAGTTCTTCGCGTAACATGCTATCGTAGTGCAACCCTTGCATATCTAGCCGCCCTCATACCTATCTTAGGTGTGGGGGCGGCACCCCGCTTGATCGTTATTTAGTAGATTTGATCCGTTACGATTGCTCCTTGTTCATCAAGGATTAGTTTAATATCTGCAATAGTTAGGCCTTACAAGGGGCTGGAGGATCCAGCGGCACGTAGGGTGTCGTTCGTTAGTCCTAGACAGGATGTTCCGGGGATCAACCTCGTGTTGGTTTTTAGGCCTTGTCTAGGATCGGCTTACGATCACCGTGCGTGGCCGCGAGGCCCAATCCTGAGTAGGATGATCCGATTATGCGGTGAAAACCCTAAATCGTCGTAGATCTTATTAGCTTTATCTTGATCAAGCAGGACCACCATATATTCATGCACCCCGTACGAATCATGGGTGTATCGGCTCCTTGAGCCGATTCACAGGATAACCTGAGAGCCGATCGAGGCTCGTATTTAATGTTTACATGTATGCCATGCAGGAAACTAAGCGAGGCATCTCCATCACCTTCCTGGCCAGGTATAGGTCAGGTGGCACGCCCTTGCAATCAGCATCGGACGTGTGACCAGAAGGCTTTGCGGGCCGTCGCTCGGAGGGACCTCGGCCAGCCGCAGCCCTAGGTTGTTCCCGGTTCTACGGTGTTGCCCGTCGCTGCCCGCCGGTGGGTTTCGGACGTCAACAGGGGTATCCTCTCCCAACACATATCAGGCCGCACGGCCGGTCGGGCGCCCGATCGACCGGACCTGGCGCCGGTTGGTCCGGCCCAGAGGCCGGTCCAACCGGGCCAGAGACCGGCCAGGGACAAATTGCCCAGTTTTGTCTCGTTTTGCCTCGTTTTGCCCCTATGCTTTGTGTAAATGTGTGTGAATGCTCAGATGATGACATGTACATATAGATAGATAGATGATGATGAGATGAGCATAGACATGGGGTTGGAAACACAAAGTTCTCTAGGCATACCCATTGGAGAGAAAATCCAAACTAGATGTAAATAGCAACAATGGGCATGATTCGAAATATATATCAAGAATCATAAGTCATTTTGAAATGATTTTTGCAATAAGATCATTTGGCCTTATATAGTCAAATCAAGTTGTAATGAAGGCTCAATGAGGGGCGGGGGATTACTCCCCCTATGTGAAAGCGCAAATGTCATGAGACCTCGAAGAGACATGCTTGGGTCCATATAATGACATTGGATCTATTTATGTTGCACACATAGGTATGCATCATACCAAGACATGGTAAGATGACTATCCCCATATGTGCTATGCCTCTAAGCTAGATAGTTAGATAAATGCAAGAATATAGTGCAAGAAGTTATTCAATCCAAGTTTTTAGGATCAAGAATACCAAGTTCTCCTCTCAAGTTAACAAACCGGGCTTCATCCAAAGGCTAAGTGAAAATATCCGCCAATTGGTAGGTTGTCCCCACATGAGTGAGATCAATATCCTTATTGGCAACATGATCACGTAGGAAGTGATGGCGAATGTCAATATGTTTGGTGCGACAATGTTGAACCGGGTTATTGGCGATCTTAATTGCACTTTCATTGTCACATAGAAGAGGCACCATACCAAGAGACACACCATAGTCTTTCAAGGTTTCCTTCATACATAACAATTGAGTGCAACAAGATGCCGCGGATATGTATTCGGCTTCGGCGGTGGATAAAGCAGTGGAGTTTTGTTTCTTGGATGACCAACTCACCAATGACCGGCCAATAAATTGGCAAGCCCCGGAGGTAGATGATGACCCACAAGTATAGGGGGTGTATCGTAGTATTTTCGATAAGTAAGAATGTAGATCCCAACGAGGAGCAGAAGGTGTTGACAAGCAGTTTCGATGAAGGATTCCCTGTAAATGCTCACAGACAAGTATTCAGGGGTTTTTGATGTAACAGTTGAATAAAGTACGAGTAAGTAAAGTGCGAGAGTAACAATTGCAGCGAGTGGCCCAATCCTTTTTAGCACAAAGGACAAGCCGGTTTGTTTACTTATAATGACCAAACGTTCTCGAGGACACACGGGATTTTAGTCTAGTGCTTTCGCTACATACGGCTAAATAATCTTCATTGTTATGATAAGTGTTGTGTGGGTGAACCTATGCTAATGTACCGCCCTTCCTAGGACTAATACATACTTGTGATTATACCCCTTGCAAGCATCCGCAACTACAAGAAAGTAATTAAGAATAAATCTAACCACAGCCTTAAACTCTGAGATCCTGCTATCCCTCCTGCATCGATATACCAACGGGGGTTTAGGTTTCTGTCACTCCGGCAACCCCGCAATTGGCAAACGAGTACAAGATGCATTCCCCTAGGCCCATAAAGGTGAAGTGTCGTGTAGTCGACGTTCACACGACACCACTAGAAGAATAACACCACAACTTAAATATCATACCATTGAATATTACTCAACCATAGTTCACTACTAACAGTTAGACTTCACCCATGTCCTCAAGAACTAAACGAACTACTCACAAGACATCATATGGAACATGATCAGAGGTGATATGATGATGAATAACAATCTGAACATAAACTTGGTTCAATGGTTTCACTCAATAGCATCAACAACAAGTAGAAATCGATACCGGGAGAGTTTCCCCTATCAAACAATCAAGATCAAACCCAAATTGCTACGGCGGTGACGGTGTCCAGCGGTGGAGACGGCGGTGATGATGGTGGAGATGATGATGATGGTGATGGAGATGATGTCCAGCTCGATGACGGTGACGATGGCGTCGATTTCCCCCTCCGGGAGGGAATTTCCCCGGCGGATTCCTGCCCGCCGGAGAGCTTTTTTCTCTCTCGTGTTCTCCGCCCCGCAGAGGCGGCTGTAACTCTTCGTGAGGTACCCTCTGTGGCTTCGGTCTTCGGGACGAAGGGTTTCGCGAAGAAAAGGAGGCGAAAGGGGCTGTGGGCCCCCCACACCACATGGTGGCGCGGCCAGGCCATGGGCCGCGCCGGCCTGTGGTCTGGCCCCACCTTGGGCCTTCTCAGCTCCTCCTTCTGGCTTCCTTCGTCATCTGGAAAAATAGGATTTTTGGTATAATTTCCTTCCACAGTTGATCTTCCGAAATATTGCGTTCTGGCGGTGCTTTTTCCAGCAGAATCCTGGCTCCGGTGCTTGATCCTCCAATAATGATGAAACATGCAAAATAGATGAAATAACATAAGTATTGTATCCAAATATGAAATATATCAATGAATAACAGCAAATTATGATACAAAATAGTGATGCAAATTGGACGTATCAACTCCCCCCAAGCTTAGACTTCGCTTGTCCCCAAGCGAAACTGAACTCAAAACGGACCACATGTTTATGGAGTGAAGAGTCGATAAATAAAATACGGACAAGAAGCATCATATTCATTCACACAAGGCATTCTAGTAAACAACTTCCTCATATAACTCAACTTGAAACCAGTATAAGGTAATCACAAATAAAGGTGCATAAGAAATCATAGTTGGTGATGGCAAACTTCGTTCTTGGTCAGAGAACAATTAACAGATTATATTTATCTCATTGAGCAGCGCTCTCATGTTAAAGTTTATATGGCACAACTTGCATACTCAATCATAATAGTCTCCTCATAATCATTGATAACTTGCAAAGCTATATTCATTCAGATAAAACTTGTACTAAACAAGGAAGAATAAAAGACATGATAAAGCAAATCACAATATAATGGTTTGATCACAACCACTCAAATGCTTGCTTGAGATGGAAGGAAATAGGTTTACTGACTCAACATAAAGTAAAAGACAGGCCCTTCGCAGAGGGAAGCAGGGATTAAATCATGTGCTAGAGCTTTTTCAGTTTTGAAATCATATAGAGATAATAAAAGTAACATTTTGAGAGGTGTTTGTTGTTGTCAACGACTGGTAGCGGGTACTCTAACCCCCTTGCCAGACAACCTTCAAAGAGCGGCTCCCATATTATTTTCATTTTATGTGGCACTCCTTCCAACCTTTCTTTCACAAACCATGGCTAACCGAATCCTCGGGTGCCTGCCAACAATCTCATACCATGAAGGAGTGCCTTTTTATTTTGGTTTTATTATGATGATGACACTCCCCCCCAACCTTTGCTTACACAAGCCATGGCTAACCGAATCCTTCGGGTGCCGTCCATCAATCACATACCATGGAGGAGTATCTATTTAGTTTAATTAATTTGGGACTGGGAATCCCATTGCCAGCTCTTTTTGCAAAATTATTGGATAAGCGGATGAAGCCGCTAGTCCATTGATGAAAGTTGCCCAACAAGATTGAAAGATAAAACACCACATACTTCCTCATGAGCTATAAAACATTGACACAAATAAGAGATAATAAGTTTTGAATTGTTTAAAGGTAGCACACAAAGTATTTACTTGGAATGGCAGAAAATACCATGTAGTAGGTAGGTATGGTGGACACAAATGACATAGGTTTGGGCTAAGGTTTGGATGCACGAGAAGTATTCCCTCTCAGTACAGGTTTTTGGCTAGCAAGGTTAATTAGCAAGCATAAGAGTTGAAGGAAACAAACAAATATACATGTGATAGAAACAATCATGCATCTTCCTTGTAAGCACAAACAATTTTAACTTCAGAATAATAAGCTATGAGCTAACAAGAAAGAAAGACAATGAAACAACTAAATGTATTTCTCTTTTCTACTTAAACCTCAAAGTGTTGTTGCTATTGACCAATGCTAAGTTTGCCAAAACCAAATAGATTTATTCAATGCTCCCAAAGTGATACCAATACTAACAACAAGGTAAATCATATAATAGAGATTGCAATCTAAAATAAGACGTGCAATATGTAAATGATAAGACTTCCCATTAATATTCCATAAAGATAACTCACACCAAGGGATACATAGACAACCAACTAAAGGAGAGATACTTCCAAACTGCAACCCATCTTATATGATAACTTCTTTACTCATGATATGACACTACTTGACAATAAAAAGTAAAAGGTAGTGATGATGTGATACCGCGGCACTCCCCCAAGCTTGGAACAAACCAAGGGGATGCCAATACCGATGATGAATTACTCCTGCGGCGATGGTGGTGATGAACTCCTCCCGCGCTTCTTACAGATCTCCTTCAGCTTTAGTTTCTCAGCTTGGCAATTCTGCACTAAGACTCGAAGAGATTCATTGTTATCTGAAGTTGGCGATGATGACCTTGTGATGTGAATCGAGTGGTATTCCAGCATTCTTCGGAGTATCTCCACTTCTCTTCTTAGAGCCCGATATTGATCACAAAACTCATCGGTAGTCCGTAGAGCTTCTTCCAACACAGGGAAGGAGTCGAGGCTAAGAGCGGGTGGTAAGGGTCCCTGCAAGTTGTGAGAAAAAGAATGTCGAGTGTCAACAGATCCCACCAAGATTCGCTTGCTCCCAACAGCTTGCTGCTCTTGTTTTGATGGCACCCTCTTCACTTCTTCCTCCGAAAACCCCTTGCCCTTGTTGTTGGAGGCCATGGTGCTTCTAGATTGAAAACAAATCCTGGCAGAAACAGCTCGAAACAAAACACGTCGAGAAAACGATATACGGACCTCCAGGGGTCCGGGGGATTATATAGCAAAAAATTTCACGACAAAAGGAAAGTACCAGATCGAACCAGAGTCGGAAAGGGGCGACGAGGCGGCCAAACCATAGGTCGGCGCGGGCCCAGGTCAGGCCGCGCCGGCCTATGGTGGCACGCCCTCGTGCGTCTTTTCCACTCCGTTTCGATCTCGTAATTTTTCATATTTTCCAAAAACAGCAAAAATATTGTTCGGAAAGTAAATTGCGTACTTTTCATTACGATCTTGTTACCTATTCAAAGTCGAGTTCGCGGCTGTCAATTTGCCCTTTGATGAAAGCCTCCGGTGTTTCCACTCGAATAATATCAACATCAACATTATAGGAATCACCTGAGATATAATGCTTGAGTCTTTGTCCATTCACCACTTGCGTGGCATTGCCTTGGAGAGAGCTAATTTTGATTGCTCCTGAACGATACACCTCCTCGATAACATACGGTCCTTCCCATTTCGAGAGTAATTTCCCTGCAAAGAATCTGAGACGAGACCGATACAATAGGACTTTGTCCCCAATATTAAATTCTCTTTTGATAATCCTCCTGTCATGCCATTTTTTAACTTTCTCTTTAAAGAGTTTAGCATTTTCATAAGCTTCACTTCTCCATTCATCTAGAGAACTTAATTGCAACAACCTCTTATTACCGGCAAGTTTAGGATCTTTATTTAATTCTCTAACAGCCCAATAAACTTTGTGCTCAAGTTCTAAAGGTAAATGACAAGCTTTCCCATAAACCATTTTATAAGGTGACATTCCCATGGGATTTTTATAAGCAGTTCTATAAGCCCATAGTGCATCCTTCAATTTACTAGCCCAATTCTTTCTAGTTTTATTAACAGTCTTTTGCAAGATAGATTTAATCTCTCTATTTGATAATTCTACTTGCCCACTAGTTTGAGGATGATAGGCGGAAGCAATTCTATGATTAATACCATATCTAGCAAGAGTTTTTCTAAAACCTCCATGAATAAAATGAGAACCTCCATCAGTCATAATATATCTAGGCACTCCAAATCTAGGAAAAATAATATCTAAAAGCATTCTTAAAGAGGTCTCACCATCAGCACTTTTTGTAGGTATTGCTTCCACCCATTTAGTAACATAATCAACAGCAACAAGTATATGAGTGTTACCTTCTGAAGACGGAAAAGGTCCCATGAAGTCAAATCCCCAACAATCAAATGGTTCAATAACAAGAGTATAATTCATAGGCATTTCATTACGTCTGGAGATATTACCAACCCTTTGGCATTCATCACAAGATAAAATAAACTTTCTCGCATCTTTGAAGAGAGTTGGCCAATAAAAACCTGATTGTAGAACCTTTTGCGCGGTTCTTTCTCCGGCGTGATGTCCTCCATAAGCACTACCATGGCATTTACTCAATATCTCCTGTTGTTCATATTCGGGAACACATCTTCGCATAATACCATCCACTCCTTCTTTATATAAGTGTGGGTCATCCCAGAAATAGTGCCTCAAGTCATAAAAGAATTTCCTCCTTTCTTTGAGCTGAAAAGGTTGGAGGCAAGTACTTGGAAACAATAAAGTTAGCATAATCAGCATACCAAGGACCTGCCTCGCGAGCTCACCTTTATTACAGCCAATTGTTCATTTGGAAAACTATCATTAACAGAACAGGATCATAAGCAATATTTTCCAATCTAGACAAATTATCGGCGGCAGGGATTATCAAGACCTTTCCTATCTACAATATGTAAATCAAATTCTTGCAAAAGAAGTACCCATCTAATAAGCCTCGGCTTAGCATCTTTCTTTGTCATAAGGTATCTAATTGCAGCATGATCAGTATGAATCGTAACTTTTGAATCAACAATATAAGATCTAAATTTATCACAAGCAAATACTACAGCTAATAATTCTTTTTCAGTTGTAGCATAATTTCTTTGAGCAACATCAAGAGTTTTACTAGCATAATGAATAACATTCAGTTTTTTATCTACTCGCTGTCCAAGAACAGCGCCTACAGCAAAATCACTAGCATCACACATAATTTCAAAAGGCAAATTCCAATCAGGAGGTTCAACTACAGGAGCAGTTGTTAAGGCTTTCTTTAGAGTTTCAAAAGCTTCCTTACAATCATCATCAAAAACAAAAGGTACGTCTTTTTGAAGAAGATTAGTAAGAGGCTTTGAAATCTTGGAGAAATCTTTAATAAATCTCCTATAAAACCCAGCATGACCAAGAACACTACGAATACCTTTAACATCCCTCGGATAGGGCATCTTCTCAATTGCTTCAACCTTAGCTCTATCAACTTCAATACCTCTCTCGAAAATTTTATGTCCCAATACAATTCCTTCATTGACCATAAAGTGGCATTTCTCCCAATTAAGAACAAGGTTAGTTTCTTCACATCTCTGCAAAACTTTATCAAGGTTTCGCAAGCAACTATCAAAAGAATTCCCATAGACGGAAAAATCATCCATGAATACCTCTACAATACTCTCGCAAAAACCATGAAAAATAGCAGACATGCATCTTTGAAAAGTAGCAGGAGCATTACATAAACCAAAAGGCATACTGTAATATCCCAGGTATTGGGGTTACAAAAATAGAGGAAACAGATGTGTGCATTGCATTCATGCATAGAAAATCTGGGGAATTTTCGCGCTTTAAAGTAAAACAGTCACAGTAACTGAAGTTTCACTTGACCTTGGTGGAATTGAAGTAGCTCATCAAGTCAAGCGCTATAAACCTCAATGTGACTTTGCTAAAACCTTGTTTTGGGTAGATACGATTTGATCTAAGGGGTTAGATCAAATGGAACTAATAATCAACACAACAATACCTTACTCAATGATCAACTACTTGATCTTATAAAAGATCATAATAAGGTAATCCTTGTTATAACATATGAACATCAATTTAATTGCAAATCAAGTAACAATAAATTGGAGAAACTATTCTTCACCTATCTTCTCCATGTCTTAAACTAATCCATATCCTTATCATAAATCCTATGATATCCATTCTACTTGAATCTTGGAAACATGACAAGGAGATCACTCTAGAAATACACATTCTTCTCTACTCCAAATAGTTAAGCATCAAACCTAGTAAGGTGAGAGTTCTATTATAATTATTAGAGAAGCATTAACAAACCTGGAGCAAAACCTTGGATATACAGCCAAGAATTCAAATCATAATCTCTAAGAGAAACCCTAGGATATTATTCAAGACATTCCTAGAGAGAAAAACCATTTATTTTAACCATAGATATTGATGATCACATCAATCTCAATGAAGCTTAACCTTAAGTTAGAATTAAAGTCTTTCCCAAATGAGAGAGAGCATTCATATCAATCCTAGCTTTACCTAATTAAGAATCAAGGACAATTCTTGAATTAAAGTATTAGGACCTAAACCATTTCACTTTGAAATGATGGGATAACCTAATATCAAATGGAACAAGACTATATCCATGAATTGGTAAAAGAAAGTAGAGACTAACTTAACTAAGTCATCTAGGTAAAGACTTAACCTTTCATACATAGTGAGATCTTGTGAGTACACCCTAAACCCTAGAATAACTATTCTTATATGAGTGGGATCAAGCTATGGAGCTACAGATAAGTAGTTGAGGCAACACTTGAACCTTAGGGAGATAATTAACCAATCATCAGGATGATTATATCATCATATCTTGAGAATAACTCTAAGTAATTATCTCAGGTATTCTCCTGGGGTATAATCTATTGAGACAACCATAGCCATGTCCACCCAAGAAACTATAAGAGAGATATTATACCCTAGTTGATCAAGACAATACTTGATCCTATAAGTGAGAAACCTAACTCAGGAGAGATACCTTAGGAAGCCAAACCTTGATCATTATAAATTGAGTGATGATCATAAAATCTAAGAACTTGAGGAATTGATATTTAGAACAAGTTGATCATGTCTAACCATGATCATGTTCTTGAGATAGGTGAGGATAAGATAAACCCTAATAGGATAAGTAGATATCATTCACCACATAAAATTATGGGGAGATCATTAGTAAGTAATCCTAGACTTATATCCCAACCTTTAATTATGAACCACTTTGTGATCACAAATAGAAACCTACCATATCTATATTTCATAAATTAATGAACCTAAGAAAACCTTAGAGTTAAACACTATACATTATATGGTGAGAAACCATATATCCATATGACCAAAGTTAACTATAAAAAGAACTATAACCACTGTAGTTACTTTAATGAGTAATTGAGGATAATAATAGAAGTCCATTGGAATTAGATAAAACCACTTCCCAAGTCCTTAGAAATTGAAGGAGCACATGAACTATTAAGCAAGTAACCATTTCATCATGGTTATGGAAGATTAACCCTAGCACATGCAATATGGTGTCATCTCATCTCACAATCTAGAATTAAGCCTCAACCCTAGTTTGTGTATCACTATGGTGATCATAATACAACCAGGCCATAGATGAGATTCAAACCAATTGCCATTAGGTGAATCTCATTAGAACCTTAGAAATTGCTCACAAACTATATCTTAGGTTTCAATTATGAACCTAAGATTAACCTTGTGCTATATTTTATATTTAACACCCATAAGTGATGATCAACCACTTAGCATGATAACCAAGACCAAACCCTGATTAGAGTAACACCTACTCTAGGTACTTCAAGGTGTTAATAAATCTAATCCTAGTACCACCTTTGAAATATGGTTATAATCAAATCTACAAAACCTTAACAAGCAAGTGCTCACATAAAATTATGCACAAGTGAGAAAAATATCATTGGAAAACAATTTGAATACTTTCAAAATGATATTCAAATTCATGTCCATAGGAATATGTAAATCCAGATAACCATAGTAAATAAGGAACCAATGTTTTAGTACATATAAAAATCATTAATACACAACAATAATCTTTAAGTGCCTGGAATGAACATTACTGAAATTCAATCAATCAAAATTACAAAATATGGTTGAATTCAAAACAGTAATTAAATCAATGAATTAGAAAACAGAAAATAAATAAACAGAAAATAAGAGAGAAAAGAGGCTTACCTACCAGGCCACCGCAACCCAGCACCACCGCCCACCAGAAGCCCACCTTCTCAGCCCAGCACGGCCCAACCAGCCCACCATACCCCTTCGGCAGAAAAATAAAACAGAGGAACTCGTCCTCATCCTCTTCACGTCTGGAGGCCAGCGAGACGCCGTGGCCAGCTTCTCCCTCGCGCTGGCGCCTTCTCCTCGACCGAAGCCATGACGAGGCACGCGCCCAGGCGTCGTATAAAATGCCTGGATGAAACCCTAGCTCCGTTTCCCTCTCTCTCTGCTCCAATTCCGTCCAATCCCGAAACCCTAGTCGACCGGCCGTCGACCATCGCCGCAGTTTGGAGCTTCCCCTGGAACCGCCGTTGGTTCCATCGACACCTCCACCCTCGACTTGCTCTGCCCGCAAAAGGAATCGAGCAGGGGCGACCCATAGCGCCGCCGGCGAGCTCGTCTTCTCCGATGCCGGTACCGACTAATTCCGGCGAACTAGCCATCCATTCGCCTCACCGTTAAGCCCGCTGTGTCCCTGGTGAGCCCCTGAATCTCATAGCATGCCTATACTGCTCGATTGCGTTCCCTAGCTTCGCCACATCGCGCATACCGCGAGTTCTGCCGCTCCGTCACACCGCCGGCCGAGCTCCGGCGACCATCTGGTGGCGGCGCGACCACCACTAGCATCGCCTTGTCGTCCTTGTTCCGATGCACTAACGCACGCCCTCGCGGGAACCCTGCATCGCCGGCGTCGACCACCACTGGCCGCCGGCAGAGCACTTGGTTGCCACGTCGGCACCACGTGGCAGCCAACGTGGCTAAGCCCCACCAGTCATTGACTGTGCGGGTATTCAGTCCGTGTAGCTTTAGCAGTTTCCATTTTGAATTTCAATTCAATAAATGCTGCAACTTTACAAATTCGTATCAAATTCATAATAATTCAGAAAAATACAAATTAGATATTAAAATTCTTAGAAAAGAAAACTCTATCCAATAAAAATATAAAATGTAATTTTTATTTTTTATTTTTAATAAAAATTTAATTATTTAATACTTGTTAATTAAGTCTTTAATTTTAATTCCAAATTCAATTAAAATTCAATAATTAGGAAAACTTCATAAAATAAATAAAAACCAGTAATTAAATAAGGAAAACATTAAAATTAATTTTTCCTTTTCTATTAACTTATTAAATCCTTATTAGGAGGATTTAAAACCCTAAATAATAATTACCCTAATTATAAATTGTTTAAAAAAATAATAAAATACCAAATTCCATATTATTTTATTTTCCAAGTTATTAATAACTTCAACTTTAACATGAAGTTATTAATCATAGAATTAAATGATAAATAGCAAACCCTAAATTCCACATGGAATGATAATACAACCATATCATTTCATGTGAAACCCTAAACCCTAAATTCATTTAGAACCTAGCTCCATTATTACATGTGAACCCTAAATTGTTTCCAAACCTAAACCTAAGTTAGAACAAGTGATCATGGTACCTTCTTTCAAAACATAGAACCATAGTAGCAACTAAATACTCTTCTTGGTCACATAAAATGTAAAAGACCTATCACTAATATATGGGTATCCCATGAGTTTATCCTCATCAGACCTAACTAATCAAGTAGGGTTAACCAAGTGTAAACCCTAGATCCTATTACCAAAACAATCATCCTTAATTATCCATGCTTAGCATCACACCATGGTGATGAACCCTAATAGTAACCATACCTATTATTTTTGCGCTACATACCCTGTTCCACTAAACCCTGCTAGTATGAGATAATTATTAAGCATCCTATTTAGGAAACCACCATTCCTATTTTAGTGGATCCAATAATAAACCCTAGATAACCTCAACTCTAATTGAGATACTTCTTATTACTTAAGAAGTATGTTCTTCAAAAGTTATTCTTTTGAAGTAAATTAAGAATAGCCATCAACCCTGCTTATAAGAACCTATCAACCCTAGCTAGCAATCACCAGCAAGATGAATCAACCTTGATAGCAACCATGTATAATTAATTGCTTAAGTTGCTTATGCTTAAATAAAACCAATCAAGCCTAGTTGCTAATAAATCCAACTATGTTGTGATCCATCTACTACTTACTCCAGAAACCAATTAGAATCATAGAAAACCATAGAACCCCACAAACCTAATTATCATACTTGTTCTTCATTTAAGAACATGTTCTTCAAAAGCTATTCTTTTGAATTATATAATAAGTAATCACCAACCATGCCATATAGTACTAAAACTGACCACTATTCTTTACTTGTTAACATTATGCCATTTATCATTCTTTGTATGCCCAATTGATTATTATGCTTTATTATCTACCTGTTTATAATACCAAGTAATCACACCTGAATAAGAACCTTGAATGTGAATCACTCTAAAAGTGTAACACACCCTGAACCAATCATTACAACTCACTGATCCTAGATCATCGGGGTTAGGACACGCTTAGAACGATTGCATCTCATACTTATGCATTATTGCATCCTTGCCAATCTTTTAAACATCGTCCTTACCGGACGATGATGCTATTTCAGAATTTGGAGTTACTACGTATCGAAGACCTTGCCTGCATAATCTTGCAGTCAAGAAAGGCAAGTTCATCACTTGCTCATGCCATTTGAGTATTTTTATCAAATTACTTGCAAAGTACTATGTTTATCACTATTGCATAAAAACCAAAACCACTATTTTCATAACTATGAATATGACTATGTGGTGGGCAATGGAACCATGGATTGTGTTGATATGGTGGAGGTTCCATTGCAAGGGTTTATATCCATCTAGGATTAAACAAAAAATGTCGCCAGTGATTCTTGTGCCGTAATATCCGTGTTAACCATAAGATCTGGAGTGGGACGGAGTAGTCAAAAGTGTTTCCACCTCTCGTTCATCAACGGATGCGCTTACCGTAGCAGTTGTATCTTGCGGAGCAACTTGTGGGTGGGGAACCCATTCTAAGTCCCCACGGTTATGCAGTGCATACCGTAGCGGTTGCGGCTTGCGGAACAACTTGTGGGTGGGGAACCCATTCTAAGTCCCCACGGTATTGCGGTCTATGATGGGTTGCAGCTACCGGCGAAGGAGTTTGGTTCGATCCCAGACTGTCGTCGTGGTCGGGGTCCACCCTGAAATATATGGGAATAATGGGACCGGCGAGGACCCAGGGTCGGGGCATGCAACAAAGGGTGGGTGTTCGAGGTAGCGGAGGAACATGATTGGCTAGACCTTATACCGGGCCTCACACCAAAGGAAGTGTGGACGGGGAGTACGCCCGGTAGGCACCAAGGTTAAGATCTCTTATGGGTAAAGCAACACACCTCTGCAGAGTGTAAAGAACCATGACCTGTCACTCCCTGTTCCGGGATATGGAACTGCGAACGCGGCCGGAAAGGAGCTCCATGAAGTTCTAGTAAACCGGTGAAGGCTGACGGACATAGTTCTTCTGAATAAAAGCAACCTTTTGAAGAAATGGTTATGAAAACTTGCATGGGTATTAGACTTTCTGGTCTAATGCTGTAGCTAGTGCATTAAACACCTCTTTCCTATAATGAACTTGTTGAGTACGCTCGTACTCATCCCACTCTTAAATCCCCTGCTTAGATATGGAGGCATCGAAGGAGGATCTACAGTGCAACTCGAAGGCCAAGGAGCCAACAACTACTTCACGAGATAGGACCCTGTCAGCGGAGTCAGATACGTCATCCAACAAGGAGAAAACCTAGATTAGCAGTAGAAAGGAACTAGCTTCCTCAACCTAGCTCCTACTTAGCTAGAATCTATTCTTAGCCTCTATAGCTAGTCAAATACTCTACAAATAGAGTTCATGATAGAATTAGACTACGAGTCATTCTTCTGGAGTTTATTTGCAGATTTACCTCATTGTAAAGTAGGAGGCTGTGCTGATCTTATGTAATGGAGTCAATGTTGTAATTCTATAGACATGCCTTGGACCCGCATATGTTTCTGTTGTACCACTCTGAGCGATATAATACTAGTGGAACGGTGTTTCATTGGTGTTATATCAGACTTGCATACTACACCATGCAGTGGTATGTCGGGTCACCACACATACGTCTATAAGCATAAGTTCCATAGGGACAAGTAAAAGTGGTTTTCTCTTGATCTTTAGTTTTAACAGCAATTTGTGAAAACCCAGAATAACCATCAAGAAAGCAAAACTGAGTATTTTTAGACAATCTTTCTAGCATTTGATCAATAAATGGTAAAGGGTAATGATCTTTCTTAGTAACTTTATTAACTTTTCGAAAATCAATGCACATTCTATACCCTACAACTACTCTTTGAGGGATGAGCTCATCATTATCATTAGGCACAACAGTCATTCCTCCTTTCTTGGGAACGCAATGCACAGGACTAACCCATCTACTATCAGCAATAGGATATATAATACCAGCTTCAAGAAGTTTTAATACCTCATTCCTTACCACCTCCTTCTTCTTCGGAATTAGACGACGCTGATGTTCAACAACAGGCTTTGCATCATCTTCCATATTAATAGCATGTTGGCAAATAGAAGGAGAAATCCCCTTCAAATCATCAAGAGTATAGCCAATAGCGCCTCGGTGTTTCTTCAATATTTCCAATAGCCTTTCTTCTTCAAACTCTGTAAGCTTAGAACTAATAATAATAGGATATATTTTCTTATCATCAATATGAGCATATTTAAGATTATCAGGCAATGGTTTTAAATCAAAGACAGGATCTTCCTTTGGTGGCGGTGTTGTACCCAGATCTTCCACCGGTAAATCATGCTTAAGAATAGGTTGGCGAAGAAAAATTTCCTCAAGCTCATCTCTTTCTTTCCTAAAAACTTCACTCTCGCTATCCTCCAAATGTTGCTGCAAAGGATTATTAGGAACAAGAACAATAGATGCACACTGTTCCATTTTAAAATCATTATTAGGCAAATCAGCTTTATAAGGAGTTTTGGTAAATTTAGAGAAGTTAAACTCATAAGATTCACCAACAAATTTAGTCAAAATTTTCTCTTTCTTGCAATCTATAATAGCTCCACAAGTATTTAGAAAAGGTCTACCAAAAATAATAGGACAATAATCACTAGCAGCAGAACCAAGTACCAAAAAGTCAGCAGGATATTTAATCTTACCACATAGAACTTCCACATCTCGAACAATACAAATTGGAGAAATAGTTTCTCTATTAGCCAGCTGAATAACCACATCAATATCTTCAAGTTCACAAGAATCAATTTCGTGCATAATCTCCGTGTAAAGCTCATAAGGAATAGCACTAACACTTGCACCAATATCACATAAACCATAATAGCAATGATCACCAATTCTAACAGATAGCATAGGAACACTAACTTGTTTGGGTTTATTAGGATGTGAAACAATATTAGAAGCATCTTCACAGAAAATAATATGACCATCCTCCACATTTTCAGTCACAAGATCTTTAACTATTGCAACAGCAGGTTCAACTTTTATTTGTTCTTCAGGTTCTACAGGTTTCGTTTCACTTTTATGAACCGCACTATTTATAACAGAGTACTCCTTCATTTTAGCAGGGAAAGGAGTTTTTTCAATATAAGCTTCAGGAATAACATGATCAATGAGTTTCAACTACAACGCATTTATTAATAGATGAATCAATTTTATCTTTATACGGTTCATGATACTTATCAAAATTCTTCTTTGGCAATTCATAATGAGAGGCAAAAGCTTTATAAAGATTTGCAGCAACTTGAGAATCAAGACCATATGTAGCACTCATATTACGAAATTTATCAGTATCCATAAAAGCTTCAATGCATTTATAATCATAAATTATACCTGATTCTCTATCCTTGTCGTTCTCCCAACCTTCAGTATTTTCTTGGATCCGATCAAGAAGGTCCCTTTTAAACTCTTCTTTGTTGCGTGTAAATGATCCGAACAGGAAGTATCCAAAGAAGGTCTTGTCTTGAAACGAAAGTCTTGCATAGAAATTATCAATAATAACATTACCAGGAAGCTCATGAATGGGGCATTTGAACATTAAAGACTTCAATCTCCCCCAAGCTTGGGCAATACTCTCTCCATCATGAGGCCAAAAATTATATATGCGATTCCGATCCTTGTGAATTTCACTTGGAGGATAGAACTTAGAATAAAACCGGGGCACAATATCATTCCATTCAAGAGAATCCCCATTATCCAGTAATTTATACCAATGC
Organism: Lolium perenne; assembly: GCF_019359855.2. Lineage (NCBI taxonomy): Eukaryota > Viridiplantae > Streptophyta > Magnoliopsida > Poales > Poaceae > Lolium > Lolium perenne. The sequence goes on from NC_067245.2 coordinate 331,830,249, forward strand.
GCCGCCTTACCAGACAGCGATATAGAGAATAGTTTCTTCCTCACTTCATCCATAGCAATACCTGCACACTTGAATAAACCGCATAATTCATGTAAGAACAATAAATGATCTCCAGGGTGGACAGTTCCATCCCCTTCATAGCGGTTATCCATAACACGTTCAATAATTTTCATAGGTATTTTATATGGTATCACTTCCTCACCTGGCGCCTCATCCACTACCGTTGCAGTAGTAGTAGATTTCCCAAATAGAAATTGAAGAGAAGATCTCTCCATAATGACTTATAGCGAGCAGAAATAAAATCAGCGCAAACAGTAAAGGTTTTCCTTACCAATTCCACTTACCAATAGCGCTTCACTCCCGGCAACGGCGCCGGAAAATAGTCTTGATGACCCACAAGTATAGGGGGTGTATCGTAGTATTTTCGATAAGTAAGAATGTCGATCCCAACGAGGAGCAGAAGGTGTTGACAAGCAGTTTCGATGAAGGATTCCCTGTAAATGCTCACAGACAAGTATTCAGGGGGTTTTGATGTAACAGTTGAATAAAGTACGAGTAAGTAAAGTGCGAGAGTAACAATTGCAGCGAGTGGCCCAATCCTTTTTAGCACAAAGGACAAGCCGGGTTGTTTACTTATAATGACCAAACGTTCTCGAGGACACACGGGATTTTAGTCTAGTGCTTTCGCTACATACGGCTAAATAATCTTCATTGTTATGATAAGTGTTGTGTGGGTGAACCTATGCTAATGTACCGCCCTTCCTAGGACTAATACATACTTGTGATTATACCCCTTGCAAGCATCCGCAACTACAAGAAAGTAATTAAGAATAAATCTAACCACAGCCTTAAACTCTGAGATCCTGCTATCCCTCCTGCATCGATATACCAACGGGGGTTTAGGTTTCTGTCACTCCGGCAACCCCGCAATTGGCAAACGAGTACAAGATGCATTCCCCTAGGCCCATAAAGGTGAAGTGTCGTGTAGTCGACGTTCACACGACACCACTAGAAGAATAACACCACAACTTAAATATCATACCATTGAATATTACTCAACCATAGTTCACTACTAACAGTTAGACTTCACCCATGTCCTCAAGACCTAAATGGACTACTCACAAGACATCATATGGAACATGATCAGAGGTGATATGATGATGAATAACAATCTGAACATAAACTTGGTTCAATGGTTTCACTCAATAGCATCAACAACAAGTAGAAATCGATGCCGGGAGAGTTTCCCCTATCAAACAATCAAGATCAAACCCAAATTGCTACGGCGGTGACGGTGTCCAGCGGTGGAGACGGCGGTGATGATGGTGGAGATGATGATGATGGTGATGGAGATGATGTCCAGCTCGATGACAGTGACGATGGCGTCGATTTCCCCCTCCGGGAGGGAATTTCCCCGGCGGATTCCTGCCCGCCGGAGAGCTTTTTTCTCTCTCGTGTTCTCCGCCCCGCAGAGGCGGCTGTAACTCTTCGTGAGGTACCCTCTGTGGCTTCGGTCTTCGGGACGAAGGGTTTCGCGAAGAAAAGGAGGCGAAAGGGGCTGTGGGGCCCCCACACCACATGGTGGCGCGGCCAGGCCATGGGCCGCGCCGGCCTGTGGTCTGGCCCCACCTTGGGCCTTCTCAGCTCCTCCTTCTGGCTTCCTTCGTCATCTGGAAAAATAGGATTTTTGGTATAATTTCCTTCCACAGTTGATATTCCGAAATATTGCGTTCTAGCGGTGCTTTTTCCAGCAGAATCCTGGCTCCGGTGCTTGATCCTCCAATAATGATGAAACATGCAAAATAGATGAAATAACATAAGTATTGTATCCAAATATGAAATATATCAATGAATAACAGCAAATTATGATACAAAATAGTGATGCAAATTGGACGTATCAGTAGACTTCCGGTCAACCTTATCACCGGCCCAATCGGAACCCGAATAGCCAATGAGTTCAAAGGTTGACCCCTTTGGATACCATAGCCCGAGAGTAGGAGTGAGAACAAGATATCTTAGAATCTGTTTGACCGCCATTAAATGGCTCTCCTTGGGAGCGGATTGAAAACGAGCACACATCCCTACACTTAGCATGATATCCGGCCTAGAGGCACAAAGGTAGAGCAAGGATCCTATCATGGAGCGGTATAGCTTTATGTCCACATCCTTCTCACCGTCACATGAGCCAAGTTGCCCCTTTACGGGCATGGGTGTCTTCATTGGGCTTGCATTGGTCATGTTGAATTTCTTGAGCATGTCCTTCACATACTTTTCTTGAGAGATGAAGGTGCCTTTTGCAAGTTGCCTCACTTGGAAGCCTAGGAAGAACTTCAACTCTCCCATCATGGACATCTCAAATTTCCTAGTCATCAATAGCTCAAAAGCTTTGTTATGATTGGGGTTAGTTCCACCAAAGATAATATCATCAACATATATTTGACATATAAATAAGCCACCCCCTTTAACCCGCTTGGTGAAAAGGGTGGAATCGACCGTACCCATGCAAAACCCATCATGTAGTAAGAAATCCCTAAGGAACTCATACCAAGCACGTGGAGCTTGCTTGAGACCGTAGAGTGCCTTATAAAGTAAATACACGTGGTTGGGTCGGTATGGGTCTTCGAAACCCGGGGGTTGAGCCACATATGCGGTTTCTTTTAGAGGACCATTCAAAAATGCACTTTTCACATCCATTTGAAATAGTTTGAAATTGTGGAAATATGCAAATGCAAGCAAAAGACGAATAGCTTCAAGACGGGCTACCGGCGCAAAGGTATCCTCAAAATCCATACCTTCTATTTGGGCAAACCCTTGCGCCACTAACCTTGCTTTGTTTCGTATGACAATGCCATTCTCATCTTGCTTGTTCTTGAATACCCATTTGGTCCCAATAACATTGATGCGATGATCCTTGGGTCTCTCAACTAGAGACCATACTTCATTACGAGTGAAACACTCCAATTCTTCTTGCATGGCAATTACCCAATCCGGATCAACCAAGGCTTCATGTACCTTGAGTGGTTCAAAACTAGACACGAAAGCATGGTGTTGACAATAAGTGATAAGTAATGCATGGTGTCTACGAGTTACCACTCCTCTTGAGATGCTACCAAGGACTTGATCTACTTTCATGTCACTTGCCCTTGTAGCGGCCTTGATCTTCTGAATGGTTCCTTCATGATCAATGAATTCATCTCTTGCTAGTACTTGATCATGAGGGACAACTTGAGCTTGAACATGAGTTGAGGATGTTTCTTGATCATCATCATGGTCTTGCTCAGTGGGTTGAGGTCTTTCTTCTTGTTCTTCGGAAAGTGACTCATCTTGAGTAGAGGATAAATCGTGAGTTGCACTTGATGGCTCAACTTGAGTTGAGCTAGGCTCAACTTGAGGTGAGCTTGATACTTCTATTCCATCATCTTGATCATCATTATGAATTTCCATGGGCCGAATGTGTCCAATGCCCATATGCTTGATGGCACTAGATGGATCATCATCATTACCTGCAACACATGGAACAACTTGCTCCACTTGGGAGCCATTATCCTCCAAGAACACCACGTCACAAGATACTTCAATAGTCCCAGTGGACCGGTTGTAGTATCTATAGGCATGAGAGTTCTCCGCATATCCAACAAATATGCCCTCAATGGTTCTAGTTTCAAATTTACCGAGTTTCCCTTTGTTGTTCTTAACAAGACATTTACATCCAAAGACACGAATGTACATGACATTAGGCTTGTTACCTGTAAGAAGCTCGTATGGAGTTTTGTTATGGAGGGGGCGGAGGAAGAGCCGGTTGGAGTAGTGGACGGCCGTTGAGATGGCTTCTCCCCAAAAGTTGTGGGGGGAGTTGAATTCACTCAACATGGTTCTTGCCATCTCAATGATAGTCTGGTTCTTCCTTTCAACAACACCATTTTGTTGAGGGGTGTATGGCGCCGAAAACTCATGCTTGATGCCCTCATCATCAACGAACTCTTGCATGGTGTAGTTCTTGAACTCGGTGCCATTGTCGGTCCTAATCGCCTTGATCTCGGATTCATACGTACGTTGAGCTTTCTTGGCGAAGGTGATGAACTCTCTATGGGTCTCATACTTAGATTTAAGGAGAAAGACCCAAGAGTATCTTGAGTAATCATCAAAAATGACAAGTCCGTACTTGCTCCCACCAAGAGTATCATAATGTGATGGCCCAAAGAGATCCAAATGAAGGAGCTCCAAAGGCCTAGATGTGGTGACGATACTCTTGATAGGATGTTTCTTCTTGAGTTGTTTTCCGGCTACACATGCACTGCATACACGATCTTTCTCAAAAGAAATGCCGGTTAGTCCAACAATATGCTCACCCTTTAGGAGTTGTTTAAGATTTCTCATGTTGACATGACCAAGGCGGCGATGCTACAACCAACCTTCATCATGTTTGGCCGCCATTAGACATGTGGAGAGAGATGGGCTCTCTTTCGAGAGGTCAACCACGTAAAGGTTGTTCTCCACAAATCCAACAAGGACCAATTTGAGATTGTCACTCCTAAAGACTTTCACATAATACTTAGTAAAATATGAATTGTAACCGGCATCGGCGAGATGATATATAGAAAGTAAATTATAGCCAAGGGATTCAACAAGCATGACCGTCTCAAGGCACAAGTCCTTAGAGATTGCCACCTTGCCATACCCAAGTACCTTTCCCTTTGAGTTGTCACCAAAGGTGATGCTTGACTTCTTGTTGATATCCTCAATGAATTGATCAAGCACACCTCTTCCTCCGGTCATATGATTGGTGCATCCACTATCAAACACCCATTTTGGACCACCGGAGGAATACCCCTACAAAATCAAGTAGAGAATTTAGGAACCCATCGATTAATGGGTTCCTGTGCAATGGCAACAATATCTTTTGGTACCCAAATTGAGTACTCTCTATAGGCATAGCCATTACGAGGGCCAACATAGTTAGCATAAACATCACCATAATAATCAACAAATAAAGCATAGTGATAGTTTGGCCCCGTGCGGTCACCACTAGTGGCTTTGCCCTTTGAGGCTTTGCCATCATTAGTGACCTTCTTGTTCTTATCTTGAGCGGGTTTCTCCTTGTTGTAGTTCTTCTTCTTGTGAGACTTGGGAACATATCCAAGTCCAAACTTTTGATTGTTTGACCTTTGCTTACTCAAGAGGTCATCCAATCCCATCTTGTTCTTGGCGGTGGTGAACTTTGCAAGTTCCTTTGTTAACCTAACATTTTCCTCAAGAATAGATGCTTGCTCACAAGAAGATTCATTAGGATGATAGTCGAGACCATATTTAGTCACCAAGGATTCAAGATATGCATTGGTCTCAACATGCAAAGAGAGTTCCTCCAGTAAACGAACATGTTCCTCAACAAGCTTAGCATGCTCACTAGTAAAAGAAGTAGGGGAACTAGCAAGCTTTTCAAATACAATGGGATCCTTCATTGATTCAAGAGCCTTTGTGTAGGTTTCTGTAACACCCCAACTTTTGCAACCTTGATTAATTGTCCTTAATGCAAAAATCAGGGGGAACAAAAACTTTTACTCAAGACTAATTAGATGAATTGCCTTGATCTGTCTGTCAATATGAATTGCTTTGATCTGTTGGCAGATGAATTGCCTTGATTTCTTGATGAGTTTTGTCTTGAGTTACCTCAAAGAACAACACCCCTAGTGGTTAAACAAGCAACTCACCAAATAAAACACATGTGTGGCTTAGGAAGAATTGTTTTCCTTCTTACTACATCAAACCTCTCTCCTGATGACAACATGGGTGTGCCATCTTGATTTTTCTCTTTGTGGTACAAGATAGCTCAATCATCCTTAATTCACAACTTGGTGATCTCAATGCATGGATCTCATCTGTGCATCTCCCTCTACAATTTCCACATCCTGCGTGTCTCATTCTACCCTTGCATCACATATATTCAACTTGATCTTATACCCTATCCAATGATTCAACTCTAGATCACTTCCTTCACTTTTACCTCTTGTTTTTATTCAAGTTTAATCTTCACAAAACCAAGAGTGGGAATGATGGATACATTTTGTAGCCACCATCTACCCTTGAGAACAATCCTCCCTAAAATTAGTTTCCCTCCTCAAAAATCCTACAGTTTTCCTTCTCTAGTTTTGATCACAAAACTACTTCTAGTTTTATTAAAACTTTCCAAGATTTCTCTTCAAAGAAAACAAGGAACTGAAATGGGTTTTGTTTTCATCCCATTTCTACCAAGTACTGATTTCTAAAACATTACTTTCTATTTTTCTTTCCTTTAACAAAAAGGCTTGTTCATGGTACTTGTGCCAATTCTTGTTTTCTCTTGTTTATTTTTAAATTGGGAAAAACACTACTATACTTGAGAGAGTAAGTAGAATATTTTGAACTCCTATGTTCCACTAGTTCTCTCAACATTTTCAAATTCCATTCCACTTGAATTCATTCCCAATTGTCCCTAGACAATTGAGGTGTTTCAAATACTTTTCAAATAAGTTCTATTTCAAATGACAAATCTTGCACATCTTGTGTATCTCTCTGATCTACCACATTGTATCCCCTCATCCTCCAATTCTTGATCATGTAGATGATCATTTGATACTTTCAAATCACTCCCTATTGACCTCTAATTTGTGGAGCAACTTATATTTCATCATACCCATCTCAATCCTCTATTCTTTTCTATTATCACATTGACCTCATGAATTGATGATTTATGTCACCATATTCATCCTTGTGAGTATATGGATACTTCACTCTCCATCTCTCTTAACCTTGCTCTACCATTGCCCAAACCACAATCACCATCCCATCTACCTTGACATGCTCATGCATTGTTGCATGTGGCCAATCTCAATCCTTCCAAAATTAAATTCAAATAAAAACTTCTAATCATCAAATATACCCTTGGGTCCATTTTTCATCTTATGTTTGTCCCAACCATAGTGGTAACAATTATCCTTGGAGTACATATCACCTCACACTTATTTTTATCTATATGTATCTACTCATATACTTATCATCATCCAAATCACTCATGGACATTACCTCCTCAACATCATGCCTTGATTTGTTCACATGAATGTTGTGCATCTCTCTCACATTTCTCACTTGCTCATGACAAGAATGGAGCCGGCCAATTTTTGTGTGCATGCCAATTTCGGCCAGCACTACCTCCTCTTTTCCTTCTTATACAAGCCATGCCTCCCACCTAACCCAATCACTAAATGGGCAGCCACCCACCATAGCCAATCAAAGAAGGAGGCAGCCACCATCCTCCCTCTATTTAAAGAGCTTGGCCGGCCACCACCTCCACCTTTGGCCTCATTTTTCTTCTCTCCACTCCCTCACACTCTCCTCCTACCTCTCCCCACGAGCTGCTGCTCCTCCTAAGCTCGATGGCCGGCCATGGCCATGAAAACCAGCCAAGATGAAGCTCCCCTTCTTCCTCAAGCTCATCCTCACCATGAGAGCATCTCTCTCACTCTCTTCTCCCCCAACCCTAGCTGGTTTCCTCTCCTTTTCTTCTTCCTCCATTGCTAAGATTGGATCTTGATGCAGGTGCATGTTGGTCCAAGCATGGAGGAGGTTGAGCAATCCTCAGATCTGAAGTTCTTGAGCAAAGTTCGTCCAAATCCCTGCAGTAATTTCTGTATCTTGCTGTTTCAGATTCTGGTATGAACTTGTAAAATCCGCCAAATGTTGTGTGCAGATCCAAATCGAGTGATTCAAAGTTCCACAGATAGGTATTGAAAAGATCTACAACTTGGCGTTGGTCTCATCCTCAAATACGTTACGGATTTTGCACGGTAAATAAAGTTCTGTAAACATGCAGAATCACTGTTTGTTAGATTTCTTCCTTTTTACAAAACCTTTTTGAGCAAACTCAATGGTGGGTGAAAGCCCTCTCCAGTACCTTCATTTTGGCATTGGTTTCACTTCAAATGACCTAATGAAATTGAAATGGTTCACAGATCAAGATCTGGTCAGATCTGACTTTGTCGAATTAAACCAGGAGCTTGGAAACGAATTTTTGAATGAAACCAGTTGGGTAAGAACCACCTTGTCAATACCTTTCAGATACAGCTGACCTCATATTTTTATGAGTTGTGTACGATTTGTGGTGAATTAAACTTATTCTGTGTGTTCTGCAGACATGGCTGTTAGCTTTTAATTCATCAAAAATCCATTTTTGAACCTAATTGAGTGGTTCCACTTCTGTAGGATTGCTGAATGTTTTCTTAATCATCTCCAACAAGTTTCAAACCTTTATCTATTCTGCAACTCCATAGTTAAAGCAAATGGTGAAAATATGCAGTAAACTTGTCAATCCATTTGTGAGAGTTTCGGAAATAATTTGAACCCAAATCCAATTGTGTTTGCATCTCTGTTTAATTACCTTTCAGATGCAAGTGGCCTCATATTTTTAGGATTTTTCTACGATTTATGGCTTACAGATCTTGTTTTCTGGACAGTCAGATTCAAGGAAATTCCTAAAATTGTATGTTTAATGTTTTTGGGTGATTCCAATTGGGTTAGTCTTGTATTAGTACTGGCTATATAGGAAAAATATTATTAGTCTCCGTTCATACATATTTGTTGCTGTTAGTAAGGTATATGTGTGTCATGCATTGTTGAAGCAAAACTTTTCGGTTTATTTAAAACCCTTGACCAACTCTTTTTAGTAGAGATGGGCAACCCTTGTTTTATGCTTACAAAATAAAACCTCTGCAATCTAACATTAGCTCTTTTGTTTTGCTTAAGTTCTCAAATGATGTGGAATATGGTTTGCTTCCTATTTTGGATGTTGTGTTATGTGAGCAAACTAAGTTAGGAAAACTGTTTTCTACTTTTACAAAAATGTTAGAAAATGTTTTGTGAATGTATTTGATGTCAAACTAATGCTCTTGTCCTCTTTATGATGTTATCTACCAGGGGATGTTTGGTTTATACCATGGTGATAACCGAGAGAGGCAATTGCTAAGTCATGGCACTCTCATACCTTCACTAGGTAAATAGATTGGGTTCTCTTTTAGTTGCTTTGTAGTACCTATAAGTCTTTTGTATGTTATCCCTTAGTAAAGTGGTTAGCTATTGATTGTTGAATGTTGCATGCTTGTTATGTTTGGAGCAATGTGATTGATTGTGTTCCTTTTATATTTTCCGGCGATAGATGCGAACAATTCTGGAGAAGAAGAAGTGGAATCGGACGAGGATTTTATTTATATATGTTGTTGGGATTCTTATATTGATGGAGTTGATGAAGTACAGGGACAAATAAGCCAAGGCAAGCCATCTTTTGACCTCTGATTCGGTGTCTAGTTGGATGTCATTTGTTGATGTCCAAAGCACCTTAATTCTATGTGTGTTATTCTCTCTATTTATGTCATCTTTGGGTGATTGCAAATGGGGTACTCCCTAGTGGTGATACTCCCCTATTGTTCTTGTGTTATGGGATGCATGGTATTATGGCCGTGCTATTCCACTTGGTCATCTTGTATGCTCAACTTGAGCATCTTCCCTCTCAAGATAGTAACATACACCACACCCACCACTTTTGTAATTTAGAGGTGTCAATGTCATGATCTTGGTGTAATTCTCAACTTAAGAGGACTATGCCGTGTACCCTTGTGAATGTTGGTTGGATAGTGCACCTTCACCATCCAAGTTGTATAGTAGTACCACAAATCTGAAAGTTGGGTCCATCCTATGTTGTCATCATACATGCTTACCTTAAGCAAGTATAATCCTCTTTGAGCCACTCACAAATACCCCTCATGGCGTGATGACCCGCATCTCGGCCATGGTGTTGTATTAGTTCCTTCTCATGAAACTATAGGTTGGGAACCCCTCAAGGTTTACCTTGTTGTAAATGTTTATGAAAACCTTGGGTGAGTTAATCCAAGTGTATGGTTTATGAAAGCAAAGGATCTTGATAAAGATGTTTGGAAAAGAGGTGTATGGAGGTTGGTTGACAACCGAGGTGTTGTGGGGGAAAAAGAAATGTTTTCTAAAAAGGAGCACTGCGTATAAGTGTACACCAGCCCAACTTTTATCGCGCAAACACTCTACCCCAATATGGGCACGGGGCTTAGCCCGTAGTTTGTTGAAGCTGGCAGGAGCACCCTTCACAACTTTCTAGGGAGGGTCATGACGACCTCCGACGCCGGGTTGCGCTCTGGAGGAGGCAATACACTGTAGTTGTCTATAGCCGGACGACATCGAGGGTCTTCTGTCATGGCGCCGGAGATACGCTCAAAAGGAGGTATGCTGCCGGGGTGCCGGGAAGGGGTAAGCCCACAGGGAAGGACTCGTGCCAGTGGAGATGGGCGAAAGGTTATGTCCGGGTATCCGTCGTGGCATATGTTGTTATGTGGGGATGATGCCCACACGATAGGTATCCGGATAGTTGTGGGGAAAGTGTGCAAACTCTGCAGAGTCAAATCTATTCGAATAGCCGCGTCCGCGGTCATGGACGGGTTGCAAAGGTCTACCTTTACCGGGGCTTGAGTTTTGTTTTGATAAATGCTTTGCAAAGAAAGTGTTGTGTTGGATGCACCGGAAGGGTACGGAAAAAGGGGCGTGTGTTGACCATATGGAGATGGTCGTGGAAAAATGGAGGCTAAGTGGGGAACTCTTTCCTAAATGTTTCTTGAAGAGGAACCCTTCGTTAACAAAGATATAGAGATGTCATAAGTATCTTTGAAGTATCTTCTTCAATAAAGATGTAGGTATGTCATAGGAATCCTCTAGCATTTCCACCAACTGAGATGGACTTATGCTACCTCATCTCCAATAAAGATATAGACATGTCATAGAACTTCCTAAGCGTCCCCATCAATTGAGATGGCGGCATGCTATATCCACAAGAGAAACTGACGCTCTTGTGCATGCTATATCCACGAGAGAAACTATGTCTCTTCCACATGCTATATCCACAAGAGAAACTGATTCTCTTCCCCTTGCTATTTCCACTAGTGAAATTAGCTCTTCCCTCTTGTCATCGTAGATTAGCACTTGTTATCATGCACTCCTGCAAAGTACCTTTCTTGATGGTTTGCGAGTACAATTCCAAATGTACTCACGGCTTTGTCCCTGGCTATTTACTTGGCCAGACTTGGAGGAACACGACGGATGAAGAAGGAGTTGGCGACGTCTATGCGAGCTAGGAACGTCTTCCCGATCGGTTGTTCGTAGGGTTATGGCAGATGACTTGGGTACTGCGCTGCTGAAGTGATGATGCTACTCTGATGTTTAGTTAAGCCCTTCGCGGCTATTATGTAAGTATTGGTCATGTGACCATGTTGTAATTTTCTTATTCCGCTTTGTAATGGATGGTGTAATTTGATATCAGTTCGGTTATGTGTTCACGACGCACTGATCATGGGATCGTGAACTGTATACATAACAGGGAATTTCGGACAACTAGTCCGGGGTCCCCACAGAGCTGGTATCAGAGCTATCCTGACTGTAGGAGACCTTAGTTAGCATGGACGTTAGTTAGGAAACAAGTACTTGGGAAAAACTATTTACGAAACAAATTCTTTCTTTAGTCGGAAGCATAGCATCTACTCCTCTTATTTCTTCAAAGCTTCTAAATTCTTATCTCTCCACTTTATTGAAAAGTTCAAAAATTCTTACTCTATCGTCTCATCCACTTCAAACATGCATATTGGACGATGTCCCCAACTTAGACCGGAGACTCGAAGTCAAAGATGGATCAACCTTTTATGAAGTCTCACGTATCTCCAACAGCAGCTATTGAAGGTTGGATGCCGATTTAGTCGTGCACATGTAGGGATGATAACATCATGTCTTTGGTTTTCACCAAAGTATGTCAAAGATCTGACCTTGTTCCTCCGTGGACTTGCACTTTTTGCAGTCGTCAGGGATCAAGCCCTCAGTTTCTTGACTAGTTATTTTTAGGCCAGCCACGAGAAGATCTCTACTTTAGAAGCACCTCAACAGCTACCTCTTCGAAGACCTCATGTTTCCGGGATGTCGAGACTAGAAGTTCTACGCAGCTTTCTCCTCCGCCTCAACATCAACGACTCAACACCCGGCCCCTTCACCACCAACTGCTACAAGGATCCAAATTGAAGCTGATGCTAATGATATGAAGACGTCGACATATGTGACCAGCCCCCAAACCTATAGGATGGATAGGACAAACTCAATCGCTTTGATTGAGCTACCCGCGCATTAGGAATTTCTGGGTACTTAGAGTACCATGTCTGGTTTGATGATTGTTTGTAGTTCCCTAGTGTGCTGCCTTGAGTGTTTGTATCTGTTTGCTGTGTGCATGTATGTCTTGCTATTTCGACGTTCCCGCCCTTTTTAATTGTTTGAAATTTGTGAAACAGAAATTAAAAATGGAAATCTGCCAGTGTATTGTTTTGTTAATAAAAATAGTTTGGTAGCTCCGATAGATGTGATTCCAATTGCACTAGAACCAGTATGAAATTATCTTTCAGACGCCACTGACCTTGTATTTTTAGGATTTTTGTGCGATTTTTAATAAATAAAACTTGATCACTGTTTCTGGTTAGTATTTTGAGTCTCAAAAATTGAAAAATAAATATTTTTGAATGATTCCAATTGTGTTGATCTTGTTTTGTTTCTGTGCATCTAGGAAAAATACCAGTAGCCCCTGTTAGTGGTATTTTGTCTCTGGTTATGATTATTTGGGTGTCACATGGTATGATAGGATTAAAGTTTGCCTCGCCGATGTATTGCTAACTATTAGTTAAATTGGGTAGACTAACGAAAGACTCTAACTCTAAACCCGTTGGAAGTTGTTTTTCAACCGTCAAGAAAACTAACCCGACCCCTATCTACGCTGACTTCCTTCAAGATCAGCTGGAGCATCCCCACTACGCCAAGAAAGAAGAAGCCCTACCTTCAAGAGTGACTGCACCTCTACGAGAAGACATGCTAACTTGGTCTAACCTTGGAGTATACTCGCGCTAACCGCGAGAATATCTTTTTGAAACTACCCTCGAACACACCGTCTAACAAGTTGAGAGAACAATAGCGTCAAAGCCGAGCTACACCACATGGTTCATCTGGTCCTCATCAAATGAAGCTTCTGAAGATACCTCAGGACTCAAGATTAGGTGTAATTTACCCGCTCACTTCTCAACTGGTACAAGTCAGCACCAACTCTCAAGCTCAAGATTGTCTCCGACGACCTTCGTTGCTACTTCATATGGACACAACCAGGCGCTTCATCGACTTACTAACTTACCCCACGTTATAAGGTTTAGTAAACACCGTGAGTGCCTTTTGAAGCCGTGGTCTACATTTCTTCCCCGAAGATTCTTTAGCTGAACAAGGAAGACCGATGACTTCTTCAGAAGCCCCAGACAGAACTACAAGAAGCTCTGAGTTTTTTCGAGAACCCGGTGAAAAATCTTAAGGGTGGAAGACTTCGTCTTCCACTATAAATTGGAGCTAACCCTAACATTTTTAACCTTTCTAAAAACACCGATGGGAACTTGGGATGCACTAACCCCTCTTGGAGCCGTGGACTACACAACGCCCTCAGAAGATGTTCAACTCAAGACGGGAGATCAATGGCTTCTTCAAAAAAAAAAAAGCGCCTGACAAGACCTATGGCTGAAGCTCTAAGTTTTCAGGAAACCCGCTGAACAAATTTAAGGGTGGAAGACTTCGTCTTCCACTAAAATTTAAGATAACTCTAAAAAGTTTCAACCCCGCTAAGGCACCATTGGAGTGCACTAAATTTTCTGAAGTCGGGAGCTCCACTAGGGTCGTTAAGAAGCTACAGGTCTAACATCTGCACAGAGTAGTCAACCTCTTCATGAAGCTCGCCATCGGCAGGAATCCATCATGTCTCCTAGAAGATAAAGCAACGACCTTCTCTACAATGGTGCATCTACAGAAGGATGGAGTCTAACTTTCGTTAAGCTTTACAACCCCTCTAGTTCTACGCTCAGTAATCTCGGGACGAGATTATTTTAAGGGTGGAAGATCTGTAACACCCCAACTTTTGCAACCTTGATTAATTGTCCTTAATGCAAAAATCAGGGGGAACAAAAACTTTTACTCAAGACTAATTAGATGAATTGCCTTGATCTGTCTGTCAATATGAATTGCTTTGATCTGTTGGCAGATGAATTGCCTTGATTTCTTGATGAGTTTTGTCTTGAGTTACCTCAAAGAACAACACCCCTAGTGGTTAAACAAGCAACTCACCAAATAAAACACATGTGTGGCTTAGGAAGAATTGTTTTCCTTCTTACTACATCAAACCTCTCTCCTGATGACAACATGGGTGTGCCATCTTGATTTTTCTCTTTGTGGTACAAGATAGCTCAATCATCCTTAATTCACAACTTGGTGATCTCAATGCATGGATCTCATCTATGCATCTCCCTCTACAATTTCCACATCCTGCGTGTCTCATTCTACCCTTGCATCACATATATTCAACTTGATCTTATACCCTATCCAATGATTCAACTCTAGATCACTTCCTTCACTTTTACCTCTTGTTTTTATTCAAGTTTAATCTTCACAAAACCAAGAGTGGGAATGATGGATACATTTTGTAGCCACCATCTACCCTTGAGAACAATCCTCCCTAAAATTAGTTTCCCTCCTCAAAAATCCTACAGTTTTCCTTCTCTAGTTTTGATCACAAAACTACTTCTAGTTTTATTAAAACTTTCCAAGATTTCTCTTCAAAGAAAACAAGGAACTGAAATGGGTTTTGTTTTCATCCCATTTCTACCAAGTACTGATTTCTAAAACATTACTTTCTATTTTTCTTTCCTTTAACAAAAAGGCTTATTCATGGTACTTGTGCCAATTCTTGTTTTCTCTTGTTTATTTTTAAATTGGGAAAAACACTACTATACTTGAGAGAGTAAGTAGAATATTTTGAACTCCTATGTTCCACTAGTTCTCTCAACATTTTCAAATTCCATTCCACTTGAATTCATTCCCAATTGTCCCTAGACAATTGAGGTGTTTCAAATACTTTTCAAATAAGTTCTATTTCAAATGACAAATCTTGCACATCTTGTGTATCTCTCTGATCTACCACATTGTATCCCCTCATCCTCCAATTCTTGATCATGTAGATGATCATTTGATACTTTCAAATCACTCCCTATTGACCTCTAATTTGTGGAGCAACTTATATTTCATCATACCCATCTCAATCCTCTATTCTTTTCTATTATCACATTGACCTCATGAATTGATGATTTATGTCACCATATTCATCCTTGTGAGTATATGGATACTTCACTCTCCATCTCTCTTAACCTTGCTCTACCATTGCCCAAACCACAATCACCATCCCATCTACCTTGACATGCTCATGCATTGTTGCATGTGGCCAATCTCAATCCTTCCAAAATTAAATTCAAATAAAAACTTCTAATCATCAAATATACCCTTGGGTCCATTTTTCATCTTATGTTTGTCCCAACCATAGTGGTAACAATTATCCTTGGAGTACATATCACCTCACACTTATTTTTATCTATATGTATCTACTCATATACTTATCATCATCCAAATCACTCATGGACATTACCTCCTCAACATCATGCCTTGATTTGTTCACATGAATGTTGTGCATCTCTCTCACATTTCTCACTTGCTCATGACAAGAATGGAGCCGGCCAATTTTTGTGTGCATGCCAATTTCGGCCAGCACTACCTCCTCTTTTCCTTCTTATACAAGCCATGCCTCCCACCTAACCCAATCACTAAATGGGCAGCCACCCACCATAGCCAATCAAAGAAGGAGGCAGCCACCATCCTCCCTCTATTTAAAGAGCTTGGCCGGCCACCACCTCCACCTTTGGCCTCATTTTTCTTCTCTCCACTCCCTCACACTCTCCTCCTACCTCTCCCCACGAGCTGCTGCTCCTCCTAAGCTCGATGGCCGGCCATGGCCATGAAAACCAGCCAAGATGAAGCTCCCCTTCTTCCTCAAGCTCATCCTCACCATGAGAGCATCTCTCTCACTCTCTTCTCCCCCAACCCTAGCTGGTTTCCTCTCCTTTTCTTCTTCCTCCATTGCTAAGATTGGATCTTGATGCAGGTTCATGTTGGTCCAAGCATGGAGGAGGTTGAGCAATCCTCAGATCTGAAGTTCTTGAGCAAAGTTCGTCCAAATCCCTGCAGTAATTTCTGTATCTTGCTGTTTCAGATTTTGGTACGAACTTGTAAAATCCGCCAAATGTTGTGTGCAGATCCAAATCGAGTGATTCAAAGTTCCACAGATAGGTATTGAAAAGATCTACAACTTGGCGTTGGTCTCATCCTCAAATACTTTACGGATTTTGTACGGTAAATAAAGTTCTGTAAACATGCAGAATCACTGTTTGTTAGATTTCTTCCTTTTTACAAAACCTTTTTGAGCAAACTCAACTGTGGGTGAAAGCCCTCTCCAGTACCTTCATTTTGGCGTTGGTTTCACTTCAAATGACCTAATGAAATTGAAATGGTTCACAGATCAAGATCTGGTCAGATCTGACTTTGTCGAATTAAACCAGGAGCTTGGAAATGAATTTTTGAATGAAACCAGTTGGGTAAGAACCACCTTATCAATATCTTTCAGATACAGCTGACCTCATATTTTTATGAGTTGTGTACGATTTGTGGTGAATTAAACTTATTCTGTGTGTTCTGCAGACATGGCTGTTAGCTTTTAATTCATCAAAAATCCATTTTTGAACCTAATTGAGTGGTTCCACTTCTGTAGGATTGCTGAATGTTTTCTTAATCATCTCCAACAAGTTTCAAACCTTTATCTATTCTGCAACTCCATAGTTAAAGCAAATGGTGAAAACATGCAGTAAACTTGTCAATCCATTTGTGAGAGTTTCGGAAATAATTTGAACCCAAATCCAATTGTGTTTGCATCTCTGTTTAATTACCTTTCAGATGCAAGTGACCTCATATTTTTAGGATTTTTCTACGATTTATGGCTTACAGATCTTGTTTTCTGGACAGTCAGATTCAAGGAAATTCCTAAAATTGTATGTTTAATGTTTTTGGGTGATTCCAATTGGGTTAGTCTTGTATTAGTACTGGCTATATAGGAAAAATATTATTAGTCTCCGTTCATACATATTTGTTGCTGTTAGTAAGGTATATGTGTGTCATGCATTGTTGAAGCAAAACTTTTCGGTTTATTTAAAACCCTTGACCAACTCTTTTTAGTAGAGATGGGCAACCCTTGTTTTATGCTTACAAAATAAAACCTCTGCAATCTAACATTAGCTCTTTTGTTTTGCTTAAGTTCTCAAATGATGTGGAATATGGTTTGCTTCCTATTTTGGATGTTGTGTTATGTGAGCAAACTAAGTTAGGAAAACTGTTTTCTACTTTTACAAAAATGTTAGAAAATGTTTTGTGAATGTATTTGATGTCAAACTAATGCTCTTGTCCTCTTTATGATGTTATCTACCAGGGGATGTTTGGTTTATACCATGGTGATAACCGAGAGAGGCAATTGCTAAGTCATGGCACTCTCATACCTTCACTAGGTAAATAGATTGGGTTCTCTTTTAGTTGCTTTGTAGTACCTATAAGTCTTTTGTATGTTATCCCTTAGTAAAGTGGTTAGCTATTGATTGTTGAATGTTGCATGCTTGTTATGTTTGGAGCAATGTGATTGATTGTGTTCCTTTTATATTTTCCGGCGATAGATGCGAACAATTCCGGAGAAGAAGAAGTGGAATCGGACGAGGATTTTATTTATATATGTTGTTGGGATTCTTATATTGATGGAGTTGATGAAGTACAGGGACAAATAAGCCAAGGCAAGCCATCTTTTGACCTCTGATTCGGTGTCTAGTTGGATGTCATTTGTTGATGTCCAAAGCACCTTAATTCTATGTGTGTTATTCTCTCTATTTATGTCATCTTTGGGTGATTGCAAATGGGGTACTCCCTAGTGGTGATACTCCCCTATTGTTCTTGTGTTATGGGATGCATGGTATTATGGCCGTGCTATTCCACTTGGTCATCTTGTATGCTCAACTTGAGCATCTTCCCTCTCAAGATAGTAACATACACCACACCCACCACTTTTGTAATTTAGAGGTGTCAATGTCATGATCTTGGTGTAATTCTCAACTTAAGAGGACTATGCCGTGTACCCTTGTGAATGTTGGTTGGATAGTGCACCTTCACCATCCAAGTTGTATAGTAGTACCACAAATCTGAAAGTTGGGTCCATCCTATGTTGTCATCATACATGCTTACCTTAAGCAAGTATAATCCTCTTTGAGCCACTCACAAATACCCCTCATGGCGTGATGACCCGCATCTCGGCCATGGTGTTGTATTAGTTCCTTCTCATGAAACTATAGGTTGGGAACCCCTCAAGGTTTACCTTGTTGTAAATGTTTATGAAAACCTTGGGCGAGTTAATCCAAGTGTATGGTTTATGAAAGCAAAGGATCTTGATAAAGATGTTTGGAAAAGAGGTGTATGGAGGTTGGTTGACAACCGAGGTGTTGTGGGGGAAAAAGAAATGTTTTCTAAAAAGGAGCACTGCGTATAAGTGTACACCAGCCCAACTTTTATCGCGCAACCACTCTACCCCAATATGGGCACGGGGCTTAGCCCGTAGTTTGTTGAAGCTGGCAGGAGCACCCTTCACAACTTTCTAGGGAGGGTCATGACGACCTCCGACGCCGGGTTGCGCTCTGGAGGAGGCAATACACTGTAGTTGTCTATAGCCGGACGATTACTGAGGGTCTTCTGTCATGGCGCCGGAGATACGCTCAAAAGGAGGTATGCTGCCGGGGTGCCGGGAAGGGGTAAGCCCGCAGGGAAGGACTCGTGCCAGTGGAGATGGGCGAAAGGTTATGTCCGGGTATCCGTCGTGGCATATGTTGTTATGCGGGGATGATGCCCACACGATAGGTATCCGGATAGTTGTGGGGAAAGTGTGCAAACTCTGCAGAGTCAAATCTATTCGAATAGCCGCGTCCGCGGTCATGGACGGGTTGCAAAGGTCTACCTTTACCGGGGCTTGAGTTTTGTTTTGATAAATGCTTTGCAAAGAAAGTGTTGTGTTGGATGCACCGGAAGGGTACGGAAAAAGGGGCGTGTGTTGACCATATGGAGATGGTCGTGGAAAAATGGAGGCTAAGTGGGGAACTCTTTCCTAAATGTTTCTTGAAGAGGAACCCTTCGTTAACAAAGATATAGAGATGTCATAAGTATCTTTGAAGTATCTTCTTCAATAAAGATGTAGGTATGTCATAGGAATCCTCTAGCATTTCCACCAACTGAGATGGACTTATGCTACCTCATCTCCAATAAAGATATAGACATGTCATAGAACTTCCTAAGCGTCCCCATCAATTGAGATGGCGGCATGCTATATCCACAAGAGAAACTGACGCTCTTGTGCATGCTATATCCACGAGAGAAACTATGTCTCTTCCACATGCTATATCCACAAGAGAAACTGATTCTCTTCCCCTTGCTATTTCCACTAGTGAAATTAGCTCTTCCCTCTTGTCATCGTAGATTAGCACTTGTTATCATGCACTCCTGCAAAGTACCTTTCTTGATGGTTTGCGAGTACAATTCCAAATGTACTCACGGCTTTGTCCCTGGCTATTTACTTGGCCAGACTTGGAGGAACACGACGGATGAAGAAGGAGTTGGTGACGTCTATGCGAGCTAGGAACGTCTTCCCAGTCAGTTGCCTGTAGGGTTATGGCAGATGACTTGGGTACTGCGCTGCTGAAGTGATGATGCTACTCTGATGTTTAGTTAAGCCCTTCGCGGCTATTATGTAAGTATTGGTCATGTGACCATGTTGTAATTTTCTTATTCCGCTTTGTAATGGATGGTGTAATTTGATATCAGTTCGGTTATGTGTTCACGACGCACTGATCATGGGATCGTGAACTGTATACATAACAGGGAATTTCGGACAACTAGTCCGGGGTCCCCACAGTTTCTTGGAGTAGGTCATGGTTCTCTCCAAGTTTCTTGAGCTCATCCTTAACAAGCTTGTTAGCTCTTTCAAGGTGGTCAAGATCCCTAGTGAGAGAAGCATGAGCAACTTCAAGTTCCTCCTTTGAGGCATGGAGCACTTGAGTCAA
This sequence comes from Lolium perenne, assembly GCF_019359855.2. Lineage (NCBI taxonomy): Eukaryota > Viridiplantae > Streptophyta > Magnoliopsida > Poales > Poaceae > Lolium > Lolium perenne. The sequence goes on from NC_067245.2 coordinate 331,850,375, forward strand.
AGATTGATCCCTATCAATAGTTTCTAGGTCCTTAACTTTATCAAGTTCATAAGTTTCAATTTGTTGCTTAAGACCTTGAGATATGCATCTTTCGGTTTTTAGCTCTTGTCTTAGGAGATTGAATCTCTGTTCCTTCTCATTCAAATGATATTCTAATTCCTCAATGGACTCATCCTTTTCCTTGAGTGAGTCCATCAAGAAATCAAACTTGACAAGAGCTTCACCACGAAGGGTGCATCTAACATCATAAAGTTCCTTAAGCATAATTAATTCTTCTTGATTTTCGTTTTCATCATCAAGAATACTAGATAGGGAAGGTGGAGGTTCCATTACCTTGGTTTCCCTTGCCATAAGACAAGAGCCAACGATTGTAGAGGAGAGAGAGTCATCGGAGTCATCATCTTGAGTTGTTCTTGCCATGAAGGAAGAGCCAACATCATTCTCCGTGGAGTAATCCTTGGAGTAGTCATATGTGAAGAGTGACCCGGGCTTAGAGAAAGCCAAATCGGCCACTCCGGCCTCCTTCTCCTCATTCCTCTTCTTCATCGGACAAGTACTCGGCCCCAACAAAAGCTCTTCCCTTGTTCTTCTTGTATCGATCGTTGATTGGGTTTGGCTTCAATCTTGGCTTGACCCCTTTGATGAACTTTGGCTTGTCTACCCTTTTGTCATAAGGGCACTCATTTGCAAAGTGATTATCTTCATCACAATTGTAGCAAGTTCTCTTCTTCTTCTTGTCATTGAGGAGCATTGGGAACTTTGCCTTGTACTTCTTGGCAAAGAAAGCAAAGTCAGTAGCAATGTCACTAGTTGAAGTCATCTCTTCATCTTCTTCAATTTCATAGTCTTCTTTGCTTCCATGGTCGGCTCTAGCTTTGAGAGCAAGGTTGTGTGACGCTTCATGGTTGTGTGAGGCTTCATCAACACGGTTCATTGCCATGAGCCTCTTTCCTGCTTTGGCCATGTTTTCATTGGCGGCCACATAGGAGACTAGATCATCGGAGTTGAGATCGGCACTCTTGGTCATGATTTGCAAGTTGAGTGCAAGGTTGGTGTCTTCTTGATTGACAGCAATCATAGCAATGACCTTGGACTTTATGAATGCTTCATTCATCTCGAAGCTGTCATTGTACTTCTCAACACCAAGTCCCTTGACCCTTACTCTAAGATAAATCTGGAACTGGATCAGCATAGTCCAATGGACTATGGACTTATTTTTGTTGGACACAATTGGATTGGATTACATTGGACGTGGATATTAGTGGACATTTGGTCTAGCACTATTGGATGGACCGTGGACCTAAAGAGTGGGTGTAGCACCCTACCTTTTAAATGAAGGCAGGATACCTGTGTATAGTGCTATTCCCGGGATCACTGATAGCACACACATTTCAAATGTAGTAATCATAGCAATAGTATCAAATTTATTACAACGCAGATCCTCAGGAGATAAAATAAAGTCTTACAAATTGCATAGTCAAAATAGACTAGCTCAAATATAAATGTTCAAGCAAACACAACGGAAAAATAACTGCAGTGAGCCTCCATTGTCTTCATGCGCCACAGGCAGACATGTTGGAATGTAGACTCGAGATCCTACCTAGTACTCCTCCTCAGACGAACCTGCACGTTTGAATATGCAGCCCCACGAATGGAGGTCAGTACAATGATGTACTGGCAAATGACACTTATATGGTGGAGGTTTTGGGCATAACTATCTACATGATATTTGGCAAGTGGAGTTTAGGTAAATTGCATAAAGCCAATTTTATCCTACATTTTATTTCAAAACAAAACATTTTACAAAACTCATAATGATGTCATAAACAGTATCATTGTTACATCTCCCATGTACTATCCGACAGCTGCTACTCAAATTTTAACTTATTCAGAAAAGGTGATGAGATTCTTCCGTACATTCCCTGCCTAGAAAGCTCAAATTGTCCGTAACCGGGGACACGGCTAAGATCTTAGGTTTACTCTCGAGAGGTTGTGCACTTTCACCTTACGACCCACCCTTCCCAAGAGAAGAGATGAGACAAGATCTTTCAGAGGGAGGCTTCAACCATAACTAGCTAGACCCGTTCCCGTTTGGTAGCTAGCCACATCATCATGTCAAGCAACAAGTTTGGACAACAAATCTGGAATTCGAATTCGAATTTAAACTCGGTTTGACTAAACTAACCGGCGCTGACTGGGGCGCCACGCGGCGCGCTCGGATTGGTCTGTACCGGTTCGGTACTGGATCTAATTTGGGCCATGGGATCTAGATCTAACGGCGCCGGCGAAAAATAAAAAAAAAAGAAAACAAAATAAAAGAAAGGGGAGCACGGGCTTACCTGGCCGGCGGGGTTGGGGTGGCGGGGCGGCTCAGAGAGCTAGGGGGCGGCGGCTGTGGTGGTAACCGGCGGCGGCGGAAGTGTCTACGGGGAGCGGCGTCGCGCGGCAGGAAGCTTGGTGGCGGCAGCGCGGCGATTGGCGGCCTAGGGCGGTCGCGGCGGCCGGCTGGAGGCGACGGCGGCTTGGCGATCTACGGCGAGCAATCGCCGTGGTCTGGCGGCGCGGCGGCGGGTGCTACGTGGGGGAAAAAGGCGGCGGGGGTCTGGGCTTTAAATAGGCGTAGGGCACGGACATCAAGGGGCGCAGACGGTGGAGACGTGCTCCGCGCCGATCTCGGGCGTGCGACGGTGGAGGCGGAGTCCGGGTCGGACACGAGGTGGAAGAAGACGCTAACGAGCGGGCCCCGCTAACGGGCGGGCTCCACCTGTCTGTGAGAGGACAGGACAGAGGCGGTTCGGCGCGTAGGCGGGCCTCTTCTCCCGCCGAAGTGGGCCGGTGCGGTCGGGCTGGCCCATTCGGCCAGTCCGAACCGTTTTCTTCTTCTTTTTTTTTTGTTCTTTTCGTTTTTTTTTCTTTTTACTGTTTTCACCATAACTTTTGATTTTGGAATCCAAATTGACCCAAACCAATTTCTAAAATTTTGTAATATTCAAGGCTTTGTTTTAAACAACAGAGAACAATGTTTAGACACAAATTAGCATGGTAGGATAATAAAGTTATTTGCAATTAGGACATGTAGCTATGGTTGTGCCATATTTGTGCTTAACATTTTATGTGCAAATGAATAAATGCAATGATGCCATGAATGCATGCAGGTTTTTAAATTTTGAAAACTAGGGATGTTACAGACTAACCCCCTTAAGATGAAGCACGTCCTCGGGCTTCGGAAAGGCTAGCAAATAGGTGTGGGTAATCTTCTCGAAGACTATCTTCGCGTTCCCAAGTTGCCTCTTCCTCGGTATGGTGACTCCATTGGACCTTGCAGAACTTGATAGTTTTGGTGCGAGTATTTCTTTCAGCTCTCTCCAAGATCTTAATGGGTTTCTCCTCATACGTCAAGTCACCTTCCAGTTGAACTTCCTCGAGCGGTACTGTATCCTTCAATGGCGTTTCTGACATCTCAGGGTGACATTTCTTCAACTGACTGACATGGAACACGTTATGAACTGCTGAAAGAATCTCTGGCAATTCAATCTCATAAGCTACTTCTCCTTTGCGAGATAAGATCTTGAATGGTTTGATGAATCTTGGGGCTAACTTTCCCTTGATTCCAAATCTCTTGACTCCTCGAAGGGGTGACACTCTGAGATAAACTCTATCGCCTATTTCATATGAGACATCTCTACGCTTATTGTCAGCATAGCTCTTCTGTCTGGACTGTGCCACCTTTAATCTATCCTTGATCAGTCTAACCTTTTCTTCGGCTTCCTGGATAATATCTGGTCCAAAGAAACTCCTTTCTCCTACTCCACTCCACAGCAGGGGCGTGGTACACTTTCTCCCATACAGGGCTTCAAATGGGGACATCTCTATGCTGGCTTGGTAGCTATTGTTGTAGGAGAACTCCGCATACGGTAAACTGTCATCCCAGCTAGTTCCATAGTCTATAACACAAGCTCTCAGCATATCCTCTAGGATCTGATTCACTCTCTCAGTCTGTCCATCTGTCTGAGGGTGAAATGTTGTACTGAACTCCAATCTAGTTCCTAAGGACTCATGCAACTGCTTCCAGAAATGCGAGGTAAATTGGGTACCTCTATCTGACACAATACTCTTAGGAACACCGTGAAGACATACTATCCTCTTCATATAGATATCTGCTAACTTAGCGCTGGTGTAAGTGGTATTCACAGGCACGAAGTGAGCTACCTTGGTCAAACGATCTACAATAACCCAAATCGAATCATAACCAGATTTTGTTCGGGGTAATCCAGTGATAAAGTCCATACCGATTTGGTCCCACTTCCATTCTAGAACCTTCAGTGGTTGCAATAATCCTGCTGGCTTCTGATGTTCAGCCTTCACTCTACTACACACATCACACTTGGCTATATATTCGGCGATGTCTCGCTTCATATTATTCCACCAAAATCTCTCCTTCAGATCCATGTACATCTTGGTATTGCCAGGGTGAATGGAATATGGTGTCTCATGAGCTTCCTGAAATATCAGTCTCCTAAGTTCAGGATCATTTGCTACGCAAATACGTTTTCCAAACCAAACAATACCCTGCTCATCTTCACTAAAACCTTTCGCTTTATCCTCCTTCAAGTTTTCCTTTATCTTCTCTATATCTTCGTCTCCCTTCTGGGTTTCTTTTATCTTATCCATCAACGTAGGTTGTACTATTAAGGATGCTACAAATCCTTCCGGCACTATTTCCAAACTAAGGTCCTTCAATCCCTTGCACAGATCTTCAGGTAAATCCTCTGTCGATAGCCAATTCAGATAAGACTTACGACTTAGGGCATCTGCCACTACGTTTGCTTTACCAGGATGGTATTGCAAACTCAGATCGTAATCCTTGATGCGTTCCAACCATCTTCTTTGCCTCATGTTCAATTCCTTCTGGGTGAAAATGTACTTCAAACTCTTGTGGTCGGTGAATACCTCACATCGTTTCCCCATCAAATAGTGTCTCCAAGTCTTCAGTGCATGAACCACCGAAGCTAACTCTAAATCATGTGTGGGGTAATTGATTTCATGTTTCTTGAGTTGCCTAGATGCATAAGATGCTACCTTGCCTTCCTGCATCAGCACACTTCCAAGGCCTTGGTGAGATGCGTCACAGTACACTTGGAACTCCTTCTCCAGATCTGGTAAACACAGGATCGGTGCAGACACCAATCTCTTCTTCAATTCCTAAAAACTGGCTTCACATGCTTCAGTCCAAACAAACTTCTTCTCCTTCTTCAGCAACTCAGTCATCGGTTTTGCTATCTTGGAGAAATTCTCAATGAATCTCCTATAGTATCCTGCCAATCCCAGAAAGCTACGAATTTCACCAACGTTCTTGGGTGGTTCCCATTCTGTCACAGCTGCTACCTTGGATGGATCAACAGCAATCCCTTCCTTGGATATGATGTGTCCGAGAAATCCTACTTCACTGAGCCAAAATTCGCATTTACTAAACTTGGCATATAGCTGATGTTCTCGGAGTTTCTCCAATATTAGGCGGAGGTGTTTCTCATGTTCCTCTTCGCTCTTGGAATAGATAAGTATGTCGTCAATGAAGACTACGACAAACTTGTCGAGGAATTCCATGAACACTTTGTTCATCATATTCATGAAGTATGAGGGAGCATTGGTTAAGCCGAAAGGCATCACCGTATACTCATATGAACCATATCTAGTGACAAAGGCTGTCTTGGGAATGTCATGTTCTCTAATCTTGAGCTGAAAATATCCAGACCGAAGGTCGATCTTGGAAAACACACTAGCTCCAACCAACTGATCAAAAAGATCATTGATTCTAGGTAGGGGGTATTTGTTCTTGATGGTAACCTCATTTAGCGAACGGTAATCCATAACCAAACGCTGGCTTTTGTCCTTCTTCTCAACAAACAGAACAGACGCTCCCCACGGCGACGAACTCTCCCTAATGAAACCTTTTCCTAACTGCTCCTTCAGCTGTTTCTTGAGCTCCTTCAACTCATCAGTAGACATAGGGTAAGGTCTCTTTGCTATAGGGCCTGTGCCCGGAAGCAGTTCTATAAGGAATTCCACATCTCTATCAGGAGGCATTCCTGGTAGCTCATCAGGGAAAACATCAGGGTATTCCTTGACTATGCGTACTTGGTCTAGGCTAACCCCCTTAAGATTTTCCAGCCTTATTTCTCCAAAGTCCAATCGGGATTTGAACCTAATTCGTTTTCCCTCGGGGGTTGTGAGAGTGATTGATTTACTCACACAATCTATGACTCCTCTATAGGTTGTCATCCAGTCCATTCCCAAAATAACATCCAAACCTTGTGATTCTAGGATTACTAAGTGAGCGGGGAATTTATAGGGGCCAATCTCTAAAATCAAATCTCTGCATCCAGAATTAACTATCATCTCTCCACCAGGGGAACTTACTTTAATTGTTTTTCCTATTGTTTTAGTGGGTATTCCATTTTTATTCACAAAAGCTCTTGATATGAATGAATGCGATGCACCAGTATCAAATAAAACCAATGCTGTAAATGAGTTGAGTGGAAACATACCCATCACAGCGTCAGGTTCATTCATCACTTCCTCCACGTTGAGATGGTTCACCTGTCCCTTCTGGAATGAATTTGCTTTGGTAGCTTCAGCGGACTTATTCTCCGGGCAATCAGTGGAAAAGTGCCCAGTCTTCTTACACTTGTAGCAGGTAATATGGGACAAGTCTTTTGAATTGTGTCGGTGCTGGCCATTATTTCCATTGGGGTGTGCGTTACCCCCATTGTGATGGCCATTGTTTCCACTGTGATTCCCATTGGAATGATTTCCCCTGGATCCTCCATTGAACTTGTGACCATTGAAATTGTTGCCATTCCCCTTGTTGAAATGACCGTTATGCCTGTGTGAGCTATGACTTCCATTCCCATCAGAAAAATGGTGCTTCTTGTGGAATGGCTCAGTGTGACTCTTATTGCTAAACTTCCTCTTGCGGTTCTCCTCCTTCTTGATATTGTTGTCCAAGGTGATGGCTTGATCAAGTAGGGACTGGTAACTGGGTGCGTAAGCTACCGACAATGGAATCTTCAATTCACCCTTAAGTCCATTGAGGAACTTCTCCTTCCTCTTAGCATCTGTGTCAATGTCCTCAGGGGCATTCCTCGCCAAGGTACAGAAGTCATCCATGTATTCCTTCAGGGTTCTCCCTCCCTGTCTTAAACTGCGGAATTCATCTCTCTTGAGATTCATAATGCCCGAGGAGATGTGGGCAGTACGAAATCCCTCCTTGAATGTTTCCCAGTCTAAGCCATCTATTGGATGGGTGAGTTGATAAGTCTCCCACCACATCGCAGCAGGTCCTTCCAGCAGGTGAGCGGTGAACCTAATCTTCTCAGCCTCCGTGCACTCGCAGGTGACTAAGTCCTTGTTGACAGAGCGCAGCCTGTCATCAGCTACAATAGGTTCAGTGGCACTGGAGAACTTAGCTGGTCGGAGTCTCAGGAATCTGGCGAGTCTATCCACTGGGGGTGGTGGTGGTGGTGGAGGTGGCGGCGGTGGTGGAGGTGGTGGTGGTGGTGGATTGTTGTTGTTGTTCTGGGCGGTTTGGATGAACTGGGTCATCATCTGCATGAGCTGTGCCTGAGCTATCATCATCTGATTCAGTGCATCCTGAGTTGGGTCACGTCTTGGCGGCATCTGGTATAGTTTTAGCACATATAAGAATAAGATAGACAGATCTAGGAAGTAAAATTTCCTACCCATGCACAACCAAGTCACACAACCAAACAGAAACATTGAAACCAGAAATATCAAACTTTTACTTAAAACTTATCAAGTTTCGAAAATACGACTAAGATAGTTGGTACTGCCTTACATCAGATAGTAGGACAATACAAAGAAACGTAATGAACTAGAAAACCTAATAGTCTTGTTGTGGTCAGAAACCCACCGGCGAGCAGCGACGGGCAACACAGTAGAGCCAGGAGCAACTTAGGGCTGCGGCTGGCCCTGGTCCCTCCGAGCGACGGCCCGCAAAGACTCCGGCACGCACGTCCGATGCTGATGCAAGGGCGTGCCACCTGACCTATACCTGGTCAGGAAGGTGATGGAGATGCCTCGCTTAGTTTCCTGCATGGCATACACGTAAACATTAAATACGAGCCTCGATCGGCTCTCAGGTTGTCCTGTGAATCGGCTCAAGGAGCCGATCCACCCATGATTCGTACGAGGTGCACGAATATATGGTGGTCCTGCTTGATCAAGATAAAGCTAAAACGATCTATGACGATTTAGGGTTTTCACCGCATAATCGGATCATCCTACTCACGATTGGGCCTCGCGGCCACGCACGGTGATCGTAAGCCGATCCTAGATAGGGCCTAAAAACCAACACGAGGTTGATCCTCGGAACATCCTGTCTAGGACTAGCAAACGACACCCTACGCGCCGTTGGATCCTCCAACCCTTTGTAAGGCCTAACTATTGCAGATATTAAACTAATCCTTGAAGAACAAGGAGCAACCGTAACGGATCGGATCTACTAAATAATGATCAAGCGGGGTGCCGCCCCTACACCTAAGATAGGTGTAAGGGCGGCTAGATGTATAAGGGTTGCACGACGATAGCATATGATACGAAGAACAATGCTAACCCTAACACATCTAAGATAACTACGTTGCTCGCCATCAAAAAGGCTTCAGTACGAGCAACGCATGAACAACAAATAAGCTTGTGCTGCCTAGATCACAAGATGCGATCTAGGCAGCATGATGCTTACCGGAAGAAACCCTCGAGACGAAGGAGTTGGCGATGCGCCAAGATTGATTTGTGGTGAACGTTGGTTGTTGTTTATTTCATAAACCCTAGATACATATTTATAGTCCGTAGACTTTCTAATGTGGGAATAATCCCAACCGTGCACGAGGCAAACTCTAACTAACCGACACGTATCCTACTATGTTACAGATACACGGGCCAACTAGCACAAACTTTGCATATAAAGGCCGATTCACGTATTTCTTCATGTATATTCTTCAAGTCCATCTTGATCGCGGCCCACCTCTGACTCGGTCAAATTCTGGTGATAACACATGCCCCCCTGGTTTTGGAATTGGTAATTCCAAAATCACTCTGCTTTTTCTTCGTCGGGTCATGTCGTGGCAGAACCGTCGCAGTATCCTTCATCATGATGCCTTGCCTTCTCAACTTCTCCGCGTGACCTGGCAGTTTTTTTTTCTTTTAGGCACCACTTCCTCGGAAACTGCTGTGGCATTGAATTTCCACTATATCCCCTTTTATTTAACCGCTCCAAACAGTTGGCTTCTTCATCCCCTTCGCATTAGCACTCCAAAAGCCCTCCTACGCCACCATGTCTTCTTCCTCCTCTGCCTCATCGGATCTTTCCACCCAGTCTTCCTCTTCCCGCGAGCCGACACCCGAGCCGAACCCGGAGGAGGTTCACGCGGCCAACACCCGCCGCGCCATCGAGGCCGGGGAGGAGTCCAGCCATGACTTCTCCGTCTGGTCTGAGGACGACAAGTCCTTGACCGACGGGGAAAGCGACCTCCGTTTCCTCGCCGACGGGGAAACGGAGGAGGAGAGCGATGACGATCGCTTCTCCTGCGACGACTTCACCTCTCCCGAGGAGGAGGAGGAGAAGAAGGAGGAGGAGGAGGAGGACGATACCTCCTCCGACGAGCCGCCGGCCAAACGCTTATGTCCTTGGCCGGGGAACCTCAGTGACTTCGACAGCGACAACGACGACGCTGATGAGGAGGATGAGGACAATGAGGGCCCGGTCGGCGGCCGCTGGAGCAGCGACGACGAGCCCGCCGGGAGTAGCGCCGACAGCGGCGACGACGGCGACGACGAGGGCAGCGACGGCCCATAGATAGCACCATTAGCATAGGATCAGTAGTAGTAGACGGGGCAATGTATCCCCTAGTACTTCCTTTTGAGCGCAATCAGCTTTTTATGTAAGAAATCTTGCTTATCAATGAAGACTTTCCCCAATTTGATTTTGCCGATTTCCTTTGAGCCAATTTAGCCGATTTCCCCTCATACTGATTTTGCCGATTTGTCCCCTTAGCCAATGCTTAATGAGCCGATAGCAACGCATCGGTCCTTTACAACCCATCCTTCAATTCTTCAACTGACGACCTTAAGATCTGGCGGATAATGTGGAGTCTTCAAGAAAGCCTTTAACTTCTTCCCACCAGGCCCAATGATCTCCTTCTGCAAGAGCTCAGCATTTTTGAAGAAGGTTGCCATGAAGGATCAGCCGATGACGCCTCAGTCGGCTTATAAAACAGAGCATCTACCGGGCCATCTGCCCCCCGAGCCTCAGCCAAGGCGAGAATACTGGTGAGGATGCACAGATCAGACCAAAGGCTTGGAACTCAGATAATTCTGAGACAGCCACCCTGCCGATTCAGCCGCTCTTGACCCCATCGATTGCCTCTTCCCCCGTTGAAAGCCGATGTTGTACGCCAAAACTGACTTCTGATAGTACCGTTGCAATCGGCTCATTGCAGCTGAGGAAGCTCTCATTGTTTGCCCCCTCGAGGAAGCAGAGGGCCTCACAGATGAACTGGACTTGGTCGAAATCCGTGTCTTGCACCCCAACCGGTAGATCTTGCGTAATTGTACTAGAGTCGATGGCTGCGCATCGGCTTCTCTGACATGAAGTTTTTTTTTTACTAGCCGATTTTTTCTATCGGCCCCCAACATTTCGCTGCACACATGTCCATCTGCACACATGTTCATCTGCACATGCTCCTCTGACTAGATGCCCCCCCCGAGCCGAATCTGTCAGGTAACTGCAGATATCGGCTTTGTAGCTTAGCCAAGGCACTGTATTTGCACGTCGGCTCCGGTAGGACCAATGTTGATTTTTCCTAACTCATCAGCCGACGTAAAACCGCTGCCCAGTAGATCGATGTTGAACACAGGCAGAACATGTGGTGAGGATAATTTTGGCCGATTGATGGAATCGGCCTCCATATTGAATCGCTCAATGAAGGTTTTGTAATGTTCCTTCATAGATTTTTGGGGCCGATCCCAAGGATCGGCTTCGCCACGTTTGTCCGTAGGTTGGTTCTTGCTACACGGTCAGGCCGGTGGATAGGACCAGCCTAACCCTGCCCTTTGTCACGTCGATGCGCTCGCAGTCGTCCAAATTGATACCTGAGAGTGGCTCTTGGCCTGCTGTCTCCCAAGCGTTCATGCCAGCCGTTGAAACCTCAGCTGAGTCATCGGCCTGGACGACCTCTACCTCATCTCCATCCCACTGTATTACGCATTGGTGCATTGTAGAGGGAATGCAGCAGTTGGCGTGGATCCAATCTCTTCCTAGCAGAACAGCATAGGTGCTCTTGCTATCGACGATGAAGAACGTCGTAGGGATGGTTTTCCTTCCTACGGTTAGATCCACGTTCAGAACACCTTGTGCGTCAGATGCTTGGCCGTTGAAATCGCTCAACGTCACGTTGGTCTTGATCAGATCCAAGCTAGAACGTCCCAACCGACGTAGCATAGAGTATGGCATAATGTTGACTGCCGCTCCGGTGTCCACCAGCATCTTATTGATAGGCCTCCCATCGATATAACCTCGCAAGTACAGGGCCTTCAGATGTCTGTAGCTTCTTTCTCGTGGCTTCTCAAAGATAACCGGCCGTGGGCCGCAGTCAAGTTGTGCCACAGGTGCCTCATCTAATCCTGGAGCACTGAACTCCGAAGGAAGGATGAACACCATGTTTGTGCCAGCCGATGTTTCATCATCGGCTTTCCTTTGCTTGGGGCGCCACTCCATTTTTTGTGGACGACCCTCTTTATCCAGGGTTCGCTGGACTTTCGCGGCCAGATCAGGCCACGCCTTCCTTAGCGTGTGCAGGTATAACCTTTCGGCTTCCTCCAAGCCACGCAATCGCTGAACCCTACGCTTTTGGGAACGGCTGAGTCCATCAGGGCACCACCTTGGCCGGTGGTACCTGTCTTCTTCTTCTTCATTGTCTTCCAAATCCTCGAGATCTTCTACTCGAGGGGACTCAGCGTGCTTGTTTCGAGGCGGGAGAGGCCCTAAGTGTTGGAACACGGACACGTTAGCTGCCTCCTTCTTCTTCTGGTTACATTCTGGGCAATTGCCGATTGTAGGCAATCGGCTCATTCCTGAATCCCAGCAGTGTCTGAAGAAGGGACAGTCCCAGTGCCTATCTTCGTCGTCTTGCTCCCTTGCCTTTCCCTTGGCACGGCGCTCGTACTCCTCCTCATCGCGATCATGCCGACGATGTCTCCTGGCGTCCCTAGTCAGACGGTCTCTATCATCATCATCGCTGGATCGTCGGCGTTGGTCATACTGACTCACATACTTGTTGAGGAGGTGGTCAGAGAGAGGTCGCTGATATCTCACATTCCTTACTTCTCCCTCTGTGATGTAGCGCTTGCCATCGTGACGGAGCCGATCGCGTGGAGCGGCCTCCTCTGTTTCCTTGCTGTGAGAGCAGCTGCCCTCGTCTCCGTCCTTGCCAGCGTGGTGTCCAGGTCCTACCATGTTGATGCTGAACGAGGATCCCGGCTGGCAACCTTCAGGGTAAGTGCACTCCACCATGTTAACGGCGGGGAAGGGGTGGGTGTCGACCTTCATGGCGTACTTGTTGAAAATCAGACGTCCTTGTTCTATCGCCATTTGGATCTGCTGACGCCACACCCTGCAGTTGTTGGTGGCATGGGAGACCGAGTTATGCCATTTGCAGTATGGCTTTCTGTTCAGCTCCTGTACCGTGGGGATTTTGAGGCCTTCGGGTATCTTCAACTGCTTCTCCTTGAGTAGGAGGTCGAAGATTTGCTCAGTTTTAGTCACGTCAAAATCAAACCCTCTAGGTGGACCTGGTGGCTTGACCCATTTGCAGGACACGGGGGTTGCCCCCAGAGTCCATTCAGCCACTGCTACCTCTTAATCTCCCGCAGAAACTTCATCTTCATCTGCCTCAACCAGGACTACCGCACGCTTGAATTTGTCCTGGTACAAGTCCGGGTGGCGCTGTTCATATGCTGACAGTTTCTGAACCATGTGCGCCAGTGAAGGGTAGTCTGCTTGGGAGGCCATATCCTTGATTTGTGATGCAAGGCCCACCACTGCCAACTCGACTGCTTCCTTTTCAGTCACACGAACCGAATAACATCGGTTCCTAAGATTTCTGAAGCGCTGGATGTATTCTGCCACAGTTTCTCCACGCTTCTGACGTATTTGTGCTAGATCGGCAAGGCCAGACTCGGAAGCGTCTGAGTGATACTGCATGTGGAACTGTTCTTCCAACTGCTTCCAAGTCCGGATCAAGTCTGGTGGCAACGAAGTGTACCACCCGAAAGCCGATCCTGTGAGGGACTGTGCGAAGAACCTCACACGTAGCTCATCTGCTGCTGAGATCGTGCCCAGCTGTGCCAAATATCGGCTCACATGCTCGATGGAGCTGGACCCATCTGATCCATTGAACTTGGAGAAATCAGGGAGCCGATATTTGGGTGGTAGCGGGATCAACTCGTACTCGTTGGGGTATGGCTTGGAATAGCCGATTGTCCTTCTTTTCGGCACCATGCCGAACTGGTCTCTCAGTATGGTACTGATTTGATCCGCGGTGCAGGCTGCAGGAGTCGAATTCTGAAGATTCGCCGGAGTGGCATACTTAGCCAGCCATGCTTGCTTTTCCAGCTCTGAGCCAACTGCAGGAGCTGAGCTCTGGAGGTTTGTCGGAGTGGCATATTTCGCTAGCCACGTCTGCTTCTCAAGATCTGTCGCTGACGTTCCTCCTGCTTTTCCAGAAGTCCCTGCTGTTGCGGCCTGGTTTGTGAGCGCCCAGTTACCGCAGTCTGGCACGTATGTGCACATGTACCCGTGAGGGATCTCCTTAGGCGCCTCATGCAAGAACTGGCAGTCACTAGGGTCACCACCGATCTTGTAGACGACGAATGCCGGTGAATTCGGCACCTCTGGTGCTGCCAACACAAATGGCAGCGGTGGACGGGACTGGAGTGGCATCTCTCCCTGGTATGTCCCGAGAGCTGGTCCTGACGGAGAGTATTGTCGACTCATGATTTCCTGGATCACTCGAAGAGCAACACGCTCCAAAGTGTTCACCAGGTTCTCAGAGTGGCGGTGTAGCGAGTGAGCCACCATGTAGTTAATCTCCTGACGAAGGGACCTGGTACGTTCTTCTGATGGGGCGGACAGGTCTATTCCATCGAGCGCACCTTGAGGCGAGAACCCTTTCCACCTGATGCCATGTGAACGGGTTCTGTGAAACGAGCCGATGAGGTCAGCTTCGAGGATCGTTTTGACCTCGTCATACTTCTTCTTGAGCTCCTCGGTCAGATCCTCGTACGTGACTGGGGTGCCGTCCGCCATCTCGGATGTAGATGGCGATGTGGTTGACGTAGAAGATCGTCCCACCGGGCGTGCCAGAATGTGTTGCGGTCAGAAACCCACCGGCGAGCAGCGACGGGCAACACAGTAGAGCCGGGAGCAACTTAGGGCTGCGGCTGGCCCTGGTCCCTCCGAGCGACGGCCCGCAAAGACTCCGGCACGCACGTCCGATGCTGATGCAAGGGCGTGCCACCTGACCTATACCTGGTCAGGAAGGTGATGGAGATGCCTCGCTTAGTTTCCTGCATGGCATACACGTAAACATTAAATACGAGCCTCGATCGGCTCTCAGGTTGTCCTGTGAATCGGCTCAAGGAGCCGATCCACCCATGATTCGTACGAGGTGCATGAATATATGGTGGTCCTACTTGATCAAGATAAAGCTAAAACGATCTACGACGATTTAGGGTTTTCACCGCATAATCGGATCATCCTACTCACGATTGGGCCTCGCGGCCACGCACGGTGATCGTAAGCCGATCCTAGATAGGGCCTAAAAACCAACACGAGGTTGATCCTCGGAACATCCTGTCTAGGACTAGCAAACGACACCCTACGCGCCGCTGGATCCTCCAACCCTTTGTAAGGCCTAACTATTGCAGATATTAAACTAATCCTTGAAGAACAAGGAGCAACCGTAACGGATCGGATCTACTAAATAATGATCAAGCGGGGTGCCGCCCCTACACCTAAGATAGGTGTAAGGGCGGCTAGATGTATAAGGGTTGCACGACGATAGCATATGATACGAAGAACAATGCTAAACCTAACACATCTAAGATAACTACGTTGCTCGCCATCAAAAAGGCTTCAGTACGAGCAACGCATGAACAACAAATAAGCTTGTGCTGCCTAGATCACAAGATGCGATCTAGGCAGCATGATGCTTACCGGAAGAAACCCTCGAGACGAAGGAGTTGGCGATGCGCCAAGATTGATTTGTGGTGAACGTTGGTTGTTGTTTATTTCATAAACCCTAGATACATATTTATAGTCCGTAGACTTTCTAACGTGGGAATAATCCCAACCATGCACGAGGCAAACTCTAACTAACCGACACGTATCCTACTATGTTACAGATACACGGGCCAACTAGCCCAAACTTTGCATATAAAGGCCGATTCACGTATTTCTTCATGTATATTCTTCAAGTCCATCTTGATCGTGGCCCACCTCTGACTCGGTCAAATTCTGGTGATAACAAGTCTAAAGGGATCTTCTAACGTCTCTTGATCGCTCCATAGCATGCTAAGGGGTAGGACTCCTGGCTGGTCTTCCTCTTCTTCTTCTTCTTCTTCTCTTCCGCAACTGGCTCTACTTCACCATCGGAGTTAAACATGAGCCTCTCTTGAGGATCTTCTTCCTCTTTCCCAGCCGAGAGTTCTTCAATTGTTTCCTTCAGAAGCTTGTTCTCCATCTTCAAAGCGTCATTCTCCTTCTTCATCTCATCATGCTCCTTAGTTTCAATGGCCCTGTTCTCCAGCATCAGCGTTATTGTCTTCTGGACTGCCTTCGCCCAGTTGTCGCTAATGGTTATCTTCTCTTCCAGCTTCACTGGATCCTCCAGAAGGGCGAAGCGCTCTTCTAGCGCCAGTCTCTTGTCATCTATGGCCAGTAGAGCTGCTTCCATCTGCATATTTCTGGCGTTGGCATATTGGAGCGTCTCCCTGGCTTCAGTCACCAAGGTGGTTTGCCTCTTCAACAGTATTTCGGTGTTAGCGGACACAAACTCCCTCTCGATCATATAGTTGCGACAAACCGATTCATTCCGAGCACCCATGCGGCGGAGTGGGGTACCATCTCCTGCACGCTCACCGAATTGATAGTAAGGCGACGTCGGGGGAATCTTACGATGGAACTTGTGGCGGATACGGGCGATGGCGCCCTGGATGGCGATCTCCACAGAATTCTCCCAATCAGGGTAGATGTCGGAATATGTCATGCCCGGGTCATCAAGGTCATCATCACTTCCTGGAATAAAGGTCTTGATCAACCAAGCCTCTGTGTCATGTTCCTTGTACAACTGTCTGCCCTGGATGACCGGAGGTGGTATCCCAAGTAGTGATGACATATCAAACAGTATGCTGCTGAGGTAGAAAGGTGCGTCTCCGGCACAAAACGTCTCGTCGTAGTCGGCCATCTAAAAAATTTATAAGAGAAGGCAAGATTAGAAAGGAATCCAAAATAATAGATAAGTGCAGAAATAAATTTTCATAATTATCATTTCAAACAAGTTTGTATCCTATGGTTTTCCAATTCCTAGGGTCTCGATCCTACAGGCAACACTATGCTCTGATACCATTTTGTAGCACCCTACCTTTTAAATGAAGGCAGGATACCTGTGTAGAGTGCTATTCCCGGGATCACTGATAGCACACACATTTCAAATGTAGTAATCATAGCAATAGTATCAAATTTATTACAACGCAGATCCTCAGGAGATAAAATAAAGTCTTACAAATTGCATAGTCAAAATAGACTAGCTCAAATATAAATGTTCAAGCAAACACAACGGAAAAATAACTGCAGTGAGCCTCCATTGTCTTCATGCGCCACAGGCAGACATGTTGGAATGTAGGCTCGAGATCCTACCTAGTACTCCTCCTCAGACGAACCTGCACGTTTGAATATGCAGCCCCACGAATGGAGGTCAGTACAATGATGTACTGGCAAATGACACTTATATGGTGGAGGTTTTGGGCATAACTATCTACATGATATTTGTCAAGTGGAGTTTAGGTAAATTGCATAAAGCCAATTTTATCCTACATTTTATTTCAAAACAAAACATTTTACAAAACTCATAATGATGTCATAAATAGTATCATGGTTACATCTCCCATGTACTATCCGACAGCTGCTACTCAAATTTTAACTTATTCAGAAAAGGTGATGAAATTCTTCCGTACATTCCCTGCCTAGAAAGCTCAAATTGTCCGTAACCGGGGACACGGCTAAGATCTTAGGTTTACTCTCGAGAGGTTGTGCACTTTCACCTTATAACCCACCCTTCCCAAGAGAAGAGATGAGACAAGATCTTTCAGAGGGAGGCTTCAACCATAACTAGCTAGACCCGTTCCCGTTTGGTAGCTAGCCACATCATCATGTCAAGCAACAAGTTTGGACAACAAATCTGAAATTCGAATTCGAATTTAAACTCGGTTTGACTAAAACTGACCGGCGCTGACTGGGGCGCCACGCGGCGCGCTCGGATTGGTCCGTACCGGTTCGGTACTGGATCTAATCTGGGCCATGGGATCTAGATCTAACGGCGCCGGCGAAAAATAAAAAAAAAAGAAAACAAAATAAAAGAAAGGGTAGCACGGGCTTACCTGGCCGGCGGGGATGGGGCGGCGGGGCGGCTCAGAGAGCTAGGGGGCGGCGGCTGTGGTGGTAACCGGTGGCGGCGGAAGTGTCTACGGGGAGCGGCGTCGCGCGGCAGGAAGCTTGGTGGCGGCGGCGCGGCGATTGGCGGCCTAGGGCGGTCGCGGCGGCCGGCTGGAGGCGACGGCGGCTTGGCGATCTACGGCGAGCAATCGCCGTGGTCTGGCGGCGCGGCGGCGGGTGCTACGTGGGGGAAAAAGGCGGCGGGGGTCTGGGCTTTAAATAGGCGTAGGGCACGGACATCAAGGGGCGCGGACGGTGGAGACGTGCTCCGCGCCGATCTCGGGCGTGCGACGGTGGAGGCGGAGTCCGGGTCGGACACGAGGTGGAAGAAGACGCTGACGAGCGGGCCCCGCTGACGGGCGGGCTCCACCTGTCTGTGAGAGGACAGGACAGAGGCTGTTCGGCGCGTAGGCGGGCCTCTTCTCCCGCCGAAGTGGGCCGGTGCGGTCGGGCTGGCCCATTCGGCCAGTCCGAACCGTTTTCTTCTTTTTTTTTTGTTCTTTTCGTTTTTTTTTTTTCTTTTTACTGTTTTCACCATAACTTTTGATTTTGGAATCCAAATTGACCCAAACCAATTTCTAAAATTTTGTAATATTCAAGGCTTTGTTTTAAACAACAGAGAACAATGTTTAGACACAAATTAGCATGGTAGGATAATAAAGTTATTTGCAATTAGGACATGTAGCTACGGTTGTGCCATATTTGTGCTTAACATTTTATGTGCAAATGAATAAATGCAATGATGCCATGAATGCATGCAGGTTTTTAAATTTTGAAAACTAGGGATGTTACAGTGGGCGATCCAAAATCCACTGGACACGATGCACAATGTATCGGCCGTGGTCGTTTTATTTCCTATCTGCAGCGGGACTCCATTATCCTGTGGACGAGAACGGCCACCAGACCGGAGCGCCGGCGAGTGCGAATCCATTGCCGTCCACCTCTTTGGCGAAGCGGCGCTCCTCGGCCTTGATCGCCTGCACCGCATCCGAAGGCTGGGCGCCTGTAGCCTCCGCCGCTTCGTTGGCGACGCCACCGTCCTCGCCGACCGGCTCCACGGCCACCACCTCGGCGCCACCGAACGCGACGTCGCCGACAACGGAGAAGTTGAACTCGACATGCTCCTCCTCTGCTTCGTCCAACACCGCGCCCTCATCGCCGGCGCTCCTGTACGCCTTCAATTCCACATCCCGCGCCAGCGCAGGAAGCCCAGGCGCGCCTCCGTCGCCAATATAGCCGGCACCCGCCGGTCACCTCCGCGAGCGGGCGGCCGCAACTCCTGTAGGCGGCGAGCTCTCCTGGTATGAGGCGGGACGAGGATCGGGACAGGGGAGGGGATTGGGAGTTTTATTTTTATTTTTTTAGGATGGAGATCGGGAGGTTGACGAAGGCAAAATAGAGTGCCTAGGTACTAGTGCGAGAACCAGTAAGATAAACATCTATAACATGTATATCAGATATACCTTCTTTCTTCTTCTTGACAAGGCCGCTCTTCAGATCCACCAAATACTTGGAGCAATTACGCTTCCAGTGTCCCTTCTCCTTGCAGTAATAACACTCAGAATCAGGCTTAGGGCCAGTCTTAGGTTTCACAGGAGGCGTGGCAGCTTTCTTGCCACCCTTCTTGAATTTTCCCTTAGACTTGCCCTGTTTCTTGAAACTGGTGGTCTTGTTGACCATCAACACTTGGTGCTCTTTCTTGATCTCAATCTCAGCAGATTTAAGCATGGAGAAGAGTTCAGGTAACTCTTTGTTCATGTTCTGCATATTGTAGTTCATCACAAAGTTCTTGTAACTAGGTGGCAGTGATTGAAGGACACGATTAATCCCCAGTCGGTTAGGAATCACTATTCCCAAATCACTGAGTTTCTTCGCATGCCCGGTCATGGCGAGCATGTGCTCACTAACGGAGCTGCCTTCTTCCATCATGCAACTGAAGAAGTGTTTCGATGCTTCATAGCATTCCACGGCCGCATGAGTTTCAAAGATAGTTTTCAACTCATTGACTAACTCATGTGGATCGTGGTGCTCAAAACGTTTTTGAAGATCGGCTTCCAGACTGCACAGGATGGCACACTGAACTTGAGAGTACCGAGTTTTCCGAGTCGCGTAAACATTCTTTACTCATCGGTTTCAGTTTCTGCAGGAGGGTCACCTAGCGGTGCATCAAGCACATATTGCATATTTCCGCCATTGAGGAAGATCCTCACATGACGGAACCAGTCGGTGAAGTTGCTACCGTTGCTCTTAAGCTTTTCTTTCTCTAGGAACTGGTTAAAATTGATTGGGGACACCATATCTACAACATATATTTGCAATAGTTTAGACTAATGTTTATGACAAATTGAGTTCAAATTTTAATTCAACATAATTAAAAACTAGGTGAACTCCCACTCAAAACAATATCCCTCGCATTGTCTTAGTGATCACACGAACCAAATCCACCACACCAAGTCCGATCATCACGAGACAAGATGTAATTTCAATGGCGAACACTCAAAGTGTTCATCATATCAATCATATGATTCATGCTCTACCTTTCGGTATCACGTTTTCCGAGACCATGTCTGTACATGCTAGGCTCGTCAAGGCCACCTTAGTATCCGCATGTGCAAAACTGGCTTGCACCCGTTGTATGCACTTGTTGAGTCTATCACACCCGATCATC
Organism: Lolium perenne; assembly: GCF_019359855.2. Lineage (NCBI taxonomy): Eukaryota > Viridiplantae > Streptophyta > Magnoliopsida > Poales > Poaceae > Lolium > Lolium perenne. Next base: position 331,870,828 of record NC_067245.2, read on the forward strand.
ACGAGATGCTTCGAAACGACAAGTCTTGGCAACGGTGCTACTAAGGATGAACACTTTATTATCTTGATATTTTAGTGAGAGGGATCATCTTATAATGCTACCGTCGCGATCTAAGCAAAATAAGATGCATAAAGGATTAACATCACATGCAGTTCATATGTGATATGATATGGCCATTTTGTCTTTGCGCCTTTGATCTTCATCTCCAAAGCACGGACATGATCTTCATCATCAACGGGCATGATCTCCATCATCGTCGGCGAAGCACCAAGGTCAATGACGCCATCTTCATGATTGTCCTCCATGTAGCAACTATTACAACTACTTTGAAATACTACTCAACATGAAATTTAAAGACAACCATAAGGCTCCTGCCGGTTGCCACAATACAATAATGATCATCTCATACATAGTCATCATCACATTATGGCCATATCACATCACCAAACCCTGCAAAAACAAGTTAGACGTTCTCTAATTTGGTTTGCATATTTTACGTGGTTTAGGGTTTTCGAGTGAGATCCAATCTACCTACGAACATGAACCACAACGGTGATACTAGTGTTGTCAATAGAAGAGTAAATTGAATCTTCACTATAGTAGGAGAGACAGACACCCGCAAAGCCACTTATGCAATACAAGTTGCATGTCGAGCGTGGAGCAAATCTCATGAACGCGGTCATGTAAAGTTAGCCCGAGCCGCTTCATCCCACTATGCCACAAAGATGCAAAGTACTCAAACTAAAGACAACATAAGCATCAACGCCCACAAAACCATTGTGTTCTACTCGTGCAACCATCTATGCATAGACCTGGCTCTGATACCACTGTAGGGAATCGTTGCATAGAAAACAAAAAAATTTCCTACCGCGAGAACGCAATCCAAGCCAAGATGCAATCTAGAAGACGGGAGCAACGAGGAGATCATCGAGACTCACCCTTGAAGATTTCCAAAGCCTACAATATGAGGCTCTTGTTGCTGCGGTAGACGATCACTTGCCGCTTGCAAAAGCGCGTAGAAGATCTTGATCACGGCGCCACGATCGGGCAGCACCTCCGTACTTGGTCACACGTTCGGTGTTGATGAAGACGACGTCCTTCTCCCCGTTCCAGCGGGCAGCGGAAGTAGTAGCTCCTCCTTGAATCCGGCAGCACGACGGCGTGGTGGCGGTGGCGATGGAGAACTCCGGTGGAGCTTCGCTAAGCGTTGCGGGAGAGGTGGAGGAGAGGGGGCGGCTAGGGTTTGGGAGAGGGGGAGGTGGCCGGCCACTATGGGGGGTGCGGCCACAATGGCTTTGGTGTGGCCGGCCCCCTCCCCTTGCTCCTCATTATATAGGTGGAACACCCAAGAGTTGGTCTACAAGTCTACGAATAAGACCCCAAACCAAAACCTTCCATATGACATGAAACCTACCCAAGGTGGGATTCCCACTTGAGGTGGGATTCCCACCTTTCCTTGGGAGGGGGTGGCCGGCCACCTTAGGTGGAGTCCACCTGGGACTCCACCCCCTAGGGTTGGCCGGCCATGGTGGTGGAGTCCCTCCGGGACTCCGCCTTCCAAAGTGATTTCTTCCGGACTTTTCTAGAACCTTCTAGAACCTTCCATAAATGCACCAGATCATTTTCAAACTTATAAAATGACTTCCTATATATGAATCTTATTCTCCGGACCATTCCGGAACTCCTCGTGATGTCCGGGATCCCATCCGGGACTTCGAACAATACTTCGAACTCCATTCCATATTCAAGTTCTACTATTACAACATCAAACCTTAAGTGTGTCACCCTACGGTTCGTGAACTATGTAGACATGGTTGAGATCTCTCTCCGACCAATAACCAATAGCGGGATCTGGAGATCCATAATGGCTCCCACATATTCAACGATGACTTAGTGATCGAATGAACTATTCACATACGATACCAATTCCCTTTGTCACGTGATATTTTACTTGTCCGAGGTTTGATCATCAGTATCATTCTATACCTTGTTCAACCTCGTCTCCTGACAAGTACTCTTTACTTGTACCGTGGTATGTGGTCTCTTATGAACTTATTCATATGCTTGCAAGACATTAGACGACATTCCACCGAGAGGGCCCAGAGTATATCTATCCGTCATCGGGATGGACAAATCCCATTGTTGATCCATATGCCTCAACTCATACTTTCTGGATACTTAATCACACCTTTATAACCACCCATTTACGCAGTGGCGTTTGATGTAATCAAAGTACCTTTCCGGTATAAGTGATTTACATGATCTCATGGTCATAAGGACTAGGTAACTATGTATCGAAAGCTTATAGCAAATAACTTAATGACGTGATCTTATGCTACGCTTAATTGGGTGTGTCCATTACATCATTCATATAATGATATAACCATGTTATTAATAACATCCAATGTTCATGATTATGAAACTAATCATCTATTAATCAACAATCTAGTTAAGAGGCTTACTAGGGACTCATTGTTGTTTACATAACACACATGTATCAATGTTTCGGTTAATACAATTATAGCATGGTATATAAACATTTATCATAAACATAAAGATATATAATAACCACTTTTATTATTGCCTCTTGGGCATATCTCCAACAACAATTGCATTAAGTATGGTGCGTAATGTAATCAACACAAATATCCTTAGACAAAGCATTGATGTTTTATCCCTAGTGGCAACAGCACATCCACAACCTTAGAACTTTCTGTCACTGTCCCAGATTCAATGGAGGCATGAACCCACTATCGAGCATAAATACTCTCTCTTGGAGTCACAAGTATCAACTTGGCCAGAGACTCTACTAGCAACGGAGAGCATGCAAGAACATAAACAACACATATATGATAGATTGATAATCAACTTGACATAGTATTCAATATTCATCGGATCCCAACAAACACAACATGTAGCATTACAAATAGATGATCTTGATCATGATAGGTAGCTCACAAGATCTAACATGATAGCACAATGAGGAGAAGACAACCATCTAGCTACTGCTATGGACCCATAGTCCAAGGATGAACTACTCACGCATCAATCCGGAGGCGGGCATGATGATGTAGAGCCCTCCGGTGATGATTCCCCTCTCCGGCAGGGTGCCGGAGGCGATCTCCTGAATCCCCCGAGATGGGATTGGCTACGGCGGCGTCTCTGGAACTTTTTCCGTGTCGTGGCTCTCGGTAATAGGGTTTTCGCGATGGAGAGTTTAAGTAGGCGGAAGGGCAGAGTCGGAGGAGGCACGGGGGCCCCACACCATAGGCCGGCGCAGGCCCCTCCTTGGCCGCGCCGCCCTATGGTTAGGGCGCCTCGTGGCCCCACTTTGTATCCTCTTCGGTCTTCTGGAAGCTCTGTGGAAAAATAAGACCCTGGGCGTTCGTTTCGTCCAATTCCGAGAATATTTCCTGTGTAGGATTTCTGAAACAAAAAACAGCACAAAACAGGAACTGGCGCTTCGGCATCTCATTAATAGGTTAGTGCCGGAAAATGCGTATAAATGATGTAAAGTGTGTATAAAACATGTGAGTATTGTCATAAAACTAGCATGGAACATAAGAAATTATAGATACGTTTGAGATGTATCAAGCATCCCCAAGCTTAGTTCCTACTCGCCCTCGAGTAGGTAAACGATAACAAGGATAATTTCTGAAGTGACATGCTATCATAATCTTGATCAATACTATTGTAAAGCATATGAGATGAATGAAGTGATTCGAAGCAATGGTAAAGACAATGACTAAACAACTGAATCATATAGCAAAGACTTTTCATGAATAGTACTTTCAAGACAAGCATCAATAAGACTTGCATAGGAGTTAACTCATAAAGCAATAAATTCTTAGTAGAAAGTTTTGAAGCAACACAAAGGAAGATATAAGTTTCAGCGGTTGCTTTCAACTTCAACATGTATATCTCATGGATAATTGTTAACACAAAGTAATATAATGAATGCAAATAAGTAAATATGTAGGAATCAATGCACATAGTTGACACAAGTGTTTGCTTCTAAGATAGAAAGAAGTAGGTAAACTGACTCAACATAAAGTAAAAGAATGGCCCCTTCGCAGAGGGAAGCATGGATTACTATTTTTGTGCTAGAGCTTTTATTTTGAAAACATAGAAACAATTTTGTCAACGGTAGTAATAATTCATATGTGTTATGCATAAGACATCCTATAAGTTGCAAGCCTCATGCATAGAATACCAATAGTGCTCACACCTTGTCCTAATTAGCTTGGATTTACATGGATTATCATTGCATAACATATGTTTCAACCAAGTGTCACAAAGGGGTACCTCTATGCCGCCTGTTGTCGTGGTATCGTCACGGCATATGCCATAGGGTGGCTAACGAAGGTGGTTCCTAAGAGATCTCACGGCGGTATCCGGATGCGGGTATGGGGACAAGCGACACGGCGACGTACCCAGGTTCGAGGCCCTCCGATGGAGGTAACACCTCTACTCCTGCTAGAGTGTATATGATGATCACACAATACAAGGTTGCTCCTTGAGCTGTGTCCGGCTGCTCCTGGGAGGCTAAGGAAGACAAGAGTCTCTCTCACAGGGCAGCGCTAGGGGTGGAAGTGAGGTGAGAATGATCGATCCCCCGCACGAGAGGGGGTAGTGCGGCTTATATAGGCACCGACACTTTACATATAAGACCCTATAGTCTACTAGCCGGCTTGGCCGGGTCCGGCTTCCGCTCCTTCCCGAGGAAATGACGTCAGGAGCGGTTGAGGCCTCATGGCCTGCCCCATCCGGCTGCCAAGGTCAGCGGTATGGAGAGGAGGTGTCCCTGTCGCCATCAGCCACTGTAGCCAGTACGGATCGACGTGGACCATGATGGCCTGTCCGGCGCGTGGTACTATTGCTCCACAGTGCCCCGCGCTTTACGGAAGATGAAGTCAGCGTGGACTTTGGGAACCCGGATCACCAACCCGGTTCCTTCTAGTGCAAGACTCGCCAGCCTTGAGTCGGTCTGAGGTACAAACCCCCAGTCGGATATGGCTTGTAGAAGCTGGCCCAGCTACAGCATTGGCGGCCGTAGCCAGGCCGACTAGGACCTGGAGCCAGCCGGCTTCCGGACCAGCCGGCCACGGCGCCAGCCGGCTGCTCCTCAGCCGGCCTTTGCCGCGAGCCGGCCAGTGGCCAGCCGGCTGCTCCGCGTCCATTGCCCTACCCGGGGTCTTCCCCCCGACATTAGCCCCCGAAGCTGGCAAGGTCCTGCGTTTAGAAGGACCTAGGCAGGTTTTCCTGGCCTTTGATCTCTTGAATATATTTGACGGCGCTTGGAGGGGTCGACTGAGAATTTCCATTCAGCCGGCTGCGCCCTCATCCGGCTCGTTTCGGCCGGCTGCTCCTAGCCGGCCACTATTTGCACTTATGCAACTTTTGCTTTCTTACAAGTTTTGGCGATGTCTCCGCCTTGCTGGGCAAATTTTGGGCCGAGGTGAACTTAATATCCGGCTCCGGCTTGCGGCGCGCCGGAGTCTCCGCCGCCTCGGGTCCTGCACCCGACTTGACTGGTCTGACGTCAGGGCTTTGCCGCCGGTTCGTCTGGTCACATCAATGTCTCCTCCGGATCCGGTGCGGTCGTGGGCGACGTGGTGTGGCAGTTTCTGGTAACCGCAGCAGTCGTGGGGGGAGTTATGGTGCAGAAGATCCGGGCGACGTGGCCACGTCCGCCACTTGGAGGCCAACCGTCCACCCCGGGCGGCTATAAATGCCTCGCGGGGGGGGGGGGGAATCGAGGCGGCACTCCCGCACTTCTTCTTCCTCGCGTCTCCGCTCCGCTCGTGCTCTCGCTCCGCTCTTCCTCGCGCTCGAGCTCGTCGCTGCCCCGACGAACATTTTTCACTGGCGAACTCCGGCGAGCGAACCTCCGTCAAGCCGCCGCCGCCACTCCGTCGAGCCAGCGCCACGGGGCCCCGAGTTTCAACCGTGCGTCCTTCGCCGCCGCCGTCGCCGCCGGCCTCGCGAGGTTCTTCTTCCCCATTTCGCCTTTCATGGGACTCTTCTTCGTCTTCTTCGTCAATGGCCTCCGCCAACGGATCTTGGAGGGGATCCTACATGAGGGACGATGATATCGAGCGCTTGGTGCGCCTCCGCCGGATCCCGTCGACGGTGGCCACGAGGGCGCCCGGCGCGGAGATGGAGCCCAAGCCGGAGCCCGGCGAGCGCATCGTCTTCGGCGCGCACCTCGACCGTGGGTTGGGCCTGCCGGCGTCCAACTTCTTCCGCCGCTTCCTCACCTATTTCGGCTTGCAGCCGCACCACTTGCCGGCCAACGCCTGCGTCCTCCTCAGCTGCTACGTGGCTTTCATGGAGGCGTACGCCGGCTTGTGGCCAGACATAGATTTCTGGAGCCGGCTCTTCTACATCAAAGCGCAGACCACTGACGGCCACCTGCGGACCTGCGGCGCCGCCTCGATCTACTCTCGGCCGGGTACGCCCTTCCCCAAGATTCCAACCGTTGACTCGGTGAAGAATTGGCAGATGTCATTCTTCTACGTGCGCAACGAGGGCGGGCTCGTCGACCGGATCAATCTGCCGGAGTACAACCCGGCTCCTCCAGTCGGCCGGACCAACTGGGGCTACAACGCCCGTACGACGGACCCGGACGCGGAGGTGAGCCAACTCTGGGATGTCCTGGGGGCGGCCGTCGAGAACGGGCTGACCGCCGAGGACCTCCTCTGCACCATCGCCGAGCGCCGGGTGCTGCCGCTCCAAATGCGCACCCACAAGATCGGGCACATGTCCGGCCGGTTCGACCCGACCCGGACGTCCAGGGCGCCGCTCTCCAAGGCCCAGGTGGCCCGCCGGGTGAATAACATCACCAAGGCGAACATGCCGGACGAGTGGAACTACGGGCTGGTGCCCCGCAGCAGGGATCTGCCGCCCGAGCTGGTAAGCTTTACTGTTTAGGCCGTCCTCCGGCTTGCGGCTGCGAGGCCGACTTCTCTTTCTTTCTGCCGACTTCCGGCTTGCTGTTTGCTCATGTCTTCTGTTTTTCTAGCTCTTCAACCGCCAAACGTCAAGGACGGCGATCTGGCGACAAGGAGGTGGACGCCGGATCATGCCGATCCGGCTGACCAAGCCGGCGACCAGGCCGGCGACGACGACCTGCTGCAGGCGCCTGACCTAGGCAGCCAGGGGGAGCACAATCCGCCCCCTTCACCGGAGCAGCAGGAGGACGAAGAGCCGGCGACGTCCGCCACGGGGCCAATCCCCGCCGTGCCTCTACGCGCGAGGCCGCCAAGCACCACGGCGACTTCGGCGCCCAAGGGGAAGAAGCGAGTCGGCGACCCCCGCTCCACCGTCGCCTTGGAGGTGAAGGCGAAGAAGCTCCGCCGGCAGCAGCCGAAGAAGGTTCCGGAGCAGGCCGGGTGAGTTCTCTTTTTCTCTTGTTTGATTCCTTTTCTTTCCTTACTCTTTATGCTTATCTTCTTCTTATTTGTTCGGCTAGGGCCCCCATCAAGTTCGCTCAGGGCGGCGGCTCCCGGCAAGCCCCGCGTGTCGTGTCACCGCTTCCGCGACAAAGGAGGGAGTCGACGCCACAGCCTCCATCACGCGCGCCTACGCCGCCGCCGCCTGCGGGTACTCCGCCTCCCGCAGGGGCGCCTTCCTTCGCCGTGCCACTGGCCTCAGCGCCTGGCCGCGACACGCGGGCCGAGCCGACGCGCCGGCCGACGCTGGACGACATGTTCCCGCGCCGTGCTCGTCTTCTGGACCCAGCCGATGGGGCCGGCCGGGGCATGCCGCATTCGACCGGAGCCGAAGCCAGCAGTGTTGCGCCGCCTGCGACCGGGGACGGAGCCGGGCCGAGCGTGGTGGTGTTGGTGGAGAGCCCGGAGGGGGAGCCTCAGGCGCTGGAGACGGCTGCGCCGACTGGGCCAACTGCTTCGCCCGGAGCGCCGCCGCCGCCGGAGCCGACGAGGGAGGAGCCGGCCAGGCAGGAGCCGGCAAGGGATGAACCGGCGCGCATGGAGGACGCCGACTCGCGCGCGCTGGTGAGGACGGAAGCCCCGTCGGCGCCAATGGGGAGCCTGCATGTGGCCAAGGGCGCCCGGCTGCTGCACGTGCCGTCCGCCTCCGACTCCAGCCTTGGCTCGGCTGGCACTATGGAGCAAGCGTGGCTCAGCGCTGACTCCTACGAGGTGACCAGCCGGGAGGGGAACCCAGGCCAAGCGTCGGTGGAGATGTTCTTCTCCGGCTTGCAGGCTAACCTCAAGGCCAGGGCTGCCGAGACCACGGCCAACGTCGCCAAGGTGGAGGAAGCCAGCAAGGTAAGCGCTTCATCTGTTTTTCAATTTGGTTATTACCCTGGTAGCCCTCCGAGGCATGGGCCGGCTGCTCGAAGCCGGTCCGGGTTACGTCCAGTTGACTGATTTTCTTTCTCCTTAGGCTGTGGCGGAGCGGCGCACCGACTTGTACAACCGCGCCGTGACCCACTACCACAAGGCCAAGCTGGACCGGGCCGACTTGGCTCGCGAGCTGGAGGCCATCAAGGGTAAGATCTTTTTCTTTCCGACCCGATGTCTTCTTTCTTTTTAGTCTTGGTTGGCTGACGCTTCTTTCCGGCTGCCTTGCAGCTGAAGCCGCCAAGGTCCCGCGGTTGGAGGCGGATCTTCGGGCTGCTCGCGCTCAGTGCGCCGAGAGCGAGGAAGCAGACCGATCTGCAGCCGCCAAGCTCAAGGTGGCTGAGCTGGAGCTAACGCGGCAGCGCCGACTTGAGCAGAACCACCTCAATGATCTTGCCCTCCTCAGGACGGCTGAGAAGGAGAAGGTGGAGGATCTGAGCCGGCGGCTGACCGAGGTGGAGAAGCAGCGGCTTGCGCTTCAGGAGGAGGTCACCACCAAGACCACGGAGCTGTCGGCCACTGCCAAGCGCTGGGTGGACGAGATTGGCGCGCTCGACCGCGGCTTGTCGGGTGAGTGCATTTCTTCTTTCTTTCTTTCCCTTTGTCGGCTTTCGGCTGTCGGCTGCCGGCTTAGGTTGGCAGCCGGCGGCAGAAACTCTGATTTTTTCGCTATCTCCATCTTCGGGCTGGGGGCAGTCGGTTCTTGCGGGCTGCCGCCAGGCTTTTCCTTTTATCCTTCGGAATTTCCATCTTCGGACCGGGGCAGTCGGCTCTTGCCGGCTGCCGCCTGGTCTACTTTAGGACTTCGAAAATTTGCATTTTTCAGCTTATTTCGGCTTTGATGATTTCTGACGTGCTTCTTCTTGCAGCGGCCTTCCCGGAAACGCAGGATGCGGCATTAGCAGCCGTTGGCGTTGCGCGCGAGACTAGAAGGCGGGCGACTGGCGAGGGCAGCTCGGAGTACTTCACCATGGAGGATTACATGGCATCCATGGCCGCCCGCGTCGAGCCCATCACCAAGCTTGGCTGGGAGCTTCGGAAGGCGGCTGAGGAGCTGGTCCCGATGCTGTGGCCCGCGGAGGCGGTGCCGCAAGATATCTCCAACCTCATCTCCTTGATGGAGCGGGCGCCGGATCGCTTCCTCGACTGGAAGGAGTCGGCCACGCGCGCTGGAGCCGACATGGCGTTGTCCTTTGTCCTCTCTTGGTACAACGAGGTGGACCTTGGGCAGCTCGAGTACCGGCGAGCCGACGTGGAGGGCAAGCTCCCGGCCGAATACAAGACTGCCCGGCTTGCCCGAGCCAGCGCCATCGCCGACTTCGTCGACAAGAGCCTCTTCGTTGCGGACCCGAACCCGCCGTCTGACGACGAGGATGAGGAGATGCAAGACGAGGAGGCGGAAGATGCGCCTGGGGACGACCCGGCAGCCGGCTCCGCTGATGCTCCTCCGGCTGGTGCTTAATTTACCTGTCTTTCAGTTGTTGCTTTTGCCAAGACAATTTGTTAAATCCCCGGGATGCCGGGTGCATATGTATGAATATTATCGTCCCTTTTATTATGTCACACTTTAATGTGTTTGTTAATCACTTGTGTGCCGACTTGCTTTCTTTCGACTTGTTCGCTTTTTCCCATCCGCCCCACTCTTTGGCTTTGCTCTTGTCGGTCGTACGTCCGACTTGCGATCCGTCGCCGGATCAAGAGCGGGCCGCTGGGTGAGGCCGACAGTATTTCAGTCGAACGAGCCGAATTCGGCAATCCGGCACTTTTATGAAAAGTTGCAAGTCAACTCGCTTTTACTCTTTCCCTTAGTCGTCTTTCGCGTGCCGGCTTCCTAGGCCTTACTCCCGCCAGTCGGACAGCCGGGTTGCGGTCTGTAGCTGGATCGGAAGCCGGCTGTCGGAAGCTGGATCACGTTACTGAGCCGGCCGCGTGAGAGGGTTTAAGCCAATTGGCGAAACAAAGTAGAGTACGCGAAAAACTTGTCGGAAACGGCGCTCTTGGCGCATGCTTTTTCATAGCTTATAAAAGGGATACAAGGGATACATACATTCCTGCTCTCAAGTATAAAATGGTCGAAGCAACCTGACATTCAAGGGACGTTTAGTCTCCTCGTCAGTTTTGTTTGCCTTGTTTTTCTTAGCCTCTTGGGCATCTATGAGATAGTAGGAATCATTGCCTACTGCCTTGCTCACGATGAAGGGACCCTCCCATGGGGATGACAGTTTATGCTGTCCGGCTGTCCGTTGGATCAGCCGGAGCACTAGGTCTCCTTCTCGGAATGCTAAGGACTGGACCTTCCGGCTGTGATAGCGTCGGAGGCTTTGCTGGTATACAGCGGACCTGGATTCGGCCATTAGCCGGACCTTTTCAACCAGGTCGACTCCATCTTCGTGAGCTTCTTTGGCTTCAGCTTCTGTGTATAGCTTGATCCTTGGCGCGTCGTGCTCGATGTCAGTTGGTAGGACGGCTTCGGCCCCATATACGAGGAAGAAGGGTGTGAAGCCGACTGAGCGGTTTGGCGTCGTGCGCAGGCTCCATAGTACGCTGGGCAGCTCTTCAATCCAGCAACCGGCTGAGCGCTCAAGCGACTCCACCAGCCGGGGCCGGATGCCGGCTAGGATCAAGCCGTTTGCTTTCTCCACTTGGCCGTTTGACTCTGGGTGCGCCACGGACGATAGGTCCATTCGGATCCCCATCTCCCCACAGTAGCGTTTGAAAATGCCTTCGGCGAAGTTGCTGCCGTTGTCGGTGATGATGCTGTGGGGGTAGCCGTATCTTACGATTATTTCCTTGAGGAATGTGACGGCTGTGGAGCCGTCCAGCTTCTTTATTGTCTTGGCTTCGATCCACTTAGTGAATTTGTCAATCATCACCAAGAGATGAGTCATGCCGCCTCGCGCTGTTCTGAACGGGCCCACCATATCCAAGCCCCATACGGCAAACGGCCATGTGATGGGGATGGTTTTCAAGGCGGAAGCCGGCGTGTGCTTTTGCTTGGCAAAGCGTTGGCAGCCATTGCACTTCTTCACCAGTTCTTCTGCGTCTCTGAGCGCGGTCGGCCAGTAAAAACCGTGCCGGAAAGCTTTGGCCACTATGGCTCTGGATGAGGCGTGATGTCCGCACTCTCCTTGGTGGATTTCCCGTAGGAGTTCAATCCCTTCAGTCGGCTCGACGCACCGCTGGAACACCCCACTTACGCTGCGTTTGTATAGCTGGTGGTTGATGATTGTATAGGCCTTGGCCCTTCTCTCAATCTGCCTGGCCTGGACTCTATCATCAGGCAGCACACCGTCGGTGAGGTAGGAGAGGAATTCCTGTGCCCATGAAGGTACGCATCTTATCTCGAATACGCTGACCAACAGGGCCTCCTGCGTGGGAGCTTCCGGATTCGACTGCATGGTCGCCGGGTTCGGCTTGCTAGCCGGTGGGTTCGGCTTGCTAGCCCCCGAGTTTGGCGATGAAGCCCCCGGGTTGGACTGAGAAGTCCCCGGGTTCGGCATGGTAGCCGGCGGGTTCGGCTTGTTAGCCCCTGACTTGGGCGATGAAGCCCCCGGGTTTGGCTGAGCAGCCCCCGGGTCAGCTGGCACGAATATTGAATCCGAGTCCGGTGACGGTATGATGGACGGCTTCTTGAGAACCGTTAAGGCGACACCCGGCGGAATGGCTTGCCGAGTTGAGCCAATCTTGGATAAGGCGTCAGCCGCTTCGTTGTTTGCTCGTGGCACATGGTGGAATTCACAGCCGTCGAAGAAGCCGGATAGCTGCTGGACGTGGAAGCGGTACGAGGCCATGTTGGCGTCCTTCGCGTCCCAGTCGCCCGATGCTTGCTGTACAACCAAGTCGGAGTCGCCGAAGCAGAGTATGCGGCGCACGCCAATCTCCTTGGCCAGCTTCAACCCATGAATGAGCGCTTCATACTCCGCCACATTGTTGGATGCGGCGAAGTGGATCTGCAGGACGTAGTCCAGCCGATCTCCCTTGGGAGAGGTGATGACGATGCCGGCTCCCAAGCCGTTGCGCATCTTCGAACCGTCAAACTGCATCTTCCAATGTGTGGAATCCGGCACAGGCGGCAGGTACTGCATCTCGGCCCAGTCGACGACGAAATCCGCGAGGATCTGCGACTTGATGGCTGTGCGCGGCTCGTAGAGGATGGTGTGGGCGGCTAGCTCCAGTGCCCACTTGGCAACCCGGCCGTTGGCGTCTTTGCTGCCAATGATTTCCGCCAAGGGCGCTGTGGCAACCACCTTGATGGGGTGCTCTTGGAAGTAATGCTTGAGCTTCTTGGCCGCCATGTATACGCCGTAGGTGACCTTCTGGTAGTGGGGGTAGTTTTGCTTCGACTGGGAGAGCACTTCGCTGAGGTAGTAGACTGGGCGCTGGACCAGCTGCTCCCTGCCGGCTTCTTTGCGCTCCACCACCAGGACAACGCTAACCACTCGATTGGTGGCTGCGATGTACAACAGCATCGGCTCCATTGAAGCCGGCGTTGCAAGGATTGGCGCGGTTGAGAGCACGCGCTTCAAGTCACGGAAGGCTGTTATCACCAGAATTTGACCGAGTCAGAGGTGGGCCGCGATCAAGATGGACTTGAAGATTATATACGGAAGAAATACGTGAATCGGCCTTATATGCAAAGTTTGGGCTAGTTTGCCCTTGTATCTGTAATATAGTAGATCGCATCTTAGATTAGAAGATAGAGTTTGACCCGTGCACGGTTAGGTGCACGCCTAAATTACAAAGTCCCCTGGACTATAAATATGTATCTAGGGTTCATGGAATAAACAACAACCGACGTTCAACCAACCAATCAATCTCGGCGCATCGCCAACTCCTTCGTCTCGAGGGTTTCTACCGGTAAGCATCATGCTGCCTAGATCGCATCTTGCGATCTAGGCAGCAGAAGCTTTATGTTGTTCATGCGTTGCTCGTTCTAAAGCCTTTTTGATGGCGAGCAACGTAGTTATCATAGATGTGTTAAGGGTTAGCATAGTTCTTCGTATAACATGCTATCGTAGTGCAACCCTTGCATATCTAGCCGCCCTTACACCTATCTTAGGTGTAGGGGCGGCACCCCGCTTGATCATTATTTAGTAGATCCGATCCGTTACGGTTGCTCCTTGTTCTTCAAGGATTAGTTTAATATCTGCAATAGTTAGGCCTTACAAAGGGTTGGAGGATCCAGCGGCACGTAGGGTGTCGTTTGCTAGTCCTAGGCAGGATGTTCCGGGGATCAACCTCGTGTTGGTTTTTAGGCCCTATCTAGGATCGGCTTACGATCACCGTGCGTGGCCGCGAGGCCCAATCGTGAGTAGGATGATCCGATTATGCGGTGAAAACCCTAAATCATCGTAGATCGCATTAGCTTTATCTTGATCAAGCAGGACCACCATATATTCGTGCACCCCGTACGAATCATGGGTGGATCGGCTCCCTGAGCCGATTCACAGGATAACCTGAGAGCCGATCGAGGCTCGTATTTAATGTTTACGTGTATGCCATGCAGGAAACTAAGCGAGGCATCTCCATCACCTTCCTGACCAGGTATAGGTCAGGTGGCACGCCCTTGCATCAGCATCGGACGTGTGTACCATAGGCTTTGCGGGCCGTCGCTCGGAGGGACCAGGGCCAGCCGAAGCCCTAGGTTGTCCCGGCTCTACTGTGTTGCCCGTCGCTGCCCGCCGGTGGGTTTTGACCGCAACACATTCTGGCACGCCCGGTGGGACACTCTTCAGCAACCATGTCGACATCCACAGCTGAGATGGCTGGCGACCCAGTCACGTACGCAGAGCTGCCTGATGAGCACAAGAAGAGCCGAGGGTGCCCTCGACCAAGTAGATCTGTCCACCCCTTCAGAAGAACAGACCAGAGCTCTGCGCCGGGAAATTAACTACATGGTAGCTCATTCTGTTTACCGCCATGGCAAAGACAAAGAAGAAAGCAGTCACTCTGGTGGCAAGGACAAAGAGGGGGCCGGTTCAAGCGATCGGCTTCGATATAATGATAAAAGGTACAACAATGAAGACGGTATAGAGTCTTATAATGCTTTCAATATGTCTTTTATGTGAGTTTTGCTGTACCGGTTCATACTTGTGTTTGCTTTAAACAACCTTGCTAGCCTAAACCTTGTATCGAGAGGGAATACTTCTCATGCATCCAAAATCCTTGAGCCAAACACTATGCCACTTGTGTCCACCATACCTACCTACTACATGGTATTTCTCCGCCATTCCAAAGTAAATTGCTTGAATGCTACCTTTGAAATTTCTATTCTTTATCTTTGCAATATACAAGCTCATGGGACAAATAGCTTAAAAACTATTGTGGTATTGAATATGTAATTATGCACTTTATCTCTTATTAAGTTGCTTGTTGTGCGATTACCATGTTTACTGGGGACGCCATCAACTACTCTTTGTTGAATTTCATGTGAGTTGCTATGCATGTTCGTCTTGTCTGAAGTAAGAGCGATCTACCACCTTATGGTTAAGCATGCATATTGTTAGAGAAGAACATTGGGCCGCTAACTAAAGCCATGATCCATGGTGGAAGTTTCAGTTTTGGACATATATCCTCAATCTCAAATGAGAAAATTATTAATTGTTGTTACATGCTTATGCATAAAAGAGGAGTCCATTATCTCTGCCTATGTTGTCCCGGTATGGATGTCTAAGTTGAGAATAATCAATAGCGAGAAATCCAATGCGAGCTTTTCTCCTTAGACCTTTGTACAGGCGGCATAGAGGTACCCCTTTGTGACACTTGGTTAAAACATGTGCATTGTGATGATCCGGTAGTCCAAGCTAATTAGGACAAGGTGCGGGCACTATTAGTATACTATGCATGAGGCTTGCAACTTGTAAGATATAATTTACATGATACATATGCCTTATTACTACCGTTGACAAAATTGTTTCATGTTTTCAAAATCAAAGCTCTAGCACAAATATAGCAATCGATGCTTTTCCTCTATGAGGACCATTCTTTTACTTTCAATGTTGAGTCAGTTCACCTATTTCTCTCCACCTAAAAAAGCAAACATTTGTGTTAACTGTGCATTGATTCCTACATACTTGCATATTGCACTTGTTATATTACTTTATGTTGATAATATCCAGAAGATGCCACCTTTTGCCCTTTCAGTCCAAATGTCATTTGGTTTTGCAATGTTCTTCCATAGATGATTTTTCTCATGGTATACAGCCGATGCACGGACATCGACTTTAGAGCTAAGAAATAAAGCCGATGCACAGCCATCGACTCTAGTATAATTACACAGGATCTACCCGCTGCGTGTTCAAGACGCGGATTTTCACCAAGTCGGTCTTCAGTTCAGCTTCAAGGTCTTCTCCTTCCTTGAGGGAGTGAACAATGAGAGCTTCCTCAGCTGCAATGAGCCGATTTTGGTGCCCGAACTTTCTCTTCGAGGACTTCCAACCCTTTACGCCAGTTCAGCAGTACTGTCAGAAGCGCCAGTTTTGGCATGCAAGGCAGCCTTTTGCTCATTAAGCCGTTGGTGTTTCGTCTACAATATCGGCTTTCAACGGAAGAAGAGGCGATCGATGGGGGCAAGTTTGGCTGGCTCGGCATGGTGGCTGTCTCAGAATTACCTGAGTTCAAAACCCTTTGTCTGATCCGTGTATCCTCACCGCTATTCTCGCCTTGACTGAAGCTCGGGGGGCAGCTGGCCTGGTAGATGCTCTGTTTTAAAAGCCGATTGGGGTGTCATCGGCTGGTCCTTCGTCGAAACCTTCTTCAAAAATGGGAGTTCACGCGGAGAAGTTGAGAAGGCAAGGCATCATGATGAAGGATACTGCGACGGTTCTGCCACGACATGACCCGACGAAGAAAAAGCAGAGTGATTTTGGAATTATCAATTCCAAAACCAGGGGGGCATGTGTTATCACCAGAATTTGACCGAGTCAGAGGTGGGCCGCGATCAAGATGGACTTGAAGATTATATACGGAAGAAATACGTGAATCGGCCTTATATGCAAAGTTTGGGCTAGTTTGCCCTTGTATCTGTAATATAGTAGATCGCATCTTAGATTAGAAGATAGAGTTTGACCCGTGCACGGTTAGGTGCACGCCTAAATTAGAAAGTCCCCTGGACTATAAATATGTATCTAGGGTTCATGAAATAAACAACAACCGACGTTCAACCAACCAATAAATCTCGGCGCATCGCCAACTCCTTCGTCTCGAGGGTTTCTACCGGTAAGCATCATGCTGCCTAGATCGCATCTTGCGATCTAGGCGTGGCTTTATGTTGTTCATGCGTTGCTCGTTCTGAAGCCTTTTTGATGGCGAGCAACGTAGTTATCATAGATGTGTTAAGGGTTAGCATAGTTCTTCGTATAACATGCTATCGTAGTGCAACCCTTGCATATCTAGCCGCCCTTACACCTATCTTAGGTGTAGGGGCGGCACCCCGCTTGATCATTACTTAGTAGATCCGATCCGTTACGGTTGCTCCTTGTTTTTCAAGGATTAGTTTAATATCTGCAATAGTTAGGCCTTACAAAGGGTTGGAGGATCCAGCGGCACGTAGGGTGTCGTTTGCTAGTCCTAGGCAGGATGTTCCGGGGATCAACCTCGTGTTGGTTTTTAGGCCCTATCTAGGATCGGCTTACGATCACCGTGCGTGGCCGCGAGGCCCAATCGTGAGTAGGATGATCCGATTATGCGGTGAAAACCCTAAATCGTTGTAGATCGCATTAGCTTTATCTTGATCAAGCAGGACCACCATATATTCGTGCACCCCGTACGAATCATGGGTGGATCGGCTCCCTGAGCCGATTCACAGGATAACCTGAGAGCCGATCGAGGCTCGTATTTAATGTTTACGTGTATGCCATGCAGGAAACTAAGCGAGGCATCTCCATCACCTTCCTGACCAGGTATAGGTCAGGTGGCACGCCCTTGCATCAGCATCAGACGTGTGTACCAGAGGCTTTGCGGGCCGTCGCTCGGAGGGACCAGGGCCAGCCGAAGCCCTAGGTTGTTCCCGGCTCTACTGTGTTGCCCGTCGCTGCCCGCCGGTGGGTTTTGACCGCAACAAAGGCTTCATCCGCCTGCGGTGACCAGACGAACTTGTCCGCCTTCTTCATCAATTGATACAGGGGCAGTGCCTTCTCCCCCAGCCGGCTGACGAAGCGGCTCAAGGAAGCCAGGCAGCCAGCGAACTTCTGGACGTCCTTGAGGCACTGCGGCAGTTCCATCTTCTCCAGGGCACTGATCTTCTCCGGGTTGGCTTCGATCCCTCGCTGAGAGACGAGTTAGCCAAGGAGCTGGCCAGACGGCACGCCGAATGTGCACTTGGCCGGGTTGAGCTTCATCCAAAATCTTCTCAGATTGGTGAAGGTTTCTCTCAGGTCATCAAGGAGGGTAATCGTCTCCTTGGTCTTTACAACCACATCATCCACATATGCGTGAACGTTTCTGCCGATTTGATCCTGCAAGCATTTTTGCATGCACCTTTGGTAGGTGGCGCCTGCATTTTTCAAGCCGAACGGCATAGTCGTGTAGCAATAAACCCCGTACGGGGTAATGAACGAAGTCTTTATTTGATCATCCGGATTCAAAGGAATCTGGTGGTAGCCTGAATAGGCATCTAGAAAAGACAACAGTTCACAGCCGGCAGTCGAGTCTATGACTTGATCTATGCGTGGCAGGGGGAAGGGGTCCTTCGGGCACGCCTTGTTCAGGCTGGTGTAGTCGATACACATGCGCCAGGAGCCGTTCTTCTTCAAAACCAGGACCGGGTTCGCCAACCAGTCCGGGTGCAGCACTTCCATGATGAAGCCGGCTGCGAGCAGCCGGGCGATTTCTTCACCGATGGCCTTCCTTCTTTCCTCGGCGAAGCGCCTGAGAGGCTGCTTCACCGGCTTGGCTTCAGGCCGGACGTGGAGGTGGTGCTCAGCCAACTCCCTCGGCACACCCGGCATGTCTTTTGGAGTTCATGCGAAGATGTCCCGATTCTCACGGAGGAAGCTGGTGAGCTCGCTTTCCTATTTCCTGCTCAAGCCGGCACCGATGGTGACGTACTTGTCCGGCTGCGCCGGGTCCAGCAGGATCTTCTTGGTGTTGTCGGCCGGCTGGAAGTGAGTCGTCCCAGCCGGGTTGCCGGCAGCCGGCATGTCTGTCTGCGCGGCCTTGGCGAGGGCGACGGCGTCGTGGATGAGCTACTTCTCGGTGGCGATGACCAGCGTCTGGGCCATCTTGGAGCTCTGCGTGGCGCAGTCCATGGAGCAGCGATAGTCGCCGGCTATGGTGATGACCCCCTTGGGGCCAGGCAGCTTCATTTTCAGGTACCCATAGTGGGGCACCGCCATGAACTTGGTCAGGGCCGGCCTGCCCAGGAGCGCGTGGTAGGGACTGACGAGGTCCACCACCTCGAACTCGATCTTCTCGGTGCGGAAGTGATCCGGCTTCTCGAACATCACCTCCAGCGTGATCCGGCCGATCGGCTGGCAGCAGTGGCCTGGCACGATGCCATGGAAGACGGTGGGGGTGGGGCGCAGCTCGGCCTCCTGGATGCCCAGCTTGCGGGCGGTGTCGCGGTACAGGATGTTGATGCTGCTGCCCCCGTCGATGAGGACGCGCAAGAAGCGCACGCTGCGCCGGGTTGTGCCGATGGTGGGGTCGAGGACCATGGCGTAGCTGCCCGGCTTCGGCAGGACAGCTGGTGTGTCGCGGCGATCAAAAGTGATGGCCTGCTCTGACCAGTTTAGGTACTGGGGGACCGGCGGTATGACCGCGTTGACCTCGAGGGAACGGCTCTGCTGGCTTGTCTTGTCCTCGGGCTCGGAAGTGAAGATGATGTAGGCGGCATCCTGGGCCAAGTATCGGCCGCCATGGTGCACTTGGTTAGCCTCGTGGTGCTCGAGATTGGCGTTCTCCGCGCCGGCTGCGCCACCCGGCCCGCCGGCTGGAGGCGGCGGGGGTGGAGGCGGGAGAGGTTCACCGCTTGTCAGCCGCTTCATGAAGTGGCAGTCGCGGGTGGTGTGGTTGGAGGGGTTCTTGCCGCTGTGGTACTTGCACGGCGAGTCGAGCATCTGCTCGAAGGTGTACTTCGGCTTCCACTGCCGGTCTTGCTTCTGGCGGCGGCTGCCGCCTGCCTCGTTGTCTGCCACGGCGGCTACGTGGGCGGAGCCGTACCGGCGGTCCGGCTGGTCGCTGTGACGCTTGCCGCGGTAGTTGTCCCGCCGGCTGCCATGAGAGGCGCCGTCTGCCGGCTTATGCTCAGCCGACTTGTGGTTGTCCTGTCTTGCTGGGGCCGGTGAAATATCAGCCGGCGCCTTGCCGGCTTCCTCAGCCAGCGCGTACTTGTCCGCGATGGCCATCAAGGCGGCCATCGACTTGGGGTCGCTGCGGCGCAGCTTGTGCCACAACATGGTGTTGGGCCGGCAGCCTCCCATGAAGAAGCTGATGGCTTGGATCTCGTGCACACCCTCGCAGGAGTTGCGCATCCCGCACCAGCGCGTCAGGTATGCGCGGTCCGTCTCGTCCGGGCCCTGCTTGCACATCTCAAGCTGCTGAGGGCGACCCGGCCGGCGATAGGTGCCGGTGAAGTTGCTGATGAAGGCCTCTTCGAAATCCAGCCAGCCGTTGATGCTGCCGGCTGGCAGGTTGTTGAGCCAGGTGCGGGCGGAGCCGACCAGCATCAGGGGGGAGTAGCGTACCGCCCAGCGCTTGTTGCCTCGAGAGATGCCGACTGCGGTGGAGTAGTCCTGCAGCCAGTCCTTCGGCTTGGCGGTGCCGTCGTACTTGGGCGTGTCGCGGGGGAGCTGGAAGCCATCGAGCACGGGCTCGTTGGCGATGCGGGGCCCGAAGCACTTGGGGCAAGCCGGCGCCTCCTCTTCCGCGATGCGGGATTCGACCAGCCGATCGAGGCGGTCTCTGGCGTCGACGGGCTCGATGCGGGGGCCCAACCGGGAACGTGCCGGCTGCCGGGCGCCGGTTCGCTCTGGAGCCGGCCGATGCTGGCGCCTTGGCGCTGCCAGCTCGGAGTCGTGCTCCTCGTTCCGGTTTGGTGGTGGGCGGCTGCGGCCGCTGTGGCCGCTGTCCAGCCGGCTTGTCCGGCTTGAACCTGCGCGGGTGTCGCGGGAGTCTCTGTGCCGGCTTGGTGCGGGCGAGGAGGATTCGGCCGTGTCTCTGTGGGGGTCCTTGCTGGTGCCTACAGCAGCGCGGACGGGAGGAGCTTTCGAAGCACCATACCTGGGGTCCTTGGTCTGCTCAGCTGCAGCCCGGCATAGGTCAGCTACGCGCTGCGTCTGGCGGCGCAGCTCTTCTCCTTCGAGGATGGCTAGCTCCTTCGAAGCCGCTTCGGCTGCGAGGATGTTCTTGTCGGGGGTGTTGTAGATGGGCAGCTCCGCGGACGGAGCCAGCGCTTCCGCGCCGTTGCGCTCGATCTCAGCGCCTAAGCCGCCTCCGCGCTTGCGGATCATGCCGGCTCGGCTGGGGTTGTTGCCGCCTGGCGTGAAGCCATGGGCGTGCTCGAACTCACGCTGGGTGATGCCCAGCTGGCGCTTGGCTGCAGCCAGCTCTTCGGCCTGCTGGAGGAGGAGCTGGCGATGTGCTTCCAGGTCCGCCTCGACGGTGGCGGCGTCACCGCCTGCGGTGAGCGGGGAGCTCAACTTCGTCCGGACTTCGTCCAACCGGGATGGAGGTGGGGGCGCCTTTGGGCCCGAGCCGGAGGCGTTGGGGTCGACGTTGCGCTCCAGGTTGGGGCCGCGGGTGCGCGGGTTCTTGATGGGGAGCTCCTCGCCAGCCATCATGACTTGCACGACGGCGGGGCTGGCGGGAGCGCTGCTGCCGGCTCGCGGAGGAGGGCTTGCGCAGCGCAGCACCTGCCGCGGGTAGCGTGGCGGAGCGACGGTGGCGACGTAGACGTCGTGGCCGCCGAAGGAGATGACATTGCCGCCGGCTGGGAAGGGCCGGTCGGCGAAGCAGCTAGCGTTGTCGCTGACGCAGTCGAGGGAGCCGAATCTCCAGATCAAGCCTGAAGCGACTCGCTCGCCGGTGGTGATGGTGAGGCCCGTCCGGATGAAGACACCGGCCGAGGATGCTGAAGGCCCCACGGTGGGCGCCAAATGTCGTGGTATCGTCACGGCATATGCCATAGGGTGGCTAACGAAGGTGGTTCCTAAGAGATCTCACGGCGGTATCCGGATGCGGGTATGGGGACGAGCGACACGGCGATGTACCCAGGTTCGAGGCCCTCCGATGGAGGTAACACCTCTACTCCTGCTAGAGTGTATATGATGATCACACAATACAAGGTTGCTCCTTGAGCTGTGTCCGGCTGCTCCTGGGAGGCTAAGGAAGACAAGAGTCTCTCTCACAGGGCAGCGCTAGGGGTGGAAGTGAGGTGAGAATGATCGATCCCCCGCACGAGAGGGGGTAGTGCGGCTTATATAGGCACCGGCACTTTACATATAAGACCCTATAGTCTACTGGCCGGCTTGGCCGGCTCCGGCTTCCGCTCCTTCCCGAGGCAATGACGTCAGGAGCCGTTGAGGCCTCATGGCCTGTCCCATCCGGCTGCCAAGGTCAGCGGTATGGAGAGGAGGTGTCCCTGTCGCCATCAGCCACTGTAGCCAGTACGGATCGACGTGGACCATGATGGCCTGTCCGGCGCGTGGTACTATTGCTCCACAGTGCCCCGCGCTTTACGGAAGATGAAGTCAGCGTGGACTTTGGGAACCCGGATCACCAACCCGGTTCCTTCTAGTGCAAGACTCGCCAGCCTCGAGTCGGTCTGAGGTACAAACCCCCAGTCGGATATGGCTTGTAGAAGCCGGCCCAGCTACAGCATTGGCGGCCGTAGCCAGGCCGACTAGGACCTGGAGCCAGCCGGCTTCCGGACCAGCCGGCCACGGCGCCAGCCGGCTACTCCTCAGCCGGCCTTTGCCGCGAGCCGGCCAGTGGCCAGCCGGCTGCTCCGCGTCCATTGCCCTACTCGGGGTCTTCCCCCCGACACCTGTACAAAGGTCCAAGGAGATAGATCGCATTTGATTTCTCATTTTTGATAGATCTCAACTAAGGACATCCATACCGGGACAACATAGAAAACAGATAATGGACTCCTCTTTAATGCATAAGCATTCAACAAAAGATAATATTCTCATAAGAGATTGAGAATTAATGTCCAAACTGAAACTTCCACCATGATTCATGGCTTTAGTTAGCGGCCCAATGTTCTTCTCTAACAATATGCATACTCAAACCATTTGATCATGATAAATCGCCCTTACTTCAGACAAGACGAACATGCATAGCAACTCACATGATATTCAACAAAGGTGTAATAGTTGATGGCATCCCCAGAAACATGGTTACCGCTCAACAAGCAACTTATAAGAAATAAGATACATAAGCTACATATTCTTTACCACAATAGTTTTTAAGGCTATTTTCCCATGAGCTATGTATTGCAAAGACAAAGAATGAAATTTTAAAGGTAGCACTCAAGTAATTTACTTTGGAATGGCAGAGAAATACCACATAGTAGGTAGGTATGGTGGACACAAATGGCATAGGTTTTGGCTCAAGGTTTTGGATGCACGAGAAGTATTCCCTCTCAGTACAAGGCTTTGGCTAGCAAGGTTGTTTGAAGCAAACACAAGTATGAACCGGTACAGCAAAACTTACATAAGAACATATTGCAAGCATTATAAGACTCTACACTGTCTTCCTTGTTGTTCAAACATTTCACCAGAAAATATCTAGACTTTAGAGAGACCAATCATGCAAACCAAATTTCGACAAGCTCTATGGTAGTTCTTCATTAATAGGTGAAAAGTACATGATGCAAGAGCTTAAACATGATCTATTTGAGCAAAACAATTGCCAAATATCAAATTATTCAAGACAATATACCAATTACCACATGAAGCATTTTCTGTTTCCAACCATATAACAATGAACGAAGCAGTTTTCAACCTTCCCCATGAACATTAAAAGTAAAGCTAAGAACACCAGTGTTCATATGAACGAGCAGAGCGTGTCTTTCTCCCACACAAAGAATGCTAGGATCCGATTTTATTCAAACACAAACAAAAATAAAAACATACAGACGCTCCAAGTAAAGACATAAGATGTGACGGAATAAAAATATAGTTTCACTAGAGGTGACCTGATAAGTTGTCGATGAAGAAGGGGATGCCTTGGGCATCCCCAAGCTTAGATGCTTGAGTCTTCTTGAAATATGCAGGGATGAACCACGGGGGCATCACCAAGCTTAGACTTTTCACTCTTCTTGATCATATTGTATCATCCTCCTCTCTTGATCCTTGAAAACTTCCTCCACACTAAACTCAAAACAAACTCATTAGAGGGTTAGTGCATAATCAAAAATTCACATATTCAGAGGTGACATAATCATTCTTAACACTTCTGGACATTCCCCAAAGCTACTGAAAGTTAATGGAACAAAGAAATCCATTCAACATAGCAAAAGAGGCAATGTGAAATAAAAGGCAGAATCTGTCAAAACAGAACAGTCCGTAAAGACGAATTTTTTCAGAGGCACTTAACAGGCTCAGATGAAAAAGCTCAAAACTAATGGAAGTTGCGTACATATCTGAGGATCACGCATGTAAATATGCAGCATTTTACGAGTTTCCTACAGAGAGATCTACTCAAATTCGTGACAGGTAGAAATCTGTTTCTGCGCAGCAATCCAAATCTAGTATCAAATTTACTATTAGAGACTTTACTTGGCACAACAATGCAATAAAATAAAGATAAGGAGAGGTTGCTACAGTAGTAACAACTTCCAAGACTCAACAAAACAGTAATAAAAACATACATGGGTTGTCTCCCATAAGCGCTTTTCTTTAACGCCTTTCAGCTAGGCGTAGAAATTGTGAATCAAGTATTGTCAAGAGAAGAAGCATCAACATCATAATTTGTTCTAATAATAGAATCAAAAGGTAACTTCATTTTCTTTCTAGGGAAGATAGAAAGGGTCTTCCCAAAATAATAGGATAAGATGCATTGCATTCAATATCCAAGACAACAAAATCAACATGGACAAGGTTATTGTTAACCGTAATGCGAACATTATCAATCCTCCCCAAAGGTTTCTTTATAGAATTATCAGCAAGATTAACATCCAAATAACAATTTTTCAATGGTGGCAAGTCAAGCATATCATAGAGTTTCTTAGGCATAACAAAAATACTTGCACCAAGATCACATAAAGCATTACAATCAAAATCATTGACTTTCATCTTAATAATGGGCTCCCAACCATCTTCCAACTTCCTAGGAATAGAAGCTTCAAGTTTTAATTTCTCTTCTCTAGCTTTTATCAGAGCATTTGTAATATGTTTTGTAAAGGCCAAATTTATGGCACTAGCATTAGGACTTCTAGCAAGTTTTTGTAAGAACTTAATAACTTCAGAGATATGACAATCATAAAAATCTAAACCATTATGATCTACAGCAATGGGATCATTGTCCCCAATATTTTGAAAAATTTCAGCACTTTTATCACAAGCAGTTTCAGCAGTTTTAGCAGTTTCAGGAAATTTTGCACGCTTTGCACTAGGAGTAGAAACATTGCCAACACAAATTATTTTACCATTGATAGTAGTAGGTTTAGCAACATGTGAAGCATCATCATTACTAGTGGTGGTAATAGTCCAAACTTTAGCTATATTGTTCTCTTTAACTAGTTTTTCTTCTCTTTCCCATCTAGCATGCAATTCAGCCATCAATCTAA
Source organism: Lolium perenne (assembly GCF_019359855.2). Classification (NCBI taxonomy): domain Eukaryota; kingdom Viridiplantae; phylum Streptophyta; class Magnoliopsida; order Poales; family Poaceae; genus Lolium; species Lolium perenne. The sequence continues at coordinate 331,895,929 of NC_067245.2, forward strand.
TATTTTCGTTAATTCGAACTTGGATAGCATTTGCTGTAGCAAATGACTAAATATCTTTATCTTCATTAGGCATAACTTTCAATTTTAAAAGATCAACATCAGCAGCAAGACTATCAACCTTAGAAGCAAGAATATCAATTTTACCAAGCTTTTCTTCAATAGATTTGTTAAAAGCAGTTTGTGTACTAATAAATTCTTTAAGCATGGCTTCAAGACCAGAGGGTACACTTCTACTATTGTTGTAAGAATTACCATAAGAATTACCATAACCGTTACCATTATTAGAAGGATATGGCCTATAGTTGTTACCAGAATTATTCCTATAAGCATTGTTGATGAAATTATTACTTTTAATGAAGTTCACATCAACATTCTCTTCTTGAGCAACCAATGAAGCTAAAGGAACATTATTAGGATCAACATTAGATCTACCATTCACAAGCATAGACATAATAGCATCAATCTTATCACTCAAGGAGGAGGTTTCTTCAACGGAATTTACCTTCTTACCTTGCGGAGTCCTTTCAGTGTGCCATTCAGAGTAGTTGATCATCATATCATCAAGAAGTTTTGTTGCAGCACCCAAAGTGATGGACATAAAAGTACCTCCAGCAGTTGAATCCAATAGGTTCCTCGAAGAAAAATTTAATCCTGCATAGAAGGTTTGGATGATCATCCAAGTAGTTAGTCCATGGGTAGGGCAATTCTTTACCAAAGATTTCATTCTTTCCCATGCTTGGGAAGCATGTTCATTATCCAATTGCTTAAAATTCATTATGCTACTTCTCAAAGATATAATTTTAGCAGGAGGATAATATCTACCAATGAACATCTTTACATTTAGTCCATGAATCAATACTATTCTTAGGCAAAGATAGCAACAAATCTTTAGCTCTTCCTCTTAAGGAGAAAGGAAACAATTTCAGTTTTATAATGTCTCCATCTACATCCTTATACTTTTGCATTTCACAAAGTTCAACAAAATTATTAAGATGGGCAGTAGCATCATCAGAACTAACACCAGAAAATTGCTCTCTCATAACAAGATTTAGTAAAGCAGGTTTAATTTCATAGAATTCTGCTGTAGTAGCAGGTGGAGCAATAGGAGTGCATATAAAATCATTATTATTGGTGCTAGTGAAGTCACACAACTTAGTGTTCTCAGGAGTATTCATTTTAACAGTAATAAAAATAAACTAAGCAGAACATAATTAAATAAAGTAAAACTAGCAACTAATTTTTGTGTGTTTTTGATATAAAAAAGCAAACAAAATAGAAAATAAAATAAAGTAAAGCAAGACAATAAACAAAGTAAAGAGATTGGATGTGAGAGACTCCCCTTGCAGCGTGTCTTGATCTCCCCGGCAACGGCGCCAGAAATTTAGCTTGATAACGCGTGAAGCACACGTCCGTTGGGAACCCCAAGTGGAAGGTGTGATGCGTATAGCAGAAAGTTTCCCTCAGTATGAAACCAAGGTTGTCGAACCAGTAGGAGATGAAGGCCACGTGAAGGTTGTTGGTGAAGGAGTGTAGTGCGGCGCAACAGCAGGGATTCCGGCGCCAACGTGGAACCTGCACAACACAACCAAAATACTTTGCCCCAACTTAACAGTGAGGTTGTTAATCTCACCGGCTTGCTGTAAACAAAGGATTAAACGTATGGTGTGGAGAATGATGTTTGTTTGCAATGAGCAACAGAGAACAATGATTGCAGTAGATTGTATTCAGATGTAAAAGAATGAACCGGGGTCCACAGTTCACTAGTGGTGTCTCTCCAATAAGAAATAGCATGTTGGGTGAACAAATTACAGTTGGGCAATTGACAAATAGAGATGCACATACATATATCATGATGACTACTATGAGATTTACTTAGGGAATTACGACAAAGTACATAGACCGCTATCCAGCATGCATCTATGCCTAAAAAGTCCACCTTCGGGTTAGCATCCGCACCCCTTCCAGTATTAAGTTGCAAACAACAGACAATTGCATTAAGTATGGTGCGTAATGTAATCAACACAAATATCCCTAGACAAAGAATTGATGTTTTATCCCTAATGGCAACAGCACATCCACAACCTTAGAACTTTCTGTCACTGTCCCAGATTCAATGGAGGCATGAACCCACTATCGAGCATAAATACTCTCTCTTGGAGTCACAAGTATCAACTTGGCCAGAGCCTCTACTAGCAACGGAGAGCATGCAAGAACATAAACAACACATATATGATAGATTGATAATCAACTTGACATAGTATTCAATATTCATCGGATCCCAACAAACACAACATGTAGCATTACAAATAGATGATCTTGATCATGATAGGCAGCTCACAAGATCTAACATGATAGCACAATGAGGAGAAGACAACCATCTAGCTACTGCTATGGACCCATAGTCTAAGGATGAACTACTCACGCATCAATCCGGAGGCGGGCATGATGATGTAGAGCCCTCCGGTGATGATTCCCCTCTCCGGCAGGGTGCCGGAGGCGATCTCCTGAATCCCCCGAGATGGGATTGGTGGCGGCGTCTCTGGAACTTTTTCCGTATCGTGGCTCTCGGTAATAGGGTTTTCGCGACGGAGAGTTTAAGTAGGCGGAAGGGCAGAGTCGGAGGAGGCACGGGGGCCCCACACCATAGGCCGGCGCAGGCCCCTCCTTGGCCGCGCTGCCCTATGGTTAGGGTGCCTCGTGGCCCCACTTTGTATCCTCTCGGTCTTCTGGAAGCTCCGTGGAAAAATAAGACCATGGGCGTTCGTTTCGTCCAATTCCGAGAATATTTCCCGTGTAGGATTTCTGAAACCAAAAACATCACAAAACAGGAACTGGCGCTTCGGCATCTCGTTAATAGGTTAGTGCCGGAAAATGCGTATAAATGATGTAAAGTGTGTATAAAACATGTGAGTATTGTCATAAAACTAGTATGGAACATAAGAAATTATAGATACGTTCGAGACGTATCACCGCCGCCACCATTCTTTGACATTCTTCCGCTTCCCAAGCTCACTCGGAGATGGTGAAGAAGAGGAACTCCACGATTGCCGTCGGTGCCTCATCCAGTGGCGTCGTTGCCAAGGTCACATCTGGTGTGCCAAAGCGGGGCGCATCGGAAATCTCCGCCGCGGCGCCTGTGTCGGAAGTTTCCACTGTGGCACCTGCGCCCGGCGATTGGCCTGCCTCTACGACGACCAAGCGCGAGGAGAAGAAAGCTCATAGTCTTGGTCTGATTTCTGCTTACAAGGGGAACATCATTCTTCCAGGTTTGGCTTCGCGCCCCAATCCTCCTGCGGTTTTACTGTGATGTTCATGTCGTTCTTACATCGTGGACTTTCTCTTCCTGCCCATGAGTTTCTCCGGCGCCTTCTTCATGTGTATGAGATCTAGTTATGGCAACTGACTCCTAATTTGATTCTTCATCTTGCTATTTTCATCACCCTCTGTGAGGCCTTTCTAGGCATTGAGCCTCACTGGGGTTTGTGGAAAAAGATCTTCTTTGTCAAGCGCTATAACAGTAGTGGCGGTTCTTTTGTCACCGGTGGAGTAGGTTTTGTTGTTCGCAAGGAAGCGAATTACTTCAATTTTCGAATGAGAGAGTCAGTTCAACGCTGGAGATTGAAGTGGTTCTACATCAAAGACTCATCTGTAGCTAAAATGTGTCTGCCGAAGTTTGTTGATGTTCTTGAAGCTGTGTTGAAAAAATCTTGGAAGAATATACTAACATCCGAAGAAAAGCCTGTAGTCGATAGATTGTTTGACAGAATTCTTCGGATTAAAGAGTCTGGTGGTCAAACTATGATGGGTACCGAAATAGTAGCTGTTTTCTCAAAACGCCGTATCCAACCAGTTATGTCTAGAACTCACCTGATGTGGCTATATTTGGGTCCCATGGACAAGACTAGAATAAATGTTGCTGAGTTGTCTAAGAAGGAATTATTGGATGAAGTCAGATGTTTGACTCATTTCAGCCAAGAGGACTCAATCCCGCTTCTAGCTCTACAAGCGCCCTTTGATTCTGACCATCAACTGAATGAGGTAACTTGTTTCTCTTGATTACAATATTATTTGCATTCGACATATGCTCTTCTCCTTTGTTAAAATCTTTACTTTCTTTGATAGGTCCCGTTAACTTCTGAATGTTTTCCGAACTTATCGGATGAAAACCTTGAGGAGGGCGATTCCTCTGTCCCCATGGAGTCCTGTGCCGAAGAAAACGAAGCTGAAGACAATGATCCTGCAAATCCTGAAGCTCTTTCTACAGACCATAGATCCTTCGCTGATGACATAAGTGCTACAGCGGAGTCAAATCATGACAATGATGCTGATCATGTTGTCTTTGTTGATGCAGCTCCGGAGAAGGCTAGCGCCCAAACTTCAAAGAGACCGTCTGGCGGCTTCATAGACGAGGATGACTTGTTTGATTTGTAAGTTTTTTCTATTGCTCCAGGAACTCTTTTGTATTCGAGTACTTATTCTGATTTATTTATATGCTTACAGCAACGAGGTCTTCATAGAGCCTCCTTCGAAGAAGGCAAGGACGAGCCCCAAAAAGCTAACTCCCGTAGCATCCGAAGCTTCTGCTCGAGCGGCATCTCCGGCAGCTCAAATTTCAACGGCTTCTTCCCTTTCTAAAGGGAAGGAGATTCCTTCGACAGCTGTTGTTGCAGCTTCCCCTTCTCCTACCGAAAAGCCTGTAAGTTTCTCCTTTTTCCTTTATGATGGTTCTGCTTCTAATAGTCCCTGAGTCTATATTCAACTGTTCACAATGGAATGTGAACTTCAATAAGATATATCATTGCTTTTAGCAGGTGCTAATTTTATTTTCTTCTTCTTTTCATAGGACTTCCAAACGGTCATCACTGCTTTGAAGGGCTTTTCCTCCCAATTCACTCCACTTGAAGCCGATAAAATTCAACTTCAAAAATAGGTTGAATCTACTTCTCCAAAGCTTGACAATGCAGTGAAATTGGCTGCCGAAGCCTGTCAGAATGCAGATTCCTTAAAGAAGGAGCTTGATCGCCTGAAGGAAAAACTGAAGGATGAGGAAAAACTGAGGTTTGAAGCCGAAGCTCAAAGGAACAAGAAGGAAGGCCTTCTTCGCCAATCCACTTTGACTCTGCTTAGTAATCTCCAGTGTCTTAACCTTTGAACTTTTCTTTCTTATTTTTATTGTATCTCAAATTTTACTACTTGTCTTCTGCAGAAGCTGCCGATATTCCTGCTGGTCCCTTCGACAAGCTCCCGAATGATTCTCCAGCTGATGCTCTGTCTATGACAATTGAGTCCAGCAAAGTTATCCAAGCTCTTCTTCATAAGAACAAGGGAGTCATGTCGAGGTTGCATGCCATGATCTTCCCGAAGGCCAATCAAGAGAAGACGCTGGAACAACTGACGAACACTTTTGTCGTTGACACCAAGGATATTATCGAGGTATTCAAATGTACCTCGCGTACCTATGGCGCTCTCCTTGCTTTCCAGCTTATGATGGGATATGGCTTTAAATCCGATATGGAACGGATGTCGAAGGAGCTGCCGAAGGACCAAGACGGGCAAATTATTGACCTGGGCCTTTTTAAAGCATCAGCACGCAAGTGCGCACTACAACTTCTTGAACTTGTTTTGGCTAACAAGTCATCTGCTGGCCCAAGTTTATCGACCCAAACCCAGGCTCCTTGACTTTCTTTTGTCAACTTGTAATCTTCTCCGTTTGATTCAAACAATGCCTTTTGAAAAGGCCTTTTTATTGTAATGAACTCCGTACTGGCAATGTTGCCAATATCTTCTTTATTTTAATTGCGACGTTCCTGGTGTTTTGTATGTACGCTCCCGATGGGAGTAAGATCAATTGTATATTCCTTGACATACTTAATGGTGTATCTTGCAGGTGGCTCCAGTACCTTCTTTTACTGAAGGTTCTTCGGCTAATGATTCTGAAAACGATTGGCTTCAGCGTATGAAGACCCGTATTCTCTAGATGGAGAAAGATATGCGTGGTATTAACACCATGGCTGCATTATAAAGAAGAAGGGTGAACTAGCCATTGATGCAGAATGATGCGCACTCAGTGAGTTGCAAAAAGCAACAGAAAGTTTGAACTGTAAGTATTTGCCTCTTCCTGGACTTCTTTGATACTACCAAGAATAACTTTCTAATGTCATTTCTGTCATTGCTTTTGATAGTCATAGCTCTGAATTTGTCGGAAGAAAACCAGCGCGTGCATGAACGTGTAAATGCTTTGACCAATCTAGCATGTTTTGATGAAGTGTTCTGGAGGAACCAATCAAAGGCTGCTGCTCTTGCAAAATTTCAAGATCGGCTGCAACAAGTGCACCGATTTTTTGACAAATGTTATACTAGTTTGAAGATGATATGGAAAACGATGTTTCTCCTGAATGAAACTCCTCCAACTTTATTGACTTTGATGTCGAAGTTCAGCAACGCCAGAAAGGTCCAAAGTCTAGTTCGTGCACAACTTCTCGCAGGAGCCGAAGCTGCTTTTGCCCTTGTGCTATCGAACATCCTTCTACGAATTTGATGGCGATTGCAAATGCCGATGGGTTGACGGAATCCTGCAGGCTGACACGAGACATCGGATACCAAACAAACGGGGAGAGAGATTTACCTAGGTTCGGGGCCCTCGATGAGGTAAAACCCTTACTTCCTGCTTGTCTGATCTTGATTATCGAAAATATCGGGTTACAATGGGGTAGCCAAAGGCTCTGGTTATGAACTCGTCGAGAGGCTAAGCTTTCTAATGACCTAGCTCTAGACTTGAGATGATTTTGGCTGCAATGATTGTGTGTCCCTCGGCAGGCCCTCTCCTGGCCCTTATATTGCAGGCCAGGTCTCAAGAGTCCTGTCCGGGTTCGACTAGGTTACAAAGAATTATACATCTAAACTTTCCTTGTCTCTTCGTCTTCTTGCCTTGTTCATCAAGAATCCTTCTTTGGAACCGACATATATAATGACCCATCTTGGTCGGTGGATGATTGATACGTCCAATTTGCATCACTATTTTATATCATAATTTGCTGTTATTCATTGATATATTTCATATTGGGACACAATACTTATGTTATTTCATCTATTTTGCATGTTTCATCATTATTGGAGGATCAAGCACCGGAGCCAGGATTCTGCTGGAAAAAGCACCGTCAGAATACAATATTTCGGAAGATCAACTGCGGGAGGAAATTATACCAAAAATCCTATTTTTCAAGATGACGAAGGAAGCCAGAAGGAGGGGCCAGGAGGACCCAGGGTGGGCCCACACCCTAGGGCGGCGCGGCCCATGCCCTGGTCGCACCGCCATGTGGTTTGGGGGGCCCACAGCCCCTTTCGCCTCCTTTTCTTCGCGAAACCCTTCGTCCCGAAAACCTAAGCCACAGAGGGTACCTCGCGAAGAGTTACAGCCGCCTCTGCGGGGCGGAGAACACCAGAGAGAAAAGAGCTCTCCGGCGGGCAGGAATCCGCCGGGGAAATTCCCTTCGGGAGGGGGAAATCGACGCCATCGTCACCGTCATCGAGCTGGACATCATCACCATCACCATCATCATCATCTCCACCATCATCACCGCCATCTCCTCCGCAGCACCTCGTCACCGCTGTAGCAATTTGGGTTTGATCTTGATTGTTTGATAGGGGAAACTCTCCCGGTATCGATCTCTACTTGTTGTTGATGCTATTGAGTGAAACCATTGAACCAAGTTTATGTTCAGATTGTTATTCATCATCATATCACCTCTGATCATGTTCCGTATGATGTCTCGTGAGTAGTTCGTTTAGTTCTTGAGGACATGGGTGAAGTCTAAATGTTAGTAGTGAACTATGGTTGAGTAATATTCAATGGTGTGATATTTAAGTTGTGGTGTTATTCTTCTAGTGGTGTCATGTGAACGTCGACTACATGACACTTCACCATTTATGGGCCTAGGGGAATGCATCTTGTATTCGTTTGCTAATTGCGGGGTTGCCGGAGTGACAGAAACCTAAACCCCCGTTGGTATATCGATGCAGGAGGGATCGCAGGATCTCAGAGTTTAAGGCTGTGGTTAGATTTATTCTTAATTACTTTCTTGTAGTTGCGGATGCTTGCAAGGGGTATAATCACAAGTATGTATTAGTCCTAGGAAGGGCGGTACGTTAGCATAGGTTCACCCACACAACACTTATCATAACAATGAAGATTATTTAGCCGTATGTAGCGAAAGCACTAGACTAAAATCCCATGTGTCCTCGAGAACGTTTGGTCATTATAAGTAAACAAACCGGCTTGTCCTTTGTGCTAAAAAGGATTGGGCCACTCGCTGCAATTGTTACTCTCGCACTTTACTTACTCGTACTTTATTCAACTGTTACATCAAAACCCCCTGAATACTTGTCTGTGAGCATTTACAGTGAATCCTTCATCGAAACTGCTTGTCAACACCTTCTGCTCCTCGTTGGGATCGACATTCTTACTTATCGAAGATACTACGATACACCCCCTATACTTGTGGGTCATCAAGACTATTTTCTCGCGCTCGTTGCCGGGGAGCTAAGCGCTATTGGTAAGTGGAATTGGTAAGGAAAACCTTTACTGTTGTGCTGATTTTATTTCTGCCTGCTATAAGTCATTATGGAGAGATCTTCTCTTCAATTTTTATTTGGGAAATCTACTACTACTGCAACGGTAGTGGATGAGGCGCCAGGTGAGGAAGTAATACCATATAAAATACCTATGAAAATTATTGAACATGTTATGGATAACCGCTATGAAGGGGATGGAACTGTCCATCCTGGTGATCATTTACTGTTTTTGCATGAATTATGCGGGTTATTCAAATGTGCAGGTATTGCTATGGATGAAGTGAGGAAGAAACTATTCTCTTTATCGCTGTCTGGTAAGGCGGCGCATTGGTATAAATTACTGGATAATGGGGATTCTCTTGAATGGAATGATATTGTGCCCCGGTTTTATTCTAAGTTCTATCCTCCAAGTGAAATTCACAAGGATCGGAATCGCATATATAATTTTTGGCCTCATGATGGAGAGAGTATTGCCCAAGCTTGGGGGAGATTGAAGTCTTTAATGCTCAAATGCCCCATTCATGAGCTTCCTGGTAATGTTATTATTGATAATTTCTATGCAAGACTTTCTTTTCAAGACAAGACCTTGCTGGATACTTCTTGTTCTGGATCATTTACACGCAACAAAGAAGAGTTTAAAAGGGACCTTCTTGATCGGATCCAAGAAAATACTGAAGGTTGGGAGAACGACAAGGATAGAGAATCAGGTATAATTTATGATTATAAATGCATTGAAGCTTTTATGGATACTGATAAATTTCGTAACATGAGTGCTACATATGGTCTTGATTCTCAAGTTGCTGTAAATCTTTATAAAGCTTTTGTCTCTCATTATGAATTTCCAAAGAAGAATTTTGATAAGTATCATGAACCTTATAAAGATAAAATTGATTCGTCTATTAATAAATGTGTTGTAGTTGAAACTGCTGATCATATTATTCCTGAAGCTTATATTGAAAAAACTCCTTTCCCTGCTAAAATGAAGGAGTACTCTGTTATAAATAGTGCGGTTCATAAAAGTGAAAAGAAACCTGTAGAACCTGAAGAACAAATAAAAATTGAACCTGCTGTTGCAATAATTAAAGATCTTGTGACTGAAAATGTGGAGGATAGTCATATAATTTTCTGTGAAGATGCTTCTAATATTGTTTCACATCCTAATAAACCCAAACAAGCTAGTGTTCCTATGCTATCTGTTAGAATTGGTGATCATTGCTATTATGGATTATGTGATATTGGTGCAAGTGTTAGTGCTATTCCTTATGAGCTTTACACGGAGATTATGCACGAAATTGATTCTTGTGAACTTGAAGATATTGATGTGGTTATTCAGCTGGCTAATAGAGAAACTATTTCTCCAATTGGTATTGTTCGAGATGTGGAAGTTTTATGCGGTAAGATTAAATATCCTGCTGACTTTTTGGTACTTGGTTCTGCTGCTAGTGATTATTGCCCTATTATTTTCGGTAGACCTTTTCTAAATACTTGTGGAGCTATTATAGATTGCAAGAAAGAGAAAATTTTGACTAAATTTGCTGGTGAATCTTATGAGTTTAACTTCTCTAAATTTACTAAAACTCCTTATAAAGCTGACTTGCCTAGTAATGATTTTAAAAAGGAGCAATGTGCATCTATTGTTCTTGTTCCTAATAATCCTTTGCAGCAACATTTGGAGGATAGCGAGAGTGAAGTTTTTAGGAAAGAAAGAGATGAGCTTGAGGAAATTTTTCTTCGCCAACCTATTCTCAAGCATGATTTACCGGTGGAAGATCTGGGTACAACACCGCCACCAAAGGAAGATCCTGTTTTTGATTGAAAGCCTTTGCCTGATAACCTTAAATATGCTCATATTGATGATAAGAAAATATATCCTGTTATTATTAGTTCTAAGCTTTCAGAGATTGAGGAAGAAAGGTTATTGGAAATATTGAAGAAGCACCGAGGAGCTATTGGCTATACTCTTTATGATTTGAAAGGGATTTCTCCTTCTATTTGCCAACATGCTATTAATATGGAAGATGATGCGAAGCCTGTTGTTGAACATCAGCGTCGTCTAATTCCGAAGATGAAGGAAGTGGTAAGAAATGAGGTATTACGACTTCTTGAAGCTGGTATTATATATCCTATTGCTGATAGTAGATGGGTTAGTCCTGTACATTGCGTTCCCAAGAAAGGAGGAATGACTGTTGTGCCTAATGATAATGATGAGCTCATCCCTCAAAGAGTAGTTGTAGGGTATAGAATGTGCATTGATTTTCGAAAAGTTAATAAAGTTACTAAGAAAGATCATTACCCTTTACCATTTATTGATCAAATGCTAGAAAGATTGTCTAAAAATACTCATTTTTGTTTTCTTGATGGTTATTCTGGGTTTTCACAAATTGCTGTTAAAGCTAAAGATCAAGAGAAAACCACTTTCACTTGTCCCTATGGAACTTATGCTTATAGACGTATGCCTTTTGGTTTATGTAATGCTCCTGCTACTTTTCAAAGATGCATGTCTGCTATTTTTCATGGTTTTTGTGAAAGTATTGTAGAGGTATTCATGGATGATTTTTCCGTCTATGGTAATTCTTTTGATAGTTGCTTGCGAAACCTTGATAAAGTTTTGCAGAGATGTGAAGAAACTAACCTTGTTCTTAATTGGGAGAAATGCCACTTTATGGTTAATGAAGGAATTGTATTGGGACATAAAATTTCTGAGAGAGGTATTGAAGTTGATAGAGCTAAAGTTGAAGCAATTGAGAAGATGCCCTATCCGAGGGATGTTAAAGGTATTCGTAGTGTTCTTGGTCATGCTGGGTTTTATAGGAGATTTATTAAAGATTTCTCCAAGATTTCAAAACCTCTTACTAATCTTCTTCAAAAAGACGTACCATTTGTTTTTGATGATGATTGTAAGGAAGCTTTTGAAACTCTTAAGAAAGCCTTAACAACTGCTCCTATAGTTGAACCTCCTGATTGGAACTTACCATTTGAAATTATGTGTGATGCTAGTGATTTTCTTTGTAGGCGCTGTTCTTGGACAGCGAGTAGATAAAAAACTGAATGTTATTCATTATGCTAGTAAAACTCTTGATGCTGCTCAAAGAAATTATGCTACAACTGAAAAAGAATTATTAGCTGTAGTCTTTGCTTGCGATAAATTTAGACCTTATATTGTTGATTCAAAAGTTACTATTCATACTGATCATGCTGCAATTAGATACCTTATGACAAAGAAAGATGCTAAGCCGAGGCTTATTGGATGGGTACTTCTTTTGCAAGAATTTGATTTACATATTGTAGATAGGAAAGGTGCTGATAATCCTGTTGCTGATAATTTGTCTAGATTAGAAAATATTGCTTATGATCCTGTTCCTGTTAATGATAGTTTTCCAAATGAACAATTGGCTGTAATAAAGGTGAGCTCGCGAGACAGTCCTTGGTATGCTGATTATGCTAACTTTATTGTTTCCAAGTACTTGCCTCCAACCTTTTCAGCTCAGCAAAGGAGGAAATTCTTTTATGATTTGAGGCATTATTTCTGGGATGACCCACACTTATATAAAGAAGGAGTGGATGGTATTATGCGAAGATGTGTTCCCGAATATGAACAACAAGAGATATTGAGTAAATGTCATGGTAGTGCTTATGGAGGTCATCACGCCGGAGAAAGAACCGCGCAAAAGGTTCTATAATCAGGTTTTTATTGGCCAACTCTCTTCAAAGATGCGAGAAAGTTTATTTTATCTTGTGATGAATGCCAAAGGGTTGGTAATATCTCCAGACGTAATGAAATGCCAATGAATTATACTCTTGTTATTGAACCGTTTGATTGTCAGGATTTGACTTCATGGGACCTTTTCCGTCTTCAGAAGGTAACACTCACATACTTGTTGCTGTTGATTATGTTACTAAATGGGTGGAAGCTATACCTACAAAAAGTGCTGATGGTGAGACCTCTTTAAGAATGCTTTTAGATATTATTTTTCCTAGATTTGGAGTACCTAGATATATTATGACTGATGGAGGTTCTCATTTTATTCATGGAGGTTTTAGAAAAACTCTTGCTAAGTATGGTATTAATCATAGAATTGCTTCCGCTTATCATCCTCAAACTAGTGGTCAAGTAGAATTATCAAATAGAGAGATTAAATCTATTTTGGGAAAGACCGTTAATAAAACTAGAAAGAATTGGGCTAGTAAATTGAAGGATGCATTATGGGCTTATAGAACTGCTTATAAAAATCCCATGGGAATGTCACCTTATAAAATGGTTTATGGGAAAGCTTGTCATTTACCTTTAGAACTAGAGCACAAAGCTTATTGGGCTGTTAGAGAATTAAATAAAGATCCTAAACTTGCCGGTGATAAGAGGTTGTTGCAATTAAGTTCTCTAGATGAATGGAGAAGTGAAGCTTATGAAAATGCTAAACTCTTTAAAGAGAAAGTTAAAAAATGGCATGATAGAAGGATTATCAAAAGAGAATTTAATATTGGGGATAAAGTCCTATTGTATTGGTCTCGTCTCAGATTCTTTGCAGGGAAATTACTCTCGAAATGGGAAGGACCGTATGTTGTCGAGGAGGTGTATCGTTCAGGAGCAATCAAAATTAGCTCTCTCCAAGGAAATGCTACGCAAGTGGTGAATGGACAAAGACTCAAGCATTATATCTCAGGTGATTCCTATAATGTTGATATTGATATTATTCAAGTGGAAACACCGGAAGCCTTCATCAAAGGGCAAATTGACAGTCCGCCAGAACTCGACTTTGAATAGGTAACAGTACTGGTAATGAAAAGTACGCAATTTACCTTCCGAACAATATTTTCGCTGTTTTTGGAAAATATGAAAAATTACGAGTTCGAAACGGAGTGGAAAGGACGCACGAGGGCGTGGCACCATAGGCCGGCGCGGCCAACCCTGGGCCCGCGCCGCCCTATGGTTTGGCCGCCCCGTCGCCCCTTTCCGACTCTGGTTCGATCTGGTACTTTCCTTTTGTCGAGAAATTTTTTTGCTATATAATCCCCCGGACCTCTGGAGGTCCGTATATCGTGTTTTCGACGTGTTTTGTTTCGAGCTGTTTCTGCCAGGATCTGTTTTCGGTCTAGAAGCACCATGGCCTCCAACAACAAGGGCAAGGGGCTTTCGGAGGAAGAAGTGAAGGAGGTGCCATCAAGACAAGAGCAGCAAGCCGGAGGGAGCAAGCAAATCTTGGTGGGATCTGTTGACACTCGACGTTCTTTTTCTCATAACCTGCAGGGACCTTTACCACCCGCTCTTAGCCTCGACTCCTTCCCCATGATGGAAGAAGTTCTACGGATTACCGATGAGTTTTGTGATCAATATCGGGCTCTAAGAAGAGAAGTGGAGATACTCCAGGAGGAGAATTGCCGTCTCCGAAGAATGATTGAATACCACTCGATTCGCATCACAAGGTCGTCATCGCCAACTTCAGATAACAATGAATCTCTTCGAATCTTAGTGCAGAATTGTCAAGCTGAGAAACTGAAGTTGAAGGAGCTTATTAAGAAGCGCGGGAGGAATTCATCACCACCATCTCCGCAGGAGTAATTCATCATCGGTATTGGCATCCCCTTGGTTTGTTCCAAGCTTGGGGGAGTGCCGCGGTATCACATTATCACTACCTTTTTACTTTTATTGTCAAGTAGTGTCATATCATGAGTAGGGAAGTTATCATATAAGATGGGTTGCAGTTGGAAGTATCTCTCTTTAGTTGTCTATGTATCCCTTGGTTTGAGTTATCGTTATGGAATATTAATGAGAAGTCTTATCATTTACATATTGCACATCTTATTTTAGTTTGCAATCTCTATTATATGATTTACCTTGTTGTTAGTATTGGTATCACTTTGGGAGCATTGAATAAATCTATTTGGTTTTGGCAAACTTAGCATTGGTCAATAGCAACAACACTTTGAGGTTTAGTTAGAAAAGAGAAATACATATAGATGTTTCATTGTCTTTCTTTCTTGTTAGCTCATAGCTTATTATTCTGAAGTTAAGATTGTTTGTGCTTACAAGGAAGATGCATGATTGTTTCTATCATATGTATATTTGTTTGTTTCCCTCGACTCTTATGCTTGCTAATTAACCTTGCTAGCCAAAGACCTGTACTGAGAGGGAATACTTCTCGTGCATCCAAACCTTAACCCAAACCTATGTCATTTGTGTCCACCATACCTACCTACTACATGGTATTTTCTGCCATTCCAAGTAAATACTTTATGTGCTACCTTTAAACGATTCAAAACTTAGTATCTCTTATTTGTGTCAATGTTTCATAGCTCATGAGGAAGTATGTGGTGTTTTATCTTTCAATCTTGTTGGGCAACTTTCACCAATGGACTAGTGGCTTCATCCGCTTATCCAATAATTTTGCAAAAAGAGCTGGCAATGGGATTCCCAGTCCCAAATTAATTAAACTAAATAGACACTCCTCCATGGTATGTGATTGATGGACGGCACCCGAGGATTCGGTTAGCCATGGCTTGTGTAAGCAAAGGTTGGGGGGAGTGTCATCATCATAATAAAGCTAAGATAAAAAGGCACTCCTTCATGGTATGAGATTGTTGGCAGGCACCCGAGGATTCGGTTAGCCATGGTTTGTGAAAGAAAGGTTGGAAGGAGTGCCACACAAAATGAAGATAATATGGGAGCCGCTCTTAGGAGGTTGTCTAGCAAGGGGGTTAGAGTACCCGCTACCAGTCGTTGACAACAACAAACACCTCTCAAAATGTTACTTTTATTCTCTTTATATGATTGCAAAACTGAAAAAGCTCTAGCACATGATTTAATCCCTGCTTCCCTCTGCGAAGGGCCTGTCTTTTACTTTATGTTGAGTCAGTAAACCTATTTCCCTCCATCTCAAGCAAGCATTTGAGTAGTTGTGATCAAACCATTATATTGTGATTCGCTACATCATGCCTTTTATTCTTCCTTGTTTAGTACAAGTTTTATCTGAATGAATATACCTTTGCAAGTTATCAATGATCATGAAAAGACCATTATGATTGAGTATGCAAGTTGTGCCTTATAAACTTTAACATGAGAGCGCTGCTGAATGAGATAAATATAATCTGTTAATTGTTCTTTGACCAAGAACGAAGTTTGCCATCACCAATTATGATTTCTTATGTACCTTTACTTGTGACTACCTTATACTTGTTTCAAGATGAGTTATAAGAGGTTGTTTACTATAATGTCCTGTGTGAATGAATATGATGCTTCTTGTCCGTATTTTATTTATCGACTCTTCACTCCATAAACATGTGGTCCTGTCTATCGAGCTCAGTTTCGCTTGGGGACAAGCGAAGTCTAAGCTTGGGGGGAGTTGATACGTCCAATTTGCATCACTATTTTATATCATAATTTGCTGTTATTCATTGATATATTTCATATTGGGACACAATACTTATGTTATTTCATCTATTTTGCATGTTTCATCATTATTGGAGGATCAAGCACCGGAGCCAGGATTCTGCTGGAAAAAGCACCGTCAGAATACAATATTTCGGAAGATCAACTGCGGGAGGAAATTATACCAAAAATCCTATTTTTCAAGATGACGAAGGAAGCCAGAAGGAGGGGCCAGGAGGACCCAGGGTGGGCCCACACCCTAGGGCGGCGCGGCCCATGCCCTGGCCGCGCCGCCATGTGGTTTGGGGGACCCACAGCCCCTTTCGCCTCCTTTACTTCGCGAAACCCTTCGTCCCGAAAACCTAAGCCATAGAGGGTACCTCGCGAAGAGTTACAGCCGCCTCTGCGGGGCGGAGAACACCAGAGAGAAAAGAGCTCTTCGGCGGGCAGGAATCCGCCGGGGAAATTCCCTCCGGGAGGGGGAAATCGACGCCATCGTCACCGTCACCGAGCTGGACATCATCACCATCACCATCATCATCATCTCCACCATCATCACCGCCATCTCCTCCGCAGCACCTCGTCACCGCTGTAGCAATTTGGGTTTGATCTTGATTGTTTGATAGGGGAAACTCTCCCGGTATCGATCTCTACTTGTTGTTGATGCTATTGAGTGAAACCATTGAACCAAGTTTATGTTCAGATTGTTATTCATCATCATATCACCTCTGATCATGTTCCGTATGATGTCTCGTGAGTAGTTCGTTTAGTTCTTGAGGACATGGGTGAAGTCTAAATGTTAGTAGTGAACTATGGTTGAGTAATATTCAATGGTGTGATATTTAAGTTGTGGTGTTATTCTTCTAGTGGTGTCATGTGAACGTCGACTACATGACACTTCACCATTTATGGGCCTAGGGGAATGCATCTTGTATTCGTTTGCTAATTGCGGGGTTGCCGGAGTGACAGAAACCTAAACCCCCGTTGGTATATCGATGCAGGAGGGATCGCAGGATCTCAGAGTTTAAGGCTGTGGTTAGATTTATTCTTAATTACTTTCTTGTAGTTGCGGATGCTTGCAAGGGGTATAATCACAAGTATGTATTAGTCCTAGGAAGGGCGGTACATTAGCATAGGTTCACCCACACAACACTTATCATAACAATGAAGATTATTTAGCCGTATGTAGCGAAAGCACTAGACTAAAATCCCATGTGTCCTCGAGAACGTTTGGTCATTATAAGTAAACAAACCGGCTTGTCCTTTGTGCTAAAAAGGATTGGGCCACTCGCTGCAATTGTTACTCTCGCACTTTACTTACTCGTACTTTATTCAACTGTTACATCAAAACCCCCTGAATACTTGTCTGTGAGCATTTACAGTGAATCCTTCATCGAAACTGCTTGTCAACACCTTCTGCTCCTCGTTGGGATCGACATTCTTACTTATCGAAGATACTACGATACACCCCCTATACTTGTGGGTCATCAATGATCTTCATGGGCCCTTGGTTGGGCTGTAGGAGGTAGCGTAATACTAGTTACCCGAAGGGTAATGCCCACATCAGTAGCCCCCGAGTGACTGGCCGAAGTAAAGCTTTGGGCAGTGACTGAAATTGTCTTCTGTCGAATGTCCATAACCGCCGGAAGATCTTGACTTCTTTGAAACAGAAGGGTCAATGGTGTGCGTCCAGCGCTCTCGATGGGAGTAGCCCCCGAGTCTAGGCACGGATGCTTGCAACCGTTTGTAGACTCAAGTTGTACTACTTGAATGTTTTTATGCTGCCGATTTTTTCTGCAAACTGTCGTGGTCGTTTGATATCTTTTTTATATCGAGTCTTCAATATCTTCGAATAAGGTCACGCCCGTTGATAGTACATAAAGGATTTTGAGTAACGTGCCCAGTTTTACTCGATAAATCGATGTTGGTTAACTGCCGATGGCAAAACAACGTTACTCTACTCAGAATCAAGTCCCCGGGCATGATCCTGGATCTCTTTAAATCTTCGAGTCTTTAGCGTTTTATCGGGTGCGCGCCCAGCGCTCCCGATGGGAGTAGCTCCCGAGTTTGGAGACGGACGCTTGCAACCATGCGTAGACTCAAGTCAAGCAACTCGATGTTTTAAATTTCCTTCGGATGCTTCATGACGAGTCGATACTTTCTATGACATCATCAATGACGTTGCCACTGCGGCGGTTCGATTGACAGGACGTGACCTGATGGGCCCACCCTACTCCTGCGCGGTCAGCTACGAAAAGACTAGTCCTTGCGCGTTGACCGAGGTGCTCCTCGATCTCCACATGTAGTGAAGAAAATGTCCTTTGTTATGATGGATGCAATGACATGTGGTGACCTAATCATGGATCTCTTTTGGTAACTTTCGTTTTATAAATGAGAAGGAAAAAATTTAATTTTCCCATTCTCCCCTTTCATAGTTTTTCTTCCTTGTTCGTCCTTCATGCTCAAAGCTATCGCGTCGCCGCCGCCATTCTTTGACCTTCTTCCGCTTCCCAAGCTCACTCGGAGATGGTGAAGAAGAGGAACCCCACGATTGCCGCCAGCGCCTCATCCAGTGGCGTCATTGCCAAGGTCACATCTGGTGCGACAAAGTGGGGCGCATCGGCAGTTAACTAGGTTCGGGGCCCTCGATGAGGTAAAACCCTTACTTCCTGCTTGTTTGATCTTGATTATCGAAAATATCGGGTTACAATGGGGTAGCCGAAGGCTCTGGTTATGAACTCGTCGAGAGGCTAAGCTTTCTAATGACCTAGCTCTAGACTTGAGATGATTTTGGCTGCAATGATTGTGTGTCCCTCGGCAGGCCCTCTCCTAGCCCTTATATTGCAGGCCAGGTCTCAAGAGTCCTGTCCGGGTTCGACTAGGTTACAAAGAATTATACATCTAAACTTTCCTTGTCTCTTCGTCTTCTTGCCTTGTTCGTCAAGAAACCTTCTTGGGAACCGACATAACGGCCCATCTTGGCCGGTGGATGATCTTCATGGGCCCTTGGTTGGGATCTCGGAGGTAGTGTAATACTAGTTACCCGAAGGGTAATGCCCACATCACCGGGCTTGGGGCCGGGCAGACCGGTAGCAGCACCCGGCAGGCCGGGCCAGAGGCCCGACAAACTAGGACGCTGGGCCGGTCAACACCACACCCGGTGGGCCGAGCCAGATGTCGGCCCGCCCGACAGCAGCACTTGGCATGCCGGGCTGGGTTCCGGACTGACCGGCAGCAGCACCTGGCAGGCCAGGCCAGAGACCGGATTTCGGGGACCCCGTGAAAAACCTTTTCGTTTTCTTTTAAATAGAAAATGCTCCCAAACCCCGTTTGAGATGAAACCAATTTTGTTGGAAAGGTAACGACAAATAGAACCCCAACAAGAAGCGGTAAATATTGAGACTCCTCACAGAATATTTTTAGATGACTTTAGAGAGGGAGTCTCCCACAGTCAAGAAATGGTAAAGACGTCCAAACTCGAAAACGCAATAGAAAATGCATGCAGATTCCGTTTACGATGAACTTGGGCTTGTTGAAAAAGCTAGCAACAAGCTCAAGAAACTCACACAGAGAAACACCAAGAAGCAATAGGGATATGCAAATTATGCAAAGGATTGAGCTCCCTAAGACGATGTGATCAAGTTACCCAACCGAAATCCCCTCTTGATAGTGCAGATATCTATCCTATAACCCGGTCTCCCAACAAACACCTTGAGACCGGTAAAATAAAAACCTAGCAAGGCCATACCTTTGCCTTGCGCATCCCGCTTGATCTTGATGATAACTCTTCAAGCTCCACTCAAGCCGGAATGCCTCACTTGATCATTGTTGCTTCGTGAAGACTCACACATGCTCCCCCATACACCATGATGGGATAGCTCCATTGATGCACATCTTCACATGTCCATTATCACCAAATGGACGGCAAGCTTGAAGCATATGATCCTCTTGAGACGCTCAACTTGAACTTTCCCAACTCAACCTTGATGACGATCACCACTTGATGTCATCCTCTCATGGGCATACCACATGACTTCACGTGGCACATTATTCATGCTTCATGTGTTGACCAAACTTCAATATATTCTTCACTCTTTGTATTGGTCAACCTTGTATCTTCTCATGCTCTATCATACTATCTTGATCATTCATTGCTTAACACATAAGCTAGAGCATGGCTAATATTGAGTTCCACATAAGAACTCCATCTTCACTTCTTCTTGATCATATCACATATATGTCTTCAAATCGATGATCTTGATGCCAATACTCAAGGTATATCTTTTATCTTCGTGGCATCCATACTTGAATCCAACACATGGACTACAAATATCACCTATGGAAAATTCCTTCATATAAACTCAATGAAAACATTAGTCCATAGGGGTTGTCAGTAATTTCCAAAACCACACATAGGGGCAATATACCCTTACAATCTCCCCCATTGATATTTTCCACCAGCTCCTCGTAGTCTTCATCGAGCCCGTTGAGGATGAAGGAGGTGAATTCCTCATCACGAAGTGGCTGTCCAATAGAGGACAGTGTGTCCACCAGCTCCTTGACCCTGTTGAAGTAGGTCGTGAGGAGGAGTCCAATTTCTTGATTTCACCGAGTTTATTGCGGATATCCATGGAACGCGCCATGGACTACGAGGAGAAGCTGGAGTCAATGGTGCCCCAAGCATCGCGAGACGTAGCGGCGAAAATCACCATGCCCGCTACAGACGGAGTGAGCGACGACTGAATAGCTCCAAGGATGGTTTGATCCTGAGCAACCCACTGGCGATGCCCTTGATTGGTAACCATCATCGGTGCACCAGTGGTCGTTGTGACAGAGAGCACGCTCGGGGGGCACGGTAGAGTGCCGTCAACAAATCCTTCAAGATGGTGACTACGGAGAAGTGGCAGGAGCTGAGCCCGCCAGAGGAGGTAATTGTCCGCTGTCAGCTTCACCGTCAGTAGATGTGCAAGGTGCATGAGCGCAGGGTCACAGCCGGGAACAGCATCACACGCAGCCAGAATGGTGGAGGGAGGCATCTCCGAGGACGACGAGTAGGGGGCAGGGGTGGCGAGTGTGTGTCGTACACCATCGGAGGCGCCCCGTAGAACATTGGGTGACCATAGGGTCCGGGGCCGTACGTGGAGGGAGGCGCGCCATAGGGCAACATCGCCTCAGGTGACACGCTCGGCGAGGGGAGCATGTGCGCGGTGACCTCGGTGACCGCGGCAACAGATGCGATCGGGGCGGGGGGCCGCGATGGCAGGGGTGACCGCGGTGGCGGAGGCAACATCAAAGGGCCACGGAGAGAGCCCAGATGGCGGCGGGCCGGAGCCCGACATGGAGATCCCGGCGGGCGTAGTGTAGATCGGCCGGGGTGCAATTGGCGGTGGCGCAGTCCCGACAAGGAGAGCCGCTAGAAACGGTGACACGAGCGGGGTGGCCATATGGGAGGCCAACGCCAGCATCGTGGAGGTGGTCGAGGCGACGGAGATGGCCGCACCGGCGGGCAGAGCCGCGGTGGCGGCGGTTGACTCGGAGGCAGCGGAGGACATTGACTGAGATCAGGCTGATACCATGTAAAACATATGATTTGGGGAACGCTCGACACCCCTTAGGGTTGGCGTAGGGTATATATTTATAGTGTACGGATATACAGAGTTACAGGTACAATACAGAAGATACATGTATATACAGTCTAACACTCTCGTAAAACTGAACCTGTCTGTACATGTTGACTCATCAAGTCAATTTTATAATCACAGTGTATACCTTCTCACTATGTTAACGTCCATCTCTTGAAGGTTTAATAGGAGATACAAATTTTCCAAATTGACTGAAAAAGTAATCGAGCAGCCCGCAGCCACCGTTCCACTCTCCTCGTTGGCGCGATGGCCTCCCGTGGCGACTCAGCTGGCCGCGTCCCCTCGTGTTCCGCACCGACGCGGAACGGCGGAAATGGAACAAGTCGGAGGGCGCACGCAAGCGCAGCGCCTGCCGGTGGACGAACTGGGGGCTCACGCCCCTAGGGAAGCTGGCTAGGTACGCCAACGCCGGCGAGGGGTCCTCATCTAGCGGCTCAAGTCGCGCACCGTGGCTCCCCATCGCGGACAGTAGCGACGACGACGACCTTGTCCCCGCGCGGCCGCCCACCTTCTCGGCGGGCGACTACATCCACGGCTCCGACGAGGAGGAGGTCGTGCTCGCGCAGACGAAGGCCATCTCCGAGGCGGAGGCCCGCACTCGGTTTCGCCGGGAGGAGGCGGACGCCGTCCGCCAGGTGCGAGCGTACGAGGCGGCCCGCCGGGAGGAGCGCGTCCGCCGCGTCAAGCTCGAAATAGTTGAGCTTGACGCCGACGAGGAGTGAAGCTCCTCCACGACAGCGTCGACGCCGTCTACCGCCGAGACGCTCCGCCACCACCGGCACCGCCACGCTCCACATTTTGCTTAAACTAAGTAGTGCTCGTCGGTGTATAATTAATTTAGGTTTAATTTCTCGAATTATGTAAGTTTTGATGCTCAATCGGAGCATCAAATCCAATCATCGCCTAATTTACCCGCTCGTAAATACGAGTTCGGAGAACTGAACTTGCATTTTTCAGTACCTGTTTTACGGATTCTAATCTGTGAGAAGGGTTGTCCGGCCCGTAAACACGAGTTCGATGAACTAAACATGTATTTTTTCAGTTCACGTGTTTACATGCTCTACTAGAGATGTTCTTAGATTAAAGGGGAAAAAACAGCACCAATAAATCAAAATAGAGAAAAATCAGAGTAATCGGAGAGAGTTGAACTTGCAACCTCGTACTCAACAATCTACCGGGTTAAACCAGAGAACAATTGACCTAGGTTGGTTTCGTGATTAATGTCTGACGTAAATGAATACATAAGAGCATCTCTAGCAGAGTCCGTAAAAGTGCAAACCGAAAAACTCGAGTTCTGTCTTCCGAAAACGTGTTTACGGGTTGCAAAACGGCTGGCGCAGAATAGACTCTGTAAACCAAAACTGAAAAACGGAATATTCGAAAAATCATTTTTTTCTTAACAAGAACTGTCCATGCCGCTGCCTAGATCCCCGCGCGGGCAGGCGACCACACCCCTGGCTGCAACCGCGAGCTTGGGGTTAAGCAAGAACGGTCGTATATAGGGAATTGAAGAACTAAGCTGGGGCGCCCCGTCTGAGCGGCACGGCCGGACACGGCCGGACGCGGCCGTGATTGCTGCTGCTTGGCCGCGATTGCTGCTGCTTAACCTGCACGCATGTTAAGGGCATCTCCAGCGGCGCGACGCAAATGGACGCTCAGCGACCGTTTTCGTCCGCCGTGACCGGAAATACGTCTGGGGCCTGTTCCAGTGGGGCGACGCAAAGTGACCGGGCCGTTCGTGGAGACGCAAACCTGGCCCAAATATGCGTCAGGTTTGCGTCTCCGCGGACGCTCGGCGGTCGCGGAAAATGTCCGCTCGGTCCTCGCACGGGTCCTCCTGGCAGCGGCACAACTGCTTCGTCTTCCGCGGCATTACTTCCGGGAGGCGCGCTGCAGCCTTTGCAGGGCCGCGTTAATGGCGTGCCTCGGCTTCCGCGAGCGTGCGCAGCGTCGATGCGTCTTCTCCGCCAGTACTGACACCGAGGCGTCGCTTCGGCAGTCTGCGGCCGCGTTAATGGCGATGCCTCGCGTGGTGCGCGGCCGTCGCCTACCTCAGCGCACGTAGTAAATGGCGATGCCACGCGTGGCGCGGCCGTCGCCCTGCCTCCGCGCTATATACACAGGGGCGCGAGCATCTCATCTCCTCCCCCACAAACCCTAGCCGCCGCTGCCGTAGCGCCGCTTCCTCAAGCAGATCCACCATGAGCAGCGCCGGACGCGGCCAGGCTGCCGCGCCTCCACCTCCACCTTCACCTCCCACTCCACCTCCCCCGGCCTCGAGCTCCGACGACGGGTTCGACTCCGACGACAGCACCGACCTCCTCCACCCGGTCAGGGACGCCGCGGACCTGGCTGAAGCGGAGAAGGAAGCAGAGGAGGAGCGGGCGGCCCATGCGGCTGTCGACGCCGAGCTGGAACAGCGCAGGCTGGCGGCCGCCGCTGCAGCCGAGGACTCTGACTCGGAGATTTCTTGGTCATCCGATGACCCTGATGCGCCGACGCCGGAGGAGAAGGCGGCGGAGCAGCGGGCCCTCGTCGAGTCTTTCGAGACGCTCAAGGACGAGGCCGCCAACGCAAGGCTGGAGCAGGCACTACAAGAGGACGCGGCGGCGCACCGAGCCATTGCGGCCGCGCGGGAGGCGGTGGAGAAGCAGGCGACGGAGCGACGCAACGACGGTGCCGGCCCGTCAGGAAGCAAGTAGTCTAGGCCTATAGATCTACTTTGTATAGTTTTATGCATTTTTATGTACTACTTTCAATGTTTCTACTATGTAGCAATTCAAAAAAATGGGCCGCCCCGGTGGGAGCACACCCAGACGCAAACGGACGAGCGGACAAAATATGTCCGCGGGGCGACGCAAACGGACGCTCGCGATCACTTTTGGGCGTCCGAAATGCGTTGCGCCGCTGGAGATGCCCTAATGCTAATGCTAATGCTTGGCCCCTGCCGCGCATTGCTATCCCGTGAGCCCGGGCAACATACATGGTTCATAGCCGTCTCCTTCTTGATGCATGCTCGCCTTGACGCGCTGCTGTTGGCGCTCCGGCATGGCGTACTTCCACTGGACAAGGATAGCCTCCGCTGCAGATGGATGGATGCGATGCGATGCGAGGCGGACAGGCCGGCCAACCTCGACCGTTTCCGTTGTAGCCGCACACGTAGGTATAGTACCAGCACCAAGTCGGTGCCGTTTCTATTCCTGGCACGTAGCTAGGTAGGTTGCGTCTCCGGCCGGCATCCGCGGCCGCACGTTGTTAGCTATCGTACGTCCCGACGACCAAGGCGCGAGCGCATCCGGCCACCTCAGTTTCCGTCCGTCCACAACCAAGGAGCGCGAGCGCCATGGCCGGGACTCGCCGCCGCGGCGTCATGCTTCTGCTCATCGCCATCGCCTTCTTCGCGGCCAGGCCAGGGCCGTCCTCGGCGTCGGCGCTGGTGGGCGACAGGTGCGCCGCCAACTCGCCGCCGTCGTCGTGCGGCGCCGGGATGCGGTGCGCCACATGCTCGCCGCTGCCCGGGTCGGGCCCCGCCGTGTGCTCCCGGACCACGCCCATCGACCCCAAGACCCACGTACGCACGCACGCACGCCGGCGCTTGCTTTAATTTCCTCCTTGATTCATTCATTCACGACGTACGATCGATAATTAACTAACCTCCCTGCCTGCTGCCTACGTACGTTACAGGGAACAGGGCTTCCATTCAACAAGTACTCGTGGCTCACCACCCACAACTCCTTCGCCGTCGCCGGCACGCCCTCCGCCACCGGCGCGCCCATCGTCTCGCCGCCCAACCAGGGTGACTCCGTCACCTCCCAGCTCAACAATGGCGTCAGGGGCCTAATGCTCGACACCTACGACTTCAAGAACGACCTCTGGCTCTGCCACTCCTTCGCCGGCAAATGCTACGACTTCACCGCATACGTACGCGCGTGCCCCGATCGATCCCTTGTCTGGATCCCCAAGCCTTCTTGTTTCTTTTCAGGTAATTGTCTGAAGAACTCGATCTTGTACATATTGCGTGGGGATGCAGGTCCCTGCGTCCAAGGTGCTCAAGGAGATCCAGGCCTTCCTAGACTCCAACCCCAACGAGGTCATCACCGTCTTCATCGAGGACTACTCCGCCCCGGGCTCCCTCGCCAAGGCGCTCGCCGCCGCCGGCCTCACCAAGTACGTCTTCCCGCCGGCCAAGATGCCCGCCAACGGCGCCGACTGGCCAACGCTCAAGGACATGGTCGCCCAGGGCCACCGCCTCCTCGTCTTCACCTCCAAGCAGGGCCGGGAGAGCTCCGACGGCGCCGCCTACGAGTGGAACTACGTTGTCGAAACCAAATGTATCTCGATTCTCGATCGATCCATCACTTACCATGAAAATCCTAGCTAGCTCTTCTTAATTAGCTATAAATATATATGCAGACGGAAGCGACGGGCTGGCAGTGGGCACGTGCGGGAACCGGGGGGAGTCCAAGCCCATGGACTCCAAGGCGCAGTCGCTTCTGCTGCTCAACTTCTTCACCACCAACCCGAGCCAGAGCTGGGCCTGCGTCAACAACTCCGCCCCGCTCATCGACAAGCTCAAGTCCTGCTACGACGCCTTCGGCAAGCGATGGCCCAACTTCATCGCCGTCGACTTCTACATGGTACGCTACTTAAATTAATGTTGGTTTGCATGCATCTCGTGACATCCTTGTGACGTGTCATGTGCACCACCATGCATGCATGCAGAGGAGCAGCGGCGGCGGCGCTCCCCTGGCGACCGACGTGGCCAACGGCCGTCTCCAGTGCGGCTGTGACAGCATTGCATACTGCAAGGTGAGTTACTTAGTACTACAGTAGTATTGTACAACCGTCTGTGTGTGTGTGTGGGAGGGGGGGGGGGGGGGGGGGGGTGTGTGTGTTAATTTCCCACTTAACCAATGTTGTTGATTGCAGGCAAACGCCCCGTTTGGAACATGCACAATGTCATCTTCTTCGCCTCCGTCCTTGTCGCCATCGCCGTCGTCCTCTCCGGCTCCGGGCTCGGGCTCTTCCTCGTCATCTCCATCTTTAGCTCCCGTGTCGCGTACGGCTCCGCCACCATCTTCAACAACATCACCATTGTCATCGCCATCCTGGTCGTGGTCGCCGGCTCCAGCTCCGGCTAGGACACGTTCTCGGCCGCGGTCGTGGGCGTCATCGGCGACAATGTCTTTATTTTCTCTGTTACCTTCCGCTTGGGAACTTTCTCCACCTATGTCTTCCTCCATGTCACCATCCTTGGCTCCGTCATCATGGTCCTATGGGACTTCGGCTCCGTCACCGTCCTTGGCTCCGTCTTGGTGGTCTTATGGAGCATCCGCTCTATCTCCATCATCATCATCATCGTCTTCTTCATCCCCACAGTCATCGACATCAATCAACACAATGTCAGTGCAAGAGGAAGGGATAGCACAAACACAAGAACCATCTCCAAAGAGCACAACCGATCAAGGGACAGCACAAGCACCCTCTCCGGAGAGCACTTCCGCCGCAACGGGGGTGCCACAAAGAACGCTTCCAAAGAGTATCGCGGAGGCTCCAACACCGGAAGCGGAGGATAGCACCGGCGCAGCGATTCGGCCTGGGACCCCTCGTCTTAGCTCCCTCTTCGGAACCGCCGCACTTGTCCTCATCTCTCTGTGCTAATTACCAGGGGCAACTGTTCCGATGGAGATGAAATCGTCAGATTCATTCATATGCCCTTCTCCTGCTACATATACCACACTAACACCTAGTGTCTGTACAGTGGTTTTTGGGACAAAAGTTTTCTTTCTTTGTCTTTTGGTGTACGTATAGAGGTCATGGTCGTACAGTAGCCATGTCCAAACAGTTAGTAGTACCTTTCTGTTGTTTCCTGTTGTCAGATCAGTCATCAGATGCATATATACGTGGGTAATCTATTTGTGTTTTTGGGTTGAGACATGATCTATCAAAAGTAGTAGTACTGACTAGCATCAAATAATTATTCAACGGAGTACATAGCAGTGATCTACATAATACGGGGAAACACATCACACAAAATCGCTGAAACTCACGCACGGTTGATGATTCCCTAACACTAACAATAACATTACGCGCCAGCCGGCATCCCTAGCTGATCAAGCGGAAGCGGCGAGCTCACCGGCCTCGGCGATGACGCGCTGGGCCTTGGTCCTGAAGCAGTTACGCCGGATCTCGCCCCTGTTCCCCGCGGGCCTGGGCGCCCTCGCGAGCTTCTCCATGGACCTGGCGAACTGATAGCTTCATGATAGGCGCTGTGGTCTTGTTCTTCACCAGCACCATGTCGGAAGTAAAGACGCACTGGTTAAGGCTCATTTCTCCCCCTCTACCCTCTCGTGAGTGAACAGTAGTTTGAGAGGCTCCTCAAGCAAACCGGGCCGACCCCGAGCCCTCTCCGGCGGCGCTGCTGGCCGGAGATGGCAAAGGGAAGGCGCCGGAGTAGTAGGTAGGTGTAGCTTTAGGGTTTTTGGCGATCTGCCGGTAGTATGGAGTAGGGCACAAGATCTATGGGATCAGATCTGGTGCATCCTGGATGGGTGGTTCTTCCTCGTCGAGCTCCGGCGGCTGGAGACAGCGAGCTCCCTGACCTCAGGGATCTCCGCAAATAAGATCCTCTCCTGCTGCTTCATGATTTCTCGTGTGCTACTACAGTGGTTTCCTCCTCTGGCCGGCCATGGAGGCGAGGGGAAGAGGAAACCGACTACTACCTCGACGGAATCTGGAGACAGCCGGGGGTCATCTTCTTCACTGACGTCTCGGCGCGGCGCCAGGCAATCGCAGACGAGACCCTTCACTATGCTCCAAAGGTGGGAGATGGTGAAGATCTCCATTGCTGCGAGGCCCCCTCTAAATAAGCGTATCTGCCTCTTCTTCTTTGGAGGTCAACCAGCTCCGATGCTCCTCTTGGCCGGCCCCGGTGGCGAGGGAGGAGAGCATGCGGTGGTTGGTCTGGCGACCAAGCAGAGGAGGTGCCTTGCGAGTCCTTGCGCACAACACGCGGTTACCGTCGTCGTCGCCGCGATCTTCGGCCGTTTGAGCGGCCTGATCTCAACCTCCACTACGGAGGTCTTTGGATCCGTCGCCGGAGCTCGCCATGCCCAGGAAATCAAGTGGTTCGTCCCCGGTGTCCTTGGTGTAGCTGGCGGCTGGATCCAATCGCCGGAGAAGAGCTCATGAGCAGACTGCTCTCTGATCTCGGCTGCAGAGCCTCGAGGTCGCCGACGATCTGGTGGTGGAGAGCCCGATGTCCTTGATTGCGTTTTCCAAACTTCTTTCAGGGTGTTTTCTGAAAAAAAAAGAGGCCTTATCCTCAAATAATAGGTTCATTAGGGCAAGTGTTGTAAGGGGCCTCTTTGTAAGTCTGTACCTGCCACGTGGTTGTCTATAAACTCCCCTGGGGTCTTCCAGACCCCGGTACTGTTCAAAAAAAAGACGCACTGGTTGAATGTCAATATACCTTGTAGAACCTGTTGTCGAATAGGTCTCAGGGGTCACCACGTCCAGGTTCTGCAGTCACTCTGGGTGCTTGCTGCAGTTGGCCGCCAGCTTCCTCGAGAATGTGTCGTCCATGCGCGCCCACCGGTCGGCGAAGAAGCTGCACTTCGTCCCGCTGATCCGGAGAGCGCGACGAGGTCGGCGAGATCGCCAAGGCCCCTGTTGGTGAAGGCTCGCGCCAGCATGGCCACGCTTGCGGTGCTCGGGGAGGCCGGGGAGCTAGAGCCAGGGATTGACTATTTTTATTTTTTTCACGGTTTAACTTGAGACCATCCTAGAGCATGAGGGAAATGCCAATCATACTTATTATCCAACAGATGTGTAGGAATAAGAGATTATTGGCAAGGGTATCTAAAACAGAAACATGACTCGAAAAGGAAGACCTATACTAATCTGATGAAGGAATGGTAATACCAACAGTGTTAGCCATGCATTTCAATTTAGAAGTAGAAACTAGAAAAAAAGGACTAAAAGAGTTTTTCTGGGGAATACCTGTGAGCTTGGAGGAGGCTAGGTAGTAGCATCCTCCTCACTCAAAGGGGAACTATCACCAGGAAACATTTTAGCATTAGAAGACATAGGTGTATCGGCAGCCTTGCACTTCAGCAACCCAGCACGACGAAGGCGATCAATCGCATACTTGCTGTAAGGGTACATTGTGACTAACCTCTTAGGACCCAACTTGGTTGGAGACCAACAAGCTCAAACGTGATTAATAGGTGCATGGGGAGGTCATTGGAGACTTGGCTACTTCATGAAGAATTAAGGGATCTTCATATATTATATTTTGACCAAGCCAAGTCGTATGGATCATTATCTATATCTTACATCCAATGTTCCTCCTTGTGGTAACTTATACTTCAACTCTTCATATTTATTGTAAGTTACTTGCCCCCTTGCATGTTTGGTTTTGTATCAAATATGTGTTTGTATGTGTTGAGTCTTACTTATCTATCTTGTGTATTCAAGTATGTTTGTTTGACTCATCATATA
The DNA here is from genome assembly GCF_019359855.2 of Lolium perenne. Lineage (NCBI taxonomy): Eukaryota > Viridiplantae > Streptophyta > Magnoliopsida > Poales > Poaceae > Lolium > Lolium perenne. Next base: position 331,926,007 of record NC_067245.2, read on the forward strand.
CTTGTGTATTGTGTTGAGCCTATTACATCTTGATGATATCTTATTTGGCTCTCTTTGAGTGATTAATGGAACATCCCATTTTGGGGGAGTGATATGCATTGTGCATCTCTCTTTCTCTAAAAAATGTGTGTACATGGGTACCACCACTTAGTATTGATATTGCAAGATTATCTAGTCACTATGTGGTATGCCATACTCATGAGAAATTCAAATTCTAAATGACCATTAATCATCTCTAGTCTAATTTTAGTTGCCTCTTGTTTAGAAGAATGGTTTTATCACATTATGGGGGAGTAATATGTTTTGTACATATCACAAGCCTAGAAAATGTGAACATATGAGGTTGTGCCACTTAGAGTTGATGCTCTTAATTATCTTGTTCCTAGGTGGCATGTTTGCTCAAACAAGCTCCACTTCTATTAAAAAGCTTTTATTGGCTCATCTTATGGATTCTTGTTTGAGTAAGGAATTCTTGGTACGGTTTTTTCCTCAAATACATATCTCTATATCTTATTTGGGACACCGTTTGCTTCAAGTTATTCTAATCATTGCCGTGCGTGATTGTTTGACTAGTTGAAGCTATCAAGAATCTTCATTCGTGCATAGTGCTTAATTCTATATACTTATCCTATGCCTTTTATTGTGAGATTGATCCTTACTATCCTTGTTGATATACCACCGGAAGTTAATTCCAATATTCTCATTGTCTTTGACAATTGATAACCTTGTATGTGGTTGAACTTATGGATCATCTTCACCTTGGATTGTTTCTTATTGCCTTATTTTATTTCCAAGAAATTTTTGTTGCTCCCATGTGTCTTCCTTGTCCCTTTAAAAAATCTTTTGATAAATTCTCTTGATTCATATCAAGTGTTTGTTTTGGAAGACAAACCTTTTCTTTACGGTACATTGTGCCATTGTGAAAAGTGTAGAGGGTTTGGTTTATTTGTTTGAACCTTGCTCTTTTTGGGAGTTTGCTATCTCATTCCTTCTTGCATGATTTATTTGCTTGAATGAGATAAATCCTTGAGCATGTTTGCTTTATTTCATCCTTTATTCTCAATGGTTCCTTCTTAGTTCATTTGTTGAACTTTGTTGAACAAATCTTTTGTGATTTGCGTCTTTGATATATTTTGGACAACAAATTTGTTTGGTCGCATCTTTATGCCTTCTTCAATTCATTTTATGTTTTGTCCAAAGTATATTTTCCTTGGATCTTTAAAGTCTTTATGCGTGCTTATATGTAATTTGTTTATATTCTTAGCATGCTTTCTTTCTTTGATCCATTATATAGGGTATACTCCATCAAATCCTAAATGGGTAAGATGTGCATGAAATTCAAATTTCATCTAAATATGCACATAGTGATATGGAGTGTATCCTATGTATTGTGGTTAGTCTAACCTTTTTGGACCCAATAAGTTTGGGGACCAAGATGTACTTGAATGTTGTTTTAGGTACATTGGAGATGCAATGGAGGCTTGTCTCATCTATAAGGAAGGTGTTGTCACCATATGAAAATTGGAGTCAAGCTAGGATGATCGATGAACTCTTATCTACTACATCATGCCATTGCTATCTCGGTAACAAGTATCTTATTCATGCATACTCATATAGCATCCAACCTCTTGTAGGTTACATCTTGGCATGAAATTCTTTATTTCGAAAATATTGCGATTCTTGAAAAATCCTTTTAAAGAAAACTTCTTATTGTACATTTGAGTAATTTGAGAAGATGCATATGATAGGAATATATATATATCATGTTTATGATTCACCTATCTCAAATATGCCCTCTAGCAATTTATTGCATATCAATTCCTCAAAAAGCTCTTATGTGCAATATTGATGAACTTGCGAAATAAATCCATATTTATGATACTTGTTGCTTTGCTCAAAACATTCCAACTAGCTTTACTTCCCTTATTGTTGGTTGTGATGTTTTTGAGATTTTCTTAGTTGAAGCTCATTCATATACCACTAGTGAAATTTGGAGCCATAGGGTATATATGCTTTTTAAGCAAATATCCTTTGGTATATTTTATGACTTCATCTTGGATATCTTGTCTTATTTATTTTGTTAACCTCTTGTGTGTGCATGTTTCTTTATGGATCACTATGTCCACTTTAGAAACTTATATACATGAGAGCGTTAATCCATCATCTTGATATCCTTGTTCTTTGCCAATCATCTTTTACCCTTTTGTTTTTAGTGGTGTTGGTAAAGAAGATTTATGAGTGCTTGGTTTACTTGTTTTTCTTCATGCCCCTCATATCTTGTAATTCTTGGACCCAAGTTATTATTGATAAGCATATTATCTTTATCTTGGTTGTGTTCTAAATGATATAGAGGGAGTGAGGATTCCATGTTTAGGCATATTGTATTCAAATGCAAACATTATAAATTATGCATGAACCTTGGGGAGCTTCCTTATTCTATTTAGAGCACTATATCTCTCTTATCATGATATCTTTGTTCGTCCAATTGGATCTTTGATTGCTTGCTTTATTTGTTAAAACTTCCTTCACCATGATATCCTTGTGCAATCTTTGATCCTCAATATAGTTTGAATTTCTTCAAGTATTCATCATTGGATATGTGCATTTGATTCCACTCAAATTATGAGAAGTGCACACCTTGGGGAGGAACTCACATTATATTGGATTTCTAAATTTTTCACCCATTTTGGCACTCGATGCCAATGGGGGAGAAGTTTAGAGGGTTTAAGGGAATGGTTTTATAACTTAAGTTTGGTTTGTTCTTAAGTGTTTTGCCTCTCATGCATTCCATATTTATATGTCTTGCATGGTTGTATATATATAGTGGAAATTGTCCCAAAGGTTAATCTTGACAATGTATGCAATGAATTCATGTTCATCACACGTGCATACATTGTGGGGGAGTTTGCTCTATATATATTGGTTCTACTCACATCCCTTGCATTAGTTGTAGTTGGGTGAGTAGAGTTGGTTTTGATATGGGATAGTACCTTTGTGTTACTTGACCATATCAAATACAACCTCTTGTATACAACTTATTCTCGGATAAGTTGCGTACTTGTCTCTAATATTCATTATATAAACCCTCTTATTGTGGTTGTTATCAATTACCAAAATGGGGGAGATTGTAAGGGTACATTGCCCCTATGTGTGGTTTTGGTAATTAATGACAACCCCTATGGACTAATGTTTTCATTGAGTTTATATGAAGGAATATTCCATAGGTACTACTTGTACTCCATGTGTTGGATTCAAGTATGGATGCCATGAAGATAAAGGTATATCTTGTGTATTGGCATCAAGATCATCGGTATGAAGATATATATGTGATATGATCAAGAAGAAGAAATGAAGATGGAGTTCTTATGTGGAACTCAATATTAGCCATGCTCTATCTTATGTGAGTATGAGAAGATACAAGGATTGAGTTGGGCAAGTTCAAGATGAGCATCTTGAGTGGATCATATGCTTGAAGCTTGCCGTCCATTTGGTGATAATGGACATGTGAAGATGTGCATCAATGGAGCTTTCCCATCATAGTGTACGGGGGAGCATTTGTGAGTCTTCACAAAGCAACATTGATCAAGTGAGGCATTCCGGCTTGTGTAGAGCTTGAAGAGTTATCATCAAGATCAAGCGGGATGCGCAAGGCAAAGGTATGACCTTGATAGGTTTTCCTTTTACCGGTCTCAAGGTGGTTGATGGGAGACCGGATTATAGGATACATAGCCGCACTATTAAGAGGGGCTTTCGGTTGGGTAACTTGATCACATCGTCTTAGGGAGCTCAATCCTTTGCATACTTTGCATATCCTTATTGCTTCTTGGTGTTTATCTGTGTGAGGTTCTTGAGCTTGTTGCTAGCTTTACAACAAGCCCAAGTTCATCGAAAACGGAATCCGCATGCATCTTCTATTGCGTTTTCGAGTTTGGACGTCTTCACCATTTTCTGACGGTGGGAGACTCCCTCTCTAAAATCATCTAAAATGTTCTGAGAGGAGTCTCCATATTTCCAACAAAATTGGTTTCATGTCAATCGGAGTTCGGGAGCAATAGTTATTAAAGAAAAAGGAAAGATGAGAAAAGAATAAAAAGAAAAAGAGAAAAAGGGGAGGGAGCCGGCCGGCCGACCGGCCCAGACACCGGCCCACCCAGTCTGCGACCGGGTCCGGCGCTGGTGCCATCCGGGCCGCCTCCAGGGGTCTTTTGGCCCACGACCGGCGGGTGGCCCGGTCCGTAACCGGCCTGCCCGGCTCTGCCCCCGGCTGGACCGGCCTCCCGCCGGCTGGGCTTCACTTCCCGCGCGCGGCCACCGGGCGCTGCTCCGCCCGGGCTGCCTTCGCCCACGCGGCCCACACCATGGCCGACGCCCCTGCTCCCCGCGCGGCCCACACCTATCTGCCGCACAAGCACGCGCGGCCCACGCGCGTTGGGAGCAGCCAGCTTGCCCCGGCTAGGCTTTTCCCCTCCACGCGGCCCACCCGCCCCATCCGGCCTGGGAACCGGTCCGGCCGGGCTGCACGCTGGCCTGTCCGGCTGCTGCTCCGGTCGGCCGGCCTGGTGGCCGGCTGGGCCGTTTTTCTGCCCGTTTTTTCTGTCTTTTTCCCCCAACAGTTTTATTTGCTCCCATGCTATAAATAGCTCTTCTTCCACCTTGAGCAAACAACTTCTTCCCTTTCTCTCACCTCCATTGTTGCATTTGAAGAAGTTGCTCTCTCTCTTGTTCCCCCCCATGATTCTTGCTCATTCTTGAGGGATCTAAGAGAGGAGATCTAGATCTACACTACCACCAAACCATTTCTCCTCTAAGTGAGGGGAACTCTTGGGATCTAGATCTTGGAGTCTTTTGTTGACTTTCCCCATTGTTCTTCCCCTCCAATCTCATCCTAGCATTTGTTGTTTGGGTGGGATTTGAGAGTGAAGGACTTGAACACCTCTAGTGTTCTTGCTTTGCATCATTGCATAGTGTTGAGCTCTCCACCACGATTAGTTTGAGTGAGAGACCGTGAGCTTGTTACTCTTGGAGGGAGACCTCCTAGTTGGCTTGGTGATTGGTGCTCCGGTGATCTCTTCAAGAAGATTGTGAAGAGGCCCGGGCTTCTCCTTCGTGGAGCTTGTGAAGTGGTTGTGGAGCTTGCCATCTCCGGAGCGGAGAAAAAGCTAACCATAAGGAAAGGGCCATTATCCTTCGTGGGTGTGGTTCGGAGAATAGGGTGAGCCTTCGTGGCGCCGGGAATCCTTCGTGGACCTCCACTCCTCCAAACGTGATGTACCTTCTTGCAAAGGAAGGGAACACGGGAATACATCCTCGTCTCCGCGTGCCTCGGTTATTTCTATACCCGAGCTCTCTTTCCTTGTGATAGCCATCGTGCTTAAAGTACATATATCTTGCTATCACTTGTGCTACATATATCTTGTGCCTATCTTGCTTAGCTCTAGTTGCCATTGTTACACTTAGTTGAGCTTAGCATATTTAGGGTTTGTGCTTGTAAACTAAACGATAGTTTAATTCCGCATTATTACAAGACAAATCCGTAAGAGTTTTTAATTGCCTATTCACCCCCCCTCTAGGCGACATCTCGATCTTTCACTTGCGTTGAGTCAAAGTAAGTCCACCAGCCCTATGACCAACCTCAATACCGACAAATAGTGAAGAGCACCAAGATCCTTAATAGAGAACTCCTAGCGAAGTCCAACGACTAAGCGATCAATAGCCTGCGAGGATGAAATGAGCATAATGATATCATCAACATAGACCAGGAGATATACAGTCAGATCAGGACACTAAAGAACGAACAAGGAGGTGTCGGCAGTGGACTCAAGAAACCCACGTTCGCGCAAAACTGATGCAAGGCGAGCATGCCAAACTCGAGGAGCCTGTTTGAGATAATATATAGCCTTGACCAAGCGACATAAGTGATGAGGTCATGCAGGATCTTCGAAACCAGGTGGTGGGCACATAAAAACCTCCGCCTCAAGAACACCATTAAGAAAAACATTCTGAATGTCAAGCTGATGCAATAACCAACTACGGAAAACTGCAAGTGAGAGAATCAAACGAATGGTTGTAGGTTTGACCACCGGGCTGAAAGTATCTTCGTAGTCTAGTCCATAGTGTTGTTTCAATACTTTAATAAGCAGCCGAGCTTTATACCTCTCAATTGTACCATTAGCATGTCGCTTGACCTTAAACACCCATTTGGAATCAATGAGAGTAATACCAAAAGGCAGAGGGGTGAAGTGCCATGTACCATTACTTTGGAGTGCATCAAATGCGCCTCCATTGCTTCACGCCAGTGAGGAATCTCCAGGGCAGCAGGAAATTACGAGGTTAGGCAGATGGATTAGCAACAGCCTGAGCCATGCACACGGCCAACCAAGAAACATTGCCATTAGTGCGTTGTTTGGGTTGATGAACGATGCATTGGCTGCGAGTAATAGGCCACAAAGAATCTGCATGGCACAACAACCGGCTAAGAAGCTGTAGGTGGCTGCTGAGCCGATGAGGAGACAACGGAGTCCAAGCCGAGCGACACATGTGTGGGCGTTGAGGAGGGAGTCATGGGCTCGAGTAGGAGCCAAGTCGGGCACAAAGGAGTGTCCGAGCCAACCGACGTAGAGGAGCTAGCCAACTAGGAGTCGCGCACATGTGAGTGGGGGTCCACCGACAACCGCTGATGAGCCAGTGGTGAACCAGCTGCACGCATAGGCAAGGCATCACATGTTGTTGCATGCGATCGACGTCATGGGCAGGGCTGCCAAAATCAACGTGAATAGACGATGAAGCAGACGGTGTAGATGGTTGGTATTCAAGAAGCTCAAGATTCACACCAGGCCCAGTACATGCACCATAATTAGGAAGCAACGACGGGGCATATGCATAATCTTCAAATTGGTCAGGCAAGAGAAGCAAATCGGAGGAGGAAGAAGCTGACTTAGTGGATGGTAAACTGGAAAAGGGAAAAACTGTTTCAAACTGTTTCATCAAAGACAACATCACGACTAATGTAAATACGATTAGAAGGAATATGGAGACACTTGAAACCTACATGGATGGGATTATATATACCCTAGGAACACACATTTTTTGAACCTAAACTTAAGTTTATGATTATTGTAGAGACGAAGGTTAGGCTAACAAGCACAATAAAAAACTTTGAAGAAAGTAAGCGCCCAAGGGGAGTTTGCATATTGATGACACGAGTAGGTATGTGATACGTCTCAAACGTATCTATAATTTCTTATGTTCCATGCTACTTTTATGATGATACTCACATATTTTATACACACTTTATGTCATTATTATGCATTTTCCGGCACTAACCTATTGACAAGATGCCGAAGAGCCAGTTGCTGTTTTCTGCTGTTTTTGGTTTCAGAAATCCTACAAAGGAAATATTCTCGGAATTGGACGAAATCAACGCCCAGGGTCTTATTTTTCCATGAAGTTTCCAGAAGACCGAAGGGGATACGAAGTGGGGCCACGAGGTGGCCAGACCATAGGCCGGCGCGGCCAGGGTGGGGCCCGTGCCGCCCTATGGTGTGGGCCCCTCGCGCCGCCTCCAACCCTACCCTTCCGCCTACTTACAGCCTTCATCGCGAAAGCCCCTGTACCGAGAGCCACGATACGGAAAACCTTCCAGAGACGCCGCCGCCGCCAATCCCATGTCGGGGGATTCAGGAGATCGCCTCCGGCACCCTGCCGGAGAGGGGAATCATCTCCCGGAGGACTCTTCATCACCATGATCGCCTCCGGATTGATGTGTGAGTAGTTCACCCATGGACTATGGGTCCATAGCATTAGCTAGATGGTTGTCTTCTCCTCATTGTGCTATCATGTTAGATCTTGTGAGCTGCCTATCATGATCAAGATCATCTATTTGTAATGCTACATGTTGTGTTTGTTGGGATCCGATGAATATGGAATACTATGTCAAGTTGATTATCAATCATATATGTGTTGTTTATGTTCTTGCATGCTCTCCGTTGCTAGTAGAGGCTCTGGCCAAGTTGATACTTGTAACTCCAAGAGGGAGTATTTATGCTCGATAGTGGGTTCATGCCTCCATTGAATCTGGGACAGTGACAGAAAGTTCTAAGGTTGTGGATGTGCTGTTGCCACTAGGGATAAAACATCAATGCTTTGTCTAAGGATATTTGTGTTGATTACATTACGCACCATACTTAATGCAATTGTCTGTTGTTTGCAACTTAATACTGGAAGGGGTGCGGATGCTAACCCGAAGGTGGACTTTTTAGGCATAGATGCATACTGGATAGCGGTCTATGTACTTTGTCGTAATGCCCTGATTAAATCTCATAGTAGTCATCGTGATATGTATGTGCATTGTTATGCCCTCTCTATTTGTCAATTGCCCAACTGTAATTTTTTCACCCAACATGCTATTTATCTTATGGGAGAGACACCACTAGTGAACTGTGGACCCCGGTCCATTCTTTTACATCTGAAATACAATCTACTGCGCAAACTCTGTTCTTTACTGTTTTTCGCAAACAAACAACATTTTCCACACCATACGTTTAATCCTTTGTTTACAGCAAGCCGGTGAGATTGACAACCTCACTGTTAAGTTGGGGCAAAGTATTGTGATTGTGTTGTGCAGGTTGCACGTTGGCGCCGGAATCCCTGGTGTTGCGCCGCACTACACTCCGTCACCAACAACCTTCACGTGTTCCTTGACTCCTACTGGTTCGATAACCTTGGTTTCTTACTGAGGGAAAACTTGCTGCTGTACGTATCACACCTTCCTCTTGGGGTTCCCAACAGACGTGTGTCAACTACACGCCAGTAGTATGCGATTAATAAGAAAACATGCAGTGGTACAAGCATCACTCCAATACTGAAGAGGAACATGCACATGAGAAAGAAAAGTGAGACATGTTTCGACAATATAACGATGTTTACGCTCAACACTACCATTCTGTTGATGTATATGAGGACATGAGAACGATGAGAAATACCACACTAGTAGAAAAAGGGGCTTCCATACCACCTCATTAGTCTCCAAAATATTAGAACCGCGACTGATGGGGTCTTTAGTCGCAGTTCTGCAGGCGAACCGCGACCAAAGGTCTGGGCCCAGCATGCTCAGTCGACAGCTGGTTGACGGGTGGGCCTTTAGTCGCGGTTGGCCTGGCCAACCGCGACTAAAGGTCCTCAGGCCTGACCCGAGGGCCTTTAGTCACGGTTGGCCAGGCCAACCGGGACTAAAGGCCCACTTCTATTGACAAGGGGTGGTGGGTTTGGCTTTGATCCTCTTATGCACACAAGGTGTTCGATGAAATGCCCGAGAGCATGATATGAAGTGTTCGAGCCACACTTAAGCTTTCTCATTTTTTCCTCCTCGGTCGCGGTTAGCAACTTGAACCTTTCATGTGTCATTGATAAATATGCATGTGTAGTTCATAGTTTAATTTCTAGCTAGTAAGTTTAACAAATGCATGATGGTACTTTATATAATAATAATGCAGATGAATCGGTAATGGATGTACGGTAACCGACTCTCGGGCGAGTTCATTACGGGTTTGAATGATTTCCTCACACTGGCTAATGCGAACAAGAAGGGTTTTTTTGTTATATGTCCATGTGCTGAATGTAAGAATAAGAAGGGTTACTCTTCCTCAAGAGTCGTTCACGTGCACCTGCTTCGGCACGGTTTCATGCCAAGCTATAATTATTGGACCAAGCATGGAGAAAGAGAGGTTAGAATGGAAGAAGATGAAGAAGGGGATGATATCGATGACAAATATCCTGATCATTTCGGTGATACTTTCATGGAGGATGCTGAAGGAGGGGAAGCGGAAGGGGAAGGGGAAGTGGAAGGCGAAGAAGAGGCACGTGATGAGCCCGCTGATGATCTTGGTCGGACCATTGCTGATGCACGAAGAGGCTGCGAAACTGAAAAGGGAGGAAGAATTTGGATCACATGTTAGAGGATCACAAAAAGTCATTGTACCCAGGATGTGATAATGGTCTGAAAAAGTTGGGCTACACACTTGATTTGCTGAAATGGAAGGCACAGGAAGGTCTATCTGACTCAGGATTTGAAAATTTGCTGAAAAATTTAAAGTTGTTTTATGAATGTGTTGTGTGAGGGTAGGAATTTTATTTCCTTAGACTCTATTCTAAACTCTACTCTTACCTACATCAACCAAACAGAATGCCGCCCCGTCGTGAGCCTGAAGTGCCAGCGTATGTTCAGCAAATGATGGAGGCGCAAGCTCAGCTGATGCAAGCAGTGACACAAACCATAACCCAGCTGAACAACAACATGCAGAACAACAACAACAACAACCCACCACCACCACCACCTCACGTGGATATGCTGACTAGGTTCCTGAGGCTTTGCCCTAAGAAGTTTTCAAGGGCAGCAGAACCATGGTGGCCAATGATTAGTTGCGTTCTGTGAACAAGGACTTGGTGACCATTGGATGCACTGACGCTGAGAGAAGGTCAGATTTGCTGCTCATCTGCTGGAAGGACTAGCAGCTAGCTGGTGGGAGAATTTCCAAATCACTCATCCAATAGCAGAGGTGACTTGGGCAATCTTTGAATAAGGTTTTCGTACCGCTCACATTTCCTCTAGAGTGATGGACCTGAAGAGGAGTGAATTCCTAAACCTCAGACAAAGTCATTGCAGTGTGTCTGAATACATAGAAGAGTTCAGCAACTTGGCACGCTATGCCCCGGATGACAGCAACACGGGTGCCAAGAGGAAGGAAAGGTTTCTCAATGGACTGAACGACGAGCTGATGATTCAACTCTCAGTGGTTTACTTGCCCACTTACGAGTCACTGTGTGACAAAGCAATAACCCTGGAGAACACCATGAAACAAGTGGAGAAAAGGAAGAGAAAACATGGCTACGACAAGCATGGTTCAGGACCACCACATAAGATGCGCTCTTATGGTAGTATGGGAACAATGATGGAGGAAGTAAGCATCAGCACCACAATGGAAATGGCCACCATCACAATGGCCATAAGAGCTATCATCACCCCAACTCTGGAAAGGGAAATGGCAACCACAATGGAACCAATAATGGCCACAACCACAACAATGGCCACCGCTCTAGGAAGAGGGATATCAGTCAAACTGAATGCTTCAAGTGCAGGAAGACGGGACATTATGCCAATGAATGTCCAGAGAAGGAGTCTGAGGAAGCTATGAAGGCCGAAGAGGCAAGGAAGCCGAACCCGTTCCGCAAAGGACATGTTAACCACGTCAATGTGGAGAAACTATATGATGAACCCGATGCAGTAATCGGTACGTTCCTGCTTAACAACTCCTCAGCAGTTGTCCTATTTGATACTAGTGCATCGCATTCATTCATTTCAAGAGCATTTGTGGATAAGAATAAACTACCCACTGAAACAATAGGGTGCCCTCTTAGATTAAGTTCCCCAGGAGGAGAGATGTTAGTAAGTGCTGGATGCAGACAACTGACCCTAGAAATTGGAAAGCATAAGTTCCCAGTCGACTTGATAATCCTGGAATCCCAAGGTTTAGATGTAATCCTTGGAATGGATTGGATGACCGCCTATGGAGGCATAATAGATTGTACAAAGAAAACTGTTACACTCACAACCCCAGAAAAGAAACGAATCCATTTCAACTCAACCTTTGAGCTTAAAGGTAGTAAGGTCAACTCTCTTAAGGGGGTTAGCCTAGAGGATGTACCCGTTGTGAGGGAATATCCGGATGTCTTTCCGGAAGAGTTTCTAGGATTGCCACCTGATAGAGATGTTGAGTTTCTCATTGAACTTTTACCCGGTACTGGACCCATAGCCAAGAGACCGTACAAGATGGATGTTGATGAACTAAAGGAGCTCAAGAAGCAGCTTAAGGAAAAAATTAAGAAAGGATTTATTCGACCTAGTTCGTCATCCTGGGGAGCACCCGTACTGTTTGTTGAGAATAAAGGCTCTAGCAAAATATTAGTGATGGACTATCGTTCGTTGAATGAGATGACGATTAAAAACAAGTACCCATTGCCCAACATCAATGACTTGTTCGACCAATTTAAGGGAGAAAAGTATTCTCCAAGATAGATCTTCGACCGGGTTACTTCCAATTGAAGATCCGGGAGGAGGATATACCTAAGACCGCATTCATGACTAGATACGGTCTATATGAGTATACAGTTATGACCTTTGGACTAACCAATGCTCCGGCATATTTCATGACCATGATGAATAATGTGTTCATAGAATATTTGGATAAGTTCGTGGTGGTGTTCATCGATGATATATTGATATATTCAAAGGATGATGCTGAGCACGAGAAACATTTGCACCTAATCATGGAAAAGCTCAGAGAGCACAAGTTGTATGCCAAGTTCAGCAAGTGTGAGTTCTGGTTACACAGAGTTGGATTCCTTGGACACATAGTTTCAGCAGAAGGAGTCACAGTAGACCCAAGTAAAGTTGCAGCTGTGACTGAATGGGAGTCACCCAAGAATGCAGGAGAGATTCAAAGTTTCTTAGGACTTGCTGGATACTACCGGATATTTATTGAGAATTTCTCCAAGATTGCGAAACCCATGACAGAACTGTTGAAGAAGGATAAGAAATTCACATGGACTGACGAATGTGAAGCTAGTTTTCAAGAATTGAAGAAACGCCTAGTAAGTGCACCGGTTCTATGTTTGCCGTATATAAATAAGGATTTCCAAGTGTACTGCGATGCTTCTCCAAGGACTTGGAGGTGTTCTAATGCAAGATGGAAAAGTTGTGAGTTAGGCTTCGCGACAACTCAAACTTCATGAGAGAAACTATCCAACTCATGATTTAGAGCTAGCATATGTCGTGCATACTCTCAAGGTATGGAGACACTAACTGATGGGAAAGCATTGTGATGTGTTCACAGACCATAAGAGGCTGAAGTACATTTTCACTCAGAAGGAACTAAACATGAGACAAAGAAGATGGTTAGAACTAATAAAGTATTATGATATGAGTTTGCAATACCATCCAGGAAAGGCTAATGTTGTAGCCGATGCGCTTAGCCGTAAGACCTATGTAAACGGTCTCACCGCAGGAGAACTACCTGAAGAGTTGTGTGAACATTTCAAAGATCTCCGACTGGAGATTGTGCCAGAAGGTTATTTGGCATCACTAGAAGTACAGCTGACATTAATGGATAAGATTAGAGAAGCTCAGAAGTTAGACAAAGAAATAGAAGTAATCAAGGCCAATATGAGTGAATGCAAAGCAAAAGGATTTCACGAGGATGAGCAAGGAACCATATGGTTTGAGAAGCGAATTTGTGTGCCTCAAGATCCTGAACTTAGGAAGTTGATTCTTCAAGAAGGACACGATTCACCATACTCCATTCATCCTGGTAATACTAAGATGTACATGGATGTAAAAGAAAGATTCCGGTGGACTAATTTGAAGAGAGACATTGCCGAGTATATTGCATTGTGTGATGTTTGTAGCAGAGTCAAGGCAGAACATCAAAAACCAGCAGGATTGTTGCAACCCCTACCAGATTTAGAGTGGAAGTGGGAAAATATTGGCATGGACTTTATCACCGGACTGCCAAAGACTAGATCAGGATATGATTCAATTTGGGTCGTAGTGGACTGTTTGACTAAAGTGGCTCACTTTATACCATTGAAGACCACCTATACAAGTGCCAAGCTAGCTAAGATATACATGAGAAAAATCATTTGTTTGCATGGAGTGCCCAAGAGAATTGTTTCAGATAGAGGTACTCAGTTCACTTCCCATTTTTGGCGTGAAATACATGAGTGTTTGGGAACTAGACTAGAGTTCAGCACAGCGTTTCACCCACAAACTGACGGACAGACTGAAAGGGTAAACAAAATCTTGGAAGATATGTTGAGAGCTTGTGCTTTGGACTATGGATCTAGCTGGGATGAAAATTTGCCATACGCAGAATTTTCATACAACAATAGCCACCAAGCAAGTATTGCAATGGCTCCATTTGAGTCACTATATGGAAGAAAGTGCACCACCCCACTATTATGGAGTGGAGTAGGAGAAAGGAGCCTATTTGGCCCAGAATTGATCAAGGATGCTGAAGAGAAGGTCAAATTGATCAGGGATAGACCTAAGATAGCCCAATCTAGACAGAAGAGCTACGCTAACTCAAAGCGTAGAGAAGTGACCTATGATATAGGTGATAGAGCATACCTTAGAGTCTCACCGCTTCGTGGTGTGAAGAGGTTTGGAGTTAAAGGAAAGTTAGCACCCCGCTTTGTAGGACCATTCAAGATCCTGGCTCGCAAAGGTGAAGTAGCTTATGAGCTGGAACTGCTAGAATCTCTATCTGCAGTTCATAATGTGTTCCATGTAAGCCACCTGAAGAAGTGTCACCCAGAAATGGCAGAGACCCCGTTGAGAGATACAGTGCCACTTGAGGAAGTACAGTTGGAGAGTGATCTCACATATGAAAAAAGCCAATCAATATACTAGAGACAGCAGGATGAGCTACTCGTACTAAGACGATCAAATTCTGCAAAGTCCAGTGGAATCACCACATCGAAGAAGACGCTACCTGGGAGAGAGAAGATAATCTTCGAAAAGACCATCCGCACCTATTTGCTAGCCTTTCCGAATCTCGAGGACGAGATTCATCTTAATGGGGGTAGGTTTGTAACATCCCAATTTTAAAATTTCCAAACAACATGCATTGCATCATGTCATCATTGCATATAGGGAAAAAAATCCAAATTCAAATCCTATTTCAAACCCCAAAACCAAAATGGCACTATTAGCCACTTAGGCATGTATGCCAAAATTTTGTTTTATAAAATTTTAATTTTGCTTCAAAAGTGGTCTCATAGTGAAGGCCTTTTCACAAGGTTTCCATCGGTATCTTATTTGCATTTTTCTGATTTAATTTGGTGCCTCAAATGCATAATCAATTAAGAGAGAGAAATAGAAAAAAAAGAAAGGGAACCGGCCGGCCAAGCGGGCCGACCCAGCCGCACCACGGCCCAGCCAGGCCAGCGCCCGCACACCGCTCCCACGCACAAGCCGCCGGCCCAATCCCGTCGCCCGCTCTTCCCCAACCGCCAGCACGCACGCCCCGCATACGGAATATTCTGTTTTACGGGGATACGGGGTCCGCTAGCTCGGACGAGTTTCCAACCCCTCAAAACAGTGTTTTTGACAACAATTTCAGACAACTATTCATCATAGTTTGATCAAACATAGCAGATAAATACACAGGTATTCCTGCCAGCATGGGTGACAGTTGTTCAACACACACACTCACATTACTTCTGCCTCATATCAGGAACGAAGAAGCATCCAACCCGGAACACACAATTGACAGTCAAATTCAGAGGCCACATAATCAGCAGTAAAAATAAATGTATCAACAAGCTGAAAAATTAAAGACACACAAACTGCAGCCATGAAACATACAGTTAACCAATGCAGCGTGGCAAAATCAAATCCGTCTTGGCGAATGACTTGAGGGAGGTCTCGATTTGCTTGCCACGGACGGAGCTCCATGCGCGGCTGTTGGAGTAATTGGCGATGAGCTCCATGCGGCTCAGCACCCGGATCCCCTCGCGCCTGGGCGCCGGCGGCCTGACGAATAGGAGCGTCGCGGCGAAGTTGACCTGCTCGTCGTGAGGGCATACGTACCCGGACACGCCGAAGCCGTAGTCCACCTCATCGAACCCGAGGCGGCTCCAGTCCAACAGAGTCGCCGTGCTGTAGTCCAGCGGCACGTTGGCGCGATCGACGCCGCGCATCCAGTCCGCGAACCCCGCGGCGACGGCCGTACTGACGGCGAAGGTGAGCCGGACCTCGGCGTCGTCCGGGAGCCACGGGCGCGCCCCGCCTGGCGGAGGCGGGAAACGCGAGGAGATCGCCGGAGCGGATGGCCGTCGCAGACATCACCGGTGGTGCGGTGCGGAGGAGATCGGGCGGGTGGCGGTGGCAGTTGGGTTTCCTGAAATTCTTCGCGCGCGCTCAGTGGATGAGAGAATGATGGTTTGGCCCTGTATTCCCCTTCTCACCCCGCACAAGTAGGGGGCGAAGAGCCGTCCCGTATCCAAAACTGGGAAAAATCGACGCGGGCCATTTTTACGGGGCCTGCTAGACGGCCGGGTAGATCCCAACCCCGTATTTCGGTGGTTATTATACGGGTTTGGCCCTTTTAAGGGGTATGTTAGACATGCTCTAAGCTGCCCGGTTCATCAAAGAAAAAAAGACGCTTGCCCTGTGTGTCGCTTTCGCGTCTCCTCGTCTCCATCTGGCGTCTCTGTTCGGCTGCACGCACCGTTGCCGCCGGCCGCCGGCCACCGCAGCCCCCATCCGGCGCTTTAACCGGCCGTGTGATGGGAAACATGACCCGGTCGGACTCCCCCGTCTCCCGCCGTGTCGTCCTCTCCTTCCTCGACTTCCTCAACTCCGGTCAGTACCTACCACCCTTCCCCCCTCCTACCAGACCCAATTCCTCATCCTCCCCCGCGGTTCCACGCCGCTGGTGGAGATAGTGTCCTTGATGCGCTTAATCTTGAACGATGGTTGCTTGCTTGCTTGCTTCGTGAGCGGGTTGGAGGGGATCGGATCGTTCCTTTCCTATGCAAAATAGGGTTCAGTTCGCCAGCCATTTAGGTTCGTTCAACTGAAATTGTGCTCTGTAACCTCTGTTTGATGATTTATCGCTGATGCTGATGCATTTGGGCATTTGGAGGTGCCAGCTTTTAGGTTTCTTTAGGAGGCAGAGTGAGTCTTTGCCGAGGGGGCAACGGGCGATTCATGTGTGTGTGTGTGTTTGTGTGTGTGTGTGTGGCTTGCTCTTTTCCGGCTTCTGGTTGCACCTTACACGCGATTACGGTCCTCGTGACAGATTATTCGCCACTCTTCCAGGCTGACGGCGTGGTTATGCCATGTTGCTATGTGCTTTTGGTTGGTGGAAAAAGGATATGGATTTTAAATGGTGGCTATGGGGTAACAAGTACGAGCGAGAAAATTGGCCGCAACCCGCTGACTGGCAGCGAGCTTTTAATTGTCAATGGTCGCAGTAAGCTTCATAGTATGCTTGCCAAACTGCCTAAACCAGACTTGTAAAGCCCTAATGGAGGCACAGCCTTATGCTTCTACTTTTTTTTGTAAAGCTCTAATGAGTGTGTAGAAAAAACGCCTGTAAATCTAATGCCGTTCTTCACATCCAAGACTTGCCAACATAAAACTTAGGGTTTGTCTATGTCTGATTTTCTGAAGTCTCAGTCACCTCAGAAAAGTGCAACTGCAGTTCAAATAAAAGTGCAGTTCGGTTCAGTTGCACCACTTTTTTGTTAGAAAAGTGCAACTGAAGCACATTTTTGTGTGTGGACTTAAGAAAATCTCAGTTGACTGAGACATAGCAAATCTGTAAAACTTATACTAAGTTTATGAAATTCATTTGGTATAGGGGATTGGCGTTAACACGAATTTAAATAACTGATGCCCGATTTAAAGGACACATGGTGAATGCATCGTGTACAACAATATGTTTCCTTTTTCTTCGTTGGAAAGGTGATATCAAAATATGAAAATCATCACCATAATCAAATTGTTTTCCATGCCCTTTTCTGTTTGTAGATGAAAATACCCGATTCATATTCTAATTACAGTTGTAGCAAACATAACTTGCACCTGAAGAAACATAGGAGTCGCAGCCGTGGCACATTATTGCTCTGGGTTTTCTCTTTATGTTTATTTAGTGTCAGACATTGGAACATATATGGCATGCAGTCGAGTTAGCTCCTGGGGCTGATCCTGAAGCTCTTGAAGTTGCCAAGGATTGCCTGGAGTCCATATTTAGTGTCAACTCATCGTCAACTCGCGAGGGGGTGCAGCCAGGACTGTTACTTGAACTCTTTACTTCTCTGCAAGCTCATGAACAAGATAGGTCAAGACCAGATCCAGTGTCACAGCCAGTGCCAAACAGACCAGCATGCAGTGCAAGTACTTCCAGTATGCAAGATGACTCAAATAAATGTACAACATCAAATGTATGCCTCTTCTCGTTTCACACATGATTTCTACAATCAGCATCCATCTTTTCCATACTGATACCATATAAATGTATGTTTGTACTTTTTAAATAGACATGCCATGCAGATTATTAGTTATGTCTTATTTGATCAGTTTTACCTATTTTTCTTCCCTAAATGCTCTTCATAAGATGTGAGCTTCTGATATAATTTCTGCATCTCGTTGTCAGAGTGAAGACCAAGCTGAAGACACCTTTGACCTAGGTATTTCTTATGGCTATGACTTAAATCTTCATGATGAGCTGTCACTTCTTGCCAGTTGATTCTTTTAATAGGGTCTTGGTACCGTTATCACCTAATCAGGGATGTAAAAGGAACCAGTTGCTGAAATTACTTCTTTCTCATGGAATTTGATATCTTTTTGTTCAGATCATTTAGGAGATGAGCTGTTTGTGAAATTCTATGCCGCGCTTGATGAAATTAATTTCTTCAAGACATCATCCGCTGGTACTGAGGATCCTGGTCAACTTTCAAAAGCATCACAATTCTTCGATGATGCATTACTGGTATGATGTACTGTTTCTTTTTTTGCTTCTGTAGCATTTTCAGGCTTAATGAAGTGAAGACTTATGTTGTCTCCACTACCAAGAGAAAGATATTAAGATTTGTCCAGTTCATTACTTATTTATTTTTTATTGATGGAGTAAGATTTATGTCTGTCTAGGAGGTGCGCAACTCGGGAAGAAAAACAGCAAGCTTAGTAGACCTGGCGGAGTTCTTTAAATCGAAAGGTACTAAATCAGAATCCTTAGTTGTTTCTTATGTCCAACTTTTAGCGTTGCAAACTTTTCGTTGGTTTGTTAGTTTGTGCAACAAATTTACAGCATATAGTATGACTTAGAAATCTCAATTTTCTTTTTTTGTTGTTACAAGGGCTTTGCAGCTCAGGCCTTGTATGTGCATTTTGTTATGGATGCGGATGTGCAGAGTTTTAGTTGCTAACTTCATATTCATCAGGAAACGACTTCATGAGGTCAAAACAACACCTAAAAGCTGTAGAGCTGTACACGGGTGCCATTGCATTGAGCAAGAAAAATGCCATTTACTATTGTAACAGGTATGTACAAGTTACTGAAACACACAACACTTAAATGGTGAAATCTTGTCACAAGTTGAACTTCAGTGAGTAATTCAGAGATGTTGACAGAGTGTGGAACTGAAAAAATGGGTCATTTTCCTCTGTTTCATTGGTAATGTATCATCAAAGCTTGAAATGGCTTAATTAGTCAATCCACTAATATTGATACATAAGCATCCACTCTTGAACTAGTTTAAAACTAGAAATACATATTGCTCTGTTGCCCCATGTTCCTCTTAGTCTTATTCATACTGCTTATATATCCCGTGATGTCATGAAGAGTCTCATGATATGTTATTATTCGTTTATACTAAGGGTTCTGAGAACCACTTCAAACCAGTGGCACATAGTTACAAACCATACTTGTCTTGGGCTGTTTCACTGGAAACCCCTAAAACTCAGATACTCCCTCTATACCGGTTTATTGGGCTTCTTTTAGCCAGCGCTGGAACCAAGGTTCTTATTGATTGGGCAATAAAATCTTCTTATCCCTACTGTAATCCCCTAATTTTCCGTATCAAAGCGCTAATTAATGGGATAGCCCAACGACCGTTTTGCATGCAAGCACATCGAAGCGGAAAGGAGAGAGGATCTCGCACATGCAGTGGTCAAATCATGTTCACACGGTGCGCATGCTAAACCAATTCACACGCTGCATTGACCAACCTGTTAGAGCAATTAAGGAGGAGAGGGGCCATCGCCGGTTCCCAAGAATTAAGGCAATTAAATATTGTATTAATTACTAAAATTAGCCTAATTTTTTGGTATTTTCCTAATTTCACTAGAAACCCTGTAAACCGGTATGGAGGGAGTATTTGATATTGTTGAATGCTTAGGAAGTACAAGCTTTGCGCATTAAAGTTTAAACAATCCTTCTAGATACTTGCTGATTTCTTGTGCCAGCAGCGGTGGAGCTACCATATAGTCATTGGCGCCAGGTGTCAAATGATTACCAATGATTTTGTACTACTATTCTGTAGAAGTAACAGATACTGTTACACATGTGCAATGACCCCAGTATACTTTAGGACACAGACAATATTTTTATGTTCGCCTCTGGCTTCTTCATCTTGTTACAGCAGACTGTAGAGGGCTAGATATGTTATTAACCCTAGTAATTAGTACTCTTTTATCTTGTTCAGAAGATCACTAATCTGATTCATGGTTTCTTGTAAAATGAAAAGTACATACTCTTATATCTTGTTTATTGAGAAGATCTCTGATTCATGCTTTCATGTAACATGAAAAGTACATACTTCTTTCAGGGCTGCTGCATATACCCTTCTTAATATGTGCAATGAAGCTGTTAAGGACTGCTTGAAGTCAATAGAAATTGATCCAAAATACAGCAAAGCATATAGCCGACTTGGATCTGCTTTCTTTGCCATGGGGAATTATCATGATGCTTTATATGAGGGATACTTGAAAGGTGGGTAGATCAGAACTTGTAAGCTGATTTTGTTGAAACAACGACATATTATGCTATTTGCTGCATTATAAAATGCATACGGAAGTCCTTATTGGTTGGTGCAGTTTACACGTGTTAGCAAGTTATTCTAGGAAGTATTTCTTTATTTGAATTGTAGGCTGAAAAGGTGAGCTTTCTTTTAACTTTTGACTTACATTAGTATCTGACCTAACCTAAGAACAAATTCAATTATTTTCGCCTGTTATGTGGATCGTACTGTTATCATCCATGGCGTTGTTGTCATCTTGTGCTCGAACAAATTGGCAGTTGCATTTGCAATTCCTGGATGAATCTACGTTACAAAGAATATTATATCGATCAATGCATGGAGTGTATAGTGAACTCACTTGGTCTTCTTGCAGCCTCTGAGCTGGAGCCTAATAATGAAAATGTTCGACAGAATATTGAGGTAGATTTCTTATTTCGTTTATTCTTCCCTTTTTCATTAAGAATCTAGATAGTGTTTGTTTCCTTCTGTTAGCACTAATTACTACTGAATTTTATTTTCCTTGAAAACTTCAGGCTACGAAAAAGAAGTTGGCTGAACAGCGAGCTCCACCAGGACAGGTACTGATCAGAAAACTACATGTGCTTGTTCAAACGGACTATGAAATATGTCCTGTTGGATCCTTGTTTTTCTTAAACAATTTGCACTATCAAAACTCGTACTTATAATGTCGATATTATCTAGTTACATGGTACGGTTTCTTTTTTTCCTTTTGTCTTTAGAAATCAACAACTAATCCATCTCCTTGTTTGTAAAATACACGTGCACGCCAGGGTCAAGAATCGCAATCATGGTTTGGTGGCCAGGGGAGCGACGGTCTTCCTTTCACAGTATTCCCTCCTGGAATTTCCCCCCCTCCTGAATTCCTGGCCAATATCATGAATCACGGGTCTGTTCCTGGTCAACAGCCACCTCAGCATTCTGTAAATATAAATCTGAATGACTTCTTTGGTCATGCAAATGTCAATGGGAATCGCCAAGGACCAACGACTGGGAATCCAGGCAACCATACTCCACCATCTCCTTTCCCAGCCAATGCAGCAGTCCCTCCTGCTTTCTCATTCATGGGCTCAGGTAGTACGGAAGCAAACCCCGCGCATCAGGCTTCAGGTGAATACAGTGGACCAGGCGCCCAGACGGATGCGGGGGTCTACGTAAATCTGGCAGGACAGGAGCAGGCTGCTGAGGCTCTGAGAGCTGTGATGCAGATGTTTGGACCGCATATGGGCCCAAACGAAGGCGCACCACCGAGAGGTTCGTTTGCTTCTTGGCTCATACTTGAAACAGAACAGGGACTGCCATGCTTTGTCTTTTTCTTAAAAGTCTCGTCTGAAAATTTGTCACGCTGTGTTTAACAAAAAAACGATAAAGTTTGTAATGTATAGACACGATTATATTAAAGGTTTTCCCTCGTAACGGGTTTGTTTTTCTTGTAAATGGATCCATAACTTTTTTTCCATAATTATCTGGTGTACTTGCTTTGACTGAAAATATACTGCATCTTTATAGTATAAGTGCTCCACAAGTATTTCCTTACTGAGAGTAGTAGCTGTAACCTGAAACAAAGTAATTATTACTGTGTGTGCTGCAAACAGGAATACTCAGGGTACTAACTGTTGTTCTCTGTTTTCAATCGTGCAGGACCAGGTTCAACCTGAGATGCAAAAAAAAGGAAGTGCGTAATGTTGTTCATAGTCGGATATCTTCGCAGTGCTGTATGGCTTCATTGATCACGTTGTTCTGGTAGTTTTGTTGTTGTTTAAACTTTGTCTGTGCTTAAAACTCTCCCTGGGCACCATATACCTGTCATGTAACTCTCGTGCGATGGATGCAAAGGCATGGTCTAGCATATATAGGCCTGCGTTGGTTAACAACTGGTACCTATAAAACCTTTTCATGCTATTTGCATTGAATTCCCTGGATTTAGTAATGTGTTTGTGTGTGCACTTACCTGACGAAATCTGTGACCTTGAATGTAGAAAACTTGGGTGCTGCCAAAAATAAAGTTCTTTGCATGGCTTACGCTTCAAAATAGACTATGGGTGGCCTAATTGTGACCTTTATTCTCTTTGCAAAACAACCTCTTTGCAAAAGAACCAACGAGTCTATTGTTCGCCTCCTTGTTCATTGTCGGTACACCCATACGCTTTGGGGTCTCCTCAAGGTTGGCTTGGCCTCTACTTCATTGATCTTCAACAAAGACACTTGAGGAGTGGTGGTTCACCGTTCCTCCTTTCCAAACTGGAAAGTCATCGCATCCCTTGTCCTCCTCGCATGTTGGGAAGTTTGGAATGAGAGAAATGCTAGAGTGTTGCAAAACAAACATATGCCGTCAACGGTAGTTCTAGCAAATATCAAGAGTGAATTAAAATTATGGGTGGCCACGGGCAGGTGTGAGTGTATTGCTTCCGGCAGAGTAATCCGGCATGTAATTATTCCTTGCAATATTTTGCAACTCTTGCAATATTGTAAAACTTCTTCTTAATTAATAGAACAGAACGAGCCAAAGCTTTTGCCTCCATTAAAAAAACATTTTTCTTGGTGGTCGAGTGAATCGTCCTCCCTAGAAATTGGCTGACGTAACAGTATAGATGTGGGTTGGGCAATATACCTTGTGCTTCGACTGTAGCTCCTGCGCTTTGGCGGCGAACTGACGCGAGTTGATCCTATTTGTCCAACTATTCTGTTGTGTTTTGTGTCTTGTGACCCTGATTCGCCTTTGGGGTAAGTGCAACCTAACAACATTGGTACGCATGACATGGCTGGCCAAAACCGTCCTTTGCGATCTACTAATCTGCCTACACGTCAACAGCATACACAGCAATAACATATCCAGTAACTGTAGGTCGGTCTGGTACACTTTACTTTGTGAGTTGTGAAGCATCATACCAAATCATAGCCAATGGATAAGACGATTAGGTTGCATGAATCAAGTATCCCACGGTATGATTGCTGCACCCTCATGGAGCTCTCACAGCGCTTTGGATTTTCGGCCGTCCGATCGAGCAGACGTGGCGCGATCTCGGCCGTCGTTCCGTCCAGGGCGCTGAGGCCCTCCCGCAGACCCACTTTTTATCCATGGGTCGCGAAAAGGCCCGCTCGGCCCGATCTCCACCAATCGCCACGCCCCCAATCGCTCCCCAATCCCCTCCTCTGCCCGTCTCCTCCCCAATCCCCTCCCCTCGCGCCCGCATCCCCGCCGCCGCACGCCTCTCTCCCTCTCCTTCTCTCCCCGCACCGCCCCTCTGCCTCCACACGTCCCTCTCCGGAACCGCCGGCGTGAGCGTCGGGCGGCGCGGCCGACCTCCGGCAGGGGCCGACGGTACGGCCAAGGGGCGGCGCGACCGGTTCCCGTAGGGATGGCGGCGCGGGCGACCTCCACAGGCCATTGAGTGCCGGGGAGCAGGGCCGCCGGTGAGGCCACGCGCGGCCAGTGCGCCCGGCGACGGCCAAGGGCGGCGCGACCGGTTCCGTAGGGATGGCGGCGCGGGCGACCTCCACGAGCCATTGAGTCGGGGAGCAGGGCCGCCGGTGAGGCCACGCGCGGCCCGGTGCGCCCAGCGACGGTGGTCGCGGCCGGGGCCAGAGCAGCTCGACGACGGTGGCTGCGCCCCTCGCCAGCAGCGAGGCGCCCTCGCGCCATATGGCCCCGGCAGCATCCGGCGACGATGGGATGGCCCCGTTCCCTCGCTCCCCAGGCGAGGTTGTCGCCGACGAGGGGGAATCGCATGAGCCGCCGCCTCGAGCCGCCATCAGCCCAGCTCGTGCCCTCTTCCCCGTTAGCCGGCCGTACGGACATCCGCATGTGTCGCTGCTGCTCCGCCTCTTCATCCTCTGCATCTAAAGGTGGAGCACGTGAACAAGACAGGGTAATTTGCCTCTCCTCATCCTGATCTCCCTCTTCTCCCTCTCTCCATTTAATCCCCATAGTTTCTTATCTTTGTTTTTTGCCTAGAAGGTGTTTGACAAAAATCCTGGAGAGAACATTATTTACTGATTCTCTTGATTTGATTCATGGCCAGCTAGGTATTGCAGCGCCCGGGGACAAAGCGTCGATGATTTAGCGAGGTGAGAGGTCTCATCTTTCAGTAGCATACAAGTTTGTGTATTTAGCGAGACAAATTATCAATAGCAAAACACCATGGAGTATATTCAGTTTGTGTTATTTTGGTGATTTGATGTTGGTGTGGCATCGATGGATTGTCCAGAAATCACCAAGTACAGAGGCTTGTCTCTGCTTGACAGCACATGCCATATGCCATACTGAGTATGATTTCTCTCTACTATGTTGCAGGAACTATGGTTGACCTCATGCACATTCGCGTTCAATGTTCAGATACTGGGCAGAGGGTGCTCACCACGGTCGATCGGGGGCCCACCGTCCCTGCAGCTTCACCTATGTGCGCTTCTGCAGGTACAGCCACCGCCCCCTTGAGCTTTCTTATCAGATGCACCAATTACTTTCAGTTTTACAAGATACCATAAGCCTAACTTTCAGTTTTAGCCCACCACCCCTTGAGCTTTCTTATCAGCTGCACCAATGTTACTTTCAGTTTTTTACAAGATACGATAAGCATAACTTTTAGTTTTACAAGAACCTAGGAGTGAACATGGGTGTGGACACAGGAAGGTAAATTTCAGTACTTGTGCGCATATTTGTTCCTGGTATTATTTACTGCGGTACTTCGACACAAAATAATTTTAGTAAATTTTTCTTCAAGCTACTTGAGTATTTTCTGGCATTTTGTTCTTTGGACAGAGGTGATATTTGTCTTAATTTATTTCAATAAAGTATCTGATGTTTATTAGATAATTAGCAAGATGAACTCATGTTTATTGCTAGCTACTAATTGTCGTTTTACTGACAGATTACCATCATGCAAAAAAGCATCCCTTCAATAGTCTTGCAGCTTTTTAACCGCATCTCACATGTACCCCCTCACAATTAAAGCAACAAAAAGTATCTTATGATTTAATTACTGCATGGTACACAATTTACAGGGCACAACTAATATCTTGCTCTATCTATTCTTTCTTGCCATATCGCCTAACCAAAATGGACTACGTTGTCTTCACAAGCCCTTGTGGGCTGGATATAGTGGTGGGAGCAGGATGGAGTGCCTGTATTTGATAGTTTGCTCCTTAACTGAATTGTTGCCTTCAAGTACTGTGGTGCATAAGCAAAGGCAAAGACATAGTAACTTATTTTGTTCTATGGATTTTTTGGTAGGTGTTATCACCAGAATTTGACCGAGCCAGAGGTGGGCCGCAATCAAGATGAAATTGAAGAATATACATGGAAGAATTACGTGAATCGGCCTGTTATGTTGAGTTTGGGCTAGTCTGCCTTTGTATCTGTAACATATTAGGATACGTGTCGGTTAGTTGGAATTTTACTCGTGCACGGTTAGGTGCACGTCTAAGTTAGAAAGTCCCCTGGACTATAAATATGTATCTAGGGTTTATGGAATAAACAACAACCAACGTTCAACCAACAAATCAATCTCGGTGCATCGCCAACTCCTTCGTCTCGAGGGTTTCTACCAGTAAGCAACATGCTGCCTCTTGCGATCTAGGCAGCACAAGCTCCACGTTGTTCATGCGTTGCTCGTACTGAAGCCTTGTTGATGGCGAGCAGCGTAGTTATCATAGATGTGTTAGGGTTAGCATAGTTCTTCGCGTAACATGCTATCGTAGTGCAACCCTTGCATGTCTAGCCGCCCTCACACCTACCTTAGGTGTGGGGGCGGCACCCCGCTTGATCATTATTTAGTAGATCTGATCCGTTACGATTGCTCCTTGTTCTACAAGGATTAGTTTAATATCTGCAATAGTTAGGCCTTACAAAGGGGTGGAGGATCCAGCGGCACGTAGGGTGTCGTTCGCTGGCCCTAAACAGGATGTTCCGGGGATCAACCTTGTGTTGGTTTTTAGGCCTTGTTTAGGATCGGCTTACGATCACCGTGCGTGGCCGCGAGGCCCAACCGTGAGTAGGATGATCCGATTATGCGGTGAAAACCCTAAATCGTCGTAGATCTCATTAGCTTTATCTTGATCAAGCAGGACCACCATATATTCGTGCACCTCGTACGAATCATGGGTGGATCGGCTCACGACCCGATTCACGGGATAACCCGAGAGCCGATCGAGGCTCGTATTTAATGTTTACGTGTATGCCATGCGGAAACTAAGCGAGGCATCTCCATCACCTTCCTGACCAGGTATAGGTCAGGTGGCACGCCTGCATCAGCATCGGACGTGTGACCAGAAGGCTTTGCGGGCCGTCGCTCGGAGGGACCTCGGCCCGGCCCGCAGCTCTAGGTTGTTCCCGGCTCTACGGTGTTGCCCGTCGCTGCCCGCCGGTGGGTTTCTGACGACAACACATTCTGGCACGCCCGGTGGGACCAGCTTCTACATCAACCACATCGCCATCTACATCTGAGATGGCGGACGGCACGCCAGTCACGTACGAGGATCTGACGGACGAGCTCAAGAAGAAGTATGACGAGATCAAAGTCATCCTCGAAGCCGACCTCATCGACTCTTTCCACGAACCCGTTCACATGGCATCGAGGTGGAAGGGGTTCTCGCCTAATGGTGCACTAGATGGGATAGACCTCTCTGCCCCGTCGGAAGAACGCACCAGGTCCCTGCGGCAGGAGATCAACTACTTGGTGGCTCACTCGCTACACCGCCACTCTGAGAACCTGGTCAACACGTTGGAGCGTGTCGCTCTTCGCGTGATCCGGGAGATCATGAGGCACCGGTACTCGCCGTCGGGACCAGCTCTCGGGACGCATCAAGGAGAGTTGCCACTCCAGTCCCGTCCACCGCTGCCATATGCGTTGGCAGCACCGAAGTGCCGGCTACACCGGCATTCGTCGTCTACAAGATCGGTGGTGACCCTAGTGACTACCGGTTCTTGCCCGAGGCGCCTAAGGAGGTCCCTCACGGGTACACGTGCACGTATGTGCGACCGTGGCAACCGGGCACTCACAAACCAGGCCACAACATCGGGGACTTACGGGAAAACAGGGAGGGACGTCGGCGACGAGCTTGAGAAGCGCACGTGGCTAACTAAGTACGCCACCCCGACGAACCTCCGGAGCTCAGCTCCTGCAGGTTGGCTCGAGCTGGAAAAGCAAACATGGCTGGCTAAGTACGTCACCCCGGCGAATCTTCAGAATTCAACTCCTGCCGGCCCGGCCACGACGGATCAGATCGGTACCATACCGAGAGACCAGTTCGGCATGGTGCCGAAAAGAAGGGCCATCGGCTATTCCAAGCCATACCCCGACGACTACGAGATGATCCCGCTACCACCTAAATATCGGCTCCCCGACTTCTCCAAATTCGGTGGATCGGATGGTTCCAGCTCCATCGAGCACGTGGGCCGATATTTGGCGCAACTAGGACCGGCTTCGGTGTCGGATCAACTACGCGTGAGGCTCTTCTCATAGTCCCTCACGGGATCGGCTTTCGGATGGTACACCTCTTTGCCACCGGACTCCATCCGGACTTGGAAGCAGTTGGAAGAGCAGTTCCATATGCGGTACCATTCGAGGCTTCCGAGTCCGGCATTGCCGATCTAGCACAACTACGTCGAAGCGCGGAGAAGCGTGACAGAATACATCCAGCGCTTCGGGAATCTTAGGAACCGATGTTATTCGGTTCGTATAAGCTGAAAAGGAAGCGATCGAGTTGGCGTAGCGGGCCTCGCAACACCGCTCAAGGACATGGCCTCCCAAGCGGACTACCCCTCACCAGCGCACATGGTTCAGAAGCTATCGGCATATGAACAGCGCCACCGGACTGTACCAAGACAAGTTCAAGCGTGCGGTAGTTCTGGTCGATGCAGAGGAAGACGAAGTTCTGCGGGAGATCAAGAGGTAGCAGTGGCTGAATGGACTCGGGGAGGAACCCCGTGTCTGCAAATGGGTAAAGCCACCAGGCCCGCCCGGGGATTTGATTTTGACGTGACCAAGACTGAGCAAATCTTCGACCTCCTGCTCAAGGAGAAACAGTTGACGATTCTGAAGGTCTCAAATTCCCCACGGTGCAAGAGCTGAACGGAAAGCCATACCGCAAATGGCACAACTCGCTCTCCCATGCCACCAACGATCGCAGGGTATGGCGTCGGCACATCCAAGCGGCGATAGAAAAAGGGCGCCTAATTTTCAACCAATACGCCATGAAGGTCGACACCCAGCCCTTCCCCGCCGTTAACATGGTAGAGTGCACTTACCCTGAAGGTTGCCAGCCAGGATCCTCGTTCAGCATCAACATGGTAGGACCTGGGAACCACTCTGGCAAAGATGGAGACGAGGGCAGCTGCTCTCATAGCAAGGACACAGAAGAGGCCGCTCCACGCGATCGGCTCCGTCATGATGGCAAGCGCTACGTCACGAGAGGGAGAAGTGAAGAACATGAGATATCAAAGACCCCTCTACGATCACCTCCTCAACAAGTATGTGAGTCGGTATGACCAACGCCGACGATCCGGCGATGATGATGAGAGAGATCGTGCGGCTAGAGAAGCCGAGAAGACATCGTCGGCACGATCGCGATGAGGAGGAGCACGAGCGCCGTGCCACGGAAAAATCAAGGGAGCAAGATGACAACGACAGATCGGGACTGCCCCTTCTTCGGACATTGCTGGGATTCGGGAATGAGCCGATTGCCCACAATCGGCAATTGCCCGTAATGCAACCAGAAAAGAAGGAGGCAGCCAACGTGTCTGTGTTCAAGCGCCTAGGGCCTCTCCCGCCACAAAGCAAACGTGCCGAGTCCCTCGGTGGGCAGAACTCGAGGAGTCCGAAGCCGAGGGACAAGAAGAAGAAGAAGACAGGTACCACCGGCCAAGGTGGTGCCCTGATGGACTCAGCCGTTCACAAAAGCGCAGGGTTCAGCGATTGCGCGGCCTGGAGGAAGCCGAAAGGTTATACTTGCATACGTTAAGGAAGGCACGACCTGATCTGGCTGCGAAAGTTCAGCGAACCCTGGACGAAGAGGGTCGTCCACGGAAAATGGAGTGGCGCCCCAAACAAAGGAAAGCCGATGATGAAACATCGGCTGGCACAAACATGGTATTCATCCTCCCTTCGGAGTTCAGTGCTCCAGGATTAGACGAGGCACTGTTGCACAACTTGATCGGCCCGAGGCCGGTTATCTTTGAGAAGCCACGAGAAAGAAGCTACAGACATACTGAAGGCCTTGTATTTGCGAGGTTATATTGATGGGAGGCCTGTAAATAAGATCTTTGGTGGACACCGGAGCGGCGATCAACATCATGACGTACTCTATGCTACGTCGGTGGGACGCTCTAGCTCAGATCTAATCAAGACCAACGTGACATTGAGCGATTTCAACGGCCAAGCGTCTGACGCACAAGGTGTTCTGAACGTGGATCTGACCGTAGGAAGAAAAACTATCCCTACAACGTTCTTCATCGTCGATAGCACGAGCACTTATGCTGTTCTGCTAGGAAGAGATTGGATCCACGCCAACTGCTGCATTCCCTCCACGATGCACCAATGCATAATACAGTGGGATGGAGATGAGGTAGAAGTCGTCTAGGCCGATGATTCAGCCGAAATTTCAACGGCTGGCATGAACGCATGGGAAGCAGCAGGCCAAGAACCCCTCTCAGGTATCAATTTGGACGACTGCGAGCGCATCGACGTGACGAAGGGAAGGGTTAAGCTGGTTTTATCCACTGGCCTGACCATGTAGCTGAGGCAAAGCAATGAGCAAACGGGGCGAGGCTGATCCTTGTGATCGGCCCCAAAAATTATGAAGGAGCATTACAGAACCTTCAGTCAACACTTCAATAGATATGGAGGCCAATTCCAGCGATCGGCCAAAATTATCCTCACCACATGTTCTGCTTGTGTTCGTCCTTGATCCTATCAGGAGCCGACGTGCGAATTACGAGCCGATATCTGCCATTCCCTGACAGATTCGGCTCGGGGGGCACCTAAACACGATGAACATGGGAACAGGTGCAGGAGGACATGTGTGCAGCGAAATATTGGGGCCGATAGGAGAAAATCGGCCAGTAAAATTTTTTTTTTTTGGACAGCCGATGCAAGGGCCATCGACTCTAGTGAAATTATGCGAGGTTTACCGAATCTCCACCAAATCCAGGCCAACTGTGGTGCCTTCTGCTTCTTCGCAGGAGTAAAACAATGGAAATTTCTTCAGCTGCTTCGAGCCGATCCGGGTTCCTGAACCTTCTTGTCGAGGATTTCTAATCTTTGGTGCTAGTTCAGCCGTGTTGTGAAGGGGTTGTCGGCTTTCTAAGGAGGAAAGGTGATCGGTTTTGGTACGTCCTCTCGACATTCTCGCCTCGAGTAAGGCTCGGGGGCAGCAGGCTGGTGGATACTACTGTTTAAGAGCCGATTGGGGTACCATCGGCTGGTCTTTCGTCGCCACCTTCTTCACAAATGATGAGTATTAAAGAAGACCATTAGGTTTGGTTGGAAGAATTCAAAGGCTTCCCTGAAGATTCTACATTATCCACCAGATTTCAAAATCATCAGTTGAAGGATGGAAGGGTGATTTTTAAAGGACCGATGCGTTGCTATCGGCTCATTACGCATTGGCAAAGGGGACAAATCGGCAAGATCAGTATAAGAAGAAATCGGCTAAATTAAACTCAAAGGAAATCGGCAAGATCAAATTGGGGAAAGTTCTTCATTGATAGATTTCTTACATAAAGTGCTGATTGCTCTCAAAAGGAAGTACTAGGGGATACATTGCCCCATCTACTACTACTGGTCCTATACTAGAGGTCCTATCTACGGGCCGTCGCTGCCCTCGTCGTCGCCGTCGTCGCCGCTGTCGGCGCTGCTCCCGGCGGGCTCGTCGTCGCTCCAATGGCCGCCGACCGGGCCCTCATTGTCCTCGTCCTCTTCGTCAGCGTCGCCGTCGTCGCTGTCGAAGTCGCTGAGGTTCCCCGGCCAGGGGCAGAACCGCTTGGCCGGCGGCTCGTCGGAGGAGGTGTCGTCCTCCTCCTCCTCCTCTTCTTCCTCCTCCACCTCCTCGGGAGAGGTGAAGTCGCAGGAGAAGCGGTCGTCGTCGCTCTCCTCCTCCGTTTCCCCGCTGGCGAGGAAGCGGAGGTCGCTCTCCCCGTCGGTCAGGGACTTGTCGTCCTCTGACCAGATGGAGAAGTCATGGCTAGACTCCTCCCCGGCCTCAATGGCGCGGCGGATGTTGGCTGCGTGGACCTCCGCCGGATTCGGTTCCGGCGTCGGCTCGCGGGAGGAAGAGGACTGGGTGGAAAGATCCGATGAGGCAGAGGAGGAAGAAGACATGGTGGCACAGGAGGGCTTTTGGAGTGCTAATGCGAAGAAGATGCGGAAATAAACTGTGCGGAGCGGTTAAATAAAAGGGGATATAGTGGAAATTCAATGCCACAACAGTTTCCGAGGAAGTGGTGCCTAAAAGGAAAAAAAAAAACTGCCAGGTCACGCGGAGAAGTTGAGAAGGCAAGGCATCATGATGACGGATACTGCAACGGTTCTGCCACGACATGACCCGACGAAGGGAAAGCAGAGTGATTTTGGAATTACCAATTCCAAAACCAGGGGGGCATGTGTTATCACCAGAATTTGACCGAGCCAGAGGTGGGCCGCAATCAAGATGAAATTGAAGAATATACATGGAAGAATTACGTGAATCGGCCTGTTATGTTGAGTTTGGGCTAGTCTGCCTTTGTATCTGTAACATATTAGGATACGTGTCGGTTAGTTGGAATTTTACTCGTGCACGGTTAGGTGCACGTCTAAGTTAGAAAGTCCCCTGGACTATAAATATGTATCTAGGGTTTATGGAATAAACAACAACCAACGTTCAACCAACAAATCAATCTCGGCGCATCGCCAACTCCTTCGTCTCGAGGGTTTCTACCGGTAAGCAAGATGCTGCCTAGATCGCATCTTGCGATCTAGGCAACACAAGCTCCACGTTGTTCATGCGTTGCTCGTACTGAAGCCTTGTTGATGGCGAGCAGCGTAGTTATCATAGATGTGTTAGGGTTAGCATAGTTCTTCGCGTAACATGCTATCGTAGTGCAACCCTTGCATGTCTAGCCGCCCTCACACCTACCTTAGGTGTGGGGGCGGCACCCCGCTTGATCATTATTTAGTAGATCTGATCCGTTACGATTGCTCCTTGTTCTACAAGGATTAGTTTAATATCTGCAATAGTTAGGCCTTACAAAGGGGTGGAGGATCCAGCGGCACGTAGGGTGTCGTTCGCTGTCCCTAAACAGGATGTTCCGGGGATCAACCTTGTGTTGGTTTTTAGGCCTTGTTTAGGATCGGCTTACGATCACCGTGCGTGGCCGCGAGGCCCAACCGTGAGTAGGATGATCCGATTATGCGGTGAAAACCCTAAATCGTCGTAGATCTCATTAGCTTTATCTTGATCAAGCAGGACCACCATATATTCGTGCACCTCGTACGAATCATGGGTGGATCGGTTCCCTGAGCCGATTCACAGGATAACCTGAGAGCCGATCGAGGCTCATATTTAATGTTTACGTGTATGCCATGCAGGAAACTAAGCGAGGCATCTCCATCACCTTCCTGACCAGGTATAGGTCAGGTGGCACGCCCTTGCATCAGCATCGGACGTGTGACCAGAAGGCTTTGCGGGCCGTCGCTCGGAGGGACCTCAGCCAGCCGCAGCTCTAGGTTGTTCCCGGCTCTACGGTGTTGCCCGTCGCTGCCCGCCGGTGGGTTTCTGACGACAACAGTAGGACTATGAATTAATAGTAGGGGACTTATTAAATGTTTGGAGGTTTTTTCTTTGCCTTTGTGTTGTTACTTAGTTTCACCAACTATTAGTCCAATGTACATATAATTTATATGCGGCAACTCATTTTTGGTTTGGCTTTGTGTTGTTACTTGATTCTGCCAAGTGCAAGTCCAAGCCCCGTATGAGCTCCTCCTACCTATATGTTTTTTCCTCTATTGCAATTTGTTATTAGAACAATTTATGAGCTTTCTATAATTATTTATGATCTATGTAGAATCTTGGAGGATAGTTATATGAGTCGATAAGGCTGCAGCAAGGTCAAAAACAAGGTGAGGGTTGTGCTAATCAGGGCCACGCTGTCCCATTCTCCTTTGGCTCTGCAATTCTGGTTGCCCTTGTTTTGGATGATCAACAGCTGGTTGATTTGTTCTTTTTCTTACATTTCACCACATGACTATGGTTACCGGCAGGAGGACATAGCGGAATGAATGGAACGAACAAAAAGGCTGCCGGAGATGCAAGGTTAATACAACATGTTATTTTGGTCCTGGTTCTTACAAGTAGGCGACTATCTGAGAAATCTCTTGCTGAATTGATCAACTTCAGTCTTGCATGTGATTGTTTGCAGAAGATGATGGCCTCCTATTCTTAAACTTACAATTGTTATGCACTCATGTAGTGTAGGTTTGTTTATAGCCTCTTCATTTTGTTGCTTTTGACCGTTATCACCATTTTTGATAGGTTAATAAGATTGATATCGTTGAAATTTCGTATGGTTCCAGTAATTATGTGTTCTCTTAATTTTATGAGCTTATTATATACTTTTGACAAAGCATCCCTTGCTTGATTTTGTTGCTCACGAGCAAGCCACTCTGTTACTGATTTTGTGTGCTTCATCCTAATTTTATAAAACCTAAAAAGTATATTATCATTTTTCATCTTCTTTTTTATTGCTATACAAAATCGAAACCATAGCGAATTTCACGGGGTCGTGCGCCAAGGCGCACATCTAAATCTAGTTCAGGTGACAGAGTTATTAGCAAGAGCTCAAATTTATGAATACTTATTGCCCTTGCTTCTATGATCCTGCTAGCCGAATAGCTTAACTATCACGGACAAATTCGACTAGATAGGTGGGACGAATCCAACTCTTTTCCCGCGGATGATCTCAAATAACTTGAGGTGGTCGGTAGTAGAACTAAAACTTTAAGTTAGCCTTTCAGCGGGAGCAATGTAGACACAGATGCAATATACAACAACAACAATGGCCTGATAATCGATGATATGACCTGGAAAACGAGATCAACAGCTGCTGAAGATGATATTTTAGGATCGATCCATCAAGTAGGATGAAATGAAATAAAGGGAAGATGCTGCCTCGACATCTGTTTGTCAGCTGTAAGGGTAATGTGCCCTAAACCATAAGTTGGAGTATGAGACACTTCTTTTTCTTCTTAGATAAGGGTGATCAATCGATCTCCGCGTCCTGCCAGTCGTTAAGTAGACTCACTCTACCGAGGGGAAATTAGGGTTGGTTCCTGCCCAACTCTTGGTTTTCGCTCGCAACACAACAGTTCGTCCAATCTATTAACGTTCAGAGCTAGGAACAAAAGATCAAAAGTGGGCAGAGGCCTTTGGTGTCCCGTCCAGTTAAGAATTGGCTGCTAGGTTTGACTTCAGAAACATTAAAGTCAGCTTAATCTGCTAATAAGCCGTTTCATACTAGTGCCGTCTATCTCTTTATTATGAAAGATCAGATTGGCAAAATCTTGAGAGCCCAAAATTTTGCTTATAACTTGCACAAATTGCACAAAACTAAAGTATATGTTTTTTTATTTCTATATAATTATTTACTTTTTATATAATAAAATACGTGAAGAAAGAGTGGACACACTAAAAAACATACCATGCATACCTAAATCTTCTTGGTTCAGGTTTTCTATTTCCGGAGACTAGAGACTAGCGAAAGCCATCGCTTTTTCTTGATCGAGAAGAGAAATGAGGGGAAAAGAGGAGAAAGAGGTACATAGCCCAAGGGCAGGCGTTGGGCCAACAGTATGCCTACCCAAATATACGTGTCATTAGTTATAGGTGTTGGTGCATGACTTTCACTAGTAGTTAAGCTCGGGAAATGCAACTCCTCGGCTACGTGGGCGTTTAGCTATTATTGGCTATTGTCACCGTCCATGAGATTCGTGCAAAGTCCACCCTGTCAATACTAGTAACACATTTTCATGTTAGCCCTCCTGTTTTCCCATCTCTTTCCCGCAGTCCACTCACCTTAGTCCCACTAGCCGCTTCTCTCTCTCTCTCTCACTCTCTCTCTCTCTCTCTCTCTCTCTCTCTCTCTCTCTCATCTCACTTATGGATAACTGGATTTCGCCACCGGAGACGGAAGCCCAACAGGGGAGCGGCAAGACATGGATGTGGCGCTAGAGGACGAGATGGCTTGATTCCTCCCAGCGGCAGAGGGATGTGGCGGTGGGGACCAACAAGATGGAGCAGCGGCCTCTCGATTCGTTCCCTGCTAGAGAGATCTCTCAAGCAGGGTGTGGGGAAAGGTTCCTATGTTGGGGCTCGGCGGGACGGTGATAGTGTGATGGCTTCCTCAACGTCTCCACATCCGGCCAACGAGGTGATGGGTGACACATTCATGGAGGCGGCGGCGCTCACGCACATCCTTTGTTGTTGTACGTCTCCTCCTAAGCTAGGCACAACAGAGGGAGTCAGCCCAACTCTACATATTGTTCTTGATTTCTTTTGGATCCTCTCAGAAGACACCAACACCTTGGCCAAGGTATCCCCTTTGTGAGCACAATGTTATATAAAGATGGATACTATTTCCCGAGAGTGGTGTTCCCTAGCCCCATGTCCTCCCAGAACTTAATCTGAGATCCATCCTTGATAGAGAAAGAACTGAATGGGAAGAAGCGTTTCTTTGTCGCCATAAGTCCAGCTCAAAAGTGTGAATCCCCGGGTTACCAATAAACCTGAGATATCGCTTTACGTCCTCTTCATAATGGTTTGCCAGACCCCATCCTCAGTAAGTAGTTTAGCCAGCCATTTACCGAGCAGAGCTTTTAACCTAAAGGTCATGAACACCAAGCCCTCCTTGATCCTTAGACCGACACACAATATTCCATTTAGCGAGCCGGTACTTCTTCTTTTTACTATCTCCTTGCTAAAAGAATCTTGATCGTCGATATTCTGTAAGATACCTTTATTTAGATAACTGAAAGAAGGATATCATATAAGCACTAGTACCTAATTTAGGAGAATCAACCTTCCACCTAAACACCATATTGGTTAGTACTTAATTATGAAAACCAAGCTTCCAACTAAGAATAGTAATTTGACTTTCTAGCTGCTTAAACGTTTTTGTAGCCTCTCTCCATTCAACCAGAGTAGCACTTTCACTTGGGTAAAGGAGCGGCCATTCTTATCCCTTCCCTCTCTCACCTTGCTACAGTACTTTGAGGGTCGACTCAGGTGGTCCGGGCCAATCTGACGCCCTTCTCGGCGGCGATGCCGGCCGGAAGTGGCTAAAGAGAGGCGCCGGTGATAGGGATGTATATAGTAGTTGTTCTAGTAGCTGTAGCTCTGGTAGGACTTGTTGTCTTCGGCCGCGTGCTGGTCTTCGGCTTCATGCCGGGAGGAAGACACCGGGTTTGTTGACCAAGATCTGGTGTTACCTGGTGGTCCTCCTTCTTGTTGCGGAGCTCCCATGGTCGGAGCCGGAAGCGACGAGATGGGGAACCTCTGGATCCTCCGTCAATAAGGTCAACTTTGGAGTTCCAGATCCTGTTGGAGTTTTCTGTGTTGGCCGCCATGGAGGCGGAGCAAGGAAGATCCTCGCGAGATTTGGTGCTCCAGGGAAGATGGAGGAAGCTGCCTCGTGGAGTTCCTACACTGCAGCAAGGTTCAGCTGTGGTGATCTTTGGCCGAGATGGCGGCCACTCCACACGCCGGTGCAGTTCCTGCGCAGGTGCGTTTTCAACCTCCTTGAGTGGAGGCCTTCCTACCTCGATGCGACGGTTCGAGCTCACCTCAGGCCAAGTGGTTTCGTCCCCGGTTCTGGGATGAGTCGTCGTGCTCGCAGGTTGAGCAGCGCTGGTGGTGAAGAGGATGGACTTGATGGCTTTTCTGCAGATTTAGATAGGGTCTATCCTGCAAGAATTCAGGGCCTTGTTGTTATTTCGTTTTTAGAGGTCCTTGTTGTAATATGTATGCTCACCACCGATGGTTAATGCAGTTTCTGGGCCTTTCGGGGCCCTTCCCCGTTCAAAAAAAAAAAAAAACTTGGGTAAAGGAGACAAAAAAAGTGGGCATTGTGGCTGCATGTGTGGCGGCATGCCGTGCCCATGCTGAGAAAAGTACACATTCCGGATTTGTCTCTTTCTCCCTTTCTCGCAGTGTTAAGCTGGCTACAGATTGGCTGATGTAATGAAGCCTGCTCAGTGCTCTATTAAGTGTATTATCTTTTAGTTCCTTGTTACACTAGTTCAGTTGGTTGCTGGTGCCCCAAGTCCCAACTCTCTCTGATCTGCCCAGGTTTAATTAACCCTGCTAGTCAAACCACCGTTGGTTAATTACAGGGTGCAGGTAAAAAGAAGGGAGAATTCCATACGGGTTCCGAAGGTACCAAGTGCAGTGCAGGTCCTGATGGGCACGGCGAGGTGGTAGTCCACTAGGTAGATACCGTACTAGCCGGGAAGAGTTGTCTGAAGCTGTCGACACCATGCAGTAGCAATAGAGTAAGGGCATGCGTCGCGGTCCAACCTGTCCGCGTAGCGGCGTGATCTAATTGGTCCGCTGACTAATCCCGGTATAGGAGAATAGCTGAATACCCGTGCGTTGCAACGGGTTAACATAAAAAATCATATGGACACACAGATGAAAATTCATTTCGGCTCACGGATACGTATGGATTCATTGTGTGAAAATATATTTTAAAATAATAATAAAAATTCGAATAAATTTTGCATGTATATCTGGACATTATATGCGTACACAAGTTACCGGGGAAAGGAATGTTTTTTGACTGTTCCGTCATCTCACGCTGCAGAGTAGGATCGGATCCATGTCCAATGTTTATTATTGCTGGGTCTTAATTAAGGTAGAGACATGTCGCCCACAATGTTTTTTGACTGTTCCGTTTGGATGTCATTCACGTGAAGACCATGGCACAATTTCTCGATTCTCCGATCTTCTCTTGCCATCGATGTGACTAAGGCCGGCCGGTGCGCTGCTTCTTTCTATTCTGGACACCTCCCACCAGATCTCTCTGTCCACGCACGCCTCCTCACGAAAGGGCAGAATCCCAGCTGGGACGCGACGGCCTTCCAGTCTGCCAACCCGCGACTCCGCGAGAACCAGGTGAGGCGAGAAACGTTTCCGCAGATTTCTTTGGGCCTGGCCCGCGTCGCGGTCCAACCTGTCCGCGTAGCGGCGTGATCTAATTGGTCCGCTGGCTAATCCCGGTATAGGAGAATAATAGAAATGCACAAATTTAAAAGAGCGCGTGAAAATTTGAATGAAATTTCATAGATTCGATCATAATTTACATAGTTGAAAACGAAAATCTAAACTAATTTTTTTTTAGATAAAAGGCACTCAAGTGCCCAACTTTGAATTAACAAAGCCACCAACGGCGAAAACGATACAAAGTGCTGAACCCAGCTTACAGAACGACACCACACACCCACACGAACTACCGAAGAAGCTACAACCGGAAGCGCGACCAACAGGTTCAACCAAAGCGCCTACGAGGACTCGGAGAAGAACTGGAGTCTACAGTGTCGGGCCGGAGCTCACTCGAAGAACGAGCCATTTTGCACGCGCGCCTCAACAAAACTCCTCCGTCGCAGAGACGCCACCGGAAGCCGACCACCACCGGGGACCGACCCACATTGCTCGCAAACCGAAGAGCAGCGCCAAGGAAGCTCGACTAGGGAAGGGTACGGAGCAAGCCTTGCCGAAGATCGCCGAAGAATCACCTCCGTCACAACCTTCGGTGAGCCTCGCTGTGGGCTCCAAGACGGTGTCTTCAAGAAGAGCACGACACCGGAGTGCCGCCACCGCCCGATCCGAGGATCTTGGGTTTTCACCCGGACGAAGTAGAGGGACGGAGGTTGGCCTCACGGCGCCTTCAACAAGGGAACGCCGTCCGCGGACGCCGCCGCCGTGGCCCGAGGGGCAAAGGTTTCCCCTTGGCAACCTCACCGCCATCTACACCCCACACCACTCGACTCGCCGATTACCACGTCGCCCCCACGACCATGGCACCGACCAGCACCAGAGCTACTGGCTCGCCCGCCAACCACATAGCTCCCCCCTTCCAGGGCCGCCGCCCCGGCATCCCAACCCTGCCCGCTGCAGCACCGAGGGAAACAAGAAACACCGCCGCGAGGTTCGACCTACAGACCCCAAAGAAGGCCAGAGAGGCAGCCGCCGGCCACCATGGCCGCCGGGTACCGTGCGGGGCAACCGGCGGCTGGCGGGCCCGGGACCCTGCCCCAACCCGCACGCGGGGCGGCCGGGGAGGCCACCCAGCTCACGCCTCGCCTGCTCCATCCACGAAGGCCTCGCCACCGCCGGCCCGCCCGGCCGTGGCCGCCCGGCTTCGCGCCGCCGTGCTCGACGCCCTGATCCCGCCGCCGGCCGAGCTCGCGCCGCCCGGCGCCGCGACGCCTCCGGCGGAGCCGCCGCCGCCCCGAGTGCGCCCGGCACACGAGCCACCACGCCGCTGCAGGTGCAGCCGCGCCGCCACGCCCCTGCCAGCGTCGCGCCCCTTCGCGACGAGACCGCCCGCGCCGGCGACACCGCGAGGAGGGGAGAGGTGCCCCGCCGCCGCCGGCGCCCCCGAGCTTCGCCCGGCGGCGCCCTCCTGGCGGCGGCGAAGCGGGGGAGGGGGAGAAAAGCTCTGGCGGCGGCGGCGATTTAGGGTTTCGCCCTGGGACTCGCGGGAGCCCAGGGACGAAACGTTTTCGCTCTGAACCAGTAGCAATCTAAACTAATTCAATCGCCGCCATCTACGTCGTCGGAGACGAGGTCGACGAACGGCGGTGGCGTCCAGAGCAGCTGCGCCCAAGCATGCACCTCCGCTGGCTGCACGTACCGCGGAGGCGGCAACCTGTACTGCGGAGGAGGCGCGAAGTGTTGTAGCGTCGGTGGCTAAGGCGGTGGAACCTCCTGGCCATCCCACGCTACCTGTGGTGGCGCGTGCGGTGGCAGCGAGGCAACGTGTTGCGCCACCATGGACTAGAGCTGGACGATGTCCTCCAGCCTGGCCATGACCATTTGGCCTCCTCATCGGCCAATGACGCGGTCAGGGTGGCGGTCGTGGCCGCTTTCTTTCGTAGTTGTCAGGTAGGACCGCCTCCAGCTTGACAACGGCCGGGGCATCCTCCATCTCATCGTCCTCTTCGTAGATGACCTCATTTTCGCTCTCGGGCGCGTCGTCGCTGGGCATGAAATCCCGGCGGTCGCGGTGACCCGGCGCTCCTCATGCTCACAGTCGACGAATGGGCGTTAGAAATCCTCCCACCGATACACCTCCTTCTGCTGCATCGCCGGCGGGAGGCGCTCGATCCGGCGGCGCATCGACCTGAGCAGGGACCACTGGTCAGTGGCGGAACAGGGAGCCTCCCCCTGTTCAAGTGCCACCCTGTGGGAGGGAGACATCGCGGCGGTGACAAAGGGTCACCCTCCGCCAACCGCCGATGTGCTTCTAGCACCGGCACGTAGCGCCTGTTGCGGCCCGTCCGATGCGGAGGAGGCACTACTAGGAAAAGCACTACTGCCGGCGCACCTAATTCCTCTACTGCCGGCGCACCAGAGCTCGCCGGTGGGAACGAGCCGGTGGTAAAGGACTACTGCCGGCGCACCTGCGTGTGCGCTAGCTGCTGAAAGAACATCTCTCGGATTATAGTTTTGTATGTTTGATGACAATACATGTGATACACTAATGTACGTTGATATAGTGCAGAAAATATATGTGGTTGAAATTGTGTTGAGAAACAAGAGAAAAGGAAGCATGGAAACTTCCCTAGGCCGGATAATCCGGGGCAAATATCCAGCCCTTGAAAAACGGCTAAGGACTTTTTCGGTCGAGCTCTCAGCACCCCCTGGATCAGGCCGGATATTTGGCCGGATATTCACGGAAGGCCGGATAATCCGGGGGGGGGGGGGGATAATCCGGCCCTTACTTAGGCCGGATAATCCGCCCCCAAAATTCCTGCAACGGCTCGATTTTGGGAGGGGTATAAATACACCCTTCTTCCTCTACCTCAAGCTGCTCATTCTTGCTCAAGTTCATCCACCATTAGAGCCACTTCAAGAAACACAAGATTCACTAGATCTCCCCCTCCAACCATCCAAAGCTCTTGATCTTTGGAGAATCGAAGGAGAAGACCCCGATCTACATCTTCACCGAAGCGATTCACATTTCCCCCTTATTTGCTTGAGGGCCCCTTTGCTAGTGTTCCATTTGGAAGCCCTAGTTGCTTGTGGTTGATTTGTTCTTGTTATTGTTGTTCTGTTGTTACAGATATTGGGAGCCTTCAATTCGGTTATGGATGTGTGCCCCAAGAACCTTGTAAGGGCCCGATTTCCGCCTCGAGGGAATCCCTTAGTCGAACTGGACTAGGCCTTTGTGGCGTTGCTCACAGGAGACCTAAGTGAGGCCTTTGTGGTGTTGGTCTGGCCTTCGTGGCAACCACACTCCTCCAAACGTATACGTACTTCCCCTCAAAAGGAAGGAACTACGAGAATCTTCTCTGTGTCTCCGCGTGCTCCACTCTCGGTTACCTCTATCCTTGATTTCTCTATTATATCTTGTCTAGCTATATCTTGCTTAGTAGTAGATATTGTCATATAGGTAAATTCACATAGTTGCATATCTAGATAATTTACCTTTGTGTCAAGCCTAAATTGAAAAAGAACTAAAAATTGGTTAGCACCTAATCACCTCCCCCCTCTAGGTGTGGCATACGATCCTTTCAATTGGTATCAGAGTCTCGGCTCTTATTTCGGGTTTAACCGCCTAAGAGTATGCCGGACGATGAGACTGCGGAGGGGGCCACAAAGCTGGTCTCTATGGAAGATCTCAAGTTGATGGAAACATCTTTGAGATCCTCCATGGAATCTCAAATGGAAAGTATAAAGATATACCTTTCAGGGCTTATAACACCGCTTCCCCCGTCGTTCCTGTCGTAGAGGAAAGGGACAAGGGCTCTTTAGAAGAGGGAGATGCTTCGGGCTTACCCTCCTCTAGCAAGCCATTGGATGGTGATCACTTAGACAAAATTAGAATTCTCATAGAGCGGGTGTCAGTGAGAGCTACAATGTGGTTCCTCCACCTTTTCGCTCTCCCGATATCCTGGTTCCTCACCCTCATATAAACAATAGGGGCGATCCACCCAAGTTTAATGTTGAAGATTTTTATACGTGGCAATTTGAGTTTCGCTCTCATGTTTGCAGTGCCTCCAATGAACTTTGTAGAATAATTATGGAAGGTTACAAGCCTTACAACCCCAACAAGTTGACTAGAAGAGAAGAGGTTGATAACCAACTCAACTCTATTGCCTCAACATGATTCAAATGCGTGTGAGGACAAAGGACTTGGCTTATGTTCGAAAATTCACCACCGCCAAGGAAGCTTGGGATGGTTTGTCCATAATCTTCATGGGAAGTGAAAGCATGAAGAGAAACAAGTATAGTACTCTTCGGAACCAAGCCGAAGGGTTCATGAGGTTGCCAGATGAAGATCGTCACGAGATGTATAGAAGGCTTATCACCATTTCCTTTCGAAATGTGGGTGCCCAACATATTGATGACTTTTGGATCAAGGACAAGTATATTAATTGCATGATGCCTTATGAACCCATTGATGTCAAGAGTCTCCTTGGAAGAGAAATCTATCCTACTCTTACATCCTATCAAGTGGTGCAAGAGATGCAAGCTCTCAAGGTGGTCAAACAAAACTCTCAAGATTCTCGGAATCGTGCTATAGGAATGGCAAGAGGTGCAAATCTTGCTTTGAAGGTCAATACGATGGAAGAAGTGGTCACTCAAGAACCATATAGGACCTCTTGGAGCATCTCCTATCCGGAGGATTTGGAATACCACTACCATGACCACATGGCATTCCATGCAAAAACCTTTTGGGTTGATCCATCCAAAGCAAAGGAAGAAAACATTAAGAGAAACAACTCAAGTGGGTTTAAGAGCTTGGGCCCAATATCAAGATCTTGCTTCAGTTGTGGTGACAAGTTCCATTTCATCACCGAATGCCCCTATGAGAATAGAGAAACTCGTGGTGGAAGGCTCATTTCCAAGGACAAGAGCAAAGATTTGAAGGCCCCCAACAATAAATTCTACATCAAGAATAAGAAGAACAAGAGGCCATCAAGGATTGTGCTAATGACTAAA
Source organism: Lolium perenne (assembly GCF_019359855.2). Taxonomy (NCBI): domain Eukaryota; kingdom Viridiplantae; phylum Streptophyta; class Magnoliopsida; order Poales; family Poaceae; genus Lolium; species Lolium perenne. Next base: position 331,969,798 of record NC_067245.2, read on the forward strand.
TAAGAGTATTCTTCCAATGACAATGATAGTGATAGTGATGAAGAAGAGACCTCAAAGGAAGTGGCCGCCATTGCCACCAGCAATATTCCCTCTTCATCCCTCTTTGAATCCCCCAATGAGAACCCTCACATAAAAAATGCACATTGCTTCATGGAAAGGTCCTCCTTGGACACATCTATTGTGCTATCAACTCAAGAAGAATACACATCCGGGGATGATGATGATGATGAAGATGAAAATTCCAATGGGTTGGCTGCTCTTGCTTCCCTCTCCACCACCTCTTCATCACCAATTGAATCCCCCAATGAGGATATTCACATGAAGAAGAAAATTGCTTCATGGCTAAATCTTCCGAGGTATCATCTCCCAACCCCTCTATGCCTAACATAGCAAATGCTCTAGGGGTTGATCATGCTAGCTTAAAAATGAAACAAGAAATGCTTGGGTTTGATGAGTTCATACTTTACTTGAAAGGTGACACCAAAAAGCATGTTGGGACTCTCATTGTTCGTCTAGCACAACTAGATGATATCCTTGATAAAAAATGTCAAATAGAGAGAGGATTCTCTTGAAATAGTCGCTCTAAAAAATGCCCTTGAGGAAGGAAAATAAACTATAGCTTCTCTTGAAGAGAAACTAGAAACTCTTGAAGAGCCTCAAGATGAAATTGCTAAGCTCACCAAAGAAAGAGATCTTGCTAGGGCTAAGGTAAAAGTGCTTAAAAAGTAGAAGGCCAAATTTGGTGTTGATCATGAGAAACTTGTGAAGGATCTAGATGAACTAGACAAGGCTCACAAAGCCTTGAAGAGTGAATACTCTCTCCTTTCCAAATCTAATGAGCAACTTCAAATTAGGATTGCTAAATATGATGTGCCTAACTCTTCTAGATCTACTTGTGATCATGCAAATATTGTTGAGGAAAATGCTAGGTTGAAGGATGAACTTGCTAAAGCCTCATCTCCCCAAAGTAAGTTGTCTTTGGATGATCTCTTGAGTAAGCAAAGGTCAAACAATGGGAAGGAGGGCATTGGCTTTAATGCCAATGCAAAAATGGCAAACAAGAAGAATTCCAAGCCCGCACAAGAAAAGAAGAAAGTGGTCATTAATAGTGATGACCCAAAGGCCAAAACCATTAATGATGATGATGCGTGAATTCCTAACCCTCACTATGTTTTATTTAAAGATTATTATGGTGATGTTTATGCAAAATATGTTGGCCCTTATGATGTTTATATTGCTTGGTCTATTTGGGTCCCAAAGACCTTGTTGCTAACAAAAGAGGACCCATTGAAAAATGGGTACCTAAATCCAAGAATTGATCTCATGTAGGACTATGCCGCCGGAGGTTCAAAATGGGTGCTTGATAGTGGATGCACAATTCATATGACCGGCGACAAGAATCTCTTCAAGGAGTTGAGGCCTAACATTCATGAAATCACCGTCTCCTTTGGCGATAATTCAACATCTGAGGTATTCGATTTTGGCAAGGTTGTGGTTGCACACAACATTACTCTTGTGGATGGCATGCTTGTCAAAACCCTTGGTTACAATTTATTGTCTGTTTCCGCCCTTGGCAAGATGGGTTTCACCATATTTACTAAAAGATGTTGTGTTCCTCTTGTGGAGCAAGACACTAAAAGTCGCTTTCGTTGGGTATCGTGAAAACAACTTGTATGTGGTGGACTTCTCGGGGGTCACCACGTCAAGTGCGATGTGCCTATTCGAAAAGGCGGATGTGGGTTGGTTATGGCATCGCTGCTTGGCCCATGTCAACATGAGAAATTTGCAAAGTCTTCACAAGGGGAACCATATTGTGGGACTAATGGACAATGTTTCTTTTGCCAAAGATCGTGTTTGTAGGGCTTGTGTTGAAGGCAAAATGCACGACTCTACGCACCAAAGCAAGACTATTATCTCTTCCAAGAGGATCTTGGAGCTCCTTCATGTGGATCTCTTTGGTCCTACCACTCATGCAAGTCTTGGTGCGAAGAAACATTGCTTGGTGATTGTTGATGACTATTCAAGATATACTTGGGTCTATTTTCTCAACAAGAAAGATGCGACTCAACAAATCTTCATTGACTTTGCCACTAAGGTGCAACGTCAACACAACCTCTCTATATTGGCAATAAGAAATGACAACGGCTTCGAGTTCAGGAACTACACAATCAATGATTTTCTTAGTGATGAGGGGATACGACATCAATATTCCGCTGCATACACCCCTCAACAAAATGGTGTTGCGGAGAGGAAGAACCGGACTCTTATGGATATGGCAAGATCTATCATGGCGGAGTACAAATCCCGCTATAATTTTTGGGCCGAAGCCATCTCCACGACATGTCATTCTTCTAACCGACTCTATCTCCATAAGGGCTTGAATAAGACTCCATATGACTCACCGGGAACAAGCCTAATATCTCATACTTCAAGGTGTTCGGTGTAAGTGTTTCTATAAAATCAAAGGAGTTCTTCTATCTAAATTTGCTCCTAAAGCTTTGGAGGGTATATTTGTTGGTTACGGTGCCGAATCTCACACTTATAGAGTCTTTGATATATCCTCTGGGATTATCATCGAATCTTGTAGTGTGAAGTTCGAGAAAAATGATGGCTCCCAAGTGGGGAAAGTTGTTGTTTGTGCAGGTGATGAAATACCTCAAGATGCCATAGTAAGAAGGGATTTCTATTTTCGTGCCCTCGGTTCCTTAGTTGTGCTCAGTTTTCCCCAGCCCCTTAGTTTTTCCTCACTTTTCCCCAAGTCCTTGTTTGAAACCCGTAGAAGGCAGTTCAGACGGCAGGATTCCCGTTAAGTTGACCGCTCCGTTCTGACATGTGGGGCCGCGTCGTGTGGGCCCGCGTCGCGTGGGGCTGGTAGAAAGAGACCGCGTGGGACAGGACGAGATAGCGTTTGGTTGCACGTGAGCAGGAGCTGGGTTTTGTCTCTCTCGGCCATTGGCATTTCCCTTTTAAGAGTACCTTTTCTGCCTCCTTCTCTCTGCCTTTTTTCACATAATTAGTATCAAATCTAGAGAAGCTTGCATTTCTGTCTTTCTTCAATTATTATTTGTGCCTTTTGGCCCTGGTTGTTTTCCCAATATGGCAGCAAATCTAGTAGGGAGCCCAATCTAGTACTCCATCTGGTCCATATGTATGTAGTTAAATCTAGAAGCAAATCTACAGGGAATGTACGATAAATTCACAAGGTCATATAGTAGAATAGGGATAGATAATATAGATGATAAGCTGCATTCAGCAGCCAAACATAGTAGGGTTCGAGGTTCTTCACAGCGATGACGGCACCATCATACTAACAACATAACAACGAGGGATCCCTAGCTAACAACAAAGGGATCCCAACAACAAAATGGAGGAGGCAGCAGCGGACACGTCCGAGGACTCCGCCTACCCCATCTGCCTCTGCCTCCACTTGTTGCTCCCCTTGGGAGCCTTGGGCTTGAGCGGAGGCATGCGCCCGCCGGAGATCTCCACCCGCTGGATGCTGCGAAGGTGCATGCCGAGCGCCAAGTGCTTGGCGCGGAAGGAGTTGGGGTTCACCGACGCGCCGACCTTGGGGTTGGTGTGGCCGATGTTCTCGGCATGCGTGAGGACGCAGTTGAAGTCAGTGCCGCCGAGCCTCCTAGTGCGAAGGGGCACTGTAGACACCCTTGGCGACGTCGAGGTAGGAGACATCTTGGCCGACCTGCAGCCTCCGCGGCACACAGCGAGTCTTGACGTCATGGTGCTCGTCGTCGCTGCCGACGTCGCTGCCAGACAGCTGATCCATATCAAACAGGAATTTATTAGTGAATGAGTTGCAAACGTGCATGATAACAAAGTTAGGAAAAACAGAGGCAGCCTCAGTTAGAGTGGACACGATTATATGTCTACAGGGACGGTGTAAGCGAACCAAAGCTCATGCACAACAGATTTGTACACGAAATGGTTCGCTGAACCCTCCTGTAAAAATCTGTGCCCACCGATTCATCATAGGCAAAGAAACAGATTCCAGATCTGAACTTGAACACATTCCAGATTATTTGCAAAAATTAAACGGTTGATATCTTTTGATTCGTGCATAAAATAACTGATTGAGATCCTATGATTACTTGCATAAATTAACTGATTGAGATCCCATTATTACTTGCATAAATTAACCGAACGGCCGAAACCCAAATCTTGAACGAAATCAAGGAGGGATCAAAGCAAAATGGAATAAAATCGGCGCAAATATTAGCCCAATACTCATCCATCCACAGATCCATCTACACCAGCACAAATAGGGTTCAAAAAGGAATGAGGAACAAAAAAGGAAGCAAACCGTAGTTACCTCGTTCCATGGGTCCTCTATGGAGGTGTCGTAGCGGTTCGGGGGCGGGACGTACGACACCGGCTCGTAGGGGTCCCATCCCGGCGGGATCTGACCGCGACCGGCGGCAGCAGCCTCCGATGCACCGGCGGAGGCGGCGGCGACGTCCGTTGAGGGGACGGCGTCGAAGAGGGAGGCGTCGCGCTTGGAGCCGACGGCGCCGTGGACGATGGGATTGGCATTCTCCTTGTCCATCTCGCCGGCAGAGGAGAGGGAGAGGGTGAGGGTTTTTTGCTTTGGAGAAGATGATGGGACGTGAGAGAGGCGGCGTTGCGTAGGCGAGTGAGAGTGACAGAGATAGTGGGAGGAGGCGTCTATAAAGGCAAGGGATGGTTAATGCGACCCGCGTCCTACGCGTCCACCGCTGCACGTCTGCACGTCTTGGACTTCTGCAATGCGCCACGCATCCACGATTGCACGTCTTCGACTTCTGCACCGCGACCGGCGTCTACGCGTCAAATATTGCACGTCTTTCATTTCTGCACCGCAACACGCGTCCTCGAGTCTAACCCTGGAAATTTAGATATACTCAGGTATAACCTCGTGCATTATACTAGCATTTTTTGTGTGCTCAGTTTTCCCCTTGAGTGCTAATACTGGCTAGTGCAATATGCTCAGTTTTACCCTCAAGTAGCTGGTCAACAGACAGTCAACAAATGGGATTAACTAGTTAAATGAGTCATTTAATGTGCAAAAAATCCGATAAATAGTGGCACATACTCATGGAGTCTTCACCACAAATTGCCAGTTCTCAAAACATAGATAAGTCATAGATAAATCAAGTTTTACCACAAATTGCCACTTCTCAAAGGCCTTCTCAAATCACCTAGTAGCTATGAAGGTGCATGGTTTTCCACAATAAGCCCTTCCCAAAACAGCTTTCCCCAAAACATACTTTGTCTAAATGAGGCCACAATTCTCACACTCATGTATATTTGTATTGCAAATAGTTTGAGATAGGCCAAGATGGGTTTTATTCTACAAAACACGCATTTTCCATTTTTTAAATCTCATATTTGAATCCCTTAGTCTGTTTATTACATAGGTGCCCTTGGTTTCTTGATACTACTCAGTTTTGCCCTCTCCCTCCACAAATTCTCTCACACGTGCAACATTGCCCTGATTGGTCTAGCCCATGTCACGCGGATCGTGCCCGCCGACCGTTGATCGTATGATCTAACGGGCAGGATAACCCCTCTCTCTCTCTGTCGGCGGTTACCTTCCACTCTCTAAGTTTGCTAAATGGCGGTTTTCTGTATTTATTTTCATGCGCTAAAAATTATAAACTCTTTCAGGCATTACTTTTCACGCAAAAAATGATAAACCGTCACTGATTTGTTGTAGCCATTAATTTTCACGAAAATCCCAAATGATAAACCATCACCGATTTGTTGTAGCCATTAATTTTCACGCAAAAAATGATAAACCATCACCGATTTGTTGTATCCATTACTTTTCACGCAAAAAATGATAGACCATCACCGATTTCTTGTAGCCATTACTATTCACGGTAAAAATGATAAACGAACCAATCTATCTATCTCTGTATTTGAAGTTTGGAAGGGTTCACCATCTAGTTATGTTAACTTTCGAGGTTTTGACCTGAAAACAAATGGGTATTATAAAGGGAAATAAAAGTTCAAAAAATGTAAAAACGAAACAATCTACCTATCTTTGTATAGAAGATCGTCTGTATGATTTTTGAGGTCATTTAGAGAAGGTAGAAAAAAATCCCTTTTGAGAAGGTCGAAAAAACCTAACTTGTTACAAAAGCTGGTTTCGGTGAGACCTAACCAAATTTGGCATACATTATGCCATATCTTTAACAACAAGGAATATCTAAAAGGGAAAGTTTCACAAAATTTGAAATTTATGGCGAAAATGATGCCATACATGATGCTGTTTTTCGAGGTTTTGACCTGAAAATCAATTGGATATTATAAAGGGAAATAAAAAGTTCAAAAAATATAAAAACGAAACAATCTATCTATCTATGTATAGAAGATCAGCTGTATGAAATTTGAGGTCATTTAGAGGAGGTAGAATAAATCACCTTGTTAGAAAAGCTGGTTTCAGTGAGACGAAACGGCATGCGTTTAAGCAAAGTGATTTTTTCGAACATCTCCAAATGATCCCAAATTTGCCATACATGATGCCATACGTGTAACAACAAGGAACCCTATCTAAAAAGTGTCAAAAAAGTTTGCCCAGCCGTATAGCTCTATCAAAAAGAACCTCACCATGGCGCTAGTATAATTTTGGGCTTAGTTACAAACTTTCGTTACCTAACCTTCAACACGAAACTTGTTTCAAATCACTTTTGGCGTACAAGAAACAAATCCCTCCTTGATTCGAGCACCACAGCCTCCAAACTTTGCCGATGCCGATATCGGCATGGTCAGAACGGCTATGCGCGACGCCACTGCTAGGTCACCGTCGGGATGCACCCTCAATCCCGTCCCCTCATTCGATCACTGACACACCAGAGATACCACCGAGGCCAATGCCGAACGTACATGTTGATGCCAATGCCGAACATGCATCCACGCCGATGTGGGCACGGCCACGCCGCCCCGCTATGTTGGATGCCACAGACCACCGCGAGGTCTTTCCCTTCGCCACCACACTCTTCTAGCACCCATCTATACACGCCAGAAAGGAGAGACACTAGTTTTCTCTACATTGCTCGCGTTCGTGTCGGACACGGTCAGTCAAAGTTTTGAGGTAGTCGTCGATGTCATTGACCATTTCTTCTCTTCTTTGCATGGTTAAACGCGTCTAGTTCATATCTATCTAATGCGTCTGGTCTCGCCTCATGCAGTTCTTTGTGGACGTCGATCTCATCTCGGCACTCCGCAGGCCACCTCCTCCGTGCCATCGCTGTAGAGCTCCGTTTAAAAATCTATTCCTACCCGTGTATTGCCCCTTGTATCAGCGCCATGGCCCACTTGTCATTCGATATACCGAAGCCCCACTCGTGCGTGTTTTGGTCAGGGATACAGCGATGCTTACGGTCAAACAAAGATGGATGGTCTGACGTGTCTTTGCGGGCTCTACGTGGCCCCACTAGTCAGAAGATAACGGTCAACCGTCGGGCAACCGGCCGTTACAGCATCTGTGATGGTTTCAGACAAGGTCTTGGGGAAAACTGAGGAAAAACTAAGGAGCTGGGGAAAAGTGAGCACAACTAAGGAACCGAGGGCACGAAAATAGAAATCCCTAGTAAGAATGGGTGTGGGATTTTTCCGCCCCATTGAGGGACACGGTGTGGCGTCTCGGGGTGGATTATGTTCTACTATGGTGGAGTCCTCATCTTCACAACATCAAAAAACTCCATCTCTTGAAGCTAATGATGCACCAACCCAAGAACAAGAACAAGACTCTCCCTCTAGTGTGCAATATCAAGGACAAGATCAACCAAGGATTCATGATGGCTCCGATGAGTATCCATTTAATATTTTCTCCTCACTGAATGATGTCCAAGATCAAGCACATGAAATTGAGCACTCTCAAGAAATTGAGGAAGCTCAAGTTGATGGTCAAGACGGGGACCCAAACGATCAAGTGATACCTCCAAGGCCTAGAAGAACCAATGAGGAGATCGAGGCCCGTCGTCTTGCAAGAAGAGAAAGGAACTTGGAAATTCTTGAACATACTCATGAGAAGGTCCTAAGTGTTGTAAGAGGAAGAGTTTTCACAAGAAGGCAATTGGCTAACTTTAGCAATCATCATGCTTATATCTCCTTAGTGGAACCAAAGAAAGTTTTTGAAGCTCTTGAAGATCCGGATTGGTTGGATGCTATGCACGATGAACTCAACAATTTCAAGCGCAACAAAGTGTGGACTTTAGTAGAGAAGCCAAATGAGTGCCGCAATGTTATAGGCACTAAATGGATATTCAAGAACAAGCAAGATGAGCATGGAATTGTTGTGAGGAACAAGGCAAGATTGGTAGCTCAAGGTTTCTCCCAATTTTAAGGAATTGACTTTGGAGAAACTTGTGCTCCCGTGGATCGCCTTGAGTCCATCCATATCCTTCTTGCATATGCATCACATCATAATTTTAAGTTACAACAAATGGATGTGAAAAGTGCATTTCTTAATGGTCCTTTGCATGAAGAGGTTTATGTCAAGCAACCCCCGGGGCTTGAGGATCCCGACTTTCCTAACCACGTCTATAAGCTTGATAAAGCACTTTATGGTCTCAAACAAGCTCCTAGAGCTTGGTACGAGCTCCTTAAAGAATTGTTGATAGACCGTGGGTTTGATGTTAGGCTAATCGATCCCAGTCTTTTTACTAAGAGGGTCAATGGGGAGATTTTTGTTTTCCAATTATATGTTGATGATATTATCTTTGGCTCTACTAACAAAGCTTTCAATGATGAATTTTCAAAGCTTATGACCAATAGGTTTGAGATGTCTATGATGGGAGAGATGAGGTTCTTTCTTGGTTTTGAGATCAAGCAATTGAGAGAAGGGACTTTCATCAATCAAGCAAAATATCTCCAAGACATGCTCAAGAGGTTCAAGATGAAGGAAATGAAGGGTGTAGCCACTCCAATGGTTACCAAATGTCATTTTGCACTTGATCCCAATGGTAAAGAGGTGGATCAAAAGGTATATCGCTCCATGATTGGATCCTTCCTTTACCTTTGCGAATCTAGACCGGACATGTGTTGAGTGTTGGTGTGTGTGCAAGGTATCAAGCTTCTCCTAAAGAGAGCCACATGATTGCTCTTATTAGAATCTTTTGATATTTGGTTGATACCCCAAGATATGGTCTTTGGTATCCTAAAGGCTCAAGTTTCTTTCTTAATCGATACACGAATGCGGATTGGGCGGGAGACAAGGATGATAGGAAATGAACTTACGGGGCTTGCCAATTTCTTGGTAGGTCCTTGGTATGTTGGTCTTCTAAGAAGCAAAATATATCTCTCTCCACCTCTGAAGCCGAATATGTTGCCGCCGCAAGTGGATCCACTCAATTGTTATGGATGAGGAAAACTTTAAGGGAATACAGTGTCACTTGTGACAAAGTGCCTCTTTTATGTGACAATGAAAGTGCCATCAAGATTGCCTATAATCTGGTTCAACATTCAAGAATGAAGCATATTGAGATTCAAAATCACTTTATTAGGGATCATGTTGCCCGTGGTGATATTGAGCTATGCTATGTTCCAACCAAAGATCAACTCGCCGATATATTCATGAAGCCTCTTGATGAAGCAAGGTTTTGCTATTTTAGGAATGAGCTAAATATCATTGATTCGAGGAGTATAGTTTGACCATCTTGCAAACACACCTTCTTCTCAAAACTTTATTTGGTTTACATGTGGGCATTTAGATAGGGGGAGTGCGGTTTAAATTATTGAGCTATCCCTCCCCCATAATGCCAATAGTAAGAAATCATTCTCCTTATATCATGTGTTGATATGTGAGCTTCAATGACGAGTATTGGTTTTGGGCCCAAGATATATCTTCGCGGTGCCATTCCATAACACTCATACATGGTGGCCTATGCCACCACCCTCTTCTTTGTGAAGAGTTGGTCTTATTTGAATATTAATGGACTTTATTTGACATCTATTTGTTCTTATGGGAAATTACTCTAGTTTGGCCTTTATTTTCTTATCTTTCAAACTTGAGTTATCATGTACCATCTACAGTTTGAACCCTCTAAACCGAAGCCTACTCTCATCTATAGCTATTTCCATCTTGCTCTTAAGTCATGTTTTGGTAAAAACTTGGAGTTTGAGTGTCTTCGGTCGGATGTTGTTGGTTGTCTCATCTTATTGGTCAATTTGCATCCTATATATGGCGTGGTATTATATTACATCATATATGGGCTATCGAGGGTACTCCTCGGCAATGCCCTCCATTTGGGGCTTAGGGTAGATGGAATCCTGTAGGCTGACACGAGACATCGGTTATCAAACAAGCGGGGAAAGCGATTTACCCAGGTTCGGGGCCCTCGATGAGGTAAAACCCTTACGTCCTTCCTGTCTGATCTTGATTATGAAAATATCGGATTACAATGGGGTGCCGAAGGTTTCGGCTGTGATCTCATCGAGAGGCTAAGTTCTACGGGGACCTAGCTCTGGACTTACGGTGGCTAAAATTTCTAAGATTGCGTGTGTCCCTCGGCAGCCCCTCTCCTGGCCTTTATATAGGGAGCCAGGTCTCGAGAGATCTGTCCGGGTGCGACTAGGTTACAAAGGACCCTAGTTCTAGACTTTCCTTGTTTGATTCGTTTCTTCGTCTTGTTCTTCAAGGAATCTTCTTCGGCACCGATGTAGTAGTCCACCTTGCCATCGAGTGTCTTCATGGGCCTCCAGTTGGGTCATTCGGGATAGGGCAATAACAGTTACCCGAAGGGTAATGCCCACATCAGTAGCCCCTGAGTGTCTAGCCGAAGATATTTCGGGTAGAGACTAAAGCATGCCTCCACCGAATGTTCTTTCCCCTTGATAAATCTTGTCCTTCTTACAATAGCGTCATCTCCTTCTATCGGGTGCGTGTCCAGCGCTCCCGATGGGAGTAGCCCCCGAGTCTAGGTACGGATGCTTGCAGCCGTGCGTAGACTCAAGTTGAGCCACTCGAATGTTTTCTTCTTCCGAAGCTTTTTACAGGTCTTCATAAGTCATCCGATATGTTTATATCGGGGCTTCAATTTTTCAGGTAAAGTTTAATGCGTAAAGGATATCGAGTAACGTGCCCAGCTTTGCTGGTTAACTACCGATGGCAAAACAACGCTACTCTACACAGAATCAAGTCCCCGGGCATGATCCTGGAGTGCAAAAAAGTTTGTCGGGTGCGCAATCGGCGCTCCCGATGGGAGTAGCCCCCGAGTCTGGGCACGGGTGCTTGCAACCGGGTGCAGACTTGAGCCAAACGATTCAATCTTTCTTCGAGTTTAAATTTATCAGGTGCGCGTCCAGCGCTCCTGATGGGAGTGGCCCCCGAGTCTAGGTGCGGATCTTTGCAACCGTGCATAGACTCAAGTTGATCCACTCAATGATTTTAATATTTTCTCAGATGCTTCAACCAGAGTCGACACCTTTCTTGACATCATTGATGACGTCACCACTGCTGCGGTTTGATTGACGAGACGTGACCTGACGGGCCCACCCTACTCATGCGCAGTCAGGTTTAGGAAATGACCAGTGCTCGCGCATTGACCAAGGTGCCTCCTCGGTTTTCGCACATCGTGGGAATAATGGGCCGCCGGTTCCGTTTTCTTTAGAGCGACACGTGTACGACTGGATCTCTGTCCACCTCCCACTTTGGCTTCGGAGTTATGGCCATGATTTCCCATCAGCTCATGCTATAAATAAGGGGCCTTCCCATTATTTTTAATCTTCACGCTTCCACACTTCTCATCTTCTTCCTCAACCTTTCCTCTCACCTTTGTTCCTTCTCTCAAGAGCTCCGGACGCCATGGGCAAGAAGAAGGGTACCAATGCATCAGGCACGAGCAAGATCAGCCGCGATTGGAGCGCCTCCACCATTTCCAATCGCAAGGTGAACAAGCTGCGCACCCTCGACCTGAATCTAGTCCTAGCGGACAAGATGATGATGCCAATGAAACTGCATCACCTCCCCCTGCTGCGAAAAGTTCGACAGGCTTTTTTGCTGCTGAAGATGACTTAGACCAATGAGTATCTATTTTTCTCTTTGTAACTATCCTTCTTTGTTTCGCATGATGAACGTCCTTGCTTTTCAAGCAGCTCTGATGATGGCGCGTGAAGCACACATCCATTGGGAACCCCAAGAGGAAGGTGTGATGCGTACAGCAGCAAGTTTCCCTCAGTAAGAAACCAAGGTTATCAAACCAGTAGGAGATGAAGGCCACGTGAAGGTTGTTGGTGAAGGAGTGTAGTGCGGCGCAACACCAGGGATTCCGGCGCCAACGTGGAACCTGCACAACACAATCACAATACTTTGCCCCAACTTAACAGTGAGGTTGTCAATCTCACCGGCTTGCTGAAAACAAAGGATTAAACGTATGGTGTGGAGAATGATGTTTGTTTGCGATGAACAACAGAGAACAGAGATTGCAGTAGATTGTATTTCAGATGTAAAAGAATGGACCGGGGTCCACAGTTCACTCCAATAAGATAAATAGCATGTTGGGTGAACAAATTACAGTTGGGCAATTGACAAATAGAGATGCACATACATATATCATGATGACTACTATGAGATTTAATTAGGGCATTACGACAAAGAACATAGACCGCTATCCAGCATGCATCTATGCCTAAAAAGTCCACCTTCGGGTTAGCATCCGCACCCCTTCCAGTATTAAGTTGCAAACAACAGACAATTGCATTAAGTACTGCGCGTAATGTAATCAACAGAAATATCCTTAGACAAAGCATCGATGTTTTATCCCTAGTGGCAACAGCATATCCATGACCTTAGAACTTTCTGTCACTGTCCCAGATTCAATGGAGGCATGAACCCACTATCGAGCATAAATACTCCCTCTTGGAGTCACAAGTATCAACTTGGCCAGAGCCTCTACTAGCAACGGAGAGCATGCAAGAACATAAACAACACATATATGATAGATTGATAATCAACTTGACATAGTATTCAATATTCATCGGATCCCAACAAAAACAACATGTAGCATTACAAATAGACGATCTTGATCATGATAGGCAGCTCACAAGATCTAAACATGATAGCACAAGAGGAGAAGACAACCATCTAGCTACTGCTGTGGACCCATAGTCCAAGGATGAACTACTCACGCATCAGTCCGGAGGCGGGTATGGTGATGTAGAGCCCTCCGGTGATGATTCCCCTCTCCGGCAGGGTGCCGAAGGCGATCTCCTGAATCCCCCGAGATGGGATTGGCGGCGGTGGCGTCTCTGGAACTTTTCTCGTATCGTGGCTCTCGGTGATAGGGTTTTCGCAACGGAGGGAATATATAGGCCAAGGGGCAGAGTCGGGAGAGGCTCGAGGGGCCCACACCCTAGGGCGGCGCGCCCCCCTCCTTGGCCGCGCCGCCAGGTGGTGTGGGGCCACCTCGTCTCTTCTTCGTTTCCTCTTCGGACTTCTGGAAGGCTCCGTGGAAAATAAGACCCTGGGCTTTTGTTTCGTCCAATTCCGAGAATATTTCCTGTGTAGGATTTCTGAAACCAAAAACAGCAGAAAACAGGAACTGGCGCTTCAGCATTTTGTTAATAGGTTAGTGCCGGAAAATGCATAAAATGATATAAAGTGTATATAAAACATGTGAGTATTGTCATATAACTAGCATGGAACATAAGAAATTATAGATACGTTTGAGACGTATCAAGCATCCCCAAGCTTAGTTCCTACTCGCCCTCGAGTAGGTAAACGATAACAAGGATAATTTCTGAAGTGACATGCTACTATCATAATCTTGATCAATACTATTGTAAAGCATATGAAGTGAATGAAGTGATTTGAAGCAATAGTAAGGATAATGACTAAACAACTGAATCATATAGCAAAGACTTTCCATGAATAGTACTTTCAAGACAAGTATCAATAAGTCTTGCATAAGAGTTAACTCATCAAGCAATAGATTCTTAATAGAAGGTTTTGAAGCAACACAAAGGATGATATAAGTTTCAGCAGTTGCTTTCAACTTCAACATGTATATCTCATGGATATTTGTCAACGCAAAGTAATATAACAAGTGGCAATAGGTAAACATGTAGGAATCAATGCACACAGTAGACACAAGTGTTTGCTTCTAAGATAGAAAGAAGTAGGTAAACTGACTCAACATAAAGTAAAAGAAAGGCCCTTCGCAGAGGGAAGCATGGATTACTCATGTGCTAGAGCTTTTTATTTTGAAAACATGGAAACAATTTTGTCAACGGTAGTAATAATTCATATGTGTTATGCATAAGACCTCTTATAAGTTGCAGGCCTCATGCATCGAATACCAATAGTGCTCGCACCTTGTCCTAATTAGCTTGGATTTCCATGGATTATCATTGCATTACATATGTTTCAACCAAGTGTCACAAAGGGGTACCACTATGCCGCCTGTACAAAGGTCCAAGGAGATAGATCGCATTTGATTTCTCAGTTTTGATAGATCTCAACTTGAGGACATCCATACCGTGACAACATAGAAAACAGATAATGGACTCCTCTTTAATGCTTAAGCATTCAACAATAGATAATATTCTCATAAGAGATTGAGGTTTAATGTCCAAACTGAAACTTCCACCATGATACATGGCTTTGGTTGGCGGCCCAATGTTCTTCTCTGACAATATGCATACTCAAACCATTTAATCATGATAAATCACCCTTACTTCAGACAAGACGAACATGCATAGCAACTCACATGATATTCAACAAAGGTGTAAAAAGTTGATGGCGTCCCCAGAAACATGGTTACCGCTCAACAAGCAACTTATAAGAAATAAGATACATAAGCTACATATTCAATACCACATTAGTTTTTAAGCTATTTTCCCATGAGCTATGTATTGCAAAGACAAGGAATGAAATTTTAAAGGTAGCACACAAGCAATTTACTTTGGAATGGCAGAGAAATACCACATAGTAGGTAGTTATGGTGGACACAAATGGCATGGGTTTTGGCTCAAGGTTTTTGGATGCACGAGAAGCATTTCCTCTCAGTACAAGGCTTTGGCTAGCAAGGTTGTTTGAAGCAAACACAAGTATGAACCAGTACAACAAAACTTACATAAGAACATATTGCAAGCATTATAAGACTCTACACTGTCTCCTTGTTGCTCAAACACTTTTACCAGAAAATATCTAGACCATAGAGAGATCAATCATGCAATCCAAATTTCAACAAGCTCTACGGTAGTTCTCCACTAATAGGTTTAAACTACATGATGCAAGAGCTTAAACATGATCTATGAGAGCTCAAAACAATTGCCAAGTATCAAATTATTCAAGACATATACCATTTCCCACATGAAGCATTTTCTGTTTCCAACCAAATAGCAATCAACGAAGCGGTTTTCAACTCCGCCATGAACATTAAAAGTAGAACTAAGAACACCAGTGTTCATATGAAAAAGCGGAGCGTGTATTTCTCCAATACAAGGAAAGCTAGGATCCGATTTTATTCAAACAAAAAGTGGAGCGTGTATTTCTCCAATACAAGTGAAGCACACGTCCGTTGGGAACCCCAAGAGGAATGTGTGATGCGTACAGCAGCAAGTTTCCCTCAGTAAGAAACCAAGGTTATCGAACCAGTAGGAGATGAAGGCCACGTGAAGGTTGTTGGTGAAAGAGTGTAGTGCGGCGCAACACCAGGGATTCCGGCACCAACGTGGAACCTGCACAACACAATCACAATACTTTGCCCCAACTTAACAGTGAGGTTGTCAATCTCACCGGCTTGCTGAAAACAAAGGATTAAACGTATGGTGTGGAGAATGATGTTTGTTTGCGATGAACAACAGAGAACAGAGATTGCAGTAGATTGTATTTCAGATGTAACAGAATGGACCGGGGTCCAGAGTTCACTAGTGGTGTCTCTCCAATAAGATAAATAGCATGTTGGGTGAACAAATTACAGTTGGGCAATTGACAAATAGAGATGCACATACATATATCATGATGACTACTATGAGATTTAATTAGGGCATTATGACAAAGAACATAGACCGCTATCCAGCATGCATCTATGCCTAAAAAGTCCACCTTCGGGTTAGCATCCGCACCCCTTCCAGTATTAAGTTGCAGACAACAGACAATTGCATTAAGTATTGCGCGTAATGTAATCAACACAAATATCCTTAGACAAAGCATCGATGTTTTATCCCTAGTGGCAACAGCACATCTACAACCTTAGAACTTTCTCAGCATCCCTGTTTCAATGGAGGCATGAACCCACTATCGAGCATAAATACTCCCTCTTGGAGTCACAAGTATCAACTTGGCCAGAGCCTCTACTAGCAATGGAGAGCATGCAAGAACATAAACAACACATATATGATAGATTGATAATCAACTTGACATAGTAGTCAATATTCATCGGATCCCAACAAACACAACATGTAGCATTACAAATAGATGATCTTGATCATGATAGGCAGCTCACAAGATCTAAACATGATAGCACAAGAGGAGAAGACAACCATCTAGCTACTGCTATGGACCCATAGTCCAAGGATGAACTACTCACGCATCAGTCCGGAGGCGGGCATGGTGATGTAGAGCCCTCCGGTGATGATTCCCCTCTCCGGCAGGGTGCCGGAGGCGATCTCCTGAATCCCCCGAGATGGGATTGGCGGCGGCGGCGTCTCTGGAACTTTTCTCGTATCGTGGCTCTCGGTGATAGGGTTTTCGCGACGGAGAGAATATATAGGCGAAGGGGCAGAGTCGGGAGAGGCTCGAGGGGCCCACACCCTAGGGCGGCGCGCCCCCCTCCTTGGCCGCGCCGCCAGGTGGTGTGGGGCCACCTCGGCTCTTCTTCGTTTCCTCTTCGGACTTCTGGAAGGCTCCGTGGAAAATGAGACCCTGGGCTTTTGTTTCGTCCAATTCCGAGAATATTTCCTGTGTAGGATTTCTGAAACCAAAAACAGCAGAAAACAGGAACTGGCGCTTCGACATCTTGTTAATAGGTTAGTGCCGGAAAATGCATAAAAATGATATAAAGTGTATATAAAACATGTGAGTATTGTCATATAACTAGCATGGAACATAACAAAATTATAGATACGTTTGAGACGTATCATCTGACGATGACGATGAACTTCCTCTCGCAAAGAGGGCTAAGTTATTCTCCGGAAAGGCCGAGTTGGCCAAGGAATCGAATCCTTCACCTGCCGATCCGACGCTGCCCTCAAGGACGGCCGTGGTGAAGATTCCGGTGTCGAAGGTCATTCCTCCTGGTGGCATCCCCGTTCCACCAGCTGCTCGTGATCATGTAAATGAATCATTTAACTTGACTTTCTTCTTTTGCGGTGGATTTCCATATTTGGCTGAGATTCTTTGACCTTTCCCTCGTAGCCAATTTATGCCACTGTTGGGGGGATGACCCCCAGTATGCCAAAGGCATGCCAAACCGGATGGTTTGAGCTATCAAGATACCGGTTTAAAGATTATTCCGGGCTAAGAAGTTAAGCTTTTGGCTAAGTGAATCTATACTGGTATCCCCAGAAGGGTATACCGGAATGAGCAAAGAAGGTACCGGATTACCGGTACCTGCTACACTGTAGCACGTCGGCAAGACTGGTCAAAGATTCTCTAAGGAGCTAGAAGACAAAGATGAGTGAAGCACTTCAGCTTTAATCGAAGCTCGGAGGCAAAAGCAAATGATGACGTAAAAGGTGCCGGAGGATGTCACTCCTCCTGATTAAAGACATACCGACGTCACCGGTAGCCAAAGAAGCTTTGTAAAGTAGTTTGTCTAGTCAAAGATGCCATTAGGGTTTCCTAGGGTTTCTTCCCCTGTAAGCCACCCTCTCCCCTATATGAGGAGAGGGGGCACACCCCATCACGGGTATCAGATGTTATGTTAGGAGAAACCTGTAACCTTATATGTTCAAGCAATAGAGAGATCTACAAGTGATTCTGCCCTTGTGTTCTTCTTCTTCTTCCTCTGGCCAAGGCCAAGTTCATCTGAGAACCCATCCGGAAATCCATCCCATATAACCAAAACCCTCCCCGAATCCTCTAGCGCCCATTCGGCCCCAACTTAAGCCATCCTATGGCATCTGTCTGTTCACCACGACGACAGTTGGCGCCCACCGTGGGGCCAGCAGCGGCGCTTGCTGGAGTTCATATTCGGGCGGGCCTCCTCACCATCGCCGACGAGCGTGTCATCACCGCGCTCGTTGACCGTGTCCTCGGCATGGACTTCATCAACGACAACACGGGATGCTTCGCTAACGGAGGAAAGTTCCCCAAGAACGGCAGTGTCATCGAGTTCGGGAGCCTCCGCGTCTACTACGGCACCGTCCCAGAGCGCCAGTGCCTCTCGCCGGTGCTGGTGGCTCCGGACCCGCCAAGGTCTGCGCTTCGCAGCGGCCACGCCACCGGCAGCGTCGAGGTGCTGGTGGTTGGTGCGGCTGACGCCGGCAAGGAGACCGTGGCGAAAGGCGCTGGACAAGCAAGGTCCACGCGCACGGCCAAACCGCCGACCGAGCGTGACCAAGGGATTGTGGGTGCATCTGCACCACCACCGGAGACTCCTCTCCAAGCGGCGATGAACGTGCTAGCAACGTCCATCGCGCAGAACCTCGATCCTGCAGCGGCTCAGGCGGAGCTGGAGGCGCAACAACAGAAGCTGCTCTCAGCAGGCGCGGACATCATCCGGGCGCAGCGCGAGCTGAATGATGTCTACGCACGCTTCTATTCCTGTAGAAAGTGTTGGGCCACCAAGAGCAGAGGTTTGTAGAACAGCAGCAATTTCCCCTTAAGTGAATCACCCAAGGTTTATCGAACTCAGTGAGGTAGAGGTCAGAGATATCCCTCTCAAGCAACCCTGCAATTAAGATACAAGAAGTCTCTTGTGTCCCCAACACACCTAATACACTTGTCAGATGTATAGGTGCACTAGTTCGGCGAAGAGATATTAAAACGCAGGTGGTATAGATGAATATGAGTGGTAATAACAATCTGAAATAAATATGGCAGCAAGTAAACATGCAGTAGAACAGTAAATAAACGGAGTTTCGATATTCGGAAACAAGGCCTAGGGATCATACTTTCACTAGTGGACACTCTCAACATTGATCACATAACTGAATAAATAAATGCTACACTCTCTTGTTGGATAACAAACACCATTCATTGTGTAGGGCTACAAAAGCACACCTCAAGCCGGAGTTAACAAGCTCCACAACTTCATAAAGGAAACACACACGATGCGCACACTGTCACCGTCACACCGTGGAGAGTGAATCCGGAGTTCATATTAAAGTAACCTCTAGAGTGTATAATAGTGCTACTCTGGATAACTCTCCTAATGGAATCACTAATCGTGTAGCGGCTACAAAAGCTCCGCTCAGAGTTCATCAAGTACTTGACAAACACCACTCATAGGGATATCCACGTCAAATCATAAATCCAAGATAATATATTTATCATAGTGATAGTTAACTTCACAAACTACAAGAGATCACAATCATAACCTACGCCAAGTACTACATGATGCACACACTGTCCACTTTACATCATGAATGAGGAATAGACTACTTTAATAACATCACTAGAGTAACACATAGATGATATTCAACTAGATCACAAAGCTCATGATCACATAAAGATCACATGGGAGAGAGAGATGAACCACATAGCTACCGGTACAACCCTTAGCCTCGAGGGAGAACTACTCCCTCCTCATCATGGGAGATAGCAGCGGCGATGAAGATGGCGGTGGTGTCGATGGAGATGCCTTCCGGGGACACTTCCCCGTCCCGGCGGCGTGCCGGAACAGGGACTTCTATCCCCCGAATCTTGGCTTCGTGATGGCGGCGGCTCTGGAACTTTTCTCGTATCGTGGCTTATTGGTTTAGGGTTTTCGCGACGGAGTCCTTAAGTAGGCGGAAGGGCAGCCTCGGAGGGGCCCTGGTGGGGCCACACAATAGGGGGGCGCGCCCCACCCCTTGGCCGTGCCGCCCTGGCGTGTGGGACCCCTGGCTCCCCTCTGGTCTCTCTCCGGTATTCTGGAAGCTTCGTGGAAAAATAAGATACTGGGCGTTGATTTCGTCCAATTCTGAGAATATTTCCTTACTAGGATTTCTGAAACCAAAAACAGCAGAAAATAGGAACTGGCACTTCGGCATCTCGTTAATAGGTTAGTTCCGGAAAATGCATCAAAACGATATAAAGTATGAATAAAACATGTAGGTATTGTCATAAAACTAACATGGAACATAAGAAATTATAGATACGTTTGAGACGTATCAAGCATCCCCAAGCTTAGTTCCTACTCGTCCTCGAGTAGGTAAACGATAAAAAGAATAATTTCTGTAGTGACATGCTACTTACATAATCTTGATCATACTATTATAAAGCATATGAGATAAATGAAGTGATTCAAAGCAATGGTAAAGACAATGAGTAAACAACTGAACCATATAATAAAGACTTTTCATGAATAGTACTTTCAAGACAAGCATCAATAAGTCTTACATAAGAGTTAACTCATAAAGCAATAGATTCAAAGTAGAAGGTATTGAAGCAACACAAAGGATGGTTAAGTTTCAGCAATTGCTTTCAACTTGTAACATGTATATCTCATGGATAATTGTCAACACAAAGTAATATAACAAGTGCAATAGGTAGATATGTAAGAATCAATGCACACAGTTTACACAAGTGTTTGCTTCTGAGATAGAAGAAAGTAGGTAAACTGACTCAACATAA
Organism: Lolium perenne; assembly: GCF_019359855.2. Classification (NCBI taxonomy): domain Eukaryota; kingdom Viridiplantae; phylum Streptophyta; class Magnoliopsida; order Poales; family Poaceae; genus Lolium; species Lolium perenne. The sequence goes on from NC_067245.2 coordinate 331,990,517, forward strand.
AGTAAAAGAATGGCCCTTCGTAGAGGGAAGCATGGATTACTATTTTTGTGCTAGAGCTTTTATTTTGAAAACATAGAAGCAATTTAGTCAACGGTAGTAATAAAGCATATGCGTTATGTATAAGATATCCTATAAGTTGCAAGCCTCATGCATAGATTACCAATAGTGCCCGCACCTTGTCCTAATTAGCTTGGATTTACATGGATTATCATTGCATAGCATATGTTTCAACTAAGTATCACAAAGGGGTACCTCTATGCCGCCTGTACAGAGGTCTAAGGAGAAAGTTCGCATTGGATTTCTCGCTTTTGATTATTCTCAACTTAGACATCCATACCGGGACAACATAGAAAACAGATAATGGACTCCTCTTTTAATGCTTAAGCATTCAACAACAGATAATATTCTCATAAGAGATTGAGGATTTGTGTCCAAACTGAAACTTCCACCATGATTCATGGCTTTAGTTAGCGGCCCAATGTTCTTCTCTAACAATATGCATACTCAAACCATTTGATCATGAAAATCGCCCTTACTTCAGACAAGACGAACATGCATAGCAACTCACATGATATTCAACAAAGGTGTAAAAGTTGATGGCGTCCCCAGAAGCATGGTTACCGCTCAACAAGCAACTTATAAGAAATAAGACACATAGCAACATATTCAATACCACAATAGTTTTTAAGGCTATTTTCCCATGAGCTATATATTGCGGGGACAAAGAATAGAATTTTAAAGGTAGCACTCAAGTAATGTACTTTGGAATGGCAGAGAAATACCATGTGGTAGGTAGGTATGGTGGACACAAATGGCATAGTTTTTGGCTCAAGAATTTGGATGCACGAGAAGAATTCCCTCTCAATACAAGGCTAGGCTAGCAAGGTTGTTTGAAGCAAACTCAAGTATAAACGGTACAACAAGACTCACATATGAACATATTGTAAGCATTACTAGTAAAATTGCCCATGCGTTGCTCCGGGTTGGTTGAAAAAATCTTTTGTCTTTTCCTTATCATGACATCACTTTTGACCACTAAAATATGGATTTTAGTGGTAAATGTCCCATTAATAGCCCAATATTTTACACGATATTCGTCTACATGACACAAATATTGCCCCCAAAATATATCGACATGCGTAACCTAGCCTTACAAAACGATACAACACAATTATGAATAAGCACATGTTAACAACAATCGAGCATTTTTTGAAGTAGTCTCTACCAATCAAACTTTTATTTACAACCTCCACTTACCGAAATTATATATATGATGTCTTTTGTATTTCTTAGTGCTAAATATATTTTGCAAGTTACATCTTTTTTCCTTTGTACCAAGATTGTCAATATTTATTTTTTTGCTACCCATTATCAATATATCAGTTAAAAAACCTTTTATTTAATAGATGATGTATGAGGTCGAAATGGGATGCATGATGTTCATGTGCTTCTACACTTTACTTGGTCCTACAAAATCCTCATTGCAAAAATTGCCAATAGCAGTTTGTTTTTTAATATATTTTCGCAAATTGTAAATCTTAAAATATTATCGATTCACCAGGATTCACTTTTTTTGCGAGAAATATCTGCTCACTCATCTTCACATACCTGTGCCAAAGGTGTACACGTACGCGCGTAGGTTCCTGATCTTCATATCTGCACACTCTTTTTTTTTTCCGCTGTAGCACTTTCTCCCCTTTTCCTACCGTCACCCATGTTTGAGCTTTTCCCCACTGTCACCGTTTGATCTTGAGACCGCTGGGTAGGGAGTTGAGGAAGTTCTGTTAAAGATGCATCGGAAAGACGCTGGCGAGGAGATTCACCAAGCAGCAGCCCAAGTGGGACTTATCTAAGATTCACTTCTTTCCTTGCCATACACAAGCCTGGCCATGGTCGAGAGTCTACCTGCCATGACTCCTACTCCCTCTCTCTACATCCCGTATTTCATTGGGCAGCGGCTACAGTACAAGGCCCCAGATCCTGATGAAGTGATGGCGGTGGTAAATAGTTAGGCGGCCAGCAACCTCAGATCCGCGGCAGTCCATCAACCAGCTCCAGCCTCCAGATGTAGTGGTAGTCGTACAATCGGCATTGAGTGCGGCGTGAGTCCGGCGCCCAACTCCTGTGCTAGCGCCGCTGACAGTCAGGCGGCCAAATCTGAAAGCTACTATTAAGAGTTGCTGCTACTCACTCTTTGCACTTGGACACACACACTCTCAACTCAAATTGAAAGTGGACACAAGTAGCTTGGTGCAGCTCTAGACTGCTACATTTTTTCTCTCTTTATTGCTTCACATAGGGTGCCTCTTATATAGAGGTTTTCAGGTCGGTGCTACAGTGACCGACCTAGTACAGTAACTAACCTGCTACAGTGACCGACCTGCTACAGTGGCCGACCTGCTACAGTGGCCGACCAAGTACAGCTAATGTCTAGATGGCGTTTTGCTGCTACAAGCAAAACCCAAACTGAACTAGTGCTGCTAGCTTAACTACTAAGCAACTACAAGATTATTTCCAACAATCACCCCCCTAATCTTGTCATCTTCTTCCTCGTCTTCATCTTGAGACGCGCACTTGGCTGCTTGATCCGCACATACCGGCCGCACGCACAACACGCTCCAACGCGCACAACGCCGCAGGCCTTCAACAGATCACCAACGCTCTCTGACGCACGACAAGCTGGGCACTCCTGCCACGGCCATGTACAACCTAGACGCGCACGAACACGCTGGTCGTCGACACCGCACGAAATGGCTTATCTCCCCCCAAGTCACAACCTAGTACAACGACGGCTCGTAGTCGACGTTGGCGAGAAACGCCTTCTCCTTCCTGGGCTCGGGGCAGTCACGGGAAAAGTGGCCGCGAACGCCACAGTTCCAGCACTTGCCGCGCCGTCCCCTCGCGCCTGAGTCCACGCTGCTCCTGATGTCGTTGTGGTCGTGGCCACGGCCGCGCTGACGTCGTCGTGCCTCCCATTGAGCGGCCGTGAGCAGCAGCTGGTCGCCACGACGCTCTCCGCCAACAGCCGCCTTGCGCCGCTCCGTCCGCTCCTGGAACGCCTTGAGACGCCCGAGCACGTCGTCGAAGCAGATGGTCTCGACGTCGCAGAACTGCTCGATGCCGGCCACTGCCGCGAACAGCGAGTCCGGAACGGTGTCGAGCAGCTTCTTCACCATCTGGGCGTCGCTCAGCGTCCCGCCGAGGCTTGCAAACTTGGTGGCCATGCAGCCGATCTTGCCAGCGTAGATGTCTAGCTCCTCGCCGTCCGCCATGATCAGCCGATCGAACTCGCCGCGGAGCGTCGACAGCCGAGCTGCCTTGACGCGATCCGCGCCGACGAACCGCGCCTTGAGGCACTCCCAGATCGCCGCCGCCATCTTCTTCGACGACACCTGCAGGAGAATGTCCTCCGAGAGCGCGCCGAGCAGGTATGCCCTCGCCCTCTTGTTCTTCTCCGGATCGACCGCCACCGTCGAGTCTTCCGGAACCACCGCCTCCCAGACGCCCTGCACGTCGAGGTTGGCCTCGACCTTGATCGCCCAGACAGTGTAGTTGTCGCGGGTGAGTATCGGACAGAAGAGCGGCATCGCGCTCCCCCCGGCGCCACCACCGTGCGGAACCAACGCCATCGCCGTGGCTCTGATACCAAATGAAAGCTACTATTAAGAGTTGCTGCTACTCACTCTTTGCACTTGGACACACACACTCTCAACTCAAATTGAAAGTGGACACAAGTAGCTTGGTGCAGCTCTAGACTGCTACATTTTTTCTCTCTTTATTGCTTCACATAGGGTGCCTCTTATATAGAGGTTTTCAGGTCGGTGCTACAGTGACCGACCTAGTACAGTAACTAACCTGCTACAGTGACCGACCTGCTACAGTGGCCGACCTGCTACAGTGGCCGACCAAGTACAGCTAATGTCTAGATGGCGTTTTGCTGCTACAAGCAAAACCCAAACTGAACTAGTGCTGCTAGCTTAACTACTAAGCAACTACAAGATTATTTCCAACAAAATCGGCAAGGTATTCGATTTCTATTTCTATTTCTGTTTTGAGCCTGCCACCGCCGTTGTCTTTGATTTGCTGTCGCCACCGCCTAATCGGTGCAGCTGAGCTCTCCTTGACGATCTCCTAAGCATGGAGCACTTTGATGCAAAATCAACACTCCGTAATGAATACAAATTCGAGGAGTGCTCTCCACGAAGGCTGGCGGCGGAGCGTGCGTCCGCACGCGTAGCGCAGGTGACCCGATGAGCCATGACCAGCGAAAAATACAAACTTACTGTCTAGGTCGAAAAGCGATTGAAATTCAGGCGAGGCGGTTTCAATCTTGTGCTTGGATCAAGGGATGCGCGGACCTTTCTGTGTCTATTGCGTCTCAAGGAAAAAAAAGGACAAACGAACCGTTCTTTCTTAAGCGGTGGCAGGTGGTGTAATTTTGATGAAAGACAAGGGCAACAAAAAACGGATCAACAAGAAACCTTATTTTCTTTATTATTAGGTATAGATAAGACTTTACATCGTCTTCCTTGTTGTTCAAACACCTTAACCAGAAAATATCTAGACTCTAGAGAGACCAATCATGCAAACCAAATTTTAACAAGCTCTATGTAGTTCTTCATTAATGGGTACAAAGTACATGATGCAAGAGCTTAAACATGATCTATATGAGCACAACAATTGCCTAGTATCAAATTATTCAAGACATTATACCAATTACCACATGAAGCATTTTCTGTTTCCAACCAAATAGCACTTAACGAAGCGATTTTCAACTCCGCCATGAACATTAAAGATAGAACTAAGAACACCAGTGTTCATATGAAAAAGCGGAGCGTGTCTCTCTCCCACACAAGCATGAATTTATTCAGAGAATGAAAATAACAAAACGAAAATAAAAACAAACAGACGCTCCAAGTAAAGTACATAAGATGTGAATGAATAAAAATATAGTTTCACTAGAGGTGACCTGATAAGTTGTCGATGAAGAAGGGGATGCCCAAGGCATCCCCAAGCTTAGATACTTGAGTCTTCTTGAAATATGCAGGGATGAACCACGGGGGCATCCCCAAGCTTAGACTTTTCACGCTTCTTGATCATATTGTATCATCCTCCTCTCTTGACCCTTGAAAACTTCCTCCACACCAAACTCGAAACAAACTCATTAGAGGGTTAGTGCATAATCAAAAATTCACATGTTCAGTGGTGACATAATCATTCTTAACACTTCTGGACATTGCACAAAGCTACTGAAAGTTAATGGAACAAACAAATCCATTCAACATAGCAAAAGAGGCAATGCGAAATAAAAGGCAGAATCTATCAAAACAGAACGGTCCGTAAAGACGAATTTTTCTGGGGCACTTAACTTGCTCAGATGAAAAAGCTCAAATTGAATGAAAGTTGCGTACATATCTGAGGATCACGCACGTAAATTGGCAGATTTTTCTGAGTTACCTACAGAGAGCCCTGCCCAAATTCGTGACAGATAGAAATATGTTTCTGCGCAGTAATCCAAATCTAGTATCAACCCTACTATCAAAGACTTTACTTGGCACAACAATGCAATAAAATAAAGATAAGGAGAGGTTGCTACAGTAGTAACAACTTCCAAGACACAACAAAACAGTAGCAAAATAAAACATGGGTTATCTCCCAAGAAGTGCTTTCTTTATAGCCATTAAGATGGGCTCAACAATTTTAATGATGCTCGCGCAAGAAATAAGAGTTGAAGCAAAAGAGAGCATCAAAAAGCAAGTTCAAAACACATTTAAGTCTAACCCACTTCCTATGAAAAGGAATCTTGTAAATAAACAAGTCAATGAAGAACAAAGTGAATAGCATAGGAAGACAAAACAAGTGTAACTTCAAGATTCTCAACATAAAGAGGGGAAACTTAATATTATTAAGATGCATATAACCATGTTTCCCTCTCTCATAATAACTTTCAGTAGCATCATGAACAAACTCAACAATATAACTATCACATGAAACATTCTTATCATGAGCTACATGCATAAAATTATTACTCTCCACATAAGCATAATCAATTTTATTAGTAATAGTGGGAGTAAAACTACCATAACCATCATTGTAATCATTATAAATTGCAGGCATGGTATAATCATAATAACCTTTATCCTCCATAGTAGGTGGCACCAAAATACCACTATCATTATAATCATCATAAATAGGAGGTAAAGTATCATCAAAGAAAATTTTCTCCTCAAAACTTGGGGGACTAAAAATATCATGCTCATCAAAACCAGCTTCCCCAAGCTTAGAATTTTCCATAGCATTAGCAACAATGGTGTTCAAAGCATTCATACTAATAACATTCCCATTAGCATGCAAATAAAGTTCCATGGGTTTCTTAATTTTCTCTTCAAACACATCATGTCCTAATTCAAGATAAAGTTCATAAAGATCTCTCATTTTGTTGTTGTTTTCCATTAAGCCTAACTAGTGAAAACAAGAAACAAAACGATATAATTGCAGGATCTAAAGGAAATATCTTCGAGCACTCACACACCGGCAACAGTGCTAGGAAATAGCTTAGTAGTCGAAGGATGTGAATACCTTTTACCTTACCTCCCCGGCAACGGCGCCAGAAAATAACTTAGTTGCCGGGGTCCGGAGTGCGAGTGCCTTTTACCTTACCTCCCCGGCAACGGCGCCAGAAAATAGCTTAGTTGCCAGGGTCCGGAGTGTGAGTGCCTTTTACCTTACCTCCCCGGCAACGGCGCCAGAAAATAGCTTGATTTCTACGCACGCTTCTATTCCTGTAGACAGTGTTGGGCCTCCAAGAGCAGAGGTTTGTAGAACAGCAGCAAGTTTCCCTTAAGTAAATCACCCAAGGTTTATCGAACTCAGGGAGGTAGAGGTCAGAGATATCCCTCTCAAGCAACCCTGCAATTAAGATACAAGAAGTCTCTTGTGTCCCCAACACACCTAATACACTTGTCAGATGTATAGGTGCACTAGTTCGGCGAAGAGATATTAAAACGCAGGTGGTATAGATGAATATGAGTGGTAATAACAATCTGAAATAAATATGGCAGCAAGTAAACATGCAGTAGAACAGTAAATAAACGGAGTTTCGATATTCGGAAACAAGGCCTAGGGATCATACTTTCACTAGTGGACACTCTCAACATTGATCACATAACTGAATAAATAAATGCTACACTCTCTTGTTGGATAACAAACACCATTCATTGTGTAGGGCTACAAAAGCACACCTCAAGCCGGAGTTAACAAGCTCCACAACTTCATAAAGGAAACACACACGATGCGCACACTGTCACCGTCACACCGTGGAGAGTGAATCCGGAGTTCATATTAAAGTAACCTCTAGAGTGTATAATAGTGCTACTCTGGATAACTCTCCTAATGGAATCACTAATCGTGTAGCGGCTACAAAAGCTCCGCTCAGAGTTCATCAAGTACTTGACAAACACCACTCATAGGGATATCCACGTCAAATCATAAATCCAAGATAATATATTTATCATAGTGATAGTTAACTTCACAAACTACAAGAGATCACAATCATAACCTACGCCAAGTACTACATGATGCACACACTGTCCACTTTACATCATGAATGAGGAATAGACTACTTTAATAACATCACTAGAGTAACACATAGATGATATTCAACTAGATCACAAAGCTCATGATCACATAAAGATCACATGGGAGAGAGAGATGAACCACATAGCTACCGGTACAACCCTTAGCCTCGAGGGAGAACTACTCCCTCCTCATCATGGGAGACAGCAGCGGCGATGAAGATGGCGGTGGTGTCGATGGAGATGCCTTCCGGGGGCACTTCCTCGTCCCGGCGGCGTGCCGGAACAGAGACTTCTGTCCCCCGAATCTTGGCTTCGCGATGGCGGCGGCTCTTGAACTTTTCTCGTATCGTGGCTTATTGGTTTAGGGTTTTCGCGACGGAGTCCTTAAGTAGGCGGAAGGGCAGCCTCGGAGGGGCCCTGGTGGGGCCACACAATAGGGGGGCGCGCCCCACCCCTTGGCCGCGCCGCCCTGGCGTGTGGGACCCCCTGGCTCCCCTCTGGTCTCTCTCCGGTGTTCTGGAAGCTTCGTGGAAAAATAAGATACTGGGCGTTGATTTCGTCCAATTCCGAGAATATTTCCTTACTAGGATTTCTGAAACCAAAAACAACAGAAAACAGTAACTGGCACTTCGGCATCTCGTTAATAGGTTAGTTCCGGAAAATGCATCAAAACGATATAAAGTAAGAATAAAACATGTAGGTATTGTCATAAAACTAGCATGGAACATAAGAAATTATAGATACGTTTGAGACGTATCACTGAACCTAACCTTACGTGAGTATAACGCTGCCCATGGCTTTGCTTCCGTTAGCGCTCAGGCTGCTAGGATACCGGAAAACCGGCTTAAGGCTCGCAATCTAGATCAGGATCTGCGTAAGGAGATTCTTGCCGGCAAAAGTACTTCTGCATCTCTGAGTATCATAGAAAAACCTAAGTACAATAGTCCGGATAAAACCATAAAAGCTGCTAGGGCTGCTGTGGAGCTATGTGATTCGCTTACCGGAGATGCCCTAGCCAAACAACAAGAACGTGTTAGGGAGTTGTTTGACATGATTCAGGGACAAAATGCTGAGCTTGCTAGAGCAAACAAAGCTGCAGCGTCAAAATCTGTGCGTTCGGCAAAAAACGCCGGAAGCAAGTCCCTGGGGCAGGCATCGTCCCCCATCCGGACAGGAGAAAAGAAAAAGAGGTGAATGCGTAGCAGATGACTGTGTACGATTCGGTTCTTGCCGGAAAGCAACAAGCCGGGCAACACGATGCCGGTAGAAAAAGCCAAGGGGCAGATCGAGGCTACGCCAGAAGAGGCTATGCCGGAAACAATCATGCTGGAAGATATGAAACCGGGCAAAATTATCGAGCTGCAAGGGCAGCGTATGTTGAAGATGAAATACCACCACCAAGGTACCGGTAGGCAAGAGCCGCGGTACCGGAACGTTACGATGAAGCTGATTCAGCAACTGAAAGAGTCGCAGCCTACCGGAACCCACTGGGGAACGCGTAGGAGAAAGATGCTTAACAGACCGGGATGCGAGGCGCCGGCTGGACAGAGTGTATTTATCTGAGATGATCGAGGCAAAAGGTCCTCCTGGTCCAAAATGCTTTGGTCCACGGATCATGAAAGAGGAACCACCAGTTCGCAACTTCCAGTTGCCCCGTGACACAAAAACATATGATGGCACCACTAAGCTGGAAGACTGGCTCGCGGACTACGTGACCGCAGTTTACATTGCTGGCGGCGGACGAACCGTAACAAGCGGAGGAAACCGGCGTTGGGCCGTGAGAATTGTACCATCTTTCCTGGTAGGACCAGCACACATCTGGCTTAACAACTTGCCGGCAGGAAGTATAAATGGATGGTTGGACTTTGAGGAAGCGTTTGTGAGTAACTTCAGCAGTACCTACCGAAGGCCAAACAGGCCACAGCAGCTCGCCTTGTGCGTGCAGCGCCCCAATGAAACAGACCGGGATTACCTGACCCGGTTGAACTCCACAAGAAACTCCTGTGATGGGGTGATCGAGGCGCAGGCCATTGCTTGGTTTTGCAATGGGTTCTAGAGAGGTTCACCGTTGTGGCAAAAGCTGCAGCGAAACATGTCAGTAACTCTGGCAGAAATGATACGTGTAGCAGATAGCTATGCATTGGGAGACCCAATGCAACCGACAGTGCAAGCTGATCCGGCGCAAACAAGCCAACAGCGTCAAGATCAATACCGGGATAACCGGCACAACAAAAGAAGGGAAGATTTTCCGAATCGAAGATATGGTCCGCAGCAAGTAGCCGCGGTGCAGGATAATTCTGGCGCCAGCGGAAGCCAGAGGCAAAAAACCAGATCGCAGCCGTGGGCGGGTCCTAAAAACAATGGGTTGAAAAGAAACCATGGGGAGAGAAAAAGAATTGGCAAGAACATGCAAGATACACCATGGAATCGACAATGGAACAACCATGCCGGTGGCACACTCCGAATCCGGCGAAGCCAGCAAACCACTTGACAAAAGATTGTTCCTGGACTAAGTACTTGATGTTGAAAGGTGCGGTAAAATATGCAGAAGCACAAGGCTGTACTACGATATTACCACCATCGCAAGACATGCTGCGGCAACAAATACCACCACCACCGCTTACCGGAGCAAATGCTCTACCGGTACAGCCTCAGCCAAACCGGCAGCAGCACCAGCAAGTTCATCAGGTGGAAGATGGCAATGGCCAACCACCACCGCCGGCACCTTTAGGCCGAAATGTTTACAAGGACCCGCTCTTGTGCTGCGTTGTGTTCGTCACTGAGCCAACCGACAGACAGAGCATGCATCGTTGTTCCATGGAAGTGAACGCAGTGATGCCGGCAGTTCCAAAATACATGCTGTGGTCAGATCAGGAAATTACCTGGTCATTCAAGGATCACCCCAAGATCATGCCAAGCCCGGGTGGCTACGCTCTTGTCGTGGACCCAATCATGCATGGGCCAACGACTCGAGTCAAGTTCAGCAAAGTGCTGATAGACAATGGAAGCAGCATAAATATCATGTACCGGCACACCATGCATACGCTGGGAATAACAGAAAACATGCTGCAGCCAACTCACACAACGTTCCACGGAATTGTTCCGGGCCTGTCCTGCTCGCCTATGGGAAAAATCCGGGTGGATTTGTCATTCGGAGGGCGTGACAATTGCCGGGTCGAGAACATTTTGTTCGAGGTCGTGGACCTAGACAGTCCCTACCATGCACTGCTAGGGAGACCGGCATTGGCAGCGTTCATGGCCACAACTCATACGGCGTATCTCAAGATGAAGATGCCAGCACCTTGTGGACCCTTAACTGTGGTGGGAAACTACAAAGTCTCACTGGAAACCGCTTCCGCCGGATCAAACCTGGCAGAATCGCTGGTGATCGTAGAGGAAAAAAGAAGGATGCAAACTGCAGTTGCGCTAGCTCAGTCCTCACAGTTGAGCTTAGCGGCAATGAGTGGCAACTTGGGAACACCGGCGTTCAAGCCAACCAAGGAAACAAAGGACATTATGCTGGATCCGGCATACCCTGACCGTACCTTCCGTATCGGTGCTGGCTTGAGTGAGGCATAGGAAAGCGCGCTCGTCAACTTCCTCCGTGAGAATCGGAATATCTTTGCCTGGTCTACTGATGGCTTGGTAGGTGTTCCGAGGGAGTTGGCTGAGCACTCTCTGAATGTCTGGAAGGATGCTAAGCCGGTGCAGCAACCCTTACGCCGGTTCGCCGAAGACAGGAGAAAAATCATTGGAGAGGAAGTGACAAAGTTACTGGTTGCCGGTTTCATCGTGGAGGTACTGCATACTGAGTGGCTAGCCAATCCGGTGCTGGTCGAGAAGAAAAAAGAGGAGGAACCCAAAGCTCCAAAGGTATGGCGCATGTGCATCGACTACACCAAGCTGAACAAGGCTTGCCCGAAAGATCCTTTCCCTTTACCCCGGATCAATCAAGTGATTGATTCCACTGCTGGCTATGAGCTGTTGTCTTTCCTGGATGCTTATTCCGGTTTCCACCAGATTCCCCTGAAAAAGGAAGATCAAATAAAAACTGTGTTCATTACCCCGCACGGGGCTTATTTCTATGTCACTATGCCTTTCGGTTTGCGCAACGCTGGTGCAACGTACCAGTGCTGTATGCAAAAATGCTTGTTTGATCAAATCGGAAAAAAATGTGCAAGTCTATGTGGACGATGTCGTGATAAAAACTAAGGTAAAAGAAACCTTGATCGATGATCTCAGGCAAACATTTGATAACTTAAGAAGGTTCCAGATGAAACTCAATCCGGCAAAATGCACCTTCGGTGTCCCTGCCGGCAAACTGTTTGGCTTTCTTGTATCAAGCCGGGGCATTGAGGTTAATCCGGTAAAAATCCGGGCAATCGAAAGAATGACTATACCACAAGATCTCAAAGATGTGCAAAAGTTTACCGGAAGCTTGGCATCGCTGAGCCGGTTCATAAGCAGGTCGGGAGAAAAGGCTCTGTCGCTCTATGCTTTGATGAAAAAATCCGATACCTTCGTCTAGACCCCTCAGGCAGACGCAGCATTTAAAGAGTTAAAAACGATGCTAGCCACTGCACCCGTGTTGGCTTCGCCTTTGGAAAGGGAACCCATGATGTTATACATAGCGGCAACCAACCGGGTCGTGAGTGTTGTGGTTGTAGTAGAAAGAGAAGAGGAAGGAAAAAACGTGCAGAGGCCGGTATACTACCTGAGCGAGGTGCTCTCCCTCTCAAAACAAAACTACCCTCACTTCCAGAAAATGACCTATGGCGTGTTCATGGCCGCCACGAAGCTTAAGCATTACTTTGAGGAGCACCCCATGAAGGTGGTGAGTGAGGCACCCATTTCAGACATCATGTGAAACAAAGATGCTAGCGGCGGGATTGCAAAATGGGCAATTCAGCTGTCGCCTTACGTGTCGGTATATGAAAGAAGAGATGCCATAAAATCACAAGCTTTGGCTGATTTCCTGGTCGATTGGGCGGAAATGCAATACAAGCCACCGGAACAGAAAATAGAGTACTGGAAGATGCACTTTGATGGATCCAAACTCAAAGAGGGTCTGGGTGCCGGTGTGGTACTCACCTCGCCAAAAGGGGATCATCTCCGGTATGTTTTGCAAGTACATTTCAGGGCATCGAACAATGTCGCTGAGTATGAGGCTCTGATCCATGGGCTTAAGGTCGCAAAAGAAATCGGTGCACACCAGATCATTTGCTACAGTGATTCAGATCTTGTGGTGCAACAGTGTTCCGGAGATTGGGACGCAAAAGATGCCAACATGGCCTCATACCGGTTTCACGTGCAAAAGATTGCCGGCTTCTTTGAAGGATGTGAGTTTCATCATGTGCCATGGGCGGAAAATGAAGCCACGGATGCTTTGTCCAAGCTGGGCTCGTCTAGGCAGGAAATTCCTCCCGGAATAGCCTTGGCCCACTTAAGGATGCCATCGATCAAAACGAGTCCGGAATCAGAATCAATTTTCATACCGGAATCGCATGTGGTGCCAATGGATGTTGACGAAGGAAACCCGGGGACTATTCCGGTAAACCCGGGGACTGCGGTGTCCATACCGGAAGAAGCCATGGTAGTGGATAGTATGGAGATAGACGTACCGGTATTTCTAGTTCGAGAAGCACCATCTTGGGTTAAACCTATTAAGGAATTCCTGATCAACGGCACCTTGCCGGTTGACGAAAATGAATCGAGAAGGATCCAGCGGAGGTCCAAAGCATATACCATCATCAATGGTGAGGTGTACAAGAGAAGTGTTACCGGTGTCCTCCAAAGGTGTGTGGAACCGGAAGAAGGAAAAGAGATGCTTGTGGAGATCCACCAAGGAGAATGCGGGCATCACGCTTCATCAAGGGCGCTAGTGGCAAAAGTGTTCCAGCATGGGTTCTACTGGCCCAACGCCTTGGAAAATGCTGAGGATTTGGTACGGAAATGCAACGGGTGCCAGAGGTACGCCAAGCAAAATCATACCCCAGCATCCGGTTTAAAAACTATACCGTTAACTTGGCCATTCGCTGTTTGGTGCCTTGACATGGTTGGCCCATTCAAAACGGCAAGGGGAAACATGACTCACATCTTGGTAATGGTGGATAAATTCACCAAGTGGCTGGAGGTAAAACGTATCGCAAAGTGTAATGGGCATACAACGGTGAAATTCCTGAAAGATGTTATTTTGCGGTATGGATACCCGCATAGCATCATTACTGACAATGGATCAAACTTTTCCCAAGGGGAATTCAAGCTATTTTGTGAGGATAACAACATCCAGTTGGATTTGTGCTCAGTGGCACATCTGCAAGGCAATGGCCAGGTGGAAAGAACAAATGCGCTGGTGCTTTCCGGCATAAAACCAAGGCTCATCGAACCACTCGAAAAGACACCGGGGTGTTGGCTCGATGAGCTGCCATCAGTGTTGTGGAGCATAAGAACGACTCCGAACCGGTCTACCGGATACACTCCATTTTTCGTGGTTTATGGGGCAGAGGCTGTGATACCAACTGACATCATCCATGATTCACCAAGGGTTCAGCTCTATACCGAAGAAGAGGTAAAAGAGGCATGAGAAAATGATGTGGACTTGCTAGAAGAAGCAAGAGAGCTGGCCTTGTCAAGAACAACCATTTACCAGCAGAACCTCAGGCGCTATCATAGCCGGAAGGTTAACCCGAGGGTGTTCCGGGAAGGAGATCTGGTGTTACGCCTAGTGCAGCGCACTGTGGGATGCCACAAACTTTCACCTCCATGGGAAGGACCATTCATTGTGAGAAAGGCTCTGCACAATGATGCCTACTACTTGATCGATGCACAGGAATGGAAGGAAGGAAAGGCGGACAGATCCGGAGATGAGACCAAGCGTCCATGGAACATAGCTTTGTTGTGTCCCTTCTACTCCTGAAGATGTGGTGTAAGAAGTTCCTTTTTTGTACCTTATTTGCTATGAATAAAAGATGCCGGCACCTCAAATGAATCTCGGGGACTGCCTCTACCGAAAATGCATGTAATGTGTTTATTTTTTCAGTTTACTGGTTGCTTGTTGGACGTTTTTTCTTTCCGGTTTAGTAACGTGCTAAACCTACCGGAGTCTTCGACTTTGCTGTTGTCCGCAACCCGGCTTCATGGCAAGCAAGATAAACCGGAAGGAACTAAGCACGTAACATGAAAAGAGGGAGTGGGAACAAACAATCCGGAAAAAGTTTAACTAACCCCGGTTATACCGGGTTTTTGTGAACAATTTCGAGTTATTTCTAAGTTCAAGAAAGTGTTCTCTTGGCAAAAGAACTTTGTGACTCATACGCCAAAACACCCAGAGAGGTAGGCAGAGCCAAAGCAAAAGAACCAAGTGTGCATCAGATTGGATGTGGAAACAATTCCGGAATCTTCACAGTGCAAGATAAAAACTAACAACAAAGGCAAAGTGCTAAGATAGCATACAAATTTAACTTGATAAGCTACCGGTATAAAAGACACCGGCATAAAAGTTGTAGCACAACCAAAAGAAATGCTAGGTTTTATCTTACATCAAAGACCCCGGCATACCGGGGTAGAATTTAACAAACATTGTTTTATAAGCCAACAGATACAACAGAGGCAGAATGGGAACATCTAGGAAACGGGGGGCTGCGGGCCAGCTTCGGGAGTTTCCGGAGGGGCGTCACCGCCTTCAGGCGCTTCCGGGGCTTGCTCTGGAGGCACCTCACCTTCTCCGGCTTCTTCATCCTCCTCGTCTTCGACGTTTTCTTCCTCGTCGTCAGAGAGTGCATCCCTAACATCGGGAGGAGGAGGAATGAAGGTGCGGGTGGAGGCAAACTCCGCTATCCGGTAGGCGCGGTCCTTCCGCTTCGCGGTGAGGACTGGGTCCGTATCAGTGGGAGCGTTGCCACGAAGGCTGTGGAAGGTGTCTAGATCTAGCTCTTCGTACCAAGAGCAGGCGATGCGTAGCGGCGCATCTGCTCCGGCACGGGCCGCTAAGGACTTCCACTCGCGGATCCTCCGGCCATCGTCCTTTAGACGTTCAGAGGTGAGCGTCAGGTTGGCCGGCACCTGCTCCTCAGGCCACAACACCTTGAAGATATGTATTGCCGGATCAGGCAGATCGACAAGATGCCGGTCCACAGCGCGCATGTGCTGGATCCGAGCGGAGAGCGCGACCAAGTGGTCATAAGCATCCCAGGTGCTTCCGGGTTGCTCATGGCTTGCTCAGCCCTGCGTTCCGCCACCTTCTTGTGTGCATGCGGCTGTGATTCCGGGAAGAGCCCTATAAGAAAAGAAAGAAGAAAAATAAGGACATGTTGCCGCAAGGTATAAGCTTATAAGCAGAAGAGGGAAAGGAAAAAGACTTACTGAGGGCCAGCGCATCGGCTTGCATGACCAACCGGTCATACTCAGCCTGATCTGTGGTCAGCGTGGCGATCCGGTCTTGCGTAGCTTTCCGCGCCACGGTCTCTTCCTCCAGTTCTGCCCGCAGCACAGCGCTGGAGTAGGTGAACTCCTTCGGAGATTCATCCAGCTTGGCCTCAGACGCAGCCTGGGCTTCCTTCAGCTCCCGCGAGTGCCGAAGCTCAGCCTGCACAAGATCATCCTTGAGCCCCGCGGAGATGGTCTCCTGAGCGGCTAAGGCCTTGCGGTGCTCCAGGACAAGCTGCTCCTTTTCAGCTGGAGTCCGGAAAGGAAATGTTAACAAAAATAGCCGGTAGGAAAAGAGAGGCAAGGCAACCGGAAAAGAAATTCATACCTTTGAGCGCGGAGAGCTAGGCACGGAGAACCTCAAAGGAGGCTTCTGGAAGAGCTGAAGTGCAAAGATTTATAAGTAATGGAAAGAAAAAGCAACCGGTAAAAAGAGGCCGGAGGCGCAGAAACCAACCTTGGCACTTGCTGTGGGCTTCAGAAGGTCCCGGTGCTCCCATAGAAGCTCCTCGAAGAGCCGCTTCCGGGCGTCCAGCGTGCTCTGTTCAAGTAAAAATTGCGGTAAGAAGATGCTGGTTTTTTGTGTTTCTAAGAAAGTTTCGCGCTAAGAACTGCGTTCTCAACCCGAAACTCGGGGACTGGGAGAATATATATAAGCTTAAAAGATTGAAAACCGGCATAAGTTTAAAGAACTTTGAAGTTTTGTGCAACTTACCACCACGTTGTTGTTGGCATCGTGCCACGCGGTGTCAAACTCTTTGACCGTGCGCCTAAGCCGGCCAAAGTGCTTCCCGATGCTCCGGGGGCCTGCAGGTTCAACCACCGGCAGCTTGTCCTTCCCGTGGCCGAGCATCGCTGGGGACAAATCTGCCTGATTCCACTTTTTAGAGTAATCAAGATTCAAGCAGGTAGCCCAGGTCGGCTCCCCCGCAGCAAAGCTCCGTGATCCGGCCCAGCTGAGCTGAGGCCGTCTCGCCAGTAGCAACGGCGGCGCGGCAGGTGTGCAGTACGAGTGACTGTGAGCCGGAGAAAGGGGAGGCTGCCGCTATGACCACCGCGGCAAGTTGATGGGCGGTGAGCTTGGCGGTAGGAGTTGGCTTGGAGGCAGCTGGCTTGCCGGTAGGAGCAGCCGGTGGAGGTGTTGGCGATGGCGCGGAAGCCTCCGGTGCTTCCTTTGCCGGGGGAGAGTTTACCAGAGCGGAAGGCTCCGGCATGCTCTTGGAGGGGGAGGAGGCAGCGCTCTTCTTCTTCTTTTTCTTGGGGGCGGGGGGAACCAGAGGTTCCACCGTCCCGGCATCTTCGGTGCCGGCGCCGATGTTGCTGGCGCTGGTGTCTTGGACTTCTCGAGGGGAAGCAAGGTCCTCCTCCGCGCGGTGATGAGGAGGTTGAGGGGCCGCGCACCCCGCACTTGTGTTGCCCCCCGAAGGGGAGGCAGGAGTTTTGCCGGCACCAGATGGTACCAGGCTTGCCTGAGGAGGAGGTGAGGCCCGGGTGGCGTCCTCGGAGCTTTCCGGCCTCATGCCGGTGGCGCTCTTGCTAAGCTTGAGCGCAGCTCTGAACAGAGAAAAAGAATGAGTTGGAAAAAGCAATCGGAAAAAAGAGGTTCAAGTAACAAAAGAAAATATGAAGCGGAGGCTTACTCGGAAGCAACCGGCATCTCGAAGGGCTTTGAGGACAACGGCCGCCGGAGAGGAGGCGAGCTTGCAGACGAGGAAGGTGAACGGCGAAGAAGAATGGAGGTCGCCGAGGGACGCCCGGTGCAGCAACAGCGGAAGCACAGCGGAGAAGCTCTACGGAGCGGAGCTCGGCGGAGTTGCTGCGAAGTTCGCCGGTGAGTGGCGCGCTGGCGGTGAGCAACGACGGCGAGAGCGCAAGGGGGCAAAATCTCAGAGCGCGTGAGAAGTTGTGAATGTAGAGAAGAAGTGGAGAAGGAACCGCTTCGCCCTTAAATAGGGAGAAGAAGTAGTGGGCTGGCAACCGCTGGGCCGCGACGGTTCGTCTCGTGGGCCGCCACGTGGCACGGGAGTACACGCAAGAAACCAAAAAGCCACAGGGATGCCGCACGGATCCGGAACGGCGGTGGGGATCCGGTGAGGCACATTAAATGCGGGCGCAGAAGCCGAAGGGAAGTGACCCCTGGCACTGGCGCGTCAGAAACAGTGCGCATGTCTCTGACAGGCACTGTACCCGAGAAATTCTCGACTTCACCGAGGAAGGTTTTAATGGCAAAGATACCGGAAAGGTCCGGAAAGAAAGGTCCGGCAAAGATGCCGGAAAGCTCGAACCGGGTGCCGGAAGGATTAAACCGGTTCCTTGAGTGATGTGAACCTGGCATGGTCCGTTGGATAGGATCCACCGGACTATACCAGCTTCGGGGACTAATGTTGGGGGGATGACCCCCGGTATGCCAAAGGCATGCCAAACCGGATGGTTTGAGCTATCAAGATACCGGTTTAAAGATTATTCCGGGCTAAGAAGTTAAGCTTTTGGCTAAGTGAATCTATACCGGTATCCCCAGAAGGGTATACCGGAATGAGCAAAGAAGGTACCGGATTACCGGTACCTGCTACACTGTAGCACGTCGGCAAGACTGGTCAAAGATTCTCTAAGGAGCTAGAAGACAAAGATGAGCGAAGCACTTCAGCTTTAATCGAAGCTCTGAGGCAAAAGCAGATGATGACGTAAAAGGTGCCGGAGGATGTCACTCCTCCTGATTAAAGACATACCGGCGTCACCAGTAGCCAAAGAGGCTTTGTAAAGTAGTTTGTCTAGTCAAAGATGCCATTAGGGTTTCCTAGGGTTTCTTCCCCTGTAAGCCACCCTCTCCCCTATATAAGGAGAGGGGGCACACCCCATCACGGGTATCAGATGTTATGTTAGGAGAAACCTGTAACCTTATATGTTCAAGCAATAGAGAGATCTACAGGTGATTCTGCACTTGTGTTCTTCTTCTTCTTCCTCTGGCCAAGGCCAAGTTCATCTGAGAACCCATCCGGAAATCCACCCCATATAACCAAAACCCTCCCCCGAATCCTCTAGCGCCCATTCAGCCCCAACTTAAGCCATCCTATGGCATCTGTCTGTTCACCACGACGACAGCCACAGTTGACGCTATGGCAGATTTTGCTGATCAATTCACTCGCCTGGAGTCCGAGAATGTTCAGCTTCGGAAGACCATCAAGATTTCGGCTAACCAAGTGCTGGAGGCTAACAAGCTCACAACCGATGCTCAAAACGAAAACATCTTGCTGAAAGATGAACTAAAGTAGCTGAAACAGAAGATGAAGGACGCGCATGATGCCAGGTGCGAGGCTGCTATCGCTGCCGATAAAAAGGAATGTTCGTGATAGACTCGTGGAGGGCGCCCTCCACGAGTCTATCACGAATTTTCTTAGTAAGTTCCTTCGCACTTAAGTGCAAAATATTTCTGGGATACTGCCCTACGGATTGCTTATTCATCATTTTTCAGGTGCCGCCGACGTGCCTATCAATCGAGCACACAAGCTTCGAGATGACTCGATGTCTGACGCACTCTCCCTCGCCATTGATGCCAATATCCAAGTTCTTGGTCTGCTGCAAAAAACCAAGGGAGCACTGTCGAGGTTGTTCTTGATGATATTCCCGAAGATAAAGCAAGACAAGACTCTTGGCGAGATGGCAGACGCTTTCTTCATCGACCCTTCTGAACCTATAGAGGTACTTAAGCGGCGCTCCCGTTTGTTTGGAGCAGTCCTTACTTTTCAACTGCTGATGGGTCATGGGCTAGGCTCTGAACTAGAAAAGTTGTCCAAGGCTTTGCCTGTAGATGACAACAATTGCCTAGTCAATCTTGATCCCTTCAAGCAATCGACAGTGAAATGCACCAATCAGCATCTCAAGCTAGTTGACGAAGCGAAGACCACAGTCGCGCCTGAAGCTGCTCCTGGCTCATCGTCAGCTCTCCCCTGATTAGACTCTTGCTCTGTTGCTGTAATTAAGTCTTTGATATAATCTAGACCTGTTTTATACTGGCTCTGTTGCTAGTGTCAACACTCTTTTGGATGTAATATATGTGCAGCGCTCCCGATGGGAGTTTCTACCAATGCTTTTCTGAACTCAAAGTTGTGCTGCAGATTCTATCAACTTCTTCTCGTGCCGATTCTTCTTTAAATTCTTCGACTAACGATGAATCTGATCTTGTTCGCCATTTGCGTGATCAAATAACCCGGCTGAACAAAGACATAGTCACCCTTCATGCGATGGCGGCGTTGGTAAAGAGAAAAAGAGAGATTGCTACCGCAATTGAACAACATGCTCTTGATCGTCTCCATATTGCTACTGAAAGCTTGAGCTGTAAGTGTCCGTCCGTCTTTTGATTTTTGTCGAGGATTGAATACTCCTTAACTGATTTTTGCTTTTCAACAGTCGTGGCTTCTGATGAATCGGAAGAAAACAAGAAGATCCACGAAAAGATCGAAGCAATGACTAATGTTGCTCACCCGAAGCATGAATTGTGGTCCCATCGACCGAAGGCTGTTGTCGTGGCAAAATTTGAGCACCGAGCAGAGAAGGTGCATTATTACTTTGATAAGTACAATGCTTATCTCTTGATGGTATGGAGAACCTTGTTTCCTTTAGACCAGGCACCCGAGACTTTATCCGCTTTGTTTACTCGATTCAAGACTCCAGAAAGGATTCGATTGTTGATGCGGAAGGAACTCCTGGCCGGTGCCGAACTTGCTCTTGCTTCAGTTTTAGCATGTCTTTCCGACCTTAGATTTGGAGGCCATAGCAAACACCAGTAGCAATTAGACCAATATTATGACATTGCTAGAAATCCCGCATATGTTACCATCTCCCGGATGGAAACAAGTATCGAAAGGGATCTGAAGGCCCGAGAAGACCAAGAAAACCTGTCATAAAGTTATGTACACATATATATGCAATGAACTTGTGTTTACAAGGGGTAATTCCGTATGTAACTTAATGTGTGTTTTATACATCATGTGCTTTTGGTGAATTTGCTAATTCAATTAATAATATTTTTTTGTCGAGGGCGGCTGAGTGATCAAGTCAGCCTGCTCACCCGACGACTCCATTGTAATTGCAAGTTTATGTTGCCTGCCAAAACCCATCGGCGAGCAGCGACGGGCAACACGGAGAGCCGGGAGGCTCCCAGAACTGCTGGTGGGTCCTAGTCCCTCGGGCAACGGCCCGCAATGCTCCGGCACGCGCCCTAGCGGTTGCGAGGGCGTGCCACCTGACCTATACCTGGTCAGGAAGGTGATGGATTGCTTCGATTAATTTCCTGCATAGCAGACACGTAAACATTAAATCCGAGCCTCGATCGGCTCTCAGGTTATCATGTGAATCAGCTCAAAGAGCCGATTCCTCCATGGTTCGTATTGGATATACGACAACATGGGGTTCCTGCTTGATCAATACAAGGTCAAATCGATCTACGACAGTCTAAGGCTTTCACCGCATAATTGGAACATCCTACACGTAGTTGAGTCTGGCAGATACGAAAGATAACAGAAAACTAATCCAAGACAACAATAATAGGAGTGTACCCTCTGGTCTTGAAGCCATGCTTAAAGAATTTATTAGTACACAAACTGCTTTTAACAAATCTGTTGAGGAAAAGCTTGGTAAAATTGATATTCTTGCTTCTAAGGTTGATAGTCTTGCTGCTGATGTTGATCTTTTAAAATTTAAAGTTATGCCTAATGAAGATAAATATATTAAGTCATTTGCTACAGCAAACGCCATCCAAGTTCGAATTAATGAAAATATTAGATTGATGGCCGAATTGCATGCTAGGTGGGAAAGAGAAGAAAACGAAAAACTTGCTAAAGAGAATAATGTAGCTAAAGTTTGGACTATTACCACCACTAGTAATGTTGATGCTTCACATGTTGCTAAACCTCCTACTATCAATGATAAAATAATTGGTGTTGGCAATGTTTCTACTCCTAGTGCAAAGCGTGCAAAATTGCCTGAAACTGCAGAAATTGCTTGTGATAAAACTACTGAAATTTTTCAAAATATTGGGGACAATGATCCCATTGCTGTACATCATAATGGTTTAGATTTTGATGATTGTCATATCTCTGAAGATATAAAGTTCTTACAAAAACTTGCTAGAAGTCCTAATGCTAGTGCTATAAATTTGGCCTTCACAAAACATATTACAAATGCTCTCATTAAAGCTAGAGAAGATAAACTAAAACTTGAAACTTCTATTCCTAGGAAGTAGGAAGATGGTTAGGAGCCCATCATTAAAATGAAGGTCAATGATTTTGATTGTAATGCTTTATGTGATCTTGGTGCAAGTATTTCTGTTATGCCTAAGAAAATCTATGATATGCTTGACTTGCCACCATTGAAAAATTGTTATTTGGATGTTAATCTTGCTGATAATGCTATAAAGAAACCTTTGGGGAGGATTGATAATGTTCGCATTACGGTTAACAATAACCTTGTCCCCGTTGATTTTGTTGTCTTGGATATTGAATGCAATGCATCTTGTCCCATTATATTGGGAAGACCTTTTCTTCGAACTGTTGGTGCTACTATTTATATGAAGGAAGGTAATATTAAGTATCAATTTCCTCTCAAGAAAGGTATGGCACACTTCCCTAGAAAGAGAATGAAGTTACCTTATGATTCTATTATTAGAACAAATTATGATGTTGATGCTTCATCTCTTGATGTTACTTGATTCACACTTTCTACGCCTAGTTGAAAGGCGTTAAAGAAAAGCGCTTATGGGAGACAACCCATTATTTAACTACAGCACTTTTGTTTTATATTTGAGTCTTGGAAGTTGTTACTACTGTAGCAACCTCTCCTTATCTTTATTTTATTGCATTGTTGTGCCAAGTAAAGTCTTTGATAGTAATGTTGATACTAGACTTGGATTACTGCGCAGAAACAGATTTCTTACTGTCACGAAATTTGGCAGCCCCGTCTGTAGGTAACTCAGAAAATTCTGCCACTTTACGTGCGTGATCCTCAGATATGTACGCAACTTTCATTAAATTTGAGCTTTTTCATCTGAGCAAGTTAAGTGCCCCATAAAAAATCTTCTTTACGGACTGTTCCGTTTTGACAGATTCTGCCTTTTATTTTCCATTGCCTGTTTTGCTATGTTTGATGGATTTCTTTGTTCCATTAACTTTCAGTAGCTTTGTGCAATGTCCAGAAGTGTTAAGAATGATTATGTCACCTCCGAATATATGAATTTTCAATTATGCACTAACCCTCTAATGAGTTTGTTTTGAGTTTGGTGTGGAGGAAGTTTTCAAGGGTCAAGAGAGGAGGATGATACAATATGATCAAGAAGAGTGAAAAGTCTAAGCTTGGGGATGCCCCCGTGGTTCATCCCTGCATATTTCAAGAAGACTCAAGCATCTAAGCTTGGGGATGCCCAAGGCATCCCCTTCTTCATCGGCAACTTATTAGGTCACCTCTAGTGAAACTATATTTTTATTCAGTCACATCTTATGTGCTTTACTTGGAGCGTCTGTTTGCTTTTATTTTTGTTTTTGTTTGAATAAAATCGGATCCTAGCATTCTTTGTATGGGAGAAAGACACGCTCCGCTGTTGCATATGAACACATGTGTTCTTAGTTCTACTCTTAATGTTCATGGCGAAGGTTGAAACTGCTTCGTTCATTATTATATGGTTGGAAACAGAAAATGCTTCATGTGGTAATTGGTATAATGTCTTGAATAATTTGATACTTTGAAATTGTTGTGCTCACATAGATCATGTTTAAGCTCTTGCATCATGTACTTTGCACCTATTAATGAAGAACTACATAGAGCTTGTTAAAATTTGGTTTGCATGATTGGTCTCTCTGAGTCTAGATATTTTCTGGTTAAGGTGTTTGAACAACAAGGAAGACAGTGTAGAGTCTTATAATGCTTACAATATGTTCTTATGTAAGTTTTGCTGTACCGGTTTATACTTGAGTTTGCTTCAAACAACCTTGCTAGCCTAAGCCTTGTATTGAGAGGGATTATTTCTCGTGCATCCAAATCCTTGAGCCAAAAACTATGCCATTTGTGTCCACCGTACCTACCTACTACATGGTATTTCTCTGCCATTCCAAAGTACATTACTTGAGTGCTACCTTTAAAATTCTATTCTTTGTCTTTGCAATATATAGCTCATGGGAAAATAGCCTTAAAAACTATTGTGGTAAAGAATATGTAGCTTATGTATCTTATTTCTTATAAGTTGCTTGTTGAGCGATAACCATGTTTCTGGGGACGCCATCAACTATTACACCTTTGTTGAATATCATGTGAGTTGCTATGCATGTTCGTCTTGTCTGAAGTAAGGGCGATTTTCATGATCAAATGGTTTGAGTATGCATATTGTTAGAGAAGAACATTGGGCCGCTAACTAAAGCCATGAATCATGGTGGAAGTTTCAATTTGGACACTAATCCTCAATCTCTTATGAGAATATTATCTGTTGTTGAAATGCTTATGCATTAAAGAGGAGTCCATTATCTATTTTCTATGTTGTCCCAGTATGGATGTCCTTGTTGAGATCTATCAAAAACGAGAAATCAAATGCGATCTATCTCCTTGGACCTTTGTACAGGCGGCATAGAGGTACCCCTTTGTGACACTTGGTTGAAACATATGTTATGCAATGATAATCCGTGTAAATCCAAGCTAATTAGGACAAGGTGCGAGCACTATTGGTATTCTATGCATGAGGCTTGCAACTTATAGGATGTCTTATACATAACACATATGATTTATTACTACCGTTGACAAAATTGTTTCTATGTTTTCAAAATGAAAAGCTCTAGCACAAAAATAGTAATCCATGCTTCCCTCTGCGAAGGGCCATTCTTTTACTTTATGTTGAGTCAGTTTACCTACTTCTTTCTATCTTAGAAGCAAACACTTGTATCAACTGTATGCATTGATTCTTACATGTTTACCTTTTGCACTTGTTATATTGCTTTATGTTGACAATTATCCATGAGATATACACGTTGAAGTTGAAAGCAACCGCTCAAACTTATATCTTCCTTTGTGTTGTTTCAAAACTTTCTACTAAGAATTTATTGCTTTATGAGTTAACTCTTACGCAAGTCTTATTGATGCTTGTCTTGAAGGTACTATTCATGAAAAGTCTTTGCTATATGATTCAGTTGTTTAATCCTTGTCTTTACCATTGCTTCGAATCGCTGCATTCATCTCATATGCATTACAATAGTATTGATCAAGATTATGATAGCATGTCACTTCAGAAATTATCCTTGTTATCGTTTACCTACTCAAGGGCGAGTAGGAACTAAGCTTGGGGATGCTTGATACGTCTCAAACGTATCCATAATTTCTTATGTTCCATGCTACTTTTATGATGATACTCACATGTTTTATACCCACTTTATGTCATGATTATGCATTTTCCGGCACTAACCTATTGACGAGATGCCGAAGAGCCAGTTGTTGTTTTCTGCTGTTTTTGGTTTCAGAAATCCTACAAAGGAAATATTCTCGGAATTGGACGAAATCAATGCCCAGGGTCTTGTTTTTCCACGAAGCTTCCAGAAGACCGAAGGGGATACGAAGTGGGGCCACGAGGTGGCCAGGCCATAAGGCGGCGCGGCCAGGGAGGGGCCCGCGCCGCCCTATGGTGTGGCCCCCTCGTCAGCCCTCCGACTCTGCCCTTCCGCCTACTTATAGCCTTCGTTGCGAAAACCCCTGTAGCGAGAGCCACGATACGGAAAACCTTCCAGAGACGCCGCCGCCGCCAATCCCATCTCGGGGGATTCAGGAGATCGCCTCCGGCACCCTGTCGGAGAGGGGAATCATCTCCCGGAGGACTCTTCATCACCATGATCGCCTCCGGATTGATGTGTGAGTAGTTCACCCCTGGACTATGGGTCCATAGCAGTAGCTAGATGGTTGTCTTCTCCTCATTGTGCTATAATGTTAGATCTTGTGAGCTGCCTATCATGATCAAGATCATCTATTTGTAATGCTACATGTTGTGTTTGTTGGGATCCGATGAATATGGAATACTATGTCAAGTTGATTATCAATCTATCATATATGTGTTGTTTATGTTCTTGCATGCTCTCCGTTGCTAGTAGAGGCTCTGGCTAAGTTGATACTTGTAACTCCAAGAGGGATTATTTATGCTCGATAGTGGGTTCATGCCTCCATTGAATGCAGGACGATGTGAGAAAGTTCTAAGGTTGTGGATGTGCTGTTGCCACTAGGGATAAAACATCAATGCTTTGTCTAAGGATATTTGTGTTGATTACATTACGCACCATACTTAATGCAATTGTCTGTTGTTTGCAACTTAATACTGGAAGGGGTGCAGATGCTAACCCGAAGGTGGACTTTTTAGGCATAGATGCATGCTGGATAGCGGTCTATGTACTTTGTCGTAATGCCCTGATTAAGCCTCATAGTAGTCATCGTGATATGTATGAGCATTGTTATGCCCTCTCTATTTGTCAATTGCCCAACTGTAATTTGTTCACCCAACATGCTATTTATCTTATGGGAGAGACACCACTAGTGAACTGTGGACCCCGGTCCATTCTTTTACATCTGAAATACAATCTACTGCAAACTCTGTTCTTTACTATTCTTCGCAAACAAACATCATTTTCCACACCATACGTTTAATCCTTTGTTTACAGCAAGCCGGTGAGATTGACAACCTCACTGTTACGTTGGGGCAAAGTACTTTGATTGTGTTGTGCAGGTTCCACGTTGGCGCCGGAATCCCTGGTGTTGCGCCGCACTACACTCCGTCACCAACAACCTTCACATGTTCCTTGACTCCTACTGGTTCGATAACCTTGGTTTCATACTGAGGGAAAACTCGCTGCTGTACGCATCACACCTTCCTCTTGGGGTTTCCAACGGACGTGTGTCAATTGCACGCCAGCAACAGGATGGTGATGAGACCAAAGATTTCACCGTTGATGTCATGGATTATATCTTTCATGAGATCTTTGATGCCATGGTTTCCCGAACTTCTATGTCATATGCTCCTTACATTTAGCTTCTTATCAATGACACTGCTGTGGCGGAAGATATGAGTCAGTTTCCATTTGTGGATCACAAGTTCAAGAAGGCTTATATCAAGAGGAAGATAGCTGCCCCTGCTGCCCCAGTTGCTGGTTCGTTTATGGGAGATGCTCGCTCTAGTGCCCATGCACCTGGTCGCTCTGTTTCTCATAAGGAGGTGAAGAAACTCAACTGGTTCTAGCGCAATGTCCTTTGCATGAACATTGAGATCCACAAGGAGAACTTCGAGGCCATCCGTCAGCGCGCAGATATTCAGCATACACAAGCGATTATTCTACACAAGCTTAGTGGTGAGCAAGGTCCTCCTCCTCAGCCTCCTGTTCACCCCGCCTACAGTGGATGGCACTCTTCTCAGGTTCAATGGTCCGACATCGATCAAGGTCTTCAGAGGAGCAACATCTCTCGCGCCTCTCCACCAGCTGCAGACAATGCTGAAGAGTACGAGTCCGAGACCGGCTCCGAGTATCTCCATGGTACGAGTAGCATCGCTCTTTTCCCTTTTTGGCGTTTCGATGCCAAAGGGGGAGAAGTGTTCTATTTAGGACTCCTACGGTCTTTGCATGGGTGGGGCACAAGCATATGCGTTTACCATTCCTTTATTGCTTGTGTCCTCTTTCTTATCATCATTTGTGCTTTTGGTTGAACTATTTGGCTTGGTTGTTTAAAACTATGTTCTATGTGTGGTTGTGCGACATATTGTTAAGGATTTCGGAATTCGTTATGGGAATTCTATATGTTGAGACCAAAGTTTATGATATGGTGTGTGATGTAAGGTATTCAGTATTCTATATCACCATATTGCTATGACCTCTATCACTTTGTCTCAACTATATATGATTATGTCTCTTTTTTAGTTCATGTTGGATAGTTTTTGTTTTGAGGCACCTCGTACCTATGTGTGGTGCATTTGTATTCAAATGCAAATTACCTATATTCACACATGTAGGGGGAGTGCCTCTATCCTTTGCCAGCATGTTGGTTCATTCTAGTAATAATTATTGCAAATCCATATATTGTCATCAAACACCAAAAAAGGGGAGATTGAAAGAACATCTCTCGAATTATAGTTTTGTATGTTTGATGACAATAAATGTGATACACTAATGTGCGTTCATATAGTGCAGAAAATATGCGTGGTTGAAATTGTGTTGAGAAACAAGAGAAAAGGAAGCAGGGAAACTTTCCCAGGCCGGATAATCTGGGGCCGGATAATCTGGGGCCGGATATTTGCAAAATAGCTGGCCCCTGAAAAACGGCTAAGGACTTTTTCGGTCGAGCTCTCAGCACCCCTGGATCCATGCCAGATATTTACGAAAGGCCGGATACTCCGGGGGGGCGGATAATCCGGGCCGAATAATTCACACCCAAAATTCCTGCAATGGCTCGATTTTGGGAGGGGTATAAATACCCCCCTCTTCCTCTACCTCAAGCTCCTCATTCTTGTTCAAGTGCATCCACCATTAGAGCCACTTCAAGAAACACAAGATTCACTAGATCTCCCCCTCCAACCATCCAAAGCTCTTGATCTTTGGAGAATCGAAGGAGAAGACCCCGATCTACATCTTCACCGAAGCGATTTACATTTCCCCCTCATTTGTTTGAGGGCCCCTTTGCTAGAGCTTCATTTGGAAACCCTAGTTGCTTGTGGTTGATTTGTTATTGTTATTGTTGTTGTGTTGTTATAGATATTGGGAGCCTCCAATTCAGTTGTGGATGTGTGCCCCAAGAACCTTGTAAAGGCCCGATTTCCACCTCGAGGAAATCCCTTAGTGGAAGTGGGCTAGGCCTTTGTTGCGTTGCTCACTGGAGACCTGAGTGAGGCCTTTGTGGCGTTGTTCCGGCCTTCATGGCGACCACACTCCTCCAAACATAGATGTACTTTCCCTCAAAAGGAAGGAACTACGGGAATCATCTCCGTGTCTCCGCGTGCTCCACTCTCGGTTACCTCTATCCTTGATTGCTCTATTATATCTTTGATGGGATTCGTAGCATAGAAAACAAAAAATTTCCTACCGCAAGAACGAAAACCAAGCCAAGATGCAATCTAGTAGATGGGAGCAACGAGAAGATCACGAGACTAACCCTTGAAGATTTCCAAAGCCTACGAGATTAGATCTCGTTGTGGATGTAGTCGATCACTTGCCGCTTGCAAAAGCGCGTAGAAGATCTTGACGGTGCCACAGTCGGGCAGCACCTCCTCGGAATCACGGCATCCTGACGGCGTGGTGACGGTGGTGGTGGAGATCTCCGGCAGGGCTTCGCCGCAAGC
Source organism: Lolium perenne (assembly GCF_019359855.2). Lineage (NCBI taxonomy): Eukaryota > Viridiplantae > Streptophyta > Magnoliopsida > Poales > Poaceae > Lolium > Lolium perenne. Next base: position 332,019,851 of record NC_067245.2, read on the forward strand.
GCTGCGGGAGAAGAAGGAAGAGGAGGGAGTAGCTAGGGTTTGGGTGCAGGGTGGTGCTGCGACTTGGGGAGCTAGGGCTGCGACTTGAGGTGCCCTTGGGGTGCCCCTTGGCCTCTTTAAATAGGTGGCCAAGCCCCTTGGGTCGTCCAAAAACCTGCCCCCAAGTTTGACTGAGTTCCGATAGGTTTCCGGTTCCAAAAACCTAGTCCTACTCGGACTCTTTTGCCAATTCCGAAATTGCATTAAGGAAAGACTCCTTTTCCCTTAAGGCAACGTGGTTGCACCTATTATGGAACCCTCCGGACTTCCTTAGACATCCCGGGTCGTCCCGGACACTTCCGGAACCTTCCATAATATTCCGGAATATTCCGGTCCTTCCAAAACCTTCTAGAAGCTCCGGTCAAAACACCGGACTTTTTCTGAACCCCAGAAAATGACTTCCCATATATGAATCTTATTCTCCGGACCATTCCGAACCTCCTCGTGATGTTTCGGATCCCATCCGAGACTCCGAACAACATTCGAGCTCCATTCCATATTCCATATCTATTTAAAACGACATCAAACCTTAAGTGTGTCACCCTACGGTTCGCGAACTATCACTGGTGGAAAAACAGGCTTCGGGTGAGCCCCATAAGTCGCGATGCTGCAGGAACCGTGACTAATGGTACCTTTAGTCGCGGTTCGGGAGGCGAACCGCGACCAAAGGCCTGGGCCCAGGGCGCTCGGTGGCCAGCCGGTGCACGTGGGGGTCTTTAGTCGCGGTTGGCCAGGCCAACCGCGACTAAAGGTGCCCGAAGGCCTTTAGTCGCGGTTGGCCAGGCCAACCGGGACTAAAGCCCCTCCCCTATATATACCCATCCAGCAGCCAACACTTAGCCATTTGGTGCCATTCTCTTCACAAGCTTCACAAGTGGGTGTTAGGTTTGCTTTTGGTTCCTCTTATGCACATAAGGTGTTTGATGAAATGCCCCAAGAGCATGAAACAAACATGATATGAAGTGTTGGAGCCACACTTGAGCTTTCTCATTTATTTTTTCCTCCTCGATCGCGGTTAGCAACTTGAACCTTTGATGTGTCGTTGATAAAATGTGCATGTGTGTGTAGTTCATTGTTTAATTTATATTGTTTGTAGCTAGTTAGTTTAACAAATGCATGATGGTTAATTATATATTTTATATTATAATAATGCAGATGAATCGACAATGGATGTACGGTAACCGACTCTCCGGCGAGTTCAGTGCGGGTTTGAAAGATTTCCTCGTAGTGGCTAATGCGAACAAGCAGGGGGGTTTTGTTATCTGTCCATGGGTTAAATGTAAGAATCAGAATGGTTACTCTTCCTCAAGAGATGTTCACATGCACCTGCTTCGGCACGGTTTCATGCCAAGCTATAATTGTTGGACCAAGCATGGAGAAAGAGGGGTTATAATGGAAGAAGATGAAGAAGGGGATGATTTCATCGATGAAAGCTATCTTGCTCATTTCGGTGATACTTTCATGGAGGATGCTGAAGGTGAAGGGGAAGGTGAAGGGGAAGGTGAAGAAGAGGCACGTGATGATGATCCCGTTGATGATCTTGGTCGGACCATTGCTGATGCATGGAGACGCTGCGAAACTGAAAAAGAGAGGGAGAATTTGGATCGCATGTTAGAGGATCACAGGAAGGCGCTGTACCCCGGATGCGATGATGGTCTGAAAAAGCTGGGCTGCACACTTGGATTTGCTGAGATGGAAGGCACAGGCAGGTGTAGCTGACTCGGCATTTGAAAACTTGCTGAAAATGTTGAAGAATATGTTTCCAAAGAATAACGAGTTGCCCGCCACTACGTACGAAGCAAAGAAGGTTGTCTGCCCTCTAGGTTTAGAGGTTCTGAAGATACATGCATGCATCAACGACTGCATCCTCTACCGCGGTGAATACGAGAATTTGAATGAATGCCCGGTATGCACTGCATTGCGTTATAAGATCAGAGGCGATGACCCTGGTGACGATGTTGAGGGCTAGAAACCCAGGAAGAGGGTTCCCGCCAAGGTGATGTGGTATGCTCCTATAATACCACGGTTGAAACGTCTGTTCAGGAACAAAGAGCATGCCAAGTTGGTGCGATGGCACAAAGAGGACCGGAAGTCGGACGGGGAGTTGAGACACCCCGCAGATGGAACGCAATGGAGAAAGATCGACGAGAGAGTTCAAAGATTTTGCAGCTGACGCAAGGAACATAAGATTTGGTCTAAGTACGGATGGCATGAATCCTTTTGGCGAGCAGAGCTCCAGCCATAGTACCTGGCCCGTGACTCTATGCATCTACAACCTTCCTCCTTGGTTGTGCATGAAGCGGAAGTTCATTATGATGCCAGTGCTCATCCAAGGTCCGAAGCAACCCGGCAACGATATCGATGTGTACCTAAGGCCATTAGTTGATGAACTTTTACAGCTGTGGGGCAGACCTGGTGTCCGTGTGTGGGATGAGCACAAAGAAGAGGAATTTGACCTACGAGCGTTGCTTTTCGTAACCATCAACGATTGGCCTGCTCTTAGTAACCTTTCGGGAATTTGTCAAATAAGGGATACAATGCATGCACGCACTGCTTACATGAGGCGAAAGTGTACATTTGCCAAATTGTAAGAAGAACGTGTACCTTGGGCATCGTCGATTTCTTCCGAAAGGTCATCCGATGAAAGAAAGGCAAGCATTACAACGGCAAGGCAGATCACCGGCCGAAGCTGCGGAACACTGCAGTGCTGAGGTATTTGATATGGTCAAGGGTTTGAAAGTCATCTTTGGAAAGGGTCTGGCGGACAATCGATTCCGAAGGGAGCCGACGGGCACGTAGCCATGTGGAAGAAGAAATCTATATTAAGGGAGCTAGAATATTGGAAAGTCCTAGAAGTCCGCTCTGCAATCGACGTGATGCACGTTACGAAGAATATTTGCGTGAACATCCTAAGCTTCTTGGGCGTGTATGGGAAGTCAAATGATACAAAGGAAGCACGGCGAGGACCAGCAAAGTTTGAAAGACCACGATGACCGGCATCGGAACGGTTTCAAGGTCGTGCCGGCCTACGCTACGACCAAAGAAGAGAAGGTCATCTTTTTTGAATGCACAAGCGGTATGAAGGTCCCGTCGGGATTCTCGTCCAATATAAAGGGAATAATTAACATGGCGGAGAAAAAGTTCCAAAACCTGAAGTCTCCACGACGCCACGTGATTATGACGCAATTGCTTCCGATTGCTTTGAGGGGGCTCTGCCGGAAAATGTTCGAGTAGCCATTGTGAAGCTATGTGCATTCCTCAATGCAATCTCTCGAAGGTAATCAATCCAGAAGTTCTACCACGGTTACGAACGATGTGATCCAATGTCTTGTCGATTTCGAGTTGGTGTTCCCGCCATCCTTCTTCAATATTATGACGCACCTCCTGGTTCACCTAGTCGATGAGATTTCCATTCTCGGTCTGTATTTCTACACAATATGTTCCCCTTCGAGAGGTTCATGGGAGTATTAAAGAAATATGTTCGTAACCGTGCTAGGCCAGAAGGAAGCATCGCCAAGGGCTATGGAAATGAGGAGGTAATTGAGTTTTGTGTTGACTTTGTTCCTGACCTTAAGCCGATTGGTCTTCCTCAATCGCGGCACGAGGGAGACTAAGTGGAAAAGGCACGATCGGAAGGAAATCAATGATATGTATGGACGGCCATTCTACGTGAAGCACACCACACGATTCGACCAATTCCAGCTTGGTGGCTCCGTACTTTGAGAAACACAAGAATATTTTACGCTCGGACAACCACAGGAAGCTTGAATCCTGGATTAGGAAGGCCCACATGGAGACTTTCGGCAGTTGGTTGAGAAAACATTTAATGAGTGACAATAAGGTTGTAGATCAGCTGTACATGTTGGCCAAGACACCATCTTCGACTATAACAACTTTCCAAGGGTACGAGATAAATGGGAATACATTTTACACGATCGCCCAAGATAAAAAGAGCACCAACCAAAACAGTGGTGTCCGCTTTGATGCAGCAACCGAGAATGGGCAAAAGGTCACATATTATGGTTACATAGAGGAGATATGGGAACTTGACTATGGACCCTCCTTTAGGGTGCCTTTGTTCGGTGCAAATGGTTCAAGCTAACGGAGGTGGGGTAAAGGTGGACCAGCAATACGGAATGACAATGGTGGATTTCAACAATCTTGGTTACCTTGACGAACCATTCGTCCTAGCGAAAGATGTCGCTCAGGTTTTCTATGTGAAGGACATGAGTAGCAAACCGAGGAAACGGAAAGATAAGAAAACGATCAGTACATCATGCGATGATCCAAAGCGCCACATTGTTCTTTCAGGGAAAAGAAACATCGTGGGAGTGGAGGACAAGACAGACATGTCAGAAGATTATAATATGTTTGCTGAAATTCCGCCCTTCAAAGTGAACACCGACCCAAGCATTAAGTTAAATGATGAGGATGCTCCATGGATACGGCACAATCGTAAGCAAGCAGGGACACAAGGGAAGAAATGATGTGTAATAATTTATTGTACCAAACTTTGTTGAATGAATCATGTGAATTATATTACCCGTGATGTGTTTGGTGTCCATTTTTGAATGATTCAATTGACTCGAGATAGCACTGATGATACATGAAATTTGGAGTGACTAAGTCATACTCCTGCATACATGAAATTTGGAGTGACTAAGTCATACTCCTGCATATAGGAAATTTGGAGTGACTAAGTCATACTCCTGCATACATGAAATTTGGAGTGACTAAGTCATACTCCTGCATATAGGAAATTTGGAGTGACTAAGTCATACTCCTGCATACATGAAATTTGGAGTGATTTAGTCATACTCCTGCCTAGGCGTATAATATGCATACTCGTAGTCTTCATAGCCGCCGCCGTTGTCTTGGTAGTCGTCGCCTTCTAAGTTGCCGGCGTCGTCGTCGCTCTTGTCGTCGGCTGTCGTCGGGCGGCGCTCGTGGCTCGACCTGAGGGTAGCGCAGGCGGGGGATATCGCCGGCCGTGATGTAGTCCATGACGCTCTGCAGAGTCCGGCCGTACCACCATAGCCGACGGCCGGCCTCGTGGAAGTTTCCAGGAGGCAGACCGTCCTCCTCATACCTGGCGAGCGCCCTCTCACGCCGATTGATGAAGAAGGCGTCCCAAGTATGCTGGTTATCGGGATGCCAGCGGGGATTCATCCGCTGCTCGGCGTGAGGTCGAGGTAGTAGTGGTTCGTGATGGCCGCCGGCGCGCAGTACTCGAGGGACGGGAGGGACCGGCACGCCGCCGGCGCTCAGGCTCCGGCCGGCGAGGACGCGGTAGCCGGAGGGCAAGGGTAGTTCGAGGCGCAAAGCTCCTCCACTGTTGGTAGGTTAGAGTGGGTGCGGTGGAAGCCATTAGAGAGTGATGAGAGATTGTAGAGATGTGATGCTGGCCAAGGCGGGCTACCTATATGTAGTGACAAATGGCGGGAAAAATGGGAGCGGGAAGACAGGAGGCGGGAAGAAAGAGGCGGGGAGAAAGTGGCGGGAAGAAATTGGCGGGAAAAAATTGGCAGGAAGAAAGAGGCCGGAAGAAATTGGCGGGAAACAATTGGCGGGAAGAAAGAGGCGGGAAGACAGGGAAGAAATGGCGGGAAGACGAGGAGGGAAGAGGGGGTCGGCGGAAAGAGGCGGGAAGAGGGGGCCAACGAACTTTTGAATTGAATTAGTTTTATTTTTATGAATTTTTGATAATTTGTATTTTTAAAATTTTGAATTGAATTAGTTTTATTTTTCTGAATTTTTTGATATATTATTTGTATTTTTAAGATTTTGAATTGAATTAGTTTTATTTTTATGAATTTTTTGATATATTATTTGTATTTTTAAGATTTTGAATTGAATTATTTTTATTTTTATGAATTTTTTGATATATTATATGTATTTTAAACATTTTGAATTGAATTAGTTTTATTTTTCTTAATTTTTTGATATATTATTTGTATTTTTAACATATTGAAATGAATTAGTTTTATTTGAATTAGTTTTATTTTTCTGAAATTTTTTGATATATTATTTGTATTTTTAAGATTTTTAAATGAATTAGTTTTATTTTTCTATTTTTTTTGATATATTATTTGTATTTTTCACATTTAGAAATGAATTAGTTTTATTTTTCTGAATTTTTTGATATATTATTTGTATTTTTAAGATTTTTAAATGAATTAGTTTTATTTTTCTAATTTTTTTGATATATTATTTGTATTTTTCACATTTAGAAATGAATTAGTTTTATTTTTCTAAATTTGTTGATATATTATTTTGTATTTTTCACATTTAGAAATGAATTAGTTTTGTTTTTCTAAATTTGTTGATATATTATTTATATTTTTCACATTTAGAAATGAATTAGTTTTATTTTTCTAAATTTGTTGATATATTATTTTGTATTTATAACATTTACAAATAGGAAAAATTTCGAAATATGCCTTTAGTCGCGGTTGGCACGGCCAACCGCGACTAAAGCTCATTTCGCGAGGCAGAAAAACGAGGCGAAAAAAGGGATTTAGTCGCGGTTGGTGTGGCCAACCGCGACTAAAAGGTTACCCTTTAGTCGCGGTTGGCCACACCAACCGCGACTAAATCGCTCTCCTTTAAATACCCGCGCCGCCCCGCGGCGCTGCGATTCTTCTTCCTCGCCCGCTCGTCTGCGCTCGCCGCGCGCTCGATCTTCTCCGCCGCCAGGCTGCCCGGCCGACCATCGCCGCCGTCCTCGATCCTCGTCGTCGTCGACCGTCGCCGCGCTCGATCCTCGTCGTCGCCGCGCGCTCCTCGTCGTCGCGCGCGCGCAGCTGGCGGCCGGTGCCGCGCCCGCCGCCGCCACGAGAGATCGCCGCCGCCGAGACGACAGCGAGAGCGTAAGGACTCGTCTCGGATCGCCGCCGCCGCTGCCGTGCCGCCGTCTCAGATCGCCGCCGCCGGCCGTGTGCGCTCGCCGCGCCGCCGGCCGTGTGTGCAGAACGGAGAGAACGAGAGAGTGAGGAGAGAGAGAAAGGGCCGGGCGCCTAGCCGTCCCACTTTTTTTTGTTTTTTTTTAATTTGTAACTAAGTACTTAACAAAAAAATACTTAACAAAAAATAGTACTTAAAAATTAAAACTTCAAAATTTGTAACTTACAAATTGTAACTTAAATGAAAAATAGTTTTAAGTAATTTGTAACTTCAAATTTTTATTCAACTTAAAAATATTGTAACTTTAAATGAAAAATAGTTTTAAGTATATTGCAACTTAAAAATAGTGTAAAATTTAAGTTTAAAGTTTGTGTAAAAGAAGAACTACAATTTGACTTAAAAAAAATTGTGTAAAAAGAACTAAATTTTAACTAAGTCAAATTTATGAAAAATCCCGTGCTCGTCGACTTTTCTTCCCCGTACGTCCTCCTTCCCCACCGACGGCGCCCACCTCTGCATGGGAACGCGCTTCCGCGGTGACCAGCTACCACCGCGCGTATACGGAGGGGGCCGGCAGCGCACGTCGCCCCCACCGTATACGCGCGGTGTTTTTGGGATCGAGAGGGCGGCGAGGGTTATGTGTCGTCGGCACCGCCACCGCCGCGCCCTTTCGCCACCGGTTCGCCACCGCCACGCGGTCATTGCGAGGTCGATCGTCCGCATATAACACGCGTCCCCCCTCTCGCCTCCCGCTCGTCGCCCTCTCTCTCATTTAATTATATGTAGAAGAGATGTGATAATGCATATACACAATTAATTTGTTTTTACTACATGTTTTCAGGACTGACATATGGCGGACGATAGAGCTGGCCCGATTCTGGACAACTATGATCCGGACGCTGAAGACCATATGTTCGGCATCATAAAAGGCGATATTCCATATGTGCCGACCGGAGAAGAAGAAGATGATATCTCTTCTTATCTGAACCTTGAGTGTGAAGATGAAGGGCGCCGTCAGCAAGCAGATGATGCCGAAGAAACGTCGATAAACGACGATCTTCAATTGGAAGTAGCAACCACCTCCGGCGCCGAGGTATATATATATACCTATTGAGCGTACGGTGATACAAACTAACTGATTTGAATAAATGTGTGTGTACTAACGCGCGCGACTCTCTTTCTTATTTTAGCCCTCGGCCGGATCGTCGAAAAAATCGAGTACGTCGTCAAAGCGTGGCGCAACCAAGACGATGAAACCAGGAGAAACATGCACCATCGATGTTGTCGACGAAGCAATCGCGTGACGCGGAGCCCAGCAAGAACGCCACCAAGTTTGTCAGCCAATGCGGAGCCGTGGTTAGAGACAACGTCTCGATCACCCGCCCGAGTGGAATGAGCCAAAGAAGGCACGTGTTGGTTTCACTTTTGTCGATAAGAGAGAAAAAGATTGCTTCAACAAGCTTATGGAACATTTCGTTCTACCTCCGGAATACCGCAAATACGATGAGGAGGGTAACAAGATTGCGGAAAACAAGAAGAGGCGCAAGCTAGTCAAACGATTCGCTCTTTCTAGGATGGCCAACGCATTCGGAAATACAAGCAAAATCTAGCCCATGACTTTGTCAACCAGGGCAAGACTCCGGATTTCAAAGGACAATATGAGAAACTTGCAACATGATTGGCCAGAATTTGTGAAGCAAAAGAAATCGGAGCAGTTCCTTGAACTATCGAAAAAAAATAAGGAAAATGCGGCCAAGAAGGAGTACAATCATAAAATGGGGCCAGGAGGGTATCGCTTTTGGCAGCCTAAGTGGGAGAAGATGGAGAACGAGCTGAGGGCGCGAGGAATCCGTCAGTACGGAGGGATGGGACCCAAGGGCCAAAAGCTGGTGGTACGGGCATGGGGGATCGCTGAACCCGGAGACAGGGGAGTGTGTTTACCAGGGCAAAATAATTACACCCACCAAAAAGCTTATTGAGGCAATGAGGGAGGCTCATGAGGGGAGGATCAGGTTCAACAGAGAGAACGACATACGACAAAAGCCCTCGGGAATCCACGAACACGGAGGACGTATACGAGGCATGGGGCCCATTCCGTGGAAAGTAGGGTTCCCAGAACGATGACCCGTACGGTTCTGAAGCCGTAAGAGAAAGATGGATCGGGATGCAGATGTTGTGGCGAAGTTGGTAACGGAAATGGATGTGATGAAGAAAACCGTGAGTGTACTAGTCGCCGAAAGAGATGCAGCTCGGGCGCAGCATGCTGAAGATCATCCAATGGATCTCGGAAGCCAGCAGCGGAGAAGAAGCAGCGTGGCTTCCACGGAGGCCTCACCGGCTGGTGCACCGACGATAGAAATTACTGCACCGGAGCCTCTGGTGGTCGAAATTACTGCACCGGAGCCTCCTCGCTACCCCGTGGACGATATAAAGGAGATGAAAGCATGTCATCTGTATTATCCTATCGGGAACATGTCCATGAAGGTAGCCATCGGCAGTGCTTTACCACCTGGAGCACTCCACCACAACAACCCCATTCAAGATGGCTATGCTCGTGTGACGGTGGAGGAGATAGTCCAAGGGTTTGAGGACCTGGACATTGACATTGCTACACCTGAAGGGGTGAAAAGACTTGGAGATGTCAAGCGCCAGTTCATTCTATGGCAGAAGAAGTTTATCAAGTTTCCAGGCGAGGCGCCAACAAGTCCACCCCCGTACGGTGGTGGTGGTGGCGGTGGCGGTGACGGTGGCGGTGGCGGTGGCGGTGACGGTGGCGGTGGCGGTGACGGTGGCGGTGGTGCTTCACCTAATACACCTCATTCACGTCAGCCGACGCCGCCCCCCAGTCCTCGTCCGGCGGGTGATCGGACACCGGTACCGCCCCAATCCACCTCCGGCGAAGAAGCGAAGCAGTCTGGGTTATTAACCCGGACCCTTATGTACCTAAGAAAACAAAGATACCAGAGCCATCAACGAAGCCTCTCATCCCGAGGCCTTGGGAACTTAGTGTCGAGGAAAATGCGGCGGCCGTGGCTGCTCGGCATGAGAAATGGAAGGAGGAGTGCAAGAAGAAAAGAGAGGCGAGCCCAAGCCAGTATTTTCTGATAAGCAAAAGAAGTGGGCTATGTCATTTTTGAACACACCGTCCCAAGCCGCGAAGAATCTGCCTGACGACTATTTACGTGAACTTCGTAGGCAAGCACTCGAGTTCAAGAGGAACAAAGAGTTGGCGGAGAAGAAAGCCTTGGAGGACGAGGTCGAGAAAAAATTAGAAAGGGGGAAAGAAGTTGCCCAGCTCGGGGAACAAAGTAAACAATCGATCGCCCCGCTCATAGTGCAAGCCGCCGGTCCGGATGCCCCCGATATCATAGCAGCTGCGGCAGACATGGATTGACTGTAACGAGTGCCAGAGAACAAGCGGCCGAGTTAGGTATCACTCTTCGTGCACTGTTAGGCCTTGATGAGGCGCCAATGAAGGACGTAGTATTTACATATGTGAAGAATGGCCCTCTCATCGAGCCTGCGCAGGAAGAGGATCTACCTCGACAAATGAAAGGTTTGCTAAATTGGTACAAGGGTTACATAAAACATAAAAACGCCAAAGACTATATCTATGCGGAAGTTAAATATGAGCATCACTTCAAACATTACTGGGTACAAATTCCTCTGAGTGAATTGTTCCAGCTGTTCAATCTGCGCGACCTCGACAAATCTATCATCAGTTGCTACGTTCTGTAAGTGATTTATTAATTTCTACCCCATCTCGTTCATTGCCGGCCTGCACTATATATATATATATATATATTGTCCTAACTATCTTGTTGTGTACGCTATATATTATGCAGAATGAAGAAGCGGGAAATGCGAATAAGGAACATCCATGATGTTGGGTTCATTGACCCACACATCGTTAATTCACATGTGTTAGAACACCACCCCGCCGACGTGGAGGATGACCTGTGGCGGTTTATTAGAAAACAGCAACAGAAAAGTGATATTCTATTTCCTTACCATTTTGGGTGAGTGTTTCTGTCTTGAGCACATTCTCTTTTGTTTACTCCATGCATGGTATGTGGCTAATCGATGAGTTATGCATGTTGTGCATGTATCGTGTCCGCAGGTTCCACTGGATTCTTATGGTAATTCAAGTTCAGACCTCCTCAGTTCTCGTCCACGACTCTCTGAATATGGATCCGGCGCTTTGGGCCGACATGAGAAAAATGATGCAAAAGTAATTATTTTCATTCATTTGCGCTCTATATCGATCGGCCTATTTCGTTCATCATTTCCTAATATCAAGTAACTAATTAATAACTCTCTTGTTTATTTAATTTTCTTTGCCTCGTAGGGTTTGGAGACGGTTCGTAGATACCAAGGTCGGTGAATTCAAAAAAGAGCTACATTTTAAAATGGCGGTGCGGACGGCGGGGATATTCAGCCACCGGGGACCAATCTATGTGGATACTATGTTTGTGAGAGGATCCGGAGATACTGCAATGAGCGGGACCCGAAGTGTGAGAACAACATCTGAGGAATAACCTCCGGAAGACGCTTAGTCCAGAAGCTCGCTTCCGACCACTTCAAGAGGAACTAGCTGGATGGTTGGCGAGGGAAGTCATCGATCCTAGAGGAGAACACTATTACGATGACGTAGAACTTTATATGCACCAGAATTTGTAACTAACTTGTTCAAAATTGAATATGGTCATCCAATATTGAATATATATTGTATATGGTCATCCGATATTGAATATATATTGTATATTCCTCTTGAATTCTTTTTGGTTCTAATTTCAAATTTGTTTGAAATTGTACATTCATATGCATGTATGTAGTACCGTAGAATATGTGAAACTCCTTCAAAATTAAAACCCAAAAGAAATAAAATAATACAAATTAAAAAGAAACCAGATTTAGGGGGAGGGGGGCTAAACCCTAAACCCTGCGGAGGCCTTTAGTCGCGGTTGGCCAGAAGAACCGCGACTAAAGGTCCTCCGCCCTGGCGCTCGCCTGCGGCCCACGTGGACGGGCCTTTAGTCGCGGTTCGTAAGGAACCGCGACTAAAGGGGGGGGGACTTTAGTCGCGCTACTTTGGTCGCGGTTGCGCCACCGCGACTAATGGCAGTTGCCAACCGCGACCAAAGCCCCTTTTTCCACCAGTGTATGCAGACATGGTTGAGACTTCTCTCCGACCAATAACCAATAGCGGGATCTAGAGATCCATAATGGCTCCCACATATTAAATGATAACTTAGTGATCGATTGAACCATTTACATACGATACCGATTCCCTTTGTCACGCGATATTTTACTTGTCCGAGGTTTGATCATCGGTATCTCTATACCTCGTTCAACCTCGTCTCCTGACAAGTACTCTTTACTCGTACCGTGGTATCACTACAAGAAAAGTCGCCATGGCCGACGAAGCTGAAGTTGCGCCGTGGTTGCTGGTGTACCATGGCCGACGATTTTTGGTCTCTCCGTTGTGCATGTCAAAACGTTTTTTTCTCGTTTTTGAGGCCACCTAGCCCGACGAAAACGGCCAAAACGTCGCGTATGGTGGCCCGGGACGTGGTGCATCTCGAAATCTCGGGTTCGCCGGCCGAGTCAACGCAAATCCGCACCACCCAGGGATGTAGGGCCCAGATGGCAGCCTCTCTGGCATTGTTTTTTTCTCGATCGCGCCATCTCGTTCAACGCTCTCCGATCGAGCCGTTTACGATGCAGGATCATGGGTCCCGCAAGTCATCCTCTATGAACCAAACTTCTTTCTATTCTTGGATTTTTTTGACCCCCTAATTTCTAGCTACTTCCTTTTTCTTTTGATCCCTTGCCGCCTTGGAAACATTGAGACCGCTGCTGCTAATTGGGACCCGCATGTCATCCTCTATGAGCAATCAAATTTCTTTTCTTGGAGTTTTTTTTGGCACCTCAAATTTGGACACTTGCCTTTTTCTTTCGATCCCCTGCCGCCTCTCAAACGGTGATACCGCTGCTGCTAAATGGGACCCGCATGTCATCCTCTATGTACTATAAAACTTTCTTTTCTTGGATTTTTTTGGGACCTCATATTTGGTCACTTACCTTTTTCTTTCGATCCCCTGCCGCCTCTCAAACGGTGAGACCGCTGCTATTAAATGGGACCCGCATGTCATCCTCTATGTACTATAAAACTTTCTTTTCTTGAATTATTTTTGGCTCCTGATATTTGGTCACTTACCTTTTTCTTTCGATCCCCTGCCGCCTCTCAAACGGTAATACCGCTGCTGCTAAATGGGACCCACATGTCATCCTCTATGTACTATAAAACTTTCTTTTCTTGGATTATTTTTGGCTCCTGATATTTGGTCACTTGCCTTTTTCTTTTGATCCCGTGCGGCCTCTCAAACGGTGATACCGCTGCTGCTAAATGGGACCCGCATGTCATCCTCTATGTACAATCAAGTTTCTTTTCTTGAATTATTTTTGGCTCCTGATATTTGGTCACTTGCCTTTTTCTTTCGATCTCATGCCACGTTTGAAACATTGAAGACCCTGCTGGCTCATGGGACCCGCATGTCATCCTATATGTGCTATAAAAGTTTATTTTCTTGGATTTTTACCAACAGATTTTTGGTATATTTTTTTCCATCCCCTGCCGCCTTTAAAACGTTGACGACGCTGCTGGCTCATGGGTCCACGATGTCAGCCTCCCCGTACAAGAAACATGTGATATCTTGATTATTTTGCAGACAATAAACAGTGTATTGCGCTCTGAGCTATTGCAAATAGATAAATTAAATATTTATTTTTACATAAACAAACTTATATGTTGAATCTCCTTGTTTTTTGTTTTTGCGAAGCATAGGACTTTCCTGTTTTTTTTAGAAAAATCCGAACTTTCCTGTTTTGGAGTGGACTGAAATTGTACGAGTCAAAAGACCCAGCAGGATAGTTCGAAGGCCCAGACGGCCAGATGCAGCCCAATTGAAATCTTTCTTTTCTTGGATTTTTTTCACCCCCTGATTTCTGGCTACTTCATTTTTCTTTTGGTCCTATGCCGCCTTGGAAACGTTGAGACCACTGCTGCAAAATGGGACCCGCATGTCATCCTCTATGTACAATAAAATTTCTTTTCTTGGATTATTTTTGGCTCCTGATATTTGGTCACTTGCATTTTTCTTTCGATCCCGTGCATCCTCTCAAATGGTGATACCGCTGCTGCTAAATGGGACCCGCATGTCATCCTCTATGTACAATCAAGTTTCTTTTCTTGAATATTTTTGGCTCCTGATATTTGGTCACTTGCCTTTTTCTTGCGATCTCATGCCACGTTTGAAACGTTGAGGAACCTGCAGGCTCATGGGACCCGCATGTCATCCTCTATGTACTATAAAACTTTCTTTTCTTGGATTTTTTTTGGCACCTCATATTTGGTCACTTGCCTTTTTTCTTTCGATCCCCTGCCGCCTCTCAAACGGTGATACCGCTTCTGCTAAATGGGACCCGCATGTCATCCTCTATGTACAATCAAGTTTCTTTTCTTGAATTATTTTTGGATCCTGATATTTGGTCACTTGCCTTTTTTTCGATCTCATGCCACGTTTGAAACGTTGAGGAACCTGCTGGCTCATGGGACCTGCATGTCATCCTCTATGTACTATAAAAGTTCATTTTCTTGGTTTTTTTTCACCCTCTGATTTTTGGCTATTTCCTTTTTCTTTTGATCCCCTGCCGCCTTTGAAACGTTGAGGACTCTGCTGGCTCATAGGTCCCACATGTCAGCCTGTATGAACGATAAAGCTTTCCTTTCTTGGAGTTTTTTTACCCCTAATTTATAGCTACTTTCTTTTTCTTTTGATCTCAAGCCGCATTTCAAACATTGAGACCGCTGCTGCAAAATGGGACCCGCATGCCATCCTCTATGTACAATAAATCTTGGATTGTTTTTGGCACCTCATATTTGGTCACTTGCCTTTTTCTTTCAATCTCATGCCGCCTTTGAAACGTTGACTAAGCTGCTGGCTCATGGGTCCCGCATGTCATCCTCTACGAACAATAAAAGTTTCCTTTCTTGGAGTTATTTTTGACCCCTAATTTTTGGCTATTTGCCTTTTTCCTTTGATCCCCTGCCCCCTTTGAAACGTTGAGGACTCTGTTGGCAGGTCGGTCCCACATGTCATCCTCTATGAACAATAAAAGTTTCCTTTGGTGGATTTATTTTTGACCCCTAATTAATTTCTGGCTATTTCCTTTTTTTTCTTTTGATCCCCTGCCGCCTTGGAAACGTTGAGGATGCTGCTGCCTCATGGGTCCCGCATGTCATCCTCTCAGAACGATAAATGTTTTCTTTTCTTGGATTTTTTTACCAAATGATTTTTGTTTTTTTTTATTTTCGATCCCCTGCCGCCTTTGAAACGTTGACGACGCTGCTGGCTCATGGGTCCCGCATGTCAGCCTCCCCGTACAAGAAACATGTGATATCTTGATTATTTTGCAGACAATAAACAGTGTATTTCGCTCTGAGCTATTGCAACAGATAAATTAAATCTTTATTTTTACAACTTATATGTTGAATCTCCTTGTTTTTTGTTTTTGCGAAGCATAGGACTTTCCTGTTTTTTTTTGAGAAAAATCCGAACTTTCATGTTTTGGAGTGGGCTGAAATTGTACGAGTCAAAAGGCCCAGCAGGATAGTTCGAAGGCCCAGATGTCCAGATGCAGCCCAATTGAAATCTTTCTTTTCTTGGATTGTTTTCACCCCCTGATTTCTGGCTACTTCATTTTTCTTTTGGTCATGTGCCGCCTTGGAAACGTTGAGACTACTGCTGCAAAATGGGACCTGCGTGTCATCCTCTATGTACAATAAACTTTCATTTCTTGGATTATTTTTGGCTCCTGATTTGGTCACTTACCTTTTTTTCTTTCGATCTCATGCCACGTTTGAAACGTTGAGGAAGCTGCTGGCTCATGGGACCCGCATGTCATCCTCTATGTACAATAAAAGTTTAATTTCTTGGATTTTTTTTCACCCTCTGATTTTGGCTATTTCCTTTTTCTTTTGATCCCCTGCCGCCTTTGAAACGTTGAGTAAGCTGCTGGCTCATAGGTCCTGATGGGGTTTGTAGCATAGAAAACAAAAATTTTCCTACCACAAGACGAATAAATCCAAGATCTAATCTATGGAACACCCAAGATCTAATCTACAAGATCGAAGCAACGAGATTGATATGAGACTAACCCTCGAAGATTTCCAAAGCCTACGAGATTAGATCTCGTTGTTGGTGTAGACGATCATCCCCAGTGCTGCAATCCGACAGCACTTCCATACTCGGTCACGCGTACGGTGTCGATGAAGCCCTTCCTCTCCCCGTTCCAGCGGGTAGTGGAGGTGTGGTAGATCTCCACGGAATCCCAGCAGCACGACAGCGTGGTGGTGGTGGTGGAGAAGAATTCCTGCAGGGCTTCGCCTAAGCCTAAGCAGGAGAAACTGGGAGGGAGGAGAGGTGGCAAATTAGGGTTGCGTACGGAGCAGCCTTGGCCGGCCAAACTATCCCTCTATATATAGTCGGGAACTAGGGTTAGGGTTTCACAAAACCCATCTAGTGTCGGCGCCTGGTGGGCCCACACAATACCCTGGCGCGGCCTGGGGGGCCGCGCCGAGGTGTTGTGTGGCCCACCCCTGGCCTTTCTCCTTCTCCCCTTTGGACTCCGTCTACGTGACAGAAAAATAAGAACTTCTGTTTTTATTTCGTCCAATTCCGAGAATGTTTCGAGAACAACTTTTCTAGAAATACAAAACTGCAGAATTCTTCCAGAACAATTCCGGTCCTCCTCGTGATGTCTTGGATCCCATCCGAGACTCCGAACAACATTCGGTCTCCATCTCATATTCCGAATCTACTTATGCGACATCGAACCTTAAGCGCGTGACCCTACGGTTCGTGAACAATGCAGACATGGTCGAGACTCCTCTCCGAGCAATAACCAATAGCGGGATCTGGAGATCCATAATGGCTCCCACATATTCAACGATGACTTAGTGATCGATTGAACCAATTACATACGATGCCAATTCCCTTTGTCTCGAGATATTTTACTTGTCCGAGGTTTGATCATCGGTATCTCCATACCTTGTTCAACCTCGTTACCGACAAGTACTCTTTACTCGTACCGTGGTATGTCATCTCTTATGATCCAATCATATGCTTGCAAGCTAATCAGATGACATTCCACCGAGAGGGCCCAGAGTATATCTATCTGTCATCAGGATGGACAAATCCCACTATTGATCCATATGCCTCAACTCATACTTTCCAAATACTTAATCCCATCTTTATAACCACCCATTTACGCAATGGAGTTTGATGTAATCAAAGTACCCTTTCGGTGTAAGTGATTTACATGATCTCATGGTCGAAGGACTTAGGCAACTATGTATCGAAAGCTTATAGCAAATTGAACTTAATGACTTGATCTTATGCTATGCTTATTTGGGTGTGTGTCCATTATATCATTCACCTAATGACATAACCTTGTTATTAATAACATCCAATGTTCATGATCACGAAACCATGATCATCCATTAATCAACAAGCTAGTTATACAAAAGGCTTACTAGGGACTCCTTGTTGTTTACATAACACACATGTATCAATGTTTCGGTTAATACAATTATAGCATGGTATGCAAACATTATCATAAACACAAAGATATATTATAATAACCATTTTATTATTGCCTCTTGGGCATATCTCCAACAGTCTCCCACTTGCACTAGAGTCAATAATCTAGTTTACATTTGTAAAGATATAACACCCTGGCCTTCTGGTGCTTTATCATGTTTTGCTCACGGGAGAGGTTTTAGTCAACGAATCTGACTGTTCAGAAACGTATGTATTTTGCAATTCATTTGCGTCTCAACGCATCACTCATTTTCCAAATGAGTCGGCATTAATTGTATATGCTTAGTCCTCTGGTGGAACCTTAATTCCGCAGTGTGAAAATAAGTCACTAATATTGTCATACACAATATAGCTTCAAAGTTCTGACACTATCGGAACTACACCAAGTTCTCAAAGAACTTCTCGACTTAACATCCTCAGTCATTGTCAAAATAATGACATATTCTGCCTTCATTTGTAGAATCCGTCACAATATTTAGAACTCATCTAAATCTAGCATAGACATATTTTAGCTCATTGTGCTACCCTTTTAAATAACACTTAGCCTAATTGAGATTGAAATTTTATTTTATATGTGACCAAACTAATATCGGTGCAACACTTTACAGCGATTTGTTTGTCATTACCCATATAAAACTATATATATATCATTGGTTCTTCTAAAGCACTCAGGGATATTCTTACTGTTGTCCAATGAGCATTACATGAATCATTCTGGTATATGCTCGTAACACTTTAGAGCACATGACATCTGACTTTGTACATATTACTCGTGATCTAAAATCACTCATGTGTTTTTACTCATCGAGTGTCAAATACACTCAAGTCTTGTTAAACCTTCACATGAAAAGAACACCTTCTTAATATTGAACCACTTCAATATCCATTCTATGTACTTTGACTTAAACTTATTATGTGTTTCAATCTATCTTCATAGATCTTGACACTAAATATGTTTCAGTCCATATCTTTTCATTGAAGTTAATTCTCAATGAAACCTTTTTAATCAATTATATAATTACATTATTTATAATCAACGATATGTCATCTACATAAAGTATTACAAATATGTCTCAGCGCTCCCACTTAATTTCTTGCAAATGCAAGCATCTTCATCGTTTCTGATGAAATCAAAAACTCCTTGACTATTTCATCCGGTAAAGATTCCAACTCCGCGATACTCACTTCATCCAATTAAAGTTTGTATACCTATCTAGTATTCCACGGACTAGCAAAACTCTTGGTTGTATCAAGTATACATCCTTCATACATACTTCTGGTAAGGAATGTATTTCTGCCATCCTACTATCATATCTCTTAAAAGAAATATGCAGTGATTACTAGAATAATCCACGCAGACTATAAGCATTGCCACGGAAGATCTAATCTTATCGTAGTCAACTCTTTGAACTTTGTCATAAACAACTTTTCGATAAGTCAAGCTTCTTTAAGGATATTCCATCCAAGTCCATCTATTTTATAGATCCATTTACTTTCAAAAAGCATTCATCTATCTTGGATTTCATGGCGCATAGCCATTTTAACGGAGTCAGGGCCCATCACAACTTCTTTGTATGTAGTCGGTTTATCATTGTTCAAAAACAATCCTTTGTCCACAAATCATTTATTTGATCACAAAATAAACCACATCTACAAGGTTCAATAAGTACTTTGATCTCCATGACTATAACACTTTATAGACATGGGAGCCATGATCTTCGTACCTGCTTCCGGAACCATTTCCGATGCTGTGCTACTCTGATCATCATGCTCAGGTTCATGAACCTTATCAAGTTCCATTATCCTCCCACTCAAATAGTTCGCTAGAAACAATTTCTTTGAATAAGTAAGTAACATTAACAAACACTTTTGTCTTTTACTTCATAGTGGAAAGAATTCCCAATTTGTTCTCTGGGATAACCAACAAAGACATTCATCCGATTTTGGTTGTAAACTTATTTACTTATGCTACGCATACCAAAATTTAAGAAAGGACTATTAGGGTTTATACCCATGCCATAACTCATATGGTGTCATTTCAACGGATTATGATGATGCTCTATTTAGTGTAAAAGCGGTAGTCTCTAAAGCATAATCCACAAAATATAATGGCATCAATATTTTATCTCATATTTGATCCAACAAGGTTTGGATACGTCTTTCGGATACTTCGTCATCACTATGATACCCCAAGAAACGTGAGTTGTAGAACAACTTGATAACTCTCTTAGATGCTCGCTAAAACTCGCAATTCAAATATTTCCACCATGATCCAATCATAGATATTTGACTTTTCTATTACGATGATTTCCACTTCATGCTGAAATTTATCTGAATCCATTCAAAATGTTTCAAACTTCTTCCTTATCAAATATATCCACATATATATACTCAATTCATTGTTGGAAGTTTTCATGAAGTAGAAGAATCTCCCGCACACAACTATGCCTAGTGAACCACATATATCATCATGTATGTTTCCACTAAGTTAGTTGCCCGTTCAACTCTTGACCTATGAAAGGTATTTAAGTCATTTCCTTTTAGAAGTGATTTGCAAGCGCCAAATGATTCAAAAATCATATGACTCCAAAAATTCCATTCAAATGGAGTTCTTTCATGCGTTCCTTTCTAACATGACCTAAATGGCGGTTCCATTAATGAGTGGAATTCACATCATTTGCCTTATGGCATTTTAGCGTCAGTGTTATGTATGTGTGTTTCACCATTAAGATTTATAATAACTTATCCATCATACATGGAGTAATGTCATAATTTGAACAACTCATTGTTTTCATTTGACCAGAGCAAAATAACAATTTATTAAGTTCTTTATTAGAAATTCTAAGGGCTAGGCAGAATGCCAACGACAAACATAATAACACTTTATTATGTTCCAGACGTGCATTATTACCATATTCCTTATCAGTCACTTAGGCCATCGTATTCTTGTATTGCGTTGTATTGTATGACATCTCATACCAACCAATCTGGTACAAATACCCAAGAATTTTATTATGTGACCAAACAAGGAATACATCCATAACATGTATATCATCTATATACACCTGAGCTAGACTTTCTAGTCTTTTTCTTTCTTTCTGCCAAAATATCTTTTGTAGTTTCTCTTTTAGCTTTCTCCATTCTCAGAAAACACTTCACCTTCAATAACTTTTAGGTCCATTGGTCAAATACCAATAACCTCGAGGTTCTTACTTTGAAGTTGGTCATCACATGACAAATGTTCCAGATTTCACTATTAGTAACCTTTTAATGTGATGAACAATTTCACTCAAAATTTTATCCATCAAATCATGACGACTTTCCGAGACCATGTCTGTACATGCTAGGCTCGTAAAGTTTAACCTTAGTATTCGCATGTGCAAATCTGGCTTGCACCCGTTGTATGCACACGTAGAATCTATAACACCCGATCATCACGTGATGCTTCGAAACGACGAGTCTTAGCAACAGTGCATAATAAGGACGATCACTTCATGGATATGTGAATATCGTTAGTGCCCAACTAGTTGGAGGATCGAGACGCCTAGCGTCTTCAACCTTCGTACATTCCCATAAAACTTATGAGTTTATGTAGTCTCACTAAATTATATTCTATCATCTTGCAATAGGGTCTTTAGATATCACATATATCTCATACCTTGCTTATTTCTGAAAACAAAATTTCCAGCTCCTTACTTTTCAAACGTATTTGAACTTCAAGTTTCACGGAGACAAGATGATTTGGTACTAATTGAAACCATTGCTCTTTGAATCATCAATATGAGGTTTACTAAAAGTTTGCATTAGTACTTAATCATATCTTGATTCTTTAACAATACGGCACCAGTCTGTAAAGTTACTTGTCACACTTAACAGTATTTCTATCTCAATTACAAGACTAGCGTATGGTAGAAAACGGATGCCAATTCTACAAACTTTAATTCAAAATACTATTCAGACTATGTTCATGATAATTAGTTCATGTTTTAATCTAATTACTAATGAACTCCCACTTAATACAACATCCCTCATGGTTGTTAAGTGGTACACGATCCAAATCCACTACACCAAAACCGATCATCACGTGAGATGATGTAGCTTCAATGGTGAACATCAACATGTTGATCATATCATTCATATGACTCGTGTTCAACCTTTCGGTTTCCGTTGTCCCAAGGCCATGTCTGTACATGCTAGGCTCGCCAAGCAAACCCAAGTATTTCCGCGTGTGCAACATGGCTTACACCCGTTGTATGTAAACGTAGAATCTATCACATCCGATCATCACGAGATGTTTCGAGACGACGAACTGTAGCAACGGTGCATACGAGGGGAGAACACTTTATTATCTTGATATTAATGTGAGGGATCATCTTATAATGCTACCGTCGCGATCTAAGCAAGATAAGATGCATAAAGGATTAACATCACATGCAATTCATAATATGTGATATGATATGGCCTTTCTTCTTGTGCTTTTGATCTCCATCTCCAAAGCACATGAGCATGATCTCCATCATCACCAGCATTGCACCAAGGTCCATGGCACCGCTTCATGGTTGTCCATCACTTATAGCTACTATAACAACTACTTGAAATAAAGCTATTACATGATGAATAGACACGCAGGTCTTAACAAAAATTAAAGACAACCATTAGGCTCCTGCCGGTTGCCATAATACAACAATGAACATCTCATACATCAAATATAATCATCATCACATCATGGCCATATCACATCACCAAACCCTGCAAAAACAAGTTAGACGCCTCTAATTTGGTTTGCATATTTTACGTGGTTTAGGGTTTTCGAGTAAGACCCAATCTACCTACGAACATGAACCACAACGGTGATACTAGTGTTGTCAATAGAAAGAGTAAATTGGATCTTCACTATGGTGGGAGAGACAGACACCTGCAAAGCCACTTATGCAATACAAGTTGCATGTCAAGCGTGGAGCAAGTCTCATGAGACGCGGTCATGTAAAGTTAGCCCGGGCCGCTTCATCCCACCATCCCGCAAGATGCAAAGTACACAAACTAAAGCAACAAAAGCATCAACGCCCACAAAACCATTGTGTTCTACTCGTGCAACAGATCTATGCATAGACATGGCTCTGATACCACTGATGGGGTTCGTAGCACAGAAAACAAAAAATTTCCTACCGCAAGACGAATAAATACAAGATCTAATCTATGGAACACCCAAGATCTAATCTACAAGATCGAAGCAACAAGATTGATATGAGACTAACCCTCGAAGATTTCCAAAGCCTACGAGATTAGATCTCGTTGTTGGTGTAGACGATCATCCCCAGTGCTGCAATCCGGCAGCACTTCCATACTCGGTCGCGCGTACGGTGTCGATGAAGCCCTTCCTCTCCCCGTTCCAGCGGGCAGCGGAGGTGTGGTAGATCTCCACAGAATCCCAGCAGCACGACGGCGTGGTGGTGGTGGTGGAGAAGAATTCCTGCAGGGCTTCGCCTAAGCACGAGCGGAGACGGGAGGGAGGAGAGGTGGCAAATTAGGGTTGCGTACGGAGCAGCCTTGGCCGGCCAAACTATCCCTCTATATATAGTCGGGAACTAGGGTTAGGGTTTCACAAAACCCATCTAGTGTCGGCGCCTGGTGGGCCCACACAATACCCTGGCGCGGCCTGGGGGGGGCCGCGCCGAGGTGTTGTGTGGCCCACCCCTGGCCTTTCTCCTTCTCCCCTTTGGACTCCGTCTACGTGACAGAAAAATAAGAACTTATGTTTTTATTTCGTCCAATTCCGAGAATGTTTCCAGAACAACTTTTCTAGAAATACAAAACTGCAGAATTCTTCCAGAACAATTCCGGTCCTCCTCGTGATGTCTTGGATCCCATCCGAGACTCCGAGCAACATTCGGTCTCCATCTCATATTCCGAATCTACTTATGCGACATCGAACCTTAAGCGCGTCACCCTATGGTTCGTGAACAATGCAGACATGGTCGAGACTCCTCTCCGAGCAATAACCAATAGCGGGATCTGGAGATCCATAATGGCTCCCACATATTCAACGATGACTTAGTGATCGATTGAACCAATTACATACGATGCCAATTCCCTTTGTCTCGCGATATTTTACTTGTCCGAGGTTTGATCATCGGTATCTCCATACCTTGTTCAACCTCGTTACCGACAAGTACTCTTTACTCGTACCGTGGTATGTCATCTCTTATGATCAAATCATATGCTTGCAAGCTAATCAGATGACATTCCACCGAGAGGGCCTAGAGTATATCTATCTGTCATCAGGATGGACAAATCCCACTATTGATCCATATGCCTCAACTCACACTTTCCAAATACTTAATCCCATCTTTATAACCACCCATTTACGCAATGGCGTTTGATGTAATCAAAGTACCCTTCCGGTGTAAGTGATTTACATGATCTCATGGTCGAAGGACTTAGGCAACTATGTATCGAAAGCTTATAGCAAATTGAACTTAATGACTTGATCTTATGCTATGCTTATTTGGGTGTGTGTCCATTATATCATTCACCTAATGGCATAACCTTGTTATTAATAACATCCAATGTTCATGATCACGAAACCATGATCATCCATTAATCAACAAGCTAGTTATACAAAAGGCTTACTAGGGACTCCTTGTTGTTTACATAACACACATGTATCAATGTTTCGGTTAATACAATTATAGCATGGTATGCAAACATTATCATAAACACAAAGATATATTATAATAACCATTTTATTATTGCCTCTTGGGCATATCTCCAACAGGTCCCACATGTCAGCCTGTATGAACGATAAAGCTTTCCTTTCTTGGAGTTTTTTTACCCCCTAATTTCTTTTTTCTTTTGATCTCAAGCCGCATTTGAAACGTTGGGACCGCTGCTGCAAAATGGGACCCGCATGTCATCCTCTATGTACAATCAAGTTTCTTTTCTTGGATTATTTTTGGCTCCTCATATTTGGTCACTTGCCTTTTTCTTTCGATCTCATGCAGCCTCTGAAACGTTGAGGGAGCTGCTGGCTCATGGGACCCACATGTCATCCTCTGTACTATAAAAGTTTCTTTTCTTGGATTTTTTTCACCCTCTTATTTTTGGATATTTCCTTGTTCTTTTGATCCCCTGCCGCCTTGGAAACGTTGAGTAAGCTGCAAAATGGGACCCGCATGCCATCCTCTATGTACAATCAACTTTCTTTTCTTGGAGTTTTTTTTACCCCCTAATTTCTGGCTACTCTTTTTCTTTTTATCTCAAGCCGCATTTGAAACATTGACACCGCTGCTGCAAAATGGGACCCGCATGTCATCTTTTATGTACAATAAAGTTTCTTTTCTTGGATTATTTTTGGCTCCTGAATCCTGATATTTGGTCTCTTGTCTTTTTCTTTCGATCTCATGCCGCCTTTGAAACGTTGAGGAAGCTGCTAGCGCATGGGTCCCGCATGTCATCCTCTATGAACAATAAAAGTTTCCTTTCTTGGAGTTATTTTTGACCGCTAATTTCTTTTTTTTGAGGGAGACCGCAAATTTCTGGCTACTTCCTTTTTCTTTTGATCCCCTGCCGCCTTGGAAACGTTGAGTAAGCTGCTGACACAAGGGGCCAGCATGTCATCCTCTATGTACAATCAACTTGCAAGATCTTGGAGCGAAAGAGCTTGTATAAGTGGGACCCATATGTCATCCTTTATGTACAATAAAAGTTTCTTTTCTTGGATTATTTTTTGCTCCTTATATTTGATCACTTTCCTTTTTCTTTCGATATCATGCCGCCTCTGAAACGTTGAGTAAGGTGCTGGCTCATGGGACCCGCATGTCATCCTCTATGTACAATAAAGTTTCTTTTCTTAGATTTTTTTACCCCCTAATTTTTGGTCACTTGCCTTTTTCTTTCGATCATATGCCGCCTTTGAAATTGAGGTCGCAAGTGGTTCATGGGTCCCACATGTCAGCATCTATGAACAATAAACCATTCCTTTGTTGGATTTATTTTTTACCACTAATTTCTGGCTATTTGCCTTTTTCTTTTGATCCCCTGCCCCCTTTGAAACGCTGCTGGCAGGTCGGTCCCACATGTCATCCTCTATGAAGAATAAAAGTTTCCTTTTTTGGATTTATTTTTGACCCCTCGACTTCGAAATGATGAGGATGCTGCTGGCAGATCGGTCCCACATGTCAGCCTCTATGAACTATAAATGTTTCCTTTCTAGGATTTATTTTTTACCCCTATTTTCGGTCTACTTGCCTTTTTCTTTGAAACGTTGAGGACGCTACTGTCTCATGGGTCCCACATGGCATCCTCTCTGAACGATAAACCTTCATTTCTTGTTAATGACAGGTTTATCAGTATTATTTTTGCAGACTAATACAAGCTCTTTCGCTCCAAGATCTTGCAAGTTGATAGATTAAATCATGGAATTATCAGGATATGTTTTAAATTTCAAATCCACTTTATGAATTTTTAAAAATACCGTTATCCATGTGGGTATGGAGCGATCAAGGATTTTCATATTGGGCATGAGCAGTTTCAAAAATTGGAACCCAATAATTCAAAATAAATAAAAACAACTTTTATGTAGAATCTCCGTGTTTTTTTTGCCAATCATAGGATCTGTGTTTCATTAGAAAAGGGCTGAAATTGCATGAGCAGAAAGGCCCATTTGTAGTTACTGGGCTTCGACAGCCGGAGCAAGTAGACCGATAACAATTACCATGTAGATGTTCGTTGGCAACCCAAAAGTGAAATATTGGGCCCAACAGGGGCAGGTTGAACAGTACTTTTTCTATTGGGAAGGTGGTACATGGGGTTATCCTGACAAAAAAATGGAACATGGGTTACTGAAGGTTGCCCATTTGTGCCTAATATGTTTGTCAGCAGGAGCTTTACCTTCCGCCGCCGCCGCTCCGCTTCCGCCTCCGCCGCCATGGTCGAGCTAGCGGTACGATGGCGTCTCGAGCTCGGGGTAGCGCAGCGTCCGCGCGCGCCCCAAATTAAGGTACCTTATAAGCGGAGATACGTACCAGCGACGAGCACATTGGCCTCGCGATGGCACCTACGATAGGCTCGGCTGGCCTTGGGGCATTTACCCCTAGCCTCTTCCATGCTCAAGTTTTAGAAATGTTTCTGGCTCTGTTCAACACTGGATCAAATTTGTCAACATGACCATTTTTATGGAGTAGCAACGAGTTGAATCTCTCAAAACTCTTTAAGTTCTGCAATATAACGACTAATTGGTACTACCTTATACAAAATGATTACATATCCTTATTTTGGAAGCAAGCAATCACACATTTATAGGTTGCTAGTCAGTTGCATGTAACGTTCAAAATCGGCAATTAGAATGATAAAACCTGTAATTTTCACTTAAAATGCATTAAGGAGCATCAAATTTTACAAATCAAACCATGTCTTACTGAAAATTGACATGTCTTTCTCATGCAGAAATATAAAATTATCCATGCATGTGCGTTTATACAGGTAAATTTTGCACGTATTATTTTTTGTAACTTTTCTGACTACCTTCAAAGCTCCAATCCTTCTTCATCATCTTTGTTGTACCGCACTGATGCAAGTGAATGCGAGCTGCTCGCCAGACGCAACTTCGTGTCTGATATGTGTACTATGCCTTCTCCATCTAGTGCTAGTTACGCCTCTGTGCTAATTAATTCTATCCCAGTGCCTACATCCAGCACAAACCTCTGTCATTGCAGCTGTGACTCACCTCGACCATTGGAGCCCAATCACAAGAGCGAGCTCAGTCTCAACTAGAGAGGCATGTGTCTCATGGTTAGCTATCTACAACTTGCTGTCTTACTAAAACTGTGCCTATCATAGAGATCACCTCGCTGGTGTAGCAATGGCTGCAAGTAGCTGCTAGCATGAGCGAAGGGGATAAGGAAGAAAATATTAAAAAAATGGGGTGGGGCCAACAAGCAGGAAAGCTATCTATAGCTTTATGGATGTTTCTGGAAATGGGTAGAAAATAGTAGATGACACTGTAGCAGCGAATCCCAGAGATGAAGGCCGTTGGATGATGTCTAATGAACGGCAGAACTGTGTTCAAGAAAAAAATGGCAGAACAAAATAGGCGAAATTAGCTTGAATTTTGATATAAATCTTGGGCATTTTCCCTCGAACATGATGTACTACTACTACTGTACTCAACTTTGGGTAGTCTCTGGACTAGTCTCCCTCGTCCACCAATTATTATTATACTAGTGCGGAAAGTTGAGGGGAGTCCCTAGTCCCGAGCACTTCGCCCACTTCCCCTAGCCTCATCCCAGAGATCTCACACCAACCACCTCACCGTCGACTAGCCGCTAGTCTACACCCCTCCGAAGAATCCCCAATGGCGGCGACGCCCCTACTAGAGTTCTCCTCACGCGAGCGCATCATCGAGTCTGGCCCACATGTCTTCCGTGCCTGCCGTGTGTCGGCAAGCACGACCGACTTCTCCGTCGGCGAGCCGCCGGCCGTGGGCGAGGGCGAGGCGTCCCCGTACACTATGACAGTGCACATCTTCTTCTCGAGGACGTACGAGCTCAAGAGGATGGCCGGCCCCCTCCCTGCCCCACTGGATGAGGACGATATCACCACTACACCCTGCGAAGAGGTGGTGCTGGATCTTGGCTTGCCTCCGAGTGAGCTGCGTAGTGGGGGCTATGTCGTGCGAACTATGCGCGAGATTCTTGCCCGTGTATGGCTGCTCAAGAACCTGAACCTCACGGAGGAGGAGTGGGACATCATCATGCCTTACGATGTTATGCACCTGATGTGGCAGCAGGCGTGTCGTCGGGTCGGTGGCCTCCACTTCGACCTCACCCTTAGGGTGGACCACCGGCTCATCGTCAACTTGCCGGCTGACATAGGCATCCCAAATGGGCCTGCCAAAGATAATACCCGGGGTTTACTGAAGGCCCACTATTCGAAGAATAAGAAGATTCGGGAGCCCAAGATATATTAAGGAAAGCTAGAGTTGTAATAGGAAGTGTTATTTGTAATCTGGCGGGATGAGTTAGAAACCGTCCCGGACTCTGTAACTTGTACGACATGAATCCCTCGGCTCCACCTCCTATATAAAGGGGGAGTCGAGGGACGAAGAGATCATCGAATCATTATTACAAACCCTAGTTTTCATAATCGTCGAGTACTTTTCGGCTGAAACCTTCGAGATCTACTTACCCTCTACTTCCAACTAAACCCTAGCCTATAATCCATAGGCATTGACAAGTTGATACCTTGTCACCGGCGCTGCAAGACAGTTGGGTCCTAGTTGCGGCGGAGGACGGCCACTGCAGCATATGCATGCTGGGCCTGTCGCGGCGCACAACGGTGCGTCTCCGGGGATGCAAACACCCGTTCCATAGGAAGTGCATTTTCTCCTGGTTTGTAACGAACGCCAGCTTCCCTATCTGCTGCGATAAAGTGCTGACCCATCTTATTTTCGATTTGTAGCATAGTATGAATAAAAACCCTGTATGATAGGGATGCCTTGCTGATACGTCTCCAACGTACCTATAATTTCTGATGTTCCATGCTTGTTTTATGACAATACTTACATGTTTTGCTTGCACTTTATAATGTTTTTATGCATTTTACGGAACTAACCTATTAACGAGATGCCGAAGGGCCAGTTGTTGTTTTCTGTTATTTTTGGTTCCAGAAAGGCTGTTCGGGCAATATTCTCGGAATTCGACGAAATCAACGCCCAGAACCTTATTTTTCCCGGAACCTTCTAGAAAGTCAGAGGGGGACCAGAGGGGAGCCCTGGGGGCCCACACAACAGGGCCACGCGGGCTCCACCCTGGCCGCGCCGGCCTAGTGTGAGGAGGCCCCGTGGCCCCTCCGACTCTGACTCTTCGCCTATTTAAGCCCTGGTGACCTAAATCTTCGATACCGATTGACGAAACTCCAGAAAGACTCCAGGGGCGCCACGACCATCGCGAAACTCCAATTCGGGGGACAGAAGTCTCTGTTCCGGCACCCTGCCGGGACGGGGAAGTGCCCCCGGAAGCCATCTCCATCGACGCCACCGCCTCCATCATGCTCCGTGAGTAGGTCCCCCATGGACTACGGGTTCTAGCTGTAGCTAGTTGGTATTCTCTCCCCCATGTACTTCAATACAATGATCTCATGAGCTGCCTTACATGATTGAGATTCATCTGATGTAATCGATGTTGTGTTTGTTGGGATCCGATGGATTGTTACATTATGATTAGTCTATCTATATAAGTTTGTGAAGTTATTGTTGCTGCAATCTTGTTGTGTTTAATGCTTGTCACTAGGGCCCGAGTGGCATGATCTTAGATTTAAGCTCTATAATTATTGCTTAGATTGTATCTACAAGTTGTATGCACATGTCTATGTCTGGAACCAAAGGCCCCAAAGTGACAGAAATTGGGACAACTAGAGGGGAAGGCTTAGATATGAGGATCACATGTTTTCATGGAGTGTTAATGCTTTGCTCCGGTGCTCTATTAAAAGGAGTACCTTAATTTCCAGTAGATTCCCTAGAGGCCCGGCTGCCACCGGCTGGTAGGACAAAAGATGTTGTACAAGTTTCTCATTGCGAGCACGTATGACTATATATGGAAAACATGCCTACATGATTAATAATCTTGATGTTCTGTCTTAATGCTATTTCAATCCTATCAATTGCCCAACTGTAATTTGTTCACCCAACACTTGTTATTGGAGAGTTACCACTAGTGTAGATAGCTGGGAACCCCGGTCTATCTCTCATCATCATATACTCGTTCTACATGTCATTGGAAGTAGTATCAACTATTTTCTGGTGCCATTGCTCTCATATTACTGCTACTGCTGCTGTGTTACTGTTACTACTGCTCTCATATTACTGCTGCTTTCACATCACCCCTGTTACTAGTGCTTTACCAGGTGCAGCTGAATTGACAACTCAGTTGTTAAGGCTTATAAGTATTGTTTACCTCCCCTTGTGTCGAATCAATAAATTTTGGTTTTACTTCCCTCGAAGACTGTTGCGATCCCCTATACTTGTGGGTTATCAAGACTATTTTCTGGCGGCGTTGCCGAGGAGGCATAGCTCTACTCATAAGTTCACCTGGGGAGTACACTCTACCTCTCTCTCTATTTTATTTTATTTTGTTTGGCTTAGTTTACTTTTGTCTGGTTTAGTTTTGCTTAGTTTATTTCTGTCTAGTTTTATTTTGCCTAGTTTACTTTTGTCTAGTTTATTTTTGTCTAGTTTTATTACATACCCAAAAATCCATAAAAATTTGAAAAACCGAAAAATTAAAAACTGTTGTTATGGAAGAACCCACAACCTATTTGGAGCTTATAGAATTATATAATAATTATAGAGAATCAAGAACGGGAAAAGTTATGAGTGTTGTGATAGAAAAATTGAATACAATTGCTAAAATCTCGTTTAAACGCCATGATATAAACTTTTGCTCTAAATGGGATACTAAACATCTTAAATTTCAATGTGGCTTTAGTGAGGAAGTTTTAATTAAGAACTATAATTGGAATAGTTATATTCATTTTGGGTTCGAAGAAGTAGAACAATTTGTCTTATTTATGGGAGCTTCTGAGATCGAATCCTTCATATCTAAAAATTATGAAACTTGTGCTGTTTGTAAGGACCTTAAAGATTATGTCTCTTCTATCCTTAATTTTTGCATAGAAAGTTACAGCAATAATCCTTATATCATTGATTATAAAGAGAGACTCATTAATGCACAAGAATGCACTCAAAATTTGCAGGAACCAGTGGAAGAAGAAATTGATGAACCTGAAAGCTCATTGGATGAAAACGAGGAGGAAATTGATGAACCTGAAAGCTCATTGGATGAAAAAGAGGAGGAGAGTGATGAACAAAAGGAGGAAGAATGGATTAGTTACCCATGCTAACCTTCTAATGAGAGTAACTCTTTATCTCTTACATTATTTGATTGTCCTCCATGCTTACCAAAGGAGGATGAGTGTTATGTTCATGTGGATTCTCTTGAAATATTCCCTATGAGTAAAACTTGTGAGAATAATTATGCTACTGTTATTTATGATAATCCATGCTACTTTGATAAATCTTATGATAATGCTTTGTTTATGCCTGATGTCGAAATGCATGGTACTAAAGAGTTTTGCTTAGCAAATGTTTATGATAAATCTCTAGATGATGGTCCTATGTTAATTGATAAATTTAATTGTACTACTAATGAAAATGGGATTGGAGAGTTTTTGACTTTATCTATGAGTCCCATATCTCTTGAGATTGATCGATCATCTTGTTATATTATTGATAAAAGTGGGTTTGAAAGTTTTAATCCCGCTATTTTTGAGCTTGATAAAAATTATATGTTTATGGATCATGAGAAACATGCTTTATGTGATAGTTATATTGTTGAGTTTATCCATGAAGCTACTGAAAATTATTATGAGAGAGGAAAATATGGTTGTAGAAATTTGCATGGTACTAAAACACCTCTCTATATGCTTAAAATTTTGAAGTTACTCTCGTGATACCTTCTTATGCTTGTCACTTTGTTCTTCATGAATTTATTTGTGTACAATGCATAGGAAGTGGGTTAGACTTAAATGTGTTTTGAATTTGCTTCTTGATGCTCTCTTTTGCTTCAACTCTTATTTCTTGCGAGTGCATCATTGAAACTACTGAGCCCATCTTAATGGCTATAAAGAAAGAACTTCTTGGGAGATAACCCATGTTTTTATTTTGATACTGTTTTGTTGTGTCTTGGAAGTTGTTACTACTGTAGCAACCTCTCCTTATCTTTATTTTATTGCAATGTTGTGCCAAGTGAAGTCTCTAATAGAAGTTTGATGCTAGATTTGGATTTCTGCGCAGAAACAGATTTCTTGCTATCACGAATATGGGTATTATTCTCTGTAGGTAACTCAGAAAAATCTGCCAATTTACGTGAGTGATCCACAGATATGTACGCAACTTTCATTAGTTTTGAGTTTTCTGATTTGAGCAACGGAAGTACCTCTTAAAAATTCGTGTTTACTGGTTGTTCTGTTTTGACAGATTTTGTCTCTGTTTTTTTGCATTGTCTCTTGTGGACTTTAAGTGAGGCTTTCTAGACGTGGAGAGCTGTAGCTAATGTTTTATTGAGTTCTTGCAATGTGTCACTACAGGGCTAAAGTGGATTAAAGTTTTTTGAGTACTAACCCCTCTAATGAAGTTTATGAGAAGTTTGGTGTGAAGGAAGTTTTCAAGGGTCAAGAGAGGAGGATGATATATGATCAAGAAGAGTGAAAAGCCTAAGCTTGGGGATGCCCCCGTGGTTCATCCCTGCATATTTCAAGAAGACTCTAGCGTCTAAGCTTGGGGATGCCCAAGGCATCCCCTTCTTCATCAACTTATCAGGTTTCTTCTATTGAAAGTATATTTTTATTCGGTCACATCTTATGTGCTTTACTTGGAGCGTCTGTGTGTTTTTATTTTTGTTTATGTTTGAATAAATTCGGATCCTCGCAATCCTTGTGTGGGAGAGATACACGCTCCGCTTTTTCATATGAACACTTGTGTTCTTTGTTTTACTTTTAATGTTCAATGATAAAAGTTGGAAGCTATTGCATTTATTGCTATTTGGTTGGAAACAGAAAATGCCTCATATTGTCTTGGATAATTTGATACTTGGCAATTGTTTTGAGCTCTCAAGTAGATCATGATTAAGCTCTTGCATCATGTAGTTTAAACCTATTAGTGGAGAAATACCGTAGAGCTTGTTGAAACTGGTTTGCATGATTGGTCTCTCTAAGGTCTAGATATTTTCTGGTAGAAGTGTTTGAGCAACAAGGAAGACAGTGTAGAGTTTTATAATGCTTGCAATATGTTCTTATGTAAGTTTTGCTGTACCGGTTCATACTTGTGTTTGCTTCAAACAATCTTGCTAGCCAAAGCCTTGTACTGAGAGGGAATGCTTCTCGTGCATCCAAAACCTTGAGCCAAAACCTATGCCATTTGTGTCCACCATATCTACCTACTATGTGGTATTTCCTGCCATTCCAAGCAAATACTTCATGTGCTACCTTTAAACCTTCAAAATGCTTCTCAATTTGTGTTGATGTTTTATAGCTCATGAGGAAGTATGTGGTGTTTATCTTTCAATCTTGTCATTTACTCCTGACGGACTTTCATAATGGACTAGTGGCACATCCGCTTATCCAATAATTTTGCAAAAAGAGCTGGCGCGGGGTTCCCAGCCCCCAATTAATCAACTTTCATTAATAATTCGCTTCACATGTTTTGCTCTGATTCATCAGTAAGCAACTTAATTTTGCAAATAGACACTCCTTCATGGTATGTGAATGTTGGAAGGCACCCGAGGATTCGGTTAGCCATGGCTTGTCAAAGCAAAAGGTTGGGAGGAGTGTGATTGCGCGTGAAACACACGTCCGTTGGGAACCCCAAGAGGAAGGTGTGATGCGTACAGTAGCAAGTTTTCCCTCAGAAAGAAACCAAGGTTTATCGAACCAGTAGGAGCCAAGAAGCTTCAAAAAACGGGGTGAGGCTGGTCTTATCCACCGGCCTGACAGAGTAGCAAGACCAAAGTCAGCAGACGTACGTGGCAAGGCCGATCCCTGCGATCGGCCCCAAAAAATAAAAAGCAAGGATCTCACCTTAAACATGTCACGTAGTCGTCGTAGAGCACAAATAAGTTGTAAACCCTCATTATGAAATGCAATGGAAAAGGAGGCCGATTCAGGCAATCGGCCCATATTATCCTCACCATATATGTTGCCTGTGTTCAGCATCGATCTAGCAGGCGACGGAAAGCTAGGATATGGGTTTACATCAGCTGATGAGCTAGAAGAGATTGACATTGGTCCTGGGGAGAAGCCACGACCAACATTTATCAGCAAAAAAAATTAGATCCGCATCTGAGGAGCCTGATGATAGCTTTGTTGAAAGAATACCCAGATTGTTTCGCATGGGATTACACAGAGATGCCAGGGTTAGACAGGAGCATCATTGAGCATCGGCTCCCTCTGAAGAAAGGATTTCGGCCGTTCCAGCAGCGAGCACAACAGATGAAGGCCGAAATTCTGGTGGAAGTCAAGAAAGAGATCGAGAAAATGCTGATCGCCGGATTCATCAGGCCATGCAGGTACACTGAGTGGATTTCTGACGTCGTACCTGTAGAGAAAAAGGACGGCCGATGGCGCGTCGCCATAGATTTTCGGGATCTCAATAGAGCCACTCCAAAGGATGAGTACCCAATGCCGGTCGCAGAGACATTGATCAATGCAGCTGCTGGTCATAAGGTTCTAAGTTTCATGGATGGCAATGCCGGCTACAACCAAATTTTCATGGCTCCAGAAGATATACACAAGACTGCATTCAGAGTACCAGGCTCGGTGGGCTTGTTTGAGTATGTAATCATGACATTTGGGCTGAAAAAATGCCGGCGCAACGTACCAAAGAGCCATGAATTACATCTTTCATGATCTGATCGGCAAATTGGTGGAGATTTACATTGATGACGTGGTGGTCAAGTCTGTTGCAGTGGAAGGACACTTGGAGGATTTGCGACACGTCCTAAACCGAACTAGAAAGTTCGGACTAAGAATGAATCCAAAGAAGTGTGCCTTTGGTGTAACGGCCGGTCAATTCTTGGGTTTCTTGGTTCATGAACGCGGAATTGAGATCGGCCTGAAAAGCCAAGAGGCAGTGCGAACGATGAAGCCACCTACTGATACGTCCGAAACGTATCTATAATTTATTATGTTCCATGCTACTTTTATGATGATACTCACATGTTTTATACACATTATATGTCATTATTATGCATTTTCCGGCACTAACCTATTGACAAGATGCCGAAGAGCCAGTTGCTGTTTTCTGCTGTTTTTGGTTTCAGAAATCCTAGTAAGGAAATATTCTCGGAATTGGACGAAATCAACGCCCAGGGGCCTATTTTTCCACGAAGCTTCCATAAGACCCGAGGGGAGACGAAGTGGGGCCACGGGGCACCGCCACACTAGGGCGGCGCGGCCTAGAGAGGGCTCGCGCGGCCCTAGCGTGTGGGGCCCTCGTGACTCTCCCGACTCCGCCCTTCCGCCTACTTAAAGCCTCCGTCGCGAAACCCCCAGTACCGAGAGCCACGATACGGAAAACCTTACAGAGACGCCGCCGCCGCCAATCCCATCTCGGGGGATTGAGGAGATCGCCTCCGGAACCTGCCGGAGAGGGGAATCATCTCCCGGAGGTCTCTTCATCGCCATGATCGCCTCCGGATTGATGTGTGAGTAGTTCACCCCTGGACCATGGGTCCATAGCAGTAGCTAGATGGTCGTCTTCTCCTAATTGTGCTATCATGCTCGATCTTGTGAGCTGCCTATCATGATCAAGATCATTTCTTTGTAATCCTACATGTTGTGTTTGTTGGGATCCGATGAATATTGAATACTATGTCAAGTTGATTATCAATCTATCATATATGTTGTTTATGTTCTTGCATGCTCTCAGTTGCGGTCTATGTACTTTGTCGTAATGCCCTAATTAAATCTCATAGTACTCATCATGATATATGTATGTGCATTGTTATGCCTTCTTTATTTGTCAATTGCCCAACTGTAATTTGTTCACCCAACATGCTATTTATCTTATGGGAGAGACACCGCTAGTGAATTGTGGACCCCGGTCTATTCTTTACATCTGAAATACAATCTACTGCAATTGTTCTTTACTGTTCTTCGCAAACATCATCATCCACACTATACATCTAATCCTTTTGTTTACAGCAAGCCGGTGAGATTGACAACCTCGCTGTTACGTTGGGGCAAAGTTCTGTGATTGTGTTGTGCAGGTTCCACGTTGGCGCCGGAATCCCTGGTGTTGCGCCGCACTACATTCCGCCACCTTCAACCTTCAACGTGCTTCTTGACTCCTACTGGTTCGATTAAACCTTGGTTTCTTACTGAGGGAAACTTGCTACTGTGCGCATCACACCTTCCTCTTGGGGTTCCCAACGGACGTGTCAACTACACGCATCAAGCAAATTTAAAGCGCCGTTCTTTGGGAGATCAAGACACGCTGCAAGGGGAGTCTCCACTTCCAATCTCTTTACTTTGTTTTTGTCTTGCTTTATTTTATTTACTACTTTGTTTGCTGCACTTAAACAAAACACAAAAAAATTAGTTGCTAGCTTTACTTTATTTACTGTCTTGTTCTCCATATCAAAAACACAAAAAAATTAGTTACTTGCATTTACTTTATTTACCTTTTTTTTATTTCATTGTGTTTCCTCCTAAGTACACTCTAAAAGACATACCGGTAGGCCGAGGGTCTATAATTGGAAGAGATAATATAGAAGATTTTTTCACTCATGTTAGTAAAGTTGAAGATTTTGAAGATAGATCCTTGGCAAAAGTTATTCCTACTTATGAAGGTGCTACTGCCACTTTAGTGCGCATGTTGGAAACTAGGTTCATTAATCTTAATCCTATAATTCAACATATGTTTCTTTCACTCTCTGATATGGAAAGGGGGGAAAATAGAGATTTTGTTTTAGAGGTCCTTAGAGAATTTGATGATATAGCTAAAGAAGCGAGAAAAGTTTTTGTTAAGCATAAGAGGCTTGGCTTTTATCCCGATGTTGCAAGAACACTTCAAAAGATTGACATGGATAGAATAAAGTACACTAATAATGTTAATGATGGTGGGGAGATTAAAGTACCGATACCTAGTAAGCTCCTAGGAATGCATGAAGCTCTAGAAAATAACTATGGTTGGATTGTTCCTGAAAATTTATTTAATGAGAATAGCAAGCCTAAGAGTAATGAAAAGGGAACCTCTGAAACTTACATAGATAAGATAACATGCATTGTTGAGGCAACTCCCAACACCCCTGGTAATGATGTTGATGCTTCATCTCTTGATAACACTTGATTCACACTTTCTGCGCCTAGCTGAAAGGCGTTAAAGAAAAGCGCTTGTGGGAGACAACCCATGTTTTTACTACAGTACTTTGTTTTATATTTGAGTCTTGGAAGTTGTTTACTACTGTAGCAACCTCTCCTTATCTTTATTTTATTGCATTGTTGTGCCAAGTAAAGTCTTTGATAGTAAAGTCAATACTAGATTTGGATTACTGCGCAGAAACAGATTTCTTGCTGTCACGAATCTGGGCAGAATTCTCTGTAGGCAACTCAGAAAAATCTGCCAATTTACGTGCGTGATCCTCAGATATGTACGCAACTTTCATTGAATTTGGGCATTTTCATCTGAGCAAGTCTGGTGCCATTTTAAAATTCTTCTTTACGGACTGTTCTATTTTGATAGATTCTGCCTTTTATTTCGCATTGCCTGTTTTGCTATGTTTGATGGATTTCTTTGTTCCATTAACTTTCAGTAGCTTTGTGCAATGTCCAGAAGTATTAAGAATGATTATGTCACCTCTGAATATATGAATTATGCACTGACCCTCTAATGAGTTTGTTTCGAGTTTGGTGTGGAGGAAGTTTTCAAGGGTCAAGAGAGGAGGATGATACAATATGATCAAGAAGAGTGAAAAGTCAAAGCTTGGGGATGCCCCCGTGGTTCATCCCTGCATATTTTAAGAAGACCCAAGCGTCTAAGCTTGGGGATGCCCAAGGCATCCCCTTCTTCATCGACAACTTATCAGGTTCCTCTGGTGAAACTATATTTTTATTCAGTCACATCTTATGTGCTTTGCTTGGAGCGTCTGTTTGCTTTAGTTTTTGTTTTGTTTGAATAAAGTCGGATCCCACAATCCTTTATATTGGAGATATTACGCTCCGCTGTTTCGTATGAACACATGTGTTCTTAGCTTTATCTTTAATGTTCATTGCGAAAGTTGAACTACCTCATTCATTGATATATGGTTGGAAACGGAAAATGCCGCATGTGGTAAATGGTATAATGTCTTGAATAATGTGATACTTGGCAATTGTTGTGCTCATATAGATCTTGTTTAAGCTCTTGCATCATGTACCTTGTACCCATTAATGAATAACTACATAGAGCATGTTAAAATTTGGTTTGCATGATTGTTCTCTCTAAGTCTAGATATTTTCTGGTTGAGGTGTTTGAACAACAAGGAGACGATGTAAAGTCTTATAATGCTTACAATATGTTTATATGTGAGTCTTGCTGCACCATTTTATACTTGAGTTTGCTTCAAACAACCTTGCTAGCCTAGCCTTGTATTGAGAGGAATTCTTCTCGTGCATCCAAATCCTTGAGCCAATAACCATGCCATTTGTGTCCACCATACCTACCTACCACATGGTATTTCTCCGCCATTCCAAAGTACATTACTTGAGTGCTACCTTTAAAATTTCTATTCTTTACCTTTACAATATATAGCTCATGGGACAAAATAGCTTAAAAACTATCGTGGTGAAGAATATGTACTTATGTGTCTTATTTCTTAGCAAGTTGCTTGTTGAGCGGTAACCATGTTTCTGGGGACGCCATCAACTTTTACCTTTGTTGAATATCATGTGAGTTGCTATGCATGTTCGTCTTATCAGAAGTAAGGGCGGTTTTCACAATCAAATGGTTTGAGTATGCATACTGTTAGAGAAGAACATTGGGCCGCTAACTAAAGCCATGAATCATGGTGGAAGTTTCAGTTTGGACATAAAACCTCAATCTCTTATGAGAATATTAACTGTTGTTGAATGCTTAAGCATTAAAAGAGGAGTCCATTATCTGTTGTCTATGTTGTCCCGGTATGGGTGTCTAAGTTGAGAATGATCAAAAACGAGAAATCCAATGCGAACTTTCTCCTTAGACCCTTGTACAGGCGGCATAGAGGTACCCCTTTGTGACACTTGGTTGAAACATATGTCATGCAATGATAATCCGTGTTAACCCAAGCTAATTAGGACAAGGTGCGGGCACTATTAGTATACTATGCATGAGGCTTGCAACTTATAAGATATCTTATACATAACACATATGATTTATTACTACCGTTGACAAAATTGTTTCTTGTTTTCAAAATAAAAGCTCTAGCACAAAAATAGTAATCCATGCTTCCCTCTGCGAAGGGCCTTTCTTCTACTTTATTGTTGAGTCAGTTTACCTATTCTTTCTATCTTAGAAGCAAACACTTGTGTAAACTGTGTGCATTGATTCTTACATGTTTACCTATTGCACTTGTTATATTACTTTGTGTTGACAATTATCCATGAGATATACATGTTTAAGTTGAAAGCAACCGCTGAAACTTATATCTTCCTTTGTGTTGTTTCAAAGCTTTCTACTAAGAATGTATTGCTTATGAGTTAACTCTTATGCAAGACTTATTGATGCTTGTCTTGAAAGTATTATTCATGAAAAGTCTTTGCTATATGATTCATTTGTTTACTCATTATCTTCATCATTGCTTCGAATCGCTGCATTCATCTCATGTGCTTTACAATAGTATTGATCAAGATTATGATAGCATGTCACTTCAGAAATTATCTTTGTTATCGTTTACCTACTCGAGGGCGAGTAGGAACTAAGCTTGGGGATGCTTGATACGTCCCAAACGTATCTATAATTTCTTATGTTCCATGCTACTTTATGATGATACTCACATGTTTTATACACATTATATGTCATTATTATGCATTTTCCGGCACTAACCTATTGACAAGATGCCGAAGAGCCGATTCTTTGTTTCTGCTGTTTTTGGTTTCAGAAATCCTAGTAAGGAAATATTCTCGGAATTGGACGAAATCAACGCCCAGGGGCCTATTTTTCCACGAAGCTTCCAGAAGACCGGAGGGGAGACGAAGTGGGGCCACGGGGCGCCGCCACACTAGGGCGGCGCGGCCTAGAGGGGGCCCGCGCGGCCCTAGCTTGTGGGGCCCCCGTGACTCTCCCGACTCCGCCCTTCCGCCTACTTAAAGCCTCCGTCGTGAAACCCCCAGTACCGAGAGCCACGATACGGGAAACCTTACAGAGACGCCGCCGCCGCCAATCCCATCTCGGGGGATTCAGGAGATCGCCTCCGGCACCCTGCCGGAGAGGGGAATCATCTCCCGGAGGTCTCTTCATTGCCATGATCGCCTCCGGATTGATGTGTTGGAGATATGCCCAAGAGGCAATAATAAAAGTGGTTATTATATATCTTTATGTTTATGATAAATGTTTACATACCATGCTATAATACATGTGTGTTATGTAAACAACAATGAGTCCCTAGTAAAGCCTCTTAACTAGCTTGTTGATTAATAGATGATTAGTTTCATAATCATGAACATTGGATGTTATTAATAACAAGGTTATATCATTATGTGAATGATGTAATGGACACACCCAATTAAGCGTAGCATAAGATCACGTCATTAAGTTATTTGCTATAAGCTTTCGATACATAGTTACCTAGTCCTTATGACCATGAGATCATGTAAATCACTTATGCTGGAAAGGTACTTTGATTACATCAAACGCCACTGCGTAAATGGGTGGTTATAAAGGAGGGATTAAGTATCCGGAAAGTATGAGTTGAGGCATATGGATCAACAGTGGGATTTGTCCATCCCGATGACGGATAGATATACTCTGGGCCCTCTCGGTGGAATGTCGTCTAAATAGCTTGCAAGCATATGAATGGTTCATAAGAGACCGCATACCACGGTACGAGTAAAGAGTACTTGTCAGGAGACGAGGTTGAACAAGGTATAGAGATACCGATGATCAAACCTCGGACAAGTAAAATATCGCGTGACAAAGGGAATTGGTATCGTATGTGAATGGTTCATTCGATCACTAAGTCATCGTTGAATATGTGGGAGCCATTATGGATCTCCAGATCCCGCTATTGGTTATTGGTCGGAGAGAGATCTCGACCATGTCTACATAGTTCGCGAACCGTAGGGTGACACACTTAAGGTTTGATGTCGTTTAAGTAGATATGGAATAAGGAATGGAGTTCGAAGTTTTGTTTGGAGTCTCGGATGGGATCCAGGACATCACGAGGAGGTCCGGAATGGTCCGGAGAATAAGATTCATATATAGGAAGTCATATTCCAAGTTTGGAAATGATCCGGTGCATTTATGGCAGGTTCTAGAAGATTCTAGAAAAGTCCGGAAGAAATCACCATGGAAAGTGGAGTCCCGAAGGGACTCCACCTTGCATGGCCAGCCAAACCCTAAGGGGTGGAGTCCCAGGTGGACTCCACCATAGGTGGCCGGCCACCCCACCTAAGGGAAAGGTGGGAGTCCCACCTTGGGTAGGACTCCCCCCTTGAGTAGGTTTCCCACCTATGGGAGGTTTTGTTGTTGGGGTCTTATTCGAAGACTTGGACTACAACTCTTGGGGATTTCCACCTATATAATGAGGAGGAGAGGGAGGGGGCAGCCACTCTTGGCCGCACCACCTAGGGCTGCCCATGGCCGGCGCCCTAGCCACCCCCTCTCCCCAAACCCTAGCCTCTCCTCCTCCACCACTTCTCCCGCATACGCTTAGGCGAAGCCCTGCCGGAGTTCTCCATCGACACCGCCGCCACGCCGTCGTGCTGTCGGGATTCCGAGGAGGATCTACTACTTCCGCTGCCCGCTGGAACGGGGAGAAGGACGTCGTCTTCATCAACACCGAACGTGTGACCGAGTACGGAGGTGCTGCCCGATTGTGGCACCGTCAAGATCTTCTACGCGCTTTTGAAAGCGGCAAGTGATCGTCTACCGCAGCAACGAGAGCCTCCTCTCGTAGGCTTTGGAACTCTTCAAGGGTTAGTCTCGTTCATCCCCTCGTTGCTACCATCTTCTAGATTGCATCTTGGCTTGGATTGCGTTCTCGCGGTAGGAAAATTTTTGTTTTCTATGCTACGAATCCCTACGGTGGTATCAGAGCCGTGTCTATGCATAGATGGTTGCACGAGTAGAACACAATTGTTTTGTGGGCGTTGATGCTTATGTTGTCTTTAGTTCGAGTACTTTGCATCTTTGTGGCATGGTGGGATGAAGCGGCTCGGGCTAACTTTACATGACCGCGTTCATGAGACTTGCTCCACGTTCGACATGCAACTTGTATTGCATAAGTGGCTTTGCGGGTGTCTGTCTCTCCCACCATAGTGAAGATTCAATTTACTCTTTCTATTGACAACACTAGTATCACCGTTGTGGTTCATGTTCGTAGGTAGATTAGATCTTACTCGAAAACCCTAAACCACGTAAAATATGCAAACCAAATTAGAGGCGTCTAACTTGTTTTTGCAGGGTTTGGTGATGTGATATGGCCATGATGTGATGATGAATATGTATGAGATGATCATTATTGTATTGTGGCAACCGGCAGGAGCCTTATGGTTGTCTTTAAATTTCATGTTGAGTAGTATTTCAAAGTAGTTGTAATAGTTGCTACATGAGGTGAACAATCATGAAGACGGCGCCATGGACCTTGACGCTACGCCGACGATGATGGAGATCATGCCCGTTGATGATGGAGATCATGTCCGTGCTTTGGAGATGAAGATCAAAGGCGCAAAGACTAAAGGGCCATATCATATCACATATGAATTGCATGTGATGTTAATCCTTTATGCATCTTATTTTGCTTAGATCGCGACGGTAGCATTATAAGATGATCCCTCACATTAATATCAAGATAATAAAGTGTTCTCCCCTCGTATGCACCGTTGCACAGTTTGTCGTTTCGAAGCATCTCGTGATGATCGGATGTGATAGACTCAACGTTCACATACAACAGGTGTAAGCCATGTTGCACACGCGGAAGACTTGGGTTTGCTTGACGAGCCTAGCATGTACAGACATGGCCTCGGGACAACGGAAACCGAAAGGTTGAACACGAGTCATATGGATGATATGATCAACATGTTGATGTTCACCATTGAAGCTACATCATCTCATGTGATGATCGGTTTTGGTGTAGTGGATGTGGATCGTGTACCACTTAACAACTATGAGGGATGTTGTATTAAGTGGGAGTTCATTAGTAATTAGATTAAAACATGAACTAATTATCATAAACATAGTCTGAGTAGTATTTTGAATTAATTTGTAGTATTGGCATCCGTTTTCTACCAAGCGCTAGTCTTGTAATTGAGATAGAAATACTGTTAAAATCTGACAAGAAACTTTACGGACTGGTACCGTATTGTGAAAGAATCAGGAAATGATTAAGTCCTATTGCAAACTTTTAGTAAACCTCACATTGTTGATTCAAAGAGCTATGGTTTCAATTAGTACCTAAAGTTATCTTGTCTCCGTGAAACTTGAAGTTCAAATCTGTTTGAAAAGTAAGGAGCTGAAAATTTTGTTTTCAGAAATAATCAAGGTATGTGATATATGTGATATCTAAGACCTTATTGCAAGATGATAGAATATAATTTGGTGAGACTACATAAACTCATAAGTTTTATGGGAATGTAGGAAGGTTGAAGACGCAAGGCGTCCCAATCCTCCAACTATTGGGGCACTAACGATATTCGCATATCCATGAAGTGATCGTCCTTATTATGCACCGTTGCTAAGACTCGTCGTTTCGTAGCATCACGTGATGATCGGGTGTTATAGATTCTACGTGTGCATACAACGGGTGCAAGCCAGATTTGCACATGCGAATACTGAGGTTAAACTTTAAGAGCCTAGCATGTACAGACATGGTCTCGGAAAAGTCGTCATGATATGCACTACAAGAAAAGTTCTGATATACAACGTCTCAAAATCGTCCGCTAAGGGGTATTTTTCGTCGCCTATGGGCCTAACCCGACGATATGGGTTCTGTTGTGGAAACTGCGTCAGGCAAAGTCCTACGACGATTTTTTTGGTCCGTCGCGCTTGGGCGCCCTTCCGCCACGGAAAATCGGACCGTTGCCCAAGTGTTTCCGGGAGCCCGTTGACTGCTGACGTCATGCAAACTGACACGTGGCGACGCCGTTAAGCGCGATTAACGGCGTTAACCGGCTGAAACCCCGTGGTAGATGGTAGGCCCACACGAGGCCTGCCACGTCTTAAGCGGGCCGGCCCATTAAGTTTACGGGCCGGGCCAGCTGACTTAGTTTGACCGATCAACTATATAGCTGGGCTGGTCCATTAGTTACATGGGCCGGGCCTAACCTCTAAAGTTGACTGGTCAAAACTTTAATGGACCGGCCCACTAAGCATGTGGGCCGGGCCGAATGCACTCGTTTGACCGGT
This sequence comes from Lolium perenne, assembly GCF_019359855.2. Lineage (NCBI taxonomy): Eukaryota > Viridiplantae > Streptophyta > Magnoliopsida > Poales > Poaceae > Lolium > Lolium perenne. The sequence goes on from NC_067245.2 coordinate 332,064,587, forward strand.
CAACAGGCAAAAGGGCCGGCCCACAAGACATGTGGGACCCACTTTCCTGGTATCGGGCCGGCCCAATTAGCATGTGGGTCCCACTTTCCTGCTATCGGGCCGGCCCATTTAGTACGTGGGGTCCACATTTGATCAAATGGGCTGGCCCAACAAGCCAGTGGGCCGGGCCAAAAGCACCGGTGGGTCCCACTTTCGTCTTAAAGGGCCGGCCCATTTAGTATGTGGGGGCCACCATATAGCAAGTGGGCGGCCCAACAAGATAGTGGGCGGGCCAAAAACACTGTGGGTCCCACTTTCCACTTAAAGGGCTGGCCCATTTAGTATGTGGGGTCCACCATATAGCAAGTGGGCCGGCCCAACAAGATAGTGGGCCGGGCCAAAACACTGGCGGGTCCCACTTTCCTGTTAAAGGGCCGGCCCATTTAATATGTCGGGTCCACCGTATAGCAAGTGGGCCGGCCCAACATGCTAGTGGGCCGGGCCAAAAACACAGGTGGGTCCCACTTTCCTATTAAAGGGCCGGCCCATTTAGTATGTGGGGTCCACCATATAGCAAGTGGGCCAGCCCAACACGCTAGTGGGCCGGGCCAAAAACACAGGTGGGTCCCACTTTCGTCTTAAAGGGCCGGCCCGTTTAGTATGTGGGGACCACCACAAAAGCAAGCTGAGGTGGCCCAACTAGTTAGTGGGCCGGCCCGGCGATAGTGGGGTCCACATTAAAGCAAGTGGGCCGGCCCACTTAGAGTGTGGGGTCCACAGTAAATCAAGTGGGCTGGCCCAATAAGTAAGTGGGCCAGCCCGTTTAGTTGCTGTTTATATGCCGGCGTAATAGGCGCTTTAGGATTTTGCGAGCCGGCACATATGTGATTTCGCTTAATTGGGCCGTTTAAGGGATGGGAATTCGTGATTTAGATACTGAGAATATTTACGCAGCATTGATTTCTGTCGGATAGCCTCACTTACCACAAGCACCAAAGAAAAAATGCGCGAAAGAACTATAAAAACTAACTAAATATTACATCAATTTGCAAGGCTTTGAAAAAATATTACAGAACCCGAGAGAAATTGAATGGTAATTAAACCTATAATACAATGAAGCGATCCAGCAATCTTTTAAGTTGTCCATGCAGCACCTATATCTGAAACAAAGACATTACAAGTTAAGACAGCAACAATGGAAACGCAAAGACACTGCAATATTGTTTGCCAAAGAATTTGGAACTCATCATTTCGTCGTTATAACAAGATCATTGTAATGCGCACAATAAGCAAACAAAGAGTGCATGCCGCATACCAACGACCAATATAACAGAGCATGTTAGAATGAAACAATGAGACTTACTCTTTGTCGAGTCCCATGCAAACCAACATGTTCGGGAGTACAAAATTGGCATGAACAACATAGTAGCGAGGCTATAAATTTTGTAACAACGACCGAGCAAGATGAAGTTATGATGGCTACATCTACAGAAGCGAGGAATGTAAACCAAAAATAGAAGTTACGATGGCAAAAGCTAAAGCGGAGGTAATGTGAACCAACATGTGCCAAGTTCAATAACTTCATTTTGGCCGTGAACAAAAGAATACTCCTGACCTTATAGTGAAGGGGAGGCAAATCAAGCTGTTTCTGGATATTAACTTGTAATGAGCAACAAATAGAGGATAGTTAATCTTTGGAGCTTAGGATGGACCGGATACGAGAATATAGTGGGATCACCTGTGAACTTGTATAAGAGGGAATGCAAACCAATATGTTCAGCTTTCCATATGTGAGCGTCATGCCAAGTCGAGAGAAACAAGTCAATAATGCAGCTTTTGAAGAACAAGATGGCACGCAAAATTATTATCTAGTAGTATGACAAGTTTATTTGTACTACGAGGCTAGATAGCAGAGTGATAGCATGCCAAACTAAGTCCTTACTTTGTTAGCTTACAATGAACTAGATACAAAACAATGGCATCACCCGTAGTACGGGGAATGCAAGCCAACATGTTCATGGAGTAAAAAATTGGCACAAACAACATAGTAGCAGGCATAATTTTTGTAACAACGAGAGTAAGATAAAGTTATGATGGCTAGATCTACAGAGCAGGGAATGTAAACCAAATATAGAAGTTACGATGCCAAAAGCTATAGAGCAGGGAATGCGAACCAACATGTGCAATTACTTAAAATTGGCCGTGAACTAAATAATAGCAGGATGTTACTATAATACCTATAATTTTTGTAACAACGACTGAGCAAGATAGAAGTTATGATGGCTACATCTACAGAGCAGGGAATGCAAACCAAAATGTTCAATCGCTTAAAGTTAGCAATGAAGTAGAAAATAGCAACGTGTTAAGGTCATAGCTAGGAATGAACTAAAAGAGCTTCAGACAAACAAGCATCTGAACCCAGAACATGGCGCTAAAACAAGGGACTTACATTAGGAGAAGCACTGCTGGGAGTCACAGCGAGATCTTCACAGGGTTGATAGATCCGGTGATGAAGTACGCTACATGTGCTACTTGGGGTTGGAGAGACGGCCATTACACTTCATGATTACCTATCTCATCTGCAAAAACGTAACGGCGTCGTTAGCACAAACAGGTTCCCCCAAGATTAAACAAGAACTTGCAGGCAAGCAATAGAAAAGCGACAGTAGAAGAGTTTAGATCATGCACGGCGCGGGTGAAGCAGATCCGGTTCATGCACAGCGGTGTCGGTGAGCAAGATCCGATGCGGTGGACGACGGATCCGGCAAAGCAGCTCCGGTGGGGTGGACGATACCGCAGCTGAAGCGACTGCGGTAGACTGCTGGATGAGCATATGGTTTCGAGGTTCGGCGGGGATGATCCGGTCCGGTTGATGACGGCGTCGATGAAGCGGCTCCGACTGGCAGCCGGATGACGAGGATCGCGAGGGCTCGGGTAGGCCAGGGAAGTCCGGCGGGGATGTTCCGGTGCGGTGGTCGTGGAGGTGGTAGAGAGAGGGACTTGAGAAGTTCCGGTGGGTGGTCTCAGATGAGAGACTGAGGGAAATGAATATTTTTGGGAGGGTATCCGGGGCTAGGGAGGTGGTGATCCAAAAAATGACGGCCGGACCCCCACCAACCGACTTTGCTTTGTCATCTCCACGGGGGTAGAATCGGAATTTGGAAGCGTGTGAAATTTTTGTATTTTGTGGGCGGGAAGTTTTGCCGCTATGAGATTTTGAATTTCGCTAAGGTCCAAGTATAATGATAAAAAATTATGAGACCGTACTAGTACCTCTGTTCAAGGCCGACTGTAAAATGAAATCATCATCAAGTTGAACATCGGTTACTACCATGATCATCATCGGACACAGATCTGGTGACATGCACCTGAAATTGGTGCATCCGTTGCAAAGTATAATGCTAAAATTTTGAGTGACCATACTAGTACTTATGTTCAAGCCCGAGTGCAACATCAAATCATCATCACGTTGAAAATTTGTTACCATGATCATGATCTATCTCTAAATTTGGCGAATCCGCTAAATCTGGCAAAGTATAATGATAAAGAAATTGTGAGACAGTAGTAGTACTTCTGTTCAAGGTCGAGTGCAACATCAAATCATCATCACGTTTAAAATTTGTTACCATGATCATGATCTACCTCTGAAAATGGGCGCATCCGCTAAAACTTGCAAAGTATAATGGTAAAAAAATTGTGAGACCGTACTAGGACTTATGTTCAAGGTCGAGTGCAACATCAAATCATCATTACATTGAAAAGTGTGTTACCATGATCATGATCTATCTCTGAATTTGGCGCATCCGCTAAATCTCGCAAAGTATAATGATAAAAAAATTGTGAGAATGTACTAGTACTTATGTTCAAGGCCGAGTGCAGGATCAAATCATCATCACGTTGAAATTCGTTACAACGATCATGACATATCTCTAAAATTGGCGCATCCGCTAAATCTCGCAAAGTATAATGATAAAAAAATTTGTGAGACTGTACTAGTACTTGTGTTCAAGGCCGAGTGCAGGATCAAATCATCATCACGGTGAAATTTGTTACAACGATCATGACATATCTCTGAAATTGGCGCATCCGCTAAATCTTGCATGTGGCGCATCTCAGTGCGGAGCAACAGGCCGGTGCTATCAAGGTTGAGGCGTCAGTAGCGTCATCGGGCTCTCCTCTTTTGGTAGATCTTCTACATGGCGCGGCGCACCGCCCGTCGAGAAGCAGTCACATGTGATACCGAGGTGGAGACGTCGCCGGCATCCTCGAGGCGCGGCCGCCCTTCTACGAGCCAGCGTCGACTCAAGGTATGAATCCATGCGTTGTCGCGCCCCTTCTTCCGATGAAGTGGGGTGCCTTAGATTTATTGTTCTTCTCTTACGATTATTTCGAGCCGATCATGTGTGCTCTTTCTCTGAATATATTGCTTGAAAAGCTAGCCAAGTTAATTAAATTCACTTCGTTCTTAATCTTGCGTGCTAATTTTGTTATTTTTGCTGACAGTGGTGCGCGCAAGGAGATTTATTTGTGGGTGTGCTGAGCTGTTAGGCCTAAGTCGAAATCCTCAGCTAAACGAGGCCTCAGCTTAACACATAAAAAAGGTGTTCAATCTCGCCCACAATGTCCTTTTCTTTCCTCTTCCTTTATTGGAACTTGTTTTGCAGACAAGGAAAGTGGCACGTGTAATGTGAGTAAAACCCTCTTAGCCAAAATCAGCTACAAGCAAGATTTTCTCTATTGTAGATGCCCCAATTGACTCTAATCCCCAATGTAGTCTTTTTTTATGTCAGTATAGACTTCTTTACATGGCATGCATTTGCCTAATGAGCAGCATTGTATTGCCATTCTAGCCAACCTGGTCGATATGTCAAGCTTCATGCACGAGATGCCATGTTTAATTTACTCCCTCACTCCGATCCATATTTCTTGGTGTAAAATGAATGTGAATCGAAGGGAGTACTTTTCTTAGATAGTACTATACCATTTCAAAAAAAAATACTAGTACTTCGTACTACTACATCACAAATGCATCAAAAGAGTACTACCATCACAAGACCACCACGGTTGTACTAGTAGAGTTTAATACTGAACTTCCAAAGGGAATAAGATTACACATATGAACTTTAAACAGGACCAGGAGCATGAGGGCCAGCGATGGGGCGTTGGTGGGAACAAGCCAGGCAAGACGTAATTACGGAGGAAGAGGCCATATGCTACGTGCTTGGCCTTGGTTGCGGGGCGGTGCTTCCCCGATGTACTTAGGCCTACACCCGTCGCATCTTGGATCGGTGCGGATGTCCTTCTGGAGGATTTTGCCACAGAATGGGCAAAATAGCTCCCCGCGCATGCGGAAACGAATTTCACCACCCTTCAGCCGCTTCAGAACGTAGCGGCTCTTCTGGTCCCTGCGCTCCTTGTTGTCGTCCATGTCATCAGAATATTCCTGTGAATTATAAAGTACATAATAATCAGGTGCTTAATGAAAGATCGAATAAATACTGCACTATTGATGGCGTGTATTTCACACGTTCGTTGGGAACCCCAAGAGGAAGGTATGATGCGCACAGCAGCAAGTTTTCCCTCAGAAAGAAACCAAGGTTTATCGAACCAGGAGGAGCCAAGAAGCACGTTGAAGGTTGATGGCGGCGGGATGTAGTGCGGCGCAACACCAGGGATTCCGGCACCAACGTGGAACCTGCACAACACAACCAAAGTACTTTGCCCCAACGAAACAGTGAGGTTGTCAATCTCACCAGCTTGTTGTAACAAAGGATTAACCGTATTGTGTGGAAGATGATTGTTTGCAGAAAACAGTAGAACAAGTATTGCAGTAGATTGTATTTCAGTATAGAGAATTGGACCGGGGTCCACAGTTCACTAGAGGTGTCTCTCCCATAAGATAAACAACATGTTGGGTGAACAAATTACAGTTGGGCAATTGACAAATAAAGAGGGCATGACCATGCACATACATATCATGATGAGTATAGTGAGATTTAATTGGGCATTACGACAAAGTACATAGACCGCCATCCAACTGCATCTATGCCTAAAAAGTCCACCTTCAGGTTATCATCCGAACCCCCTCCAGTATTAAGTTGCAAAGCAACAGACAATTGCATTAAGTATGGTGCGTAATGTAATCAACAACTACATCCTTAGACATAGCATCAATGTTTTATCCCTAGTGGCAACAGCACAACACAACCTTAGAACTTTCTGTCACTGTCCCAGGTGTCAATGCAGGCATGAGCCCACTATCGAGCATAAGTACTCCCTCTTGGAGTTACAAGCATCTACTTGGCCAGAGCATCTACTAGTAACGGAAAGCATGCAAGATCATAAACAACACGTAGATATAACTTTGATAATCAACATAACAAGTATTCTCTATTCATCGGATCCCAACAAACGCAACATATAGAATTACAGATAGATGATCTTGATCATGTTAGGCAGCTCACAAGATCCGACAATGATAGCACAATGGGGAGAAGACAACCATCTAGCTACAGCTATGGACCCATAGTCCAGGGGTAGACTACTCACACATCACTCCGGAGGCGACCATGGCGGTGTAGAGTCCTCCGGAGATGATTCCCCTCTCCGGCGGGGTGCCGGAGGCGATCTCCTGGATCCCCCGAGATGGGATCGGCGGCGGCGGCGTCTCAGTAAGGTTTTCCGTATCGTGGCTCTCGGTACTGGGGGTTTCGTCACGGAGGCTATTTGTAGGCGGAAGGGCAGGTCAAGAGGCGGCACGGGGGGCCCACACCATAGGTCGGCGCGGCCAAGGGGGGGGCCGCGCCGCCCTAGGGTTTGGCCACCCTGTGGCCCCTCTTCGTCTCTCCTTCGGACTTCTGGAAGCTTCGTGGAAAAATAGGCCCCTGGGCTTTGATTTCGTCCGATTCCGAGAATATTTCGTTACTAGGATTTCTGAAACCAAAAACAGCGACAACAAGCGGCACTTCGGCATCTTGTTAATAGGTTAGTTCCAGAAAATGCACGAATATGACATAAAGTGTGCATAAAACATGTAGATAACATCAATAATGTGGCATGGATCATAAGAAATTATCGATACGTCGGAGACGTATCAGTATCCCCAAGCTTAGTTCTGCTCGTCCCGAGCAGGTAAAACGATAACACAGATAATTTCTGGAGTGACATGCCATCATAATCTTGATCATACTATTTGTAAAGCATATGTAGTGAATGCAGCGATCAAAACAATGTATATGACATGAGTAAACAAGTGAATCATAAAGCAAAGACTTTTCATGAATAGCACTTCAAGACAAGCATCAATAAGTCTTGCATAAGAGTTAACTCATAAAGCAATAATTCAAAGTAAAGGTATTGAAGCAACACAAAAGAAGATTAAGTTTCAGCGGTTGCTTTCAACTTGTAAAATGTATATCTCATGGATATTGTCAACATAGAGTAGTATAATAAGTGCAATAAGCAAGTATGTAGGAATCAATGCATAGTTCACACAAGTGTTTGCTTCTTGAGGTGGAGAGAAATAGGTGAACTGACTCAACATTGAAAGTAAAAGAATGGTCCTCCATAGAGGAAAAGCATCGATTGCTATATTTGTGCTAGAGCTTTGATTTTGAAAACATGAAACAATTTTGTCAAAGGTAGTAATAAAGCATATGCATCATGTAAATTATATCTTATAAGTTGCAAGCCTCATGCATAGTGTACTAATAGTGCCCGCACCTTGTCCTAATTAGCTTGGACTACCGGATCATCACAATGCACTGTTTTTACCAAGTGTCACAAAGGGGTACCTCTATGCCGCTTTGTACAAAGGTCTAAGGAGAAAGCTTCGCATTGGATTTCTCGCTATTGATTATTCTTCAACTTAGACATCCATACCGGGACAACATAGACAACAGATAATGGACTCCTCTTTTATGCATAAGCATGTAACAACAATTAATAATTTTCTCATTTGAGATTGAGGATATATGTCCAAAACTGAAACTTCCACCATGGATCATGGCTTTAGTTAGCGGCCCAATGTTCTTCTCTAACAATATGCATGCTTAACCATAAGGTGGTAGATCTCTCTTACTTCAGACAAGACGGACATGCATAGCAACTCACATGAAATTCAACAATGAATAGTTGATGGCGTCCCCAGTGAACATGGTTATCGCACAACAAGCAACTTAATAAGAGATAAAGTGCATAATTACATATTCAATACCACAATAGTTTTTAAGCTATTTGTCCCATGAGCTATATATTGCAAAGGTGAATGATGGAATTTTAAAGGTAGCACTCAAGCAATATACTTTGGAATGGCGGAAAATACCATGTAGTAGGTAGGTATGGTGGACACAAATGGCATAGTGGTTGGCTCAAGTATTTTGGATGCATGAGAAGTATTCCCTCTCGATACAAGGTTTAGGCTAGCAAGGCTTATTTGAAACAAACACAAGGATGAACCGGTGCAGCAAAACTCACATAAAACATTATAAGACTCTACACCGTCTTCCTTGTTGGTCAAACTCAATACTAGAAATTATCTAGACCTTAGAGAAACCAAATATGCAAACCAAATTTAAGCATGCTCTATGTATTTCTTCATTAATGGGTGCAAAGCATATGATGCAAGAGCTTAATCATGAGCACAACAATTGCCAAGTATCACATTACCCAAGACATTTATAGCAATTACTACATGTATCATTTTCAAATTCCAACCATATAACAATTTAACGAAGGAGAAACTTCGCCATGAATACTATGAGTAGAAACCAAGGACATACTTGTCCATATGCTACAGCGGAGTGTGTCTCTCTCCCATAAAGTGAATGCTAGGATCCATTTTATTCAAACAAAACAAAAACAAAAACAAACCGACGCTCCAAGAAAAAGCACATAAGATGTGATGGAATAAAAATATAGTTTCAGGGGAGGAACCTGATAATGTTGTCGATGAAGAAGGGGATGCCTTGGGCATCCCCAAGCTTAGATGCTTGAGTCTTCTTGATATATGCAGGGGTGAACCACCGGGGCATCCCCAAGCTTAGAGCTTTCACTCTCCTTGATCATGTTGCATCATACTCCTCTCTTGATCCTTGAAAACTTCCTCCACACCAAACTCGAAACAACTCATTAGAGGGTTAGTGCACAATATAAATTGACATATTCAGAGGTGACACAATCATTCTTAACACTTCTGGACATTGCATAATGCTACTGGACATTAGTGGATCAAAGAAATTCATCCAACATAGCAAAAGAGGCAATGCGAAATAAAAGGCAGAATCTGTCAAAACAGAACAGTTCGTATTGACGAATTTTAAAATGGCACCAGACTTGCTCAAATGAAAATGCCCAAATTGAATGAAAGTTGCGTACATATCTGAGGATCACTCACGTAAATTGGCATAATTTTCTGAGTTACCTACAGAGGGATTTTGCCCAGATTCGTGACAGCAAAGAAATCTGGAACTGCGCAGTAATCCAAATCTAGTACTTACTTTTCTATCAACGGCTTAACTTGGCACAACAAAACACAAAACTAAGATAAGGAGAGGTTGCTACAGTAGTAAACAACTTCCAAGACACAAAATAAAAACAAAGTACTGTAGCAAAATAACACATGGGTTATCTCCCAAGAAGTTCTTTCTTTATAGCCATTAAGATGGGCTCAGCAGTTTTGATGATGCACTCGCAAGAAATGGTATTTGAAGCAAAAGAGAGCATCAAGAGGCAAATTCAAAACACATTTAAGTCTAACATGCTTCCTATGCATAGGAATCTTGTAAATAAACAAGTTCATGAAGAGCAAAGTGACAAGCATAGGAAGATAAAACAAGTGTAGCTTCAAAAATTTCAGCACATAGAGAGGTGTTTTAGTAACATGAAAATTTCTACAACCATATTTTCCTCTCTCATAATAACTTTCAGTAGCATCATGAGCAAACTCAACAATATAGCTATCACATAAAGCATTCTTATCATGAGTCTCATGCATAAAATAATTACTACTCCCAACATAAGCATAGTCATTCTTATTAATTGTAGTGGGAGCAAATTCAACAAAGTAGCTATCATTATTATTCTCATCACCATAATCATCAAATGTAGGAGGCATAGTATAATCATAATAAACTTTATCCTCAATAGTAGGTGGCACCAAAATACCACTATCATCATAAATGGGAGGCAAAGTGTCATCAAAGTAAATTTTCTCCTCCATGCTTGGGGGACTAAAAAGTTCATGCTCATCAGAGCCAGCTTCCCCAAGCTTAGAATTTTCCATAGCATTAGCAACAATGGTGTTCAAAGCATTCATAGTAATAACATTCCCATTAGCATGCATATAAAGTTCCATGGGTTTTTTAATTCTCTCTTCAAACACATCATGTCCTAATTCAAGATAAAGTTCATAAAGATCTCTCATATTTTTGTTGTTTTCCATTATGCTTAACTAGTGAAATAAAAACATGCATGATATTAAGTAAAGTAAACAAGTAACTAATTTTTTTGTGTTTTTTATATAGAGTGCAAGACAGTAAATAAAGTAAAGCTAGCAACTAATTTTTTTGTGTTTTGATATAATGCAGCAAACAAAGTAGTAAATAAAATAAAGCAAGACAAAAACAAAGTAAAGAGATTGAGAAGTGGAGACTCCCCTTGCAGTGTGTATTGATCTCCCCGGCAACGGCGCCAGAAAATATGCTTGATGGCGTGTATTTCACACGTTCGTTGGGAACCCCAAGAGGAAGGTATGATGCGCACAGCAGCAAGTTTTCCCTCAGAAAGAAACCAAGGTTTATCGAACCAGGAGGAGCCAAGAACCACGTTGAAGGTTGATGGCGGCGGGATGTAGTGCGGTGCAACACCAGGGATTCCGGCACCAACGTGGAACCTGCACAACACAACCAAAGTACTTTGCCCCAACGAAACAGTGAGGTTGTCAATCTCACCGGCTTGCTGTAACAAAGGATTAACCGTATTGTGTGGAAGATGATTGTTTGCAGAAAACAGTAGAACAAGTATTGCAGTAGATTGTATTTCAGTATAGAGAATTGGACCGGGGTCCACAGTTCACTAGAGGTGTCTCTCCCATAAGATAAACAGCATGTTGGGTGAACAAATTACAGTTGGGCAATTGACAAATAAAGAGGGCATGACCATGCACATACATATCATGATGAGTATAGTGAGATTTAATTGGGCATTACGACAAAGTACATAGACCGCCATCCAACTGCATCTATGCCTAAAAAGTCCACCTTCAGGTTATCATCCGAACCCCCTCCAGTATTAAGTTGCAAAGCAACAGACAATTGCATTAAGTATGGTGCGTAATGTAATCAACAACTACATCCTTAGACATAGCATCAATGTTTTATCCCTAGTGGCAACAGCACAACACAACCTTAGAACTTTCTGTCACTGTCCCAGGTGTCAATGCAGGCATGAACCCACTATCGAGCATAAGTACTCCCTCTTGGAGTTACAAGCATCTACTTGGCCAGAGCATCTACTAGTAACGGAAAGCATGCAAGATCATAAACAACACGTAGATATAACTTTGATAATCAACATAACAAGTATTCTCTATTCATCGGATCCCAACAAACGCAACATATAGAATTACAGATAGATGATCTTGATCATGTTAGGCAGCTCACAAGATCCGACAATGATAGCACAATGGGGAGAAGACAACCATCTAGCTACAGCTATGGACCCATAGTCCAGGGGTAGACTACTCACACATCACTCCGGAGGCGACCATGGCGGTGTAGAGTCCTCCGGGAGATGATTCCCCTCTCCGGCAGGGTGCCGGAGGCGATCTCCTGGATCCCCCGAGATGGGATCGGCGGCGGCGGCGTCTCAGTAAGGTTTTCCGTATCGTGGCTCTCGGTACTGGGGGTTTCGTCACGGAGGCTATTTGTAGGCGGAAGGGCAGGTCAAGAGGCGGCACGGGGGGCCCACACCATAGGTCGGCGCGGCCAAGGGGGGGGCCGCGCCGCCCTAGGGTTTGGCCACCCTGTGGCCCCTCTTCGTCTCTCCTTCGGACTTCTGGAAGCTTCGTGGAAAAATAGGCCCCTGGGCTTTGATTTCGTCCGATTCCGAGAATATTTCGTTACTAGGATTTCTGAAACCAAAAACAGCAGAAAACAGCAACTGGCACTTCGGCATCTTGTTAATAGGTTAGTTCCAGAAAATGCACGAATATGACATAAAGTGTGCATAAAACATGTAGATAACATCAATAATGTGGCATGGATCATAAGAAATTATCGATACGTCGGAGACGTATCAACAATCATAAGCAAACCTTAGAAACCCTAAAATTAAATGTGTAGAACAAGTAAATGGCAGAAGAAATCATACTAAATCACGAGAAAACCCTATGAACAGCAATGAACATAAGCCACAACAATTGCAAGTCCACTAAGTATGAACACATAAATTAATTATATGACAAATCAAGCCAACTACATGGCAGATTAGTCGAAATTAAACTAGAATCTGACCGTACGAACCGTAGAATCAAGTAAATCTACAAGACAAGGTAGGGGATCAAATCAATCAAGAACCAGGTTCGTGCAAACCACGCAAACAGTAATATGACACAAAAAGGATCGGGACAGTTTCGGTAAAAGAGCAGTACCTCCTCATCGTCACCCTCGACATCCTCCTGGAACTGAACGTTTGGGCCGAAATCGTCGAAGGGGTCGAGGTCCGCGTCCAGCACCGGGTCTAGGAAGACCTCGCCGTGGTGGCCTGCAACGCCTTGCGGATCTTCGGCGGGAGCAACGGCGTTGCTATCCACCCTCTCCTCGACGGCCAGGACGCCCGTTTCGACCGAGGTCGAAGAATCAGACAAGCAGAGGAGACGAGCGGCCTGGGTGCCCGGTGAAGCCTCACCCGCCGCGACGGCCACTACCGCAGAGGCATCCTCTGCGTGAGCGGCCGCCGATTGCTCCGCCTCGTACGCAAGACCTGTCTTCATGCTGCTGCGGTTGGAAACGAGGAAGTCGATGCCTCAGAGGTGCGGTGAGTTGATGGGAGGGGAGAGGACGAGCTCGCGAGAGATGATGAGGCCGATTATTTTATAGCCTCTGACTCTCTGTATCAGAATGGCATTAGTTGTGGACGCGACAGACGATGAGGCCGATTAGTTGTGGACGCGTGAAGTCGTGCATGTACTCGATTCTCACGTATACCAATACTTCCAAACGTCATAAGTAATTCACAATCATTCAGAATAATATGAGACCTTAACATTTTATTGTTTGTGTCAGATATTGTCCATGAAAAATAACATCCTTCAAAAAATAAATCCCCTATGCCAATCCGGTCATGCCCGTCTACTCCAACTAGCTTCCTCGAGTAATTTGTCACCTTACATTCTTAAAATGAACCAAAATTTGGCACAGGGGCATCACATGGAAAATGATGTTACCATTCTCTCTTCCCATTTTTGTTTGAATTTTTCAAAATTGTCATGCCCTAACGGAAAAAATGTATGTTCCTTCTATGAAGCATGTATCAGAATGGCATTACCAAAACCTGGGGGTGGCGGGGCACATGGTGGTGTGATGATACATCACATTTGGACCACACAACACAATTTGGACCAACCAAAAAAATTCAACCACCCTACACAAACCCTGGTCAAAACTAGTTTGACCAATATTACAAAAGTTGTACATAATTCAGAAACCGTCAGAAATATACGAATCATTCAAGAGTCAATACTGAAGACAAAGCAATTATGCCAAAAGACGAAGTCAGAGGAGGAACAGGTCTTGCTATATTGCACAACAAAGCCAAATTCAACTTTTCATCGATTCCAAAATTCTGGCTGCAATTAGCACACCCTGGTCTCCTGATGTCGCAATAGTTGGCTGCTGGGAGCGGAGACACTCGACTTCCTTCTTCAACTTATCGCACTATGTGCGAACTTTCAAGTACTTCGTCTCGAAATATTGCGCATGTTCAGCATGCAACTCCACTTCCTGTTGAAAACTTTCACAGTCACAGTTGCAATCACACTGACCAGCCTTGTCAGTGACCACACTCATCGGTGGCTGGGCGCGTAGTTCCTCGACTTCCTTCTTCAACTTCTTACACTCCGCGAGAACATCTGAGTACCGTTTATCAAAAGAAGATTGCTCGGAACGGGCATTCTCCGCCGATATGGCACGATTTAAAATGCCCCTGCCCACGAGGTGGCGGATTTTCTTATGAAGGATGGTGTTGTGGCCCTTGATCTGGTCCAGTTTCGCGGAGAATCGTGTTATCACATCCTGCATTGCAAATTCAACAGCAATGAAGTATGCAGAGTGCGAGATGAGGGGGAGAAATAAACAAATTGATTGCCAACCTCTTCAATATGCCTGATAGCTGAAAATTCCTTGTCCATTGGAACCTCTTCAACTATGGAACCGCCATCCCTGGAAGAAAGACAGTTAAGTAGTTGGATCTGGCAGCCAGCAAGGAGGCGATGAAACTGCGGCACGGCAATGGAAACATACACGGCCGAAGATGCACACACGTGCACTGGCTGCTCCTCTCCCGGAGACTGAGCATTCGTCTCTGATTCTGCTCTCTGATTCTGCATTCAGGATACCAAACCTATGCAAGAGTTTGAGGTTTCTGTTCTGAAGGGTGGTGTTGTGGCCCTTTAATCTCATAATCCCTTCCTGCATGGAAAAATTCACCAGTAACGAATCAGGGATCCTTTTTCATTCACAGGATATGAAAATCATAAGATTAGGAAAAGCATAGGATTTTGTATACATTAGAGAGGGTGTATGCGCTATTTTATGGGCTATTTTGGAATGTACAAAATGAAGTCGTGTTTAATAAACCCAAATCTCATCCCTTCTTGCAGGTTATCCCTATGATTATTCACTAGATCCGTATGTTTCTTATCTCCAGCCCGAGGATCAGCAGGATATCAGGGAGTGCAGGTGCAACCGACTAGAGAGATCGCCGCACGGGATTTTTACAGCCAGGGTGGCTGGCAGTTTCCTCATAGAATTACTTACTGATGTGTTTTTGCCTTTTTGGCACCTGCTGTTTTCTATGTTTCGTTGGTGGATCTTTGTGTCGACTCTAGCTGATCCGTGAGAAGTTTTCATAATTTGTGTATGAACTGAAGAAAGCAATAAAGCAGCCATATACATCATTTTGATGCAGAGGCTGTGATATGTCCCCCATTTCGAAAAAAGGAACAAACATAGGATATATTTCTATAAATCAAACAACTAATGTAGGGAAGAACCCATAGGATCTAAATGCTACACAATTCTTATAGAAGTCCTACGAATTAAAGAAGCCCTCATGCAGTACGGAGATGAAGAGGAAGAAAAAAAAAGCAATGGATATACTTCGTATATTATAGTGCATACATTATTAATGCTCTTGAGAGCTAACAAGTGCTCATCAAACAATGGGTCCTCGATAGCTAAGTACGAAGTGGATCCTGCGGTAGAAAGCACGAGCCTGGAACCGTCGGCCCTGGAAGATGATAGCCGGTTTAGTTGGCACCGCCTGCCAGCAAGGACTCAACGAAAATCCGGCATGGCGATGGAAACATACCCAGGAGATTCGTACCCACCAGGTTGGCGAGAAACGAGCGATTTCTCAACTTGGGTAGGAATGGCGCTGAAACCAGCCACCATGGAAGAAAGACGGTTAAATTGTTTGATCCGCTAGCCAGCCAGAAGGCAGAGAAACTTCGGCATGGAAACATACCGGGGAGCTACGTACCCACCATCTTGGCGAAACACGGTCGATTTCTCAGCATCGGTAGGAAGGGCGACACTTGAACGGGCAGCCCTGGAAGAAAGACGGTCAAATAGCTGGTTCTCCCGGGTAAAAAAAATAGTTGGATCTGTTTGCCTTGCTGTAATCTGCGTTCATGGGGGCAAAGAAAGCACATGGCGATAAAAACCTACCAGGACTCTTGCTGGATTACTCGCACGACCCAACAAGCCGAAGCGGCATCGAGCTTGCGATGGAAGCGCAGACTGAGCTTGCGATGGAAGCGCAGACTGAGCTTACGATGGAAGCGCAGACATGCCTGTCCGCCGGCGCCGCTGGTACACTTTCAAAGTCGGAGTTTGCAGGACTTTCAGCGGGATGGATTTCACCGCGGATTTAGTCTCAGACAACAACGCCTCCTTCCTCTTATTACACTTCTTCATGTTCTTCTTAGACAACTTGTTGAACGATGGATGAATCGCTGGAGGAAGAAGGAAGGGACAAGCAGGTGGGGATAGAAGGGGTCGGTGTAGAGCTCTCCGGGGAGGGTTCCCCGGGGAGGAGGATGGAAAACTGGAACGAATAGGACAGGGATGGGACTGGGCAATCTTGTCCGTCCATCCAAAATCAAAGGGCGGGAGCACATAAGACTTTGGGCCATTGACAGGCTGGTCCTGCCACAAAGTAGAGTAAAAGAATCTTGTTCGGGGTCGGCGCGGAAGCCAAATCTCTGTGTCCCAAAGTCTACTAGTAGTCTACTCCTATATAGGTATAGCTGCATAGCCATCATACCATTGCATTGATCGAGCTGTACGCCTTTACCACTCTGATTCAGGTCCAAAATATTAGTGTTCTCTTGTCAAATCAAAGGCCTTGTCAGTTTGACGAAATGGACGTTCTTTAACTCACAAACTACTCCAAGGACATCATTTACGGACTACTCAGTTCGGCAAAAAGATTCTTGAAGCCATGTACATATTTTCTGGATCGATTTAGTAATTTGCTACAACTGTAATATTATTTCCAATTTTCAGCAATTTATTTGAATTTTAGGATTTTACTTATAAATTTCGCTAATTGACATGTGTAGGAAAGATAGAAAACAACTAGTGTATGCATGACCAATTAATCGACTAAATAAATCTTATAGTGGCCACTTTGCATCACTCAAACTGAGAGTGCATGTTAGATTCATATGATAGAATAATGGAGAATCGCTATGACATATGCCTCCTTGAATCCTACGGGAAAGAAATCTACGGAATTGGTAGAGCTAGGTGCGTGATGGTATCATAGGAAAGACAAAGGAAATTTCTATATAGATTGAGAGTGCATAGCATAGTTGTCACAGATGCATATGAATTTTTCCAAGAGGTCTAACCTCTTATTAGAAATCCCATAGGGTTGTACTAGTATAAGAAAACAATACATAGAAATTTTGGAGGATTCAATTCTTCAAATCAAACAAGCTATATAGGGGGGAAATCATATCCTTTGATTCGTACAATTTGTATAGGAGTTACTGTATGTAGGATTTGACTATAGGAGTTATGTAGGATTTGACTATAGGATTTGAATATTTGTACGGTTGTGTAATATTTCTACCCAGATCAATTCACATACCACCGGTTATGTATTTTTTTGGGCTATAAAAATAGGAGGTGTGGTATATTTGATGTGTGTAGAGATAATCTCACCATCTTATAGCCACCCCTAACATTTCGAGCAAAAAAAATCTATACCACTACCCACCTCTCGTCCTACACTCAATTCCTACACAACCAAACAACAAAAATTGGCTATCCCTAGCCAGGTGGTTGGGGATACTCTCACCCCATAAACCTATCTCCTAAACCAAACAACCCCTAATATGGAGGGAAGGAAAACCTAGTATCTGATACTGTACAAAAACACATAAAGCAATCTGGAACCGTCCACATAGAATCAACGGGCCAGAGCAGATGCCTTCTTTGGGAAGGGTCTTGCGTGGAAGCCAAGGAATCCTCTGCGTCGACAATCTGGTGTAGCAGTAAAATACACCATCATAGCGGAACATTGATGGAGTCACTACAATGCGTCCGAATCCAGGTATAGTCTTGTCATATCAATGGACATGTCAGTTTCTCCAGATATAATCTATCCGTTAGCTAGTACTACTACTCTAGAGGCTGACGCCACATGCAGAAGTTGTACAGTACTACGACTACTATCGAGTATCGACTAGTCCGATCACGTCCAGGTCCCAACTACTCAAAAATGGCCGTAAAGAAAATGCAGAAGTAGGATGGGGCCACGACAAAAGACATACATCTAATTATGGACAGAGGTAGTATCATATCAGCATGCATTAGCATCTCATTTGCAACTAGTTGCACTCGCATCCTATTATCGGATATCACACTTCTGCACTTTTAAAAAATATGAAGAAAAACAAAACTGGGACACATATTATGTTGTGTATTGCTCCACAGGTCACAGATGAGTATGTAAAAAAAAATCTAGCTTGCACAAAAAAGACAAATGATATGTGAATAGTTAAGGAATATTATTCACTTTGGTCTCTTCTTTTTTCCACAGCTCACATATGGTCACTTTTTGAAACAAATGTTTAGATGTGCGCAAGATACAACATAACCCGTGACTATGATTTGAATTTACATTTTTTTACAAACTCGAAATGTGACATCCGACAATAAGATGAGGGATCAACTAGTTGCGAAATGTTTGCACTCCTGACCATGCATCTGAATCTACCTACTAGACTACTACAACAACATACAAAATGCACCAGTTTTGAACTAGACATGTAACAGCAGTACTAACCGTTGGTTTCCAAAATCTAACACTTGTGATTAGAGGGATTCACGTCAAGAGATACCACAACAGCATACACTTCTTTCTAGAACCATCATGTAGCCATTATGTAGAAGAAGAAAAAAGCAGGGTCACACCAATATCACACGTCCCACTCGATAGTAAGAAAGGTTCCAAGTTATTGTTCCCATTTCTCAACTGGTCATACCTTTTTCGATGGTGTAACCTACGTAGTATAAGTTATATATTAGTTGTATGGAAAGTTTGAGCAACATTTAGAACATAATTTTGTACTCCTAATTGGTCCAACATGCATGCTAAGATTGGGGTCTTCACCTTGAAACGGCGAGCGCCGAAAAGCGGGTCAAAATCGCCCAGATCCTCGAAGATATCTACAGGCGCAGCTGCTGTATGAGAGACGGAGTGGGAAACGAGTGGGGCGATGTATGAGAGACGGAGTGGGGGTGTAGTATGTACTATAGTAAGACGGCGAGACGGCGAGGTCAGAGTGATTAAGACTAGTCACAATGGGAAGTACGTAGTACGTAGTATCATACACTACTAGTTTGTGATACTACCTCCACAATGCATAGTATCATAATATGGTTCATACTTATGTCATATTTAAAGTTTTGTAGAATCTCAATGCAAATGTGTGTACATGATGTATTTGTCATGAAGTTTTCTAAGTTTTCTAGGTTTATGTGTTATAATACTACTCTCATCTCTCACCTGATAATTGATGTGACACATTAGATTTTTGCCAACATGGCATGTATGATACTACTTACGAGCCTTAAAAGCACTTTTTTGTGATGTTGATCAAATTGTACTCTAAAATTGTCACTGGACAACAGGTCGGCCTATTGCAAACTTGTTTGAATGAGCTAAAATAGTTAGAAATCTAGAAAATTTGTCACTTCAATGAATTTTCATCCTATAACGTTTACTTAATTTGAAAAACGAATGGGGACGTTTGCCATAATGGGACAATCATTTCTACAAAAAAGAATAAGATGGAAAGTCTCGCAATGTTATTTATCATGACAACATTGACAATGTCACAACCGTGGGGTGATTAGGGAATCCACTCCGCTAGAAAAAACAAACTTATATAAGGCATGTGTGGCAATGCGGTTTTGTCTACCTTATACACATATCTCGATGTGTAGCTATATATGGATTTTATTTTCCAACTTTAGATGATCAGTTTATAGTTCACCATTTAATTAGATTCATAATTTTTGGGAATAAAATACTTGGAGGTACCCTGCAAGTGTGGTTCCACAAACAAAGCCCAAACATGGGTCCCAATAGTACAACATTGCGCGCATATATAGGAAGTTTGAGCAAATTTGAAACCAACCAAATGAGGTAGAAACAAATCAAAAAAATTGTTGTGAAACATGTGCATGGAGCCATCACATGACATGTACTTACTACTAACAAGTAAAAAATATAAAACCCTATCATACATAGAGGTTTGGGGTGAAGAGTTATTATTCACACACATATAGAATAAATATGGACTACTTTTGGCTTTCTACCCATTAATTTGAGCAAGCTTCCTGCCGTGGCCACTTCAAACTTGACAACATTGGAACCATAGCTGCTTGAGTTCGCCTCGCTAGCCTCTTCCCATATGTAAGCTTAATTAATTGGTTACACTACGAAAACCACAGTCAACTTCTGAATAATGCATGCATTGCCCCCCCTTTTGCACATATGCAACTTTGCAAAGTAGGGATTTTGGTTTACCACACATTAGTGTGTTGTTTTCTTTTTATTAGGACCCATGTTTGGTAGCCACATTTTTCCAAAGCCAAAGTGTGGTTAGCAACAAAAAAAAGCTAGTATGGCTAGCCACCAAATTGTGACTTAAAATATTAAAGCCAAACTTTGTCAAAACTTTGTAAAAAAAAGTTGAGTCTATGACAAATGGACCATATATACATGCAATGAAGTGTGATAAGCCAAATTGTGGCAAAAACCAAACACATGCCAAATAAACTATATGCATGGCTGCCAAATTTTGGCTTCTTGACAAATTGTGGCTAGGAACCAAACATGCCCTTGCTGGCCAAAGGGGTCCAAATATGTGTTTTGTTTATTCGCTATCATGTGCAGTGTGTGCACAATACCACAAATCAAAATTTCACGGGTAGGCCAAACATGCATGCATGGTAGGCGAATCGCCATTTCGAAGGCTAATTTGTCAAACTAGCTTACCATGAAACCATCATTTGTACTCCAATTAATTAAGTTCAGATATGAATGGTGGTCATCAACCAAACTAATAAGAATTCAAAATTTGGGATGATATAGGGATGTGCCCTATTGTTGTGGAATCAGAAAACATTAATTAGCCAACGAAAATGTGGGTTGCATCCAAGTATAGTAACTCACAAAGTCGATTGCCAAGAAGTTTTTGCCTAAATTTGAAAAAAAGCCAAAAATGAGGTTCAAACTTATTGAAATCAGCAAGCAAGGCAATCACGAAGTCACCAATTACTACTTTTATCTAGGAAAAATAACAAACATGATGGCATGCAAATATTCTTGAGAAGCAGAATCATTCTGTAAATATATTTTTTTGGAACCATGCATGTTGGACATTGATTCTCTTCTTGCCACATGGGTGAGCTAAATTGGTTACCGCAAGAACCATGCATGGCGAACTTTCGAATCATGACCCCTTTTTTAAGAGATCAATGAAAAACTTCTTATTTTCGACTATACTTTGCCAAATACAGTTTTTTTGGTTTTCCACATAAAGTCTTTTCATTTTTATTGGCCGAATTAAGGGGGGCAAAATTAAAAGGATGTATTTGTGAAGTGGCTACCGCGTGTATTGCGCACACTACCACCTATACAATTTTCACAAGCGGGTGACATGGTTGGATGGCCATGCATTTCCATGGTTTGTTGGATTATCTCATCATGTAGTATATAATAAATTTATTTTGTAAATATTTTTCAATTCAAGTATTAACGATGGTTATATTACAACTCAAATAAATTGGGAAAATACTGGGATTCGCCTCCCTATAATCAATCTTGCCCGTCCATTTCCTATCACCTGACTATAGGGAGTACTAGATTTAAATGGCGGATGGAGTTAATTCCTCAACCTCATCGCAGTATTATTCCCATCTGTCCCCACTAAACAACCCCTGGCGGTTCGTTCTCCCTGCATTTCGGCAAGTTCCAAAAAACCCCATTGTTTGCAGTTGCTCTCCCTCCCTCCCCCTCAATCCCTCCGATCAGTTCGACGTGCTTCAGCGCTGCCATGGCCGACGGCGGCCTGTTTACGCTGAAGAGGAGCGTCGTTCCCCATGGGACGACCAAGGTGAACGTGGTCTACACGAATGACCCTTCCGTTCTCGAGCACACCCTCAAGATGTACGAACAAAAGCTACTAGAGGACAGGCCCAGGTTCGTCGGCCTCGACCTAGAATACACTGCGAACCAAGTAAGTACCGCCGTCGTTCAGTTGGCCATGGACGACCACGTCCTGGTGTACCATTTCTGCAGGTATGTTCTTCACATGCCTTCCTTTAACCTTTTGTTTTTTAATATAGAAACTCTTCCTTTATCTTGGATCTGCTTTTTTATTTCGAAATAGACTAGGTTCTAACTTGTATGAAAACACGAACAAACTAACTTGTATGAAAAATGTGGTCTGAAACGTAATATCCAACATACTTGTATATTTTTTTGGATTGACCACGATATCTAGTTTCATGATTTTGGTACTCAAAATTTGCACAAATTTCATGTACTCATACTCACCGATAATCGGCATGGATGTCAAGATATTAACATATAGTAACTGAATCTTAACTTGACACTTAAATAATTAGATTATATAGTCGCAACAATAATTCATGTTATTTTGATGTGTATCACTGATGCAAAATCATTGTTTCACTGCAACAAGTATACAGTTTACTGGAAGAAAAATATGTGTACTATTTCAGCATATACGATCTTACAAGATTGATTTGTGTTAACATGCAGGAGTCCTGATAATCTGGCACTGCAAGAATTCCTTCAACATAAAGGAATTTGTTTCACAATGCTGACATCGGGTGACTCTAGCAGGTTTGCTAGAGATGGCATTAAAATTCCTAAACATACTTGGATTGACATTCAGGATATGATCAATTTCAATGGTCTGGCAATAGGACGGCATGGGTGATTTGGCAGCCGCCATCAGTGAGCCCTCTTACACAGACATGACGACCAAGTTCCCTCCTCGCAGCCACTATCAATGGGAGTGCATGCCATTGCACAAGTAAACTTGAGGTATGCTTGCGATTGATGGGTATGTCGGTTTTGAGTTGTACGGGCGACTCAAAAAATCAATGATGGCGGCGTCAAGCACAACCAATTCCAAGGGAAGTGGTTTGCCCGGATTGCAAGGAAGCGGCTAGGTTGGCCGCTCTTCCCCCTGCTGGCGCGACGAGAAGAAGCGGTGTGTCGGGACAACCTATCGGGAATTTGTATCTTATTGCTTTAGGCACAACATACCATTTGATCCGAAGAATATGCCACCATGGATAAAGGACCCGTGCGAGCCTACTTCGGGGTCTCCGTGGGATGGCGGTTCACATGGTGAGCAAGCTAGGGCAACGGCTGGATGTGGTGAGCTAGCAAGGGCAGGGCCTGTATCTGGTTGGGAAGCTCCAACAAGGATTCCCGACACACGAAGTGCGAACGAGTGCAGAACTTGGACTGCCAACCCATGGGAGGCAGGTACAAGCGACACCGGCAAGCGCATCAAGAGGGATGATGATAATTGGTGAAGTAGGCTGGCGTTGTATGTTTCCAAGATTGTACATAAGTTTAGAATTATGAACTGGTAGTATTGTTTAGGTGATGTAATTACTTTTGCAACAATGTGTATGAGGTTTCAGAACCACGCATCCTTATTTAAACATGTTTAAAACATGAAAATGAAAAGGTAAGCCTGCATCCTTCTTAGTCACTCCAAAATGAAGCTTTTCGGAAGGTATTTGAAATTTCCATGTTTGAAACCCAAAACGACTTCTCTTCGTGATTGACTTCATAAGACAAAGTTCAGGCTTAGGGGTAGATACATGATTTTTCTGGTTTGAATATGACTAGACCTTGTTTATCAACTTGAGTGCTTACTATATGACATAAGAAGGCTATGTGCTTTGGTTTTTTTTTTTTTGAAATTTTATGCCCATTTGAATCTAGGTCAAATCCTATGTACGGTTTGACCAAGATTTGAACAAGTTTAAAATATGAAAATAAAATGTAAGCCCGGTCTGGATCCTTCTTAGTCACTCTGAAATGAAGCTTTTGGGAGGTTTTTGAAATTTCCATGTTTGAAACCCAAAACCACTTCTCTTCATGCTTGACTTCGTAAGATAGAGTTTAGGGTTAGGGGTAGATACGTACATGATTTTTCTAACTATTTTTATGCCCATTTGAATCTTGGTCAAATCATAGGTTTGACCAAGATTTAAACATGTTTAAAATATGAAAATGAAAAGGTAAGCCTGCATCCTTCTTAGTCACTCCAAAATGAAGTTTTTGGGAAGGTTTTTGAAATTTCCATGTTTGAAACCCAAAAACGACTTCTCTTCGTGCTTGACTTCATAAGACAAAGTTTAGGGTTAGGGGTAGATACATGATTTTTCTGGTTTGAATATGTCTAGACCTTGTTTATCAACTTGAGTGCTTATTATATGACATAAAAAGGCTATGTGCTTTGGTTTTTCATTTTTTATACCCATTTCAATCTTGGTCAAATCCTAGGTTTGACCAAGATTTGAACAAGTTTAAAACATAAAAATAAAAGGTAAGCTCGACCTGGATCCTTCTTAGTCACTCTAAAATGAAGCTTTTGGGGGTTCTTGAAATTTCCATGTTTGAAACCCAAAACCACGTCTCTTCATGCTTGACTTCATAAGACAGAGTTTAGGGTTAGGGTAGATACATGATTTGTCTGGTTTGAATATGTCTTGACCTTGTTTATCAACTTGAATGCTTAATATATGACATAAGAATACTATGTGCTTTGGTTTTCATTTTTTGATTTTTTCTGAATTTTTATGCCCATTTGATCTTGGTCAAATCCTAGGTTTAACCAAGGTTTAAACAAGTTTAAAACATGAAAATGAAAAGGTAAGCCTGCATCCTTCTTAGTCACTCCAAAATGAGGCTTTTGGGAAGGTTTTTGTAATTTCCATGTTTGAAACCCAAAACGACTTCTCTTCGTGCTTGACTTCATAAGACAAAGTTTAGGGTTAGGGGTAGATACAAGATTTTTCTGGTTTGAATATCTCTAGACCTTGTTTACCAACTTGAGTGCTTACTATATATGACATAAGAAGGCTATGTGCATTGGTTTTTCAGTTTTTTTGAATTTTTATACCCATTTGAATCTTGGTCAAATCCTAGGTACGGTTTGACCAAGATTTGAACATGTTTAAAACATGAAAATAAAAGGTAAGCATGGATCCTTCTTAGTAACTCTAAAATGAAGCTTTTGGGAGGTTTTTGAAATTTCCATGTTTGAAACCCAAAACCACTTCTCTTCGTGCTTGATCGACTTCATAAGACAGAATTTAGGGTTAGTGGGTAGATACATGATTTGTCTGGTTTGAATATGTTTAGACCTTGTTTATCAAATTGAATGCTTACTATATGACATAAGAATACTATGTGCTTTAGTTTTCATTTTTTTGATTTTTTCTGATTTTTTTTGCCCATTTGATCTTGGTCAAATCCTAGGTTTAACCAAGATTTAAACAAGTTTAAGACATGAAAATGAAAAGGTAAGCCTGCATCCTTCTTAGTCACTCCAAAATGAAGCTTTTCGGAAGGTTTTTGAAATTTCCATGTTTGAAACCCAAAACCACTTCTCTTCATGCTTTACTTCACAAGACAGAGTTTAGGGTTAGGGGTAATATACGTGATTTGTCTAGTTTGAATATGTCTAGACCTTGTTTTATCAACTTGAATTCTTACTATATGACATAAAAAAAACTATGTGGTTTGGTTTGATAGTTCATTGTTCATAATTCATAGTTGATCATACATACGGATCATACATACAGAATTGCGCGATCCTTATCGCGACTTCTAACCTATCTAGTCATCGAGGAAGATGATGGTCGCGTTCTCCTCCGCATCCCGCGCCTCCTTCTCCTTCACGGCGGCGATGGCCGCCGCCTTGTCTTCTTCCTCCGCCCTCTTCTTGTCGGCATCATCCTTGAGGGACGCGGCCAGCACCTTCAAGAAGAGGGGGTCTTCCCCTTCCTCCGCCTCCTCCGCCTCCTCGCCGGCTGGCGGCGCGAATCCGCCGCTGGTGCTCGCCTCCCACGCCGCCTTCGACCGGCGGTTCCTCTCCCGGTCGGCGCACCATTTGTTGAAGACGGGGCCGCTCATCGGTTTGAGCGGCGGATCCGCCTTGTACCAGAGCCCGCCCGGGGCGAACTCGCGGAGCGACGACGGCATGTACAGGGAGCCTCTGTACCTGCACGCCGCGCGCCGACTCCCGGCGGCGGACTGCCTGCACTGGAGCCGCCACGCCTCCTCGAGCGTGTCCGGCGCGCGGGATCGCTTCGATACGCTCGCGGGTGACGCGGAACTGGTACGGCGTGAATACATGGCGAGCGGCGAAGAATCACCACCCTGCAATCAAGGCCAAGCACGCAGCATATGGCCTCTTCCTTACGTCTTTTGACTGGCTTGTTGCCGGTCAACGCCCTCTTCTTGGCCCTGATGCTCCTGGTCCTGTTTAAAGTTCAGCATTAAACTCTACTATACAACTGTCGTGGTCTTGTGATGTACAGTACTAGTACTCTTTTGTAGCATTTGTGATGTAGTAGTACTATACTTTTTTTTGAACTGATATAGTACTATCTAAGAAAAGTACTCCCTCCGATTCACATTCTTTTTAGCACCAAGAAATATGGATCGGAGCGAGGGAGTAAATTGGCATCTCGTGCATGAAGCTTGACAGATTGATCGGGTTGGCTAGAACGGCTAAACAATGCTGCTCATTAGGCAAATGCATGCCATGTACGATAGTATACATCTAGTAAAGAAGTCTATACTGACATAAAAAAAGACTACATTGGGGATGAGAGTCAATTGGGGCATCTACAATACAGAAAATCTTGCTCGTAGTTGATTTTGGCTAAGAGGGTTTTGTGCCCATACTTATCTTGGTCAAATCCTAGGTTTGACAATGATTTAAACAAGTTTAAAATATGAAAATGAAAAGGTAAGCATGGATACTTCTTAGTCACTCTAAAATGAAGCTTTTGGGAGGTTTTTGATATTTCCATGTTTGAAACCAAGAACCACTTCTCTTCATGCTTGGCTTCATAAGATAAAGTTTAGGGGTTAGGGGGTAGATACATGATTTGTTTGGTTTGAATATGTCTAGACCTTGTTTATCAGCTTGAATGCTTACTATATGACATAAGAAGACTATGTACTTTGGTTTTTCATTTTTTTGTTTTTTTAATTTTATGCCCATTTGAATCTTGGTCAAATACACTAGCTATGACCAAGATGTAAACAAGTTTAAAACATGAAAATGAAAATGTAAGCATGGATCCTTCTTAGTCACTCTAAAATGAAGCTTTTGGGGGGTTCTTGAAATTTCCAAGTTTGAAACCCAAAACCACTTCTCTTCATGCTTGACTACATAAGACAGAGTTTAGGGTTAGGGGTAGATACATGATTTTTCTTGTTTGAATATATCTAGACCTTGTTTGTCAACTTTAATGCTAACTATATGACATAAGAAAACTATGTGCTTTGGTTTTTAATTTTTCTGATTTTTTTATTTTGATGCACATTTGAATCTTTGTCAAATCCTAGGTTTGACCAAGATTTAAACAAGTATAAAACATGAAAATGAAAAGGGGAAGCCTGTATCCTTCTTAGTCACTCAAAAATGAAGTTTTTGGGATGTTCTTGAAATTTTCATGTTTGAAACCCAAAACCACTTCTCTTCATGCTTGACTTCATAAGATATAGTTTAGGGGCTAGGGAATAGATACATGATTTGCCTAGGTTTGAATATGCATGTCCAAACCTTGTTTATCAACTTGAATGCTTAGTATATGACATAAGAAGACTATATGCTTTTGTTTTTCATTTTCTGGTTATTTTTAAATTTTATGCCCATTTGAATCTTTTGGTCAAATCCTTGGTTTAATTTGACACAGATTTAAACAAGTTTAAAATATGAAAATGAAAAGGTGGTAAGCAGGCATGGATCCTTCTTATATATATTAGTCACTCTAAAATGAAGCTTTTGGGAGGTTTTTGAAATTTCCATGTTTGAAACCCAAAACCACTTCTCTTCATGTTGTTGACTTCATAAGATAGAGTTTAGGGGTTAGGGGTATAGATACATGATTTGTCTTGTTTGAATATGTGTCTAGACCTTGTTTATCAACTTTAATGCTTACTATATGACATAAGAACACTATGTGCTTTAATTTGGTTTTTAATTTTTTTAATTTTTTTTGAATTTTGATGCGCATTTTGAATCTTGGTCAAATCCTAGGTTTGACCGAGATTTGAACAAGTTTAAAACAAGAAAATAAAAGGTAAGCCCGCCAGACTGGATCCTTCTTAGTCACTCTATAATGAAGCTTTTAGGGGGGTTGTTGAAAATGTAAGCATGTATCCTTCTTAGTACGTCACACCACAATGAAGCTTTTGGGAGGGTTTTTCAAAAAGGACTTCTCTTCGTGCTTGACTTC
Source organism: Lolium perenne (assembly GCF_019359855.2). Lineage (NCBI taxonomy): Eukaryota > Viridiplantae > Streptophyta > Magnoliopsida > Poales > Poaceae > Lolium > Lolium perenne. Next base: position 332,092,897 of record NC_067245.2, read on the forward strand.
ATAATTAAGACAAAGTTTAGGGTTAGGGGTAGATACATGATTTTTCTGGTTTGAATATGTCTAGACTTTGTTTATCAACTTGAGTGCTTACTATATGGCATATATAAGAAGCTAGGCTATGTGCTTTGGTTTTTCATTTTTTTTTTCGAATTTTTATGCCCATTTGAATCTTGGTCAAATCCTAGGTACGTACGATTTGACCAAGATTTGAACATGTTTAAAACATGAAAATAAAAGGTAAGCATGGATCCTTCTTAGTCACTCTAAAATGAAGCTTTTGGGAGGTTTTTGAAATTTCCATGTTTGAAACCCAAAACCACTTCTCTTCATGCTTGGCTTCGTAAGATAGAGTTTAGGGTTTGGGGTAGATACGTACATGATTTTTCTAAATATTTTTACGCCCATTTGAATCTTCATCAAATCCTAAGTTTGACCAAGATTTGAACAAGTTTAAAACATGAAAATGAAAAGGGTAAGCCTGGATCCTTGTTTAGGGTTAGGGGGTAGATACATGATTTTTGTGGTTTGAATATGCCAGACCTTGTTTATCACCTTGAATGCTTACTATATGACATAGGAAGACGGCGTGCTTTTGTTTTTTGTTTGTTTTTGATTTTTTTTTGAATTTTTATGCCCATTTGAATCTTGGTCAAGTCATAGGTTTGACCAAGATTTAAACATGTTTAAAACATGAAAATGGAAAAGTAACCCTGGATCCTTCTTAGTCACTCCAAAATGTACCAATTGATAAATGAGTTAACTTGGCTTCATGGAAAAAATAATGTCATGTAAATGATTTAACTTGGCTTTCGTACCCTTGAATCCATAGGAAACTTTGTATAAATGTAGTAGTATAATAATCAACCGAGTTTTTACATCAACAGGTCTGTCACTTACGTGTGGTGCGCATGCGTGAGGTCCCACACTTCAGTGAGCACAAGTCACGTGCAATAGGTACGCAAACTCCCAGCCATTTTCTTTGTCAAGAGAAGACGCATCAGGATGCGTATCGGAAGTATGTGGGTCCTTCTGGATCCTTCGGTTGTCCCTCTCACAAAAAAAAAACAAATCTCTCTCATTCTCGGCCTCGCTCGACTCGCTCGCTCGCTCGCTCGCTCGCTCCTGCTCACTGACAAACCCTGCACAAAAGTCAACATCATCACACGAAAAAGGGGAGACACCATAATTCTCTCCCTTCTTCTCTCCTTCCGAGTGATCCCTCTTCCTCCGAGTTTCACTCGACGGGCAAACACACATGTGCTGCATAGTAATAATAAAAAAGTAGAAAAATCGACCTACGAATCTATGATTAAATATGTTAAACTAGGGTTTTGCCCACTACTACAGATCAAGTTCAAAAATATCCAACTACTACTTCGATTTTGGGCTACTAATATAAAACTAAAATAAGTTGAACTAGTATTCCTCTAAAAAATCATTTTGGTATGCATTGTTTGATACTTTTCATAGCTATAGTGCATCACAAATTTATGATTTCATGCTTTGCTTTGCCAATTTCGATTTTTTCTAACCACCTTCTCTTTGATTTCAAATTTAGGTCAAACTATCGATGCCTACTATGTGTTCTACTTGAATTGGATGCAGCGTGCGCACATGTTTTGCCATTGTTTTGGGCTTCCACACATCTTTGGGGCATCCAAGTATTTAAGTTACCTTGTTTTTTTGAATTGTAATTCATACCCTTCCTCCCAATTTTTATGCCCATTTGAATCTTGGTCAAATCCTAAGTTTGACCAAGATTTGTACAAGTTTAAAACATGAAAATGAAAAGGTAAGCCTGAATCCTTCTTAGTCACTCTAAAATGAGAAGCTTTTGGGAGTTTTTTGAAATTTCCATGTTTGAAACCCAAAACCACTTCTCTTCATGCTTGACTTCATAAGACAGGGTTAATTTAGGGTTAGGGGGTAGATACATGATTTGTCTAGTTTTTTGTTTAGACCTTGTTTATCAACTTGAATGCTTACTATATGACATAATAATACTATGTGCTTTGGTTTTCATTTTTTTTTATTTTTTCTGAATTTTTATGCCCATTTGATCTTGGTCAAATCCTAGGCTTAACCAATATTTAAACAAGTTTAAAACATGAAAATGAAAAGGTAAGCATGTATCCTTCTTAATTAGTCACTCCAAAATGAAGCTTTTGGGAAGGTTTTTGAAATTTCCATGTTTGAAATCCAAAACGACTTCTCTTCGTGCTTGACTTCATAAGACAAAGTTTGGGGCTAGGGGTAGAAACATGATTTTTCTGGTTTGAATATGTCTAGACCTTGTTTATGAACTTGAGTGCTTACGTACTATATGACATAAGAAGGCTATATGCTTTGGTTTTTCATTTTTTTTGAAATTGTATGCCCATTTTTGAATCTTGATCAAATCCTAGGTACGGTTTGACCAAGATTTGAACAATTTTAAAACATGAAAATAAAAGGTAAGCCCGACCTGGATCCTTTAGTCACTCTAAAATGAAGCTTTTGGGGGTTTATTGAAATTTCCAAGTTTGAAACCCAAAACCACTTCTCTTCATGCTTGACTACATAAGACAGAGTTTAGGGTTAGGGGTAGATACATGATTTTTCTTGTTTGAATATATCTAGACCTTGTTTATATCAACTTTAATGCTAACTATATGACATAAGAAAACTATGTGCTTTGGTTTTTAATTTTTCTGATTTTTTATTTTGATGCACATTTGAATCTTTGTCAAATCCTAGGTTTGCCCAAGATTTAAACAAGTATAAAACATGAAAATGAAAAGGGGAAGCCTGTATCCTTCTTAGTCACTCTAAAATGAAGTTTTTGGGATGTTCTTGAAATTTTCATGTTTGAAACCCAAAACCACTTCTCTTCATGCTTGACTTCATAAGATATAGTTTAGGGGCTAGGGGATAGATACATGGTTTGCCTAGGTTTGAATATGCATGTCCAAACCTTGTTTAATTATCAACTTGAATGCTTAGTATATGACATAAGAAGACTATATGCTTTTGTTTTTCATTTTTCTGATTTTTTAAATTTTATGCCCATTTGAATCTTTTGGTCAAATCCTTGGTTTAATTTGACACGGATTTAAACAAGTTTAAAATATGAAAATGAAAAGGTGGTAAGCAGGCATGGATCCTTCTTATATATATTAGTCACTCTAAAATGAAGCTTTTGGGAGGTTTTTGAAATTTCCATGTTTGAAACCCAAAACCACTTCTCTTCATGTTGTTGACTTCATAAGATAGAGTTTAGGGGTTAGGGGTATAGATACATGATTTGTCTTGTTTGAATATGTGTCTAGACCTTGTTTATCAACTTTAATGCTTACTATATGACATAAGAACACTATGTGCTTTAATTTGGTTTTTAATTTTTCTGATTTTTTATTTTGATGCACATTTTGAATCTTGGTCAAATCCTAGGTTTGACCGAGATTTGAACAAGTTTAAAACAAGAAAATAAAAGGTAAGCCCGCCAGACTGGATCCTTCTTAGTCACTCTATAATGAAGCTTTTAGGGGGGTTGTTGAAAATGTAAGCATGTATCCTTCTTAGTACGTCACACCACAATGAAGCTTTTGGGAGGGTTTTTGAAATGTCCATGTTTGAAACCCAAAACGACTTCTCTTCGTGCTTGACTTCATAATTAAGACAAAGTTTAGGGTTAGGGGTAGATACATGATTTTCCTGGTTTGAATATGTCTAGACTTTGTTTATCAACTTGAGTGCTTACTATATGGCATATATAAGAAGCTAGGCTATGTGCTTTGGTTTTTCATTTTTTTTTTTTGAATTTTTATGCCCATTTAATTCTTGGTCAAATCCTAGGTACGTACGGTTTGACCAAGATTTGAACATGTTTAAAACATGAAAATAAAAGGTAAGCATGGATCCTTCTTAGTCACTCTAAAATGAAGCTTTTGGGAGGTTTTTGAAATTTCCATGTTTGAAACCCAAAACCACTTCTCTTCATGCTTGGCTTCGTAAGATAGAGTTTAGGGTTTGGGGTAGATACGTACATGATTTTTCTAAGTATTTTTATGCCCATTTGAATCTTCGTCAAATCCTAAGTTTGACCAAGATTTGAACAAGTTTAAAACATGAAAATGAAAAGGGTAAGCCTGGATCCTTGTTTAGGGTTAGGGGGTAGATACGTGATTTTTGTGGTTTGAATATGCCAGACCTTGTTTATCACCTTGAATGCTTACTATATGACATAGGAAGACGGCGTGCTTTTGTTTTTTGTTTTTTTTTTTGATTTTTTTTGAATTTTTATGCCCATTTGAATCTTGGTCAAGTCATAGGTTTGACCAAGATTTAAACATGTTTAAAACATGAAAATGAAAAAGTAAGCCTGGATCCTTCTTAGTCACTCCAAAATGTACCAATTGATAAATGAGTTAACTTGGCTTCATGGAAAAAATAATGTCATGTAAATGATTTAACTTGGCTTTCGTACCCTTGAATCCATAGGAAACTTTGTATAAATGTAGTAGTATAATAATCAACCGAGTTTTTACATCAACAGGTCTGTCACTTACGTGTGGTGCCCATGCGTGAGGTCCCACACTTCAGTGAGTACAAGTCACGTGCAATAGGTATGCAAACTCCCAGCCATTTTCTTTGTCAAGAGAAGACGCATCAGGATGCGTATCGGAAGTATGTGGGTCCTTCTGGATCCTTCGGTTGTCCCTCTCACAAAAAAAAACAAATCTCTCTCATTCTCGGCCTCGCTCGACTCGCTCGCTCGCTCGCTCCTGCTCACTGACAAACCCTGCACAAAAGTCAACATCATCACACGAAAAAGGGGAGACACCATAATTCTCTCCCTTCTTCTCTCCTTCCGAGTGATCCCTCTTCCTCCGAGTTTCACTCGACGGGCAAACACACATGTGCTACATAGTAATAATAAAAAAGTAGAAAAATCGACCTACGAATCTATGATTAAATATGTTAAACTAGGGTTTTGCCCACTACTACAGATCAAGTTCAAAAATATCCAACTACTACTTCGATTTTGGGCTACTAATATAAAACTAAAATAAGTTGAACTAGTATTCCTCTAAAAAATCATTTTGGTATGCATTGTTTGATACTTTTCATAGCTATAGTGCATCACAAATTTATGATTTCATGCTTTGCTTTGCCAATTTCGATTTTTTCTAACCACCTTCTCTTTGATTTCAAATTTAGGTCAAACTATCGATGCCTACTATGTGTTCTACTTGAATTGGATGCAGCGTGCGCACATGTTTTGCCATTGTTTTGGGCTTCCACACATCTTTGGGGCATCCAAGTATTTAAGTTACCTTGTTTTTTTGAATTGTAATTCATATCCTTCCTCCCAATTTTTATGCCCATTTGAATCTTGGTCAAATCCTAAGTTTGACCAAGATTTGAACAAGTTTAAAACATGAAAATGAAAAGGTAAGCCTGAATCCTTCTTAGTCACTCTAAAATGAGAAGCTTTTGGGAGTTTTTTGAAATTTCCATGTTTGAAACCCAAAACCACTTCTCTTCATGCTTGACTTCATAAGACAGGGTTAATTTAGGGTTAGGGGGTAGATACATGATTTGTCTAGTTTGTTATTTAGACCTTGTTTATCAACTTGAATGCTTACTATATGACATAATAATACTATGTGCTTTGGTTTTCATTTTTTTTTTGATTTTTTCTGAATTTTTATGCCCATTTGATCTTGGTCAAATCCTAGGCTTAACCAATATTTAAACAAGTTTAAAACATGAAAATGAAAAGGTAAGCATGTATCCTTCTTAATTAGTCACTCCAAAATGAAGCTTTTGGGAAGGTTTTTGAAATTTCCATGTTTGAAATCCAAAACGACTTCTCTTCGTGCTTGACTTCATGAGACAAAGTTTGGGGCTAGGGGTAGAAACATGATTTTTCTGGTTTGAATATGTCTAGACCTTGTTTATGAACTTGAGTGCTTACGTACTATATGACATAAGAAGGCTATATGCTTTGGTTTTTCATTTTTTTGAAATTGTATGCCCATTTTTGAATCTTGATCAAATCCTAGGTACGGTTTGACCAAGATTTGAACAATTTTAAAACATGAAAATAAAAGGTAAGCCCGACCTGGATCCTTTAGTCACTCTAAAATGAAGCTTTTGGGGGGTTCTTGAAATTTCCAAGTTTGAAACCCAAAACCACTTCTCTTCATGCTTGACTACATAAGACAGAGTTTAGGGTTAGGGGTAGATACATGATTTTTCTTGTTTGAATATATCTAGACCTTGTTTATATCAACTTTAATGCTAACTATATGACATAAGAAAACTATGTGCTTTGGTTTTTAATTTTTCTGATTTTTTATTTTAATGCACATTTGAATCTTTGTCAAATCCTAGGTTTGACCAAGATTTAAACAAGTATAAAACATGAAAATGAAAAGGGGAAGCCTGTATCCTTCTTAGTCACTCTAAAATGAAGTTTTTGGGATGTTCTTGAAATTTTCATGTTTGAAACCCAAAACCACTTCTCTTCATGCTTAACTTCATAAGATATAGTTTAGGGGCTAGGGGATAGATACATGATTTGCCTAGGTTTGAATATGCATGTCCAAACCTTGTTTAATTATCAACTTGAATGCTTAGTATATGACATAAGAAGACTATATGCTTTTGTTTTTCATTTTTCTGATTTTTTTTAAATTTTATGCCCATTTGAATCTTTTGGTCAAATCCTTGGTTTAATTTGACACGAATTTAAACAAGTTTAAAATATGAAAATGAAAAGGTGGTAAGCAGGCATGGATCCTTCTTATATATATTAGTCACTCTAAAATGAAGCTTTTGGGAGGTTTTTGAAATTTCCATGTTTGAAACCCAAAACCACTTCTCTTCATGTTGTTGACTTCATAAGATAGAGTTTAGGGGTTAGGGGTATAGATACATGACTTGTCTTGTTTGAATATGTGTCTAGACCTTGTTTATCAACTTTAATGCTTACTATATGACATAAGAACACTATGTGCTTTAATTTTGTTTTTAATTTTTATAATTTTTTTTGAATTTTGATGCACATTTTGAATCTTGGTCAAATCCTAGGTTTGACCGAGATTTGAACAAGTTTAAAACAAGAAAATAAAAGGTAAGCCCGCCAGACTGGATCCTTCTTAGTCACTCTATAATGAAGCTTTTAGGGGTTGTTGAAAATGTAAGCATGTATCCTTCTTAGTACGTCACACCACAATGAAGCTTTTGGGAGGGTTTTTGAAATGTCCATGTTTGAAACCCAAAACGACTTCTCTTCGTGCTTGACTTCATAATTAAGACAAAGTTTAGGGTTAGGGGTAGATACATGATTTTCCTGGTTTGAATATGTCTAGACTTTGTTTATCAACTTGAGTGCTTACTATATGGCATATATAAGAAGCTAGGCTTTGTGCTTTGGTTTTTCATTTTTTTTTTGAATTTTTATGCCCATTTGAATCTTGGTCAAATCCTAGGTACGTACGGTTTAACCAAGATTTGAACATGTTTAAAACATGAAAATAAAAGGTAAGCATGGATCCTTCTTAGTCACTCTAAAATGAAGCTTTTGGGAGGTTTTTGAAATTTCCATGTTTGAAACCCAAAACCACTTCTCTTCATGCTTGGCTTCGTAAGATAGAGTTTAGGGTTTGGGGTAGATACGTACATGATTTTTCTAAGTATTTTTACGCCCATTTGAATCTTCGTCAAATCCTAAGTTTGACCAAGATTTGAACAAGTTTAAAACATGAAAATGAAAAGGGTAAGCCTGGATCCTTGTTTAGGGTTAGGGGGTAGATACATGATTTTTGTGGTTTGAATATGCCAGACCTTGTTTATCACCTTGAATGCTTACTATATGACATAGGAAGACGGCGTGCTTTTGTTTTTTTGTTTTTTTTTGATTTTTTTTGAATTTTTATGCCCATTTGAATCTTGGTCAAGTCATAGGTTTGACCAAGATTTAAACATGTTTAAAACATGAAAATGAAAAAGTAAGCCTGGATCCTTCTTAGTCACTCCAAAATGTACCAATTGATAAATGAGTTAACTTGGCTTCATGGAAAAAATAATGTCATGTAAATGATTTAACTTGGCTTTCGTACCCTTGAATCCATAGGAAACTTTGTATAAATGTAGTAGTATAATAATCAACCGAGTTTTTACATCAACAGGTCTGTCACTTACGTGTGGTGCCCATGCGTGAGGTCCCACACTTCAGTGAGCACAAGTCACGTGCAATAGGTACGCAAACTCCCAGCCATTTTCTTTGTCAAGAGAAGACGCATCAGGATGCGTATCGGAAGTATGTGGGTCCTTCTGGATCCTTCGGTTGTCCCTCTCACAAAAAAAAACAAATCTCTCTCATTCTCGGCCTCGCTCGACTCGCTCGCTCGCTCGCTCCTGCTCACTGACAAACCCTGCACAAAAGTCAACATCATCACACGAAAAAGGGGAGACACCATAATTCTCTCCCTTCTTCTCTCCTTCCGAGTGATCCCTCTTCCTCCGAGTTTCACTCGACGGGCAAACACACATGTGCTACATAGTAATAATAAAAAAGTAGAAAAATCGACCTACGAATCTATGATTAAATATGTTAAACTAGGGTTTTGCCCACTACTACAGATCAAGTTCAAAAATATCCAACTACTACTTCGATTTTGGGCTACTAATATAAAACTAAAATAAGTTGAACTAGTATTCCTCTAAAAAATCATTTTGGTATGCATTGTTTGATACTTTTCATAGCTATAGTGCATCACAAATTTATGATTTCATGCTTTGCTTTGCCAATTTCGATTTTTTCTAACCACCTTCTCTTTGATTTCAAATTTAGGTCAAACTATCGATGCCTACTATGTGTTCTACTTGAATTGGATGCAGCGTGCGCACATGTTTTGCCATTGTTTTGGGCTTCCACACATCTTTGGGGCATCCAAGTATTTAAGTTACCTTGTTTTTTTGAATTGTAATTCATATCCTTCCTCCCAATTTTTATGCCCATTTGAATCTTGGTCAAATCCTAAGTTTGACCAAGATTTGAACAAGTTTAAAACATGAAAATGAAAAGGTAAGCCTGAATCCTTCTTAGTCACTCTAAAATGAGAAGCTTTTGGGAGTTTTTTGAAATTTCCATGTTTGAAACCCAAAACCACTTCTCTTCATGCTTGACTTCATAAGACAGGGTTAATTTAGGGTTAGGGGGTAGATACATGATTTGTCTAGTTTGTTATTTAGACCTTGTTTATCAACTTGAATGCTTACTATATGACATAATAATACTATGTGCTTTGGTTTTCATTTTTTTTTGATTTTTTCTGAATTTTTATGCCCATTTGATCTTGGTCAAATCCTAGGCTTAACCAATATTTAAACAAGTTTAAAACATGAAAATGAAAAGGTAAGCATGTATCCTTCTTAATTAGTCACTCCAAAATGAAGCTTTTGGGAAGGTTTTTGAAATTTCCATGTTTGAAATCCAAAACGACTTCTCTTCGTGCTTGACTTCATAAGACAAAGTTTGGGGCTAGGGGTAGAAACATGATTTTTCTGGTTTGAATATGTCTAGACCTTGTTTATGAACTTGAGTGCTTACGTACTATATGACATAAGAAGGCTATATGCTTTGGTTTTTCATTTTTTTTGAAATTGTATGCCCATTTTTGAATCTTGATCAAATCCTAGGTACGGTTTGACCAAGATTTGAACAATTTTAAAACATGAAAATAAAAGGTAAGCCCGACCTGGATCCTTTAGTCACTCTAAAATGAAGCTTTTGGGGGTTCTTGAAATTTCCAAGTTTGAAACCCAAAACCACTTCTCTTCATGCTTGACTACATAAGACAGAGTTTAGGGTTAGGGGTAGATACATGATTTTTCTTGTTTGAATATATCTAGACCTTGTTTATATCAACTTTAATGCTAACTATATGACATAAGAAAACTATGTGCTTTGGTTTTTAATTTTTCTGATTTTTTATTTTAATGCACATTTGAATCTTTGTCAAATCCTAGGTTTGACCAAGATTTAAACAAGTATAAAACATGAAAATGAAAAGGGGAAGCCTGTATCCTTCTTAGTCACTCTAAAATGAAGTTTTTGGGATGTTCTTGAAATTTTCATGTTTGAAACCCAAAACCACTTCTCTTCATGCTTAACTTCATAAGATATAGTTTAGGGGCTAGGGGATAGATACATGATTTGCCTAGGTTTGAATATGCATGTCCAAACCTTGTTTAATTATCAACTTGAATGCTTAGTATATGACATAAGAAGACTATATGCTTTTGTTTTTCATTTTTCTGATTTTTTTAAATTTTATGCCCATTTGAATCTTTTGGTCAAATCCTTGGTTTAATTTGACACGGATTTAAACAAGTTTAAAATATGAAAATGAAAAGGTGGTAAGCAGGCATGGATCCTTCTTATATATATTAGTCACTCTAAAATGAAGCTTTTGGGAGGTTTTTGAAATTTCCATGTTTGAAACCCAAAACCACTTCTCTTCATGTTGTTGACTTCATAAGATAGAGTTTAGGGGTTAGGGGTATAGATACATGATTTGTCTTGTTTGAATATGTGTCTAGACCTTGTTTATCAACTTTAATGCTTACTATATGACATAAGAACACTATGTGCTTTAATTTGGTTTTTAATTTTTATAATTTTTTTTGAATTTTGATGCACATTTTGAATCTTGGTCAAATCCTAGGTTTGACCGAGATTTGAACAAGTTTAAAACAAGAAAATAAAAGGTAAGCCCGCCAGACTGGATCCTTCTTAGTCACTCTATAATGAAGCTTTTAGGGGGGTTGTTGAAAATGTAAGCATGTATCCTTCTTAGTACGTCACACCACAATGAAGCTTTTGGGAGGGTTTTTGAAATGTCCATGTTTGAAACCCAAAACGACTTCTCTTCGTGCTTGACTTCATAATTAAGACAAAGTTTAGGGTTAGGGGTAGATACATGATTTTCCTGGTTTGAATATGTCTAGACTTTGTTTATCAACTTGAGTGCTTACTATATGGCATATATAAGAAGCTAGGCTATGTGCTTTGGTTTTTCTTTTTCTTTTTTTTTGAATTTTTATGCCCATTTGAATCTTGGTCAAATCCTAGGTACGTACGGTTTAACCAAGATTTGAACATGTTTAAAACATGAAAATAAAAGGTAAGCATGGATCCTTCTTAGTCACTCTAAAATGAAGCTTTTGGGAGGTTTTTTGAAATTTCCATGTTTGAAACCCAAAACCACTTCTCTTCATGCTTGGCTTCGTAAGATAGAGTTTAGGGTTTGGGGTAGATACGTACATGATTTTTCTAAGTATTTTTACGCCCATTTGAATCTTCGTCAAATCCTAAGTTTGACCAAGATTTGAACAAGTTTAAAACATGAAAATGAAAAGGGTAAGCCTGGATCCTTGTTTAGGGTTAGGGGGTAGATACATGATTTTTGTGGTTTGAATATGCCAGACCTTGTTTATCACCTTGAATGCTTACTATATGACATAGGAAGACGGCGTGCTTTTGTTTTTTTGTTTTTTTTTTGATTTTTTTTGAATTTTTATGCCCATTTGAATCTTGGTCAAGTCATAGGTTTGACCAAGATTTAAACATGTTTAAAACATGAAAATGAAAAAGTAAGCCTGGATCCTTCTTAGTCACTCCAAAATGTACCAATTGATAAATGAGTTAACTTGGCTTCATGGAAAAAATAATGTCATGTAAATGATTTAACTTGGCTTTCGTACCCTTGAATCCATAGGAAACTTTGTATAAATGTAGTAGTATAATAATCAACCGAGTTTTTACATCAACAGGTCTGTCACTTACGTGCGGTGCCCATGCGTGAGGTCCCACACTTCAGTGAGCACAAGTCACGTGCAATAGGTACGCAAACTCCCAGCCATTTTCTTTTTCAAGAGAAGACGCATCAGGATGCGTATCGGAAGTATGTGGGTCCTTCTGGATCCTTCGGTTGTCCCTCTCACAAAAAAAAAACAAATCTCTCTCATTCTCGGCCTCGCTCGACTCGCTCGCTCGCTCCTGCTCACTGACAAACCCTGCACAAAAGTCAACATCATCACACGAAAAAGGGGAGACACCATAATTCTCTCCCTTCTTCTCTCCTTCCGAGTGATCCCTCTTCCTCCGAGTTTCACTCGACGGGCAAACACACATGTGCTGCATAGTAATAATAAAAAAGTAGAAAAATCGACCTACGAATCTATGATTAAATATGTTAAACTAGGGTTTTGCCCACTACTACAGATCAAGTTCAAAAATATCCAACTACTACTTCGATTTTGGGCTACTAATATAAAACTAAAATAAGTTGAACTAGTATTCCTCTAAAAAATCATTTTGGTATGCATGGTTTGATACTTTTCATAGCTATAGTGCATCACAAATTTATGATTTCATGCTTTGCTTTGCCAATTTTGATTTTTTCTAACCACCTTCTCTTTGATTTCAAATTTAGGTCAAACTATCGATGCCTACTATGTGTTCTACTTGAATTGGATGCAGCGTGCGCACATGTTTTGCCATTGTTTTGGGCTTCCACACATCTTTGGGGCATCCAAGTATTTAAGTTACCTTGTTTTTTTGAATTGTAATTCATACCCTTCCTCCCAATTTTTATGCCCATTTGAATCTTGGTCAAATCCTAAGTTTGACCAAGATTTGAACAAGTTTAAAACATGAAAATGAAAAGGTAAGCCTGAATCCTTCTTAGTCACTCTAAAATGAGAAGCTTTTGGGAGTTTTTTGAAATTTCCATGTTTGAAACCCAAAACCACTTCTCTTCATGCTTGACTTCATAAGACAGGGTTAATTTAGGGTTAGGGAGTAGATACATGATTTGTCTAGTTTGTTGTTTAGACCTTGTTTATCAACTTAAATGCTTACTATATGACATAATAATACTATGTGCTTTGGTTTTCATTTTTTTGATTTTTTCTGAATTTTTATGCCCATTTGATCTTGGTCAAATCCTAGGCTTAACCAATATTTAAACAAGTTTAAAACATGAAAATGAAAAGGTAAGCATGTATCCTTCTTAATTAGTCACTCCAAAATGAAGCTTTTGGGAAGGTTTTTGAAATTTCCATGTTTGAAATCCAAAACGACTTCTCTTCGTGCTTGACTTCATAAGACAAAGTTTGGGGCTAGGGGTAGAAACATGATTTTTTCTGGTTTGAATATGTCTAGACCTTGTTTATGAACTTGAGTGCTTACGTACTATATGACATAAGAAGGCTATATGCTTTGGTTTTTCATTTTTTTTGAAATTGTATGCCCATTTTTGAATCTTGATCAAATCCTAGGTACGGTTTGACCAAGATTTGAACAATTTTAAAACATGAAAATAAAAGGGAACGCCTTACTGGATCATTTAGTCACTCTTAATTGAAGCTTTTGGGTGTTTCTTGAAATTTCCAAGTTTGAAACCCAAAACCACTTCTCTTCATGCTTGACTACTTAAGACAGAGTTTAGGGTTAGGGGTAGATACATGATTTTTCTTGTTTGAATATATCTAGACCTTGTTTATATCAACTTTAATGCTAACTATATGACATAAGAAAACTATGTGCTTTGGTTTTTAATTTTTCTGATTTTTTATTTTGATGCACATTTGAATCTTTGTCAAATCCTAGGTTTGACCAAGATTTAAACAAGTATAAAACATGAAAATGAAAAGGGGAAGCCTGTATCCTTCTTAGTCACTCTAAAATGAAGTTTTTGGGATGTTCTTGAAATTTTCATGTTTGAAACCCAAAACCACTTCTCTTCATGCTTGACTTCATAAGATATAGTTTAGGGGCTAGGGGATAGATACATGATTTGCCTAGGTTTGAATATGCATGTCCAAACCTTGTTTAATTATCAACTTGAATGCTTAGTATATGACATAAGAAGACTATATGCTTTTGTTTTTCATTTTTCTGATTTTTTTTAAATTTTATGCCCATTTGAATCTTTTGGTCAAATCCTTGGTTTAATTTGACATGGATTTAAACAAGTTTAAAATATGAAAATGAAAAGGTGGTAAGCAGGCATGGATCCTTCTTATATATATTAGTCACTCTAAAATGAAGCTTTTGGGAGGTTTTTGAAATTTCCATGTTTGAAACCCAAAACCACTTCTCTTCATGTTGTTGACTTCATAAGATAGAGTTTAGGGGTTAGGGGTATAGATACATGATTTGTCTTGTTTGAATATGTGTCTAGACCTTGTTTATCAACTTTAATGCTTGCTATATGACATAAGAACACTATGTGCTTTAATTTGGTTTTTAATTTTTTTAATTTTTTTTGAATTTTGATGCACATTTTGAATCTTGGTCAAATCCTAGGTTTGACCGAGATTTGAACAAGTTTAAAACAAGAAAATAAAAGGTAAGCCCACCAGACTGGATCCTTCTTAGTCACTCTATAATGAAGCTTTTAGGGGGGTTGTTGAAAATGTAAGCATGTATCCTTCTTAGTACGTCACACCACAATGAAGCTTTTGGGAGGGTTTTTGAAATGTCCATGTTTGAAACCCAAAACGACTTCTCTTCGTGCTTGACTTCATAATTAAGACAAAGTTTAGGGTTAGGGGTAGATACATGATTTTTCTGGTTTGAATATGTCTAGATTTTGTTTATCAACTTGAGTGCTTACTATATGGCATATATAAGAAGCTAGGCTATGTGCTTTGGTTTTTCATTATTTTTTTTGAATTTTTATGCCCATTTGAATCTTGGTCAAATCCTAGGTACGTACGGTTTGACCAAGATTTGAACATGTTTAAAACATGAAAATAAAAGGTAAGCATGGATCCTTCTTAGTCACTCTAAAATGAAGCTTTTGGGAGGTTTTTGAAATTTCCATGTTTGAAACCCAAAACCACTTCTCTTCATGCTTGGCTTCGTAAGATAGAGTTTAGGGTTTGGGGTAGATACGTACATGATTTTTCTAAGTATTTTTACGCCCATTTGAATCTTCGTCAAATCCTAAGTTTGACCAAGATTTGAACAAGTTTAAAACATGAAAATGAAAAGGGTAAGCCTGGATCCTTGTTTAGGGTTAGGGGGTAGATACATGATTTTTGTGGTTTGAATATGCCAGACCTTGTTTATCACCTTGAATTCTTACTATATGACATAGGAAGACGGCGTGCTTTTGTTTTTTGTTTTTTTTTTTGTTTTTTTTTTTGAATTTTAATGCCCATTTGAATCTTGGTCAAGTCATAGGTTTGACCAAGATTTAAACATGTTTAAAACATGAAAATGAAAAAGTAACCCTGGATCCTTCTTAGTCACTCCAAAATGTACCAATTGATAAATGAGTTAACTTGGCTTCATGGAAAAAATAATGTCATGTAAATGATTTAACTTGGCTTTCGTACCCTTGAATCCATAGGAAACTTTGTATAAATGTAGTAGTATAATAATCAACCGAGTTTTTACATCAACAGGTCTGTCACTTACGTGTGGTGCCCATGCGTGAGGTCCCACACTTCAGTGAGCACAAGTCACGTGCAATAGGTACGCAAACTCCCAGCCATTTTCTTTGTCAAGAGAAGACGCATCAGGATGCGTATCGGAAGTATGTGGGTCCTTCTGGATCCTTCGGTTGTCCCTCTCACAAAAAAAAAATCTCTCTCATTCTCGGCCTCGCTCGACTCGCTCGCTCGCTCGCTCCTGCTCACTGACAAACCCTGCACAAAAGTCAACATCATCACACGAAAAAGGGGAGACACCATAATTCTCTCCCTTCTTCTCTCCTTCCGAGTGATCCCTCTTCCTCCGAGTTTCACTCGACGGGCAAACACACATGCGCTGCATAGTAATAATAAAAAAAGTAGAAAATTCGACCTACGAATCTATGATTAAATATGTTAAACTAGGTGACAAGGTATCAACTTGTCAATGCCTATGGATTGTAGGCTAGGGTTTAGTTAGAAGTTGAGGGCAAGTAGATCTCGAAGGTTTCAGCCGAAAAGTACTCGACGATTATAAAAATTAGGGTTTGCAGATAATGATTCGATGATCTCCTCGTCCCTCGACTCCCCCTTTATATAGGAGGTGGAGCCGAGGGATTCGTGTAGTACAAATTACAGAGTCCGGGACGGTTTCTAACTCATCCCGCCAGATTACAAAATAACATTTCCTATTACAACTCTATCTTTCCTTAAATACATCTTGGGCTCTCGAATCCTCTTATTCTTCGGGTAGTGGGCCTTCAGTAAACCCCGGGTACTATCTTCGGCAAGCCCATTTGGGATGCCTATGTCAGTAGCCCCCGAGATTTTGCTTGAATCGTAGAGTCAGGGAAAATCTCCACTGTTTATTTTTATTCAAAAGCTTTAACCTTTTATACTTCTTCATATAAAATTCTATATTGTACAGGGATAATGGTAGTTGGGGCTAGTTCATCTGACGGATCAGGTACTAGTTAACTGCTCTGGTGGCAATCCGCAAAAACCTACTTCAAGATCACGTCCCTGGACATGATCTCGGGATACTGGTGTAAACGTCGACAGGTGCCGCTTAAGGTCTTACCATTCTGTCGAGTCCCAGTCAAATTTATCGGGTACCTAACGCGTCCGTTAGGATTTTTCTTCGTATCTGTTGATACGGATAAAAGCAGCAGAGCGCAGTCTTTGGCGATGCCACGCCCAGCAGAACGGATCTGGGGTCTTACCTTCGCAAATTTGTGGCATTCAGAAATTGATCGCAACTTTGGCGTTCTGAGAATATATTGTCGAGTGCTTTTCCGGCTGTTGGAATGGCACATTTTATCGAGTCAATTTTGACTTATATTGTTCTCCCGATGGGAGTATATGTAGAGTTAATTATAACTCGAAATATACTCTCTTGCTTTTCTATCTTTTATTTTTGAACTTCATCGGGTACGCGAACAGCGTTCCCGATGGGAGTAGCCCGAGGCTACAGCCAAGAACTTGTGCTTGGTTGTAGGCTCAACATTTTAGTCCACCTTGTCACTATATTGTTATTATGTCCCAATATGATCTTCTCTTTATCTCTCGGGTGCGCGAACAGCGCTCCCGATGGGAGTAGCCCCGAGGCTACAGCCAAGGACTTGTGCTTGGTTGTAGGCTCAACATTTTCTATATTGCCATACTCGAAATTTTACTTTTTGTCGAAGTAGCCCCCGAGCATTTGGGCAAAAACTTGTATTTGGTCAAAGGCTCCCGAAGTATTCAAATAACTCCTCTTGTCGCCAATCTTTTCGAATTCTTGTCGGCATGCTTCAAATTTACTTCATCTCTGTTTAATGATCGTGATTTTTCTGCCTGTGGGTCCATTGCTTCTTCCACGTTGACACGTCGTGCAAGTGGGGGACACACGTCCTCCGCTTTTCTGGCGCACGTACGGTAACGCTTATCTCAGTAAAAATACCTTTTTACCCTTTTATCTAGAAGATTTCTTGTCACCACACGATTTCTTCATCCAACGGTTCATCGCTTCACCCGATTCTTATATAAACCTTTCTTCAACCTCCGTGCACTTTCGCTTGCGCCGCACATCTGTTTCTCTTCGCAAAGCTTCCCCTGCGCCCAACTCTCTCTGTTCTTCCACACTCACGATCACTGCTTTGCCCATTGCCATTGATGCCACCGCGCACACGACTTACTCGCCACAAAGACGCCGTAATCCAAGATGGCCGCCGAAGATCTTGAGTGGGAGAGATCCAAGATCTCCAACCAGGATGTCAATACGCTGAAGAGGCTTGGCCTCATGAAGAAAGAAGACGCCATCCGCTTTCCTAGCGAGGAGAGCTACCCCAACCCTCCAATGGAGTATCGGGTTAGTTTCGTTGATCACCTTATCCGCGGCCTGTCGGCCCCAATTCATGATTTCCTCCGCGGCCTTCTTTTCGTTTATGGGATTCAACTGCACCAGTTGACCCCCAATTCCATCCTTCACATTTCCATTTTTATCACACTTTGCGAATGCTTCCTCGGAATTCCTCCTAATTGGATTCTCGTGGAAACGCATTTTCTCGCCTCCGCCGTAATGGCTCTCACAACGCCACCTATAACATAGGCGGCGTTGTTATCTGTGTCCGAACTGATGTCGATTATTTCGAAGTCAAGTTTCCTGATTCTGTCCAAGGATGGCGCAAAAGATGGCTCTACATTCACGAAGAAAGTGCCAACTCTGTGGAGCACAACATAATTCCTTTCGACGGAAGTGCCAAGATCCAGCGCCGCCGTTCCTGGGACGCTGAAGCTTCCGAAGAAGAGAAAAGGGCGACAGAAGCTCTTATGTCTCATATTCATCAGCTCCAAAATACTCGAGGCAAAGAACTATCTGGTGTTCAAATCCGCCTACTTCCTTAGGATTAGAGTGCAGCCTCTTCTGCTCGCAAAAATCCCCTTTGGACGTATTCTCGGTGAAAACGACGCCAATGTAATCTCCAACGATCTTTCTGTAAAGGACTTGGAGAAATTGGTTCGAAGAGTTTCTCGACTAGCCAAGAAGGATCCTATTCCCTCCTCTTGTCGAGTAGAACCATACAGTGCTTCCAATCCTCTTCCCGAGGTATTTTGTCTTCTCGAGTTTTTGTCTTGTTCTAAACTTTTCCTTGCATCTCATTGTATTGGTATCTCGCTAATTTTCTTTTGTCGCTATTTTCTTGCAGAACCATCCTACTATGGCTTCCCTTCCTCCTCTTCCTGAGGATGGAGAAGTCGAAGAAAGGACCATTGTCACGGATGATAATCAGGAAGCTCCATCTTTTGTGAACGAACCCGTGGATTCTCGAAAATCTGCGGGTCATTCTGAAGATACTTTATCGGCACAATCTCCTCCCCCTGCTGTCTCTCCAAGAGGCAAAAGGAAAAGGAACGATGTCGAAGATTCCGGCACTTCCAAAGCCGAAGAAATTGATCCTTCACGTCAGAAGGCAGCTTATGATCCTTATCTTGGATCCTTCGTCGGCTCGTAAGTCCTTTTTACTTTTCTTCTTATTTACGTACTCGAAATGTTTATCTTGTCTTGATTTTAAGCTGTCGATTTTTAACCAACAGTGATGACGAGGAAGAAGTACCAAATGTTGACGTGGCTCCTCGAACAAGCACGTCACATACTGTACTTGCCTCAGACACGCTAGTTGAAGGAGAAGAATCCTCGCCTCCTCAACAAAACGTCGTCACCACAACTCCGCCAGAAGCCCCCTTGCTCCTTCACCAAAAAGGACAAGGGTTGAAAAGATTGTTGAGCCTGCCCCTCAATTGGGCGGTTCGTCGACTCTGCTCTTGGATGATGTAAGTTTGTTGATATCTGTGTTTCCCCTATGTTGCTTTTTTTACGTCTTCACTCTCTTTTTCATGTCGGTGCTTCTTTTCTGCGGTCTTCTTTAATAGCCCATGATCAAAGAGCTTCTCCGCATTGGGTCCCAATTTATTGGGTACCGTGAGTATGCTAGCAGAGCCGAAGGTAACAACTTTTATACTTGCCGTTTTTCCTTGACTTTTTGCTCTTGTTGCTTGTCGCGATTTTTGATCTTTCCTCTCTCTCTTTTTTATATCTCGACAGAGAAACTTGCAGAGGCCACCAAACGTGCCGACGCGCTTGCTCAAAAACTTGAGCAAAGTGAGGCGGCTCGTAAGAAAGCCGAGCTTGTTGCTAGTGAAGCCAAAGCCGAGGCTGATGACGCTAGAGCAAAGGCTGCTAGTGTCGCGGGATTGCGAAAAAACTTGAGGATGTCAGAATCGCCTTAGACGAGCACAAAGCTGCACAAGCTTCTCGTGAACAAGGAATCCTCAAACGTCCGAAATCCCAAAGTCGACGCACTTTCAGTAAGTTTTTTGATCCCTTCTATTTTTACGAGAGTCACTGTTTTTTGTTGTTTGACCCACATTTTATTTCCTTGGCAGACCAAACAAACCAGGAATTTGATCTGTCGAATCCTGTCGATGACCCTCTCATTGATGCACTTTCCTATCTGGAGCTGCATGGGTCCGAAATTCGTGAAGGCGTGGCCAATGCTAATGCAGGATTGTCGGCGTTGTTCCCCTACTTCTTCCCGAAGAAAGAGGAGCCCTCGACTTTCCTTAATCTCGCCAAGATGTTCAATTCATCGAGAAGACCTTGGACTGAAGATGCGCCAAGAAAATATGAAAATTGCTGTCGAAAGCACCGTCGCTTTGGTTGCCGACAGTCAAAGCTGTTGATTGGACGAAAGTTGGCGACACCGAGCAGATAGAGCAATCAAGATGGAGGTCGTTGATTAAGGCAGCCAAGCCCAACACGAAGAAGATCTTGGCCTATCTCGGGATCAAACCAGCGTCGACTCCTAGCTCATCAAGGCCGGAGGTCTAGTTGCATGCCTCTTTATTTTTCTTTCTATGTTTCTTTTGCTCTTGTCGCCAAAGTAGTCATTTGGTGACATGTACTTCCTTAGCTCCACTGTAATGCCTTTGTAATTATTCCGAGAGATCAATGAAAACTCTATCTTTGTTTGTTGTTTGATGTTGTCTTGTCTAAATTTCAGTTGATATTTGATAACTATACTCCGTCTGCCGCTCCTTCCAATATTTCGCCCTCTTCTTCTCGCTCGAGGGGAGCTTTTGCCGGCATCGCACCTGTCGAAGATACCTTGTCGCAAGAACTGGACGAACTTCGACAGCAACTTCAGTATGCGAAGAAGCAAACACTTGTGATGATGGAAAAGTCTCATAAATCATCTGAAGCCGAAAAAATTGCACTTCAGCAAGCTCGCGAGGCCGTGGCTGCTAAGGAAATTGCTGCTTCCGAGGCTGAAAAGGCGACTACTCGAGAAAATTTCATGCTCGAGTTAATGAATGAAGCTACTGATATGTCGGGTATGCTTGTTTCATCCTCCGATATCTTTTATCTTCATGCTACGTCTCTTGAAGTTTTTCTGCTCCTTTGCTTTAACAGGTTCCTTTACTGATACTGTTGCGGAAGAAGAGAGGGTAAATACTAGGACGAACCTCCTTGTTAACCTTTCCCTTGATCATGGTTCTTTGTTTTGGGCTACGCCGTAAAGGACCCGCCAGTTGTCAGATTTCAAGATCGCGTTTCTCAAACTCACGCTTTCCTTGATTTCTGTACCAAGACCCTGTTCATGGTTTACAATTCCATGTTCCCTCGGAACGTTCAACCAAAAACTCTTCCTGAGGTAATGGAAAAATTTAAGGACGCTCACAAGATCCATGATTTTGTCAAAGCTCAACTGGTGGCTGGCGCGCATTTGCTCTTATCATGCTTCAGATATGCCACTCGAAACTTGACCTGACCGAAGTTGTTGCGAAAGTTCATGAGAAGGTAAAGCGCCGAAGAGTTGGTGTCGACCGAATTAACACGAAGGTTTCGCCTATAGCCGAGGAAATGATTGAAGACCTTCTTCGGATGGATGCCGACTTTTTTGCCGACGGTCATTGTGCTGACTTTCTTGGCGCTGCTCCCGAAGAAGGCAGAATTACCCTTGATGACATACTGCATCAGGAGTAATTATTTTCCTTTTGTAGATAACTCTTCTTTTTAACCTATGACTTTGATTATATATTGTGAAGCAAACGTCGTATTTCTATATTTGACTAGCCCCCAAGTATTTCGGTGGCTAGTTGTTGCGAGGTTTTTGAACCAAGGCATTCATTATGGTGAATATCAGCCCCCGAGCGTTTTTATTGAGTACTATTTTGTATTTTGATTGACTCACGAGGTATTTTTAATACCAAGGCGATGCTTTTTTCTTTCGACGAACTATATTGAAATTTGTCGGGTTCGAGACTTTGAGCATGTCGATAAAGAAAAAGTTATATTGACACTATCTTTATTATATTGCAGCACCGCGAGCCCGCCTCATTAAAAACCTTTCCCAGCCCCACTCGGTGCCCCGAAAAAGGAAAAGAGTGCGTCTGAAAACTCGCGGGCGTTTCAGTACATTGAAGTTTCATAAGGACTGTATTTCAGCTCTAGGCATAGAAACGCCTGAGTTGCGCCACGTTCTAAGGGTTTTGCTCCTCCACCTGTCTTCTTGTCCTTTATTACTGTATGCTCCTCCTCCGATTACTTCGTGACGATGTAAGGGCCAAGCCATGGTGACTCGAGTTTTTCATGACTTTTTGCGTGAGCCGAAGAACTAGGTCTCCCACCTGAAAAGACCTCGGCCGCAAACGTCGACTGTGGTAGTTTTTCAAGTCATGTTGGTATTTGGTTACCCTTGATAGTACTTCGTCTCGAGCTTCGTCGAGTGCGTCGACGTCGTCCTCCAACGCTGCCGTAGAAGTTTCTTCATTATATTCAGTGACTCTGGGGGAGTCGTGCTCTATTTCTGTTGGCAGTACTGCCTCTGCTCCATGGACTAGAAAAAACGGGGTCTCCTGTGTCGCCGTATTTGGTGTTGTTCGGATGCTCCACAACACACTTGGTAGTTCTTACGGCCAGGTATGCCGAGCTTTTTCCAAAGTGGTCCTAACAGGCGTTTCTTGATGCCGTTGCAAATGATGCCATTGGCTTTCTCGACTTGCCCATTGGTTTGAGGATGTGCAACTGATGCAAAGTGCAGCTTGATACCTACTTCCTTGCAATAATCTTTGAATTCGTTGGATGTGAAGTTACTGCCATTGTCTGTGACGATGCTGTGGGGTACTCCAAATCTGAAGACGAGGCCTTTTACGAATTTTACTGCAGATGCTCCGTCTGGTGAATTTATCGGCTTCGCTTCTATCCACTTTGTAAATTTGTCGACAGCTACTAGCATATACTCCTTTCCTCCTGGCCAGGATTTGTGTAACTTGCCTACCATATCAAGTCCCCATTGGGCAAAGGGCCATGACAATGGTATTGGTGCTAGTTCTGTCCGGAGAGTGGGGTTTTGCGGCAAACCTTTGACACGCGTCGCAAGTTCTTACTATTTCCTTAGCGTCCTCGATTGCTGTCAACCAAGAGAATCCTGCCCGAAAAACCTTGGCTGCAATAGCTCGACTACTTGCGTGGTGGCCACAGATTCCTTCGTGTACATCCTTCAGAATTATTCTTCCTTCTTCGGGTGTGACACACCTTTGCAGGACGCCTGAAATACTCCGCTTGTATAATTCCCCTTTGACTACCGTGAAGGCTTTGGAGCGTCGAATTATTCGCCTTGCCTCGACTGGATCATCGGGTATTTCTTTCCTGAGGATGTATGATATGAACGTCTGCATCCATGGTATCTGTATCACCATGACCAGGTCTTGTTCTTCTTCTTCTTCCTCTTGCTCTTCCTTGGTAGCCCCCGAGGGTTTCTTCTCCTTCTTTTTTGACTTTGTTGATTTGGTGGATCTCTCTGTTATCTCTTCCCAGAATACACCTGGCGGGACCGCAAGGCATTGCGACCCGATATTTGCAAGAACGTCGGCTTCGTCGTTGCTCAATCTACTAATATGATTTACTTCGCATCCATCGAACAACTTCTCGAGCTCGTTGTACACCTCCTTGTATGCCATCATGCTATCATTGATCGCGTCACATTGGTTCATAACTTGCTGAGCCACCATTGTGAGTCGCCAAAGATTTTTAGTCGAGTTGCACCGCAGGCTTTCGCCATCTTCATCCCGTGTATGAGAGCCTCATATTCTGCTTCATTGTTAGATGCGTTAGGGAACGTCATCCGAAGGATGTACTTCAACTTATCGCCTTCAGGTAATATGAGCACTACTCCTACGCCAGCCCCTTCTAGTCTTTTGGACCCATCAAAGTTCATGGTCCAGGTTCTCGACAAGTCTGGAGGTCCTGTGTTTTGCAGCTCCATCCACTCTGCGATGAAATCTGGCAAAACTTGCGACTTGATTGCTTTTCTTTTTTCATACGTGATGTCCCGAGGGGAAAGTTCTATTCCCCAAAGGGAGACACGACCCGTAGCTTCTGGATTGTTTAGTATATTTGACAAGGGAGCTTCATTGACCACTATGATCGGATGTGCCGAAAAATAGTGGCGCAATTTTCGTGCTGTTGTGAACACTCCATATGCTAGCTTTTGGTACCGAGGGTACCTTTGTTTTGAGGGCTTACGTAACTTCGCTCACGAAGTATACCGGCCTCTCGCACTCCATGGATTTTGCCTTCTTCTTCTCTTTCGACTACTAGCACCGTGCTAACCACTTGAGGTGTGGTTGCGATATACGCAGAGAGGTTCCTTTTCCTTTGGTGCCACCAAAATTGGTGGTGTCGAAATTTTGCGTTTCAAATCCTCGAAGGCTCTATCGGCCTCTTCGTTCCATTGGAATTTATCTCCTTGCTTTATCAAAGCGTAAAATGGTAACGCTTTTTCTCCTAGCCTGGCGACAAATCTGCTCAATGCTGCGACTCGCTTGATTAGTCGTTGTATCTCTTTCAACTTTGTTGGCTTCCTCATTGTTACTATAGCTTGTATTTTGTCGGGATTTGCTTCAATCCCTCTTGCTGAGACTAGGAACCCCAGGAGTTCTCCTGCTGGGACACCGAAAGAACACTTCGTCGGGTTCAACTTTAGGCAGAATTTGTCGAGGTTGTCAAAAGTTTCTTTGAGATCCTCGATCAGCGTTGCCCCCTTTTTTGACGTTATGACGACATCATCGATGTATACTTGCACGTTTTTCCCGATCTGTGTTGCTAAACACTTCTGCATCATCCTCTAATATGTTGCTCCCGCATTTTTTAGACCGAAGGGCATTGTCTTGTAGCAGAACACGCCGTAAGGTGTAATAAACGCTGTTTTGGCTTCATCATCTTCTTTTAATCTGATCTGGTTATAACCAGAGTATGCATCCGTAAAAGGAAAGACGTTCACAGCCTGCCGTGGAGTCGATGATTTGATCGATCCTTGGGAGGGGAAAGTGATCCTTAGGACAATGTTTATTGAGACACGTAAAGTCGACGCACATGCGAAGGACTACCGTGTGTTTTTTTGGCACCATCACTGGGTTAGCTACCTATGTAGCTTCTGTAGATATCTCTTTGATAAAACCAGCCTCCTCGAGTCGATTTATTTCGGATAGCATGGCTTTGCGGTTTGGTTCCGAAAAACGCCGCAAAGGTTGTTTGATTGGTCTTGCTACTGGATCCAAGTTTAGGTGGTGCTCGGCAAGTTCCCTGGGTACTCCTGGCATGTCAGCTGGACACCATGCAAAGATTTTCCAGTTCTCACGGAGGAACTTGACGAGCGCGCTTTCCTATGCGATATCCATATTTGTTGCAATGGATGTCGTTTTTTTCGGGTCTGTCGGGTGGATTTGCACCTCCTTAGAATTTTTCTCGGTATTGAAAGTTGACTCTTTATTTGGCCTTCCAACGTCCGGGGCAAGACGTCGTAGTCAGTCATGCTTTTTGACGCCAAATACTCAGCTTGCATCCCGAAACTTTACGATAGCCGATGAAAATCCTTGTGTAAATTATCGGCTAAAGCGAAGCTTCCATTGACTGTGATTGGTCCCCTTGGTCCAGGTAGCCTCCACAACAGGTATGTGTAATGTGGCACTGCCATAAATCTAGCGTATGCTGGTCGTCCCAACAAAGCGTGGTACTGCGATGGAAAATCTACGACTTCAAATTCCAGCCTCTCGATTCTATAATTCTCTCGGGTTCCAAACTGAACGTCGAGGTTGATTTTTCCCAGTGGATAATTTGGCTTCTCTGGTGTGATACCGTGGAACCTTGTGTCTGTTGGCTTCAGGTTCGCTAAGGATATGTTCATCTTCCTCAATGTATCTCGCATACATGAGGTTTAAGCTGCCGCCGCCGTCTATGAACACTCGAGAGACGTCAAACCCTGCAATAATCTGCCGGTAGAATAAGTGCTGACTGCCCGGTCGAGGAACTTGTTGCGGATGATCTGCTATGGTGAGCCCAATATCTTGCCCTGACCAATTAAGATACTCGACAGTTGGTGGAGGCATTTTTTCTGCCATAAACACTTGTCGTGAGATTACTTTACGAGCTCTATTTGATGGCCTTGCCTTACGAATCATCGACACCGCTCCATGAGAATTGGGATCAACGTAAGGTGGTGGTGGGGGTGCTGCTGCTATTCTCGAGCTGATGTCGATTGTCGTACGTGATTGCGGGAGGTGGTGGCAGGTGGATCTCGCTCCTGGGTTCCCGAGGATTTCTCTCGTGCTGCTCGAGCATTAGCGTGCTCTGCATGCCTTAGCATTGCTCGAAAATTTCGGCAGTCTTTCCGCAAGTGCCCTGACTGTCTTTTACCGTTGTTGTCAATGAAAAAGTGCATCCGACACGGCCCGTTCATCATCTCTTCGGGGGACATGAAAGGCCTTGGGAACCTGGGCCCGCTATTTTGTCCGTTGTTGCGAGAATCATCCCCGTTGTCGCTTCGCTGCTCATCGCTTCTCACGATAATCATCTCTGTTGTTTCCTCCTGTATTTGTTCGAAAACCTGCCGAGATTTGTCCCGGAGCGTCGTAATTCTGGTATCGCCGAGGAAACCGTCGCCTTGGTTGATAGTTTCGCCCCGGTCCTCTTCTCGCGACTGTGTCGTTTGTTATAGACAGCATCTTCTCCATCTGCCCATTTGTTTGCTATCTCCATTAATGCAGAATCTTGTTCTTGGATTGGTTCTCCCAAGTCCTCGACAAAATCTCCACGCCTGATTCCTGCAACAAACGCATCTATTGCTCTCTCGTCGATATATTTTCTGCCGAGTTTTTGATGATATTCCATCTTTGGATGTATTTTCTCATTGACTCATCTGGCTTTTGTCGACATGCTCTCAACTCCTCTAACGACGCAGGTTTTTTGCACGTGGATCTGAAGTTCTTGACGAACACATCCTCGAAACTTTCCCAGCTGTCGATAGATCCTGGAGTGGGTTTCTTTATCCACGATCGTGCGGCTCCACTCAAATGCACCTCAATGCTTTGCATGGCTGTTGCCCTGGTTCCTCCCGTGAGCTTCACTGTCTCCAGATAGTCGACTAGCCAATCCTCTGGATCTTGAAGGCCGTCAAACTTTTTGAAATTGTCGGGTAGCTTGAATCCTGAAGGGACTCGAGTTTTTCGGACTCTCCTCGTGAAGCATGGCAAGCCGCACATATCTTCGTCGTTAAGCTCCGGAGATTGCCGATGATCCCTTCTGCTTTGTCGTGCTCTGTCGACTCTTGCTTGTGCTGCCGTATCTCTTGCTCCACTTGGTCCTTCAGGGGCTGCCGCCGTTGCTGCTGCAGGTCGTGGACTATTTTGCCTTGCTGTTCCTTCAGGAGGCGTTGAAACGAACGCTGTCCCCATAGCTCCAACTCCTGCTATCGCCATATTGTATAGTGTTTCCCTTGGATCACCTGGAGGTGGTTTAGACGCGAGGATAAAAGCTTGTGTCGCCATATACCCAGCTTCTGGTGTCTTAGGGATAATGTTTCCTCTTGTGTCTATCGACATAAAGGACATGTCGAGGTTTTGAACCAAGTGCTCTCTTTCTGCTTCGGGTATGTGTTGTAACCTTGATCTTCCTCTGTTCCGAGCCTCCCTGTGGCTATCACCCGAAGTTCTAGATTGTCGACTCAGATCTGCCCTTCTCCCCGCTCGGATGCGAAGGCTGCTTCCTTTCTCCCGTTCAACTCAGCTATCTGTTTTTCCAATTCCCTCGCAGCTCGTGCGAGCCTATATTGATATGCTTGCAATTCCTCCGGTGTGGCCGTGGTAGCCATTGGTTACACCGTTCATAGCTCTCGCGGCTCTGTCCCACGCTGTTTGTGAAAGTTGGACTCTATCTCGCGGCTCTGGCCCGACGTATTTATTGCCAAGGCCTTGTCGCAGATTGGAGGGATCGACGTATGGATTTCCCAGATCGTCGAAAGCCTCAGATGTTTCCTCTTGATCTTCAATGGCATAAATCTGATGATACTTTGTACTCAGATCTATGTTGGGTTTGGTGGCATCATCATTTAGATTGATGAAGACCTTGCTCACTGTGATAGATTTGTCGATGAAGTCATAGCTGTCGACATCGCTTGAGCCATCGCTTATATATGAGTCCGCAGATGACTCAAACGACATGTTGTTGAAGATCTTGGCGAGTTTCTCTCTTGTTCTGGTGCTGATGTAGCGTGTCGCCGAAGTTTCTTCTTCTCCTGACTCGGTTGACGACGCATAGCTTGAAAAATTGGAATCGACCTTCGACGATCCCGACGAAATCGGAACCTCGACACGATACGATCCTTCCTTCTCGACGCGAAAGTGAAACCTTCCGAACGTCATCTCCATGGGCTCCGCCAGATACGCATATGCATCCAAACGGGAGGGTGGGTGAGGAACAAAATCGACAAGACCAGCAGCGATCTGTTTACCTCGATCCATTGTGTTGCTTGCAGTTGATGATGTCGAAGATCTTGAACGTGCCATCGAGATCAGATCCTTACGCCTCTAATTCCCACAGACGGCGCCAATTGACAAGGTATCAACTTGTCAATGCCTATGGATTGTAGGCTAGGGTTTAGTTAGAAGTAGAGGGCAAGTAGATCTCGAAGGTTTCAGCCGAAAAGTACTCGACGATTATGAAAATTAGGGTTTGCAGATAATGATTCGATGATCTCCTCGTCCCTCGACTCCCCCTTTATATAGGAGGTGGAGCCGAGGGATTCGTGTAGTACAAATTACAGAGTCCGGGACGGTTTCTAACTCATCCCGCCAGATTACAAAATAACATTTCCTATTACAACTCTATCTTTCCTTAAATACATCTTGGGCTCTCGAATCCTCTTATTCTTCGGGTAGTGGGCCTTCAGTAAACCCCGGGTACTATCTTCGGCAAGCCCATTTGGGATGCCTATGTCACTAGGGTTTTGCCCACTACTACAGATCAAGTTCAAAAATATCCAACTACTACTTCGATTTTGGGCTACTAATATAAAACTAAAATAAGTTGAACTAGTATTCCTCTAAAAAATCATTTTGGTATGCATTGTTTGATACTTTTCATAGCTATAGTGCATCACAAATTTATGATTTCATGCTTTGCTTTGCCAATTTCGATTTTTTCTAACCACCTTCTCTTTGATTTCAAATTTAGGTCAAACTATCGATGCCTACTATGTGTTCTACTTGAATTGGATGCAGCGTGCGCACATGTTTTGCCATTGTTTTGGGCTTCCACACATCTTTGGGGCATCCAAGTATTTAAGTTACCTTGTTTTTTTGAATTGTAATTCATACCCTTCCTCCCAATTTTTATGCCCATTTGAATCTTGGTCAAATCCTAAGTTTGACCAAGATTTGAACAAGTTTAAAACATGAAAATGAAAAGGTAAGCCTGAATCCTTCTTAGTCACTCTAAAATGAGAAGCTTTTGGGAGTTTTTTGAAATTTCCATGTTTGAAACCCAAAACCACTTCTCTTCATGCTTGACTTCATAAGACAGGGTTAATTTAGGGTTAGGGGGTAGATACATGATTTGTCTAGTTTGTTGTTTAGACCTTGTTTATCAACTTAAATGCTTACTATATGACATAATAATACTATGTGCTTTGGTTTTCATTTTTTTTTTGATTTTTTCTGAATTTTTATGCCCATTTGATCTTGGTCAAATCCTAGGCTTAACCAATATTTAAACAAGTTTAAAACATGAAAATGAAAAGGTAAGCATGTATCCTTCTTAATTAGTCACTCCAAAATGAAGCTTTTGGGAAGGTTTTTGAAATTTCCATGTTTGAAATCCAAAACGACTTCTCTTCGTGCTTGACTTCATAAGACAAAGTTTGGGGCTAGGGGTAGAAACATGATTTTTCTGGT
The DNA here is from genome assembly GCF_019359855.2 of Lolium perenne. Taxonomy (NCBI): domain Eukaryota; kingdom Viridiplantae; phylum Streptophyta; class Magnoliopsida; order Poales; family Poaceae; genus Lolium; species Lolium perenne. The sequence continues at coordinate 332,122,642 of NC_067245.2, forward strand.
TTGAATATGTCTAGACCTTGTTTATGAACTTGAGTGCTTACGTACTATATGACATAAGAAGGCTATATGCTTTGGTTTTTCATTTTTTTTGAAATTGTATGCCCATTTTTGAATCTTGATCAAATCCTAGGTACGGTTTGACCAAGATTTGAACAATTTTAAAACATGAAAATAAAAGGTAAGCCCGACCTGGATCCTTTAGTCACTCTAAAATGAAGCTTTTGGGGGGTTCTTGAAATTTCCAAGTTTGAAACCCAAAACCACTTCTCTTCATGCTTGACTACATAAGACAGAGTTTAGGGTTAGGGGTAGATACATGATTTTTCTTGTTTGAATATATCTAGACCTTGTTTATATCAACTTTAATGCTAACTATATGACATAAGAAAACTATGTGCTTTGGTTTTTAATTTTTCTGATTTTTTATTTTAATGCACATTTGAATCTTTGTCAAATCCTAGGTTTGACCAAGATTTAAACAAGTATAAAACATGAAAATGAAAAGGGGAAGCCTGTATCCTTCTTAGTCACTCTAAAATGAAGTTTTTGGGATGTTCTTGAAATTTTCATGTTTGAAACCCAAAACCACTTCTCTTCATGCTTGACTTCATAAGATATAGTTTAGGGGCTAGGGGATAGATACATGATTTGCCTAGGTTTGAATATGCATGTCCAAACCTTGTTTAATTATCAACTTGAATGCTTAGTATATGACATAAGAAGACTATATGCTTTTGTTTTTCATTTTTCTGATTTTTTAAATTTTATGCCCATTTGAATCTTTTGGTCAAATCCTTGGTTTAATTTGACACTGATTTAAACAAGTTTAAAATATGAAAATGAAAAGGTGGTAAGCTTGCATGGATCCTTCTTATATATATTAGTCACTCTAAAATGAAGCTTTTGGGAGGTTTTTGAAATTTCCATGTTTGAAACCCAAAACCACTTCTCTTCATGTTGTTGACTTCATAAGATAGAGTTTAGGGGTTAGGGGTATAGATACATGATTTGTCTTGTTTGAATATGTGTCTAGACCTTGTTTATCAACTTTAATGCTTACTATATGACATAAGAACACTATGTGCTTTAATTTGGTTTTTAATTTTTATAATTTTTTTTGAATTTTGATGCACATTTTGAATCTTGGTCAAATCCTAGGTTTGACCGAGATTTGAACAAGTTTAAAACAAGAAAATAAAAGGTAAGCCCGCCAGACTAGATCCTTCTTAGTCACTCTATAATGAAGCTTTTAGGGGGGTTGTTGAAAATGTAAGCATGTATCCTTCTTAGTACGTCACACCACAATGAAGCTTTTGGGAGGGTTTTTGAAATGTCCATGTTTGAAACCCAAAACGACTTCTCTTCGTGCTTGACTTCATAATTAAGACAAAGTTTAGGGTTAGGGGTAGATACATGATTTTCCTGGTTTGAATATGTCTAGACTTTGTTTATCAACTTGAGTGCTTACTATATGGCATATATAAGAAGCTAGGCTATGTGCTTTGGTTTTTCATTTTTTTTTTTTTGAATTTTTATGCCCATTTGAATCTTGGTCAAATCCTAGGTACGTACGGTTTGACCATGATTTGAACATGTTTAAAACATGAAAATAAAAGGTAAGCATGGATCCTTCTTAGTCACTCTAAAATGAAGCTTTTGGGAGGTTTTTGAAATTTCCATGTTTGAAACCCAAAATCACTTCTCTTCATGCTTGGCTTCGTAAGATAGAGTTTAGGGTTTGGGGTAGATACGTACATGATTTTTCTAAGTATTTTTACGCCCATTTGAATCGTCGTCAAATCCTAAGTTTGACCAAGATTTGAACAAGTTTAAAACATGAAAATGAAAAGGGTAAGCCTGGATCCTTGTTTAGGGTTAGGGGGTAGATACATGATTTTTGTGGTTTGAATATGCCAGACCTTGTTTATCACCTTGAATGCTTACTATATGACATAGGAAGACGGCGTGCTTTTGTTTTTTGTTTTTTTTTTGATTTTTTTTGAATTTTTATGCCCATTTGAATCTTGGTCAAGTCATAGGTTTGACCAAGATTTAAACATGTTTAAAACATGAAAATGAAAAAGTAAGCCTGGATCCTTCTTAGTCACTCCAAAATGTACCAATTGATAAATGAGTTAACTTGGCTTCATGGAAAAAATAATGTCATGTAAATGATTTAACTTGGCTTTCGTACCCTTGAATCCATAGGAAACTTTGTATAAATGTAGTAGTATAATAATCAACTGAGTTTTTACATCAACAGGTCTGTCACTTACGTGTGGTGCCCATGCGTGAGGTCCCACACTTCAGTGAGCACAAGTCACGTGCAATAGGTACGCAAACTCCCAACCATTTTCTTTGTCAAGAGAAGACGCATCAGGATGCGTATCGGAAGTATGTGGGTCCTTCTGGATCCTTCGGTTGTCCCTCTCACAAAAAAAACAAATCTCTCTCATTCTCGGCCTCGCTCGACTCGCTCGCTCGCTCGCTCGCTCCTGCTCACTGACAAACCCTGCACAAAAGTCAACATCATCACACGAAAAAGGGGAGACACCATAATTCTCTCCCTTCTTCTCTCCTTCCGAGTGATCCCTCTTCCTCCGAGTTTCACTCGACGGGCAAACACACATGTGCTGCATAGTAATAATAAAAAAGTAGAAAAATCGACCTACGAATCTATGATTAAATATGTTAAACTAGGGTTTTGCCCACTACTACAGATCAAGTTCAAAAATATCCAACTACTACTTCGATTTTGGGCTACTAATATAAAACTAAAATAAGTTGAACTAGTATTCCTCTAAAAAATCATTTTGGTATGCATTGTTTGATACTTTTCATAGCTATAGTGCATCACAAATTTATGATTTCATGCTTTGCTTTGCCAATTTCGATTTTTTCTAACCACCTTCTCTTTGATTTCAAATTTAGGTCAAACTATCGATGCCTACTATGTGTTCTACTTGAATTGGATGCAGCGTGCGCACATGTTTTGCCATTGTTTTGGGCTTCCACACATCTTTGGGGCATCCAAGTATTTAAGTTACCTTGTTTTTTTGAATTGTAATTCATACCCTTCCTCCCAATTTTTATGCCCATTTGAATCTTGGTCAAATCCTAAGTTTGACCAAGATTTGAACAAGTTTAAAACATGAAAATGAAAAGGTAAGCCTGAATCCTTCTTAGTCACTCTAAAATGAGAAGCTTTTGGGAGTTTTTTGAAATTTCCATGTTTGAAACCCAAAACCACTTCTCTTCATGCTTGACTTCATAAGACAGGGTTAATTTAGGGTTAGGGAGTAGATACATGATTTGTCTAGTTTGTTGTTTAGACCTTGTTTATCAACTTAAATGCTTACTATATGACATAATAATACTATGTGCTTTGGTTTTCATTTTTTTTGATTTTTTCTGAATTTTTATGCCCATTTGATCTTGGTCAAATCCTAGGCTTAACCAATATTTAAACAAGTTTAAAACATGAAAATGAAAAGGTAAGCATGTATCCTTCTTAATTAGTCACTCCAAAATGAAGCTTTTGGGAAGGTTTTTGAAATTTCCATGTTTGAAATCCAAAACGACTTCTCTTCGTGCTTGACTTCATAAGACAACGTTTGGGGCTAGGGGTAGAAACATGATTTTTCTGGTTTGAATATGTCTAGACCTTGTTTATGAACTTGAGTGCTTACGTACTATATGACATAAGAAGGCTATATGCTTTGGTTTTTCATTTTTTTTGAAATTGTATGCCCATTTTTGAATCTTGATCAAATCCTAGGTACGGTTTGACCAAGATTTGAACAATTTTAAAACATGAAAATAAAAGGTAAGCCCGACCTGGATCCTTTAGTCACTCTAAAATGAAGCTTTTGGGGGGTTCTTGAAATTTCCAAGTTTGAAACCCAAAACCACTTCTCTTCATGCTTGACTACTTAAGACAGAGTTTAGGGTTAGGGGTAGATACATGATTTTTCTTGTTTGAATATATCTAGACCTTGTTTATATCAACTTTAATGCTAACTATATGACATAAGAAAACTATGTGCTTTGGTTTTTAATTTTTCTGATTTTTTATTTTGATGCACATTTGAATCTTTGTCAAATCCTAGGTTTGACCAAGATTTAAACAAGTATAAAACATGAAAATGAAAAGGGGAAGCCTGTATCCTTCTTAGTCACTCTAAAATGATGTTTTTGGGATGTTCTTGAAATTTTCATGTTTGAAACCCAAAACCACTTCTCTTCATGCTTGACTTCATAAGATATAGTTTAGGGGCTAGGGGATAGATACATGATTTGCCTAGGTTTGAATATGCATGTCCAAACCTTGTTTAATTATCAACTTGAATGCTTAGTATATGACATAAGAAGACTATATGCTTTTGTTTTTCATTTTTCTGATTTTTTTTAAATTTTATGCCCATTTGAATCTTTTGGTCAAATCCTTGGTTTAATTTGACACGGATTTAAACAAGTTTAAAATATGAAAATGAAAAGGTGGTAAGCAGGCATGGATCCTTCTTATATATATTAGTCACTCTAAAATGAAGCTTTTGGGAGGTTTTTGAAATTTCCATGTTTGAAACCCAAAACCACTTCTCTTCATGTTGTTGACTTCGTAAGATAGAGTTTAGGGGTTAGGGGTATAGATACATGTAATAACCCAGAACATAGGAACAACGAAGGGTAGATTTAGAAATGGGATGTGCATTTCATCGCAAAACGGGGGAAATTTTCGCGCCTTATTGCAACTAAACCTTAGAGGGATCGAGGTTCTCTCTCATTTTGCACTTAGGTTTAGGCAATGTGAGTTAGGGAAATTTCGACATGATCTCTTTTGTATCTTGTTGATTTGGGGAATTGATTTCATTTGACAAGTGTTAATACATTAAACAATAAACATTGAACAATATAAATGGAATTCATAATTCAAACAACTTATGAATTCAAACAACTTTGAATTTCAAAGTAAATCATAAATACAATGTTTATTTCAGAATATAAATGTCACATAATCAAAAGCTCATAAACAAAAACCTTGGGCTTTATTGATATCAACACAGATTACAAAGTCTTTACAATATTCTTGATACAAGAATTGATAAATAAGAAACAGAAATGAAAATGAAGATTACAATTTTATTCCTAACCTAAAACCTAGACTATATGACTTGGGGAATATCTTCTGGCCATGTCCAACTTCATAAACCTGCAAAACAAAGAATCAAACTATCCAAAATGTTAGAGTTAGCAAATGACACAATATTCAGTTTGGACAGAACCAAGTCACAGCACACTTGTGCTTGTCCAAAACCAGGGACAGCACAAGATAAGGGCAGCAGCAGACCAAACCTGAGCACACACCAGGGCTCAAGTTTCAGCATATGAGAGCACACAGCTCAAGTGTGCTGGGCAACAACAGCAAGGCCATGCAAAAGCATAGTCACCAAGCATGCCAGGCTTGTGTGTCAATGCAGAGAGAGAAGTAGGGATCATATAAAAGGAGCACAAACCCTAGAACCAGTGACCAGTCGACCAGATAAGATCACCAGGTAAGGGTGAAGCAAAAACAAGCATAGTTCATCTGTTCTTGAGCAAGAACAGAACCAACACACACAACTCCTCAAGCCACCAGAGATCATGGTGACCTAGAAGATCATCCAAGCTCTGGAGGTGAAGGGCTGTGAACAAACCCAAGTCTGCATCAACAAAGCATTACTTTCTAGGAGCTGGAACAAGGTATACCTAGTTCCTGGAAGAGATCCAATGGATCTAATCCATCATATGCATAAGCATGGGATGAGCAGATGCTCACATGGGTAGATCATCACTTGGTTTTCACCAAGGATTACTGCCAGTCAAAAGCTACTAAGACAGAAACCATCCAGATACAAATCATGTGCACAGAAGCTAGAAAGCATGCACAGATGCACACTAGCAAGATCACATGCACAGATAGCACCAGTAGATAGCATAGATTAGCAGCTAAGACTACACAGAAGATCCTAAGCAAGCAACCATCAGAAAACCCTAGATTTCTTCACAGGCAAGCATATTGGCATTCATACTTACTATGATCCCCTAATATGCAAGCAAAGTTGAGTAGCCAACAAGATCCAACCAACTAGGTGAGCAACCAGTCAGTAGCAAGGCTACTGAGGTCACATCACACTTAGCACCAAATAAGAGCAAGCCCAATAGATCACATCACTATCCAGAAATGGATTCAGAGTTTAATTGCTTGTAAAAGAATCATGAACAGCAAACTCATATACAAGCAAGACATTTAAATCATCACTGCATAAGCAGTTCATCATAATTAAGTAATCTAAGCATGAATTTATCACAGATCCATGCTAAGCATGACAACAAAGATCTTGTTAAGCAATACAACTTAATTCATAGCCACTAGAGCAAGTCTAGATAGCTAGAAATAAGCAACAAGACAAGTAAGCAAAGACAGAGGATGCTTGAGCATCAGCGTCACCAGATAAGTGAATCATTTAACCACAGTATTAGCCAGTAAGCCATCACTGACCGTCAATTGATCAAGTTGATCAATCATAGCAAGCCAAGCTACACAGAGAGATTAGCCAACAAGCAAGAAATGATCCAAAGGATCATTGGCTTGCAGAATTAGTACTAAATCGTATCACAGGCACCTCTGGCACACACACAAGTGTCACAGATGCAACACAGGTACACCTAGGCAAGCAAGTATGATAAACCAGTAAGCATAGCAAGCCCATAAGCATGAACAGCAGGGTATATCAAGCCAAAGCAAGCACAGTAGAGCAGGGCAAGTGTAGAGCAAGCTAGAAGTAGCAGAGAAACAAGCATAGCATGAACAGCAAGTAAATCGACATGTGCCAAGATCAAGAATCGGTAATCCGACCATTAGCTTGCAAGAACCAAGCACGTAAGATTGCGCAGCAAGAGCATGACTCTAGATGATCACAAGATCACCAGAGAGTGACATAGCATGAGGAGGAAGAAGCACAGTAACAAGGGGAGGCGCACAGAAGAGGAGGAAGAAGAGCATAGGACCTTACCCGCGCCTGGAAGCAGAAGTTATGGCATGGCGAGGCAGTGCCCGCGCGGCCATAGCAGCTGCAAAGCCAGGGAAGTCGCCGGCGTTACGCCGACGAGCACCACCACAGCAGCACAGCATGGAGACGACGGCACAGGCGCTGCGAGCAAAGACACCGCGCGGGTCGATCTCGGAGGCGCGCACGTCGTTGGCAAGGACGAGATCTCGCCGGAGTTCGTCGAGGCGATTCTCCAAAGGATCCAGATCGAGGCGATTCGCCAGAGAGGACGAGAGGGGAAAACGGCGCGGTAAGATCGATAGATCTGCTCGAGGCGGTTCAGGAGCTATAGATGGCTACGGCGGAGGAGGCCGGCGATGGCCGGAGCAGGGCGGCGGCCATGGCGGCGACGCCATCGCCACGGGATCGCCAGAGGCTAGGGTTAGGTCGAGTGAGGAGAGGGCCGAGTGAGAGTGAGTGAGGTGGGCCGCTTCGGCGCCACCGAACCCAAAAGGGGGCCAGCCTATTTGGGCCGTCCCTGGGTTAGTTTAATTGGGCTGGGCCCAATAGGGGTCCAGGGGGTATTTTGGTCATTTTACATTTAATAAAAGACCAAAACTTTACCAAATTTTTATAAATCATAAACAACTCTAAAAATCCAATAAAAATTGGATTTATAAATGAAAAATAAATCTTAACCAGAATAAAATATGAAATGGAATTTATGGAACAAATTCAAAATTATGAATTTTCAGAATTTAAATAATAACTTGGAATTTTAAATTATTATTTCCTTGTATTTAAAATTCAAGGAAAAATCTCAAATAAGTTCAAATACTTATTTTCCAACATTTCAAAATGAGATTCTATTATTCCAAGTCATTTCTTTTGAACAAGGGAATTTTTCCCAGAACACTACTATATTTCTTTTTATTCCAAAAACTATAGAGGTAACTCTATAATTTCAAATTATTTTGGAATAACTAAGGTAATTATCAAGTAAAATCATTTTACTTTGAATTGTTGTACTTTGTGTGAATTACAATGATTAATACTTTTAAATCAATTGTAAATTACCGTCAAAGACATAACTCTTAAATACAACCCTAAATTGTAATAACTCAATGGGGTAAAGGGATACACCATAAAATAATACATCCATGATTGCATTATTTGGATTTTTATAACATTGTCCTTACCGGACAATGATGCTTCTTACAGAACCCAAGGTCCAGGTTCCATCAACTGCATTGAACTGCACTATCTCGCAGTCCACAGGCAAGTTCACCCTTGCTCATGTCAACTTGATTATTTTCTACTACTTTAATGCAAAGCTATATACTTATCATTCCTGCATCGCAAATGAAATGTTATTTTCCAACTATGAATATGAATATGTGGAGGGCAATGGAACCATGGTATGTGTTGATATGGTGGAGGTTCCATTGCAATGGGTTATATCACCCTAGGATTAATTACCAATGCCGTCCAGTGATTCTAGCGCCGTACAAACCGCGTTGACCATGAGATCTATAATGGCTCTGGAAAAGCCAGCTGTATCTTTTCCCTTCTGCACGCCAACGGATCGGAGAGCTGGTGGGGTGCTGGAGGCACTGCCGCAATAGGTTGGGAAATCCTTTTAAATCCCCATCCATTAGTGATGATAAGCTCCACGATCTATGAGGGATTGTCCGGAGTACACCATGAGTAAAGCCGTATTATCGGGGGAAGTCTACTGGAGGTGTACGGTCGGACAAAAGGGTGGGTTTGCAGACGCGGAGAAGGCGGTGTGGGCTTGGATCTTTATACCTGGCCTCACACCAAAGGAAGTGTGAACGGGGGCAAGTCCCTGCGGATGGCAAAAAGGGTGAGATCTCTTGTGGGAAAAGTAACGCACCTCTGCAGAGTGTATCAAATTGTGGCTGTCACTCCTTGTTCCGGGAAGGGAGCGATGACGCGGGCAGAAAGGAACTCCACGAAGTTCTGGTCAACCTGTGAAGACTGACGGGCATAGTTTTCATAATAAAAGCAACCTTTTGAAGAAATGTTTTCAAAACATGCATTGACCTGCGATTTCCTGATCAATGGTCGTAGCTAGTGCATCAAACACCTTTTATTCTTTTAGAACTTGCTGAGTACCTCTGTACTCACTTTCTTTCGACACCCTTGCTAGACTGTGATCCGGAAGTGGAGGCTATCAATGATGGAGCACCAGAAGGAAGCTACGAGCTGGTCTACGAAGAACCTGATCTTACCGGCGGAGTGGAAGGCGTAGACTATGGGATAGTCTACGGACCAAATGACACGGAGGTGGAGGAGTAGTGACATACCCTAGTATCATAGAGCCGAGCAGCGTAGAACTTACCTAAATAAGTTGTTGAGCTCTTTCATCTTTAGTATGAGTTGTAATTGTACTTTAGTAGTATCTTAGGGTGTTCTCATAGGACCTGTGAGAATACCAACTTGTTAAGACAATGTTTGTAATAAAGTATGGAGTGTTATGACCTGCAATGTTTCTGTTGTACCACTCTGAGGGATATGGCAATTTGTGAGGAAGCCCCTTCACAAAGATCATATCAACGACTTGTATACTACAACATGCAGTGGTATGCTGGGTCACCGCAGCTGGTATCAGAGCAAATGTTGCGACCTTAGGTTGGAAAAACCTAGTATAGGGAAGAAACCTGTAGGAGTCTAGTAGAAATAGTAAAGGATTCTCTAGAAATATGGTGGTTATTCACTTGAGAATAGCGAAACCATATATTCTAGTGCGATAATTCTTTATTATAGCTATTATGATGCATTATCACTACTAATATTCTGCTTTTGTATACAGCCATAATGGCGAACACTTTTCCTAAGAGGACTTTGAGGAAGGTTGAGGGTTGGCTCGGTGATTATGATGGACCAATAACAGCTCTCCTGTGCGGGATGCTGAAGGAACTTCATTGCGATCCAAGGATACCTGTTATCAAGTATACTTACTATGATGGGGAAATCCTAGCCAAGTGCAGAGTATCGGTCCAACTGCCGGAAAAACTGCTGATGAGTCGTATAATGCCATACGGAGAAGCCAAAACTATCACCACAGCCTACCATATGGGCCTATTCAAGGCAATCCTTGAGATAAGGCAGCACAAGTCAGTAGAACTGCTATGTTCAGAGTTTTCTCATATACCTCATGCCGAGGAAGATGAGGATCCCACTCAATCATTTGGTGTTAGCACAGAAGTCCTGAAGCTGCAAAGACAAAGACATGGATAGTTGTAAGTCTTTATTGACCACGATGTATCTTTTACACATGAAGATGAGAGGTGAGATTGACCACATGCTAGCTGAGTTCACGGACTCGATAAAGTCCAAACTCGGATGCATGATTTGAGGGCACAACCACAACATACTACACCCTTCTTTAACCTGCATAAAGTGATGTAGATTTGAGTGACCAGTGGTTCAAGAGAAATCTACCTACAAGAGCTCCACTTACACCTAACTTTGTTCCGCACTATCCACACGTGTCAGCATCGTATGATACTGGATATGGGGGAGACCACTCATGGAACATAAACTGTTCGGAGTCACCGATTGAAAACTCGACGGGTTGGCGTTTCGGGGAACCTTTCGGTGATGAGGAGGAGCCAATTCCATGTGATACAGGGGATGAGAGTGATGCGGTCAACCCGAATGTTAACCAAAGCTTTGAGCAGAAAGAGAAAGACACCAACTCCATTTCTTTAGATTTGGAGATGGGATTACCCAAAACATCCCAGTACGTTGTAGGTGAGAGTTCTGGAACCAAGAAAAAGAAGAAGAAGAAGATGAGGGGTCAAGTGAATAGGAATCCTCCATGGATGACTGGAGAAGAGGCGCTGTATTCCACTGGGGATATGTATGAGTCTTTATCTAGTTACTTTGGAATGACAGATCTCTGTCTCGGCACTTCGTCCGATTCAGACTACATACCTACGGGAAGAACCTTCATTCCGGACGGTCTTCGGAGGACAGACCGTTGTACCGGATGGACCCCAGGGATGTACGCGGAGGCGAATGAAGACGATGAGGAGTAGAGCTCCAATGAAGAATAAAGTAATCTAGGTGGTATTGTAATAGAACGTATTTTAAATTCCCGTTGGCTTGGGCTTGGAGCCAAATAAGTGGTTTATATATACCACATGTAATATAAGTTTGTGAGTGTGTTATGTATTATACGGTGTATATACATAATAAATGTTTGTTTTGGATTTGCTTCTTGATTTCATTGTGTGACTAGTTCTGGGCAATGAGTTGAGCTCAGAAAACATTCGCATGGTGTAATTATGAGTAATCGCTCTTTGTTACAGGACTAGGGGGAAATGGCGTTAGTAGAAACCGAAGAGGCTCGCAGAGAGCGGGAAGCCAGAGAGAAAGAGGAGGCAGATGCAGCAGCTAGAGCAGAAAACGCACCACCACCACCACACCCAATGTTGCACCCAGACTTCCAACAGTATATGAGGTCAATGGAGGAAGATAGGAGGCGTTACCAGGAAAGCCAGAGCAAGAATATGCAGGATTTCTTTACCCATGTCATCAATGATAGGGGTAATGAAGGCAAGGGAGTAACACTATCGGACTTCCAAAATGCAAGACCACTACCATTCACATCAGCCCCAGAACCAATGGACGCTGAAGATTGGCTTATGGATACTGAACGGAAATTGAAGACCGTTGGTTGCAACGATGAGGAGAAGATCAGATATACCACTTATCTGTTGTCAGGACCAGCAGCATCATGGTGGGAGAACCTTGTAGCAGTGCACCCTCCAGATAAAGTATTTACCTGGGAGGAGTTCAAGAAGAAGTTTCGGGATGCTCATGTTCCGGACAGCGTGGTGGAGCTGAAGAAGAGGGAATTTGAAGAACTGAGACAGAATACTGCACCAATCATGCAGTATGTTCGGGATTTCAATAGGTTAGCCAGGTATGCACCTGAGGATGTAGATACAGAGGAGAAGCGGAAGAAGCGGTTCATGAAAGGCATGAATCCATACATGAAGATGCAACTGAGGTTGGCACGGACTGCCGAATTCCAGGAACTGATTGACTCGGCAATCACTTTCGAGGATGACTACAGGCAAGTCCAGGAGGACAGGAGGAAGAGGGCTCGTATAGAGCCAAGGAAGTACCCAATCAGTAAACCATTACCTGATCGGAGTTTCAAACCTCGATACAGACCTACTACTGGTAATCAATACAACCGGGGAGGTCAAAGTCAGAACCCAATCAATCAAATCATCTGCAACAATTGTGGCCTGAGAGGTCATACGCATAAGGATTGTCAGAAACCCAGAATCATCTGTTATGGTTGTGGGAAGGATGGACACATCAAGCCGGATTGTCCAAACAAGGCGTCCTGGAGCGGACAGAGCTCTGGAGGACGAGGTGGAAACAACAACAACAACAATCGCAACAACAACAACAACAACAACAACAACAACAACAACCGCAACTACAACTACAACAACAAGAAGGGAAAGCCTTATGGAAAGCTGAATTGCACATCTTTGGAACAAGCGGAAGAGTCGGATCAAACAGTCTTAGGTACGCTAAGCATTCTTACTCATCCTGGCAAAGTATTATTTGATACTGGAGCAACCACATCATTTCTTGCATTGGAATTTGTGGAAAAATTCGGGCTTAGATGTTCTAAGTTAGAAACCCCTATAACTATTCTATCCGCGGGGGGAACGATCTTAGTAACCCACGTGAAAGAAGCACAAGTCCTAACCATATGTGACTGTGTGTATTTTGCGGACCTATTCATCATACCCATGAAGGACATATCAGTCATCTTAGGGATGGATTGGTTGACAGAAAATGGAGCGGTGATTAACTGTGGAGACAAAACAGTATCACTTCGCAACTCCATCGGAGGTAGAATAGTGTTCCAAGGAGATAGGTACAGTGAGTTGGAGATTGGATTGGAACTCAACAGCCTGAAGGAAGTGAGAATTGAAGATATTCCTGTAGTGAATGAGTTTAAGGATGTATTTCCTAAGGACCTACCGGGAATGCCACCTGATAGAGAGATAGAATTCACAATCGATCTGATTCCAGGCACCGCACCAATAGCACAACCACCATATAAGATGGGGCCAAAGGAGTTAGTGGAACTGAAAGCTCAGATAGATGAACTGGAACAAAAGGGATTTATTCAAGAAAGTGTGTCACCATGGGGTACACCAGTTATTTTTGTGGATAAAAGGGATGGAGGAAAGAGAATGTGTGGAGATTACAGAAATTTGAACAATGTCACTATCAAGAACAAGTATCCTTTACCCAGAATTCAAGATCTTTTTGATCAAGTTCAAGGAGCAGGAGTCTTCTCGAAGATAGATTTAAGGTCAGGATACCATCAAATCAAGATCAAGAAGGAAGATGTACCAAAAACAACGTTTGTATCAAGGTATGGACACCATGAATACTTGGTTGTACCATTTGGACTAACAAATGCACCAGCAATTTTCATGAATTTGATGAACAAGATATTCATGAAGTATTTGGACAAGTTTGTGATAGTGTTCATAGATGATATTCTAATCTATTCCAAAGATAAAGAAGAACATGCCAAGCATTTGAAGATAGTTCTGCAAACTTTGAGGGAACATCAGCTATATGCGAAGTTCAGCAAGTGTAAATTTTGGTTAGATAGTGTTGAATTTCTTGGGCATGTTATAACCAAAGAAGGCATAGCGGTGAATCCAAGCAAGGTTCAGTCCGTATTGGAATGGAAATCACCTAAAAATGCTAAGGAGATACGAGGATTTCTTGGTATGGCAGGCTACTATAGAAGATTCATAGAGGGATTTTCGAAGATTGCAGGATCAATGACCAAGCTACTCAAGAAAAATACTCCATTTGTATGGATCGATGAGTGTGAAGCCAGCTTCCAAACACTCAAGGATAAGTTAACCACAAAGACCGGTATTAGCAGTTCCTGAGCCTGGAAAGGATTACACGGTGTATTGTGATGCTTCCAAGAATGGACTTGGATGTGTTCTTATGCAAGATCGGAAGGTAATAGCTTATGGATCAAGACAGTTGAAACCACATGAACACAACTACCCAGTACATGATCTCGAGTTAGCGGCAGTTGTGTATGCTTTGAAGAGTTGGAGACAATTTTTATATGGATCCAAGTGTGAGTTATACACCGATCACAAAAGCTTGAAATATTTCTTCACCCAGAAAGAATTAAACATGAGGCAGAAGAGATGGCTAGAGTTGATTAAGGATTACGATCTTAAGATCAACTATACACCAGGCAAAGCTAATGTAGTAGCAGATGCCCTAAGTAGGAAGAGTACGGAGACTCAACCTACGGAATGGGAAATTCCAAAGGAACTTCGGAAAGAGTTAGAAGATGCTCAGATTCTGTTTATTCAGGGTAATGTCAAAGGAAGTATAGCAACCATGAGGATTATGGATGAGATGTACTCAGACTTGAAATATGAGATTATCCGAAAGCAAGCGGATGATTTGTTCATTCAAGAGGAAATCAAGAGGATTGGCGAAGGAAGACCATCGGAATTCCATCTAGGGGATTTTGATTCATTATATTTCCGAAAAGGATCTCAGGTACCAGATGATCCAGAAGTGAAGTCAATCATATTAAAAGAAGCACATGAAACCCCTTATTCCATACATCCAGGAAGTACCAAGATGTATATGGATTTGAAGGAGATGTTCTGGTGGAACAACATGAAAAGAGAAATAGCACAATATGTCTTGGAATGTCATACATGTCAACGAGTGAAGGCAGAACATCGTAGTCTGCGGGATTACTCAAACCACTAGAGATACCGGAATGGAAATGGGATGAAATCGGAATGGATTTTGTTCTTGGTTTGCCAATGACTAGTAAGAGGAAGGATATGATATGGGTAATAGTGGATAGACTTACCAAGAGCGCTCATTTCATAGCCGTAAACACAAAAGATACTGCAGAAAAGCTTGTGGATATATATGTGAAGGAAATTGTGAGTAAGCATGGAGTACCAAAGAAGATAGTCTCAGATAGAGGTTCGATTTTTACATCAGCATTCTGGAAACAACTACAAGAATCTTTGGGATCCAAGTTGGATTTCAGTACAGCATATCATCCACAAACCGGAGGACAAACCGAAAGAACCAATCAGATACTTGAGGACATGCTTAGAGCTTGTGCTCTGAACTTTGGAGGCTCATGGGAGGATCATTTACCTTTAGCGGAGTTCTCATATAACAATAGTTATCAGAGTAGCATTCAGATGGCACCGTACGAAGCATTGTACGGAAGGAAGTGTAGATCACCAATTTGTTGGTTTGAAACCGGAGAAAACAAGGAGTTTACACCGGACTACATCAAAGAGAGACAAGACGTCATCGAGGTGATCCGGGATAGACTCAAGATAGCTCGTAGTCGTCGAAGAGTTACGCCGACTTAAAGAGAAGAGATTGGGAACCGAAAGTGGGAGACATGGTCTATCTGAAGGTTAGCCCAATGAAAGGACTTAAGAGGTTCGGAGTAAAAGGAAAGTTAAGTCCTCGATATATAGGACCATTTAAGATACTCAGTCAGAATCGAGGAACAGCATTTGAGTTGGAGTTACCGGCACAACTAAGTCAAGTTCATAATGTATTTCATGTATCACAACTCAGAAAGTGTTTGAAGGCACCGGATGATCCTATCACATATGAGGAAATAGAACTGCAATCTGACCTAACTTATGTGGAAAGGCCTGAAAAGATCTTAGAAGTACAATGGAAGAAGTTAAGAAACAGAGCAATCAAATATCGCAAAGTGCAATGGCAACATCATCCCGAGCGAGAAGCTACTTGGGAGACAAGAAGAACTCGTGAAGTCTTACCCCGAGATGTTCAGGTACCAATCTTAACTTCGGGACGAAGTTTCTGTTAAGGGGGAGAGGCTGTAATAACCCAGAACATAGGAACAACGAAGGGTAGATTTAGAAATGGGATGTGCATTTCATCGCAAAACGGGGGAAATTTTCGCGCCTTATTGCAACTAAACCTAAGAGGGATCGAGGTTCTCTCTCATTTTGCACTTAGGTTTAGGCAATGTGAGTTAGGGAAATTTCGACATGATCTCTTTTGTATCTTGTTGATTTGGGGAATTGATTTCATTTGACAAGTGTTAATACATTAAACAATAAACATTGAACAATATAAATGGAATTCATAATTCAAACAACTTATGAATTCAAACAACTTTGAATTTCAAAGTAAATCATAAATACAATGTTTATTTCAGAATATAAATGTCACATAATCAAAAGCTCATAAACAAAAACCTTGGGCTTTATTGATATCAACACAGATTACAAAGTCTTTACAATATTCCTGATACAAGAATTGATAAATAAGAAACAGAAATGAAAATGAAGATTACAATTTTATTCCTAACCTAAAACCTAGACTATATGACTTGGGGAATATCTTCTGGCCATGTCCAACTTCATAAACCTGCAAAACAAAGAATCAAACTATCCAAAATGTTAGAGTTAGCAAATGACACAATATTCAGTTTGGACAGAACCAAGTCACAGCACACTTGTGCTTGTCCAAAACCAGGGACAAGACAAGATAAGGGCAAGAAAGCAGACCAAACCTGAGCACACACCAGGGCTCAAGTTTCAGCATATGAGAGCACACAGCTCAAGTGTGCTGGGCAACAACAGCAAGGCCATGCAAAAGCATAGTCACCAAGCATGCCAGGCTTGTGTGTCAATGCAGAGAGAGAAGTAGGGATCATATAAAAGGAGCACAAACCCTAGAACCCGGTGACCGATCGACCAGATAAGATCACCAGGTAAGGGTGAAGCAAAAACAAGCATAGTTCATCTGTTCTTGAGCAAGAACAGAACCAACACACACAACTCCTCAAGCCACCAGAGATCATGGTGACCTAGAAGATCATCCAAGCTCTGGAGGTGAAGGGCTGTGAACAAACCCAAGTCTGCATCAACAAAGCATTACTTTCTAGGAGCTGGAACAAGGTATACCTAGTTCCTGGAAGAGATCCAATGGATCTAATCCATCATATGCATAAGCATGGGATGAGCAGATGCTCACATGGGTAGATCATCACTTGGTTTTCACCAAGGATTACTGCCAGTCAAAAGCTACTAAGACAGAAACCATCCAGATACAAATCATGTGCACAGAAGCTAGAAAGCATGCACAGATGCACACTAGCAAGATCACATGCACAGATAGCACCAGTAGATAGCATAGATTAGCAGCTAAGACTACATAGAAGATCCTAAGCAAGCAACCATCAGAAAACCCTAGATTTCTTCACAGGCAAGCATATTGGCATTCATACTTACTATGATCCCCTAATATGCAAGCAAAGTTGAGTAGCCAACAAGATCCAACCAACTAGGTGAGCAACCGATCAAGAGCAAGGCTACCGAGGTCACATCACACTTAGCACCAAATAAGAGCAAGCCCAATAGATCACATCACTATCCAGAAATGGATTCGTAGTTTAATTGCTTGTAAAAGAATCATGAACAGCAAACTCATATACAAGCAAGACATTTAAATCATCACTGCATAAGCAGTTCATCATAATTAAGTAATCTAAGCATGAATTTATCACAGATCCATGCTAAGCATGACAACAGCATACTGTTAAGCAATACAACTTAATTCATAGCCACTAGAGCAAGTCTAGATAGCTAGAAATAAGCAACAGTACAAGTAAGCAACAGCACAGGGATGCTTGAGCATCAGCATCACCAGATAAGTGAATCATTTAACCACAGTATTAGCCAGTAAGCCATCACTGACCGTCAATTGATCAAGTTGATCAATCATAGCAAGCCAAGCTACACAGAGAGATTAGCCAACAAGCAAGAAATGATCCAAAGGATCATTGGCTTGCAGAATTAGTACTAAATCGTATCACAGGCACCTCTGGCACACACACAAGTGTCACAGATGCAACACAGGTACACCTAGGCAAGCAAGTATGATAAACCAGTAAGCATAGCAAGCCCATAAGCATGAACAGCAGGGTATATCAAGCCAAAGCAAGCACAGTAGAGCAGGGCAAGTGTAGAGCAAGCTAGAAGTAGCAGAGAAACAAGCATAGCATGAACAGCAAGTAAATCGACATGTGCCAGTACCAGTAACTGGTAATCTGACCATTAGCTTGCGAAACCGAAGCTCTGAAGATTGCGCAGCAGTAGCATGACTCTAGATGATCACAAGATCACCAGAGAGTGACATAGCATGAGGAGGAAGAAGCACAGTAACAAGGGGAGGCGCACAGAAGAGGAGGAAGAAGAGCATAGGACCTTACCCGCGCCTGGGAGCAGAAGTTATGGCATGGCGAGGCAGTGCCCGCGCGGCCATAGCAGCTGCAAAGCCAGGGAAGTCGCCGGCGTTACGCCGACGAGCACCACCACAGCAGCACAGCATGGAGACGACGGCACAGGCGCTGCGAGCAGCACCCGCGCCAGGTCGATCTCGGAGGCGCGCACGTCGTCGGCAAGGACGAGATCTCGCCGGAGTTCGTCGAGGCGATTCTCCAGTGGATCCAGATCGAGGCGATTCGCCAGGAGAGGACGAGAGGGGAAAAACGGCGCGGACAGATCGATAGATCTGCTCGCGGCGGTTCAGGAGCTATAGATGGCTACGGCGGAGGAGGCCGGCGATGGCCGGAGCAGGGCGGCGGCCATGGCGGCGACGCCATCGCCACGGGATCGCCAGAGGCTAGGGTTAGGTCGAGTGAGGAGAGGGCCGAGTGAGAGTGAGTGAGGTGGGCCGCTTCGGCGCCACCGAACCCAAAAGGGGGCCAGCCTATTTGGGCCGTCCCTGGGTTAGTTTAATTGGGCTGGGCCCAATAGGGGTCCAGGGGGTATTTTGGTCATTTTACATTTAATAAAAGACCAAAACTTTACCAAATTTTTATAAATCATAAACAACTCTAAAAATCCAATAAAAATTGGATTTATAAATGAAAAATAAATCTTAACCAGAATAAAATATGAAATGGAATTTATGGAACAAATTCAAAATTATGAATTTTCAGAATTTAAATAATAACTTGGAATTTTAAATTATTATTTCCTTGTATTTAAAATTCAAGGAAAAATCTCAAATAAGTTCAAATACTTATTTTCCAACATTTCAAAATGAGATTCTATTATTCCAAGTCATTTCTTTTGAACAAGGGAATTTTTCCCAGAACACTACTATATTTCTTTTTATTCCAAAAACTATAGAGGTAACTCTATAATTTCAAATTATTTTGGAATAACTAAGGTAATTATCAAGTAAAATCATTTTACTTTGAATTGTTGTACTTTGTGTGAATTACAATGATTAATACTTTTAAATCAATTGTAAATTACCGTCAAAGACATAACTCTTAAATACAACCCTAAATTGTAATAACTCAATGGGGTAAAGGGATACACCATAAAATAATACATCCATGATTGCATTATTTGGATTTTTATAACATTGTCCTTACCGGACAATGATGCTTCTTACAGAACCCAAGGTCCAGGTTCCATCAACTGCATTGAACTGCACTATCTCGCAGTCCACAGGCAAGTTCACCCTTGCTCATGTCAACTTGATTATTTTCTACTACTTTAATGCAAAGCTATATACTTATCATTCCTGCATCGCAAATGAAATGTTATTTTCCAACTATGAATATGAATATGTGGAGGGCAATGGAACCATGGTATGTGTTGATATGGTGGAGGTTCCATTGCAATGGGTTATATCACCCTAGGATTAATTACCAATGCCGTCCAGTGATTCTAGCGCCGTACAAACCGCGTTGACCATGAGATCTATAATGGCTCTGGAAAAGCCACCGTATCTTTTCCCTTCTGCACGCCAACGGATCGGAGAGCTGGTGGGGTGCTGGAGGCACTGCCGCAATAGGTTGGGAAATCCTTTTAAATCCCCATCCATTAGTGATGATAAGCTCCACGATCTATGAGGGATTGTCCGGAGTACACCATGAGTAAAGCCGTATTATCGGGGGAAGTCTACTGGAGGTGTACGGTCGGACAAAAGGGTGGGTTTGCAGACGCGGAGAAGGCGGTGTGGGCTTGGATCTTTATACCTGGCCTCACACCAAAGGAAGTGTGAACGGGGGCAAGTCCCTGCGGATGGCAAAAAGGGTGAGATCTCTTGTGGGAAAAGTAACGCACCTCTGCAGAGTGTATCAAATTGTGGCTGTCACTCCTTGTTCCGGGAAGGAAACTCCGAACGCGGCAGGAAAGGAACTCCACGAAGTTCTGGTCAACCTGTGAAGACTGACGGGCATAGTTTTCATAATAAAAGCAACCTTTTGAAGAAATGTTTTCAAAACATGCATTGACCTGCGATTTCCTGATCAATGGTCGTAGCTAGTGCATCAAACACCTTTTATTCTTTTAGAACTTGCTGAGTACCTCTGTACTCACTTTCTTTCGACACCCTTGCTAGACTGTGATCCGGAAGTGGAGGCTATCAATGATGGAGCACCAGAAGGAAGCTACGAGCTGGTCTACGAAGAACCTGATCTTACCGGCGGAGTGGAAGGCGTAGACTATGGGATAGTCTACGGACCAAATGACACGGAGGTGGAGGAGTAGTGACATACCCTAGTATCAT
Source organism: Lolium perenne (assembly GCF_019359855.2). NCBI lineage: Eukaryota > Viridiplantae > Streptophyta > Magnoliopsida > Poales > Poaceae > Lolium > Lolium perenne. The sequence goes on from NC_067245.2 coordinate 332,143,335, forward strand.
AGAGCCGAGCAGCGTAGAACTTACCTAAATAAGTTGTTGAGCTCTTTCATCTTTAGTATGAGTTGTAATTGTACTTTAGTAGTATCTTAGGGTGTTCTCATAGGACCTGTGAGAATACCAACTTGTTAAGACAATGTTTGTAATAAAGTATGGAGTGTTATGACCTGCAATGTTTCTGTTGTACCACTCTGAGGGATATGGCAATTTGTGAGGAAGCCCCTTCACAAAGATCATATCAACGACTTGTATACTACAACATGCAGTGGTATGCTGGGTCACCGCAATACATGATTTGTCTTGTTTGAATATGTGTCTAGACCTTGTTTATCAACTTTAATGCTTACTATATGACATAAGAACACTATGTGCTTTAATTTGGTTTTTAATTTTTATAATTTTTTTTGAATTTTGATGCACATTTTGAATCTTGGTCAAATCCTAGGTTTGACCGAGATTTGAACAAGTTTAAAACAAGAAAATAAAAGGTAAGCCCGCCAGACTGGATCCTTCGTAGTCACTCTATAATGAAGCTTTTAGGGGGGTTGTTGAAAATGTAAGCATGTATCCTTCTTAGTACGTCACACCACAATGAAGCTTTTGGGAGGGTTTTTGAAATGTCCATGTTTGAAACCCAAAACGACTTCTCTTCGTGCTTGACTTCATAATTAAGACAAAGTTTAGGGTTAGGGGTAGATACATGATTTTTCTGGTTTGAATATGTCTAGACTTTGTTTATCAACTTGAGTGCTTACTATATGGCATATATAAGAAGCTAGGCTATGTGCTTTGGTTTTTCATTATTTTTTTTGAATTTTTATGCCCATTTGAATCTTGGTCAAATCCTAGGTACGTACGGTTTGACCAAGATTTGAACATGTTTAAAACATGAAAATAAAAGGTAAGCATGGATCCTTCTTAGTCACTCTAAAATGAATCTTTTGGGAGGTTTTTGAAATTTCCATGTTTGAAACCCAAAACCACTTCTCTTCATGCTTGGCTTCGTAAGATAGAGTTTAGGGTTTGGGGTAGATACGTACATGATTTTTCTAAGTATTTTTACGCCCATTTGAATCTTCGTCAAATCCTAAGTTTGACCAAGATTTGAACAAGTTTAAAACATGAAAATGAAAAGGGTAAGCCTGGATCCTTGTTTAGGGTTAGGGGGTAGATACATGATTTTTGTGGTTTGAATATGCCAGACCTTGTTTATCACCTTGAATACTTACTATACGACATAGGAAGACGGCGTGCTTTTGTTTTTTGTTTTTTTTGTTTTTTTTGAATTTTTATGCCCATTTGAATCTTGGTCAAGTCATAGGTTTGACCAAGATTTAAACATGTTTAAAACATGAAAATGAAAAAGTAACCCTGGATCCTTCTTAGTCACTCCAAAATGTACCAATTGATAAATGAGTTAACTTGGCTTCATGGAAAAAATAATGTCATGTAACTGATTTAACTTGGCTTTCGTACCCTTGAATCCATAGGAAACTTTGTATAAATGTAGTAGTATAATAATCAACCGAGTTTTTACATCAACAGGTCTGTCACTTACGTGTGGTGCCCATGCGTGAGGTCCCACACTTCAGTGAGCACAAGTCACGTGCAATAGGTACGCAAACTCCCAGCCATTTTCTTTGTCAAGAGAAGACGCATCAGGATGCGTATCGGAAGTATGTGGGTCCTTCTGGATCCTTCGGTTGTCCCTCTCACAAAAAAAAATCTCTCTCATTCTCGGCCTCGCTCGACTCGCTCGCTCGCTCGCTCGCTCCTGCTCACTGACAAACCCTGCACAAAAGTCAACATCACCACACGAAAAAGGGGAGACACCATAATTCTCTCCCTTCTTCTCTCCTTCCGAGTGATCCCTCTTCCTCCGAGTTTCACTCGACGGGAAAACACACATGTGCTGCATAGTAATAATAAAAAAGTAGAAAAATCGACCTACGAATCTATGATTAAATATGTTAAACTAGGGTTTTGCCCACTACTACAGATCAAGTTCAAAAATATCCAACTACTACTTCGATTTTGGGCTACTAATATAAAACTAAAATAAGTTGAACTAGTATTCCTCTAAAAAATCATTTTGGTATGCATTGTTTGATACTTTTCATAGCTATAGTGCATCACAAATTTAAGATTTCATGCTTTGCTTTGCCAATTTCAATTTTTTCTAACCACCTTCTCTTTGATTTCAAATTTAGGTCAAACTATCGATGCCTACTATGTGTTCTACTTGAATTGGATGCAGCGTGCGCACATGTTTTGCCATTGTTTTGGGCTTCCACACATCTTTGGGGCATCCAAGTATTTAAGTTACCTTGTTTTTTTGAATTGTAATTCATACCCTTCCTCCCAATTTTTATGCCCATTTGAATCTTGGTCAAATCCTAAGTTTGACCAAGATTTGAACAAGTTTAAAACATGAAAATGAAAAGGTAAGCCTGAATCCTTCTTAGTCACTCTAAAATGAGAAGCTTTTGGGAGTTTTTTGAAATTTCCATGTTTGAAACCCAAAACCACTTCTCTTCATGCTTGACTTCATAAGACAGGGTTAATTTAGGGTTAGGGGGTAGATACATGATTTGTCTAGTTTGTTGTTTAGACCTTGTTTATCAACTTAAATGCTTACTATATGACATAATAATACTATGTGCTTTGGTTTTCATTTTTTTTTGATTTTTTCTGAATTTTTATGCCCATTTGATCTTGGTCAAATCCTAGGCTTAACCAATATTTAAACAAGTTTAAAACATGAAAATGAAAAGGTAAGCATGTATCCTTCTTAATTAGTCACTCCAAAATGAAGCTTTTGGGAAGGTTTTTGAAATTTCCATGTTTGAAATCCAAAACGACTTCTCTTCGTGCTTGACTTCATAAGACAAAGTTTGGGGCTAGGGGTAGAAACATGATTTTTCTGGTTTGAATATGTCTAGACCTTGTTTATGAACTTGAGTGCTTACGTACTATATGACATAAGAAGGCTATATGCTTTGGTTTTTCATTTTTTTTGAAATTGTATGCCCATTTTTGAATCTTGATCAAATCCTAGGTACGGTTTGACCAAGATTTGAACAATTTTAAAACATGAAAATAAAAGGTAAGCCCGACCTGGATCCTTTAGTCACTCTAAAATGAAGCTTTTGGGGGGTTCTTGAAATTTCCAAGTTTGAAACCCAAAACCACTTCTCTTCATGCTTGACTATATAAGACAGAGTTTAGGGTTAGGGGTAGATACATGATTTTTCTTGTTTGAATATATCTAGACCTTGTTTATATCAACTTTAATGCTAACTATATGACATAAGAAAAATATGTGCTTTGGTTTTTAATTTTTCTGATTTTTTATTTTGATGCACATTTGAATCTTTGTCAAATCCTAGGTTTGACCAAGATTTAAACAAGTATAAAAGATGAAAATGAAAAGGGGAAGCCTGTATCCTTCTTAGTCACTCTAAAATGATGTTTTTGGGATGTTCTTGAAATTTTCATGTTTGAAACCCAAAACCACTTCTCTTCATGCTTGACTTCATAAGATATAGTTTAGGGGCTAGGGGATAGATACATGATTTGCCTAGGTTTGAATATGCATATCCAAACCTTGTTTAATTATCAACTTGAATGCTTAGTATATGACATAAGAAGACTATATGCTTTTGTTTTTCATTTTTCTGATTTTTTTTTAAATTTTATGCCCATTTGAATCTTTTGGTCAAATCCTTGGTTTAATTTGACACGGATTTAAACAAGTTTAAAATATGAAAATGAAAAGGTGGTAAGCAGGCATGGATCCTTCTTATATATATTAGTCACTCTAAAATGAAGCTTTTGGGAGGTTTTTGAAATTTCCATGTTTGAAACCCAAAACCACTTCTCTTCATATTGTTGACTTCATAAGATAGAGTTTAGGGGTTGGGGGTATAGATACATGATTTGTCTTGTTTGAATATGTGTCTTGACCTTGTTTATCAACTTTAATGCTTACTATATGACATAAGAACACTATGTGCTTTAATTTGGTTTTTAATTTTTATAATTTTTTTTGAATTTTGATGCACATTTTGAATCTTGGTCAAATCCTAGGTTTGACCGAGATTTGAACAAGTTTAAAACAAGAAAATAAAAGGTAAGCCCGCCAGACTGGATCCTTCTTAGTCACTCTATAATGAAGCTTTTAGGGGGGTTGTTGAAAATGTAAGCATGTATCCTTCTTAGTACGTCACACCACAATGAAGCTTTTGGGAGGGTTTTTGAAATGTCCATGTTTGAAACCCAAAACGACTTCTCTTCGTGCTTGACTTCATAATTAAGACAAAGTTTAGGGTTAGGGGTAGATACATGATTTTCCTGGTTTGAATATGTCTAGACTTTGTTTATCAACTTGAGTGCTTACTATATGGCATATATAAGAAGCTAGGCTATGTGCTTTGGTTTTTCATTTTTTTTTTTTGAATTTTTATGCCCATTTGAATCTTGGTCAAATCCTAGGTACGTATGGTTTGACCAAGATTTGAACATGTTTAAAACATGAAAATAAAAGGTAAGCATGGATCCTTCTTAGTCACTCTAAAATGAAGCTTTTGGGAGGTTTTTGAAATTTCCATGTTTGAAACCCAAAACCACTTCTCTTCATGCTTGGCTTCGTAAGATAGAGTTTAGGGTTTGGGGTAGATACGTACATGATTTTTCTAAGTATTTTTACACCCATTTGAATCGTCGTCAAATCCTAAGTTTGACCAAGATTTGAACAAGTTTAAAACATGAAAATGAAAAGGGTAAGCCTGGATCCTTGTTTAGGGTTAGGGGGTAGATACATGATTTTTGTGGTTTGAATATGCCAGACCTTGTTTATCACCTTGAATGCTTACTATATGACATAGGAAGACGGCGTGCTTTTTTTTGTTTTTTTTTTGAATTTTTATGCCCATTTGAATCTTGGTCAAGTCATAGGTTTGACCAAGATTTAAACATGTTTAAAACATGAAAATTAAAAAGTAACCCTGGATCCTTCTTAGTCACTCCAAAATGTACCAATTGATAAATGAGTTAACTTGGCTTCATGGAAAAAATAATGTCATGTAAATGATTTAACTTGGCTTTCGTACCCTTGAATCCATAGGAAACTTTGTATAAATGTAGTAGTATAATAATCAACCGAGTTTTTACATCAACAGGTCTGTCACTTACGTGTGGTGCCCATGCGTGAGGTCCCACACTTCAGTGAGCACAAGTCACGTGCAACAGGTACGCAAACTCCCAGCCATTTTCTTTGTCAAGAGAAGACGCATCAGGATGCGTATCGGAAGTATGTGGGTCCTTCTGGATCCTTCGGTTGTCCCTCTCACAAAAAAAAATCTCACTCATTCTCGGCCTCGCTCGACTCGCTCGCTCGCTCCTGCTCACTGACAAACCCTGCACAAAAGTCAACATCATCACACGAAAAAGGGGAGACACCATAATTCTCTCCCTTCTTCTCTCCTTCCGAGTGATCCCTCTTCCTCCGAGTTTCACTCGACGGGCAAACACACATGTGCTGCATAGTAATAATAAAAAAAGTAGAAAAATCGACCTACGAATCTATGATTAAATATGTTAAACTAGGGTTTTGCCCACTACTACAGATCAAGTTCAAAAATATCCAACTACTACTTCGATTTTGGGGTACTAATATAAAACTAAAATAAGTTGAACTAGTATTCCTCTAAAAAATCATTTTAGTATGCATTGTTTGATACTTTTCATAGCTATAGTGCATCACAAATTTATGATTTCATGCTTTGCTTTGCCAATTTCGATTTTTTCTAACCACCTTCTCTTTGATTTCAAATTTAGGTCAAACTATCGATGCCTACTATGTGTTCTACTTGAATTGGATGCAGCGTGCACACATGTTTTGCCATTGTTTTGGGCTTCCACACATCTTTGGGGCATCCAAGTATTTAAGTTACCTTGTTTTTTTGAATTGTAATTCATACCCTTCCTCCCAATTTTTATGCCCATTTGAATCTTGGTCAAATCCTAAGTTTGACCAAGATTTGAACAAGTTTAAAACATGAAAATGAAAAGGTAAGCCTGAATCCTTCTTAGTCACTCTAAAATGATAAGCTTTTGGGAGTTTTTTGAAATTTCCATGTTTGAAACCCAAAACCACTTCTCTTCATGCTTGACTTCATAAGACAGGGTTAATTTAGGGTTAGGGGGTAGATACATGATTTGTCTAGTTTGTTGTTTAGACCTTGTTTATCAACTTAAATGCTTACTATATGACATAATAATACTATGTGCTTTGGTTTTCCTTTTTTTTTGATTTTTTCTGAATTTTTATGCCCATTTGATCTTGGTCAAATCCTAGGCTTAACCAATATTTAAACAAGATTAAAACATGAAAATGAACAGGTAAGCATGTATCCTTCTTAATTAGTCACTCCAAAATGAAGCTTTTGGGAAGGTTTTTGAAATTTCCATGTTTGAAATCCAAAACGACTTCTCTTCGTGCTTGACTTCATAAGACAAAGTTTGGGGCTAGGGGTAGAAACATGATTTTTCTGGTTTGAATATGTCTAGACCTTGTTTATGAACTTGAGTGCTTACGTACTATATGACATAAGAAGGCTATATGCTTTGGTTTTTCATTTTTTTTGAAATTGTATGCCCATTTTTGAATCTTGATCAAATCCTAGGTACGGTTTAACCAAGATTTGAACAATTTTAAAACATGAAAATAAAAGGTAAGCCCGACCTGGATCCTTTAGTCACTCTAAAATGAAGCTTTTGGGGGGTTCTTGAAATTTCCAAGTTTGAAACCCAAAACCACTTCTCTTCATGCTTGACTACATAAGACAGTGTTTAGGGTTAGGGGTAGATACATGATTTTTCTTGTTTGAATATATCTAGACCTTGTTTATATCAACTTTAATGCTAACTATATGACATAAGAAAACTATGTGCTTTGGTTTTTTATTTTTCTGATTTTTTATTTTGATGCACATTTGAATCTTTGTCAAATCCTAGGTTTGACCAAGATTTAAACAAGTATAAAACATGAAAATGAAAAGGGGAAGCCTGTATCCTTCTTAGTCACTCTAAAATGAAGTTTTTGGGATGTTCTTGAAATTTTCATGTTTGAAACCCAAAACCACTTCTCTTCATGTTGACTTCATAAGATATAGTTTAGGGGCTAGGGGATAGATACATGATTTGCCTAGGTTTGAATATGCATGTCCAAACCTTGTTTAATTATCAACTTGAATGCTTAGTATATGACATAAGAAGACTATATGCTTTTGTTTTTCATTTTTCTGATTTTTTTTAAATTTTATGCCCATTTGAATCTTTTGGTCAAATCCTTGGTTTAATTTGACACGGATTTAAACAAGTTTAAAATATGAAAATGAAAAGGTGGTAAGCAGGCATGTATCCTTCTTATATATATTAGTCACTCTAAAATGAAGCTTTTGGGAGGTTTTTGAAATTTCCATGTTTGAAACCCAAAACCACTTCTCTTCATGTTGTTGACTTCATAAGATAGAGTTTAGGGGTTAGGGGTATAGATACATGATTTGTCTTGTTTGAATATGTGTCTAGACCTTGTTTATCAACTTTAATGCTTACTATATGACATAAGAACACTATGTGCTTTAATTTGGTTTTTAATTTTTATGAAATTTTTTGAATTTTGATGCACATTTTGAATCTTGGTCAAATCCTAGGTTTGACCGAGATTTGAACAAGTTTAAAACAAGAAAATAAAAGGTAAGCCCGCTTGAGACTGGATCCTTCTTAGTCACTCTATAATGAAGCTTTTAGGGGTTGTTGAAAATGTAAGCATGTATCCTTCTTAGTACGTCACACCACAATGAAGCTTTTGGGAGGGTTTTTGAAATGTCCATGTTTGAAACCCAAAACGACTTCTCTTCGTGCTTGACTTCATAATTAAGACAAAGTTTAGGGTTAGGGGTAGATACATGATTTTCCTGGTTTGAATATGTCTAGACTTTGTTTATCAACTTGAGTGCTTACTATATGGCATATATAAGAAGCTAGGCTATGTGCTTTGGTTTTTCATTTTTTTTTTGAATTTTTATGCCCATTTGAATCTTGGTCAAATCCTAGGTACGTACGGTTTGACCAAGATTTGAACATGTTTAAAACATGAAAATAAAAGGTAAGCATGGATCCTTCTTAGTCACTCTAAAATGAAGCTTTTGGGAGGTTTTTGAAATTTCTATGTTTGAAACCCAAAACCACTTCTCTTCATGCTTGGCTTCGTAAGATAGAGTTTAGGGTTTGGGGTAGATACGTACATGATTTTTCTAAGTATTTTTACGCCCATTTGAATCGTCGTCAAATCCTAAGTTTGACCAAGATTTGAACAAGTTTAAAACATGAAAATGAAAAGGGTAAGCCTGGATCCTTGTTTAGGGTTAGGGGGTAGATACATGATTTTTGTGGTTTGAATATGCCAGACCTTGTTTATCACCTTGAATGCTTACTATATGACATAGGAAGACGGCGTGCTTTTTTTTGTTTTTTTTTTGAATTTTTATGCCCATTTGAATCTTGGTCAAGTCATAGGTTTGACCAAGATTTAAACATGTTTAAAACATGAAAATTAAAAAGTAACCCTGGATCCTTCTTAGTCACTCCAAAATGTACCAATTGATAAATGAGTTAACTTGGCTTCATGGAAAAAATAATGTCATGTAAATGATTTAACTTGGCTTTCGTACCCTTGAATCCATAGGAAACTTTGTATAAATGTAGTAGTATAATAATCAACCGAGTTTTTACATCAACAGGTCTGTCACTTACGTGTGGTGCCCATGCATGAGGTCCCACACTTCAGTGAGCACAAGTCACGTGCAATAGGTACGCAAACTCCCAGCCATTTTCTTTGTCAAGAGAAGACGCATCAGGATGCGTATCGGAAGTATGTGGGTCCTTCTGGATCCTTCGGTTGTCCCTCTCACACAAAAAAAATCTCTCTCATTCTCGGCCTCGCTCGACTCGCTCGCTCGCTCGCTCGCTCCTGCTCACTGACAAACCCTGCACAAAAGTCAACATCATCACACGAAAAAGGGGAGACACCATAATTCTCTCCCTTCTTCTCTCCTTCCGAGTGATCCCTCTTCCTCCGAGTTTCACTCGACGGGCAAACACACATGTGCTGCATAGTAATAATAAAAAAAGTAGAAAAATCGACCTACGAATCTATGATTAAATATGTTAAACTAGGGTTTTGCCCACTACTACAGATCAAGTTCAAAAATATCCAACTACTACTTCGATTTTGGGCTACTAATATAAAACTAAAATAAGTTGAACTAGTATTCCTCTAAAAAATCATTTTGGTATGCATTGTTTGATACTTTTCATAGCTATAGTGCATCACAAATTTATGATTTCATGCTTTGCTTTGCCAATTTCGATTTTTTCTAACCACCTTCTCTTTGATTTCAAATTTAGGTCAAACTATCGATGCCTACTATGTGTTCTACTTGAATTGGATGCAGCGTGCGCACATGTTTTGCCATTGTTTTGGGCTTCCACACATCTTTGGGGCATCCAAGTATTTAAGTTACCTTGTTTTTTGAATTGTAATTCATACCCTTCCTCCCAATTTTTATGCCCATTTGAATCTTGGTCAAATCCTAAGTTTGACCAAGATTTGAACAAGTTTAAAACATGAAAATGAAAAGGTAAGACTGAATCCTTCTTAGTCACTCTAAAATGAGAAGCTTTTGGGAGTTTTTTGAAATTTCCATGTTTGAAACCCAAAACCACTTCTCTTCATGCTTGACTTCATAAGACAGGGTTAATTTAGGGTTAGGGGGTAGATACATGATTTGTCTAGTTTGTTGTTTAGACCTTGTTTATCAACTTAAATGCTTACTATATGACATAATAATACTATGTGCTTTGGTTTTGAATTTTTGTGATTTTTCTGAATTTTTATGCCCATTTGATCTTGGTCAAATCCTAGGCTTAACCAATATTTAAACAAGTTTAAAACATGAAAATGAAAAGGTAAGCATGTATCCTTCTTAATTAGTCACTCCAAAATGAAGCTTTTGGGAAGGTTTTTCAAATTTTCATGTTTGAAATCCAAAACGACTTCTCTTCGTGCTTGACTTCATAAGACAAAGTTTGGGGCTAGGGGTAGAAACATGATTTTTCTGGTTTGAATATGTCTAGACCTTGTTTATGAACTTGAGTGCTTACGTACTATATGACATAAGAAGGCTATATGCTTTGGTTTTTCATTTTTTTGAAATTGTATGCCCATTTTTGAATCTTGATCAAATCCTAGGTACGGTTTGACCAAGATTTGAACAATTTTAAAACATGAAAATAAAAGGTAAGCCCGACCTGGATCCTTTAGTCACTCTAAAATTAAGCTTTTGGGGGTTACTTGAAATTTCCAAGTTTGAAACCCAAAACCACTTCTCTTCATGCTTGACTACATAAGACAGAGTTTAGGGTTAGGGGTAGATACATGATTTTTCTTGTTTGAATATATCTAGACCTTGTTTATATCAACTTTAATGCTAACTATATGACATAAGAAAACTATGTGCTTTGGTTTTTAATTTTTCTGATTTTTTATTTTGATGCACATTTGAATCTTTGTCAAATCCTAGGTTTGACCAAGATTTAAACAAGTATAAAACATGAAAATGAAAAGGGGAAGCCTGTATCCTTCTTAGTCACTCTAAAATGAAGTTTTTGGGATGTTCTTGAAATTTTCATGTTTGAAACCCAAAACCACTTCTCTTCATGCTTGACTTCATAAGATATAGTTTAGGGGCTAGGGGATAGATACATGATTTGCCTAGGTTTGAATATGCATGTCCAAACCTTGTTTAATTATCAACTTGAATGCTTAGTATATGACATAAGAAGACTATATGCTTTTGTTTTTCATTTTTCTGATTTTTTTTAAAATTTTATGCCCATTTGAATCTTTTGGTCAAATCCTTGGTTTAATTTGACACGGATTTAAACAAGTTTAAAATATGAAAATGAAAAGGTGGTAAGCAGGCATGGATCCTTCTTATATATATTAGTCACTCTAAAATGAAGCTTTTGGGAGGTTTTTGAAATTTCCATGTTTGAAACCCAAAACCACTTCTCTTCATGTTGTTGACTTCATAAGATAGAGTTTAGGGGTTAGGGGTATAGATACATGATTTGTCTTGTTTGAATATGTGTCTAGACCTTGTTTATCAACTTTAATGCTTACTATATGACATAAGAACACTATGTGCTTTAATTTGGTTTTTAATTTTTATAATTTTTTTTGAATTTTGATGCACATTTTGAATCTTGGTCAAATCCTAGGTTTGACCGAGATTTGAACAAGTTTAAAACAAGAAAATAAAAGGTAAGCCCGCCAGACTGGATCCTTCTTAGTCACTCTATAATGAAGCTTTTAGGGGGTTTGTTGAAAATGTAAGCATGTATCCTTCTTAGTACGTCACACCACAATGAAGCTTTTGGGAGGGTTTTTGAAATGTCCATGTTTGAAACCCAAAACGACTTCTCTTCGTGCTTGACTTCATAATTAAGACAAAGTTTAGGGTTAGGGGTAGATACATGATTTTCCTGGTTTGAATATGTCTAGACTTTGTTTATCAACTTGAGTGCTTACTATATGGCATATATAAGAAGCTAGGCTATGTGCTTTGGTTTTTCATTTTTTTTTGAATTTTTATGCCCATTTGAATCTTGGTCAAATCCTAGGTACGTACGGTTTGACCAAGATTTGAACATGTTTAAAACATGAAAATAAAAGGTAAGCATGGATCCTTCTTAGTCACTCTAAAATGAAGCTTTTGGGAGGTTTTTGAAATTTCCATGTTTGAAACCCAAAACCACTTCTCTTCATGCTTGGCTTCGTAAGATAGAGTTTAGGGTTTGGGGTAGATACGTACATGATTTTTCTAAGTATTTTTACGCCCATTTGAATCGTCGTCAAATCCTAAGTTTGACCAAGATTTGAACAAGTTTAAAACATGAAAATGAAAAGGGTAAGCCTGGATCCTTGTTTAGGGTTAGGGGGTAGATACATGATTTTTGTGGTTTGAATATGCCAGACCTTGTTTATCACCTTGAATGCTTACTATATGACATAGGAAGATGGCGTGCTTTTTTTTTGTTTTTTTTTTGAATTTTTATGCCCATTTGAATCTTGGTCAAGTCATAGGTTTGGCCAAGATTTAAACATGTTTAAAACATGAAAATTAAAAAGTAACCCTGGATCCTTCTTAGTCACTCCAAAATGTACCAATTGATAAATGAGTTAACTTGGCTTCATGGAAAAAATAATGTCATGTAAATGATTTAACTTGGCTTTCGTACCCTTGAATCCATAGGAAACTTTGTATAAATGTAGTAGTATAATAATCAACCGAGTTTTTACATCAACAGGTCTGTCACTTACGTGTGGTGCCCATGCGTGAGGTCCCACACTTCAGTGAGCACAAGTCACGTGCAATAGGTACGCAAACTCCCAGCCATTTTCTTTGTCAAGAGAAGACGCATCAGGATGCGTATCGGAAGTATGTGGGTCCTTCTGGATCCTTCGGTTGTCCCTCTCACAAAAAAAAATCTCTCTCATTCTCGGCCTCGCTCGACTCGCTCGCTCGCTCGCTCGCTCCTGCTCACTGACAAACCCTGCACAAAAGTCAACATCATCACACGAAAAAGGGGAGACACCATAATTCTCTCCCTTCTTCTCTCCTTCCGAGTGATCCCTCTTCCTCCGAGTTTCACTCGACGGGCAAACACACATGTGCTGCATAGTAATAATAAAAAAAGTAGAAAAATCGACCTACGAATCTATGAGTAAATATGTTAAACTAGGGTTTTGCCCACTACTACAGATCAAGTTCAAAAATATCCAACTACTACTTCGATTTTGGGCTACTAATATAAAACTAAAATAAGTTGAACTAGTATTCCTCTAAAAAATCATTTTGGTATGCATTGTTTGATACTTTTCATAGCTATAGTGCATCACAAATTTATGATTTCATGCTTTGCTTTGCCAATTTCGATTTTTTCTAACCACCTTCTCTTTGATTTCAAATTTAGGTCAAACTATCGATGCCTACTATGTGTTCTACTTGAATTGGATGCAGCGTGCGCACATGTTTTGCCATTGTTTTGGGCTTCCACACATCTTTGGGGCATCCAAGTATTTAAGTTACCTTGTTTTTTTGAATTGTAATTCATACCCTTCCTCCCAATTTTTATGCCCATTTGAATCTTGGTCAAATCCTAAGTTTGACCAAGATTTGAACAAGTTTAAAACATGAAAATGAAAAGGTAAGACTGAATCCTTCTTAGTCACTCTAAAATGAGAAGCTTTTGGGAGTTTTTTGAAATTTCCATGTTTGAAACCCAAAACCACTTCTCTTCATGCTTGACTTCATAAGACAGGGTTAATTTAGGGTTAGGGGGTAGATACATGATTTGTCTAGTTTGTTGTTTAGACCTTGTTTATCAACTTAAATGCTTACTATATGACATAATAATACTATGTGCTTTGGTTTTCATTTTTTTGATTTTTTCTGAATTTTTATGCCCATTTGATCTTGGTCAAATCCTAGGCTTAACCAATATTTAAACAAGTTTAAAACATGAAAATGAAAAGGTAAGCATGTATCCTTCTTAATTAGTCACTCCAAAATGAAGCTTTTGGGAAGGTTTTTCAAATTTTCATGTTTGAAATCCAAAACGACTTCTCTTCGTGCTTGACTTCATAAGACAAAGTTTGGGGCTAGGGGTAGAAACATGATTTTTCTGGTTTGAATATGTCTAGACCTTGTTTATGAACTTGAGTGCTTACGTACTATATGACATAAGAAGGCTATATGCTTTGGTTTTTCATTTTTTGAAATTGTATGCCCATTTTTGAATCTTGATCAAATCCTAGGTACGGTTTGACCAAGATTTGAACAATTTTAAAACATGAAAATAAAAGGTAAGCCCGACCTGGATCCTTTAGTCACTCTAAAATGAAGCTTTTGGGGGGTTCTTGAAATTTCCAAGTTTGAAACCCAAAACCACTTCTCTTCATGCTTGACTACATAAGACAGAGTTTACGGTTAGGGGTAGATACATGATTTTTCTTGTTTGAATATATCTAGACCTTGTTTATATCAACTTTAATGCTAACTATATGACATAAGAAAACTATGTGCTTTGGTTTTTAATTTTTCTGATTTTTTATTTTGATGCACATTTGAATCTTTGTCAAATCCTAGGTTTGACCAAGATTGAAACAAGTATAAAACATGAAAATGAAAAGGGGAAGCCTGTATCCTTCTTAGTCACTCTAAAATGAAGTTTTTGGGATGTTCTTGAAATTTTCATGTTTGAAACCCAAAACCACTTCTCTTCATGCTTGACTTCATAAGATATAGTTTAGGGGCTAGGGGATAGATACATGATTTGCCTAGGTTTGAATATGCATGTCCAAACCTTGTTTAATTATCAACTTGAATGCTTAGTATATGACATAAGAAGACTATATGCTTTTGTTTTTCATTTTTCTGATTTTTTTTTAAATTTTATGCCCATTTGAATCTTTTGGTCAAATCCTTGGTTTAATTTGACACGGATTTAAACAAGTTTAAAATATGAAAATGAAAAGGTGGTAAGCAGGCATGGATCCTTCTTATATATATTAGTCACTCTAAAATGAAGCTTTTGGGAGGTTTTTGAAATTTCCATGTTTGAAACCCAAAACCACTTCTCTTCATGTTGTTGACTTCATAAGATAGAGTTTAGGGGTTAGGGGTATAGATACATGATTTGTCTTGTTTGAATATGTGTCTAGACCTTGTTTATCAACTTTAATGCTTACTATATGACATAAGAACACTATGTGCTTTAATTTGGTTTTTAATTTTTATAATTTTTTTGAATTTTGATGCACATTTTGAATCTTGGTCAAATCCTAGGTTTGACCGAGATTTGAACAAGTTTAAAACAAGAAAATAAAAGGTAAGCCCGCCAGACTGGATCCTTCTTAGTCACTCTATAATGAAGCTTTTAGGGGGTTGTTGAAAATGTAAGCATGTATCCTTCTTAGTACGTCACACCACAATGAAGCTTTTGGGAGGGTTTTTGAAATGTCCATGTTTGAAACCCAAAACGACTTCTCTTCGTGCTTGACTTCATAATTAAGACAAAGTTTAGGGTTAGGGGTAGATACATGATTTTCCTGGTTTGAATATGTCTAGACTTTGTTTATCAACTTGAGTGCTTACTATATGGCATATATAAGAAGCTAGGCTATGTGCTTTGGTTTTTCATTTTTTTTTTTGAATTTTTATGCCCATTTGAATCTTGGTCAAATCCTAGGTACGTACGGTTTGACCAAGATTTGAACATGTTTAAAACATGAAAATAAAAGGTAAGCATGGATCCTTCTTAGTCACTCTAAAATGAAGCTTTTGGGAGGTTTTTGAAATTTCCATGTTTGAAACCCAAAACCACTTCTCTTCATGCTTGGCTTCGTAAGATAGAGTTTAGGGTTTAGGGTAGATACGTACATGATTTTTCTAAGTATTTTTACGCCCATTTGAATCGTCGTCAAATCCTAAGTTTGACCAAGATTTGAACAAGTTTAAAACATGAAAATGAAAAGGGTAAGCCTGGATCCTTGTTTAGGGTTAGGGGGTAGATACATGATTTTTGTGGTTTGAATATGCCAGACCTTGTTTATCACCTTGAATGCTTACTATATGACATAGGAAGACGGCGTGCTTTTTTTTTTTGTTTTTTTTTTGAATTTTTATGCCCATTTAAATCTTGGTCAAGTCATAGGTTTGACCAAGATTTAAACATGTTTAAAACATGAAAATGAAAAAGTAACCCTGGATCCTTCTTAGTCACTCCAAAATGTACCAATTGATAAATGAGTTAACTTGGCTTCATGGAAAAAATAATGTCATGTAAATGATTTAACTTGGCTTTCGTACCCTTGAATCCATAGGAAACTTTGTATAAATGTAGTAGTATAATAATCAACCGAGTTTTTACATCAACAGGTCTGTCACTTACGTGTGGTGCCCATGCGTGAGGTCCCACACTTTAGTGAGCACAAGTCACGTGCAATAGGTACGCAAACTCCCAGCCATTTTCTTTGTCAACAGAAGACGCATCGGGATGCGTATCGAAGTATGTGGGTCCTTCTGGATCCTTCGGTTGTCCCTCTCACAAAAAAAATCTCTCTCATTCTCGGCCTCGCTCGACTCGCTCGCTCGCTCGCTCGCTCCTGCTCACTGACAAACCCTGCACAAAAGTCAACATCATCACACGAAAAAGGGGAGACACCATAATTCTCTCCCTTCTTCTCTCCTTCCGAGTGATCCCTCTTCCTCCGAGTTTCACTCGACGGGCAAACACACATGTGCTGCATAGTAATAATAAAAAAAGTAGAAAAATCGACCTACGAATCTATGATTAAATATGTTAAACTAGGGTTTTGCCCACTACTACAGATCAAGTTCAAAAATATCCAACTACTACTTCGATTTTGGGCTACTAATATAAAACTAAAATAAGTTGAACTAGTATTCCTCTAAAAAATCATTTTGGTATGCATTGTTTGATACTTTTCATAGCTATAGTGCATCACAAATTTATGATTTCATGCTTTGCTTTGCCAATTTCGATTTTTTCTAACCACCTTCTCTTTGATTTCAAATTTAGGTCAAACTATCGATGCCTACTATGTGTTCTACTTGAATTGGATGCAGCGTGCGCACATGTTTTACCATTGTTTTGGGCTTCCACACATCTTTGGGGCATCCAAGTATTTAAGTTACCTTGTTTTTTTGAATTGTAATTCATACCCTTCCTCCCAATTTTTATGCCCATTTGAATCTTGGTCAAATCCTAAGTTTGACCAAGATTTGAACAAGTTTAAAACATGAAAATGAAAAGGTAAGCCTGAATCCTTCTTAGTCACTCTAAAATGAGAAGCTTTTGGGAGTTTTTTAAATTTCCATGTTTGAAACCCAAAACCACTTCTCTTCATGCTTGACTTCATAAGACAGGGTTAATTTAGGGTTAGGGGGTAGATACATGATTTGTCTAGTTTGTTGTTTAGACCTTGTTTATCAACTTAAATGCTTACTATATGACATAATAATACTATGTGCTTTGGTTTTCATTTTTTTTTTTGATTTTTTCTGAATTTTTATGCCCATTTGATCTTGGTCAAATCCTAGGCTTAACCAATATTTAAACAAGTTTAAAACATGAAAATGAAAAGGTAAGCATGTATCCTTCTTAATTAGTCACTCCAAAATGAAGCTTTTGGGAAGGTTTTTGAAATTTCCATGTTTGAAATCCAAAACGACTTCTCTTCGTGCTTCACTTCATAAGACAAAGTTTGGGGCTAGGGGTAGAAACATGATTTTTCTGGTTTGAATATGTCTAGACCTTGTTTATGAACTTGAGTGCTTACGTACTATATGACATAAGAAGGCTATATGCTTTGGTTTTTCATTTTTTTGAAATTGTATGCCCATTTTTGAATCTTGATCAAATCCTAGGTACGGTTTGACCAAGATTTGAACAATTTTAAAACATGAAAATAAAAGGTAAGCCCGACCTGGATCCTTTAGTCACTCTAAAATGAAGCTTTTGGGGGGTTCTTGAAATTTCCAAGTTTGAAACCCAAAACCACTTCTCTTCATGCTTGACTACATAAGACAGAGTTTAGGGTTAGGGGTAGATACATGATTTTTCTTGTTTGAATATATCTAGACCTTGTTTATATCAACTTTAATGCTAACTATATGACATAAGAAAACTATGTGCTTTGGTTTTTAATTTTTCTGATTTTTTATTTTGATGCATGATGGCGTGTAACTCACACGTTCGTTGGGAACCCCAAGAGGAAGGTATGATGCGCACAGCAGCAAGTTTTCCCTCAGAAAGAAACCAAGGTTTATCGAACCAGGAGGAGCCAAGAAGCACGTTGAAGGTTGATGGCGGCGGGATGTAGTGCGGCGCAACACCAGAGATTCCGGCGCCAACGTGGAACCTGCACAACACAACCAAAGTACTTTGCCCCAACGAAACAGTGAGGTTGTCAATCTCACCGGCTTGCTGTAACAAAGGATTAACCGTATTGTGTGGAAGATGATTGTTTGCAGAAAACAGTAGAACAAGTATTGCAGTAGATTGTATTTCAGTAAAGAGAATTGGACCGGGGTCCACAGTTCACTAGAGGTGTCTCTCCCATAAGATAAACAGCATGTTGGGTGAACAAATTACAGTTGGGCAATTGACAAATAAAGAGAGCATGACCATGCACATACATATCATGATGAGTATAGTGAGATTTAATTGGGCATTACGACAAAGTACATAGACCGCCATCCAACTGCATCTATGCCTAAAAAGTCCACCTTCGGGTTATCATCCGAACCCCCTCCAGTATTAAGTTGCAAAGCAACAGACAATTGCATTAAGTATGGTGCGTAATGTAATCAACAACTACATCCTTAGACATAGCATCAATGTTTTATCCCTAGTGGCAACAGCACAACACAACCTTAGAACTTACTGTCACTGTCCCAGGTGTCAATGCAGGCATGAACCCACTATCGAGCATAAGTACTCCCTCTTGGAGTTACAAGCATCTACTTGGCCAGAGCATCTACTAGTAACGGAAAGCATGCAAGATCATAAACAACACGTAGATATAACTTTGATAATCAACATAACAAGTATTCTCTATTCATCGGATCCCAACAAACGCAACATATAGAATTACAGATAGATGATCTTGATCATGTTAGGCAGCTCACAAGATCCGACAATGATAGCACAATGGGGAGAAGACAACCATCTAGCTACTTCTATGGACCCATAGTCCAGGGGTAGACTACTCACTCATCACTCCGGAGGCGACCATGGCGGTGTAGAGTCCTCCGGGAGATGATTCCCCTCTCCGGCAGGGTGCCGGAGGCGATCTCCTGGATCCCCCGAGATGGGATCGGCGGTGGCGGCGTCTCGCAAGGTTTTCCGTATCGTGGCTCTCGGTGCGGGGGTTTAAATCACGGAGGCTATTTGTAGGCGGAAGGGCAGGTCAAGAGGCGGCACGGGGGCCCACACCATAGGCCGGCGCGGCCGGGGTGGGGCCGCGCCGCCCTAGGGTTTGGCCACCCCGTGGCCCCTCTTCGTCTCTCCTTCGGACTTCTGGAAGCTTCGTGGAAAAATAGGCCCCTGGGCTTTGATTTCGTCCAATTCCGAGAATATTTCGTTACTAGGATTTCTGAAACCAAAAACAGCAGAAAACAGCAACTGGCACTTCGGCATCTTGTTAATAGGTTAGTTCCAGAAAATGCACGAATATGACATAAAGTGTGCATAAAACATGTAGATAACATCAATAATGTGGCATGGATCATAAGAAATTATCGATACGTCGGAGACGTATCAGCATCCCCAAGCTTAGTTCTGCTCGTCCCGAGCGAGTAAAACGATAACACGGATAATTTCTGGAGTGACATGCCATCATAATCTTGATCATACTATTTGTAAAGCATATGTAGTGAATGCAGCGATCAAAACAATGTATATGACATGAGTAAACAAGTGAATCATATAGCAAAGACTTTTCATGAATAGCACTTCAAGACAAGCATCAATAAGTCCTGCATAAGAGTTAACTCATAAAGCAACAATTCAAAGTAAAAGCATTGAAGCAACACAAAAGAAGATTAAGTTTCAGCGGTTGCTTTCAACTTGTAACATGTATATCTCATGGATATTGTCAACATAGAGTAATATAATAAGTGCAATATGCAAGTATGTAGGAATCAATGCACAGTTCACACAAGTGTTTGCTTCTTGAGGTGGAGAGAAATAGGTGAACTGACTCAACATTGAAAGTAAAAGAATGGTCCTCATAGAGGAAAAGCATCGATTGCTATATTTGTGCTAGAGCTTTGATTTTGAAAACATGAAACAATTTTGTCAACGGTAGTAATAAAGCATATGCATCATGTAAATTATATCTTATAAGTTGCAAGCCTCATGCATAGTGTACTAATAGTGCCCGCACCTTGTCCTAATTAGCTTGGACTACCGGATCATCACAATGCACTGTTTTTACCAAGTGTCACAAAGGGGTACCTCTATGCCGCCTGTACAAAGGTCTAAGGAGAAAGCTCGCATTGGATTTCTCGCTATTGATTATTCTTCAACTTAGACATCCATACCGGGACAACATAGACAACAGATAATGGACTCCTCTTTTATGCATAAGCATGTAGCAACAATTAATAATTTTCTCATTTGAGATTGAGGATATTTGTCCAAAACTGAAACTTCCACCATGGATCATGGCTTTAGTTAGCTGCCCAATGTTCTTCTCTAACAATATGCATGCTTAACCATAAGGTGGTAGATCGCTCTTACTTCAAACAAGACGGACATGCATAGCAACTCACATGAAATTCAACAATGAATAGTTGATGGCGTCCCCAGTGAACATGGTTATCGCACAACAAGCAACTTAATAAGAGATAAAGTGCATAATTACATATTCAATACCACAATAGTTTTTAAGCTATTTGTCCCATGAGCTATATATTGCAAAGGTGAATGATGGAATTTTAAAGGTAGCACTCAAGCAATATTCTTTGGAATGGCGGAAAATACCATGTAGTAGGTAGGTATGGTGGACACAAATGGCATAGTGGTTGGCTCAAGTATTTTGGATGCATGAGAAGTATTCCCTCTCGATACAAGGTTTAGGCTAGCAAGGCTTATTTGAAACAAACACAAGGATGAACCGGTGCAGCAAAACTCACATAAAAGACATATTGAAAACATTATAAGACTCTACACCGTCTTCCTTGTTGTTCAAACTCAATACTAGAAATTATCTAGACCTTAGAGAAACCAAATATGCAAACCAAATTTAAGCATGCTCTATGTATTTCTTCATTAATGGGTGCAAAGCATATGATGCAAGAGCTTAAACATGAGCACAACAATTGCCAAGTATCACATTACCCAAGACATTTATAGCAATTACTACATGTATCATTTTCCAATTCCAACCATATAACAATTTAACGAAGGAGAAACTTCGCCATGAATACTATGAGTAGAAACCAAGGACATACTTGTCCATATGCTACAGGGAAGCATGTCTCTCTCCCATAAAGTGAATGCTAGGATCCATTTTATTCAAACAAAACAAAAACAAAAACAAACCGACGCTCCAAGAAAAAGCACATAAGATGTGATGGAATAAAAATATAGTTTCAGGGGAGGAACCTGATAATGTTGTCGAGGAAGAAGGGGATGCCTTGGGCATCCCCAAGCTTAGACGCTTGAGTCTTCTTGATATATGCAGGGGTGAACCACCGGGGCATCCCCAAGCTTAGAGTTTTCACTCTCCTTGATCATGTTGCATCATACTCCTCTCTTGATCCTTGAAAACTTCCTCCACACCAAACTCGAAACAACTCATTAGAGGGTTAGTGCACAATATAAATTGACATATTCAGAGGTGACACAATCATTCTTAACACTTCTGGACATTGCATAATGCTACTGGACATTAGTGGATCAAAGAAATTCATCCAACATAGCAAAAGAGGCAATGCGAAATAAAAGGCAGAATCTGTCAAAACAGAACAGTTCGTATTGACGAATTTTAAAATGGCACCAGACTTGCTCAAATGAAAATGCCCAAATTGAATGAAAGTTGCGTACATATCTGAGGATCACTCACGTAAATTGGCATAATTTTCTGAGTTACCTACAGAGGGATTTTGCCCAGATTCGTGACAGCAAAAAAATCTGGAACTGCGCAGTAATCCAAATCTAGTACTTACTTTTCTATCAACGGCTTAACTTGGCACAACAAAACACAAAACTAAGATAAGGAGAGGTTGCTACAGTAGTAAACAACTTCCAAGACACAAAATAAAAACAAAGTACTGTAGGTAAAAACATGGGTTGTCTCCCATAAGCGCTTTTCTTTAACGCCTTTCAGCTAGGCGCAGAAAGTGTGTATCAAGTATTATCGAAGGGTGGTGTGTCCTCAGCGGGGTGTGAATCGTTCTCAACTAGGCATAGTATATTTGATACATAAGTCTCAGCACCTCCCTTTTCATTAGTCTTAGGCGTGCTACTCTCATCAAACAAATTTTCAGGAACAAGCCAAGCATAGTTATTTTCTAGTGCATCATTCATAGCTAAGAGTTTACATGGTATTGGTGCTTTGATCTCCCCACCATCATCAATATTATTAGTGTATCTTATTCTATCCATGTCCATCTTTTCAAGGAGACTAACAAAATTAGTATGAGAACCAAGCATATTAAATTTAGCAAAGACTTTTCTAGCTTCTCTTGCTAGACCACCAAATTCTCTAAGAAGGGTTTCTAAAACAAAATCTTTCTTTTCCCCTTCTTCCATATCACCAAGTGTGAGAAACATGTGTTGGATTATAGGATTAAGATTAACAAATTTAGTCTCCAACAGGCGAACTAAATGCGCGGCAGCAATTTCATAAGTAGGCGCAAGGTCTACCAAGTGTCTATCTTCAAAATTTTCAATGGTACTAACATGATTGAAAAATTCTTCTATATTATTTCTCCCAACTATAGACCCACGTCCTACCGGTATGTCTTTTGTGGTAAAATTAAAAGGAAACATGATGAATCAAGTAAAGTAAATGCAAGTAACTAATTTTTTTGTGTTTTTGATATAGCAAACAAGATAGCAAATAAAGTAAAACTAGCAACTAATTTTTTTGTATTTTGATTTAGTGCAGCAAACAAAGTAGTAAATAAAAATAAGCAAGACAAAAACAAAGTAAAGAGATTGAGAAGTGGAGACTCCCCTTGCAGCGTGTCTTGATCTCCCCGGCAACGGCACCAGAAAAAGAGCTTGATGGCATGTAACTCACACGTTCGTTGGGAACCCCAAGAGGAAGGTATGATGCGCACAGCAGCAAGTTTTCCCTCAGAAAGAAACCAAGGTTTATCGAACCAGGAGGAGCCAAGAAGCACGTTGAAGGTTGATGGCAGCGGGATGTAGTGCGGCGCAACACCAGAGATTCCGGCGCCAACGTGGAACCTGCACAACATAACCAAAGTACTTTGCCCCAACGAAAACAGTGAGGTTGTCAATCTCACCGGCTTGCTGTAACAAAGGATTAACCGTATTGTGTGGAAGATGATTGTTTGCAGAAAACAGTAGAACAAGTATTGCAGTAGATTGTATTTCAGTAAAGAGAATTGGACCGGGGTCCACAGTTCACTAGAGGTGTCTCTCCCATAAGATAAACAGCATGTTGGGTGAACAAATTACAGTTGGGCAATTGACAAATAAAGAGAGCATGACCATGCACATACATATCATGATGAGTATAGTGAGATTTAATTGGGCATTACGACAAAGTACATAGACCGCCATCCAACTGCATCTATGCCTAAAAAGTCCACCTTCAGGTTATCATCCGAACCCCCTCCAGTATTAAGTTGCAAAGCAACAGACAATTGCATTAAGTATGGTGCGTAATGTAATCAACAACTACATCCTTAGACATAGCATCAATGTTTTATCCCTAGTGGCAACAGCACAACACAACCTTAGAACTTTCTGTCATCGTCCCGGTGTCAATGCGGCATGAACCCACTATCGAGCATAAGTACTCCCTCTTGGAGTTACAAGCATCTACTTGGCCAGAGCATCTACTAGTAACGAAAAGCATGCAAGATCATAAACAACACGTAGATATAACTTTGATAATCAACATAACAAGTATTCTCTATTCATCGGATCCCAACAAACGCAACATATAGAATTACAGATAGATGATCTTGATCATGTTAGGCAGCTCACAAGATCCGACAATGATAGCACAATGGGGAGAAGACAACCATCTAGCTACTGCTATGGACCCATAGTCCAGGGGTAGACTACTCACTCATCACTCCGGAGGCGACCATGGCGGTGTAGAGTCCTCCGGGAGATGATTCCCCTCTCCGGCAGGGTGCCGGAGGCGATCTCCTGGATCCCCCGAGATGGGATCGGCGGTGGCGGCGTCTCAGTAAGGTTTTCCGTATCGTGGCTCTCGGTACTGGGGGTTTCGTCACGGAGGCTATTTGTAGGCGGAAGGGCAGGTCAAGAGGCGGCACGGGGGGCCCACACCATAGGCCGGCGCGGCCAGGGGTGGGGCCGCGCCGCCCTAGGGTTTGGCCACCCCGTGGCCCCTCTTCGTCTCTCCTTCGGACTTCTGGAAGCTTCGTGGAAAAATAGGCCCCTGGGCTTTGATTTCGTCCAATTCCGAGAATATTTCGTTACTAGGATTTCTGAAACCAAAAACAGCAGAAAACAGCAACTGGCACTTCGGCATCTTGTTAATAGGTTAGTTCCAGAAAATGCACGAATATGACATAAAGTGTGCATAAAACATGTAGATAACATCAATAATGTGGCATGGATCATAAGAAATTATCGATACGTCGGAGACGTATCAATGCACATTTGAATCTTTGTCAAATCCTAGGTTTGACCAAGATTTAAACAAGTATAAAACATGAAAATGAAAAGGGGAAGCCTGTATCCTTCTTAGTCACTCTAAAATGAAGTTTTTGGGATGTTCTTGAAATTTTCATGTTTGAAACCCAAAACCACTTCTCTTCATGCTTGACTTCATAAGATATAGTTTAGGGGCTAGGGGATAGATACATGATTTGCCTAGGTTTGAATATGCATGTCCAAACCTTGTTTAATTATCAACTTGAATGCTTAGTATATGACATAAGAAGACTATATGCTTTTGTTTTTCATTTTTCTGATTTTTTTTTAAATTTTATGCCCATTTGAATCTTTTGGTCAAATCCTTGGTTTAATTTGACACGGATTTAAACAAGTTTAAAATATGAAAATGAAAAGGTGTTAAGCAGGCATGGATCCTTCTTATATATATTAGTCACTCTAAAATGAAGCTTTTGGGAGGTTTTTGAAATTTCCATGTTTGAAACCCAAAACCACTTCTCTTCATGTTGTTGACTTCATAAGATAGAGTTTAGGGGTTAGGGGTATAGATACATGATTTGTCTTGTTTGAATATGTGTCTAGACCTTGTTTATCAACTTTAATGCTTACTATATGACATAAGAACACTATGTGCTTTAATTTGGTTTTTAATTTTTATAATTTTTTTTGAATTTTGATGCACATTTTGAATCTTGGTCAAATCCTAGGTTTGACCGAGATTTGAACAAGTTTAAAACAAGAAAATAAAAGGTAAGCCCGCCAGACTGGATCCTTCTTAGTCACTCTATAATGAAGCTTTTAGGGGGGTTGTTGAAAATGTAAGCATGTATCCTTCTTAGTACGTCACACCACAATGAAGCTTTTGGGAGGGTTTTTGAAATGTCCATGTTTGAAACCCAAAACGACTTCTCTTCGTGCTTGACTTCATAATTAAGACAAAGTTTAGGGTTAGGGGTAGATACATGATTTTCCTGGTTTGAATATGTCTAGACTTTGTTTATCAACTTGAGTGCTTACTATATGGCATATATAAGAAGCTAGGCTATGTGCTTTGGTTTTTCATTTTTTTGAATTTTTATGCCCATTTGAATCTTGGTCAAATCCTAGGTACGTACGGTTTGACCAAGATTTGAACATGTTTAAAACATGAAAATAAAAGGTAAGCATGTATCCTTCTTAGTCACTCTAAAATGAAGCTTTTGGGAGGTTTTTGAAATTTCCATGTTTGAAACCCAAAACCACTTCTCTTCATGCTTGGCTTCGTAAGATAGAGTTTAGGGTTTGGGGTAGATACGTACATGATTTTTCTAAGTATTTTTACGCCCATTTGAATCGTCGTCAAATCCTAAGTTTGACCAAGATTTGAACAAGTTTAAAACATGAAAATGAAAAGGGTAAGCCTGGATCCTTGTTTAGGGTTAGGGGGTAGATACATGATTTTTGTGGTTTGAATATGCCAGACCTTGTTTATCACCTTGAATGCTTACTATATGACATAGGAAGACGGCGTGCTTTTGTTTTTTGTTTTTTTTTTGATTTTTTTTGAATTTTTATGCCCATTTGAATCTTGGTCAAGTCATAGGTTTGACCAAGATTTAAACATGTTTAAAACATGAAAATGAAAAAGTAAGCCTGGATCCTTCTTAGTCACTCCAAAATGTACCAATTGATAAATGAGTTAACTTGGCTTCATGGAAAAAATAATGTCATGTAAATGATTTAACTTGGCTTTCGTACCCTTGAATCCATAGGAAACTTTGTATAAATGTAGTAGTATAATGATCAACCGAGTTTTTACATCAACAGGTCTGTCACTTACGTGTGGTGCCCATGCGTGAGGTCCCACACTTCAGTGAGCACAAGTCACGTGCAATAGGTACGCAAACTCCCAGCCATTTTCTTTGTCAAGAGAAGACGCATCAGGATGCGTATCGGAAGTATGTGGGTCCTTCTGGATCCTTCGGTTGTCCCTCTCACAAAAAAAATCTCTCTCATTCTCGGCCTCGCTCGACTCGCTCGCTCGCTCCTGCTCACTGACAAACCCTGCACAAAAGTCAACATCATCACACGAAAAAGGGGAGACACCATAATTCTCTCCCTTCTTCTCTCCTTCCGAGTGATCCCTCTTCCTCCGAGTTTCACTCGACGGGCAAACACACATGTGCTGCATAGTAATAATAAAAAAGTAGAAAAATCGACCTACGAATCTATGATTAAATATGTTAAACTAGGGTTTTGCCCACTACTACAGATCAAGTTCAAAAATATCCAACTACTACTTCGATTTTGGGCTACTAATATAAAACTAAAATAAGTTGAACTAGTATTCCTCTAAAAAATCATTTTGGTATGCATTGTTTGATACTTTTCATAGCTATAGTGCATCACAAATTTATGATTTCATGCTTTGCTTTGCCAATTTCAATTTTTTCTAACCACCTTCTCTTTGATTTCAAATTTAGGTCAAACTATCGATGCCTACTATGTGTTCTACTTGAATTGGATGCAGCGTGCGCACATGTTTTGCCATTGTTTTGGGCTTCCACACATCTTTGGGGCATCCAAGTATTTAAGTTACCTTGTTTTTTTGAATTGTAATTCATACCCTTCCTCCCAATTTTTATGCCCATTTGAATCTTGGTCAAATCCTAAGTTTGACCAAGATTTGAACAAGTTTAAAACATGAAAATGAAATTGTAAGCCTGAATCCTTCTTAGTCACTCTAAAATGAGAAGCTTTTGGGAGTTTTTTAAATTTCCATGTTTGAAACCCAAAACCACTTCTCTTCATGCTTGACTTCATAAGACAGGGTTAATTTAGGGTTAGGGGGTAGATACATGATTTGTCTAGTTTGTTGTTTAGACCTTGTTTATCAACTTGAATGCTTACTATATGACATAATAATACTATGTGCTTTGGTTTTCATTTTTTTTTTGATTTTTTCTGAATTTTTATGCCCATTTGATCTTGGTCAAATCCTAGGCTTAACCAATATTTAAACAAGTTTAAAACATGAAAATGAAAAGGTAAGCATGTATCCTTCTTAATTAGTCACTCCAAAATGAAGCTTTTGGGAAGGTTTTTGAAATTTCCATGTTTGAAATCCAAAACGACTTCTCTTCGTGCTTGACTTCATAAGACAAAGTTTAGGGCTAGGGGTAGAAACATGATTTTTCTGGTTTGAATATGTCTAGACCTTGTTTATGAACTTGAGTGCTTACGTACTATATGACATAAGAAGGCTATATGCTTTGGTTTTTCATTTTTTTTGAAATTGTATGCCCATTTTTGAATCATGATCAAATCCTAGGTACGGTTTGACCAAGATTTGAACAATTTTAAAACATGAAAATAAAAGGTAAGCCCGACCTGGATCCTTTAGTCACTCTAAAATGAAGCTTTTGGGGGGTTCTTGAAATTTCCAAGTTTGAAACCCAAAACCACTTCTCTTCATGCTTGACTACATAAGACAGAGTTTAGGGTTAGGGGTAGATACATGATTTTTCTTGTTTGAATATATCTAGACCTTGTATCAACTTTAATGCTAACTATATGACATAAGAAAACTATGTGCTTTGGTTTTTAATTTTTCTGATTTTTTATTTTGATGCACATTTGAATCTTTGTCAAATCCTAGGTTTGACCAAGATTTAAACAAGTATAAAACATGAAAATGAAAAGGGGAAGCCTGTATCCTTCTTAGTCACTCTAAAATGAAGTTTTTGGGATGTTCTTGAAATTTTCATGTTTGAAACCCAAAACCACTTCTATTCATGCTTGACTTCATAAGATATAGTTTAGGGGCTAGGGGATAGATACATGATTTGCCTAGGTTTGAATATGCATGTCCAAACCTTGTTTATCAACTTGAATGCTTAGTATATGACATAAGAAGACTATATGCTTTTGTTTTTCATTTTTTTGGTTTTTTTTAAATTTTATGCCCATTTGAATCTTTTGGTCAAATCCTTGGTTTAATTTGACACGGATTTAAACAAGTTTAAAATATGAAAATGAAAAGGTGGTAAGCAGGCATGGATCCTTCTTATATATATTAGTCACTCTAAAATGAAGCTTTTGGGAGGTTTTTGAAATTTCCATGTTTGAAACCCAAAACCACTTCTCTTCATGTTGTTGACTTCATAAGATAGAGTTTAGGGCGGGGTTAGGGGTATAGATACATGATTTGTCTTGTTTGAATATGTGTCTAGACCTTGTTTATCAACTTTAATGCTTACTATATGACATAAGAACACTATGTGCTTTAATTTGGTTTTTAATTTTTATAATTTTTTTTGAATTTTGATGCACATTTTGAATCTTGGTCAAATCCTAGGTTTGAACGAGATTTGAACAAGTTTAAAACAAGAAAATAAAAGGTAAGCCCTTGACTGGATCCTTCTTAGTCACTCTATAATGAAGCTTTTAGGGGTTGTTGAAAATGTAAGCATGTATCCTTCTTAGTACGTCACACCACAATGAAGCTTTTGGGAGGGTTTTTGAAATGTCCATGTTTGAAACCCAAAACGACTTCTCTTCGTGCTTGACTTCATAATTAAGACAAAGTTTAGGTTTAGGGGTAGAGATACATGATTTTTCTGGTTTGAATATGTCTATACTTTGTTTATCAACTTGAGTGCTTACTATATCAAGTTGTGTCTGAGTCGAGTCAATGTTGAGTCGTTGAGTCACCTAGTATTATTATTATGGTGGTGTACTTGTGTTCATGTACTTGTTTCAGACAGGTATTGTTGTTTTGGGGAAGGAGACATGCATCATCCATTTTTGGTGGGGTTAATTGGTTCTAGGGTTAATTGGTTCTATGCCACTCCTCAATTCACAAGTTGTGTTTATGCCATTCCAAAAACTGAAGTTGTGTTTATGCCACTCTCAATTCTCAATACCCCCTTCTATGCCATTTTCAACAATACAACATGAAAATGGTTCAATAAATAGTCGTATTTCAGTTTATACTTTCGTATTGACCAAAATAAACCTGTGTTCAGATTTGGAGCGACTTTTGGGTGTTTCGGGCACACAAGAAATCCAAAATTTTCAAATTCTGGCGAAAATTAGAACTTCTCAGAAAAATCTAATTTTTTTATAGGAAATCAAAAACACTGAAACGAGTATACTATTTTAATTTGAGCCATTTATGTGCAGATTTGCATAAAAAGGCTAACATTTTCTGTTCTGTCTAGAAATTGGTAAAATTTTGTCCAAAAAATCAAACTTCTTCGAAAAATCTGATAATTTTACAGAATGTCAAGAACACTAATATGAGTCATCCAAGTATTTAAGTTACCTTGTTTTTTTGAATTGTAATTCATACCCTTCCTCCCAATTTTTATGCCCATTTGAATCTTGGTCAAATCCTAAGTTTGACCAAGATTTGAACAAGTTTAAAACATGAAAATGAAAAGGTGCGCATGAATCCTTCTTAGTCACTCTAAAATGAGAAGCTTTTGGGAGTTTTTTGAAATTTCCATGTTTGAAACCCAAAACCACTTCTCTTCATGCTTGACTTCATAAGACAGAGTTTAGGGTTGGGGGTAGATACATGATTTGTCTGGTTTGTTGTTTAGACCTTGTTTATCAACTTGAATGCTTACTATATGACATAATAATACTATGTGCTTTGATTTTCATTTATTTGATTTTTTTATGAATTTTTATGCCCATTTGATCTTGGTCAAATCATAGGTTTAACCAATATTTAAACAAGTTTATAACATGAAAATGAAAAGGTAAGCATGCATCCTTCTTAGTCACTCCAAAATGAAAGCTTACATATACTCTTGGAATACTGTTTTGGGTGATTTGTCATTCAAAAATTTGGTATCATTCGGATCGGAGGAAGTATAGTTGGAGATGAATGGCCCACCAAGTCTCTGCCTCGAAGTTTGCTCTTTGACCAGATAAGTATTACTACTCGCGATGTGCCGAGGAGACGGGGAGGCCAAATTTAAGGACTAACCTTTGCTCTTGCCGTCTTCCTCAGTTCACCACTTTGTTTACCTCTTGGAATACTACTTCGCCACCATGACCGGGAGCAAGTCTCGCCACAGAAGGGCTCGTGCGGCTGCGGCGAAGCTGAGGGAATCCCAGCAATGCCGTCCCTGTGTCTTCTTTGTCGAGGTGCCTTCTGCGCAAGAGTCTTCAAGGGCGTCGCAGCCCGCGACTGCCACCTTCAGGCGATCCTCCGTTCTTGCGCATCTTTCTATGTCTTTCACAACTTATCATCCCCTCCTTTTCTTACCTTCTCTCAATCGTATATTCAGGTCGGGCGGCCTTAGTTTTCCCGCAGCCCTCCTGCCTGCGGAAACATCTTCCACGGAGCCAAGTTCTCAAAGCAGCGAGGTATAGACATTCGTGCAAATTGGGATTCCCATTTTCTCTTTCTTGGTACTTCTCTGGGTACACTTCTGATTTTGTGCTCCATCCCCATCTGATAGAAGCCCCGCTACGAGATTGGGCCCATTTTAGAAATGGTTATGGGCGATTTCTGCGTCGAGACGGCGGACAGAAGCGCCCTCGCCGATGAGTGCATGAGACTTTATTCTGAGCTCGCCACTAAGAAGATCCGGATTCGCATTCTCGACGATATCGCCATGAATTCGTTCACTGCGAGTAATGAGATCCAGCGGCGGAGCCTCGGCCAGGCGGAGACCATGGACAAACTCGCCGGACTGATCCTGAACCTCACGGTTAGGACGGACAAACTAGACGCCGAGCTGTCACAGGTTAAGGCTCTCAACTCCGAGCTGAAGCGTCAAGCAGGCTCAAGGTAGATCTTGACCAGGTCACTGTGTACCACTAGCTGCAATCCTTGATGACTGCTGTGTCACCTGGCTTCCGAGTTTCTGAAGGTTAATTTTCGAAATTTTGTTCGTAAAATTGGCCTGTGGAAATGTAAACAAACTAGTACTCTTACTTTATTATATTAGTACTTGTGTCAATGTAGTAGTTGTGTCTGAGTCGAGTCAATGTTTAGTCGTTGAGTCACCTAGTATTATTATTATGGTGGTGTACTTGTGTTCATGTACTTGTTTCAGATAGGTATTGCTGTTTTGGTGAAGGAGACATGCATCACCCATTTTTGGTGGGGTTAATTGGTTCTAGGATTAATTGGTTCTATGCCACTCCTCAGTTCACAAGTTGTGTTTATGCCATTCCAAAAACTGAAGTTGTGTTTATGCCACTCTCCATTCTCAATACCCCCTTCTATGCCATTTTCAACAATACAACATGAAAACGGTTCAATAAATAGTCGTATTTCAGTTTATACTTTCGTATTGACCAAAATAATCCTGTGTTCAGATTTGGAGCGACTTTTGGGTGTTTCGGGCACACAAGAAATCCAAAATTTTCAAATTCTGGCAAAAATTAGAACTTCTCAGGAAAATCTATTTTTTATAGGAAATCAAAAACACTGAAACGAGTATACTGTTTTAATTTGAGCCACTTATGTGCAGATTTGCATAAAAAGACTGACATTTTTTGTTCTGTCTAGAAATTGGTAAAATTTTGTCCAAAAAAACAAACTTCGAAAAATCTGATAATTTTACAGAATGTCAAGAACACTAATATGAGTCTACTATTCTAATATGAGCCATTTCTGGGCACATATGATCCATTAAACATAGGTGCAAAGTACGGTCCAGATTATCTGAGAGTATGTACAAACTGTAGTACAGAGAAGTCGTTTTGGATTTCAAACATGGAAATTTCAAGAACATCCCAAAAAGCTTCATTTTAGAGTGAGTAAGAAGGATCCAGGCTTACCTTTTCATTTTCATATTTTAAACTTGTTTAAATCTTGGTCAAACCTAGGATTTGACCAAGATTCAAATGGGCATAAATTTAAAAAAATCATAAAAATGAAAAACCAAAGTACATAGTCTTCTTATGTCATATAGTAAGCATTCAAGTTGATAAACAAGGTCTAGACATATTCAAACCATACAAATCATGTATCTACCCCCTAACCTAAACTCTGTCTTATGAAGTCAAGCATGAAGAGAAGTGGTTTTGGGTTTCAAACATGGAAATTTCAAAAACCTCTTAAAAATTCATTTTAGAGTGACTAAGAAGGATATGATGCAGGCTTCCCTTTTCCTTTTCTTGTCTTAAACTTGTTTAAATCTTGGTCAAACCTAAGATTTGACCAAAAGATTCAAACGGGCATAAAATTCAAAAAAATCAGAAAAATGAAAAACAAAAGCATATAGTCTTCTTATGTCATATAGTAAGCATTCAAGTTGATAAACAAGGTCTAGACATATTCAAACCAGAAAAATCATGTATATATCTACCCCTAACCCTAAACTCTGTCTTATGAAGAGAAGTGGTTTTGGGTTTCAAACATGGAAATTTCAAGAACCTCCCAAAAGCTTCATTTTAGAGTGTGACTAAGAAGGATCCAGGCTTACCTTTTCACTTTCATGTTCTAAACTTGTTTAAATCCTAGTCAAACCTAGGATTTCACAAAGATTCAAATATATGGGTATAAAATACAAAAAAATAGAAAAATGAAAAACGAAAGCACATAGTCTTCTTATGTCATATAGTAAGCATTAAAGTTGATAAACAAGGTCTAGACATATTCAAACTAGACAAATCATGTATCTCCCCCTTAACCCCTAAACTACGTATTATGAAGTCAAGCATGAAGAGAAGTGGTTTTGGGTTTCCAACATGGAAATTTCAAAAACCTCTTAAAAATTCATTTTAGAGTGACTAAGAAGGATGCAAGCTTCCCTTTTCATTTTCATGTCTTAAACTTGTTTAAATCTTGGTCAAACCTAAGATTTGACCAGAAGATTCAAATGGGCATAAATTTCAAAAAAAAAATCAGAAAAATGAAAAACAAAAGCATATAGTCTTCTTGTGTCATATAGTAAGCATTCAAGTTGATAAACAAGGTCTAGACATATTCAAACCAGAAAATCATGTATATATCTACCCATAACCCTAAACTCTGTCTTATGAAGTCAATCATGATGAGAAGTGGTTTTGGGTTTCAAACATGGATATTTCAAGAACCTCCCAAAAGCTTCATTTTAGAGTGTGACTAAGAAGGATCCAGGCTTACCTTTTTCATTTTCATGTACTAAACTTGTTTAAATCCTGGTCAAACCTAGGATTTCACAAAGATTCAAATATATGTGTATAAAATATAAAAAATAGAAAAATGAAAACCAAAGCACATAGTCTACTTATGTCACATAGTAAGCATTCAAGTTGATAAACAAGGTCTAGACATATTCAAACCAGAAAAATCATGTATATATCTACCCCTAACCCTAAACTCTGTCTTATGAAGTTAATCATGAAGAGAAGTGGTTTTGGGTTTCAAACATTGGAATTCCAAGAACCTCCCAAAAGCTTCATTTTAGAGTGTGACTAAGAAGGATGATTCAGGCTTACCTTTTCATTTTCATGTTCTAAACTTGTTTAAATCCTGGTCAAAACTAGGATTTCACAAAGATTCAAATATATGGGTATAAAATTCAAAAAAATAGAAAAATGAAAAACCAAAGCACATAGTCTTCTTATGTCATATAGCAAGCATTAAAGTTGATAAACAAGGTCTAGACATATTCAACCTAGACAAATCATGTATCTACCCCCTAACCCCTAAACTCTGTCTTATAAAGTCCAGCATGAAGAGAAGTGGTTTTGGGTTTCAAACATGGAAATTTCAAAAACCTCTTACAAAATTCATTTTAGAGTGACTAATTAAGAAGGATGCATGCTCCCCTTTTCATTTTCATGTCTTAAACTTGTTTAATTCTTGGTCAAACCTAAGATTTGACCAAAAGATTCAAACGGGCATAAAAAAATCAGAAAAATGAAAACGAAAGCACATAGTTTTCTTATGTCATATAGTAAGCATTCAAGTTGATAAACAAGGTCTAGACATATTCAAACCAGAAATCATGTATATATCTACCCCTAACCTTAAACTCTGTCTTATGAAGTCAATCATGAAGAGAAGTGGTTTTGGGTTTCAAACATGGAAATTTCAAGAACCTCCCAAAAGCTTCATTTTAGAGTGACTAAGAAGGATACAGGCTTACCTTTTCATTTTCATGTTTTAAACTTGTTTAAATCCTGGTCAAACCTAGGATTTGACAAAGATTCAAATATATGGGCATAAAATTCAAAAAAATAGAAAAATGAAAAACCAAAGCACATAGTCTTCTTATGTCATATAGTAAGCATTAAAGTTGATAAACAAGGCCTAGACATAAGCAAACTAGACAAATCATGTATCTACCCCCTAACCCCTAAACTCTGTCTTATGAAGTCAAGCATGAAGAGAAGTCGTTTTGGGTTTCAAACATGGAAATTTCAAGAACATCCCAAAAGCTTCATTTTAGAGTGACTAAGAAGGATCCATGATTACCTTTTCATTTTCATGTTTTAAACTTGTTTAATCTTGGTCAAACCTAGGATTTGACCAAGATTCAAATGGGCACAAAATTTAAAAAATCAGAAAAATGAAAAACCAAAGTACATAGTCTTCTTATGTCATGTAGTAAGCATTCAAGTTGATAAAATGGTTCATGCCTGGCGTCTTAGCTCCTAAAAAATTATACACCAATTGATGTGACGAATTGATGATTTACTCTAGTCTGCTTCTAGACCATGCAGCTAGCGAGTATTCATATGTACTGCATGGAGCCCCCAACTTTTGACTTCCCGTGTCGGAAAAGGCCTGTTTAATAATGTGGGGCAGTGAGGTATCCCGAAGTATCTAGAGGGTTTCAAGTGTTTCAAAGCTTTCAGCATCGCCATCCAAGGGAAGGATGGGTGACGAATCCGTGCATTCACAGCCGTTAGATCTGAAGAGTCCTTGTATGATGAGCGGTAGATAGCACCTCTAAGCTGCAAATCAACAGCTTCAATTACTTCAAATGAGCATTGGCCGGAAGGCTGACAGAGTGAAAAAATTCAAATTCAAAAACTCATGTATAGAATAGAAAAAAAATAAAAAAACATGTAGATAGAATAGAGGTATAGATAGATTAGCCCAAAAAAGAAGAGGACGGGGAAATTTCGAACGCTCGCCTTTAACTCAGCAGACACCTCCCTCGCGCACCTAAACTTTCGAACGCGCGCCCAATATTTCGAACGCTCGCCTTTAACTCAGCACCCAGCCCACCTTGTTCTTCTCTAGACACCTCCTTCGGCGCCCTGTTCTTCTCTAGACACACCCTCGGTGAACCAGGCCGCGCACCAAAACTTCCCCACGCTTTCTATCAGCCGCGTCAGCCGGCGATCGCGTGTGGCGCCGTTCTTCTCCAGCCGCACCGGCAGGCGCGGTCAGCTGGTAGATCCTCACGGTATGCATGCTATCTTCAGGCCTGGGCAAGTACAATTCATTATAGCTCAATCGAAGTCAGTCGCCGTCGCCCAGCCCTTATAAGTTCGTTAGTTCGTTCGAATCGATCGGTTGATATTGTTTTCCTCTCGATGTGTTTGTTTGACATTGTTTTCCGCTTTACCTATTTGCTCGAATTCGTTAAATCGTACTTTGTTTGTTTGTAAGGCAAAGAGGAAATCATATCATGGCTTATCATCATGGGTATAACCTTTTTAATTAGATTTTGCTGTTTGGGATCTATGATCCTTTTAGTTGCTGCTCTCCAGTAACATTTTCCCTCTTTTTTATTACAGTGAAAAATACACAGCGAGGAAACCACTGTCCAGCCTAAAAAAAATAGACCTCAGTTGGTTTGCTGAAATCGGCTCAAATAACGTGGCATTTAGTTATATAGTTTTATATTCGACCTGTTTGCTCAGATATGTTGGTTTACATTCATACGCAACCTGTTGGGCAAGTATGGACACGACTTGATGACTTTCAGGTCAAAATTCCAGCGGTTGAGTGATTTTTGGTTGGATCCATTCCTGTGCGTTCGATCGGCTTTTGATGGCTGTTATTGAGACAAAGTCATGGCTGGACTTTTGACGCAGCTCCAGTGACGTTCAGGTCAAAAGCCCAGCGTTGACTTTGGTTCAATATCAGCCATCCAAAGCCAATCGAACACACATGAATGTATCCAACCAAAAATCACTCTACAATAAGTCGTTTCCAGACTAAAACAATGTTTATTCCCAAACTATTTTTTTTGAATCCGACCAATCTTTCCCGGAATGCAGAAGAAATATATAAGATTTACTGGAATGTTGTTCTTTTTACTGGACAGTTTGAATTTTAAGTTTAAAGTTGGTTGTAAAACATAAAATGAGGTTTATTGATAAACAATATGGCTGAATCTGATGAAACTCCCCCAGAATGCATAACCCGACATATAAGATTTACTGGATTTTTGTTTCAAAAACTTCTAGGCAGTACGAATTTTAAGTTTAAAATTTTCTCGTGAAACTTAAAATGGTAAATTTTGGATCCATTCTCGTGCGTTCGATTGGCTTTTGATGGCTGTTATTGAAACAAGTGTTAATTGGTTCTATGCCACTCCTCAATTCACAAGTTGTGTTTATGCCATTACAAAAACTGAAGTTGTGTTTATGCCATTACAAAAACTGAAGTTGTGTTTATGCCACTCTCAATTCTCAATATCCCCTTCTATATATGCCATTTTCAATACTCCACTATAATAAATATAGCATATCTATGATAGTACTCTATGATACCACCCACTATGCACCCATGTTCCAAACACCACTCCCGCTGACTGTACCTTATTGTATCGAGCGATAAGCTTGATGAGCAACCCAAACAAACAAACTAAGACTGTACCTTATTGTACTTGCTCTTACCCATATCTTCTCTTTCTCTTTCATCGCGAGTGCAGCTAATTCAGTTAGTCTTCCAACGAATATTAATATTTTGTCTCAATGATGTCATTTTTCGACTAACAATTAGCACTTTTGAATTCTTAGATTACTTTTTCACACGATGCACTTCTTTTAATTTATTTTACCACATTTGAATGTGAACCTTGACCAAATAAATAGGACAACAATATCACGATCATATAATACATAAGCAGCATTGTTAGAATCGTGTTGGAAAATACTTTCTAATGATACCAGTTTTATATCAATTTTTTTATATACTTCATCCTGAAAAATATGTTTCAACTTCATCAAAACTTGCATGTATCTGCAAACTAAACTCATCTAAATACATGTATATCTACATAAAATTGAAACATCATTTTTAAATAGAGAGATATAGATTAATATTTTTTCGAAGATAAAATACGAAAAACAAGGGTGCATTGTTTATTGAAATGGAGTGAGTAGTATATATAAAATCATTTTAGTTGCCAATGATCATGTTGAGGGCCTCTATTTCTTGTTTTGCTCAGGCCCTCCGTATTCTCAGGTACGGCCCTGGTGGTCTATGAACCTGTATGTAATCTTATTACTTTTGGCTTCTTTGCACTGCTAATAGATCGGCGGAATTACGGCAAAAAAGAAGAAAGAATGTGTTGGTATTGTATTGCTTTCGATAGATATGTTCGCCCCTCCCCCCCAAGCATTTACAGATGGCACAAGAGATTCAAGGATGAAATTGCTCTCCTTGTTCATAAGGCAAAGAGGAAATCATATCATGGGTAGAACATTTTATATATATTTTGCTGTTTGGGATCTATGA
The DNA here is from genome assembly GCF_019359855.2 of Lolium perenne. Taxonomy (NCBI): domain Eukaryota; kingdom Viridiplantae; phylum Streptophyta; class Magnoliopsida; order Poales; family Poaceae; genus Lolium; species Lolium perenne. The sequence goes on from NC_067245.2 coordinate 332,181,532, forward strand.
TCCTTTTAGTTGCTGCTCTCCAGCAACTTTTGTACATATTTCCCTCTTTTTATTAAAAAAAAATACAAAGTGGGGAAACCCAGTGGTCAGCCTAAAAAAAATCTGTTCGCTAGGTAGCCGTAGTTTTGCACTCAGTTCGTTTGCTGAAATCGGCTCAAATAATGTAGCATTTATAGTTTTATATTCGACCTGTTTGCTCAGGTATGTTTGCTTACATTCGTAGGTGACCTGTTTGTTGAAATAGCTTATCGCTTCTCTGACCATCTATCTCCTCAACAGATGGACAGAACTTGGATATTATTTCACTCATTAAACACACCAACATATTTGAGTGGTATTGAAGACTTCATGAAGCACGTTAGTGATTTCTTGTGGCGACAAGACAAAGGAAGTGATTTGTCCATGCCGCGTATGTTTGAATATTGGGTCCAAGCCTCAACATGTAGTCTCAGATCATTTATTCGTTTATGGGATGGACCAGACATATATCAGGTGGATTAACCATGGTGAACACTATGATCAGCCTGACATTATTGATCCTCTTTATTCTGATGGTTATCAGCCTGAAGATCTCGTCCAGGATGAGGCTACTGCTAATTTGTTACGGGATCTGTATCCATATGCAAGCCAACAGCCCCATGGTTATCACAAAAAGCCTCTTTTCCATGACCTGATAGAAGATGCTAAGCGCTTAGTGGCCCCTGGTTCTGTTGTGTCAAGATTCGAATTAATTGTGAAATTACTTCATGACAAGTCATACCAGGGGATTACCAATAAAGCGTTCAATGCAGTTGCGAAGACATACAGCGATGCACTCCCTGGGGCTGGACTGCCAAAATCCTTTTATGAGGTGAAGCAGTACATCAAGGTACTGGGACTTGGATATGAGAAGATTGATTTTTGCAAAAATAATTGTAATCGCTTTTTTTGGATGGAGTATAATGACCTCGATGAATGTCCAAGATGTAAGGAATCAAGATGGAAACATGATGGAGATGGTGGTAAGAAAAAGATTCCTTGGAAGGTTCTCGAGATACTTTCCACTTGTACAAAGATTGCAGAGGTTGTTTGCTTGAACAAACATCTCCGGAAACAAGCTCGCACAAAGAGATTCTCACGCCCGACCCTGATTTACCGAGGCATCCTGCTGATGGCGATGAATGGAAGCAATTCGACCTGGATCATCCAGATTTTGCTGCAGATCCAAGGAACCTGAGACTTGGCCTTGCTACAGATGGATTCAACCCATTTGGCAACATGAGCAACTCGTATAGCATGTGGCCAGTACTAGTTACACCTTACAACCAGGCTCCCTGGACATGCACCGATCACGAATTGTATGATGGCCTTACTCATCCCAGGTCCCAAATCTCCTGGGAAGGATTTTGATGTGTTCATGCAGCCTCTTATTAGAGACTTGCAAACATTATGGGAGGGTGTCCCTACACGGGATGTGTGTCAACCTAAAGAACAAAATTTTCTATTACGTCTTTCATCTTATTGCACCCATGATTATCCAGCTTTGGGCACTATGTCGGGCGAGTAACATCAGGTTATAATGCATGTGTTCACCGTGATACTGATCAGGTGGCGTTGAGGATAATAAACAAGATATGCTATATGGGCCATCGTTGTTTCCTTCCATTAGATCACAGTTTCCGAAAAATAGAAAAAATTGCAATTTATTGGTGATCGGGCACGTAAAAAGACTAAACCGCAGCACTTTAAGAGTCACGAGTTGGAGGCGCACCTAGAAGCGGTCAGAAATGTTAAACCAGGAAAACCACCAGCCGCCACAGCAGTACAAAGAGAAGGATACAGAAGATGCAGCAGCAGTAGTAGCAGATAGAAAAAGGAAGAAGAGAGGAGATGAACTGAGTCTAGCAGCTACCAAAAGGAAGATGGGAGGTGAAATAGCAGCATGTACCAAGAGGAAGGAAATGGAAAATGATAGACCGAGAATATTTTATAAGCGCAGGACCACTCTTTGGGACTTGCCGTATTGGGCTGGTAAGAAGCTTCGGCATAATATTGATATCATGCACATGGAGAAGAATATATGTGACAGCATTGTCGGCACATTACTCAACATTCCATCCAAGACAAAAGATAGCTCAAATGCTAGGATTGATTGTGCAACATTGAATGTTAACAGGCACTTGCAACTGGATCGTAATGACAAAGTGAACAAAGGCAAGGAAAAACAATATAAATTTCGAGGCGCGGAATTCACATTGCCGATGCCTAAAAGGAGATTATTTTGTGAGTACCTCCGAGGTGTGATGTTCCCGTTCGGATTTGCTTCCAACATTGCAAATTGTCTCAATGCTGAAGGAAACAAGCTCCAAGGGTTGAAAACTCACGATTGTCATATCCTGCTGCAAAGGCTTTTAGCTATTGGCATTAAAGATTTAGTGAAGCCAAATATGTACAACGTGATTGCAGAGTTGGGAAGGTTCTTTAGGGAAATATGTAGTAAAACTCTAAGCAGAGCTGTTGTAGAACGTCTTAAGGTGGACATAGCAGTAATCCTGTGCAAGCTAGAGTTGATATATCCTCCAGCCTTCTTTGATGTGATGGTGCATTTGGCTGTTCATCTACCTGATGAGGCACTTTTAAGAGGTCCGGTACAGTATGGATGGATGTACCCTATAGAACGTCGACTGTGCACTTTCAAGAATACAGTTAGGAACAAAGCTAGACCGGAGGCTTGCATTGCAGTGGCGTATATTGCTGCTGAAGCATATACATTTGCCTCAAGATATATTCCTGATATTGAGACCAGATTCAACCGGGGTCGCAGAATTTTGGAAGTTGGAGGATCTGTTTTTAATCATGGTGTTGAGCTAATAGGAAAGAGGACCGAAAAAACATTAGAGCAGTCTGAATTTGAACAAATTGTCTTGGTATGTGCTGAATAATGCTACAGAGGCTGATGAATATGTTAAGTGAGTACTATGCACACGAAATACTCAGTTCCTCGCATATACTATGAACTTGTATCAAAATGAAATATATTCAGCTGACTTGGCTATGTTTTGCAGGTTGTACATGGAAACGAATGGAAAGCTATCGGCACGTGGGAGTGGGTTTCAGGACTGGTTTGAGAAATATGTAAGATGTTCAATTGCACTCTGACTTGTCTATGTGTTTTCACATGAGATGACCTCTTGTCTATTTTGTAATCGTAGATCTCGAAACTCCATGCGGAGAATCCAGGCGTTGTTAGTGCTGATCTCCTTGTCCTATCACGTGGTCCAGATAAGAGGGTGTTGGTAGCTGCAGCTTGCAATGCCAATGGTGTCCATTACAGCTCCTATGAGCGTGAACAACATTTGAAGACACGAAATAGTGGCATCACAACCAGTGGAGATCACTTGACAACTAGAAAGAAGAGATCAGAGTCATTTGACCATTATGGTCACATAGAATAGGTTATTCAGTTGTTCTATAGTGATAAGGTTACTGTCCGATCTGTGGTTCTATTTAAGTGTTATTGGTACAACCAAGATCCAAACAAGGGCAAAGGTGCCAGAAATGATGGGTATTTCATATCAGTTAATACTACTGCTCAGTGGTACAAGGATGATCCTTATATTTTGGTACCTCAAGCGGCCAAGGTACTTTTCTTGGAAGACAGATCTAGAAAAGGATGGCAGTATGTGCAAAAGTTTGTGGCAAGGAACATATATGATTTGGATGAGAATGCGGATCCAATAATTGGTGCCCAACAAGATGATTTCGCTGGTTGTATGCAAACTAAAGTTGCTGACATTGATGAAACCTCGTTGGATACAGGTATCCCTGCACATGATGGAGAAGTAGATTTCACTGTTGAGGTTAGCATAGTCGACAAAGAGATGGATAAACTGAAGCTACCTGGTGAATCTCAGGAGGAGAATGGACACGACGAGCAGGATGAGACCATGCACGAATATCAGAATGAAGACGGAGGTGATGATGATGATGATGATGATGATGATGATGATGATGATGATGATGATGATGATGATGATGATGATTAGACTCTTGTCTCTGTATCATGCTGTGAGATGAAGAACCATGATTTGTTTTGATTTTTCTATTTGGAAAATGTATGAGTCCTGAAGACAATTATCTGTTGGATTGTAATCCCATGATGACTAATTATTTATGTTTGTTGTCCTACTAAAAGTTGGTCAAACTTAATTGTGTGGAAGTAATCCCATGCTGTTTGATTCATAGGGTCATATCCCATAGGAAAATAGAATGATAATACTTGATCAAACTAATGCAGAATATCTTATAACCACAATCAAATAGAATTTCTCTTGACATAGGATTCAAGTTGGCATGGCATCCCTATCATACAGGGGTTTTATTCATACTATGCTACAAATCGAAAATAAGATGGGTCAGCACTTTATCGCGGCAGATAGGGCAGCTGGCGTTCGTTACAAACCAGGAGAAGATGCACTTCCTATGGAACGGGTGTTTGCATCCCCGGAGACGCACCGTTGTGCGCTGCGACAGCCCCAGCATGCATATGCTGCAGTGGCCGTCCTCCGGCGCAACTAGGACCCAACTGTCCTGCAGCGCCGGCAAGTTGACGATGACCCGGTGGTCCACCCTAAGGGTGAGGTCGAAGTGGAGGCCACCGAGCCGACGACACGCCTGCTGCCACATCAGGTGCATAACATCGTAAGGCATGATGATGTCCCACTCCTCCTCCGTGAGGTTCAGGTTCTTGAGCAGCCATACACGGGCAAGAATCTCGCGCATAGTTCGCACGACATTGCCCCCACTACGCAGCTCCCTCGGAGGCAAGCCAAGATCCAGCACCACCTCTTCGCAGGGTGTAGTGGTGATATCGTCCTCATCCAGTGGGGCAGGGAGGGGGCCGGCCATCCTCCTGAGCTCGTACGTCCTCGAGAAGAAGATGTGCACTGTCATAGTGTACGGGGACGCCTCGCCCTCGCCCTCGCCCACGGCCGGCGGCTCGCCGACGGAGAAGTCGGTCGTGCTTGCCGACACACGGCAGGCACGGAAGACATGTGGGCCAGACTCGATGATGCGCTCGCGTGAGGAGCGCTCTAGTAGGGGCGTCGCCGCCATTGGGGATTCTTCGGAGGGCTGTAGACTGGCGGCTAGTCGACGGTGAGGTGGTTGGTGTGAGATCTCTGGGATGAGGCCAGGGGAAGTGGGCGAAGTGCTCGGGACTAGGGATTGCCCTCAACTTTCCGCAGTAGTATGATAATAATTGGTGGACGAGGGAGACTAGTCCAGAGACTACCCAAAGTTGATAAATCATGTTCGAGGGAAAATGCACAAGATTTATTATCAAAATTCAAGCTAATTTCGCCGATTTTGTTATGCCGTTCATTAGACATCATCCAACGGCCTTGGTCTCTGGGATTCGCTGCTACAGTGTATTCCTAGTTTGGTCACACAATGAAATTCTTGGGTATTAGTACCATATTGGTTGGTATGAAATGTCATACAAAACAACGCAATACAAGAATACAATGGCCTAAGTGACCGACAAGGAATATGATAGGAATGCACTTCTGGAACAAAAATAAAGTGTTATTATGTTCGTCGTTGGCATCCTATCTAGCCCTTAGAATTTATAATAAAAAAACTTAATAATTGTTATTTTGCTCTGGTCAAATGAAAACAATGAGTTGTTCAAATTATGACATTACTCCATGTACGATGGATAAGTTATTATAAATCTTAATGGTGAAACACACATACATAATACTGACGCTAAAATGCCATAAGGCAAATGATTTGAATTCCACTTATTTGTGGAACCGCAATTTAGGTCATATTAGAAAAGAACGCATGAAGGAACTCCATGCAAATGGATTTTTGGAGTCATTCGATTTTTGAATCGTTTGGCGCTTGCAAAAAATTTCTAAAGAGAATGACTGAAATACCGTTCATAGGCCAAGAGTTGAACGGGCAACTAACTTAGTGGAAAAATACATGATGATGTATCTGGTTCACTGGGCATAGGTTGTGCGGGAGATTCTTCTACTTCATGAAAACTTCCAACAATGAATTGAGTATATATATGCGGATATATTCGATAAGGAAGAAGTTTGAAACATTTGAATGGATTCAAATAAATTTCAGCATGAGGTGGAAATCATCGTAATAGAAAAGTCAAATATCTATGATTGGATCATAGTGGAAATATTTGAATTACGAGTTTTAGCGAACATCTAAGAGAGTTATGAAATTGTTCTACAACTCACGTTTCTTGGAGAATCATAGTGATGATGGAGTATCCGAGAGATGTGTCCAAACCTTGTTGGGTCAATGATGAGATAAAATATTGATGCTATTATATTTTTGTGGATTATGCTTTAGTGACTACCGCTTTTACACTAAATAGAGCATCATCATGATCCGTTGAAATGACACCATACGAGTTATGGCATGGGTATGAACCCTAATAGTCCTTTCTTAAATTTTGGAATGCATAGCATAAAGTAAATAAGTTTACAACCAAAATCGGATGAATGTCTTTGTTGGTTATCCCACAGAATTGATTAGGAATTCTTTCCACTATGGAGACAAAGACAAAAGTGTTTGTCGATGTTTCTTACTTATTTCCAAGAAATTGTTTTTAGCGAAGTATTTGAGTGGGAGGACAATAAAACTTGATAAGGTTTATGAACCTGAGCATAATGATCAGAGTAGCGCAAAGCATCGGAATTGGTTCCTAAGCGGCCACGACGATCATGGCTCCCATGTCTACAAAATGTTATAGTCATGGAGATCGAAGTACTTATTGAACCTTGTAGGTATGGTTTACTTTGTGATCAAATAAATGATTTGTGAACAAAGGATTGTTTTTGAACAATGATAAACCAACTACATACAAAGAAGTTATGATGGGCCCTGACTCCGTTAAAATGGCTATACGTCATGAAATCCAAGATAGATGAATACTTTTTGAAAGTAAACGGATCTATAAAATTGATGGACTTGGATGGATTATCCTTGAATAAGCTCGACTTGTCGAAAAGTTGTTTACGACAAAGTTCAAAGAGTTGACTACGATAAGATTAGATCTTCCGTAGCAATGCTTATAGTCTATGTGGATTATTCTAGTAATCGCTACATATTTCTTTCATGAGATATGATAGTAGGATGGCAAAATACATTACTTAACAGAAGTGTGTATTAAAGGTGTATACAAGATACAACCAATTGTTTTGCTAGTCCGTGGAATACTAGATAGGTAAACGAACTTCAATTGGATGAAGTGAGTATCACGGAGTTGGAATCTTCACCGGATGAAATAGTCAAAGAGTTTTTGATTTCATCAGAAACGATGAAGAGGCTTGCATTTGCAAGAAATTAAGTGGGAGCGCTGAGACATATTTATAATACTTTATGTAGATACATATAGTTGGTTATAAATGATGTAATTATATACTTGATTATAAAAGGTTTCATTGAGAATTAACTTCAATGAAAGGATATGGACTGAAAACATATCTAGTGTCAAGATCTATGAAGATAGATTGAAACACATAATAAGTTTAAGTCAAAGTACATAGAAAGGATATTGAAGTAGTTCAATATAGAAATATTAAGAAAATGTTCTTGTCATGTGAAGTTTTAACAAAACTTGAGTGTATCTGACACTCAATGAGTAAAAACACAATCAGATGTCATGTGCTCTAAAATGTTAGGAGCATATACCAGAATGATTAATGTGATAATCATTGGACAAACAGTAAAAATATCCCTGTGTACTTTAGAAGAACCAAGGATATATAAATAGTTTTGTATGGAGAAATTACAAACAAATCGCTGTAAGGTGTTGCACCGATATTGGTTTTGTCACATATAAAAATAAAAATTTCAATCTCAAAATTAGGCTAAATGTTGTTTAAAAGGTAGCACAATGCTAGATTTAGAAGAGTTCTAAATGTTGTGACGGATTCTACAAACGAAGGCAGAATATGTCGTTGTTTTGACAATGACTGAGGATGTTAAGTAAAAAGGTTCTTTGAGAACTTGGTGTAGTTCCGATAGTGTCAGAACTTTGAAGCTATATTGTGTATGACAATATTAGTGACATATTTCAGACCGCGGAATTAAGGTTCCACCAGAAGACCAAACATATTTAATGCCGACTCATTTGGAAAATGAGTGATGCGTGAAGACGCAATTTGCAAAATACATACGTTTCTGAGTTTGTCAGAACCATTGACTAAAGCTCTCCCTAGGGCAAAGTATGACCAACACCAGAATGCCATGGGTGTTAGGTACATTACAATGTAATCTAGATTATTGACTCTAGTGCAAGTGGGAGACTGTTGGAGATATGCCCAAGAGGCAATAATAAAAGTGGTTATTATATATCTTTATGTTTATGATAAATGTTTATATACCATGCTATAATATTGTAACACCCCAAGGCAACTAAGCCCTTGAGATGTTACCACATACAAACAAAGAGGAAAATAACTAAGACCTTTTAGTAAAATTGGACAGAGTCTCCTTTGTTTTGGAGACGTCCAAGACAACAATCAAATAATATCATGATATAAGAATCATACATGGGAAAACTAAGCGTAATGTTCAATCATGTATAAAGCTGCGATACCACAACTATAGAAACTATTATCTGCACACAATATCGGTAACCATGTCCAACACAAACCCCATGACCGTTTATGACAAAGCTAAATCCAACTATCAAATGCTTAGTTCAAACAGATTGGTGACAAAAATAAGAATCGTGATGTGTATATGGTGAAGGTGCTACTCCCAAAACTCCCCATGCATGGCGTCCTCAAGGTTTACCTAAAAACATGAAAGCAACAAGGGTGAGTACAAAGACTCAACAAGCTCACAAACAAATAGTAATCTTTACATAAATCGAAACACCAACATATCATTAGCCATCATTAATCCATTAGAACATTTTATGATGTCCTACATGCCTATATGCTCATCACATCACATTGCGGATACCGGTATCGCTTGAGTAGACACCCGTCGGCATCTACTCACTCCAACTAGTGGAAGGTGCCTCCAAAGTGGGTCGCAACCCATCAATGAAGGTCGCATTGTGCCTACCAAAGTAGGTCACATTATCATCATTGTCATCATGAGTATGCATTATTCATAATATGCACGGGTCATCATCATTATCGTTGGCATCATGTTCATAACATAAATATTAAATAAAACCGAGTGAATAGAGATATGCAAAATTCACTATCCGTCATGAACTTACCTCAACCACGGGGCATTAACTGTTGATTGTAGGACTCCGTACCAGAAGTAACAACACCTGTTTTTGAAACACATGTCACACTCAATACACATCATTACTTCAAAAGCATACAAGCAAGAATAACATCGCTCCTATACGCAAACAACACACAAGCATTCTCGTTGTCCATTACAAATTATCCATGATGACCCAAAAGGCTAAAAGTAACAGGTGGTAAAAACAAGAATGCTATTTCTAGCTACATGGCACTTTCTTTACTTTACTCTTTTCTGTTAACCACCGAAAGAATGTGTTCTCAGCTACTGTCAAACAGATAAATAAAACTGTAGTTCATTGATGTCTAAAGCCCAAGGATTTAGTTGTCCGCAACTTACTAACAGCAGCAACTTTTCCGTTCAAAACCTCACAGGATTGCCTAGGATCAGATCTGCAGCTACACAAAAGCACAAGATACCAGGCCTAAAGCATGCATATGATTCACGGTATGCTCCAGCTAATAAGCTAGAATAGACCAAGATAAATCATACTTTCTCTGTAGCTTTCTTCTTTTTCCTTGTATGCCTATAATGCTAGACAGCTTCAAGTACCAATCGATGGATTTCACTAATCCATGGAATGTAAACTAGCTAACTGAATGTAATCCTAAAACTATCCTATCCAATTTCAGCAGCTGCAGACTTACAAGAGCAATCATATTCACCAGAATACCTTATCTTAGATGAACCAACGCATAGGAAATCCCCTCTAAACAGCACCCTACCACCAACTTCACAAGGACTAGCAATTCCATTGAAACAACCGAACTACAGGAACAAAAATTCCTCATGTGCAGACCTAAGATACCAGACAGCTAGAGAAAATTAACATTGCCAGCAGCCACGATCAGAAACTACAAAGGAGATGCAAACCACTTGGCCAAATCTACTTAGAAAATAGGAACGATCGGCTATTGACCAAGATAGCAGAGAATGGATGGGGACTATGCATACCCGACCACCTTGCAGCTCTTGGCGAGAGGGTTCCACGCAGAGACGAGCCTATCCGCGGAGGACGCCGTCGAGGCCTTGCAGCAGCGGCGACGACAACCAAACGGCGACAGCGCTCAATGGGGGAAACGCAGCGGCGGCGGCCTGGGCGCTAGCACTGGGATACTACAGGGCAGATCGTGGCGACGCCTTTCAACTCTGCCCTAACATACAGGGAGACACAAACATTGTACAAGCCCAGATCGGAAACAACAATAAGCCCAGCCCAACCCGTCACTTGCTTCACGTAATAGGAAGATACAGGGAACCAGACTAGTTTTTTACGTCCAACTATACAGCTCTAAAAATAAAAGTAGATTGCCAGATCAAGCACAAACTTACTATATTTCTTTCTTCCCTTTTTCTTTTCTTTTCTCTAACACTTCGTATTCCTAAAAAGCATAATTAAACTATCCTCAAAGTTATTTTTTTTCTTTTTCTTAAATATGTCCAGAAAATTAGCTTCAAAAATTTGGGATATTACATTCTTACCCCCTTAAACAGAATTCGACCCCGAATTCTTCATCATAACATATAAAAACACAATCATGAATCACATACCAGTCATGAACAATTCTGGATATTTCTCACGCATGCGAGATTCAAGCTCCCAAGTCGCCTCACGCTCGGTTTGTTGCGACCAAAGAACCTTCACTTACTTTAACGACCTATTCCTCATCACTCGCTTGGACTCATCTAGTATCCTCACAGGGCGAACCTCAAAGGTTAAATCTTGCTCATTCGTAAATAGTTCCATGGTTATTTGTCGTTCTGGATCACGAAAATGCTTCCGCAGCATAGAGACATGGAAAATATTATGCACGCCTTTCATTGTCTCGGGCAACTCAAGTCGGTAGGCCAACTTTCCTACTCGTGCCACTATCATGAAAGGTCCAATGTACCGCGGACTAAGCTTTCCTTTGATGTTAAATCTTATAACCCCTTTAGTGGGCAACACTATTAAGAATGCCTCCTCGCTACCTTGAAGTCCCCCCTCTACCTCTTGTTCTGCTATGCGTTGCTACCATTTGTTGCCTAATCTCAGGCACCCAATATATAGTTCGCTGAATCTACTTTGCTCCCAACACTCCAATGGTATTCCAACAAAGTGGAGATCTACACTTTCTCCCATAAAGATCCTTGTATGTTACAATTACTATGAGATCCTGGCAGCTCTTATTATAAAAGAACCCCACAAGTGACAAGTGACCTTCCTATCTCCCTTGCCAGGTTAGGACATAATGTCTCTACACACATTCCAAAGTTTTACGCTCTAACTGGCCAATTGTTCGGGAATGAAATGCATTACCAAGTCTCAATTGCAAACCTAGTGCACTCTGCAAGTTCTCCCAAGATTTTGATACAAACTTAGCATCCCTATCACAAGTAATGGTTTCAGAAACAACATGCAACTATACTATCTTCTACACATATATTGGTGCCAAGGAACTTAGTTTGTTTTGGGAAAGAATACAATGGGAAAATATGATAAGTCGATGTCCAACCACCGAAATTGCATCATGCGTGTTTCCCATGCTAGGTAGGACAAAAATATATGATGGCCATTATGGAACCTCCAAGGATTACTACCCATCCCGTTGGTATTTTACACTTAGCCTTCACTCATAAACAAACCTCATAATAGGACAGATACTTGTCCACAACACATTTCATTGTTTACCACAAATAATTCTTTTTCAGCTCATCGTACATCTTTATCCCTCCAATAAAAATGGTATATAGGGTACGATGTGCCTCGCTCTGAATGACCTTGCACCTGAGACTTTCGTGGCACAAAAATATGGTCATTCAACCAAGCAGCCTTGGTCCCATCTATTGTGAACTATCCAGTTCAACCTTTTTTTTTTTGAATGTGTTCTATCTCCCTTGATGTATTGGTTGATCAAGGTGTTGCGCCTCATGTATCTAGGTAGATAAAGAACTACGTATCCTCATGTGCCACACTGAAGATCAATATGAGATGGCCATCCTTTAAAGATATGCCATGAGATAATCTATAGTGGGAGAAAAGAAGATCCGACTAAGGGCGTATGGAATCACATTTGGCCTGCCTAGGTTGTACTAGATAGATAGGCCATAGTCCTCTTATCAATTCCAGCCACCGACTTTGTCTCGAGTGGAACTCATGTGTGAAGAGGTATTTGAGACTCTTATGAGGAGTGAAAATATCACAAGACTCCCTATACAGACAATGCTCCCAAATCTTTAGTGCAAAGATGACACAAGCAAATTCTAGATCAAGAGTACGATAGTCCTGCCCATGTATTTTTAATTTAGTATTTCCATCTTGCATGAGCACACACTATCAAGAAAACCCACTTCAAAAAAAATCAAAAATCAAGTTTGTTTAGATTTGCATATAATTTACTATTTCTCAACGTCTAAAGCATAAGCCACAATGGTGCTTACTGCTACTATTTTTTCCTAGAATATATGAGTATATCATACATGAAGACTACCACGAAGTTAGAAACATATGCACGATATGGTTTGTTCCCATCATGAAATTGCATTCGCTAGTCCAGAAGATAACTCTATTTTCATAATGCCCATACCTAATGGAGGATGAAATCTTTTCAATGTCATGTTCCCATTCTATTATGGCTACGCAGGAGATCAATCTTGGAGAACACAACTCTGTTCAGCTCATCACACAAGTCCTCGATGTGAGGAAATGCATTTTTCCTCTTGATTGTTACAATGTTTAGAACACAACAATCCACACACTTCTTGGTTATAAGAAAATGGGTGTTCCCTAAGGTGAGACACTAAGTTGACCAAAACCTTGGGATAACAATAATCCAGTAGATTCTTCAACTCTTCTTAACATGGTCATCACAATCGATAAGGAAACATATAGATAGGTCGAGCGACAGGAATAATATCAATGTGAAACTCCATGTTTTATTCTCGAAGAACTTGAAAAAAAAACATGGTATCTTGGTCATAAAAACCCATCCTTGTCTTTGGTAAATCATGAAACCCTTATGAAGAATATAGATGTTACATGCCCACTTGATGCTCAACATTTTTCACCTTTGGAACCCCAAAAAAAAACACCGCATGACCTATCCAAAACTCTCATGGTATTCTATAAGGGCATACATCTTGTACCATAAAACGACGAAGATTTAGCTTCACCATCTCCAACGCTTGGCAGAGATCTCCTATACTACAGGTGGAACGGCATACCATTCTATAGTTCCAGCTACTGAACATCATCTCTCCACTAATTAAGGAAAAACAATGTGATTCCCCACTCCAACGTACAAGAGAAAATAATAAGGGTAAGTGGTATGGGGGCCAATCCATCCCGCACCCAAACTATTAACTTTGTAACTGGAATACTGAATCATGCAACGCTAACGCTCGTGCATCCTCACTAGAATTTCAACAAGATTTCATGGGCACGAACCAAGGTTCAAGGTCGACTCCCTATATCGTTCTTGCTCAGCTGCTACAATTACTAAACTATTGATTTTTTTTATAAAACAAAGCACGTGCAAGGTTTTGTTAAAAGGAACATTTTTAAAAGAACAGAGAGTCACTTTATGGATGGTTAGGTTTGATCTAGAACACATAACACTATGGAGGATAAAGGAAGGACAACCTTCTCACCTAGAATTTCAACCAAGGAAAAGGATTTTAGAAAAAAAAGGTTTGTTTTAAGGAACAAGTAGGTTGCCTCCAAGGACATTAGCGCATTCCCCGTTCTTTATAACCAACGGTGGAAGAAGGGGCACCAACGAATGTTGGAGAAAAAATAGACCAAAGAGGGAATGGGGCAAACAGAGGGAGTTACCTTTAAAACGAGAATGACATTTGAAGTATATGATTGAAAATACTTCATCAATCACAAAGAATAAACCAAAAACTACAAATCCACTACTATATATTGATTTTCATACCGAGGCAAAAGAAGGTGATGTACTACAAATAAAGGATGGATAAGACTAAGGAAACCGCGTGAAACTATTGTTTAGAATACATGGATAGAGGAAAGAGATTCTCATATTGATTTGGATCCACAAGAGTCTTCGTGACATTATTTAATCTACTCCAATACTACACCATCGATGTTATCCAATCTAGCTTTATCCTTTCGAATAGCAAATCAACTGGTCCACCTAATCTTTCAAACTAGCAAACTTAATTTTACTCAAATTCCTTTGGGATACTTGGCACATATATAAAAACTTCGAACAACGCCAGCCAAACCCAACTTTAGTCTTCCATGGTAACACTATGTTGATAACCAACTTTAATGACAAACAAAACTATTCAGCTAGCAAAGCAACAAAAACATCTAAATCCACCAATGCATGTATCTTACGTTATTCATATCTCTATGGTTAACTACTATCAATCAACGACGAGGAAAAACAATACCCGAAGCAAGGCCTTCAAGCCTTCCACTGCAACAACATGCTCACAGGCACCAATAAACATATCAATAACAGAGATCAACAATAAGATATAGTAGAAGCGTAAATGCAATGCATGGCCCACCCATCCTATGTGCACCAGTGTGTCAAGTTTTATATTTTCCTATTTTGTTTTCACGTAAAGTCCATCATACCTAAAGTCACAGAATTTATTTCTAGACCACGGACCTAAAGCCCGCTCTGATACCAACTGTAACACCCCAAGGCAACTAAGCCCTTGAGATGTTACCACATACAAACAAAGAGGAAAATAACTAAGACCTTTTAGTAAAATTGGACAGAGTCTCCTTTGTTTTGGAGACGTCCAAGACAACAATCAAATAATATCATGATATAAGAATCATACATGGGAAAACTAAGCGTAATGTTCAATCATGTATAAAGTCATGATACCACAACTATAGAAACTATTATCTGCACACAATATCGGTAACCATGTCCAACACAAACCCCATGACCGTTTATGACAAAGCTAAATCCAACTATCAAATGCTTAGTTCAAACAGATTGGTGACAAAAATAAGAATCGTGATGTGTATATGGTGAAGGTGCTACTCCCAAAACTCCCCATGCATGGCGTCCTCAAGGTTTACCTAAAAACATGAAAGCAACAAGGGTGAGTACAAAGACTCAACAAGCTCACAAACAAATAGTAATCTTTACATAAATCGAAACACCAACATATCATTAGCCATCATTAATCCATTAGAACATTTTATGATGTCCTACATGCCTATATGCTCATCACATCACATTGCGGATACCGGTATCGCTTGAGTAGACACCCGTCGGCATCTACTCACTCCAACTAGTGGAAGGTGCCTCCAAAGTGGGTCGCAACCCATCAATGAAGGTCGCATTGTGCCTACCAAAGTAGGTCACATTATCATCATTGTCATCATGAGTATGCATTATTCATAATATGCACGGTCATCATCATTATCGTTGGCATCATGTTCATAACATAAATATTAAATAAAACCGAGTGAATAGAGATATGCAAAATTCACTATCCGTCATGAACTTGCCTCAACCACGGGGCATTAACTGTTGATTGTAGGACTCCGTACCAGAAGTAACAACACCTGTTATTGAAACACATGTCACACTCAATACACATCATTACTTCAAAAGCATACAAGCAAGAATAACATCGCTCCTATACGCAAACAACACACAAGCATTCTCGTTGTCCATTACAAATTATCCATGATGACCCAAAAGGCTAAAAGTAACAGGTGGTAAAAACAAGAATGCTATTTCTAGCTACATGGCACTTTCTTTACTTTACTCTTTTCTCGTTAACCACCGAAAGAATGTGTTCTCAGCTACATCAAACAGATAAATAAAACTGTAGTTCATTGATGTCTAAAGCCCAAGGATTTAGTTGTCCGCAACTTACTAACAGCAGCAACTTTTCCGTTCAAAACCTCACAGGATTGCCTAGGATCAGATCTGCAGCTACACAAAAGCACAAGATACCAGGCCTAAAGCATGCATATGATTCACGGTATGCTCCAGCTAATAAGCTAGAATAGACCAAGATAAATCATACTTTCTCTGTAGCTTTCTTCTTTTTCCTTGTATGCCTATAATGCTAGACAGCTTCAAGTACCAATCGATGGATTTCACTAATCCATGGAATGTAAACTAGCTAACTGAATGTAATCCTAAAACTATCCTATCCAATTTCAGCAGCTGCAGACTTACAAGAGCAATCATATTCACCAGAATACCTTATCTTAGATGAACCAACGCATAGGAAATCCCCTCTAAACAGCACCCTACCACCAACTTCACAAGGACTAGCAATTCCATTGAAACAACCGAACTACAGGAACAAAAATTCCTCATGTGCAGAACTAAGATACCAGACAGCTAGAGAAAATTAACATTGCCAGCAGCCACGATCAGAAACTACAAAGGAGATGCAAACCACTTGGCCAAATCTACTTAGAAAATAGGAACGATCGGCTATTGACCAAGATAGCAGAGAATGGATGGGGACTATGCATACCCGACCACCTTGCAGCTCTTGGCGAGAGGGTTCCACGCAGAGACGAGCCTATCCGCGGAGGACGCCGTCGAGGCCTTGCAGCAGCGGCGACGACAACCAAACGGCGACAGCGCTCAATGGGGGAAACGCAGCGGCGGCGGCCTGGGCGCTAGCACTGGGATACTACAGGGCAGATCGTGGCGACGCCTTTCAACTCTGCCCTAACATACAGGGAGACACAAACATTGTACAAGCCCAGATCGGAAACAACAATAAGCCCAGCCCAACCCGTCACTTGCTTCACGTAATAGGAAGATACAGGGAACCAGACTAGTTTTTTACGTCCAACTATACAGCTCTAAAAATAAAAGTAGATTGCCAGATCAAGCACAAACTTACTATATTTCTTTCTTCCCTTTTTCTTTTCTTTTCTCTAACACTTCGTATTCCTAAAAAGCATAATTAAACTATCCTCAAAGTTATTTTTTTTCTTTTTCTTAAATATGTCCAGAAAATTAGCTTCAAAAATTTGGGATATTACATTCTTACCCCCTTAAACAGAATTCGACCCCGAATTCTTCCTCATAACATATAAAAACACAATCATGAATCACATACCAGTCATGAACAATTCTGGATATTTCTCACGCATGCGAGATTCAAGCTCCCAAGTCGCCTCACGCTCGGTTTGTTGCGACCAAAGAACCTTCACTTACTTTAACGACCTATTCCTCATCACTCGCTTGGACTCATCTAGTATCCTCACAGGGCGAACCTCAAAGGTTAAATCTTGCTCATTCGTAAATAGTTCCATGGTTATTTGTCGTTCTGGATCACGAAAATGCTTCCGCAGCATAGAGACATGGAAAATATTATGCACGCCTTTCATTGTCTCGGGCAACTCAAGTCGGTAGGCCAACTTTCCTACTCGTGCCACTATCATGAAAGGTCCAATGTACCGCGGACTAAGCTTTCCTTTGATGTTAAATCTTATAACCCCTTTAGTGGGCAACACTATTAAGAATGCCTCCTCGCTACCTTGAAGTCCCCCCTCTACCTCTTGTTCTGCTATGCGTTGCTACCATTTGTTGCCTAATCTCAGGCACCCAATATATAGTTCGCTGAATCTACTTTGCTCCCAACACTCCAATGGTATTCCAACAAAGTGGAGATCTACACTTTCTCCCATAAAGATCCTTGTATGTTACAATTACTATGAGATCCTGGCAGCTCTTATTATAAAAGAACCCCACAAGTGACAAGTGACCTTCCTATCTCCCTTGCCAGGTTAGGACATAATGTCTCTACACACATTCCAAAGTTTTACGCTCTAACTGGCCAATTGTTCGGGAATGAAATGCATTACCAAGTCTCAATTGCAAACCTAGTGCACTCTGCAAGTTCTCCCAAGATTTTGATACAAACTTAGCATCCCTATCACAAGTAATGGTTTCAGAAACAACATGCAACTATACTATCTTCTACACATATATTGGTGCCAAGGAACTTAGTTTGTTTTGGGAAAGAATACAATGGGAAAATATGATAAGTCGATGTCCAACCACCGAAATTGCATCATGCGTGTTTCCCATGCTAGGTAGGACAAAAAATATATGATGGCCATTATGGAACCTCCAAGGATTACTACCCATCCCGTTGGTATTTTACACTTAGCCTTCACTCATAAACAAACCTCATAATAGGACAGATACTTGTCCACAACACATTTCATTGTTTACCACAAATAATTCTTTTTCAGCTCATCGTACATCTTTATCCCTCCAATAAAAATGGTATATAGGGTACGATGTGCCTCGCTCTGAATGACCTTGCACCTGAGACTTTCGTGGCACAAAAATATGGTCATTCAACCAAGCAGCCTTGGTCCCATCTATTGTGAACTATCCAGTTCAACCTTTTTTTTTTGAATGTGTTCTATCTCCCTTGATGTATTGGTTGATCAAGGTGTTGCGCCTCATGTATCTGGGTAGATAAAGAACTACGTATCCTCATGTGCCACACTGAAGATCAATATGAGATGGCCATCCTTTAAAGATATGCCATGAGATAATCTATAGTGGGAGAAAAGAAGATCCGACTAAGGGCGTATGGAATCACATTTGGCCTGCCTAGGTTGTACTAGATAGATAGGCCATAGTCCTCTTATCAATTCCAGCCACCGACTTTGTCTCGAGTGGAACTCATGTGTGAAGAGGTATTTGAGACTCTTATGAGGAGTGAAAATATCACAAGACTCCCTATACAGACAATGCTCCCAAATCTTTAGTGCAAAGATGACACAAGCAAATTCTAGATCAAGAGTACGATAGTCCTGCCCATGTATTTTTAATTTAGTATTTCCATCTTGCATGAGCACACACTATCAAGAAAACCCACTTCAAAAAAAATCAAAAATCAAGTTTGTTTAGATTTGCATATAATTTACTATTTCTCAACGTCTAAAGCATAAGCCACAATGGTGCTTACTGCTACTATTTTTTCCTAGAATATATGAGTATATCATACATGAAGACTACCACGAAGTTAGAAACATATGCACGATATGGTTTGTTCCCATCATGAAATTGCATTCGCTAGTCCAGAAGATAACTCTATTTTCATAATGCCCATACCTAATGGAGGATGAAATCTTTTCAATGTCATGTTCCCATTCTATTATGGCTACGCAGGAGATCAATCTTGGAGAACACAACTCTGTTCAGCTCATCACACAAGTCCTCGATGTGAGGAAATGCATTTTTCCTCTTGATTGTTACAATGTTTAGAACACAACAATCCACACACTTCTTGGTTATAAGAAAATGGGTGTTCCCTAAGGTGAGACACTAAGTTGACCAAAACCTTGGGATAACAATAATCCAGTAGATTCTTCAACTCTTCTTAACATGGTCATCACAATCGATAAGGAAACATATAGATAGGTCGAGCGACAGGAATAATATCAATGTGAAACTCCATGTTTTATTCTCGAAGAACTTGAAAAAAAAACATGGTATCTTGGTCATAAAAACCCATCCTTGTCTTTGGTAAATCATGAAACCCTTATGAAGAATATAGATGTTACATGCCCACTTGATGCTCAACATTTTTCACCTTTGGAACCCCAAAAAAAAACACCGCATGACCTATCCAAAACTCTCATGGTATTCTATAAGGGCATATATCTTGTACCATAAAACGACGAAGATTTAGCTTCACCATCTCCAACGCTTGGCAGAGATCTCCTATACTACAGGTGGAACGGCATACCATTCTATAGTTCCAGCTACTGAACATCATCTCTCCACTAATTAAGGAAAAACAATGTGATTCCCCACTCCAACGTACAAGAGAAAATAATAAGGGTAAGTGGTATGGGGGCCAATCCATCCCGCACCCAAACTATTAACTTTGTAACTGGAATACTGAATCATGCAACGCTAACGCTCGTGCATCCTCACTAGAATTTCAACAAGATTTCATGGGCACGAACCAAGGTTCAAGGTCGACTCCCTATATCGTTCTTGCTCAGCTGCTACAATTACTAAACTATTGATTTTTTTTATAAAACAAAGCACGTGCAAGGTTTTGTTAAAAGGAACATTTTTAAAAGAACAGAGAGTCACTTTATGGATGGTTAGGTTTGATCTAGAACACATAACACTATGGAGGATAAAGGAAGGACAACCTTCTCACCTAGAATTTCAACCAAGGAAAAGGATTTTAGAAAAAAAAGGTTTGTTTTAAGGAACAAGTAGGTTGCCTCCAAGGACATTAGCGCATTCCCCGTTCTTTATAACCAACGGTGGAAAAAGGGGCACCAACGAATGTTGGAGAAAAAATAGACCAAAGAGGGAATGGGGCAAACAGAGGGAGTTACCTTTAAAACGAGAATGACATTTGAAGTACATGATTGAAAATACTTCATCAATCACAAAGAATAAACCAAAAACTACAAATCCACTACTATATATTGATTTTCATACCGAGGCAAAAGAAGGTGATGTACTACAAATAAAGGATGGATAAGACTAAGGAAACCGCGTGAAACTATTGTTTAGAATACATGGATAGAGGAAAGAGATTCTCATATTGATTTGGATCCACAAGAGTCTTCGTGACATTATTTAATCTACTCCAATACTACACCATCGATGTTATCCAATCTAGCTTTATCCTTTCGAATAGCAAATCAACTGGTCCACCTAATCTTTCAAACTAGCAAACTTAATTTTACTCAAATTCCTTTGGGATACTTGGCACATATATAAAAACTTCGAACAACGCCAGCCAAACCCAACTTTAGTCTTCCATGGTAACACTATGTTGATAACCAACTTTAATGACAAACAAAACTATTCAGCTAGCAAAGCAACAAAAACATCTAAATCCACCAATGCATGTATCTTACGTTATTCATATCTCTATGGTTAACTACTATCAATCAACGACGAGGAAAAACAATACCCGAAGCAAGGCCTTCAAGCCTTCCACTGCAACAACATGCTCACAGGCACCAATAAACATATCAATAACAGAGATCAACAATAAGATATAGTAGAAGCGTAAATGCAATGCATGGCCCACCCATCCTATGTGCACCAGTGTGTCAAGTTTTATATTTTCCTATTTTGTTTTAACGTAAAGTCCATCATACCTAAAGTCACAGAATTTATTTCTAGACCACGGACCTAAAGCCCGCTCTGATACCAACTGTAACACCCCAAGGCAACTAAGCCCTTGAGATGTTACCACATACAAACAAAGAGGAAAATAACTAAGACCTTTTAGTAAAATTGGACAGAGTCTCCTTTGTTTTGGAGACGTCCAAGACAACAATCAAATAATATCATGATATAAGAATCATACATGGGAAAACTAAGCGTAATGTTCAATCATGTATAAAGCTGCGATACCACAACTATAGAAACTATTATCTGCACACAATATCGGTAACCATGTCCAACACAAACCCCATGACCGTTTATGACAAAGCTAAATCCAACTATCAAATGCTTAGTTCAAACAGATTGGTGACAAAAATAAGAATCGTGATGTGTATATGGTGAAGGTGCTACTCCCAAAACTCCCCATGCATGGCGTCCTCAAGGTTTACCTAAAAACATGAAAGCAACAAGGGTGAGTACAAATACTCAACAAGCTCACAAACAAATAGTAATCTTTACATAAATCGAAACACCAACATATCATTAGCCATCATTAATCCATTAGAACATTTTATGATGTCCTACATGCCTATATGCTCATCACATCACATTGCGGATACCGGTATCGCTTGAGTAGACACCCGTCGGCATCTACTCACTCCAACTAGTGGAGGGTGCCTCCAAAGTGGGTCGCAACCCATCAATGAAGGTCGCATTGTGCCTACCAAAGTAGGTCACATTATCATCATTGTCATCATGAGTATGCATTATTCATAATATGCACGGGTCATCATCATTATCGTTGGCATCATGTTCATAACATAAATATTAAATAAAACCGAGTGAATAGAGATATGCAAAATTCACTATCCGTCATGAACTTGCCTCAACCACGGGGCATTAACTGTTGATTGTAGGACTCCGTACCAGAAGTAACAACACCTGTTATTGAAACACATGTCACACTCAATACACATCATTACTTCAAAAGCATACAAGCAAGAATAACATCGCTCCTATACGCAAACAACACACAAGCATTCTCGTTGTCCATTACAAATTATCCATGATGACCCAAAAGGCTAAAAGTAACAGGTGGTAAAAACAAGAATGCTATTTCTAGCTACATGGCACTTTCTTTACTTTACTCTTTTCTGTTAACCACCGAAAGAATGTGTTCTCAGCTACTGTCAAACAGATAAATAAAACTGTAGTTCATTGATGTCTAAAGCCCAAGGATTTAGTTGTCCGCAACTTACTAACAGCAGCAACTTTTCCGTTCAAAACCTCACAGGATTGCCTAGGATCAGATCTGCAGCTACACAAAAGCACAAGATACCAGGCCTAAAGCATGCATATGATTCACGGTATGCTCCAGCTAATAAGCTAGAATAGACCAAGATAAATCATACTTTCTCTGTAGCTTTCTTCTTTTTCCTTGTATGCCTATAATGCTAGACAGCTTCAAGTACCAATCGATGGATTTCACTAATCCATGGAATGTAAACTAGCTAACTGAATGTAATCATAAAACTATCCTATCCAATTTCAGCAGCTGCAGACTTACAAGAGCAATCATATTCACCAGAATACCTTATCTTAGATGAACCAACGCATAGGAAATCCCCTCTAAACAGCACCCTACCACCAACTTCACAAGGACAAGCAATTCCATTGAAACAACCGAACTACAGGAACAAAAATTCCTCATGTGCAGACCTAAGATACCAGACAGCTAGAGAAAATTAACATTGCCAGCAGCCACGATCAGAAACTACAAAGGAGATGCAAACCACTTGGCCAAATCTACTTAGAAAATAGGAACGATCGGCTATTGACCAAGATAGCAGAGAATGGATGGGGACTATGCATACCCGACCACCTTGCAGCTCTTGGCGAGAGGGTTCCACGCAGAGACGAGCCTATCCGCGGAGGACGCCGTCGAGGCCTTGCAGCAGCGGCGACGACAACCAAACGGCGACAGCGCTCAATGGGGGAAACGCAGCGGCGGCGGCCTGGGCGCTAGCACTGGGATACTACAGGGCAGATCGTGGCGACGCCTTTCAACTCTGCCCTAACATACAGGGAGACACAAACATTGTACAAGCCCAGATCGGAAACAACAATAAGCCCAGCCCAACCCGTCACTTGCTTCACGTAATAGGAAGATACAGGGAACCAGACTAGTTTTTTACGTCCAACTATACAGCTCTAAAAATAAAAGTAGATTGCCAGATCAAGCACAAACTTACTATATTTCTTTCTTCCCTTTTTCTTTTCTTTTCTCTAACACTTCGTATTCCTAAAAAGCATAATTAAACTATCCTCAAAGTTATTTTTTTCTTTTTCTTAAATATGTCCAGAAAATTAGCTTCAAAAATTTGGGATATTACAAATACATGTGTGTTATGTAAACAACAATGAGTCCCTAGTAAAGCCTCTTAACTAGCTTGTTGATTAATAGATGATTAGTTTCATAATCATGAACATTGGATGTTATTAATAACAAGGTTATATCATTATGTGAATGATGTAATGGACACACCCAATTAAGCGTAGCATAAGATCACGTCATTAAGTTATTTGCTATAAGCTTTCGATACATAGTTACCTAGTCCTTATGACCATGAGATCATGTAAATCACTTATGCTGGAAAGGTACTTTGATTACATCAAACGCCACTGCGTAAATGGGTGGTTATAAAGGTGGGATTAAGTATCCGGAAAGTATGAGTTGAGGCATATGGATCAACAGTGGGATTTGTCCATCCCGATGACGGATAGATATACTCTGGGCCCTCTCGGTGGAATGTCGTCTAAATAGCTTGCAAGCATATGAATGGTTCATAAGAGACCGCATTCCACGGTACGAGTAAAGAGTACTTGTCAGGAGACGAGGTTGAACAAGGTATAGAGATACCGATGATCAAACCTCGGACAAGTAAAATATCGCGTGACAAAGGGAATTGGTATCGTATGTGAATGGTTCATTCGATCACTAAGTCATCGTTGAATATGTGGGAGCCATTATGGATCTCCAGATCCCGCTATTGGTTATTGGTCGGAGAGAGATCTCGACCATGTCTACATAGTTCGCGAACCGTATGGTGACACACTTAAGGTTTGATGTCGTTTAAGTAGATATGGAATAAGGAATGGAGTTCGAAGTTTTGTTTGGAGTCTCGGATGGGATCCAGGACATCACGAGGAGGTCCGGAATGGTCCGGAGAATAAGATTCATATATAGGAAGTCATATTCCAAGTTTGGAAATGATCCGGTGCATTTATGGCAGGTTCTAGAAGGTTCTAGAAAAGTCCGGAAGAAATCACCATGGAAAGTGGAGTCCTGAAGGGACTCCACCTTGCATGGCCAGCCAAACCCTAAGGGGTGGAGTCCCAGGTGGACTCCACCATAGGTGGCCGGCCACCCCACCTAAGGGAAAGGTGGGAGTCCCACCTTGGGTAGGACTCCCCCCTTGAGTAGGTTTCCCACCTATGGGAGGTTTTGTTGTTGGGGTCTTATTCGAAGACTTGGACTACAACTCTTGGGGATTTCCACCTATATAATGAGGAGGAGAGGGAGGGGCAGCCACTCTTGGCCGCACCACCTAGGGCTGCCCATGGCCGGCGCCCTAGCCACCCCCTCTCCCCAAACCCTAGCCTCTCCTCCTCCACCACTTCTCCCGCATACGCTTAGGCAAAGCCCTGCCGGAGTTCTCCATCGACACCGCCACCACGCCGTCGTGCTGTCGGGATTCCGAGGAGGATCTACTACTTCCGCTGCCCGCTGGAACGGGGAGAAGGACGTCGTCTTCATCAACACCGAACGTGTGACCGAGTACGGAGGTGCTGCCCGATTGTGGCACCGTCAAGATCTTCTACGCGCTTTTGAAAGCGGCAAGTGATCGTCTACCGCAGCAACGAGAGCCTCCTCTCGTAGGCTTTGGAACTCTTCAAGGGTTAGTCTCGTTCATCCCCTCGTTGCTACCATCTTCTAGATTGCATCTTGGCTTGGATTGCGTTCTCGCGGTAGGAAATTTTTTGTTTTCTATGCTACGAATCCCTACATGATGTGTGAGTAGTTCACCCCTGGACCATGGGTCCATAGCAGTAGCTAGATGGTCGTCTTCTCCTAATTGTGCTATCATGCTCGATCTTGTGAGCTGCCTATCATGATCAAGATCGTTTCTTTGTAAGCCTACATGTTGTGTTTGTTGGGATCCGATGAATATTGAATACTATGTCAAGTTGATTATCAATCTATCATATATGTTGTTTATGTTCTTGCATGCTCTCCGTTGCTAGTAGAGGCTCTGGCCAAGTTGATACTTGTGACTTCAAGAGGGAGTATTTATGCTCGATAGTGGGTTCATGCCTCCATTAAATCTGGGACAGTGACAGAAAGTTCTAAGGTTGTGGATGTGCTGTTGCCACTAGGGATAAAACATCGATGCTTTGTCTAAGGATATTTGTGTTGATTACATTACGCACCATACTTAATGCAATTTTCTGTTGCTTGCAACTTAATACCGGAAGGGGTTCGGATGATAACCTGAAAGTGGACTTTTTAGGCATAGATGCATGCTGGATGGCGGTCTATGTACTTTGTCGTAATGCCCTGATTAAATCTCATAGTACTCATCATGATATATGTATGTGCATTGTTATGCCTTCTTTATTTGTCAATTGCCCAACTGTAATTTGTTCACCCAACATGCTATTTATCTTATGGGAGAGACACCGCTAGTGAACTGTGGACCCCGGTCTATTCTTTACATCTGAAATACAATCTACTGTAATTGTTCTTTACTGTTCTTCGCAAACATCATCATCCACACTATACATCTAATCCTTGTTTACAGCAAGCCGGTGAGATTGACAACCTCGCTGTTACGTTGGGGCAAAGTTCTGTGATTGTGTTGTGCAGGTTCCACGTTGGCGCCGGAATCCCTGGTGTTGCGCCGCACTACATTCCGCCACCATCAACCTTCAACGTGCTTCTTGACTCCTACTGGTTCGATTAAACCTTGGTTTCTTACTGAGGGAAACTTGCTACTGTGCGCATCACACCTTCCTCTTGGGGTTCGCAACGGACGTGTCAACTACATGTATCACCTACCACGAAGAAAGAACTCCAGTGTCTCATCGGCAAAATCAACTTCGTCAGACGATTCATCTCCAATCTGTCAGGGCGAATCGAGCCATTCATGGGCTTGGTTTAGATTAAGGCTGATGAGGAGTTTCGCTGGGGGGCAGAGCAACAGCAAGCATTTGATGAGATTAAGGAGTATCTAACGAAGCCACCTGTGTTGGTTCCGCCACAGCAAGACAGGCCATTCTACATTTACTTGTCAGTAGCTGACACCTCCATCGCCTCAGTGGTGGTGCAAGTTTATGATGGTCTGGAGAGAGTGGTTTTCTACCTCAGCAGAAGGATGTTGGATGCAGAAACGAGGTACCCTGAGATCGAGAAGTTGTGCCTCTGTTTGTTTTTCACCTGCACCAAGATTCATCATATTTTGCTGTCAGCAGAAATTATCGTCATATGCAAATCAGACGTCATCAAGCATATGTTGTCGGCTCCTGTGTTGAAAGGCTGACTCGGTAAATGGATGTTTGCATTATCGGAATTTGATATCCGGTATCAACCTGCGAAAGCAGTCAAGGGACAGGCGTTGGACGATCTTATTGCTGAACGAATAAATACTGATATAGCAGCACTGACTGTGCGTGCATGGGCCATGTTCTTCGATGGATCGGTGTGTGATGATGGTTGCGGCATCGGCATTCTACTCGTGTCGCCTCGGGGGGCAACATATTCCTTCTCCATCAGGTTACCTACCCCTTGCACCAACAACGTCGCTGAGTATGAAGCAATATGCAAGGGAATGGAGTTGCTATTGGAAGCCGGGACAGAAGCTGTGGAACTTTTTGGAGACTCCAAATTGGTGATTTCCCAACTCACGGAGGAATACAAATGTGAGAGCGAGTCACTCTTCCAATTATGGATGCAATGCCGTGAGCTGATGGCACAGTTCAGGTACATAAATTTCAATTGGATCCCAAGGTCGCAGAATACCGAGGCGAACGATCTCGCACACATGGCATCAGGATACAAGGATGTAGCAGATGGAACCGATGTCCAGGTGCAGTTCATGGAACCAGATGACTGGAGAGCCGATATTTTCAATTACTTGAAAGATTCGGCTCGGGGGGCACCTAAACGGATAAGATACAAGGCCATGAAGTACGTCCTAATTGGGGATGACATGTTCTACCGGAAGTTGGAAGGGTTACTTCTCAAATGTTTGGGACCAGCCGAGTCCAATCGGCTCTTACATGAGGTACATGAAGGTGCATGTGGAACGCATCAATCGGCTCATAAGATGAAATGGCTGATCAGGCGATCGGGATTTTATTGGCCCACCATGCTTGAGGATTGTTTTAAGTACTATAAAGGGTGTCAAGCATGTTAGAAGTTTGGGAGTATTCAGATGGTACCTGCATCAGCGATGAATCCCATCATCAAACCTTGGCTATTTCGAGGTTGGGGCATGGATATGATCGGTAAAATTCATCCTTCATCGAGCAAAGGCCATGAGTGGGTTCTGGCCATTATAGATTATTTCACTAAATGGGTGGAGGCCGTCCCTATGAAGTCAGTAGCATCCAAAGATGTCATCAGTTTCGTGAAGGAGCATGTCATTCATAGATTCGGGATTCCCCAGACTATCACGACCGATGGAGGTTCGGTTTTTGTTTCTAAGGAGTTTAGAAAGTTCTGCGAGGACATGGGAATCAAGCTGATCCGATCGTCTCCATACTATGCTCAAGCGAATGGGCAAGCTGAAGCGTCCAACAAGAGCCTTATCAAGCTGATTAAGAGGAAAATCGACGAGTATCCTAGACGTTGGCACGAGGTATTGTCAGAGGCTTTGTGGGCTTATCGCATGTCGTGTCATGGAGCAATAAAAACCTCGCCATACCATCTGGTCTATGGACAAGAAGCTGTGTTACCCTGGGAAATCACGGCTGGGTCGAGACGGACTACGTTTCAGAATGATTTAACAACTGAAGAATATGCAGCCCTGATGAGTGATAGCATTGAGGATGTAACGGAACTCAGATTATGGTCGCTTGAGAAAATCAAGGAGAACAAAGCCAAGGTAGCTCGCGCATATAATAAGAAGGTGAGACCGAAGGAATTCCTCGTTGGTGATCTGGTATGGGAAGCTGTGTTGCCGTTGGGGACTAAGGATAAAGCGTATGGTAAATGGTCTCCAAATTAGCACGGACCGTACAAAGTCGACCAAGTTTTAAAGGGGAATGCATACATGCTAGAGCAGTTGGATGGGGTGAAGTTCCCAGTGGCCGTCAATGGCCAGCATCTCAAGAAGTATTTCCCAAGTATGTGGGATGATGGGCAGTAAAATATGGAGGCCGATGCACGAAATCGGCCAGTAAAAAAAATATGGGGGCCGATGTATGAAATCGGCCGGTAAAAAGAAATATACGTGCAAAGCAACAGGATGCTAAGTACAGCCGATGCACAGACATCGACTTAAGAACAAAACAGCCGATGCGCAGTCATCGACTCTAGAGGTACAAAATATTATGATCAGGTATCAAGTTACAGTCTGAATTTGAGGAGTGTTTGCTTGAACCTGTCTAATTTGGTAATTGACTTTGGCCTTATGGGCGTGTGATGGTGAAAGACCGATACGCTGCTCTCGGTTCTTGGTGCATTGACCTGCTTTGACAATCGGAAGATTAGAATTGGACAATTGGAAAATCAAATTGGAGGAACATTCTTCGTTGATTAACAGAGAGATTTTACAAGGAAGAGCCGGTTGCTCTCAAAAGGATCACCTAGTGCCTAATGCACTACTACTAGTACTACTACTAGTCCCTAATCTACGGGCCATCGCTGCCCTCGTCGTCGCCGTCTGCGCCGCTGTCGGCGCTGCTGCCGGCGACCTCCTCGTCACTGCTGCCATAGCCCTCGGCAGGGGCCTCTTCCTCCTCGTCATTGTCGTCGTCGTCGTCGTCGGCATCCGACCCGGCGCGGAAGCGCTTCGCCGGCGGCTCGTCGGAAGAGCTGTCATCTTCCTCTTCCTCCTCCTCGTCGGAAGAGGAGAAGCCGTCCCAGGAGAAGAGGTCGTCGTCGCTCTCCTCCCCTAACTCCCCAACCACAAGGAGATGGAGATTTTCCTCCCCGTCGGTCAGGGAGGCGTCATCCTCCGACTCGTCGGTGAAGACCCAATCCCTCTCGTCCCACCATTCTGGGGCGAGGGCTTCGTACGCTGCCATCAGGTCGAAGTCCAGCTCTGGCTCGCTCGAGGAGGAGGATTGGAAGGATAGGCCGGAGGAATCAGAGGAGGAAGAGGAATCCATGGCGGCCGAGATGGTTTTTTGCCGATGGCTAGTGCGGAACAGGGGAATGAAGAAGCTAACTGCCTGGACGAGTTTAAATAAAGGGATATAATGAAAGATGGTTCAATGTTGTGGCAGTTTCGAGGATGCGGTGCCAAAAACTGTCAAATCGTGCAGTGCAGAGGAGTTGAGAAGGCAAGGTATCATGATGAAAGGATACTGTGACGGTTCTGCTCTGCCACGACATGACCCTACGAAGAAAAAATAGAGTGGTTTTGAAATTATCATTACCAAAACCAGGGGGGCATGTGTTATCACCAGATTTTGACCAAATCAAGACATGGGCCGTAATTGAGATGGGCTTGGAGGATATACACGTGGAGTGTCTCTGAAGCGGCCTTGCACGAGAGTTTGGGCTAGATTGCCCGTGTATCTGTATATTATGGTAGATTAGAATCAAGAGATAGAGTTTAGCCCGTACACGGTTAGGTTTATTCCTGAATTAGAAAGTCCACGAACTATAAATATGTATCTAGGGTTATTGAGAAAGGAGTACGACCACGTTCACAACAAACACAATCTAGGCGCATCGCCACCCCTTGTTTCGAGGGTTTCTTCCGGGTAAGCATCATGCTGCCTAGATCGCTTCTTGCGATCTAGGCAGTATAGGTTTATTCGTTATCTGGTGTTACTCGTACTGAAGCCTTGTTGATGGCGAGTAACACTACTTATCGTAGATGTTTTGGGGCTTGCATCGTTGTTCTTCTGATATGCTTGCTTAGCTATGCTGCCCCTCGATGTCTAGCCGTCCTTACACCTATCTTAGGTGTAAGGGCGGCATCTTGCTTCATCTTTATTTAGTAGATTTGATCTGTTATAGTTGCTCCTTGTTCTTCAAGGATTAGTTTGATATCCGTATGGTTAGGCCTTGCAAACGGGTTGAACGATCCGGTAGTGCGCTAGGTATGGCTTACCGATCCTAGAAGGGATGTTCCGGGAATCGACTCTGCGTTGGTTTTTAGGCCTCTTTTAGGGTTAGTTTTCCACCATCTTTCGTATCTGCTAGGCTCAACTACGTGTAGGATGTTCCGGTTATACGGTGAAAACCCTAAACTGTCGTAGATCGATTTAGCTTAATATTAATGAAGCAGGACACCCATGTTATTGCAAGATCTAACATGAACCATGGGTCAATCGGCTCTTTGAGCCGATGAGCAGGATAACCTGAGAGCCGATCGAGGCTCATTTAATGTTTACGTGTCTACCATGCAGGAAACTAATCGAAGCGATCCAACACCTCCCTGACCAGGTATAGGTCAGGTGGCACGCCCTTGCGATCGTCAGGACGTGTGCCAGAGCATTGCGGGCCGTCGACCGAGGGACCAGGGCCCACCAGCCGTCTTGGAAGCCTCCCGGCTCTTCGTGTTGCACGTCGCTGCTCGCCGGTGGGTTTTGGCAGGCAACAACTATATGACATATATAAGAATACCTTGGTTTTTCATTTTATTTTTTTGAATTTTTATGCCCATTTGAATCTTGGTCAAATCCTAGGTTTGACCAAGATTTGAACAAGTTTTAAACATGAATATGAAAAGGTAAGCATGTATGCTTCTTAGTCACTCCAAAATGAAGCTCTTGGGAGGGTTTTTGAAATTTCCATGTTTGAAACCAAAAACCACATCTCTTCATGTTTGACTTCATAAGACAAAGTTTAGGGTTAGGGGTAGCCACATACATGATTTTTCTGGTTTGAATATGTCTAGACCTTGTTTATCAACTTAATTTTATGCTTATTATATGACATAAGAAGACTATGTGCATTGGTTTTTCATTTTATTGTTTTTTTTGAATTTTATCCCCATTTGTTGAATCTTGGTCAAATCCTAGGTTTGACCAAGATTTAAACAAGTTTAAAACATGAACATGAAAAGTAACATGCATCGATCCTTCTTAGTCACTCCAAAATGAAGCTCGCGGGAGGTTTTTGAAATTTCCATGATTTTTCTGGTTTGAATATGTCTAGACCTTGTTTATCAACTTGAATGCTTACTATATGACATACACAGACTATGCGCTTTGGTTTTTGAATTTTTTTTTGAATTTTTATGCCCATTTGAATCTTGGTCAAATCCTAGGTTTGACCATGACTTAAACAAGTTTAAAACATGAATATGACAAAGTAAGCATGTATCCTTCTTAGTCACTCCAAAATGAAGCTCTTGGGAGGGTTTTTGAAATTTCCATGTTTGAAACCAAAAACCACTTCTCTTCACCATGATTGCCTGACTTCATAAGACAGAGTTTAGGGTTAGGTGGTAGATACATGATTTTTCATGTTTAATATGTCTAGACCTTGTTTATCAACTTAATTGAATGCTTACTATATGACATAAGAAGACCTTGGTTTTTCATTTTTTTGTTTTTTTTTTGAATTTTTATGCCAATTTGAATCTTGGTCAAATCCTAGGTTTGACCAAGATTTGAACAAGTTTAAAACATGAATATGAAAAAGTAAGCATGTATGCTTCATAGTCACTCCAAAATGAAGCTCTTGGGAGGGTTTTCGAAATTTCCATGTTTGAAACCAAAAACCACATCTCTTCATGCTTGACTTCATAAGACAGAGTTTAGGGTTAGGGGGGATACATGATTTTTCTGGTTTGAATATGTCTAGACCTTGTTTATCAACTTAATTGAATGCTTACTATATGACATAAGAAAACTATGTGCCTTGGTTTTTCATTTATTTTGATTTATTTTGAATTTTATGCCCATTTAAACAAGTTTAAATCATGAATATGAATAATTAGTCACTCCAAAATGTAGCTCTTGGGAGGGTTTTTGAAATTTCCATGTTTGAAACCAAAAACCACTTCTCTTCATGCATGCTTGACTTCAAAGACAGAGTTTAGAGTTTGGGGTAGACAGCACGCGCCGACGCGTGGACGCAATTTATTCTATGTCCCCCTGACATGCACTTGCCAGTGTCTTCAACAGTCTGACACGAGCAGTGAAGCTTTTATTGGAGCCCAGCGGAGAGGGGCTCCATTTCTCGAGCGGTAGCGAGGTGACATGCACCTCGTGTGACATGCGGCCTAAATCCAAATTTAAATATTGCGAAAAAATTTGAAAAAATCATGCACGTTCACAGCACATATTAAGATAACCCCTAAAAATTTCAGATCAAAATTCGAAACATACATCGAGAAAAAAAAAGAGAAACTCAGATGTGAATAGTCTACAGAGAAACTCAGATTTGAATTCGGGAACTATTCATGACAGATTTCTCTTTTTTGTTTCTCGATGTATGTTTCGAATTTTGATCTGAAATTTTTAGGGGTTATTTTAATATGTGTTGTGAACATGCATGATTTTTTTCAGATTTGTTTGCAATGTTTAAATTTGAATTTAAACCGCATGTCACACGGTGACATGCAATAGGTGCATGTCACCTGATCTGCGGTGACGCTGGGGCTAAAAAGAAGACCTTTTGTTTCTCCATCAAGTCAATGAAAAAAAATACCCCTTTTTCACCTTGCGCGACATGAGGAGCAGTTCGACCGGGGGGAGTACTGTTATCGGGTCTGTTCGTCGCCCTCCTCCTCCCCACCTCATTTCCTCCACTATTTCACATATTTTAGCTTCTATTTATGCGGTGCCGTGGAGGTGGGGGTCTGGTCGTCACCCTCCTCCTCCCCACCTCATTTCCTCCACTGTCTCGCAACTCCTTGATCTACTACTCCTATCCATATACATGCCACTCAAATGGATGTATTTGTAGATACATCCATTTTAGTGGCAGTTAATATGGACCGGAGGAAGTACTAATAATATGAGGCATGTTTTTGAGTTGGCCCTGTTTAGTAGAGTTTACATTTAAGAGTTTACATCTTTCTACCACCATTATTTTTGATTTAGCTTGTCTTTTGTGCCCACCATTTTATCGAGCAGGGTTAATGCAAGATCCATAGCAAACAAGCTTGTCATGACATTTTTTTGGCGGAGTGCATCTTCTCATGGCGAGCTAGCGACTTTGCCTACTAGAGTTTTTTTTGGAACTACATTTTTTTGGATTTTCCCATTTTATTTGTGCACAACATATGAGCCGCCCGCAATTCAGCACCATATATTGGAGTAGGATATTAGCAGGATGCTATCTTCTAGGGCTTTCTTTTCCCCTATATCCAGCCCCACCCACGGACAAGCAAAGACCTCTCTCCCTACCTCGCTCCTAGTCCGTCTCGCTCCCTCTCAGTCCTCCATCCGTAGCCGACATCCACCGCGCTGAAGCCAGCTCAGCGACGCCGTCAACCACACTCCGTCCGCTTCGTCGGATCTGCTTCCCCGACTCACTGGTTCATCGTACCGGCCGGCGAGATCGGTACACAAAGCTCCACCATGATCCACCGAACCAAACCGAACGGCCAACGCGCCACCTCCCCAGTCGACCAAGGTTGAACACTTTGTCTGGCAGCTTTTGTTTTGTATTTGATTTCCGAGACTAGTTTATTGCTTGCTTCCACTGCTTGTTATTAGCATCTGTTTTTTTTGTAATGCCTGCTAGATATTCCACTCGAGAATGCCTACGAAGAATCTCGGAGGCAAAATATCTTGCAGAATAAGATAATTGTAGCCTCGATCGGCATACTGTGGAATGGGACAAAATCACCGCACCCCAAGTCATTGCCGAGATTTTTCACCCGTGTGATGTGCTGCCAAAAGGATGATCACGTGGGGCTGCTGCTGAAGAAGGTATTTAGCCGTATTGCTCAAATTTCATATGTGTTTTTGCTGATTGATTTGATGAACTTTGATTTGCAGCAGCTAGCCACTGCTCATGTTCCTAACAAAGACAGTGAGCGCGCCAGTGATGCAGACATTGGTAGAAAGGAGGCGGGATTTGGTCCTATTGTTCTAGCAAGCAATCATTTGAGGGGCCACCTAGGATCAGCACATCTGGGTCCTCCTGAGCTCAACATTAAGGAGGTAATTTTATAATAGTGTTTTAAACATGACATAATCTAATGTATTGAAAGAGATCAAACTGTCAACAGGAGTGGAGTGGTATAGATGGTAGAGATATAGATATAGATTTCAGACCTAATTTTTTCTTCAAAATAGGGTCGCCCTGGCCTCTGCATCCAAATGATGCACCCACCCTTTTATTGCAATGTTTTAGACTCCATTTAAGGTTTAGAAACTCATGGGTTGCTTAAAGTGGTGACATGAATCAACCAACATATTTCCTTTTAATCTGCTGATTGAATTAATGCATGGCAAATCGCAGAAGCAAGTGACTGCTCATGTCCCTACCAAGCAGCATTGTAGCACAGATGTCCAGAGTTCCAGTGATGCAAACGTTTGTAGGAACAAAACAGAAGGATGTGGCACTGGGGAAGCTAAGATTAGGCGTCTTCAAAAGGACTTGGATGTGGCCACTTGGCGGAACAAAGAAATGAACCGAGGATGGAATTCTACAATTCAAGATGGCCTACATACTGTTGCTGATCTGCAGAAGCTAGTGGCTGGCAACTTGGTTACCGCTTTGGCTGATGCAGATGTCCATGAGATCAACTGGACGATCTTGGAACAGGTGAAAGCACGAGCAGAAACTCTGCACTCATCTTTGCAGGTAGATGATTTTCAAAGGGTGATGCAAGAGCCGCTATATGAATAGATTGTTGTTTCAGTTGATGATGTCCCTGGTTCTTTTGTTTACTTATGTGCTGGTAGTACTTAGGGGAACTAGCTTGTACAAGTAATTTTTTCCGATGAAGTTGTACAAGAAAATGGCACATGCTTCGCATGTTTGACCAATTAAGTTAAAAAGCTTCACAAAATCCTTCTATCATGTAGGCGGGCTTGCATTCGCTTTCAACCCAAGTGACTGTTGACTGCAATCTGTAATATGTACCCCTCTGTTGCACTTAATGGTATCCAATCCCTTGGGCCCCCCTCCTTTGTTAAAAAAAGATCGAATTCTTATTGCATCGAAGTTGTTTCACTAAAAGAAAGAGCTCTCACGTGCAAGGCACGTGCAATTTACTAGTATATACTACTAGTAGAGATGGTACACCTAGACATTAGAGATTTGTTTGTTTTAAAGATATTTTTAATTGTGTACAAGATGGAAAATATAACTTTAGCAAATTCGTAGTATTTTTCATGGTCGATGTAAAAAAAATTATTTTTCATGGTTGATGTAAAAAAACAAGTTTTTTTCATGGTCGATGTAAAAAAAGAGAGAAAACATGTCTCATAAAAAGCCTTATGGTTAGCACAATTTTTTTACGGAGTAACTCTTTTTTACATAGCCCAAATTACTATTCGATTTTCCATTGAAATATTTTATGTGTATATAGCAAGCGAAGAAGTACACATGCATTTTTCGTTTTATTCTTTTTTCACATTTCAAAATGTATAGAAGATGAATTT
Organism: Lolium perenne; assembly: GCF_019359855.2. NCBI lineage: Eukaryota > Viridiplantae > Streptophyta > Magnoliopsida > Poales > Poaceae > Lolium > Lolium perenne. Next base: position 332,217,741 of record NC_067245.2, read on the forward strand.
CGAAATAAAGAGATCATATGCACCCAAGAACCAACAAACATATCCCCTTGACCCCAAACCTACTCAGGGCCCTTTTGTTGTGCCTTTTTTTGGCTTTTGGATTTTGGAAGCCAAAAGAAAAGATCCTTTTGTTTTTGGCTTCCAAAATCCAAAAGCCAAAAAAGCACCTATTTAGGTGCTTTTTTTGGCTTTTGCCAAAGCCAAAAAGCCAAAAAAAAGCCACAACAAAAGGGCCATCAGCTTCAGACCTGGGATTTCGTAGGCTAGGGTTCCACAGTTTTCCACCAACCAGTAATAATTTCAACTCTGCTCCAAAATACCCGCCGAAATCCCCCCCGCTTCCAAAATTCAAAGCGATGTGAAATAAGTACAGTGCCGATCTTATCCCCCTGGACCGCTCAATTCAGACCTATCACCGGCGGCGCCGAACCCCGCATCTCTCTCTCACGCTTCCACCTTGCATGACCCACCAGATCATCTCACACGCTGGCGCCGGCGCCGGCCCACTGTCCCACTCCCACACCAGCACTACTGCCTTCTCATCGGCCACCGTAGTGACCGACGACGTTCCACCGTCTCCCTTGCTTTTTAGCAAGCCGGAGTAGCTTCCACCTCCCCCCACCCCCACCGACGACCACTATACCATACGAGCTCCTCTGTAGCCGACTTCCACCGCCGCCTTGTCAGCGACATTCACCATCGCCGGGTTCTCGTATCTTAATCCCCGACTCCTTCCGTCCACCGGACTGGAGAGATGGGTACACAAAGCGCCTCCGTGGTCCACGGTAGGAAACCAAAGCGTACACGCGCCCACTCCCAATAAGGTTGATATGGCCGCTTTCGTTATGCAGGTGCTTTCGAAAAGTATTTTTTTGCTTACTTGCACCGCCATCTCATTAGCATTTTTTTTGTAATGCATGCTAGATATTATTGCACTACAGAATGAATTAAAAGGGGAACGGAGACGGAAGATATGTAGCAGATTTGCAAGCCGTGTGAGCACAAACATCTGTAACGCTATTGCCTCTAGTGCAAACCTGAACAAAATCGGAGAAGAACCCTTTCCCCTCCCCAAAGATAAAGAACAATGTTATGATTCACAATTTGATCCTGCTGAGCCTCTTGGAGAGCTGACTCAGGAAGATGCCTTGCCTGACCATTCTCCTCAACCCCACCAGGTGATTTCTGTTTTTTTACTTTGAGATATCTGTTGCAACTTCCATGTGTTGTATACTTGTATCCTGAATCTCACCAAACATGTTCACATGCCACCTCTAGGTCTCCTTAACGCATCATATATATGTTTCAGCATGCACGTCATCCTTTACTGTTCTTCATTCTATTCCATTTGCATATCATCATATATGGCACTTCTGTAGACTGAAATATCGTTTATGTGTGCTAGAAATCTGCAGCTTCAAGTAAGAATTTCACAGGAACCACCAATGAGAGGAAGAACTTTCAACAGGCACCTGAATCGGTGATAGAACAGCTGCAACCAAAAAAGAAATCTGCTTTTGCTACTAGACAGTCTCAGCGATTCATGGCACTAGTTGAAGAAAATAACGCAAATGCTAAGAGTACTGAAATAAAAAAACGTGGTGAACACCCCAAGCGGTTGAATCAGCCACCTGTTACCAATCCAGTCAACCAGCGACAATCGGCAGCAGAATCCGGTTTCCACAAAGAACTTCTCAGCCACAATTGGCAGCAGAATCCGCTTCACAAAGAACTTCTCAGCCACAATTGGCAGCAGAACCAGTTTCCACAGCAACTTCTCAACCACAATTGGCAGCAGAACCAGTTTCCACGGCAACTTCCCAGCCACAATTGGGATCAGAAGTAGCCGTGGTAGGAAATACTGCCCAAGGACACACTGTACCAGTCCCAGCTGACACAACCACAACTGGCCAAACACTGCTAGCACAACATCGACAAACTATTGATGATCTCCCACTGACCCATATTAGTCCCACCAATCCTGCCATAGACAACTCCCCTGAGTATGAGCCCCACACCGAAGAAGGTACATTTTCCAATGCTTATAGTTTCATTCTCCGTTATAAAGTTATACTCTATAGATAAATAGGTATATATAAAAATATATATCTACCTTGATAGCTTGATGTAATGCTTAACTTTGTAGTTGCACCACGATCAAGAAAAACGAGGGGCCCAACAGTAGGGAAAATGTTCGTAGCTAAGCTTGCTGGGATGGAATCAAGATTTCGCCTTTCATCTATCGTAGGTGGCAGAAGGCCACTGGACCCAGAAGAATCTTGTAAATTAGCATCGGATGTAGGAATTTTCGTCAGGAATGAAATTCCTATCTTCCCAACATGGAAAGAGCACGTAGACACCTCTGCGCATTTTGAAAAATTAGTGCACAGGTTACACGTAAGTCATCTTTCTCTTGGTAATGTTACTCATACTAGTATACCACATTGGCACGTCCCGTTCCTTCTAGCTTGTTGTTGGCTCTATGTATATCGCACCAACGGTTTATATTGTTGTGAACAGTTAAGGTTCGAGTTCGATGATGACCAAGAGGAAGTAAAGCATGTTCTCAACAGTCTATTCTCAGACTGTCTGCGCCAGTATCGCAGCAGGCTAAAGAAGAAATACTTCACTGGAAAGATTACTGGGAGTGTTCCAACTAGATCTCCTCTTAAGCAAATGACTGACAAACAGTGGGGAGATCTTGTGAAGCACTGGTCTGATCCAAAGAATACGGTATGATTTGTAAGACTGATACCAGATCACATCTTGGATTCTTATTTATAGCAGTGTCTCACTAGTCTCCTTTTTGCAGAATTTGGCTAAACAGAATCAGAAAAACCGCGGTAAACTACTTTTACCTAGCCGTACGGGATCTCGTAACCTTATAGTGCACATTCGGCAAAAAGTAAGGACATGTTGTTTTATACTGCTATTTAGAAATATTTTAGTAAAAGATCATGCAGAGTATATACACCAGTGTGCAGCTTATATTATGATCCTCCATTTCAACCGTGTTATTCGATTTATAAATGGTAGTAATAAAATTCAGATGTTACATAATGCAAGTAAAAGGGAACCAAACAAAGAGATGACTCTGCCATAGATTTTTGAAGCATGCCAGAAGAACAAACTTGAAGTGATTGGAGAAGTCACACAGACTGTTCTTGTAAGTCTTCTCTAAGATTGAAATTTTGTGATGACTCACATCCCAACTTGTAGGAGTAGTAAAGTACATGTCAATATGATATTATAGATGTTTATTAAAATTCATGTGATGTGAATCAGACATGCCAAACTGTAGGAATAAAAGTAGGTCATACACATGATAAATCTACTATCAGCAAGTTTCTCTGTAGTAACTATCATGTTTACACATGTGTACGAACTGAATTTTTTGCAGGAAGATATGAAATTAGAGATGGCAAAACCCGGTAAACACGGTCTGGAAAAAACCGATGAAGAATGTGTGAAGGCATTTTCCATGGCAATAAAAAAGAAAGGCATTGCCTAAAACACTTTCTTACGGAATGCTGGACTGGTGAAGTGCAAGTCCATGTCCAAGTCAAAGTATTTGCATGCTCAAGTTCTAGATGAGCAACTCCAAGTAGAACGAGCTGCATCAACTGCGCTAAGACTAGAAGTCGACAATTTTAGAACGATAGCAGCACAGAAGGAGGCCCTACTGGAGCAGGTTAGGAATGCTAGTAAGTAGTAAGAAGAGTATCTGCTAGATAAATGGAGATGAACGGGGACAGTGACAGGTCAGTATCTTGGTCTTGTAAAATGGTTCCTTAGTCTGAGCATATTTCGTAGGTGCATTTATCTGTAATTGCTATGATCTTGGTGGTCGTTTCCTTGTTGTGATGTGGATTTTTTTTTAACCGGAACCCTGCTGATTGTTAATATTATAAGTGGATTACCTAGCCCTTTCCATCAGTTCTGACTTGTGGTTCCGTTGGCTTGTGGATGAAGCTTGACATGGTATCAGAGCCCATAGTCTCAAGTTCGAGTCATCGCTTTTGCAAACCTTCTCTTCTCTTCTCCCGGTCTAGACCTTTGTGTTAGTTTGGACTTTTTGTTGCGTTGGCTATGTTGAGATGTATAAAGTGGATTGCCTAGCCCTTTCCATCAGTTCGGACTTTTGGTCGCGTTGGCTAGTGCATTAAAGCTCGACACTGATGATTTTCTGTGATCCATTGATTTCCAGCTTTCTACATATAGCCCAGGTCTAGAAGCTTGTCAACTGGTCTGGTTCATTCATCGCTGTATTAAGGGCAATGAACGGAACAGTGGCTTCTCCTTTGTGTTGTGCTGCAACTCAACAGCTGTTCCTGCTTCTGTAGAGGCGAGTTGTGAACAGAGATACTTATGTATGCTACCAAATTTCGACTCCATATAATCAATAGCTTAACAACCGTCTAATTCAAAATCTCAACACTGTAGCATTTACCTCCTGCCTATCGAATACAATTATTTCACACACTGAAATATTTTGTACGCGTTTTGAATTGGAGAACATGGGAACCGACTTTGGTTCTGATTATGACTTGATGTGACCCTAGGCCCTGGATTCCTGAGCAGAACGTATGTGTTAAAACAAAGAGATTACAAAGTGCTAATTCCCTTTTTTTTGTAAGTCCTGGTGGCATTGACACTCCTTTCTTACTTGCTAATTTATTTTTTTGGTGTTTATATATAATAGAGAATTACCAGCTTATTGTCGAACCCGTTAGATTTTGGGCAATGATTGTTAAGTGGCTGCTTCCTAATTAAAGTTTATGATGTCATGTAGATGGATTTGTGAAAGATGCAGCGGGTCGTTCTTCAGATCATCTACATGGGATTCCCATCTACATGTATGTTCATGGTTTCATGGAGTACTTCAGCTCATAGGAGCCACATACGATCCTGCAATATTTGCATTTTTTTTGACCTTGCACGATATGCATTCAATGTATCGCCAAGGCGCGTCCGTGAGAACTCTTCGTCATACTCGTTTTGGCGCGCGCAGTTCCCGAGCGAATCAAATGAATTTTGACCGTTCTCTTAAAAAAAGGGAACTTTGATCGTTGGATCAAGCGTTGGAGAACTGATGTGCCAACGGCCAATAATTGCTTGTGCATCATGGTGATGGCTTATCTGATTTCAAAAACTGAGATTTTTTATATATATAGTGGATAGGTGGACAGATATAGATATAGATGGACAGATACAGATATAGCTTCGACTGTAGCCACACTCAAACTCAAAATCAGTTGAGCTGCAAAACCACTAGCCAATTAACTCCGAAATATTTCAGAGGCATCTTTGAATTGCAGTTCGGAGGACATGGGAGTAACTGATTTTGTTTGTGAAAATGGCTTGATATGACCACTAGGAATAAATGCATGAGCAGAGCTACTTCGCATGGTCTACCATTTTTATATTAGACTAGTCATAGTGGTAAGTACTACCTCTGTCCCAAGGAATAAGGCCCACGCGTATTCCAAGACGAACTTTGACAATAAAAATTGAGCAACACAATCTTGATTATATTATACTCCGTATGTAATTAGTATCGTTGGATTCGTATTGAAAAGCACTTTCTAATGATGCTAATTTTCAATGTGATGATGACTTGATGTGACATTTGGCCGTACTAGTACGGTCTCATATTTTAGTATTACTTGCACTGTAGCCAAATTCGAAATCTCATTCCAGCGGCAAAACTTCCCGCCCGAAAAATACAATTCACACGCTTCTAACTTCCCACTCTACCCTCGTAAAGATGACAACAATGTCCATGTATAAGTCGGTTGGTGGGGGGTCTACCCGTCATTTGTTTCGATCACCACCTCCCTAGCCCCGGAAACTAACCGGAAAAAAATTCATTTCCCTCAGTCTCTCCTCTGAGACCACACCCACCGGAACTTCCCAAGTCGCTCTCTCTCCCACCTCCACGACCACCGCACCGGAACATCCCCGCCGGACTTCCCTGGCCTACCCGAGGCCTCGCGATCCTCGTCATCCGGCTGCCTGCTGGAGCCGCTTCATCGATGCCGTCATCAACCGGACCGGATCATCCCCGCCGAACCTCGAAACCATAAGCTCATCCAGCAGTCTACCGCAGTCGCTTCAGCTGCGGTATCGTCCACCCCACCGGAGCTGCTTCACCGGATCCGTCGTCCACCGCATCGGATCTTGCTCACCGACACCGCTGTGCATGAACCGGATCTGCTTCACCGGCGCCGTGCATGATCTAAACTCTTCTACTGTCGCTTTTCTATTGCTTGCCTGCAAGTTCTTGTTTAATCTTGGGGGAACCTGTTTGTGCTAACGATGCGCCGTTACGTTTTTGCAGATGAGATGAGTAACCATGAAGTGTAATGGCCGTCTCTCCAACCCCAAGTAGCACATGTAGCGTACTTCATCACCGGATCTATCAACCCCAGGAAGATCTGCTGTGACTCCCACAGAGTGCTTCTCCTAATGTAAGTCCCTTGTTTTAGCGCCATGTTCTGGGTTCAGATGCTTGTTTGTCTGAAGCTCTTTTAGTTCATTCCTAGCTATGACCGTAACACCTTACTATTTTCTAGTTCATTGCTAACTTTAAGAGAATGAACATTTTGGTTTGCATTCCCTGCTCTGTAGATGAAGCCATCATAACTTCTATCTTGCTCAGTCGTTGTTACAAAAATTATAGGTATTATAGTAACATCCTGCTATTATTTAGTTCATGGCCAATTTTAAGTAATTGCACATGTTGGTTCGCATTCCCTGCTCTATAGCTTTTGGCATCGTAACTTCTATATTTGGTTTACATTCCCTGCTCTATAGATCTAGCCATCATAACTTTATCTTGCTCAGTCGTTGTTACAAAAATTATGGCCTGCTACTATGTTGGTTGTGCCAATTTTTTACTCCATGAACATGTTGGCTTGCATTCCCTGTACTACAGGTGATGCCATTGTTTTGTATCTACTTCATTGTAAGCTAACAAAGTAAGGACTTAGTTTGGCATGCTATCACTCTGCTATCTAGCATGTAGTACAAATAAACTTGTCATACTACTAGATAATAATTTTGCGTGCCATCTTGTTCTTCAAAAGCTGCATTATTGACTTGTTTCTCTGACTTGGCATGACGCTCACAAATGGAATGTTGAACATATTGGTTTGCATTCCCTCTTATACAAGTTCACAGGTGATCCCACTATATTCTGTATCTGGTCCATCCTAAGCTCCAGCATTAACTATCCTCTATGTGTTGCTCATTACAAGTTTATATCCCGAAACATCTTGATTTGCATCCCCTTCACTATAAGTTCAGGAGTATTATTTAGTTCACGGCCAAAATGAAGTAATTGCACTTGGCACATGTGTTGTCGTCAGAAACCCACCGGCGGGCAGCGACGGGCAACACCGTAGAGCCGGGAACAACCTAGAGCTGTGGCTGGCTGAGGTCCCTCCGAGCGACGGCCCGCAAAGCCTTCTGGTCACATGTCCGATGCTGATGCAAGGGCGTGCCACCTGACCTATACCTAGTCAGGAAGGTGATGGAGATGCCTCGCTTAGTTTCCTGCATGGCATACACGTAAACATTAAATACGAGCTTCGATCGGCTCTCAGGTTATCCTGTGAATCGGCTCAGGGAGCCGATCCACCCATGATTCGTACGAGGTGCACGAATATATGGTGGTCCTGCTTGATCAAGATAAAGCTAATGAGATCTACGACGATTTAGGGTTTTCACCGCATAATCGGATCATCCTACTCACGGTTGGGCCTCGCGGCCACGCACGGTGATCGTAAGCCGATCCTAAACAAGGCCTAAAAACCAACACAAGGTTGATCCCCGGAACATCCTGTTTAGGGCCAGCGAACGACACCCTACGTGCCGCTGGATCCTCCACCCCTTTGTAAGGCCTAACTATTGCAGATATTAAACTAATCCTTGTAGAACAAGGAGCAATCGTAACGGATCAGATCTACTAAATAATGATCAAGCGGGGTGCCGCCCCCACACCTAAGATAGGTGTGAGGGCGGCTAGACATGCAAGGGTTGCACTACGATAGCATGTTACGCGAAGAACTATGCTAACCCTAACACATCTATGATAACTACGCTGCTCGCCATCAACAAGGCTTCAGTACGAGCAACGCATGAACAACGTGGAGCTTGTGCTGCCTAGATCGCAAGATGCGATCTAGGCAGCATGTTGCTTACCGGTAGAAACCCTCGAGACGAAGGAGTTGGCGATGCGCCGAGATTGATTTGTTGGTTGAACGTTGGTTGTTGTTTATTCCATAAACCCTAGATACATATTTATAGTCCAGGGGACTTTCTAACTTAGACGTGCACCTAACCGTGCACGAGTAAAATTCCAACTAACCGACACGTATCCTAATATGTTACAGATACAAAGGCAGACTAGCCCAAACTCAGCATAACAGGCCGATTCACGTAATTCTTCCATGTATATTCTTCAATTTCATCTTGATCGCGGCCCACCTCTGGCTCGGTCAAATTCTGGTGATAACACATGCCCCCCTGGTTTTGGAATTGGTAATTCCAAAATCACTCTGCTTTTCCTTCGTCGGGTCATGTCGTGGCAGAACCGTTGCAGTATCCGTCATCATGATGCCTTGCCTTCTCAACTTCTCCGCGTGACCTGGCAGCTTTTTTTTTCCTTTTAGGCACCACTTCCTCGGAAACTGCTGTGGCATTGAATTTCCACTATATCCCCTTTTATTTAACCGCTCCGCACAGTTTATTTCCGCATCTTCTTCGCATTAGCACTCCAAAAGCCCTCCTGTGCCACCATGTCTTCTTCCTCCTCTGCCTCATCGGATCTTTCCACCCAGTCCTCTTCCTCCCGCGAGCCGACGCCGGAACCGAATCCGGCGGAGGTCCACGCAGCCAACATCCGCCGCGCCATTGAGGCCGGGGAGGAGTCTAGCCATGACTTCTCCATCCGGTCGAGGACGACAAGTCCCTGACCGACGGGGAGAGCGACCTCCGCTTCCTCGCCAGCGGGGAAACGGAGGAGGAGAGTGACGACGACCGCTTCTCCTGCGACTTCACCTCTCCCGAGGAGGTGGAGGAGGAAGAAGAGGAGGAGGAGGAGGACGACACCTCCTCCGACGAGCCGCCGGCCAAGCGGTTCTGCCCCTGGCCGGGGAACCTCAGCGACTTCGACAGCGACGACGGCGACGCTGACGAAGAGGACGAGGACAATGAGGGCCCGGTCGGCGGCCATTGGAGCGACGACGAGCCCGCCGGGAGCAGCGCCGACAGCGGCGACGACGGCGACGACGAGGGCAGCGACGGCCCGTAGATAGGACCTCTAGTATAGGACCAGTAGTAGTAGATGGGGCAATGTATCCCCTAGTACTTCCTTTTGAGAGCAATCAGCTCTTTATGTAAGAAATCTATCAATGAAGAACTTTCCCCAATTTGATCTTGCCGATTTCCTTTGAGTTTAATTTAGCCGATTTCTTCTTATACTGATCTTGCCGATTTGTCCCCTTTGCCAATGCGTAATGAGCCGATAGCAACGCATCGGTCCTTTAAAAATCACCCTTCCATCCTTCAACTGATGATTTTGAAATCTGGTGGATAATGTAGAATCTTCAGGGAAGCCTTTGAATTCTTCCAACCAAACCTAATGGTCTTCTTTAATACTCATCATTTGTGAAGAAGGTGGCGACGAAAGACCAGCCGATGGTACCCCAATCGGCTCTTAAACAGAGTATCCACCAGGCCTGCTGCCCCCCGAGCCTTACTCGAGGCGAGAATGTCAGAGAGGACGTACCAAAACCGATCACCTTTCCTCCTTAGAAAGCCGACAACCCCTTCTGTCAACACGGCTGAACTAGCACCAAAGATTGGAAATCCTCGACAAGAAGGTTCAGGAACCCGGATCGGCTCGAAGCAGCTGAAGAAATTTCCATTGTTTTACTCCTGCGAAGAAGCAGAAGGCACCACAGTTGGCCTGGATTTGGTGGAGATTCGGTAAACCTCGCATAATTCCACTAGAGTCGATGGCCCTTGCATCGGCTGTCCAAAAAAATTTTTTTTTACTGGCCGATTTTCTCCTATCGGCCCCAATATTTCGCTGCACACATGTCCTCCTCGCACTGTTCCCATGTTCATCGTGTTTAGGTGCCCCGAGCCGAATCTGTCGGGGGAATGGCAGGATATCGGCTCGTAATTCGCACGTCGGCTCCCCGATAGGATCAAGGACGAACACAAGCAGAACATGTGGTGAGGATAATTTTGGCCGATCGCTGGAATCGGCCTCCATATCTATTGAAGTGTTGACTGAAGGTTCTGTAATGCTCCTTCATAATTTTTGGGGCCGATCACAAGGATCAGCCTCGCCCCGTTTGCTCATTGCTTTGCCTCAGCTACATGGTCGTGGCCGGTGGATAAAACCAGCTTAACCCTTCCCTTCGTCACGTCGATGCGCTCGTGATCGTCCAAATTGATACCCGAGAGGGGTTCTTGGCCTCTTGCTTCCCATGCGTTCATGCCAGCCGTTGAAATTTTGGCTGAATCATCGGCTGGACGACTTCTACCTCATCTCCATCCCACCGTATTATGCATTGGTGCATCGTGGAGGGAATGCAGCGATTGGCGTGGATCCAATCTCTTCCTAGCGTAACAGCATAAGTGCTCGTGCTATCGACGATGAAGAACGTTGTAGGGATAGTTTTCCTTCCTACGGTCAGATCCACGTTCGTAACACCTTGTGCGTCGACGCTTGGCCGTTGAAATCGCTCAATGTCACGTTGGTCTTGATTAGATCTGAGCTAGAGCGTCCCAGCCGACGTAGCATAGAGTACGGCATGATGTTGACTGCCGCTCCGGTGTCCACCAGCATCTTATTTACAGGCCTCCCATCGATATAACCTCGCAAATACAAGGCCTTCAGATGTCTGTAGCTTCTTTCTCGTGGCTTCTCAAAGATAACCGGCCTCGGGCCGCGATCAAGTTGTGCAACGGGTGCCTCGTCTAATCCTCGGAGCACCGAACTCCGAAGGGAGGAGGAACACCAAGTTTGGGCCAGCCGATGTTTCATCATCGGCTTTCCTTTGTTTGGGGCGCCACTCCATTTTCCGTGGACGACCCTCTTCGTCCAGGGTTCGCTGAACTTTCGCAGCCAGATCAGGTCGTGCCTTCCTTAACGTATGCAAGTATAACCTTTCGGCTTCCTCCAGGCCGCGCAATCGCTGAACCCTGCGCTTTTGTGAACGGCTGAGTCCATCAGGGCACCACCTTGGCCGGTGGTACCTGTCTTCTTCTTCTTCTTGTCCCTCGTCTTCGGACTCCTCGAGATCTACCCACCGAGGGGACTCAGCACGTTTGCTTTGTGGCGGGAGAGGCCCTAGGCGCTTGAACACAGACACGTTGGCTGCCTCCTTCTTTTTCTGGTTGCATTCTGGGCAATTGCCGATTGTGGGCAATCGGCTCATTCCTGAATCCCGGCAAGTGTCCGAAGAAGGGGCAGTCCCATGCTGTCGTTGTCATCTTGCTCCCTTGATTTTTCCATGGCACGGCGCTCGTGCTCCTCCTCATCGCGATCGTGCCGACGATGTCTTCTCGCTTCTCTAGCCGCACGATCTCTCTCATCATCATCATCGCCGGATCGTCGGCGTTGGTCATACTGACTCACATACTTGTTGAGGAGGTGATCAGAGAGGGGTCTTTGATATCTCATGTTCTTCACTTCTCCCTCTGTGACGTAGCGCTTGCCATCATGACGGAGCCGATCGCGTGGAGCGGCCTCTTCTGTGTCCTTGCTATGAGAGCAGCTGCCCTCGTCTCCATCTTTGCCAGAGTGGTGCCCAGGTCCTACCATGTTGATGCTGAACAAGGATCCTGGCTGGCAACCTTCAGGGTAAGTGCATTCTACCATGTTAACGGCGGGGAAGGGCTGGGTGTCGACCTTCATAGCGTACTGGTTGAAAATTAGACGCCCTTTTTCTATCGCCGCTTGGATGTGTCGACGCCATACCCTGCGGTCGTTGGTAGCATGGGAGAGCGAGTTATGCCATTTGCGTATGGCTTTCCGTTCAGCTCTTGCACCGTGGGGAATTTGAGACCTTCAGGAATCGTCAACTGCTTCTCCTTGAGCAGGAGGTCGAAGATTTGCTCAGTCTTGGTCACGTCAAAATCAAATCCCCTGGGCGGGCCTGGTGGCTTTACCCATTTGCAGGATACGGGGGTTCCTCCCCGAATCCATTCAGCCACTGCTACCTCTTGGTCTCCCGCAGGAACTTCGTCTTCCTGTGCATCGACCAGGACTACTGCACGCTTGAACTTGTCTTGGTACAGGTCCGGGTGGCGCTGTTCATATGCCGATAGTTTCTGAACCATGTGCGCCAGTGAGGGATAATCTGCTTGGGAGGCCATGTCCTTGAGCTGTGTTGCAAGGCCTGCTACGCCAACTCGATCGCTTCTTTTTCAGTTATACGAACCGAATAACATCGGTTCCTAAGATTCTGAAGCGCTGGATGTATTCTGTCACGGTTTCTCCGCGCTTCGACGTAGTTGTGCTAGATCGGCAATGCCGGACTCGGAAGCCTCGAATGGTACCGCATATGGAACTGCTCTTCCAATCGCTTCCAAGTCCGGATGGAGTCCGGTGGCAAAGAGGTGTACCATCCGAAAGCCGATCCCGTGAGGGACCGTGAGAAGAGCCTCACGCGTAGTTGATCCGACACCGGCCGGTCCTAGTTGCGCCAAATATCGGCCCACGTGCTCGATGGAGCTGGAACCATCCGATCCACCGAATTTGGAGAAGTCGGGAGCCGATATTTAGGTGGTAGCGGGATCATCTCGTAGTCGTCGGTACGGCTTGGAATAGCCGATGGCCCTTCTTTTCGGCACCATGCCGAACTGGTCTCTCCCATGGTACCGATCTGATCCGCATTGTCTGGCCGGCAGGAGTTGAATTCGAAGATTCGCCGGGGTGGCGTACTTAGCCAGCCATGTTTGCTTTTCCAGCTCCGAGCCAACCGCAGGAGCTGAGCTCCGGAGGTTCGTCGGGGTGGCGTACTTAGTTAGCCACGTCGCTTCTCAAGCTCGTCGCCGACGTCCCTCCTGTTTTCCCGAAGTCCCTGAAGTTGTGGCCCGGTTAGTGAGTGCCCGGTTGCCACGCCTAGCACATACGTGCACGTGTACCCGTGAGGGATCTCCTTAGGCGCCTCGGGCAAGAACTGGTAGTCACTAGGGTCACCACCGATCTTGTAGATTTACGAATGCCGGTGTAGCCGGCACTTCGGTGCTGCCAACGCATATGGCAGCGGTGGACGGGACTGGAGTGGCAACTCTCCTTGATGCGTCCCGAGAGCTGGTCCCGACGGCGAGTACGGTGCCTCATGATCTCCTCGGATCACGCGAAGAGCGACACGCTCCAACGTGTTGACCAGGTTCTCGAGTGGCGGCAGCGAGTGAGCCACCAAGTAGTTGATCTCCTGCCGCAGGGACCTGGTGCGTTCTTCCGACGGGGCGAGAGGTCTATCCCATCTAGTGCACCATTAGGCGAGAACCCCTTCCACGATGCCATGTGAACGGGTTCTCGTGGAAAGAGCCGATGAGGTCGGCTTCGAGGATGACTTTGATCTCGTCATACTTCTTCTTGAGCTCGTCCGTCGGATCCTCGTACGTGATCGGCGTGCCGTCCGCCATCTCGGATGTAGATGGCGATGTGGTTGATGTAGAAGCTTGTCCCACCGAGCGTGCCGAGAATGTGTTGTCGTCGAAACCCACCGGCGGGCAGCGACGGGCAACACCGTAGAGCCGGGAACAACCTAGAGCTGCGGCCGGCCGAGGTCCCTCCGAGCGACGGCCCGCAAAGCCTTCTCGGTCACACGTCCGATGCCGATGCAAGGGCGTGCCACCTGACCTATACTGGTCGGAAGGTGATGGAGATGCCTCGCTTAGTTTCCTGCATGGCATACACGTAAACATTAAATACGAGCCTCGATCGGCTCTCGGGTTATCCCGTGAATCGGCTCAGTGGAGCCGATCCACCCATGATTCGTACGAGGTGCACGAATATATGGTGGTCCTGCTTGATCAAGATAAAGCTAATGAGATCTACGACGATTTAGGGTTTTCACCGCATAATCGGATCATCCTACTCACGGTTGGGCCTCGCGGCCACGCACGGTGATCGTAAGTTTCCGATCCTAAACAAGGCCTAAAAACCAACACAAGGTTGATCCCTAACATCTGTTTAGGGCCAGCGAACGACACCCTACGTGCCGCTGGATCCTCCACCCCTTTGTAAGGCCTAACTATTGCAGATATTAAACTAATCCTTGTAGAACAAGGAGCAATCGTAACGGATCAGATCTACTAAATAATGATCAAGCGGGGTGCCGCCCCCACACCTAAGATAGGTGTGAGGGCGGCTAGACATGCAAGGGTTGCACTACGATAGCATGTTACGCGAAGAACTATGCTAACCCTAACACATCTATGATAACTACGCTGCTCGCCATCAACAAGGCTTCAGTACGAGCAACGCATGAACAACGTGGAGCTTGTGCTGCCTAGATCGCAAGATGCGATCTAGGCAGCATGTTGCTTACCGGTAGAAACCCTCGAGACGAAGGAGTTGGCGATGCGCCGAGATTGATTTGTTGGTTGAACGTTGGTTGTTGTTTATTCCATAAATCCTAGATACATATTTATAGTCCAGGGGACTTTCTAACTTAGACGTGCACCTAACCGTGCACGAGTAAAATTCCAACTAACCGACACGTATCCTAATATGTTACAGATACAAAGGCAGACTAGCCCAAACTCAACATAACAGGCCGATTCACGTAATTCTTCCATGTATATTCTTCAATTTCATCTTGATCGCGGCCCACCTCTGGCTCGGTCAAATTCTGGTGATAACAACATGTTGGTTCACATTCCCTCCTCTTTAGCTTTTGCCATCGTAACTTCTATTTTTGGTTTACATTCCAATTGGGCCGGCCCACTTGCTTTCCGGTGGACCCCACACTCTAATTGGGCCGGCCCACTTGCTTTAAGGTGGACCCCACCCACTACTGGGCCGACCCACTAACTAGTTGGGCCAGCCCAATTGCTTTTGTGGTGGACCCCACATACTAAATGGGTCGGCCCTTTAAGAGGAAAGTGGGACCCACCTGTGTTTTTGGCCCGGCCCACTATCTTATTGGGCCGGCCCACTTGCTATATGGTGGACCCCACATACTAAATGGGTCGGCCCTTTAACAGGAAAGTGGGACCCACCTGTGCTTTTGGCCCGGCCCACTATCTTGTTGGGCCGGCCCACTTGCTACATGGTGGACCCCACATACTAAATGGGCCGGCCCTTTAAGAGGAAAGTGGGACCCACCTATGTTTTTGGCCCGGCCCACTAGAGTGTTGGGCCGACCCACTTGCTATATGGTGGACCCCACATACTAAATGGGCCGGCCCTTTAACAGGAAAGTGGGACCCACCTGTGCTTTTGGCCCGGCCCACTATCTTGTTGGGCCGGCCCACTTGCTATATGGTGGACCCCACATACTAAATGGGCCGACCCTTTAACTGGAAAGTGGGACCCACCTGTGTTTTGGCCCGGCCCACTATCTTGTTGGGCCGGCCCACTTGCTATAAGGTGGACCCCACATACTAAATGGGCTGGCCCTTTAACAGGAAAGTGAGACCCACATGTGCTTTTGGCCCTGCCCACTCGCTTGTTGGGCCAGCCCATTTGGTCTAATGTGGACCCCACGTACTAAATGGGCCGGCCCGATAGCAGGAAAGCGGGACCCGCATGCTAATTGGGCCGGCCCAATAACTTCTTGGGCCGGCCCACTTGCTTTAAGGTGGACCCCAGTTGGTAAATGGGCCGGCCCGATAACAGGAAAGTGGGTCCCACATGTCTTGTGGGCCGGCCCTTTTGCCTGTTGACCGGTCAAACGAGTGCATTCGGCCCGGCCCACATGCTTAGTGGGCCGGCCCATTAAAGTTTTGACCAGTCAACAGTAGAGGTTAGGCCCGGCCCACGTAACTAATAGACCAGCCCAGCTATATAGTTGACCGGTCAAACTAAGTCAGCTAGCCCGGCCGACAAACTTAATGGGCCGGCCCGCTTAAGACGTGGCAGGCCTCGTGTGGGCCTACCATCTACCACGGGGTTTCGATCCAACGCCGTTAATCGCGCGATTAACGGCGTCTGCCACGTGTCAGTTTGCTTGACGTCAGCAGTCAACGGGCTCCCGGAAACACTTCTGCAACGGTCCGATTTTCCGTGGCGGAAG
Organism: Lolium perenne; assembly: GCF_019359855.2. Classification (NCBI taxonomy): domain Eukaryota; kingdom Viridiplantae; phylum Streptophyta; class Magnoliopsida; order Poales; family Poaceae; genus Lolium; species Lolium perenne. Next base: position 332,234,012 of record NC_067245.2, read on the forward strand.
GGCGCCCAAGCGCGACGGACCGAAAAAATCATCGTAGGACTTTGCCTGACGCAGTTTCGACAACAGAACCCATATCGTCGGGTTAGGCCCATAGGCGATGAAAAATACCCCTTAGCAGACGATTTTGAGACGTTGTCTATCAGAACTTTTCTTGTAGTGTATGTGGTCTCTTATGAACCATTCATATGCTTGCAAGCTAATTAGACGACATTCCACCGAGAGGGCCCAGAGTATATCTATCCGTCATCGGGATGGACAAATCCCACTGTTGATCCATATGCCTCAACTCATACTTTCCGAATGCCTAATCCCACCTTTATAACCACCCATTTACGCAGTGGCGTTTGATGTAATAAAAGTACCCTTCCAGCATAAGTGATTTACATGATCTCATGGTCGAAAGGATTAGGTAACTATGTATTGAAAGCTTATAGCAAATGAACTTAATGACGTGATCTTATGCTACGCTTAATTGGGTGTGTCCATTACATCATTCACATAATGACATAACCTTGTTATTAATAACATCCAATGTTCATGATCATGAAACTATGATCATCTATTAATCAACAAGCTAGTTATACAAGAGGCTTACTAGGGACTACTTGTTGTTTACATAACACACATGTATCAATGTTTCGGTTAATACAATTATAGCATGGTATGCAAACTTTATCATAAACACAAGGATATATTATAATAACCATTTTATTATTGCCTCTTGGGCATATCTTCAACAGTCTCCCACTTGCACTAGAGTCAATAATCTAGTTTACATTTGTAAAGATATAACACCTTGGCCTTTTTGGTGCTTTATCGTGTTTTGCTTAGGGAGAGGTTTTAGTCAACGGTTCTGACACACTCAGAAACGTATGTATTTTGCAATTCATTTGCGTCTGAACGCATCACCCATTTTCCAAATGAGTCGGCATTATATATGTTTAGTCTTATGGTGGAACCTTAATTCCGCGGTCTGAAATATGTCACTAATATTGTCATACACAATATAGCTTCAAAGTTCTGACACTATCGGAACTACACCAAGTTCTCAAAGAACTCTTCGACTTTAAACATCCTCAGTCATTTGTCAAAACAATGACATACTCTGCCTTCGTTTGTAGAATCCGTCACAATATTTAGAACTCTTCTAAATCTAGCATTGTGCTACCTTTTAAACAACACTTAGCCTAATTGAGATTTGAAATTCATTTTTATATGTGACCAAACTAATATCGGTGCAACACATTACAGCGATTTGTTTGTCATTACCCCATACAAAACTATATATATATCCTTGGTTCTTCTAAAGTACTCAAGGATATGCTTACTGTCGTCCAATGATCATCACATGAATCATTCTGGTACATGCTCATAACACTTTAGAGCACATGACATCTGATTCTGTACATATTATTCGTGATCTATAATCACTCATGTGTTTTTACTTATTGAGTGTCAGATACACTCAAGTCTTGTTAAACCTTCACATGACAAGAACATTTTCTTAATATTTCTTATATTGAACTACTTCAATATCCATTCTATGTACTTTGACTTAAACTTATTATGTGTTTCAATCTATCTTCATAGATCTTGACACTAAATATGTTTTAGTCCATTTCCTTTCATCGAAGTTAATTCTCAATGAAACCTTTTATAATCAAGTATATAATTACATCATTTATAACCAACTATATGTCATCTACATAAAGTATTATAAATATATCTCAACGCTCCCACTTAATTTCTTGCAAATGCAAGCATCTTCATCGTTTCTGATGAAATCAAAAACTCTTTGACTATTTCATCCGATGAAGATTCCAACTCTCTGATACTTACTTCATCCAATTGAAGTTCGTATACCTATCTAGTATTCCACGGACTAGCAAAACTCTTGGTTGTATCTTGTATACACCTTTAATACACACTTCTGTTAAGTAATGTATTTTGCCATCCTACTAGCATATCTCATAAAAGAAATATGTAGCGATTACTAGAATAATTCTCATAGACTATAAGCATTGCTACAGAAGATCTAATCTTATTGTAGTCAACTCTTTGAACTTTGTTGTAAACTACTTTTCAACAAGTCGAGCTTCTTCAAGGATATTTCATCCAAGTCCATCAATTTCATAGATCCATTTACTTTCAAAAAGTATTCATCTATCTTGGATTTCATGGCGTATAGCCATTTTAACGGAGTCAGGGCCCATCATAACTTCTTTGTTTGTAGTTGGTTTATTATTGTTCAAAATCAATCCTTTGTCCACAAATCATTTATTTGATCACAAAGTAAATCATACCTACAAGGTTCAATAAGTACTTCGATCTCCATGGCTAAAACACTTTGTAGTCATGGGAGCCATGATCGTCGTGGCCGCTTCCGGAACCATTACCGATGCTGCGCTACTCTGATCATTATGCTCAGGTTCATAAACCTTATCAAGTTCTATTGTCCTCCCACTCAAATACTTCGCTAGAAACAATTTCTTGGAAATAAGTAAGAAACATCAACAAACACTTTTGTCTTTGTCTCCACAGTGGGAAGAATTCCCAATCAATTCTCTAGGATAACCAACAAAGACATTCATCCAATTTTGGTTGTAAACTTATTTACTTATGCTATGCATACCAAAATTTAAGAAAGGACTATTAGGGTTCATACCCATGCCATAACTCGTATGGTATCATTTCAACGGATCATGATGATGCTCTATTCAGTGTAAAAGCGGTAGTCACTAAAGCATAATCCACAAAAATATAATGGCATCAATATTTTATCTCATCATTGACCTGACAAGGTTTGGATACATCTCTCGGATACTCCATCATCACTATGATACTCCAAGAAACGTGAGTTGTAGAACAACTTCATAACTCTCTTAGATGTTCGCTAAAACTCGTAATTCAAATATTTCTACTATGATCGAATCATAGATATTTGACTTTTCTATTACGATGATTTCTACTTCATGCTCAAATTTATTTGAATCCATTCAAATGTTTCAAACTTCTTCCTTATCGAATATATCCACATATATATACTCAATTCATTGTTGGAAGTTTTCATGAAGTAGAAGAATCTCCCGCACACAACTATGCCTAGTGAACCATTTACATCATCATGTATGTTTCCACTAAGTTTAGTTGCCCGTTCAACTCTTGGCCTAGAACGGTATTTCAGTCATTCTCTTTAGAAAAGATTTGCAAGCGCCAAACGATTCAAAAATCAAATGACTCCAAAAATCCATTTGCATGGAGTTCCTTCATGCGTTCCTTTCTAACATGACCTAAATGGCGGTTCCACAAATAAGTGGAATTCAAATCATTTTCCTTATGGCATTTTAGCGTCAGTGTTTAGTATGTGTGTTTCACCATTAAGATTTATAATAACTTATCCATCGTATATGGAGTAATGTCATAATTTGAACAACTCATTGTTTTCATTTGACCAGAGCAAAATAACAATTATTAAGTTCTTTATTATAAATTCTAAGAGCTAGAAAGAATGCCAACGACGAACATAATAACACTTTATTTTTGTTCCAGAAGTGCATTCCTATCATATTCCTTGTCAGTCACTTAGGCCATTGTATTCTTGTATTGCGTTGTTTTGTATGACACTTCATACCAACCAATATGGTACAAATACCCAAGAATTTCAATGTGTGACCAAACTAGGAATACAACCATAACATGTATATCATTTATATACACCTGAGCTAGACTTTCTAGTCTTTTCTTTTCTTTCTGCCAAAATATCTTTTGTAGTTTCTCTTTTAGCTTTCCTCATTATTCAGAAAAACACTTTAACATCAATAACTTCTAGGTTTGTTGGTCAAATACCAATAACCTTGAGGTTCTTACTTTGAAGTTTGATCATCATATGACAAGTGTTCTAGATTTCACTATTAGTAACTCTGTAATATGATGAACAATTTCACTCATAATTTTGTCCATCATATCATGACGACTTTCCGAGACCATGTCTGTACATGCTAGGCTCGCAAAGTTTAACCTCAGTATTCGCATGTGCAAATCTAGCTTGCACCCGTTGTATGCAGACGTAGAATCTATAACACTCGATCATCACGTGATGCTTCGAAACGACGAGTCTTAGCAACGGTGCATACTAAGGACGATCACTTCATGGATATGCAAATATCGTTAGTGCCCCAATAGTTGGAGGATTGGGACGCCTAGCGTCTTCAACCTTCATACATTCCCATAAAACTTATGAGTTTATGTAGTCTCACCAAATTATATTCTATCATCTTGCAATAAGGTCTTAGATATCACATATATCTCATACCTTGCTTATTTCTAAAAACAAAATTTTCAGCTCCTTACTTTTCAAACAGATTTGAACTTCAAGTTTCACGGAGACAAGATGATTCTAGGTACTAATTGATACCATTGTTCTTTGAATAAGCAATGTGAGGTTTACTAAAAGTTTGCAATAGGACTTAATCATTTCTTGATTCTTTAACAATACGATACCAGTCCGTAAAGTTACTTGTCAAATTTAACAGTATTTCTATCTCAATTACAAGACTAGCGCATGGTAAAAAACGGATGCCAATTCTACAAATTTAATTCAAAATACTATTCAGACTATGTTCATGATAATTAGTTCATGTTTTAATCTAATTACTAATGAACTCCCACTTAATACAACATCCCTCATAGTTGTTAAGTGGTACACGATCCACATCCACTACACCAAAACCGATCATCACGTGAGATAATGTAGCTTCAATGGTGAACATCAACATGTTGATCATATCATCCATATGACTCGTGTTCAACCTTTCGGTTTCCGTTATCCCGAGGCCATGTCTGTACATGCTAGGCTCGTCAAGCAAACCCAAGTATTCCGCGTGTGTAAACATGGCTTACACCCGTTGTATGTGAACGTAGAGTCTATCACATCCGATCATCACGAGATGCTTCGAAACGACGAACTGTAGCAACGGTGCATACGAGGGGAGAACACTTTATTATCTTGATATTAATGTGAGGGGTCATCTTATAATGCTACCGTCGCGATCTAAGCAAAATAAGATGCATAAAGGATTAACATCACATGCAATTCATATGTGATATGATATGGCCCTTTAGTCTTTGCGCCTTTGACCTTCATCTCCAAAGCACGGACATGATCTCCATCATCAACGGGCATGATCTCCATCATCGTTGGCGTAGCGTCAAGGTCCATGGCGCCGTCTTCATGGTTGTTCACCGTGTATAGCAACTATTACAACTACTTTGAAATAATACTCAACATGAAATATAAAGACAACCATAAGGCTCCTGCCGGTTGCCACAATACAATAATGATCATCTCATACATATTCATCATCACATCATGGCCATATCACATCACCAAACCCTGCAAAAACAAGTTAGACGCCTCTAATTTGGTTTGCATATTTTACGTGGTTTAGGGTTTTCGAGTAAGATCCAATCTACCTACGAACATGAACCACAACGGTGATACTAGTGTTGTCAATAGAAAGAGTAAATTGAATCTTCACTATGGTGGGAGAGACAGACACCCGCAAAGCCACTTATGCAATACAAGTTGCATGTCGAGCGTGGAGCAAGTCTCATGAACGCGGTCATGTAAAGTTAGCCCAGGCCGCTTCATCCCACCATGCTGCAAGATGCAAAGTACACGAACTAAAGACAACAAAGCATCAACGCCCACAAAACCATTGTGTTCTACTCGTGCAACCAATCTATGCATAGACACGGCTCTGATACCACTGATGGGATTCGTAGCATAGAAAACAAAAAAAATTCCTACCGCAAGAACGAAAACCAAGCCAAGATGCAATCTAGTAGAAGGGAGCAACGAGAAGATCACGAGACTAACCCTTGAAGATTTCCAAAGCCTATGAGATTAGATCTCGTTGTGGATATAGTCGATCACTTGCCGCTTGCAAAAGCGCGTAGAAGATCTTGACGGTGCCACAGTCGGGCAGCACCTCCTCGGAATCCCGGCATCACGACGGCGTGGTGACGGTGGTGGTGGAGATCTCCGGCAGGGCTTCGCCGCAAGCGCTCCGGGAGAAGAAGGAAGAGGATGGAGTAGCTAGGGTTTGGGCGCAGGGTGGTAATGCGACTTGGGGAGCTAGGGCTGCGACTTGAGGTGCCCTTGGGATGCCCCCTGGCCTCTTTAAATAGGTGGCCAAGCCCCTTGGGTCGTCCAAAAACCTTCCTCCAATTTTGACTAAGTTCCGATAGATTTCCGGTTCCAAAAACCTAGTCCTACTCGGACTCTTTTGCCAATTCCGAAATTGCATTAAGGAAAGACTCCTTTTCCCTTAAGGCAACGTGGTTGCACCTATTATGGAACCCTCCGGACTTCCTTAGACATCCCGGGTCGTCCCGGACACTTCCGGAACCTTCCATAATATTCCGGACTATTCCGGTCCTTCCAAAACCTTCTAGAAGCTCCGGTCAAAACACCGGACTTTTTCCGAACCCCGGAAAATGACTTCCCATATATGAATCTTATTCTCCGGACCATTCTGAACCTCCTCGTGATGTTTCGGATCCCATCCGAGACTCCGAACAACATTTGAGCTCCATTCCATATTCCATATCTACTTAAAACGACATCAAACCTTAAGTGTGCCACCCTACGGTTCGCGACCTATGCAGACATGGTTGAGACTTCTCTCCAACCAATAACCAATAGTGGGATCTGGAGATCCATAATGGCTCCCACATATTCAACGATAACTTAGTGATCGATTGAACCATTTACATACGATACCGATTCCCTTTGTCACGCGATATTTTACTTGTCCGAGGTTTGATCATCGGTATCTCTATACCTCGTTCAACCTCGTCTCCTGACAAGTACTCTTTACTCGTACCGTGGTATGTGGTCTCTTATGAACCATTCATATGCTTGTAAGCTAATTAGACGACATTCCACCGAGAGGGCCCAGAATATATCTATCCGTCATCGGGATGGACAAATCCCACTGTTGATCCATATGCCTCAACTCATACTTTCCGAATACCTAATCCCACCTTTATAACCACCCATTTACGCAGTGGCGTTTGATGTAATCAAAGTACCCTTCCAGCATAAGTGATTTACATGATCTCATGGTCAAAAGGATTAGGTAACTATGTATTGAAAGCTTATAGCAAATGAACTTAATGACGTGATCTTATGCTACGCTTAATTGGGTGTGTACATTACATCATTCACATAATGACATAACCTTGTTATTAATAACATCCAATGTTCATGATCATGAAACTATGATCATCTATTAATCAACAAGCTAGTTATACAAGAGGCTTACTAGGGATTACTTGTTGTTTACATAACACACATGTATCAATGTTTCGGTTAATACAATTATAACATGGTATGCAAACATTATCATAAACACAAAGATATATTATAATAACCATTTTATTATTGCCTCTTGGGCATATCTCCAACAATCTTGTCTAGCTATATCTTGCTTAGTAGTAGATCTTGTCATATAGGTAAATTCACATAGTTGCATATCTAGAGAATTTACCTTTGTGTCAAGCCTAAATTGAAAAAGAACTAAAACTTGGTTAGCACCTAATCACCCCCCTCTAGGTGCGGCATACGATCCTTTCAGTTGTGCCGACAGTAACTCTGTACCGCCGGCGCACCGGCAGTAGTTCTGGAAGCAGTGGCGAATAGCCTGTGCGCCGGCAGTAGGCATGTAGGTGCGCCAGCGATATAATTCGAAATTCCTTTTTCCAGCATATTACAATGCATATTTATATCGTCCAATACATTAGGACCTACGAGTGCAAGAAATATGCCAAAATGGAAACTTAACGAATCACCATTTCGGTGCAACATTGGCAACTCATTTTCATCTCATCAAATCGTTCGGCCGCCGACACAAACACGAACACAACATATATATGCCACACACACACTTTGTTTCAAAGTTCCAATACGATTTCATTCCGTAATTTTTTCATCAATCACCTATTTGGTTGATATACTAGTAGACGAGATCGAGACGTCACGCCGACCATGACGTATGAGTTCCTATTTTCTAGATCTAGATCTAGATCTGGATTGAGCGGTCAATGCGGGATAGATAGATCTAGATCTACATAGAGGATGTGGGATGCATGTAGAAAGAGGAGATTTGCTAAAAAAATTATCAATTTTCATGGTCAAATTGACTAAATTTGGGGTATAAATGGGCAAAAAGCGAGCTGGGTTGGAGAAGTGTCGGGTTGTGTGGGAGGAGTAGTAGGGTGAGTGTGTGTGGGAGGAGTAATGGGTTTAGTGGGTGGCAGAAATAACTGCCCAGGTTAGCGCATCTCCAGCCGTCACCCCGACGAGGCCCCCGACAGCCCTTTTTTTTAATCCGGACGGCGAATAATGGCCCAGACGCGCCCTCGGTTCCTCGTTTTCGCCTGGATTTGGGATTTCATCCATCCGGCGAGCCCATGTCATCCCCGATCCCCCGGGCCACGCTCGTGGAGTCCGGAGGAAACGTAAGCGTGGGAAACATCGAGGAAACTTCCCCCGCGCCTAGTGGCCCCGACTTGTCGGCGAGAAAGGCCGATCGTCGTCCTCATCGCATCGTCTTCCACGCATTGTAAAAGCCAGCCGCCAGTCAGTCTTCGTAGGACGCGTAGCTTCCATGTGGAGTTTTAATGTCGTCGCCTCGAATTCACGCGCGGTTCCCTCTATTTATCGCAGAACTGCCACGTCTGGCCGCAATCACCACAACCGTCTCCCTACTCTCCCCAGCCCAAACTCCTCTCCCCAATCTCCTCGAGCGAGCAATGGCGGGCTACGGCGACGGCACGGTGAACAATGACTTCGGTCGGCGATCGCTGCACCAGTGGGAGGCTCGACTGCTGCACATGGCGGGCTACCCGGCGTAGCCGGACTTACGGGCGCCCGGAGGATGCACTAGTAGGAAAAGCCTTATAGATGAGATTCTATTTCTGTGACGCACCAGCTACTCGTACGCCACAGAAACAATTTCTATGGCGCACCAGACTAGGTACGCCACAAAAATAGCTTATTTTTGTTGCGCACCCGAAGCTCATACGCCACAGAAATAAGGTGGGGCCCACACCCTGGCAGCCCTAATCATTGATTTTGCTATTTCTGTGGCGCACGGTACCATGTGCGCCACAGAAATAAGACATTATGTGGCGCACTAGGACCAGTGCGCCACATAATTAAGGCATTTTGTGGTGCACGTGGGATGGTGCGCCACAGAAACTACGCATTTATGTGGCGTACATGAGCTCCATGCGCCACAGAAGACTTTTTTGCTCCCCACGCAACTCCACCCCCTCCCCCGTGGATCGCCTTTTTGACCTCTGTAAAATATAAAAGAAATAGATAGAAATTTCAAAAAATAAAATCCTTCGAGGTGCCCATGTATTATGTCATCTAGTACCACTGAAAATTAACAAACATGAATTTCAACTTTTTTTGCAAAATTTTGTTGGAAAATCATCAAACTGAATTCCTGGTTGCATACGAACTCAAAAAAAACGCACAATATATCAAAATGACCGGGAGAAAATTTTACATCCGAATTCGAAAAGAGTAAAAAGTTACGGGCAAAGTAAAGATTTTTTGATGCAAACTAGAAAATTCGAAAAAAAAATCTGTGGCGCACCAAGTGTCCATGGGCCACAGAATTAAGCTCCGAAATTTGAATTTTGCCCTCCTCCACTTCTCCTCAATTCTCCTCCACATCTCCTCACTTCTCCTCCTTCGATGTAAACTTGTCCCCCTCCAATTCTCCTCCTCCTCTCCTCCACCACCACCACCACCACCTCCTCCGGTCGGCCTCCTCCTCCTCCTCCTACTCCGGCGACCACCTCCTCCGGCGACCTCCTCCGACGACCACCACCTTCTCCTCCTCCTCTGGCGACCACCTCTTAATCCTTCTCCACCACCACCTCCTCCTCCTCCTCCACCACCACTTCCTCCTCCTCCACCACCTCCTCCTCCTCCACCACCACCACCTCCTCCTCCTCCACCACCTCCTCCTCCTCCACCACCACCACCACCTCCACCACCACCACTACCTCCACCACCACTACCACCTCCTCCTCCTACTCCACCACCACCACCTCCTCCGGCCGGCCTCCTCCTCCACCCACCCCACCCACCCACCCAACCCACCCAACACCACCGACCTCCGGCAATCTTCCAGCGAAATTTAAAAAAATCGGCGGCCCCAGATCTAGATCTAGATCTAGCCGCCATTTTTTTGAATTTCAAAAAAACATTCTATGGCGCACCACCCGCCGGTGCGCCGCAGAAATAAGACTTTTGTGGCGCATGGGCAGGTGCGCCACCGAATTCTTATTTTTGTGGCGAGAATTCTGTGGTGCACCACCCATGCGCCACAGAATAGCTTTTTTGGTGTGCCACTAATGAGCCTTTTCCTACTAGTGATGGCGCATGAGCACGGGGGGCGTCCCGATCCCACCTCCTCCGGTGGGAGGCGACACGCTCGACGCCGAGATCAACGCCGTGCTCGTCACCCTTAGCGACGAGCAGCGCTCGGAGGAGCGCTTCTTCCCTGACAACTACGCCACCTGGAACGAGTTCTTCCAACGAAGGTATGAACGAGAACCCGCGGCGTATGACAGTCCTAACCCTCCTCCAGTGCACAACAACGCCGCCGGCCACCGCCCCTGGTGGAGCGCGCCGGGCCGCACCCTCGAGAATGTGCTCACGCACATCGAGGGTGGCAACTACCCCATCATGGGGATGCCGCTGCCGGTGGCGGTGCGTTCCATGTCGTGCCGACACGGAAGCTCCTGGATGCCACACCGCATGGCGTCGTCGTCCTCATCGGGGTCGGTGACAAGGTCCGCAACGCGCAGCTACGGATCCGCGCCTCCACCGACGTGGAGGACGACGGTGAAGACGGAGCTGAAGACGGAGCCGGCGTTGCCTCCGCCGACCAGAGGGCGCAGCAGCAACGCCCTCGTCATTCGCGATTGGGTGCGCGCCTCATCGTCACCGGCGCGCGGGGGGGAGAGGAAGGCGAAGAAGGAGGGAGCAACGGCGGCTGCTACGTCTGACCTCGCCGCGGAGGAGGCCACGCGGGCCGAGGAGGCGGCGGTGGACAAGGCAATCGCGAGGTCCCTCCAAGACCATGTGCCCGCCGACAATTCCCTCCCCATGGATGCGGCCCTCGCCTGGTCCAGGAAGGACTGGGAGAGGGAGGAGGCGGAGCAGCAGCGACGGCTGCTGGACCTGGACGCCGCGAGGCGCCACGCTGCCGCGGCCGCACAACCCGCCAGAGGCGCGCCGCTCATCAAGCTAGAGGACTCTAGCAAGGATGAGTGGTACAAGACGACGCCATCGTCGCCACGCCTCGGCGACCCTGGGCAGGGGTCCAACCGTTGGGATCCCGGCGAGAGCAGCCAGCAAGCGCCGCCAACGCAGGACGGTGGCGACTCCAGCGAAGACGACGACGACTACACGTCGTTCTACCGCTATTTCGGCATGTAGAACGCCGTTTTTAAATTTTAGTTTATGTTTCCCTCTGGACGAATTCAAATATATTACGAATTCGGCCTATATATGTAAGAACTCGCCTATATATAGTAAATATGTCCAAATTTCGCCTAAGTTTCAATGTTTTTCGTGTTTGAATTCAAATACATTCGGTCTTTCCCCTAGTCTCGCCGCTGGGAAAATGGACCTCCCCAGGCTGATTTCGGCCTAGGGAGCCCCAACGGCTGGAGATGCTCTTATACCGGGGCACCAAGGTAAGGGTGCACCGACAATTGGGTGGGCAGACGTGTGTATTTGTTTTGGGTCAGGCCCAACAATTACTGTCGGTGCACCTGGCCGGAGCGGGCGAGCCACGGCCTAGTTTTAGCGCCGGCGCACCTCATGGCCCGGTGCGCCGGCAGTAAGATACCTTCGTCGGCGCGGCGAGATCCTGGAGCGCCAACAGTAGTTGACACCGGCGCATGGATATTTTGGTGCGCCGGCAGCGTGTTTTCCATATATAGGTGTTTTCCTAGTAGTGAGGATCTTGCACCGCCGCCATCGCGCGTGGACCAGCGAAGAGATGCAGCTGCAGGGGAAGAGGCAGGAGGCGGCGCGCGCAAGGTTCCGCTATGGTGGAGAGCCCTGGCGGCGCCGCCAGTCGGATGAGGAACTAGCCTCGTGGTCGTTGCCAAATTTCTTCATCCAGCGGGGCAGCTTCATCGCGGGCGAGATCATGGAAATGGTGGCGGCTGTGGGAGTTGGGGAAGATACGGGTGCCATCAATGCCAGCGGGAGTTGAGACGGCATGCGCATCTTCCAGCGCCATCGGCTTCAATGCCTGCGCTGGAGTCCAGGCGGGGGGCGCAGACTTCAGCCTTGATGGCAAATGCTGCCGCCGGTCAGCTGCCATCGGGTCGCTTCGAGGAGGGCCCGCTTCACACGCGATCATCCGCGCAACGTTCGGGACGACACATCGGTTTCCCAAATTTGAGGCGCGGATGGGCCGCAACGGACGAGTTGATCCGTTTACGCCTGTTTATCCGCACAGACCGAAACGGACAGCCCACGACCATTTGAGTCGCAAACAGAGCTTGGCTCTGGTGGTTAGGTCCCTTGTGGTGGAACCAGCCCACCCAGGTTCAAGTCTAGACTTGACATGGGTGTTTGCATTTACCTGGATTTATTCCAGGATTTAACCGGCGCTATGCTTTCAGTGGTAGGTGACGTGCCCGTCAACAGCGAGGCGCCAGTGGTAACTTCGTCAACCTCAAGATATGCCGGCTCAGTCCCTCGAAGGTGCTCATAGGGGTAGGGTGTGCGTGCGTGCGTTCATAGGGGTGTTTGTACATGCGTGTTTGTGAGCGTCTGCGTTATACTGTGTTTAAAAAAAAAACGACCATTCGAGTCGGCCCAGTTGGAGATGCCCTAAGTTAACTCGGTCGTTTTCATCCACCGACAGATTGATTAGAATCATAATTTTCCTTGGATTAGTTAAGATTAATCGAAGGGGCCATTGGAAAAGACGAGCACACAGACAGGACTAAGGCGGCGATTATGACAGACAGGTTAATTAGGGAGCCGCGTCCCAGTCAGCACGGCACAAGGAGCATGAAATAAATATACTGATTACCAGGCTGCATCGGTGAGCTGGACGGCTTTGGATTGGCAACGGCTTATTTTTACCAGAGCAACTAGTGCACATCTTTTCTTTGCTGGCTCTCAAACTAGTATATGCAATTCAGCTGCCAGCTGCCTAGATATTTTCCGTAGTTGGGATAGCTAGCTTCTTCAAGCAGTCATCTTTCCTTCCCCCTTAATTTGGACAGCTAGCTGATTCCAGTCCATGCAGGTGTGATGAATCTGTGTTTTGCTTTCAGGTAACCATGCTGGCTGTTGGTTCTCTATCAGCAGCTATCTAGTGCCCTTTAGCCTAAGCAACAGTTCAACTGGAAAGCATGCAACACCACCATTAATTGTACTACTATTCGTTCAGAGTGAGAGCTCTCTCTCTCTCTAACTTTCTTGTATTCCTGACTGTACATCGGACAGCAAAGCAAAGCCAAATTGACTGTGAGGCCTACCCTGCAATGTTCAAGTGTGATGAATCTCTTTTTTCATACTGTACGTAGGAGTAGTATGGGCGTGTTATAATGGCATACAAGAAGGATCTTTTCACATGCTAGTACAACCTTAGCTCAATTAGCTAACTCGTTACAATTGACAAATGTCAAAGAATCGCAGGAACGAAGCAGAATTACACACGGTGGACTAGAGAGGATCGAGACGCGGGAGTAATGGCAGCTGGACGGCTAGCTAGACCATGCCGGGCCTCCATGTGGTGAGAGAGATGTGTTGGTCAGATTTGGAGCTTGCTAATGCCAAAGTCACCGCTGGCGTGTACCTCCCGCACCGTCTTGTCATACTCGTCCTCTTGGTAATCCTCCTCCTCCTCTTCCTCTTGGTTGCCGTCGTCGTCGTCGGACGCCCCGGTGCCCCAGCCGTATCCGGAGACGGGCTTGTCGGGTTTTGGTACGGTCTGGGCCTCCTGCACGATCTTCATGATCTCTTCCACGCTCTGCGCCGAGTACGCGGCGGGTGCCAGTGCCACTCCTCCACTGCCACCGGCGCTGGCAGCCTCGGCCTGCCGGCGGCTGTAGTAGGCTTGCTGCGCCTCCTCCTTGAGCTCCCGGGGCAGGTTCTTGAGGAACCAAGGGTGCGCCTTGATCTCCGCCATGGTGATCCGCTTGCGCGGGTCGGCGATGAAGATCCTGGAGAGGAGGTGGCGGCAGCTCTGCGAGACGTGCACGTACTCGGGGATCTTGTACTGCACCGACATGATCCTGGCGATGGTCTTCCTGAAGTTCTTGGGGTCCTTGGTGTCCTCGAACGGGTAACCTCCCACGAGCATGACGTAGAGGGTGACCCCGCACGACCACACGTCCGCGTGCTTCCCATCGTATTCCCGTCGCGACAGCACCTCCGGCGCGATGTACGCCGGAGTGCCCACCGTAGACTTGGGCCGCGAGTGCAACACCGACGACTGTATGTATGTATGTTTGTTTTGGTTGTTAATTAAATCTTGATTGATGAAACCGTACGTACGTAGTATTGCTCCTCCTACCTAAGAAGAGAGAGAAAGCAAGTGTTTGACCTTGGAGTAGCCGAAGTCGCAGATCTTTAGGCGGGGTGCCGGGCTTCCGTCGAGGAGGGTGTTCTCGAGCTTGAGGTCACGGTGGCAGATCCCCATGGCGTGGCAGAAGCTGACCCCGCACACCAGCTGCTGGAAGAAGTAGCGGGCCTCATCCTCGTGGAACCGCCCCGCATCGCAGATGCGCTCGAAGAGCTCCCCGCCCGCCGCGTACTCCATTACGATGCCCAGATGCGTCGGCGTGAGCACCACCTCCTTGAAGCGGATGATGTTGGGGTGCCGCAGCGCACGGTGGTTCACGATCTCCCGGAAAACGTTCTCGTCGATCTGTGGTGGTGTTAAGTAGGGTAGAAGACATATATATATACATACAAAC
Source organism: Lolium perenne (assembly GCF_019359855.2). Taxonomy (NCBI): domain Eukaryota; kingdom Viridiplantae; phylum Streptophyta; class Magnoliopsida; order Poales; family Poaceae; genus Lolium; species Lolium perenne. The sequence goes on from NC_067245.2 coordinate 332,249,051, forward strand.
AAAGGTTAGGTAACATGATCAAGGAGGAGGAGCTATTTCTCGATGGGTAACATATGTATTGGTTTTGGAGTTACAAGAATCTTGGCCGGGGACTAGAATTTAGCAAAAAAAAAAAAAAAAAAAAAAAGGGAACCTACTCTGCATCCCCGCTCGATGAACTTCATGGCGACGAGGTCGCGCGTGTCCCTGTTGCGCATCAGCTTGGCGACGCCAAAGTTGCCCGACCCGATCTCGCGGACAGGCTCGTACTTGTCCATCTCCGATCTCTCTCCCTGGCTGGATCAGTAATCAGTTGACTTTTAATCTCGATCGTTTCTGGCCCGGCCCCTTGCGCTGAGTTCAAGGAGAAGAGAAGAGCAGAGCAAGATGTGGAGGGGGAGAGGTAGGAGCGTGGGTGGGGGTGTGTGGACGGGAACGTGGGAGCAGATGGTGATCTGAATCTGATGATGAGTGGGACGGAGCAGGTGCGCAGCTAAATGAATTATCCTAGCTACTGACCCACCGGGTATGCTAATCACACGCACTGCCTTCCTTGCCCTGTTTGGAATTCAGCTCAAGGTGACCTGACCTGGCATCTCCATTAGGGAGGCTGCCTCATGCACACCACAAACTGTTGTCTGCATCTTTCTGCTCTGACTGACCGATGTACCCTAGGAAAAGCTAAACTTTCTTGAAATATGGTAACTGGAAATTGTTTTAAGCTGTTGAGAGCATCTCCAGTCGTGTTCCCAAAACGCGTCGGATTGAGCGTTTGGGGGACGTGTTTCGTTCGTGTCGCGTTTGGGGGACGTCTCCCCAGTCGCGTCCCCCAAACAAAATTTCGGAAATTTTAAACTTAGCGAGATTCGATTAGATTCGTCCAAACTTACATAGATTCGAACAAAATTTGGCTAAATTTAAACTAAACCTAATCTAGAAGTACTTGCGGCGGCCGGAGACGTCGTAGTACTGCTGGAAGTTGTACATGTCGTCGGTGACGACCTCCTGCTTGACGCGCTCGTCGACTGGCTCGTCGACGGGCTCGTCCTTCACCAAGCCACTTGGTCATGCCTCGCCGTCGTCGGTGAGGTCCACCAGCGGCTTGCCGGAGTCGCGGATGGACATGGCGATCGCCATGTCGAGGTCGCCCCTCCAGGCGTCCTTGTCGTTCATGGACGCCAAGCACGCTGCCCGCAGCCCTGGGCAGTCCTCGGGGTCGTCGCTGCTGGCGATGAGCCGCTGCTGCCGCTCGTACTCCGCAAGCTGCGCCGCCTGCGCCGCTTCCTCTGGCTCCTCCTTCACCTCCAGCTTCGGGATGAGGAGGGCGCCGCCGCGCCTCTCTTGATGCCGCCGGCTGCCGCTTCCGCCACGCCTCATGTTGACGGGCATCGCCGGCTCCTCCTTCACCTCGCATTTGGGGACGCTGTAGGGCGCCGAGCGGTACGACGAGGACGGCGTCGATCGCGCCGGTCCTGAGGAAGAAGAGTTCGAGGAGGACGAGTATGTCGTCCTCCTCGGCTGCCATTGCGGTGGTCCTCCTCGAGGAGACGGTGGTGGTGACGACGTCATCTTCAACCCTGGAGCGCCGTTGCGGATGCCGTGGATGACGTTCTCGAGGGTGTGCCCCGGAATGCCCCAGATCAGGGCGCGGCCGTCCTTGTTCCAACTGTTGGGCCCGCCGACGAGCCCGTCGGTGCTGTACATCTCGATGTCGTACTTCGCCTTGAAGTACGTCTTCCACCAGGCGTCGTTGTTGTTGGCCACCCACGTCGGATCCAACCGCTCCTCGGCGGTGAGTTGAGCCCGTCGGGCCTTGATGACGTCCCTCCATTGCTCCGTGCCCGGCTTCGGTGGCGGCGGGACGCCAATGCCGTTCACGGCCATCTTCCAGCCGCCGCTGTTTGGCAGCCGCATGTCCGGCGGGACTGGATACCGGGCGTGGTACAATGCCCACGCCTCCGGCACGGTGAAGCTGCCGCGGCCGAAGCCGTTCGCCGCGGCGATCTTGCGGGAGGACGAGCTCGACATTTTTGGAGCGGCGAGGAGAAGATCTGGGAGGGGGGAGGCGGTGGCGACGAGAAGGTTTGGGAGCGGTGAGAACTGCAGGGCGTCTTAAAACAGCGGCGGCAGCGGGTGGTTGCACGCAATAAAGCTAGCGCGGACGGCCACGCGGCCATGCACGACGAGACGCGTCCCTGCGTCGCCTGGGAAAACAGGGACGGCATTAACGTCGCTTGACCAAAGGTAGGCGACGGGGTTTTAGCCTTCCGAGCCGCTGACGCGTCGGGCCCGCATCACTTCGACACGCTTTTTGTTGTGTCTGGCGTGCCCGGTGCGTCCCCTGTGGGACGGGGACGGGCTCGGGGCGCCAGACACTGTATCGGGGCGCGCCGGACAAAATTGGGCTTTGGGGGACGCGGCTGGAACCGTTTTTTGGTCCGGCGCGCCCCAAATTGCTTTGGGGGACGGTTTGGGGGACGCGACTGGAGATGCTCTGAGCTCTCACTTTGAATGAATGTCCACTCGTAGTGTAGTGTTTCTGTCCAATCCATATGTTGCTTAGAGCATCTCCAGCCGTTCGAGCCCCCGAGCGAAAATCCGGATATAACAAACGCCGGATTGGATGTAAAAAGGGTGTGGGGAAACTTTTTCCTAGTCGCACCACCAGCATTCGCCCATCAGCGACGATAGATTCAAAATATCGTCTTCCGGCTACACAAAAGAATCGCCAAAGTCCGGCGATCGGATCAGCCACATTCCGGTGATCGAAACTAGATGATTAGAGGCTCATCGGCGGTCCCGTCCTGAGCATCGGCATCCGGCGCGACATCGGGTGGCGAAGCATCGGCGTCTGGCGCGGCATTGGGCGGCGAATCATCAGCGTCTGCAGTTGTCGCAGCGGTGGGAGTTGACGTCGAAGCGGAGGACGAAGGAGCCGACGATGGCCGGAGGATTTCTTGGCGATGGGCGTCGTACCAAGCCCTCGTCTCCTCGTCCATGTTGGCGTCATTGCCGCCGATCAGGAACGCCAGGTCGTTGTTCCTCTTCTTCGCCGCGGAGATTTCCTTGAGCAAGGCAATCCGGACGCCCTGGTTGGCGAGCATCGCCTTCCACCGCACGCCGTGCTTGTCGTCCCTCCCGGAGGCATGCGCCCTCGCGTCGGCCCAGCACTTGTCGAAGGACGCCTGCAACCTGCCGGCTAGATGGTCGGCCTTCATCTGCTCTTTGAGCTTCTTCTGGCCGAGCTCGGGGCGGCCCGCCAACGCGATAGGTGCTGGATCGTCGGGGTTGTACTGCTCGCCCTTGTTATTGGCGAGATTCTTGCGCACCACCTTCCACTTGTCGCACTCCGTGATGCGGGCGAACATGTTAAGGTACTTGAACATCTGGCCGTCGCAGTCGTCCGCGTACATGTCGAGCGCCCGCCGCATCTGCACAAACAAGCCGGTGATTTCAAGATTTCCGTGAGCCACGGCGATGTATATTCGACGGAGGAGCCACAGCGAGTGAGCATACCTTTACTTCAAAGTCCTCGCCGCTCACAACATGTTTGTCGATCTCCTCCTGTATGCCGTGCCACTTGCTGCATGCCGCCTGAATGATCCCCCAATGGGTGCCTATTGCCTTGTCGCCGCATTCCATCACTGTCTTGTTGAAGTATGGATCGACGAGTTTGCGCTCGTCGAATGCCACCTTGACCCGCTGCCAGTACGTGTCTTAGTTCTGATTGGCGCCGGTGATGCCGTTCATAGACACGGTCTTCCAAGCTTCAGCGAGGCACTCCTCTTCTTTGCCCATCCATTTGATCCGGGGCTCGGCCGTCGGTGAGTTCTTCTTCCTTTTCTTCTTCCCCTTGGACGGCGCCTACGTGGGTTCAGGCGCTTCCTCTACGTCGACGTCGGTCTACTCGTCTTCTTCGTCGACGTCTTGGGTACCGTCGTTCTCATCGTGGTGACCGTGGTCGAGGTTCACGCCGCTCCACAACGCGACGGCTGACAAGGTATCAACTTGTCAATGCCTACGGATTGTAGACTAGGGTTTAGTTGGATGTAGAGGGCAAGTAGATCTCGAAGGTTTCAGCCGAAAAGTACTCGACGAATATGAAAACTAGGGTTTTAGAAACAATGATCCGATCCCTTCTGCGTCCCTCGACTCCCCCTTATATAGGAGGTGGAGCCGAGGGATTCGTATTGTACAAGTTACAGAGTCCGGGAAGGTTTCTAACTCCTCCCGCAAGATTACAAATAATGCTTCCTATTACAACTCTAGCTTTTCTTAATAATATCTTGGGCTTCCGAGTCTTCTTATTCTTCGGGTAGTGGGCCTTCAGTAAACCCCGGGTACCATCATCGGCAGGCCCATTGGGGATGCCTATGTCAGTAGCCCCCGAGATTTTGCTTGAATCGCAGAATCAGGGAAAATCTCCACTGTTTATTTTTACTCGACAATTCAAAACTTTTCTATATTTCTTCACATAAATTTCTATATTGTGCAGGGATAATGGTAGTTGGGGCTAGTTCATCTGACGGATCAGGTACTAGTTAACTGCTCTAGTGGCAATCCGCAAAAACCTACTTCAAAATCACGTCCCTGGACATGATCTCGGGATACTGGTGTAAACTTCGACAGGTGCCGCTTAAGGTCTTACCATTCTGTCGAGTCCCAGTTATATTTATCGGGTACCTAACGCGTCCGTTAGGATTTTCCTTCGTATCTGTTGATACGGATAAAAGTAGCAAACCGACGTCAGAGACGGCACCACGCCTCACAGAACGGATCTGGGGTCTTACCTTCGCAAAGTTTTGCGGCATTCAGAAATTAATCGCAACTTTGGCATTCTGAGAATATATTGTCGAGTGCTTATTCGGCTGTTGGAATGGCACATTTTATTGAGTCAAAGATGACTTATATTGCTCTCCCGATGGGAGTATATGCAGAGTTATTTATAACTTGAAATATACTTTTTTGCTCTTCTATCTTTCTTCTTTCCATTCTTTCTTTCTTTTTTATAATTTTATCGGGCACGCGAACAGCGTTCTCGATGGGAGTAGCCCCCGAGGCTACAGCCAAGGACTTGTTCTTGGTTGTAGGCTCCTCGCCTTATGCCGCTATATTTTTTTCCTCTCCCGAAGTTTTATAATTTCTCGGGTGCGCGAACAGCGCTCCCGATGGGAGTAGTCCCCGAGGCTATGAACAAATACTTGTATTTGATCATAGGCTCATGCCATTTCTATTTTGTTTTTCTTGATCTTTTCATTTTTTCAAAGTAGCCCCCGAGCATTTGATCAAAAACTTGTATTCGATCAAAGGCTCTCCAACATTTTTTCATATCGCCTTTTTATGCCGCTGTTGAGTCGAATTTTTCTCTCTGACAAGGTGACGGTATTGCTGACGATAGCCACGATTGTGAATCCGAAAATGGCGAGAAGTTTTCTCCCACTGCCTTGCGGGCCCAAATTATCCATTATCTTGACACGTCGTGTAAGTGGGGGACACACGTCCTTCGCTTTTCCTAGCGCACGTACCGTAACTGCTCTAGTGTTAAAATACTTTTTACCCTTGTTTCCACGTGATTATCATCTGCCACACATTTTTTCCATCCAACGGTCCGCCGCTTCGCCGCACCTCTATATAAGATCTCCTTCTTCTTCCTCGAGCACTTCCGCTCACGCCGCTCTCCTGTTCTCCTTTGCAAAACCTCCGCCTGCGCCCCACAACTTCCTAAGCTCCTCTTCTCCAAGTTGCATTCTTGCGCCATTGTTGATGCCACCGCGTCGATTGATCAAGCGCAGCACGCCTGAATCGTCAATGGCTGCCGTAGATCTGGGAAGCGCGGAGTGGGAAAGGTCCAAGATTTCCACCCAGGACATCAATCTCTTGAAGAAACTGGGGATTAGCAAGAAGCCTAAGGCGCTATGCTTCCCTAGTGAAGAAAGCTACCCAACTCCTCCAATGGGGTATCGGGTAAGTTTCGTCGACCATCTCATCCGCGGTCTTTCCGCCCCCATTCATCCTTTCCTCCGTGGATTGCTTTTTGTTTATGGTCTTCAACTTCACCACCTCACGCCCAACTCTATCCTTCATATCTCCATTTTCATCACCCTCTGTGAGGCCTTCCTTGGCGTCCAGCCTAACTGGGCGCTATGGAAGCGCATTTTCTTTTGTCGCCGCAATGGCTCTCCCAATGTCGCCTATAATATAGGCGGCGTTGTTATTTCTGTGCGCCCCACTGTCGATTACTTCGACGTCAAACTCCCTGACTCAGTTCAAGGGTGGCGAAAGAAGTGGTTGTATATTCAAGAGGAAAACCATGGATGCGCTGAAGACAACATCCCTCCTTTCGATGGTGCCGAAAAAATCCTTCGCCGCCGCTCCTGGGATGCAGAGGCTACCGAGGAAGAAAAATCATCGACAGAGGCCTTGATGACTCGCATCCATGAGTTGCAAAATACTCGTGGCGAAGAATTGTCAGGTATCCAAATCACAGCGTATTTTCTTAGAACTAGAGTGCAGCCTCTTCAGGCTCGCAAAAATCCTCTCTGGAAGTATGCTGGCGACGAGGACGCAGATCGGCTGTCGGTGGATTTGGAGGTCAAGGATTTAGAAAAGCTTGTCCGAAAGATCTCTTCTCTCAGCAAAAAAGATTCTGTCCCTTCTTCCTGTCGTGTAAAACCGTACAGCTCCACCAATGCGCTTCCCGAGGTAATTTTTTGTCGGTTGATATGTTATTGCCTTGCTATTTTTCTATAACTCCTTTTTATTGACATCTTCCCCTATTTTTATATAGAACCATCCAAATCTTGTCTCGCTTCCTCCCCTTCCTGAAGGTGGAGAAGTCGAGGAAAGGGCCGTTGTTACCGACGACAACCAAGATGCCCCCTCTTTTGTGAATGAACCCGTAGATTCTCAAAAATCTGCGGGATCTGTTGAAAAGGAAGCTGCCTCTGAAGGCACTGCATCAGCGCAATCTCCTCCTCCTGCTGTTTCTCCAAAGAACAAAAGGAAAAGGAGTGATGTCGAAGACTCCGGCACCTCCAAAGCCGAAGAAGCTGTTCCTCCACATCAGAAGGCAGCTTATGATCCATACCTTGAGGCCCTCATCAGTTCGTAAGTCACTTCTTTCTCTCTTTTTTTATTTTTTTTATTTTTGTACTCGAAGATTTTTTCCTATCTTGCTTTTTATGCTGCCAACATTTAATCACAGTGATGACGAGGAAGAAGTACCAACTGTTGATGTGGCTGCTCGAACGAGTACGTCACATACTCTAGTTGTTTCGGAGACGCCAGTTGAAGGAGAGGAATCCTTGCCTCCTCAACAAAACTTCGGCGCTTCTACTCCTCCTTCAAGCCCCCTTGTCCCTTCACCGAAAAGGGCAAGGGTTGAAACAATCCCGGAGCCTACTCTTCAATTGAGTAACTGTTGTCGTCAGAAACCCACCGGCGGGCAGCGACGGGCAACACCGTAGAGCCGGGAACAACCTAGAGCTGCGGCTGGCTGAGGTCCCTCCGAGCGACGGCCCGCAAAGCCTTCTGGTCACACGTCCGATGCTGATGCAAGGGCGTGCCACCTGACCTATACCTGGTCAGGAAGGTGATGAAGATGCCTCGCTTAGTTTCCTGCATGGCATACACGTAAACATTAAATACAAGCCTCGATCGGCTCTCAGGTTATCCTGTGAATCGGCTCAGGGAGCCGATCCACCCATGATTCGTACGAGGTGCACGAATATATGGTGGTCCTGCTTGATCAAGATAAAGCTAATGGGATCTACGACGATTTAGGGTTTTCATCGCATAATCGGATCATCCTACTCACGGTTGGGCCTCGCGGCCACGCACGGTGATCGTAAGCCGATCCTAAACAAGGCCTAAAAACCAACACAAGGTTGATCCCCGGAACATCCTGTTTAGGGCCAGCGAACGACACCCTACGTGCCGCTGGATCCTCCACCCCTTTGTAAGGCCTAACTATTGCAGATATTAAACTAATCCTTGTAGAACAAGGAGCAATCGTAACGGATCAGATCTACTAAATAACGATCAAGCGGGGTGCCGCCCCCACACCTAAGATAGGTGTGAGGGCGGCTAGACATGCAAGGGTTGCACTACGATAGCATGTTACGCGAAGAACTATGCTAACCCTAACACATCTATGATAACTACGCTGCTCGCCATCAACAAGGCTTCAGTACGAGCAACGCATGAACAACGTGGAGCTTGTGCTGCCTAGATCGCAAGATGCGATCTAGGCAGCATGTTGCTTACCGGTAGAAACCCTCGAGACGAAGGAGTTGGCGATGCGCCGAGATTGATTTGTTGGTTGAACGTTGGTTGTTGTTTATTCCATAAACCCTAGATACATATTTATAGTCCAGCGGACTTTCTAATTTAGGCGTGCACCTAACCGTGCACGGGTAAAACTCTATCTAAGATACGATCTATTATATTACAGATATATGGGCAATCTAGCCCAACTTTGCATATAAGGCCGATCTACGTATTTTCTTCGTATATAATCTTCAAGCCCATCTTGATCGTGGCCCACCTCTGGCTCGGTCAAATTCTGGTGATAACACATGCCCCCCTGGTTTTGGAATTGGTAATTCCAAAATCACTCTGCTTTTCCTTCGTCGGGTCATGTCGTGGCAGAACCGTTGCAGTATCCGTCATCATGATGCCTTGCCTTCTCAACTTCTCTGCAAAATTCGATAGCTTTGGTATCGCTTCCTCGGAAACTGCAATGGCATTAAATTACCACCAGGCTTCTCATTATTTAACTGTGCCGATCGATTAGCTCTCTTCATCCCCTTCCTCTGTTCCAGCCATCGGCACCAAAAAACCCTCTTCCCCCTCAGCCATGTCGTCTTCTTCCTCGTCTTCCGTCTCTCTCCAATCCTCTTCCTCAAGCGAGTTGGTCCCAGAGCACGACAAGATGGAGGCGTACAACCGCCGGGCTCCCAAACATTGGGACAAGCAGGAGTGGGACTTCGACTTCGTGCCGGAGGGTGAGGACCTCGTCTGGTCAGATGGGGCCATGCCCCTAACCGACGGGGAAGATGACCTCCGGTACCTGGTTGATGGAGCACTGAAGGCGGAGAGCGGCGACGACGACCCTCCCTTCCGGGGTAAATTCACATCCGTCACCAAAAGAGAAGAAGAGGATGTCGAAGACGAAGACATCTCCTCCGACATGAAGAAGGAACAGGAGGACGACACCTCCTCCGACGAACCGCCGGCGAAACGCATCCGGGGCTGGGCTTGGTCAGACGAGGACGATGATGATGACGAGGAAGAAGTCTCCGCTGAAGGTCACAGTAGCAGCACCGAGGGATTCGTCGACAGCAGCAATGAGGGCAGCTACCTCAGCGACGGCGAAGACGGCAACAGTCCTTAGAATAGGGACCTACTAGCATAAGATTAGCAGTAGCAATCTGTCCCTTTTGCTAAACAATCGGCTCCTCTTTGTAAGAAATCTTATTATCAATGAAAAATTTCTTTTGATTTTGCCGATGTTCTTTATGCCGACTCAGCCGATTTTCCTCATCTGACCTTGACGGTTGCTAACCAATGCTTAATGACCAGCGAGACAAGCTAATTCAGTCATCCTTCCAAGTTGACTTCCAAGTTAACTAGCCCTGCCGATGACGATAGCACTGGGTGCAGCCGATCGCAGCAGACCGGCTTCCTTTGATTTTGAGCGGACGTTCCCAAGAGAGTCCCGGAACTGTTGCTGAATCAGCTTGGATGTTGAATCTGATGACTCTGTAACCAAGCATCATTCTTCAGAACAGCTGCAACGTAGAACCAGCTGATTCCAACAAAATCGGCTCCCAAAGCCAAGAACCTCTCGGGCGAGTCGCCCTCCGAGCCCCATCCAAAGCGAGCCAACTGCATCGCCATTGGTTTCTACGTTGTAATGCAGAAACAACCGATTCCAACAAAATCGGCTCTCTAAAGATATTTTAGGGCGAGCTGCCCCCCGAGCCTTAATCAAGGCGAGAATACCGGCGAGGATGCACAGATCGTTGATCAGCTTTCTTCCACTGAACGTCGATGTCGATGTGAACTTTGAGCATATAGCCAGTAGGTCTTGGTCTTGTGTAACCGTACTAGGGTCGATGGCTACGCATCGGCTTCCAACGTTGGTTATTCACACGTAGGGTCGACCATCACCTTAGGCCTCCATCACAGTAGGTCTTAATTCTAAAGTCGATGCCCTTGCATCGGCTGTAAAAAAATTTTTTTTTTACTGGCCGATTTTCCCTAATCGGCCCTTAATGTTTATCTGCACATGTTTATCTGCACATGTACATGTCCATCTGACTATATGCCCCCCGAGCCGAATCTGCCAGATGACTGCAGATATCGGCTTTTATGGTTAGCTAGGGCACTGCACTTGTACGTCGGCTCCGCGAGAATTCGTGCTGACTTTTATCCGCCGACGTGGCTGCTGCCCAATAGATTGATGTTAAACACAAGCAGCAATACGTGGTGAAGATAATTTTGGCCGATTGCTGGAATCGGCCTCCATATCCATTGAAGCGCTGACTGAAGGTTTTATAATGCTCCTTCACAATTTTTGGGGCCGATCACAAAGATCAGCCTCGCCCCGTTTGCTCATCGGTTTAATCTTGCTACTCGGTCAGGCTGGTGGATAAAACCAGCCCAACCTCTGACTTGATGCGCCTTCTGTCGTCCACCTTGAGTGCATCGTAGAATCGTGGAGCACTAAGCTCCGTCGGAAGGACGAGCACCATGTTTGTGCCAGCCGATGTTTCATCATCGGCTTTCCTTTGCTTGGGGCGCCACTCCATTTTCCGTGGACGACCCTCTTCGTCCAGGGTTCGCTGAACTTTCGCAGCCAGATCAGGTCGTGCCTTCCTTAACGTATGCAAGTATAACCTTTCGGCTTCCTCCAGGCCGCGCAATCGCTGAACCCTGCGCTTTTGTGAACGGCTGAGTCCATCAGGGCACCACCTTGGCCGGTGGTACCTGTCTTCTTCTTCTTCTTGTCCCTCGTCTTCGGACTCCTCGAGATCTGCCCACCGAGGGGACTCAACACGTTTGCTTCGTGGCGGGAGAGGCCCTAGGCGCTTGAACACAGACACGTTGGCTGCCTCCTTCTTTTTCTGGTTGCATTCTGGGCAATTGCCGATTGTGGGCAATCGGCTCATTCCTGAATCCCAGCAGTGTCTGAAGAAGGGGCAGTCCCAGTGCCTGTCGTTGTCATCTTGCTCCCTTGATTTTTCCGTGGCACGGCGCTCGTGCTCCTCCTCATCGCGATCGTGCCGACGATGTCTTCTGGCTTCTCTAGCCAGACGATCTCTCTCGTCATCATCGCTGGATCGTCGGCGTTGGTCATACTGACTCACATACTTGTTGAGGAGGTGATCAGAGAGGGGTCTTTGATATCTCATGTTCTTCACTTCTCCCTCTGTGACGTAGCGCTTGCCATCATGACGGAGCCGATCGCATGGAGCGGCCTCCTCTGTGTCTTTGCTACGAGAGCAGCTGCCCTCGTCTCCATCTTTGCCAGAGTGGTGCCCAGGTCCTACCATGTTGATGCTGAACAAGGATCCTGGCTGGCAACCTTCAGGGTAAGTGCATTCTACCATGTTAACGGCGGGGAAGGGCTGGGTGTCGACCTTCATAGCGTACTGGTTGAAAATTAGACGCCCTTTTTCTATCGCCGCTTGGATGTGCTGACGCCATACCCTGCAGTCGTTGGTGGCATGGGAGAGCGAGTTATGCCATTTGCAGTATGGCTTTCCGTTCAGCTCTTGCACCGTGGGGAATTTGAGACCTTCAGGAATCGTCAACTGCTTCTCCTTGAGCAGGAGGTCGAAGATTTGCTCAGTCTTGGTCACGTCAAAATCAAATCCCCTGGGCGGGCCTGGTGGCTTTACCCATTTGCAGGATACGGGGGTTCCTCCCCGAGTCCATTCAGCCACTGCTACCTCTTGGTCTCTGATACGTCTCCGACGTATCGATAATTTCTTATGTTCCATGCCACATTATTGATGTTATCTACATGTTTTATGCACACTTTATGTCATATTCGTGCATTTTCTGGAACTAACCTATTAACAAGATGCCGAAGTGCCAGTTCCTGTTTTCTACTGTTTTTGGTTTCAGAAATCCTAGTAACGAAATATTCTCGGAATCGGACGAAATCAACGCCAAAGATCTTAGAATCCCCGGAAGCATCCAGAACACACCAGAGAGGTCAGAGGGGGGCCACAGGCCCACCAAACTATAGGCTGGCGCGGCCAGAGGGGGGGCCGCGCCACCCTATAGTCTGGCCCCCCTGTCAGCCCTCCTGCGCCGCCTCTTCGCCTATATAAAGCCCCTGGATCGAAAACCCTGATGCGTTCGACGAAAACCACAGAAACCTTCCAGAGCCGCCGCCATCGCGACGCCAAGATCTGGGGGACAGGAATCTCTGTTCCGGCACGCTGCCGGAGCGGGGAAGTGCCCCCGGAAGGCTCCTCCATCGACACCGCTGCCATCTCCACCGCCATCTTCATCACCACTGCTGCTCCCATGAGGAGGGAGTAGTTCTCCATCGAGGCTCGGGGCTGTACCGGTAGCTATGTGGTTAATCTCTCTCCATGTACTTCAATACAATGATCTCATGAGCTGCTTTACATGATTGAGATTCATATGAGTTTTGTATCACAATTCATCTATGTGCTACTCTAGTGATGTTATTAAAGTAGTTCTATTCCTCCTGCACGTGTGTAAAGGTGACTAGTGTGTGCACCGTGTGGTTCTTGTCGTAGGCTATGATCATGATCTCTTGTAGATTGTGGAGTTAATTATCATTATGATGGTATTGATGTGATCTATCTGGTTATGTTGATCTATCTTACACTATAAGGTTACTTAAATATGAACAAATTGTGGAGCTTGTTAACTCCGGCATTGAGGGTTCGTGTAATCCTACGCAATGCGTTCATCATCCAACAAGAGTGTAGAGTATGCATTTATCTATTCTGTTATGTGATCAATGTTGAGAGTGTCCACTAGTGAAAGTATAATCCCTAGGCCTTGTTCCTAAATACTGCTGAGTTACTACTGCTTGTTTCTTGTTTCTTTGCGTTACTACTGCTGCAATACTACCACCATCAACTACACGCCACAAGCTATTTTCTCGGCACCGTTGCTACTGCTCATATATATTCATACCACCTGTATTTCACTATCTCTTCGCCGAACTAGTGCACCTATTAGGTGTGTTGGGGACACAAGAGACTTCTTGCTTTGTGGTTGCAGGGTTGCATGAGAGGGATATCTTTGACCTCTTCCTCCCTGAGTTCGATAAACCTTGGGTATCCACTTAAGGGAAAACTTCTGCTGTTCTACAAACCTCTCGCTCTTGGAGGCCCAACACTGTCTACAGGAAAAGGAGGGCGTAGACATCAAGCTATTTTCTGGCGCTCGTTGCCGGGAGGAAAGGTAAAAGGCACTCATACTTCGGTTCCGGGTAAAGTACTTTTCTCGGCGCCATTGTGTTTGTGCTCGAAGCTATTTCCTTTAGATCCTGCAATTGCATCTTTTTGTTTCTTGTTTACACTAGTTAGGCATAATGGAAAACATCTGTGAGCTCTTTGTACTATTTCCTGAGTCAAGACATGAATGGTTTAATGCGAAAATTAAAAAACCCATGGAACATGTTAGCATGAATACTTTGAACACCATTGTTGCTAATGATATGGAAAATTCTAAGCTTGGGGAAGCTGGTTTTGATGAGCATGATCTTTTTAGTCCACCAAGCATTGAGGAGAAAATTTTCTTTGATGATACTTTGCCTCCTATTTATGATGATTATAATGATAGTAGTCTTTTGGTACCACCTACTATGGAGAGTAAATTTTGTTGTGATTATACTATGCCTCCAACACTTGATGAGAATAATAATGATAGCTACTTTGTTGAATTTGCTCCCACTATTACTAATAAAATTGATTATGCTTATGTGGAGAGTAATAATTTTATGCATGAGACTCATGATAAGAATGCTTTATGTGATAGTTATATTGTTGAGTTTTCTCATGTTGCTACTGAAAGTTATTATGAGAGAGGAAAATATGGTTGTAGAAATTTTCATGTTACTAAAACACCTCTCTATGTGCTGAAATTTTTGAAGCTACACTTGTTTTATCTTCCTATGCTTGTTACTTTGCTCTTCATGAACTTGTTTATTTACAAGATTCCTTTGCATAGGAAGCATGTTAGACTTAAATGTGTTTTGAATTTGCCTCTTGATGCTCTCTTTTGCTTCAAATACTATTTCTTATGAGTGCATCATTAAAACTGCTGAGCCCATCTTAATGGCTATAAAGAAAGAACTTCTTGGGAGATAACCCATGTGTTATTTTGCTACAGTAATTTGTTTTATATTTGTGTCTTGGAAGTTGTTTACTACTGTAACAACCTCTCCTTATCTTAGTTTTGTGTTTTGTTGTGCCAAGTAAAGCTGTTGATAGAAAAGTAAGTACTAGATTTGGATTACTGCGCAGTTCCAGATTTCTTTGCTGTCACGAATCTGGGTCCACCTCCCTGTAGGTAGCTCAGAAAATTAAGCCAATTTACGTGCATGATCCTCAGATATGTACGCAACTTTCATTCAATTTGAGAATTTTCATTTGAGCAAGTCTGGTGCCATTTTAAAATTCCTCAATACGAACTGTTCTGTTTTGACAGATTCTGCCTTTTATTTCGCATTGCCTCTTTTGCTATGTTGGATGAATTTCTTTGATCCATTAATGTCCAGTAGCATTATGCAATGTCCAGAAGTGTTAAGAATGATTGTGTTACCTCTGAATATGTTAATTTTTATTGTGCACTAACCCTCTAATGAGTTGTTTCGAGTTTGGTGTGGAGGAAGTTTTCAAGGATCAAGAGAGGAGGATGATATACTATGATCAAGAAGAGTGAAAGCTCTAAGCTTGGGGATGCCCCGGTGGTTCACCCCTGCATATTCTAAGAAGACTCAAGCATCTAAGCTTGGGGATGCCCAAGGCATCCCCTTCTTCATCGACAAATTATCAGGTTCCTTCTCTTGAAACTATATTTTTATTCGGTCACATCTTATGTGCTTTACTTGGAGCGTCTGTGTGCTTTTGTTTTTGTTTTTGTTTGAATAAATGCTTGTGTGGGAGAGAGACACGCTCCGCTGGTTCGTATGAACACATGTGTTCTTAGCTCATAATATTCATGGCGAAGTTCTTCGTTAAATTGTTATATGGTTGGAATTGGAAAATGATACATGTAGTAATTGCTATAAATGTCTTGGGTAATGTGATACTTGGCAATTGTTGTGCTCATGTTTAAGCTCTTGCATCATATGCTTTGCACCCATTAATGAAGAAATACATAGAGCATGCTAAAATTTGGTTTGCATATTTGGTTTCTCTAAGGTCTAGATAATTTCTAGTATTGAGTTTGAACAACAAGGAAGACGGTGTAGAGTCTTATAATGTTTTCAATATGTCTTTTATGTGAGTTTTGCTGCACCGGTTCATCCTTGTGTTTGTTTCAAAAAAAATCCTTGCTAGCCTAAACCTTGTATCGAGAGGGAATACTTCTCATGCATCCAAAATACTTGAGCCAACCACTATGCCATTTGTGTCCACCACACCTACCTACTACATGGTATTTCTCCGCCATTCCAAAGTAAATTGCTTGAGTGCTACCTTTAAAATTCCATCATTCACCTTTGCAATATATAGCTCATGGGACAGATAGCTTTAAACTATTGTGGTATTGAATATGTAATTATGCACTTTATCTCTTATTAAGTTGCTTGTTGTGCGATAACCATGTTTCGGGACGCCATCAACTACTCTTTGTTGAATTTCATGTGAGTTGCTATGCATGTTCGTCTTGTCTGAAGTAAGAGAGATCTACCACCATAGGGTTAAGCATGCATATGTTAGAGAAGAACATTGGGCCGCTAACTAAAGCCATGTTCCATGGTGGAAGTTTCAGTTTTGGACAACAATCCTCAAATCTCAAATGAGAAAATTATTAATTGTTGTTATATGCTTATGCATAAAAGAGGAGTCCATTATCTGTTGTCTATGTTGTCCCGGTATGGATGTCTAAGTTGAAGAATAATCAATAGCGAGAAATCCAATGCGAGCTTTCTCCTTAGACCTTTGTACAGGCGGCATAGAGGTACCCCTTTGTGACACTTGGTAAAAACAATGCATTGTGATGATCCGGTAGTCCAAGCTAATTAGGACAAGGTGCGGGCACTATTAGTATACTATGCATGAGGCTTGCAACTTGTAAGATATAATTTACATGATGCATATGCTTTATTACTACCGTTGACAAAATTGTTTCATGTTTTCAAAATCAAAGCTCTAGCACAAATATAGCAATCGATGCTTTTCCTCTATGAGGACCATTCTTTTACTTTCAATGTTGAGTCAGTTCACCTATTTCTCTCCACCTCAAGAAGCAAACACTTGTGTGAACTATGCATTGATTCCTACATACTTGCTTATTGCACTTATTATATTACTCTATGTTGACAATATCCATGAGATATACATGTTACAAGTTGAAAGCAACCGCTGAAACTTAATCTTCTTTTGTGTTGCTTCAATACCTTTACTTTGAATTATTGCTTTATGAGTTAACTCTTATGCAAGACTTATTGGTGCTTGTCTTGAAGTGCTATTCATGAAAAGTCTTTGCTTTATGATTCAGTTGTTTACTCATGTCATATACATTGTTTTGATCGCTGCATTCACTACATATGCTTTACAAATAGTATGATCAAGATTATGATGGCATGTCACTCCAGAAATTATCTGTGTTATCGTTTTACCTGCTCGGGACGAGCAGAACTAAGCTTGGGGATGCTGATACGTCTCCGACGTATCGATAATTTCTTATGTTCCATGCCACATTATTGATGTTATCTACATGTTTTATGCACACTTTATGTCATATTCGTGCATTTTCTGGAACTAACCTATTAACAAGATGCCGAAGTGCCAGTTCCTGTTTTCTGCTGTTTTTGGTTTCAGAAATCCTAGTAACGAAATATTCTCAGAATCGGACGAAATCAACGCCAAAGATCTTAGAATCCCCGGAAGCATCCAGAACACACCAGAGAGGTCAGAGGGGGGCCACAGGCCCACCAAACTATAGGCTGGCGCGGCCAGAGGGGGGGCCGCGCCGCCCTATAGTCTGGCCCCCCTGTCAGCCCTCCTGCGCCGCCTCTTCGCCTATATAAAGCCCCTGGATCGAAAACCCTGATGCGTTCGACGAAAACCACAGAAACCTTCCAGAGCCGCCGCCATCACGACGCCAAGATCTGGGGGACAGGAATCTCTGTTCCGGCACGCTGCCGGAGCGGGGAAGTGCCCCCGGAAGGCTCCTCCATCGACACCGCTGCCATCTCCACCGCCATCTTCATCACCACTGCTGCTCCCATGAGGAGGGAGTAGTTCTCCATCGAGGCTCGGGGCTGTACCGGTAGCTATGTGGTTAATCTCTCTCCATGTACTTCAATACAATGATCTCATGAGCTGCTTTACATGATTGAGATTCATATGAGTTTTGTATCACAATTCATCTATGTGCTACTCTAGTGATGTTATTAAAGTAGTTCTATTCCTCCTGCACGTGTGTAAAGGTGACTAGTGTGTGCACCGTGTGGTTCTTGTCGTAGGCTATGATCATGATCTCTTGTAGATTGTGGAGTTAATTATCATTATGATGGTATTGATGTGATCTATCTGGTTATGTTGATCTATCTTACACTATAAGGTTACTTAAATATGAACAAATTGTGGAGCTTGTTAACTCCGGCATTGAGGGTTCGTGTAATCCTACGCAATGCGTTCATCATCCAACAAGAGTGTAGAGTATGCATTTATCTATTCTGTTATGTGATCAATGTTGAGAGTGTCCACTAGTGAAAGTATAATCTCTAGGCCTTGTTCCTAAATACTGCTGAGTTACTACTGCTTGTTTCATCGTTTTATCACGTTACATTATCGCTGCAATACTACCACCATCAACTACACGCCAGCAAGCTATTTTCTGGCACCGTTGCTACTGCTCATATATATTCATACCACCTGTATTTCACTATCTCTTCGCCGAACTAGTGCACCTATTAGGTGTGTTGGGGACACAAGAGACTTCTTGCTTTGTGGTTGCAGGGTTGCATGAGAGGGATATCTTTGACCTCTTCCTCCCTGAGTTCGATAAACCTTGGGTATCCACTTAAGGGAAAACTTGCTGCTGTTCTACAAACCTCTGCTCTTGGAGGCCCAACACTGTCTACAGGAAAAGGAGGGGGCGTAGACATCAGTCTCCCGCAGGAACTTCGTCTTCCTCTGCATCGACCAGGACTACTGCACGCTTGAACTTGTCTTGGTACAGGTCCGGGTGGCGCTGTTCATATGCCGATAGTTTCTGAACCATGTGCGCCAGTGAGGGGTAGTCTGCTTGGGAGGCCATGTCCTTGAGCGGTGTTGCGAGGCCCGCCATCGCCAACTCGATCGCTTCCTTTTCGCTTATACGAACCAAATAACATCGGTTCCTAAGATTCCTGAAGCGCTGGATGTATTCTCACACGCTTTCTCCGCGCTTCTGACGTAGTTGTGCTAGATCGGCAATGCCAGACTCGGAAGCCTCTGAATGGTACTGCATATGGAACTGCTCTTCCAACTGCTTCCAAGTCCGGATGGAGTCTGGTGGCAAAGAGGTGTACCATCCGAAAGCCGATCCCGTGAGGGACTGTGAGAAGAGCCTCACGCGTAGTTGATCCGACACTGAAGCCGGTCCTAGTTGCGCCAAATATCGGCCCACGTGCTCGATGGAGCTGGAACCATCTGATCCGCTGAATTTGGAGAAGTCAGGGAGCCGATATTTAGGTGGTAGCGGGATCATCTCGTAGTCGTCGGGGTACGGCTTGGAATAGCCGATGGCCCTTCTTTTCGGCACCATGCCGAACTGGTCTCTCAGTATGGTACTGATCTGATCCGCCGTGGCCGGCCGGCAGGAGTTGAATTCTGAAGATTTGCCGGGGTGGCGTACTTAGCCAGCCATGTTTGCTTTTCCAGCTCTGAGCCAACTGCAGGAGCTGAGCTCTGGAGGTTCGTCGGGGTGGCGTACTTAGTTAGCCACGTCTGCTTCTCAAGCTCTGTCGCTGACGTCCCTCCCGTTTTCCCAAGTCCCCGATGTTGTGGCCTGGTTTGTGAGTGCCCGCCGCCACACCTGGCACATACGTGCACGTGTACCCGTGAGGGACCTCCTTAGGCGCCTCGGGCAAGAACCGGTAGTCACTAGGGTCACCACCGATCTTGTAGACGACGAATGCCGGTGTAGCCGGCACTTCCGGTGCTGCCAACGCATATGGCAGCGGTGGACGGACCGGAGTGGCAACTCTCCTTGATGCGTCCCGAGAGCTGGTCCTGACGGCGAGTACTGGTGCCTCATGATCTCCTGGATCACGCGAAGAGCGACACGCTCCAACGTGTTGACCAGGTTCTCAGAGTGGCGGTGTAGCGAGTGGGCCACCAAGTAGTTGATCTCCTGCCGCAGGGACCTGGTGCGTTCTTCCGATGGGGCAGAGAGGTCTATCCCATCTAGTGCACCATTAGGCGAGAACCCCTTCCACCTGATGCCATGTGAACGGGTTCTGTGGAAAGAGCCGATGAGGTCGGCTTCGAGGATGACTTTGATCTCGTCATACTTCTTCTTGAGCTCGTCCGTCAGATCCTCGTACGTGGATCGGCGTGCCGTCCGCCATCTCAGATGTAGATGGCGATGTGGTTGATGTAGAAGCTTGTCCCACCGGCGTGCTGAATGTGTTGTCGTCGAAACCCACCGGCGGGCAGCGACGGGCAACACCGTAGAGCCGGAACAACCTAGAGCCGCGGGTGGTGAGGTCCCTCCGAGCGACGGCCCGCAAAGCCTTCCGGTCACACGTCCGATGCTGATGCAAGGCGTGCCACCTGACCTATACCTGGTCAGGAAGGTGATGAAGATGCCTCGCTTAGTTTCCTGCATGGCATACACGTAAACATTAAATACGAGCCTCGATCGGCTCTCAGGTTATCCTGTGAATCGGCTCAGGGAGCCGATCCACCCATGATTCGTACGAGGTGCACGAATTTATGGTGGTCCTGCTTGATCAAGATAAAGCTAATGAGATCTACGATGATTTAGGGTTTTCACCGCATAATCGGATCATCCTACTCACGGTTGGGCCTCGCGGCCACGCACGGTGATCGTAAGCCGATCCTAAACAAGGCCTAAAAACCAACACAAGGTTGATCCCCGGAACATCCTGTTTAGGGCCAGCGAACGACACCCTACGTGCCGCTGGATCCTCCACCCCTTTGTAAGGCCTAACTATTGCAGATATTAAACTAATCCTTGTAGAACAAGGAGCAATCGTAACGGATCAGATCTACTAAATAACGATCAAGCGGGTGCCGCCCCCACACCTAAGATAGGTGTGAGGGCGGCTAGACATGCAAGGGTTGCACTACGATAGCATGTTACGCGAAGAACTATGCTAACCCTAACACATCTATGATAACTACGCTGCTCGCCATCAACAAGGCTTCAGTACGAGCAACGCATGAACAACGTGGAGCTTGTGCTGCCTAGATCGCAAGATGCGATCTAGGCAGCATGTTGCTTACCGGTAGAAACCCTCGAGACGAAGGAGTTGGCGATGCGCCGAGATTGATTTGTTGGTTGAACGTTGGTTGTTGTTTATTCCATAAACCCTAGATACATATTTATAGTCCAGCAAACTTTCTAATTTAGGCGTGCACCTAACCGTGCACGGGAAAAACTCTATCTAAGATACGATCTATTATATTACAGATATATGGGCAATCTAGCCCAACTTTGCATATAAGGCCGATCTACGTATTTTCTTCGTATATAATCTTCAAGCCCATCTTGATCGTGGCCCACCTCTGGCTCGGTCAAATTCTGGTGATAACAGTAACTCCTCTAACCCTCTCTTGGATGATGTAAGTTCTTAATTTTCTTGTCACTGTCTATATTTCCTTCGTTTGCTTCTTTATGCCATCATATTTTTCCCATACCGATATTTTCTTTCTTTGTCCTTCTTTGACAGCCTATGATCAAAGAGCTTATTCGTATCGGTGCCCAATTCATTGGGTATCGTGAGTATGCGAGTAAGACTGAAGGTAATGCCTTGCTGCTTCTTTTTGCCCTTGCTTTCTTACTCCTTTGTTGTCGATGTTTTTAACTAAGTTTAACTTTCTTGGCAGAAGAACTGGCGGAGGTCAACGAACGTGCCAGTACACTTGCTCAAAAATTAGAGCAAAGTGAAGAGGCTCGTAAGAAGGCCGAATCAGATGCTATCCAAGCTAGAACAGAGGCTGACAAGGCCAAGGCCGATGCCGCTGGTGTCGAAGATCTTAGGAAGAGACTTCACGATGCCGAGACCTCGCTGAGCGAGCATATAGCCGCACAAGCGATCATTAAGCGCATAAAGTTGCAAAACCGTCGCTTTGTTAGTAAGTATCTGAACCACTTCATCTCCTTTGGACTTTCTTTCCTTCACTTGTTTGTTGATTAACAAGTTTTTATCTTGACAGATAAAACGTCTCAGGAGTTTGAGCTTGAAGATCCCGACAATGATCCTCTTCTTGACGCCATTTCGTTCCTTGAGTTTCATGGAACAGAAGCACGCGAGGGCATTGATGAAGCTAAAGCAGGGTTGTCGCGACTCTTCTCCTATTTCTTCCCGAAGAAAGAGGAACCCGCGACTTTCCTTACTCTTGCCAAGTGCTTTAATCCTCCTGAAGATCTTGGGCTGAAGATGCGCCAGGAAAATATGAAGGTCGCTGTTGAAAGCACTGTTGCCTTGGTTGCTGATAGCCAACAAACTATCGACTGGGCGAAAGTAGGCGACACAGAACAGATAGAGCAGAAAAAATGGCGATCGTTGATCAAGGCGGCAAAGCCCAACACGAAGAAAATCCTGTCCTATCTCGGGATCAAGCCATCTTCAACTCCTAGCTCGTCAAAGCGGGAGGTCTAGTTGAATGCCCCTTCTTTTTATTTTTCCTGTTTCTTTAGCTATTGTCGCCATATTAGCTTTGGCGACAATTACCTTAGTACTTTTGAAGAACTCCTTCTGTAATATTCATGTAAGTTTCTTGAAGATCAATGGAATTCTGTCCTGTGCAATTCTTTGATATTGGAATTTTCTTTTCCAGTTGATATTTGATAACTACTCTGCCGATCCTCATTCTGCCGATACTTCTCCTGCTTCCTCCTTCTCGAAGAAAACACTAGTCAATGATAACTTTGTCGACGGTTCTTCAGGACAACATCTGTCGCAAGATTTGCAAGAATTGCGCCAACAACTCCAATCCATGAAAAAACAAACTCTTGTGATGATGGAACAATCTCGACAAGCATCCGAGAAAGAGAATATTGCTCTTCAACAGGCAAAAGAAGCCATTGCTGCGAAGGATGATGCTGTTGCTGAGGCTACCGAAGCTTCCTCTCGAGAAAATTATATGCTTCAGCCGATGACTGACGCCAGCTTAGATATGACAGGTCCATTTCTTGTTCATAACCATGCTGGATGTTATATTTGCTATTTTTCCCTCCTAGTCAATTTATTCGCTGTACCAGGCTCATTTTTGGATACTGCTGCCGAAGATCAACGTGTTGAAGCTCAAACCAATGCTCTGCTTAAATTGTCTGCCCAACATGGTTCTAACTTTTGGGTTACTCCCGAACGTACCCGTCAAATTGTCAGATTCCAGGATCGCGCGGGTCAGGTCCGTGATTTTCTAGACTTCTGTACGAAGACCTTATTTTTAGTTTATGGAACCATGTTCCCTCGCAACAAAATGCCAGAAACTCTTCCTGCGTTAATGGAAAAATTTCGAGATGCTCCTCGAATCCATGGCTTTGTGCGGGCTCAACTCTCTGCTGGCGCAAGATTTGCTATGATGATGATAAAGATTTGCCATCCAAAATTGCCCATGGATCAAATTGTTCCCACGTGCCTGGCTAAAATGTCGAAGAAAAAGAGGAACATGGGCAAGATTGATGATCTGGTGACTCCTGTAGCCGAAGATATGATGGATGAACTTCTTCGGATGGATGCTGAGTTCTTCGTGAAGGGTAGCTATGCCGAGCATAGTACCCGTCCTTCCAATGAACAAGTAACCATAGACCATGTGCTAGGTATCCACTGAGGGTTTTTCCTTTTTCTCGCTGTAGTTTCGCCATTGGCACGTCTTTGTACACATGATCTATATTGTAAAGATGTCAACTCTGTAAGTATGTATTGTTTCTATTTTTGATCGTCGAGCCCCCGAGCCTTTGGCTGGGGCTTATACTATTTTGTTATCCCGAAGATTTTTCTCTTATTGCGAAAAGGTACATATATTTCGCTATCAATGGGCACGAGCCCCCGAGTGTCTTGGTGGTGACGTTCTATATTTTTACTGCGAGGTTTTCAAACCAAAGCAATAATATTTTGATGAGTACGCTATATTTATAGTTGTTAGCTTCCGATGTTCTATTTGGCGAGGTATTCTTGTACCAAGGCGAAATATTTCGGTAAGTCTAGTTTTTCTATATTGTATATATTTTGTAACTTGAAGGCATTGAGCCCCCGAGCGTGTCGAAGAATAAGAAGTATATCTCCACTATCTTTATTATATTGCAGCACCGTGAGCCCGCCTCATTAAAAACCTTTTCGGCCCCACTCGGTGCCCCGAAAAGGAAAAGAGTGCGTCTGAAAACTCGCGGGCGTTTCAGTACATTGTATTTTTACAGAAGAGGACTATATTTCGACTCTAAGCGTAGAACCGCCTGAGTTGTGCCACGTTCCAGGGGTTTTTCTCGGGAACCCCTGTCTTCTTGTCTTTTATCCTGTATGCTCCTCCTTCTATTACTTCAGTGATGACGTAAGGGCCAAGCCATGGCGACTCGAGTTTTTCAGTGCGCTCTTGATTGAGTCGTAAAACTAAGTCTCCGACTTGAAAAGATCTTGGTCGCAAACGTCGACTATGGTAATTTTTCAGGTCCTGCTGATATTTAGTTACCCTTGACAATACTTCGTCTCGAGCTTCATCGAGTGCGTCGACGTCGTCTTCCAATGCTTTCCTGGAAACTTCTTCGTTATACTCTGTGACTCTGGGGGAGTCGTGCTCTATTTCTATCAGCAGTACTGCCTCTGCTCCATGGACAAGGAAAAACGGGGTCTCCTGTGTTGCTGTATTTGGTGTTGTTCGGATGCTCCATAACACACTAGGTAACTCTTCTGGCCAGGTATGTCGAGCTTTTTCCAGTGGTCCTAACAAGCGTTTCTTGATGCCGTTGCAGATGATACCGTTGGCTTTCTCGACTTGACCATTGGTTTGAGGATGTGCAACTGACGCGAAGTGCAATTTGATGCCTACCTCTGCACAGTACGCCTTGAACTCCTTTGACGTAAAGTTGCTGCCATTGTCTGTGACGATGCTGTGAGGTACTCCAAATCGAAAAACGATGCCCTTTACGAACTTTATTGTTGATGCTGCATCTGGTGAATTTATCGGCTTTGCTTCTATCCACTTGGTGAATTTGTCAACGGCAACCAACATGTACTCGTATCCTCCTGGCGAAGCTTTGTGTAATTTTCCTACCATGTCGAGACCCCATTGAGCGAAAGGCCAAGATAAGGGTATTGGCATTAATTCTGCTGCCGGAGAGTGAGGTTTTGAGGCAAATCTCTGACATGCGTCGCAAGTTTGCACTATCTCCTTCGCGTCCTCAATTGCTGTCAACCAGTAGAATCCTGCTCGAAAAACTTTGGCTGCAATAGCTCGACTGCTCACGTGGTGGCCACATACTCCTTCGTGTACGTCCTTCAGAATTATCCTTCCTTCTTCGGGTGTGACGCACCGTTGTAACACACCCGAAATACTGCGTTTGTACAACTCTCCTTTGACCGCCGTGAAAGCTTTGGATCGCCTAATAACTCGCCTTGCTTCAACTGGATCATCGGGTATTGTCTTTCTTAAGATGTATGATATGTACGCTTGCATCCATGGGATTTGTACCATCAGTACTAGATCCTGTTCCTCGTCTTCTTCTTCCAATGCTTCTTTCACGGCCCCCGAGGGTTTCTCGCTCTTCTCTTTCTTTGTTGGTTTCTTCGGCCTCGTGGACCTCTCTGTTATTTCTTCCCAGAACACACCTGGGGGAATTGCGAGGCACTGCGACCCGATGTTTGCAAGAACATCGGCTTCATCATTGCTCAGCCTACTGATATGGTTTACCTCGCATCCATCAAACAGCTTCTCCAGCTCATTATACATCTCTTTGTACGCCACCATGCTATCATTGACCGCATCACATTGGTTCATGACTTGCTGAGCTACCAACTGTGAGTCGCCAAATATTTTTAGTCGAGTTGCGCCACAGGCTTTCGCCATCTTCATCCCATGTATAAGGGCTTCATATTCTGCCTCATTATTAGATGCGTTTGGGAACATCATCCGCAAGACGTATTTCAATTTGTCGCCTTCAGGTGATATGAGTATTACCCCTGCTCCAGCTCCTTCTAACCTTTTGGACCCGTCGAAGTTCATAGTCCAGGTTCTCGATAAATCCGGAGGTACTGTGTTTTGCAACTCCATCCATTCTGCGATGAAATCTGGTAGAATTTGTGACTTTATTGCCTTTCTTTTTTCATACGTGATGTCCCGAGGAGAAAGTTCTATTCCCCAAAGGGAGACACGGCCTGTAGCTTCTGGATTATTGAGTATGTTGGATAAAGGCGCCTCATTGACCACTATTATCGGATGCGCCGAAAAATAGTGGCGCAACTTTCTTGCGGTTGTGAATACTCCATATGCTAGCTTTTGGTACTGCGGGTACCTCTGTTTTGAAGGCGATAATACTTCGCTGATGAAATATACTGGCCTCTGCACTCCATGGAGTTTTCCTTCTTCTTCTCTTTCGACAACTAGCGCTGTACTGACCACCTGAGGTGTAGCCGCAATATATAACAGGAGCGGTTCTTTCTCTTTTGGCGCTACTAGAATTGGTGGTGTCGAAATTTTCCGCTTGAGGTCCTCGAAGGCCCTATCTGCATCTTCGTTCCATTGGAACTTCTCTCCTTGTTTGATTAAGGCGTAGAATGGTAACGCCTTTTCTCCCAGCCTGGCGACGAATCTGCTTAAAGCTGCGACTCGCCCAGTTAGCTGCTGTATTTCCTTCAACTTTGTTGGCTTCCTCATTGTTACGATAGCTTGGATTTTTTCAGGATTTGCTTCAATCCCCCTCGCTGAAACTAGGAACCCGAGAAGTTCTCCTGCAGGGACACCGAAAGAACATTTCGTCGGGTTCAACTTGAGACAAAATTTGTCGAGGTTGTCGAAAGTTTCCTTCAAGTCCTCGATTAATGTTGCCCCCTTTTTTGATGTGATGACGACGTCGTCGATGTACACTTGTACATTTTTCCCAATCTGTGTTGCTAGGCACTTCTGCATCATCCGTTGATATGTTGCTCCCGCGTTTTTCAACCCGAAGGGCATTGTTTTGTAACAAAATACGCCATACGTTGTGATGAACGCTGTTTTAGCTTCGTCGTCTTCTTTTAATCTGATCTGATTGTAACCAGAATATGCGTCCAAGAAGGAAAGACGTTCACATCCTGCTGTGGAGTCGATAATCTGATCGATCCTTGGGAGGAGAAAGTGATCCTTTGGACAATGTTTATTGAGGCACGTAAAGTCGACACACATGCGAAGGACTTTCGTGTTTTTCTTCGGCACCATCACTGGGTTAGCTACACAAGTGGCCTCAGTAGATATCTCTTTGATGAAACCAGCTTCTCTAAGTCGATCAATTTCTGACAGCATGGCTTTGCGGTTTGGTTCCGAAAAACGCCGCAAAGGTTGCTTGATTGGTCTCGCAATAGGATCCAAGTTTAGGTGGTGCTCGGCAAGTTCCCTGGGTACTCCTGGCATGTCAGCTGGACACCATGCGAAGATTTTCCAGTGCTCACGGAGGAACTCGACGAGCGCGCTTTCCTATGCGAGGTCCATGTTTGTTGCGATGGACGTCGTTTTCTTCGGATCTGTCGGGTGAATCTGCACTTCCTTAGAATCTTTTGCTGTATTGAAAGTTGATTCCTTGTTGGGCCTCCCTACGTCTGGCAGCACATCATAATCAGTCATGAGCCTTGACGCTGCGTATTCTGCCTGCATCCCGAAAGTTTCTGATAGTCGATGAAAATCTTTGTCGCATTTATCGGCTAGCGCGAAGCTTCCTTTGACTGTGATTGGTCCCTTAGGTCCAGGTAACCTCCATAGCAGGTACGTGTAATGTGGTGCTGCCATAAATCTGGCGTACGCTGGTCGCCCCAACAAAGCGTGATATTGCGACGGGAAATCCACAACTTCGAATTCCAACCTCTCTATCCTGTAGTTTTCTCGGGTCCCAAACTGAACGTCGAGATTGATCTTCCCCAGTGGGTAACTTGGCTTCTCTGGTGTGATGCCATGGAAACGTGTGTCGGTTGGTTTCAAATTTGCGAGGGAAATATTCATCTTCCTTAGCGTATCTGCGTACATAAGGTTTAGACTGCTGCCGCCATCTATGAATACTCGAGATACATCGAATCCTGCAATTACTGCTGGTAAGATCAGTGCTGACTGCCCTGGTCGAGGAACTTGCTGTGGATGATCAGCTATTGTGAAACCAATGTCTTGCCCTGACCAGTTAAGGTACTCGACTGTTGGCGGTGGCATCTTCTCTGCCTTAAACACTTGTCGCGAGATTACTTTCTGAGCTCTATTGGATGGCCTGCCTTTCTGAATCATCGAGACCGCTCCATTAGAGTTAGGATCGACGTAGGGCGGTGGAGCAGGTGCTGCCGCTATTCTGAGCTGATGTCGATTTTCATCCGTAACCGCGGGAGGAGGTGGCAGGTGGATCTCACTCCTAGGTCCTTGAGGATTTCTGTGTGCTGCCTGAGCATTTGCATGTCCTGCCCATCTTAACATTGCCTGGAAATTTCGGCAATCCTTTTGCAAGTGTCCTGACTGTCTTTTTCCATTGCTATCGAGAAAGAAATGCATCTGACACGGCCCGTTCATCATCTCTTCGGGAGACACAAAAGGTCTCTGGAACCTTGGCCCGCTATTTTGCCTGTTATCTCTATTGTCGCCTTGATGTGCGTTACTTCGTTGGTAGTCATCCCTACTGTTTCCTCCATTGTTTCCCCGAAAGCCAGCCGATATTTGGCCAGGTGCATCGTAACTTGAAAATTGACGGGGAAATCGGCGTCTATTTTGAAAATTTCGACTGCGATCTTCCTCTGGGGACCTATGTCGTTTGTTCTGTACCGCGTCTTTGCCATCTGCCCATCTGTTTGCTATCTCCATCAAAGCTGATACTGTTCTTGGGTTTGTCCTGCCCAAGTCCTCCACGAAATCTCCTCGTCGAACTCCTGCAACAAATGCATCTATCGCTCTTTCGTCAGATATATTTTCTGCCGAATTTTTGATGATGTTCCACCTTTGAATGTACTTCCTCATTGATTCATCATGCTTTTGTCGACATGACCTCAACTCCTCTAGTGTCGCAGGTTTCTTGCAAGTTGACCGGAAATTCTTGATAAACACGTCCTCGAAACTTTCCCAGCTGTCGATGGAACCTGGGGGAAGCTTTTTTATCCATGATCTGGCGGCTCCGCTCAGATGTATCTGGATGCTCTGCATGGCTGTCGCTCTGGTCCCGCATATCAATTTTACTGTCTCGAGATAATCCACAAGCCAATCCTCGGGGTCTTGCAAGCCATCAAATTTCTTGAAGCTATCGGGTAGCTTGAATCCTGATGGAACTCGAGTTTTTCGGACCCGTCGTGTGAAACATGGGAGTCCACACATGTCCTCTTCAGCAAGGTCTGGTGAATGCCGACGTTCCCTTCTTTCTTGTCGCGCTCTATCGACTCTGGCCTGAGTTGCTGTGTCCCTGGCTCCACTTGCTCTTGGTGGATCTTGCACTGCTGTGGTAGGTCTCGGACTATTTTGCCTTGCAGTTCCTTCGGGAGGTGTAGCTGTGAACGCTGCTCCCATGGCTCCACATCCTGCCATGGCCATGTTGTACAACGCTTCTCTTGGATCTCCGGGGGGTGGTCTAGACGCTAAGATGAAAGCTTGTGTCGCCATGTACCCTGCTTCCGGTGTTTTTGGGATAATATTCCCCCTCGTGTCGATTGACATAAAGGACATGTCGAGGTTTTGGATTAAAGTCTCTCTTTCGGCTTCCGGTATATTTTGCAGACGAGATCTTGCTCTCCTCTGAGCTTCTCTGTGACTATCTCCCGAAGTTTCTGAGTGTCGACTTAATTCCGCTCGTCGCCTACTTGATGCGGAAGCTGCCTCCCTTCTTCTGTTCAAAGCAGCTGTCTGTTTTTCCAACTCTCTTCCAGCTCGGGCGAGTCTATATTGATAAGCTTGCAGTTCTTCGACTGTAGCAGTTGTCTCCATTGGTTCAGAGCCATCCAAAGCTTTCGCAGCTCTATCCCAGGCTGCTTGTGGAAGTTGAACTCTAGCACGCGGTGTGGTCCCGATATATTTAGTGCCCAAACCTCTCCTTAGATCTGAGGGATCGACATAGGGGTTTCCCAAATCGTCGAAAGCCTCTGATGTTTCCTCTTGATCACGACTTGCTTCTCCAATGGCATAGACTTGGTAATATTTTGGAGTTTTCACTTTGCTTGGTTTGGTGACACCATCATAGAGATTGGTGAAGACCTTCCCAATAGAGATGGATTTGTCGATGAAGTCGAAGCTGTCGGTGTCGCTCGAATCATCGCTTATATAGGAGTCCGCCGATGACTCGAAGGACATGTCGCTGAAGATTTTGGCGAGTTTTTCGCTTGCCCTGCTGCCGATGAAACGTGGCGACGAAATCTCCTTGTCGCTTGACTCGACGGATGATACTGAGTTTGAGACATCAGGACCAATCGCTGGTAGTCCCGACGAGATCGGAACTTCGAGACGATACGATCCTTCTTTCTCGACGTGGAAGTGGAATTTTCCAAACGTCATCTTCATGGGCTCCTCCAGATACGCATATGCATCCAAACGGGAGGGCGGGTGAGGAATAAAATCGACGAGACCAGTTTCGATCTGTTTACCTCTATCCATGATGTTGCTTGCTGCTGATGAAGTCAACAATCTTGAATGTGCCATTGAGATCAGCTCCTTGTCGCCTCTAAATCCTACAGACGGCACCAATTGACAAGGTATTAACTTGTCAATGCCTACGGATTGTAGACTAGGGTTTAGTTGGATGTAGAGGGCAAGTAGATCTCGAAGGTTTCAGCCGAAAAGTACTCGACGAATATGAAAACTAGGGTTTTAGAAACAATGATCCGATCCCTTCTGCGTCCCTCGACTCCCCCTTATATAGGAGGTGGAGCCGAGGGATTCGTATTGTACAAGTTACAGAGTCCGGGAAGGTTTCTAACTCCTCCCGCAAGATTACAAATAATGCTTCCTATTACAACTCTAGCTTTTCTTAATAATATCTTGGGCTTCCGAGTCTTCTTATTCTTCGGGTAGTGGGCCTTCAGTAAACCCCGGGTACCATCATCGGCAGGCCCATTGGGGATGCCTATGTCAACAGCTTCCGTCACCCTTGCCTCCTCTTGTGTGAAGAAACTCGGACTCGACGCGGCGGCCATGGAGCCCGCCGTGATCATCTCATGCATCACAGGCTCATTCGGCAGCGGCATCCCGGAGTTGGAGAAGGAGAGCTGAAGGGGTTCGTAGCATAGAAAACAAAAAATTTCCTACCGCAAGACGAATAAATCCAAGATCTAATCTATGGAACACCCAAGATCTAATCTACAAGATCGGAGCAACGAGATTGATGTGAGACTAACCCTCGAAGATTTCCAAAGCCTACGAGATTAGATCTCGTTGTTGATGTAGACGATCGTCCCCAGTGCTGCAATCCGGCAGCACTTCCGTACTCGGTCGCGCGTACGGTGTCGATGAAGCCCCTTCCTCTCCCCGTTCCAGCGGGCAGCGGAGGTGTGGTAAATCTCCACGGAATCCCAGCAGCACGACGGCGTGGTGGTGGTGGTGGAGAAGAATTGCTGCAGGGCTTCGCCTAAGCCTGCGTAGCATATGGAGGAGGAAGAGAGGGGGCGGCCAGGGTTTCTGGATTGGGGTGTGGCCGGCCACCCCCTCCCCTCTTTATATAGGGGGAGGGGTCGGCCTAGGGTTCCCCCTGGGCCCCACCCATCCCTTTGGCCGGCCATGGGGGGAGACTTTTCTTCCCCCTCAAGCCTTCCCCTTATCTCTTCGTTTAAACACTTTATTTTAGAGATAGATCTTATCTCTAGATTTAAACCATTTAAATTAAGAGATAGATCTTATCTCCAAGGAGGGGCGGCCTGGGCCCACATGTCATAGTGGGTAGGAACCACCATGCCATGTGGCGCCTATGTGGCCTCTCCCGGGGTGGTGGGCCCACTGGTGGCCCTCTAGAACCTTCTAGAAGCTCCGGTCAAAACACCGGACTTTTTCCCGAACCCCGGAAACTGACTTCCCTTATATGAATCTTATTCTCCGGATCATTCCGGACCTCCTCGTGATGTCCTGGATCCCATCCGAGACTCCGAACAAAACATTCGGACTCCATCTCATATTCCGAATCTACTTATGCGACATCGAACCTTAAGCGCGTCATCCTACGGTTCATGAACTATGTAGACATGGTCGAGACTCCTCTCTGAGCAATAACCAATAGCGGGATCTGGAGATCCATAATGGCTCCCACATATTCAATGATGACTTAGTGATCGATTGAACCATTTACATACGATATCGATTCCCTTTGTCACACGATATTTTACTTGTCCGAGGTTCGATCATCGGTATCTCCATACCTTGTTCAACCTCGTTACCGACAAGTACTCTTTTACTCATACCGTGGTATGTCATCTCTTATGATCCAATCATATGCTTGCAAGCTAATCAGACGACATTCCACTGAGAGAGCCCAGAGTATATCTATCCGTCATCAGGATGGACAAATCCCACTATTGATCCATATGCCTCAACTCACACTTTCCGAATACTTAATCCCATCTTTATAACCACCCATTTACGCAATGGCGTTTGATGTAATCAAAGTACCCTTCTGGTGTAAGTGATTTACATGATCTCATGGTCGAAGGACTTAGGCAACTATGTATCGAAAGCTTATAGCAAATTGAACTTAATGACTTGATCTTATGCTACGCTCATTTGGGTGTATGTCCATTATATCATTCACCTAATGACATAACCTTGTTATTAATAACATCCAATGTTCATGATCACGAAACCATGATCATCCATTAATCAACAAAGCTAGTTATACAAGAGACTTACTAGGGACTCCTTGTTGTTTACATAACACACATGTATCAATGTTTCGGTTAATACAATTATAGCATGGGATGTAAACATTTATCATGAACACTAAGATATAACAATAACTAATTTATTATTGCCTCTTGGGCATATCTCCAACAAGAGCAACCCACGTCACAGGGCAGGCGAGATGCCCTCGTACATCGCGCCGTCGTACGCCGGCGGTGACGGCGTAAACCCGGCCATGCCGGCGGCGTAGGTGTCGTGGAACATGGCCGTGGCCGGCGACGTCGGCGAGAAGGAAGGAGAGCCGATCATACCTTCGGCCATGGCCCGGGGAATTGGCCGACGCGCGGCTGGCCGAAGTTGATGGAGATCAGCCTCGCATGTTCCTCCACCGCCGCCGCCACCCTCTTTGTGTTGCACTTATTCTCCCTCTCCGCCCTGCCGCGAGTTTCGTTCCGCCGCCGCTCCTGATCCGCCGCCCACTCCGCATTTGTCATGCCCGGCGGCCTCTGTTTTGGCGCCCGTGGCTTCCTCGCCTTCGGCGCGCAATCGGCGGTGAGCTTCTTCGGCGGCATCGTGGTGGAAGGGAAGAGGAGGAGCTGCAACTGTGGGGGAGAATGGCGGTAGCTACTGCGAAATTCGGCGGGGAAAATGGTTCTATGCAGCGCATTTTGCAGGGAAAACGAAATTAATGGAGGGAACTACCAGTTCTGTCGCCGACAACGCGGGCCCGCTCGACGTTTCGCGCGCTTTTGTTTCGTCCAGAGTCCCCGATCGGGCCTCGGGAATCCGGGGATGGCCTGGGCTCTCCGGACGAATGAAAGGCCTAATCCGGACGAAAACGAGAGTCTGGGGGCGCGACTGGGCCGTTTTCATCCACCCGGATGAAAAAAATACGTCCTGAAGACCTCGTCTGGGAGACGGTTGGAGATGCTCTTAGGCTAAAGGGCATTGCTAACAGAGCGCCAAAATCCAGCCATCCAGCTACCCTACCGGAAAGCGGATCGATGGTTGCAAGGGTCAAAACATCCAGGGATCCAAACCCCCACCGTGGATTTTCCTCACCACTCAGGAACCCCTCCGATGTCCGATGATGGGAAAGCTGCACCCATTCCACGCTGCCATTTGGATACCTAAAAGGGAAGGAGCGGAAGGGAACATGCAAAATAAAAAGATGCATCGTTAGAGACGCCCTCACCACTCGGGAACCCCTCCGATAATGGGAAAGTTGCACCCATTCCACGCTGCCATTTGGATACCCAAAATGAAGGGAACATGCAAAATCCAAAAAAGTATCGTTAAAGCATCTCTAGTACACCCCGTATATTTTCCGGATCTGTAGAAAACCCGCTTGCTTACGGTTTGGGGAGAAAAAAGTGACCAGAACAGACCCCTCAAAACCCTAATTTTTTAGTGGGTTGGTATACTCGGCCACCAAATTCATAGAAGAGCAGTTCCGAAGGCCGATACGAGTGTAGATCCTTCATCGCTGCGGGGCCTTGGCGCGAACAAAATCATAGGCACGCGTGGACATTTCAGCTCACTGCTACCTCTACCGACGCGTGCCGCAGATCCCGATCGATTCATTCCGCCCTATACCTTTTCCAGCCGATAGAAAACCGTTCCCCACCCCGCCGCACCATTCCCCCAACTCTCGGAGGACGTCGGCCGCTCAGCCGACTGGATGAGGCTCGCGATCGTCATCGCCATGGATCCCGAGCGGAGCTCAAGCGCGCCGGTCTTCTAGGTTGTCTGTTGCATCTTCGGTGCGCGAGAAGGTCCAGGAGCCACTGGGACTCGGCGCACCGCATGGAGTAGCGTTAGTGCTCGGTAAATCAACCGCGTACGGAACTTCGCCACCGCGATTCGGGCGCCACCGCCAAGGTATGTACCTTTTTTACGCATCTGACCGCAGACGCCACCGTAGATAGGTACTGATTTTGCAGCCGTGTTTGTAGATGCCGTTGAGCCCGTGCATCAAATTTTTGATGGAAGATTCATCGGACTTGAACGACTCCGATGTGGACGAGCTGCTCGACAACGGCATGGAGCATATGTTCGTGCTTCTTGCCTCGAAGGAGTTCGCGGAGAGGAAGAAGAGGAAGCCGCCATGGTCCAAAGTGGGGCGGCTATGCATTGCTCGGAATCGCGCTCTCGGCCATGACCTGCTCATGCGTGACTATTTCATAGAGGTACCGACATATCCGGCCCATTTTTTCATCTTCGCTACAGAATGTGGCGGTCTATTTTCGTTGAGATCGTCAAAACTTGCAAGGAGAAAACTCGCTATTTCAAGTGCATGCGAAATGTAGCCAGATTGCTAGGATTTAGCGCTTACCAGAAGATGTCTATGGTTATGAGGGTGCTTGCCTATGGCATTCCAGCTGACTACATCGATGAGTATCTTAGCATTGGCGAAGATTCTACCATGGAATCTGTCCGCCGGTTTTCCAAGGTTATGATCCGTATCTATGGACAGGCATTTCTTCGAGCCCCCGATGAACAAGACACGGTGAGGCTGATGACCCAGAATGAGGCTCGCAATTGGTCGGGAAGGCTTGGCAGCATAGACTCTTGATGGCGCTCGCGTATATCGTCAATTTGTTGGGACTCCAAGTGCAGAGTGTCATAGCAAGAGAAACTCTCCCCCACAAGGGTGACTCGAGGGTTTATATTGAACTCTCGGGGAATTGTCTTAGAGGTGTCTCCTCTTCCTCTTCTTCCAGCAATCATGCAAAGAAAAGTTTTGTATTGTGACCCCAACTCCACCGAGTGGTTTCAAGCACAAGGTTTCGTGTTAGCAATTGTAGATAAAAGAGGTATTGAGAGTAAAATAAAGCAAATAAACTAAGTAATCTAAGTAAAAATGGTAAAGAGATAGTTGTTTTTGGGTTTTATGTGTGATTAAGTAAACAAAGTTTTTTTTTGTATTTTTAGATTAAAATATTGTTGTAAGTAGAAAGTATGATAAAGTAGTGGAAAGGTGTTTCTTATCATTAAAATTGGACCGGGTTCATGGGTTCACTTGTCTACTCTATTTTTAAGATGTAGTGGATACTAATAATTCATCAATAAAATAATATTGATGGAACTGCAATATGTGTGTTTGATAAGCATTCATATGGACATCACGTCCTAACATAGATATGATGCAACACAACTCTCTTATACTCCACAAGAAAGAGAAAACTCCAAGCAATCTTGTATTAAGAATTAATAGAGCATAGTCTTAAGTAATTTGACATGATGTTTGAATATCACATATGCTACCATAAGAAAACAACATTATCACAATTGTCACATGATAAATATAGCACATGAATTCACTTTATCCCTAGTGAGGCAACAAAGGAAAAGGTAAAAACCATAATAGATCATGAATTTTTTATCACTATTCAATCACTAAAACCATGCTACTCCATCTAATACACACTTCTCCCCACACATGTTCTCGCATACAAGTTGGATCAGAATAAGTACTTAAGAACAGGTTACATGATATTCATATATCAATACATTTAACACATACTAGATTCCAATCTCATATATCAAAATCAGAGAATAAAGATCCACCACGTAGGAATTACATATATGACCATAATCATGTAGAGCAGCTCATATGGCACTAAGATCTAGTATGAAGAACAAGAGAGAGATAGATCAATCTACTGCCACAAACCCATAGTGCAGAGGTGGAATACTCCCCTTTAATCATGTTGTTGATGTGGAAGATGTTGGAGAAGGTGGAGATCCCTCCGGCGGCGGCTCCGACGGAGTTCCCCCCTCCAATATTCGCTGCTTCAGCCTCTTTTTTGGTGCTTCGGTGTTTCTTTGGCACTCTCCTCGAGGGGACCCTGGGGGCCGTATATATAGGGTTTTTTTTAGGTCAAACGAAGTTGGTTGGAGAAATAATCAGGCCAAATGGAGGCACGAGGGGCAAACAAGGTTGGGTGGCGCACCCACCCTCACTAGGCGCACCACCTGCCCTCTTTTGTGCCTCTCAACTCGCCTCGTGACATTCCAGTGCTCCAGATGCTTCTCATGGTGAAATATTGATATCCCCGAAGTTCTAGCTCAATTTGACTCCGTTTTTGTCTCTGAAAGTAAAAAAATACACAAACCATGGTTTTGGGGATCATTGGTAAATCATCATAAATCAATGTAAAACATGCATATAACATCTTATATGTTGCAAATATGTTGGAATATGTATTAATAAACTACAAAGTTCATATATGTATTTTACATGCATCAACATCCCCAAGCTTAACCTATACTCGTCCTCGATCATAAAGGTGATAAAACTAACATGGACTTTGGAGTTTATTGCATTACTTCTATATTATCATGCAAAGTTTAACAAGGTTCAATCATTAAAGAATACCAATAAAAAATGAGCTATTAAGTGATATCTCTTACATTCTACAAAGCATGCATAATAATAATAAGTGGTATTGTGAGAAAATACATGATAAGCATTATAGTCCATAAAGTATGCTTGAATGAACCTATAGAATTTTCTTTGGATGACTCTTTTTATTTCCCTTTCTTTGGATACTTTTGACTCTTGAATAACCAAAAGTAAGTACGGAATACATGTGTTAGTCCTCCAACAAAATTAAATGATGAATGAGACAATAAAGTAAAGTTTTGAGGTATGTAGTCCATGTCAATGGTAATCATAAGGATGGGGTTCCGCGCATCTCTTTCTTAGGTTGTATTAGTGACACTTATGGTTCATATGTTTGACTTCTTATAAGTAAGATGCCTCATGCCCTTTAGCACTTTGATAACCACACCTCGTACGACTAAACTTTAGATTACCATAGACCTTCTTAATATGCATATGTTTCAACCAAGTATCGCAAAGGGATACCCCCATGCCTCCTGTACAAAGAACCCAAGGAGATTTTACAATCTCAACTGTAAAGGAACTATATATCGGGAAGACAGGAGAACAAACAAATGAGCGTCCTCTACTACACACCTCTCTCTTTCTTTTTCTATTCTCTATTTTTTTCCTCTCTCTTTTTCTTTCTTTTTCATTTCTCTTTCTTCTCTTCCTATTGAGGATGCCTATGCTGAAAACTTCCACCATGTTTATGCATAGCTTTGGTTAGCGGTCCAGTGTTCTTCTCTAACATACATGCCACTACAAGAAGCCATAGCCGACGAAGTTGAAGTCGCGCCGTGGTTGCTGCTGCATCATGGCCGACGATTTTTGGTCTCTCCGTGGTGCATGTCAAAACTTTTTTTCTCGTTTTTGAGGCCACCTAGCCCGACGAAAATGTCCAAAACGTCGCGTATGGTGGCCCGGGACATGGTGCATCACGAATTCTCGGGTTCGTCGGCCGAGTCAACGCAAATCCTCACCGCTCAGGGATGTAGGGCCCAGATGGCAGCCTCTCTAGCATTGTTTTTTTTTCTCGATCGCGTCATCTCGTTCAACGCTCTCCGATCGAGCCGTTTACGATGCAGGATCATGGGTCCCGCATGTCATCCTCTATGAACAAAAATTCTTTCTTTTCTTGGATGTTTTTTGATCCCCTGATTTCTGGCTACTTCCTTTTTCTTTTGATCCCATGCCGCCTTGAAAACGTTGAGACCGCTGCTGCTAAATGGGACCCGCATGTCATCCTCTATGTACAATCAAGTTTCTTTTCTTGGAGTTATTTTTGCCACCTCATATTTGGTCACTTGCCTTTTTCTTTCGGTCCCGTGCCGCCTCTCAAACGGTGATACCGCTGCTGCTAAATGGGACCCGCATGTCATCCTCTATGTGCAATCAATTTTCTTTTCTTGGAGTTATTTTTGGCACCTGATATTTGGTCACTTTCCTTTTTCTTTCGGTCCCGTGCCACCTCTCTAACGGTGTTACCGCTGCTGCTAAATGGGACCCGTATGTCATCCTCTATGTGCAATCAACTTTTTATTTTTGGCACCTCATATTTGGTCACTTGCCTTTTTCTTTTGATCCCATCCCGCCTCTCAAACGGTGATACCGCTGCTGCTAAATGGGACCCGCATGTCATCCTCTATGTACAATCAACTTTCTTTTCTTGGAGTTATTTTTGGCACCTGATATTTGGTCACTTGCCTTTTACTTTTGATCCCGTGCCGCCTCTCAAACGGTGATACTGCTGCTGATAAATGGGACCCGCATGTTATCCTCTATGTACAATAAAAGTTTCTTTTCTTGGATTTTTTTCACCCTCTGATTTTTGGATATTTCCTTTTTCTTTTGATCCCCTGCCGCCTTTGAAACGTTGAGGACTCTGCTGGCTCATAGGTCCCACATGTCAGCCTGTATGAACGATAAAGCTTTCCTTTCTTGGAGTTTTTTGTTGACCCCCTAATTTCTGGCTACTTTCTTTTTCTTTTGATCTCAAGCCGCATTTGAAATGTTGGGACCGCTGCTGCAAAATGGGACCCGCATGTCATCCTCTATGTACAATAAAAGTTTATTTTCTTGGATTATTTTTCACCCTCTGATTTTTGGTCACTTGCCTTTTTCTTTCGATCTCATGCCGCCTTTGAAAACGTTGAGGAACCTGCTGGCTCATGGGACCCGCATGTCATCCTCTATGTACTATAAAAGTTTCTTTTCTTGGATTTTTTTCACCCTCTGATTTTTGGCTATTTCCTTTTTCTTTTGATCCCCTGCCGCCTTGGAAACGTTGAGTAAGCTGCTGACTCATGGGACCCGCATGTCATCCTCTATGTATAATCAACTTCCTTTTTCTTTTGATCTCAAGCCGCATTTGAAACGTTTGAGACCGCTGCTGCAAAATGGGGCCCGCAGGTCATCCTCTATGTACAATAAAGTTTATTTTCTTGGATTATTTTTGGCTCCTGATATTTGGTCACTTGCCTATTTATTCTAATGCCGTCTTTGAAATGTTGAGGAAGGTGCTGGCTCATCGGTGCCGCATGTCATCCTCTATGAACAATAAAAGTTTCCTTTGTTGGATTTATTTTTTACCCCTAATTTCTAGCTATTTGCCTTTTTCTTTTGATCTCCTGCCCCCTTTGAAACAATGAGGATGCTGTTGGCAGGTCGGTCCCACATGTCATCCTCTATGAACAATAAAAGTTTTCTTTGATGGATTTATTTTTGACTCCTAATTAATTTCTAGCTATTTCCTTTTTTCTTTTGATCCCCTGCCGCCTTGGAATCGTTGAGGATGTTGCTGCCTCATAGAGGTAGTGCCTTCTCACCAAGACGGCTAACAAATCTATTGATTGCAGCGACGCAACTAGTTAATCGTTGCATATCTTTGAGACAAGTTGGCATTTTGATGCACATAATAGCCTTGATCTTTTTCAGGTTAACTTCAATACCTATGTGAGATACAATGAAGCCATGGAGTTTTCCGGCTGGTATGCCAAAGACGCACGTAAGTGGGTTCAACATCATCTTGTACCGTCAGAGATTCTTGAAGGTTTCCGTGAGGTCTATGATCAAGTCGGATCCTTTCCGGGTCATGACCGCGATATCATCGACGTAGGCGTGCATATTCCGGCCAATTTGGTCCTTCAGGCATCGCTGCATCGTACGTTGGTAAGTGGCACCTACATTTTTCAAACCAAAAGGCATGGTGACATAGCAGTAAGTGCCAAAAGGTGTGATGAACGAGGTCGCCTTTTGGTCGGACTTCTTCATCTGGATCTGGTGATACCCAAAATATGCATCAAGAAAACACAGAAGTTCCGCCCCTGCCGTCGAATCAATGACTTGGTCAATGCGCGGCAAGGGGAACGGATCCTTCGGACAGTGCTTATTCAAGGCGGAGTAATCGATGCACATTCTTAGTATTTCAGAATTCTTTTTGGGTACAAGGACGGGGTTTGCGATCCAATCAGTATGGATAACTTCTACTACAAAACCTGCCTCTAGTAACTGCTAATTCCATCCCTATGGCGCAGCGCTTCTTATCTCCAAAGCGTCGCATAGCTTGCTTCACCGGTTTTGCTCCCGGATTTATGTTGAGGTAGTGCTCGGCGAGTACCGTTGGTGCTCAGGACATGTCAGAAGGTTGCCATGCGAAGATATCCATGTTAGCTCAGAGGAACTCGATGAGCGCGCTTTCCTATTTGGGGTCCATATTGGCTCTGACCGACACCTGCTTGGAGCTGTCGCCTACCTTGAGGTCGACCTTCTTGGTGTCTATCGCGGCCTTGAACGATGTCTTCTATTCGGAGACCTGCTTCTTGGTGGTATGCATCTCTTTTGGATCCACCGCGGCCCCGTAGCCTCGCAGCTCCTCTCCAGATATGACGAATTCTGCAAAGGCGGCTTCGCCCTCCTCGCAGTCTTGAGCTTTCTTGTAGTCTCCGGATATGGTGATCATACTGTTAGGACCCGGAATCTTGAGCTTGTTGTAGATGTAGCATGCCCTTGCGTGGAACTTGTGGTAGGTGGGCCTGCCAAAAATTACATGGTAGGAGCTTTTGAAAGGCACAACTTCAAACGTGATCATCTCTTCGCGGAAATTATTAACATCACCGAAGGCCACGGGAAGTTTGATGCTGCCGAGGGAGTTCGCCTTTTTACCTAGAACCACACCATGAAACTCAGTGGTGATGTGCTTGAGCTGTTCCTTGGTAAGGTTCATCCTCTCCATAGTCTCCAGGTACATGATGTTTAGGCTAGCTCCACCATCCATAAGGCACTTGGAGAAGTCATACCCGTTTATGCGGGGACTCACAACCAGGGCGTAGCACTCTTTTGGGATGATGGCCGGATGATCCGCCCTATCAAATGTGCAGGGTTTTCCGACCACTTGACATACTGAAGTACGGCCAAAACCATCGCATTGAGGATCCGGAGGGCCCCGGACCGTCGGAGTTTCGAGGAAGGTGTGATATGCACCAGCACTCTTTCTGACGAAGGGGTTGGACTTGTTAGTTGTGGAACCCTCTTTGGGATCCGGTGAAGCATCGTCCTCGTCCATCATCTCGGAACTGTCCTCCTCTTTGTCCTTGTTCTTGCCCTTGCCTCCTTTGCCGTGTGGGCGGTGCTTCCGGGCTCGCTTGTAAGCTACTTCCGGGTCAGTCTTGAGATCATTGACCCACTTGCAGTTGCAGTTGGTGTGAGAGGATTTGCCAGTAGCCGGATCTATGTGGGCTAAGCATGGCATATCCCTGTATTCCTCGTAGGTTTGGGGAGCGCGGGTTCTGGCAACGGTGACCTCGTCAGCACGTTGCTAGCCCCTGCCGGTTCCACCTCCGCGACCGCGGCCTCTTCTGCCTCCTTGACCTCCGCATTGGAACGCCATGGCTACCATGTCGGATCCGCCGCTCTTCTGGTCATCGGGGGGATTTTCCGCTTGTTGCTGCTATTGCTGTTGTTGTCACGTTTCTTCTTTTGCTGATGCAGGGGTATGGCTGTGACTGTGAGGTCTCCGCCTGCGTCGTCATCAGTGGCAGTGTGATTGCTGGCGATGTTGATCATGTCATCCAAGGTCAGCTTATTTTCATTGACCAAGCAAGTAAGCTTATGCCGGAGCAGTCCTCCCCTCTGCAATCCACCTATGAAGGCATGCATAGCTGTGCGGTTGTCGACGTTCTCGCACTCATTCCTGGTTGCTAACCACCGGGTGAGGAAGTTCCTTGATGTTTCACCCTTCTTCTGGATACATGCATGTAGGTCGCTTGTCGTGGTAGGCCTTTTGTAGGTGCCTCTGAAGTGCTTCTCGAAGGTGCTCTTCAGGTCGAACTAGCAAAAGATTGAGTTTCTCTCGAGGTCACTGAGCCAAATATGGGTTGGACCCACAAGGTACAACTGGAGCATGTGGCAGGCTATGTTGGGGGTTCCTCTGGCGAAGGTCACTACATTGTAGTAATCCTCGATCCAGGTATCCGGCCTTTCACTGCCATCGTAATGCTTCAGGTTTCCGGGTAGCTTGAGGTTTAGGCTCTTTGGCTTTGGGTCCTCTCGAATCATCCTGCCAAAGCACTTTGGGCCAATGTAGTCAGA
The DNA here is from genome assembly GCF_019359855.2 of Lolium perenne. Lineage (NCBI taxonomy): Eukaryota > Viridiplantae > Streptophyta > Magnoliopsida > Poales > Poaceae > Lolium > Lolium perenne. The sequence goes on from NC_067245.2 coordinate 332,291,429, forward strand.
CCTGTACTCGTTGAGACGTTCCCGCGCATCACGCGGGCCACTGCGAGGGGACTTTGAGCGGGAGCGGGATCTTCGGCCTCCGCCTCCACCTCCGCCACTAGGTGGTGGAGAGGGAGATCTGTGAGGGGGCCGATGCGATCTTTTGCTTCCTCCTTCAGATTCTCCGCGTCCTTCGCGCTGCTGACTCCGGCTTCGGTGGCTACCTTCACCCTGGTGACGGTCGCTTTCGTCGTTCTGGCTTCTGCGAGGCTCCGGCTCGCGCTCTTTGTTCCGGCTCCGACGAGGCTCCAGCGTGCACTCTGTGTTCCTATTCCTCTGAGGTGCCACGTTGTCGCGGATGTTGGGCCTAGTGTTTCCGACTGGACTACGACGGTGAGGTGGTGGAGGACGCGGGTACCCATGGGGCGGAGGTGACTAGTTCCGGTATTTGTCCCTGCCAGTATACATCGGATCATTTCCCTTCTTCGGGTATGACGGAGGTGTCTTTGAGGGTATGGGGATCGGATTCAGATGTTCTCTGGTTCTCCTTCTGCGCTCTGTAGATCCGGTGCGTGATTCATCGTCACGATGCTGGCCTCCGGAGGCGTCCTTCTGCGCAGTCGATTTGCATAGTTCCGGGTTGGATTCCAACTTGCGCGAAGTGTATGTCTTGCGCTGCTGCTTCATTGCTGCTGCAACGAGTGTACGGAGGTGGTTGATATTGACTTGTTCATCTTGTTTAGCCAGCAATTCCGCAGCCTTCTTCATGTTATCTTTTGGAGTTGTGGGCGGCTGTTGATCAGTGGGGGTTGCAAAGTTGATCTTGCGAGGGGTGACAGCCTCTGGCCGGATCCTTTCTGCTTCCTTGTGGGCCTCGCCCATCTTGGACTCCCAGTATTTTCGGAGTTGCTTAACTTTCTGCAAGGAGTCTACAGCTTCGCGCTCTCTCTGAAGGAAGTTCTGCATCACCTTTTCTGCCTCTGATCTCTCCTCCAACATTGCCATTGCGGTGTGACCAATTCTCCTGGCGGTGTCTAGCATCTCAATCCTTGTAGCTTCTAGAGCTTCTGGATCTATGGCATCGTCCGGAATTATTGGCTTGTTGAGGACTAGCGCGTGTGCGATGGCACCTATGTCTGCTTGCTCGACTAGCTCCTCTGTGGACAGATGCTCCTCGTTCCCGGGGATGTGTCCTTCTCCGGATTCCGGCACTGTGCCAAGTTGCGTTTGATGCGGAGTCTCGTAGTCGGATGGACCAGCTTCCATGGGGTCGGAGGAGTTTGCTTCCTCGTCAGTTCCTGGCTCCAGCCCAATTATGGTCGCGAAAACCTCCTTGGGCGGGGCGGATTCTGCCTCGGCTTTCTCCGCGTCCTCCAACCTCGTGACGCGGTTATACTCTTCCATGTCCATAGAGGAAGCATCGCTGGAAATTGGGCTTAGGTTACCTAGGATGGATTCTTCTTTTTCTCCGGCATCCTCTTGCTGATCCGGGGCGTCGCTGTCTCCGACAACCTCTTGTTGCTCCGGAGCGTCGCCAGCTCCGTCCGGAGGAGGGGCGGTTCCTGCAGTATGTGCGAGGAAGTGCACGAAGTGGCACCTTTGTTTCTCTAACACCTGGGAGACCCAGGCGGATCTGCATTGGTCTTCCATCGTTATTTCCTGCTCAGGGGCGGATTGGGTGGGTTTTGAATTTTCCAGATCTAAGGAGGAATCTTCCTTAGGAAGTTCCTGCATCTTAGATCGGATTTTCGCGACTGCGTCCTGCTCAGCGGCGGTCGCATCAGCGTTACTTACCAGAGCGTTCCTGTCAGAATCGACGGTCTCGCCGATGAAGATGTGTATCCCGCTGATCGGGATGATGGAGAGTTTGACGGGGTCTGTCCTAGCCGGAATCCAGCACTCGTCCTGAGGGACGATCGGAAAGTTTCCAGCGTACAAGACGCGCCCCACAGCGATGGTGTCGCCGATGTCTCCGAAGGTAGAACCCTCCCGGTTCCTGCCTCCAGACGCCGCTGGCCCCATGGTGGGCGCCAACTGTCGTTGCCTATTCGACGGTACCTCGGAGGAGGGATCCTCACGAGGGGAGAAAGAAGTAGGGGCCATTGGGCGGAGAATCCTCGGGACGGTGGTACGCGATTTACCCAGCTTCGGAACACCTGCTCGAGGATAGGGCCTACTGCTGCGTGTCTGGAATTATATGGGCGCTTTCGCGTTGTTACAATGAGTTGTGGTTGTGCCTCTAGGGCTCCCAGGATCCGGCTTATAAAGGCACCCGGATCTAGGGTTTACACGGAGAGTCCTAACCGGAATACAAGTTGCCTAACTACGGAATATTACATTGCCATGCACGTCAAGGATCTGCCTTCCATCAATGTCGTACTGGATCCGGATACTTTATGGGCCTCCACGGATCCGGCCTCCTTCGTAGGTCGGTTAGGATCCGGCTCCCTTGTAATATCCCAGGTATTGGGGTTACAAAAATAGAGGAAACAGATGTGTGCATTGCATTCATGCATAGAAAATCCGGGGAATTTTCGCGCTTTAAAGTAAAACAGTCACAGTAACTGAAGTTTCACTTGACCTTGGTGGAATTGAAGTAGCTCATCAAGTCAAGCGTTATAAACCTCAATGAGACCTTTGTTAAAACCTTGTTTTGGGTAGAAATGATTTGATCTCAAGGGTTAGATCAAATGGTAATACAACCAATACAATAACTTATTAATCAAGGATCAATTACTTGATCTTGTTAAGATCATAAAATGGTATACCTTGCCACAACATATGAACATCTATTCAAATTGAAATCAAGTAACAATAAACAAGAGAAACTATTCTTGACTTATCTTTTCTATGTCTTAAACTAATCCTTGATCCTACCATGAACCTCATGGTATTCATTTTACTTCATTCTTGGAATCGTGATAAGGAGATCAACCCTAGGTAGATATATTTTTCTCTATCCCAAGTTATTATACATCTAACTTAGAGAGGTGAGAGTTCTACTATAATTATTAGAGAAGCAATAACAAACCTTGAGCTAAACCTTACATATAAATCCATGAATTCAAATCATTATCTTGGAAAGAAACCCTTGGACCTTATTCAAGATAATCCCTAGAGAGAGAATTCATTTATGTTAACCATAGATATTGGTGACCACATCATTCTCTATGGAGCCTAATTTTAGGTTAGTATTAAAGTCCTTCCCAAATGAGAGAGACCATTCATACTAATCCTAGTTTCATCCATTTAAGAATAAAGGACAACCTTTGAACTAAAGTATTAGGTTGTAAACCATTTCACCTTGGAGTAGGGAGACAACCTAATATCACATGGGATAATACCATATCCATTAATTGATAAAGTAAGGAGGAGATTAACTCAATCAAAGAAAGCCAAGTGGAGTTTTAGACTTAATACCTATTGAGATATTGTGAGTACAACATAAACCCTAGAATAACTATTCCTTTATAAGAGAGCCCAAGCTATGGTGTTACACTCAAGTAGTTGAGGCAACACTTGAATGTGAGGGAGAGAACTATCCATATATCCAGAGGATTATTGTGGGGACCCCGGACTAACGGTCCGAAATACCCTGTTATGTATACAGTTCACGATCCCATGATCAGTGTGTCGTGAACACATAACCGAACTGATATCAAATTACACCATCCATTACAAAGCGGAATAAGAAAATTACAACATGGTCGCATGACCAATACTTACATAACAGCCTCGGAGGGCCTAACTAAACATCAGAGTAGCATCATCACTTCAGCAGCGCAGTACCCAAGTCATCTGCCATAACCCTACACGCAAGCGGGCGGGAAGACGTTCCTAGCTCGCATAGACGTCGCCAACTCCTTCTTCATCCGTCGTGTTCCTCCAAGTCTGGCCAAGTAAATAGCCAGGGACAAAGCCGTGAGTACATTTGGAATTGTACTCGCAAACCATCAAGAAAGGTACTTTGCAAGAGTGCAAGATAACAAGTGCTAATTTACGATGACAAGAGGGAAGAGCTAATTTCACTAGTGGAAATAGCAGGAGGAAGAGAATCAGTTTCTCTTGTGGATATAGCATGTGGAAGAGACATAGTTTCTCTCGTGGATATAGCATGCCGCCATCTCAATTGATGGGGACGCTTAGGAAGTTCTATGACATATCTATATCTTTATTGGAGATGAGGTAGCATAAGTCCATCTCAGTTGATGGAAATGCTAGAGGATTCCTATGACATACCTATATCTTTATTGAAGAAGATACTTCAAAAGATACTTATGACATCTCTATACCTTTGTTAAAGAAGAGTTCCTCTTCGAGAAACATTTAGGAAAGAGTTCCCCACTTAGCCTCCATTTTTCCACGACCATCTCCATATGATCAACACACGCCCTTTTTCCGTACCCTTCCGGTACATCCAACACAACACTTTCTTTGCAAAGCATTTATCAAAACAAAAATCAAGCCCCGGTAAAGGTAGACCTTTGCAACCCGTCCATGACCGCGGACGCGGCTATTCGAATAGATTTGACTCTGCAGAGTTTGCACACTTTCCCCACAACTATCCGGATACCTATCGTGTGGGCATCATCCCTGCATAACAACATATGCCACGACGGATACCCGGACATAACCTTTCGCCCATCTCCACTGGCACGAGTCCTTCCCTGCGGGCTTACCCCTTCCCGGCACCCCGGCAGCATACCTCCTTTTGAGCGTATCTCCGGCGCCATGACAGAAGACCCTCAGTAATCGTCCGGCTATAGACAACTACAGTGTATTGCCTCCTCCAGAGCGCAACCCGGCGTCAGAGGTCATCGTGACCCTCCTAGAGAGTTGTGAAGGTGTCTCATGCCAGCTTCAACAAACTACGGGCTAAGCCCCGTGCCCACATTGGGGTAGAGTGGTTGCGCGATAAAAGTTGGGCTGGTGACACTTATACGCAGTGCTCCTTTTTAGAAACCATTTCTTTTTCCCCACAACACCTCGGTTGTCAACCAACCTCCATACACCTCTTTTCCAAACATCTTTATCAAGATTCCTTTGCTTTCATAAACCATACACTTGGATTAACTCACCCAAGGTTTTCGTAAACATTTACAACAAGGTAAGCCTTGAGGGGTTCCCAACCTATAGTTTCATGAGTGGAACTACTATTGCACTACGGCCGAGATGAGAGTCATCACGCCATAGATGGTGTGAAAAGGAGTAATTGAGTGGATCATCCTTGCTTTAAGGTAAGCATGAATGATGCCAACACAAAGAGGATTATACTTTCAGATTTGTGGGCTAAAGGTACAACTTAGATAGTGGAGTATCACTATCCAACATACTCTCCAATGGGTACACGGCATACTCCTCTCAAGTTGAGAATACACCAAGATCATGACATTGATACCTCTAAATTACAAAAGTGGTGAGTGTGGTGTAAGTTACTATCTTGAGAGGGAAGATGCTCAAGTTGAGCATGCAAGATAACCAAGTGGAATAGCACGGCCATAATATCATGCATCCCATAACACAAGGACAATGGTGGAGTATCACCACTAGGGAGTACCCCACTTGCAATTGCACACAGATGACATAAATAGAGATAACAACACACATAGAATTCAAGGTGCTTTGGACATATCCAAATGACATCCAACTAGACACCAAACCAGAGATCAAAAGATGGCTTGCCTTGGCTTATTTGTCCCCGGACTTCTTCAACTCCATCAATATAAGAATCCCACAATATAAATAAAATCCTCGTCCGATTCCACTTCTTCTTCTTCTCCGGAATTGTTCGCATCTATCGCCGGAAAATATAAAAGGAACACAATCAATCACATTGCATCAACAAGACAACATTCACCAATCAACAACTAACCATGCAGCCAAGGTATAACATACTAAGGACCTATAGATACCACAAAACAACTTTAAGAGTTTTAATTTAGAAAACCCCATTTATTTACCTAGTAAAGGTATGAGTGCATCACAACTTAGCAATTGCCTCTCTCGGTTATCACCATGGTACAAACCAATTATCCCCTGGTAGATAACATCATGAAGAGGACAAGAGCATTAGTTTGGCATCACAAACATTCACAACATGATTTCAAACATTTTTGGAAAAGTAGAAATCAGTTTTCCTAATTTAATTTGCTCACTTAACATTATACAAAAATAGGAAGCAAGCAAGATACCACACCATTTGAAAACTCAAGCAAAGCAATAGAACTTGGTTAAGTTGCAAAGGTTTTGTTTTGCAATCATAAAACATTGGTTGACCAATTTTAATACAAAGAGGTGGTTAAAGTTTTCAAATAAACCAAAAGGTTTTGCTTCAACAAAGCATGTCACACATATACATTACTAACAGTAACAAATATGCATGAACAGAGACTAATAATATTTTTCCTAGATGGCCAGTACTAATACAAGACTAACCCAATTGGAATCACCCAAAAACATTAAACATACAATTTTAGGAATTTCCTTGAATCTGACTGTCCAGAAAAAAAGATCTGTAAGCCATAAATCGTAGAAAAATCCTAAAAATATGAGGCCACTTGCATTTGAAAGGTAATTAAACAGAGATGCATACACAATTGGATTTGGGTTCAAATTATTTCTGAAACTCTCACAAATGGATTTACAAATTTACTGCATGTCTGTACCATTTTCTTTCTCTCTGGAGTTACAAAACAGATAAAGTTTTGAAACTTGTTTGAGGTGATTAAGAAAACATTCAGGAATCCTACAGAATTGGAATCACTCAATTAGGTTCAAAAATGGATTTTTGATGAATTAAAAGCTAACAGTCATGTCTGCAGAACACACAGAACAAGTTTAATTCACCAAAAATCATACACACATCAGATAAATATGAGGCTTGATTCATCTGAAAGGTATTGAATAGGTGGTTCTTACCCATTTGGTTTCATTCAAAAATTCGTCTCCAAGCTCCTGGTTTAATTCGACAAAGTCAGATCTGACCAGATCTTGATCTGTGAACCATTTCAATTTCATTAGGTCATTTGAAGTGAAACCAACGCCAAAATGAAGGAATTGAAGAGGGCTTTCACCTACAGTTGAGTTTGTTCAAAAAGATTTTGTAAATCGGAGCAAATCTAACAAACAGTGAATCTGCATGTTTAGAGAACTTTATTCACCACGGACAATCCGTAATGAATTTGAGGATGAGACCAACGCCAAGTTGTAGATCTTTTCCATATCTAACTGTGGAACTTTGAATCACTCGATTTGGATCTGCACACGAGATTTGGTGGATTTTACAAGTTCGTACCAGAATCTGAAACAGCAAGATGCAGAAATTACTGCAAGGTTTTGGACGAACTTTGCTCAAGAGTTTCAGATCTGAGGATTGCTCAACCTTCTCCATGCTTGGACCAACATGCACCTGCATCAAGATCCAATCTTGTGAGAGGGAAGAAGAGAAAAGGAGCTGGATTCATCAAAGATTAGGGGAGAAGAGAGTGAGAGAGATGCTCTCATGGTGAGGGGGAGCTTGAGGGAGGAGGGAGTTGCATCTTGGAGAGGTTTCCATGGCCATGGCCGGCCATGGAGCTTGAGAGGAGCAGCAGCTCGTGGGGAGAGGTAGGAGGAGAGTGTGAGGGATTGGAGAGTGAAGGAAATGAGCAAAGGGGGAGGTGGTGGCCGGCCAAGGGGGTATTTATAGTGGGAGAGGGGTGGCTGCCTCCTTTTTCATTGGCCAAGGAAGGTGGCTGCCCATTTATTGATTGGAGTAGTTGGGAGGCAAGGCTTGTATAAGAAGGAAAAGAGGAGGTAGTGCTGGCCGAAATTGGCATGCACACAAAAATTGGCCGGCTCCATTCTTGTCATGAGCAAGTGAGAAATGTGAGAGAGATGCACAACATTCATGTGAGCAAATCAAGGCATGATGTTGAGGAGGTAATGTCCATGAGTGATTTGGATGATGATAAGTATATGAGTAGATACATATAGATAAAAATAAGTGTGAGGTGATATGTACTCCAAGGATAATTGTTACCACTATGGTTGGGACAAACATAAGATGAAAAATGGACCCAAGGGTATATTTGATGATTAGAAGTTTTTATTTGAATTTAATTTTGGAAGGATTGAGATTGGCCACATGCAACAATGCATGAGCATGTCAAGGTAGATGGGATGGTGATTGTGGTTTGGGCAATGGTAGAGCAAGGTTAAGAGAGATGGAGAGTGAAGTATCCATATACTCACAAGGATGAATATGGTGACATAAATCATCAATTCATGAGGTCAATGTGATAATAGAAAAGAATAGAGGATTGAGATGGGTATGATGAAATATAAGTTGCTCCACAAATTAGAGGTCAATAGGGAGTGATTTGAAAGTATCAAATGATCATCTACACGATCAAGAATTGGAGGATGAGGGGATACAATGTGGTAGATCAGAGAGATACACAAGATGTGCAAGATTTGTCATTTGAAAAAGAACTTATTTGAAAAGTATTTGAAACACCTCAATTGTCTAGGGACAATTGGGAATGAATTCAAGTGGAATGGAATTTGAAAATGTTGAGAGAACTAGTGGAACATAGGAGTTCAAAATATTCTACTTACTCTCTCAAGTATAGTAGTGTTTTTCCCAATTTAAAAATAAACAAGAGAAAACAAGAATTGGCACAAGTACCATGAACAAGCCTTTTTGTTAAAGGAAAGAAAAATAGAAAGTAATGTTTTAGAAATCAGTACTTGGTAGAAAGGGGATGACAAACAAAACCCATTTCATTCCCTTGTTTAATTTGAAGAGAAATCTTGAAAAGATTTAATAAAACTAGAGGTAGTTTTGTGACAAAACTAGAGAAGGACAATCAATAGGATTTTTGAGAGAGAAAACTTAATTTAGGGAGAAGTGTTCCCAAGGGTAGATGATGGCTACAAAATGTACCCACCATTCTCACTCTTGGTTTTGTGAAGATAAACTTGAATGAAAACAAAAACAAGAGGTAAAAGAGGAAGAAGTGATCTGGTGCTGGAACATGGGATAGGATACCAGATCAAGTTGAGTATATGAGTTGCAAGGATTGACTGAGACATGCAAGACGTGGAGGTTGAAGAGGATGTTGCATAGATGAGATCCATGCATTGAAGTCAACAATAACAGTTGTGGGTGCTTAGAGATCAATTGCCAAAGTCTGGACATTTTAAGCCTGTCAACACAGATGGTCGACATGGCCTCAAAACCAACAAGGATGAGTGGGTTTAAGAGAGGGATGTAGCTGGGGGTAGACGATCCCAAGTTTTGAATTAAGGATGATTGAGCTATCTTGTACTATATAGAGAAAATCAAGATGGCACACTCAGGTTGTCATCAGGAGAGAGGTTTGATGTAGTAAGAAGGAAAACAATTTTTCCTAAGCCACACATGTGTTTTATTTGGTGAGTTGCTTGTTCAACCACTAGGGTGTTGTTCTTTGAGGTAACTCAAGACAAAACTCATCAAGAAATCAAGACAATTCATCTGCCAACAGATCAAAGCAATTCATATTGACAGACAGATCAAGGCAATTCATCTAATTAGTCTTGAGTAAAAGTTTTTGTTCCCCCTGATTTTTGCATTAAGGACAATTAATCAAGGTTGCAAAAGTTGGGGTGTTACAGATCTTCCACCCTTAAAATAATCTCGTCCCGAGATTACTGAGCGTAGAACTAGAGGGGTTGTAAAACTTAACGAAAGTTAGACTCCATTCTTATGTAGACGTGCCGTTGTAGAGAAGGTCGCTGCTTCATCTTCTGGGAGACATGATGGATTTCTGCCGGTGGCGAGCTTCATGAAGAGGTTGACTACTCCATGCAGATGTTAGACATGTGGCTTCTTAACGACCCTAGTGGAGCTCACGACTCAGAAAATTTAGTGCACTCCAATGGTGCCTTAGCGGGTTTGAAAACATTTTAGAGTTAGCTTAAATTTAGTGGAAGAAGAAGTCTTCCACCCTTAAAATTGTTCACAGGGGAGGGGGCATTAAAAACTGTAAGCTTCGGCCACGGGTCTTGTCGGGCGCTTCTTGGAGAAGTCATTGATCTCCTGTCTTGAGTTGAAAACATCTTCAGAGGGCGTTGTGTAGTCCACGGCTTCAAGAGGGGTTAGTGCATCCTACGTTTCCAACGGTGTGTTAGAAAGGTTTAAAATGTTAGGGTTAGCTCCAACTTTTAGTGGAAGACGAAGTCTTCCACCCTTAAGATTTTTCATCGGGTTCTTGGAAAAACTCAGGGCGTACGCATGCGGTCCTGTCGGGGCTTCTGAAGGAGTCGTCGATCTTCCGTTATTCAGTTGTAGAATCTTCGGGGTGACGTGCAGTCCACATCTTCAAGAGGCACTCACGTGTTAACTAAACCATATGGGATGCGCGGTGAGTTAGTAAGTTGATGAAACACCTAGTTGGTATCCATATGAAACAGCAACAGAGGTCGTCGAAGACAATCTTCAGCTTGCGGGTTGGTGCTGACGTACAACAATTGGTGAGCGGTAAGTTGCACCTAGTCTTGAGTTCTTGAGGTATCTTCCGGAGTCTTCACTTGATGAGGACCAGACGAACCATGTGATGTAGCTCAGCTTTGATGCTATTGTTCCCTCACCTTGTTAGATGGTGTGTTAGAGGGTGGTTTTTAAGAAGATATCCTCGAGGTTGGCGCGATTATATACCAAGGTTAGACCAAGTTAGTAAGTCTTCTCGCCGAGGTGCAGTCACTCTTGAAGGTAGGGGCTTTTGCTTCGTTGGCGTGGTAGAGTCGCTCCAACTGATCTTGAAAGTAGTCGGTGTATATAGGGGTATGAGTTAGTTTCCCTGACGGTTGAAAAACAACTGCTAACGGGTTTAGAGTTAGAGTCTTTCGTTAATCTACCCAACTAACTAGCAGTTAGCAATACACCGGCGAGGCAAACTTTAATTCCTATCATAGCATGTGACACCCATACAATCATAACCAGAGTAAAAATACCACTAACAGAGGCTACTGGTATTTTTCCTAGATGCACAGTAACAAAACAAGATCAACACAATTGGAATCATTCAAAAATATTTATTTTTCAATTTTTGAGACTCAAAATACTAACCAGAAACAGTGATCAAGCTTTATTTATTAAAAATCGCACGAAAATCCTAAAAATACAAGGTCAGTGGCGTCTGAAAGATAATTTCATACTGGTTCTAGTACAATTGGAATCACATTAATCGGAGCTACCAAACTATTTTTATTAGCAAAACAGTACACTGGCAGATTTCCATTTTTAATTTCTGTTTTACAAATTTCAAACAATTAAAAAGGGCGAGAACGGCTAAATAGCAAGACATACATGCACACAATAAACAGATACAAACATTCAAGGCAGCACACTAGGGAACCACAAGCAATCATCACACCAGACATGGTACTCTAAGTACCCAGAAATTCCTAATGCGCGGGTTTATCTTAATCAAAGCGATCGAGTTTGTCCTATCCATCCTATAGGTTTGGGGGCTGGTCACATATGTTGATGTCTTCACATTGTCGGCATCAGCTTCAAGTTGGATCCTTGTAGCAATTGGTAGTGAAGGGGCCAGGTGTTGAGTCATTGATATTGAGGCGGAGGAGAAAACTGTGTAGAACTTCTAGTCTCGACATCCCGGAAACATGAGGTCTTCGTAGAGGTAGCTGTTGAGGTGCTCCCGAAGTCGATATCTTCTCGTGGCTGGCCTAAAAATTACTAGTCAAGAAACTGAGGACTTGATCCCTGACGCCTGCAAAAAGTGCAAGTTCATGGAGGAACAAGGTCAGCTCCCTGACAGACTTTGGTGACAACCAAAGGCATGACGTTATCATCCCTATATGTGCACACTAAGTCGGCCTCCAATCTTGAATAGTTGTCGTTGGAGATACGTGAGACTTCATAAAAGGTTGATCCATCTTCGACTTCGAGTCTCCGGTCTGAGTTGGGGACATCGTCCAATATGCATGTTTGAAGTGGATGAGACGATAGAGTAAGAATTTTTGAACTTTTCAATAAAGTGGAGAGATAAGAATTTAGAAGCTTTGAAGAAATAAGAGGAGTAGATGCTATGCTTCCGACTAAAGAAAGAATTTGTTTCGTAAATAGTTTTTCCCAAGTATTTGTTTCCTAACTAATGTCCATGCTAACTAAGGTCTCCTACAGTCAGGATAGCTCTGATACCAGCTCTCACTAGTAGGAAAAGCCTCATCAGTGGCGCACCAAAAATGAATTCTGTGGCGCATGGGAGCTGCGCCACAGAAACGTCGCCACAAAAATAAGGTTTCTGTGGTGCACCTTCCCGTGCGCCACAGAATTAAGGTTTCTGTGGCGCACTTGTTCTTAGGTGCGCCACAGAAAAGCGTGCGCCACAGAATTGGTTTTTAGTGCGCCACAGAATTTGCTTGTATTATACACGATTTTGTTCTGCCTGCTATACACATGCAGTTTATAGACAGCAATACAGATACACAGGTTATATACAGCAACATTCAGATATAATATAAATATCATGTACATTGCACAGATATAACATAGACATCATCATCACATTACTTAGAACCCGATCGAGATACATATATAGTGGCAAGTGTCAAATGTTTTGCATACAACTCTTAATTCATACAAAATTCACAATTTCAAGATACAAAGTAGTCTTCATCCGGTTCCTCCTTTGCTCCGTCATCTCTACCCACCAGGCTCGCTTGCATCGGGGTCCTTCATCCAGTTCCTACTATGATGAAAATGGAAGAAAGTGAGACCAACAAGTCCGATGCACAAGAGAAATGGAATAAATGCCTCATACATTGTTGGTCAACACAAATATTAACATTCAGGGACGGTGTAAGTGAGACCAAGTCCGATGCACAAGAGATTGATATTTGTGCTATCTTACCAGGCTCACTTACGTCGCCCCCGAGTGTACGGTGACCAAACATTTTAATCATCGGCATTTTGAAAATCTCAAAGCAAATGGAATGACAAAATGGAATAAGTGCCTCATACATTGTTGGTCAACACAAATATTAACATTTAGGGATGGCGTAAGTGAGACCAAGTCCGATGCACAAGAGATTGATATTTGTGCTATCTTACCAGGCTCACTTACGCCACCCCCGAGTGTACGGTGACCAAACATTTTAATCATCGGCATTTTGAAAATCTCAAAGCAAATGGAATGGCAAAATGGAATAAGTGCCTCATACATTGTTGGTCAACACAAATATTAACATTTAGGGATGGTGTAAGCGAGACCAAGTCTGATGCACAAGAGATTGATATTTGTGCTATCTTACCAGGCTCACTTACGCCACCCCCAAGTGTACGGTGACCAAACATTTTAATCATCGGCATTTTGAAAATCTCAAAGCAAATGGAATGGCAAAATGGAATAAGTGCCTCATACATTGTTGGTCAACACAAATACTATGGTCAGAAACCATAGTTGCAGTATACACCGCCGTATACTTTGCAGAAGGGCCCCCTTTCCCCGGTCGGCGTTCCGTCAACGGGTGCTTGACGACACAACAACGCCGATCTGCATCTCCGGCGCAGAACCACGCCAGTCCCTCGCTGTCCAGTACGTGAACGAGTCCTTGATGCAAAGACCGTGCCGGCCTGCCCAGCATTATGCCGGGCCATGTTGCCGCGCTTCAAACCGTGTGTCCAGTGATCGACACGGCCTGAAGCACGACAACAGGGGTCGGCATGATGCTAGGGAGGCTGGCACCGTCTTCGCATTAAGGACTCGTTCACGCATCGACGGCGAGAAGAAAAGTGGTGCTGCGCCGGAGAGGCATGTCGGCGTTGTTGTCTCGTCAAGGAATCGTTCACGGAATGGCGGCTAGGGAAAGGGGAGCTCGTCTACAAAGTATATTGTGGCGTATAGGTGACCAAACATTCTAATCATCGGCACTAAAATGGAAGAAAGAGCCAAGTGGTATCTCAACTAGATATCATATGCCTCATACTTTGTTGGTCGAAAGAAATATTAACATTCCGGGATGGGGTCAGTGAGGCCAGGTAGGATGCACAAGAGATTGATATTTGTGCCATCGCACCGGGCTCACCGGCCCCACCCCAGTGTACAAGTGACCAAACAATTTAATCATCGGCACTAGAATGGAAGAAAGGCCAATGCAATTAAGAAGTAGCTAGTATGAACTAAATGGAATGCCTCATACTTTGTTGGTCGAAACAAATATGAACATCCCGGGATGGCGTTAGTGAGGCCAGGTAGGATGCACAAGAGATTGATATTTGTGCCATCACACCAGGCTCACTAGCGACACCCCGAGTGTCTGATTGACCGAACATTCTAATCATCGGCACTAAAATGGAAGAAAGAGCCAAGTGGTATCAACTAAATGGAATGCCTCATACTTTGTTGGTCGAAACAAATATTAACATCCAGGGATGGAGTAAGTGAGGCCAGGTAGGATGCACAAGATATTGATATTTGTGCCATCACACCAAGCCTCACTTGCTCCACCCCCGAGTGTACGAGTGATCGACCAACCATCTAATCATCGACAAGTACAAAAACACCAACAAACCAGCAACCATGGTGACATAAGTCAAGACGCTCAAACACACATAGCATGCATGGAGCAGATGCTCCAAAGGGATTATTCATCACTTGGTATATAGACCAAGTGATGCTGGCAAAAGAGAGGCCAATCAAGAACCAGTAAATCCAGTAAGTGATAGATATGCCTAAACACGCAACAACACATAGCATATCCCAGCTAACCCGGATGAGACAAGTCTTGGTAGCCAAGCTGAATCACCTAGCACCACCTAGCCTTTTAAAACCATCGAAACAGTCCTTTTTCTTCAAAGGATACCACGGTGGCATTCATTTACATGATCCCCTACGTGGATATCTCTATTTTCATCAAAGCCAACAAGAAAAGGATACCACAGTGGCATTCATTTACATGATTCCCTAATGTGAATATCTCTATAGTAGCATACCATAAGCTCACAAGAATCCATCAAGTAAATCTTCACAAGGATACCATAGTAGCATAGTAGCATACCATAAGCTCACAAGAATCCATCATTTTCTTCACAAGGATACCACAGTAGCATACCATAGTAGCATTTCATGCATTTAAATGAACCAGTAGCATCAAAACCAACCAAATGTCCAACTAGCAAGTAATACCAAGTGAGCAAATCTTCATAACCTTGTACAGGTTCAGACATGGATTTATTTCCAACAAAGGATGGAAATCAAATTAACATCATTGAATTAAATTGAATCATTACCATCACATGGTTCATCAATAACAAGTGGCAGTAAACCTCCACAAACAACAGGTACATATGATCCAGTAAGCCACACAGGCATAGCAAGTGATATAAGTTGACAATAACCACTAGCAATCCAGGCTCCAAATGGAACCTTTGGAGCAGATATATATAGAGCCAATATAGCATGTCACTGCTAGTAGCTGGTGTTCATATAGCATGTCCATTTAGTACCAAGCATAGCACCAATTTAGTACCAAGCATAGCACCAATTAATCAAGCAATATAGCAGCATCAGTAACAAGCATAGCACCAATTAATCAAGCAATATAGCAGCATCAGTAACAAGCATAGCACCAATTAATCAACTATAGCTCCATCAGTAACAAGCATAGCACCAATTAATCAAGCAATAGCAGCATGACCTGCACATGACACTTCACTAAAGCCAAAGCTTCAGTAAAGCACTTAATCAAGGCTTTCATGCAGTGCTAAACAGGCAACAACTGCAAGCAATGGGATCATAATTCAATCCATGTGCACATACCAGATAAATGGCATCAATGGGATCATAATTCAATCCATGTAATTAGCCAAGTTATACAGAATAAGAAAAGGGGAGCACAACAGCATTTCATCGAGCACAACAGCAGTAGAAAATCACAGCAGCATTTCATCGAGCACTTTGTGCTCGCGCGGGAGAGGAAGAGGGAGGGGAGGGGAGGGAGCTCACCGACGACGACGGCAGTTGTGGAGGAGCTCACCGACGACGACGGCAGGGGTGGAGGTCGCGGCGGCTCCTCCACCTTGACGCGGCGGCGGCTCCTCCACCTTGACGCCGCGCCGGCCCCTCCTCCTCCACGCCGCAGCGGCTTGTGCTGCTGGTGGCGGGGATGGGTGGAGCGTGGCGGCATGCGGCCCTCGCGGAGGAAGGCGGCGGCGACGGCGACGGCGACGGCAGCGCTCGCCATGGAAGGCGGCGGCGCGAGGAGAGGGAGAGGGGAGAGAGTGGTATACGGGCGAGGGAGGTACGGCCATGATATAGGACACGTTATTTACGTGGCGCACCGAGGCCGATGCGCCACGTAACACGTCATTTCGTGGCGCACCTAGGACGGTGCGCCACGAATCGGTTATTTCTGTGGCGCACCCCGTGCAGTGCGCCGTAGAAAAAGTGAAACCAATGTTTGGGCGTGACAGGGTGTGGGCCCCACAAAGTTTTTGTGGCGCAGTGTTCCATGGTGCGCCACAAAATTAAGCTATTTCTGTGGCGCACCTTGCCTAGTGCGCCACAAAATAAGTTTCTGTGGCGCATTTTTAACGGTGCGCCACAGAACTAAGCTTCGCCTATAAGGGTTTTCCTACTAGTGTCTGTGGGGACCCCAGACTAACGGTCCGAAATACCCTGTTATGTATACAGTTCACGATCCCATGATCAGTGTGTCGTGAACACATAACCGAACTGATATCAAATTACACCATCCATTACAAAGCGGAATAAGAAAATTACAACATGGTCGCATGACCAATACTTACATAATAGCCTCGGAGGGCCTAACTAAACATCAGAGTAGCATCATCACTTCAGCAGCGCAGTACCCAAGTCATCTGCCATAACCCTACGTGCAGCGGCGGGAAGACGTTCCTAGCTCGCATAGACGTCGCCAACTCCTTCTTCATCCGTCGTGTTCCTCCAAGTCTGGCCAAGTAAATAGCCAGGGACAAAGCCGTGAGTACATTTGGAATTGTACTCGCAAACCATCAAGAAAGGTACTTTGCAAGAGTGCAAGATAACAAGTGCTAATTTACGATGACAAGAGGGAAGAGCTAATTTCACTAGTGGAAATAGCAGGAGGAAGAGAATCAGTTTCTCTTGTGGATATAGCATGTGGAAGAGACATAGTTTCTCTCGTGGATATAGCATGCCGCCATCTCAATTGATGGGGACGCTTAGGAAGTTCTATGACATATCTATATCTTTATTGGAGATGAGGTAGCATAAGTCCATCTCAGTTGATGGAAATGCTAGAGGATTCCTATGACATACCTATATCTTTATTGAAGAAGATACTTCAAAAGATACTTATGACATCTCTATACCTTTGTAAAAGAAGAGTTCCTCTTCGAGAAACATTTAGGAAAGAGTTCCCCACTTAGCCTCCATTTTTCCACGACCATCTCCATATGATCAACACACGCCCTTTTTCCGTACCCTTCCGGTACATCCAACACAACACTTTCTTTGCAAAGCATTTATCAAAAAAAAAATCAAGCCCCTGTAAAGGTAGACCTTTGCAACCCGTCCATGACCGCGGACGCGGCTATTCGAATAGATTTGACTCTACAGAGTTTGCACACTTTCCCCACAACTATCCGGATACCTATCGTGTGGGCATCATCCCTGCATAACAACATATGCCACGACGGATACCCGGACATAACCTTTCGCCCATCTCCACTGGCACGAGTCCTTCCCTGCGGGCTTACCCCTTCCCGGCACCCCGGCAGCATACCTCCTTTTGAGCGTATCTCCGGCGCCATGACAGAAGACCCTCAGTAATCTTCCGGCTATAGACAACTACAGTGTATTGCCTCCTTCAGAGCGCAACCCAGCGTCAGAGGTCATCGTGACCCTCCTAGAGAGTTGTGAAGGTGTCTCATGCCAGCTTCAACAAACTACGGGCTAAGCCCCGTGCCCACATTGGGGTAGAGTGGTTGCGCGATAAAAGTTGGGCTGGTGTACACTTATACGCAGTGCTCCTTTTTAGAAACCATTTCTTTTTCCCCACAACACCTCGGTTGTCAACCAACCTCCATACACCTCTTTTCCAAACATCTTTATCAAGATTCCTTTGCTTTCATAAACCATACACTTGGATTAACTCACCCAAGGTTTTCGTAAACATTTACAACAAGGTAAGCCTTGAGGGGTTCCCAACCTATAGTTTCATGAGTGGAACTACTATTGCACTACGGCCGAGATGAGAGTCATCACGCCATAGATGGTGTGAAAAGGAGTAATTGAGTGGATCATACTTGCTTTAAGGTAAGCATGAATGATGCCAACACAAAGAGGATTATACTTTCAGATTTGTGGGGCTAAAAGTACAACTTAGATAGTGGAGTATCACTATCCAACATACTCTCCAATGGGTACACGGCATACTCCTCTCAAGTTGAGAATACACCAAGATCATGACATTGATACCTCTAAATTACAAAAGTGGTGAGTGTGGTGTAAGTTACTATCTTGAGAGGGAAGATGCTCAAGTTGAGCATGGAAGATAACCAAGTGGAATAGCACGGCCATAATATCATGCATCCCATAACACAGGGACAATGGTGGAGTATCACCACTAGGGAGTACCCCACTTGCAATTGCACACAGATGACATAAATAGAGATAACAACACACATAGAATTCAAGGTGCTTTGGACATCAACAAATGACATCCAACTAGACACCAAACCAGAGATCAAAAGATGGCTTGCCTTGGCTTATTTGTCCCCGGACTTCTTCAACTCCATCAATATAAGAATCCCACAATATAAATAAAATCCTCGTCCGATTCCACTTCTTCTTCTTCTCCGGAATTGTTCGCATCTATCGCTGGAAAATATAAAAGGAACACAATCAATCACATTGCATCAACAAGACAACATTCACCAATCAACAACTAACCATGCAGCCAAGGTATAACATACTAAGGACCTATAGATACCACAAAACAACTTTAAGAGTTTTAATTTAGAAAACCCCATTTATTTACCTAGTAAAGGTATGAGTGCATCACAACTTAGCAATTGCCTCTCTCGGTTATCACCATGGTACAAACCAATTATCCCCTGGTAGATAACATCATGAAGAGGACAAGAGCATTAGTTTGGCATCACAAACATTCACAACATGATTTCAAACATTTTTGGAAAAGTAGAAATCAGTTTTCCTAATTTAATTTGCTCACTTAACATTATACAAAAATAGGAAGCAAGCAAGATACCACACCATTTGAAAACTCAAGCAAAGCAATAGAACTTGGTTAAGTTGCAAAGGTTTTGTTTTGCAATCATAAAACATTGGTTGACCAATTTTAATACAAAGAGGTGGTTAAAGTTTTCAAATAAACCAAAAAGTTTTGCTTCAACAAAGCATGTCACACATATACATTACTAACAGTAACAAATATGCATGAACAGAGACTAATAATATTTTTCCTAGATGGCCAGTACTAATACAAGACTAACCCAATTGGAATCACCCAAAAACATTAAACATACAATTTTAGGAATTTCCTTGAATCTGACTGTCCAGAAAAAAAGATCTGTAAGCCATAAATCGTAGAAAAATCCTAAAAATATGAGGCCACTTGCATTTGAAAGGTAATTAAACAGAGATGCATACACAATTGGATTTGGGTTCAAATTATTTCTGAAACTCTCACAAATGGATTTACAAATTTACTGCATGTCTGTACCATTTTCTTTCTCTCTGGAGTTACAGAACAGATAAAGTTTTGAAACTTGTTTGAGGTGATTAAGAAAACATTCAGGAATCCTACAGAATTGGAATCACTCAATTAGGTTCAAAAATGGATTTTTGATGAATTAAAAGCTAACAGTCATGTCTGCAGAACACACAGAACAAGTTTAATTCACCAAAAATCATACACACATCAGATAAATATGAGGCTTGATGCATCTGAAAGGTATTGAATAGGTGGTTCTTACCTATTTGGTTTCATTCAAAAATTCGTCTCCAAGCTCCTGGTTTAATTCGACAAAGTCAGATCTGACCAGATCTTGATCTGTGAACCATTTCAATTTCATTAGGTCATTTGAAGTGAAACCAACGCCAAAATGAAGGTATTGAAGAGGGCTTTCACCTACAGTTGAGTTTGTTCAAAAAGATTTTGTAAATCGGAGCAAATCTAACAAACAGTGAATCTGCATGTTTACAGAACTTTATTTACCACGGACAATCCGTAACGAATTTGAGGATGAGACCAACGCCAAGTTGTAGATCTTTTCCATATCTAACTGTGGAACTTTGAATCACTCGATTTGGATCTGCACACGAGATTTGGTGGATTTTACAAGTTCGTACCAGAATCTGAAATAGCAAGATGCAGAAATTACTGCAAGGTTTTGGACGAACTTTGCTCAAGAGTTTCAGATCTGAGGATTGCTCAACCTTCTCCATGCTTGGACCAACATGCACCTGCATCAAGATCCAATCTTGTGAGAGGGGAGAAGAGAAAAG
This sequence comes from Lolium perenne, assembly GCF_019359855.2. Lineage (NCBI taxonomy): Eukaryota > Viridiplantae > Streptophyta > Magnoliopsida > Poales > Poaceae > Lolium > Lolium perenne. The sequence continues at coordinate 332,311,927 of NC_067245.2, forward strand.
GAGCTGGATTCATCAAAGATTAGGGGAGAAGAGAGTGAGAGAGATGCTCTCATGGTGAGGGGGAGCTTGAGGGAGGAGGGAGTTGCATCTTGGAGAGGTTTCCATGGCCATGGCCGGCCATGGAGCTTGGGAGGAGCAGCAGCTCGTGGGGAGAGGTAGGAGGAGAGTGTGAGGGATTGGAGAGTGAAGGAAATGAGCAAAGGGGGAGGTGGTGGCCGGCCAAGGGGGTATTTATAGTGGGAGAGGGGTGGCTGCCTCCTTTTTCATTGGCCAAGGAAGGTGGCTGCCCATTTATTGATTGGAGTAGTTGGGAGGCAAGGCTTGTATAAGAAGGAAAAGAGGAGGTAGTGCTGGCCGAAATTGGCATGCACACAAAAATTGGCCGGCTCCATTCTTGTCATGAGCAAGTGAGAAATGTGAGAGAGATGCACAACATTCATGTGAGCAAATCAAGGCATGATGTTGAGGAGGTAATGTCCATGAGTGATTTGGATGATGATAAGTATATGAGTAGATACATATAGATAAAAATAAGTGTGAGGTGATATGTACTCCAAGGATAATTGTTACCACTATGGTTGGGACAAACATAAGATGAAAAATGGACCCAAGGGTATATTTGATGATTAGAAGTTTTTATTTGAATTTAATTTTGGAAGGATTGAGATTGGCCACATGCAACAATGCATGAGCATGTCAAGGTAGATGGGATGGTGATTGTGGTTTGGGCAATGGTAGAGCAAGGTTAAGAGAGATGGAGAGTGAAGTATCCATATACTCACAAGGATGAATATGGTGACATAAATCATCAATTCATGAGGTCAATGTGATAATAGAAAAGAATAGAGGATTGAGATGGGTATGATGAAATATAAGTTGCTCCACAAATTAGAGGTCAATAGGGAGTGATTTGAAAGTATCAAATGATCATCTACACGATCAAGAATTGGAGGATGAGGGGATACAATGTGGTAGATCAGAGAGATACACAAGATGTGCAAGATTTGTCATTTGAAAAAGAACTTATTTGAAAAGTATTTGAAACACCTCAATTGTCTAGGGACAATTGGGAATGAATTCAAGTGGAATGGAATTTGAAAATGTTGAGAGAACTAGTGGAACATAGGAGTTCAAAATATTCTACTTACTCTCTCAAGTATAGTAGTGTTTTTCCCAATTTAAAAATAAACAAGAGAAAACAAGAATTGGCACAAGTACCATGAACAAGCCTTTTTGTTAAAGGAAAGAAAAATAGAAAGTAATGTTTTAGAAATCAGTACTTGGTAGAAAGGGGATGACAAACAAAACCCATTTCATTCCCTTGTTTTATTTGAAGAGAAATCTTGAAAAGATTTAATAAAACTAGAGGTAGTTTTGTGACAAAACTAGAGAAGGACAATCAATAGGATTTTTGAGAGAGAAAACTTAATTTAGGGAGAAGTGTTCCCAAGGGAGATGATGGCTACAAAATGTACCCACCATTCTCACTCTTGGTTTTGTGAAGATAAACTTGAATGAAAACAAAAACAAGAGGTAAAAGAGGAAGAAGTGATCTGGTGCTGGAACATGGGATAGGATACCAGATCAAGTTGAGTATATGAGTTGCAAGGATTGACTGAGACATGCAAGATGTGGAGGTTGAAGAGGATGTTGCATAGATGAGATCCATGCATTGAAGTCAACAATAACAGTTGTGGGTGCTTAGAGATCAATTGCCAAAGTCTGGACATTTTAAGCCTGTCAACACAGATGGTCGACATGGCCTCAAAACCAACAAGGATGAGTGGGTTTAAGAGAGGGATGTAGCTGGGGGTAGACGATCCCAAGTTTTGAATTAAGGATGATTGAGCTATCTTGTACTATATAGAGAAAATCAAGATGGCACACTCAGGTTGTCATCAGGAGAGAGGTTTGATGTAGTAAGAAGGAAAACAATTTTTCCTAAGCCACACATGTGTTTTATTTGGTGAGTTGCTTGTTCAACCACTAGGGTGTTGTTCTTTGAGGTAACTCAAGACAAAACTCATCAAGAAATCAAGACAATTCATCTGCCAACAGATCAAAGCAATTCATATTGACAGACAGATCAAGGCAATTCATCTAATTAGTCTTGAGTAAAAGTTTTTGTTCCCCCTGATTTTTGCATTAAGGACAATTAATCAAGGTTGCAAAAGTTGGGGTGTTACAGATCTTCCACCCTTAAAATAATCTCATCCCGAGATTACTGAGCGTAGAACTAGAGGGGTTGTAAAACTTAACGAAAGTTAGACTCCATTCTTCTGTAGACGTGCCGTTGTAGAGAAGGTCGCTGCTTCATCTTCTGGGAGACATGATGGATTTCTGCCGGTGGCGAGCTTCATGAAGAGGTTGACTACTCCATGCAGATGTTAGACATGTGGCTTCTTAACGACCCTAGTGGAGCTCACGACTCAGAAAATTTAGTGCACTCCAATGGTGCCTTAGCGGGGTTGAAAACGTTTTAGAGTTAGCTTAAATTTAGTGGAAGAAGAAGTCTTCCACCCTTAAAATTGTTCACAGGGGAGGGGGCATTAAAAACTGTAAGCTTCGGCCACGGGTCTTGTCGGGCGCTTCTTGGAGAAGTCATTGATCTCCTGTCTTGAGTTGAAAACATCTTCAGAGGGCGTTGTGTAGTCCACGGCTTCAAGAGGGGTTAGTGCATCCTACGTTTCCAACGGTGTGTTAGAAAGGTTTAAAATGTTAGGGTTAGCTCCAACTTTTAGTGGAAGACGAAGTCTTCCACCCTTAAGATTTTTCATCGGGTTCTTGGAAAAACTCAGGGCGTCTGCCTTGCGGTCCTGTCGGGGCTTCTGAAGGAGTCGTCGATCTTCCGTTATTCAGTTGTAGAATCTTCGGGGTGACGTGCAGTCCACATCTTCAAGAGGCACTCACGTGTTAACTAAACCATATGGGATGCGCGGTGAGTTAGTAAGTTGATGAAACACCTAGTTGGTATCCATATGAAACAGCAACAGAGGTCGTCGAAGACAATCTTCAGCTTGCGGGTTGGTGCTGACGTACAACAATTGGTGAGCGGTAAGTTGCACCTAGTCTTGAGTTCTTGAGGTATCTTCCGGAGTCTTCACTTGATGAGGACCAGACGAACCATGTGATGTAGCTCGGCTTTGACACTATTGTTCCCTCACCTTGTTAGATGGTGTGTTAGAGGGTGGTTTTTAAGAAGATATCCTCGAGGTTGGCGCGATTATATACCAAGGTTAGACCAAGTTAGTAAGTCTTCTCGCCGAGGTGCAGTCACTCTTGAAGGTAGGGGCTTTTGCTTCGTTGGCGTGGTAGAGTCGCTCCAACTGATCTTGAAAGTAGTCGGTGTATATAGGGGTATGAGTTAGTTTCCCTGACGGTTGAAAAACAACTGCTAACAGGTTTAGAGTTAGAGTCTTTCGTTAATCTACCCAACTAACTAGCAGTTAGCAATACACCGGCGAGGCAAACTTTAATTCCTATCATAGCATGTGACACCCATACAATCATAACCAGAGTAAAAATACCACTAACAGAGGCTACTGGTATTTTTCCTAGATGCACAGTAACAAAACAAGATCAACACAATTGGAATCATTCAAAAATATTTATTTTTCAATTTTTGAGACTCAAAATACTAACCAGAAACAGTGATCAAGCTTTATTTATTAAAAATCGCACAAAAATTCTAAAAATACAAGGTCAGTGGCGTCTGAAAGATAATTTCATACTGGTTCTAGTACAATTGGAATCACATTAATCGGAGCTACCAAACTATTTTTATTAGCAAAACAGTACACTGGCAGATTTCCATTTTTAATTTCTGTTTTACAAATTTCAAACAATTAAAAAGGGCGAGAACGGCTAAATAGCAAGACATACATGCACACAACAAACAGATACAAACATTCAAGGCAGCACACTAGGGAACCACAAGCAATCATCACACCAGACATGGTACTCTAAGTACCCAGAAATTCCTAATGCGCGGGTTTATCTTAATCAAAGCGATTGAGTTTGTCCTATCCATCCTATAGGTTTGGGGGCTGGTCACATATGTTGATGTCTTCACATTGTCGGCATCAGCTTCAAGTTGGATCCTTGTAGCAATTGGTAGTGAAGGGGCCGGGTGTTGAGTCATTGATATTGAGGCGGAGGAGAAAACTGTGTAGAACTTCTAGTCTCGACATCCCGGAAACATGAGGTCTTCGTAGAGGTAGCTGTTGAGGTGCTCCCGAAGTCGATATCTTCTCGTGGCTGGCCTAAAAATTACTAGTCAAGAAACTGAGGACTTGATCCCTGACGCCTGCAAAAAGTGCAAGTCCATGGAGGAACAAGGTCAGCTCCCTGACAGACTTTGGTGACAACCAAAGGCATGACGTTATCATCCCTATATGTGCACACTAAGTCGGCCTCCAATCTTGAATAGTTGTCGTTGGAGATACGTGAGACTTCATAAAAGGTTGATCCATCTTCGACTTCGAGTCTCCGGTCTGAGTTGGGGACATCGTCCAATATGCATGTTTGAAGTGGATGAGACGATAGAGTAAGAATTTTTGAACTTTTCAATAAAGTGGAGAGATAAGAATTTAGAAGCTTTGAAGAAATAAGAGGAGTAGATGCTATGCTTCCGACTAAAGAAAGAATTTGTTTCGTAAATAGTTTTTCCCAAGTACTTGTTTCCTAACTAACGTCCATGCTAACTAAGGTCTCCTACAGTCAGGATAGCTCTGATACCAGCTCTCACTAGTAGGAAAAGCCTCATCAGTGGCGCACCAAAAATGAATTCTGTGGCGCATGGGAGCTGCGCCACAGAAACGTCGCCACAAAAATAAGGTTTCTGTGGCGCACCTTCCCGTGCGCCACAGAATTAAGGTTTCTGTGGCGCACTTGTTCTTAGGTGCGCCACAGAAAAGCGTGCGCCACAGAATTGGTTTTTAGTGCGCCACAGAATTTGCTTGTATTATACACGATTTTGTTCTGCCTGCTATACACATGCAGTTTATAGACAGCAATACTGAGATACACGAGTTATATACAGCAACATTCAGATATAATATAAATATCATGTACATTGCACAGATATAACATAGACATCATCATCACATTACTTAGAACCCGATCGAGATACATATATAGTGGCAAGTGTCAAATGTTTTGCATACAACTCTTAATTCATACAAAATTCACAATTTCAAGATACAAAGTAGTCTTCATCCGGTTCCTCCTTTGCTCCGTCATCTCTACCCACCAGGCTCGCTTGCATCGGGGTCCTTCATCCAGTTCCTACTATGATGAAAATGGAAGAAAGTGAGACCAACAAGTCCGATGCACAAGAGAAATGGAATAAATGCCTCATACATTGTTGGTCAACACAAATATTAACATTCAGGGACGGTGTAAGTGAGACCAAGTCCGATGCACAAGAGATTGATATTTGTGCTATCTTACCAGGCTCACTTACGCCGCCCCCGAGTGTACGGTGACCAAACATTTTAATCATCGGCATTTTGAAAATCTCAAAGCAAATGGAATGACAAAATGGAATAAGTGCCTCATACATTGTTGGTCAACACAAATATTAACATTTAGGGATGGCATAAGTGAGACCAAGTCCGATGCACAAGAGATTGATATTTGTGCTATCTTACCAGGCTCACTTACGCCACCCCCGAGTGTACGGTGACCAAACATTTTAATCATCGGCATTTTGAAAATCTCAAAGCAAATGGAATGGCAAAATGGAATAAGTGCCTCATACATTGTTGGTCAACACAAATATTAACATTTAGGGATGGTGTAAGCGAGACCAAGTCCGATGCACAAGAGATTGATATTTGTGCTATCTTACCAGGCTCACTTACGCCACCCCCAAGTGTACGGTGACCAAACATTTTAATCATCGGCATTTTGAAAATCTCAAAGCAAATGGAATGGCAAAATGGAATAAGTGCCTCATACATTGTTGGTCAACACAAATACTATGGTCAGAAACCATAGTTACAGTATACACCGCCGTATACTTTGCAGAAGGGCCCCCTTTCCCCGGTCGGCGTTCCGTCAACGGGTGCTTGACGACACAACAACGCCGATCTGCATCTCCGGCGCAGAACCACGCCAGTCCCTCGCTGTCCAGTACGTGAACGAGTCCTTGATGCAAAGACCGTGCCGGCCTGCCCAGCATTATGCCGGGCCGTGTTGCCGCGCTTCAAACCGTGTGTCCAGTGATCGACACGGCCTGAAGCGCGACAACAGGGGTCGGCATGATGCTAGGGAGGCTGGCACCGTCTTCGCATTAAGGACTCGTTCACGTACTGGACGGCGAGAGAAGAAAAGTGGTGCTGCGCCGGAGAGGCATGTCGGCGTTGTTGTCTCGTCAAGGACTCGTTCACGGAACGGCGGCTAGGGAAAGGGGAGCTCGTCTACAAAGTATATTGCGGCGTATAGGTGACCAAACATTCTAATCATCGGCACTAAAATGGAAGAAAGAGCCAAGTGGTATCTCAACTAGATATCATATGCCTCATACTTTGTTGGTCGAAAGAAATATTAACATTCCGGGATGGGGTCAGTGAGGCCAGGTAGGATGCACAAGAGATTGATATTTGTGCCATCGCACCAGGCTCACTGGCCCCACCCCAGAGTGTACAAGTGACCAAACAATTTAATCATCGGCACTAGAATGGAAGAAAGGCCAATGCAATTAAGAAGTAGCTAGTATGAACTAAATGGAATGCCTCATACTTTGTTGGTCGAAACAAATATGAACATCCCGGGATGGCGTTAGTGAGGCCAGGTAGGATGCACAAGAGATTGATATTTGTGCCATCACACCAGGCTCACTAGCGACACCCCGGAGTGTACAGTTGACCGAACATTCTAATCATCGGCACTAAAATGGAAGAAAGAGCCAAGTGGTATCAACTAAATGGAATGCCTCATACTTTGTTGGTCGAAACAAATATTAACATCCAGGGATGGAGTAAGTGAGGCCAGGTAGGATGCACAAGATATTGATATTTGTGCCATCACACCAAGCCTCACTTGCTCCACCTCCGAGTGTACGAGTGATCGACCAACCATCTAATCATCGACAAGTACAAAAACACCAACAAACCAGCAACCATGGTGACATAAGTCAAGACGCTCAAACACACATAGCATGCATGGAGCAGATGCTCCAAAGGGATTATTCATCACTTGGTATATAGACCAAGTGATGCTGGCAAAAGAGAGGCCAATCAAGAACCAGTAAATCCAGTAAGTGATAGATATGCCTAAACAAGCAACAACACATAGCATATCCCAGCTAACCAGATGAGACAAGTCTTGTTAGCCAACTGAATCACCTAGCACCACCTAGCCTTTTAAAACCATCAGAAACAGTCCTTTTTCTTCAAAGGATACCACAGTGGCATTCATTTACATGATCCCCTACTGTGGATATCTCTATTTTCATCAAAGCCAACAAGAAAAGGATACCACAGTGGCATTCATTTACATGATTCCCTAATGTGAATATCTCTATAGTAGCATACCATAAGCTCACAAGAATCCATCAAGTAAATCTTCACAAGGATACCATAGTAGCATAGTAGCATACCATAAGCTCACAAGAATCCATCATTTTCTTCACAAGGATACCACAGTAGCATACCATAGTAGCATTTCATGCATTTAAATGAACCAGTAGCATCAAAACCAACCAAATGTCCAACTAGCAAGTAATACCAAGTGAGCAAATCTTCATAACCTTGTACAGGTTCAGACATGGATTTATTTCCAACAAAGGATGGAAATCAAATTAACATCATTGAATTAAATTGAATCATTACCATCACATGGTTCATCAATAACAAGTGGCAGTAAACCTCCACAAACAACAGGTACATATGATCCAGTAAGCCACACAGGCATAGCAAGTGATATAAGTTGACAATAACCACTAGCAATCCAGGCTCCAAATGGAACCTTTGGAGCAGATATATATAGAGCCAATATAGCATGTCACTGCTAGTAGCTGGTGTTCATATAGCATGTCCATTTAGTACCAAGCATAGCACCAATTTAGTACCAAGCATAGCACCAATTAATCAAGCAATATAGCAGCATCAGTAACAAGCATAGCACCAATTAATCAAGCAATATAGCAGCATCAGTAACAAGCATAGCACCAATTAATCAACTATAGCTCCATCAGTAACAAGCATAGCACCAATTAATCAAGCAATAGCAGCATGACCTGCACATGACACTTCACTAAAGCCAAAGCTTCAGTAAAGCACTTAATCAAGGCTTTCATGCGATTGCTAAGCAGGCAACAGCGCAAGCAATGGGATCATAATTCAATCCATGTGCACATACCAGATAAATGGCATCAATGGGATCATAATTCAATCCATGTAATTAGCCAAGTTATACAGAATAAGAAAAGGGGAGCACAACAGCATTTCATCGAGCACAACAGCAGTAGAAAATCACAGCAGCATTTCATCGAGCACTTTGTGCTCGCGGGGGAGCGGAAGCGGGCGGGGCGGGGCGGCAGCTCACCGACGACGACGGCAGTTGTGGAGGAGCTCACCGACGACGACGGCAGGGGTGGAGGTCGCGGCGGCTCCTCCACCTTGACGCGGCGGCGGCTCCTCCACCTTGACGCCGCGCCGGCCCCTCCTCCTCCACGCCGCAGCGGCTTGTGCTGCTGGTGGCGGGGATGGGTGGAGCGTGGCGGCATGCAGCCCTCGCGGAGGAAGGCGGCGGCGACGGCGACGGCGACGGCAGCGCTCGCCATGGAAGGCGGCGGCGCGAGGAGAGGGGAGAGGGGGAGAGAGTGGTATACGGGCGAGGGAGGGGTACGGCCATGATATAGGACACGTTATTTCTGTGGCGCACCGAGGCCAGTGCGCCACAGAACACGTCATTTCTGTGGCGCACCTAGGACAGTGCGCCACAGAATAGGTTATTTCTGTGGCGCACCAAGTGCAGTGCGCCGTAGAAAAAGTGAAACCAATGTTTGGGCGTGACAGGGTGTGGGCCCCACAAAGTTTTTGTGGCGCAGTGTTCCATGGTGCGCCACAAAATTAAGCTATTTCTGTGGCGCACCTTGCCTAGTGCGCCACAAAATAAGTTTCTGTGGCGCATTTTTAACGGTGCGCCACAGAACTAAGCTTCGCCTATAAGGGTTTTCCTACTAGTGTCTGTGGGGACCCCGGACTAACGGTCCGAAATACCCTGTTATGTATACAGTTCACGATCCCATGATCAGTGTGTCGTGAACACATAACCGAACTGATATCAAATTACACCATCCATTACAAAGCGGAATAAGAAAATTACAACATGGTCGCATGACCAATACTTACATAACAGCCTCGGAGGGCCTAACTAAACATCAGAGTAGCATCATCACTTCAGCAGCGCAGTACCCAAGTCATCTGCCATAACCCTACAGGCAACTGACTGGGAAGACGTTCCTAGCTCGCATAGACGTCGCCAACTCCTTCTTCATCCGTCGTGTTCCTCCAAGTCTGGCCAAGTAAATAGCCAGGGACAAAGCCGTGAGTACATTTGGAATTGTACTCGCAAACCATCAAGAAAGGTACTTTGCAAGAGTGCAAGATAACAAGTGCTAATTTACGATGACAAGAGGGAAGAGCTAATTTCACTAGTGGAAATAGCAGGAGGAAGAGAATCAGTTTCTCTTGTGGATATAGCATGTGGAAGAGACATAGTTTCTCTCGTGGATATAGCATGCCGCCATCTCAATTGATGGGGACGCTTAGGAAGTTCTATGACATATCTATATCTTTATTGGAGATGAGGTAGCATAAGTCCATCTCAGTTGATGGAAATGCTAGAGGATTCCTATGACATACCTATATCTTTATTGAAGAAGATACTTCAAAAGATACTTATGACATCTCTATACCTTTGTTAAAGAAGAGTTCCTCTTCGAGAAACATTTAGGAAAGAGTTCCCCACTTAGCCTCCATTTTTCCACGACCATCTCCATATGATCAACACACGCCCTTTTTCCGTACCCTTCCGGTACATCCAACACAACACTTTCTTTGCAAAGCATTTATCAAAACAAAAATCAAGCCCCTGTAAAGGTAGACCTTTGCAACCCGTCCATGACCGCGGACGCGGCTATTCGAATAGATTTGACTCTGCAGAGTTTGCACACTTTCCCCACAACTATCCGGATACCTATCGTGTGGGCATCATCCCTGCATAACAACATATGCCACGACGGATACCCGGACATAACCTTTCGCCCATCTCCACTGGCACGAGTCCTTCCCTGCGGGCTTACCCCTTCCCGGCACCCCGGCAGCATACCTCCTTTTGAGCGTATCTCCGGCGCCATGACAGAAGACCCTCAGTAATCTTCTGGCTATAGACAACTACAGTGTATTGCCTCCTTCAGAGCGCAACCCAGCGTCAGAGGTCATCGTGACCCTCCTAGAGAGTTGTGAAGGTGTCTCATGCCAGCTTCAACAAACTACGGGCTAAGCCCCGTGCCCACATTGGGGTAGAGTGGTTGCGCGATAAAAGTTGGGCTGGTGTACACTTATACGCAGTGCTCCTTTTTAGAAACCATTTCTTTTTCCCCACAACACCTCGGTTGTCAACCAACCTCCATACACCTCTTTTCCAAACATCTTTATCAAGATTCCTTTGCTTTCATAAACCATACACTTGGATTAACTCACCCAAGGTTTTCGTAAACATTTACAACAAGGTAAGCCTTGAGGGGTTCCCAACCTATAGTTTCATGAGTGGAACTACTATTGCACTACGGCCGAGATGAGAGTCATCACGCCATAGATGGTGTGAAAAGGAGTAATTGAGTGGATCATACTTGCTTTAAGGTAAGCATGAATGATGCCAACACAAAGAGGATTATACTTTCAGATTTGTGGGGCTAAAAGTACAACTTAGATAGTGGAGTATCACTATCCAACATACTCTCCAATGGGTACACGGCATACTCCTCTCAAGTTGAGAATACACCAAGATCATGACATTGATACCTCTAAATTACAAAAGTGGTGAGTGTGGTGTAAGTTACTATCTTGAGAGGGAAGATGCTCAAGTTGAGCATGCAAGATAACCAAGTGGAATAGCACGGCCATAATATCATGCATCCCATAACACAGGGACAATGGTGGAGTATCACCACTAGGGAGTACCCCACTTGCAATTGCACACAGATGACATAAATAGAGATAACAACACACATAGAATTCAAGGTGCTTTGGACATCAACAAATGACATCCAACTAGACACCAAACCAGAGATCAAAAGATGGCTTGCCTTGGCTTATTTGTCCCCGGACTTCTTCAACTCCATCAATATAAGAATCCCACAATATAAATAAAATCCTCGTCCGATTCCACTTCTTCTTCTTCTCCGGAATTGTTCGCATCTATCGCCGGAAAATATAAAAGGAACACAATCAATCACATTGCATCAACAAGACAACATTCACCAATCAACAACTAACCATGCAGCCAAGGTATAACATACTAAGGACCTATAGATACCACAAAACAACTTTAAGAGTTTTAATTTAGAAAACCCCATTTATTTACCTAGTAAAGGTATGAGTGCATCACAACTTAGCAATTGCCTCTCTCGGTTATCACCATGGTACAAACCAATTATCCCCTGGTAGATAACATCATGAAGAGGACAAGAGCATTAGTTTGGCATCACAAACATTCACAACATGATTTCAAACATTTTTGGAAAAGTAGAAATCAGTTTTCCTAATTTAATTTGCTCACTTAACATTATACAAAAATAGGAAGCAAGCAAGATACCACACCATTTGAAAACTCAAGCAAAGCAATAGAACTTGGTTAAGTTGCAAAGGTTTTGTTTTGCAATCATAAAACATTGGTTGACCAATTTTAATACAAAGAGGTGGTTAAAGTTTTCAAATAAACCAAAAAGTTTTGCTTCAACAAAGCATGTCACACATATACATTACTAACAGTAACAAATATGCATGAACAGAGACTAATAATATTTTTCCTAGATGGCCAGTACTAATACAAGACTAACCCAATTGGAATCACCCAAAAACATTAAACATACAATTTTAGGAATTTCCTTGAATCTGACTGTCCAGAAAAAAAGATCTGTAAGCCATAAATCGTAGAAAAATCCTAAAAATATGAGGCCACTTGCATTTGAAAGGTAATTAAACAGAGATGCATACACAATTGGATTTGGGTTCAAATTATTTCTGAAACTCTCACAAATGGATTTACAAATTTACTGCATGTCTGTACCATTTTCTTTCTCTCTGGAGTTACAGAACAGATAAAGTTTTGAAACTTGTTTGAGGTGATTAAGAAAACATTCAGGAATCCTACAGAATTGGAATCACTCAATTAGGTTCAAAAATGGATTTTTGATGAATTAAAAGCTAACAGTCATGTCTGCAGAACACACAGAACAAGTTTAATTCACCAAAAATCATACACACATCAGATAAATATGAGGCTTGATGCATCTGAAAGGTATTGAATAGGTGGTTCTTACCTATTTGGTTTCATTCAAAAATTCGTCTCCAAGCTCCTGGTTTAATTCGACAAAGTCAGATCTGACCAGATCTTGATCTGTGAACCATTTCAATTTCATTAGGTCATTTGAAGTGAAACCAACGCCAAAATGAAGGTATTGAAGAGGGCTTTCACCTACAGTTGAGTTTGTTCAAAAAGATTTTGTAAATCGGAGCAAATCTAACAAACAGTGAATCTGCATGTTTACAGAACTTTATTTACCACGGACAATCCGTAACGAATTTGAGGATGAGACCAACGCCAAGTTGTAGATCTTTTCCATATCTAACTGTGGAACTTTGAATCACTCGATTTGGATCGGCACACGAGATTTGGTGGATTTTACAAGTTCGTACCAGAATCTGAAACAGCAAGATGCAGAAATTACTGCAAGGTTTTGGACGAACTTTGCTCAAGAGTTTCAGATCTGAGGATTGCTCAACCTTCTCCATGCTTGGACCAACATGCACCTGCATCAAGATCCAATCTTGTGAGAGGGGAGAAGAGAAAAGGAGCTGGATTCATCAAAGATTAGGGGAGAAGAGAGTGAGAGAGATGCTCTCATGGTGAGGGGGAGCTTGAGGGAGGAGGGAGTTGCATCTTGGAGAGGTTTCCATGGCCATGGCCGGCCATGGAGCTTGGGAGGAGCAGCAGCTCGTGGGGAGAGGTAGGAGGAGAGTGTGAGGGATTGGAGAGTGAAGGAAATGAGCAAAGGGGGAGGTGGTGGCCGGCCAAGGGGGTATTTATAGTGGGAGAGGGGTGGCTGCCTCCTTTTTCATTGGCCAAGGAAGGTGTCTGCCCATTTATTGATTGGAGTAGTTGGGAGGCAAGGCTTGTATAAGAAGGAAAAGAGGAGGTAGTGCTGGCCGAAATTGGCATGCACACAAAAATTGGCCGGCTCCATTCTTGTCATGAGCAAGTGAGAAATGTGAGAGAGATGCACAACATTCATGTGAGCAAATCAAGGCATGATGTTGAGGAGGTAATGTCCATGAGTGATTTGGATGATGATAAGTATATGAGTAGATACATATAGATAAAAATAAGTGTGAGGTGATATGTACTCCAAGGATAATTGTTACCACTATGGTTGGGACAAACATAAGATGAAAAATGGACCCAAGGGTATATTTGATGATTAGAAGTTTTTATTTGAATTTAATTTTGGAAGGATTGAGATTGGCCACATGCAACAATGCATGAGCATGTCAAGGTAGATGGGATGGTGATTGTGGTTTGGGCAATGGTAGAGCAAGGTTAAGAGAGATGGAGAGTGAAGTATCCATATACTCACAAGGATGAATATGGTGACATAAATCATCAATTCATGAGGTCAATGTGATAATAGAAAAGAATAGAGGATTGAGATGGGTATGATGAAATATAAGTTGCTCCACAAATTAGAGGTCAATAGGGAGTGATTTGAAAGTATCAAATGATCATCTACACGATCAAGAATTGGAGGATGAGGGGATACAATGTGGTAGATCAGAGAGATACACAAGATGTGCAAGATTTGTCATTTGAAAAAGAACTTATTTGAAAAGTATTTGAAACACCTCAATTGTCTAGGGACAATTGGGAATGAATTCAAGTGGAATGGAATTTGAAAATGTTGAGAGAACTAGTGGAACATAGGAGTTCAAAATATTCTACTTACTCTCTCAAGTATAGTAGTGTTTTTCCCAATTTAAAAATAAACAAGAGAAAACAAGAATTGGCACAAGTACCATGAACAAGCCTTTTTGTTAAAGGAAAGAAAAATAGAAAGTAATGTTTTAGAAATCAGTACTTGGTAGAAAGGGGATGACAAACAAAACCCATTTCATTCCCTTGTTTTATTTGAAGAGAAATCTTGAAAAGATTTAATAAAACTAGAGGTAGTTTTGTGACAAAACTAGAGAAGGACAATCAATAGGATTTTTGAGAGAGAAAACTTAATTTAGGGAGAAGTGTTCCCAAGGGAGATGATGGCTACAAAATGTACCCACCATTCTCACTCTTGGTTTTGTGAAGATAAACTTGAATGAAAACAAAAACAAGAGGTAAAAGAGGAAGAAGTGATCTGGTGCTGGAACATGGGATAGGATACCAGATCAAGTTGAGTATATGAGTTGCAAGGATTGACTGAGACATGCAAGACGTGGAGGTTGAAGAGGATGTTGCATAGATGAGATCCATGCATTGAAGTCAACAATAACAGTTGTGGGTGCTTAGAGATCAATTGCCAAAGTCTGGACATTTTAAGCCTGTCAACACAGATGGTCGACATGGCCTCAAAACCAACAAGGATGAGTGGGTTTAAGAGAGGGATGTAGCTGGGGGTAGACGATCCCAAGTTTTGAATTAAGGATGATTGAGCTATCTTGTACTATATAGAGAAAATCAAGATGGCACACTCAGGTTGTCATCAGGAGAGAGGTTTGATGTAGTAAGAAGGAAAACAATTTTTCCTAAGCCACACATGTGTTTTATTTGGTGAGTTGCTTGTTAAACCACTAGGGTGTTGTTCTTTGAGGTAACTCAAGACAAAACTCATCAAGAAATCAAGACAATTCATCTGCCAACAGATCAAAGCAATTCATATTGACAGACAGATCAAGGCAATTCATCTAATTAGTCTTGAGTAAAAGTTTTTGTTCCCCCTGATTTTTGCATTAAGGACAATTAATCAAGGTTGCAAAAGTTGGGGTATTACAATTATATCATCATACCTTGGAAAGAACCCTAAGTAATATCTCAGATATTCTCCTGGGATATAAACTAGAGAGGCCACCATAATAGCCCATCCTAGAAAATAAAATCGAAGTGCTATACCTTAGTTCATCAAGACAATGCTTGATCATGGAAGTGAGAAACCCATTTAATGAGAGATATCTTAGGAAGTCAAACTTTGATCATTATAAATTGTGTAATGATCATAAACCCTAAAGAGTTTGAAGTTAAGATATTAAGAACAAGATGATAATATATAATATATGATCATGCTTTGGAGAAATAGAAGGATAAGCTAGAAGTTAAACCCTATATGATAAATAGATATAATTCACCACATGAAATTATTGGGAGATCACTAGTAAGTAACCCTAGGCCCATATCTCAACCCTAACTTATAAATCACTTGGTGATCATAAGTAGAATCCTACCACATTTATATTCTACCTATTCCTCCATTAAAGAACATAAGAAAACCTTAGAGTCAAACTCTATACTTTGTATGGTGAGAAAACATCCATCCATATGACCAAAATTAACTATAAAAAGAACCACAATCACTTTAGTTACTTTAATAATAGATTAAGGATATAAAACAAGTCTATAGGAATAAGATAGAATTACTTCTCAGATCCTTAACAACTAAATGAGAACAATAATAATTAAAGTAAGTAACCATCTTATTTTGGTTAGGGGAGATTAAACCCTAGCAAATACAAGATAGTATCATCTCAATTCTACAACCCAGAATTATATCTTAAACCTAGTTGTGAATCACTTGGGTGGTTCCAATTATAAAACCAGGCCATAATTGAGATTCAAACCAGGTGTCATTAGGTAAATAGCATTCGAACCCTAATGGTTCATTAATCAAATCTATGCTTCAATTGTAAAACAGAAGAGCCACCTAATGCTAAGTCCTTAATTAACCCAGGTGTAGTTAACAACCATTTAACTTTGTAATCAAGATGAACCATGAGGGAAACAATACCTACTTAGATACTTTCAAATATAATAATAGTATTACCTTAATAAGAGGGGTTATGATTGAAACTATAAAACCCTAGTACATTGGAGCTCACATAAAATCATATGTAAATGACCAAATTCTTAATTCAGAGATCCAACCCTAATGATAACTCCTAAAATCCTTAGAGTAGAAATACTCAACTCCAACAATTCAAAACAGATTGATTCACAAGAAAAACATGAAATTAAAATGAGAATATAAATTCATGCCTATTTGATATTTTGAATGAATCCGAAAGTAGGCAATATATAATCCAATATAAAATACTTGTTCAAATAGAATAGTGGGGTAATAATCATTGCACTAAAATCTAATGGAATTTACATAATTAAGAAACCTGCAAAAATAACAGAATTCAAATATAAATTTAAATGAGCAAATACAAAACAGAAAATAGAGGAGAAAAAGAAAGAGAGAAAAAGGCTTACCTGGCCGAGCAGCCCACGGTGCAGCCCAGCACCACAGCCCAACACTGGCCCTCAACCGCAGCCCAACACCAGCCAACCATACCCCTTCGTCTAAAAAATAGAGGTGAGGGTCATCCTCATCCTCTTCGTGTGCTGGAGGCCAGCACGAAGACGTGCTCGTCTTCCCCCTCGCGCTGTCGATCCCTCCTCGTCCGAAGCTGTGACAAGGCTCGCTCCTGGCACCATATAAAGCTCCCCAAAGAACCCTAGCTCGGGATTTTCCCCCTCCTCTGCTCGATTTTCCCCTTCCTACCGAAACCCTAGCAGCGCAGACGTCGACCATTGCCGCCGTTCGGAGCATCCCCGAGCTTCGCCGTGACCACCGCTGAGATCGCCGTCCTCGACATGCTCGGCCTGCAAGAGGAATCGGCCCCGAGAGACCTGTATCGCCGCCGTCAAGCTCGTCTTCCCCGACGACGGGAGCAGACGATTCCGGCGAACCAGACCACGGCAAGCCTCGCCGTCACGCGCGTCGTGATCCTGGTGAGCCCCTGAGTTCCCCAGCATGCCTAGCTCACTCAATTGATCGCCGTAGCACCGTCACGCCGTTAACCCGTGAGAACTGCCGCCGTTCCTCGCCGTCGGGCACGCTCCGGTGACCATACCGGAGCGGCGCCACCACTATGAGGCTCGCCTCGGCGTCCTCGTTCCAACGCACACGCACATGCCCCCGCGGGAACCAAGAATCACCGGCGTCGTCGATCACTGGCCGCCGGCAGAGCCCATGGTTGCCACATCGGCACCATGTGGCAGCCAACGTGGCTTAGGCCCACCTGCCAGTGACCCTGTGTAGCAGTAGCCTGGGTGCGTTTAGCAGATCTTTTCATTTTATTTCAAAAATGCATTAATACCTGCAACTTCAAATAAATTTAGAAAATCCAATTTAAGTCAGAAAAATATAAATGAGATATTAAAATTCTTAGAAAAGAAAACTCTATCCAATAAAAATATAAAATGAAAATTTTATTTTTAATAAAAATTCAATTATTTAATACTTGTTATTTAAGCCTTTAATTTTAAATTCTAAATACAATTAAAAATTCAGAAATTAAGAAACCATTTATAAATTAAATAAAACCAATAAGCAAATAAAGAAAACATGAAAACTAATTTTCTTTATTTGCAATCCTATTAAATCTTTATTAGGGAAATTTAAACCCTAATTAATAATTACCCTAATTAGTAAATTATTTAAAAAAAAACCAAATTAAATATTAATTTTATTTCAAAGTTATTAATAACTTCAACTTTAACATGAAGTTATTAATCATAGAATTAAATTGTAAATAGCAAATCCTAAATTCCACATGGAAGGATATTACAACCCTATCATTTCATGTGACTCCTAAAACCCTAAATAAATTAGGAACCCTAGTTCCATTATTACTGTGAACCCTAAACTGCTTCTAACCTAAACCCTAGGTTAGAACATGTGATCATGGTACCTTCTTTCAAAGCATAGAACCCTAGTAGCAAGTAAATACCTATCTTGTCCACATAAAATGAAGAAGACCTATCACTAATTAGATGGATATCCCATGTGTTCATCTTCATTAGACCTAGATAATCAAGTAGGGTGAACCAAATATAAACCCTAGATTCTATTACCAAAACCATCATCCTCAGCTATCCATGCTTAGCATCACACCATTGTGATGAACCCTAGTAGCAACCATACCAATTATTTAGCATTACCTGTCCATATTCCACTAAACCCTACTAGTGTGAGATACTTATGAACTATCCTATTTAGGAACCAATTATTCCTTACTGAATAAATCCAATAGTGAAACCTAGAGCACCTCAACCCTAATTGCAATACTTCTTATTACTTAAGAAATATGTTCTTCAAAAGTTATTCTTTTGAAGTAATCTAAGAATCATCACCAACCCTGCTTATAAGGACCTATAAACCCTAGCAAGCTATCACCAGCAAAATGAACCAACCTTGATAGCATCTATGTATAAACAATTGCTTAGGATGCCTAGGCTTAATTCAACCATACAAGCCATAGTAGCTGATGAATCCAACATAGTTGGGATCCATCTAATTCTTACTTCAGAGACCAATTGAAACTATAGGAAACCATAGAACCCACAAACCCAATTGTCATACTTGTTCTTTATTAAAGAACATGTTCTTCAAAAGTTATTCTTTTTGAAGAATATAATAAATAATCATCAACCATGCACTATAGGACTTAAAAGTGACAAACTGCTCTTTACTTATTATACAACTACTATTCCTTGATGTGTATGATTATTACTATACAGTTTACCACCTGCTTATGATTCTAAAACAACACAAACCTGAATAAGAACCTTGTTTGTGAACCACCCTAAAAGTGCAACACACCCTAAACAAATCATTTCAACTCACTAATCCTAAATCATTGGGGTTAGGTCATGCTTAGAACGATCACATCGCATACTTATGCATTATTGCATCCTTGCCAATCTTTTAAACATCGTCCTTACCGGACGATGATGCTATTTCAGAATTTGGAGTTATTGCGTACCGAAGACCTTGCCTGCATAATCTTGCAGTCAAGAAAGGCAAGTTCATTGCTTGCTCATGTCATTTGAGTATTTTTACCAAATTACTTGCAAAGTACTATACTTATCACTCTTGCATAAAAAATCAAAAATACTATTTCATAACTATGAATATGACTATGTGGTGGGCAATGGAACCATGGTATGTGTTGATATGGTGGAGGTTCCATTGCACGGGTTTATATCCATCTAGGATTAAACAACAAATGTCGTCCAGTGATTCTTGTGCCGTAATACCCGTGTTAACCATAAGATCTGGAGTGGGACGGAATAGTCAATCGTATTTCCACCTCTTGTACATCAACGGATGCGCTTACCGTAGCGGTTGTATCTTGCGGAGCAATTGGAGGGTGGGGAGCCCCTTCTAATTCCCCACGGTATTGCAAATTGCTTACCGTAGCGGTTGCTGCTTGCGGAACAACTGGAGGGTGGGGATCCCCTTCTAATTCCCCACGGTAATGTGGCCTATGATGGGTTGCAGCTACTGGCGAAGGAGTTTGGTTAACGAGTCCCAGACTGTCGTCGTGGTCGGGGTCCACCCTAAAATGGGAATAATGGGACCGGCGAGGACCCAGGGTCGGGGCATGCAACAAAGGGTGGGTGTGCGAGGTAGCGGAGGAATATGATTGGCTATGACCTTATACCGGGCCTCACACCAAAGGAAGTGTGAACGAGCCTGCAACTTGGTTGGCACCAAGGTTAAGATCTCTTATGGGTAAAGCAACACACCTCTGCAGAGTGTAATGAATCGTGACCAGTCACTCCCTGTTCCGGGTTTTGGAACTGCGAACGCTGCCGGAAAGGAACTCCATGAAGTTCTAGTAAACCGGTGAAGGCTGACGGACATAGTTCTTCGGAATAAAAGCAACCTTTTGAAGAAATGATTATGAAAACCTGCATTGGTATTAGACTTTCTGGTCTAATGCCGTAGCTAGTGCATTAAACACCTCTTTCCTATAATGAACTTGTTGAGTACGCTCGTACTCATCCCACTCTTAAATCCCCTGCTTAGATATGGATGCACCGAAGGAGGATCTACAGTGCAACTCGAAGGCCGAGGAGTCAACCACTACTTCAAGGAACAGGACCATGTCAGGAGAGTCAGATACCACATTCAACAAGGAAAAAACCTAGATTAGCAATAGAAAGGAACTAGCTTTCTAAACCTAGCTCCTATTTAGCTAGAATCTAGTCATAACCTCTATAGCTAGTTAAATACTCTACAAATAGAGTTCGTGATAGGCTTAGACCACGAGTCGTTCTTCTGGAGTTTATTTGCAGTTTTACCTCATTGTAAAGTAGGAGGCTGTGATGATCTTCTGTAACAGGGTCTGTATGTAATTCTATAGACATGCCTTGGACCCGCATATGTTTCTGTTGTACCACTCTGAGCGATATAATACTAGTGGAACGGTGTTTCATTGGTGTTATATCAGACTTGCATACTACACCATGCAGTGGTATGCCGGGTCACCACATCCCTGTTCCTGGGCTAGACTTCATCCATCATGATCTACAGCAGCTGGGCCGCCCGATGGGCCACATGCCACACCACCATCTGTGGGCCACCCGGGCTTGCCGGATCTAGGCCATGTCGTTGATATACCCATAAAGTATATCCACAACAGTATGATCTACAAAAATGAAATATACATTGAAATAAATTTAGGTATGGTCATATGCAACATGCGTACAAACAATGAACTGGTCACAAAACATGCATGAATCCTCCCTTACTTTCAGGAACAACGTGAAGTCTTGTGTGTTTCCACCCAAACTACTATTGTGATTGAACTTTGGCATTGTTGGAGTTTATAAGATGATAAACTATATGAAGCATGTACCAAAAAGTTGTTCAATAAAAGGAGAGAGCTTGCTGTGGGATACTCTTGTTGGAGTTTTCTCTTTAATGCAATTATTGAACAAAATGATTTGATGGAGCTAAATTTGACTGGTCGTGCTTATACTTGGAGTAATGATCATATGAATCCTACTTTTGAAAAATTAGACAGGTTTCTTGTTTCTCCTGAATGGGAGGAGCAGTACCCTTTGTCCATAGTCACTGCAATGGATAGGGGTTTGTCTGACCATGCTCCAGTACTGTTAGATACTGGAAATAAAACTCCAACGAATATACCTTTTAGATTTGAGAATGCGTGGATGCAAAGGGAGGATTTTGTGCAAATAGTGGAGAAGAGTTGGAATGGACCAATAAATGTGATGGGGAGTATTCAGATTTGGCAATGTTAATTAAGAAGATTAAGGAGACACTTACGTGGTTAGAATAAAAATGCAGAAGCATGGTACAGAAAGCTTAAAAAGGAACTTTCTGAGCAAATTGATCAGATTGATCTGTTTGCAGAAATCCATGGTCTAACCTTGCAATTATTTGAGGAAAGAAAAGAGTTAAAAGAGCAATTGACAAGATTACTTCAGCAAGAGGAGTTAAAATGGATACAAAGGGTTAAGGACACGGACTTAAAAGAGGGGAAAGCAAGCACTAAATACTTCGATGCAAAAGCAAATGGTAGACATAGAAGAAACACAATTGTTTCCTTCGAACACAATGGAGAGAAAATTGCTAGCCAAAAAAATCTTGAGGATCATATCACAAAATTTTATAAAGAACTTTTTGGACAGCCTCAAGTTTCTGAAATTCAGCTCAACTTGGAAGATATTCCAACGATTGATCCTGAGGTGGCTCAAAATATGACCGCATCCTTTTCGATGGAGGAAATTGAGAATGCTGTCTTTGAAATGGCTCACAATAAATCGGCTGGCTCGAATGGCTTTCCCATTGAATTTTATCAAAAAATTTGGGATCTGATCAAACATGATCTAAAAGCTCTTGTTGATGATTTTCAACAAGGAAAGCTTGATATAGAGAGGTTGAACTATGGTGTCATAACTTTAGTCCCAAAGTGTGAGGACCCTAATGATATTAAGAAGTTTCGGCCTGAGTTTCAAGATCATCACAAAATTACTTATGAATAGGCTTTCCCCGGTGGTGGATCCAGTGGTTGGTCCCACTCAGACTGCTTTCTTGAACAATAGATATATTATGGAGGGAGTTTTGATACTTCAAAAAACTTAACTCTCTCCATACTGGAGAAGCGACCTGGGATCATGATCAAAGTCGACTTCGAGAAGGCATATGATAAAATCAAGTGGCCCTTTGTGTATCAGATGCTCAAACTCAAGGGTTTTTCTGATGCATGGTGCGACTTGGTTATGAAAACTATTACTGGGGGAAAAGTGGGTATTAAGGTAAATAATAGTATAGGTTCATACTTTTTTACACATCAAGGACTGAGACAGGGTGATCCTCTTTCCCCCTTGCTCTTTGACTTGACTGTTGATGGACTAGCGATGATGATGGATAAAGCAAAGAAATGTGGGTTAATTAAAGGTTTGGTTCCAGAGTTGGTGGATAATGGTTTAGTGTTGTTACAATATGCTGACGACACAATTTTCTTTTTGGAGGATGATGTGTCTAGTGCTCAAAATTTGAAATTCTTGCTTTGTATTTTTGAGCAAATTTCTGGGCTTAAAATTAACTTTGACAAGAGTGTGTTATTCTGTTTTGGTGATGCTATCAAAAAGAAAGAACAATATGAACTGATTTTCTCTTGTTCCACGGGTATGCTCCCTATTAAATATCTGGGACTGCCTGTAGACCAAAAACAGTTGTTAAACAAAGATTGGAGTAGAGTCGAGGAAAATATGGAAGGGGGGCTTAGTTGCTGGCAAGGTAAATTGATGCCATTGGGGGAGGCTGATTCTTATTGAGTCTAGCCTGAGTAGTATCCCTCTTTACATGATGTCATTTTATCCTTTGCCAAAAGGGACCAAGAAGCGCATGGAGTTCTTTATGTCTAGATTCTTATGGGGTGAGGACCAGGGAATAAGAAAATACCACCTGGTTAGATGGTCAGTGATGTGTTCACCAAAAGAATGTGGTGGCTTGGGAGTGAAGGATTTGGAATATAGGAATGTTGCTCTGCTTTGCAAATAGTTATGGAAACTAGAAACTATGGAAGGGCTGTGGCAATCTGTTCTATATAAGTACTTGGCGAATGACACACTATCTGGTGTGAAGGTCAAACCTAGTGATTCCAATTTTTGGCGTGGAATTATGAAAGTTAGAGACTTATTTTCTCGTTTTGCACTAGAAAAATAGGAGATGGAAAGCGGACTCGTTTTTCGGAAGATCATTGGATGGGCAGTGAGGCTTTTGCAACTAGGTTTAAACCGTTGTTTAACATTTGTGAGTCAACGGAGGTGACAGTTCATGTGGTAATGTCGAGTAACTTTTACTGCCTTAATTTCAGACGAACTCTAACCGGGGAGGTTTTACGAATGTGGATACAAATGAGAGATTTGTGTCGTGGTGTGAATCTTTCCCCGGATACTAAAGACACTTTCGTCTGGGGCTTGGATAGGCTTTTCAGTCAGATCCTTGTACAGGACGCTGAAGTGGAGCATGCTGGGTTTTCCATTCAAAAAACTCTGGAAATTTAAGATACCAGCCAAGGTCAAAGTATACATATGGCTGGCTATTCGGAATAGTATTCTTACCAAATATGTGTTACATAGAAGGGGCTGGGTAGGGGACTGGATGTGCCAGTTTTGTGGCTGTGATGAAAATATATCTCACTTGTTGTTCTTATGTCCGTTGGCACGTTATATTTGAAATATAACTTCTTGTGCCTTTGGATTTAAGAATAAGCCTAGATCGGTTCAACATTTGTTTGGCCCTTGGATTAGAAGCTTCCCTAAAAAAGAATAGATCAATTATCTGTGTTGGTGCTGCTGCGATCTTATGGTCGATATGGAAAACCCGTAACAATGCCTGTTTTAGGTCCATTAGACCTAATGATCCAATTGCAGTGATTAACATGATTTTTCATTTGATGTCCTCATGGGCAATCTTTCAGGTAAAGGAAACAAACTGCGATGCACTCATTTTGGGAGCCAAGTTGTTTCTGCGATTGTCAAGTGAGGCGTTCCAGGCTTCGAAAGGATGGAGACCGGTGGTACGAAGGATAACTGATGACATTGAAGATCCTGGAATAAAATGAGAAATTGAAGCAAAAGAAAGCTGATGTTTTTGTTCGTTAGCAGGAGCTATTCCCCCTTTGCGTTGCGGTTTAGTTTCTGCTCGTTGAGCTGTAGCGCTGTAATATATATATGGAGGCTTGTGAGAGCTGTTTGAGCTTTGCTTTTTTTGGGCCTGTAGGCTGTTTTTCTGTTTCTTTGTGGTTCTTTTTTCTGTAGCGAACTTGTGGTTTCTTTAATGGAAATCGGGGGAGGCCCCTTATCAAAAAAAAGGAGAGAGCATCACGTTACACAATTTTATGTGATTTGTTCCATATCTATCTATTATATTATTAAAACAACAAACAATCAATGGTCTAGATTAGCTAAGAATAAGTAAAAGAAGAATCACGGCCAAGATTAGCTTCCCAGCGTGTCCTTCCACAAAAGAAAATTCTCACGTTAGGTTGAATATATATATCTCACGTTCCAGGATCAAAAAATCCCGTTCTAGGTCTAATCTGCCGCCGCCGCTCATGCGACCACCATTGCCGCTGCTTCACACGTCCATGTTGGTTCTAACATCGCCTATTTTTCTCCCCTCCGTTCCTGGACCATGCAGTCCTCCAGCTCTCTTCCCCTGGCGTCTTCTCCATGTTGTGTGGATTGTTTACCATGGCGCCATCGTACCAAAAGCTAGCGGGTTATTTAACTGTAGCCTATTCTCACCTCTGCCGCGGTCACGATGCCCAAGCAAGTAGAGGCTGTAGAGCACCAGGCATAGATTAAGCCACGCCGACAAGATGGAGAGAGCCGATCGGATATCCCGTCGTACGTATGCTCTAGGCAGGCACCGAAGAGGAGGCCGTCAGCCTGGAGATGTACCCTTCCAATCTGAATATCACGTCGGATCTTTGGTGGCATCGGCAATTTAGTATCATCGCTCTGATGCGCACGACGCATATTCGTTTCGTCGATCGCGGCGTAAGAAGGGTGGCTCACGGATTTCTCCAAACTAGCTGCATCCCGGACAGCATCAAGAAATCGGAAGGCCATCTGGAGTCCACATGCAGATTGATTACGCAAGAGCAGATGGATACACACATCTTTGCTAATGGACGACAAAAATAATCACCGTACATCGAGCGACCGAGCGGGCCGTCGTACGCGTACTGGAGCAGCCTGAGCTTAGAAGGGAAACGAGGTTGATGACGTTCTAGCCAACGTTGATGGTGGACGAGGCTCTAGGGATTTTCTCCTCCCTCAGCTTACAGCTAATTTCACTTCTAAAATTCCAGGAATTTGTTTGGTGAACATGATCGATTGCATTCTCCTTGCTCGCAGCCGCCCGGCAACGTGGAAGTTTGTGTTGTTGGTGAAGTTGGAGCCCGACGACTCCAAGCAATGCCTCGGCTGGTCAGTACCTGATCAACATGCTGTCAACTGCACATACTCAAACGACTGATAAATATGTACACTACAGGAATCGCACGAGGTGCCGACGGTCGTGTCATACGCCGACGGCCAAACATCGGGGCCGTCGGCGTACGGGCCGGCCAACCCAGCTCCTCGGCTCACCCCTCGGCGTAGTGAAGCCGTCGGCGTAGCCAGGCATACACCGACGGTGGCACTCGGCGTATGCCTGCCCCTCGGCGTATCCCTGCGTAGACAGCCCAGCCCAACCGTGCCCTAACGTCCCTCTAACGACGTCAAGCCTACGCCGAGGGCCACCGTCGGTGTAGCGCATGTCCATTTTTTTTTCTTCTCGTCCTGCCAGATGATGTCACACTCGAAGTCTATGCCGAGGGCCACCGTCGGCATAACCACGCTGTTTTTCTTTTTCCCGCCCGATTTCCTGCCAAACTTTCCCACTCTTTCTCTCCCGCCCTTTTTCTCTTCTGCCAAGTTTTTCCCGTCGTTTCTCTCCCGCATAGTGCATCACCAAAAAGGAAAAAGTCCATTGCTAACCCTAACCCTAACCCTAGGGGTAGATTTGCATGGTCCCCGCCGTAGGGTTTATTTTTTATTTTTTCCTCTCTTATATTACTTTATATTATGTTTGTATTATTTATGTACTAGTATGAATTATGTAAAAAATGGTTCTATTTTTTAAGAATTGGTAGATGGCATATGTAGGTCCCACGAGTGACGCTCTTCGCAGACGGGTCAACCGGAGCCACTAGGCCCAACATTTGCTATTGATGTACATATGGGTAGATGTGCGGGGTCCCCGCCCTACGGTTTCCCTAACCCTAACTCTAACCCTAGCTCTAACCCTAACCCTAACTCTAACCCTAACCCTAACCCTAGGGTTTCCACATACATTGCTAACCCTAACTCTAACCCTAACCCTAACCCTAGGGGTAGATCTGCGGGGTCCCCGCCCTAGGGTTTCCCAAGATACAGATCATCGGAGCGTCGGAATTGTTGGAAAACTTGCATCTGCCCCTAACATATATGTACAAGTGTGATGTAAGGTTTGGCTAACCTTGCATGTACCCGGCGTTGACGATTTCCGCATACATGGGCTAGCACTTGGTGAAATGCAGGATCTGTATGTGGAAACTCCCGCCACGGCTCAAACAGAGCCTATTTTATGGTAAAGTATGCCCAACCTATGGTTTCCATGTACATATGTCCTAAACAAACCAAAGCAAGTAAAAAAGTCCATTGGTAAACCCTCACACGGAGAAAGCTATAGGGGTAGATCTGCGGGGTCCCCGCCCTAGGGTTTTTCAAGATACAGACCATCGGATCGTCGGAATCGCCGGAAAACTTGCATATGGCCATAACATATGTGTACAAGTGTGATGTAAGGTTTGGCTAACCTTGGATGTACCCGTTGTTGACGATTTCCGCATACATGGGCCAACACTTGGTAAAATCCAGGATCTGTATGTGGAAACTCCCGCCAGCTCAAATGGAGCCTATTTTATGGTAAAGTATGCCCAACCTATGGTTTCCATGTACATATGTCCTAAATAAACCAAAACAAGTAAAAAATTACATTGGTAAACTCTCGCACGGAGAAAGCTATAGGGGTAGATCTGGGGGGTCCCCGCCCTAGGGTTTCCCAAGATACAGATCACCGGAGCGTGAGAATTGTTGGAAAACTTACATCTGCCCCTAACATATATGTACAAGTGTGATGTAAGGTTTGGCTAACCTTGCATGTACCCGGCATTGACGATTTCCGGCATACATGGGCTAGCACTTGGTAAAATCCAGGATCTGTATGTGGAAACTCCCGCCACGGCTCAAACAGAGCCTATTTTATGGTAAAGTATGCCCAACCTATGGTTTCCATGTACATATGTCCTAAACAAACCAAAGCAAGTAAAAAAGTCCATTGGTAAACCCTCACACGGAGAAAGCTATAGGGGTAGATCTGCGGGGTCCCCGCCCTAGGGTTTTTCAAGATACAAACCATCGGAGCGTCGGAATCGCTGGAAAACTTGCATATGCCCATAACATATGTGTACAAGTGTGATGTAAGGTTTGGCTAACCTTGGATGTACCCGTTGTTGATGATTTCCGCATACATGGGCTAACACTTGGTAAAATCCAGGATCTGTATGTGGAAACTCTCGCCACGGCTCAAATGGAGCCTATTTTATGGTAAAGTATGCCCAACCTATGGTTTCCATGTACATATGTCCTAAATAAATCAAAACAAGTAAAAAATTACATTGGTAAACTCTCGCACGGAGAAAGCTATAGGGGTAGATCTACGGGGTCCCCGCCCTAGGGTTTCCCAAGATACAGATCACCGGAGCGTCAAAATTGTTGGAAAACTTGCATCTGCCCCTAACATATATGTACAAGTGTGACGCGTCATTTTATGTGCTAAATGTTTACCGTTTCGCGCGTTGGCGGACGGGTGCAAGCGCGCGCCCGGTACGGCCATACCGCATGTCCCGGCGGCCCCGTTTTGCACAATTGGCAAAGCAAACGGAGCCAAAAATTCGAGCGGAGCCGCGTGGCGTCATTTTATGTGTCCTAGTAACCACTGCAAAAGATGGAACTGGGATACGGCAATTATCTTGGAAAACCCTTCACGAACAGGGCTATCTCGTCCGGAGTTCTATGGCTTTTAGGGGAAATGAGTAGGAAACGGCCCGTTTCACCACATAGTTTGTCGGAACGAGGCCATATTTGGCACGTGCGTGGGCCTTAGGATGGGAAGCAAGGCCCCGGTCGCGGATTTCCAATCCGAACCACGGGCGACGGTTTTTCCATTTTCGGGGTGCCGGAAGGGCTTTTTTTTGTGAAGCAGCTACATGGTGCGCATTTTAGTATCGCGCGGGACCTCCGCGCAGCGGTAGGATACCTCCTACGCACCACCTATCACATGCCATATGCGCGCGGAAGCCATCTGGGAATCCCACCCGCTTCCTGCGGTGCCCCGCCGAATCCGCTGGAAACTGACCGGATTTGAACTGGGGCGACACTTTCCTTCGCTCAATAAATGGAGGGAAAAATGTTTTTAGGTCTAGGACGCGTCATTTTATGTGCTAAATGTTTTCCGTTTCGCGCGTTGGCGGACGGGTGCACGCGCGCGCCGTGCGGCCATACCGCATGTCCCGGCGGCCCCGTTTTGCGCGATTGGCAAAGCAAACGGAGCCAAAAAATCGAGCGGAGCCGCGTGGTGTCATTTTATGTGTCCTAGTAACCACTGCAAAAGACGGAACTGGGATACGGCAATTATCTTGGAAAACCCTTCACGAACAGGGCTATCTCGTCCGGAGTTCTATGGCTTTTAGGGGAAATGAGTAGGAAACGGCCCGTTTCACCACATAGTTTGTCGGAACGAGGCCATATTTGGCACGTGCGTGGGCCTTAGGATGGGAAGCAAGGCCCCGGTCGCGGATTTCCAATCCGAACCACGGGCGAAGGTTTTTCCATTTTCGGTGTGACGTAAGGGCTTTTTTTTGTGAAGCAGCTACATGGTGCGCATTTCAGTATCGCGCGGGACCTCCGCGCAGCGGTAGGATACCTCCTACGCACCACCTATCACATGCCATATGCGCGCGGAAGCCATCTGGGAATCCCACCCGCTTCCTACGGTGCCCCGCCGAATCCATTGAAACCGACCGGATTTGAACTGGGGCGACACTTTCCTTCGCTCAATAAATGGAGGGAAAAATGTTTTTAGGTCTAGGACGCGTCATTTTATGTGCTAAATGTTTTCCGTTTCGCGCGTTGGCGGACGGGTGCACGCGCGCGCCCGGTACGGCCATACCGCATGTCCCGGCGGCCCCGTTTTGCGCAGTTGGCAAAGCAAACGGAGCCAAAAAATCGAGCGGAGCCGCGTGGCGTCATTTTATGTGTCCTAGTAACCACTGCAAAAGACGGAACTGGGATACGGCAATTATCTTAGAGAACCCTTCACGAACAGGGCTATCTCGTCCGGAGTTCTATGGCTTTTAGGGGAAATGAGTAGGAAACGGCCCGTTTCACCACATAGTTTGTCGGAACGAGGCCATAGTTGGCACGTGCATGGGCCTTAGGATGGGAAGCAAGGCCCCGGTCGCGGATTTCCAATCCGAACCACGGGCGACGGTTTTTCCATTTTCGGGGTGCCGGAAGGGCTTTTTTTTGTGAAGCAGTGATACGTCTCCAACGTATCGATAATTTCTTATGTTCCATGCCACATTATTGATGTTATCTACATGTTTTATGCACACTTTATGTCATATTCGTGCATTTTTTGGAACTAACCTATTAGCAAGATGCCGAAGTGCCGATTCTTGTTTTACTGCTTTTGGTTTCAGAAATCCTAGTAACGAAATATTCTCGGAATTGGACGAAATCAACGCCCAGGGTCCTATTTTGCCACGAAGCTTCCAGAAGTCCGAAGGAGAGACGAAGAGGGGCCACGAGGGGGCCACACCCTAGGGCGGCGCGGCCCCCCCCTTGGCCGCGCGGCCCTGTGGTGTGGGGCCCTCGTGCCGCCTCTTGACCTGCCCTTCCGCCTACAAATAGCCTCCGTTGCGAAACCCCCAGTACCGAGAGCCACGATACGGAAAACCTTACTGAGACGCCGCCGCCGCCGATCCCATCTCGGGGGATCCAGGAGATCGCCTCCGGCACCCTGCCGGAGAGGGGATTCATCTCCCGGAGGACTCTACGCCGCCATGGTCGCCTCCGGAGTGATGTGTGAGTAGTCTACCCCTGGACTATGGGTCCATAGCAGTAGCTAGATGGTTGTCTTCTCCCCATTGTGCTTCATTGTCGGGTCTTGTGAGCTGCCTAACATGATCAAGAGCATCTATCTGTAATTCTATATGTTGCGTTTGTTGGGATCCGATGAATAGAGAATACTTGTTATGTTGATTATCAAAGTTATGTCTATGTGTTGTTTATGATCTTGCATGCTCTCCGTTACTAGTAGATGCTCTGGCCAAGTAGATGCTTGTAACTCCAAGAGGGAGTATTTATGCTCGATAGTGGGTTCATGCCTGCATTGACACAGGACGGATGAGAAAGTTCTAAGGTTGTGTTGTCTTGTTGCCACTAGGGATAAAACATTGATGCTATGTCTAAGGATGTAGTTGTTGATTACATTACGCACCATACTTAATGCAATTGTCTGTTGTTTTGCAACTTAATACCGGAGGGGTTCGGATGATAACTTTGAAGGGGGACTTTTTAGGCATAGATGCAGTTGGATGGCGGTCTATGTACTTTGTCGTAATGCCCAATTAAATCTCACTATACTCATCATGATATGTATGTGCATGGTCATGCTCTCTTTATTTGTCAATTGCCCAACTGTAATTTGTTCACCCAACATGCTGTTTATCTTATGGGAGAGACACCTCTAGTGAACTGTGGACCCCGGTCCAATTCTCTTTACTGAAATACAATCTACTGCAATACTTGTTCTACTGTTTTCTGCAAACAATCATCTTCCACACAATACGGTTAATCCTTTGTTACAGCAAGCCGGTGAGATTGACAACCTCACTGTTTCGTTGGGGCAAAGTACTTTGGTTGTGTTGTGCAGGTTCCACGTTGGTGCCGGAATCTCTGGTGTTGCGCCGCAGTACATCCCGCCGCCATCAACCTTCAACGTGCTTCTTAGCTCCTACTGGTTCGATAACCTTGGTTTCATACTGAGGGAAACTTGCCGCTGTACGCATCACACCTTCCTCTTGGGGTTCCCAACGGACGCGTGTTGAACGCGTATCAAGCAGCTTTTTCTGGCGCCGTTGCCGGGGAGATCAAGACACGCTGCAAGGGGAGTCTCCACTTCTCAATCTCTTTACTTTGTTTTTGTCTTGCTTTATTTTATTTACTACTTTGTTTGCTGCACTAAATCAAAATACAAAAAAAAATTAGTTGCTAGTTTTACTTTATTTGCTATCTTGTTTGCTATATCAAAAACACAAAAAAAAAATTAGTTACTTGCATTTACTTTACTTGATTCATCATGTTTCCTTTTAATTTTACCACAAAAGACATACCGGTAGGACGTGGGTCTATAGTTGGGAGAAATAATATAGAAGAATTCTTCAATCATGTTAGTACCATTGAAAATTTCGAAGATAGACACTTGGTAGACCTTGCGCCTACTTATGAAATTGCTGCTGCGCATTTAGTTCGCCTGTTGGAAACTAAATTTGTTAATCTTAATCCTATAATCCAACACATGTTTCTCACACTTGGTGATATGGAAGAAGGGGAAAAGAAAGATTTTGTTTTAGAAACCCTTCTTAGAGAATTTGGTGGTCTAGCAAGAGAAGCTAGAAAGGTCTTTGCTAAATTTAATATGCTTGGTTCTCATACTAATTTTGTTAGTCTCCTTGAAAAGATGGACATGGATAGAATAAGATACACTAATAATATTGATGATGGTGGGGAGATCAAAGCACCAATACCATGTAAACTCCTAGCTATGAATGATGCACTAGAAAATAACTATGCTTGGCTTGTTCCTGAAAATTTGTTTGATGAGAGTAGCACGCCTAAGACTAATGAAAAGGGAGATGCTAAAACTTATGTATCTAATATACTATGCCTGGTTGAGAAAACTCCGCACCCCGCTGAGAATACACCACCCTTCGATAATACTTGATACACACTTTCTGCGCCTAGCTGAAAGGCGTTAAAGAAAAGCGCTTATGGGAGACAACCCATGTTTTTACCTACAGTACTTTGTTTTTATTTTGTGTCTTGGAAGTTGTTTACTACTGTAGCAACCTCTCCTTATCTTAGTTTAGTGTTTTGTTGTGCCAAGTTAAGCCGTTGATAGAAAAGTTCATACTAGATTTGGATTACTGCGCAGAAACAGATTTCTTTGCTGTCACGAATCTGGGCAAAATTCTCTGTAGGTAACTCAGAAAATTATGCCAATGTACGTGAGTGATCCTCAGATATGTACGCAACTTTCATTCAATTTGACCATTTTCATTTGAGCAAGTCTGGTGCCATTTTAAAATTCGTCAATACGAACTGTTCTGTTTTGACAGATTCTGCCTTTTATTTCGCATTGCCTCTTTTGCTATGTTGGATGAATTTCTTTGATCCACTAATGTCCAGTAGCTTTATGCAATGTCCAAAAGTGTTAAGAATGATTGTGTCACCTCTGAACATGTTAATTTTTATTGTGCACTAACCCTCTAATGAGTTGTTTCGAGTTTGGTGTGGAGGAAGTTTTCAAGGATCAAGAGAGGAGTATGATGCAACATGATCAAGGAGAGTGAAAGCTCTAAGCTTGGGGATGCCCCGGTGGTTCACCCCTACATATATCAAGAAGACTCAAGCGTCTAAGCTTGGGGATGCCCAAGGCATCCCCTTCTTCATCGACAACATTATCAGGTTCCTCCCCTGAAACTATATTTTTATTTCATCACATCTTATGTGCTTTGCTTGGAGCGTCGGTTTGTTTTTGTTTTTGTTTTTGTTTTGTTTGAATAAAATGGATCCTAGCATTCACTTTATGGGAGAGAGACACGCTCCGCTGTAGCATATGGACAAGTATGTCCTTAGTTTCTACTCATAGTATTCATGGCGAAGTTTCTTCTTCGTTAAATTGTTATATGGTTGGAATTGGAAAATGATACATGTAGTAATTGCTATAAATGTCTTGGGTAATGTGATACTTGGCAATTGTTGTGCTCATGTTTAAGCTCTTGCATCATATACTTTCCACCTATTAATGAAGAAATACATAGAGCATGCTAAAATTTGGTTTGCATATTTGGTCTCTCTAAGGTCTAGATAATTTCTAGTATTGAGTTTGAACAACAAGGAAGACGGTGTAGAGTCTTATAATGTTTTCAATATGTCTTTTATGTGATCTTTGCTGCACCGGTTCATCCTTGTGTTTGTTTCAAATAACCTTGCTAGCCTAAACCTTGTATCGAGAGGGAATACTTCTCATGCATCCAAAATACTTGAGCCAACCACTATGCCATTTGTGTCCACCATACCTACCTACTACATGGTATTTTCCGCCATTCCAAAGTAAATTGCTTGAGTGCTACCTTTAAAATTCCATCATTCACCTTTGCAATATATAGCTCATGGGACAAATAGCTTAAAAACTATTGTGGTATTGAATATGTAATTATGCACTTTATCTCTTATTAAGTTGCTTGTTGTGCGATAACCATGTTTACTGGGGACGCCATCAACTACTCTTTGTTGAATTTCATGTGAGTTGCTATGCATGTTCGTCTTGTCTGAAGTAAGAGCGATCTACCACCTTATGGTTAAGCATGCATATTGTCAGAGAAGAACATTGGGCCGCTAACTAAAGCCATGATCCATGGTGGAAGTTTCAGTTTTGGACATATATCCTCAATCTCAAATGAGAAAATTATTAATTGTTGTTACATGCTTATGCATAAAAGAGGAGTCCATTATCTGTTGTCTATGTTGTCCCGGTATGGATGTCTAAGTTGAGAATAATCAATAGCGAGAAATCCAATGCGAGCTTTTCTCCTTAGACCTTTGTACAGGCGGCATAGAGGTACCCCTTTGTGACACTTGGTTAAAACATGTGCATTGTGATGATCCGGTAGTCCAAGCTAATTAGGACAAGGTGCGGGCACTATTAGTATACTATGCATGAGGCTTGCAACTTGTAAGATATAATTTACATGATACATATGCTTTATTACTACCGTTGACAAAATTGTTTCATGTTTTCAAAATCAAAGCTCTAGCACAAATATAGCAATCGATGCTTTTCCTCTATGAGGACCATTCTTTTACTTTCATTGTTGAGTCAGTTCACCTATTTCTCTCCACCTTAAGAAGCAAACACTTGTGTGAACTGTGCATTGATTCCTACATACTTGCTTATTGCACTTATTATATTACTCTATGTTGACAATATCCATGAGATATACATGTTATAAGTTGAAAGCAACCGCTAAAACTTAATCTTCCTTTGTGTTGCTTCAATGCCTTTACTTTGAATTATTGCTTTATGAGTTAACTTTTATGCAAGACTTATTGATGCTTGTCTTGAAGTGCTATTCATGAAAAGTCTTTGCTTTATGATTCACTTGTTTACTCATGTCATATACATTGTTTTGATCGCTGCATTCACTACATATGCTTTACAAATAGTATGATCAAGGTTATGATGGCATGTCACTCCAGAAATTATCTGTGTTATCGTTTTACCTGCTCGGGACGAGCAGAACTAAGCTTGGGGATGCTGATACGTCTCCAACGTATCGATAATTTCTTATGTTCCATGCCACATTATTGATGTTATCTACATGTTTTATGCACACTTTATGTCATATTCGTGCATTTTCTGGAACTAACCTATTAGCAAGATGCCGAAGTGTCGATTCTTTGTTTCTGCTGTTTTTGGTTTCAGAAATCCTAGTAACGAAATATTCTCGGAATTGGATGAAATCAACGCCCAGGGTCCTATTTTGCCACGAAGCTTCCAGAAGTCCGAAGGAGAGACGAAGAGGGGCCACGAGGGGGCCACACCCTAGGGCGGCGCGGCCCCCCCCCCCTTGGCCGCGCGGCCCTGTGGTGTGGGGCCCTCGTGCCGCCTCTTGACCTGCCCTTCCGCCTACAAATAGTCTCAGTTGCGAAACCCCCAGTACCGAGAGCCACGATACGGAAAACCTTACTGAGACGCCGCCGCCGCCGATCCCATCTCGGGGGATCCAGGAGATCGCCTCCGGCACCCTGCCGGAGAGGGGATTCATCTCCCGGAGGACTCTACGCCGCCATGGTCGCCTCCGGAGTGATGTGTGAGTAGTCTACCCCTGGACTATGGGTCCATAGCAGTAGCTAGATGGTTGCCTTCTCCCCATTGTGCTTCATTGTCGGATCTTGTGAGCTGCCTAACATGATCAAGATCATCTATCTGTAATCCTATATGTTGCGTTTGTTGGGATCCGATGAATAGAGAATACTTGTTATGTTGATTATCAAAGTTATATCTATGTGTTGTTTATGATCTTGCATGCTCTCCATTACTAGTAGATGCTCTGGCCAAGTAGATGCTTGTAACTCCAAGAGGGACTATTTATGCTCGATAGTGGGTTCATGCCTGCATTGACACCTGGGACAGTGACAGAAAGTTCTAAGGTTGTGTTGTGCTGTTGCCACTAGGGATAAAACATTGATGCTATGTCTAAGGATGTAGTTGTTGATTACATTACGCACCATACTTAATGCAATTGTCTGTTGTTTTGCAACTTAATACTGGAGGGGGTTCGGATGATAACCTGAAGGTGGACTTTTTAGGCATAGATGCAGTTGGATGGCGGTCTATGTACTTTGTCGTAATGCCCAATTAAATCTCACTATACTCATCATGATATGTATGTGCATGGTCATGCCCTCTTTATTTGTCAATTGCCCAACTGTAATTTGTTCACCCAACATGCTGTTTGTCTTATGGGAGAGACACCCCTAGTGAATTGTGGACCCCGGTCCAATTCTCTTTACTGAAATACAATCTACTGCAATACTTGTTCTACTGTTTTCTGCAAACAATCATCTTCCACACAATACGGTTAATCCTTTGTTACAGCAAGCCGGTGAGATTGACAACCTCACTGTTTCGTTGGGGCAAAGTACTTTGGTTGTGTTGTGCAGGTTCCACGTTGGCGCCGGAATCTCTGGTGTTGCGCCGCACTACATCCCGCCGCCATCAACCTTCAACGTGCTTCTTGGCTCCTACTGGTTCGATAACCTTGGTTTCATACTGAGGGAAACTTGCTGCTGTACGCATCACACCTTCCTCTTGGGGTTCCCAACGGACGCGTGTTGAACGCGTATCAAGCAGCTACATGGTGCGCATTTCAGTATCGCGTGGGACCTCCGCGCAGCGGTAGGATACCTCCTACGCACCACCTATCACATGCCATATGCGCGCGGAAGCCATCTGGGAATCCCACCCTTCACGAACAGGGCTATCTCGTCCGGAGTTCTATGGCTTTTAGGGGAAATGAGTAGGAAACGGCCCGTTTCACCACATAGTTTGTCGGAACGAGGCCATATTTGGCACGTGCGTGGGCCTTAGGATGGGAAGCAAGGCCCCGGTCGCGGATTTCCAATCCGAACCACGGGCGACGGTTTTTCCATTTTCGGGGTGCCGGAAGGGCTTTTTTTTGTGAAGCAGCTACATGGTGCGCATTTTAGTATCGCGCGGGACCTCCGCGCAGCGGTAGGATACCTCCTACGCACCACCTATCACATGCCATATGCGCGCGGAAGCCATCTGGGAATCCCACCCGCTTCCTGCGGTGCCCCGCCGAATCCGCTGGAAACTGACCGGATTTGAACTGGGGCGACACTTTCCTTCGCTCAATAAATGGAGGGAAAAATGTTTTTAGGTCTAGGACGCGTCATTTTATGTGCTAAATGTTTTCCGTTTCGCGCGTTGGCGGACGGGTGCACGCGCGCGCCCGGTACGGCCATACCGCATGTCCCGGCGGCCCCGTTTTGCGCAGTTGGCAAAGCAAACGGAGCCAAAAAATCGAGCGGAGCTGCGTGGCGTCATTTTATGTGTCCTAGTAACCACTGCAAAAGACGGAACTGTGATACGGCAATTATCTTGGAGAACCCTTCACGAACAGGGCTATCTCGTCCGGAGTTCTATGGCTTTTAGGGGAAATGAGTAGGAAACGGCCCGTTTCACCACATAGTTTGTCGGAACGAGGCCATATTTGGCACGTGCGTGGGCCTTAGGATGGGAAGCAAGGCCCCGGTCGCGGATTTCCAATCCGAACCACGGGCGACGGTTTTTCCATTTTCGGGGTGCCGGAAGGGCTTTTTTTGTGAAGCAGCTACATGGTGCGCATTTCAGTATCGCGCGGGACCTCCGCGCAGCGGTAGGATACCTCCTACGCACCACCTATCACATGCCATATGCGCGCGGAAGCCATCTGGGAATCCCACCCGCTTCCTGCGGTGCCCCGCCGAATCCGCCGGAACCGACCGGATTTGAACTGGGCGACACTTTCCTTCGCTCAATAAATGGAGGGAAAAATGTTTTTAGGTCTAGGACGCGTCATTTTATGTGCTAAATGTTTTCCGTTTCGCGCGTTGGCGGACGGGTGCACGCGCGCGCCCGGTACGGCCATACCGCATGTCCCGGCGGCCCCGTTTTGCGCAGTTGGCAAAGCAAACGGAGCCAAAAAATCGAGCGGAGCCGCGTGGCGTCATTTTATGTGTCCTAGTAACCACTGCAAAAGACGGAACTGTGATACGGCAATTATCTTGGAGAACCCTTCACGAACAGGGCTATCTCGTCCGGAGTTCTATGGCTTTTAGGGGAAATGAGTAGGAAACGGCCCGTTTCACCACATAGTTTGTCGGAACGAGGCCATATTTGGCACGTGCGTGGGCCTTAGGATGGGAAGCAAGGCCCCGGTCGCGGATTTCCAATCCGAACCACGGGCGACGGTTTTTCCATTTTCGGGGTGCCGGAAGGGCTTTTTTTTGTGAAGCAGCTACATGGTGCGCATTTCAGTATCGCGCGGGACCTCCGCACAGCAGTAGGATACCTCCTACGCACCACCTATCACATGCCATATGCGCGCGGAAGCCATCTGGGAATCCCACCCGCTTCCTGCGGTGCCCCGCCGAATCCGCTGGAAACTGACCGGATTTGAACTGGCGCGACACTTTCCTTCGCTCAATAAATGAAGGGAAAAATGTTTTTAGGTCTAGGACGCATCATTTTATGTGCTAAATTTTTTCCGTTTCGCGCGTTGGCGGACGGGTGCACGCGCGCGCCCGGTACGGCCATACCGCATGTCCTGGCGGCCCCGTTTTGCGCAGTTGGCAAAGCAAACGGAGCCAAAAAATCGAGCGGAACCGCGTGGCGTCATTTTATGTGTCCTAGTAACCACTGCAAAAGACGGAACTGGGATATGGCAATTATCTTGGAGAACCCTTCACGAACAGGGCTATCTCGTCCGGAGTTCTATGGCTTTTAGGGGAAATGAGTAGGAAACGGCCCGTTTCACCACATAGTTTGTCGGAACGAGGCCATATTTGGCACGTGCGTGGGCCTTAGGATGGGAAGCAAGGCCCCGGTCGCGGATTTCCAATCCGAACCACGGGCGACGGTTTTTCCATTTTCGGGGTGCCGGAAGGGCTTTTTTTGTGAAGCAGCTACATGGTGCGCATTTCAAGATCGCGCGGGACCTCCGCGCAGCGGTAGGATACCTCCTATGCACCACCTATCACATGCCATATGCGCGCGGAAGCCATCCGGGAATCCCACCCGCTTCTGCGGTGCCCGCCGAATCCGCTGGAAACTGACCGGATTTGAACTGGGGCGACACTTTCCTTCGCTCAATAAATGGAGGGAAAAATGTTTTTAGGTCTAGGACGCGTCATTTTATGTGCTAAATGTTTTCCGTTTCGCGCGTTGGCGGACGGGTGCACGCGCGCGCCCGCACGGCCATACCGCATGTCCCGGCGGCCCCGTTTTGCGCAGTTGGCAAAGCAAACGGAGCCAAAAAATCGAGCGGAGCCGCGTGGCGTCATTTTATGTGTCCTAGTAACCACTGCAAAAGACGGAACTGTGATACGGCAATTATCTTGGAGAACCCTTCACGAACAGGGCTATCTCGTCCGGAGTTCTATGGCTTTTAGGGGAAATGAGTAGGAAACGGCCCGTTTCACCACATAGTTTGTCGGAACGAGGCCATATTTGGCACGTGCGTGGGCCTTAGGATGGGAAGCAAGGCCCCGGTCGCGGATTTCCAATCCGAACCACGGGCGACGGTTTTTCCATTTTCGGGGTGCCGGAAGGGCTTTTTTTGTGAAGCAGCTACATGGTGCGCATTTCAGTATTGCGCGGGACCTCCGCGCAGCGGTAGGATACCTCCTACGCACCACCTATCACATGCCATATGCGCGCGGAAGCCATCTGGGAATCCCACCCGCTTCCTGCGGTGCCCCGCCGAATCCGCTGGAAACTGACCGGATTTGAACTGGGGCGACACTTTCCTTCGCCCAATAAATGGAGGGAAAAATGTTTTTAGGTCTAGGACGCGTCATTTTATGTGCTAAATGTTTTCCGTTTCGCGCGTTGGCGGACGGGTGCACGCGCGCGCCCGGTACGGCCATACCGCATGTCCCGGCGGCCCCGTTTTGCGCAGTTGGCAAAGCAAACGGAGCCAAAAAATCGAGCGGAGCCGCGTGGCGTCATTTTATGTGTCCTAGTAACCACTGCAAAAGACGGAACTGGGATACGGCAATTATCTTGGAGAACCCTTCACGAACAGGGCTATCTCGTCCGGAGTTCTATGGCTTTTAGGGGAAATGAGTAGGAAACGGCCCGTTTCACCACATAGTTTGTCGGAACGAGGCCATATTTGGCACGTGCGTGGGCCTTAGGATGGGAAGCAAGGCCCCGGTCGTGGATTTCCAATCCGAACCACGGGCGACGGTTTTTCCATTTTCGGGGTGCCGGAAGGGCTTTTTTTTGTGAAGCAGCTACATGGTGCGCACTTCAGTATCGCGCGGGACCTCCACGCAGCGGTAGGATACCTCCTACGCACCACCTATCACATGCCATATGCGCGCGGAAGCCATCTGGGAATCCCACCCGCTTCCTGCGGTGCCCCGCCGAATCATTTGAAACTGACCGGATTTCAACTGGGGCGACACTTTCCTTCGCTCAATAAATGAAGGGAAAAATGTTTTTAGGTCTAGGACGCGTCATTTTATGTGCTAAATGTTTTCCGTTTCGCGCGTTGGCGGACGGGTGCACGCGCGCGCCCGGTACGGCCATACCGCATGTCCCGGCGGCCCCGTTTTGCGCAGTTGGCAAAGCAAACGGAGCCAAAAAATCGAGCGGAGCCGCGTGGCGTCATTTTATGTGTCCTAGTAACCACTGCAAAAGACGGAACTGGGATATGGCAATTATCTTGGAGAACCCTTCATGAACAGGGCTATCTCGTCCGGAGTTCTATGGCTTTTAGGGGAAATGAGTAGGAAACGGCCCGTTTCACCACATAGTTTGTCGGAACGAGGCCATATTTGGCACGTGCGTGGGCCTTAGGATGGGAAGCAAGGCCCCGGTCGCGGATTTCCAATCCGAACCACGGGCGACGGTTTTTCCATTTTCGGGGTGCCGGAAGGGCTTTTTTTTGTGAAGCAGCTACATGGTGCGCATTTCAGTATCGCGCGGGACCTCCGCGCAGCGGTAGGATACCTCCTATGCACCACCTATCACATGCCATATGCGCGCGGAAGCCATCTGGGAATCCCACCCGCTTCCTGCGGTGCCCCGCCGAATCCGCTGGAAACTGACCGGATTTGAACTGGGGCGACACTTTCCTTCGCTCAATAAATGGAGGGAAAAATGTTTTTAGGTCTAGGACGCGTCATTTTATGTGCTAAATGGTTTCCGTTTCGCGCGTTGGCGGACGGGTGCACGCGCGCGCCCGGTACGGCCATACCGCATGTCCCGGCGGCCCCGTTTTGCGCAGTTGGCAAAGCAAACGGAGCCAAAAAATCGAGCGGAGCCGCGTGGCGTCATTTTATGTGTCCTAGTAACCACTGCAAAAGACGGAACTGGGATATGGCAATTATCTTGGAGAACCCTTCACGAACAGGGCTATCTCGTCCGGAGTTCTATGGCTTTTAGGGGAAATGAGTAGGAAACGGCCCGTTTCACCACATAGTTTGTCGGAACGAGGCCATATTTGGCACGTGCGTGGGCCTTAGGATGGGAAGCAAGGCCCCGGTCGCGGATTTCCAATCCGAACCACGGGCGACGGTTTTTCCATTTTCGGGGTGCCGGAAGGGCTTTTTTTTGTGAAGCAGCTACATGGTGCGCATTGCAGTATCGCGCGGGACCTCCGCGCAGCGGTAGGATACCTCCTACGCACCACCTATCACATGCCATATGCGCGCGGAAGCCATCTGGGAATCCCACCCGCTTCCTGCGGTGCCCCGCCGAATCCGCTGGAAACTGACCGGATTTGAACTGGGGCGACACTTTCCTTCGCTCAATAAATGGAGGGAAAAATGTTTTTAGGTCTAGGACGCGTCATTTTATCTGCTAAATGTTTTCCGTTTCGCGCGTTGGCGGACGGGTGCACGCGCGCGCCCGGTACGGCCATACCGCATGTCCCGGCGGCCCCGTTTTGCGCAGTTGGCAAAGCAAACGGAGCCAAAAAATCGAGCGGAGCCGCGTGGCGTCATTTTATGTGTCCTAGTAACCACTGCAAAAGACGGAACTGGGATACGGCAATTATCTTGGAGAACCCTTCACGAACAGGGCTATCTCGTCCGGAGTTCTATGGCTTTTAGGGGAAATGAGTAGGAAACGGCCCGTTTCACCACATAGTTTGTCAGAACGAGGCCATATTTGGCACGTGCGTGGGCCTTAGGATGGGAAGCAAGGCCCCGGTCGCGGATTTCCAATCCGAACCACGGGCGACGGTTTTTCCATTTTCGGGGTGCCGGAAGGGCTTTTTTTTGTGAAGCAGCTACATGGTGCGCATTTCGATCGCGCGGGACCTCCGCGCAGAGGTAGGATACCTCCTACGCACCACCTATCACATGCCATATGCGCGCGGAAGCCATCTGGGAATCCCACCCGCTTCCTGCGGTGCCCCGCCGAATCCGCTGGAAACTGACCGGATTTGAACTGGGGCGACACTTTCCTTCGCTCAATAAATGGAGGGAAAAATGTTTTTAGGTCTAGGACGCGTCATTTTATGTGCTAAATGTTTTCCGTTTCGCGCGTTGGCAGACGGGTGCACGCGCGCGCCCGGTACGGCCATACCGCATGTCCCGGTGGCCCCGTTTTGCGCAGTTGGCAAAGCAAACGGAGCCAAAAAATCGAGCGGAGCCGCGTGGCGTCATTTTATGTGTCCTAGTAACCACTGCAAAAGACGGAACTGGGATACGGCAATTATCTTGGAGAACCCTTCACGAACAGGGCTATCTCGTCCGGAGTTCTATGGCTTTTAGGGGAAATGAGTAGGAAACGGCCCGTTTCTCCACATAGTTTGTCGGAACGAGGCCATATTTGGCACGTGCGTGGGCCTTAGGATGGGAAGCAAGGCCCCGGTCGCGGATTTCCAATCCGAACCACGGGCGACGGTTTTTCCATTTTCGGGGTGCCGGAAGGGCTTTTTTTGTGAAGCAGCTACATGGTGCGCATTTCAGTATCGCGCGGGACCTCCGCGCAGCGGTAGGATACCTCCTACGCACCACCTATCACATGCCATATGCGCGCGGAAGCCATCTGGGAATCCCACCCGCTTCCTGCGGTGCCCCGCCGAATCCGCTGGAAACTGACCGGATTTGAACTGGGGCGACACTTTCCTTCGCTCAATAAATGGAGGGAAAAATGTTTTTAGGTCTAGGACACGTCATTTTTTGTGCTAAATGTTTTCCGTTTCGCGCGTTGGCGGACGGGTGCACGCGCGCGCCCGGTACGGCCATACCGCATGTCCCGGCGGCCCCGTTTTGCGCGAGACCACCCGCGCGCC
This sequence comes from Lolium perenne, assembly GCF_019359855.2. Taxonomy (NCBI): domain Eukaryota; kingdom Viridiplantae; phylum Streptophyta; class Magnoliopsida; order Poales; family Poaceae; genus Lolium; species Lolium perenne. Next base: position 332,355,261 of record NC_067245.2, read on the forward strand.
CGATAGACATGTCCTATGACCTAAAAAATGTAGTACCAATATATTATACTATATTATACTATATTGGTACTACATATTCAATTAATATACTATATTATAATAATAATTGAGAGCTGAAAAAATGAAAAATTGAAAAAAAAATGTGGATATGCCGAGGGCAGCCGTCGGCATAGCCTGGCCCTCGGCATAGCTAGGGACCGGGATCTGGGAAAAACACACCTGGTCGGCCACCTCTAGCACGCGTTTTCCCACTCCCGCTCAGGTTCTTCCCACTCCCGCTCGCGCCCAAGTCCCGCCGCCGCCGCCCCCTGCCCGACGCCGCCGCCTCCTGCCCGACGCCGCCGCCACTGCGCTCGCGCCAAGCGCTGCTGCCACCTGCCGCTCGCGCCGACGCCGCCACCTACCGCTCGCGCCGCCCGCCGCCGCCCCTCCTCACCTGAGCTGCCGCCGCCGCCCCTCCTCCTCCTCACCTGAGCCCCGCGCCGCCGCCCTCTCCTCCTCACCTGAGCCGCCGCCCGAGCCCCGTGCCCTCCTCCTCGTTTCGACCCGAGCCCCGTGCCCTCCTCTCGTCCCCAACCTCGCCCCCGGCCCTCCTCCCGGCGCCACCCACCTCCTTGCCCCGGCCCGGCCCTCCTCCCGTCGCCGGCCTCCTCCTCGCGCCGCCCTCCTCCACCTCGCACCCCTGCCCAGTACCCGGCCTGCACATGGTAAGCTAGGTTAGCCCCTGTTTTTTTTTTCATTTTTGTTATGCTTTAATTGTTGTATTAGAAATTTGACGCTGTTTGTAGAGCAGTACTAGCTAGATTGACTGCATGGCTGCAATAACTTGGTGGTTTAGATCTGATTGGGTACACTTTTGTCTTCTCCAAAGTCGAATAGTACTTAGACTGCCCACATATGCAGCGCAGTAGCAGCCTCCAAATTCTGCAGCTTGAGTGTTTATTACTGAATTTGAATCCTATTGCATAAGTTCTCTGTTTATTTTGCTAGTGCTTGCTACTGTTTGTTATTTGGTACTGCTTTCTATCCAATTAATTTGTGGATGAAGTCCAATTGTTTGGGAAATTAAGTGAGGTTTTCTCCAAACTCCAATTACTGGACTTGCTCTAAGACACAAATATTGTCCAATTGCTGTCAAATTACTGGGATATGATGCGCCGCTGTTTGTAGTTTATTTGTTCAGTTGCTAGTTTGTGAATTTGTCATCTTTTGGTATGTAGATTCTATGTTTCTATTCCACTAACGCTGACCCTGAATGCGGATTTGTAATAGGCTATGCCGTGACCGCCTCGTCGTGAGCACCCCGGCGTGACGCGCTTCTCGACGGTCGCTGACATCGACAGTCGGTTGTTCGACTACTTCCTCTACAGCCGAGGGTGAGCAAAATTTCCAACTTCTTCTCCGCATTTTATTTATGTCACTAGATTCATTTTCCAAGTCAAGTTGCGTCACCTAGGTGTCACTTCCCGTCCTCAAGCGTTACGCGGATAAATATGCATTAGTGGTCGGCATATTTTCAACCGTAACGCTTGCGGCATTTACGGGACAGTCGGCGGATCCGTAGTTGGGTACGTTCTCCATGCTCTGCTCCGGTCCGAGTCAGGATTTCGGCAGCGCCTCACCGTTGTTCTCCGGATGCACATCCTCTTGTCTTTTTGGCGAGACGTGTATCGGGAGAGCAGCGGGGAGGTGCTGCCGAAATTTTGACTCGGACCGGGGTAGAGCATGGAGAACGTACTCAATCTACGGATCCGGCAGCTGCTAGGAGCCCACCTAGTAGAGATGTAGGTTGATGCATTCGTTTTGCCTGTTAAAAAAATTAAAATATGATGCATTTTCCTATTTGATATAAATGCTATGCTTGTCGTTTGGCTTCCAATAGAGTAGAGGATGGCTGATAATGGATGGATGTACACCGGCCGTGTTAGTGCGACTAATAAAACAGATGAGTGGATAAGGAAGACTTGGCATTTAGTGAAGGAGTTGGCGCGTGGTACAAAACAGAAGGTTCAGCCACTTTGCCCGTGCAATCGTTGCTTGAAGCATCACCGTCGTGGAAAGGATGACATTTTAAACACCTTCTGCAATATGGGTATATGCCTCGTTACGTCACGCAGATCGACTTTGATGAGCACGAACGTGACAGAGGTGAGGTGATGCGGCAGCGGCTCAATAGCAATGAGTACGATGGGGTTAGAGACTTTCTAGATGATCTTGTCGATGCCCACATGCCAGAGTCGCCACCTTCACGGGAGGAACCGCCAGAACCGAAGGAACCTCCAGAACCGGAGGAACCAGAGCCAGCCGCGAAGGCCTTCTATGATATGATAGCCGCTGCTAAGATGCCTCTGTACGATGGCGCCGAGATTTCTCAGCTCGATGCCATCTCCCAATGTCTAGCCGACAAGACCCGGTACAACACCACCCGTGACGGCTTCGAAGCAAGTCTGAAAACAACTGGTAACATGTTGCCCAAAGGGCATTGTCTGCCTAAAAGCCTGCACGAGACGAGGCAACTCATGTCGGCGCTCAACATGGATTATCAAAGGATAGACTGTTGTGAAAAAGGCTGTGTTCTCTTCTGGAAACAGTTTGCGGAGGACAAGTACTGTCCCATTTGTAAGGCCTCTAGGTATGAAGAGGTAACGGGAAAGGATGGTCAGGTGAGGCAGTCAAAGATCGCAAAGTCGATTCTTCGGTATCTCCCATTCATAAAAAGAATCCAACGGCTTTACTTGACTGAGGAGACCGCCAAACAGATGACGTGGCACAAGATGGGGACTCGAATAAAGGACAATCAGGGGCGGACGAAGATGGGACATCCATCTGATGGCAATGCATGGAAGAACTTTGATAGAAAATACCCCCATAGGGCAGCAGATGCTCGGAATGTCAGAATTGCGATAGCTACAGATGGCTTCAATCCATATGGTATGTCGAATGCCAATTACAGTTGTTGGCCCGTGTTTGTAATTCCGCTCAATCTCCCTCCCGGAGTCCTAATGACGAGGAAGACCATGTTTCTGTCGCTGATCATTCCAGGGCCCCATTACCCGGGGAAGAACTTGAGTGTCTACATGCAGCCGATTGTGGATGATTTGAACCACTCTTGGCACCACGGGACGTTGACGTACGACCGAGCATCGAAGACAAACTTCGCATGAAAGTTTGGTTGCAGTATACCATGCATGACATGCCCGGGTACGCCCTAACATGCGGATGGTGTACAGCTGGTAAATGGCCATGCCCAGTGTGCAGGCATCGACTTGAGTTCCTTTGGCTAAATAAGGGTCGCAAGTATGTTGCGTTTGACACGAATCGGCAGTACCTCAAACGGAGGCATCCGTTCAGAGAAGACAAAAAGAACTTCAAGAAAGGCAAAGTTGTGCATGAAGTAACAGAGGTGCCAAAGTTCGATGGTATAGCTGTTGATGCCGAGCTACGTGCTCTCGTGCCAGCGGCATCGGAAGCTGGCCATCAATTTGAGGGATATGATGTAACGCACAACTGGACTCACGAGGCAGCCTTAACGAAGCTCGAGTATTACAAGGACCTCGAACTTCCCCATAACATCGATGTGATGCACACCGTAAAGAATGTCGCGGAGTCCTTATTTCACACGTGCCTAAACATTCCCGGGAAGTCAAAGGATAATGTCAAGGCTAGAGTCGATGTTGAGAAGCTCTGTGATAGGAAGAAATTACACATGCAACGTCCTACTGGCCGTCGAAAGAATTGGTTCAAGCCGCACGCCGACTTCTGCCTTGATTCCATCCAAAAGAAGGAGGCATTCAAGTGGCTAAAATACGTTGTGATGTTCCATGATGGTTATTGTTCGAATATGAGCAAGGGAGTCAATCTTTCGACGGGAAAAGTCACCGGGCTCAAGAGTCACGACTATCATATATGGATTGAGCGGCTGATGCCGGTGATGCTTCGAGGGTATCTCCCCGAGAAAATATGGCGAGTGCTCGCGGAGTTGAGCCATTTCTTCCGCATGCTCTGTGCTAAGCAGATATGTCCTAAGGTTATTGAGAAGCTGCAAGTTCAAGTGCCGGAGTTGCTATGCAATTTGGAGATGATCTTTCCGCCAGGCTTCTTTACTCCGATGGCACATCTCATTGTGCACCTCGCAAACGAGGCACTCTTGGGTGGCCCAGTGCAGTTTCGGTGGCAGTTTTGTATTGAGAGAGAGTTCAAGTATATTCGGAAGATAACTGGAAACAAAGCCAAGATTGAAGCATGCATAGCTGAGGCAACGTGCCTTCGGGAGATGGCAGATGCCGCAACAACGTACTATCCTGATGAAGTTCCCACTCTGCATAACCCGGTCTCTCGTTACAATGTCGACGTGCCCATGAATGACCCCAAGCTTCAACTATTCCAATGTCCCGGTGGCAAGGCTGGTAAAGGACAAAAATATAGATTGGAGAGGGAAGAGAAGGATTGCATAATGCTCTATGTGCTTATGAACATGAAGGAAGTGGTGGGGGGGACGACGACGATGGCGGTCACGATTTCATTAGGTAACATGGTGTAATGCTTATTGTATCTAGTTTCGATCACCTACACTCAACTCGGTCTAATGCTTATTGTATCCTTTCAGCGAATTCACGGATGAACAGTGGTGGCTTCCGCGCGATCCCACGGGCGCGGAGTTGGACACTCTACTGAAAGAGGGTGCTCCCGAAGTAAAAATAAACTTTGTGTCTTGGTTCATGAAAAAAGTAATGTCTAAGCTGTCCCTCTTACCTACCAATATGTGACTTGTCCCTGTTATTCCACGTAACTAATGCACACAACAAATTTGAACCGTGCTTGTAGGGAGCTGATGCAAACATTGAGATGACAGATGAGTTGAGATATGTTTCCCAAGGTTGTAATCGTGACGTCATGAAGTATGAGAAGTATGACGTGAATGGGTTTCGATTCCATACAGAGACACACCAGAAGGGCCGGGCGAATCCAAAAACGATAAATACTGGTGTCTTCACTAAAGGATCCGATACCTTTGATTACTACGGGAGGTTAGAGAATGTATACGAGCTGACCTTCAATCGTACAAACAAACAACTCAATCTCGTTGTGTTCAAGTGTCATTGGTTCGACCCAAGAGGTGGACAGAGAATTACCAAGTCCATTGGGTTAGTTGAAGTTAAGCCTTCCACCACCTATACCGGAGCCGATGTCTATATTGTTGCTCACCAAGCCAAGCAAGTTTATTATTTGCCGTACCCATGCCAGAAAGCGGCCCTCAACGGCTGGGAAGTCGTGTTCCAGGTATCGCCACATGGTAACCTACCGATTCCCTCCGAGGACGATTACAACAACATTGACCCTGTAACATACGAGGGAATTTTCTATCAAGAGGAAGAGGACTTCGGGCACTTTGAGTTAGAATGTGTTCTTGAAGAGGACCTCAGGAACGATGCAGAAACTCGTGGTGAGTCAGTGGTGGATCTAAAGGACATAGATATGCTCGAGAAGTTACAAGTGGAAGATGATAGCGATGATGAGCCTCCACCCGTCTATCAAGATCCAACTTACTACTCAAAAGATAGTGATAGTGATAGTGGCAAGGAGAAACAAAATGAGATTGACGATGAGATTGATGACGGCTGGTGAGGGTCTTTTATGTGTTTATATTTCAACATGCTTCTTATTTGTTTAGTATCTTTATGCTTAGTATTTATATTTTTTTCAACATGCTTCTTTATTGTTTAGTATCTTTATGCTTAGTATTTATATATTTTTGAACATGCTTCTTAATTGTTTAGTGTCTTTATGCTTACTATTTATATATTTTTCAACATGCTTCTTAATTGTTTTCTCTTTCTCAATGCAGGTGATTGAACAATATGAGCGGCGGCAAGGAGGACTCGTCGAGCTTGCTTAAGAAGATGCAACAACGCAAGAACAATGTTAGAAGGAGTGAGAGGGCACCGCGTCGCAATCCGCGATACGAGGACGGCGCGGGAGGAGGAGGAGGACGAGGACGAGGACGAGGACGGGGACGAGGTGGTGGAGCTGGAGGTGGCTTGGGAGGAGGTGGAGGTGGAGGTGGCTGGGGAGGACCGGACTTTGAGCCACCACCCTCGGCTTCAGGCGACGTTGCTTCCGGGTTCTTTTTGGAGGGGCCGTCTAGAGAGGAGGCGGAGACGGAGTCTAGAGCCGAGGAGGACTCTAGCCGCGGGTTTGAGACTCCGGAGGAGGATGGGCGGCCGAAGGCACTGAAGATTCGTGGGGAAGCGAGAGTCCCCGACGAGAGGAAGGAGCCTAAGACCCATGAGGCGAAGACCCTTATTATTCCTGCTGGCCCTAAGTAAGTGTACTAATTTGGCAATTTCGATTTTCATGTACTAATGTTTGATTTTCATGTGCTAATGTTTGATTTTCATGTGCAGCAATTGGACATTTCCTCCGGGGGTCAAGGGGCGCCTGCCTAGCAGCATGATTGGAGCTTTGCTTAGGAAGTTCTGGCCGGGCAAGTACTATCCCCTCGGCACTGTCCCAGCTGGCGAGAAGAAGCTAGCCACTACTTGGACGGACTACGAGAGTGCCCCTGGCGTAGGCTTCCCGACGGCTGCTGAGGCCGTGATGAGAAAGTTTTGGGTAAGACATATTTTTTTCTCGAGCTTCGTTCATATTTGATGACCCCAATGTTCTAACTCATGAATCTCACAATTGTTTTTTGCATGATTGAAGTGTTTTTATCGTGTGGCGCCCGAGGTTGAGGAGAGGGCCGCGAACAGGACTTTGCGGGCGACTTGTGAGAGGTTGACACCGCAGGTGTGGTACAACCAAAGGATCACGTCCGCGGGTCACTTCTGGGCAGAGAGAGGCGAGAGGGTCCATAAGCCGGACATTGTCGGTAAGAATGCTAAGGCCGAGTACGAGATGACGGTGGAGGACTACATGTCGGTGAGTAAAATGTCAATGAGATTCTACATTGCTACTAAGTTGCAATTGCATTAGATTGAGTTGAGTATTGCATTTTCAGGTTATCCCCGATTGGGCCGAGCCGCATGCCGAGGCATGGGAGGAGATGGTTAGGACGAGGTGGCTCAAGATGGACGAAGACTTTGCAGCCGTGGCGAGGCGGAACGCGGAGAACCGAGGCGACGGTGGCACACACTGTGGGGGAAACCTCAGCTACGAGCGCTACAAGGGGAAGACGGTATGTATACATTTTATTTTCCGTCATGTTCAAAGTTGGTACTCACAACATTTCCTTTCGCGATGCAGAGGGCTGCGTTAGGACCCGAGGAGGAGATGTCTGACCTCGAGAGATACAACAAGATGCGGCTTAAGAAGCCCGATCTCTCGCAGCCTCAGCCCTCGCTCCCTGAGTACTTCGGCACCTACGCCGAGGACGTCGAGAACTACTGCGAGATGGTGAGGCATCGTCACCCGGAGGTGGATGACCCCATGAGCGCGGAGGTCGACGAGGAGTCGTTGGTCCTATCGTCCGGAGGGTTGCCGCATGGCCGTCTCGCCATGCTGAACAAGGCCGTCAAGCATACCCTCACCACGACCTTCACGCGTCTCAAGGCGGGACTCACCAAGGACAGCCCCCCTCTCCCGCCTCGTCGCCGGGCTCGGCAACAACCCGCATACGACGTAAGTTTCCCTCATTTACATCCTCTTTCCGACTTTCGTTCATACATTGCTAAGTGCTAACGAGACATGAATTTGTGAAATTGTAGCCTGACTTCGAGGCCGCCTACGTGGCCGCTCATCAAGAATATCAGGTTGCCTTCAACCAGCACCAGCAGCAGTTCATGGAGTACATGGCATATATACATGTAAGTTCCAACCTTTGTTTTCGCAAATGATGACAAGTCCCACTTTCCCCTAGTTTGATGCTTCATTTCTGCAAAGACTGACATGTAAACTATCTTGCAGGCGTCGATGGTGGCCAATCAAACTGGACAGACAGTGGATTTAGGGCCGATGCCTCCCTTTCCGGGGCCGGCGCCAAACATGCCATCGAAGGAAAATTTCGCTGCGGAGTACTATGGGAGAACAACGGTAAGTTCTTCGCCAAACCGAATACTACGGCTTTCCTTTGCCTCGCAAATTGCTAACATCTCGGGAACATGTGTGTAGGGAACGGGATGTTCCGGAAATCAGGGTGGTGGGAGGGAGATCACACCGGTTCATCATGGTGGTCCTTCTCCCGGTGCTACTCCCGGTACTTCTCCCGGTCCTTCTCCCGGTGGTTCTTCCGCAGCTTCTACCGGAAGGAATCGGCCCGGGCCGGTGTTTAGCGGTGACGAGCTCCTCTAGTTGTCCCATGTATCTCTTATCGACACTATGACACTATGACACTATGACACTATGTATGCAATGTTATGAGAGATTTGTACCTATTTGCATTTCATGCACTTCATGTTATGTATATTTGCACTTCATGTGAGGCTCCTGTGAAGTTCCTGTGAAATATTTGTGAATTTATGTGCTATTTAACTGTGCAAACCTGGGAATAGCCGAAACAGCAAAAATCTGAAAAAATTGCACTGCTACGCCGACGGCTATCCCCTCGGCATAGCATCGACCAGGACCAAATGGTCATCGTACACCGACGGCCACCCCCTCGGTGTAGCCCGCGCTAGGGCTGCCAGGCTGCGCCACGTCGCAGCATACGCCGACGGCCAACCCCTCGGTGTAGCCAGAGCCAGAGGCGCCCAGGCTGCGCCACGTCGCATTGTACTCCGACGGGCCCCCCCTCGGCGTAGCCGGCGACAGAGCTGCCGAGGCTGTGCCACGTCGCAGCGTACGCCGACGGCAACCCCCTCGGCGTAGCGGGCGCCAGAGCTACCCAGGCTGCGCCACGTCGCAACGTACGCCGACGGCAACCCCCTCGGCGTAGCTATAACGGCCGTCAGCTTGACTGTGCCCGTTAACGTGCTACACCGAGGGCTCGTACGCCGACGGGTGGGCCAGCCGTCGGCCCACTCCGTCTACGCCGACGGTCGATGATACGCCGAGGGCCACGTTGGCAGCGCCGAGGCCTACCTTCCCCGAGGAGCTACACCGAGGGCCACCGTCGGCGTAGCATACGCCGAGGGCTAGGCGGTGCTACGCCGAGGGCCGGCGGCCGTCGGCATCTGGGCAGATTCCTGTAGTGGTAGTTCGTCCGAGTTGAGATATGCCATCAAACGGGTAATGATATGATATGGAGTCACGATATCTATAGCGGAAATCAATGTGGAGGCAATCAGGCGAAACTTCGGTCAAGTGTGGCCGGTATGAGCTGCTGTGAATTCATAGTATTGGAGAATAATCAACGTAGCAATCTTGCTATGCCCTTAGATGAATTTGCTTTCGTATTATCTGATGATGTACACATGCATACACAATGGCAAACTGAAGGTGAAACACAGTGATAAGCTGGTCTGGGAAACGTCGATAGTTACATTAATTAGTTTTGATCTTCGTTGCAGGTGCTACAACGTATCAGTATCAACTGAATTGGTACGTGGTAACACTGTGGTGCGCTCTATGTCCGAAGCTTTGGAAAGAAAACACATATAATGTTTCTTTGTTTTTTTTCCTCAGATGAATATGTATCCTTATGAAGGCGAAAACCATAGACAAAATTACTTACTCCCTCCGTTCCTTTCTATAGTGCCTATAGATTTTTGGCATTTGTTTCAGAATATAAGGTTGTAGCTTAGCTTTTTTTCAATTACCCCTCCCCGTTCAGCTCTCAAATCATTCAGCTCCTAAAATTGTTATGATAAGTTTGGAATATATGGATTTCCCAAATTTTACGTTGATCTCAAATCGTTCAGTTAGGGTTCTTGTGTAAAAAATACTCTTGCGCTAATTTCCGTGCCAAAAAATAATAGGCACTATAGAATGAAACAGAGGGAGTATTATTTACTTCTATGATTTGCCACATTGTTCCTGAGCTGCAAAAAATGTCTGGACATGTTAGCGGTGGCCAGGAACTTTGATCTCTCTCTCTCACGAAGAACACAGAGACCAGGGAGACACAGGGGTTTTTGCGTTGCTGAAAACGTAGCAACTTTTCTGTCCTTCTTTTTCTTCCTTTTATTCGAAAACGGGAAAGAGGTGGCTGGTAGAGATCCTACCTTTCCGCCATGATCCGAACTATCTGCTCGTGCCATCCCACGAGCTCAGATCAAAGCGGCCACTAAGTTTGCGCACGACCCGCTCTAACACACGCGAGATCGTGGTTTATCTGCAGCCTATTGACTGACGAAACTGAATTTAACTGAAACTACTGCTAAACAGCTAACTGTATCCAACGTCTAGATTAAAACAGCTAACAATTCACCCCCTTAATCTTGACGTTGGCAGGTTAATTCAGTCATACCGATCCTCCTTCTCAGCTCCTGGAACATGAGACGCCCAAGTGCCTTTGTCAGAACATCAGCAAGCTGATCGTTGGTCCTGATGTAGTTGATGTCGATGCGTCCCTGTTCCACACATTCTCGAATGAAATGATACCTGATATCAATGTGTTTGCTCCGATCGTGGAACACAGGGTTCTTTGCCAGAGAGATTGCTGACTTGTTGTCGATGAACAGCTTCGGCTTCACAGGTTCCTCGTTCAGCATTTCGCCGAGGAGTCGTGCAAGCCAGACGCCCTGGCAAGCAGCAGCAGTGGACGCCATGTACTCCGCTTCACATGAGGAGATCGCCACCACCCGTTGTTTCTGTGACAGCCAGCTCACCGGACTCGTCCCGAGGAAGAAGATGACCCCAGTGGTGCTCTTCCGATCGTCAATGTCTCCGGCGTGGTCCGAGTCGCTGAACCCGATCAGCTCCAGAGCTCCGTTGCCGCGCGTGAGTGCGCAGCCATGCTCCAAAGTCCCTGCAATGTACCTCAGCAGATGCTTCACGGCGGCGTAATGGTCTGAAGACGGATTCTCCATGAACCTGCTCAGGTACCCAACAGCAAAGGCAATGTCCGGCCTTGTGTGCGTCAGGTACCGTAGTCCGCCGATCACGCTCCGGTACAGTGTCTTGTCGACAGCATCTCCTCCACCTTGCTTGCTCAGCTTGAGTCGTGCCTCCATCGGGGTACTGCAAGAGTTGCAGTCATCCAGGCCCATGCGCTCCAGCAGCTTCCTTGCGTATGCTGTCTGACGGAGCGTGGTCCGATCGCGCCCCTGTGAGACCTCAATGCCGAGGTAGAAGCTCAGCTTCCCAAGGTCGCTCATGCTGAAAAGCTTCGTCATCTGCAGCTTGAAGTGGGCAATCTCCTTCAAGTCCGTGCCGGTGATGATGAGGTCGTCCACGTAGACACCCACGAGCAGCAATTTATCACCGGCGCCGCGGCGATAAACAGCATGCTCCGATGGGCATCTAGCGAAGCCAAGCGAGGTCAGGCTCTCGTCGAGCTTGGCGTTCCAAGCCCTGGGTGCTTGGCGTAGTCCGTAGAGGGCTTTGCGAAGACGGAAGACCTTGTTCTCCTCGCCTTCCTTGACGTATCCCGGCGGCTGCTGCACGTACACCTCCTCGCGCAGGTCTCCGTTGAGGAACGCGGATTTCACGTCCATATGGTGGACCTGCCAATCATGGTGAGCAGCTAGCGCGAGAAGAAGGCGCACCGAGTCCATCCGTGCGACTGGGGCGAACACGTCGTCAAAGTCCACGCCCTGCCGCTGGACATAGCCCTTCGCCACCAGCCTTGCCTTGCGCTTCACCACTGCGCCCTGTGCGTCTTTCTTCAATTTGTAGACCCATTTGAGCCCGATCGCGCGGTGCCCAGGTGGGAGCTGGCACAGCTCCCAGGTTTTGTTGTCGATGATGCTCTTCATCTCTTCGTCCATCGCCCTGCACCACCCTCGTTCCCCTTCAGCTTCAGTGAAGGAGCCAGGTTCCTCTCCGGAGAAGAGACAGAGGTCGTCGTGGCTCGCATGCACCTCCACCGTGGTGTCCAGGAGATCCTCCAGGAGCCGGTATCGGCGCGGCGCCTCCTCTCCAGGAGACGGAATTGAGGCGCCTGTTGGTGGAGTGACGTACTCCACCTGTACGCGTGAACTTGGTGTTGCTGGCGCAGGCGTGGTCACCGTCGCGTATGGTGAGTCCGCTGGCGTGGGGCTCGACGTTGAAGCCGTCGCGTCGTCCTTGTTGGAGCTGGTGGTGCTTGGCCAGAACCCTTGCTCCACCGTGAAGTACTCGTAGGCAAGGGGCTCCTCGCCTGGCGCGCCGTCGGTGCTCCAGTCCCATGCCGCTCCTTCGTCGAAGACGACGTCCCTGGAGACGTGGATGCGCCCGGTGGGAGGATGGTACACGCGATACGCCGCGGACCCTGGTTCGTAGCCCAGGAGCACCATCGGAATGCTCCTATCATCCAGCTTCTTCACGTCCGGGCGTGTCACTTTGACATGGGCAACGCACCCGAAGGTGCGCAGGTGACTGACGCTCGGGCGCTTGCCAGACCAGGCCTCGTGCGGGGTCATTTTCACCACGCTCTTGGTCGTCGATCGGTTCAGGAGATACACGGCCGTGGTGACGGCTTCTCCCCAGAATCGAGCAGGCACGCCTTTCGCCTTCATCAAGCTCCGTGCCATCCCGAGGATGGTCTGGTTCCGTCGCTCGACGACCCCGTTCTGCTGTGGTGAGTAGGGTGTCGTGGTTTGGCGCTGCACCCCCTGGCTCGCGTAGTACTCGCCGAGGCTCGCGGAGTTGAACTCCCCACCGCGATCCGTGCGCAGGGCTTTGAGCCGCTGGCCAGATTCCAGCTCCGTCGCGGCCTGAAATTTCTTCAGCTCGTCTTGCGCCTCGTCCTTGGAGGTGATCAGGCGCAGCCACATGAAGCGGCTCTTGTCGTCGACGAGCAGGAGGAAATAGCGTTTTCCTCCCGGCGTGGGCGGTGAGATCGGCCCACACAGATCGGCGTGGACGAGCTCGAGGACGTTGCCGGCGCGGCGGATCGCTTGGTGAGGGAACGATGTGCGCCGGTGCTTGCCTGCGAGGCACGCCTCGCACACACGGTCCACCTCGTCGACGAGCGGCAGTCCATGCACCATCTGGTCCCTGGCAAGTTGTCGTAGAGCCTGGAACCCGATGTGCCCGTAGCGCGCGTGCCAGCGCCAGGCGTCGTTGCCGTCGTGTAGGGCGAGGCACACTGGCCGCGAGAGGTTCAGCCGCAGGACGTACAGTCGCCCTTGCGTTCGTGGCACCCGCGCTAGCAGCCGTCCTGCTGGATCGCGGAGATGCAGCGCGCCGTGCCTGATCCTCGTGTCGTACCCGATCTCGTCGAGCTGTCCGATGCTCACAATGTTGCTCTGCAGGCGGGGAATGTAATAGACGTCAGTGAGCACCAGATGCTCACCGGTGCGACACGCGAAGAGGATCGTCCCGCGCCCCTCGATCTGCACCGCGGAGCCGTCGCCGAGCTTCACAGCGCCTCTGACTCCGGTGTCGAGCTCGGAGAAGATATCCCTGCGCCCCGACATGTGGTTGCTGGCTCCCGTGTCCAGGAACCAGGAGGTGTCGCACTCCGTGTCCGTCAGTGCGGCGCGCGCCTGGGAGCGCTCCTCATTGAGCAGGACGCGGTGCACGTCTTGCTCCGTCGTGATGGTGAGCGCACACACGCTGGCGAGAAGCAGTGTGGCCTCACTGGACTCCTCCTCCTGCGCCAGGTTTAGACGTTCCTTGCGCTCGCGACGAGGCTCAGGGCAGTTCTTGGAGAAGTGATTTGCATACTTGTTACAGTTGTAGCACTTCACCTTGCTCATGTCGCGCTCACCGTTGGGCCTTCCGCCGTCGCGGTTCGTGGTCGTCGCCTTGCCCTTTGGCTTGCCCTTGGCGCCACCAGAGCCCGAGCCTTGCCCCTGCTCGCGTCGTTTGGATCGTGCGATCCACTCCTCCTCCGTGAGGAGCACTTGTCCTCCAGCGGCGTTCGAGGTGTCGTTGCCGCATCGCTCCATGGCAGACCGTAGTCTGCCGATGAGCTCCTCGACGGGCATCTTGGTGATGTCGAGCATCGTCTCGATTGAGACGACGATCTGCTTGTAGTCGCTCGGCACCTCCCGCAGGATTTTCTGCACAACACGTACCTCTTGCACGTCATCACCCAGGGTGCGGAGGTTGTTGACGATCCCCGTGATGCGCATGCCGAACGAATCGAGGGATTCGCCGTTCCTGAAGGAGATCTGCTCGAACTCCCTCCGCAGGCGCTGCGCCGTCGCCTCGCGCACCCGATCGACGCCCATGCGCATCATCTTGATTGCCTCCCACGCCTCGTTTGCCGATTCCTTGACGGCAAGGACCGGCACCATCTCCGGAGGCGCCGCTCGGATGAGTGCGGCCAGCGCCGCCATGTCCTCGCGCTCGCCCGGCTCGCCCATGCCGGACACGGCCTCCCAGAGACCTTGGGCCCGCAGGTTGATTTTCATCACCAGGGCCCACTCGATGTAGTTCGTCGCCGTTAGCGTGGGGTAGACGATGCTGCCGCCGCCGCCAGCGGGCTGGATCACCCGCTCGTGGACGACGATGTCGTTGCCGCCACGCCTGGCGATGCTACGTCCCCGCTCTCGCGACGCCGACGTGTCCGCGGGCGGGCGTGAGGTCGCTCGTACGGGCGACCCGCTCGTACCCTTCTTCTTCCCAGCTTCGTCCCTGTCCTTGCTCCCGGCCATGGCTATCGAGGAACCTCGCGAACGAGGCTCTGATACCACTTGTTAGCGGTGGCCAGGAACTTTGATCTCTCTCTCTCACGAAGAACACAGAGACCAGGGAGACACAGGGGTTTTTGCGTTGCTGAAAACGTAGCAACTTTTCTGTCCTTCTTTTTCTTCCTTTTATTCGAAAACGGGAAAGAGGTGGCTGGTAGAGATCCTACCTTTCCGCCATGATCCGAACTATCTGCTCGTGCCATCCCACGAGCTCAGATCAAAGCGGCCACTAAGTTTGCGCACGACCCGCTCTAACACACGCGAGATCGTGGTTTATCTGCAGCCTATTGACTGACGAAACTGAATTTAACTGAAACTACTGCTAAACAGCTAACTGTATCCAACGTCTAGATTAAAACAGCTAACAGGACATTCTGTTCCGTGAATTTGGTAAGTGCAAATGAAACATGTCTTATTAAGCATCACATGTCTTTTATTTTAAAATCACGCGACAAATGAATATTCGCTTGCTTGCAGATTGATATATGCTACTTCTGCTTGGTGTATATGCTAGAACCAATAACTAAAGCTTACAACTGCTGCTCAGTCTTTATTTATATATTTCATCACTTCTTCACTTTTGAAGGTGTGAGATCATTTAGGATAATGCTGTGTGGAGTACATGACAAATCTCAGTATATACCAGGTAACTTTTACTTCTTGCTTTTTAAACTCAAAATAGTTGGTCAGTTGTTCGTAGATTTTTCCGTATTATCTTTACACGTTCTAGGTTAGGTTGTTAAAATATTTTGTCTCTATTTAAGACTTATGAGATGAATTTGACAAATTTGTGCTGCATCATTAGATAATTTGATGATCCTGTATACAGTTTGCATCGACTAGGATTTGATTATTTCTGATCATGCAAGCAGGTTATGTCTGCCATAAGCATTTGAATCTAGAAGATCCGATAGAGGCTGAAGGCATATGCAACTATGCAAGAGGTTGTAGATCCGCGTATGAAAGAAAATTTGATTAGTTCAAGGTAGGAAGTCAACCCATGCCCCCTAGGCCCTAGGATAAGGCTGAAAGAATCACATATTTCATAAGATCATTCCATCGAGCAGTTATCTATATACTATTATACTTGATCTCTGAAGCTGACAATGTTCTGACACACGGACAAGGCGGACCGCGGTCATCTATTGTTGTAGGCGTGCCACTGACATGTCTACTGCAGCAACTTGCTCCGCTGTGTCAGTGGTGTCAGCCATGCCAACGAGGTGCACTGTTGTGGGCTCGCGGCAATATGCCACAGAAGCATCGAAGAATAGCGGCATCGCCGCATGAAAAGCATGCACATGACATAAAGGCATGGGCTCATGCATCTTGGAGTTCAATTCAGAAGATGGTGGTGCTCCCCAAAAGATTTGGATCCTTTTGTTTTGGTGATGCGTAGAACTTTACATATTTGTCTTTCACGTTCTAGATCGAGTAGACTAGCGCTAACTGAATTTTATTTGGAGGCGACTATAATCTAGGAAGGTGCTCAGCCATGCACACATTGCGACTAGCATTTTTCAGAAAATGAAGGAATTTATTGTTGCATGTATGCTTTGTGATATTCATGTTTGTAGGTGTTAATATGATCTAGGATGTAAATTCATGTGGCACCTAGGTGTGTTCCACTAAGTTGGCTAAAATATGAGGATCACATGCTTTTCGAAAGAAATTGGACAAGACAAGTTTATTGTGTTTTGATGTTCCTCATTAGATTCAGAGTTAGTCCGAAGTGACGGAATATCTAGATCTACCAGTGCAAAATATGTATGAAAGTTAATACGTGAGGCGCGAGGGGGAGACGGCATTGGCTCTGCACTGGATCATCAAGTGCCTTGGTTTTTCATGTTTTGGGAGGCACAACTGAAAGCTATTTATTTTCCTCATTGCGGATAGTATTTGTACAGCAGATTGTTCCTCACTTCTAAACCTTCCTTTCAGCTCTGATGGAGCGGCCATACATGCTTTGGTTCACACTTAATCTTCTAGACATATACAATGATTGAAAAGGTCGAACTATATCCTTAGTGTGAGAATCTACATAGATGTAATTTTATAAACTCAAGTAATAATATTTATTGATTTTCAGTGTAGGTACTCTTTAATCTGTTTTCCAAACCAGATATGTATACAGTCAACATATATAGAATTTAAGGAGGGATGTCCTTATCTGTGGGCAAGTGTCCAACTTTTGCCGCTATCATGCTAGAGTTAGATGAAGAACAAAAGTTCCCTCAAAAAAAATACGAATAACAGAAGTCTTAAGACTCTTACTCAAAATATTTGCGTGTCTGTTAAAATAGTACTTGTAGCAATGACTATATGTATGTATAGAAAAACTGTTGCTTCAAAAAATACATTGATTTTGAAGCATCAATAGTTGTTCATTTTTTAAGCAATTATTGAACATTACAAAATATTGTTTTACTTTTTAGTTGATATAACCACCAATAAGCATATTGCTCAATTATAAGATTTTTTAAAGATTTTTTGAAAATCATGATAACTAAATAAAACAAGTACATATATTTAGTTTTTAAATGCTCTAATAAGGTATTCGTCAATGATTCGAATAACCTCATCAAGACATTATATTTAAGAACTTACTACAAATCAAGCATAAAGAAAAATAAGGTTAGCAAAGAATGAATTAAAAAATCAGTTCAATATTAATTTATGCAAATAACACATGTCAAATCTAGCCGCGCAAATGCGCGGGCCGCTCCGCTAGTTGATATTATAATAATAAAATTAAAATTATCGGTTAATGCTAAAAAAGGGAACAAATAGATGACAAAACATAATGTAACTATGTACATGTCTATTTTTTCAACTTTATCACTTCCGGTTCCACACTTGTCTTATCTCTCCAAATAGACCATTACCAAGTTACGAATGAATAGGTCATAAACACATATGAAGTAACCCTCATATAGATATTTTCCTTTCTCCGATACATTGAATTTACATCTCCCACCTTTGTGGATAAAATCTCCAGGTCTATGGAGTAACCAACATAACAAAATTTCGCATAAGAGTACATACAAAATTTGAGCTTTGTCCTTTCTTCAACCAAAACCATAGAAATATTCACCAATCACCACATAACGATACCTTACCTAGCCTAAGAAAAGAGCGGAGTATGTTGCATGATGTTACTTTCTCGCATACAAAATACTAACTACCAAAAACAAAACAAAAAAGATACAACTACGCTTTGTTGTTATAAATCAATTTATTAGCAAATTGTGCGTGGCTTCCCATAATATATCCAGTTTATTTCCTTTTTTTGAAAAAAAAAACAACAAACTGATATTTTTCATTGAATTAGAAAATGTTCAATATAGATCGATTACACCTTATTCAGATGTCGATAGACAACAAACACTACACTAATTCACAAAAAAAAACACCACACTACTACTAACCCTAAAAAAAAGGCAGAGCCGAAAAGCCAGGCCCGGCACTGCGCCTCATCAAAGAATCCCGAGAAGAATAGCAGCAACCAGCTGAACTTGCTCTGAACACACTCGTTTCTCTCCTTCCACAACATCCATGCGACAAGGTGATATGCCTCCTTCCAGTAGGACGATCGCCAGCCGTGTGATTTCCTATGAATGGGACAAACCATGAATCCATAATCCTCAACCGGTTCTAGAAATTAACTAACGAGATTGACTACAAATGTAGGCAAGGATTAATTAACTACAAGGTTCTCAGTGTGCGTCCTTTGAGATAAAAAAAATCCCATCCTCAATTGGCCTTCAAGAATCGGTAGGCAAAGCACCAAGAAATAGCACTAGTAGAAAATCTCTCATCAGTACCGGTTCCAGAGGGGCATTCGTACCGGTTGAGCAACCGGTACAAATTATCCGGCACTAAAGGCCCCCCCCTTTCGTACCGGTTGCTTACGAACCGGTATAAAAGGTCCCTCCACGTGGGCCACCAGGAGAGCTCAGGGCCAAGGAGCTTTGGTACCGGTTGGTAATACGAACCGGTACCAAAGGTTCCCACCCGCGGCAGGGAAATTGCCCAAATCTCTGCCGCGGCAGAGAATTGGATTTTTAGGGTTTTTGGAGGGGTTTAGGGATATCGGTTTGTTTCATATCGCGTCGATGCACCAGAAACGCGTTTGGGTTTAGGTAGTAAATGAAGATCAAGATGATGCATAGCAAGTTGGTGCATATAATATAACACACATGTAATTGCATAAGATCGCAAATTAAGTAGCACTATGCATGAAGATCGATCTTCATGCATAGTGGTACTCTCCGAGGCGTACTCTATATATGTCTATTACATGTAGCATAGTGGTACTCTTCGAGTCAACTATATATGTAACATGTACATCTTCATTCATAGTGGTGCTCTGCGAATGGTGGTATGACGTCTCGAAGGAAAAATCCCGCCAATTCCTCGCCTATTGCTATGAAGCGGTCATCGATTGAGAGCTTGTTCCGCTTTCTTGCCAACTATAAAAGAATAAGATACAAATGAATACATGAAACAACTATTACCGAAACTCAGCACAACTTATGATAAGAAAACAAATTTGTGAAGATTGTTTTTGTACCTCTTTATTTCTTTCATTATTCGTTCTCTCGCTGACAATTCTGCGGATGTACTCGCAAACGAAGAATCCACAGAGATCGGTCCCTTGTGGTTGTTGCGGGCATTTCTTTACAAGAATATAATTCAATCAAACAATAGTCAAGTATGATAATTAAAGGTGTGTGGACCTAGGTAGTACTACTTACTTTCGCCTTCCATCGCAGCTTCGGTGTCCATTCACGGGACGTATCTTCCTTGATGAAAGTTTCCCATACGCTGCTCGACAAAAGAAAATGCATAAAAGAGTCATCAATTAGTTCATAGCAGGAAATTAACGAAACAAACCGATAAGAATTAAAATTACCTTCTGAGCATTAAATAACAAGACAAGTATAGATCCGATTTTTTGCTTAGTGAGTCATAGACTTCAACTTCTCCAATTTCCAAATTGATGACGAGAAGAATAAAGTGAAACCTACGCACGTTTCAATATGTAGTGTCATATATATAAGTCATTAGTTAAAATTTTGACATACGGTGAGCAAAATATAATGTGTTATAAGACAGTAAGACTCACTCGAAGTTGTAAGGCCAAATTATTAGCTTTTTGTCACGTTGTCGCTTCAAAAACCTTAGCAAAGTCTCCGGTGTATCCTTGTTATAGAGAGGATCTTCTATGGTTTTAACATGCATTGTGTGCGGGTCAATGAACCCAATGTCTGTGATATCGTCCCTTTTGCATTCGAGCATCTTCGATCTGCATAATATAGCGCAGAAAAGATTATAATCTGCAGACAATGAACTAGCTGAGCTAAAGACTTCTCAAATTAAATAAATAAATCACTTACAGACAATAGCAACTGATGATTGATTTGTCGAGGGCCCGGAGATTGTATAACTGAAAGAGTTCGGCGAAGTCAACGTTCACACAGTACTCCTGGAAGTAGTGCTCTTCCCTAACTCGCACCATGATAGTCTGGATCCCTTCCTTTGAGGCCTTAAGGTACCACGAATGGAAGTTACGCATACATGTTGGTACCTTCCTGAGATTCTCGACCAAATCTTTCCCTTGAACAAACTGATATGCTCGTTCAGCTAAGGCGTAATCAGTTGCGTCTTGTCGAGAACTTTGAACGCTCTTCCCGTCAAACACCTTGAGAGGGGCGACCGATTGAACGGGTTGTTGTCCGAGCTGGTAGACACTGTGTATCCCTTTTATCTCCCTGATACCCGATTTAACGGGTTTTGTCGCCTCGATCATCTTGTCATACGACCTTTCAATAGAACGCGCATAGTCAGATGGCGGCGATGGTACAGGGTCATATAGATTGTCAACGGTACGCACAACTTTCTCCCGATCTAGTGTCTTCTCGAAAGGTATCTCTGGCACTTTCGGTGCAAAAAATTTCTTCACCTCGGCCTGAACGGCCTCCGCGTTTTCCTCTGGAGTTTTTTCCCAAGGTAACTTCTCAGGAGGCGGTAGTTGTTTCTCCTTTCTAGCTTTCTTCCTAGGCGGCGTACCGTTCCGCTTAACGGACGCTGTCTTACGCGGAGGATCTCGAGATGGTGGACTCACGCTGGGGTCCCTCTCAGGTAGGTGTGGACTTGGCTGCTCACCAGGACTGCCACCAGGAGGAGTCGATGGCATTTGCTGCTCATGTGTAGGAGTCGGTGGCCTTTGCAAAAGGACGACGTACTTCTTCGGCCATAGGGCGAAACCGTGCTTGACATCGCCCAGTGTCCTCTCATCTTCACCTCTAGGAATATCAAGCTCCACTTTTTCAAAACCCGAAACAACTTCATCCACCCCGACACGAACACAACCAGGTGGAATGGGCATATGATGGTGCATTGCTCCATCTTCACTTGGGTACACATAGCCGACCGCCACCTTAACAGACGCGGTCCTGATTAACATATGTAGCTCGCAATCTGTCTTCTCCGTGACATAATCCACGGGGTAGCTTCCTCCACATCCGTCAAGATGCGAGGAACCGACACTGCTTCTTCGCTGAGATGGGGCAGCATCGGCTTGTGGATCCTGTAGAAACAGCGGCTGATCAGGTGCCCTCTGATTTCTCTCAAGAGCCTCCACCCTAGATAACAACTCCGTTACAATGTCGGCGTCCTTCTTCTTCTTTCGCCACTGGGGATTCCTCCGCTGCTCTGGCGTGAGCTCGAAGTAGTAGTGGTTCGTGATGGCCATCTCGCGCGCCACACCTAGAGGGACTGGAGGGACCGGTACGCCTCCGACGCTTAGCAACCAGCCGGTCGGGACGCGGTAGCCCGGCGGGCAGGGGTAGTTCGAGGCGCAAAGCGCCTCCGCCTCCCGGGGGGTTAGAGATGCGATGGAAGCCATGGGAGAGAATGATGAGGTTTGCAGATATGAGTCTAGATGTGATATGTAAATGGTGGCCAAGCCTACATATATATAGTGAAAAAATGGCGGGAAGACAAAGGCGGGAACCGGTGAAAAGCGTGGGAAGAAAATAGGCGGGAAGACAGAGACAAACCTTTAGTACCGGTTGGTGGGTGCAACCGGTACTAAAGCTGTCGGCAGGATAAGGACGCCCTGCTCGATGAGATAAAGTATGTAGCGCACGACGCCCTGTCGGTGGGATAAGGACGCGTGGGTAACCTTTAGTACCGGTTGGTGGGTGCAACCGGTACTAAAGCTGTCGGCAGGATAAGGACGCCCTGCTCGATGAGATAAAGTATGTAGCGCACGACGCCCTGTCGGTGGGATAAGGACGCGTGGGTAACCTTTAGTACCGGTTGGTGGGTGCAACCGGTACTAAAGCTGTCGGCAGGATAAGGACGCCCTGCTCGATGAGATAAAGTATGTAGCGCACGACGCTCTGTCGGTGGGATAAGGACGCGTGGGTAACCTTTAGTACCGGTTCGTGTCTACAACCGGTACTAAAGCTGTCGGCAGGATAAGGACGCTCAACCGGTACTACCGAAGATGCCCTTGGTGCACACGCCATATGGCATCTTCGGAAGTTCCGCCTCGGAATTTTTTTCCTGCAAGCCCGTGGAAGACTCCATCTCCTCTAACAATGTTGCGGAAAGGGTTGGGAAATCTCCCGTGGCGGAACTTCTCGAATATGCCCTTGGTGCACATGCCCTATATAAGGCATATTCGGAAGTTCCGCCTCGGAAAAATTTCCCTGCAAGCCCATGACTTAACTAGTAAAACAAGCCAACCATCTCCATTGTTAATATCTTACATACAGTAACATCATTACACAAAAGTGATTTCCATATTGAGATACACAAGTTATGATCCCTATATGTAGCTAGCTAGTCTTCTGAGTTTTCTTCGCTCGTTTCCCTTTCTTCTTACTGCGACGCAACCATGGACAATCTTCATTGTTTAAGATGATGCTTGGGTCAATTTTTACCTTGAAGGGTGGAATATCGTCAAACTTATTATAATCTTCTGACATGTCTGTCTTGTCCTCTACTCCCACGATGTTTCTTTTTCCTGAAAGAACTATGTGCCGCTTTGGCTCATCGTATGATGTGTCCTCTTGCCTTTCTTTTCTTTTTTTCGGTTTGCTAGACATATCCTTCACATAAAAAACCTGAGCCACTTCACTGGCTAGGACGAATGGTTCGGTGTCGTACCCAAGATTCTTGAAATCCACTGTAGTCATTCCGTACTGCGGGTCTACCTGTACCCCGTCTTTCAGGTTGAACCATTTACACCGGAACAAAGGGACCTTGAAATTAGGTCCATAGTCAAGTTCCCATATCTCCTCTATGTACCCATAATATGTGACCTTGTTCCCATTGCCATCTTCTGCATCAAAGCGGACACCACTGTTTTGGTTGGTGCTCTTTTTGTCTTGGGCGAAAGTGTAAAATGTGTTCCCATTAATCTCGTACCTTGAAAATTCGATATAGTAGAAGATGGTTGCTTGGCCAACAAGTACAGCTGCTCGTCATCGGTGACATTCATGAGACGTGTTTGCAACCAACCGCCGAAAGTCTTCATGTGTTCTCCATCAATCCAATCTTCACGTTGCTCCGGGTATTTAGAGCGTAAGATCTCCTTGTGTTCCTCTTTGTACGGAGCCACCAAGATGGAATTATGTAGTGTGCTTGAGTGAAAGAATGTCCGTCCATACACGTTGCTGATTTCTTTCCTAGCGTGCCTTTTCCACGCAGTCTCCCCTCATAGCGCGATTCAGGAACACCGATCGGCTTAAGGTCAGGAATAAAGTCAACACAAAACTCAATGACCTCCTCTGTTCCATAGCCCTTGGAGATGCTTCCTTCGGCCTAGCACGGTTATGAACGTACTTCTTTAAGACTCCCATGAATCTCTCAAAGGGGAACATGTTGTGTAGAAATACAGGACCGAGAACGCCAATCTCTTCGACCAGGTGAACTAGGAGATGTGTCATAATATTGAAGAAGGATGGTGGGAACACCAACTCAAAGCTGACTAGACATTGGACCACATCCTTACGTAAATTTTGTAGAGTAAGTGGATTGATCACCTTCGAGAAATTGCATTGAGGAACGCACATAGCTTCACAATGGGTACTCGAACATTTTCCGGCAGAAGCCCCCTCAATGCAACCGGAAGTAATTGTGTCATAATCACGTGGCAGTCATGAGACTTTAGGTTTTGAAACTTTTTCTCCGACATGTTTATTATTCCCTTTATATTCGACGAGAAGCCAGACGGGACCTTGATGCTACTCAGGACTTCAAAAAGATCTCCTTCTCCTCTTTGGTAAGAGCATAGCTGGCAGGACCTTGATACTTCTCTGGATTCAGGTTGTTTCCTTCGTGGATACTTTGCTGGTCCTGCCGTGCATCCGGTGTATCTTTTGTCTTCCCATACACGCCCAAGAAGTTTAGCAGGTTCACGCAAAGATTTTTCGTCACGTGCATCACGTCGATTGCAGAGTGAACCTCTAAGAATTTCCAGTAGGGTAGCTCCCAAAATATCGACTTCTTCTTCCACATGGGTACGTGTCCGTCAACATCATGCGGAACAGATTGTCCACCGGGACCCTTTCCAAAGATCACTTTTAAATCCTTGACCATATCATATATAACTTCCCCATTAGGGCGGGTAGGCTTCGTTCGGTTATCTGCCTCACCTCCGAAATGCTTTCCTCTCTTTCTTACGTGATGTTGTTTTGGAAGAAATCGACGATGCCCCAGGTACACATTCTTGTTTCCCAAATAATTACTATCAGTCTCACCTAAAAAGTGTGTGCATGCATTGTATCCCTTGTTTGACTGCCCTGAAATGTTACCAAGAGCAGGCCAATCATTGATGGTTACAAATAACAACGCTCGTAGGTTAAATTCCTTTTGTTCGTGCTCATCCCACACAGGTACACCTTCGTCACGCCACAACTCTAAAAGTTCTTCAACCAATGGCCTCAGGTACACATCAATGTCGTTGCCGGGTTGCCTCGGGCCCTGGATGAGCACTGGCATCATAATGAACTTCCGCTTCATGCACAACCAAGGAGGAAGGTTATAGATACATAGAGTCACTGGCCAGGTGCTATGATCGGAGCTCTGCTCCCGAAAGGATTAAAGCCATCTGTACTTAGACCAAATCTTAAGTTCCTTGCGTCATCTGAAAATGACTTGAACTCTCTGTCGATTTTTCTCCACTGCGACCCGTCAGCGGGGTGTCTCAGCATCACATCTTTCTTACGGTCCTCTTTGTGCCATCGCAACAACTTGGCATGCTCTTTGTTCTGGAACAAACGTTTCAACCGTGGTATTATAGGAGCATACCACATCACCTTCGCAGGAACCCTCTTCCTGGGGGTGGACTCACCCTCAACATCGCCGGGGTCATCTCGCCTGATCTTATACCTCAATGCACTACATACCGGGCATGCATTCAAATTTTCGTACTCCCCGCGGTAGAGGATGCAGTCATTGATGCATGCATGTATCTTCTGCGCCTCTAATCCTAGAGGGCAGACAACCTTCTTTGCTTCGTACGTGCTAGAGGGCAACACGTTCTCCCCTGGAAGCATCTTCTTTATTATTTTCAGCAACTTTTCAAATCCCTTATCAGAAGTACCATTCTCTGCCTTCCACTGCAGCAATTCCAGCGTGGTACCCAGCTTTTTCTGACCATTTTCGCAATTTGGGTACAACAGTTTGTTGTGATCCTCTAACATTTTCTCCAACTTCAACCTCTCATTTTTATTTCTGCAGTTCATCTTCGCATCAAGAATGGCCCGACCCAAATCGTCATCCGGGTCATCAAAAATCGGCTCATCGAAAATGAGCTCTTCTTCAGCTTCGTCTTCCCCCATTCTACTACCACCGTCTTCAGTGAATAAGCTGGGATAGTTGTCACTATCCTCTTCTTCTTCGTTGTCTTCCAATATAACCCCTCTTTCTCCGTGCTTGGTCCAACAATTATAGCTGGGCATGAAACCATTCTCCAGCAGGTGGACGTGAAGGGTCTTCGAGGTAGAGTAATCCTTCATATTCTTACAGGAACTACATGGACAATACATGAAACCATTCGACTGCCTGTTTGCCTCAGCCACGTTGAGAAAATAATGCATGCCAGTAATGAACTCGGGATGGCATCGGTCACCGTACATCCATTGTCGACTCATCTGCATTTTATATGTATATCAAAAATCATTAAGTACACAACATCATGGATATATGAGTGACCAACTTAATTAATATTCAAGTTCATCACATAAAACTAAGTTTTTTTTATAAAAAAGAAGAGGCTCACCGAGGTTGTACGGTGCCGGCTAGGGGACGACGCTAGCGATCGACGGCGGTGAGGACGGGGATGATACTAATTAAAACCTACAAAATATACCATAATTTCAGCTCAAATTGATTATAAAAAAAGTAAAATCCCTAACTTAGGCATTTCATCAAACACCTTGCTAGCACTAGAAAAATAGTACGAGTTAAACTACCAAAGAAATGAGCTAAATTAGGAACGCCGGAAGAAAGGATGATATTGCTAACCCTTGGATAGATGGAGGTTGTTAATCTTGTTAAAATGGTGGAGAAAAATAAAGATTATTGGAGTGTGAGAGGTGGAGAAAAATTTAGAGTGTGAGGAAGAAGAGAAAAATGAGAGCCAGCATGCAGGGGGCTCGGGAAGAGATCTGGGCGATTGATATAGCTGGGTACCCTTTGGTACCGGTTCGTGTTAAGAACCGGTACCAAAGGTCCAGCCCGGGCCCCACCACGCGTCTGAATTTTGGCCGAAGACCTTTCGTACCGGTTCCTAACACGAACCGGTACGAAAGCCCCTCCCAAACCGGTACCAAAGCTCCTCGCCCACCTGAGCCCTCAAACCGGTACAAATGGCCCCTTTAGTACCGGTTCGTAAGGGAACCGGTACCAATGGCTTAGATGGATGAGAGGTTTTCTACTAGTGTAGGATCATAAAGTTCACTTCTGCGCATATCCATGACCCAAGCTACTCAGTCATTGTCGGGGGATGACCCCCGGTAGGTCAAGACTATGGCAAATATGTCATGATAAACTATCTGTATATCGGATTAAAGATTAATCCAGATGCTAAAAGCTCAGTTTAGCTGTGCTAAGTTGATACGATCCGGTATGTCAGGAGGTGTATGCCGGAGTACGGGTAACTGGTGATAACTAAGCCGAAGATATGCCCAAAAGGAGAAATTGAGAGATACAAATGGTAAGAAGCCGGTACTCACAAGTGAAGATACCGGGGATCCGGCATACGCTCAACTGTAGCATGTCGGCACCCCGGTCAAGATTTCCTCAAGGACTAAAGGACAAGATGAACGAAGCATTTCAGCTTTAATCGAAGCCCTGAAGCCAAAGAGGAGGATAACGTAAAAGAGACTGGGCGAAGTCATCAAGCCTATGATTAAAGACAGAAGCATCATCCCTAGAGCCAAAGAAGCTTTATAAAGTAGCTTAGGTCAGCAAAGATACCCCTAGGGTTTCTTCTCTTGTAAGCCTCCTCTCCCCTATATAAGGAGAGGAGGGGCACCCTAGTGCGGAACGATCGATCTGTAGCGAATAGACTCTGGCATGTAAGCCGTACATCTTCAACCTCTAGCCTTTGGCCAAGTTCTTGAGATCAATTCTATCTCCCCTTTCTTCTAAACCTTCCCCTCTCCCGGATCCTCAAGCGTACATCTTGCCCCTATCTTAAACCTACCCATGGCATTTGTCTGTTCATCACGACGACAGTCATGCTTCTTCCCGATAACCAAACAATTCAGGCGTCGTAGAGGGAGAAAGACCAACACATTTCCTTGTCTTTTGCCTCTGATCGTTGGCGCGTGAGCTCCTCAGTACCGAACTACCAATCCCCACCAGCTCGTGCAAGCTGCAAAGAAGCCCTCTTCCTCCGTTCCCAAGGCGCCTTTCCTAGATGGTGAAGCTTCCATCGACCGCTGAAGGAAACGAAAATGGTGAGAGATAAATATGAGAGTAATTCATACATTGCTCATTTTTTACTAATTGTTCTCCATCAGCAATGCATTATCAGCCATAAAAATGAAGGAGGTGAGAGTACGCAAGCGATGGATTGGTCCTGATTGCTTGACCGTTGACCTATCGACGTGTTGCCCTCTGGCGGACCACCGCCACACTCGCAAGTTACAGCTGAACTGCAACCCCATGTCGTGCCCATCCTCGTTTAACTCTTTGTTCCTAGGAGATGAACCTGCAGTAGAAGAGCATAACAACTGCCATGACCAGAACATGCACGATTTGAACGCAAAAAATCGGTCGCGCCATCGATTATTACTCGACTGAGAGACATAGTTAATGTGATGGGAAAAGGGTGCGGCAACGCCGAGCCCTCGATCTCCTCCTCAGAAGAAGCGAGTGAATGTGGCCGGCGCGTGGACATGGCGAACTCCGCAGTCCGCCTCACTCTGGACGCGACGACGAGAGAGGAGAGGAAGCCACGTCGTGCAGGAGGCGATCGAGGGAAGGAGGACTACGGGGGAGGAAGGGACGGCGTGCACGAGATGAGGTAAGTGGGAGGCATATGAGCAGATTACAAGAACGATGTAAGGAAATAGATCAGGCTTTCTACTGAGATTGATTTGTTTGGGACGCGAATGATTTTGGCAAGATTTAACTTGATTGCGCATTTAGTGACACGGGGAGATTTTGGCGAGTAATGAGGGAGATTTGGCAAATAAGAATTTGATTTGATACGATGTGCTAACATTTCATGAAAAGAGATCTGATGGTGTAAGTCAACCGGATGTTGAGTGGAGATTTTGACATACTAATTGTACGGTCTAGATACACCTAATGTTTGACATCAATATAATACTGTAGTAAAGATGTTGATACTTACTCGTGTAATTTTTCGCGGAAAAATACGATTGTATGTGGCCTACAAGAAAAATAATAAATATCCAAATGACACTATTATAAGAAATAGAAGGTAGGCCGCATACAATACCGTGAAAACTTACACGAGTAAGTAAGATAATATATACATGCACTTTTAAAAAAAACTGGGTGCGCGCCGTAGGTCTCCGTTTGGTATTTTCGTAGCCCGCTATCTCTATTTTAGCTAGCTAGCTAGCCGCTGCTCCTGCTTTGTAAGACGACCGGAACCCACTGACGAGTATCAATTTTGAGAGGGTCTCCACTATTTTAAAGAGGCAGATGCTGTTAAGCTGCAGTTCTACTGTAGTATTAGTCTATCATTCAGGCCAGGTTTTGTGTCCAGCAAACCAAAACATTAGGTACGAGAAAGGCAAGTTTCACATGATTTAACTGTTTTTGGTCTTTACTCTCCAAGATGACGTGTCTGCACATAATAGCCAATTTGAACGAGAATGCATATGAAATGATAAGTGTACACATCTATGCAATTGACTCAATTCAGAAATATTTAGTCAGAACTTAAATGAAATGTGTTGTGCAGCACCACCATACAGAAAATATATAAAGAGCAGAGTACAACAGACGAATACAATCTTCAGCAGAGAAAAGGAACCTAGGAGCTGAAGTACACGAGGTCACTGGAGCTACAAAAGTAAGTTGGATCCCTGAAAGTAGCAATCATCAAGACACAGCCAGTTCTAAAATCAACAAAAGGATAACACAAAATGACTATTCAATTAAAATCAGAAAGTTAAATTTGTACCTGAACAACTGGTGCAATCATGTTCGATGTTGGGAGGATGAAAGGTAAGGAGAGCGAGAGCGGAAGCCCGCGCCCCGCGCCGCCACTGGCGCCGGTCACCCGCTCGCCCAGCACGTCTGCCGGCCCCCAGGTTCTCCGCGGCATGGCTGCGGCGGGTCGTCCGGACCGTGACTCCGAGGTGGTCGCGGCCTCCCACGCTGGATCTGCTGGTCCGTCCGCGGCCCCGTCCAAGTCCGTCCTTCGATCCGGTAGATCCAGCTCGTCCCCGCCCCTGCTACCTGCTGCTGCTCCGGCCGCAGTGCTCAACGGATCTCGACCGCGTCTTCAGTCCATCGTGGTTTGCGACGCTCCTGCGGCGGTCAATGCCTCGCTCGAACAAAACCCCCATCCTTGGGAGGTGGTTCTCCCGAGGCGCGGCCGGCGTGGGCGCTCCCCTCCTCTTCCGGCTGAGCGGCGTCCCATACCTGCTGCCCCACCTCGCCGCTCGGACGCCGTGGTCGATCCGGCGCGCGCGGCCTTTTTAAGGCGCTTCCGTGGCCGCTGTCTTCGATGCCTGAGCAAGAAACACCGGCGAGCGGCTTGCAGAGATCCCACCCGCTGCATCGACTGCTGGGCCTGGGGACATACCTCCGGCCGCCGCTGCCCGCTCTTCCGCAAGGTTACCCCTCCTCCTCGCGGGCCGGTGCACGAGCGGCTCCGCTTCCCCGCGCCGCCGCCGGTCATGGATCGGCTCATCTCCTCCAAGCCCGCTCCTCGCCGCACATTGCCTCCGTCCAGCCACTCCATCATCATCACCTCCCGAGCCATGGAGCAGCAGATCTTCAACTTGCGTAGCCGGGGCGTCCTCGTCACGTCAACGGAGGCGCGCCACTGCGCCAATCCCCACTTGGTGGGGCAGGCGCTGGAGAAGGAGCTCCGCCTGCCTCCGCACCAGCTGCGGGTCACCCGCCACCACCCGGAGACCTTCTTTGTCCTGTTCGACATTCCTTCCCACCGCGACCGCGCCATTGCCATGGGCCGCCTGCACGTCGACGGCTCCACCTTCCTCCTCCAGGCTTGGCGTGAATCCGACCATGCCGTCCACCTGACCTACAACCTTCACGTTCGTATCTGCATCGAGCGGATGCCGATGCACATGTGGAATAGGGAAGGGGCGCAGGAGGTGCTGGGAAACCACGTCCTCGTCGATCGCCTCGACAGCCGCACTTACTCGCAGGACAACACGGAGCTTTTCAGCTGCTGGGTGTGGTGTCGCAACATTGACCGCATCCCAGGGCATCACGGGTTCTCTGTCTTTCCGCAGGATGCAGGCCGTATCGTGGAGATAAACGGCTACTCGCCACCGCGCCGGGAGGTGGCGCCGCCGCCGGAGTGTCTTCGCTACGACGCGCTCATCCACATCGACCTCGTTGAGGACTGGACTGTGCGCGAGGCGCGCACACCTCCCTCGGGCCAGAGCGGGGTCCCTTCGTCCACTTCGTCGGATGAACCTCCCTATCCGGCAGTCCAGCCCTACACCTGGCGCTTTGGGGTGCCGGACGGCGAGGAGCGGGGCTCCGGCGGTCGCCGCATGGACGGATGCCGCTACTTCCCCACCTATCAGCGCCGCGAGGACGAGGGAGACTCCTCTGGCCAGCGCCGGAACTGGCGCGACGTCGCCGCTGCTCCCGCTCAGCCCAGGGGCCAGGCCTCCTCCTCCTCTGGGCGTGACGGCGCTCGCCAGCGGAGTCGCTCGCCGACAGGCCACCGTCAGCGAGCTGCTTCGCTCCCCTCACCAACGGCCAACATCATGCGCGGCTCTGATGAGGTGCTCCCGCCCCTGCCCCCGCTTCCCACGACGGGGCCCCTGCCGCTGCGCCTCTTTGAGATGGCCGCGGGGGCGCCGGCACTGCCGGCAAAGGAGCCAACTCCTGCGCCGGGCAACGCTTCCACGACGGCGACGCCAGGCCACGTGGCCTTCGACCCTCTGATCGACTTGGTTGCCCAGGCGCACCACGTCGACATGGAATGGGGCCCGGTTGGGGTCGACCCGATGTGCTTGGAGCTGGAAGCGGCATGCGCCGCAACCATCTGCCAGCCCCTCTCCTTCACGAGCAGCCCCTCGACCATGCCTGACCTGCCAATGGTGCCACATCCGTGGGCGACGGCGGACTTTGGCGTGGCTCCTGCAGAGGATGCGGTGCAGGTCTCTGTTGTAGCCTCCCAGGTCGACGACATGCGGCTGGCGGGCGAGCCAGCTTACCAAGAAGAGGTGCAGCGAGAGCCAGCTGAAGACTTCCTGCAGATGCTGTTCAAGGTGCCGCCGACGGCGATCCTGGGGTTCTCTCCCCTAAACCCTGCGTCTCCGGCGCAGGTGAAAGGACACAGATGTCGCCTAGAGGGGGGGTGAATAGGCGATTTAAAACTTTTAGGAGATGGGCTTAACAAATGCGGAATAAAACTAGCGTTTACTTTGTCAAGCCCAAAGCTTATATACTATTGTTCACCTATGTGCACCAACAACTTATTCTAAGCAATGGTTCACCTATGTGCACCAACAACTTATGCTAAGCAATACAAGCAAGTATGTGATAGCAAGATATATATAACTTCAAGCACGATGGCTATCACAAGGTAAAGTGCATAAGTAAAGAGCTCGGGTATAGAGATAACCGAGGCACGCGGGAGACGATGATTTATCCCGGAGTTCACACTCTTGCGAGTGCTAATCTCCGGTGGAGAGGTGCGGTTGCTTAGTGATCCCGAACGCCACAAGAGGCTCACCTTGAGGTGTGGTTGCTCGATGCACACCAACGCCACAAAGGCCTCACCCCAAGATGCGTTACTCACACCACACACCGAACGCCACGAAGGCGCCTCACCTAAATCTCCGGTGACCCTCGCCACAAAGGCCTAGGTCACGGTTCCACTAAGGGATTTCCTTCGAGGCGGAAACCGGGCCTTACACAAAGATTGGGGCACACATCCACAACTTAATTGGAGGCTCCCAACAAATCGCCACAAAGGCGTAGAATCCGTCTAGGGTTCCAAGAACCCAAGAGTAACAACCTTCTTGCTTTCACCACCACGAATCACCGTGGAGAACTCAAACCGATGCACCAAATGCAATGGCAAGAACACCACAAAGATGCTCAAGTCCTTCTCTCTCAAATTCCAACAAAGCTACAAAAGCTATTGGGGGAATAGGAGAGGAAGAACAAAGAGGAGAACACAAAATTCTCCAAGATCTAGATCCCAAAGATTCACTCACAAAGAGATGATTTGGTTTGGTCAAAGTGTGGATCTAGATCTCCTCTCTCTTTTCCCTCAAAATGGGGCAAGAATCATGGAGGGATAGAGAGAAAGGGCAAGCTTCTCAAGAACAACAATGGAGGAGAGAGAGAGTAGAAGAAGCAACAGCCCAAGGAGGAAGAAGGGGGGTATTTATACCCCCCAAGAAAATCGAGCCGTTGGGCAAAACCAGGGCCGGATAATCCGGCCTAAGTAAGGGCCGGATAATCCCCCCCCCCCCCGGATAATCCGGCCTCTGGGACAAAACCTGGTCAAAATCCGGGCAAATGTCCGGCCCCTATACTGAGCAGCAATTCCTGAGGTCCTTAGCCGATTTCGAGGGGCCCGGATATTTCCGAAATATCCGGCCCGGATATTTCCGAAATATCCGGCCTAAGCAAACTGCAGAAACACCAAAACTAAAACGGGCATAACTTTTGCATCCGGACTCCGATTTCGATGATCTTGGGCTCGTTGAAATCACAACAACGAGCTCTACAACAATATGCATAGAAACATCATAGTCCAGCAAAGGAGGATAGAAACAAATGATGAAAGGTTTGACCTATCTCAAAAAGACATACCGGTAAAACCTCCAATCTTGAAAATGCAACAAGTTGCCCATGGAAAAACCATTCTCAATGAACTAGAGCTTGTCATGAGAATAAGCACAAGCTCTAAAACATCACATGGATAATATCCAAATAAAACCAAGTAAGATGATGAACCAAACTCGAAAACGCAACAAGTGATCTATGCGAAATCCATTTTCGATGAACTAGAGCTTGTCATGAGAATAAGCACAAGCTCTAAAACATCACATGGATAAGGTCCAAATAACAACCAAGAAAGATGATGCAAGGATTCAAAGGTTTGAGCTCTCTCCGAACGATACGATTGAGATACTCACTCGAGAGCCCTCTTGATAGTACGGCAACTAAACTATAAACCGGTCTCCAACTACACTATGAGACCGGTGAGAAAGAAACCCTATCAAGAGCAAACCTTATACTTGCGCATTCCACTTGAGCTCGATGACGACGATCTTGACCTCAACAAGATGGAACGCCTTTCTTGCTTGTGCTTGCTTGACGAAGTCTTGTGGATTGCTCCCCCATAATCCACCATGGGAGAGCTTCTTCTTCGGCGCATCTTCACATAACCATGACCACCATGTGGATGGCAAGACTCAAGCAAAGGATCTCTTCGAGATGGCTCATCTTGAACTTGCACTTCATTTCTCCATGGCAAGCTTCAAGCTTATGAACTCTTCGAGTTGGCTCATCTTGAACTTGCACTTCATTCTTCATTCTTCATCATATTGATGTCTTGAAGTAACTTGAGGGCTCACTTCATCTTCATCTTCAAGACATACTTGACACTTGATATCCTTCATCAATTTATTCTTATTGCAACCTTGAAGCCAACAAATGGTTCAAGAATTGCCTATGGACAACTCCTACAAGTATAACTCAATGCAAACATTAGTCCATAGGGATTGTCATTAATTACCAAAACCACACATGGGGGCTCCATGCACTTTCAATCTCCCCCATTTTGGTAATTGATGACAATCTCTTTGAGAGGGTTTATATAAGGAATTTAAGTAACAAATAAGTTGAATATATAGAGCAAACTCCCCCATAATATATGCATGTGTGAATGATCTTGACTTTCATTGCATATATTGGCATTCAAAGCCTAGTGGAGTTTCCTCTAAATATTCAACTATGCAAAGCAACAAGATGCAATGCAATAAAGGCACATGCTTAAGCACAAAACAAAGACATAACCAAATTCCCTTAAACCCTCCAAACTTCTCCCCCATTGGCACCAATTGCCGAAATGGGTGAAAAATTTAGAAGGCCAATATATTGAGAGTTCCTCCATAGCGTGTGCATTTCTCATAATTTGAGTGGAATCAAATGCACATATCCAATGACGAATATTCGGAAGGAATCACATTATAGATAGGATCAAAGATTGCAAAAAGATAACAAAGTCAAGAAGCTTCAACAAATGAAGCAAGCAACCAAATGAACCACAAGGAAGATACCAAAAGAAAGATAGATATTATGATAAGATCAAGAAGATTGCTCTAAATAATATGAGGAAGCTCCCCAAGGTTTGTGCACAAAACTAGACAATTTGCATTGGAGTATAAAGTGCACAAACATGGAATCATCACTCCCATGATATCATTCAAAAACAAAAGATACCAAGTGAATCAAACTCTAATGATCACCACAAGATAGTGTTCTAAATCAAATGAGGAAGCTCCCCAAGGTACATGCATAAAATAAAATGTTGCATTTGAATACAATATGCATAACATGGAATCCTCACTCCCTCATTACCATTTAAAACACAAACATTTGCAATAGATCATAGATAGAAAATTAAGCTTACCACTTGCAACAAACAAATGGTTGAGCAACAAGTAAGAGGCACCATAATAAAAGGCTCAACCAAGAGGATATGTGAAAGGCATGATAAAGCATATTATAAGACTATTACAAGGATGAGCAAAAAGCATCATCATAGTCTTCAATGAATTATATTGCTTAGCATGACCAATCAACACGCAACAAATAAATAAGATATCGAATGGAGATGTATCATCTCTTATGTGTATAAGTTTCTCTAAGTGAGCAATATCACAAAGATATTTATCCACAAAGAAACATGCACACACAAAATAGATACACAAGAAATATAGCATGATATCCAAGACAAAGTCATGCAATATACCAATAAGAATTTTTGCTTAATAGCATGGCCAAAGGCTCAATTTTATCTTATTGTACATTCATGAACTTCAACCACAAACAACTAAAATACATCACAAATATCAACAAGGGATAGAAGATAGTTGGGATGCATTTGAGAAAGGCAACAAGTATCACAAACGGGGATACTAAAAGAAATAACTCAATTTGCACTTTCATCGATATTGCACATGTGAGAGGCTTGAGGAATTGATATGCAATAAAATTGCTAGATAGGCATAGATGGGATGGGTGAATCATGATCATGATTTTATATACTTCCCAACATATGTGCTCATCTCAAACTACTCACATTCGCAATAAAGAGGTTTCGTTAAGATTTTAGCAAGAAGCACAACATTTGCAAATCAAGAGATTCATGCCAAGATGCAACCACATGGTTGGATGCTAGAAAAATATGCATGAGAAGATACTTGTTACCGAGATAGCATTGGTGAGGATGTAGTAGATATGTGTTCGTTGACCATCCTAGCTTGCCTCAAGTTACCATTGAGTCACCACTTCTCCCCAAGAGTGAGACAAGCATCCAATGCATATCCATTGTACCTAACACAAAGGTAAGTACAAAAAGGTCCCCAAACTAATTGGGTTCAAAGTAGTTAGACACACTACAACATATAGGACAAACTCCACAATTCTATGTGCATATAGATATGAAATTGAATTTCATGCACATCTTAGCCAAATTAGGATTTGATGGAGTTTACCCTATATATTGGATCAAAGAAAGTGACACATGCCATAAGATATACATATATTAAATATGCATGCACAATACTTTCAAGAACCAAAGGAAGATACAATTTGGACAAAAACACCAAATAAACCAAGAGACAATGGTTGTCCAAATTATGTCAAAGAATCAAATCAACACAAGATTGACTTCAAGGACTTATCTCATTATAAGAAGCTAATTAAACATAAACACAAAGGAATGAGATAACCAACTCCCAAGAGAGCAAGGTTCCAACAAATAAACCAAACCCTCGACACTTTTTATGATGGCACAACGTACCAAAAAGAAAATTTTATGTCTCCCAAAACCAAATTTTTGATAATGATCAAGAGATGTTAAGCATTCTAATAAATATAGAAGAGCTCCCCCAATATTGGTGCATTATCTAGGATTTTTCATATGAATACAAAATGCACAAAACTAGGATCATCACGCTACCTATATCTAGTAAAATGCTAAGAAAGTTTGAATAGACAAATTAGATCTATAAGATGCAAGGAAGACACATGGGAGTAAAAGCACAACACATTCATGGCAATAAATAATACAATTTAAACACAAAAGCCAATGTAAATATGATCAATAAATTTCTACCTCATAATAGATTGCCAATTGTCCTAGGACACAAGGTATTAGGAAATATTTCCCGGTGGTAGTTTGTAAGTATATGTAAGATCATATCTACACCAAATAAAGCATATGGTAAAAGATAAGAGTTAACCATCATGCAAATAGAGTTTCTTGATAGCTTCAATTAGTCATACCATCATGCAAATCAATTAATAGTATTCATACCAACATGCAAAGCAATTAATTGTATTCATACCAACATGCAAAGCAATTAATAGTATTCATACCAACATGCAAAGCAATTAATAGTATTCATACCAACATGCAAAGCAATTAATAGTATGACTTGAAGCATATGGTTTTCCAAAAATGTATTGAGAGACACATTGTGAAAAACCATGCTAAGGACCACTTTCACAAATAAGATCCAAAAAGATATTAGCAATGAAGCCATTTAATCAAATTGGAACTTGTTTGAGAAAACATGTCACATATGAGAGATAATTTACAATATCAATTCTGTGTGACACAACCTCAAATGTTCACATTTCCTAGGCTTGTAATATGCACAAAGCTTATTACTCCCCCATAATGTGATAAGGAATTTATTTTCACAAGAGGCAAATAAGATCCAACTAGAGATATTAATGAACATTAGAATTTGAATTTCTCATGAAGATGACATACCACATAGAGACTAGATAATCTTGCAATATCAATTCTAAGTGATATTCCTCATGTACACACATTGTTAGGATTGTGAAATTCCTAAAGGCATATCACTCCCCCAAAATGTTATAGTCCATTAATCTCTCATATGAGCCATATAAGATACAACAAGATGCAAAGAGGCTCCAACACAAGCACAAATACATGGTGTGCAACCTAACATACATAGACTTGATTTCTCAAGAAAAACAAGTAGGATGCACAACATATACAAACACATGTTAGGAACAAAACTAACACATGCAAAGGGGCGAGTAACTTTCAATATAAATGAGTTGAGCACATGTTACCGCAAGAAGGAACATTGGGTATATGATAGAAGTAAGATAACCAAAAGACTTGGCTTGAGATAATATAAATGATGAAGATCCCTTAATTCTTCATGATGTAGCCAAGTCTCCAATGCCCTCCAACAAGCACCTATTGATCAAATTTTGGATTGTTGGTCCCCAACTAAGTTGGGTCCTAAGAGGTTAGTCACAATAGGCTTGGCAACCCAAATGGTTCTTTTCTTGACACCACTTTGAGCACCAACATATTTGGCAAACACATTGCCACCCTCATCCTTACGAAGAGAATAAACATCATCAATGGTGATAGAGTTGGATGAGGTACCAATAGTGCACAAGGAGGAGATGTGGCCCTTCTCACGGCATATGTAGCAAGTTCTTTTCTTCTCCTTCTTCTCACTAGATTTCTCCACAATGGGAGCATTGGCTTGTATCTTCTTGAGAAGTGGCATTTCTTCAACTTGAGGTTGAATATGAGTTTGAGCTTGAGGCCGCTTCCCTTTTTGCTTCTTCTTCAAAGGACAAGATCTAACATGATGCCCTTCAATTTTGCACTTGAAGCAAACAATCTTCGCCGGGTCTTTGACTTGTAATTGGCCCTTCTTAATCTTGTTGCTCTTGGACTTGTTCTTGTTGTTGGAGTTGAATCCAAGTCCACTCTTGTCATTGGGGGATTTTTTCACACTCAACATCTTGTCAATTTTGCATTTCCCTTCATGACTCTTTACCAAGTCGTTCTT
This sequence comes from Lolium perenne, assembly GCF_019359855.2. Lineage (NCBI taxonomy): Eukaryota > Viridiplantae > Streptophyta > Magnoliopsida > Poales > Poaceae > Lolium > Lolium perenne. Next base: position 332,393,731 of record NC_067245.2, read on the forward strand.
CAAAGAAGTGACTTGGGCCTTGAGCTCTTTGATTTCCTCTACATGGTTAGTAACAACACAAGTACTAGAGGAAGTAGAACCTTCATCGTTAGAGCAACAAGGCAAGGAAGATAATTCATCACAAGATTTAGCAATACTATGAGTGGATGAATTACAAGGACTAGCACATGGCAAAATAGCATTTTGAGTAGTAGTGCTAGTATCCACATGAGGCTCACAAGGTGTTGCCTTAGATATGATAGCCTCATGAGCTAACTTTAGCCTATCATGAGAGGCTAGAAGATCCTCATGGGAGCTAGAAAGCTTTCCATGATTTTCTTCCAATTTCCCATAATTGCAAGTTAGCAAATCAAGTTGAGCCCTTAGCTCAACATTCTCCTTCAAGATAGATGCTTCACAAGAAGTAGAGTTAGTAGCACAAGCATCATCACAAGACACATCAAGAAGAGAGGGTAACATAGCATGCTCTTTTAAATATGAAGCTTGTAGTTGCTCATATGACTTGGTGAGGATAGAGTGTTCGCTCTCCAAGGCCTTGTGGGCCTTGTCTAGATCATCTAGATCCTTAACAAGTTTATCATGACCAACACCAACTTTGAACTTTTCATTTTTAAGCAATTTTAATTTAGCTTTAGCATGGTCTCTTTCTTTAGTGAGTTTAGCAAATATTTCATTTCGAGACACCTCAAGGGTTTGAAGTTGATCCTCAAGAGAGGCTACGGTCTCTTGTTCTTCTTCAAGATCATTCTTTAATGATGCTACATCATCGGCATACTCTCGTTCAAGAGCACCCTTTTTATCAATGGTGTTCTCATGCATCCAAATAAGTTTTTGGCTCTCAATAGCGGTAGTCAAGATTTCAAAGAAGTGAGAGCTAGCAATTTTATCTTTGTAAAGAACCTTGAATACACTCTCACCTTTATCGCGTAGAGAGACAACCCAATCTTCTTCTTCATATTCATCCTCATTCTTATCACCACGAGACATATTAGGTCCCATGGTAGGAGGTACCGTGGAACCCTTGGCCATAAGGCATATATGAGGACCGTGAGATAAAGATGAGGAGTTACTTGAGGCTCCTTTCAAGATCTTCTCTTGACCAATAGAATCTTTGGTTTCCTCTACATTGTTAGACACACAACAACTAGAGGAAATAGAATCATTTTTATCATGGCCACAACACAATGCAAGCATATCATCATTAGATTTTTTCAAGCAACTTACACATGATATGCAAGGACTATCAACACAAGCATGTAAATCATTTCTAGTGCTAGATGTGTTTAAGTCCAAAGATGAAGCATTGCAATGAGATAGAGATGAAGAATCATCAATAGTAAGCTCAATATCAATATTGCAATTTTCATCACCACTCACCATATCATTACCTTGTGTCTTACCACACTTTGGTGAAGTGGATGAAGATGAGAACTCATCACGGCCGGAAGTGGAAGCAAAACAATCATCCTCAATGATAGTGGACACATCATATTTATCTTGAAGCTTTGTCCATAATTCATGAGCGCTCCCAAAAGGCATGATTGAAGAAGTAACTACATTGCTCACAACAATGGAAAACACATGAGAAGCAAGAGCATCGAGACAAGAGTTTTTCTCCTCCTCAAGAGATAAATTTTGAGGATCCTTAGGAGAAGAAAAACCTATGTCAAGAAATCGCTCCATGTCCGGGGACATACGCCGCAAAATATTAAGCACATAAATTTTCCATAGATCATAATTTTTGCCATCAAATATAAACAAGTTATTGTGTGCTAATCCCCTAACCAACATCTTTACTCTCAAGGCGGTGAAGCCTAAGAATGAGAGACCTTGCTCTGATACCAATTGAAAGGACACAGATGTCGCCTAGAGGGGGGGTGAATAGGCGATTTAAAACTTTTACGAGATGGGCTTAACAAATGCGGAATAAAACTAGCGTTTACTTTGTCAAGCCCAAAGCTTATATACTATTGTTCACCTATGTGCACCAACAACTTATTCTAAGCAATGGTTCACCTATGTGCACCAACAACTTATGCTAAGCAATACAAGCAAGTATGTGATAGCAAGATATATATAACTTCAAGCACGATGGCTATCACAAGGTAAAGTGCATAAGTAAAGAGCTCGGGTATAGAGATAACCGAGGCATGCGGGAGACGATGATTTATCCCGGAGTTCACACTCTTGCGAGTGCTAATCTCCGGTGGAGAGGTGCGGTTGCTTAGTGATCCCGAACGCCACAAGAGGCTCACCTTGAGGTGTGGTTGCTCGATGCACACCAACGCCACAAAGGCCTCACCCCAAGATGCGGTACTCACACCACACACCGAACGCCACGAAGGCGCCTCACCTAAATCTTTGGTGACCCTCGCCACAAAGGCCTAGGTCACGGTTCCACTAAGGGATTTCCTTCGAGGCGGAAACCGGGCCTTACACAAAGATTGGGGCACACATCCACAACTTAATTGGAGGCTCCCAACAAATCGCCACAAAGGCGTAGAATCCGTCTAGGGTTCCAAGAACCCAAGAGTAACAACCTTCTTGCTTTCACCACCACGAATCACCGTGGAGAACTCAAACCGATGCACCAAATGCAATGGCAAGAACACCACAAAGATGCTCAAGTCCTTCTCTCTCAAATTCCAACAAAGCTACAAAAGCTATTGGGGGAATAGGAGAGGAAGAACAAAGAGGAGAACACAAAATTCTCCAAGATCTAGATCCCAAAGATGTAGGATAACGTTGCATAGAAAACAAAAATTTTCCTACCGCGAACACGCAATCCAAGCCAAGATGCAATCTAGAAGATCGTAGCAACGAGGGGGTATCGAGTCTCACCCTTGAAGAGATTCCAAAGCCTACAAGATGAGGCTCTTGTTGCTGCGGTAGACGTTCACTTGCCGCTTGCAAAAGCGCGTAGAAGATCTTGATCACGATCGCTTCCGGCGCCACGAACGGGCAGCACCTCCGTACTCGGTCACACGTTCGGTTGTTGATGAAGACGACGTCCACCTCCCCGTTCCAGCGGGCAGCGGAAGTAGTAGCTCCTCTTGAATCTGACAGCACGACGGCGTGGTGTCGGTGGCGGTGGAGAAGTCCGGCGGAGCTTCGCTAAGCTACGCGGGAGATATGGAGGAGAGGGGGGCGGCTAGGGTTTGGGAGGGGGTGGCCGGCCACTTCAAGGGGGGCGGCCAGCTTGTGGTCTTAGGGTGGCCGGCCCCCTCCCTTGGCCCCTCATTATATAGGTGGATTCCCAAGAGTTGGTCTCCAAGTCTTCGAATAAGACCCGAACCAAAAACTTCCCATAAGAGGGGGAAACCTAGCCAAGCTAGGACTCCCACCAAAGGTGGGATTTCCACCTCCCATATGGGGGGGTGGCCGGCCCCCTAAGGGGGAGTCCACTTGGGACTCCTCCCCCACTAGGGTTGGCCGGCCATGGAGGTGGAGTCCCATGTGGACTCCACCTTCCTTGGTGGTTTCTTCCGGACTTTTCTAGAACCTTCTAGAACCTTCCATAGAACCTTCCGCGACATTTTAATTCACATAAAATGACATCCTATATATGAATCTTATTCTCCGGACCATTCCGGAACTCCTCGTGATGTCCGGGATCTCATCCGGGACTCCGAACAAATATTCGAACTCCATTCCATATTCAATTTCTACCATTTCAACATCCAACTTTAAGTGTGTCACCCTACGGTTCATGAACTATGTGGACATGGTTGAGTACTCACTCCGACCAATAACCAATAGCGGGATCTGGAGATCCATAATGGCTCCCACATATTCAACGATGACTTTAGTGATCGAATGAACCATTCACATACGATACCAATTCCCTTTGTCACGCGATATTTTACTTGTCCGAGGTTTGATCATCGGTATCACTCTATACCTTGTTCAACCTCGTCTCCTGACAAGTACTCTTTACTCGTACCGTGGTATGTGGTCTCTTATGAACTTATTCATATGCTTGCAAGACATTAGACGACATTCCACCGAGAGGGCCCAGAGTATATCTATCCGTCATCGGGATGGACAAATCCCACTGTTGATCCATATGCCTCAACTCATACTTTCCGGATACTTAATCCCACCTTTATAACCACCCATTTACTCAGTGGCGTTTGATGTAATCAAAGTACCTTTCCGGTATAAGTGATTTACATGATCTCATGGTCATAAGGACTAGGTAACTATGTATCGAAAGCTTATAGCAAATAACTTAATGACGAGATCTTATGCTACGCTTAATTGGGTGTGTCCATTATATCATTCACATAATGACATAACCTTGTTATTAATAACATCCAATGTTCATAATCATGAAACGATGATCATCTATTAATCAACAAGCTAGTTATACAAGAGGCTTACTAGGGACTCATTGTTGTTTACATAACACACATGTATCAATGTTTCGGTTAATACAATTATAGCATGATATATAAACTTTTATCATAAACATAAAGATATATAATAACCACTTTTATTATTGCCTCTTGGGCATATCTCCAACAGTCTCCCACTTGCACTAGAGTCAATAATCTAGATTACATTGTAAGGTACTTAACATCCATGGCATTCTGGTGTTGGTCATACTTTGCCCTAGGGAGAGCTTTAGTCAACGGTTCTGACACACTCAGAAACGTATGTATTTTGCAATTCATTTGCGTCTTCACGCATCACTCATTTTCCAAATGAGTCGGCATTAAATATGTTTGGTCTTCTGGTGGAACCTTAATTCCGCGGTCTGAAATATGTCACTAATATTGTCATACACAATATAGCTTCAAGGTTCTGACTCTGTCGGAACTACACCAAGTTCTCAAAGAACCTCTTGACTTAACATCCTTTGTCATTGTCAAAACAATGACATACTCTGCCTTCTTTTGTAGAATCCGTTACAATATTTAGAACTCTTCTAAATCTAGCATAGACAACTTCTAGCTCATTGTGCTACCTTTTAAACAACACTTAGTCTAATTTGAGATTGAAATTATATTTTATATGTGACAAAACCAATATCGGTGTAACACCTTACATCGATTTGTTTGTCATTTCTTCATACAAATATATATATATATATATATCCTTAGTTCTTCTAAAGTACTCAAGGATATTCTTACTTTCGTCCAATGATCATCATATGAATCATTCTGGTATATGCTCATAACACTTTATAGCACATGATATCTGATTGTGTGCATATTATTCGTGACCTATAATCACTCATGTGTTTTTACTCATTGAGTGTCAGATACACTCAAGTCTTGTTAAACCTTCACATGACAAGAACATTTTCTTAATATTTCTATATTGAACTACTTCAATATCCATCATATGTACTTTGACTTAAACTTATTTATGTGTTTCAATCTATCTTCATAGATCTTGACACTAAATTTGTTTCAGTCCATATCCTTTCATTGAAGTTAATTCTCAATGAAACCTTTTAATCAAGTATATAATTACATCATTTATAACCAACTATATGTCACCTACATAAAGTATTATAAATGTGTCTTAGCGCTCCCACTTAATTTCTTGCAAATGCAAGCCTCTTCATCGTCTCTGATGAAATCAAAAACTCTTTGACTATTTCATCTGGTGAAGATTCCAACTCCGTGATACTTACTTCATCCAATTGAAGCTTGTATACCTATCTAGTATTCCACGGACCAGCAAAACTCTTGGTTGTATCTTGTATACATACTTCTGTTAAGTAGTGTATTTTGCCATCCTACTAGCATATCTCATAAAAGAAATATGTAGTGATTACTAGAATAATCCACATAGACTATAAGCATTGCTACGGAAGATCTAATCTTATCATATTCAACTCTTTGAACTTTGTCGTAAACAATTTTTCGACAAGTCAAGCTTTCTTCAAGGATATTTCATCCAAGTCTATCAATTTCATAGATCCATTTACTTTCATAAAGTATTCATCTATCTTGGATTTCATGGCGCATGGCCATTTTAACGGAGTCAGGGCCCATCATAACTTCTTTGTTTTGTAGTTGGTTTATCATTGTTCAAAATCAATCCTTTGTCCACAAATCATTTATTTGATCACAAAGTAAACCATACCTACAAGGTTCAATATGTACTTCGATCTCCATGGCTAAAACACTTTGTAGTCATGAGAGCCATGATCGTCGTGGCCGCTTCCGAAACCAATTTTGATGCTGCGCTACTCTGATCATTATGCTCAGGTTCATAAACCTTATCAAATTATAATGTCCTCCCACTCAAATACTTCACTCGAAACAATTTCTCGGAAATAAGAAACATTGACAAACACTTTTGTCTTTGTCTCGTGGGAAGAATTCCCAATTAAATCTCTGGGATAACCAACAAAGACATTCATCCGATTTTGGTTGACTATTAGGGTTTATACCCATGCCATAACTTGTATGGTGTCATTTCAACGGATCATGATGATGCTCTATTCAGTGTAAAAGCGGTAGTCACTAAAGCATAATCCACAAAAATATAATGGCATCAATATTTTATCTCATCACTGATCCAACAAAGTTTGGATATATCTCTTGGATACTTCATCATCACTATGATACTCCAAGAAACATAAGTTGTAGAACAATTTCATAACTCTCTTAGATGTTCGCTAAAACTCGTAACTCAAATATTTTCACCATGATCCAATCATAGATATTTGACTTTTCTATTACGATGATTTCCACTTCATGCTGAAATTTATTTGAATCCATTCAAATGTTTCAAACTTCTTCCTTATTGAATATATCCACATATATATACTCAATTCATTGTTGAAAGTTTTCATGAAGTAGAAGAATCTCCCGCACACAACCATGCCCAGTGAACCACATACATCATCATGTATTTTTCCACTAAGTTAGTTGCCCGTTCAACTTTTGGCCTATGAACGGTATTTTAATCATTCTCTTTAGAAAAGATTTGCAAGTGCCAAATGATTCAAAAATCAAATGACTCCAAAAATCCATTTGCATGGAGTTCCTTCATGCAGTTCCTTTCTAACATGACCTAAATGGCGGTTCCACAAATAAGTGGAATTCAAATCATTTGCCTTATGGCATTTTAGCGTCAGTGTTATGTATGTGTGTTTTCACCATTAAGATTTATAATAACTTATCCATCGTACATGGAGTAATGTCATAATTTGAACAACTCATTGTTTTCATTTGACCAGAGCAAAATAACAATTATTAAGTTCTTTATTATAAATTCTAAGGGCTAGATATAGAATGCCAACGACGAACATAATAACACTTTATTTTTGTTCCAGGCGTGCATTCTTATCATATTCTTTGTCAGTCACTTAGGCCATTGTATTCTTGTATTGCGTTGTTTTGTATGACACTTCATACCAACCAATATGGTACAAATACCCAAGAATTTCATTGTGTGACCTAACTAGGAATACAACCATAACATGTATATCATTTATATACACCTGAGCTAGACTTTCTAGTCTTTTCTTTCTTTTTTGCCAAAATATCTTTTGCAGTTTCTCTTTTAGCTTTCCTCATTATTCAGAAAAACACTTTAACATCAATAACTTCTAGGTTTGTTGGTCAAATACCAATAACCTTGAGGTTCTTACTTTAAGTTGATCATCTTATGACAAGTGTTTCAGATTTCACTATTAGTAACTTTGTAATATGATGAACAATTTCACTCATAATTTTATCCATTATATCATGACGACTTTCCGAGACCATGTCTGTACATGCTAGCCTCGTAAAGTTTTAACCTTAGTATTCGCATGTGCAAATCTGGCTTGCACCCGCTGTAAGCACACGTAGAATCTATAACACCCGATCATCACGTGATGCTTCGAAACGACGAGTCTTAGCAACGGTGCATACTAAGGATGATAACTTTCATGGATATGCGAATATCATTAGTGCCCCAATAGTTGGAGGATTGTGACGTCTGGCGTCTTCAACCTTCATACATTCCCATAAAACTTATGAGTTTATGTAGTCTCACCAAATTATATTCTATCATCTTGCAATAAGGTCTTAGATATCACATATATCTCATACCTTGATTATTTCCGAAAACTAAATTTTCAGCTCCTTACTTTTCAAACAAATTTGAACTTCAAGTTTTACGGAGACAAGATAACTTTAGGTACTAATTGAAACCATAGCTCTTTGAATCAACAATGTGAGGTTTACTAAAAGTTTGCAATAGGACTTTAATCAATTCTTGATTCTTTAACAATACGGTACCAATCCATAAAGTTTCTTGTCAGATTTTAACAGTATTTCTATCTCAATAACAAGACTAGCGCATAGTAGTAAACGGATGCCAATACTACAAAATTAATTCAAAATACTACTCAGACTATGTTTATGATAATTAGTTCATGTTTTAATCTAATTACTAATGAACTCCCACTTAATACAACATCCCTCATAGTTGTTAAGTGGTACACGATCCAAATTCACTACACCAAAAACCGATCATCACGTGAGATGATGTAGCTTCAATGGTGAACATCAACATGTTGATTATATCATCCATATGACTCGTGTTCAACCTTTCGGTTTCCGTTGTCCCGAGGCCATGTCTGTACATGCTAGGCTCGTCAAGCAAACCCAAGTATTCCGCGTGTGCAACATGGCTTACACCCGTTGTATATGAACGTTGAATCTATCACATCCGATCATCACGAGATGCTTTGAAACGACAAACTTTGGCAATGGTGCATACGAGGGGAGAACACTTTATTATCTTGATATTAATGTGAGGGATCATCTTATAATGCTACCGTCGCGATCTAAGCAAAATAAGATGCATAAAGGATTAACATCACATGCAATTCATATGTGATATGATATGGCCCTTTAGTCTTTGCGCCTTCGATCTTCATCATCAAAGCACGGACATGATCTCCATCATCAACGGGCATGATCTCCATCATCGTCGGCGTAGCGTCAAGGTTCATGACGCCGTCTTCATGGTTGTTCACCTCATGTAGCAACTATTACAACTACTTTGAAATACTACTCAACATGAAAATTAAAGACAACCATAAGGCTCCTGCCGGTTGCCACAATACAATAATGATCATCTCATACATATTCATCATCACATTATAGCCATATCACATCACCAAACCCTGCAAAAACAAGTTAGACGTCTCTAATTTGGTTTGCATATTTTACGTGGTTTAGGGTTTTCGAGAAAGATCTAATCTACCTACGAACATGAACCACAACGGTGATACTAGTGTTGTCCATAGAAGAGTAAGTTGAATCTTCACTATAGTAGGAGAGACAGACACCCGCAAAGCCTCTTATGCAATACAAGTTGCATGTCGAACGAGGAACAAGTCTCATGAACGCGGTCATGTAAAGTTAGTCCGAGCCGCTTCATCCCACTATGCCACAAAGATGCAAAGTACTCAAACTAAAGATAACAAGAGCATCAACGCCCACAAAACCATTGTGTTCTACTCGTGCAACCATCTATGCATAGACACGGCTCTGATACCACTGTAGGATAACGTTGCATAGAAAACAAAAAATTTCCTACCGCGAACACGCAATCCAAGCCAAGATGCAATCTAGAAGACGGTAGCAACGAGGGGGTATCGAGTCTCACCCTTGAAGGGATTCCAAAGCCTACAAGATGAGGCTCTTGTTGCTGTGGTAGACGTTCACTTGCCGCTTGCAAAAGCGCGTAGAAGATCTTGATCACGATCGCTTCCGGCGCCACGAACGGGCAGCACCTCCGTACTCGGTCACACGTTCGGTTGTTGATGAAGACGACGTCCACCTCCCCGTTCCAGCGGGCAGCGGAAGTAGTAGCTCCTCTTGAATCCGACAGCACGACGGCGTGGTGTCGGTGGCGGTGGAGAAGTCCGGCGGAGCTTCGCTAAGCTACGCGGGAGATATGGAGGAGAGGGGGGCGGCTAGGGTTTGGGAGGGGGTGGCCGGCCACTTCAAGGGGGGCGGCCAGCTTGTGGTCTTAGGGTGGCCGGCCCCCTCCCTTGGCCCCTCATTATATAGGTGGATTCCCAAGAGTTGGTCTCCAAGTCTTCGAATAAGACCCGAACCAAAAACTTCCCATAAGAGGGGGAAACCTAGCCAAGCTAGGACTCCCACCAAAGGTGGGATTTCCACCTCCCATATGGGGGGGTGGCCGGCCCCCTAAGGGGGAGTCCACTTGGGACTCCTCCCCCACTAGGGTTGGCCGGCCATGGAGGTGGAGTCCCATGTGGACTCCACCTTCCTTGGTGGTTTCTTCCGGACTTTTCTAGAACCTTCTAGAACCTTCCATAGAACCTTCCGCGACATTTTAATTCACATAAAATGACATCCTATATATGAATCTTATTCTCCGGACCATTCCGGAACTCCTCGTGATGTCCGGGATCTCATCCGGGACTCCGAACAAATATTCGAACTCCATTCCATATTCAATTTCTACCATTTCAACATCCAACTTTAAGTGTGTCACCCTACGGTTCGTGAACTATGTGGACATGGTTGAGTACTCACTCCGACCAATAACCAATAGCGGGATCTGGAGATCCATAATGGCTCCCACATATTCAACGATGACTTTAGTGATCGAATGAACCATTCACATACGATACCAATTCCCTTTGTCACGCGATATTTTACTTGTCCGAGGTTTGATCATCGGTATCACTCTATACCTTGTTCAACCTCGTCTCCTGACAAGTACTCTTTACTCGTACCGTGGTATGTGGTCTCTTATGAACTTATTCATATGCTTGCAAGACATTAGACGACATTCCACCGAGAGGGCCCAGAGTATATCTATCCGTCATCGGGATGGACAAATCCCACTGTTGATCCATATGCCTCAACTCATACTTTCCGGATACTTAATCCCACCTTTATAACCACCCATTTACGCAGTGGCGTTTGATGTAATCAAAGTACCTTTCCGGTATAAGTGATTTACATGATCTCATGGTCATAAGGACTAGGTAACTATGTATCGAAAGCTTATAGCAAATAACTTAATGACGAGATCTTATGCTACGCTTAATTGGGTGTGTCCATTATATCATTCACATAATGACATAACCTTGTTATTAATAACATCCAATGTTCATAATCATGAAACGATGATCATCTATTAATCAACAAGCTAGTTATACAAGAGGCTTACTAGGGACTCATTGTTGTTTACATAACACACATGTATCAATGTTTCGGTTAATACAATTATAGCATGATATATAAACTTTTATCATAAACATAAAGATATATAATAACCACTTTTATTATTGCCTCTTGGGCATATCTCCAACAAAAGATTCACTCACAAAGAGATGATTTGGTTTGGTCAAAGTGTGGATCTAGATCTCCTCTCTCTTTTCCCTCAAAATGGGGCAAGAATCATGGAGGGATAGAGAGAAAGGGCAAGCTTCTCAAGAACAACAATGGAGGAGAGAGAGAGTAGAAGAAGCAACAGCCCAAGGAGGAAGAAGGGGGTATTTATACCCCCCGAGAAAATCGAGCCGTTGGGCAAAACCAGGGCCGGATAATCCGGCCTAAGTAAGGGCCGGATAATCCGCCGCCCCCCCCCCCCCCCGGATAATCCGGCCTCTGGGACAAAACCTGGTCAAAATCCGGGCAAATGTCCGGCCCCTATACTGAGCAGCAATTCCTGAGGTCCTTAGCCGATTTCGAGGGGGCCGGATATTTCCGAAATATCCGGCCCGGATATTTCCGAAATATCCGGCCTAAGCAAACTGCAGAAACACCAAAACTAAAACGGGCATAACTTTTGCATCCGGACTCCGATTTCGATGATCTTGGGCTCGTTGAAATCACAACAACGAGCTCTACAACAATATGCATAGAAACATCATAGTCCAGCAAAGGAGGATAGAAACAAATGATGAAAGGTTTGACCTATCTCAAAAAGACATACCGGTAAAACCTCCAATCTTGAAAATGCAACAAGTTGCCCATGGAAAAACCATTCTCAATGAACTAGAGCTTGTCATGAGAATAAGCACAAGCTCTAAAACATCACATGGATAATATCCAAATAAAACCAAGTAAGATGATGAACCAAACTCGAAAACGCAACAAGTGATCTATGCGAAATCCGTTTTCGATGAACTAGAGCTTGTCATGAGAATAAGCACAAGCTCTAAAACATCACATGGATAAGGTCCAAATAACAACCAAGAAACATGATGCAAGGATTCAAAGGTTTGAGCTCTCTCCGAACGATACGATCGAGATACTCACTCGAGACTCGAGAGCCCTCTTGATAGTACGGCAACTAAACTATAAACCGGTCTCCAACTACACTATGAGACCGGTGAGAAAGAAACCCTATCAAGAGCAAATCTTATACTTGCGCATTCCACTTGAGCTCGATGACGACGATCTTGACCTCAACAAGATGGAACGCCTTTCTTGCTTGTGCTTGCTTGACGAAGTCTTGTGGATTGCTCCCCCATAATCCACCATGGGAGAGCTTCTTCTTCGGCGCATCTTCACATAACCATGACCACCATGTGGATGGCAAGACTCAAGCAAAGGATCTCTTCGAGATGGCTCATCTTGAACTTGCACTTCATTTCTCCATGGCAAGCTTCAAGCTTATGAACTCTTCGAGTTGGCTCATCTTGAACTTGCACTTCATTCTTCATTCTTCATCATATTGATGTCTTGAAGTAACTTGAGGGCTCACTTCATCTTCATCTTCAAGACATACTTGACACTTGATATCCTTCATCAATTTCTTCTTATTGCAACCTTGAAGCCAACAAATGGTTCAAGAATTGCCTATGGACAACTCCTACAAGTATAACTCAATGCAAACATTAGTCCATAGGGATTGTCATTAATTACCAAAACCACACATGGGGGCTCCATGCACTTTCAGCAGGCAGCTGCCACCCCCAAGCGAAGTCTGCGTCAAGCGAACACGGCAAGCTCCATCCCGGTGGCGCAGCGGGCCACATTGCGCCTAGCCAAGGAGATGAACGTGATCTCTGGAGACGAGCGCCGCGTCGAGGAGGCGGCGGCAGGGCTCGTCGAGCGGTTCAAGGAGCCTCTCTCGGAGGTTGACATCGATGGCCTGGCTATCCTGACTCGTGTCGACCACGACGCGGTGCACCGTGCCGCCCAGCTGGCCGTCGCGGGCAGAGCCGCCGCGCTGGCGAATTAGTTTCTCAATGATTAGCAGCTTAGTCGTATCGCAGCAGCCACCAGGCTTCACTTGGTGTTTTTCTTTCTTGTTTGGGTTGATGTGGTTCGTCCTTCTCCGGGACGGCTTGTTTGAGGCTGATCAGCTGGGTGCCGTCCCGCCCACATGTATGCTCCGGGTGTGTCCTCTTCGCAATGAATTGCTTGCTGCTGCTACATCCCTGTCCCTTGCGCCCTCTGCTACTTCGACGACTTCGGCTGCGTTCGCTTTGTTTCCACGATGAGTGAAGCAATCTGCCCCATCTTGTCCTGGAACCCGATGGGCCTCAACATGCCGGCGCGTCGCACTGCGGTGGCCGAGCTCGCCGCCGCGGCAAAGACGTCGATCTTGTGTCTCCAGGAAACGAAGCTCGCGCACATTGATAGGTCGTTAGCGATTGAGATCGCGGGCGTCTCCCGACAGGACTTCGTCTTCCTCCCTGCGGAGGAAACTCGTGGTGGTATCGCTATTTTCTGGGACTCTGCAGTAGTCTCGCTGACCAACTCCCATAACCGCAACCACTCTGTCACGGCGACGGTCACGATGAACTCTTCTGGCTCCTCCTTCCTGCTCACGGTCGTCTACGGCCCCTCCGTCGATGCAGATAAGCCCGCCTTTCTGCAGGAGTTGGCCGCGATTCGGCCTCCGGTGGGCACGCCCTGGCTCATTGTCGGGGACTTTAACCACATATATGAGGCGAGGGACAAAAGCAACACCAATTTCTGCCGTCGACTCATGGGGCAGTTTCGGGCCGCCATTGATGCTTCCGAGCTCATGGAGCTCCGCTGCTCCAATCGCCGCTTCTCTTGGTCTAACGAGCGTGCCGACCCGACGCTGGTCTACCTCGACCGTTTCTTCTACAACGTCGCCTGGGACGCGCTTTTCTCACCAAGCACGGTACAAGCCCTCTCGTCGTCACACTCTGATCACTGCCCACTCCTTCTTTCCTGCATCTGCGCGCCGCCAAGGAAACTGCGCTTCAGGTTCGAGAACTTCTGGACGCGCCAGGAGGGGTTCGCCGATGTGGTTAAATCGGCTTGGTCCGCAGACATGCGTTCGTCCAATCCTCTCACTCGCCTTCGAGTCAAGCTAGGGAGAACGGCTCGTGCTCTGCGTGCGTGGAGCAAAGGGAAGTTCGGCGATGTCAGATTTCAACTACACCTGGCCAACGAAGTCATCCTGCGGCTGGACGTGGCGCAGGAGAGCAGGAATCTCTCCGATCTTGAATTCCACTTCCGCAAAACCCTCAAAGTGAGGGTGCTGGGCCTTGCCGCAATCGAGAGGTCAAGACGACGCCAAGCTTCTAGGTGAAGGAGATATGCCCTAGAGGCAATAATAAAGTGGTTATTATTTATATCTTTATGTTTATGATAAATGTTTATATATCATGCTATAATTGTATTAACCGAAACATTAGTACATGTGTGATATGTAGACAAACAAGAAGTCCCTAGTATGCCTCTTAAACTAGCTTGTTGATTAATGGATGATTAGTTTCATAATCATGAACATTGGATGTTATTAATAACAAGGTTATATCATTATATGAATGATGTAATGGACACACCCAATTAAGCGTAGCATAAGATCTCGTCATTAAGTTATTTGCTATAAGCTTTCGATACATAGTTACCTAGTCCTTATGACCATGAGATCATATAAATCACTTATACCGGAAAGGTACTTTGATTACATCAAACACCACTGCGTAAATGGGTGGCTATAAAGGTGGGATTAAGTATCCGGAAAGTATGAGTTGAAGCATATGGATCAACAAAGGATTTGTCCATCCCGATGACGGATAGATATACTCTGGGCCCTCTCGGTGGAATGTCGTCTAATGTCTTGCAAGCATATGAATAAGTTCATAAGAGACCACATACCACGGTACGAGTAAAGAGTACTTGTCAGAGACGAGTTTGAACAAGGTATAAAGTGATACCGAAGATCAAACCTTGGACAAGTAAAATATCGCGTGACAAAGGGAATTGGTATTATATGTGAATGGTTCATTCGATCACTAAAGTCATCGTTGAATATGTGGGAGCCATTATGGATCTCCAGATCCCGCTATTGGTTATTGGTCGGAGTGAGTACTCAACCATGTCCGCATAGTTCACGAACCGTAGGGTGACACACTTAAAGTTGGATGTTGAAATGGTAGAAATTGAATATGGAATGGAGTTCGAATATTTGTTCGGAGTCCCGGATGAGATCCCGGACATCACGAGGAGTTCCGGAATGGTCCGGAGAATAAGATTCATATATAGGATGTCATTTTATGTGAATTAAAATGTCGCGGAAGGTTCTATGGAAGGTTCTAGAAGGTTCTAGAAAAGTCCGGAAGAAACCACCAAGGAAGGTGGAGTCCACATGGGACTCCACCTCCATGGCCGGCCAACCCTAGTGGGGGAGGAGTCCCAAGTGGACTCCCCCTTAGGGGGCCGGCCACACCCCCATATGGGAGGTGGAAATCCCACCTTTGGTGGGAGTCCTAGCTTGGCTAGGTTTCCCCTTCTTATGGGAAGTTTTTGGTTCGGGTCTTATTCGAAGACTTGGAGACCAACTCTTGGGAATCCACCTATATAATGAGGGGCCAAGGGAGGGGGCCGGCCACCCTAAGACCACAAGCTGGCCGCCCCCTTTGAAGTGGCCGGCCACCCCCTCCCAAACCCTAGCCTCCCCCTTCTCCTCCATATCTCCCGCGTAGCTTAGCGAAGCTCCACCGGACTTCTCCACCGCCACCGACACCACGCCGTCGTGCTGTCGGATTCAAGAGGAGCTACTACTTCCGCTGCCCGCTGGAACGGGGAGGTGGACGTCGTCTTCATCAACAACCGAACGTGTGACCGAGTACGGAGGTGCTGCCCGTTCGTGGCGCCGGAACCGATCGTGATCAAGATCTTCTACGCGCTTTTGCAAGCGGCAAGTGAACGTCTACCACAGCAACAAGAGCCTCCTCTTGTAGGCTTTGGAACCTCTTCAAGGGTGAGACTCGATAATCCCCTCGTTGCTACCGTCTTCTAGATTGCATCTTGGCTTGGATTTCGTGTTCGCGGTAGGAAAATTTTTGTTTTCTATGCTACGTTATCCTACAGTGGTATCAGAGCCGTGTCTATGCATAGATGGTTGCACGAGTAGAACACAATGGTTTGTGGGCGTTGATGCTTTTGTTATCTTTAGTTGAGTACTTTGCATCTTTGTGGCATAGTGGGATGAAGCGGCTCGGGCTAACTTTACATGACCGCGTTCATGAGATTTGCTCCACGCTCGACATGCAACTTGTATTGCATAAGTGGCTTTGCGGGTGTCTGTCTCTCCTACTATAGTGAAGATTCAATTTACTCTTCTATTGACAACACTAGTATCACCGTTGTGGTTCATGTTCGTAGGTAGATTGGATCTTACTCGAAAACCCTAAACCACGTAAAATATGCAAACCAAATTAGAGAACGTCTAACTTGTTTTTGCAGGGTTTGGTGATGTGATATGGCCATAATGTGATGATGACTATGTATGAGATGATCATTATTGTATTGTGGCAACCGGCAGGAGCCTTATGGTTGTCTTTAAATTTCATGTTGAGTAGTATTTCAAAGTAGTTGTAATAGTTGCTACATGGAGGACAATCATGAAGACGGCGCCATTGACCTTGGTGCTTCACCGACGATGATGGAGATCATGCCCGTTGATGATGGAGATCATGTCCGTACTTTGGAGATGAAGATCAAAGGCGCAAAGACAAAAAGGGCCATATCATATCACATATGAACTGCATGTGATGTTAATCCTTTTATGCATCTTATTTTGCTTAGATCGCGACGGTAGCATTATAAGATGATCCCTCTCACTAAAATCTCAAGATAATAAAGTGTTCATCCTTAGTAGCACCGTTGCCAAGACTTGTCATTCCGAAGCATCTCGTGATGATCGGGTGTGATAGAATCAACAAGTGCATACAACGGGTGCAAGCCAGTTTTGCACATGCGGATACTAAGGTGGCCTTGACGAGCCTAGCATGTACAGACATGGTCTCGGAACACGTGATACCGAAAGGTAGAGCATGAATCATATGATTGATATGATGAACACTTTGAATGTTCGCCATTGAAATTACACCTTGTCTCGTGATGATCGGACTTAGGTGCGGTGGATTTGGTTCGTGTGATCACTAAGACAATGCGAGGGATATTGTTTTGAGTGGGAGTTCACCTAGTTTTTAATTAAGTTGAATTAAAATTTGAACTCAATTTGTCATAAACTTAGTCTAAACTATTGCAAATATATGTTGTAGATATGGCGTCCTCAATCAATTTTAACCAGTTCCTAGAGAAAGAAAAGCTTAAGAGCAACGGTAGCAACTTCACCGACTGGTTCCGTCATGTGAGGATTTTCCTCAATGGCGGAAATCTGCAATATGTGCTTGATGCACCGCTAGGTGACCCTCCTGCAGAAACTGAAACCGATGAAGTAAAAGTTGTTTACGCAACTCGGAAAACTCGGTACTCTCAAGTTCAGTGTGCCATCTTATGCAGTCTGGAAGCCGATCTTCAAAAACGTTTTGGGCACCACGATCCACATGAGTTGATCAATGAGTTGGAGACTATATTTGAGACTCATGCGGCCGTGGAATGCTATGAAGCATCGAAACACTTCTTCAGCTGCATGATGGAAGAAGGCAGCTCCGTTAGTGAGCACATGCTCGCCATGACCGGGCATGCGAAGAAACTCAGTGACTTGGGAATAGTGATTCCTAATAGACTGGGGATTAATCGTGTCCTTCAATCACTGCCACCTAGTTACAAGAACTTTGTGATGAATTACAATATGCAGAACATGAACAAAGAGTTACCTGAACTCTTCTCCATGCTAAAATCTGCTGAGATTGAGATCAAGAAAGAGCACCAAGTGTTGATGGTCAACAAGACCACCAGCTTCAAGAAACAGGGCAAGTCTAAAGGCAAGAACAGGAAGAGTGGCAAGAAAGCTGCCACGCCTCCTGTGAAACCTAAGACTGGCCCTAAGCCTGATGCTGAGTGTTATTACTGCAAGGAGAAAGGACACTGGAAGCGTAATTGCTCCAAGTATTTGGCGGATCTGAAGAGCGGCCTTGTCAAGAAGAAGAAAGAAGGTATATCTGATATACATGTTATAGATGTTTATCTTACTGGTTCTCGTACTAGTACCTGGGTATTTGATACTGGTTCGGTTGCTCATATTTGTAACTCAAACAGGAACTAAAGAATAAACGAAGACTACTAAAGGATGAAGTGACCATGCGCGTTGGAAATGGATCCAAAGTCGATGTGATCAGCTGTCAGCACACTTCCTCTACATCTACCTTCGGGATTAGTTTTAAGCCTCAATAATTGTTATTTTGTACCCGCGTTGAGCATGAACATTATATCTGGATCTTGTTTAATGCAAGACGGTTATTCATTCAAGTCTGAGAATAATGGTTGTTCTATTTTTATGAATAATATCTTTTATGGTCGAGCACCTGAAAAGAATGGCTTATTTCTGTTAGATCTCGATAGTAGTGATACACATATACATAAACATTGATGCTAAGTGAATTAAATTGAATGATAATTCTACTTATATGTGGCACTGTCGTCTTGGTCATATTGGAGTGAAACGCATGAAGAAACTCCATATCGATGGATTACTTGAATCACTTGACTTTGAGTCACTTGATAGATGCGAAGCATGTCTAATGGGAAAAATGACTAAGACTCCATTCTCTGGTATTATGGAGCGAGCTACTGACTTATTGGAAATCATACATACCGATGTGTGCGGACCAATGAGTGTAGCATCGCGCGGTGGTTATCGTTATGTTCTAACCTTCACAGATGATCTGAGTAGATATGGGTATATCTATTTCATGAAACATAAATCCGAGACTTTTGAGAAGTTTAAGGAATTCCAAAGTGAAGTAGAAAATCAACGTAACAAGAAGATTAAATTTCTACGATCTGATCGCGGAGGTGAATATCTGAGTTATGAGTTTGGCATGCATTTAAAGAAATGCGGAATACTTTCACAATTGACACCGCCGGGAACACCACAACGCAACGGTGTGTCCGAACGTCGTAATCGAACTCTCTTAGATATGGTTCGTTCTATGATGTCTCTTACTGATTTGCCGTTATCATTTTGGAGTTATACATTAGAGACAGCCGCATTCACTTTAAATAGAGCACCATCAAAATCCGTAGAAACGACACCGTATGAATTATGGTTTAATAAGAAACCTAAGCTGTCGTTCCTGAAAGTTTGGGGTTGCGAAGCCTATGTAAAGAAGTTACAACCGGACAAGCTAGAACCCAAAGCGGAGAAATGCGTCTTCATAGGATACCCTAAGGAAACTATAGGGTACACTTTCTATCACAGATCCGAAGGCAAAATCTTTGTTGCAAAGAACGGAACCTTTCTTGAGAAAGAATTTCTCACTAAAGAAGTGACTGGAAGAAAAGTAGAACTCGATGAGATTGATGAATCTATACTCGTTGATCAGAGTAGCGCAGTACCGGAAGTTGTACCAGTACCACCTACACCGACAACAGAGGAAGCTAATGATAATGATCATGAAACTTCGAACGAGGAAACTACTGAACCTCGCAGATCGACAAGGGAACGTGCCACTCCTGATTGGTATGATCCTTGTCTAAATGTCATGATTGTGGATAACAATGATGAGGACCCTGTGACGTATGAAGAAGCGATGATGAGCCCAGATTCCAACAAATGGCAAGAAGCCATGAAATCCGAAATGGGATCCATGTATGATAACAAAGTATGGACTTTGATAGACTTACCTCGATAGCCGAAAGGCTGTTGAGAATAAATGGATCTTCAAGAGAAAAACAGATGCTGATGGTAATATTACTGTCTATAAAGCTCGACTTGTCGCAAAGGGTTTCCGACAAATTCAAGGAGTTGACTACGATGAGACTTTCTCACCTGTAGCGAAGCTAAAATCTGTGAGGATATTGTTAGCAATAGCTGCATTTTTCGATTATGAGATTTGGCAGATGGATGTCAAAACGGCGTTCCTTAATGGAGACATTGAGGAAGAGTTGTATATGGTACAACCCAAAGGTTTTGTCGATCCTAAAAATGCTGACAAAGTATGCAAACTTCAGCGTTCAATTTATGGATCAAGCAAGCATCAAGAAGTTGGAACCGACGCTTTGATAAGGTGATCAAAGACTTCGGGTTTATACAAAGGTCATGGAGAGGCCTGTATTTACAAGAAAGTGAGTGCGAGCTACGTAGCATTCACGATATTATATGTAGATGACATATTATTGATTGGGAATGATATAGAACTATTAAGCGATGTAAAGGGTTATTTGAATAATAGTTTTTCAATGAAAGACCTTGGTGAAGCATCATATATATTAGGCATCAAGATTTATAGAGATAGATCAAGACGTCTAATAGGGCTATCACAGAGTACATACTGGACAAGATTCTAAAGAAGTTTAGAATGGACGAAAGTAAGAAAGGATTCTTACCTATGTTACTGTGCAAGGTCTTGAGTAAGACTCAAGGTCCGGCTACGGCAGAAGAAAGAGAAAGGATGAGTCAAATCCCCTATGCCTCGGCAGTAGGCTCTATCATGTATGCCATGCTATGTACAAGACCGGATATAGCACATGCTGTTAGTTTGACTAGCAGATATCAAAGTGATCCAGGAATGGAACACTGGACAGCGGTCAAGAATATCCTGAAGTACTTGAAAAGGACTAAGGATATGTTTCTTTGTTATGGAGGTGACCAAGAGCTCGTTGTAACAAGTTACACCGATGCAAGTTGGAACACCGATCCTGATGACTCTAAGTCACAATCTGTTTAAGAGTTTATCTTGAATTGTGCTGCAAAGCTGGGCAAGCTCGAAGCGGTGCACGGTGGCGAAATCCTCAACAGAATCGGAGTACATAGCGGCTTCAGAGGCTTCATCGAAGCGGTATGGATGAAGAGGTTCATTATAGAGCTCGGTGTGGTTCCTAGTGCATTGGACCCACTAGTCATATATTGTGACAACATGGGTGCCATCGCCAATGCACAAGAACCAAGGTCACACAAGAGGCTGAAGCATATCAAGCTGCGTTACCACTCGATTCGCGAGTACATCGAAGATGGAGAAGTAAAGATTTGCAAAGTACACACTGATCTGAATGTAGCAGATCCGTTGACTAAAGCTCTCCCTAGGGCAAAGCATGACCAACACCAGAATGCCATGGGTATTAGGTATATTACAATGTAATCTAGATTATTGACTCTAGTGCAAGTGGGAGACTGAAGGAGATATGCCCTAGAGGCAATAATAAAGTGGTTATTATTTATATCTTTATGTTTATGATAAATGTTTATATATCATGCTATAATTGTATTAACCGAAACATTAGTACATGTGTGATATGTAGACAAACAAGAAGTCCCTAGTATGCCTCTTAAACTAGCTTGTTGATTAATGGATGATTAGTTTCATAATCATGAACATTGGATGTTATTAATAACAAGGTTATATCATTATATGAATGATGTAATGGACACACCCAATTAAGCGTAGCATAAGATCTCGTCATTAAGTTATTTGCTATAAGCTTTCGATACATAGTTACCTAGTCCTTATGACCATGAGATCATATAAATCACTTATACCGGAAAGGTACTTTGATTACATCAAACACCACTGCGTAAATGGGTGGCTATAAAGGTGGGATTAAGTATCCGGAAAGTATGAGTTGAAGCATATGGATCAACAGTGGGATTTGTCCATCCCGATGACGGATAGATATACTCTGGGCCCTCTCGGTGGAATGTCGTCTAATGTCTTGCAAGCATATGAATAAGTTCATAAGAGACCACATACCACGGTACGAGTAAAGAGTACTTGTCAGAGACGAGTTTGAACAAGGTATAAAGTGATACCGAAGATCAAACCTTGGACAAGTAAAATATCGCGTGACAAAGGGAATTGGTATTATATGTGAATGGTTCATTCGATCACTAAAGTCATCGTTGAATATGTGGGAGCCATTATGGATCTCCAGATCCCGCTATTGGTTATTGGTCGGAGTGAGTACTCAACCATGTCCGCATAGTTCACGAACCGTAGGGTGACACACTTAAAGTTGGATGTTGAAATGGTAGAAATTGAATATGGAATGGAGTTCGAATATTTGTTCGGAGTCCCGGATGAGATCCCGGACATCACGAGGAGTTCCGGAATGGTCCGGAGAATAAGATTCATATATAGGATGTCATTTTATGTGAATTAAAATGTCGCGGAAGGTTCTATGGGAGGTTCTAGAAGGTTCTAGAAAAGTCCGGAAGAAACCACCAAGGAAGGTGGAGTCCACATGGGACTCCACCTCCATGGCCGGCCAACCCTAGTGGGGGAGGAGTCCCAAGTGGACTCCCCCTTAGGGGGCCGGCCACACCCCCATATGGGAGGTGGAAATCCCACCTTTGGTGGGAGTCCTAGCTTGGCTAGGTTTCCCCTTCTTATGGGAAGTTTTTGGTTCGGGTCTTATTCGAAGACTTGGAGACCAACTCTTGGGAATCCACCTATATAATGAGGGGCCAAGGGAGGGGGCCGGCCACCCTAAGACCACAAGCTGGCCGCCCCCTTTGAAGTGGCCGGCCACCCCCTCCCAAACCCTAGCCGCCCCCTTCTCCTCCATATCTCCCGCGTAGCTTAGCGAAGCTCCGCCGGACTTCTCCACCGCCACCGACACCACGCCGTCGTGCTGTCGGATTCAAGAGGAGCTACTACTTCCGCTGCCCGCTGGAACGGGGAGGTGGACGTCGTCTTCATCAACAACCGAACGTGTGACCGAGTACGGAGGTGCTGCCCGTTCGTGGCGCCGGAACCGATCGTGATCAAGATCTTCTACGCGCTTTTGCAAGCGGCAAGTGAACGTCTACCGCAGCAACAAGAGCCTCCTCTTGTAGGCTTTGGAACCTCTTCAAGGGTGAGACTCGATAATCCCCTTGTTGCTACCGTCTTCTAGATTGCATCTTGGCTTGGATTTCGTGTTCGCGGTAGGAAAATTTTTGTTTTCTATGCTACGTTATCCTACACTAGGATCACATGGCTCCGGGAAGGGGATGCAAACACACGCTTTTTTCACGTCAAGATCAACTCCAGGCGGCGCAAGAACTTCATCCCAGCTCTAACAACGGACGCTACCATCGCCACCACACACAAAGACAAGGAAGAAGCTCTGTTTGTGCACTTCAATGCAGTTTTGGGTACCTCGGTTCCTCGAGAACGCTCGCTGAATTGGGAGGTGCTGGACCTACCCACCTTGCCTGACGCCGGCCTCGACAACCCTTTCACGGCCAAGGAAGTTTGGGAAGCCATCAAGGACTCCCCGGCCGAGAAAGCCCCAGGCCCCGACGGGTTTAACGGCATCTTCTATAGACGATGTTGGGGAATCATCAGGCCAGATATCATGGCCGTCTTTCAACATCTTTTCCATCTCGCCGGCGGCGATTTCGCTTCTCTCAACCGTGCTTTTGTATGCTTGCTCCCCAAGACTGCTGGTGCGTCGCGAATCGGCGACTTCAGGCCGATTAGTTTGATTCACTCCGTCGCCAAACTCTTCGCCAAGGTTCTCGCCCGGCGTCTATCACCGGTGATGGGTGCGATGGTTTCTCCTGCTCAAAGTGCCTTCCTGAAAAACCGAACCCTGCACGACAACTACCTCTACGTCAGAAATACCGCCAGAACTCTTCACCGTCGCAAACGGCCTTCGCTCCTCATCAAACTGGATTTCGCAAAGGCTTTTGATTCGGTTTCATGGGAATATCTCCTAGAGCAGTTGCAGCGCCTGGGATTCTCATCTCGATGGCGGGACTGGCTTTCCTTGCTCCTCTCCTCGGCGGCCTCAGAGATCATCCTCAACGGCACAAACGGCAGGTCCATACGGCACCGTCGTGGGCTTCGGCAGGGCGACCCTCTGTCGCCCCTCCTCTTCATCCTGGCGCTAGACCCGCTGCAACGGATTCTTCAACTGGCTACAGAGGCCGGAACTCTGTCCACGCTCCCCATTCGGGAGGCCAAGCTCCGCACAAGCCTCTACGCAGACGACGCGGTGTTATTCCTGAACCCCGTGCGTGCCGAGGTGGAGGCCATCCTTCGGATTCTGCACGATTTTGGGCTTGCTACTAGCCTCCGCATCAACATCGCCAAGTGCTCCATCGCTCCGATCAGATGCAACGAGGTCAACCTCGACGACGTCCTCGCTCCCTTCGCCGGCGAGCGCGTCGCGTTCCCTATCCGCTACCTTGGCATGCCGCTGTGTCTCGGCCGGATGCGCCTGGTCCATCTTCAGCACATCCTCGATCGGGCTCGTTCGCACCTCGCCTCTTGGAAGGGGCGCTGGATTAATGCGGGTGGACGCAAAACCCTCATCACTTCGGTCATCAGCACGCTCCCGATTTTCGCCATGACAGCGCTCAAACTCCCTCCAAAGTTTTTGAAGGAGTTCGACAAGATTCGTAGAAACTTCGTGTGGGACATTGAGGATGATACCAACGTAGGGGGTAAATGCAAGGTGCGGTGGAAGTCAGTTTGCTCGCCGCTGGACGTCGGCGGTCTCAGCGTGCCAAACCTGGAGTATTTTGGCCGCGCGCTACGGCTTCGCTGGCTGTGGCACGAGTGGAGCTTGCCGCCGCGGCCTTGGGTTGGCATGTGACTCCCTGCGACGTGCACGACCTTGAGCTCTTCCATGAAGCCACGAGGGTTAGTTTAGGTGATGGGAGCCGGGCCATTTTCTGGCGATCTTCCTGGCTCGGAGACACGCCGCTTTGCATGCAATATCCCCGGCTCTATGATAGATCAAGAAGAAAGAACAAGTCCGTCGCCAAGGCGCTCAACGACAACAGCTGGGTCCATGATATTCGTCGGAATTTTCCGCCGGAGCTGCTCCCGGAGTTCATCTCCCTCTGGCGCACCCTGCAAACCGTAGTGCTGCGCCCACACACGCCGGACTCGATCAGATGGATACTCACCACCGATGGTTGCTACTCCGCGGCGTCCGCCTACCGCCTCCACTTCGAGGGACAGATCCGTTCGATCGCCCCAGAGATGATCTGGTCAACGTGGGCACCGCCTAAATGCCGGGTATTCGCATGGCTGTTGCTCCAAAACCGCCTTTGGTGCGCCGATCGCCTGCAACGCAGGCAGTGCCCGAATTCGTATTTCTGCCCCTTGTGCATCAGAAACCTGGAGACGTCGTGGCACTTGTTCTTCGAGTGCCCATTCACCAGGTCAATCTGGGCGTCGGTCGCCACCTGGACTCACTGCTCGGCGCTGGATCCGTCGATTTGGGGGCACAACTCTTCCATGACGGATGCTTGGCAATCGATGATGGAGTATTGTCATCCACCGGCCAGAAAAGGAGTCGTGTCCCTCTTCATCCTCGTGTGTTGGGCGATTTGGAGCGAGCGAAACGCCAGGATCTTCCGTGGGAAATCATCGACACTGCGCACCATCATCTCATGGATCCGTGACGAGGCAAGGGATTGGAGTTTCGCCAATGCCAAAGCCCTGAGACGGCTCATGTTCGAGCCTCCTTGAAGGATCGCACATCTGCCCCTCTCCCCTCTTTTTATTTTCTCTCTTTTTCCAGATCATCCGGGGCGTAATTACGCCATCGAATAATCTTTGTAAAGTTTTTCCCCCTGCTTATCAATGAAAGCCAGAACCCTGGTTATTTCAAAAAAAAAAAATTGTACCTGATTTTTTTGTCCATCTCCTTCATTGTCTATACAGGAACGTCAAGGTAACTACGCACAGTAACCTTGGAAATTGCATACCCTGAAGTAACATTGCTAAATGAGAAAAAAAAATCTAAGCTCACAACATCGACACATCAAATTATCCAAAATTTTGAATTGACGAAGCAAAGTTTCACCAGCTTTACATACAACATCTAACGCCTCAGAGTTCATGCCCCATTACTAGATGTCCTCGCAACCGCAACCTAACCATGCAAAAATAAAACCATCTACTCTCTTACATAATCCAACCGCCTTCGTCGTCGCCGCTACTGAAGGACTCGATCATATCACTCTCATCGCCGTCCCGGCCACCCATGATCTCCAGCAGCCCACCTGCCACAGCAAAGTCGCCTTCATCAAACTCGGCATCGTCATCGTCGTTTTCATTCCCACTGTTCATATTCTCGTCATCATCGTCGTCACCGCCCTCATCATCGCTGCTGTTGCTTTGATCCTCATCTGAATCCGTGTCCCCCAGCGCCAAATCAGACCCAAGGAGAGCATCAACCTCCGAGTCATCATCATCGTCATCCTCATCCTCTGTGTCCCCTCCGTCCTCTGGATCTGAATCATCATCAGTCGGTCGTCTTCTGCCAACTTCAAATAGGCGAGCAGAGGAGAACATCTCGTCGGGATCATCCATCGCAACAACTCCAAGGAGGGAATCGTTGGGCTCAATGGCAAGGTCAAGGACGCCACGGTCTATTTGGACGGTTGCAATATCCGAGTACGTGACAGCATCGATCGTCCGAAATGCAGGGAACAGAGGATGTCTGACCCTACGAGTATTAATGGAGGATGTTACATCCTCAAGATTACGCCTGAGGATGGCATAGATAACATCACCCCTGCCATTAAATTTGATCACTGTCTGGTCCAGAGAAGGGACGCTCCTCAGAAGCTTAAATTTTCTCAGATCCCACACCTCTGAGTTTAGGATCACCTGCAAAACATTGTGGACAGAGATGAGAAGATAAGCACATTACAAACGAATTCCTCCCTACAAAATTGATAAGGTGTAAGTAATGTCCCCCGTCTTGCTGCTGCCTTTTAGTAGTAAGATCTAAGGGTTAATATTTGAATTAAGTTTGATGCAATGGTTTAGAGAAATGGCAGATTTACAGTAACATCTAGAAAAAAATACATTCATTTCAGCATTACAGAATAACGTACACTTCTAAACTTGCACCTACTTAAAAATAGGTAATCAAATGATTACTATAAGCAAGTACACCCACATGGATCTTGTTCCCAAGGCTATCACATTTTAAGGCTTTTAAGTGCAACGTAAACCCATTTGGCAATAATTATCTTACCACCCTCCACTTCTCTTACTATATTTAGGCATTTTCTTGCAGAATAATTAGTGAGGTCATTTATGTGGCTGGAAAGATAAGATAAAGCTGACTCATGAAAATCAGGTTGCAAATATAAGGCACGTTTGCTGAACAGCCTTAACCTAGTCACACTGTTGAACTTAGCCACAAACTTTGTTGTTTTCAGAAAGTGGACATGAGCTTGGCCTTATGTATCTATAACTTGTTATGCCCAGAATCTTAGAAGGTAGCACATCCAAAGTATATTCATAAACACAATTTCTTCTGTATACTGACTTAAATTTACATCGAAAATGGTAATGCAAGGAAAGTGGGGGGCTTGTGAGGGCAAAGAATGCATGCTGTTATACAAGTTTAAAGGAAACTATATGCCCTATATTTCAAACAGGGGGTGGAGGTTTCTTCATGGCAAAATTAAGGATTCAAGTGAGGAAAGTGGAGGCCTTGTGAGGGCAAAAAATGCATGCTGTTATACAAGTTTAAAGGAAACTACATGCCCTATATTTCAAACAGGGGGGTGGAGGTTTCTTCATGGCAAAATTAAGGATTCAAGTGAGGAAAGTGGAGGCCTTGTGAGGGCAAAAAATGCATGCTGTTATACAAGTTTAAAGGAAACTACATGCCCTATATTTCAAACAGGGGGGTGGAGGTTTCTTCATGGCAAAATTAAGGATTCAAGTGAGGAAAGTGGAGGCCTTGTGAGGGCAAAAAATGCATGCTGTTATACAAGTTTAAAGGAAACTACATGCCCTATATTTCAAACAGGGGGGTGGAGGTTTCTTCATGGCAAAATTAAGGATTCAAGTGGGGCGGGCCTGCCACTTATCCCGCAGGGCGTCCCACTGTCACAATCAACTTAGCACACAGGCGAGCATCCCGTCCTGCAGGGGCGGGATAAAACTGCATGCCTGCTTGTCCCGATTATCCCAGCTTGACTAGGCGATAGGCAGCGTCGCGCCAGTTTTTTCATTCACCAGGAACACCACGTTTTCAGACCACGGTCAGCGCATGCATGCTGGCTGGTGGTCTCCCGTGGGTCCCATGGGTCCCATGGGTCCCGCCATGTGAAGTCCCAATTATCCCTTTAATCCCGGTGGGCAAAGTCATGCGGGAAAAGAACATCCCATGTCCATCCCAGTTGCATCGTTAGGCAAAATTGGCAGTGCTATGAAATGGATAGGATAATATGAATAACTGCAGCCCAAGAAAAAGACTACCTCATTTCCAGCTGGATGGAAGCCACCACCGCAATAGTCTGTGAACTGGTCAAACTGATGGACAGGGTTGGGACTGCGTCTATCCCACAGGAACCCGTTCCACAGCAACATGTCATCTGAAGGACTGAAATGTATAATTGGATGTACATAATTACGGCCTGAACCAAGGCTTGAGTTATTGGGAAGCTGCATATCAATATTATGTGTCTGCACATCGTACAGTAGAACTGCCCGGCGAGTTGCATCAGTAGAAATGGCGGCGAATAAAGTTCCAGTATGGTTAAATCTAGCAGCCTTGCAATCCTCGAATGTGTGCAAAGGCCCCGTAGACACTGAGAAAGCATCCCAGAGCTTAACCTCATTTAAGCTCGACGAGAGAATCAGCTCATTTCCACCACCAGAAGATGCTGACTCCAGCGTTGTAACAAGATGTTGGTGGCATGACTGTGTCTCTATGATACCTGCAGTGTTGCTGTCAAATATTCTTAACTCGCCACTATGGTTTCCAGCTGCCACTCGTGATGCATCTTGAATAAAAGTCATGCAAGTCAACAGCGAAGACTCATCACGGCAAACACGGCATGGCCTGAACCTGCTGTATATAAATTGGCGATCCCTACGAGGTACTTGGATCCCACTAAACTCCCTGCTTATCTCACGACTTCCCATACGGGCAGTTACATTTGGTGGTGCACTGATGCTGCGGCTAGGCTCAGGACAAACATGAGGGTGCAGCAGAGAGACTGGTGGCAAAGTTGTTATTGGAGCAGGACACTGGCGGTGCTGATGTTTCAGGTATTGTACAACCAGTGAGTCCAGTGTCACGCGCTCTAAATTTCCTGATTGCTGATCATTTGCACAAAGATGTGGCGTGCCTTGAGAATCTTCAAAGTTCTCTGTGGAAATGTTGCTCCTTCCTGGATGAAATGCAGTAGTGGTCGGAGAATCCACCGCCACAGATAGGCCTCTGCGAGTAGGAGCAGGAGTTTTAAATACAGGAGATTGGCATGATTGATCAGTTATTGCAGGACGCTTTGCTGCTGATGCAAAACTAAGGTCCGTATCCGCAAGCTTCCTCTTAAGTGACAACGGCATTGGTGTTTTATGTGATGTCGCCGCATCTCCAGTAAATGAAAGAAAGGGTTGAGCTCGTTTAGAAAAACTGGGTGAGAAGACCATTGGCTTCTTTTTAGATGAAGGGACAACAGAATCTGATCTCTGGCCAGCTTGATCTGCGGCAGTCAATGTTTTGTTGGGCATAAATCCCTGCACACGGCCAGAAGGCCATTGTTGCTGAACTTGAACAGATGATGGTTCCTGAGCAACGGCCCCCCGATGGACAGATAGCACCACAGCAGTTGATTGCGAAGGTGCAAGGTCAGCCTCCTTCTGCAACATGGCAGCAGTAGCAGCCAAACCAGATCCAAGGAGATGTTCATGTATCAGTTGCATCAGTTCCCTACACACAAAACGGAAGATCGGCTGTAGGAACGTGGAGCTAGGAGAGTAAATGAAAGAAGGAAAACATTATACAAAGTCAAACCTGGAATGGTACGAGATAGGAGTAGCAGCAGCTATGCCAGCTCGCTCTATGCGCTTCAACGCTGGAGCAGCAGCATCAGTTGCTGCTAAGGTTGTTTCTTTACCAGAATTTGTCAAGACCTATCAGGAGAAAGAAAAAAGGCAATCTTATTAGTCATTCAGCCCATCCCTCCCACTTAAGCAGTGCAAAATCAAACAGTGGCATATTAGGCACAAATTAAAATCTTAAAATTAGGAGAGCCTGTCACATAAAACATGGAAGCAAGCATAGCTGGATAACATCAAAGGAACACAAGTTTTTTTTCCCACAACAGCGCCATTTTTAACTTTTAAGCACCACTCTGGTTATAAAATGTTCGCAAGTTACCATGGAATACTAAATCGCTAAAACAAAACAGCGTGCTCATCGACTTGATGAAGAGCAAAATACCAGAAAAAAAAACATCTATGTATATAAAATTCTGATCAGCTGAAAATAACATGAAATGAGAGTTGTTTCTTACCGCAATAAGCTCAATTGCCACTTGGGTCAGTTCATTTATCCATCTTGCATTATCACTTCCAGATGTCTGGGTACTGGTATCACGAATCAGTTCCGATAATTTCTTCCCTACCTGAAATAAGAAGTTAATAGTTAGTCACTTACCTAGGAGGCAACACGCAAAAAAAAAGATACCTAGGGGACACACGTGTAAAAAGAGGATGAAAGAAGTACATCACAGAGGGGTATTCACCAAATCTATTATTCACAACAAGGACAGGCTTGGTTACCCCTCCGTCCATTGCATCCCACAGCATTTTCACAGACCAAGTAATACAGAAAATGTGTGTGTGTGTGTGTGGGGGGGGGGGGGGGGGGTGAAAATGTTTAACCAACTGTCCCACGATTAGGTTTGAGTAGGTAGTGTGTTCAACCTAGTAAGGTTACATACCTCATTAACTACACTATTGATTTCTGTACAGGACATATATTTCAAAACAAGGCATGAGGGAAAGGAACAGACCCTATATGTGAAACAGAGGGTGTAATTGATAGCAGTTACCTGTTGCTGAGATAATAGCAAGAGAAAACAGATGAAAAGAAATGCATTGTTCTGCAGTCCACCATACCTGGAGCTTTGTCAGTATATGAGCAATTGCATCATCTCTAGCCAAGCCAAGCAGTACACGACAGGCAAGGGCTCGAATAGCATCAATAGCCACAGGAGGTGTAACCATCCGAGTACTAAGAAGCTGTAAAAGAATCTTTATACCATTATTGGATCTGACTACTTCTCGAGCTTGGCGATACCCTTGCTCCAATTGAGCAGCAAGACCAGGACCCCCAGCTCCTATGCCTAGCGATATTCTCTTATCACCAACAACTCCAGATGGCACTACAGGTGTGCCAGATTCACCTTGGTTCGCTGCTAGATTTCTTTCTGAAGTAATTCTTTCAGCATTCCTGTCCCTGCTTTCTGAATAACTCCCAGGTTGCTGATTGGCAGTTGAGGACGGCTTGTTGCTGATTGAAGGAGGGGGGCATACGAGATTGACAAGCACATTCAGTGCTGGACATATCACCTGACACACAAAGGCAGTAAAAAGGTTATTTATTTAGAAGAACTTTGGAAAATACTGCTGGGTTCGTAAAGCTTAGTTAATGCATAGCTGAGAAGGAAAGACTCACCTCAGGATCAACATAGCCAACAACACTGTTTGCTATATCAAGTAAAACGGTCATACCATTGCGGCTGTTGCTTAATGTAGCATGCACTATCAATTTGCGGCTGTATGGCATAAGTGTTATGATGTGAAGAACTCCAAATGCGTATTGAGCTAAGTCGTGAAGATATCGATCTGCAGGTAAACTCTGAAACAGATTGTTATAAATTAAAACATCTTACCTACAAACTTTGTTTTTCTAGAAAAGGGGACAAAAAACAATACCATATTTTTACCTGGCATAACTCCAGAATCGTTATATGACCATTGGAGAGCAAGAATCTATCCATCACAGGCCAGCGAGTTCTCACAAGAGCAGGTCCTAACTTTCTATCCCGCTGGATCTGAAGAAAAATAGCATCCATAGCCTCATTGCCAATGTCAAAAGGTTTGTAGCCAGCTCTTGCACTGGAAGTATTCCGAGCAATACTACGGATACTCTTGCTTGGCCGAATGGAATCAACAAGCTGGAGAAGGTGAGCTCTAAAATACTGACGCAGTGCAACACATGAATGATATGCAACCTGCTTTTCTGTCGCAGTCAGAACTTCAGCAGGTGATCGATCATTCCCTTCATTCGTATTGGAAGATCCTAATGCTCCAGAGTTGCCCCCAGACCTTACAGATGCCGCAACATGTAAAATACTCAGAAGTTTTTGCATCCCATCCTGTGCATCAAATGAATCCAGAACAGCTTTGAACACAAAAGCAGCAGCAAAGAATATGGCAGCATTCTTTCTAGCTGAATCTTGTGGGCATTCTAAGAGTTGAAGAGCTAGCTCAACCACATTGTTGAGTGTGTCAGATGAAAGCGCACAAACACGCTCCATGGTAGACTGCAAAAACTAAGCATGCTTAGCAATAAGATAAATGAACGACCAGGTGCAAATGACAACAAATCGGCATACAGAATGACCAGCCAGTTTAGGTTTATAAGTTTACCTGGAGGGAACCAAAAGTAAATAAGCACGCAGAAAGAGCAGTATATGTTTGAGTAATTCTAGGGACAGAGAAGATCTTCTGTATACCACCCCGATCAACAAATAGCGCAGCAAATTTCCGGTGGGCAGCCAGGGCACAAATTAGTTTAAGGATTTCATGAAGTAGAGAAACGTGGCCACATCCCTCCTGGTCTTTGATGACCCGTTGCAATAAGGCAAGGCAAACATCAACACCCTTTTCATGCAGAACAGGACCCAAAGCTTCGATATACTCTCCCAAAACCTGTAAGCACAGAATGCTATATTTTTCTCTAAGTTGCAAGAGCTGCTCGTAGTCAGGGAGAACAAAATCTTCCAAATCCTGGTCCGGACTGATTTTCACATCTTCTTCAACCACATGCACCTCCTTAACTTGGTCAGAGCTTCTGTAACACCAAATAAAACTCAGAGAAAGAACAACGAGATAATGGAAAGACGGGAGAGAGAGAGAGAGAGAGAGATAGCTTCTTCCATTACCGTGAAACACTAGTGGACATGGCAGCATCCACTACAGTACTTGCAGCCTTCTCAGCAGCTAATACAACTGCATCGCCATTATTTTCACTCTTCCAAACCTTCAAAACACATGCCATAAAAATTACCACAAATAGTGAAGCAGAAAATGAATAAGGGTTAAGTAACTACTAATAGTATTTTGGGAAGTCCACTATGTCTTTTCACATACTACCTCCATCCCAAGGCTTAAGGCCTATATTTTTTTCAGAAAGTCAAACGAAGTAAAGTTTGACCAAACTTTTAGAAGAATTTATGAACAAATATGATATTTTGTAGGTACCATATGAAAATATATTTCATTATCTATCTAATGATTTTGATTTTGTACTTTCCATGTTAATGATTTTTGATAAAACCTTAGTCAAACTTAACATAGTTTGACTTTCTGAAAAAATATAGGCCTTAAGCCTTGGGATGGAGGTACCTCTAAAGCAGCAGATTTCACAAGCTCAGCAGCAGCATCACCTGCAGCTTTCACAGCTTCCTCAGGTGCATTTGCAGATCTGGCTTCAGCTTCTGCAGCTCTAACTGCCTTCAGAACAATATCAGTTATATCCTTCAAGCCAATTATGCAATCCCTGAACCGGTCTTCATATTCTTCTTTAGAAATAAGAGTATAAGCCGCCTCAAAGGCTTCAGAGCTATTGTTCAAATTGATTGCTTTCTCTAGGACCTCGACCTTATCCTCATTCTTGTCTTTGCTAGCCCGATTTCCAACTCCCAATGCTGAGGTTGGTGATAAAGGTGTCTGTTCAATATCAAGCAACCTTTCACCTGCTTTGCTTTTCCCTCTTAATCGGGATCCTGCACGACTCAGCTTTTTCTTCAAGAGTTCATCTCTCAAGCTTTCACATGCAGGATGCTTTTCCCCATAGACTGACTTTGCATCTGAACCAGCTGAGCACATTAGCCCATCTGGCTGGGGCATGTCAACAGTGGCATCCATCAACTGTTCTCCCTCTGCTTGCCTCATCACAGCACCCTGATCAAGCACTTTTTCCAAAATTGGGTCAGTCGGCATTCCATCTCCATCCCTTGTTCCGTCCAATACCAAACTGTCTTGAAGAAGCCGTACTCTGCCCCTGTTATCATCTCTACCCTGAGGATGCTTGGAATCTTGCTGTGAAGATGTGACATCCCCATAGACTCGTGTTCGCAAGAAATGCATTAGCTTGGCTGATACCCCAATGTTCAAGATGTCTTCTACCAATTGCCCACCACTGGCAAAGAAAACAAATGCAATAATTAGATTAACAACAGTATCAAAAAGGCTGCTGAAAAATCTCATTTGGTAAGTCGTGGAATCAAATACCTATGCAGCGACATGGAAAGCAACCCAACAGCATATGTTCTCAGCATCTCAGTATCTGTGGGGTTTTCACCATTCCCAAAATGCTTCCAATCACATGCCTGGGCGTCTTCCCTTATCCATTTTTTTAGATTTTCAATAGTAGCATCTTCAAAAGCGTGCGGGAACTGGGACTGCAGACAAAGGCGAATCAAGTTAATACTAGAGAATGTAGAGAAGTGATGAAGATAACGCTGTGTGTGTGTGGGGGCAGTAGTTAACTAACCGCCAACGCATCATTGATGCTCAGGAGCAGCCTAGCAGAAGCACAGCGTACTGCCACGGAGTATGATGTATCCGACAAGAACTTACAGAAGACGAGGTCGTAGAAATCATCGTTATCCTGATAACACGAACTGTTACTTTTAGCAATGAACACTCACTCAGGTTACGGTGGTGCAAGCAGAGAAGCAGAGCACGCACCTTTATCAAATTCGCCAGCTTGCCTATTGTATGGGAGCCCCTCGTGTTTGCATTGTTGAAGGATGGATCATTTGCGCAGTCTTGCAAATGTCTGCAGACGCAGTACATGAGTATTAATTAGCAAAGAGAAACTCTACTACTACTACTACTACTACTTGTCTCTCTCTCTCTCTGGGAGAAAAAGGAAGAAATTATACTACTTGTCCCTCGGAGCAATCTTGCATCCAATCAACCAGGAAGCAGTAAGGGGAGGGGGCAGATACGATACCTAGCCTCCTGGTCCTCGCAGATGGTGGCGAGGGTGTGGATGAGGCGCGGGTTGGGGTCGGCCTCCTGCTCGAGGACCCGCGAGATCACCACCTGCGCGCGCTCCAGCAGCGCATCCGTCTCCTCGTCATGTTCCTCCTCCTCCGCTTCTTCCTCCTCGTCATCCTCGTCTTCCTCCTCCTCGTCCTCCTCGTCCTCCTCGTCTTCCTCCTCCTCCTCCTCCTCGTCGTCGTCCTCCGGCACGGCGGCGGCGGGGGGAACTGATTCTGGCTGCGGCTCATCCGCCATTAGGTTGAGGTTGCGGGGGCAGCAGGCCGGACGGTCTAGGGTTAGGGTTGCGTAGGGGAAAAGAGCGGGACGGCCCTGGGGGTGGGAGCAGAGGAGAAAGGGCGGCTAATGGTGGCTGGCGGTGGGGAAAGAGGAAGAAGAAGGAGAAAGATTGGAATTTTGTGGGGAAAGAAGAAAGAAGAAGGAGAAGGAGAAAGGCCCGTGCTGGGCTGAATTGGCCACCCGATGTCGATGTGCACTAGCTAGCTAGCAGCCCAAGGGAGGGAATGTCACACGACACGACGGCCTCCATCTGAAACGGCGACACCTATTCGCCGCTTATAGCGGGCGTTATCCGGCATTCCGCTCAGAGCGCGATAGGTTGGGCCGGCCCATTTAGCGACAACAGCACTAAACGGTTTTCAGTTGGTTTTTTTTATTCTGCCGGGTTTGGAAGTTTCTGGAAACTTCCGGTCTGGTTCTGATTCAGTGGTTTCTTCAGTTTTTTTTCGGTTTTACTGGTTTTCGTTTTTTTCGCCTTTTATGGTTTTCTCCGTTTTCTATTTTTTTACATTTTCGAAATTTAAGAAATGTTCAAATACAAAAAATATTCAAAATTAAAAATAGTTCAAATACAAAAAATGTCCAACTACAAAAAATGTTCAAATATAAAAAAGTTCAAAATTAAAAATTGTTCAAATTAAAAATTGAAATAAAAAGTGTTCAACTCTAAAAATGTTCAAATTTTAAAAATGTTCAAATTTAAAAAGTTATTTTTAAAAAATGTTCATGTTAAAAACTCAATTTTAAAAAATGTTCAAATTTAAAAAATGTTCCCATTTAAAAATTTAAATTTCCGAAAATATTCTATTTGTTTTTAAAACTTCAGATTTTAAAAATGTTTTCCAAAAGGAGAAAAAAAGAAAAAAATATATAAACAAAAAGGAAAAAAGAAAAGGCAATACCTTTTTGTTGGGCCACGTCGATTCGGCCCATGAAGACAGCGCTGCAGGCGGGAGGGACCTTCACTCCCGCTTAAAGCGGGGATTAGGGGCTCCCATCTGAAACGGCCGGCCTTCTCCTAGGAGGAGAAAAAAAATTTAACATAAAAGATATATTAACCATTAACCATCGGAGTACAAGATTACAAAGCTCAAAAATGAGCAAGAGCTAGCTGTTCTAAGTTGCACATAATAGATTCTAGATGGCGACATTTTGCACAGAAGATACCGAAGACTACAATTGGAGTTAAACAGCGATCGTTTGTCCGTCGACAGTTCGGGCTCGAACTTGCTGCAATTGCAATCTTCAAGGGCCTCTTTTATGCTCCATACCAGTTGATGCCCCGTGGGTGACTCTCCCAACAGTCTATCTAGCGTATGCACTTGAGGTTTGTGATTGAGCTGTAGATATTGAATAACCTTCACCGAGCTCAAACTTAAAGGGTCCCCGCTATTAAATCTGAGGATCAACAACGAAGGTGTTGTCATCCACCTCCGGTGACACAGCCCCATGGGCGGACGCACCATCCCTCCAGCCCGGGCCATTGCCCGGGCTTCACGCCCGCGCACCTCCTAATCTTGGCGAATTAGCAGCCTAATTTCACAGGAATTAACGATGGTTAAAGGTCAATGCCCGGGCTTCCTGCCACAATATTTGGGTCATGCCCAACGTCTGTCCTTTACTGGGCTTCAGTCTGTCACACGCTAGGCTTTCTGGGCCTATAATCGGCCGGATGCACCCAACAAGTAGGAGTTACATGACCAAATGGGTTGATCAGCCCCTCTGCCTCCTTCAGAAAAACAAAACAGCCTCTCTGCCTCCTAAAAACAATCAGCGACCTGTGCCCTTTAAAGTTTCCCTCAGCAACCTTCACAAAAAAGCGTCCAATTCATCTTTTTTACACAAATAATGTACATTTTGTGTATTTTGTGATAGTTATATGCGTTGAGCGTCTGTGACTTTTTTTTTACGCTTGCAGCTCGCCCAGGCTTCGATAAATTTCTAGGTCCGCCACAGCCCGAACAGCAAGGGAACGGCATCTTCAGAATGAGTGCCATCAATCAACGATGACCTTGTGCAGTAATAGAAAATAAGATAAGCTTGCTCACTTATGCCTATTGGACTGCCATTGATTGAATAATTTTGTGTGCAAACATAACAATACAATCATACTAACTTTGCTCCACTGGTTCACACAACTGACATTATTCTTGGTGAAATAGTTCAGACTTCGGGCAGCATGACCAATAGACCAAGAACCAGACTCAAAGATCTCCATATAAAGTTGATGCAAGGCTAAGTTGGTATACTCACAACTGGAGATCTTCTTCAGCTTGGGGGGAACTCCAGGATGATGATGCAGATGGTTTTCCATCTCATTATTTTCGAGCACATGACCATAACAATGAAGATCATCCTCAAATCGAGTGAAAAAACCCAAAACAGGGCCAGCGGCCCCCTTCTGGATGTGCAGGCACACAATCTGCAGCAGAAAACTCGAATTCTGATTCCAGCACGCTGGCATCTGCACGAGCTCCTCAAGGCCATTGCCATCAGCATAAAATTTAACTTGAGATATCAGGCGAACAACACCACATCGGATCGGACGGGGAGCAGGTTGTGTAGTAATAATCTTGCAATTCTTCATCTCCGGCCAGATATTGAACAAATAAATATCCAAGATGGAGTTGCGTATCTCAATCATAGTAATGATGCAGGACAAAGTCCAAACCTTGGCCGCATGAAGGAAATTGATTGGCTTGAGACCACACCTGATGTAGCTTCTCTCATGAATCCCCAAACTGAGATCCGACGACATACCATGACAACTGAAGGAGCTGGCCGCGTAGAATTGGACTTGATGTTGCACAGCAGCAGCCATCAGCTTTTCGCAGATACCCAGCTCGAAATCACCTCCTGTATCTAGGAATCCCAACGCGTTCTCAACCAGTGAGTGAGGAGAGATTCTTTGGCGTACTGGTGGAGACGCAACGCGGGGTGCATATGGCCCAAGGCGGACTATAAGCGGAAGCTGCGCCAGCACAGGATTAGAGCAA
Source organism: Lolium perenne (assembly GCF_019359855.2). NCBI lineage: Eukaryota > Viridiplantae > Streptophyta > Magnoliopsida > Poales > Poaceae > Lolium > Lolium perenne. The sequence continues at coordinate 332,432,404 of NC_067245.2, forward strand.
GCCGGTATCCATGCCACACAAACATACTTGGTCGCCGGAGATTGAAACTCCAGAGCAGCCACCATGGCCATCCTGTAGCAGAGTACGGACGGCGCCTCCCAGGGAAGCACCGGAGCTAAACCTAGCACCTCAGATCGCGAGACCTGGCCTCCTCCCAGCACCGAAGACCTGGCCACCATGGATAGGACAAACAGGGGGAAAAGGTGTAGGATAACGTAGCATAGAAAACAAAAATTTTCCTACCGCGAACACGAAATCCAAGCCAAGATGCAATCTAGAAGACGGTAGCAACGAGGGGATTATCGAGTCTCACCCTTGAAGAGATTCCAAAGCCTACAAGAGGAGGCTCTTGTTGCTGCGGTAGACGTTCACTTGCCGCTTGCAAAAGCGCGTAGAAGATCTTGATCACGATCGGTTCCGGCGCCACGAACGGGCAGCACCTCCGTACTCGGTCACACGTTCGGTTGTTGATGAAGACGACGTCCACCTCCCCGTTCCAGCGGGCAGCGGAAGTAGTAGCTCCTCTTGAATCCGACAGCACGACGGCGTGGTGTCGGTGGCGGTGGAGAAGTCCGGCGGAGCTTCGCTAAGCTACGCGGGAGATATGGAGGAGAGGGGGGCGGCTAGGGTTTGGGAGGGGGTGGCCGGCCACTTCAAGGGGGGCGGCCAGCTTGTGGTCTTTGGGGTGGCCGGCCCCCTCCCTTGGCCCCTCATTATATAGGTGGATTCCCAAGAGTTGGTCTCCAAGTCTTCGAATAAGACCCGAACCAAAAACTTTCCATAAGAAGGGGAAACCTAGCCAAGCTAGGACTCCCACCAAAGGTGGGATTTCCACCTCCCATATGGGGGTGTGGCCGGCCCCCTAAGGGGGAGTCCACTTGGGACTCCTCCCCCACTAGGGTTGGCCGGCCATGGAGGTGGAGTCCCATGTGGACTCCACCTTCCTTGGTGGTTTCTTCCGGACTTTTCTAGAACCTTCTAGAACCTTCCATAGAACCTTCCGCGACATTTTAATTCACATAAAATGACATCCTATATATGAATCTTATTCTCCGGACCATTCCCGAACTCCTCGTGATATCCGGGATCTCATCCGGGACTCCGAACAAATATTCAAACTCCATTCCATATTCAATTTCTACCATTTCAACATCCAACTTTAAGTGTGTCACCCTACGGTTCGTGAACTATGCGGACATGGTTGAGTACTCACTCCGACCAATAACCAATAGCGGGATCTGGAGATCCATAATGGCTCCCACATATTCAACGATGACTTTAGTGATCGAATGAACCATTCACATATAATACCAATTCCCTTTGTCACGCGATATTTTACTTGTCCGAGGTTTGATCTTCGGTATCACTTTATACCTTGTTCAACCTCGTCTCTGACAAGTACTCTTTACTCGTACCGTGGTATGTGGTCTCTTATGAACTTATTCATATGCTTGCAAGACATTAGACGACATTCCACCGAGAGGGCCCAGAGTATATCTATCCGTCATCGGGATGGACAAATCCCACTGTTGATCCATATGCTTCAACTCATACTTTCCGGATACTTAATCCCACCTTTATAGCCACCCATTTACGCAGTGGTGTTTGATGTAATCAAAGTACCTTTCCGGTATAAGTGATTTATATGATCTCATGGTCATAAGGACTAGGTAACTATGTATCGAAAGCTTATAGCAAATAACTTAATGACGAGATCTTATGCTACGCTTAATTGGGTGTGTCCATTACATCATTCATATAATGATATAACCTTGTTATTAATAACATCCAATGTTCATGATTATGAAACTAATCATCCATTAATCAACAAGCTAGTTTAAGAGGCATACTAGGGACTTCTTGTTTGTCTACATATCACACATGTACTAATGTTTCGGTTAATACAATTATAGCATGATATATAAACATTTATCATAAACATAAAGATATAAATAATAACTACTTTATTATTGCCTCTAGGGCATATCTCCTTCAAAAGGAGCCTCACTAACCCTAGATCTGATTTATTGGAGAAGGGAGAAATAACTAGCAACCTATATCTATACCTCCGGGCCTCCCTCCCACCCACCACCGGCCACTATGGCCGCCGGCGGCAAGGAGGAGAGAGGCCGGAAACAGGGAAGAAAGGAGGGCTCAAGCGGAGGGGGAGGTCGCCACGGGGGCAGATACTATAACAAAACTACTCCGTATATGTCTGAACCGTCTAGGAGGAGAAATTCTGAAAACCCTCAAAAAAAATTCTGAATATCGGAGGAGGCTAGGGAATGAACCGATCACTTTAGTCCGAGTTGGTGGATAAAAGGTTCATCTCCTGAATATCGGAGGAGGCTAGGGAATGAACCGATCACTTTAGTCCGAGTTGGTGGATAAAAGGTTCATCTCTATATATACCCTAGCTCAGCCCAAGATTATGAGCCACACTTAGTTTTTCCTTCCAAGCACAAGAGTTGTATGTTGGTTGGCTTTCTCTTCTTATGCACAAGAGGTTAACACTTAAGTTTTATCTTCCTTTTTTCCTTCTCGATCGAGGTTAACAACTTCATTATTTCATCCTTCATTGATAAAATGCATGTGTAGATGTACATTGCTTCACTAGTCATGATGTTCTGTAATGGTTTTTGATGTATATAATGCAGATGAGTCGGCAATGGATGTACGTTGATCGACGCAGTGACGAGTACATTGACGGCCTGAAAAGTTTTCTCCGTGTGGCCGTGGAAAACAAATGGGGAGGTTTTATGTGTTGGCCATGTGTTGTCTGTCAAAATAAGAAGGATTCCTCTTCCTTGGACACCCTTCACATCTACCTGCTTCAGTCTGGTTTCATGCCCAACTATAATTGTTGGACCAAGCAAGGAGAAAGAGGGGTTATGATGGAAGACAATAAAGAAGAAGAAGAGGATGATGACACCTATCATATGTTCCCTGGTGATGAGGGGATCCCAGTAGATCCTCGTAGGGTGTTGCCCGATCTTTCACATCGAGAACCCGGGTAGATAGAATCTCCCAACAACGCGATGAACGCAGCCTGGGAAAGAGGGACGAATCCATCAAGCAACGGATCGATGAATGATACAACTCAAACCTGAGCTAGATAATCCTTGATGAACACAAGAACCTTCGCAATGGATCTTATTACGAACTAGATAAACGGCAGCGCCGTACCCCCGGAGGGATGATACACATGAACACACGCAATTGTTTTAACCTAAACTTGTCTAACCCCAAACCCTAGCCGTGCCAGCCCTTATATGAGGGGGTGGCCGGCCAAGCCCTTGTGGGCTTGCCTAACTTGGTTTGGACAGACCCAAACCAAAACTAACTCGACTTATTAAAAACCCTAATTGGCCCATATATGACCATTCCATAAAATAAGATAACTAGGCTGGTGGAGTCCTGAAATTGGGCTTCACATCGGCCTTCATGCCCATATCATCATGTGGTATCAAATTTCTGGGTTGCTCACAGCGAGGTTGTGTTGATCGATCTTATTGGATCGGTTTGCATCGGAGGAGATTGGCTCAAGGTTGAAGGAGGTTGGGTGGAAGAAGATTGGTGTTGTTGTGGTGCAGTTTGCCTATCATCCATGGTTGTTCTAGGTGTCAAAATCGCGAATTTTGGTGTTTGGAGTCGGGAAGAAGAAGGCAGATCGCGACAAGATCCGGCGCCCAGACCGGTCGACCGGCTCCTGGACCGGCCGGGCCGGTGCCACACCCGGCCAGAACCAGCCCCCAGGCAGGTGCTATTCGTGCCAATTCCAGGGGCTTCTGCCCTCCAGGCCGGTGCCCAAGCCGGCATGACCGGGCCCCCGGCCGGACCGGTGATGTCTACGCACGCTTCTATTCCTGTAGACAGTGTTGGGCCTCCAAGAGTAGAGGTTTGTAGAACAGCAGCAAGTTTCCCTTAAGTGAATCACCCAAGGTTTATCGAGCTCAGGGAGGTAGAGGTCAGAGATATTCCTTTCAAGCAATCCTGCAATTAAGATACAAGAAGTCTCTTGTGTCCCCAACACACCTAATACACTTGTCAGATGTATAGGTGCACTAGTTCGGCGATGAGATAGTAAAACACAGGTTGTATAGATGGTGGTAATATTGCAGGAAGTAAAGATGCAGTAAACAGTAAACAAGCGATGTTTGCAGTATTTGGAAATAAGGCCTAGGGATCATACTTTCACTAGTGGACACTCTCAACATTGATCACATAAAATAAATAAATGCTACACTCTCTTGTTGGATAACAAACACCATTCATTGTGTAGGGCTACAAAAGCACACCTCAAGCCGGAGTTAACAAGCTCCACAACTTCATAAAGGAAACACACACGATGCGCACACTGTCACCGTCACACCGTGGAGAGTGAATCTGGAGTTCATATTAAAGTAACCTCTAGAGTGTATAATAGTGCTACTCTGGATAACTCTCCTAATGGAATCACTAATCGTGTAGTGGCTACAAAAGCTCCGCTCAAAGTTTATCAAGTACTTGACAAACACCACTCATAGGGATATCCACGTCAAATCATAAATCCAAGATAATATATTTATCATAGTGATAGTTAACTTCATAATCTACAAGAGATCACAATCATAACCTACGCCAAGTACTACATGATGCTGTTATCACCAGAATTTGACCGAGTCAGAGGTGGGCCGCGATCAAGATGGAGTTAAAGAATATACATAGAAGAGTTACGAGAATCGGCCTGTTATGCAAAGTTGGGCTAGTCTGCCCTTGTATCTGTAATATAGTAGATCGCATCTTAGATTAGAAGATAGAGTTTTACCCGTGCACGGTTAGGTGCACGTCTAAATTAGAAAGTCCCCTGGACTATAAATATGTATCTAGGGTTTATGGAATAAACAACAACCAACTTTCAACCAACCAAATCAATCTCGGCGCATCGCCAACTCCTTCGTCTCGAGGGTTTCTACCGGTAAGCAACATGCTGCCTAGATCGCATCTTGCGATCTAGGCAGCACAAGCTCCACGTTGTTCATGCGTTGCTCGTACTGAAGCCTTGTTGATGGCGAGCAACGTAGTTATCATAGATGTGTTAGGGTTAGCATAGTTCTTCGTGTAACATGCTATCGTAGTGCAACCCTTGCATATCTAGCCGCCCTTACACCTATCTTAGGTGTAGGGGCGGCACCCCGCTTGATCATTATTTAGTAGATCTGATCCGTTACGGTTGCTCCTTGTTCATCAAGGATTAGTTTAATATCTGCAATAGTTAGGCCTTACAAAGGGTTGGAGGATCCAGCGGCGCGTAGGGTGTCGTTTGCTAGTCCTAGACAGGATGTTCCGGGGATCAACCTCGTGTTGGTTTTTAGGCCCTATCTAGGATCGGCTTACGATCACCGTGCGTGGCCGCGAGGCCCAATCGTGAGTAGGATGATCCGATTATGCGGTGAAAACCCTAAATCGTCGTAGATCTCATTAGCTTTATCTTGATCAAGCAGGACCACCATATATTCGTGCACCTCGTACGAATCATGGGTGGATCGGCTCCTTGAGCCGATTCACAGGATAACCTGAGAGCCGATCGAGGCTCGTATTTAATGTTTACGTGTATGCCATGCAGGAAACTAAGTGAGGCATCTCCATCACCTTCCTGACCAGGTATAGGTCAGGTGGCACGCCCTTGCAATCAGCATCGGACGTGTGACCGTAAGGCTTTGCGGGCGGTCGCTGGGTGGGAGCTGGGCCAGCCGCAGCCGTTGGTTGTTCCGGCTCTACGGTGTTGCCCGTCGCTGCCCGCCGGTGGGTTTTGGCAGCAACACATTCTGGCACGCCCGGTGGGACCAGCTTCTACATCAACCACATCGCCATCTACATCTGAGATGGCGGACGGCACGCCAGTCACGTACGAGGATCTGACCGACGAGCTCAAGAAGAAGTATGACGAGATCAAAGTCATCCTTGAAGCCGACCTCATCGGCTCTTTCCACAGAACCCGTTCACATGGCATCAGGTGGAAGGGGTTCACGCCTGATGGTGCACTCGATGGGATAGACCTCTCTGCCCCGTCAGAAGAACGCACCAGGTCCCCGCGGGCAGAGATCAACTACATGGTGGCTCACTCGCTACACCGCCACTCGAGAACCTGGTCAACACGTTGGAGCGTGTCGCTCTTCGCGTGATCCAGGAGATCATGAGGCACCGTACTCGCCGTCAGACCGGCTCTCGGACGCATCAAGGAGAGTTGCCACTCCGGTCCCGTCCACCACCGCCATTTGCGTGGGCAGCACCGAAGTGCCGAATTCACCGGCATTCGTCATCTACAAGATCGGTGGTGACCCTAGTGACTCGCGCTTCTTGCAAGAGGCGCCTAAGGAGATCCCTCACGGGTACACGTGCACGTATGTGCCGATTGCGGTAATCGGGCGCTCACAAACCAGGCCACAACATCGGGGACTTCGGGAAAACAGGAGGGACGTCGGCAGCAGATCTTGAGAAGCGTACGTGGCTTACTAAGTACGCCACCCCGACGAACCTCCGTAGCTCAGCTCCTGCGGTTGGCTCAGAGCTGGAAAAGCAAACATGGCTGGCTAAGTACGCCACCCCGGCGAATCTTCGAGTTCAACTCCTGCGCACGACAATGACCAGATCAAGAACATACCGAGAGACCAGTTCGGCATGGTGCCGAAACGGAGGGCAATCGGCTATTCCAAGCCGTACCCCGACGACTACGAGATGATCCCGCTACCACCTAAATATCGGCTCCCCGACTTCTCCAAATTCAAGGATCGATGGTTCCAGCTCCATCGAGCACGTGGGCCGATATTTGGCACAACTAGGACCGGCCTCAGTGTCGGATCAACTGCGCGTGAGGCTCTTCTTACAGTCCCTCACGGGATCGGCTTTCGGATGGTACACCTCGTTGCCACCAAACTCCATCCGGACTTGGAAGCAGTTGGAAGAGCAGTTCCATATGCAGTACCATTCAGAGGCTTCCGAGTCCGGCATTGCCGATCTAGCACAACTACGTCAGAAGCGTGGAGAGCGTGATGTAATACATCCAGCGCTTCAGAATCTTAGGAACCGATGTTATTCGGTTCGTATAATCGAAAAGGAAGCGATCAAGTTGGCGTAGCGGGCCTCGCAACACCGCTCAAGGACATGGCCTCCCAAGCAGACTATCCCTCACTGGCGCACATGGTTCAGAAACTTTTAGCATATGAACAGCGCCACCCGGACCTGTACCAGGACAAATTCAAGCGTGCAGTAGTCCTGGTCGATGCAGAGGAAGACGAAGTTTCTGCGGGAGATCAAGAGGTAGTAGTGGCTGATTGGACTCGGGGGGGAACCCCCGTGTCCTGCAAATGGGTAAAGCCACCAGGCCCGCCCAGGGGGTTTGATTTTGACGTGACCAAAACTGAGCAAATCTTCGACCTCCTGCTCAAGGAGAAGCAGTTGACGATTCCTGAAGGTCTCAAATTCCCCACGGTGCAAGAGCTGAACGGAAAGCCATACTGCAAATGGCATAACTCGCTCTCCCATGCCACCAACGACTGCAGGGTGTGGCGTCAGCACATCCAAGCGGCGATAGAAAAAGGGCGGCTGATTTTCAACCAGTACGCCATGAAGGTCGACACCCAACCCTTCCCCGCCGTTAACATGGTAGAATGTACTTACCCTGAAGGTTGCCAGCCAGGGTCCTCGTTCAGCATCAACATGGTAGGATCTGAACACCACGCTGGCAAGGATGGAGACGAGGGCAGCTGCTCTCGTAGCAAGGACACAGAGGAGGCCGCTCCACGCGATCGGCTCCGTCATGATGGCAAGCGTTACGTCACAGAGGGAGAGGTGAAGAACATGAGATATCAGCGACCCCTCTCTGATCACCTCATCAACAAGTATGTGAGTCAGTATGACCAACGCCGACGATCCAGCGATGATGATGAAAGAGATCGTCTGGCTAGAGAAGCCAGAAGATATCGTCGGCATGATCACGATGAGGAGGAGCACGAGCGCCGTGCCAAAGGAAAATCAAGGGAGCAAGACGACAACGACAGGCACTGGGACTGTCCCTTCTTCAGACACTGCTGGGATTCAGGAATGAGCCGATTGCCCACAATCGGCAATTGCCCAGAATGCAACCAGAAGAAGAAGGAGGCAGCCAACGTGTCTGTGTTCAGGCGCTTAGGGCCTCTCCCGCCACAAGGCAAACGCGCTGAGTCCCCTCGGTGGGCAGATCTCGAGGATTCAGAAGACGAGGGACAAGAAGAAGAAGAAGACAGGTACCACCGTCCAAGGTGGTGCCCTGATGGACTCAGCCGTTCCCAAAAGCGCAGGGTTCAGCGATTGCGCGGCCTGGAGGAAGCCGAAAGGTTATACTTGCATGCGTTAAGAAAGGCACGACCTGATCTGGCTGCGAAAGTTCAGCGAACCCTGGACGAAGAGGGCCGTCCACGGAAAATGGAGTGGCGCCCCAAGCAAAGGAAAGCCGATGATGAGACATCGGCTGGCACAAACATGGTGTTCATCCTTCCGTCGGAGTTCAGTGCTCCAGGATTAGACGAAGCACCTGTGGCACAACTTGACTGCGGCCCACGGCCGGTTATCTTTGAGAAGCCACGAGAAAGGAGCTACAGACATCTGAAGGCCCTGTATTTGCGAGGTTATATCGATGGGAGGCCTGTCAATAAGATGCTGGTGGACACCGGAGCGGCAGTCAACATCATGCCGTACTCTATGCTACGTCGGCTGGGACGTTCTAGCTCAGATCTAATCAAGACCAACGTGACATTGAGCGATTTCAACGGCCAAGCGTCTGACGCACAAGGTGTTCTGAACGTGGATCTGACCGTAGGAAGGAAAACTATCCCTACGACGTTCTTTATCGTGGATAGCAAGAGCACTTATGCTGTTCTGCTAGGAAGAGATTGGATCCACGCCAACTGCTGCATTCCCTCCACTATGCACCAATGCATAATACAGTGGGATGGAGATGAGGTAGAGGTCGTCCAGGCCGATGACTCAGCCGAAATTTCGACGGCTGGCATGAACGCTTGGGAAGCAGCAGGCCAAGAGCCACTCTCAGGTATCAATTTGGACGATTGCGAGCGCATCGACGTGACGAAGGGCAGGGTTAGGCTGGTCTTATCCACTGGCCTGACTGACGAGGGAATACCTCGGCAATGCCTACGTATTGTAGACTAGGGTTTCGGGAGAGCGACGATGGAGATTCCGGGAGCGAGATTAGGCACACGACGTACCCAGCTTCGGGTCCCCTCGGTGGAGGATCCCTACGTGCTGCTAGCAATCCAGTATATGATCATAGATGTGTTTACAGGGTGTCGCCATATGCGGAGCTATGTTGTCTATATTCTGTCTACCTGTTGTTCTCCTTATTTCGGGTGCCCTGGCTAGCTTTATATATGCAACCAGCCTAGGGTTTTACAAGAGTCCTAGTCGACTACTTCTTCGGGTTGCCTTGTTGGGCCTTCTCCATATTGCTCCTTCTCCATATTGGGCCGAGCCTGGTACACTAATAATGGGTACCCGAATGGTATGCCCATGTCAGTAGCCCCCGAGTTTATAGGGAAGTCGAAGACTTGCGTAGAAACTCCAAGCATAACCATCTTCGATGTCGAAGAAATACAAGGCGAGGTCCATGTCGTAGATCATGTGTAGCGTAGATGATGTCGACGATTCTTGAAATTATCGGGTGCGCGACAGCGCTCCCGATGGGAGTAGCCCTCGAGTCTATGGGCAAGCGCTTGCACTTGGGCATAGACTCAAGTTGTACTACTCGATGAAGAACTTAACTATATTTCTAGAGGATTTGATGAAATCCATGTGCTCCCGATGGGAGTAGGCTCCACTCGAGTCGTAGAATCGAGTTGAGTCTGCAAACCTTGATTGTCATAGATGCTGTCGAAGTTATTTTCTATCGGGTGCGCGACCAGCGCTCCCGATGGGAGTAGCCCCCGAGGCTACAGCCAAGTGTTTGCACTTGGGTGTAGGCTCAACTTGCTTTTAATCGACACCACAATTTTTCCTCTTTCTTGTATCTTATCGGGAGGATGAACAATACTCTCGATAAGAGTAGCCCCCGAGCCTATGAGCAGGTGCTTGCACCTAGGCATAGGCTCGAGTTGTACTACTCAATAAACAACTTGGCACAACCCCTCTTTTTTATCGACTCCAGGTCTTTGCTATTTTTATTTGACATCCATATCTATATTGTACAGGGATAATGGTAATTGGGGCTAGTTCATCTGACGGATCAGGTACTAGTTAACTGCTCTAGTGGCAATCCGCAAAAACCTACTTCAAGATCACGTCTCTGGACATGATCTCGGGATACTGGTGTTAACTCGACAGGTGCCGCTTAAGGTCTTACCATTCTGTCGAGTCCCAGTCATATTTTATCGGGTACCTAACGCGTCCGTTAGGATTTTTCTTCGTATCTGTTGATACGGATAAAAGTAGCAGAGCGCAGTCTTTGGCGATGCCACGCCTCACAGAACGAATTTGGGGTCTTACCTTCGCAAATTTGCGGCATTCAGAAATTGATCGCGACTTTGGCGTTCTGAGAATATATTGTCGAGTGCCTTGTTCGGCTGATGCAATGACCCATTTTGCGGGTTCTTCTATATTTTTCTCTTGGGCTTGATGAGACAGCCGAATATATTGGTTCTTCTATATTGTCGTCAGGCATATCGCCGATGCTCTTGCTCAGAACAAATAACAAATCAATGGACCCGAAGATTTGTCCATCCTCTTTTGTTTTTTTTTTACTCCTCTTTTTTTTTCTACTCCTCTTTTTTTTCTACTCCTCTTTTTTTTTCTCCTTGATGATAATTTCGTCGAGTTCCTCCCTCAGGAAAATTTCTTCGGGTCATCCTTGAGGACAATTCTTTGGGTCCTCTTTGAGGACGATTCTTCGGGTTCCTCCTTCAGGAAAATTTCTTCGGGTCCTATTTGAGGACAATTCTTCGGGTTCTCTTTGAAGATAATTCTTTGGGACCTCCTTGAAGATATTTTTTCGGGACCTGCTTGAAGATAATTTTTTCGGGACCTCCTTGAAGATAATTCTTCGGCACCTCCTTGAAGATAATTTTTCGGCACCTCCTTGAGGATAATTCTTCGGCACCTCCTTGAATATAATTTCATCGGGTTCTCTTTTGAAGAAAATTTCGTCGGGTTCTCTCACAATTTTATCGGGTTCCTCCCTGAAGAAAATTTCGTCGGGTGCTCTCTTTGAATTTTGCTTTCTCCTGCACAAATAAATAAACTTTTTCTATCTTTCCCTTGACTATCTTTTTCGCATGAGGTGTCAGATGCTCAGATTCGATGATATGTAAAGTGAATATATGCCGCGCAGCCCCCGAGCGTCGGGTGCGACGAAAGTAAACGATAATCAACTTTGTACAAAATAAAAGAACACTTAGCTTTTTGGACACGACGAAGTCGATGCATGATGAAGTCTTCGAGTGTAGATAAGAAATCTAGCCAAAGTAGAAACCACCAAATAGCAAAAGTGGTTGCTGCGAAATTGTTGATGAAGAAATAGCCGAGCCCCCGAGTGTTGCTGAGGTTATGTCATGATTGTTGTGTCGCAGTCGTGACCCGAGGAGAAATCGTTGTCGAGCCTCCGAGCGTTAGGCGTGACGTCGAAATAAGTTGATGGAGTCGCGGCGTCATATTTGGTGAAGCCATTTAGGATGAACCCATAGACAATAATATACGAAGATGAATCCCAGATGAAGTATTTGAGATGAATCCATATTGAAGATTACGCCATTAAATATAGAGCATATATTGAAGATAAATCCATCGATATCATAGAGGATGAATCCATTGACTCGAAAAATCCAGTAATAACCATAGAAGATGAATCCGCTGATATCTTAGATGATGAATCCATTGACCCGAAGAAAATAGTTCCATAAATAATCATAGAAGATAAATCCATTGACCCGGAAGCTCATCGGGTAGTATTGTATAAGAGTAAACTTAGTAATATCCATATAGATGAATCCATTGATATTATAGAGGATGAATCCATTGACTCGAAGAAAATAATTCCAGTAATAATCATAGAAGATTAATCCATTGAACCGAAGAATCCAATAATATAGAAGATAAATCCGAAGAAAATAAATCCAGTAATAATCCTTGATGATAAATCTAGTGACCCGAAACGCCTCTTTGTATAAGAATAAGCCAGTAATATTCATATAGATGAATCTTATAAGATGAATCCGATGAAAAAGAATCCAATAAGCCGAAGAAGATGAATCCACTTATCCGAAGAAGGTAATTTCACTAAGCCGAGAATAAATCCATTGAGCCGAAGGAGTTATATCCACTAAGTCGAAGAAATACATCCATTGACCCGAAGAATGATATATTCCGGAGAAAATAATGACACTAAGCCGAAGAAAAGAAATTCGCAAAGTAACCGAGTATATTTGCGGTAACGAAAGTAAGGGCACGACCACAAGTGTTGGATGTATCTGCTGTAATAATGTAATGGCGCAGCCCCCGAGCATTCGGGTGTGGCGAAAGTAAATAATAATTAACACTCGGGAAAGGAACACTTAGCTTTTTGATCAGGTGTGACGGAATCGACGTGGAAGTAGGTCACCCAGCATACGAAGTCGATGTAACGGACGCAGCCGATGCAGCGGAGCCGTGCGGCGTTTAGCCGAAAATATCCGACAAGGTAGAAATAGTCGACGTGGAAGAGAGAATCGTCGAGTTCGCGGTGGACGAGCCCCCGGGCGAGGCGTGTGCGCGTTGTCGGGTTAACGGTAAACGAACTCCCGAGCATGCGACTGTACGCGGCGAAGTCGTCGAAACTTGTTCCAATCTGTAGTTATATTACGGGACAAAAAACTGTGCGCAAATAATAGTACGAACCAAAGAATATTTGTCCAAATAATTTTGCAAGTAGTAATTAATTAGAAATATAGCACCTGATATTTTTGTATCGGATGAAATCGGAGCGGCGACGACCGAGATAAATTTTATTCGGCTGTATGGCAAGGGCCAAATTGCTGTTCTTGATACCCGATATTCTTGTACTCTTGTCGTGTCTTTGCCTTCCTGGAACTAGATGCGATCTTGTAAAAGTAGGTGTATGTAACATGCATGCACTCTTAGATCTGAATAAACAGTTTGGGTGAGTAATAAATAAGAGAAAAACAAAGATTAGATCTATGGGTGTGAAATCAATCCATCTTCCTGGTGCCTCGTTCGTGGCGACCTCCTGGATGTATACATGATGCTGGCTGTTTCGCCAACCTAGATTTACCGACTTCAAAAAGCCATGCTGCAGCGCGATAAAAGCAACAAACATATTACTCATCAGATTGGACATCCCCTTTTCTTTTTCTTTTTCTCCAATCAATGATGAATCTTGTTGTAGCAAATTGTTTTTTCTATACATTTGGGACGAAAAAACCACCCGCTCCTCGCGTCGTGCCCCTGGCGACGCTGGGAGCGAACCCTAGCGCCGCCACCGCCGGAGGCCCGCCTGCGCCGCCCCTCTGCCGCCGCTGCCGCTGGCCACTGCCGCGGTGGCGGCGGACCTCATCTCCAAAGGAGGTGAGGGGGTCCGGTGTCCGCTTGGCTGGGGAGGCCGGCCCGTGTGGGGCGTCGCCGGAAGGGAAGAGGGAGCCGTGGCGGCGGCCTCGGGGCTCCGCCGCCGCGGCGGCGGAGGTGATGCGAGGCGGGGCGCCGCGGCTTGCGGCGGCGCGAGCGTGGCCCTGTGCAGAGGTGGTGGTCGGGCGGGCCGTTCCGGGCCCGATCTGGGCCGCGGCGGGCGGGCACGGCGGCGGCGTGGCTTGCTGTGCTGTTGGCGGCCGCGTTGTGGGGCGGTGGCTTCGGCTGCTCTGGGCTGGGACGGCAGGCGCGGCCGGGCCTGGAGTTGGTCTTGGTGGTGAGGGCGTGCTGCGGAGTTTGGTGGTCGGCCACAGTGCATCGGCGCCCGGCCTGCTGCTCCATCTTGCTTCACGGTCGGGTCGACCTCCGGGCGAAAGCTCTGCACGCGACTTCGGTACGTGCCGACGACGGCGGCGCCTCTGGGCGTCGTTCTCCTTCTTGTTGGCGTCGTTGTGGAGTCTCTCGATTCCGACCGACGAGAGGGGTCCTAGAAGCTCCGGGTGAAAACCTAAGCTCCATCGGGAACGGGCGACGGCAACGGACGCGTTGCTACTTTGTTGGAGGCGTCGCCTTGGAGCCTTCTAGCCCTCGCGGTGCGGTTGGTTCGTAGCGGCTGGGCGAGGGGTCTCTGTGGCTAGGGAGGTGGAAGCTGGGGCGGCGGCCCCGGACGGCGGTGGTGTGCCGAGGCGGCGGCCTCGGGCCTCTTTGCAGCGACGGTCATATGGGGCTTGACCGTGGGCTTGCGTTTGGTTGGGTGGCGGCTTGGAGCTGTGCGGGCAGCGAGTTTGTCGACCTGGCTGGATCGACTTCGGGCGATGCGATGGTCGATCTGGCTGCTACGTCGGGGCGGCGGCCCCGAAGGCATGGTGCTTGGGTGGCGACTTGGAGATCTGTGTGGACAGCGAGGATGTCGACCCGGCTGGTTCGTCTCCGGACAATGCGGAGGTCGTTGTGGCTTGTAAGTCGGGGCGGCGGCCCCGAATCTAGAGGTGTGTTTTCTTGCGTTGGTGGCCGCGTTGTGTGGATGACGGGCCCCTCGTTTGTGCGGTTTTTCGTCTCGGTTTTCCTTATAAACCGGGCAATGTATGGTTTTTGGACCCGGTTTTCCTTATAAACTGGGTCATTCTGTGCATAGCACTTTTCTATCTAATCGGGCGGCAGGTATCGACTGCCTTGAACTCAAAAAAAAAAAAAATTCTTTTTCTTTTTCTTTTCGCTGATCCATGCTGGAGAATCGACGCAAGTGCTAGTTATCTCCATAGCTCAACTTCCCCAGGCATATGCTTTCCGGGAACAAAGTCACGTAAAAGCTGCTAAACTAATCCACCTCAGCTGACCATACGTATGAAGCTGCGATCGATGAATCCAGAAATCCGCCGCGCGACTCGTCCGGATGAGACCAAGTTGATCGCAACTCGCAAGTAAGACTGCCCCGCGGCTTTGTTACTGTAGATCCAATGCGATGTTGCCGCTTTATTGAAGTTGATCGGCACACACGTTGTTGGCGATGATGAACTCAACGGATCCCGCCCGGATAACGAAATCCAGTCGCCGCAATCCCCACGGACGGCGCCAATTGACGAGGGAATACCTCGGCAATGCCTACGTATTGTAAACTAGGGTTTCGGGAGAGCGACGATGGAGATTCCGGGAGCGAGATTAGGCACACGACATACCCAGCTTCGGGTCCCCTCGGTGGAGGATCCCTACGTGCTGCTAGCAATCCAGTATATGATCATAGATGTGTTTACAGGGTGCCGCCATATGCGGAGCTATGTTGTCTATATTCTGTCTACCTGTTGTTCTCCTTATTTCGGGTGCCCTGGCTAGCTTTATATATGCAACCAGCCTAGGGTTTTACAAGAGTCCTAGTCGACTACTTCTTCGGGTTGCCTTGTTGGGCCTTCTCCATATTGCTCCTTCTCCATATTGGGCCGAGCCTGGTACACTAATAATGGGTACCCGAATGGTATGCCCATGTCACTAACCATGTAGCTGAAGCAAAGCAATGAGCAAACGTGGCGAGGCTGATCCTTGCGATCGGCCCCAAAAATCTATGAAGGGACAGCACAATGCCTTCGTCGAACACTTCAATCAATATGGAGGCCGATTCCAGCAATCGGCCAAAATTATCTTCACCACATGTTCTGCTTGTGTTCAACATCGATTTGTTGGGCAGTGGTCACGTCGGCGGATGAGAGTCAACACGGATCCTAACGAAGCCGACGTGCAAATACGGTGCCTAGGTTAACCACAAAGCCGATATCTGCAGTTACCTGACAGATTCGGCTCGGGGGGCAATCATCAGGTGGGCAGGTGCAGATGAACATGTGTGCTGGGAAACATTGGGGGCCGATAGAAAAATCGGCCCCGCAAAAAAAAATCCAGCCGATGCAAGGACATCGACTTTAGAACAAAAGAGGTACATCTGATATAAGCAGAAGCCCGATGGAGCAGTTGTTGAGTTACAAAGAGAGGCTCTACTGGATAAATTCCTTCTCAAGACTTCCAACTCCTTCTGCAAGTTTCCAAGTTCAGCAGTACCAGTGCAAGTATGCAGATAGGGTGAGTCCAACAAAGGGAGCATACCTATCCTAGGAGCATGAGCACAGCAGATGACGAATCAAGCGGCTATGGCGTATTGCTTGGCGTGGACCAAGGTGGCGGCTTGATCAATGTCACTTTCAGAGGATGTTACGTCTGCCAAAGATGATGAGCCGATCTGATCAGCAAGGCGCAAAGAAGGAGTTGGGAAGCCATCATATTTGAGGCTTCTTAGTTCAAGGGACAGATTTGCTGGTCTTTTCCAAGGCTTTTTAGTGCAACGGCTCTTCCGGAAATCAAGAGGCTCGGGGGGCAGCTCGCCCTGAAATATCTTTGCTCTGGAAAGCCGATTTTGTTGGAATCGGCTGGTTCTGCATTATAACTTGGAAGCCGATGGCGACACATTTGGCCCGCCTTGGATAAGGCTCGGGGGGCAACCCGCCCGAGAGGTTCTTGGCTCTGGGAGCCGATTTTTGTTGGAATCAGCTGGCTCTACATAGCAACTGTTCTGAAGAACAATGCTTTTGTTATAGAGTTATCAGTTTCAGAATCCAAGCTGATTCAGCAACAGTTCCAGGGCTCTTTTAAAGACACGTGCTCAAGGCCGAACCGCCGGCCTGCTGCGATCGGCGGTACCAAGTGCTATCGTCATCAACGGAGCTGGTTAACTTAGAGGGATGACTGAATTGGCCTGTTTTACAGATTATCGTCAGGGACCAATGCGTTGCCATCAGTCATGGAGCATTGTTTAGGCTAACAGTCGACAAAGTCAGAAGAAGGAAAATCGGCTACATCAGCATAAAGGACATCGGCAAAATTGAAGGAAGTTTTTATTGATGATAAGATTTCTTACAAGGAGAAGCCGATTGATCAACAAAAGCAGGAGAGCATATTACTACTGCTAATCCTATGCTAGTAGGTCCCTACTCTAAGGGCTGTTGCTGTCTTCGCCGTCGCTGGGGTAGCGGCCGTCATCGCTGATGTTGATGAGTCCCTCGGTGCTGCTACTGTAACCTTCAGCGGAGGTTTCTTCCTCGTCATCATCATCGTCCTCATCTGACCAGGCCCAGCTACGGATGCGCTTTGACGGTGGTTCGTCGGAGGATGTGTCGTCCTCCTGTTCCTTCTTCGTACCGGAGGAGATGTCTTCGTCATCCTCTGATTCTTCTTTGGTGACGGAGGTGAATTTACCTCGAAAGGGAGGGTGGTCGTCGGCGCTCTCCGCCTCCAGTGCTCCGTCAATCAAGAATCGGAGGTCGTCTTCCCCGTCAGTTAGAGGCATGGCCCCATCTGACCAGACGAGGTTTTCGGGTCGGCCCTCTGGCACGATATCGAAGTCCCACTCTCGCGCGTCCCAATGCTTGAGAGCACGCCTGTTGTACGCCTCCATCTGGTTGTGCTCTGGGATCGGTTCGCTTGAGGAGGAGGATTGGAGAGAAACGGAAGAGGAGGAAGAGGACGACATGGCTATAGAAGGAGAGGGTTTTTTGCCGATAGCTGGAACAGAGGAAGGTGATGAAGGGGGGCTAATCGTTCGACACGGTTAAATAATGAGGGGCCTGGTGGAGATTTAATGCCATTGCAGTTTCCGAGGAGGTGATGCCAAAGCTGTCGAATTTTGCAGAGAAGCTGAGAAGACAGGGCATTATGATTGAAGAATGCTGCGACGGTTCTGCTCTGCCATGACATGACCCGACGAAGAAAAAACAGAGTGATTTTGGAATTATCAATTCCAAAACCAGGGGGGCATGTGTTATCACCAGAATTTGACCGAGTCAGAGGTGGGCCGCGATCAAGATGGAGTTAAAGAATATACATAGAAGAGTTACGAGAATCGGCCTGTTATGCAAAGTTGGGCTAGTCTGCCCTTGTATCTGTAATATAGTAGATCGCATCTTAGATTAGAAGATAGAGTTTTACCCGTGCACGGTTAGGTGCACGTCTAAATTAGAAAGTCCCCTGGACTATAAATATGTATCTAGGGTTTATGGAATAAACAACAACCAACGTTCAACCAACCAAATCAATCTCGGTGCATCGCCAACTCCTTCGTCTCGAGGGTTTCTACCGGTAAGCAACATGCTGCCTAGATCGCATCTTGCGATCTAGGCAGCACAAGCTCCACGTTGTTCATGCGTTGCTCGTACTGAAGCCTTGTTAATGGCGAGCAACGTAGTTATCATAGATGTGTTAGGGTTAGCATAGTTCTTCGCGTAACATGCTATCGTAGTGCAACCCTTGCATATCTAGCCGCCCTTACACCTATCTTAGGTGTAGGGGCGGCACCCCGCTTGATCATTATTTAGTAGATCTGATCCGTTACGGTTGCTCCTTGTTCATCAAGGATTAGTTTAATATCTGCAATAGTTAGGCCTTACAAAGGGTTGGAGGATCCAGCGGCGCGTAGGGTGTCGTTTGCTAGTCCTAGACAGGATGTTCCGGGGATCAACCTCGTGTTGGTTTTTAGGCCCTATCTAGGATCGGCTTACGATCACCGTGCGTGGCCGCGAGGCCCAATCGTGAGTAGGATGATCCGATTATGCGGTGAAAACCCTAAATCGTCGTAGATCTCATTAGCTTTATCTTGATCAAGCAGGACCACCATATATTCGTGCACCTCGTACGAATCATGGGTGGATCGGCTCCTTGAGCCGATTCACAGGATAACCTGAGAGCCGATCGAGGCTCGTATTTAATGTTTACGTGTATGCCATGCAGGAAACTAAGCGAGGCATCTCCATCACCTTCCTGACCAGGTATAGGTCAGGTGGCACGCCCTTGCAATCAGCATTGGACGTGTGACCAGAAGGCTTTGCGGGCCGTCGCTCGGAGGGACCTCGGCCAGCCGCAGCCCTAGGTTGTTCCCGGCTCTACGGTGTTGCCCGTCGCTGCCTGCCGGTGGGTTTTGGCAGCAACAGATGCACACACTGTCCACATTACATCATGAAGGAGGAATAGACTACTTTAATAACATCACTAGAGTAGCGCATAGATTAATAGTGATACGAATCTCATGATCATATAAAGATCACATGGGAGAGAGAGATGAACCGCATAGCTACCGGTACAGCCCTTAGCCTCGGGAGAGAACTACTCCCTCCTCATCATAGGAGACAGCAACGGCGATGAAGATGGCGGTGGTGTCGATGGAGATGCCTTCCGGGGGCACTTCCCCGTCCCGGCGGCGTGCCGGAACAGAGACTTCTGTCCCCCGAACTTGGCTTCGCGATGGCGGCGGCTGCGTAACTTTTCTCGTCCCGTGGCTTATCTTCTTAGGGTTTTCGAGGCGGAGAGAATATATAAGGGCAGCCTCGAAGGAGCCAGGGGGTGGCCCCCCCATAGGCTAGCGCCCCCCCCCCCTTGGTCGCGCCGCCATGTGGGGTGCGGCCCCCAGGGCTCCCCTCTGGTCCCTCTCTGGCTCTCTGGAAGCTTCCGTGAAATATAAGATCGTGGGCGTTGATTTCGTCCAATTCCGAGAATATTTCCTTTGTAGGATTTCTGAAACCAAAAACAGCAGAAAACAGGAACTGGCACTTCGGCATCTTGTTAATAGGTTAGTTCCGGAAAATGCATCAAAACGATATAAAGTATGAATAAAACATGTAGGTATTGTCATAAAACTAGCATGGAACATAAGAAATTATAGATACGTTGGAGACGTATCAAGCATCCCCAAGCTTAGTTCCTACTCGCCCTCGAGTAGGTAAACGATTACAAGGATAATTTCTTAAGTGACATGCTACCAACATGATCTTGATCAATACTATTGTAAAGCATATGAGATGAATGAAGTGATTCGAAGCAATAGTAAAGATAATGACTAAACAACTGAATCATATAGCAAAGACTTTTCATGAATAGTACTTTCAAGACAAGCATCAATAAGTCTTGCATAAGAGTTAACTCATAAAGCAATAGATTCAAAGTAGAAGGCATTGAAGCAACACAAAGGATGATTAAGTTTCAGCAATTGCTTTCAACTTGTAACATGTATATCTCATGGATAGTTGTCAACATAAAGCAATATAAGAAGTGCAATAAGTAAACATATAAGAATCAATGCACACAGTTGACACAAGTGTTTGCTTCTAAGATAGAAAGAAGTAGGTAAACTGACTCAACATAAAGTAAAAGAATGGGCCCTTCGCAGAGGGAAGCATGGATTACTATTTTTGTGCTAGAGCTTTTATTTTGAAAACATAGAAACAATTTTGTCAACGGTAGTAATAATTCATATGTGTTATGTATAAGACATCCTATAAGTTGCAAGCCTCATGCATAGAATACCAATAGTGCTCGCACCTTGTCCTAATTAGCTTGGATTTACATGGATTATCATTGCATAACATATGTTTCAACCAAGTGTCACAAAGGGGTACCTCTATGCCGCCTGTACAAAGGTCCAAGGAGATAGATCGCATTTGATTTCTCGTTTTTGATAGATCTCAACTAAGGACATCCATACCGGGACAACATAGAAAACAGATAATGGACTCCTCTTTAATGCATAAGCATTCAACAACAGATAATATTCTCATAAGAGATTGAGGATTAATGTCCAAACTGAAACTTCCACCATGATTCATGGCTTTAGTTAGCGGCCCAATGTTCTTCTCTAACAATATGCATACTCAAACCATTTAATCATGATAAATCACTCTTACTTCAGGCAAGACGAACATGCATAGCAACTCACATGATATTCAACGAATGTGTAATAGTTGATGGCGTCCCCAGAAATATGGTTACCGCTCAACAAGCAACTTATAAGAAATAAGATACATAGCGACATATTCAATACCACAATAGTTTTTAAGCTATTTTCCCATGAGCTATGTATTGCAAAGACAAAGAATGAAATTTTAAAGGTAGCACTCAAGTAATTTACTTTGGAATGGCAGAGAAATACCACATAGCAGGTAGGTATGGTGGACACAAATGGCATGGGTTTTGGCTCAAGGATTTGGATGCACGAGAAGAATTCCCTCTCAGTACAAGGCTTTGGCTAGCAAGGTTGTTTGAAGCAAACACAAGTATGAACCAGTACAGCAAAACTTACATAAGAACATATTGCAAGCATTATAAGACTCTACACTGTCTTCCTTGTTGTTCAAACACTTCACCAAAAAATATCTAGACTCTAGAGAGACCAATCATGCAAACCAAACTTCAACAAGCTCTATGGTAGTTCTTCATTCATAGGTGCAAAGTACATGATGCAAGAGCTTAAACATGATCTATTTGAGCACAAAAATTGCCAAGTATCAAATTATTCAAGACAATCTACCAATTACCACATGAAGCATTTTCTGTTTCCAACCATATAGCAATTAACGAAGCGGTTTTCAACTCCGCCATGAACATTAAAAGTAAAAGCGAAGAACACTAGTGTTCACATGAAAGAGCGGAGCGTGTCTCTCTCCCACACAAGCATGAATTTATTCAGAGAATGAAAATAACAAAACAAAAATAAAAGCACACAGACGCTCCAAGTAAAGTACATAAGATGTGACGGAATAAAAATATAGTTTCACAAGAGGTGACCTGATAAGTTGTCGATGAAGAAGGGGATGCCTTTGGCATCCCCAAGCTTAGACGCTTGGGTCTTCTTGAAATATGCAGGGATGAACCACGGGGGCATCCACAAGCTTAGACTTTTCACTCTTCTTGATCATATTATATCATCCTCCTCTCTTGATCCTTGAAAACTTCCTCCACACCAAACTCGAAACAAACTCATTAGAGGGTTAGTGCATAATCAAAAATTCACATGTTCAGAGGTAACACAATCATTCTTAACACTTCTGGACATTGCACAAAGCTACTGAAAGTTAATGGAACAAAGAAATCCATCAAACATAGCAAAACAGGCAATGCGAAATAAAAGGCAGAATCTGTCAAAACAGAACAGTCCGTAAAGACGAATTTTTCAGGGGCACTTAACTTGCTCAGATGAAAAAACTCAAATTTAATGAAAGTTGCGTACATATCTGAGGATCACGCACGTAAATTTGCAGATTTTTCTGAGTTACCTATAGACAGGGCTGCTCAATTTTGTGACAGTAAGAAATATGTTTCTGCGTAGTAATCCAAATCTAGTATCAACCTTACTATCAAAGACTTTACTTGGCACAACAATGCAATAAAATAAAGATAAGGATAGGTTGCTACAGTAGTAACAACTTCCAAGACGCAACAAAACAGTAGCAAAATAAAAACATGGGTTATCTCCCAAGAAGTGCTTTCTTTATAGCCATTAAGATGGGCTCAGTGATTTTAATGATGCTCGCGTAAAAAATAAGAGTTGAAGTAAAAGAGAGCATCAAGAAGCAAATAAGAAACACTTTTAAGTCTAACCCACTTCCTATGAAAAAGGAATCTTGTAAATAAACAAGTTATTGAAGCATGAAGCTACTATCATAGAAAGACAAAGAAAGTGCAACTTCAAAATTTTCAACATAAAGAGGGGAAACTTAATATTATTAAGATGCATGTAACCATGTTTCCCTCTCTCATAATAACTTTCAGTAGCATCATGAACAAATTCAACAATATAACTATCACATGAAACATTCTTATCATGAGCTACATGCATAAAATTATTACTCTCCACATAAGCATAATCAATTTTATTAGTAATAGTGGGAGTAAAACTACCATAACCATCATTGTAATCATCATAAATTGCAGGCATGGTATAATCATAATAAACTTTATCCTCCATAGTAGGTGGCACCAAAATACCACTATCATTATAATCATCATAAATAGGAGGTAAAGTATCATCAAAGAAAATTTTCTCCTCAAAACTTGGGGGACTAAAAATATCATGCTCATCAAAACCAGCCTCCCCAAGCTTAGAATTTTCCATAGCATTAGCAACAATGGTGTTCAAACCATTCATACTAATAACATTCCCATTAGCATGCATATAAAGTTCCATGGGGTTTTTAATTCTCTCTTCAAACACATCATGTCCTAATTGAAGATAAAGTTCATAAAGATCTCTCATTTTGTTGTTGTTTTCCATTAAGCCTAACTAGTGAAAACAAGAAACAAAAAGATATAATTGCAGGATCTAAAGGAAATACCTTCGAGCACTCACACACCAGCAATAGTGCTAGGAAATAGCTTAGTAGTCGGAGGATGTGAATACCTTTTACCTTACCTCCCCGGCAACGGCGCCAGAAAATAGCTTGATGTCTACGCACGCTTCTATTCCTGTAGACAATGTTGGGCCTCCAAGAGTAGAGGTTTGTAGAACAGCAGCAAGTTTCCCTTAAGTGAATCACCCAAGGTTTATCGAACTCAGGGAGGTAGAGGTCAGAGATATTCCTTTCAAGCAATCCTGCAATTAAGATACAAGAAGTCTCTTGTGTCCCCAACACACCTAATACACTTGTCAGATGTATAGGTGCACTAGTTCGGCGAAGAGATAGTAAAACACAGGTGGTATAGATGGTGGTAATATTGCAGGAAGTAAAGATGCAGTAAAACAGTAAACAAGCGATGTTTGCAGTATTTGGAAACAAGGCCTAGGGATCATACTTTCACTAGTGGACACTCTCAACATTGATCACATAAAATAAATAAATGCTACACTCTCTTATTGGATAACAAACACCATTCATTGTGTAGGGATACAAAAGCACACCTCAAGCCAGAGTTAACAAGCTCCACAACTTCATAAAGGAAACACACACGATGCGCACACTGTCTGACATAGGCATCCCAAATGGGCCTGCCGAAGATAGTACCCGGGGTTTACTGAAGGCCCACTACCCGAAGAATAGGAAGATTCGGGAGCCCAAGATATATTAAGGAAAGTCAAGAGTTGTAATAGGAAGTGTTATCTGTAATCTGGCGGGATGAGTTAGAAACCGTCCCGGACTCTGTAACTTGTATAGCACGAATCCCTCGGCTCCACCTCCTATATAAAGGGGGAGTCGAGGGATGAAGAAAGAATCGAATCATTGTCTACAAACCCTAGTTTTCATAATCGTCGAGTACTTTTCGGCTGAAACCTTCGAGATCTACTTACCCTCTACTTCCAACTAAACCCTAGCCTACAATCCATAGGCATTGACAAGTTGATACCTTGTCAATTGGCGCCGTCTGTGGGAACTAGAGGCGTAAGGATCTGATCTCGATGGCACGCTCAAGATCTTCGACATCGTCAACCGCAAGCAACACAATGGATCGAGGTAAACAGATCGCTGCTGGTCTTGTCGATTTTGTTCCTCACCCACCCTCCCGTTTGGATGCATATGCGTATCTGGCGGAGCCCGTGGAGATGACGTTCGGAAGGTTTCACTTTCGCGTCGAGAAGGAAGGATCGTATCGTGTCGAGATTCCGATTTCGTCGGGATCGTCGGTGGTCGATTCCGATTTTTCAAGCTATGCATCGTCAATCGAGTCAGGAGAAGAAGAAACCTCGGCGACACGTTACGTCAGCACCAGAACAAGAGAGAAACTCGCCAAGATCTTCAACGACATGTCGTTTGAGTCATCTGCGGACTCATATATAAGCGATGGCTCAAGCGATGTCGACAGTTACGACTTCATCGACAAATCTATCACAGTGGGCAAGGTCTTCATCAATCTCAACGATGATGTCACCAAACCCAACGTAGATCTGAGTACAAAGTATCATCAGATTTACGCCATTGAAGATCAAGAGGAGACATCTGAGGCTTTCGACAGTCTGGGAAATCCATACGTCGATCCCTCCAATCTGCGACAAGGCCTGGGCAACAAATACGTCGGGCCAGAGCCGCGAGATAGAGTTCAACTTTCACAAGCAGCGTGGGACAGAGCCGCGAGAGCTATGAACGGCACAGAACCAATGGCTACCACAGCCACACGGAAGAATTGCAAGCATATCAATATAGGCTCGCACGAGCTGCCAGGGAATTGGAAAAACAGACAGCTGAGTTGAATAGGAGAAAGGAGGCAGCTTCTGCATCCAGCAGGAGAAGGGCAGATCTAAGTCGACAATCTAGAACTACGGGTGATAGCCACCGGGAGGCGCGGAACAGAGCAAGATCAAGGCTGCAACACATACCCGAAGCAGAAAGAGAACACTTGGTCCAAAACCTCGACATGTCCTTCATGTCGATAGATACAAGAGGAAACATCATCCCTAAGACACCAGAGGCTGGGTATATGGCGACACATGCTTTTATCCTTGCATCTAAACCACCTCCAGGTGATCCAAGGGAAACACTGTACAATATGGCGGTAGCAGGAGTTGGAGCTATGGGGACAGCGTTTGTATCAACGCCTCCCGAAGGAGCGGCAAGACAAAATAGTCCACGACCTGCAGCAGCAACAGCGGCAAAGACTCGAAGGACCAAGTGGAGCAAGAGACACAGCAGCACAAGCAAGGGTCGACAGAGCGCGGCAAAGCAGAAGGGATCATCGGCAATCTCCAGAACTTAACGACGAGGATATGTGCGGCTTACCATGCTTCACGAGGAGAGTCCGAAAAACTCGAGTCCCCTCAGGATTCAAGTTACCCGATAATTTCAAGAAGTTCGACGGCCTCCAAGATCCAGAGGATTGGCTAGTCGACTATCTGGAGACGGTGAAGCTGACAGGAGGAACCAGGGCAACAGCTATGCAAAGCATCCAGGTACATTTGAGTGGAGCCGCACGATCTTGGATAAAGAAACTCGCTCCAGGATCCATCGACAGCTGGGAAAGTTTCGAGGATGTGTTCGTCAAGAACTTCAGATCCACGTGCAAAAAACCCGCGTCGTTAGAGGAATTGAGAGCATGTCGACAAAAGCCAGATGAGCCAATGAGAAAGTACATCCAAAGGTGGAATATCATCAAAAATTCAGCAGAAAATATATCTGACGAGAGAGCGATAGATGCGTTTGTCGCAGGAGTCAGGCGTGGAGATTTTGTCGAGGATTTGGGAAGGACCAATCCAAAGACAGTATCCGCGTTAATGGAGATAGCAAATAAATGGGCAGATGGAGAAGACGCTGTCCACAACAAACGGCACAGGTCGCGCAGGAGGACCGTGGTCGAAACTATCAACCGAGGCGAAGATTTCCTCGGCAGTACCAGAACTACGACGCTCCAGGACAAATTTCGGCAGGTTTTCGGACAAATACAGGAGGAAGCAACAGAGATGATTACCAGAGAAGCAATGAACAGCGAGGTGATAACAGGGATGATTCACGCAGCAGGCAAAATAGCGGGCCTAGGTTCCCAAGACCTTTCGTGTCCCCTGAAGAGATGATGAATGGACCGTGCCAGATGCACTTTTTCCTCGATAGCAACGGTAAAATACAGTCAGGGCACTTGCAGAAAGACTGTCGAAATTTTCAGGCAATGTCGCGGTATGCAGAAAACGCTAACGCGCGGGCAGCACAGAGAAATCCTCGAGAACCTAGAAGCGAGATTCACTTGCCGCCTCCTCCCGCGATCACAGACGACAATCGGCATCAGCTCAGAATAGCGGCAGCACCCGCACCACCACCTTATGTTGATCCTAACTCCAATGGAGCAAAGTGTCGATGATTCAAGGGAAGGCCGTCCAATAGAGCTCGAAAGTAATCTCACGACGGTGTTTATGGCAGAGAAAATGCCTCCACCAACAGTTGAGTACCTTAATTGGTCGGGACAAGATATCGGCTTCACAATAGCAGATCATCCGCAGCAAGTTCCTCGACCAGGCAGTCGGCACTTATTCTCGCCAAAGGCTATCGCGGGATTTGATGTCTCTCGAGTGTTCATAGACGGCGGCAGTAGCTTAAACCTTATGTATGCAGATACATTGAGGAAGATGAACATATCCTTAGCAAACTTGAAACCAACAGACACAAGGTTCCACGGCATCACACCGGAGAAACCAAGTTATCCATTGGGGAAGATCAATCTGGACGTTCAGTTTGGGACCCGCGAAAATTATAGAATCGAGAAGCTCGAATTTGAAGTCGTAGATTTTCCGTCACAATACCACGCTCTGTTGGGACGACCAGCATATGCTAGATTTATGGCGGTGCCACACTATACATACCTGTTTTGGAGTTTGCATTTGCAAAAGAGAACAATCACAGTCAAAGGAAGCTTTGCCTTAGCCGATAAATGCGACAAGGATTTTCACCGGCTGTCAGAAACTTTCGGGATGCAAGCTGAGTACTTGGCGTCAAAAAGCATGACTGATTATGACGTACTACCAGACGTTGGAAGGCCAAACAAAGAATCAACTTTCAGTACCGAGAAAAATTCAAAAGAAGTGCAGATTCACCCGACAGACCCGAAAAAGACGACATCTATCGCAAACGACATGGATATCGCATAGGAAAGCGCGCTCGTCGAGTTCCTCCGTGAGAACTGGAAAATCTTCGCATGGTGTCCAGCTGACATGCCCGGCGTACCCGGGGAACTTGCCGAGCACCACCTAAACTTGGATCGATGGCGAGACCAATCAAACAACCTTTGCGGCGTTTCTCGGAACCAAACCGCAAAGCCATGCTGTCAGAAATTAATCGACTACGAGAAGCTGGTTTTATCAAAGAGATATTCACAGAAGCCACATGGGTAGCAAACCCAGTGCTGGTGCCGAAGAAAAACACTAAGGTCCTTCGCATGTGCGTCGACTTTACGTGTCTCAATAAACATTGTCCAAAGGATCACTTTCCCCTCCCGAGGATCGATCAAATTATCGACTCCACGGCTGGATGTGAACGTCTTTCCTTCCTGGATGCATATTCTGGTTATAACCAGATCAGATTGAAAGAAGAAGATGAAGTAAAGACCGCGTTTATTACACCTTACGGCGTGTTTTGCTACAGAACAATGCCCTTCGGTCTAAAAAATGCGGGAGCAACATATCAGAGAATGATGCAGAAGTGTTTGGCGACAACGATCGGAAAAAACGTACAAGTATACATCGACGATGTCGTCATAACGTCAAAAAAGGGGACAACACTGATCGAGGATCTCAAAGAAACTTTTGATAACCTCGACAAATTCTGCCTGAAGCTGAACCCGACGAAGTGTTCCTTTGACGTCCCAGCAGGAGAACTTCTGGGGTTTCTAGTCTCAGCAAGAGGGATTGAAGCAAATCCCGACAAAATACAAGCTATCGTAACAATGAGGAAGCCAACAAAGTTGAAGGAGATACAACAGCTAACGGGGCGAGTCGCAGCTTTGAGCAGATTCGTCGCTAGGCTGGGAGAAAAAGCATTACCATTCTACGCTCTGATAAAGCAAGGAGATAAATTCCAGTGGAACGAAGAAGCCGACAGAGCTTTCGAGGATTTGAAGCGCACAATCTCGACACCACCAATTTTGGTGGCGCCAAAAGAACGGGAACCCCTCCTGCTGTATATCGCAGCCACGCCCCAAGTGGTGAGCACGGTGCTAGTTGTTGAAAGGGAAGAAGAAGGAAAACTCCACGGCGTGCAGAGGCCAGTATACTTCGTCAGCGAAGTTTTATCACCCTCAAAACAAAGGTACCCTCAGTACCAAAAGATAGCATATGGAGTGTTCACAACAGCACGAAAATTGCGCCACTATTTTTCGGCACACCCGATCATAGTGGTCAATGAAGCTCCCTTGTCAAATATATTGAACAATCCAGAAGCTACGGGTCGTGTCTCCCTTTGGGGAATAGAACTTTCCCCTCGGGACATCACGTATGAAAAAAGAAAAGCAATCAAGTCGCAAATACTGCCGGACTTCATTGCAGAGTGGATGGAGTTGCAAAATACAGGACCTCCAGACTTGTCGAGAACCTGGACCATGAACTTTGACGGGTCCAAAAGACTAGAAGGAGCTGGCGCAGGAGTAGTACTCATATCACCTGAAGGCGACAAGTTAAAGTACATCCTTCGGATGACGTTCCCTAACGCATCTAACAATGAAGCAGAATATGAGGCTCTCATACACGGGATGAAGATGGCGAAAGCCTGCGGTGCAACTCGACTAAAAATCTTTGGCGACTCACAGTTGGTGGCTCAGCAAGTTATGAACCAATGTGACGCAGTCAATGATAGCATGATGGCATACAAGGAGGTGTACAACGAGCTCGAGAAGTTGTTCGATGGATGCGAAGTAAATCATATTAGTAGATTGAGCAACGACGAAGCCGACGTTCTTGCAAACATCGGGTCGCAATGCCTTGCAGTCCCGCCAGGTGTATTCTGGGAAGAGATAACAGAGAGATCCACCAAGTCGACAAAATCAAAAAAGAAGGAGAAGAAACCCTCGGGGGCTACCCAGGACAAGCATGCGGACGAAGAAGAAGATCTGGACCTGGTCTGGGTGTTACTGCTACCGTGGATGCCGCCGTACATATCATACATCCTCGGAAAGAAATACCCGATGATCCGGTTGAGGCAAGACGAGTAATTCGACGCTCCAAAGCTTTCTCGGTGGTCCACGGAGAATTGTATAAGCGAAGTGTTTCTGGCGTCTGGCAATGGTGTGTTACACCCGAAGAAGGAAGAATAATTACGAAGGACGTACACGAAGGAATATGTGGCCACCACGCGAGTAGTCGAGCTATTGCAGCCAAGGTCTTTCGGGCAGGATTCTCTTGGTTGACAGCAATCGAGGACGCCAAGGACATAGTAAGAACTTGCGACGCGTGTCAAAGGTTTGCCGCAAAACCTCACTCTCCAAAGAGCAGAGCTAGCACCAATACCATTGTCATGGCCCTTTGCTCAATGGGGACTTGATATGGTGGGCAAGTTACACAAATCCTGGCCAGGAGGAAAGGAGTATATGCTAGTAGCTGTCGACAAATTTACAAAGTGGATAGAAGCGAAGCCGATAAATTCACCAGACGGAGCATCCGCAGTAAAATTCATAAAAGACCTCGTCTTCAGATTTGGAGTGCCCCACAGCATCGTCACAGACAACGGCAGTAACTTTACATCCCACGAATTCAAGGATTATTGCGAAGAGGTGGGCATCAAGTTGCACTTTGCGTCAGTTGCACATCCTCAAACCAATGGGCAAGTCGAGAAAGCCAATGGCATCATCTGCAATGGCATCAAGAAACGCTTGTTAGGACCACTGGAAAAAGCTCGGCATACCTGGCCAGAAGAACTACCAAGTGTGTTGTGGAGCATCCGAACAACACCAAACACAGCAACACAGGAAACTCCGTTTTTCTTGGTTCATGGAGCAGAACGGTACTACCAATCGAGATAGAGCACAACTCTCCACGTGTCGTCGAATATGACGAAGAAGTGTCGAGAAAAGCACTAGAAGACGACGTGGACGCACTTGATGAAGCCCGAGACGAAGTATTGTCTCGGGTAACCAAATACCAACAGGACTTGAAGAATTACCACAGTCGACGTTTGCAGCCAAGATCTTTTCAGGTGGGAGACCTAGTTCTTCGGCTCACGCAAAAAAGTCATGAAAAACTCGAGTCACCATGGCTTGGCCCTTACATTGTCACAGAAGTAATCGGAGGAGGAGCATACAGGATAAAGGACAAGAAGACAGGGGTGGAGGAGCCAAACCCCTGGAACGTGGCGCAACTCAGGCGGTTCTACGCCTAGAGTCAAAATATAGTCCTTGCAAAACTTCAATGTACTGAAACGCCCGCGAGTTTTCAGACGCACTCTTTTCCTTTTTCGGGGCACCGAGTGGGGCCGGAGAAGGTTTTTAATGAGGCGGGCTCGCGGTGCTGCAATATAATAAAGATAGTGTCAATATACCTTTCTCTTTATCGACATGTTCAAAGTCTTCGCTCCGACGAATTTCAATATAGTCCATCAAAAAAGAAAAAACCTTGCCTTGGTATTAAAATACCTCGTGAGTCAGTAAAAATACAAAATAGTACTCAATAAAGAAGCTCGGGGGCTCATATTCGCCATAAATATATAAATGCCTTGGTTCAAAACCTCGCAATATATAAATACAGTAAAGAGTCACCGAAATACTCGGGGGCTAGATAAACATACAAATATAATGATTGCTTCACAATATAATCACAGTCATGGGTTACAAAGAAGAATTATCTACAGGAGAAAAATAACTAGTCTCGATTCAGTATGTCATCAAGGGTAACTCTGTTTTCTTCAGGAGCAGCGCCAAGAAAATCAGCATAGTGACCATCGGCAAAAAAGTCGGCATCCATCCGAAGAAGGTCTTCAATCATTTCTTCGGCTACAGGCGAAACCTTCGTGTTAATTCGGTCAATACCAACTCTTCGACGTTTTACCTTTTGATGAACTTTTGCGACAACTTGGGTAAGGTCAAGATTTGAGTGGCAGATACGGAGCATGATAAGAGCAAATGCGGCGCCGGCTACCGGTTGAGCTTTGACAAAATCATGGATACTGCGAGCATCCTTGAATCTTTCCATCAATTCAGGAAGAGTTTTTGGTTGGACGTTCCGAGGAAACATGGAGTTGTAAACCATGGACAAGGTCTTGGTACAGAAGTCAAGAAAATCGCGAGTTTGAGAGGTGCGATCTTGAAATCTGACAATTTGGCGGGTCCTCTCTGGGGTAGCCCAAAACAAAGAACCATGGTCCAGGGAAAGGTTAACAAGGAGGTTCGTCCTAGCATTTACCCTCTCTTCCTCGGCAGCAGCATCAGTAAAGGAACCTATCAAAACAACGAAGTGGAAACCTTTAAGAGACATAGCATGAAGATGAAAGATATCGGAGGATAAAACAAGCATACCCGACATATCCGCACTGGCTTCATTCATTAATTCGAGCATGAAATTTTCTCGAGTAGTCGCCTTTTCAGCCTCGGAAGCAGCAATTTCCTTAGCAGCCACGGCCTCGCGAGCTTGCTGAAGAGCAACTTTTTCGGCTTCAGATGACTTACGAGATTGCTCCATCATCACAAGTGTTTGTTTCTTCGCATACTGAAGTTGCTGTCGAAGTTCATCCAGTTCTTGCGACAAGGTATCGTCGACAGGTGCAGTATCAGCAAAAGCTCTCCTCGCGCGAGAAGAAGAAGGCGAAACATTGGAAGGAGCGGAAGATGGAGTATAGTTATCAATATCAACTGAAATTTAAACAAGACAACATCAAACAACAAGCAAAGATAGAGTTTTCATTAATCTCTTGGAATAATTACAAGGGCATTACAGTGAAGCTAAGGAAGTACGTGTCGCCAAATGACTACTTTGGCGACAAGAGCAAAAGAAATAGAAAGAAAAACAGAGGCATGCAACTAGACCTTCGGCCTTGACGAGCTAGGAGTCGACGCTGGTTTAATCCCGAGATAGGCCAAGATCTTCTTTGTGTTGGGCTTGGCTGCCTTGATCAGCGACTTCCACCTTGATTGCTCTATCTGTTCGGTGTCGCCAACTTTCATCCAGTCGATACTCTGTTGACTGTCAGCAACCAAAGCGACAGTGTTCTCAACGGCAACCTTCATATTTTCTTGGCGCATCTTCAATCCAAGGTCTTCCGATCAGTTGAACATCTTGGCAAGGTTAAGGAAAGTCGCAGGCTCCTCTTTCTTCGGGAAGAAGTAGGGGAACAACGCCGACAATACTGCGTTAGCATTCGACACACCTTCACGAATCTCGGACCCATGAAGCTCCAGATAGGAAAGTGCGTCAAGGAGCGGGTCATCGACAGGATTCGTCAGATCAAAATCCTGGTTTGTTTGGGCTGTCAAGGAAACAAAGCATTAGTCAAAAAACAAGAAACAACGATTCTCATAAAAATAGAAGGGATCAGCAAAATTACTGAAAGTGCGGCGACTTTGAGTTTTCAGGCGCTTGAGGATTCCTTCTTCACGAGAAGCTTGCGCAGCTTTGTGCTCGTCTAAGGCAGATGTAGCATCCTCAAGTTTTTTCTGCAGTTCCTCGACACCAGCAGCTTTCGCCTTGGCTTCATCAGCTTCGGCCTTGGCTTTGCTAGCAGCGAGTTCGGCTTTCTTGCGAGCCGCTTCACTTTGCTCAAGTTTTTGAGCAAGTGCGTCGGCACGTTCGTTGGCCTCTGCAAGTTTCTCTGTCGAGATATAAAAAAAAAGAGAGAAGAAAGATCAAAAATCGCGACAAGCAACAGGAGCAAAAAGTCAAGGAAAAAACGGCAAGTTTAAAGGTCGTTACCTTCGGCTCTGTTAGCATATTCACGGTACCCAATAAATTGGGAGCCGATGCGGAGAAGCTCTTTGATCATGGGCTATTCAAGGTGAACACAGCAAGAGAAACATCGGCATGAAAAAGAGAGAAGGCGTAAAAAAAAAAACAAAATAAGGAAAATATAGAGGTCGACAAGCTTACATCATCTAAGAGCAGAGTCGACGAACTGCCCAACTGAGGGGCAGGTTCAACAATTTTTTCAACCCTTGTCCTTTTTGGTGAAGGAGCAAGGGGGCTTGATGCTGGAGTAGTGGTGACGACGTTTTGTTGAGGAGGCGAGTTTTCTTCTCCTTCAACTAGCGTGTCTGAGGCAAGTACAGTACGTGACGTGCTTGTCCGAGGAGCCACGTCAGTAGTTGGTACTTCTTCCTCGTCATCACTGTTGATTAAAAATCGGCAGCATAAAAAGCAAGACAAGATAAATATTTCGAGTACAAAAATAGGGAGCACTAAAGACGACTTACGAGCTGACGAGGGATTCAATATAAGGATCATAAGCTGCCTTCGGATGAGAAGGAACAACTTCTTCAGCCTTAGAGGTGCCAGAATCCTCGGCATCATTCCTTTTTCTTTTGTTCCTTGGAGAAACAGCAGGAGGAAGGGATTGCGTCGACTCACTGGCTTCAGACTCAATTTCTTTTTCACGGGAAGCCGCAGATTTGTGAGAACCCGCGACTTCACTTTCGGGAATAGAAGAACCTTGAGTATCTTCGGCAATGATAGCCTGTTCTTCGACTTCTCCACCCTCAGGAAGAGGAGGAAGGGAAGTCATAGTAGGATGGTTCTGTAAAAATAGTGACAAAAGGAAAATTAAAGAGATGCCAATACAATGAGATGCAGAGAAAGTGCGGAACAAGATAAAAATTCGGGAAGACAAAATACCTCGGGGAGTGGATTGGCGGAGCTGTATGGTTCCACGCGACAAGAGGAAGGAATAGGGTCCTTGCCCAGGCGAGAAAGTCTTCGAATCAACTTCTCCAAGTCCTTTGAGGAAAGATCACTGGAGATTCTGTTGGGGTCGTTTTCGCCAGAGTACATCCAAAGGGGATTTTTGCGAGCCTGAAGAGGCTGCACTCTAATCCTAAGGAAGTAGGCAGTGATTTGAACACCAGATAGCTCTTTGCCTCGAGTGTTTTGAAGCTGATGAATACGAGACATGAGTGCCTCTGTCGCCTTTTTCTCTTCCTCGGAAGCTTCGGCATCCCAGGAGCGGCGGCGCTGGATTCTGGCACTTCCGTCGAAAGGAATTATGTTGTGTTCAACGGAGTTGGCGCTTTCTTCGTGAATGTAGAGCCACTTTTTGCGCCATCCTTGGACAGAATCAGGAAATTTGACGTCGAAATAATCGACATCAGTACGAACACAGATAACAACGCCACCTATGTTATAAGTGACGTTGTGGGAGCCATTGCGGCGGAGGCAGAAAATGCGTTTCCACAGAGCCCAATTGGGAGGGATTCCGAGGAAGCATTCGCAAAGTGTGATGAAAATAGAAATGTGAAGGATGGAATTGGGGGTCAACTGGTGCAGTTGAATCCCATAAACGAAAAGAAGGCCGCGGAGGAAATCGTGAATTGGGGCCGAAAGGCCGCGGATGAGGTGATCAACAAAACTAACCCGGTACTCCATTGGAGGCTTGGGGTAGCTTTCTTCGCTGGGAAAGCGGATGGCGTCTTCCTTCTTCATGAGGCCAAGCCTCTTCAGCATGTTGGTGTCTTGGTTGGAGATTTTGGATCTCTCCCACTCAAGATCCTCGGCGGCCATCTTGGATTCCGGGCATCGTGGCGAGTGAGTCGCGTGCGCGGTGGCATCAACGGCAATGGGCAGAGCAATGCTCGTGAGTGCGGATGATCAGAGAGAGTTGGGCGCAGGGGAAGCTTTTGCGAAGAGGAACAGATGAGCGGCGCAAGCGAGGGGATGAACGGAGGTTGAAGAAAGGTTTATATAAGAATCGGGTGAAGCAGTGCGCCGTTGGATGAAGAAATCGTGTGGTGAAAAAAGATCTTCTAGATACAAGGGTAAAAAGGTATTTTCTTGAGATAGGCGTTACCGTACGTGCGCCGAGAAAAGCGGAGGACGTGTGTCCCCACTTGCACGACGTGTCAACATGGTGGAAACAATGGACCCACAAGGCAGAAAAATCAAGACTATAAACAGAGATGAAGCAATTTTGTTTAAGGGAAGCATGTCGACAAGAAAAATAAAAGAAGATTGGCGACAGGAGGAATTATTAAATACTTCGGGAGCCTTTGATCAAATACAAGTTTTTGCCCAAACGCTCGGGGGCTACTTCGATAAAAAGTAAAATTTCGAGTATGGCAATATAAAAATTGCGGGAGCCTACAACCAAGCACAAGTCCTTGGCTGTAGCCTCGGGGGCTACTCCCATCGGGAGCGCTGTTCACGCACCCGAGAGATAAAAAAAAGAAGAGAGAGATCATATTGGGAAATAACGACAATATAGCGACAAGGTGGACTAAAATGTCGAGCCTACAACCAAGCACAAGTTCTTGGTTGTAGCCTCGGGGGCTACTCCCATCGGGAACGCTGTTCGCGTGCCCGATGAAATTAACAAAGGAAAAGATAGAAAAGCAAGAGAGTATATTTCGAGTTATAATTAACTCTACATATACTCCCATCGGGAGAGCAATATAAGTCATATTTGACTCGATAAAATGTGCCATTCCAACAGCCGGAAAAGCACTCGACAATATATTCTCAGAACGCCGAAGTTGTGATCAGAATGCCGCAAATTTGCGAAGGTAAGACCCCAGATCCGTTCTGCTGGGCGTGGCATCGCCAAAGACTGCGCTCTGCTACTTTTATCCGTATCAACAGATACGAAGAAAAATCCTAACGGACGCGTTAGGTACCCGTTAAATTTGACTGGGACTCAACAGAATGGTAAGACCTTAAGCGGCACCTATCGAAGTTTACACCAGTATACCGAGATTATGTCCAGGGACGTGATTTTGAAGTAGGTTTTTACGGATTGCCACTAGAGCAGTTAACTAGTACCTGATCCGTCAGATGAACTAGCCCCAACTACCATTATCCCTGTACAATATAGAATTTTATGTGAGAAAATATAAAAAGGTTAAAGCTTTTGAGTAAAAATAAACAGTGGAGATTTTCCCTGATTCTACGATTCAAGCAAAATCTCGGGGGCTACTGACTAGGCATCCCAAATGGGCCTGCCGAAGATAGTACCCGGGGTTTACTGAAGGCCCACTACCCGAAGAATAAGAAGATTCGGGAGCCCAAGATATATTAAGGAAAGTCAAGAGTTGTAATAGGAAGTGTTATCTGTAATCTGGCGGGATGAGTTAGAAACCGTCCCGGACTCTGTAACTTGTATAGCACGAATCCCTCGGCTCCACCTCCTATATAAAGGGGGAGTCGAGGGATGAAGAAAGAATCGAATCATTGTCTACAAACCCTAGTTTTCATAATCGTCGAGTACTTTTCGGCTGAAACCTTCGAGATCTACTTACCCTCTACTTCCAACTAAACCCTAGCCTACAATCCATAGGCATTGACAAGTTGATACCTTGTCACTGTCACCGTCACACCATGGAGAGTGAATCCGGAGTTCATATTAAAGTAACCTCTAGAGTGTATAATAGTGCTACTCTGGATAACTCTCCTAATGGAATCACTAATCGTGTAGTGGCTACAAAAGCTCTGCTCAAAGTTCATCAAGTACTTGACAAACACCACTCATAGGGATATCCACGTCAAATCATAAATCCAAGATAATATATTTATCATAGTGATAGTTAACTTCATAATCTACAAGAGATCACAATCATAACCTACGCCAAGTACTACATGATGCACACACTGTCCACATTACATCATGAAGGAGGAATAGACTACTTTAATAACATCACTAGAGTAGTGCATAGATTAATAGTGATACAAAGCTCTTGATCACATAAAGATCACATGGGAGAGAGAGATGAACCACATAGCTACCGGTACAGCCCTTAGCCTCGGGGGAGAACTACTCCCTCCTCATCATAGGAGACAGCATCAACGATGAAGATGGCGGTGGTGTCGATGGAGATGCCTTCCGGGGGCACTTCCCTGTCCCGGTGGCGTGCCGGAACAGAGACTTCTATCCCCCGAACTTGGCTTCGCGATGGCGGCGGCTGCGTAACTTTTCTCGTCCCGTGTCTTATCTTCTTAGGGTTTTCGAGGCGGAGAGAATATATAGGCGGAAGGGCAGCCTCGGAGGAGCCAGGGGTGCCCCCCCATAGGCTGGCGCGCCCCCCCTTGGCCGCGCTGCCATGTGGGGTGGGGCCCCCAGGGCTCCCCTCTGGTCCCTCTCTGGCTCTCTGGAAGCTTCCGTGAAATATAAGATCGTGGGCGTTGATTTCGTCCAATTCCGAGAATATTTCCTTTGTAGGATTTCTGAAACCAAAAACAGCAGAAAATAGGAATTGGCACTTCGGCATCTTGTTAATAGGTTAGTTCCGAAAAATGAATCAAAACGATATAGTATGAATAAAACATGTAGGTATTGTCATAAAACTAGCATGGAACATAAGAAATTATAGATACGTTGGAGACATATCAACCGGTACCCAGGCCGGGATGGCCGGACCACAGACCGGCCAGGCCGGTGCCCAGGCCAGCCAAACCGGGCCTCTGACCGACCCTACTGTTGTTGTTTCACCTGCTCCTGTTGTTTTGACTGTTGATGCTGTTGATGTTTCTGTTACTGTTTCTTCATATTTTGGTGTTGTGGTTCGGAAGGAAGATGTATACCACGACTACCTTCATATTGTGATGGGTTCGCACTTCGATGCATCTACCATCAAGTGGAGGTTGGCTAGCTCCGCGACACCGGCGAAATTTCAGCTTTGGGAGTCACACATTTACGGTGGTTTTGAGAGATGCAAGGCGTTTGATAGTATGTTCGGTGGCCAAACTGAATTTATTATTGCATACCGGCGTGTTGATGACGTTCTGACTCGTTCGTACCATGATGTTCTGATAGTCCAGGGTATCGCCCGCTAAATTCAGCCTAACGCAATACGGGACGGCGCTATTTCACGTTCTGGAGAGACGCCGATTCCCATCCGTGTTGAAATCTAAGAATAATGCTCAATATTTAAAAAAATATAAATTTGGGCGAAACTAGGTAATTTAGACGAATCTCATACATATATAAGCGAAATTCGTGTAGTTCTTGCCGATTACATACTTAAGACTTAAAATAAAAACATAGTAAACTAAAACACGCCCCATGCCCAGCTGGCTGTAGAACTGCGTCTTGTTGTTGTCGTCGTCGAAGTCGTTGGGCGTCGTCGGGGCATGCGTGGAGGGGCTTGCGCCGTCGTTGTTGTCGAGGATGATGACACGCTGGTAGTCGGCGCTTGCCGGTGGGGGAGAAGGACGGCGTGCTAGCAAACATGCTGGCCGGCGTGCTGCTGGGGAGCCAAACGGCAAGCTGCCGCCACCTATTCGAGGAGGCACTGCTGGGGCTCCACCTCCTCCTTCACGTGTTGCTCGCCCAACCAGGCGAGGGCGAACTCCATGTCCACCGGCGGGACGTCGTCGAGGGAGGCGGCCAGGGCGAGCTTTTCGTCGGGGAATTCCTCCAGGTCGTCCGGCGCCTCCATCTTGATTGTCGTCCTCACGTAGTCACGCGGCGCCACCAACTCAATCGCCGGGGCCTTCTTCTTCTTCGACGACGCGCCGTCGGTGCCAGGCTCTGTCTTCAGTGTGACGAGGCTCAAATGGCCGTGGGGTGGTGACGGAACGTGGCGGTCGGAGTTAAGGATGAGGTCGTCGCTGGGCCTCCTACGCGGTGTCTCCTTCATCTCCACCTTGACGCGAGAGAACAGTGTCGTCGGCGGCGTGGAGCTGGGTGTGGACGACAGGCGGGGTCCTGACGAAGAGGAGGACGAGCCGGTGCCCATCCTCTTGGGCATCCACGACGCGCCGAAGCGCCAGGAAACATGCGGGGGGCACGATGGCATCGTCAGGCGCGGCTGGTTACCGGCGGCGATGTGCTCCAGGACGTAGGTGAGGGTACCGGCGGCAAAAATTCAGTAGGCAAAAGTTCTCTGTATTTTTATCACCAAATCTTGGTCTCTTCCTTTGTACTGTAATACGGGTAGGCTACAAACGAACTCTACAATCGAGCTGAATTCCTCCAAGGAATGGGCTGCCTACACCTCTTCCACGACTTGTACGGTTGTACTCAGTGGCGGAGCTTGGGCCGGTTAAATGGGGGGGGGGCAAATGGGCTCAGAGGACAAAAAATGCACTGTCTTGGCCCAAACTGGGGGGGGGGGGCAAATGGGCCAGATATGTATAAATCCTTTAGGAAACAGTACTGGGCTGGGGGGCGGCGGCCCCCACTGGCTTCAACATAGCTACGCCACTGGTTGTACTAGTACCACACCGCCATCCGCTGCCGCCTCGAACGTGTCGCCAGCCTCAGCCTGGACTGTTACTGCGACGAGCCCATCCGAGGCCTCCGGCGGCGCGAGGCCGACGTCGAGCAAGTCCTCGGGCTCCTCGGCGCGGAGCCTCCCAGAGCTGTACGAGGAGATGTCACGACTGTCTTAGCTGTGACCTGAAGAATAGAAGCTGATCAACGTTATGAAGATCTGACGGTCCAGAAGGAATCAGAGAAGCGGACGGCTGCGATGACGCCATTACTATTCACCATCCGGCACATTTACCTTTCTGTTAATTCTGTATTACCGTTGTAATAACGAGACTACTGAACCGGCTATATGAGCCCCCTTCGTGGGAAGGCAACGCTATCGAATAGAATATGCTTAAACGCTATCTCTTCGTTCATCTAGTTTAGATTTATTTTCGCATCTAGATCTCGTAGAAATCCACCGAT
This sequence comes from Lolium perenne, assembly GCF_019359855.2. NCBI lineage: Eukaryota > Viridiplantae > Streptophyta > Magnoliopsida > Poales > Poaceae > Lolium > Lolium perenne. Next base: position 332,472,549 of record NC_067245.2, read on the forward strand.
TGATCGAGCGAGGTCTCCATATCGGAGGAATTATCGTCAGATTCCATTCCGGGATCTGACAATTGGTATCAGACGCCAGTGAATTCTCGGCGAAAATTTTTCTCGAGCTCTCAGATCCTTCCTTGGACGGCGACGGCGAGCTCGATTCCGCGCGGGCTCGGGGAAATTGGCGGTGATTCAACCGGTGAGACGAAGGGGGGTTGCTGCGGATCACCTTCCGCAGAGGTAAAATCCCTCCCTCCACTCCCATGTTGCGGCGGCGGTGACGTCCTCTTGACGTGGTTGACGGAGGCGGCGTGGCGGCGGCAGATCATTCGAACGCAGATCGAGTGAAGCGGAGCGGTTGCTGCGGATCATCTCCCGCAGAGGTAAAATTCCGGCTCCGCGCTCTTTCCGTGCGTCTTGGGTGGCGGTTGTTGGCGGCGGTAGAACGAAGACAAGGTGTTCGACAAAATGCCAAAGTCGAAGGCGTCCGAAGCTACCGCGCAGGAAATTGAGGCTCTCAAGCTCGACCTGGAGAGTGTCAACTCACGCGCAGAGGAAATTGGAGGAAAGGTCGATGGGGTTCAATCTCAAATGGAGGAACTATCACCGAAATTCTCTCGGCTAGAGGCAATCCTAACTGCTAACATGGACAAGCAAGCTCCTGAGAAAGAGATCGAACCAGCCAAGCAGCCACCTTCAGGCTCTGGTGAAAAGGATGAGTATTTGTGGCATGATGGCCCTCCTCACTTGCGCCGCAAGCATGCACCACCTGATGATCACCATGAGCAGCCACATCCAGATGCTGATCAGAATGAGGAAGTTAGGTATGAGAACTACTACCCACCCTATCAGGAGCATGATCGTGCTGCACCTGAGCAGAGGCAGCAGTACTATGAGACCCAGCCCTACTTCTTCGAGCCACAACACCCTTACCAATCCTACCCACAATCATATGAGCCTCCCCCACATCACCAGCCAAACCCATTTCCACCTCACCCAAACCACTATCAGCCATACCAACACTACCCACAACCAAATATACCTCACCCACCCAATCCTCACTCATACTACCAAAACCCAAATCCTATTCCCTACCCACCACCACAAAACCAATTCCACTTCACATATGAACCTCCACACCCAAACCCCAACAACTACCGAGCTGTAGTTGACCATGGTGTGAGGCAGCAGCAGCATGAAAACAATGGACACAACATCGACAACACAATTGCAAGGGAGAGACATAGGGAAGAGGATAGAGAACACAGGAATCAAGGATATCCTGAGGATAGAGGGAGGAACATGGGCTATGACAGAGGTCAGTACCAGAGGTATGACAGGAACCAGCCTCTAGACAGAGATGCCCAATTTTACAAATCAATTGCCAAAGCCCCAAAAATGGATTTTCCTCATTTTGATGGTAGCAACCCTGAGGAATGGCTTCGAACAACAGAGAAATACTTTGAGATGGTTTATGTACATGAGGATTAAAAGTTTAATTATGCCCAAATGTATATCACAGGCAGGGCAGATACTTGGCTAAGAAACCCAGGTGTTCTGAAGGAGAAACTCACTTGGAAACAATTCCGTGGCACCTTGATCACAAGATTCGCCACATCCAATTCATATGATATTGTTGAGGAATTCAACAATATAAAGCAAGGAGCTAACTCTGTAGATGACTACACTGATCGTTTTGAGATCAAGATGGCTGACTACAAAAAGGAAAATCCAGATGTCAAGGACCCATATTACATCAAATGCTATATCAATGGGTTGCATGCTGAAATTAAGCATCAGCTGCGTTCATTCGAGCCCAAAACTCTGTCTCAAGCAGTAGAGCACGCACGCAACATGGAAAGAAGTGTGTTGGCTACTGCTCAATATAGCAAGAAGCTGTTCTCTTCCAACATTTACACCAAAAATAACTACACCAGTTCCAGCTTTACTAGACCAAAACAAGTAACTGAGGTAGTTCCTGTGAGAATGGAAGGTGATAGGGCCATTCCTAAACCAGAAACAAAGATGGAGAACAAACCAAGGGACAACAACTGTAAATACTGCGGACAAAAATGGTTTTTTGGGCACCGTTGTCAGCAGTACAAACGTCTAAATCTCATGACGGCAGAAGGAGATTATGAAAGTGCAGAAGAAACACTTCAGGAACAGGATACCTCAGAGGAGGAAAATACTGAACAACCTGCTGCCGACACTCCTGCACCAGCTACTCATATGCAGATCTCTCTCAACGCAGTACAAGGCAAAAGCTTAGCAAACACATTTACCTTCACAGTCCTTATTGGTGGTAAAAAAGGCATTGGCCTTAGCAGACACAGGGAGCACCCACACTTTTATTGAATTCAAGTTTGCTGCTAAACTCAACTGCAACATCATCGGTGAACCACTACAAAGAGTAATTGTGGTAGGAGGAGGGGAACTACAAACTGGAGCAACAGTACCTGATATGGACTATACAATTCAAGGGAACAAATTCCACAATTCTTTTAAAATATTACCCTTGAGTGGCTATGACATTGTTCTGGGCGGCGACTGGATGCTACAACACAGTCCAGTGACATATGATTACCACAAGAGACTGCTTAAAATCAAAATGTATGGAAAGTAGAAAGTGAACTTAAAGGATGAATCCCTGAAACAAGGTGTGCAGCTTATATCCATATCCAAACTTAAGCAAGCATTACAAAAAGGTGTTGTTGGTTACTGCCTGTACCCAATAACTGTTGTCCATCCTCCAGAAGAAGTTCAAGATCCAGAAATTGCAGCTCTCCTCAAAGAATTCCAAGATGTGTTCCAAGAACCTACAGGGTTACCTCCTGAACGTCAGTGTGACCATGCCATTCCACTGAAAGGTGGGGCAGAACCCCCAAGAATTCGACCTTACAGGGTTCCATACAAACAGAAAGAAGAAATGGAAAAACAAGTGCAGCACCTGCTCAAAACATCTGTGATCCAACACAGCAAAAGCCCATATGCTTCACCAGCTATCCTAGTCAGAAAAAAAGATGGGACTTGGAGGCTATGCATTGACTTTAGAAAATTGAACTTGCATACAATTAAGGACAAATTTCCTATACCAGTAATCGAGGACCTCTTGGATGAACTGCATGGAGCAAAGTATTTCACCAAGCTAGACCTTCGATCTGGGTACCACCAGATCAGAATGAAGCCACAAGACATCCATAAGACTGCATTCAGGACTTATTTTGGACACTTTGAGTACTTAGTCATGCCTTTTGGGCTGACTAATGCTCCAGCCACATTTCAGGCATTGATGAACAGTGTGTTTGCACCTTGGATGAGGAAAATCATGCTTGTTTTCTTCGATGACATCCTGATCTACAGCAGCACTAAAGAAGATCATCTGAAGCATGTCAGGCTAATACTTCAAGTGCTCAGAGACAACAAACTGTTTGCCAAACAGAGTAAATGTGTGTTTGCAACAGAACAGGTAGAATACCTAGGACATGTCATCTCAGCAAAAGGGGTGGCTACTGACCCACAGAAAATTGTTGCTGTTCAAGAATGGTCCCTCCCAAAAACCCTGACACAGCTCCGCGGTTTTCTCGGACTCGCGGGCTATTACAGAAGGTTCGTAAAGAATTATGGATAGATCTGTCGTCCACTACATGATATGCTGAAAAAAGAGTCCTTTAAATGGACAGATGCCCAAACAACAGCTTTCATGATTCTCAAGCAAGCACTCACTTCTGCTCCTGTTATGGCACTACCAAACTTTTCCCTACCATTCACTTTAGAGACTGACGCGAGTGGCAATGGTTTAGGGGCTGTGCTTATGCAAGAAGGCCGCCCAATAGCTTATTTCAGTAGAACTATAGGAGTGAAGGCATCAGCCATGTCTACATATGAGAAAGAAGCCCTTGCAATCTTAGAAGCCCTAAAACGTTGGAGACACTACTTTCTAGGTCGAACTAGTGATAAAACAGACCGTAAAAGTCTGAAGTACATTACATAACAAAAAGTTGCTGAAGGTATACAACACAAGTTGCTACTCAAACTATTAGAGTTCAATTACTCAGTGGAGTATAAGAAAGGAAAGGAAAACATAGCTGCAGATGCTTTGAGCCGCAGAGACACACATCTCATGGCCACAACAGTTATAACACCTGCTCTGGACAGATTCTCAGAGAAGAGTTACATTCATGATACTCACTGCCAGGAATTGCTACAGAAACTTTCAGTGAACCCCAACTCACAACCCTCTGTAACATTACATGGAGGCATACTGCGTTACAAAGGGCGCATCTATATTGGTAAAGATACTACTCTCCAACAGCAGCTCTTACACTCCTTCCACTCTTCTTCAATTGGAGGACACTCAGGCATGGTTGCCAGCTATCAGCGACTGAAGAGAATATTCTATTGGCCTGGCATGAAAAAGGACACCGAGAAGTTCATATCTGAATGTCCAGTATGCCAACGAGCTAAGTCCCAGAACTGTCAGTACCCAGGACTGCTGAAACCTCTCGATCGCCCAGATATGGCATGGCAACACATTACAATGGACTTCATTGAGGGGCTTCCAAAATCAAATGGGAAAAAGGTCATCCTAGTGGTAGTGGACAGAATGACCAAAATGGCACATTTCATTTCCCTGGCACACCCATACACTACTACCACGCTTGCACAAGCCTTCATGGACAACATCTTTAAACTCCATGGGCCTCCTACTAGCATTGTGACTGATCGAGATACCATCTTCACCAGCCACCTATGGCAGAAAGTGTTCAAAACCATGAATGTCAAGCTCAACCTCACCACAGCATATCATCCTCAATCTGATGGACAATCTGAAAGAGTAAATCAATGCTTAGAGAATTATCTAAGATGCATGGTCTTTCAAAAACCAAAAAAATGGGCAGCTTGGTTACCTCTGGCAGAATGGTGGTACAATACATCCTACCACACAGCTCTGAAAGTATCACCTTTCCAAGCTTTATATGGTTATGCACCCCCAATGATAAGTGAGATCTCCATACCTGGTCCAGAAGATATGGAAGCCAGGGATTTCTTATTGGAAAAACAACAACTCCTACATCAGCTCAAGGAAAATTTGTCTCAGGCTCAAGCCCGAATGAAACGTTATGCTGACAAGAAACGCAGTGAAAGAGTATTGGAGGTGGGGGACATGGTGTACCTCAAGATGCAACCATACAGAATGGCAGCTTTCGGCATTCGCCAATCCATCAAGTTGACAAGTAAATACTATGGTCCTTTCAGAATTCTGGAGAAGATTGGTGCCCTTGCCTACAAAATACAGCTGCCTGCGGGCGTGAAAATTCACCCTGTGTTCCACGTGAGCCAACTCAAGAAGCATCTGGGAACTCATGCGGTGCCAGAAGCTGGTCTTCCGTTGATCAGTGAGGATGGTAAGATCAAAACTCAGCCATTACAGGTTCTTCAGACTCGCTCCTTGCCCCGAAACAACGTCTTAGTCACACAATGGTTGTGTTATCACCAGGATTTGACCGAGTCAGAGGTGGGCCGCGATCAAGATGGACTTGAAGGTTATATACGGAAGAAATACGTGAATCGGCCTTTTATACCAAGTTGGGCTAATTTGCCCGTGTATCTGTAACATAGTAGGATACGTGTCGTTTGGAAGTTAGAGTTTAACCCGTGCACGGTTAGGTGCACGCTTGAATTAGAAAGTCCCCCGGACTATAAATATGTATCTAGGGTTTATGGAATAAAACAACAACCAACGTTCAACCAATCAATCAATCTCGGCGCATCGCCAACTCCTTCGTCTTGAGGGTTTCTACCGGTAAGCAACATGCTGCCTAGATCGCATCTTGCGATCTAGGCAGCACAAGCTTTATGTTGTTCATGCGTTGCTCGTACTGAAGCCTTTTTGATGGCGAGCAACGTAGTTATCATAGATGTGTTAGGGTTAGCATAGTTCTTCGTATAACATGCTATCGTAGTGCAACCCTTGCATATCTAGCCGCCCTTACACCTATCTTAGGTGTAGGGGCGGCACCCCGCTTGATCGTTATTTAGTAGATCTGATCCGTTACGGTTGCTCCTTGTTCTACAAGGATTAGTTTAATATCTGCAATAGTTAGGCCTTACAAAGGGTTGGAGGATCCAGCGGCACGTAGGGTGTCGTTTGCTAGTCCTAGACAGGATGTTCCGGGGATCAACCTCATGTTGGTTTTTAGGCCCTATCTAGGATCGGCTTACGATCACCGTGCGTGGCCGCGAGGCCCAATCGTGAGTAGGATGATCCGATTATGCGGTGAAAACCCTAAATCGTCGTAGATTGTTGTCAACACCCGGATTTTTAAGTCCAGATGCCTATTATGCCGTACATCGCAATCCCAGGAATATTGTTGTTGCGAGACATAATAGTTGAATATCATAGAGTCATCATTTATTACAACACATAATCGTCTTACAAAGGTAGATCACATGATCCAATATTACAATAGTAGTTGATCTATCGATCAACGAACATCACAAATAGCGGAAGCGAAGTAGTAGTGGCTATCTAATCCACAGGCCAACGCTTGACGTCAGGAGCAGTCCTAGTTGTCGTAGACGTCCTGCTGTCCATCTTCCTCGTACTGTTGTTCTCCTTCAAAGTCTGGCCATTTGAATAGCCAGGGACAAAGCCATGAGTACTTTAAAGTACTCGCAAACTAATACTAGTGTAAGTACTATCAATTTTAGTAAGGGGATACTAAGCTCTAGGTTTATTTGCATAAAGCCAAGTTTATTTCATAAACATTTAGTAAAGATGCTTGAATCACTAGACTAACTCAAGTGGGAACATTAGTGTCATTCCCACAACTCGGTTGTGATTCAATTCAAAGTCACCATTCACCTTTCAAATTCACGTCCCAAGTCATATGTCACATTTTTGAAAATGGTCTGATGACGGAACAGTATGGCCTTTCCAACCGTCCATAACCGTGGACACGGCTATTCGAATAGTTCTACACTCTGCAGAGGTCGTACACTTGTGCCACAACATTTGCAATAATCCGTCAGGGCTAACTGGCCCTGATTTACCATACTCCGTATGCGGACTACCAACCATAACCTTTCACTTACATACTCTAGTATAGGCACCTCTCCCCATGAGCTTGGCCTCCCGGTGAAAACCACAGTCAACCCGGGAACTGCACAGGGCTTGGGCCGGACATTCACCTCATATTAACATCATATCATATCACTTCTTTTGTTGTAGAGGCAGCCTTCAGCCTAACCCCGATGACGCTTGTTTAGAGGGAACCCATACTAAAGCACATAAATTTCTAGTTAAGCCCTTACCCATATTGGGTATTGTGGGGGTACTTTCAAATTGGAATGGTATCGCATCCGAACCCAACCATCAGTTGTTGTAAAATTCACTAAGCCATTCACCTGTCATATTCACCTTCAAAATCTTTCAATAGAATGAATCATCATTCCAAGGTTTTCAAAGTCATTTCATTTCACATGATCCCATCTAGAGTAATCAATTTTATTTATTTAGCAATAGCAACTAGTCATGAGGGGTGCTAACTAGCTTTTCTTGCTCTAGGCTAACTTTGATGCTCTTGTTATACTCTATATCTAAACCAAGTGAAGTCATAAATCAAAAAGTAAACTTTGATAAACAAAATTTAGAAAAGCTTGTAAAGTAAAAACTTGGGATAGGAGCATTAAGCATAAAGTAAAAATAATGGTGCCTTGCTCTTGTAGAGCTTTGCACAAGGGGACCTTGCAAGAGTGTTAGCTTGCCTTGATTGGTGAGGTGATCAAAGTTTTCTGGCTCTTCCTCCTGGTAGAATACCTCCTCCTCTTGATAGTCTCCGGTACTAGCGTCTATAAATGAATACGAGGATACCATCACCAAACAACACTTAAGTAGTCTTAATTAGCCTTATTGGCTCACACAAATGATCTAGCATCACTACTTAACATTTATCCAAAATTATTCTAGGGTTTATTTAATATTAGGAAAATAATTTCCTCTCATTAAAAATTGGAATTAGGGTTTTTCTTTGGTTTGGGAGAAATAATTTCCTCTCATTGAATTCTTCTTACGAGGTAATCTTCTCAAATGACCAGGGAGGATCACATGTTGACCAAGGTCAACACTTCACATTTATTATTTGAGAAAAGTGATTTAATTGAGATTCATCATCTCATGTGATTTAAATAACCATTGCAAATTAACTACTATTTTGATTTAAATTCTACAAGTGAGCTAGTATGAACCTATGCAGTAGAGGTCATCATATTACTTCATAATATATGAGACCATGATTTAAATGAGATGCTACACCTCATAGATTTAAATTCTAAAATTTGGATATAGTTTAAATGGACTAGTATTGACTACATAGCCAATATTCTGCTTCTAGCCCATGATCATATACAGAACATATATCATATTTCTACATAAGAAATTAGAGTTTGTTAAATGTGAATTATTGCAATTGGATTCACTTCAAAATTCAAATTGGTTGATTTTCTAGATTTATTTGAATACTAAAAAGGATCTGTTTTGTTATTTTTGCTATTCAAAAACTACACAATATATGGGGTTGAATCTAGTGGGGTTAGTTAGAGCAATTCATAAGCTTTCTAACAATACTCATTTCATAAATTTTGGCCCAGTATATTTGGAGATAAAGAATTTCTAGCAAAGCATCTGAAAGCAAAAATCACAGAAAATAAATAAACGGATTTGAATTTTAAACAGCGGGCGGGAAATGAGGTTGGGCCCGGGAGAGGTTAAATGGGCCGGCCCAGCTGAGCTGCCACGCGGGCGTGAGGGGCCTGACAGCGGGGTCCGCTGTCAGTGTGTTTTAAAACGCCGAAGCGGTACGCGGCGCGGTGGGCCGTTGGATTAAAAGGGAATCGAGCGGTTGTGGTTCGTCCTCGTCGGCGACGAGCTCCGGTGAGGTCTAAACCCTACCGGCGGCCAGGGGGGTCGCTAGGGGATACCTGGGGCTCCGGCGAGGCTCGGCGAGGCGGGCGTTCAGCGTGGAAGACGACGGCGAGGCGAACGAGGGTCGGGAGAGGTGCTGAGGGGGTCGGAGTCGTCGCCTCCGTCTGGCTGCTGTCGCGGCGGACTCCGGTGAAATTCCGGTGGCCTAGGGCTTAATTGGAGAGGGGAAGGAGTCAGGGAGGTCCAGGAGAAGGAGGGGAGCAAGTTTGGTGTGGAGCTTGAGGCACGGGAGAGGCTCTATTTATAGGCGAGATGGTGACCGGCGGGTGCTGTGAGGGTCGTCGACGGCGTGGCGTTTCTGGATGGCGAAGGGGCAAGCTAGGGGGCGCGCGAGGTAGGCGACGGCTAGGAGAGGCTATCGCGCGTGCTGGCGCAGCAAGGGGAGGACGAGAGCGTGCCTGCGATGATCAAGTACTCGCAGTACGAGCGCGGCAGAGCGTCGATGATGGCGAAGGTGTCAGTGCTTCCGCGAGCTATCGAGGCTGTCTAAGAGGTAGCTGGTGCAGGGGGCCGTGCGCGTGCGAGAGGAGAGAGCTAGGGAAGGACGGAGCTAAACGGGCAACGAGGTGTACTGGCGGGTCCAGGGCGGTGTCTGGGCGCGCTCACCGCGTGCGCTGGCACGCCGTGGCGAGGTACTGGGCGCGCGCGTTCTGGCCACTAGCGTGCGAGGGTGAGCTTGGGCCGGGTACTGGCAGGGTCCTGGTGCTCCAGGGAGGCTCGTAGACATGGTGTAGGAAGGAGGGGGGAGCCAGAGAGATGAGTGGCATGTGTGGCCGGCATGGTGCACGGTGTGAACCTTTCTCTCATTTTCTCCACTTTAAACGGTGGTGCAAGGACATGGCATTGATGCAGGGGTTGCAGAGGGGTGTGATCATCACAATCTAAAAGAGGTTTAGGCTAAAATCTAGTGGATAATAGCATGTAACAAGATTTCCAGATTATGCACATAAGGTGCTCGACACAATGGCCGCATGAAGAAAATGTTTGAATTTTGAAATTCTTTTTGGTGCACTTCATGCTTATATTTAAAGTGATGGAATGGTGGTGGTGGTGTCCATTTTGATGAAGGTTTGCAACATTTCAAATTTGGGGTTTATCTTCTCATTACTTCAAAGTCTCCACTTGGCAATTCTCTACTGGTCAACCTGGTCAACATTTGCAGAGATGGTCAACATGAAAGTTGTTGAACTTGACATGGTCTTGGATGACATGGTCATAGTTGACCAGGTTTGGTTTAGGAAAGAATTAAACCAGAGGGGTAAAGAGGGGATCATGTTAAAATTTACCCAAATGACCATCATCACATGTGAGATGGTTTTGAGTTAAATTTGGATTTGATTCTGGTTTCTTTGATGCATTTGGGTTTGTTTGAGTTATATAAGAGTTTTAGAATCCATAGGGCAAGCAATGGTGGCCTCATATGAAGATTTGTAAAATTGCCCTTAGTGTATGTGAGTAAAAATTGGAATTATCTCATCATTTGAATTCTCTCCAATGAATTTGACTTTTGTTGACTCTAATGTGGTTCTTATTAGTTTAGAAACATTTTAAGACCATTGAAACCATTTCAAATGGTCTTGGTCAAAGATTTGCAAAAATGGCCATAACACATAAGAGGTGATGTGTCAAATTTTACTAATCTTGTAAATGGGTGATCTTGCCTTACTTGGACATGGGTTAGGGTCAATTTAGAGTTAGATTATGTTTAGAAAAGGTTTCACCTCATTTGGTCAAGGTTTAAAGTCATAGATCAAGATTTGGGGATTATGGCTATGTGTCACATATGCCTCTATGCATATGTTGCATTTAAATTTTAATTTGTCTTGGGTTGGCCCAAATGGTGTTGTTGAGTGTTGAACTGGTATATGGAAGTGATCCAACAATTCACAACAAGTCCTAGGGTCAATCTTCTCAAATTCACAAATTTGCATTTTACTCTCATATGCCTCTATGGCATTTTTAGTTTCTTTTTATTTTCTTTGGAAACAATTTGAATTAGGTTTGATAAGTACTAGGTAAGGTGTGTGAAGGTTTTCCAAACCTCTAAACAAAGTGGGAAGTTCTAGGGTAAAGATTTATAATTATAGCCATAGGCACATATGCCTTTTTCTTATTTAATTTCCTTTTATTTTATTTTAACTAGGATGGTAAAAAGAGGGGTGAGGTTTAGAGTTTAGGATCACTTCAAATACTAATAACAAGCATTCATGGCAATAGCACAAGAATTAAGCAAGATCACTATGTATCAAACTTAATTGAATAAAAGTTTTTGTTGGTTCCAAAATTTGGAATAAGGGAAATTCATTTGTTTTATTTTGAAATTTTTGGGATGTTACAAACCCTTCCCCCTTAAACAAATCTCGTCCCAAGATTTTAAGAAAAGTTAGGTTCCTAAGAGAGATTGAGCATTTTATTAACAGGAAGACATACTTGGCATGGTCTGGGGTGCTTCCTGAGCTTCAGTGGCAGTCATGTGGTAGAGACGGTCGTTGTTGTTGTTCTGGTTCCTTCTACCGGCGAAGCGACGCTGTTGCTGGGCAGGTGCAGCGGTGTTGGCGGCAATCTTGGCAAGCTTCTTGGGGCACTCATTGGAGTAGTGGCCCACCACTCCACATTCATAGCAGTTGATCGTGGACTTGTCCTTCGGGGTGACAGGGGTGGCATTGCTTCCAGTCCTCGGGCCAGTGTTGGTGTTGTTGTTGTTCCCATTGTTGCTGTTGATGTTGGGGTTGTTGTTGTTGTGGTGGCTGTTGTTGTTGTTACCTCCGGGCTTCGGGGGTCCTCCGTTGTTGTTGGCGTAGTTGGGGCGATAAGTCTGAGCAGGTGGCCTGTTGTTTCTGGGGGTGAATCCTCCAGAGTGGTTGTTGCGGTGTTTCTGGGCATTGTGGGGCCCATTCTGGTTCATCATTCTGCGCTTGCGGTTCTCATTGGCCTGATGCAGCTTTCCTTCCATCTGTATGGCTGAGTCTACGAGGGCTTCGAGGTCAGCGAACGGAATATTCACTAACACAGTTTGCATCTCGTCGTGCAGTTCGTTCAGGAATCTTTCCTTTCTCTTCTCATTGGTGTCGGTCTCATCCGGGGCGTACCTTGACAGAGTGAGAAACCTGTCGCGGTATTCCACCACGGACATTCTTCCTTGCTTGAGTTCACGGAACTCGTCTCTCATCTTCTTGATCAGTCCTTGAGGCACATGGTATTTGCTGAATTTCAGCTTGAAGTCTTCCCATGTTCTCATCTGTCCCGCATTCATTGCACGGGCACTTGTCCACCAGGCTCTAGCAGGTCCTGACAGGTAGTGGGTGGCAAACAGTACTTTTTCTGCGGCTTCAACTCCCGCAACTTCGAGGTTGTTCTCCATGGTCTGGAGCCAGTCATCAGCATCTAGGGGCTCTTCAGTCTTGTTGAACATCGGTGGGTTGGTGTTCTGAAAATTCTTCAGCTTTGACCCAGGGTGATCATGGTTTCTGTGGCCTTGATTGTTCTGAGCTATCTGTTGCAGTGCGGCAAGGTTTGCTTGGCGTTCAGCTCTCTCGGCTTCGCGGTCTGCCATCATCGTCTGCAGCAGTTGCATCATGGCATCCTGGGTGGCGTTGCGGGTTGGTGGGGCCATCTGAACATTGAGGCAGCTGATAAGATAAGAGGGAAATTTCTAGGGTTTGTTTTGTTTAAAGTTAAAAAGTTCATAAATTGAAAACTTGAGTAGTGTTGCGGGGGTCAAAACCAACAACACTTTTTCATTCATACCAAACATCACATATTACAAAGCTAACACACCGTTGGTTTGAAGAACCATTCATTCGCTCTACGATACAAGGGGATCCTGATACAACTCACACATACGAAAGTGCTTAAATGATACTACTCTTCAGGGGGGAATTCTTTGTCTTCACGGGTAATGTGCTTGGCGAGAGGCGAGGGCATTGTCCAAATCCCTGCGGGTTTTGTACTTCCTGAAGTCCTGGTGTGCTACATAGGGGTTTATCTCCGGGTGAGGGGGCATGGTCATCGGTCTTCTCATGGAGTCATGTCTTGGGTAGTAGATGAAGCGAGTGTTCTTGATCTTGTCCTCATTTTGTCCGCACAGACGGAAAATTGCTTCTTGCATAGCTCTGACTAGTCCTTCCTTCCAAGTGTTTCCCGTTACAGAAAACCAGATGGTTTCCCATACCGGGGCATCATGCCTTCTTCTTAGATCAGTAGAAACGTCCCACCGAGGTGGTTCTCCTAACTGAGTTTTGAGGGGTATTCCGAAGAACTCGGGATACGGGTGTCCTAGATATTCCACTAGTTGCTTCAAATCCTTTTCGAACCCTAGGTCGCCTCCGCGACCAAGCTGATAGAACTCCCATTGGTACTCCATCTGTGAGCAATGAGGATGAGTAAGTTAATGAAGTGATCAAGTGTGCAAAATTTTATGTACAATGATAAAGAAAAGTAGAGCATGGATTTATTCTTTTGAAAAGATCTTAAGATAAGGGTGAGAATAAGTTTTCTGAAATATTCACTTTGTTTATTTTGAAACTAAGTTTTTAGGACGTCCATTCTAACTAGGGTCTCCTAAGGTCAAACAATGGCTCTGATACCAACTTGTCAACACCCGGATTTTTAAGTCCAGATGCCTATTATGCCGTACATCGCAATCCCAGGAATATTGTTGTTGCGAGACATAATAGTTGAATATCATAGAGTCATCATTTATTACAACACATAATCGTCTTACAAAGGTAGATCACATGATCCAATATTACAATAGTAGTTGATCTATCGATCAACGAACATCACAAATAGCGGAAGCGAAGTAGTAGTGGCTATCTAATCCACAGGCCAACGCTTGACGTCAGGAGCAGTCCTAGTTGTCGTAGACGTCCTGCTGTCCATCTTCCTCGTACTGTTGTTCTCCTTCAAAGTCTGGCCATTTGAATAGCCAGGGACAAAGCCATGAGTACTTTAAAGTACTCGCAAACTAATACTAGTGTAAGTACTATCAATTTTAGTAAGGGGATACTAAGCTCTAGGTTTATTTGCATAAAGCCAAGTTTATTTCATAAACATTTAGTAAAGATGCTTGAATCACTAGACTAACTCAAGTGGGAACATTAGTGTCATTCCCACAACTCGGTTGTGATTCAATTCAAAGTCACCATTCACCTTTCAAATTCACGTCCCAAGTCATATGTCACATTTTTGAAAATGGTCTGATGACGGAACAGTATGGCCTTTCCAACCGTCCATAACCGTGGACACGGCTATTCGAATAGTTCTACACTCTGCAGAGGTCGTACACTTGTGCCACAACATTTGCAATAATCCGTCAGGGTTAACTGGCCCTGATTTACCATACTCCGTATGCGGACTACCAACCATAACCTTTCACTTACATACTCTAGTATAGGCACCTCTCCCCATGAGCTTGGCCTCCCGGTGAAAACCGCAGTCAACCCGGGAACTGCACAGGGCTTGGGCTGGACATTCACCTCATATTAACATCATATCATATCACTTCTTTTGTTGTAGAGGCAGCCTTCAGCCTAACCCCGATGACGCTTGTTTAGAGGGAACCCATACTAAAGCACATAAATTTCTAGTTAAGCCCTTACCCATATTGGGTATTGTGGGGGTACTTTCAAATTGGAATGGTATCGCATCCGAACCCAACCATCAGTTGTTGTAAAATTCACTAAGTCATTCACCTGTCATATTCACCTTCAAAATCTTTCAATAGAATGAATCATCATTCCAAGGTTTTCAAAGTCATTTCATTTCACATGATCCCATCTAGAGTAATCAATTTTATTTATTTAGCAATAGCAACTAGTCATGAGGGGTGCTAACTAGCTTTTCTTGCTCTAGGCTAACTTTGATGCTCTTGTTATACTCTATATCTAAACCAAGTGAAGTCATAAATCAAAAAGTAAACTTTGATAAACAAAATTTAGAAAAGCTTGTAAAGTAAAAACTTGGGATAGGAGCATTAAGCATAAAGTAAAAATAATGGTGCCTTGCTCTTGTAGAGCTTTGCACAAGGGGACCTTGCAAGAGTGTTAGCTTGCCTTGATTGGTGAGGTGATCAAAGTTTTCTGGCTCTTCCTCCTGGTAGAATACCTCCTCCTCTTGATAGTCTCCGGTACTAGCGTCTATAAATGAATACAAGGATACCATCACCAAACAACACTTAAGTAGTCTTAATTAGCCTTATTGGCTCACACAAATGATATAGCATCACTACTTAACATTTATCCAAAATTATTCTAGGGTTTATTTAATATTAGGAAAATAATTTCCTCTCATTAAAAATTGGAATTAGGGTTTTTCTTTGGTTTGGGAGAAATAATTTCCTCTCATTGAATTCTTCTTACGAGGTAATCTTCTCAAATGACCAGGGAGGATCACATGTTGACCAAGGTCAACACTTCACATTTATTATTTGAGAAAAGTGATTTAATTGAGATTCATCATCTCATGTGATTTAAATAACCATTGCAAATTAACTACTATTTTGATTTAAATTCTACAAGTGAGCTAGTATGAACCTATGCAGTAGAGGTCATCATATTACTTCATAATATATGAGACCATGATTTAAATGAGATGCTACACCTCATAGATTTAAATTCTAAAATTTGGATATAGTTTAAATGGACTAGTATTGACTACATAGCCAATATTCTGCTTCTAGCCCATGATCATATACAGAACATATATCATATTTCTACATAAGAAATTAGAGTTTGTTAAATGTGAATTATTGCAATTGGATTCACTTCAAAATTCAAATTGGTTGATTTTCTAGATTTATTTGAATACTGAAAAGGATCTGTTTTGTTATTTTTGCTATTCAAAAACTACACAATATATGGGGTTGAATCCCATGGGGTTAGTTAGAGCAATTCATAAGCTTTCTAACAATACTCATTTCATAAATTTTGGCCCAGTATATTTGGAGATAAAGAATTTCTAGCAAAGCATCTGAAAGCAAAAATCACAGAAAATAAATAAACGGATTTGAATTTTAAACAGCGGGCGGGAAACGAGGTTGGGCCCGGGAGAGGTTAAATGGGCCGGCCCAGCTGAGCTGCCACGCGGGCGTGAGGGGCCTGACAGCGGGGTCCACTGTCAGTGCGTTTTAAAACGCCGAAGCGGTACGCGGTGCGGTGGGCCGTTGGATTAAAAGGGAATCGAGCGGTTGTGGTTCGTCCTCGTCGGCGACGAGCTCCGGCGAGGTCTAAACCCTACCGGCGGCCAGGGGGGTCGCTAGGGGATACCTGGGGCTCCGGCGAGGCTCGGCGAGGCGGGCGTTCGGCGTGGAAGACGACGGCGAGGCGAACGAGGGTCGGGAGAGGTGCTGAGGGGGTCAGAGTCGTCGCCTCCGTCTGGCTGCTGTCGCGGCGGACTCCGGTGAAATTCCGGTGGCCTAGGGCTTAATTGGAGAGGGGAAGGAGTCAGGGAGGTCCAGGAGAAGGAGGGGAGCAAGTTTGGTGTGGAGCTTGAGGCACGAGAGAGGCTCTATTTATAGGCGAGATGGTGACCGGCGGGTGCTGTGAGGGTCGTCGACGGCGTGGCGTTTCTGGATGGCGAAGGGGCAAGCTAGGGGGCGCGCGAGGTAGGCGACGGCTAGGAGAGGCTATCGCGCGTGCTGGCGCAGCAAGGGGAGGACGAGAGCGTGCCTGCGATGATCAAGTACTCGCAGTACGAGCGCGGCAGAGCGTCGATGATGGCGACGGTGTCAGTGCTTCCGCGAGCTATCGAGGCTGTCTAAGAGGTAGCTGGTGCAGGGGGCCGTGCGCGTGCGAGAGGAGAGAGCTAGGGAAGGACGGAGCTAAACGGGCGACGAGGTGTACTGGCGGGTCCAGGGCGGTGTCTGGGCGCGCTCACCGCGTGCGCTGGCACGCCGTGGCGAGGTACTGGGCGCGCGCGTTCTGGCCACTAGCGTGCGAGGGTGAGCTTGGGCTGGGTACTGGCAGGGTCCTGGTGCTCCAGGGAGGCTCGTAGACATGGTGTAGGAAGGAGGGGGGAGCCAGAGAGATGAGTGGCATGTGTGGCCGGCATGGTGCACGGTGTGAACCTTTCTCTCATTTTCTCCACTTTAAACGGTGGTGCAAGGACATGGCATTGATGCAGGGGTTGCAGAGGGGTGTGATCATCACAATCTAAAAGAGGTTTAGGCTAAAATCTAGTGGATAATAGCATGTAACAAGATTTCCAGATTATGCACATAAGGTGCTCGACACAATGGCCGCATGAAGAAAATGTTTGAATTTTGAAATTCTTTTTGGTGCACTTCATTCTTATATTTAAAGTGATGGAATGGTGGTGGTGGTGTCCATTTTGATGAAGGTTTGCAACATTTCAAATTTGGGGTTTATCTTCTCATTACTTCAAAGTCTCCACTTGGCAATTCTCTACTGGTCAACCTGGTCAACATTTGCAGAGATGGTCAACATGAAAGTTGTTGAACTTGACATGGTCTTGGATGACATGGTCATAGTTGACCAGGTTTGGTTTAGGAAAGAATTAAATCAGAGGGGTAAAGAGGGGATCATGTTAAAATTTACCCAAATGACCATCATCACATGTGAGATGGTTTTGAGTTAAATTTGGATTTGATTCTGGTTTCTTTGATGCATTTGGGTTTGTTTGAGTTATATAAGAGTTTTAGAATCCATAGGGCAAGCAATGGTGGCCTCATATGAAGATTTGTAAAATTGCCCTTAGTGTATGTGAGTAAAAATTGGAATTATCTCATCATTTGAATTCTCTCCAATGAATTTGACTTTTGTTGACTCTAATGTGGTTCTTATTAGTTTAGAAACATTTTAAGACCATTGAAACCATTTCAAATGGTCTTGGTCAAAGATTTGCAAAAATGGCCATAACACATAAGAGGTGATGTGTCAAATTTTACTAATCTTGTAAATGGGTGATCTTGCCTTACTTGGACATGGGTTAGGGTCAATTTAGAGTTAGATTATGTTTAGAAAAGGTTTCACCTCATTTGGTCAAGGTTTAAAGTCATAGATCAAGATTTGGGGATTATGGCTATGTGTCACATATGCCTCTATGCATATGTTGCATTTAAATTTTAATTTGTCTTGGGTTGGCCCAAATGGTGTTGTTGAGTGTTGAACTGGTATATGGAAGTGATCCAACAATTCACAACAAGTCCTAGGGTCAATCTTCTCAAATTCACAAATTTGCATTTTACTTTCATATGCCTCTATGGCATTTTTAGTTTCTTTTTATTTTCTTTGGAAACAATTTGAATTAGGTTTGATAAGTACTAGGTAAGGTGTGTGAAGGTTTTACAAACCTCTAAACAAAGTGGGAAGTTCTAGGGTAAAGATTTATAATTATAGCCATAGGCACATATGCCTTTTTCTTATTTAATTTCCTTTTATTTTATTTTAACTAGGATGGTAAAAAGAGGGGTGAGGTTTAGAGTTTAGGATCACTTCAAATACTAATAACAAGCATTCATGGCAATAGCACAAGAATTAAGCAAGATCACTATGTATCAAACTTAATTGAATAAAAGTTTTTGTTGGTTCCAAAATTTGGAATAAGGGAAATTCATTTGTTTTATTTTGAAATTTTTGGGATGTTACAATTGTATCAGCTTTATCTTGATCAAGCAGGACCACCATATATTCGTGCACCCCGTACGAATCATGGGTGGATCGGCTCCTTGAGCCGATTCACAGGATAACCTGAGAGCCGATCGAGGCTCGTATTTAATGTTTACGTGTATGCCATGCAGGAAACTAAGCGAGGCATCTCCATCACCTTCCTGACCAGGTATAGGTCAGGTGGCACGCCCTTGCATCAGCATCGGACGTGTGTACCAGAGGCTTTGCGGGCCGTCGCTCGGAGGGACCAGGGCCAGCCGTAGCCCTAAGTTGTTCCCGGCTCTACTGTATTGCCCGTCGCTGCCCGCCGGTGGGTTTTGGCCGCAACACATTCTGGCATGCCCGGTGGGACCAGCTTCGACATCAACCACCTCGCCATCTACATCTGAGATGGCGGACGGCACTCCAGTCACGTACGAGGATCTGACCGACGAGCTCAAGAAGAAGTATGACGAGATCAAAGTCATCCTCGAAGCCGACCTCATCGGCTCTTTCCACAGAACCCGTTCACATGGCATCAGGTGGAAGGGGTTCTCGCCTAATGGTGCACTCGATGGGATAGACCTCTCTGCCCCGTCGGAAGAACGCACCAGGTCCCTGCGGCAGGAGATCAACTACTTGGTGGCTCACTCGCTACACCGCCACTCTGAGAACCTGGTAAACACGTTGGAGCGTGTCGCTCTTCGCGTGATCCAGGAGATCATGAGGCACCAATACTCGCCGTCAGGACCAGCTCTCGGGACGCATCAAGGAGAGTTTCCACTCCAGTCCCGTCCACCGCTGCCATTTGCGTGGGCAGCACCAGAAGTGCCGAATTCACCGGCATTCGTCGTCTACAAGATCGGTGGTGACCCTAGTGACTACCAGTTCTTGCATGAGGCGCCTAAGGAGATCCCCCACGGGTACACGTGCACGTATGTGCCAGATTGCGGTAACTGGGCGCTCACAAACCAGGCCACAACATCAGGGACTTCTGGGAAAACAGGAGGGACGTCAGCGACAGATCTTGAGAAGCAGACGTGGCTAACTAAGTACGCCACCCCGACGAACCTCCAGAGCTCAGCTCCTGCAGTTGGCTCAGAGCTGGAAAAGCAAACATGGCTGGCTAAGTACGCCACCCCGGCGAATTTTCAGAGTTCAACTCCTGCAGCCAGCACAGCGGATCAGATCAGCACCATATTGAGAGACCAGTTCGGCATGGTGCCGAAAAGGAGGGCAATCGGCTATTCCAAGCCGTACCCCGACGAGTACGAATTGATCCCGCTACCACCTAAATATCGGCTCCCTGATTTCTCCAAATTCAGCGGATCAGATGGTTCCAGCTCCATCGAGCATGTGGGCCAATATTTGGCACAGCTAGGACCGGCCTCAGTGTCGGATCAACTACGCGTGAGGTTCTTCTCACAGTCCCTCACGGGATCGGCTTTCGGGTGGTACACCTCGTTGCCACCAGACTCGATCCGGACTTGGAAGCAGTTGGAAGAACAGTTCCATATGCAGTATCACTCAGAGGTTTCCGAGTCTGGCCTTGCCGATCTAGCACAGATACGTCAGAAGCGTGGAGAAACCGTGACAGAATACATCCAGCGCTTCAGGAATCTTAGGAACCGATGTTATTCGGTTCGTGTGACTGAAAAGGAAGCAGTCGAGTTGGCTGTAGCGGGCCTTGCAGCACCGCTCAAGGACATGGCCTCCCAAGCAGACTACCCCTCACTGGCGCACATGGTTCAGAAACTGTCGGCATATGAACAGCGCCACCCGGACCTGTACCAGGACAAATTCAAGCGTGCAGTAGTCCTGGTCGAGGCAGAGGAAGACGAAGTTTCTGCGGGAGACCAAGAGGTAGCAGTGGCTGAATGGACTCGGGGGGCAACCCCCGTGTCCTGCAAATGGGTAAAGCCACCAGGCCCGCCCAGGGGGTTTGATTTTGACGTGACCAAAACTGAACAAATCTTCGACCTCCTGCTCAAGGAAAAGCAGTTGAAGATACCTGAAGGTCTCAAATTCCCCACGGTACAAGAGCTGAACGGAAAGCCATACTGCAAATGGCATAACTCGCTCTCCCATGCCACCAACGACTGCAGGGTGTGGCGTCAACAGATCCAAATGGCGATAGAAAAAGGACGTCTGATTTTCAACCAGTACGCCATGAAGGTCGACACCCAACCCTTCCCCGCCGTTAACATGGTGGGATGCACTTACCCTGAAGGTTGCCAGCCAGGATCCTCGTTCAGCATCAACATGGTAGGACTTGGACACCACGCTGGCAAGGATGGAGACGAGGGCAACCGCTCTCGTAGCAAGGACACAGAGGAGGCCGCTCCACGCGATCGGCTCCGTCATGATGGCAAGCGCTACGTCACAGAGGGAGAAGTAAAGAACATAAGATATCAGCGACCCCTCTCTGATCACCTCCTCAACAAGTATGTGAGTCAGTATGACCAACGCCGACGATCCAGCGATGATGATGAAAGAGATCGTCTGGCTAGAGAAGCCAGAAGACATCGTCGGCATGATCGCGATGAGGAGGAGCACGAGCGCCGTGCCAAGGAAAAGGCAAGGGAGCGAGACGACGAGGACAGGCACTGGGACTGTCCCTTCTTCAGACACTGCTGGGATTCAGGAATGAGCCGATTGCCCACAATCGGCAATTGCCCAGAATGCAACCAGAAGAAGAAGGAGGCAGCCAACGTGTCCGTGTTCCAACGCTTAGGACCTCTCCCGCCTCGAAGCAAACACGCTGAGTCCCCTCGATGGGAAGATCTCGAGGATTCAGAAGACGAGGGACAAGAAGAAGAAGACAGGTACCACCGTCCGAGGTGGTGCCCTGATGGACTCAGCCGTTCACAAAAGCGCAGGGTTCAGCGATTGCGCGGCCTGGAGGAAGCCGAAAGGTTGTACTTGCATACGCTAAGGAAGGCGCGACCTGATCTGGCCGCGAAAATTCAGCGAACCCTGGACGAAGAGGGTCGACCACGGAAAATGGAGTGGCGCCCCAAGCAAAGGAAAGCCGATGGTGAAACATCGGCTGGCACAAACATGGTGTTCATCCTTCCAGCGGAGTTTGGTGCTCCAGGAGCAGACAAAGCACCCTCAAGCATCGTACCTGTGGAGAAGAAGGACGGCCGATGGCGTGTGGCTATAGATTTTCGAGATCTCAACAGAACCACCGGCCTGACCGAGTAGCAAGAACCAACTTATGGACAAACATGGCGAGGCTGATCCTTGGGATCGGCTCCCAAAGATCGATGAAGGAACATTACAAAACTTTCATCGAAGCGCTTCGATCAATATGGAGGCCGATTCCAGCAATCGGCCAAAATTATCCTCACCACATGTTCCGCTTGTGTTCAGCATCAATCTACTTGGCAGCGGTTTTTACGTCGGCTAGTAAGTTAAAGAAGAATCAACATTGGTCCTACCAGAGCCGACGTGCAAATACAATGCCTTGGTTGAACTACAGAGCCGATATCTGCAGTTACCTGACAGATTCGACTCGGGGGGCACCTGAACCAGACGAACATGTGAACATCTGCAAGTGAACATGTGTGCAGTGAAATATTGGGGCCGATTAGAAAAATCGGCCAGTAAAAAAAAAATCAGCATCATGATACACAGCCGATGCAAGGGCATCGACTTTAGAACTAAGGAACAAAGCCGATGCAAAGCCATCGACTCTAGTACAATTATGTTTCCTTGGAAGTTTTCGCCAGGATTTTCGCCAGGATGGTTTTCAGTTCAGCTTCAAGAGCTTCTGTTTCCTTGGAGGGAATGTACAATGAGAGCCGCCTCGGCTGAAATGAGCTGACGACCCTTTGCGCCAGTTCAGCGGTAGCATCAATTTGGCATGCGAGACATCGGCGTTCAGCGGAAGAAAGCTGATCAACGGGGGCAAGTGTGGCTGATTTTTCCTGGTGACTGTCTCGGATTACCAGGTTATCGGAGGTCAAGGCCTTTTTGTTTGATCTATGCATCCCCGCTGATATTCTCGCCTTGATTAAGGCTCGGGGGGCAACTAACTTGGTAGATGCTCTATCTCTAGGAGCCGATTGGAGTCGCATCGGCTGACCCTGCATCATAACCTTCTCCGAAAAGCGGTGAGCTGTTTGCAGAAGAAGAAGACTGCTAAAACTACGGAGAGGAGCCGGGAAGGGAAGCCGTCGGCTTTTACAGAGTTTGGACCATCCTGTTGCGGCAAGAAAAGGGAGGAGACTGGATTCTCAAAATAGCTGATGAACAGTCATCGGCTGTAGGATTGCGAAATATCATGGTCAGGTATCAAATCACAGTCTGAATTTGAGAAGTGCTTGACTGACGGTCTAATCGATATCCGAGTCCGGCTTCGTGGGCGGCTAAGGAAGAAAAATCTGATATGTTGCTATCGGTCTTGGTGTGGCAAGCGGAAGGATTAAAATTGGATTAATTGAAAGATGAATTGGAAGAACAATTTTCATTAATTCAAAGGAGCGGCTTTACAGGAAAGAGCCGATGGCTCTCAAAAGAGGGATCTGGTGCCTAGTGTACTGCTACTACTAGTCCTATCCTACTAGTCGTCGTTGTCCTCATCGTCGCCGTCGTCGAGGTCGTCGGCGCTGCTCCCAGGAAGTTCCTCATCGCTGCTGCCCCAGCCCTCGGCCGGAGCTTCGTCCTCCTCGTCATCATCATCATCCTCGCTGTCTGCCCAAGAGCGGAAGCGCTTTGTCGGCGGGTACCCGATGGAGGAGGAAGATTCATCCTCCTCTTCTTCCTCCTCGTCATCATCATCGTCTTCGCTGTCCGCCCAAGCGCGGAATCGCTTTGCCGGCAGAAGCTTAGCGGGGGAGGAAGGGACGCCCTCCTTTTGTTCTTCTTCTTCCTCTACTTCTTCCCCCTTCCCGTCGGAGGAGGTGGGTTTCACCCAGGGATGGAGGTCGTCCTCGCTTTCGCCTATCAGCTCCCCTTCGATGAGGAACTTGAGGTCGTCTTCCCCATCGGTCAGAGGCAGGTTGCCCTCTGGCACATGATCGGAGTTCCACTCCGGCTCGCTCGAGGAGAAGGATTGGAGGGAGAGGCCGGAGGAGACGGAGGAAGAGGAAGACATTGCTACAGGGGGAGAGGGTTTTTTGGTGCCGATGGCCAGAACAGAGGAAGGAGATGAAGTGGGCTAACCAATCGGCACAGTTAAATAATAAGGAGCCTAGTGGAGATTTAATGCCATTGCAGTTTCCAAGGAGGTGATGCTAAAGCTATCAAATTTTGCAGAGAAGCTGAGAAGACAAGGCATCATGATGAAGGATACTGCAACGGTTCTGCTCTGCCACGACATGACCCTTCGAAAGGAAAACAGAGTGGTTTTGAAATTATCATTACCAAAACCAGGGGGGCATGTGTTATCACCAGGATTTGACCGAGTCAGAGGTGGGCCGCAATCAAGATGGACTTGAAGGTTATATACGGAAGAAATACGTGAATCGGCCTTTTATACCAAGTTGGGCTAATTTGCCCGTGTATCTGTAACATAATAGGATACGTGTCGTTTGGAAGTTAGAGTTTAACCTGTGCACGGTTAGGTGCACGCTTGAATTAGAAAGTCCCCCGGACTATAAATATGTATCTAGGGTTTATGGAATAAAACAACAACCAACGTTCAACCAATCAATCAATCTCGGCGCATCGCCAACTCCTTCGTCTTGAGGGTTTCTACCGGTAAGCAACATGCTGCCTAGATCGTATCTTGCGATGTAGGCAGCACAAGCTTTATGTTGTTCATGTGTTGCTCGTACTGAAGCCTTTTTGATGGCGAGCAACGTAGTTATCATAGATGTGTTAGGGTTAGCATAGTTCTTCGTATAACATGCTATCGTAGTGCAACCCTTGCATATCTAGCCGCCCTTACACCTATCTTAGGTGTAGGGGCGGCACCCCGCTTGATCGTTATTTAGTAGATCTGATCCGTTACGGTTGCTCCTTGTTCTACAAGGATTAGTTTAATATCTGCAATAGTTAGGCCTTACAAAGGGTTGGAGGATCCAGCGGCACGTAGGGTGTCGTTTGCTAGTCCTAGACAGGATGTTCCGGGGATCAACCTCGTGTTGGTTTTTAGGCCCTATCTAGGATCGGCTTACGATCACCGTGCGTGGCCGCGAGGCCCAATCGTGAGTAGGATGATCCGATTATGCGGTGAAAACCCTAAATCGTCGTAGATTGTATCAGCTTTATCTTGATCAAGCAGGACCACCATATATTCGTGCACCCCGTACGAATCATGGGTGGATCGGCTCCTTGAGCCGATTCACAGGATAACCTGAGAGCCGATCGAGGCTCGTATTTAATGTTTACGTGTATGCCATGCATGAAACTAAGCGAGGCATCTCCATCACCTTCCTGACCAGGTATAGGTCAGGTGGCACGCCCTTGCATCAGCATCGGACGTGTGTACCAGAGGCTTTGCGGGCCGTCGCTCGGAGGGACCAGGGCCAGCCGCAGCCCTAAGTTGTTCCCGGCTCTACTGTGTTGCCCGTCGCTGCCCGCCGGTGGGTTTTGGCCGCAACAGGTTGGTGGAATGGGCAAACCTAACCCCAGAGGACTCGTCCTGGGAAGACGCCAATTTCATCAAATCAGTCTTTCCGGCATTCTATACTACAACCACCAGGTCATGGTTTCCAAACTCGACTACTACTTGAGGACAAGTAGATTTTCAGGAGGGAGCATTGTCACGACTGTCTTAGCTGTGACCTGAAGAATAGAAGCTGATCAACGTTATGAAGATCTGACGGTCCAGAAGGAATCAGAGAAGCGGACGGCTGCGATGACGCCATTACTATTCACCGTCCGGCACATTTACCTTTCTGTTAATTCTGTATTACCGTTGTAATAACGAGACTACTGAACCGGCTATATGAGCCCCCTTCGTGGGAAGACAGCGCTATCGAATAGAATATGCTTAAACGCTATCTCTTCGTTCATCTAGTTTAGATTTATTTTCGCATCTAGATCTCGTAGAAATCCACCGATTGATCGAGCGAGGTCTCCATATCGGAGGAATTATCGTCAGATTCCATTCCGGGATCTGACAGGAGAGGGGCGCGCACAGCCTGCGGGAGTTCGGCCTCCGGGAGCTCCGCGGCGCCACGGCCGACTTCAGCCCGCTGCTCATGGTCGGCGAGGGCGGCTTCGGGTGCGTCTACAGGGGCGCCCTCCGCCTCCCCGGCGGGCACCCCCACGGCACCGCGGTCGCCGTCAAGAGGCTCAACCCCAAGGGCGTTCAGGGACACAAGGAGTGGCTGGCTGAAGTCCAGTTACTGGGTGTAGTCGACCACACGAACCTCGTCAAGCTCGTCTAGTAGCAATTTCTTGCTTGCACTGCTCGCTAGCAGCAGTATATTTGTTTACTAAATTATTAACTGTCTAATTATGTTCTTATTGCACCATGTTTTTAGTCTAATGCGCAGAATAATAAAATTCTACTTTGACAGGTACATGATCATGTTTGCAAATTTCTGGAGTACATTTTTTTTCCAGAATTCGAGTAGGAGACTAGGAGTAGCAATACTCCTTTATCTTCTTGCAGTCGTGTTCATTGATTTAATAAACTGAAATACTCCGGTTTGCAGCCTACACTGCTTGCTTGTGTGCTCCATTTGCTCATTGACTGAAGCTGAGTATTGCTTGCCTGCACTGCTACCAGCAGTAGCAATTTCTTGCTTGCATTGCTTGCTAGCAGTTGTATATTTGTTTACTACATTAGTAACTGTCTAAATTTCGTTCTTATTGCCCCATGTTTTTAGTCTAATGTGCAGAATAATAAACTTCTACTTTGATAGGCACATGATCAAGTTTGCAAATTTCTGGAGTACTCATGTTTGTCAAATTCAAGTAAGAGTAGCAATGCTCCTTTATCTTCTTTCAATGATGTTGAAATTGAAATACTCTAGTTTGCAGCCTACACTGCTTGCTTGTGTGCTCCATTTGCTCACTGACTGAAGCTGAGTATTGCTTGGTTGCACGCTACCAGCAGTAGCAATATCGTGCTTGCACTGCTGGCTAGCTGCAGTATATTTGTTTGTTTACTACATTAGTACTGTCTAAATTTCGTTTCTATTGACCCATGTTTTTCATCTAATGCGCAGAATAATAAACTTCTACTTTGACAGGTACATGATCATGTTCGCAATTTCTGGAGTACTCATGTTTGTCAAATTCGAGTAGGAGCAGCAATGCTCCTTTATCTTCCTGCAATGGTCTTCATTGATTTAATAAACTGAAATACTCCGGTCTGCAGCATACACTGCTTGCTTGTGTGCTCCATTTGCTTGTTATCTGAAGCTGAGAATTGATTGCTTGCACTGCTACCAGCAGTATCAACTTCTCTCTTGCACTGCTCGCTTCCAGCAGTATATTTGTTTACTACATTATTAATTATCTAAATTTCGTTCTTATTGCCCCACATTTTTAGTCTAATGCGTAGAATAATAAATTTCTACTTTGACAGGTACTTGATCAAGTTCTGCAGCGCTGATAATATGGCAAGGCTAGGTTGTCCCCAGTCTACAGCAGGGCTAGGAACGCTGATGATCGAGGGGGTCTTGTTGAACATTAGTATGAATACCAATCAGCTAGTTCGCCTTTCAAAGGAAGACCTGAAGCTTTGTCAAACTGCAAAGAGAGTAGGAAATATTACTGTAAGGTAGAGTAGTACCAGTCAGCTAGTTCTCCTTCGAAAGGAAGACCTGAAGCTTGTGATTGTTTTGTGGGTGGCTTTCACCATGTGTTGTAAATTGTGCAACCCTCATTGGATAATCTGAATGAAAAGCCAAAAGCAACTTGCCTTGCCGGTTTTCAAGCCCCAAATTCATATCTGTACCTTTACAAAATTGTAGTTGATTGAATAAAAGAACACCAACAGTTTTTCGGAAAATAGCAGCAATATATGGAAATAGGTACAAAAACTCAAAAACGTGATTAGCGAAATTCTCAGGTAAAAAATAAAAGTAGCGACATTCTTTTTTAATCATGTGGGACAGATGAGGGGAAGTGCTTACAACACTAGTCTACGACTCGACTCACCTGCCAATCTAAAAAAATAAAAAACTGGACCAAACATTCTCTGATCTAATATTGTGCTACATGTTATACCTGCCCCCCAAAATATCTCCCGACTTCTTTCAGCTTTCAGCCCTCGGTGATTACATAGTACAAGCGTGTCCAAGGCTTATTTGCGTTTTATTGGGGCCTAACAAGGCAGACGGACCTATGTCCTAACGGGCCAAATATTATGCGCTATTCTCAAAATATGGCCGAACAAAAGCCATCCTGAATCCTATCATCTTTGGACCACGATGTTACTAATAAGTGTTGCGCAGCGAGATTGGTGAATGATTTAGGCCCAACTTAACAGGCGGAGCTATGGGCTACATGGCCTACTATGCGTCCTATAAACTGGCGGAATTTTACTTCGTTAGCCCATTATACCAATCTCTCTACCCACACGAAGAATATAGCCAATTCTCTCACCACACGATGAATCGGGCCAAAACTCACGCGACCGCACGCGAGTTGTGATCTTAACAAGCAGGTACAGAATCTAAGCCAAATCTGCTTATTTTGTAGCGTAGACCACATATGTCCAATGATCTGGCCCAATCTCCGCTTCTGTTGCGCAAGTGCGCGAATATGATGGCCCCAAAGCTCGCATGCGGGTCCTAGAAATGATAGCATATTATTTTTTCAAAAATTATATATGATTTAAAAATGTGAAGTCCCGTTTGAAATAATAAACATTTTTTATTATATTTGTAATGAAAAAAAATCTTTTCCACAATTTATATATATCTTGAATAAAATAATATGTTGGTCCCACTACTGACACCCGGATCCCATAGTTATCTTTTATGGAGAGACACCTCTAGTGAACTGTGGACCCCGGTCCATTCTTTTACATTGATTAAACCACTAACTGCAAACATTGTTCTCTTTTACTTTCTGCAATTTACTACTGCTTTCCACACCATACGTTTAATCCTTTGTTTTCAGCAAGCCGGGGAGATTGACAACCTTCCTGTTTCGTCGGGATAAAGTAGTTTGATTGTGTTGTGTGCAGGTTCCACGTCAACAGTCCAGACTCCCGTCAACAGACTTTTTCTGGCGCCGTTGACAACCTTCTGAAGTGCTACTGCTGCTACTGGTTCGATAACCTTGGTTTCATACTGGGGAAAAACTTACTGCTGAACTACAACATACCTTCCTCTTGGGGTCTCCCAACGAACGTGTGCTTCACGTCAGCACATACTTTGGTGCAGGAGGTGGTAGTGCAAATTCAAAGCTTCCAATCATAATAGTATTTCTTTGAATAGAATTCATACTCTTGTTTATCATTGTAACATGATTCTTCTTGGGAAAATAGATAGTATGCTCATTTCCTTTGACATTAAATGTCACTTTGCTCTCAGCTCAATTTATCACAGCTCCTGCAGTGTTTAAAAAGGGTCTTCCAAGAATAATAGATAGATTATCATCCTCAGGCATTTCTAATATAACAAAGTCTGTAGGAATTAACTCATTAGCAATAGAGATAGGAACATCCTCACATATACCTATAGGTATAGCAGCTGATTTATCAGCCATTTGTAATGAAACTTCAGTTGGAACTAATTTGTTTAGGTTAAGTTTCTTATAAGAAAAAGACATAACACTAACACCAGCTCCTAAATCACATAATGCATATTTCACATAAGTTTCTTTAATACGACAAGGAATAGTTGGGATACCAGGATCTCCACGCTTTTCAGGCATTTTCCCTTTAAATGAATAATCAGCAAGCATAGCAGTAATTGCATCAAGAGGGTATCTTCCTTTTATTAGTGACAATATCTTTCATATATTTTGAATATGGAGGAATTTTAATAGCATCAACAAGAGGAATTTGCAAACATAAAGTTTTAATCAACTCAAGAAATTTCTCAAACCTAGCATCATCCAAAGATTTCATTACCTCTTGGGGATATGGTATGGGTCTTTGTACCCATGGATCCCTCTCTTTACCTTTTTGTTGATTTGGATGCTTCTTCTTTTTATTCTTCTCAATAGATGGTTGAGGGTCTTCTTTTTCAGGAGGTTCAGGTTCTTCAATATTTTCAGCTTCATGTTGTTCTTTTTCAGGTGGAGATGATTGCTCTTCTTCATTATTATCATCTTCAGTCTCAGCATCAGAAATAGAAATATCCTTATCTTGTTCTTGAGAATCATCAATATCTTCGTTTTCATTGGGAGATTTTCCTGCAGAAGATTTCTTCTTGAGAACCTCTTGCTCTTTCCTCTTGGGATGGTCTTCAGGATAGTCAGGATCCTGAGTACTTGCACCACCTCTAGTATTAACTCCACAAACCTGTTTCTTCTCAATAAGATTTGCATACAATTGATTTTGAAGAGAAACCATTTGTTCAACTTGATTACTCATCATCTCACAATGTTTAATAATTCTTCTAACCTCTCCCACACTAGCATTTAAATTTTCACGAAGAAATTTAATTTTATGAGAGTTTTCCATAATACTCATTCTAATATCATGCTCCTCAGGATCGTTATAATAAGCAAAATCATTAATGTACGATACATCAATATGAGGTGTTACCTTTTCATTACCTTCCATAGAGCTAATAGCATTGACTTGGATTGGAAAACATGGTTGATCAATAGGAAGTTTAACCCCCATTTCAGATAATTCCTTGAGATGAGAGGTTTTAATTCCCTTATCTTTAATAGCCTTGGAAGCTTCTTTCATTGTCTCTTTGTTTAACTTAAGAATGCCTCCTTTCTTCTCTGGAAATATCTCTTTTCCATCTATCTCTTCAATATCCAATCTTCATAATTTCTAGAGATAGTCTCCAATAACTCAGTTGCTTCATCAACGGTCCTTTCCCTGAAAACATTACCTGCAATACTATCAAGATAGCCTCTAGTGTTTTCAGTTAGTCCATTGTAAAATATATCAAGTATTTCATTACTCTTGAAAACATGGGTAGGACATTTCCTAACCATCTTATCGTACCTCCCCAAGCTTGGGGTAGATCCTCCTTCTCTTTCTCGTGAAAAGTTGCTAATCTCAATAGTTAAACCATGGATCTTATACGAAGGGAAATATTTATTATAGAATAGCTGCAAGCATTCCTCTTTACTAGTAATAGATCCAGGTTCTAAATGATTATACCAAGTTTTAGCATTTCCTCCCAAGGTAAAAGGAAACAACTTTAAGAAATAATAGCGTTGGTGGATTTCATCTTTACCAAATAGCAGAGATAAATCATGCAAAACAGCAATGTGTTCAAAAGGAAACTCATCATCTCTCCCATAAAACTTAAACTTCTAAGTTATTTCAATTATTTCAGGATCAACACTAAACTCATAATCTTTATCTTTAATTTTAATAGCTAGAGCATTCATTTTCTTAGTAGCAGGGAAATAATCATCAAGAGGACAATTTTTATAGCTATCAAGTTTATCCAATTTATCATAATTCGAATCCATAAAAGCCATAGTAAATGCATCTTCTTCCTCCGAAGAAATTTCATGTTCATCATCACAATATTCAATATCTTCCAACTCAGACTCCACATTTTCAACAATAGCAGATTCAGGTAATTCAGGCAATTCAGATGTTTCAGTTATCTCAGATGTTTCAGGTGTCACTTCTTTGTCTACGCTACCACATATTAAATTATTTTCAATACTAGTAGACATCTTAGACAATGGTGAACTAGATAAAGCTTTTTCTTTCTTCTTAGCAATAATAGCAGAAGCAGCATTAGGTGAAAAGTTTGGCCTACTTGGCAAATCAGTACCTCTACGAGTAGTTGAAGGCCTTACTTCCTTCGGAGAATTCTGTTCCTTTCCCATAGTTGGGAACAAGCAAGTGCAGCAAATAAATGATAACAAGTTGTCTTATCAATAAAGCTAGGTTCCCCGGCAACGGCGCCAGAAAATGTCTTGATGCCCACAAGTATAGGGGATCGTTGAAATCTTCGTTGGGAAGTATTACCCATATTTATAGTTCGACTCAAGGGGAACACAAGAATACCAATAAGACTTTAGCAATTGAGGCGTCTCTCTCAACCGCACCTGTATATCAATAAACTTGCAGCAGTGATAGTTATGGCAGTAGGATGGTTCAAGCAAGCAAAATAAAACAGCAGTAGTAAACAAGGGTTTCCTAGTTTTCACCAGAAAAGTGAAAGTGTAACTCAGAGATTTAAAACATAGGCATGAGGTGATAGCGGGGTGTTGCATGAATAAGATTGATCATATAATAAGATACAAATAGCAATGGGACTTATCTCTAACTCTGATATATGTAGGTATGTGTTCCATAAATAGTTGTGCGTACTAACCAAGAGAATTTGCACAACATCTATTGTCCTACCTGCCCATTTCACCGGGGCCAACTTAGAACTACAGGTAATTAAGGTCTACCCTTTCGAATAGCCCGGAACAACGCATTAACACTTCATGAACACATAGAATCCTCAAACTAAAACATCTCCCCCTTGTTTTCCCTATATGTCACTTTTAGGGTTCGCAGGTTCAACATAATAGCAGGTGATACACTTTGCAGATAAATACCAAACTCAAATATATGATGGGGCAAAATAAGTTCAGTACTGAAATCATGCCACTCGGGCCCCAGTAGCAAGCATTAAACATAGCATAAGTGCATCAACACAATACAAAAATATCCTCAAGATAAACCCCTAAGATCTCGGACAACGGGTATCATTACATGATCAATCTCATCCAATCCCCATCCACCTCATATGCCTACAGTGGACTACTCACACATGGTGATGGTGAAGGAGCTCATGGTCGATGGAGATGAAGGCGGTGAAGATGACGATGAAGACGGCCTCCGGATCCCTCCTCCGGGGGAGAAATCCTGGATCAATCTGTCTCCGAAAACGAAGATCGTGGTGGTGGCGGTGCTCTGTTTCGCGAAAGCTTCCCCCCTCCTAGGTCAGCCACTTTTTCGTATATATGAGGGGGTCCGCGAAAGCCGAAGGAGAGGCGGTGCCTGACATGGGCATGCATATTAGGTATATTGTATTTGCACCCCTGTTTTGTATTTACAGGGATTATATACAGTCAAAGGTATTGGACCCGAAGGTTGCAAGCCCATTGACCCGAAGATCCCGGAAGGCCCAAGTTGTATATTAGGCAATGCGATGTAAAATAAGGAAAGGCCCCAATGTCGGCCCGTAATGTATACTTGTAACCGAAGGAAACTCGACTTCGCCTCTTATATAAGGGCGAAGTCGAGGCAGAAGAGAGGATCGAATCATTGTGCAAAACCCTAGTTCTTTACTTTCGTCTAGTTAGGTGCCTTTGTTCGCCTGACCACCTTCGAGTTCTACCTGCCCTCTATTCCACGAAACCCAAAGTTTACAATCTGTAGGCATTGACGAGTTAATCCCTCGTCAATTGGTGCCGTCTGTGGGAACTGAGGCAGCAGGGACGTGATCTCGATGGCATCAACAACATCATCATCAACATCTTCGGCTTCGAGCAATTCGACGGGTGGAGGTTGAAAGGACACAGATGCCGCCTAGAGGGGGGGTGAATAGGCGGTTAAAAACTTTTACGAGATGGGCTTAACAAAGGCGGAATAAAACTAGCGTTTACTTTGTTAAGCACAAAACCTATATGCTACGGTTCACCTATGTGCACCAACAACGTATGCTAAGCAAGATAATCAACTATGTGATAGCAAGATATATAACTTCAAGCACGAAAGCTATCACAGAGTAAAGTGCATAAGTAAAGAGCTCGGGTATATAAATAACCGAGGCACGCGGAGATGATGATTTATCCCGAAGTTCACACTCTTGCGAGTGCTAATCTCCGTTGGAGCGGTGTTGGGCACAAAGATCCCCAAACGCCACGAAGGCCTCACCGAATGCTCCTCGAGCCTTCCCACCAAGATGGAAGACTCGATCCACTATGGAACCTTGAGGGTGGTCACCGAACCCGCACAAAGCTTGGGGCAAACTCCACAACTGAATTGGAGGCTCCCAAGAAATCGCCACAAAGGCCTCACAAAGCTTGAGGAATCTCCACAACTTAATTGGAGGCCCCAAGAACACCACTAAGCCACAAAGCTTGAGGAATCTCCACAACTTAATTGGAGGCCTCAAGAGCACCACTAAGCCACAAAGCTTGAGGAATCTCCACAACTTAATTGGAGGCCTCAAGAACACCACTAAGCCACAAAGTCGTCTAGGGTTCCAAGAACCCAAGAGTAATAAGCTTCTCACTTTCACTTCCACGAATCTTCGTGGAAAGCTCAAACCGATGCACCAAATGCAAATGGCAAATCCTTCACTCTCAAACTCCACCAAAGCTACAAAAGCTTATGGGGGAATAAGAGAGAAAGAACAAAGAAAATTCACAAAGAACTCCAAGATCTAGAACTAGTGGGTTCCCCTCACTTAGAGAGGGATTTGATTGGTGGATATGAATATCTAGATCACCTCACTCTTTTCCCTCAAGAATATGAAAGAATCATGGGAGGAATCAAGAACTAGGGTTCCAATGGAAACACTAACCACATGGCCCTCAAGCAAATGAGGGGGAAATGTAAATCGTCTTGGTGAGGTAGTAGATCGGTGTCTTCTCCTTCGATTCCCCAAAGATCAAGAGCTTTGGGTGGATGAGGGAGGAGATCTGGGCAATTTGGTGGCTCAGCACATTGGTGTGTTCTTGATGAGTTGAAGGTTGAAGATAAACAAAGCTGGCAACCCCAAATCGTGCAGGCCAAGGGGTATATATAGTAGCCCCAGAAAAGTAGCCGTTTCTGGCCGTTGGAGGTCACTTAAGCCGGAAAATACGGCCCTAGGGGCGGATAATCCGGCCCCCAACTTCTGTCTGGGTTTTCTGGTCCTTAGCCGTTTTCAGCTTTTCTGGGGGGGGGGCGGATAATCCGGCCCTGGGGCGGATAATCCGGCCCCCCCAAAAACTGGCAGAAACCGCAATACTAAAACGATCATATATTTTGATTCCGGACTCCGATTTCGATGATCTTGGGCTCGTTGAAATCACAACGACGAGCCCTACAAAAATATGCATAGAAACATAATTGTCCAGCAAGGGAGGATAGAATCATTTGAAGAAAGGTTTTACTTATCTATAAAAGACAAACCGGTAAAACCACCAATATCGAAAACGCAATAGAGGATGCATATGAAATCCGTTTTCGATGAACTAGAGCTTGTCATGGAGACTAACACAAAGCTCTAAATCCTCTCATGGATAAGAACCAAATAAGTGAAGGAGATATGCCCTAGAGGCAATAATAAAGTGGTTATTATTTATATCTTTATGTTTATGATAAATGTTTATATATCATGCTATAATTGTATTAACCGAAACATTAGTACATGTGTGATATGTAGACAAACAAGAAGTCCCTAGTATGCCTCTTAAACTAGCTTGTTGATTAATGGATGATTAGTTTCATAATCATGAACATTGGATGTTATTAATAACAAGGTTATATCATTATATGAATGATGTAATGGACACACCCAATTAAGCGTAGCATAAGATCTCGTCATTAAGTTATTTGCTATAAGCTTTCGATACATAGTTACCTAGTCCTTATGACCATGAGATCATATAAATCACTTATACCGGAAAGGTACTTTGATTACATCAAACACCACTGCGTAAATGGGTGGCTATAAAGGTGGGATTAAGTATCCGGAAAGTATGAGTTGAAGCATATGGATCAACAGTGGGATTTGTCCATCCCGATGACGGATAGATATACTCTGGGCCCTCTCGGTGGAATGTCGTCTAATGTCTTGCAAGCATATGAATAAGTTCATAAGAGACCACATACCACGGTACGAGTAAAGAGTACTTGTCAGAGACGAGGTTGAACAAGGTATAAAGTGATACCGAAGATCAAACTGAAGGAGATATGCCCTAGAGGCAATAATAAAGTGGTTATTATTTATATCTTTATGGTTATGATAAATGTTTATATATCATGCTATAATTGTATTAACCGAAACATTAGTACATGTGTGATATGTAGACAACAAGAAGTCCCTAGTATGCCTCTTAAACTAGCTTGTTGATTAATGGATGATTAGTTTCATAATCATGAACATTGGATGTTATTAATAACAAGGTTATATCATTATATGAATGATGTAATGGACACACCCAATTAAGCGTAGCATAAGATCTCGTCATTAAGTTATTTGCTATAAGCTTTCGATACATAGTTACCTAGTCCTTATGACCATGAGATCATGTAAATCACTTATACCGGAAAGATACTTTGATTACATCAAACGCCACTGCGTAAATGGGTGGTTATAAAGGTGGGATTAAGTATCCAGAAAGTATGAGTTGAGGCATATGGATCAACAGTGGGATTTGTCCATCCCGATGACGGATAGATATGCTCTGGGCCCTCTCGGTGGAATGTCGTCTAATGTCTTGCAAGCATATGAATGAGTTCATAAGAGACCACATACCATGGTACGAGTAAAGAGTACTTGTCAGGAGACGAGGTTGAACAAGGTATAGAGTGATACCGAAGATCAAACCTCGGACAAGTAAAATATCGCGAGACAAAGGGAATTGGTATCGTATGTGAATGGTTCATTCGATCACTAAAGTCATCGTTGAATATGTGGGAGCCATTATGGATCTCCAGATCCCGCTATTGGTTATTGGTCGGAGTGAGTACTCAACCATGTCCACATAGTTCACGAACCGTAGGGTGACACACTTAAAGTTGGATGTTGAAATGGTAGAACTTGAATATGGAATGGAGTTCGAATATTTGTTCGGAGTCCCGGATGAGATCCCGGACATCACGAGGAGTTCCGGAATGGTCCGGAGAATAAGATTCATATATAGGATGTCATTTTATGTGAATTAAAATGTCGCGGAAGGTTCTATGGAAGGTTCTAGAAGGTTCTAGAAAAGTCCGGAAGAAACCACCAAGGAAGGTGGAGTCCACATGGGACTCCACCTCCATGGCCGGCCAACCCTAGTGGGGGAGGAGTCCCAAGTGGACTCCCCCTTAGGGGGCCGGCCAACCCCCCCATATGGGAGGTGGAACTCCCACCTCTAGTGGGAGTCCTAGCTTGGCTAGGTTTCCCCCTCATATGGAAGGTTTTTGGTTCAGGTCTTATTCGAAGACTTGGATACCAACACTTGGGGATCCACCTATATAATGAGGGGCATAGGGGAGGGGGCCGGCCACAATAGAGCCACAAGTTGGCCGCACCCCCTTGAGGCCGGCCACCCCCTCCCAAACCCTAGCCGCCCCCTTCTCCTCCATATCTCCCGCGTAGCTTTAGCGAAGCTCCGCCGGAGTTCTCCACCGCCACCGACACCACGCCGTCATGCTGTCGGATTCAAGAGGAGCTACTACTTCCGCTGCCCGCTGGAACGGGGAGGTGGACGTCGTCTTCATCAACAACCGAACGTGTGACCGAGTACGGAGGTGCTGCCCGTTCGTGGCGCCGGAACTGATCGTGATCAAGATCTTCTACGCGCTTTTGCAAGCGGCAAGTGAACGTCTACCGCAGCAACAAGAGCCTCATCTTGTAGGCTTTGGAATCTCTTCAAGGGTGAGACTCGATAATCCCCTCGTTGCTACCGTCTTCTAGATTGCATCTTGGCTTGGATTTCGTGTTCGCGGTAGGAAAATTTTTGTTTTCTATGCAACGTTATCCTACAGTGGTATCAGAGCCGTGTCTATGCATAGATGGTTGCACGAGTAGAACACAATGGTTTGTGGGCGTTGATGCTCTTGTTATCTTTAGTTTGAGTACTTTGCATCTTTGTGGCATAGTGGGATGAAGCGGCTCGGACTAACTTTACATGACCGCGTTCATGAGACTTGTTCCTCGTTCAACATGCAACTTGTATTGCATAAGAGGCTTTGCGGGTGTCTGTCTCTCCTACTATAGTGAAGATTCAATTTACTCTTCTATTGAAAACATTAGTATCAATGTTGTGGTTCATGTTCGTAGGTAGATTAGATCTCTCTCGAAAACCCTAAACCACGTAAAATATGCAAACCAAATTAGAGACGTCTAACTTGTTTTTGCAGGGTTTGGTGATGTGATATGGCCATAATGTGATGATGAATATGTATGAGATGATCATTATTGTATTGTGGCAACCGGCAGGAGCCTTATGGTTGTCTTTAATTTTCATGTTGAGTAGTATTTCAAAGTAGTTGTAATAGTTGCTACATGAGGTGAACAACCATGAAGACGGCGTCATGAACCTTGACACTACGCCGACGATGATGGAGATCACGCCCGTTGATGATGGAGATCATGTCCGTGCTTTGATGATGAAGATCGAAGGCGCAAAGACTAAAGGGCCATATCATATCACATATGAATTGCATGTGATGTTAATCCTTTATGCATCTTATTTTGCTTAGATCGCGACGGTAGCATTATAAGATGATCCCTCACATTAATATCAAGATAATAAAGTGTTCTCCCCTCGTATGCACCGTTGCCAAAGTTCGTCATTTCGAAGCATCTCGTGATGATCGGATGTGATAGATTCAACGTTCATATACAACGGGTGTAAGCCATGTTGCACACGCGGAATACTCGGGTTTGCTTGACGAGCCTAGCATGTACAGACATGGCCTCGGGACAACGGAAACCGAAAGGTTGAACACGAGTCATATGGATGATATGATCAACATGTTGATGTTCACCATTGAAGCTACATCATCTCACGTGATGATCGGTTTTGGTGTAGTGGATTTGGATCGTGTACCACTTAACAACTATGAGGGATGTTGTATTAAGTGGGAGTTCATTAGTAATAAGATTAGAACATGAACTAATTATCATAAACATAGTCTGAGTAGTATTTTGAATTATTTTTTGTAGTATTGGCATCCGTTTTCTACTATGCGCTAGTCTTGTTATTGAGATAGAAATACTGTTAAAATCTGACAAGAAACTTTACGGATTGGTACCGTATTTTTAAAGAATCAAGAATTGATTAAGTCCTATTGCAAACTTTTAGTAAACCTCACATTGTTGATTCAAAGAGCTATGGTTTCAATTAGTACCTAAAGTTATCTTGTCTCCGTCAAACTTGAAGTTCAAATTTGTTTGAAAAGTAAGGAGCTGAAAATTTAGTTTTCAGAAATAATCAAGGTATGAGATATATGAGATATCTAAGACCTTATTGCAAGATGATAGAATATTATATGGTGAGACTACATAAACTCATAAGTTTTATGGGAATGTATGAAGGTTGAAGACGCCAGGCGTCACAATCCTCCATCTATTGGGGCACTAACGATATTCGTATATCCATGAAGTTATCATCCTTAGTATGCACCGTTGCTAAGACTCGTCGTATCGAAGCATCACGTGATGATCGGGTGTGATAGATTCTACGTGTGCATACAACGGGTGCAAGCCAGATTTGCACATGCGAATACCAAGGTTAAAACTTTATGAGCCTAGCATGTACAGACATGGTCTCAGAAAGTCATCATGATACAATGGATAAAATTATGAGTGAAATTGTTCATCATATTACAAGGTTACTAATAGTGAAATCCGGAACACTTATCATATGATGATCAACTTCAAAGTAAGAACCTCAAGGTTATTGGTATTTGACCAACAAACCTAGAAGTTAATGATGTTGAAGTGTTTTCTTAATAATGAGGAAAGCTAAAAGAGAAACTGCAAAAGATATTTTGGCAAAAAGAAAAGAAAAGACTAGAAAGTCTAGCTCAGGTGTATATAAATGATATACATGTTATGGTTGTATTCCTAGTTAAGTCACACTATGAAATTCTTGGGTATTAGTACTATATTGGTTGGTATGAAGTGTCATACAAAACAACGCAATACAAGAATACAATGGCCTAAGTGACTGACAAGGAATATGATAGGAATGCACTTCTGGAACAAAAATAAAGTGTTATTATGTTCGTCGTTGGCATCCTATCTAGCCCTTAGAATTTATAATAAAGAACTTAATAATTGTTATTTTGCTCTGGTCAAATGAAAAACAATGAGTTGTTCAAATTATGACATTACTCCATGTACGATGGATAAGTTATTATAAATCTTAATGGTGAAACACACATACATAACACTGACGCTAAAATGCCATAAGGCAAATGATTTGAATTCCACTTATTTGTGGAACCGCCATTTAGGTCATGTTAGAAAGGAACGCATGAAGGAACTCCATGCAAATGGATTTTTGGAGTCATTTGATTTTTGAATCGTTTGGCGCTTGCAAATCTTTTCTAAAAAGAATGACTGAAATACCGTTCATAGGCCAAGAGTTGAACGGGCAACTAACTTAGTGAAAAAATACATGATGATGTATGTGGTTCACTGGGCATAGGTTGTGCGGGAGATTCTTCTACTTCATGAAAACTTCC
Organism: Lolium perenne; assembly: GCF_019359855.2. Classification (NCBI taxonomy): domain Eukaryota; kingdom Viridiplantae; phylum Streptophyta; class Magnoliopsida; order Poales; family Poaceae; genus Lolium; species Lolium perenne. The sequence goes on from NC_067245.2 coordinate 332,512,582, forward strand.
AACAATGAATTGAGTATATCTGTGGATATATTCGATAAGGAAGAAAGTTTGAAACATTTGAATGGGTTCAAATAAATTTCAACATGAAGTGGAAATCAACGTAATAGAAAAGTCAAATATCTATGATTGGATCATGGTGGAAATATTTGAATTACGAGTTTTAGCGAACATCTAAGAGAGTTATGAAATTGTTTTACAACTCACATTTCTTGGAGTATCATAATGATGATATAGTATCCGAGATATGTATCCAAACCTTGTTGGATCAATGATGAGATAAAAATATTGATGCCATTATATTTTTGTGGATTATGCTTTAGTGACTACCGCTTTTACACTGAATAGAGCATCATCATGATCCGATGAAATGACATCATACAAGTTATGACATGGGTATAAACCCTAATAGTCTTTTCTTTAAATTTTGGTCTAAGAGTTTACAACCAAAGTCGGATGAATGTCTTTGTTGGTTATCCCAGAGATTTAATTGGGAATTCTTCCCACAAGACAAAGACAAAAGTGTTTGTCAATGTTTCTTATTTCGAGAAATTGTTTCTAGTGAAGTACTTGAGTGGGAGGACAATATATTTTGATAAGGTTTATGAACCTGAGCATAATGATCAGAGTAGCGCAGCATCGGAATTGGTTTCGGAAGCGGCCACAACGATCATGGCTCCCATGACTACAAAGTGTTTTAGCCATGGAGATCGAAGTACATATTGAACCTTGTAGGTATGGTTTACTTTGTGATCAAATAAATGATTTGTGGACAAAGGATTGATTTTGAACAATGATAAACCAACTACAAACAAAGAAGTTATGATGGGCCCTGACTCCGTTAAAATGGCCATGCGCCATGAAATCCATAATAGATGAATACTTTTTGAAAGTAAATGGATCTATAGACTTGGATGAAATATCTTTGAAGAAGCTCGACTTGTCGAAAAATTGTTTACGACAAAGTTCAAAGAGTTGACTACGATAAGATTAGATCTTCCGTAGCAATGCTTATAGTCTATGTGGATTATTCTAGTAATCACTACATATTTCTTTTATGAGATATGCTAGTAGGACGGCAAAATACATTACTTATCAGAAGTATGTATTAAAGGTGTATACAAGATACAACCAAGAGTTTTGCTGGTTCGTGGAATACTAGATAGGTATACGAACTTCAATTGGATGAAGTAAGTATCGCGGAGTTGGAATCTTCACCAGATGAAATAGTCAAAGAGTTTTTGATTTCATCAAGAGATGATGAAGAGGCTTGCATTTGCAAGAAATTAAGTGGGAGCGCTAAGACATATTTATAATACTTTATGTAGGTGACATATAGTTGGTTATAAATGATGTAATTATATACTTGATTAAAAGGATTCATTGAGAAATTAACTTCAATGAAAGGATATGGACTGAAACAAATTTAGTGTCAAGATCTATGAAGATAGATTGAAACACATAAATAAGTTTAAGTCAAAGTACATATAATAGATATTGAAGTAGTTCAATATAGAAATATTAAGAAAATATTCTTGTCATGTGAAGGTTTAAACAAGACTTGAGTGTATCTGACACTCAATGAGTAAAAACACATGAGTGATTATAGATCACGAATAATATGTACACAATCAGATATCATGTGCTATAAAGTGTTATGAGCATATACCAAAATGATTCATATGATGATCATTGAACGACAGTAAGAATATCCTTGAGTACTTTAGAAGAACTAAGGATATATATATATTTTTTTGTATGAAGAAATGACAAACAAATCGCTGTAAGATGTTACACCGATATTGGTTTTGTCACATATAAAATATAATTTCAATCTCAAATTAGACTAAGTGTTATTTAAAAGGTAGCACAATGAGCTAGAAGTTGTCTATGCTAGATTTAGAAGAGTTCTAAATATTGTGACGGATTCTACAAAAGAAGGCAGAGTATGTCATTGTTTTGACAATGACAAAGGATGTTAAGTCAAGAGGTTCTTTGAGAACTTGGTGTAGTTCCGACAGAGTCAGAACTTTGAAGCTATATTGTGTATGACAATACAAGTGACATATTTCAGACAGCGGAATTAAGGTTCCACCAGAAGATCAAACATATTTAATGCCAACTCATTTGGAAATGAGTGATGCGTTGAGACGCAAATGAATTACAAAATACATACGTTTCTGAGCGTGTCAGATCCGATGACTAAAAACCTCTCCCGTGAGCAATACATGATAAAGCACCAGAAGGCTAAGGTGTTATATCTTTACAAATGTAAACTAGATTATTGACTCTAGTGCAAGTGGGAGACTGAAGGAGATATGCCCTAGAGGCAATAATAAAGTGGTTATTATTTATATCTTTATGGTTATGATAAATGTTTATATATCATGCTATAATTGTATTAACCGAAACATTAGTACATGTGTGATATGTAGACAACAAGAAGTCCCTAGTATGCCTCTTAAACTAGCTTGTTGAGTAATGGATGATTAGTTTCATAATCATGAACATTGGATGTTATTAATAACAAGGTTATATCATTATATGAATGATGTAATGGACACACCCAATTAAGCGTAGCATAAGATCTCGTCATTAAGTTATTTGCTATAAGCTTTCGATACATAGTTACCTAGTCCTTATGACCATGAGATCATGTAAATCACTTACACCGGAAAGATACTTTGATTACATCAAACGCCACTGCGTAAATGGGTGGTTATAAAGGTGGGATTAAGTATCCGGAAAGTATGAGTTGAGGCATATGGATCAACAGTGGGATTTGTCCATCCCGATGACGGATAGATATGCTCTGGGCCCTCTCGGTGGAATGTCGTCTAATGTCTTGCAAGCATATGAATGAGTTCATAAGAGACCACATACCATGGTACGAGTAAAGAGTACTTGTCAGGAGACGAGGTTGAACAAGGTATAGAGTGATACCGAAGATCAAACCTCGGACAAGTAAAATATCGCGAGACAAAGGGAATTGGTATCGTATGTGAATGGTTCATTCGATCACTAAAGTCATCGTTGAATATGTGGGAGCCATTATGGATCTCCAGATCCCGCTATTGGTTATTGGTCGGAGTGAGTACTCAACCATGTCCACATAGTTCACGAACCGTAGGGTGACACACTTAAAGTTGGATGTTGAAATGGTAGAACTTGAATATGGAATGGAGTTCGAATATTTGTTCGGAGTCCCGGATGAGATCCCGGACATCACGAGGAGTTCCGGAATGGTCCGGAGAATAAGATTCATATATAGGATGTCATTTTATGTGAATTAAAATGTCGCGGAAGGTTCTATGGAAGGTTCTAGAAGGTTCTAGAAAAGTCCGGAAGAAACCACCAAGGAAGGTGGAGTCCACATGGGACTCCACCTCCATGGCCGGCCAACCCTAGTGGGGGAGGAGTCCCAAGTGGACTCCCCCTTAGGGGCCGGCCAACCCCCATATGGGAGGTGGAACTCCCACCTCTAGTGGGAGTCCTAGCTTGGCTAGGTTTCCCCCTCATATGGAAGGTTTTTGGTTCAGGTCTTATTCGAAGACTTGGACACCAACACTTGGGGATCCACCTATATAATGAGGGGCATAGGGGAGGGGGCCGGCCACAATAGAGCCACAAGTTGGCCGCACCCCCTTGAGGCCGGCCACCCCCTCCCAAACCCTAGCCGCCCCCTTCTCCTCCATATCTCCCGCGTAGCTTTAGCGAAGCTCCGCCGGAGTTCTCCACCGCCACCGACACCACGCCGTCGTGCTGTCAGATTCAAGAGGAGCTACTACTTCCGCTGCCCACTGGAACGGGGAGGTGGACATCGTCTTCATCAACAACCGAACGTGTGACCGAGTACGGAGGTGCTGCCCGTTCGTGGCGCCGGAACTGATCGTGATCAAGATCTTCTACGCGCTTTTGCAAGCGGCAAGTGAACGTCTACCGCAGCAACAAGAGCCTCATCTTGTAGGCTTTGGAATCTCTACAAGGGTGAGACTCGATAATCCCCTCGTTGCTACCGTCTTCTAGATTGCATCTTGGCTTGGATTTCGTGTTCGCGGTAGGAAAATTTTTGTTTTCTATGCAACGTTATCCTACACAAACCTTGGACAAGTAAAATATCGCGTGACAAAGGGAATTGGTATTATATGTGAATGGTTCATTCGATCACTAAAGTCATCGTTGAATATGTGGGAGCCATTATGGATCTCCAGATCCCGCTATTGGTTATTGGTCGGAGTGAGTACTCAACCATGTCCGCATAGTTCACGAACCGTAGGGTGACACACTTAAAGTTGGATGTTGAAATGGTAGAAATTGAATATGGAATGGAGTTTGAATATTTGTTCGGAGTCCCGGATGAGATCCCGGACATCACGAGGAGTTCCGGAATGGTCCGGAGAATAAGATTCATATATAGGATGTCATTTTATGTGAATTAAAATGTCGCGGAAGGTTCTATGGAAGGTTCTAGAAAAGTCCGGAAGAAACCACCAAGGAAGGTGGAGTCCACATGGGACTCCACCTCCATGGCCGGCCAACCCTAGTGGGGGAGGAGTCCCAAGTGGACTCCCCCTTAGGGGGCCGGCCACACCCCCATATGGGAGGTGGAAATCCCACCTTTGGTGGGAGTCCTAGCTTGGCTAGGTTTCCCCTTCTTATGGGAAGTTTTTGGTTCGGGTCTTATTCGAAGACTTGGAGACCAACTCTTGGGAATCCACCTATATAATGAGGGGCCAAGGGAGGGGGCCGGCCACCCCAAGACCACAAGCTGGCCGCCCCCTTTGAAGTGGCCGGCCACCCCCTCCCAAACCCTAGCCGCCCCCTTCTCCTCCATATCTCCCGCGTAGCTTAGCGAAGCTCCGCCAGACTTCTCCACCGCCACCGACACCACACCGTCGTGCTGTCGGATTCAAGAGGAGCTACTACTTCCGCTGCCCGCTGGAACGGGGAGGTGGACGTCGTCTTCATCAACAACCGAACGTGTGACCGAGTACGGAGGTGCTGCCCGTTCGTGGCGCCGGAACCGATCGTGATCAAGATCTTCTACGCGCTTTTGCAAGCGGCAAGTGAACGTCTACCGCAGCAACAAGAGCCTCCTCTTGTAGGCTTTGGAACCTCTTCAAGGGTGAGACTCGATAATCCCCTCGTTGCTACCGTCTTCTAGATTGCATCTTGGCTTGGATTTCGTGTTCGCGGTAGGAAAATTTTTGTTTTCTATGCTACGTTATCCTACAAAGTGGGTATCGAGCCGTGTCTATGCATAGATGGTTGCACGAGTAGAACACAATGGTTTGTGGGCGTTGATGCTTTTGTTATCTTTAGTTGAGTACTTTGCATCTTTGTGGCATAGTGGGATGAAGCGGCTCGGGCTAACTTTACATGACCGCGTTCATGAGATTTGCTCCACGCTCGACATGCAACTTGTATTGCATAAGTGGCTTTGCGGGTGTCTGTCTCTCCTACTATAGTGAAGATTCAATTTACTCTTCTATTGACAACACTAGTATCACTGTTGTGGTTCATGTTCGTAGGTAGATTGGATCTTACTCGAAAACCCTAAACCACGTAAAATATGCAAACCAAATTAGAGAACGTCTAACTTGTTTTTGCAGGGTTTGGTGATGTGATATGGCCATAATGTGATGATGACTATGTATGAGATGATCATTATTGTATTGTGGCAACCGGCAGGAGCCTTATGGTTGTCTTTAAATTTCATGTTGAGTAGTATTTCAAAGTAGTTGTAATAGTTGCTACATGGAGGACAATCATGAAGACGGCGCCATTGACCTTGGTGCTTCACCGACGATGATGGAGATCATGCCCGTTGATGATGGAGATCATGTCCGTGCTTTGGAGATGAAGATCAAAGGCGCAAAGACAAAAGGGCCATATCATATCACATATGAACGGCATGTGATGTTAATCCTTTTATGCATCTTATTTTGCTTAGATCGCGACGGTAGCATTATAAGATGATCCCTCTCACTAAAATCTCAAGATAATAAAGTGTTCATCCTTAGTAGCACCGTTGCCAAGACTTGTCGTTTCGAAGCATCTCGTGATGATCGGGTGTGATAGAATCAACAAGTGCATACAACGGTGCAAGCCAGCTTTTGCACATGCGGATACTAAGGTGGCCTTGACGAGCCTAGCATGTACGTACATGGTCTCGGAACACGTGATACCGAAAGGTAGAGCATGAATCATATGATTGATATGATGAACACTTTGAATGTTCGCCATTGAAATCACACCTTGTCTCGTGATGATCGGACTTAGGTGCGGTGGATTTGGTTCGTGTGATCACTAAGACAATGCGAGGGATATTGTTTTGAGTGGGAGTTCACCTAGTTTTTAATTATATTGAATTAAAATTTGAACTCAATTTGTCATAAACATTAGTCTAAACTATTGCAAATATGTTGTAGATATGGCGTCCCCAATCAATTTTAACCAGTTCCTAGAGAAAGAAAAGCTTAAGAGCAACGGTAGCAACTTCACCGACTGGTTCCGTCATGTGAGGATTTTCCTCAATGGCGGAAATCTGCAATATGTGCTTGATGCACCGCTAGGTGACCCTCCTAAAACTGAAACCGATGAAGTAAAAGCTGTTTACGCAACTCGGAAAACTCGGTACTCTCAAGTTCAGTGTGCCATCTTATGCAGTCTGGAAGCCGATCTTCAAAAACGTTTTGAGCACCACGATCCACATGAGTTGATCAATGAGTTGAAGACTATATTTGAGACTCATGCGGCCGTGGAATGCTATGAAGCATCGAAACACTTCTTTAGCTGCATGATGGAAGAAGGCAGCTCCGTTAGTGAGCACATGCTCGCCATGACCGGGCATGCGAAGAAACTCAGTGACTTGGGAATAGTGATTCCTAATAGACTGGGGATTAATCGTGTCCTTCAATCACTGCCACCTAGTTACAAGAACTTTGTGATGAACTACAATATGCAGAACATGAACAAAGAGTTACCTGAACTCTTCTCCATGCTAAAATCTGCTGAGATTGAGATCAAGAAAGAGCACCAAGTGTTGATGGTCAACAAGACCACCAGCTTCAAGAAACAGGGCAAGTCTAAAGGCAAGAACAGGAAGAGTGGCAAGAAAGCTGCCACGCCTCCTGTGAAACCTAAGACTGGCCCTAAGCCTGATGCTGAGTGTTATTACTGCAAGGAGAAAGGACACTGGAAGCGTAATTGCTCCAAGTATTTGGCGGATCTGAAGAGCGGCCTTGTCAAGAAGAAGAAAGAAGGTATATCTGATATACATGTTATAGATGTTTATCTTACTGGTTCTCGTACTAGTACCTGGGTATTTGATACTGGTTCGGTTGCTCATATTTGTAACTCGAAACAGGAACTAAAGAATAAACGAAGACTACTAAAGGATGAAGTGACCATGCGCGTTGGAAATGGATCCAAAGTCGATGTGATCGCTGTCGGCACACTTCCTCTACATCTACCTTCGGGATTAGTTTTAAGCCTCAATAATTGTTATTTTGTACCCGCGTTGAGCATGAACATTATATCTGGATCTTGTTTAATGCAAGACGGTTATTCATTCAAGTCTGAGAATAATGGTTGTTCTATTTTTATGAATAATATCTTTTATGGTCGAGCACCCGAAAAGAATGGCTTATTTCTCGTTAGATCTCGATAGTAGTGATACACATATACATAACATTGATGCTAAGCGAATTAAATTGAATGATAATTCTACTTATATGTGGCACTCGCTGCCTTGGTCATATTGGAGTGAAACGCATGAAGAAACTCCATATCGATGGATTACTTGAATCACTTGACTTTGAGTCACTTGATAGATGCGAAGCATGTCTAATGGGAAAAATGACTAAGACTCCATTCTCTCGGTATTATGGAGCGAGCTACCGACTTATTGGAAATCATACATACCGATGTGTGCGGACCAATGAGTGTAGCATCGCGCGGTGGTTATCGTTATGTTCTAACCTTCACAGATGATCTGAGTAGATATGGGTATATCTATTTCATGAAACATAAATCCGAGACTTTTGAGAAGTTTAAGGAATTCCAAAGTGAAGTAGAAAATCAACGTAACAAGAAGATTAAATTTCTACGATCTGATCGCGGAGGTGAATATCTGAGTTATGAGTTTGGCATGCATTTAAAGAAATGCGGAATACTTTCACAATTGACACCGCCGGGAACACCACAACGCAACGGTGTGTCCGAACGTCGTAATCGAACTCTCTTAGATATGGTTCGTTCTATGATGTCTCTTACTGATTTGCCGTTATCATTTTGGAGTTATGCATTAGAGACAGCCGCATTCACTTTAAATAGAGCACCATCAAAATCCGTAGAAACGACACCGTATGAATTATGGTTTAATAAGAAACCTAAGCTGTCGTTCCTGAAAGTTTGGGGTTGCGAAGCCTATGTAAAGAAGTTACAATCGGACAAGCTAGAACCCAAAGCGGAGAAATGCGTCTTCATAGGATACCCTAAGGAAACTATAGGGTACACTTTCTATCACAGATCCGAAGGCAAAATCTTTGTTGCAAAGAACGGAACCTTTCTTGAGAAAGAATTTCTCACTAAAGAAGTGACTGGAAGAAAAGTAGAACTCGATGAGATTGATGAATCTATACTCGTTGATCAGAGTAGCGCAGTACCGGAAGTTGTACCAGTACCACCTACACCGACAACAGAGGAAGCTAATGATAATGATCATGAAACTTCGAACGAGGAAACTACTGAACCTCGCAGATCGACAAGGGAACGTGCCACTCCTGATTGGTATGATCCTTGTCTAAATGTCATGATTGTGGATAACAATGATGAGGACCCTGTGACGTATGAAGAAGCGATGATGAGCCCAGATTCCAACAAATGGCAAGAAGCCATGAAATCTGAAATGGGATCCATGTATGATAACAAAGTATGGACTTTGGTAGACTTACCTGATAGCCGAAAGGCTGTTGAGAATAAATGGATCTTCAAGAGAAAAACAGATGCTGATGGTAATATTACTGTCTATAAAGCTCGACTTGTCGCAAAGGGTTTACGACAAATTCAAGGAGTTGACTACGATGAGACTTTCTCACCTGTAGCGAAGCTAAAATCTGTGAGGATATTGTTAGCAATAGCTGCATTTTTTCGATTATGAGATTTGGCAGATGGATGTCAAAACGGCGTTCCTTAATGGAGACATTGAGGAAGAGTTGTATATGGTACAACCCAAAGGTTTTGTCGATCCTAAAAATGCTGACAAAGTATGCAAACTTCAGCGTTCAATTTATGGACTGAAGCAAGCATCAAGAAGTTGGAACCGACGCTTTGATAAGGTGATCAAAGACTTCGGGTTTATACAGTGTCATGGAGAGGCCTGTATTTACAAGAAAGTGAGTGGGAGCTCTGTAGCATTCCTGATATTATATGTAGATGACATATTATTGATTGGGAATGATATAGAACTATTAAGCAGTGTAAAGGGTTATTTGAATAATAGTTTTTCAATGAAAGACCTTGGTGAAGCATCATATATATTAGGCATCAAGATTTAGAGAGATAGATCAAGACGTCTAATAGGGCTATCACAGAGTACATACCTGGACAAGATTCTAAAGAAGTTTAGAATGGACGAAAGTAAGAAAGGATTCTTACCTATGTTACCAGGCAAGGTCTTGAGTAAGACTCAAGGTCCGGCTACGGCAGAAGAAAGAGAAAGGATGAGTCAAATCCCCTATGCCTCGGCAGTAGGCTCTATCATGTATGCCATGCTATGTACAAGACCGGATATAGCACATGCTGTTAGTTTGACTAGCAGATATCAAAGTGATCCAGGAATGGAACACTGGACAGCGGTCAAGAATATCCTGAAGTACTTGAAAAGGACTAAGGATATGTTTCTTTGTTATGGAGGTGACCAAGAGCTCGTTGTAACAAGTTACACCGATGCAAGTTGGAACACTGATCCTGATGACTCTAAGTCACAATCTGGGTACGTGTTTATATTGAATGGTGCTGCAGTAAGTCGGGCAAGCTCGAAGCAAAGGCACGGTGGCGAAATCCTCAACAGAATCGGAGTACATAGCGGCTTCAGAGGCTTCATCAGAAGCGGTATGGATGAAGAGGTTCATTATAGAGCTCGGTGTGGTTCCTAGTGCATTGGACCCACTAGTCATATATTGTGACAACATGGGTGCCATCGCCAATGCACAAGAACCAAGGTCACACAAGAGGCTGAAGCATATCAAGCTGCGTTACCACTCGATTCGCGAGTACGCCGAAGATGGAGAAGTAAAGATTTGCAAAGTACACACTGATCTGAATGTAGCAGATCCGTTGACTAAAGCTCTCCCTAGGGCAAAGCATGACCAACACCAGAATGCCATGGGTGTTAGGTATATTACAATGTAATCTAGATTATTGACTCTAGTGCAAGTGGGAGACTGAAGGAGATATGCCCTAGAGGCAATAATAAAGTGGTTATTATTTATATCTTTATGTTTATGATAAATGTTTATATATCATGCTATAATTGTATTAACCGAAACATTAGTACATGTGTGATATGTAGACAAACAAGAAGTCCCTAGTATGCCTCTTAAACTAGCTTGTTGATTAATGGATGATTAGTTTCATAATCATGAACATTGGATGTTATTAATAACAAGGTTATATCATTATATGAATGATGTAATGGACACACCCAATTAAGCGTAGCATAAGATCTCGTCATTAAGTTATTTGCTATAAGCTTTCGATACATAGTTACCTAGTCCTTATGACCATGAGATCATATAAATCACTTATACCGGAAAGGTACTTTGATTACATCAAACACCACTGCGTAAATGGGTGGCTATAAAGGTGGGATTAAGTATCCGGAAAGTATGAGTTGAAGCATATGGATCAACAGTGGGATTTGTCCATCCCGATGACGGATAGATATACTCTGGGCCCTCTCGGTGGAATGTCGTCTAATGTCTTGCAAGCATATGAATAAGTTCATAAGAGACCACATACCACGGTACGAGTAAAGAGTACTTGTCAGAGACGAGGTTGAACAAGGTATAAAGTGATACCGAAGATCAAACCTTGGACAAGTAAAATATCACGTGACAAAGGGAATTGGTATTATATGTGAATGGTTCATTCGATCACTAAAGTCATCGTTGAATATGTGGGAGCCATTATGGATCTCAGTATCCCGCTATTGGTTATTGGTCGGAGTGAGTACTCAACCATGTCCGCATAGTTCACGAACCGTAGGGTGACACACTTAAAGTTGGATGTTGAAATGGTAGAAATTGAATATGGAATGGAGTTCGAATATTTGTTCGGAGTCCCGGATGAGATCCCGGACATCACGAGGAGTTCCGGAATGGTCCGGAGAATAAGATTCATATATAGGATGTCATTTTATGTGAATTAAAATGTCGCGGAAGGTTCTATGGAAGGTTCTAGAAGGTTCTAGAAAAGTCCGGAAGAAACCACCAAGGAAGGTGGAGTCCACATGGGACTCCACCTCCATGGCCGGCCAACCCTAGTGGGGGAGGAGTCCCAAGTGGACTCCCCCTTAGGGGGCCGGCCACACCCCCATATGGGAGGTGGAAATCCCACCTTTGGTGGGAGTCCTAGCTTGGCTAGGTTTCCCCTTCTTATGGGAAGTTTTTGGTTCGGGTCTTATTCGAAGACTTGGAGACCAACTCTTGGGAATCCACCTATATAATGAGGGGCCAAGGGAGGGGGCCGGCCACCCCAAGACCACAAGCTGGCCGCCCCCTTTGAAGTGGCCGGCCACCCCCTCCCAAACCCTAGCCGCCCCCTTCTCCTCCATATCTCCCGCGTAGCTTAGCGAAGCTCCGCCGGACTTCTCCACCGCCACCGACACCACGCCGTCGTGCTGTCGGATTCAAGAGGAGCTACTACTTCCGCTGCCCGCTGGAACGGGGAGGTGGACGTCGTCTTCATCAATAACCGAACGTGTGACCGAGTACGGAGGTGCTGCCCGTTCGTGGCGCCGGAACCGATCGTGATCAAGATCTTCTATGCGCTTTTGCAAGCGGCAAGTGAACGTCTACCGCAGCAACAAGAGCCTCCTCTTGTAGGCTTTGGAACCTCTTCAAGGGTGAGACTCGATAATCCCCTCGTTGCTACCGTCTTCTAGATTGCATCTTGGCTTAGATTTCGTGTTCGCGGTAGGAAATTTTTTGTTTTCTATGCTACGTTATCCTACAATAAGAACCAAGAAAGATGATGCTAATGATACAAAGGTTTGAGCTCTCTCCGAACGATACGGTGAAGGTACTCACTCGAGAGCCCCTCTTGATAGTACGGCTATTTATCCTATAACCCAGTTTCACAACTAGCACCACGAGACCGGTAAAAGATAAACCCTATCAAGATCATACCTTTGCCTTGAGCATATTCCACTTGAGCTTGATGATGACGATCTTGTTCTCCTCAAGATGGAACTCTTTCTTGATTGCATTTGCTTGTTGAAGACTTGCAAATTGCCCCCCCATACTCCTATGGGAGAGACTCTTCTTTGGGCATGTCTTCACATATCCATGAACTTGCTTGTTGAAGACTTGCAAATTGCTCCCCCATAATCTTATGGGAGACCCTCTTCTTTGGGAATGTCTTCATATATCAATGATCACCATGAGGATGGCAAGCTTCAAGCATATGATCTCTTCTAGATGCTCATCTTGAACTTGCACTTTATTTCTTCATTCTTCATCATGTTGATGTCTTGAAGATACACATGAGTGATCACTCCATCTTCATATTCAAGACATACTTGTCATAGGATCAATTCCCACTTGACCACTGTTTGGATCACTCCTTGAACATATTGGTCATCCTTGATCTTCTTCACTTTTGTCTTCTTCATTATGTTGATCTCTTGAAGAGACACATGATATATCACTTCATATTATTCTTCAAGACATACTTGCTATAGGCTCAATCATCTCATGACCAATCTTTGGATTATTCTTTGAATAACACATTGGTCGTCACTTGATCTTCTTATTTCAACCTTGACACCAACATATGGTTCAAGCATTGACTATGGACAAAACCTTCGAGTGAAACTCAATGCAAACATTAGTCCATAGTGATTGTTATCAATTACCAAAACCACACATGGGGCACATGTTCTTTCAGTATCCCCCATTTTGGTAATTGATGACAATCACTTTGAGAGGGTTTATATAAGGAATTTAGAGAACAAAACAAGTTGAATACATAGAGCAAACTCCCCCATAATATATGCACGTGTGACTGAACTTGAATTTCATTGCATATATTGGCAATCAAAGCCTAGTGGAATTTCCTCTATATATTCAACTATGCAAAGCAACATGATGCAAAGCATGAACGGCAAATGCTTAAGCACAAAGCAAGAAGCATAAAACCAATTCCCTTAAACCCTCGAGACTTCTCCCCCATTGGCATCCATTGCCAAAATGGGAGAAAAACTAGAAGGTCAATATAGTGATAGTTCCTCCGTTTTGTAGTGCATTTCTCATAATGTGAGTAGAATCAAATGCACATATTCTATGACAAATATTTGGAGGGAATAAAACTATATTGAGGATCAAAAGATTGCAAAAGGTAACAAGGTGAAGAAGCATCAACTAATGAAGCATGCAATCAAAAGATCCCAAGAATCAATTGACAAAATGAAGATGCCAAATGAAAGATAGATATTGTGATAGGATATAAGAGAATGCTCTAAATAATACGAGAAAACTCTTCAAGGTTTGTGCACAAATTAGAATTTGCATTTGAATACAATATGCACAAACATGGTATCCTCATTCCCTAAATACTATTTAGACCAATCAAAATACCAAGATGAATGAAATAATATGATGAGCACAAATTGGTGATGCAAATAAATTGAGGAAGCTCCCCAAGGTACATACACAAATTAGATTTTTGCATTTGAATACAATGTGCACAACATGGAATCCTCACTCTCTCTACTTTATTTGAAACAGTAATATGTGGAAAAGAGCATATTATAACAAGATGCATAAACTTGGAATTAACAAATGGTTGAGCATATGTAATGGAAAATATAAGAATAAGCTCAACCTAATAATGTGTGAGAGAGATACATGACAAAGCATATTATAAGACTAATACAAAGATGAGCATTGAGCATCAACGTAGTCTTCATTTAAGGTTAGTGCTTAGCATGACCTCCCCACACAAGATATAGAAAGGATATCAAATAGGTAGGTATCATCTCTCATGTGTATAAGTTTCTAAGTGGACATCATCACGGAGATATTTATCCTCAAAGAAACATGTACACACAAAATAGATACTAAAGGATGAATAAGATATCCACAACGAAGTCATGCAATGTAACAATAAGATATTTGCTTAATAGCACGGCCAAAGGCTCATATTTATCTAATTGTATATTGAATAAACTTCAAACACAAACACTCCAAATACATCACAACTATCACTAAGGGAAAGAGAAATAGTTGGAATGAATTTGAATAAGGCAACAAGTATCTCAAAGAAAGGACTAAATTTTCAAATTTCCTCAATATTGCACATGTGAGTTCGTTGAGGAAAAGATATGCAATATAATTGCTAGATTGACATATTTGGGATCGATGGATCATTTACATGATTCTATATATTCCCAAGATATGCACTCATCTCAACTTACTCACACTTGCAATAGAGAGGTTCTATAAGAACCTTTGTTAGAAGCACAACATTTGCAAATAAAGAGATTCATGCCATGATGCAACCCACAAGGTTAGATGCAATAAAAGTATGCATGAGAAGATACTTGTTACCGAGATAGCATTGGTGTAGATGAAGTAGATATGAATTAGCCCATCATCCTGGCTTGTCTCCAATTACCATTGAGTCGTTACTTCTTCCTAATGAGTAAGACAAGCATCCAATGCATCTCCATTGTACCTAACACAAAGGTAAGTACAATATGGTCCCCAAACTAATTGGGTCCAAAGTAGTTAGAGAAACTACAATACATAGGACAAACTCCATATAAATATGTGCATATAGATATAAAATTGAATTTCATGCACATCTTAGCCAAATTAGGATTTGATGGAGTTTACCCTATATATTGGATCAAAGAAAGTAAAACATGCCATAGCATTATATTGAATAAAGATGCATGCACAATACTTTCAAGGATCAAAGGAAGATATAATTTGGACCAAAACACCAAGTAAACCAAGAAGCACACAAAATTGTATCCCAATAAAATATTGTCCAAATTATATCTAAGAATCAAATTAACATAAAGTTGATTCCAAAGTTCAACAAGTGAACAAAGAAAAACCAATGAGCAAAACGAATTAAACAAAACACACACGCTCAAAGACTTATCTCATTTTAAGGAGTTTAAAACAAATATTAAGATATGAGATAACCAACTCCCAATGAGAGCAAGGTTCCAACAAATAAACCAAACCCTCCACACTTTTTATGATGGCACAAAGTACCAAAAAAAGATTTGTCTTCCAAAAGCAAATACTTGATATAGATCAAAATAAGAACATTAAGAGAGAGTGTTCTAATAAATATAAGAGAGCTCCCCCAAGATTAGTGCATTATTTAGGATTTTGCATTTGAATACAAAATGCACACAAATAGGGTCATCACTCTACTTATATCAACTAGAGCACTAAACATGATCAATTAAATGAAATGGATCCATGGGAGGGAAGGAAGACACATGGGAGTCAAAACATTTTATTTGCAAGAAATAAGGCAATTAAAATCAAATGCCAATGTAAAGATGATCAATAAATATCTACCTCATAAAGATTACCAATTGTCCATTGACAAGAGGTATTAGGGAATATTTCCCGGTGGTAGTTTGCATATCTCCAAGATCATCTTCACAATGAAAAAGCATGTGGTAAGATATAGAAATTAATAACCATGCTTACAAAGAGATTCTTGGTAAACTCAAATAGTTAATCAATCACGCACAGCAATGATTAGAATAACTTGAAGCAAATGGTTTTCCAACTTTAGATGTAGATGTCCACATTTTAGGAAAACCTTACCAAGAAAATATCTCACAAATAAGATCCACAAATATATTAGCATGAAGCCATTTTTAAGAAAATTGGAACTTGTTTGAGCTAATGTGCCACATAGGAGCAAGATAATCTATAATATCAAATCTATGTGACACAACCTCAATTATACACATTTCATGGTTTGTAATACACACAAAGTATATTACTCCCCATCATGTGAGAAAACATTTATTTTCACAAGAGGCAAATAAGATTCAACTTGAGATGATTAATGGACATTCTAGAATTTGAATTTCTCATGAGAGTGACATACCACATAGAGGCTAAATAATCTTCAATATCAATTCTAAGTGGTATTCCTCATGTACACATATTATTGGGATTGTGAGCTACCCAAAGGACATCACACTCCCCCACAATGGGATAGTCCATTAATCTCTCAAAAGAGCCACTAAGATATAAGCAAGATGCAATAGGCTCAAACACACACACACACATATGACATGCAAACATACATGAATAGACTTGATTTATCAAGTTAAGCAAGTAGAAAGCACAACATATATAAACATATGCAAGGTACAAAACCAACACATGCAAAGGGGCGAGTAACTTTCAATGTAAATAAGTTGAGTACATGTTACCGCAAGGAGGAGCAATGGATATATGATAGAGATATGATAATCCAAATAACTTGACTTGAGAATATATAAATAATGAAGATCCCTTAGTTTTTCATGATATAGCCAAGTCTCCAATGCCCTCCAACAACACCTATTGATCAAGTTTGAGCTTGTTGGTCCCCAACTAAGTTGGGTCCAAATAAGTTAGTCACAATAGGCTTGGCAACCCAAATGGTTCTTTTCTTGAAACCACTTTGAGTACCAACATATTTGGCAAACACATTGCCACCAACATCCTTACTAAGAGAATAAGCATCATCAATTATTATAGGAGTGGATGAGGTACCAATAGTGCATGAGGAAGAGATATGGCCCTTTTCACGGCATATGTAGCAAGTTCTTCTGTTACCCTTCTTCTTACTAGATTTCTCCACAATGGGAGCCTTAGCTTGATTATTCTTGGGAAGTGGCCTTTCTTCAACTTGAGGTTGAGCAGCTTGAACTTGAGGCCTCTTCCCTTTTTGCTTCTCACTAAGAGGCTTCTTTTTCAAAGGACAAGATCTAACATGATGTCCTTCAATTTTGCACTTGAAGCAAACAATCTTGGCCGAGTCTTTGACTTGTTCTTGGCCCTTCTTCTTGTTGTTGATCTTGGACTTCTTCTTGTTGTTGGAGATAAAACCAAGTCCACTTTTGTCATTGGGATATTGTTGAACACTCAACATATGGTCAAGTTTGGACCTCCCTTCATGACTCTTTACCAAGTCTTTCTTCAAATAAGTGACTTGGGCCTTGAGGTCTTTTATTTCCTTTACATGGTTAGTAACAACACAAGTACTAGAGGAAGTAGAAGCTTCATTGTTAGAGCAACAAGGCAAGGAAAGTAACTCATCACATGATTGAGCAAAAATAAGAGTGGATGAATTACTAGGACTAGCACATGGCAATAAAGCATTTTGAGTAGTAGTGCTAATGTCCACATGAGGCTCACAAGATGTTACCTTTGACATAATAGCCTCATGCGCTAATTTTAGCAAATCATGGGAAGCTAGAAGATCCTCATGGGAGCTAGAGAGCTTTCCATGACTTTCTTCCAATTTTCCATAATGGCTAGTTAGCAAATCAAGTTGAACACTTAGCTCAACATTCTCCTTCAAAATGGATGCTTCACAAGAAGTAGAGTTAGTAGCACAAGCATCATTATTAACAACATCAAGAGGAGAAGGCAACTTAGAATGCTCTTTTAAATATGAAGCTTTAAGTTGCTCATGCGACTCGGTGAGTTTGGTGAGCACACTCTCAATGTCCCTAGAGCCATTTTTGAGGTGCTCAAAATCCTCAAGGAGTTCAGCATGAACAAACACAAGCTTATCATTTTTTAGTTTCAAATCATTTGCCACCTCAAGAGCTCTATCATAGTCTTCCTTTACACTAGAAAATTCTAGAGTAAAGGTTTCCTCAAGATCTTCCTTGGTGGTTTGTTCCTCTTCAAGAGCATTACTTAGAGATAAATTCTCATCAGCATACTCACGACCATGCCCTTCCATTTTATAAATGGTTTCCTCATGCATTTCAATAAGTTTTTGGCTCTCAATAGCAAAAGATAGTATTTCAACAAAGTTAGAGCAAGCAGATTTATTTTTGCGAAGAGCATGAAAGACAATCTCACCCTTCTCGCGCATAGAGGCAATCTGATCCTCTACTTGCTCATTATTCTCATCCTCATCATCACTAGAAATATTAGGTTCCATGGTAGGAGATACCGTGGAAGCCTTAGCCATAAGGCACATATGGGTACAGAGAGATGATGAAGATGAATAACATTTACTTGAGGCTCCATTCAAGATCTTGTCTTGGCCCATAGAATCTTTGGTTTCCTCTACATTGTTAGACACACAATAACTAGAGGAAATAGAAGCATTTATATCATGGTCACAAGACATAGCAATCATATCATCATGAGATTTATTTAAGCAATTTACACATGATATGCAAGGACTATCAACACAAGCATGTAAATCATTTTTAGTTCTAGATGTGTTTAAGTCCAAAGATGAACCATTGCAATGAGATATAGATGAAGGATCAGCAATAGAAAGCTCAATATCAACATTGCAAATTCCATCACCACTCACCATATCATTACCTTGTGTCTTGCCACACATTGGTGAAGTGGATGAAGATGAGAACTCATCACGGCCGGAAGTGGAAGCAATACAATCCTCCTCAATAATGTTGGACACACCATATTTATCATGAAGCTTTGTCCATAATTCATGAGCGCTCCGAAAAGGCATGATTGATGAAGTAACTACATTGCTCAAAGCACTAACAAGCACATTAGAAGCTTGAGCATTGAGATATAAGTTTATCTCATCCTTAAAAGATGGATTTTGGGGATCCATTGGAGGAGAGAAACCTATATCTACAATTAGCTCTATATTTGGGTCCATGGCCTGAAAATGATTAAGCATACAAATTTTCCATATATCATAGTTTGTGCCATTGAATATAAAAGTGTCATTGTTCACTAATCCCCTAGCCGACATCTTTACTCTCAAGGCGGTGAAACCTAAAATGAGAGACGAGGCTCTGATACCAATTGAAAGGACACAGATGCCGCCTAGAGGGGGGGGGGAATAGGCAGTTAAAAAACTTTTACGAGATGGGCTTAACAAAGGCGGAATAAAACTAGCGTTTACTTTGTTAAGCACAAAACCTATATGCTACGGTTCACCTATGTGCACCAACAACTTATGCTAAGCAAGATAATCAACTATGTGATAGCAAGATATATAACTTCAAGCACGAAAGCTATCACAGAGTAAAGTGCATAAGTAAAGAGCTCGGGTATATAAATAACCGAGGCACGCGGAGATGATGATTTATCCCGAAGTTCACACTCTTGCCAGTGCTAATCTCTGTTGGAGCGGTGTTGGGCACAAAGATCCCCAAACGCCACGAAGGCCTCACCGAATGCTCCTCGAGCCTTCCCACCAAGATGGAAGACTCAATCCACTATGGAACCTTGAGGGTGGTCACCGAACCCGCACAAAGCTTGGGGCAAACTCCACAACTGAATTGGAGGCTCCCAAGAAATCGCCACAAAGGCCTCACAAAGCTTGAGGAATCTCCACAACTTAATTGGAGGCCCCAAGAACACCACTAAGCCACAAAGCTTGAGGAATATCCACAACTTAATTGGAGGCCTCAAGAGCACCACTAAGCCACAAAGCTTGAGGAATCTCCACAACTAAATTGGAGGCCTCAAGAACACCACTAAGCCACAAAGTCGTCTAGGGTTCCAAGAACCCAAGAGTAATAAGCTTCTCACTTTCACTTCCACGAATCTTCGTGGAAAGCTCAAACCGATGCACCAAATGCAAATGGCAAATCCTTCACTCTCAAACTCCACCAAAGCTACAAAAGCTTATGGGGGAATAAGAGAGAAAGAACAAAGGAAATTCACAAAGAACTCCAAGATCTAGAACTAGTGGGTTCCCCTCACTTAGAGAGGGATTTGATTGGTGGATATGAATATCTAGATCACCTCACTCTTTTCCCTCAAGAATATGCAAAAATCATGGGAGGAATCAAGAACTAGGGTTCCAATGGAAACACTAACCACAGGGCCCTCAAGCAAATGAGGGAGAAATGTAAATCGTCTTGGTGAGGTAGTAGATCGGTGTCTTCTCCTTCGATTCCCCAAAGATCAAGAGCTTTGGGTGGATGAGGGAGGAGATCTGGGCAATTTGGTGGCTCAGCACATTGGTGTGTTCTTGATGAGTTGAAGGTTGAAGATAAACAAAGCTGGCAACCCCAAATCGTGCTGGCCAAGGGGTATATATAGTAGCCCCAGAAAAGTAGCCGTTTCTGGCCGTTGGAGGTCACTTAAGCCGGAAAATCCGGCCCTAGGGGCGGATAATCCGGGCCCCAACTTCTGTCTGTGTTTTCTGGTCCTTAGCCGTTTTCAGCTTTTCTGGGGGGGCGGATAATCCGGCCCTGGGGCGGATAATCCGGCCCCCAAAAAACTGGCAGAAACAACAATACTAAAACGATAATATATTTTGATTCCGGACTCCGATTTCGATGATCTTGGGCTCGTTGAAATCACAACGACGAGCCCTACAACAATATGCATAGAAACATCATTGTCCAGCAAGGGAGGATAGAATCATTTGAATAAAGGTTTTACTTATCTATAAAAGACAAACCGGTAAAACCACCAATATCGAAAACGCAATAGAGGATGCATATGAAATCCGTTTTCGATGAACTAGAGCTTGTCATGGAGACTAACACAAAGCTCTAAATCCTCTCATGGATAAGAACCAAATAAGAACCAAGAAAGATGATGCTAATGATGCAAAGGTTTGAGCTCTCTCCGAACGATACGGTGAAGGTACTCACTCGAGAGCCCCTCTTGATAGTACGGCTATTTATCCTATAACCCAGTCTCACAACTAGCACCACGAGACCGGTAAAAGATAAACCCTATCAAGATCATACCTTTACCTTGAGCATATTCCACTTGAGCTTGATGATGATGATCTTGTTCACCTCAAGATGGAACTCTTTCTTGATTGCATTTGCTTGTTGAAGACTTGCAAATTGCTCCCCCATACTCCTATGGGAGAGACTCTTCTTTGGGCATGTCTTCACATATCCATGAACTTGCTTGTTGAAGACTTGCAAATTCCTCCCCCATAATCTTATGGGAGACCCTCTTCTTTGGGAATGTCTTCATATATCAATGATCACCATGAGGATGGCAAGCTTCAAGCATATGATCTCTTCTAGATGCTCATCTTGAACTTGCACTTTATTTATTCATTCTTCATCATGTTGATGTCTTGAAGATACACATGAGTGATCACTCTGAAAGTTCAGAGATGGTAAACCTAGAGGGGGGGTGAATAGGTTTCTACAAATTTTAATTCTTTCTTTGCAATATTAGGCTTTGCGGAATATAAAGATGAGCCTAATATAAACTAGGTGAGGCAACCTAGATGATGATACAACTAACTCAAGCATGAAGGCTCTCACAAGATAAATAGCACAAGTAAAGAGTTCGGTTAGAGATAACCGAAAGCACGCGGAGACGAAGATGTATTCCCGTGTTCCCTTCCTTTGCAAGAAGGTACGTCACGTTGGAGAGGTGTGGGATCCCACGAAGGATTTCCCAAGCGCCACGAAGGCTCACCTTCTTCTCCGAGCCTATCCCACGAAGGAATAGCCCTTTCACTTGTGGTAGACTTTGAGGCAGCCTCCAAACCTTCACAACTTGTTCAGGAGCAAATCCACAGCCCGGATGCTTCCGGACCACCTTTGCCACCTAAGGTTTGCAAGAAACCCTAGCAGCTCGAGCAATACAAGGGGGAATGAAATTTGGCTCGGTGGGATCGTAGATCGGGACCTCCTCTAGCTATTCCCCGGAGGGATTTGAGTTTGAGTGGAGGAGGAGGGAGATCTAAAGCTTTTGGTGTTTCACAACAATGGAGCAAGAGCAAGTGAGCTTGAAGAACAGATATTTGTAATGCCTAACTGTCCAGAGCTGGAAGAAGGGGTATTTATAGCTTCAGCTCAAAATCCAACCGTTGGCCACTTATCCAGCTCAGCATCAGTCGAGGAACCCGGCAGACCGGACGCCCCGCCGGATGGGCCGGCATACTGATCCGGTGGACCGGGCCAGGCGCCGGCTGTTCTCTGTTGTGGTCCGGTGGAGTCCGGTGTGAGGTCCGGTATAGACCGGATCGTCCGGTTCACCATCCGGCGCGCCGGGCCAAGCACCGGGCATTTCTCTATTAAGCTTCGGTGGAGCCTGGCGAGTGGTCCGGTATGGACCAGGCAACCCGGTGAGTAACCCGGCAGGCCGGCCCAGGCACCGGACATCCCGGTGCTGAATCCGGTGAGACCGGCTGAGACGCCGACCAACACACACAGAAAATGAGGGGTCTCCTTTTTCCTTCTTGTTCCATTGATATACCAGAATTACTTGATGAACTAAAAACCTGATGATATACTAGCAACTGATATTAGTCCAATACTCTAGCAACGGTGTCATTGTTACCAAAATAATGGTTAAGGGTAAAATACCCTTACAATCTCCCCCTTTTTGGTATACGATGACAAACCGAGCTAGAGTCATATATAGATATTATGATAGGTTCTAAAACCTTGAATCCATCAAAGATATTAGGACAGCTCCCCCATAATGTATGCACTTGGAGAGTTTGCGTTTGAATGCAAAGTGCATCATTTTAAAACATGAGAAGCTCCCCCAATATCTTTAGGAAGCAAGCATGGTATAGACAAGTAAATACATGTATACATGATAGGAATAGCAAGCATAATCATCCTAGATAGATTAAGCATACAAATAACTTGTCCACACACATAGATAATAAACACACCAAATGGTTCATCAAATTGTTCCGGAAATGAAAATCAAATAGGAGCACAAGCCAATGAAGAAGCAGATAAAGTAGCAATTTGGCTTGTGCAAACAGCCCACCATGACCCCGTAATCCTATGACTCTACTCTCTTCTCCCCCTTTGGCATTGGAACACCAAAAAGGCAGAGGAGAGCAAGGACGCTATCGTGCAACTCAAATGAAGTCCAAATCCTCAGGAGCCTCCTCGCCATCATCATCATCAGAGCCAGAGGCAGAACCAGAGCCAGAGCCAGAGCCAGAGCCGTCATCATCATCAGTAGCATCAGCAGTCCTGAACCGAGTCCTGGAAGAGGAAGCACCAGCCCTTGGAGCATACAGTAGTGGATCAAAGTTCTGGAACATGGCATCTCCCAGAGGCGGCATTTCCCAGGCAGGAGCAACAACAGGATCCAATTCAGGACCAATAGGAGGAACAGGGTGATTCCTTTCAGCAAAGAAGGCATTCTGGCGTCTTCTAGTTTCCCGGTTCATGGCCAGACTTTGGTGTGCCACATCATTGGTGTTCTTGCACATGGCCCATAGATTGGAGAAGAATCGAGCAACACCACGCTGGGGACGCAGAGAGGAGCTGGAGCTAGCAGCCGGATCATGCCTTGCCTTGGTCCTAGGTTCCTGGGGTTTCATCTCAGGAACCTCCGGCAGCTCACCACGGAATGGGATCTTGAAGGGCTCCATCTTCGTATGTTGGCCCACTCTATTTCCAGGAGCAGGAACAACTGTGTCAATCAGCTGCTGAACGTATTGAGTAAAGTTTGGAGTCATGCGCCTGTGAATGGAGCGCTTCAGCTCATTGTAGAGGTAATCACAGCCATCAATCTGTCGAGCGTTCTCCAGGCGACAGAAGAACATGAGGTTGAGATGATATGACTGGACATCACTTGCATCTCCAGACTTGCTGACCAGACTCTCACGGAATATCTTGGAAAGTAGCTGATAAGAGTAGTACATCCCGGAAACCATTGGAGGAGGATGCTGTGGCACAGGAGGGTAGCAGAAGGAGATAGCACCATGAGTGAATGATTTTTCAGAGTGGATCTTGAATCCACGAGCGCGACCAGCACCAAAACCCATTGCCTGGCAGAAATCAATATAGTTGCAGGAATGCTGCTCCGTCCCAGACATCCAGGTGATAGTGCGAGCTGGGTCTTCATGAAAGTAGGCGGTGCAGTGGAACTGCCGGATAAGATCTGGACAGTACACACCAGTACCATCTCCAGGCTTCAGACATACAAGGTCATAAAGGCCCAGCTTCTTCAGAGTCTCAATCACAAATCGGAACTCAGTAGGAGCATATAAGTTCAGCTCTTCCTGGTTGATGGCCTTGGGTTGCACAAATGATCCAGTCTTCGTGTATTCTGGATTGTTATAGAAATCTTCCCAAAAACAGTATTGAGTTTTAGTCCAGAACATCTTGTCACCACGGGAGTATGTTCTCTCCTCAAACTGATAGGGATTGGATTCCCTAAGTCTTCCCCAGGTTTTGATGCTCACGGCAGTGTTCTCAGTTGGCACCTTCTCAATCAACAGATCCTCTTCCTCTTCATCTGCAGCTGTATCCTTGCCTTTCTTCCTCTTTCCAGCGGGCTTGCGGCTAGCAGTGCCAGAACCACCTGGCATATCACTATCCCTTCTTGGCTGAACAGGCTTCCTATTACTGGTACGTGACCCTGGAGGCCTCACACTGCTCACATATCTTCCCCTCTTGGAAGGACCACGGAAATCTTCACCGGAACCACCTGTGAATAAGCATATAGTAGAGGTAGCAGTGGGGTAAGTGTACATGTCATCAGGAAAAATAAATAGGCCAAAAGAATCACAAATGTGCAAGTGAAGTTATGGAATTGAAACAAAAAAGTCTGGATGAGCCGGTGCATCAGCCGGCAGAACCGGGTTGTAGACCGGACTGGCCGGTCCAACAGCCGGTCGACCGGGCAGGGCACCGACCCAGCCGGCGCAGGGTCCGGCAGACCGGATCTCAGACCGGGGCATATAACATCTTTGCATTTGTCCAGAAATTTTGTAACAAGATCATACACATTCTCAAGTACTTGTACATTTATGAAACTAGGATATAGTGAGGTGATGTGTATGGCATGAGGTGCTAAAACCTAACCCTAACCCTAACCCTAAAAACTTAAATCCCTCAAATGTGGAGTAATAGATAAAGGGATCTAAGAGATAGGGAGGAGGAAAAGATACATTACCCGAAGACATTGCTCTTCTTGATCAAAGGAGCAAGAAGAACTCCTAGGGAGGGCTGAGATTCAAGAATCCCCCAAAAAGCTTGAAATTGATCAAAAACTTTGGTGGAGATGCTTCAAAGGGCTTGATCTATGATGGTAGTGGTTTATGGGGAGGATCTAGTGGTGGAAATGGTCTAGGAGAGGTGGAGATGGCAGAGGGAGGCCTCCATGGCGGCTGCAAATCGTGAGGGGAGGAAATGGGGAGGATACCCCTTGAGGGGGTAACTGCCCACACTTAAACCAGCCCTCACGACCAAATCCGGCAGAAAAATCCGGTCGACCGGGCCACAGACCGGGCGCCCGGTGGATAGGCCAGTGCACCGGGCCAGGAGCCGGGCTGCCCGGCAGTAGAGCCGGTCAGGCCGGGCTAGGCACCAGAAAAGCCCTCTCCAAAACTGATTTTTCTTTTTGAGCCAAAACTGATTTTTCTTTTTGAGCTATTTGTAGGAAACAAATGATGACATGTATGATGGCGTGTATTTCACACGTTCGTTGGGAACCCCAAGAGGAAGGTATGATGCGCACAGCAGCAAGTTTTCCCTCAGAAAGAAACCAAGGTTTATCGAACCAGGAGGAGCCAAGAAGCACGTTGAAGGTTGATGGCGGCGGGATGTAGTGTGGCGCAACACCAGAGATTCCGGTGCCAACGTGGAACCTGCTGACAAGGTATCAACTTGTCAATGCCTATGGATTGTAGGCTAGGGTTTAGTTAGAAGTAGAGGGCAAGTAGATCTCGAAGGTTTCAGCCGAAAAGTACTCGACGATTATGAAAATTAGGGTTTGCAGATAATGATTCGATGATCTCCTCGTCCCTCGACTCCCCCTTTATATAGGAGGTGGAGCCGAGGGATTCGTGTAGTACAAATTACAGAGTTCGGGACGGTTTCTAACTCATCCCGCCAGATTACAGATAATACTTCCTATTACAACTCTTGACTTTCCTTGATATATCTTGGGCTCCCGAATCTTCTTATTCTTCGGGTAGTGGGCCTTCAGTAAACCCCGGGTACTATCTTCAGCAGGCCCATTCGGGATGCCTATGTCAGTAGCCCCCGAGATTTTGCTTGAATCGTAGAATCAGGGAAAATCTCCACTGTTTATTTTTATTCAAAAGCTTTAACCTTTTTATACTTCTTCATATAAAATTCTATATTGTACAGGGATAATGGTAGTTGGGGCTAGTTCATCTGACGGATCAGGTACTAGTTAACTGCTCTGGTGGCAATCCGCAAAAACCTACTTCAAGATCACGTCCCTGGACATGATCTCGGGATACTGGTGTAAACGTCGACAGGTGCCGCTTAAGGTCTTACCATTCTGTCGAGTCCCAGTCAAATTTATCGGGTACCTAACGCGTCCGTTAGGATTTTTCTTCGTATCTGTTGATACGGATAAAAGCAGCAGAGCGCAGTCTTTGGCGATGCCACGCCCAGCAGAATGGATCTGGGGTCTTACCTTCGCAAATTTGCGGCATTCAGAAATTGATCGCAACTTCGGCGTTCTGAGAATATATTGTCGAGTGCTTTTCCGGCTGTTGGAATGGCACATTTTATCGAGTCAAATATGACTTATATTGCTCTCCCGATGGGAGTATATGTAGAGTTAATTATAACTCGAAATATACTCTCTTGCTTTTCTATCTTTTATTTTTGAACTTCATCGGGTACGCGAACAGCGTTCCCGATGGGAGTAGCCCCCGAGGCTACAGCCAAGAACTTGTGCTTGGTTGTAGGCTCAACATTTTAGTCCACCTTGTCGCTATATTGTCGTTATTTCCCAATATGATCTCTCTCTTCTTTTTTTATCTCTCGGGTGCGCGAACAGCGCTCCCGATGGGAGTAGCCCCCGAGGCTACAGCCAAGGACTTGTACTTGGTTGTAGGCTCCCGCAATTTCTATATTGCCATACTCGAAATTTTACTTTTTATCGAAGTAGCCCCCGAGCGTTTGGGCAAAAACTTGTATTTGATCAAAGGCTCCCGAAGTATTTAATAATTCCTCCTGTCGCCAATCTTCTTTTATTTTTCTTGTCGACATGCTTCCCTTAAACAAAATTGCTTCATCTCTGTTTATAGTCTTGATTTTTCTGCCTTGTGGGTCCATTGTTTCCACCATGTTGACACGTCGTGCAAGTGGGGGACACACGTCCTCCGCTTTTTCTGGCGCACGTACAGTAACGCCTATCTCAGTAAAAATACCTTTTTACCCTTGTATCTAAAAGATCTTTTTCCACCACACGATTTCTTCATCCAACGGCGCACTGCTTCACCCGATTCTTATATAAACCTTTCTTCAAGCTCCGTTCATCCCCTCGCTTGCGCCGCTCATCTGTTCCTCTTCGCAAAAGCTTCCCCTGCGCCCAACTCTCTCTGATCATCCGCACTCACGAGCATTGCTCTGCCCATTGCCGTTGATGCCACCGCGCACGCGACTCACTCGCAACAGTACTCCGGAATCCAAGATGGCCGCCGAGGATCTTGAGTGGGAGAGATCCAAAATCTCCAACCAAGACACCAACATGCTGAAGAGGCTTGGCCTCATGAAGAAGGAGGACGCCATCCGCTTTCCCAGCGAAGAAAGCTACCCCAAGCCTCCAATGGAGTACCGGGTTAGTTTTGTTGATCACCTCATCCGCGGCCTTTCGGCCCCAATTCACGATTTCCTCCGCGGCCTTCTTTTCGTTTATGGGATTCAACTGCACCAGTTGACCCCCAATTCCATCCTTCACATTTCTATTTTCATCACACTTTGCGAATGCTTCCTCGGAATCCCTCCCAATTGGGCTCTGTGGAAACGCATTTTCTGCCTCCGCCGCAATGGCTCCCACAATGTCACTTATAACATAGGTGGCGTTGTTATCTGTGTTCGTACTGATGTCGATTATTTCGATGTCAAATTTCCTGATTCTGTCCAAGGATGGCGCAAAAAGTGGCTCTACATTCACGAAGAAAGCGCCAACTCCGTTGAACACAACATAATTCCTTTCGACGGAAGTGCCAGAATCCAGCGCCGCCGCTCCTGGGATGCCGAAGCTTCCGAAGAAGAGAAAAAGGCGACAGAGGCACTCATGTCTCGTATTCATCAGCTGCAAAACACTCGAGGCAAAGAGCTGTCTGGTGTTCAAATCACTGCCTACTTCCTTAGGATTAGGGTGCAGCCTCTTCAGGCTCGCAAAAATCCCCTTTGGACGTACTCTGGCAAAAACGACGCCAACAGAATCTCCAGTGATCTTTCCTCAAAGGACTTGGAGAAGTTGATTCGAAGACTTTCTCGCCTGGGCAAGGACCCTATTCCTTCCTCTTGTCGCGTGGAACCATACAGCTCCGCCAATCCACTCCCCGAGGTATTTTGTCTTCCCGAATTTTTATCTTGTTCCGCACTTTCTCTGCATCTCATTGTATTGGCATCTCTTTAATTTTCCTTTTGTCACTATTTTTACAGAACCATCCTACTATGACTTCCCTTCCTCCTCTTCCTGAGGGTGGAGAAGTCGAAGAACAGGCTATCATTGCCGAAGATACTCAAGGTTCTTCTATTCCCGAAAGTGAAGTCGCGGGTTCTCACAAATCTGCGGCTTCCCGTGAAAAAGAAATTGAGTCTGAAGCCAGTGAGTCGACGCAATCCCTTCCTCCTGCTGTTTCTCCAAGGAACAAAAGGAAAAGGAATGATGCCGAGGATTCTGGCACCTCTAAGGCTGAAGAAGTTGTTCCTTCTCATCCGAAGGCAGCTTATGATCCTTATATTGAATCCCTCGTCAGCTCGTAAGTCGTCTTTAGTGCTCCCTATTTTTGTACTCGAAATATTTATCTTGTCTTGCTTTTTATGCTGCCGATTTTTAATCAACAGTGATGACGAGGAAGAAGTACCAACTACTGACGTGGCTCCTCGGACAAGCACGTCACGTACTGTACTTGCCTCAGACACGCTAGTTGAAGGAGAAGAAAACTCGCCTCCTCAACAAAACGTCGTCACCACTACTCCAGCATCAAGCCCCCTTGCTCCTTCACCAAAAAGGACAAGGGTTGAAAAAATTGTTGAACCTGCCCCTCAGTTGGGCAGTTCGTCGACTCTGCTCTTAGATGATGTAAGCTTGTCGACCTCTATATTTTCCTTATTTTGTTTTGTTTTTTTTTTTTTACGCCTTCTCTCTTTTTCATGCCGATGTTTCTCTTGCTGTGTTCACCTTGAATAGCCCATGATCAAAGAGCTTCTCCGCATCGGCTCCCAATTTATTGGGTACCGTGAATATGCTAACAGAGCCGAAGGTAACGATCTTTAAACTTGCCGTTTTTTCCTTGACTTTTTGCTCCTATTGCTTGTCGCGATTTTTGATCTTTCTTCTCTCTTTTTTTTTTATATCTCGACAGAGAAACTTGCAGAGGCCAACGAACGTGCCGACGCACTTGCTCAAAAACTTGAGCAAGGTGAAGTGGCTCGCAAGAAAGCCGAACTCGCTGCTAGCAAAGCCAAGGCCGAAGCTGATGAAGCCAAGGCGAAAACTGCTGGTGTCGAGGAACGGCAGAAAAAACTTGAGGATGCTACATCTGCCTTAGACGAGCACAAAGCTGTGCAAGCTTCTCGTGAAGAAGGAATCCTCAAGCGCCTGAAAACTCAAAGTCGCCGCACTTTCAGTAATTTTGCTGATCCCTTCTATTTTTATGAGAATCGTTGTTTCTTGTTTTTTGACTAATGCTTTGTTTCCTTGACAGCCCAAACAAACCAGGATTTTGATCTGACGAATCCTGTCGATGACCCGCTCCTTGACGCACTTTCCTATCTGGAGCTTCATGGGTCCGAGATTCGTGAAGGTGTGTCGAATGCTAACGCAGCATTGTCGGCATTGTTCCCCTACTTCTTCCCGAAGAAAGAGGAGCCTGCGACTTTCCTTAACCTTGCCAAGATGTTCAACTCATCGGAAGACCTTGGACTGAAGATGCGCCAAGAAAATATGAAGGTTGCCGTTGAGAACACTGTCGCTTTGGTTGCTGACAGTCAACAGACTATCGACTGGATGAAAGTTGGCGACACCGAACAGATAGAGCAATCAAGGTGGAAGTCGCTGATCAAGGCAGCCAAGCCCAACACAAAGAAGATCTTGGCCTATCTCGGGATTAAACCAGCGTCGACTCCAAGCTCGTCAAGGCCGGAGGTCTAGTTGCATGCCTCTGTTTTTCTTTCTATTTCTTTTGCTCTTGTCGCCAAAGTAGTCATTTGGCGACACGTACTTCCTTAGCTTCACTGTAATGCCCTTGTAATTATTCCAAGAGATTAATGAAAACTCTATCTTTGCTTGTTGTTTGATGTTGTCTTGTTTAAATTTCAGTTGATATTTGATAACTATACTCCATCTTCCGCTCCTTCCAATGTTTCGCCTTCTTCTTCTCGCGCGAGGAGAGCTTTTGCTGATACTGCACCTGTCGACGATACCTTGTCGCAAGAACTGGATGAACTTCGACAGCAACTTCAGTATGCGAAGAAACAAACACTTGTGATGATGGAGCAATCTCGTAAGTCATCTGAAGCCGAAAAAGTTGCTCTTCAGCAAGCTCGCGAGGCCGTGGCTGCTAAGGAAATTGCTGCTTCCGAGGCTGAAAAGGCGACTACTCGAGAAAATTTCATGCTCGAATTAATGAATGAAGCCAGTGCGGATATGTCGGGTATGCTTGTTTTATCCTCCGATATCTTTCATCTTCATGCTATGTCTCTTAAAGGTTTCCACTTCGTTGTTTTGATAGGTTCCTTTACTGATGTTGCTGCCGAGGAAGAGAGGGTAAATGCTAGGACGAACCTCCTTGTTAACCTTTCCCTGGACCATGGTTCTTTGTTTTGGGCTACCCCAGAGAGGACCCACCAAATTGTCAGATTTCAAGATCGCACCTCTCAAACTCGCGATTTTCTTGACTTCTGTACCAAGACCTTGTCCATGGTTTACAACTCCATGTTTCCTCGGAACGTCCAACCAAAAACTCTTCCTGAATTGATGGAAAGATTCAAGGATGCTCGCAGTATCCATGATTTTGTCAAAGCTCAACTGGTAGCTGGCGCTGCATTTGCTCTTATCATGCTCCAGATCTGCCACTCAAATCTTGACCTTACCCAAGTTGTCGCGAAAGTTCATCAAAAGGTAAAACGTCGAAGAGTTGGTGTTGATAGGATTAACACGAAGGTTACGCCTGTAGCCGAAGAAATGATTGAGGACCTTCTTCGGATGGACGCCGACTTTTTTGCCGATGGCCATTATGCCGATTTTCTTGGCGCTGCTCCTGAAGAAAACAGAGTTACTCTTGATGACATATTGAATCAAGACTAGTTATTTTCCTCTTGTAGATATTTCTTTTTTGTAACCCATGACTATGATTATATTGTGAAGCAACCACTATATTTCTATGTTTGTCTAGCCCCCGAGTGTCTCGGTGACTCTTTACTATATTTGTATATTTGCGAGGTTTTGAACCAAGGCATTTATATATTTATGGCGAATATGAGCCCCCGAGCTTCTTTATTGAGTACTATTTTGTATTTTTACTGACTCACGAGGTATTTTAATACCAAGGCAAGGTTTTTTCTTTTTTGATGGACTATATTGAAATTCGTCGGAGCGAAGACTTTGAACATGTCGATATTGACACTATCTTTATTATATTGCAGCACCGCGAGCCCGCCTCATTAAAAACCTTCTCCGGCCCCACTCGGTGCCCCGAAAAAGGAAAAGAGTGCGTCTGAAAACTCGCGGGCGTTTCAGTGCATTGAAGTTTTACAAGGACTATATTTCGACTCTAGGCGTAGAACACTTTGAGTTGCGCCACGTTCCAGGGGTTTGGCTCCTCCACCCCTGTCTTCTTGTCCTTTATCTTGTATGCTCCTCCTCCGATTACTTCCGTGACAATGTAAGGGCCAAGCCATGGTGACTCGAGTTTTTCATGACTTTTTTGCGTGAGCCGAAGAACTAGGTCTCCCACCTGAAAAGATCTTGGCCGCAAACGTCGACTGTGGTAATTCTTCAAGTCCTGTTGGTATTTGGTTACCCGAGACAATACTTCGTCTCGGGCTTCATCAAGTGCGTCCACGTCGTCTTCTAGCGCTTTTCTCGACACTTCTTCGTCATATTCGATGACACGTGGAGAGTTGTGCTCTATCTCGATTGGTAGTACTCGCTTCGCTCCATGAACCAAGAAAAACGGAGTTTCTGTGTTCTTTGTGTTTGGTGTTGTTCGGATGCTCCACAACACACTTGGTAGTTCTTCGGCCAGGTATGCCGAGCTTTTTCCAGTGGTCCTAACAAGCGTTTCTTGATGCCATTGCAGATGATGCCATTGGCTTTCTCGACTTGCCCATTGGTTTGAGGATGTGCAACTGACGCAAAGTGCAACTTGATGCCCACCTCTTCGCAATAATCCTTGAATTCGTGGGATGTAAAGTTACTGCCGTTGTACGTGACGATCTTTGTGGGGCACTCCAAATCTGAAGACGAGGTCTTTTATGAATTTTACTGCGGATGCTCCGTCTGGTGAATTTATCGGCTTCGCTTCTATCCACTTTGTAAATTTGTCGACAGCTACTAGCATATACTCCTTTCCTCCTGGCCAGGATTTGTGTAACTTGCCCACCATATCAAGTCCCCATTGAGCAAAGGGCCATGACAATGGTATTGGTGCTAGCTCTGCTGCTGGAGAGTGAGGTTTTGCGGCAAACCTTTGACACGCGTCGCAAGTTCTTACTATGTCCTTGGCGTCCTCGATTGCTGTCAACCAGTAGAATCCTGCCCGAAAGACCTTGGCTGCAATAGCTCGACTACTCGCGTGATGGCCACATATTCCTTCGTGTACATCCTTCAGAATTATTCTTCCTTCTTCGGGTGTGACACACCTTTGCAAGACGCCTGAAATACTTCGCTTATACAATTCTCCTTTGACCACCGTGAAAGCTTTGGAGCGTCGAATTACTCGTCTTGCCTCAACTGGATCATCGGGTATTTCTTTCCTGAGGATGTATGATATGTACGGCTGCATCCACGGTATCTGTATCACCATGACCAGGTCCTGATCTTCTTCTTCTTCCTCTTGCTTTTCCTTGGTAGCCCCCGAGGGTTTCTTCTCCTTCTTTTTTGATTTTGTCGACTTGGTGGATCTCTCTGTTAACTCTTCCCAGAATACACCTGGCGGGACTGCAAGGCATTGCGACCCGATGTTTGCAAGAACGTCGGCTTCGTCGTTGCTCAATCTACTAATATGATTTACTTCGCATCCATCGAACAACTTCTCGAGCTCGTTGTACACCTCCTTGTATGCCATCATGCTATCATTGACTACGTCACATTGGTTCATAACTTGCTGAGCCACCAACTGTGAGTCGCCAAAGATTTTTAGTCGAGTTGCACCGCAGGCTTTCGCCATCTTCATCCCGTGTATGAGAGCCTCATATTCTGCTTCATTGTTAGATGCGTTAGGGAACGTCATCCGAAGGATGTACTTCAACTTGTCGCCTTCAGGTGATATGAGTACTACTCCTGCGCCAGCTCCTTCTAGTCTTTTGGACCCGTCAAAGTTCATGGTCCAGGTTCTCGACAAATCTGGAGGTCCTGTATTTTGCAACTCCATCCACTCTGCGATGAAGTCCGGCAGTATTTGCGACTTTATTGCTTTTCTTTTTTCATACGTGATGTCCCGAGGGGAAAGTTCTATTCCCCAAAGGGAGACACGACCCGTAGCTTCTGGGTTATTCAGTATATTTGACAAGGGAGCTTCATTGACCACTATGATCAGATGTGCCGAAAAATAGTGGCGCAATTTTCGTGCTGTCGTGAACACTCCATATGCTTTCTTTTGGTACTGAGGATACCTTTGTTTTGAGGGCGATAAAACTTCGCTAACGAAGTATACTGGCCTCTGCACGCCGTGGAGTTTTCCTTCTTCTTCCCTTTCAACAACTAGCACCGTGCTCACCACTTGAGGCGTGGCTGCGATATACAGCAGGAGAGGTTCCCTTTCTTTTGGCGCCACCAAAATTGGTGGTGTCGAGATTGTGCGCTTCAAATCCTCGAAAGCTCTGTCGGCTTCTTCGTTCCACTGGAATTTATCTCCTTGCTTTATCAAAGCGTAAAATGGTAACGCTTTTTCACCCAGCCTAGCGACGAATCTGCTCAAAGCTGCGACTCGCTTGATTAGCTGTTGTATTTCTTTCAACTTTGTTGGCTTCCTCATTGTTACGATAGCTTGTATTTTATCGGGATTTGCTTCGATCCTCTTGCTGAAACTAGAAACCCCAGAAGTTCTCCTGCTGGGACGCCGAAAGAACACTTCGTCGGGTTCAGTTTGAGGCAGAACTTATCAAGGTTGTCGAAGGTTTCCTTGAGATCCTCGATCAGCGTTGCCCCCTTTTTTGATGTTATGACGACATCATCAATGTATACTTGCACGTTCTTCCCGATCTGTGTCGCCAAACACTTCTGCATCATCCTCTGATATGTTGCTCCCGCATTTTTTAAACCAAAGGGCATTGTTCTGTAGCAAAACACGCCGTAAGGTGTAATAAACGCGGTCTTTACTTCATCTTCTTCTTTCAATCTGATCTGGTTATAACCAGAATATGCATCCAGGAAGGAAAGACGTTCACATCCAGCCGTGGAGTCGATAATTTGATCGATCCTCGGGAGGGGAAAGTGATCCTTTGGACAATGTTTATTGAGACACGTAAAGTCGACGCACATGCGAAGGACCTTAGTGTTTTTCTTCGGCACCAGCACAGGATTTGCTACCCATGTGGCTTCTGTGAATATCTCTTTGATAAAACCAGCTTCTTGTAGTCGATTGATTTCTCGACGGCATGGCTTTGCGGTTTGGTTCCGAAAAACGCCGTAAAGGTTGTTTGATTGGTCTCGCTAGTGGATCCAAGTTTAGGTGGTGCTCGGCAAGTTCCCTGGGTACTCCTGGCATGTCAGCTGGACACCATGCGAAGATTTTCCAGTTCTCACGGAGGAACTCGACGAGCGCGCTTTCCTATGCGATATCCATGTCGTTTGCGATAGATGTCGTCTTTTTCGGGTCTGTCGGGTGAATCTGCACTTCTTTTGAATTTTTCTCGGTACTGAAAGTTGATTCTTTGTTTGGCCTTCCATCGTCTGGTAGTACGTCGTAATCAGTCATGCTTTTTGACGCCAAGTACTCAGCTTGCATCCCGAAAGTTTCTGACAGCCGGTGAAAATCCTTGTCGCATTTATCGGCTAAGGCAAAGCTTCCTTTGACTATGATTGGTCCCTTTGGCCCAGGCAACCTCCACAACAGGTATGTATAGTGTGGCACCGCCATAAATCTAGCATATGCTGGTCGTCCCAACAGAGCGTGGTATTGTGACGGAAAATCTACGACTTCAAATTCGAGCTTCTCGATTCTATAATTTTCGCGGGTCCCAAACTGAACGTCGAGATTGATCTTCCCCAATGGATAACTTGGTTTCTCCGGTGTGATGCCGTGGAACCTTGTGTCTGTTGGTTTCAAGTTTGCTAAGGATATGTTCATCTTCCTCAATGTATCTGCATACATAAGGTTTAAGCTACTGCCGCCGTCTATGAACACTCGAGAGACATCAAATCCCGCGATAATTGCTGGCAGAATAAGTGCTGACTGCCCTGGTCGAGGAACTTGCTGCGGATGATCTGCTATTGTGAAGCCGATATCTTGTCCTGACCAATTAAGGTACTCAACTGTTGGTGGAGGCATTTTCTCTGCCATAAACACCTGTCGTGAGATTACTTTCTGAGCTCTATTGGACGGCCTTCCCTTCTGAATCATCGACACTGCTCCATTGGAGTTAGGATCAACATAAGGTGGTGGTGCAGGTGCTGCCGCTATTCTGAGCTGATGCCGATTGTCGTATGTGATCGCGGGAGGAGGCGGCAAGTGAATCTCGCTTCTAGGTTCTCGAGGATTTCTCTGTGCTGCCCGCGCGTTAGCGTTTTCTGCATACCGCAACATTGCCTGAAAATTTCGACAGTCTTTCTGCAAGTGCCCTGACTGTCTTTTACCGTTGCTGTCGAGGAAAAAGTGCATCTGGCACGGTCCATTCATCATCTCTTCAGGGGACACGAAAGGTCTTGGGAACCTAGGCCCGCTATTTTGCCTGCTGCGTGAATCATCCCTGTTATCACCTCGCTGTTCATTGCTTCTCTGGTAATCATCTCTGTTGCTTCCTCCTGTATTTGTCCGAAAACCTGCCGAAATTTATCCTGGAGCGTCGTAGTTCTGGTACTGCCGAGGAAATCTTCGCCTTGGTTGATAGTTTCGACCACGGTCCTCCTCTGGCGACCTGTGCCGTTTGTTGTGGACAGCGTCTTCTCCATCTGCCCATTTATTTGCTATCTCCATTAACGCGGATACTGTCTTTGGATTGGTCCTTCCCAAATCCTCGACAAAATCTCCACGCCTGACTCCTGCGACAAACGCATCTATCGCTCTCTCGTCAGATATATTTTCTGCTGAATTTTTGATGATATTCCACCTTTGGATGTACTTTCTCATTGGCTCATCTGGCTTTTGTCGACATGCTCTCAATTCCTCTAACGACGCGGGTTTTTTGCACGTGGATCTGAAGTTCTTGACGAACACATCCTCGAAACTTTCCCAGCTGTCGATGGATCCTGGAGCGAGTTTCTTTATCCAAGATCGTGCGGCTCCACTCAAATGTACCTGAATGCTTTGCATGGCTGTTGCCCTGGTTCCTCCCGTGAGCTTCACTGTCTCCAGATAGTCGACTAGCCAATCCTCTGGATCTTGAAGGCCGTCGAACTTTTTGAAATTGTCGGGTAGCTTGAATCCTGAAGGGACTCGAGTTTTTCGGACTCTTCTCGTGAAGCATGGCAAGCCGCACATATCTTCATCGTTAAGCTCCGGAGATTGCCGATGATCCCTTCTGCTTTGTCGTGCTCTGTCGACTCTTGCTTGTGCTGCCGTATCTCTTGCTCCACTTGGTCCTTCAAGGGCTGCCGCCGTTGCTGCTGCAGGTCGTGGACTATTTTGCCTTGCTGTTCCTTCGGGAGGCGTTGAAACGAACGCTGTCCCCATAGCTCCAACTCCTGCTATCGCCATATTGTATAGTGTTTCCCTTGGATCAGCGGGGGGTGGTTTCGACGCGAGGATAAAAGCTTGTGTCGCCATATACCCAGCTTCTGGTGTCTTAGGGATAATGTTTCCTCTTGTGTCTATCGACATAAAGGACATGTCGAGGTTTTGAACCAAGTGCTCTCTTTCTGCTTCGGGTATGTGTTG
This sequence comes from Lolium perenne, assembly GCF_019359855.2. NCBI lineage: Eukaryota > Viridiplantae > Streptophyta > Magnoliopsida > Poales > Poaceae > Lolium > Lolium perenne. Next base: position 332,550,217 of record NC_067245.2, read on the forward strand.
TAACCTTGATCTTCCTCTGTTCCGAGCCTCCCGGTGGCTATCACCCGTAGTTCTAGATTGTCGACTTAGATCTGCCCTTCTCCTGCTAGATGCAGAAGCTGCTTCCTTTCTCCTATTCAACTCAGCTGTCTGTTTTTCCAATTCCCTGGCAGCTCGTGCGAGCCTATATTGATATGCTTGCAATTCTTCTGGTGTGGCTGTGGTAGCCATTGGTTCTGTGCCGTTCATAGCTCTCGCGGCTCTGTCCCACGCTGCTTGTGAAAGTTGAACTCTATCTCGCGGCTCTGGCCCGACGTATTTGTTGCCCAGGCCTTGTCGCAGATTGGAGGGATCGACGTATGGATTTCCTGCATCGTCGAAAGCCTCAGATGTTTCCTCTTGATCTTCAATGGCATAAATCTGATGATACTTTGTACTCAGATCTATGTTGGGTTTGGTGGCATCATCGTTTAGATTGATGAAGACCTTGCCCACTGTGATAGATTTGTCGATGAAGTCATAGCTGTCGACATCGCTTGAGCCATCGCTTATATATGAGTCCGCAGATGACTCAAACGACATGTCGTTGAAGATCTTGGCGAGTTTCTCTCTTGTTCTGGTGCTGATGTAGCGTGTCACCGAAGTTTCTTCTTCTCCTGACTCGGTTGACGACGCATAGCTTGAAAAATCGGAATCGACCTTCGATGATCCCGATGAAATCGGAACCTCGACACGATACGATCCTTCTTTCTCGACGCGAAAGTGAAACCTTCCGAACGTCATCTCCATGGGCTCCGCCAGATACGCATATGCATCCAAACGGGAGGGTGGGTGAGGAACAAAATCGACAAGACCAGCAGCGATCTGTTTACCTCGATCCATTGTGTTGCTTGCAGTTGATGATGTCGAAGATCTTGAACGTGCCATCGAGATCAGATCCTTACGCCTCTAATTCCCACAGACGGCGCCAATTGACAAGGTATCAACTTGTCAATGCCTATGGATTGTAGGCTAGGGTTTAGTTAGAAGTAGAGGGCAAGTAGATCTCGAAGGTTTCAGCCGAGAAGTACTCGACGATTATGAAAATTAGGGTTTGCAGATAATGATTCGATGATCTCCTCGTCCCTCGACTCCCCCTTTATATAGGAGGTGGAGCCGAGGGATTCGTGTAGTACAAATTACAGAGTTCGGGACGGTTTCTAACTCATCCCGCCAGATTACAGATAACACTTCCTATTACAACTCTTGACTTTCCTTGATATATCTTGGGCTCCCGAATCTTCTTATTCTTCGGGTAGTGGGCCTTCAGTAAACCCCGGGTACTATCTTCAGCAGGCCCATTCGGGATGCCTATGTCACCTGCACAACACAACCAAAGTACTTTGCCCCAACGAAACAGTGAGGTTGTCAATCTCACCGGCTTGCTGTAACAAAGGATTAACCGTATTGTGTGGAAGATGATTGTTTGCAGAAAACAGTAGAACAAGTATTGCAGTAGATTGTATTTCAGTATGGAGAATTGGACCGGGGTCCACAGTTCACTAGAGGTGTCTCTCCCATAAGATAAACAGCATGTTGGGTGAACAAATTACAGTTGGGCAATTGACAAATAAAGAGAGCATGACCATGCACATACATATCATGATGAGTATAGTGAGATTTAATTGGGCATTACGACAAAGTACATAGACCGCCATCCAACTGCATCTATGCCTAAAAAGTCCACCTTCAGGTTATCATCCGAACCCCCTCCAGTATTAAGTTGCTAACAACAGACAATTGCATTAAGTATTGCGCGTAATGTAATCAATAACTACATCCTTAGACATAGCATCAATGTTTTATCCCTAGTGGCAACAGCACATCCATAACCTTAGTGGTTCTTGTCACTCCTCCAGATTCACGGAGGCATGAACCCACTATCGAGCATAAATACCCCCTCTTGGAGTTACTAGCATCAACTTGGCCAGAGCATCTACTAATAACGGAGAGCATGCAAGATCATAAACAACACATAGACATAGCTTTGATAATCAACATAACAAGTATTCTCTATTCATCGGATCCCAACAAACGCAACATATAGAATTACAGATAGATGATCTTGATCATGTTAGGCAGCTCACAAGATCCGACAATGATAGCACAATGGGGAGAAGACAACCATCTAGCTACTGCTATGGACCCATAGTCCAGGGGTAGACTACTCACACATCACACCGGAGGCGACCATGGCGGCGTAGAGTCCTCCGGGAGATGAATCCCCTCTCCGGCAGGGTGCCGGAGGCGATCTCCTGGATCCCCCGAGATGGGATCGGCGGCGGCGGCGTCTCAGTAAGGTTTTCCGTATCGTGGCTCTCGGTACTGGGGGTTTCGTCACGGAGGCTTTAAGTAGGCGGAAGGGCAGGTCAGGAGGGGGCACAGGGGCCCCACACCATAGGTCGGCGCGGCCAGGGGGTGGGCCGCGCCGCCCTAGGGTTTGGCCCCCTCGTGGCCCCTCTTCGTCTTTCCTTCGGACTTCTGGAAGCTTCGTGGAAAAATAGGCCCCTGGGCTTTGATTTCGTCCAATTCCGAGAATATTTCGTTACTAGGATTTCTGAAACCAAAAACAGCAGAAAATAGCAACTGGCACTTCGGCATCTTGTTAATAGGTTAGTTCCAGAAAATGCACGAATATGACATAAAGTGTGCATAAAACATGTAGATAACATCAATAATGTGGCATGGATCATAAGAAATTATCGATACGTCGGAGACATATCAGCATCCCCAAGCTTAGTTCTGCTCGTCCCGAGCAGGTAAAACGATAACACAGATAATTTCTGGAGTGACATGCCATCATAATCTTGATCATACTATTTGTAAAGCATATGTAGTGAATGCAGCGATCAAAACAATGTATATGACATGAGTAAACAAGTGAATCATAAAGCAAAGACTTTTCATGAATAGCACTTCAAGACAAGCATCAATAAGTCTTGCATAAGAGTTAACTCATAAAGCAATAATTCAAAGTAAAGGTATTGAAGCAACACAAAAGAAGATTAAGTTTCAGCGGTTGCTTTCAACTTGTAACATGTATATCTCATGGATATTGTCAACATAGAGTAGTATAATAAGTGCAATAAGCAAGTATGTAGGAATCAATGCATAGTTCACACAAGTGTTTGCTTCTTGAGGTGGAGAGAAATAGGTGAACTGACTCAACATTGAAAGTAAAAGAATGGTCCTCCATAGAGGAAAAGCATCGATTGCTATATTTGTGCTAGAGCTTTGATTTTGAAAACATGAAACAATTTTGTCAACGGTAGTAATAAAGCATATGCATCATGTAAATTATATCTTATAAGTTGCAAGCCTCATGCATAGTGTACTAATAGTGCCCGCACCTTGTCCTAATTAGCTTGGACTACCGGATCATCACAATGCACTGTTTTTACCAAGTGTCACAAAGGGGTACCTCTATGCCGCCTGTACAAAGGTCTAAGGAGAAAGCTCGCATTGGATTTCTCGCTATTGATTATTCTTCAACTTAGACATCCATACCGGGACAACATAGACAACAGATAATGGACTCCTCTTTTATGCATAAGCATGTAACAACAATTAATAATTTTCTCATTTGAGATTGAGGATATATGTCCAAAACTGAAACTTCCACCATGGATCATGGCTTTAGTTAGCGGCCCAATGTTCTTCTCTAACAATATGCATGCTTAACCATAAGGTGGTAGATCTCTCTTACTTCAGACAAGACGAACATGCATAGCAACTCACATGAAATTCAACAATGAATAGTTGATGGCGTCCCCAGTGAACATGGTTATCGCACAACAAGCAACTTAATAAGAGATAAAGTGCATAATTACATATTCAATACCACAATAGTTTTTAAGCTATTTGTCCCATGAGCTATATATTGCAAAGGTGAATGATGGAATTTTAAAGGTAGCACTCAAGCAATATACTTTGGAATGGCGAAAAATACCATGTAGTAGGTAGGTATGGTGGACACAAATGGCATAGTGGTTGGCTCAAGTATTTTGGATGCATGAGAAGTATTCCCTCTCGATACAAGGTTTAGGCTAGCAAGGCTTATTTGAAACAAACACAAGGATGAACCGGTGCAGCAAAACTCACATAAAAGACATATTGAAAACATTATAAGACTCTACACCGTCTTCCTTGTTGTTCAAACTCAATACTAGAAATTATCTAGACCTTAGAGAAACCAAATATGCAAACCAAATTATAGCATGCTCTATGTATTTCTTCATTAATGGGTGCAAAGCATATGATGCAAGAGCTTAATCATGAGCACAACAATTGCCAAGTATCACATTACCCAAGACATTTATAGCAATTACTACATGTATCATTTTCCAATTCCAACCATATAACAATTTAACGAAGGAGAAACTTCGCCATGAATACTATGAGTAGAAACCAAGGACATACTTGTCCATATGCTACAGCAGAGCGTGTCTCTCTCCCATAAAGTGAATGCTAGGATCCATTTTATTCAAACAAAATAAAAACAAAAACAAACCGACGCTCCAAGAAAAAGCACATAAGATGTGATGGAATAAAAATATAGTTTCAGGGGAGGAACCTGATAATGTTGTCGATGAAGAAGGGGATGCCTTGGGCATCCCCAAGCTTAGACGCTTGAGTCTTCTTGATATATGCAGGGGTGAACCACCGGGGCATCCCCAAGCTTAGAGCTTTCACTCTCCTTGATCATGTTGCATCATACTCCTCTCTTGATCCTTGAAAACTTCCTCCACACCAAACTCGAAACAACTCATTAGAGGGTTAGTGCACAATATAAATTGACATATTCAGAGGTGACACAATCATTCTTAACACTTCTGGACATTGCATAATGCTACTGGACATTAGTGGATCAAAGAAATTCATCCAACATAGCAAAAGAGGCAATGCGAAATAAAAGGCAGAATCTGTCAAAACAGAACAGTTCGTATTGACGAATTTTAAAATGGCACCAGACTTGCTCAGATGAAAATGCTCAAATTGAATGAAAGTTGCGTACATATCTGAGGATCACTCACGTAAATTGGCATAATTTTCTGAGTTACCTACAGAGGGATTTTGCCCAGATTCGTGACAGCAAAGAAATCTGGAACTGCGCAGTAATCCAAATCTAGTACTTACTTTTCTATCAACGGCTTAACTTGGCACAACAAAACACAAAACTAAGATAAGGAGAGGTTGCTACAGTAGTAAACAACTTCCAAGACACAAAATAAAAACAAAGTACTGTAGGTAAAAACATGGGTTGTCTCCCATAAGCGCTTTTCTTTAACGCCTTTCAGCTAGGCGCAGAAAGTGTGTATCAAGTATTATCGAAGGGTGGTGTGTCCTCAGCGGGGTGTGAATCGTTCTCAACTAGGCATAGTATATTTGATACATAAGTTTCAGCACCTCCCTTTTCATTAGTCTTAGGCGTGCTACTCTCATCAAACAAATTTTCAGGAACAAGCCAAGCATAGTTATTTTCTAGTGCATCATTCATAGCTAAGAGTTTACATGGTATTGGTGCTTTGATCTCCCCACCATCATCAATATTATTAGTGTATCTTATTCTATCCATGTCCATCTTTTCAAGGAGACTAACAAAATTAGTATGAGAACCAAGCATATTAAATTTAGCAAAGACCTTTCTAGCTTCTCTTGCTAGACCACCAAATTCTCTAAGAAGGGTTTCTAAAACAAAATCTTTCTTTTCCCCTTCTTCCATATCACCAAGTGTGAGAAACATGTGTTGGATTATAGGATTAAGATTAACAAATTTAGTCTCCAACAGGCGAACTAAATGCGCGGCAGCAATTTCATAAGTAGGCGCAAGGTCTACCAAGTGTCTATCTTCAAAATTTTCAATGGTACTAACATGATTGAAAAATTCTTCTATATTATTTCTCCCAACTATAGACCGACGTCCTACCGGTATGTCTTTTGTGGTAAAATTAAAAGGAAACATGATGAATCAAGTAAAGTAAATGCAAGTAACTAATTTTTTTTTTGTGTTTTTGATATAGCAAACAAGATAGCAAATAAAGTAAAACTAGCAACTAATTTTTTTGTATTTTGATTTAGTGCAGCAAACAAAGTAGTAAATAAAAATAAGCAAGACAAAAACAAAGTAAAGAGATTGAGAAGTGGAGACTCCCCTTGCAGCGTGTCTTGATCTCCCCGGCAACGGCGCCAGAAAATATGCTTGATGGCGTGTATTTCACACGTTCGTTGGGAACCCCAAGAGGAAGGTATGATGCGCACAGCAGCAAGTTTTCCCTCAGAAAGAAACCAAGGTTTATCGAACCAGGAGGAGCCAAGAAGCACGTTGAAGGTTGATGGCGGCGGGATGGAGTGCGGCGCAACACCAGAGATTCCGGCGCCAACGTGGAACCTGCACAACACAACCAAAGTACTTTGCCCCAACGAAACAGTGAGGTTGTCAATCTCACCGGCTTGCTGTAACAAAGGATTAACCGTATTGTGTGGAAGATGATTGTTTGCAGAAAACAGTAGAACAAGTATTGCAGTAGATTGTATTTCAGTATAGAGAATTGGACCGGGGTCCACAGTTCACTAGAGGTGTCTCTCCCATAAGATAAACAGCATGTTGGGTGAACAAATTACAGTTGGGCAATTGACAAATAAAGAGAGCATGACCATGCACATACATATCATGATGAGTATAGTGAGATTTAATTGGGCATTACGACAAAGTACATAGACCGCCATCCAACTGCATCTATGCCTAAAAAGTCCACCTTCAGGTTATCATCCGAACCCCCTCCAGTATTAAGTTGCTAACAACAGACAATTGCATTAAGTATTGCGTGTAATGTAATCAATAACTACATCCTTAGACATAGCATCAATGTTTTATCCCTAGTGGCAACAGCACATCCATAACCTTAGTGGTTCTTGTCACTCCTCCAGATTTACGGAGGCATGAACCCACTATCGAGCATAAATACCCCCTCTTGGAGTTACTAGCATCAACTTGGCCAGAGCATCTACTAATAACGGAGAGCATGCAAGATCATAAACAACACATAGACATAGCTTTGATAATCAACATAACAAGTATTCTCTATTCATCGGATCCCAACAAACGCAACATATAGAATTACAGATAGATGATCTTGATCATGTTAGGCAGCTCACAAGATCCGACAATGATAGCACAATGGGGAGAAGACAACCATCTAGCTACTGCTATGGACCCATAGTCCAGGGGTAGACTACTCACACATCACACCGGAGGCGACCATGGCGGCGTAGAGTCCTCCGGGAGATGAATCCCCTCTCCGGCAGGGTGCCGGAGGCGATCTCCTGGATCCCCCGAGATGGGATCGGCGGCGGCGGCGTCTCAGTAAGGTTTTCCGTATCGTGGCTCTCGGTACTGGGGGTTTCGTCACGGAGGCTTTAAGTAGGCGGAAGGGCAGGTCAGGAGGGGGCACAGGGGCCCCACACCATAGGTCGGCGCGGCCAGGGGGTGGGCCGCGCCGCCCTAGGGTTTGGCCCCCTCGTGGCCCCTCTTCGTCTTTCCTTCGGACTTCTGGAAGCTTCGTGGAAAAATAGGCCCCTGGGCTTTGATTTCGTCCAATTCCGAGAATATTTCGTTACTAGGATTTCTGAAACCAAAAACAGAATAACAAAGAATCGGCACTTCGGCATCTTGTTAATAGGTTAGTTCCAGAAAATGCACGAATATGACATAAAGTGTGCATAAAACATGTAGATAACATCAATAATGTGGCATGGATCATAAGAAATTATCGATACGTCGGAGACGTATCAATGTACAATATAGATAGATAGATATGGAAAGAGGAGCATAGACATGAGGTAGAGAACACATGTTTTCTAGGCATACCCATTGGATAGAAATCCAAACAAGATATAAATAGCAACAATGGGCATGATTCGAAAGATATCAAGAACCATAAACATTTTGAACAAATAATTTTGCAATAAGTTCAGTTAGACTCAAAAGATGAAATCACTTAGAAAGATAGAGGCTAATGAGTGGCGGGGGATTTCTCCCCCTATGTTAAAGCACAAATGTCATGAGACCGCGAAGAGACATGCTTGGGTCCATATTTTGACATTAGGTCTATTTATGTTGCACACCTAGGTATGCATCAAACCAAGAAATGGTGAGATGACTATCCCCACATGTGCTGCACAACTAAGCTAGATAGCAAGTTAAGAGCAGGAATATAGTGCAAGAAGTTGTTCAATCTAAGTTTTTAGGATCAAGAATACCGAGTTCTCCTCTCAATGACACAGACCGGGCTTCATCCAAAGGTTTAGTGAAAATGTCCGCCAATTGATACATTGTTCCCACATGAGTGAGTTCAATGTCCCTATTGGCAACATGGTCACGCAGGAAGTGATGGCGAATGTCAATATGTTTGGTGCGACAATGTTGTACTGGGTTATTGGCGATCTTTATTGCACTTTCGTTGTCACATAGAAGAGGCACCGTACCAAGAGACATACCATAGTCTTTCAAGGTTTGCTTCATCCATAACAACTGAGTGCAACAAGATGCCGCGGATATGTATTCGGCTTCGGCGGTGGATAGGGCAGTGGAGTTTTGTTTCTTGGATGACCAACTCACCAATGACCGACCAATAAATTGGCAAGCCCCGGAGGTAGACTTCCGGTCAACCTTATCACCAGCCCAATCGGAATCCGAAAAGCCTATGAGTTCAAAGGTTGACCCCTTTGGATACCACAGCCCGAGAGTAGGAGTAAGAACAAGGTACCTTAAAATCCGTTTGACCGCCACTAAGTGGCTCTCCTTAGGAGCAGATTGAAAACGAGCACACATCCCAACACTTAACATGATATCCGGCCTAGAAGCACAAAGATAGAGCAAGGATCCAATCATGGATCGATATACCTTTATATCCACATCCTTCTCATCATCACATGAGCCGAGCTGCCCCTTCACGGGCATGGGTGTCTTCATTGGACTTGCATCGGTCATGTTGAACTTCTTAAGCATGTCCTTCACATATTTCTCTTGGGAGATGAAGGTGCCTTTTGCAAGTTGCCTCACTTGGAAGCCTAAAAAGAACTTCAACTCCCCCATCATGGACATCTCAAATTTCCTGGTCATCAACATCTCAAAGGCCTTGTTATGTTCAGGGTTAGTTCCACCAAATATAATATCATCAACATATATTTGACATAAAAACAGGCCACCCCCTTTAACCCGCTTGGTGAAAAGGGTGGAATCGACGGTTCCCATGCAAAACCCATCCTTGAGTAAGAAATCCCTAAGGTACTCATACCAAGCACGTGGAGCTTGCTTGAGTCCATAGAGTGCCTTATGGAGTAAATACACATGGTTGGGACGGCATGGATCTTCGAAACCCGGGGGTTGAGCCACATATGCAGTTTCTTTTAGGGGACCATTCAAAAATGCACTTTTCACATCCATTTGATATAGTTTGAAATCATGAAAAGATGCAAATGCAAGCAAAAGACGAATAGCTTCAAGACGGGCAACCGGCGCAAAGGTGTCCTCATAATCCATACCTTCTATTTGAGCAAACCCTTGCGCCACTAACCTTGCTTTATTTCTTATGACAATGCCATTCTCATCTTGCTTGTTCTTGAAAACCCACTTGGTCCCAATGACATTGATGCGATGATCATTAGGTCTCTCAACTAGAGACCACACTTCATTGCGGGTGAAACACTCTAATTCTTCTTGCATAGCAATCACCCAATCCGTATCAACCAAGGCTTCATGTACCTTGAGTGGCTCAAAACTAGACACAAAGGCATGGTGTTGACAATAACTAGAAAGTAATGCATGGTGTCTACGAGTTACCACTCCTTTAGAGATGCTTCCAAGGACTTGATCAACCTTCATGCCACTTGCCTTTGAAGCAGCCTTGATCTTTTGGATGGTTCCTTCATGATCAACAAATTCATCTCTTGCTAGACCTTGATCATGAGGGGCGGCTTGAGCTTGACCATGGGATGAGGATGACTCTTGATCAGTGACTTGGTCTTGCTCAGGAGGGTGAGGGTTTTCTTCTTGTTCTTCGGAATGCGGCTCATCTTGAGTTGGAGGAGAATCTTGGGCTGCACTTGATGGTTCAGCTTGAGTAGAGCTGGGCTCTACTTGGGCTGAGCTTGAAGCTTCCTCTCCATCAGCTTGATCATTAATATGGATCTCCGTGGGCCGAATGTGCCCAATACCCATAAGCTTGATGGCATTGGAAGGATCATCATTACCTGCAGCACATGGAACAACTTGCTCCGCTTGGGAGCCATTATCTTCCAAGAACTCCACATCACAAGATACTTCAACAGCCCCATTGGACTTGTTGTAGTATCTATAGGCGTGAGAGTTCTCCGCATACCCAACAAATATACCCTCAATAGTTCTAGATTCAAATTTACCAAGCTTCTCTCTATTGTTTTTAACAAGGCATTTGCATCCAAAGACACGAATGTACAAGACATTAGGCTTGTTACCTGTGAGAAGCTCATATGGAGTTTTGTTGTGCAATGGACGAAGAAAGAGCCGGTTGGAATAATGAGCAGCAGTGGAGATGGCTTCTCCCCAAAAATTATGGGGTGATTTGAATTCACTCAACATGGTTCTTGCCATCTCAATCAGAGTTCGGTTCTTCCTTTCCACAACACCATTTTGCTGAGGGGTATATGGAGCTGAGAACTCATGCTTGATGCCCTCATCATCAACAAACTCTTGCATGGTGTAGTTCTTGAACTCGGTGCCATTCTTGGTCCTTATCGCCTTGATCTCAGCTTCATACATTCGTTGAGCTTTCTTGGCGAAGATGATAAACTTCTCATAGGTCTCATCCTTAGTCTTAAGGAGAAAGACCCAGGAATACCTTGAATAATCATCAACAATGACCAGTCCATATTTTCTCCCACCAAGAGTATCATAATGAGATGGCCCAAAGAGATCCAAGTGAAGGAGCTCTAAAGGCCTAGAGGTGGTGATGATACTCTTGATAGGATGTCTCTTCTTGAGTTGCTTCCCAGCTACACATGCACTGCATACACGATCTTTCTCAAAAGAAATGTCGGTTAGTCCAACAATGTGCTCACCCTTTAGGAGTTGTTTAAGATTTCTCATGTTGACATGACCAAGGCGGCGATGCCACAGCCAACCCTCGTCATGCTTGGCCATTAGACATGTGGGGAGAGAAGAACTCTCTTTTGAGAGGTCAACCACGTAAAGGTTGTTCTCCACATGTCCAACAAGGACCAAATTGAGATTATCACTCCTAAAGACTTTCACACAATATTTAGTAAAATAGGAATCATAACCAGCATCTGCAAGATGATAAATAGAAAGCAAATTGTAACCAAGGGATTCACCAAGCATGACCGTCTCAAGGCACAAGTCCTTAGAGATTGCCACCTTGCCATACCCTAGTACCTTTCCCTTTGAATTGTCACCAAAGGTGATGCTTGACTTTTTATTGATATCTTCTATGAAGTGGTCAAGCACACCTCTTCCTCCGGTCATATGATTGGTGCATCCACTATCAAACACCCATTTTGGACCGCCGGAGGAAAATCCCTACAAAATCAAGTAGAGGATTTAGGAACCCATCGATTGATGGGCTCCCTTGCAATAGCAACAAGATCTTTTGGTACCCAAATTGAGTACCCTCTAAAAGCATAGCCATTGCGAGGACCAACATATTCAGCATAAATATCACCATAATAATCTTTAAATAAAGCATAGTGATTGTTTGGTCCCGTGCGATCACCACTTGTGGCTTTGCCCTTTGGGGCTTTGCCTTTATTAGTGACCTTCTTCTTCTTTTCTTGAGCGGGCATCTCCTTCTTGTAGTTGTTCTTCTTGTTGGGCTTGGGAACATACCCAAGTCCATACTTCTTATTGTTTGACCTTTGCTTACTCAAAAGGTCATCCAATCCCATCTTATTCTTGGAGGAAGTGAACTTGGCCAGTTCTTTTGTCAACCTAACATTCTCCTCAAGAATAGTTGCTTGTTCACAAGTAGAGTCTTTGGGATAATAGATAAGACCATATTTAGTCACCAAAGATTCAAGATATTCATTGGTCTCAATATATATCGATATATCTTCTTTCAGTTCAGCATGCTCCTCAATAAGTTTAGCATGATCACAAGTAGAGGAGATAGTCGAACTAGCAACATTTTCAACAACAATGGGATCACTCAATGATCCAAGAGCCTTCTTATATGAAACTTGGAGTAGGTCATGGTTCTCTCCAAGTTTCTTGAGCTCATCCTTTACAAGCTTGTTAGCCTTTTCAAGATGGTCAAGATCCTTGGTGAGAGAAGCATGAGCAACTTCAAGTTCCTTCTTTGAAGCATCCAGCTCTTGGGCCATTAAATGAGCCCTCTCGATAGTTTCTAGGTCCTTCACTTTATCAAGTTCAAAAGTTTCAACTTGTTGCTTAAGACCTTGAGATATGCACCTTTCATCTTTCAGCTCTTGTCCTAGGAGATTGAATCTCCGTTTCTCATCTGCCATATGAGATTTCAATTCCTCAATGGACTCATCCCTTTCATTGAGGGAGTCCATCAAGAAATCGAACTTGACAAGAGCATCACCACGAAGGGTGCATCTAACATTGAAAAGACCTTTAAGAATAGCAAGCTCATTTTGATCAACAGTTTCATCATCATCTAGAATGCTAGTTAGAGATGGTGGGGATTGCATTACCTTTGCTTCCCTTGCCATGAGACAAGAGCCAAAAACCTTGGAGGGAAAGGAGTCATCGGAGTCATCATTAGTCTTTCTTGCCATGAAGGAGGACCCAATAACATTGGAAGTAGAGGACTCCGTGGAGTAATCCTTGAGGTAATCATAGGTGAAGAGTGACCCGGGTTCGGAGAAAGCCAACCCAGCCACTCCGGCCTCCTTCTCCTCATCTTCTCCCTCTTCATCGGAAGTGTACTCAGCACCGACAAATGCCCTTCCCCTCTTGAATCTCTCATTTATTGGGTTTGGCTTCAGCTTTGGCTTGACACCCTTGACAAACCTTGGCTTGTCAACCCTCTTCTCATAAGGGCATTCATTTGCAAAGTGATTATCTTCATCGCAGTTGTAGCATGTCCTCTTCTTCTCATTGGAGGGCATTGAGAACTTCTTTCTGTGTTTCTTGATAAAGAATGCAAAATCTGTGCCAAGATCACTAGTTGAGGTCATCTCTTCTTCTTCTTCAATCTCATAGTCTTCTTCCCTTGCTAGGACTGCCTTGGCCTTCAAAGCGAGATTGTGGGAGGATCCATCGGCACGGTTCATCACCATGAGTCTTTCTCCTTCCTTGGCCATGTTATCATTGGCAGCCACATAAGACACTAGATCGTCTCATGGATAAATCTGCTTGGTTGGTGAGGATTCGCAGGTTGAGAGCTAGGTTGGTATCCTTTGTTTGACAGCAATCATTGCAATAATCTTGCACTTTATGAACTCTTCATTCATCTCAAAGCCATCATTATATTTCTCACATCCAAGACCCTTGACCTTGACACGAAGAGCTCCAAGTCTTGCATAGGCATCAGCAATAGACTCTCCATCCTTTATCATGAACATGGTTGCTTCAGTCTTGGCTGACTCATAGAGGGACTTCTGAATCAGATTGGTTCCTTCTTGAAGAACCACAATTCTGTCCCACGCTTCTTTGGCTGAATCAATATCATTGACTTGGTCAAGCAGCTTGCGTGAATTGCACTTCTAATCTTGTCACGAGCGGAAGCATTGAGCTAACGGTTGTAGAATTCAAGTGGAGGTCAACTTGGTGGGATCTTTGGCTTCAAGTATCCATCAGCAATGATCTCCCACATCTCCACACCTGCAGCTGCGAATATGGGACTCCATAGAAGATTTCCAAAAGGAAAAGTGAGTTCCATCAAAATGGGGAACATTCCCACTATGGTTAATATGAGGCATGGGTGAAGTGTTTTTAGGATAGTCATGATTAACTTGGTTGTAGGTCTCTACTGGGATAGCAAAGTACTAACAACACTCCCACTACTCAAGTTTTTAAGCATGGTATTCATCTCTTCCATTCGGTTATGGAGATCATCCTCCTTTTTCTGCTTCTCAAAGATCCCATGCTAAGAATCTGGATTTCATCTCCCTAACCGAAAGGGTCGAGTCTTCATCCAACCCCTCGAATAGTCTATCCATCTCACTCTTAAGGCTGTAAGGCCCTTAAAAAGAGTCCTTGCTCTGATACCAATTGAAAGTTCAGAGATGGTAAACCTAGAGGGGGGGTGAATAGGTTTCTACAAATTTTAATTCTTTCTTTGCAATATTAGGCTTTGCGGAATATAAAGATGAGCCTAATATAAACTAGGTGAGGCAACCTAGATGATGATACAACTAACTCAAGCACGAAGGCTCTCACAAGATAAATAGCACAAGTAAAGAGTTCGGTTAGAGATAACCGAAAGCACGCGGAGACGAAGATGTATTCCCGTGTTCCCTTCCTTTGCAAGAAGGTACGTCACGTTGGAGAGGTGTGGGATCCCACGAAGGATTTCCCAAGCGCCACGAAGGCTCACCTTCTTCTCCGAGCCTATCCCACGAAGGAATAGCCCTTTCACTTGTGGTAGACTTTGAGGCAGCCTCCAAACCTTCACAACTTGTTCAGGAGCAAATCCACAGCCCGGATGCTTCCGGACCACCTTTGCCACCTAAGGTTTGCAAGAAACCCTAGCAGCTCGAGCAATACAAGAAGGAATGAAATTTGGCTCGGTGGGATCGTAGATCGGGACCTCCTCTAGCTATTCCCCGGAGGGATTTGAGTTTGAGTGGAGGAGGAGGGAGATCTAAAGCTTTTGGTGTTTCACAACAATGGAGCAAGAGCAAGTGAGCTTGAAGAACAGATATTTGTAATGCCTAACTGTCCAGAGCTGGAAGAAGGGGTATTTATAGCTTCAGCTCAAAATCCAACCGTTGGCCACTTATCCAGCTCAGCATCAGTCGAGGAACCCGGCAGACCGGACGCCCCACCGGATGGGCCGGCATACAGTCCGGTGGACCGGGCCAGGCGCTGGCTGTTCTCTGTTGTGGTCCGGTGGAGTCCGGTGTGAGGTCCGGTATAGACCGGATCGTCCGGTTCACCATCCGGCGCGCCGGACCAAGCACCGGGCATTTCTCTGTTAAGCTTCGGTGGAGCCTGGCGAGTGGTCCGGTATGGACCGGGCAACCCGGTGAGTAACCCGGCAGGCCGGCCCAGGCACCGGACATCCCGGTGCTGAATCCGGTGAGACCGGCTGAGACGCCGACCAACACACACAGAAAATAAGGGGTCTCCTTTTTCCTTCTTGTTCCATTGATATACCAGAATTACTTGATGAACTAAAAACCTGATGATATACTAGCAACTGATATTAGTCCAATACTCTAGCAACGGTGTTGACAAGGTATTGACTTGTCAATGCCTATGGATTATAGGCTAGGGTTTAGTTAGAAGTAGAGGGCAAGTAGATCTCGAAGGTTTCAGCCGAAAAGTACTCGACGACTATGAAAACTAGGGCTTGCAGACAATGATTCGATTGATTCTTTGTCCCTCGACTCCCCCTTATATATGAGGTGGAGCCGAGGGATTCGTGCTATACAAGTTTACATAGTCCGGGACGGTTTCTAACTCATCCCGCCAGATCACAAACAACACTTCCTATTACAACTCTATCTTTCCTTAGTAAATCTTGGGCTCCCGAATCTTCTTATTCTTCGGGTATTGGGCTTCCAGTAAACCCCGGGTACCATCTTCGGCAGGCCCATTTGGGATGCCTATGTCAGTAGCCCCCGAGATTTTGCTTGAATCGTAGAGTCAGGGAAAATCTCCATTGTTTATTTTTACTCGAAAGCTTTAACCTTTTATATTTCTTCACATAAAATTCTATATTGTACAGGGATACTGGTAATTGGGGCTAGTTCATCTGACGGATCAGGTACTAGTTAACTGCTCTAGTGGCAATCCGCAAAAACCTACTTCAAAATCACGTCCCCGGACATGATCTCGGGATACTGGTGTAAACGTCGACAGGTGCCGCTTAAGGTCTTACCATTCTGTCGAGTCCCAGTCAAATTTATCGGGTACCTAACGCGTCCGTTAGGATTTTTCTTCGTATCTGTTGATACGGATAAAAGTAGCAGAGCGCAGTCTTTGGCGATGCCACGCCCAGCAGAACGGATCTGGGGTCTTACCTTCGCAAATTTGCGGCATTCAGAAATTGATCGCAACTTCGGCGTTCTGAGAATATATTGTCGAGTGCTTTTCCGGCTGTTGGAATGGCACATTTTATCGAGTCACATATGACTTATATTGTTCTCCCGATGGGAGTATATGTAGAGTTAATTATAACTCGAAATATACTCTCTTGTTTTTCTATTTTTGTTAATTTCATCGGGCACGCGAACAGCGTTCCCGATGGGAGTAGCCCCCGAGGCTACAACCAAGAACTTGTGCTTGGTTGTAGGCTCAACATTTTAGTCCACCTTGTCGCTATATTTTCATTACTTCCCAATATGATCTCTTTCTTCTTCTCTCTTTTTTTTTATCTCTCGGGTGCGCGAACAGCGCTCCCGATGGGAGTAGCCCCCGAGGCTACAGCCAAGGACTTGTGCTTGGTTGTAGGCTCCCGCAATTTCTATATTTGTCATACTCGAAAATTTACTTTTTTCTGAAGTAGCCCCCGAGCATTTGGGCAAAAACTTGTATTTGACCAAAGGCTCCCGAAGTATTGAATAATTCTTTTACGTCGCCACTTTTCTTTTGTTTTTCTTGTCGACATACTTCCCTTAATCAAATTTACTTCATCCTTCTCGAATAGTCGTGATTTTTCTGCCCTGTGGGTCCATTGCTTCGACCACGTTGACACGTCGTGCAAGTAGTGGACACACGTCCTCCGCTTTTTCTGGCGCACGTACGGTAATGCCTATTTCAGTAAAAATACTCTTTTGCCCTTGTGTCTAGAAGATCCATCCTCACCACACGATTTCTTCATCCAACGGCACACTGCTTCACCCGATTCTTATATAAACCCTTCTTCAACCTTCGTTCATCCCCTCGCTTGCGCCGCTCACCTGTTCCTCTTCGCAAAACTTCCCCTGCGCCCAACTCTCTCCAATCTTCCGTACGCATATACATTGCTCTGCCCGCTGCCATTGATGCCACCGCGCACGCGTCTGACTCGCCACAGCACGCCGGAATCCAAGATGGCCGCCGAGGATCTTGAGTGGGAGAGATCCAAAATCTCCAACCAAGACACCAACACGCTGAAGAGGCTCGGCCTCATGACGAAGGAGGACGCCATCCGCTTTCCTAGCGAAGAAAGCTACCCCAAGCCTCCAATGGAGTATCGGGTTAGTTTTGTTGATCACTTGATCCGCGGCCTTTCGACCCCAATCCACGATTTCCTCCGCGGCCTTCTTTTCGTTTATGGGATTCAACCGCACCGCCTGACCCCCAACTCCATCCTTCATATTTCTATTTTCATCACGCTTTGCGAATGCTTCCTCGGAATCCCTCCCAATTGGGCTCGTGGAAGCGCATTTTCTCGCCTCCGCCGCAATGGCTCCCACAACGTCACCTATAACATAGGTGGCGTTGTTATCTGTGTTCGTACCGATGTCGACTACTTCGACGTCAAGTTTCCCCGATTACCGTCCAAGGATGGCGCAAGAAGTGGCTCTACAACCACGAAGAAAGTGCCAACTCCGTTGAGCACAACATAATGCCTTACGACGGAAATGCCAGAATTCACCGCCGCCGCTCCAGGGATGCCGAAGCTTCCGAGGAAGAGAAAAAGGCGACAGAGGCAACGATGTCTCGCATTCGCCAACTTCAAAATACTCGAGGCAAAGAGCTTTCTGGTGTTCAAATCACTGCCTATTTCCTTAGGATTAGAGTGCAGCCTCTTCAAGCTCGCAAAAATCCCCTTTGGACGTATTCTGGTAAAAATGACGCCAACAGAATGTCCGGTGATCTTTCCACCAAGGACTTGGAAAAATTGGTTCGAAGAATTTCTCGATTAGGCAAGAAGGATCCTATTCCCTCCTCCTGTCGAGTGGAACCATACAGTGCTTCCAATCCTCTTCCCGAGGTATTTTGTCTTCTCGAATTTCTATCTTGTTACGAATCGTTCCTTGTATCTTATTGCAGTGGTATCTCACTTATTCTCTTTTGTCACTATTTCCTTGTAGAATCATCCTACTATGGCTTCCCTTCCTCCTCTTCCGGAAGATGGAGAGGTCGAAGAAAGAGCTGTTGTCGATGATGACAACCAGGAGACCCCCTCTTTTGTGAATGAACCCGCAGATTCTCGAAAATCTGCGGGATCTACTGAGAAGGATGCTGCCTCTGAAGATACAACATCAGCACAATCTCCTCCTCCTGCTGTTTCTCCGAAGAGCAAAAGGAAAAGGAGCAACGCCGAAGATTCTGGGACCTCGAAACCCGAAGAAACTGCTCCTGCACCTCGAAAAACAGCTTATGATCCATACATCGAGAGTATCATCAGCTCGTAGGTTCCTTACTCTTTTCCTTTTTTATTTGAAGAATTTTATTTTGCCTTGCTTTTTATGCTGCCACTATTTTGTCACAGTGATGATGAAGAAACACCAACTTTAGATGTGGCTGCTCGAACGAGCACGTCACATACTTTAGTTATTTCAGAAAAACCAGTTGAAGGGGAGGAATCGTCGCCTCCTCAACAAAATGTTGATACATCTACTCCTTCGAGCCCCCGTGCCCCTTCACCAAAAAGGGCACGGGTTGAAAAGATTGTTGATCCTGCCCCTCAGTTGGGCAGTTCGTCGACCCCGCTCCTAGATGATGTAAGTTTGTCGACATCTATATTTTCCTTATTTTGTTTTTTCACACCTTTTTTTTTTTTTTTTTTTTTTTTATACCGATGTTTCTCTTACTGTGTTCACGTTGAACAGCCTATGATCAAGGATCTTCTCCGCATCGGTTCCCAATTTATTGGGTACCGTGAATATGCTAATAGAGCCGAAGGTAACGACTTTCATACTTGTCGTTTTTCCTTAATTTGTCACTCCTGTTGCTTGCCGCGATTTTTTGATCTTTCTTCTCTCTTTTTTCCATATCTCGACAGAGAAACTTGCAGAGGCTAACGAACGCGCCGACGCACTGGCTCAAAAACTTGAGCAAAGTGAGGCGGCTCGCAAGAAAGCCGAACTCGCTGCTAGCAAAGCCAAGGTCGAAGCTGATGAAGCTAAGGCGGAAGCTGCTAGTGTCGAGGAACTGCAGAGAAGGCTCAAAGATGCCGAATCTGCCTTAGATGAGCAGAAAACTGCACAAACTGTGCGTGAACAAGAGATCATCAAGCGTCTGAAGTCGCAAAGTCGACGTACGCTGAGTAATATCATCAACCCCTTCTATTGTACTTCCTGTTTCTTGGTTTTTGACTAATGGTTTGTCTCGTGTGGCAGCCCAAACAAACCAAGATTTTGATCTGGAGAATCCCGTCAATGACCCTCTCCTTGATGCACTTTCTCTTCTGGAATTCCATGGGCGCGAAATTCGTGAAGGCGTGGCCAATGCCAGTGCGAGTTTGTCGGCGTTGTTCCCCTACTTCTTCCCGAAGAAAGAGGAACCTTCGACTTTCCTTGCCCTTGCCAAGCTTTTCAATTCGTCGGAAGACCTGGGATTGAGGATGCGTCAGGAGAATATGAAGGTTGCTGTCGAGAGTACTGTTGCCCTGGTTGCTGATAGCCAACAGACGCTTGATTGGATGAAGGTTGGCGACACCAGCCAGATAGAGCATTCGAGATGGAGGTCGCTGATCAAGGCAGCCAAGCCCAACACGAAGAAGATCTTGGCGTATCTGGGGATCAAGCCAGCTTCGACTCCTAGCTCCTCGAGGCCGGAGGTCTAGTTGCATGCCTCCTTGTTTCTTTTTCTGTTTCTTTTGCTTTTGTTGCCAAAGTAGTTGTTTTGGCGACATTCATTTCTTTAGCTCTACTGTAGTGCCCTTGTAATGATTCCAAGAAATTAATGAAAAACTCTATCTGTCATTTGATGTTGTCTTGTCTAAATTTCAGTTGATATTTGATAACTATACTCCAACTTCCGCTCCTTCCAATGTATCGCCTTCTTCTCGTGCGAGGAGAGCTTTTGCCGATATCGCACCCGTCGACGATACCTTGTCGCAAGAACTGGATGAACTTCGGCAGCAACTTCAGTATGCGAAGAAGCAAACACTTGTGATGATGGAGCAATCTCGTAAGTCATCTGAAGCCGAAAAAATTGCTCTTCAACAATCTTACGAAGCCGTGGCTGCTAAGGAAATTGCTGCTTCCGAGGCTGAAAAGGCAACTACTCGAGAAAATTTCATGCTCGAATTAATGAATGAAGCCAGTGCAGATATGTCGGGTATGCCTGTTTCATCCGCTGATATTCTTTATCTTCATGCTATTGTTTCTTAGAGGTTTCCACTTCTTTGTTTTGATAGGTGCCTTTACTGATGCTGCTGCCGAGGAAGAGAGGGTAAATGCTAGGACAACCCTCCTTGTTAATCTTTCCCTGGACCATGGTTCTTTGTTTTGGGCTACCCCAGAGAGGACCCGCCAAATTGTCAGATTTCAAGATCGCGCCTCTCAAACTCGCGATTTCCTTGACTTCTGCACCAAGACTTTGTCCATGGTTTACAACTCCATGTTTCCTCGGAACGTCCAGCCAAAAACTCTTCCTGACTTGATGGAAAGGTTCAGGGATGCTCGCAGTATCCATGATTTTGTCAGAGCTCAACTGGTAGCTGGCGCCAGATTTGCTCTTATCATGCTCCAGATCTGCCACTCGAAGCTTGACCTTACCCAGGTTGTCGAGAAGGTTCACCAAAAAGTAAAACGTCGGAGAGTTGGTGTTGACAGGATTAATACGAAGGTTACGCCTATAGCCGAGGAAATGATTGAGGACCTACTTCGGATGGATGCCGACTTTTTTGCCGATGGCCATTATGCCGATTTTCTTGGTGCTGCTCCTGAGGAAAACAGGGTTACTCTTGATGACATATTGAATCAAGACTAGTTATTTTCTTCTTGTAGATATTTTTCTTTGTAATCCATGACTATATTGTAAAGCAATCATTATATTTCTCTGTTTGTTTAGCCCCCGAGTGTTTCGGTGACTCTTTACTATATTTGTATACTTGCGAGGTTTTGAACCAAGGCATTTATATATTTAAGGCGAATATGAGCCCCCGAGCTTTTTATTGAGTACTATTTTGTATTTTTGTTGACTCACGAGGTATCTGAATACCAAGGCAAGTTTTTTCTTTTGTCGATGAACTATATTGAAATTCGTCGGAGCAAAGACTTTGGTCATGTCGATAAAGAAGAAAAGTTATATTGTCACTATCTTTATTATATTGCAGCACCGCGAGCCCGCCTCATTAAAAACCTTCTCCGGCCCCACTCGGTGCCCCGAAAAAGGAAAAGAGTGCGTCTGAAAACTCGCGGGCGTTTCAGTACATTGAAGCTTTACAAAGGCTATATTTTGACTCTAGGCGTAGAAACGCCTAAGTTGCGCCACGTTCCAGGGGTTTGGCTCCTCCACCCCTGTCTTCTTGTCCTTTATTCTGTATGCTCCTCCTCCAATTACTTCCGTGACAATGTAAGGGCCAAGCCAAGGTGACTCGAGTTTTTCATGACTTTTTTGTGTGAGCCGAAGAACTAGGTCTCCCACCTGAAAAGATCTTGGCCGCAAACGTCGACTGTGGTAATTCTTCAAGTCCTGTTGATATTTGGTTACCCGAGATAATACTTCATCTCGAGCTTCATCAAGTGCGTCGACGTCGTCTTCTAGCGCTCTTCTCGACGTTTCTTCATCATATTCAGCAACACGTGGAGAGTTGTGCTCTATCTCGATTGGTAGTACTGCCTCTGCTCCATGAACCAGGAAAAACGGAGTTTCCTGCGTTGCTGTGTTTGGTGTTGTTCGGATGCTCCACAACACGCTTGGTAGTTCTTCTGGCCAGGTATGTCGAGCTTTTTCCAGTGGTCCTAGCAATCGCTTCTTGATACCATTGCAGATGATGCCATTGGCTTTCTCGACTTGCCCATTGGTTTGAGGATGTGCAACTGACGCAAAGTTCAGCTTAATACCCACCTCTTCGCAATAATCTTTGAATTCATGGGATGTGAAGTTACTGCCGTTGTCTGTGACGATGCTGTGGGGCACTCCAAATCTGAAGACGAGGCCTTTTACGAATTTTACTGCGGATGCTCCATCTGGTGAATTTATCGGCTTCGCTTCTATCCACTTTGTAAACTTATCGACAGCTACTAGCATGTACTCCTTTCCTCCTGGCCAGGATTTGTGTAACTTACCCACCATATCAAGTCCCCATTGAGCAAAGGGCCATGACAATGGTATTGGTGCTAGCTTCGCTTGCTTGGAGAGTGGGGTTTTGCGGCAAACCTTTGACACGCGTCGCAAGTTCTTACTATGTCCTTGGCGTCCTCGATTGCTGTCAACCAGTAGAATCCTGCCCGAAAAACCTTGGCTGCAATAGCTCGACTACTTGCGTGGTGGCCACATATTCCTTCGTGTACATCCTTCAGAATTATTCTTCCTTCTTCGGGTGTGACGCACCTTTGCAAGACACCCGAAATACTTCGCTTATACAATTCTCCCTTGACTACCGTGAAAGCTTTGGAGCGTCGAATTACTCGCCTTGCTTCAACTGGATCGTCAGGTATTTCTTTCCTAAGGATATATGATATGTACGGCTGCATCCACGGTATCTGTATCATCATGACCAAGTCCTGATCTTCTTCGTCCTCTTGCTTTTCCTTGGCAGCCCCCGAGGGTTTCTTCTCCTTCTTTTTTGACTTTGTTGGCTTAGTGGATCTCTCTGTTATCTCTTCCCAGAATACACCTGGCGGGACTGGAAGGCACTGTGACCCGATGTTTGCAAGAACGTCGGCTTCGTCGTTGCTCAACCTGCTAATATGATTTACTTCGCATCCATCGAATAACTTCTCAAGCTCGTTGTACACCTCCTTGTATGCCATCATGCTATCATTAACTGCATCACATTGGTTCATAACTTGCTGAGCCACCAACTGTGAGTCGCCAAAGATTTTTAATCGAGTTGCTCCGCAGGCTTTCGCCATCTTCATCCCGTGTATGAGAGCCTCATATTCTGCTTCATTGTTAGATGCGTTGAGGAACGTCATCCGGAGGATGTACTTCAATTTGTCGCCTTCAGGTGATATGAGTACTACTCCTGCGCCAGCTCCTTCTAGTCTCTTGGACCCATCAAAGTTCATGGTCCAAGTTCTCGATAACCGGAGGTCCCGTATTTTGCAACTCCATCCATTCTGCGATGAAGTCCGGCAGTATTTGCGACTTTATTGCTTTTCTTTTTCATACGTGATGTCCCGAGGGGAAAGTTCTATTCCCCAAAGGGAGACACGACCCGTAGCTTCGGGTTATTCAAGATATTTGACAAGGGAGCTTCATTGACCACTATGATCGGGTGTGCCGAAAAATAGTGGCGCAATTTTCGTGCTGTCGTGAACACTCCATATGCTAGCTTTTGGTACTGAGGGTACCTTTGTTTTGAAGGTGACAAGACTTCGCTCACGAAGTATACTGGCCGCTGCACTCCATGGATTTTCCCTTCTTCTTCTCTTTCGACAACTAATACCGTGCTAACCACTTGGGGCGTGGCTGCAATATACAGCAGGAGAGGTTCCTTTTCCTTTGGAGCCACCAGGATTGGTGGTGTTGAGATTTTTCG
Organism: Lolium perenne; assembly: GCF_019359855.2. Lineage (NCBI taxonomy): Eukaryota > Viridiplantae > Streptophyta > Magnoliopsida > Poales > Poaceae > Lolium > Lolium perenne. The sequence continues at coordinate 332,574,009 of NC_067245.2, forward strand.
CTTCAAATCCTCGAAAGCTCTGTCGGCCTCTTCGTTCCACTGGAATTTATCTCCTTGTTTTATCAGCGCATAAAATGGTAACGCTTTTTCTCCTAACCTGGCGACGAACCTGCTCAAAGCTGCGACTCGCCCAGTTAGCTGCTGTATTTCTTTCAACTTTGTTGGCTTTCTCATTGTTACTATGGCTTGTATTTTGTCGGGATTTGCTTCAATCCCTCTTGCCGAAACTAGAAACCCCGAAGTTCTCCCGCGGGACGCCAAAAGAACACTTCGTCGGGTTCAGATTGAGGCAGAATTTGTCGAGGTTGTCAAAAGTTTCTTTGAGATCCTCGATCAATGTTGTCCCCTTTTTTGATGTTATGACGACATCATCGATGTATACTTGCACGTTTTTCCCGATCTGTGTTGCTAAACACTTCTGCATCATCCTCTGATATGTTGCTCCCGCATTTTTTAGACCAAAGGGCATTGTTTTGTAGCAAAACACGCCGTAAGGTGTAATAAACGCTGTCTTGGCTTCATCATCTTCTTTTAATCTGATCTGGTTATAACCAGAGTATGCATCCAAGAAGGAAAGACGTTCGCAACCTGCCGTGGAGTCGATAATTTGATCGATCCTTGGGAGGGGAAAGTGATCCTTAGGACAATGTTTATTGAGACACGTGAAGTCGACGCACATGCGAAGGACTGTCGTGTTTTTCTTCGGCACCATCACTGGGTTAGCTACCCATGTGGCTTCAGAGATATTTCTCTGATAAAACCAGCTTCTTCGAGTCGATTTATTTCTGAAAGCATGGCTTTGCGGTTTGGTTCCGAAAAACGCCGCAAAGGTTGTCTGATTGGTTTCGCTGTTGGATACAAATTTAGGTGGTGCTCGGCAAGTTACCTTGGTACTCCTGGCATGTCAGCTGGAGATCATGCAAAGTTGTTCCACTTCTCACGGAGGAACTTGACGAGCGCGCTTTCCTATGCGATATCCATATCGTTTGCGATAGATGTCGTCTTTTTTGGATCCGTCGGGTGAATCCGCACCTCCTTAGAATTTTTCTCTCGTGTTGAAAGTTGATTCTTTATTTGGCCTTCCAGCGTCCGGGCAAGACGTCGTAATCAGTCATGCTTTTTGACGCCAAGTACTCGGCTTGCATCCCGAAAGTTTCGCCAACTGTGAAAATCCTTGTCGCACTTATCGGCTAAGGCAAAGCTTCCCTTGACTGTGATTGGTCCTCTTGGTCCGGGCAACCTCCACAACAGGTATGTATAGTGTGGTACTGCCATAAATCTAGCATATGCTGGTCGTCCCAACAGAGCGTGGTATTGTGATGGAAAATCCACGACTTCAAATTCGAGCTTCTCGATTCTATAATTTTCTCGGGTCCCAAATTGAACATCGAGATTGATTTTTCCCAATGGATAACTTGGTTTCTCCGGTGTAATGCCGTGGAACCTTGTGTCTCGTTGGTTTCAAGTTTGCTAAGGATATGTTCATCTTCCTCAATGTATTCGCATACATGAGGTTCAAGCTGCTGCCGCCGTCTATGAACACTCGAGAGACATCAAATCCTGCGATAATCGCTGGCGAGAATAAGTGCTGATCGCCCTGGTCGAGGAACTTGCTGCGGATGATCTGCTATTGTGAAGCCGATATCTTGTCCTGACCAATTAAGGTACTCAACTGTTGGTGGAGGCATTTTCTCTGCCATAAACACCTGTCGTGAGATTACTTTTTGAGCTCTATTGGACGGCCTTCCCTTCTGAATCATCAACACTGCTCCGTTGGAATTAGGATCAACATAGGGTGGTGGTGCAGGTGCTGCCGCTATTCTTAGCTGGTGTCGATTGTCCTCTGTAATCGCGGGAGGTGGCGGGAGATGAACCTCGCTCCTAGGCTCCCGAGGGTTTCTCCGTGCCGCTCGAGCGTGAGCATTTTCTGCGTATCCGAACATTGCTGAAAATTTCGACGCCTTTCTGCAGTGCCCGACTGTCTTTTCCCGTTCTGTCGAGGAAGAAGTGCATCCGGCACGGTCCGTTCAGCATTTCCTCGGGGGACACGAAAGGTCTTGGAAACCTCGGCCCACTATTTTGCACATTGCGTGAATCATCCCTATTATCACCTCGCTGTTCACCGCTTCTCTCGGTAATCATCTCTCGTTGCCTCCCGTATTTGTCCGAAAACCTGCCGAAATTTGTCCTGGGGCGTCGTAGTTCTGGTACGTCCGAGGAAATCTTCGCCTCGGTTGATAGTTTCGACCACGGTCCTCCTCTGGCGACCTGTGTCGTTTGTTGTGGACAGCGTCTTCTCCATCTGCCCATTTATTTGCTATCTCCATTAACGCGGATATTGTCCTTGGATTGGTCCTTCCCAAATCCTCGACAAAGTCTCCACGCCTGACTCCTGCGACAAACGCATCTATTGCTCTCTCGTCAGATATGTTTTCTGCCGAGTTTTTGATGATATTCCACCTCCGGATGTACTTTCTCATTGGCTCATCGGCTTTTGTCGACACGCTCTCAACTCCTCTAACGATGCGGGTTTTTTGCACGTGGATCTGAAGTTCTTGACGAACACGTCCTCGAAACTTTCCCAGCTGTCGATGGATCCTGGAGCGAGTTTCTTTATCCATGATCGTGCGGCACCACTCAGGTGCACCTGGATGCTTTGCATGGCTGTTGCCCTAGTTCCTCCTGTCAGCTTCACCGTCTCCAGATAGTCGACTAGCCAATCCTCTGGATCTTGAAGGCCGTCGAATTTCTTGAAATTATCGGGTAACTTGAATCCTGAGGGGACTCGCGTTTTCCGGACACTCCTCGTGAAGCATGGTAAGCCGCACATATCTTCGTCGTTAAGTTACGGGGATTGCCGATGATCCCTTCGCTTTGCCGCGCTCCGTCGACTCTTGCTTGTGCTCTTGTGTCTCTTGCTCCACTTGGCCCTTCGAGTGCCGCCGTTGTCGCTGCGGGTCGCGGACTATTTTGCCTTGCCACTCCTTCGGGAGGCGTTGATATAAACGCTGTCCCCATAGCTCCAACTCCTGCTACCGCCATATTGTACAGTGTTTCCCTTGGGTCACCCGGAGGTGGTTTAGATGCAAGGATAAAAGCATGTGTCGCCATATACCCAGCCTCTGGTGTCTTAGGGATGATGTTTCCTCTTGTATCTATCGACATAAAGGACATGTCGAGGTTTTGAACCAAGTGCTCTCTTTCCGCTTCGGGTATGTGTTGCGCTCTTGACCTTGCTCTGTTCCGCGCCTCCCGATGGCTATCACCCGTAGTTCTAGATTGTCGACTTAGATCTGCCCTTCTCTGCTGGATGCGTAAGCTGCCTCCTTTCTCTGTTCAACTCAGCCGTCTGTTTTTCCAATTCCCTGGCAGCTCGTGCGAGCCTATATTGATATGCTTGCAATTCTTCCGGTGTGGCTGTGGTAGCCATTGGTTCTGTGCCGTTCATAGCTCTCGCAGCCTCGTCCCACGCTGCTTGTGAAAGTTGAACTCTATCTCGCGGCTACGGCCCGACGTATTTGTTGCCCAAGCCTTGTCGCAGATTGGAGGGATCGACGTATGGATTTCCCAAACTGTCGAAAGCCTCAGATGTCTCTTCTTGATTTTCAATGGCGTAAATCTGATGATACTTTGTACTCAGATCTATGTTGGGTTTGGTGACATCGTCGTTGAGATTGATGAAGACCTTGCCCACTGTCCAAGATTTGTCGTTGAAGTCGTAACTGTCGACATTGCTTGAACCATCGCTTATATATGAATCCGCAGATGACTCAAACGACATGTCGTTGAAGATCTTGGCGAGTTTCTCTCTTGCTCTGATGCTGACGTAGCGTGTCGCCGAGGTTTCTTCTTCTCCTGATTCGTTTGACGATGTATAGCTTGAAAAATCGGAATCGGCCACTGATGATTCCGACGAAATCGGAATCTCGACACGATACGATCCTTCCTTCTCGACGCGAAAGTGGAACCTTCCGAACGTCATCTCCATGGGCTCCGCCAGATACGCATATGCATCCAAACGGGAGGGTGGGTGAGGAACAAAATCGACAAGACCAGTAGCGATCTGTTTACCTCGATCCATTGTGTTGCTTGCGGTTGACGATGTCGAAGATCTTGAGCGTGCCATCGAGATCAGCTCCTTACGCCTCTAATTCCCACAGACGGCGCCAATTGACAAGGTATTGACTTGTCAATGCCTATGGATTATAGGCTAGGGTTTAGTTAGAAGTAGAGGGCAAGTAGATCTCGAAGGTTTCAGCCGAAAAGTACTCGACGACTATGAAAACTAGGGCTTGCAGACAATGATTCGATTGATTCTTTGTCCCTCGACTCCCCCTTATATATGAGGTGGAGCCGAGGGATTCGTGCTATACAAGTTTACATAGTCCGGGACGGTTTCTAACTCATCCCGCCAGATCACAAACAACACTTCCTATTACAACTCTATCTTTCCTTAGTAAATCTTGGGCTCCCGAATCTTCTTATTCTTCGGGTATTGGGCTTCCAGTAAACCCCGGGTACCATCTTCGGCAGGCCCATTTGGGATGCCTATGTCAGGTGTCATTGTTACCAAAATAATGGTTAAGGGTAAAATACCCTTACACACTCCATCTTCATATTCAAGACATACTTGTCATAGGATCAATTCCCACTTGACCACTGTTTGGATCACTCCTTGAACATATTGGTCATCCTTGATCTTCTTCACTTTTGTCTTCTTCATTATGTTGATCTCTTGAAGAGACACATGATATATCACTTCATATTATTCTTCAAGACATACTTGCTATAGGCTCAATCATCTCATGACCAATCTTTGGATTATTCTTTGAATAACACATTGGTCATCACTTGATCTTCTTATTTCAACCTTGACACCAACATATGGTTCAAGCATTGACTATGGACAAAACCTTCGAGTGAAACTCAATGCAAACATTAGTCCATAGTGATTGTTATCAATTACCAAAACCACACATGGGGCACATGTTCTTTCAGAGGTAAACAGATCCAATCTGGTTTCGTTGATTTTCAACCTTACCCCTCTGCTCGTCTGCACCTCCGGGCCGACCAGAAAGAAGAGATGGATCTGACGTTCGGGGGCCATCGCTTCCTCTTCGGAGCTGAAGGATCGCACCGCTTTTTGGCCCCGGATTTTTCGGGACCATCAGCGAAGGACTGCGAGTCGCCGAAACCATCGGCACCTCTCATCAACTCGACTGGTGAGGGGAGTCCCCCGCCAAACTACATCAAGTCTGTCGAAAGCAGGGGGCTCATCGAAATCTTCGACAAGATCGCTTTCGGATCCAACCACAGCTCCATCGACAATATCAACCTCACACAAAGCAAGGAGGTCTTCGCCGATCCTAGCGACGGTGTCACCTGTCCTTCACAAAGTGTCTGGCTTCCGAGCCTGACACCGAATAAAAATAATGAGATTGCATCTGATCCTGAACTTGAGGATTGTGCTGACTCCGCACATCATCAGATATGTGTGATCATTGCACAGAACGGTGAAAATAATGAGCAAGCCGAAGAATCTGAGGCCTTCGACTCACAGGGTAACCCTACGTCGATCCCGCAGATCTAACCAGAGGAACAGGAAACAAATATCCTGCTGTGGAAGGGGGTCCTCCCCGAGAAAAAATAAAAATATCCCAAGCAGCTTGGAGCAGAGCAAAGCAAGCTATGGATGGCACAGTCCCTATGACAACTCAAGCCAGTGCCGAAGAACTCATGGCGTATCAGTATAGCCTGAGCAGGGTCAGACGTGAAATAACCAAGGCAACGGCGCTGCTCGACGCGAGAAAAGCTGCAGCCGATGAATCTAGCAAGCGCCGAGCCGAACTAAGCAACCTGTCGAGCAATTCCGGAGCAAATAATAGAGGGCGGAACGGAAGAACAGTGCCCCGAATGAATAACATCCCCGAAAATAATCGAGGGGATCATTTGATACGAGACCTAGACTTGACTTTCATGTCAGTCGATTCTAGAGGACACATCATGCCAAAAACGCCGGAGGCCGCGTATATGGCAGCTCATACATACATGATGGCGACAAAACCACAAAACGATGATCCTCGAGCAGCCCTTTACAATACCGCAATGGCGGGTATTGGCATTATGGGAGCTGCAATAGCTGGTGTAGAACCCGAAATAACTCCGCGACGTCACATTAGTCCTCGGCAAGGAGAAGGAGCAAGGCGAAGATCTGGATCGCCAAGAACAGCGCAAAACAATACGCGTACAGGAGATGCAAGAAACAACATCACACAATCACGTGTGGAGAGATCTCGCGAAGAGCGTGATACCCGAGAATATAATGACGAAGATATGTGCGGAGTCAACTGCTTTACCCGTAGGGTTCGCAGAACTCGAGTGCCTTCAAGTTTCAAGCTGCCCGATAACTTTAAAAAATTCGATGGCCTCCATGATCCCGAGGACTGGTTGGTCGATTATCTTGAAACAGTAAAACTCCTCGGGGGCAATAGAGCAACTGCCATGCAGAGCATACAGCTCCATCTCAGTGGAGTCGCGAGGTCTTGGCTGAAGAAATTACCAGAAGACTCGATAGATAACTGGGAAGCCTTCGAGAGGGTCTTCATTCAGAACTTCAAAGCCACATGCAAGCGGCCAGCGTCAATCGAAGAACTGCACACATGTGTGCAGAAATCAGGCGAGTCCATGCGATCATACATCCAGCGCTGGAGCATCATAAAAAACTCATCAGAACACGTATCCGATGAAAGGGCGATCGACGCTTTCACCAATGGACTCCGCAGAAGAGACCTAGTCGAAGAACTGGGCCGGACGAACCCGAGGACAATCGCTGAGCTGATGGATATCGCCACCAAGTGGGCCAACGGGGAAGATGCTGTCCTAACCAAACGGCCACGATCACCCGAAGAAGATCGCCAACGACATAGCAACCCGCGTGGTCGACGTTACCGAACTTTTCATGAATACGATGGTCCCAGCCAAGTTGCGGCTGGCTTCCATAGTAGCAATAATGGTCGAGATGATTACCGTAGCGACGGGTATCGAAGCAACAATAGAGACACGCCTGGTTCTGGCAAGCCGAAAAATCGGCCTAGACCTCCGCGAGAATTTAATATGACACCAGAGGAGTTGCTGAACGGCCCATGTCAAATGCACTACTATATAGATTCAGAGGGAAGGAGGCAGTCTAATCACCTCCTCAAGGATTGCCGAACCTGGCGAGCCCTGCAGAAAGCCACAAGCGCTACTCAAGTCGAAGCAGTGAACCGAGGATTCGTAAACGGTCCTCGAAGTGAGGTGCATCTTCCACCACCACCACCACCACCAGCGTTTCCAAACAGCAACCAGCAGAATGTTCTGCAAATTACGGGTCCCAGCAACACAAATGGCGGATACACCCAGTCGAAGGGAGCACTGCAGATGATCCAGAAGGCGAGGCCAACAAACAGGGCGCAGAAGTTAATAACGAGGCAAGTCAATATGGCAGTACTAGCACCTCCCACGACAGTCGAATATCTGAATTGGTCGGATCAGCCCATAGGGTTCGACAGGGCAGACCACCCGCCACAGGTGCCAAGGCCAGGCCACTCTGCGTTGGTTATTCCTGCACAGATCGCAGGGTATGATATCCCTCGGGTCTTTGTAGATGGTGGAAGCAGTATCAACCTCATTTTCGCTAACACATTGATGAAAATGCATATCTCTCTGAGCAACCTCGCCCCGACAGAAACACGTTTCCACGGGATCACGCCGGAAAAGCCAAATTATCCCTTGGGAAAGATTGCACTCGACGTTCAGTTCGGGTCGGCAGAAAACTTCAGGAAAGAAAAGATCGAGTTCGAAGTGATGGACTGGCCATCGCAGTACCACGCCATTTTGGGAAGACCTGCGTATGCAAGATTCATGGCGGTACCTCATTATGCATACCTACTATGGAGGATGCCAGGACCTAAAGGCCCGATAACAATCAGAGGCAGCTTCACGCTGTCAGATAAGTGCGACAAAGACTTCAATAAAATCTCCGAATCATTCGGGATGCAAGCTAAATTTGAGGCAGCTAAATTCACAACAAACCACGATGTACTGCCAGAAGGGGGACGATCCTTGCATGAGCAAGCTTTCGATACCTCCAAAGACTCAAAGGAAGTGCAGGTCCATCCTACGGATGATCGAAGCAATTTAGTAGGGTTTAAGTGTCGTGGTTCTCCTCAGGGATCAAGCTACCTTTGGAACGATTTCTAACATCCTAGTTCACAGATTCTTAGGGTTTGATTTAACAGGAAAGCAAGTGCAGCAAGTAAAATTAACGCAGACAAATCATCAAACAGGTTTTGGCCTCAACTGACTCACTCAATCCATTACATGAATTTGTTCACCAAAGCAAGAGGAGTAAGAGAGTAAATCCACGGTTTAAAACTCAGGTTCTCAACAGGTTCCCACGCAAACTAGCAAAGATCAGAAGAAGGAGAATTACACTACACTGACGAATTGCTCTGTAGCTGAACTTGTCGAAGCAGAGATCAGGAGGAGGCTCGGCAGCAAGGGGTGTCGATGGAGGAGTTCCCTTCATCGCCAGATCTCGATCTGGCCGCCATCTCCGTCTTCCCGCCTCTTCTCTGCAGGAGGAGGTGGAGTCGGTCTCGTCCAGGTGGTTCTATCTAGGTGTGGTGATGGCGATCGCCTGAAATGCTGCCCGCTGCTGCGATGGGTGCCATTGCTGAATATTTGCAAGCGGCCCCCCTCTTCTTTGCTTTCCTTCGCCCAGAGAGCCCGAGATGGCTGAGTTCTTGACACGTGTAGATGCCCTCCTTTGCTTTCACAGGCGGCTCCCTCATCTTTGCTTCATTTCGCACAAGGAAGTCCCTGTGCGTTGGATGGTTTTGCACTAAACCCCCGGCTTCTTCTCCAAGACTAGTTGGAGCTTCGAATTTGAATTTGCATTCAATTGTATGGTTTCAGGCTTGAGGTGAAAATGACATGTATGAAGTAGGGAAGTGATGCCTTTGCGCATCAGTCCTGCAAAAGAAAGTGTAAATGGAGTAAACTATGTATTTGGCAATATTTTGTAGAAATATGGTAATGGTATGTATGCAAAAGTGATGTAATGTGAACTTTTAATATTCAAAATTGAGGTAGAAATAGAGGATGATCAAATCCCCCACACTTAGATCTTTGCTTGTCCTCAAGTAAAGCATGTAATTCTAGCAAGGAAGAAACACAATTCAAAACATAGATAACATGATTTGGATAAGGCATTTTATAAAAAGCTTCAAATTATGTAAGTAGTTCAAATCCAGATTTTCTGTGATAGCTAAAGGAGTACACATGAACATGGTAGAGGACTAACTATGTGAATCAAAACGTGCCAGAACTATTTTTACCAACTGTCCAAAACTGAGCAATGATCCATAAAAATTTTTGTTAGTGAAAAGGTTAGCAAAACTGCATACGTAAAATCCCCATTTTGGTTACAAAACTATCAGGTTTTTGCCCTTTTCAAGAATTGCAGCACTTATCAATAATTCCAGGAATCTCCAATATTTACAGAACAATGCACTTCGGCAGGACAAGATTATCAGGAACTGGTTAGTCTCCATCTCCTAGTCCAAGTGTGCAGTCCTCAACCATCACACTCAGCTAGGCGCAGGAGTGTTAGTAAAATCAGCTTCCACCTCTCAGTCCAAGTGTGCAATCCTCAACCATCACACTCAGCTGAGCACATGAATAAAGTTAAACAATAAAAGGGTTTTAGGTTAGTCTCCATTTCCACAATCAGACATCCAATCCAGGGATCACATGGGCCCAATTTGGTTTGGAGTTAGTTTGTTTATATCAGGAAAAACAGAACATGGTTCAAACTGGCTGGTGGCATAGATTTCACAAACTAACAATCACAGACCATAGCTGCTACTTAATGCCATCATTCCAGCAAGCTCAGTGTAGGACAGAGGGTAAATCAGGCTAGGTACAGGGATTGGTTCACACAAAAATTAACACTGAGTTCAGGTGTATTCATTTAATAGGGCACAGAGAAAAAGGGCTGAATTAAAATACATATTCTGAACCAAATATTAATTGCAACATCCAAATCAATTATCAGTATTTTGCAGAGCATTTCAAAATTATTAGAACCAACAGTAGCTTCCCAGGAACAGGACTGAAAAGATGACATGCTGGTTTACTGTATTTTATGACTGTCATGTACATGAAAGATGTGGAAGTCTGAAGCTTGAAAAAGGAACTGGCTCACCTGGCTGACACTGCATGCAAAAAGAAAGGGAAGGATCCAAAGCTTCCAATGACAACTCTCATAACACCAACTTCCACAAGCAACATACTGCAAGAATATCTAAAAACAGGGAACTAAAAGACAGGAAAATAGACATATATATATATAGATAAAATTATGGAATGAAGAGAAAAGAATAAATTATAGTGTAAAAAGGATATATTAACAGAGTTTTCAGGTTGCCTCCTGAAAGAGCGCTCTTTTAAGGTCATTAGCTTGACCAAGAGAATGAGTAGTTACTGCTGCTGCTTTGCAACAGCATCCTGAGCTTCCTCAGCATCATCTTCACTATCAGGATCTGCCGAAGGAGGAACAAACTCTCCAGGGTGATAATGTTTTAATCTCTGCCCATTGACCAGAAATGTCCCTTGTGAAGGGCTCTGAACTACAATGGCACCATTAGAGTGCACCACTCTCACAGTGCAAGGTCCATACCATCTGGATTTAAATTTTCCAGGAAACAGATGGAATCTTGAATCATACACAAGCACTTGTTGACCAGGCTGAAATTCTCTCCTCAGAATATGTTTATCATGCCACTTCTTTGTTCTTTCCTTGTAAATTTTGGCACTCTCATAGGAATCCATTCTTAGTTCATCTAACTCACAGATCTGTAGCAGTCTCTTTTTACCAGCCATGCTCAAATCCATATTCAACTTTCTTATGGCCCAGTGAGCCTTGTGCTCAAGCTCCACAGGTAGGTGGCAAGCTTTTCCATAGACAAGTCTAAAAGGGGACATGCCTATGGGTGTTTTGAATGCAGTTCTCAGAGGCCCATAATGCATCAGGTAACTTGCTTGCCCAATCACTTCTGGTTTTTGCGACCACCTTGTCAAGGATTGACTTGATTTCACGGTTAGACAGTTCTACCTGTCCATTAGCTTGTGGATGATAAGGTGTGGTCACTCTGTGATTGTGCACACCATACTTCTTAAACAGGTTCTGTAATTGTTGATTGTTAAAGTGTGAGCCACCATCACTAATGACCACTCTAGGGATACCAAACCTTGGGAAAATGGTATGTCTGAACCTTAGAATCTGCATGAACAGTGGGTATTGCCTCCACCCATTTGGAGACATAATCTACAGCAACAAGAATGTGCTTATACCCTTTTGAGGAAGGAAGAGGTCCAATGAAGTCAATGCCCCAAACATCAAACAATTCCACCTCTAGGATGCCTTGTTGAGGCATCTCATGCCTCCTTGTCATCTTTCCAGTTTTCTGACAGGGATCACAGGATTTAACATAGTGGAAAACATCTTTGAACATAGTTGGCCAGAACAGCCCCGCTTGCAATATCTTTGCTTGAGTTTTTGAGGAGGCTGCATGTCCACCCACTGGTCCAGTGTGGCAATGATAGATCACATTATTTATTTCCTCATCAGGAACGCATCTTCTGACAATACCATCTTGGCAGTGCTTGAAAAGCAAAGGTTCATCCCAGTAATAATTCTTGGTATCATGCATAAATTTCTTTTTCTGTGAAAAATTCAGATCAGCAGGTATAATCTTGCATACCAGGTAATTCACTATATCTGCATACCAAGGTGAGCAACCTTGAACTACACAGCTCTGCCACAAATTTTCTCCTGGTAAAGTTTCCATGATGGGGACAGCACTTGATTCCTCCACTTGTATTCTTGAAAGGTGATCTGCTACAACATTTTCTGCACCCTTTTTGTCCTTGATTTCGATGTCAAACTCTTGCAACAACAAAATCCATCTGATCAGCCTTGGCTTTGCTTCTTTCTTTGTCAATAAATATCTTATAGCTGCATGATCAGTGTAGACTATGCATTGATTTCCCACAAGATATGATCTGAACTTGTCAAAAGCATACAGAATTGCTAACAACTCTTTCTCTGTGGTAGTGTAGTTGGATTGTGCATCATCTAAGGTTCTGCTTGCATAGCTGACAACTGACAATACTTTATCCTTCCTCTGACCCAGCACAGCTCCCACTGCAAAGTCACTAGCGTCACACATCAACTCAAATGGCAATTCCCAGTTAGGAGGCTGAACAACAGGTGCAGTGACCAAGGCTTCCTTCAACTGAATAAAGGCATTCAAACAGTCTTGATCAAATATGAATGGTACATCTTGGTTAAGTAACTGAGTAAGTGGTCTTGCCACTTTTGAAAAATCTTTGATGAACCTTCTGTAAAAACCGGCATGGCCAAGGAAGCTCCTCACTCCCTTCACATTAGAAGGTGGTGGCAACTTGGCAATTGCTTGAACTTTTGCTCGATCAACTTCAATTCCTTGCAAAGAAACTTTGTGTCCGAGAACAATTTCTTCCTCAACCATAAAGTGGCATTTCTCCCAATTGAGCACTAGATTATGCTTATTGCACAGCTGGAGAATAGTTTCAAGATTTTTTAAACAGTCTTCAAAGCTTTCCCCATGGACTGTGAAATCATCCATGAAAACCTCCATTATCTTCTCAATATGCTTGGAAAATATTGACATAACACACCTCTGAAAGGTACCAGGGGCATTGCACAAGCCAAAAGGCAACCTCCTATATGCAAAGGTTCCATAAGGACATGTGAAAGTTGTTTTATCTTAGTCATTTGGATGGATTGGTATCTGCAGAAATCTAGAGTAACCATCCATATAACAGTAATACCTATGCCCTGCCAACCTTTCTAACATCTGGTCAATGAATGGTAATGGGAAATGATCTTTTCTGGTTGCACTGTTCAGTTTCCGAAAATCAGTACACATTCTCCACCCATTTGCTAATCTAGTCGAAATTTGTTCTCCTCTTTAAGTCTCAACCACAGTCAATCCACTTTTCTTGGGCACCACATGTATTGGGCTCACCCATTCACTATCTGAGATTGGGTAAATGATTTCTGCCTTGAGCAATTTAAGGATCTCTTTCTTGACAACTTCCTGGAGTGTGGGATTCAGTCTCCTTTGATGCTCTCTGGTTGGCTTTGCTCCCTCTTCAAGGAATATTCTGTGATTGCATAACTCTGGACTAATACCTTTCATATCAGCAATGGAATATCCAATTACTTCTCTGTACTTCCTCGAATCGCACTATCGTTACAGTTTCAGCTTTAGAAAGCTTGGAACTGACAATGACAGGGAATTGCTTATCTATCCCGAGGTATTCATATTTTAGATGAGAAGGCAATGGTTTGAGTTCAACTTCTGGTCCACTTGCCGTGGTCAGTTTATCAAGATACTTCCTATCATCTGCTATCTGATATACTGCAAAGTGACACTCATCAGAGAATTCTTCTTTGGATTCCATTACTTTATGGTCTTCTATTTCTGCTGGATGTACCTCATTGACACAAGAAGTGATAGAATCAATGCGCATACATTCCTGGGTGGAATGAGGAAGATGAGTTGCATGTTTCATGTCAAAAATCACTTCCTGCTCACCAAGTTACAATGTTAACTTTGCACCTTGTACATCAATCAAAGCACCAGCAGTAGCCAAGAATGGTCTTCCCAAGATAACAGCCTCACTTTTGTCATTCATATCCAAAATTATGAAATCCACATGATAGGCAAAATTTTCCACCAACACAGGCACATCCATGAGGATTCCTTCTGGTTTCCTTAAGGATCGGTCAGCTAATTGCAGAGTAATTGCTGTGCTTTGTAATTCTCCCATCTGCAATTCTTTGCTCACCAATGAAGGTAAAACACTGACACTAGACCCTAAATCACACAGAGCAACAAATGATTTGCTTCCTATCTTGCAAGGCACACAGAAACTTCCAGGATCATCCAATTTAGTAGGCAAAGAATTCTGAATAATGGCACTACACTCTTTTGATAATGCAATAATTTCTGGCTCTTCAATATTCCTCTTCTTAGATAACAGCTCCTTGAAGAACTTTGCATACATAGGAATATGCATCACTGCCTCAAGAATGGGTATTGTGACCTACACCTCCTTCATGACTTCAAGAAATTTAGCATACTGCTTATCATCTTTGTTTCTCTCTAGCCTTTCTGGAAATGGAATCCTTAAAGGCTGGGAGACTTGCACTTTATCTGGTTGTACATCATTTACTGTTGTTTCTCCTTCATTCTTTTCAACATCACTTTCTTCTCTTTGTTCATTTGGAGCTTGCTTTTTAAGGTTCCTCACATGAGGTGGCACATATGCCGATGGAGTTGGAAGGATGGGAGAGGTGCTTGTGCCAGCTCTAGTTGTAACTGCACAAGTTGTTATAGCACCACATTGAGCCTTTGGGTTCTGTTCAGGCCGAGCTGGTAGTTTAGCATCGTCTCTATTCTGACAAACTCTGCTAAGCACTGCCTCAAATTTATTGTCCATGTTTCTCATTGAATCCTTAAGACTTGTAACTTCTGAATTCATTTTAGCCAGCAACTCAGTTAGCATTATTGTTGTATCTTCTAAGCGAGAAGTTGCTGAACTGGGTGCTTCAGGTTGCTTCTGAGCATGTGACAGAGAAGGATGAGCATATGCAGACTGAGGATGGAAACTCGCCTTTGAGCCAGTGCTAGACTGCCCTCCTGGATGAATGTAAGACCCAGGTGGCTGCTTATAAGACAGATTGGGGTGATGCTTCCAAGATGGGTTATAGGACTGAGAAAATGGTCCTTGTCCTTGAGCATAACTCACTTCTGAAACAGAGGGTCCAACTGCTGAATAATAAGTACACTCACCATTTGTATGCCCTTGTACACCACAAACATCACACATAGCTTGAGCAAATTGAACAGAGGCCACTGAAGTTGCAGACCTTTCAGAAAGTATACTTGCCATCTGTTTGTTCAGGATCTCTACTTGAGCTGCCACTAAATCTGCTGAAGGAATGGCATGAATACCAGGTGCATGAGGAACCACTGCCCTGTCACTTGACCACTGAAAATGATGGGACGCCATACTCTCAATAAGTGCAAAAGCTTCTTCCAAGGTCTTGTTCATAATCCCTCCTCCAGCAGCTGAATCAACATAAGCTCTGGTCTGATGGGTCAATCCTTTATAGAATGTTTGGAGCACTAACCACCTTTCCAAGCCATGGTGAGGACACATCCTTATCAGAGTATTATATCTCTTCCATGCATCATAGAGACTCTCACCTTCAAACTGAGCAAATCTGGTGATCTTGTCTCTGTATTCTGCTGCTTTAGTAGGTGGAAAGTACCTTTCCAGGAACACCTGCAGAAGATGATCCCAAGTATCTGTCAGGGTGGGTGGTAAGGAATGTAACCAAATCCTTGCACCATCTCTCAGAGAGAATGGAAAGAGAGATAACTTGATGACATCAGGTGATACTCCATTCTGCTTTGAGGTGTTGCAATACTCCAAGAATGTAATGATGTGTTCATGAGGATCTTCAATTGCTGAACCACCAAACTGACGGTGCTGTACCATATTTATCAGAGCAGGCTTGAGTTCAAAATTATTAGCCTGAATCACTGGTGCCACAATTCCTGATGAGATGACTTGCCCCTTTGGAATCCACAGATCCCTCAACAAAACTCTCTGATCTCCCATCTTCTCAATAGGATCAACTGGTATCTGCTTGAGTTCTCTTCTTCTTCTAAACAGTGTCCTCTCAATCTCAGGATCAAACTGAAACAACTCACTAGCCTCAGTTTCCTTCTCGTTCATCAACAATTCCTACACAACAAAGCTTAGACATCCACGATGGCAAGATCTCGTTATGGGTTAGAGGAAAACAAACAGATCCAAAGTAAAATAACAACTCAACGAAAAATTAAAAAGGTTAAGACTAGATCTGCTATACTTTCGCCCCAAAACAGAAGTTGATCCCCGGCAACGGCGCCAAAATTGATCGAAGCAATTTAGTAGGGTTTAAGTGTCGTGGTTCTCCTCAGGGATCAAGCTACCTTTGGAATGATTTCTAACATCCTAGTTCACAGATTCTTAGGGTTTGATTTAACAGGAAAGCAAGTGCAGCAAGTAAAATTAACGCAGACAAATCATCAAACAGGTTTTGGCCTCAACTGACTCACTCAATCCATTACATGAATTTGTTCACCAAAGCAAGAGGAGTAAGAGAGTAAATCCACGGTTTAAAACTCAGGTTCTCAACAGGTTCCCACGCAAACTAGCAAAGATCAGAAGAAGGAGAATTACACTACACTGACGAATTGCTCTGTAGCTGAACTTGTCGAAGCAGAGATCAGGAGGAGGCTCGGCAGCAAGGGGTGTCGATGGAGGAGTTCCCTTCGTCGCCAGATCTCGATCTGGCCGCCATCTCCGTCTTCCCGCCTCTTCTCTGCAGGAGGAGGTGGAGTCGGTATCGTCCAGGTTGTTCTATCTAGGTGTGGTGATGGCGATCGCCTGAAATGCTGCCCGCTGCTGCGATGGGTGCCATTGCTGAATATTTGCAAGCGGCCCCTCTCTTCTTTGCTTTCCTTCATCCAGAGAGCCCGAGATGGCTGAGTTCTTGACACGTGTAGATGCCCTCCTTTGCTTTCACAGGCGGTTCCCTCATCTTTGCTTCATTTCGCACAAGGAAGTCCCAAGGCGTTGGATGGTTTTGCACTAAACCCCTGGCTTCTTCTCCAAGACTAGTTGGAGCTTCGAATTTGAATTTGCATTCAATTGTATGGTTTCAGGCTTGAGGTGAAAATGACATGTATGAAGTAGGGAAGTGATGCCTTTGCGCATCAGTCCTGCAAAAGAAAGTGTATATGGAGTAAACTATACTCCCATCGGGAACGCAATATAAGTCAAAAATTGACTCGATGAAATGTGCTATTCCAACAGCCGAATAAGCACTCGACAATATATTCTCAGAACACCAAAAGTTGCGAATAAATTCTGAATGCCGCAAAACACTGCGAAGGTAAGACCCCAGATCCGTTCTGTGCGGCGTGGCCCCATCTCTGACGATGGTTTGCTACTTTTATCCGTATCAACAGATACGAAGAAAAATCCTAACGGACGCGTTAGGTACCCGATAAATTTAACTGGGACTCGATAGAATGGTAAGACCTTAAGCGGCACCTGTCGAAGTTTACACCAGTATCCCGAGATCATGTCCAGGGACGTGATCTTGAAGTAGGTTTTTGCGGATTGCCACTAGAGCAGTTAACTAGTACCTGATCCGTCAGATGAACTAGCCCCAACTACCATTATCCCTGTACAATATAGAAATTCATGTGAAGAAATATAGACAAGTCAAAGTTGTCGAGTAAAAATAAACAGGGGAGATTTTCCCTGATTCTACGATTCAAGCAAAATCTCGGGGGCTACTGACATGGGCATCCTCAGTGGGCCTGCCAAAGATAGTACCCGGGGTTTATTGAAGGCCCATTACCCGAAGAATAAGAAGACTCGGAAGCCCAAAGATATTATTAAGGAAAGTTAGAGTTGTAATAGGAAGTGTTGTTTGTAATATTACGGGGAGAGTTAGAAACCTTCCCGGACTCTGTAACGTGTACAATATGAGTCCCTTGGCTCCGCCTCATATATAAGGGGGAGTCGAGGGACGAGGAGATCATCGAATCATTGTTGAGTAAACCCTAGTTTGTATTTCGTCGAGTACTTTTCGGCTGAAAACCTTCGAGATCTACTTGCCCTCTACATCCAACGAAACCCTAGTCTACTACTTGTAGGCATTGACAAGTTAATACCTTGTCAGTCACACCCGAAGAAGGGAGAACCATACTTAAGGACATCCATGAGGGCATATGTGGACACCACGCAAGCAGTCGAGCAATCGCAGCTAAAGCCTTTCGGGTAGGATTTTATTGGCTCACAGCGGTCGAAGACACGAAGAACATCGTGCGCACCTGCGACGCCTATCAAAGATTCGCATCCAAACCACACGCTCCAGCAGCTGAGTTAACACCAATTCCTTTGGCATGGCCTTTTGCCCAATGGGGGCTCGATATGGTGGGCAAGTTACATAAGTCATGACCTGGAGGACATGTTTACCTCCTGGTCGCAGTCGATAGATTTACAAAGTGGATTGAAGCAAAGCCAGTAACTTCGGCAGATGCAACGGCGGCACTGAATTTCATCAAGGACATCGTGTTCCGCTTCGGAGTACCAAACAGCATAGTCACGGACAATGGCTCCAATTTCACATCAAGGGAGTTCAAGGACTACTGTGAAGGGCTAGGAATAAAACTTAACTTCGCATCAGTTGCTCACCCTCAAACTAACGGTCAAGTCGAAAAAGCTAATGGACTTATCTGCAACGGCATAAAGAAGAGACTACTTTCGCCACTCGAAAAAGCAAGGCACGCTTGGGTCGATGAATTACCCTCCGTGCTGTGGAGCTTACGCACAACTCCAAACGCGGCTCAAGAAACACCTTTCTTCCTGGTCCACGGCGCTGAAGCCGTGCTTCTAGTCGAACTAGAACATGATTCCCCTCGAGTCATAGAATATGAAGAAGAAGCTTCACAAAAAGCTCTTGAAGATGATGTAGATGCAGCCGACGAAGCAAGAGACGTTGTACTCTCCCGAGTAAATGCATACCAGCAGAACTTGAAAAATTATCATAGTCAAAGACTCCGTCCCCGCTCTTTTGCGGCCGGAGATCTGGTTCTTCGCCTCAAGCAGGATGGACACGAGAAACTGGAATCGCCATGGACAGGACCATACATCGTAACGGAAGTTATACCTGGCGGTGCATATCGTTTGAAGGACAAGCAGACAGGAAAAGATGAGGGGAACCCGTGGAACGTCGCACAGCTGCGGCGGTTCTACGCGTAAATCGTCGGCTGGCATCTCCTAGCAAGGCCATATGAGCTTGCTATGTAAAAGCGGGCAAGTTTTCGTACGCACTCTTTTCTCGCTGTGGTACCAAGTGGGATTGGTAGGTTTTTAATGAGGCGGGCTTGCTCAGCTAAACATGTATTATGGTCTATAAATAATACAATGGTGAGGACATATTTTCTTCGCATCCGATAAATAATGCACGGGGGCTCCCCCGATAAATACTCGCCTTGGCTTGAAAACGCTGAATAAATAGCGGAATAAGCCTCTCGAACAAAAATAATATATGGGCCAATCGAATCGCAACTGTTAATTCAATACGTGCACCCGATACTCGGGAGGCTCTGTCCAACGAAGAAAGAAGTACAATAAGCACAATAATAATATAAACCCCAACACTCGGGGGCTGCGATAATACAAGGCAACAACAGTTGCTGCAATAATAAAAGCTTCGAGTCTACAGAGGCTGAAAAAATAGCCAAGAATGAAACTTCGTGTTCGTCCATAATAATTACAGAGGTGGCGTAATCCCACAAAATACAGCAATGATTAGATCCAATCATCTAACTTAGTCTTATCCAAAAGTTCATTGGGAACTTGTGCCATGGCATCATAATGAAACTCAGAGAAAAAGTTCGCATCCCTTTCCAGAAGCCTGTCGATCATTCGTTCGGCAGGTTCGGAAATAGCATCATAATGCCTCGTCAAATAATACTTCTTCTTGTCAGAGAAACCCCTGGCAATCAGGTGGAAGTCGATTTTCCTGTGGTGATAACGCACCCAAGCCAATGCAAGCTTCGCACCTCCAACCAACTGAGCCCTCACAAAGTGATGAATATTTTTGGTGCGCTTAAATAATACCTTCAGCTCATCAAAACTTTCGGGTTGTTTATTCTGTGGAAACATTGCATTATACACCATCTTCAAAGAGGATTGGCAGAAATTGATGAAGTCACGAGCTTGAGTGGCACGATCCTGAAACTGAACAATTGTTCGGCATCGGTTTTCGTCCGCCCAGAAATCAGAGCCAGCCTCTAGAGAGATGTGCAAAAGAGTTTCCACCCGAGCATCGAACCTGGCATCTTCAGCATCAACGTCCAATCTGCAACCTGTCAAAGTAAAATGCTTTAGTCACCCGAAGAAGCCGCAGCAAAATTCGGCTCGGGGGCTGTCGACAAAACCCTTACCAATTAATTCTTGGCTTGACGAGGTCATAAGTTCTAGCAAATATGTCTCTCGTTCGACAGCCTGAGTCCACTTGGCAGTGGCAGTATGTGCAACTTCGTCAGATTCTATTGCTCGTTTTCGGGAAGCTTCCTCCCGATCCGATAATTTCTTTGTTTGAGAAATCGCAGCTAGGCACTGAGCCTTTAGTATTTTAATTTCTTTTCGGAGGGACTCGATTATTATCGACTCTGTGTTTCCCCGACTCGATAAGTTACGTGCACTAACCTCGGAGCAGGGAACCTCCTTTGGTTTTGATGCCCTTCCAACAGACCCAGAGGAGGTCGCAACATAGTCATCAGAAAAAGGTTGAAAAAGAGCAAGGAAAAAATTCGAGTTCAAGCTTTCGCGGAAACTTCGACTTCATTCATACTTCATATATTACAGAGGGTACAACAAAAGGCATTACATAAAGCTAGGTCCCCACGGGACACTACGAGAAGCTACGACCTAAAACAACAAAAGAGAAAGAAAATCTACTGCACCTCAGTGTGGGTGCTGGTAGAGGGAGCAGGCGATGGAAGAATGGTCGACAGGATGCTCTTGGAAATTTTTTTCGACTCCTTCAGAAATCCAGTCATTGCACCCTTGGAATATTTTTTGGCAACCACCGCGCCCCAATCGATGACTGAACCGCTAGCTATCACCAGAGCAATGGTGCTCTCCACACCAACCTTCACAGCCAACCGGCGATAGCCGTCAATCGGGTCGTCTTTACCCGAAAAAGCTGTCACCAATGGATCAAACTTATCGGGCAAGGTTGCAGTGGGAAAGAAGTGGCGGAAGAGGCGGTCAAACGCGATGCGAGAGCGCTTTCAAGCAGGTTCGTGCCAAGCCGCAGCTCAACTCCAAGACAGTCAAGGACTCGAGGAGAGGATCTTGCACATCTTCAAGATTCTCTCGTATACTTCTCCCGAGCCTTTTACGCTGCAGTACAAGGGATGATCAGAGCAAGTCAAATAAAAATAAATGTCGACTCCAAGCAATCCGTCGACAAAGAATATTACCTCCGAATTTCTCGGATTGGGCGTCGAACCTCTTGATTAGCCCAGCTTCGCGGGCGTCAATTTGGTCAATCTTATCTTTCATAGCCTCTGCCTTGTCTTGAGCCTCCTTGAGTGCTTTCTCAGCGGCCTCAAGTTTGGTTCGGAGAACATTGGCAGCCTGAGCCTTAGCTTCCGCTTCTTTGCCAGCTATCTCGCTGGCGTTTAGCTTTTGTTCGAGTTGCTTTGCATGTTCTTGAGAAATTCTAAAAGAATCTGGAAGAGAAATGTATAAATTAGAAGGAGAACATGAAGCCAAAGAAAACATCAAGGCGAAAGAAAATTACTTCTCGGGGTTTTTGCTTCGTTTCGGAACCCGATAGCACGGCTCGCCATGTCAAGATATTCTTGAGTTATCGGCTGAAAAAAGAGAATCCGTAAGTACAAAACTTGGTAAAACTAAAAGAAATAATAACATAAGGAGGCAGGCGAAGAAACTTTACATCGTCCATAGGTGGACCCGATGGATTATCAGATATTGCAATGCCTTCATCGGCATTGGTTTTCTTCAATTTCTTCGGCACGGGCGTTGTTTTTTCGGTGACAACATCTAAGGCCACCTCCTTCACCATTTCAGAGGAGGTCACAACTTTCGATGCTTCAGTGGCAGCAGCGTCGGCCTCATCGACGTTTTCTATCGAGTGACCTTCGTCGCCGCTGCAAAGGACACACAAGTCAAAATCCAGTGTGGAAATGAACAGTAATGGATGAGGAAAATTACTCAAGGCAAGTTAACTTACGAGCTGATGCCAATTACGTTGGTAAAATAATCAAAGCCTCCACACTGATATTCAGAGGGGGACTTTGCCGACAACTCCGGTTGCTTCGAGGCACTTGAAACTTCATCGTCATCCACCCGAGCCCTTTTCTTCGACTTGGAAGAAGTAGCGGACACAGGGGAAGATTCCGTTCGAGAAGAATCAGTCCTTCCGGCGGAGGACCCAGCTTCCTTCGCGCTAGACTCGGGGGCTTCGCTTTCTTGCGGGTCCTCCATCGCAGTAGCTTGCTCAGGAATATCTCCATCTTCGGGTTGAGGAGGAGGACAGTTTAAGCGCATGCTTACGCAAAATCATCGACAGGCATTTATAAGTTCAATACAAACCAAGAAAAAACAAGTTTCATGCAAAAAAAGAAAAAAAAGCATAAGTACCTTCGGCAGAGGATGATCAGAAGCGTATGGCTTCACCAAGCACTCCGAGGGAATCGGGTCGTTCTTGGTGAGCTTGGTGAAGCGGCGAGCAAGCTTTGCCAAATCATCGGCATGCATGTCTGCAGAGATCTTCGCTTCATCACCAGGACCAGAATAAGCCCACATAGGCCTGCTTCGCGCTTGAAGAGGCTG
Organism: Lolium perenne; assembly: GCF_019359855.2. NCBI lineage: Eukaryota > Viridiplantae > Streptophyta > Magnoliopsida > Poales > Poaceae > Lolium > Lolium perenne. The sequence continues at coordinate 332,596,605 of NC_067245.2, forward strand.
GATTCGAAGGCGAAGGAAGTGCGTCATCAGCTGCATGCAGACCCGATAATTCTTTCTTCGAGGCAGATTGCAGTTCATGTATTTTCTTCAACAAAGGCTCGGTGGAGGCAACTTCATCGGGAGTTGCTTCAGCATCCCAAGACCTTAGCCGAACAATCTCCTTCGTCGGGTCAAAAGGGGCGAGGCCGTACTCTTGGGCGCCAGTCTTCTGGTCCTTGATGTACATCCACTTCTTCCGCCACCCCTGGACTGAGTCAGGAAACTTCAAATCGAAGTACTTGGCTTTGGGTCGCACGGCGATGACGGTGCCGCCGACGTCGAAGATGGTGTCCCTCGAAGCATTGCGTCGAAGGAGGAAGATTCGTTTCCACATAGCGTGATAAACACAGCTATGTGAAGAATCGAGTTAGGCGTCAACTGATGGAGCTGCACGCCGTAAACAAACAAGAGCCCACGAAGAAATTCGTGGGCCGGAAGGGACAAGCCTCTGACGAGGAAGTCGAGGAAAATAACCCGCCATCTGTCGGGTGGGCACGGGGTCATTTCGTCGCCGGGAAATTGAACGGCGGTCTCGTCAGTGAGAAGCCCCAACTTTTTGAGCTTGTTATGGTCGGACTTGGAGAACTTGCTCCTCTCCCATCCAGATTCTTTCTTCTTTGCCGGAGTGGCGCCGGCGACGGAGCGGCTGACTTGACTTGTTTCGATCTCCCCATCACGGGAGTGGTGGAGCAGCTAGCAGCAATCAACGGAGAAAAGCTCTAGGAGCGAAGTGGCAGCAGCAATGGCGGACAGCTCAGAGCGCAGAGAAACAGAGGAGAATGGTTAGGGTAAAACCGCAACGGTGTCCCCGATTCGCTATTTAACCTGTCAAATGCGGACTGCGTGGCCATTGGATAAATTCAGAGTCCATCGTAGCCCTACACTTGGCAAATGTGAAAACGGTAATAAGCTTCTTTGCGCCGCGTGTGCGGGCGTTTCAGTAACCACGCCGGCCCCACCACAAACAAAGTAGACGTGGCGAAAAAGCGCTCCGTTTGGGCCCACTACGGGTCTAATCAAAGTTAGCAACGGTCAAATAATTCGACTCCAAGCAACGGTCGTCATCACCGATGTCGCAACCCACAAATTCTGGAAGGAAAAAGAAAAAGTAATGACTCAACAGATTTTTCTCGAGCCTGTGATCCGATGCGTGCATCCGACCAAAGCCTCGGGGGCTACTCCCATCGGGAGCACTGGTCGTGCACCCGATAAAAGAGAGTAAGGAAGGCAAATATGTATATTTTCAAGAAAGTCGAAGGAAAATGCTTTGAGCCTATGCTCAAACACAAGTATTTGACCATAGCCTTGGGGGCTACTCCCATCGGGAGCACTGGTCGTGCACCCGATGAAAATTCCGAGAAGTAAAAAAAAAGGAGATAATTTCTGTGAATGATTCAATGCAAATATATATTCGAGATCATTGGCATAACCCCTTCATATATACTCCCATCGGGAGCGTTGTGTATTTACACAACATTAATTGCACACAACCCGATAAAATGGGTCTATCCATCAGCCGAACAAAATGCATTCGATAAATTATTCTCAGAACCCGCCAGCGGTGAAATTTCTGAATGCCGTGATTCGCAAAGGATCACGAAGGTAAGTCCCCAGGATCCGTCCGGTGGGCGTGGCATCGCACATGAATGCGCTCTGCTACTTTATCCGCATCAACGATGTGATGAAAAATCCCAGCGGACACGTTGGGTACCCGATAAACAATACTGGAATTCAATGTCGATAAGTCCTAAAGCGGCACGTCCTGAATTACGCCAGGTCCCAGATTCGAGTCCGGAGACTTGAGTTTGATGTAGGTTCCAGGGTTTTTGCTCAGGCAATTAACTGGTTTCCCGATCCGCTCGGATGTACCAGCCTTGTTACCAATATCCCCATGAAGAATAATCAATTAAAATCTTCGGGTCATAGACTCGATATAAGTAATGAGTAATAATTTTGAGTTGGAGATTTTACCCGACTCGATGAATCGAATAAAATCTCGGGGGCTACTGACATGAGCATGCATATTAGGTATATTGTATTTGCACCCCTGTTTTGTATTTACAGGGATTATATACAGTCAAAGGTATTGGACCCGAAGGTTGCAAGCCCATGGACCCGAAGATCCCGGAAGGCCCAAGTTGTATATTAGGCAATGCGATGTAAAATAAGGAAATGCCCCAATGTCGGCCCGTAATGTATACTTGTAACCGAAGGAAACTCGACTTCGCCTCTTATATAAGGGCGAAGTCGAGGCAGAAGAGAGGATCGAATCATTGTGCAAAACCGTAGTTCTTTACTTTCGTCTAGTTAGGTGCCTTTGTTCGCCTGACCACCTTCGGGTTCTACCTGCCCTCTATTCCACGAAACCCTAAGTTTACAATCTGTAGGCATTGACGAGTTAATCCCTCGTCAGTGCCCGAGGCCCCAGATGGGTGGGCCCACGCGGCCAAGGAATCTGGCCGCGTGGGGCCCACTCTTTTGGCCCTCAGACGCTTCCTCGTGTCCATCTTTTGCACGATGCCCTTCTTTTCCATAAAAATCGACGTGGTATTTTTCTCCGATTTAGTTTCCTGCAAAAACAACCAGAAAAGAGACTTTGCTAAAAACAGCGTCAGATTCAGCAGTTTTATTCAAATATGGGAAGATTCCGGAGCAAATTATGAAGCAAAGTGCTTGGAAAAGTAGATGCATTTTAGGTGCATCACCAAGCGGGCCGCCCATGGATCCATGACGAGAAATACCGAGGGCGTCAAAAATAGTTGAGATCAGCCACGGATAGGAGAACCGTGGCGACAAATCCGTTACAGAATAGAGGGATTCTTGTAGTGACAGTGCGAATCTGGCCCCTCTCGCCACACCGATTAAACGCGCAGCATGAGGCTGACGGGTGGCCCCTCTGGCTCCAGGTGGGATGTGGGGGAGGGCGTCACCGAGAGTGAGTGCACAAAGGTCGGTACGCTTAGCGACTTTGCGAATCCCTGTTCATGCCGACTTGATTAGCCGGCCAGGATCGGAGGATGCGTAGGTGGGGAGCGGAAAGGATTGGACGGCCAGAAAGCTCAAATCGCTGTGGTGCGCTTAATGGGTCTCACCGTTTATATCTTTAGATTATCGTCGTGACATCACCGGCACGACCTCAGAGCCAAACTAAGCTTATGTGGAAGTGCCCTCCGCCGCCGCCACAAGTCTCCTAAACTACGTCAAACGTTACTATAATAATAGTTCCTCCGTTACAAATTAGTTGACACATATTTGTTTAAAAGTGGATATATCTAGACACTAATAAGTATAAATAAATCCACATTTGAACAAACTTAATTCAACAAATTTAGGACGGAGTGAGTATGTTACACGAAGCAAGATGGGAAGCATTTCACTTTTGCTAGACTGGCAGGTTTGTAATGAGGAAAAAAAAGTCGTCTAGGATCAGATCTTAGATTAGCTTAAGCCAAATGTCATTTGGATGTAAATCATTTACAATTACTTCTAGCTTATGCATTCTAACTTTTTTTTTCTGGCCAGGAGCTTATGCATTCTACCACAAACATAAATTCAAAGTCCAAGGATGACAACGTTTATGTTGAAGTGCCGACACCATTGACCATTGACGCGAGTAAAGCTTCATTTTAGAACATGCACATCATGCGCACTTCGATCTACCAGATAGTGATGAGAAATAATTTTGATGTCAAAACATGGTAATTTTTTTCGTAAGCAATAAGATGATTCCAAATACGGTGTCAGGACAAGGTTCATAAGGCAAAATTCATATTGATGTGTAGCCGTGATCGTTACTCACATGTAGCGGGTGCTAATGAGTGCGTACACGGGTGCACAATACATATGAAAGAGATTAATTCAGAAATTAATCATACAAAAGTCATAGATGACACAAGCATCACCATGGCCATGGAGACCGGCATGCAGAATAATCTCGCATGTGCACGCTGGACTGTAGATGCTCATCCTGGCGCAATTCCTGCTCACCATGGCCATGGGGAGCAAGCCTTCATTCAGCGCCCGCGAGCGCTGAAAGGAGGGCCGTAAGATCGGCAAGATCTTCATCATGGGCAACGATTTCCATAGAGCATACGGCACAGGCGCATTCGGGTATTACTGCACCGCTTCCATGAATGCATTGGCGAATTTGACTACTGAGCTTGGCACAAATTCAGCGGAGGCGTGGAAGTTCCTGGAACTGCATCAGGGGATATACCCAAAGGCTCCAATCCCAGCAACTACAGAGACGATTAGAAGCGGGCATAGAGAGATCCAGATCGGAGAAAGGAAGGGGAGGTTAAGAGGGAAGCGCCAGAGAGGGGTTGTCGGAGAGCGTGAAGAAAAGGAGGAAAGCGCGGGGACGACGAAGACCGACGCCGCCGCTGGAGGGGAGCTGTTCGAGCCCGACGCCGCCGTCGGAGGGAGCTGCTCGAGGGCGTTTGGTTGTCCCACCAGAAACCAAACGGACAAAACGGTGGCATGGCATTAGTGCGTAATATATATTTCGGTGGGGGGCAAAGTCGGTATAAAATATGACATACCACCAGAAACCTTCCGCAGATGATATAGACTAGATGACCCGTTGCGCCCAGGCGCAACCCGCAAAAGCTAAAGCGAGAAAACACCACCCATAAGCAGAAACACATTGAACATAATATGTAGGCCATGATTGAACAACATATAATATAATTGTTTTGACAAACTTACATGTCAATAACACTACAACCTGTGTACCTTATGAAGAAAGCATAAGTGGATCAAAAGACTGAAATACACAAAATGATCCCGCATGATAAGACAAACACAGTTTTTTTTTCCAAGAAAAGACAACCAAAGGATCTTTTTATTTCATCAAGACTGGGAGAGAATAATCACAAGATTGATTAGGCGAATTTTTTTTAAATAATACGAATTTTTTATTTAATTCCAGGACTATCACGCGTTTTCAAAATTTTCGAAAAGTGTGACTCGGTCGGACTACAGCAGGCCGATCGGCCGGCAGCAGGCCGATCGGCCGGCAGCAGGCCGATTGCAGGCCCTGCAGTGGCCGACCAGAGGGGACAGCACCCCGTCGGACTGCTGCAGTCCGATCGGACGGGAGCAGCCAACCGGCAGGAGCCTTATGGTTGTCTTTAAATTTCATGTTGAGTAGTATTTCAAAGTAGTTGTAATAGTTGCTACATGGAGGACAATCATGAAGACGGCGCCATTGACCTTGGTGCTTCACCGACGATGATGGAGATCATGCCCGTTGATGATGGAGATCATGTCCGTGCTTTGGAGATGAAGATCAAAGGCGCAAAGACAAAAGGGCCATATCATATCACATATGAACTGCATGTGATGTTAATCCTTTTATGCATCTTATTTTGCTTAGATCGCGACGGTAGCATTATAAGATGATCCCTCTCACTAAAATCTCAAGATAATAAAGTGTTCATCCTTAGTAGCACCGTTGCCAAGACTTGTCGTTTCGAAGCATCTCGTGATGATCGGGTGTGATAGAATCAACAAGTGCATACAACGGGTGCAAGCCAGTTTTGCACATGCGGATACTAAGGTGGCCTTGACGAGCCTAGCATGTACAGACATGGTCTCGGAACACGTGATACCGAAAGGTAGAGCATGAATCATATGATTGATATGATGAACACTTTGAATGTTCGCCATTGAAATCACACCTTGTCTCGTGATGATCGGACTTAGGTGCGGTGGATTTGGTTCGTGTGATCACTAAGACAATGCGAGGGATATTGTTTTGAGTGGGAGTTCACCTAGTTTTTAATTATATTGAATTAAAATTTGAACTCAATTTGTCATAAACATTAGTCTAAACTATTGCAAATATGTTGTAGATATGGCGTCCCCAATCAATTTTAACCAGTTCCTAGAGAAAGAAAAGCTTAAGAGCAACGGTAGCAACTTCACCGACTGGTTCCGTCATGTGAGGATTTTCCTCAATGGCGGAAATCTGCAATATGTGCTTGATGCACCGCTAGGTGACCCTCCTGCAGAAACTGAAACCGATGAAGTAAAAGCTGTTTACGCAACTCGGAAAACTCGGTACTCTCAAGTTCAGTGTGCCATCTTATGCGATGCGGAAGCCGATCTTCAAAAACGTTTTGAGCACCACGATCCACATGAGTTGATCAATGAGTTGAAGACTATATTTGAGACTCATGCGGCCGTGGAATGCTATGAAGCATCGAAACACTTCTTCGGTGCATGATGGAAGAAGGCAGCTCCGTTAGTGAGCACATGCTCGCCATGACCGGGCATGCGAAGAAACTCGATGACTTGGGAATAGTGATTCCTAATAGATCGGGATTAATCGTGTCCTTCAATCACCGCCACCTAGTTACAAGAACTTTGTGATGAACTACAATATGCGTAACATGAACAAAGAGTTACCTGAACTCTTCTCCATGCTAAAATCTGCTGAGATTGAGATCAAGAAAGAGCACCAAGTGTTGATGGTCAACAAGACCACCAGCTTCAAGAAACAGGGCAAGTCTAAAGGCAAGAACAGGAAGAGTGGCAAGAAAGCTGCCACACCTCCTGTGAAACCTAAGACTGGCCCTAAGCCTGATGCTGAGTGTTATTACTGCAAGGAGAAAGGACACTGGAAGCGTAATTGCTCCAAGTATTTGGCGGATCTGAAGAGCGGCCTTGTCAAGAAGAAGAAAGAAGGTATATCTGATATACATGTTATAGATGTTTATCTTACTGGTTCTCGTACTAGTACCTGGGTATTTGATACTGGTTCGGTTGCTCATATTTGTAACTCGAAACAGGAACTAAAGAATAAACGAAGACTACTAAAGGATGAAGTGACCATGCGCGTTGGAAATGGATCCAAAGTCGATGTGATCGCTGTCGGCACACTTCCTCTACATCTACCTTCGGGATTAGTTTTAAGCCTCAATAATTGTTATTTTGTACCCGCGTTGAGCATGAACATTATATCTGGATCTTGTTTAATGCAAGACGGTTATTCATTCAAGTCTGAGAATAATGGTTGTTCTATTTTTATGAATAATATCTTTTATGGTCGAGCACCTGAAAAGAATGGCTTATTTCTGTTAGATCTCGATAGTAGTGATACACATATACATAACATTGATGCTAATCCAATTATATTGAATGAGAATTCTAATTATATGTGGCACTGTCGTCTTGGTCATATTGGAGTGAAACGCATGAAGAAACTCCATATCGATGGATTACTTGAATCACTTGACTTTGAGTCACTTGATAGATGCGAAGCATGTCTAATGGGAAAAATGACTAAGACTCCATTCTCTGGTATTATGGAGCGAGCTACTGACTTATTGGAAATCATACATACCGATGTGTGCGGACCAATGAGTGTAGCATCGCGCGGTGGTTATCGTTATGTTCTAACCTTCACCGATGATCTGAGTAGATATGGGTATATCTATTTCATGAAACATAAATCCGAGACTTTTGAGAAGTTTAAGGAATTCCAAAGTGAAGTAGAAAATCAACGTAACAAGAAGATTAAATTTCTACGATCTGATCGCGGAGGTGAATATCTGAGTTATGAGTTTGGCATGCATTTAAAGAAATGCGGAATACTTTCACAATTGACACCGCCGGGAACACCACAACGCAACGGTGTGTCCGAACGTCGTAATCGAACTCTCTTAGATATGGTTCGTTCTATGATGTCTCTTACTGATTTGCCGTTATCATTTTGGAGTTATGCATTAGAGACAGCCGCATTCACTTTAAATAGAGCACCATCAAAATCCGTAGAAACGACACCGTATGAATTATGGTTTAATAAGAAACCTAAGCTGTCGTTCCTGAAAGTTTGGGGTTGCGAAGCCTATGTAAAGAAGTTACAATCGGACAAGCTAGAACCCAAAGCGGAGAAATGCGTCTTCATAGGATACCCTAAGGAAACTATAGGGTACACTTTCTATCACAGATCCGAAGGCAAAATCTTTGTTGCAAAAGAACGGAACCTTTCTTGAGAAAGAATTTCTCACTAAAGAAGTGACTGGAAGAAAAGTAGAACTTCGATGAGATTGATGAATCTATACTCGTTGATCGAGTAGCGCAAATGCGGAAGTTGTACCGTACCACCTACACCGACAACGGAGAGGAAGCTAATGATAATGATCATGAAACTTCGAACGAGGAAACTACGAACCTCGCAGATCGACAAGGGAACGTGCCACTCCTGATTGGTATGATCCTTGTCTAAATGTCATGATTGTGGATAACAATGATGAGGACCCCGTGACGTATGAAGAAGCGATGATGAGCCCGTATTCCAACAAATGGCAAGAAGCCATGAAATCTGAAATGGGATCCATGTATGATAACAAAGTATGGACTTTGGTAGACTTACCCGATAGCCGAAAGGCTGTTGAGAATAAATGGATCTTCAAGAGAAAAGCAGAATCTTTGATGGTAATATTATCGTCTATAAGCTCGACTTGTCGCAAAGGGTTTCCGACAAATTCAAGGAGTTGACTACGATGAGACTTTCTCACACATGTAAGCGAAGCTAAAATCTGTGAGGATATTGTTAGCAATAGCTGCATTTTTCGATTATGAGATTTGGCGATGGATGTCAAAACGGCGTTCCTTAATGGAGACATTGAGGAAGAGTTGTATATGGTACAACCCAAAGGTTTTGTCGATCCTAAAAATGTCGACAAAGTATGCAAACTTCAGCGTTCAATTTATGGACTGAAGCAAGCATCAAGAAGTTGGAACCGACGCTTTGATAAGGTGATCAAAGACTTCGGGTTTATACGGTGTCATGGGAGAGGCCTGTATTTACAAGAAAGTGAGTGGGAGCTCAGTAGCATTCCCGATATTATATGTAGATGACATATTATTGATTGGGAATGATATAGAACTATTAAACGATGTAAAGGGTTATTTGAATAATAGTTTTTCAATGAAAGACCTTGGTGAAGCATCATATATATTAGGCATCAAGATTTAGAGAGATAGATCAAGACGTCTAATAGGGCTATCACAGAGTACATACCTGGACAAGATTCTAAAGAAGTTTAGAATGGACGAAAGTAAGAAAGGATTCTTACCTATGTTACTGTGCAAGGTCTTGAGTAAGACTCAAGGTCCTGGCTACGGCGAAGAAAGAGAAAGGATGAGTCAAATCCCTATGCCTCGGCGAGTAGGCTCTATCATGTATGCCATGCTATGTACAAGACCGGATATAGCACATCTTGTTAGTTTGACTAGCAGATATCAAAGTGATCCAGGAATGGAACACTGGACGGCGGTCAAGAATATCTGAAGTACTTGAAAAGGACTAAGGATATGTTTCTTTTGTTATGGAGGTGACCAAGAGCTCGTTGTAACAAGTTACACCGATGCAAGTTGGAACACTGATCCCGATGACTCTAAGTCACAATCTGGGTACGTGTTTATATTGAATGGTGCTGCGATAGCCGGGCAAGCTCGAAGCGGTGCACGGTGGCGAAATCCTCAACAGAATCGGAGTACATAGCGGCTTCAGAGGCTTCATCAGAAGCGGTATGGATGAAGAGGTTCATTATAGAGCTCGGTGTGGTTCCTAGTGCATTGGACCCACTAGTCATATATTGTGACAACATGGGTGCCATCGCCAATGCACAAGAACCAAGGTCACACAAGAGGCTGAAGCATATCAAGCTGCGTTACCACTCGATTCGCGAGTACGCCGAAGATGGAGAAGTAAAGATTTGCAAAGTACACACTGATCTGAATGTAGCAGATCCGTTGACTAAAGCTCTCCCTAGGGCAAAGCATGACCAACACCAGAATGCCATGGGTGTTAGGTATATTACAATGTAATCTAGATTATTGACTCTAGTGCAAGTGGGATCGAAGGAGATATGCCCTAGAGGCAATAATAAAGTGGTTATTATTTATATCTTTATGTTTATGATAAATGTTTATATATCATGCTATAATTGTATTAACCGAAACATTAGTACATGTGTGATATGTAGACAAACAAGAAGTCCCTAGTATGCCTCTTAAACTAGCTTGTTGATTAATGGATGATTAGTTTCATAATCATGAACATTGGATGTTATTAATAACAAGGTTATATCATTATATGAATGATGTAATGGACACACCCAATTAAGCGTAGCATAAGATCTCGTCATTAAGTTATTTGCTATAAGCTTTCGATACATAGTTACCTAGTCCTTATGACCATGAGATCATATAAATCACTTATACCGAAAAGGTACTTTGATTACATCAAACACCACTGCGTAAATGGGTGGCTATAAAGGTGGGATTAAGTATCCGGAAAGTATGAATTGAAGCATATGGATCAACAGTGGGATTTGTCCATCCCGATGACGGATAGATATACTCTGGGCCCTCTCGGTGGAATGTCGTCTAATGTCTTGCAAGCATATGAATAAGTTCATAAGAGACCACATACCACGGTACGAGTAAAGAGTACTTGTCAGAGACGAGGTTGAACAAGGTATAAAGTGATACCGAAGATCAAACCTTGGACAAGTAAAATATCGCGTGACAAAGGGAATTGGTATTATATGTGAATGGTTCATTCGATCACTAAAGTCATCGTTGAATATGTGGGAGCCACTATGGATCTCCAGATCCCGCTATTGGTTATTGGTCGGAGTGAGTACTCAACCATGTCCGCATAGTTCACGAACCGTAGGGTGACACACTTAAAGTTGGATGTTGAAATGGTAGAAATTGAATATGGAATGGAGTTCGAATATTTGTTCGGAGTCCCGGATGAGATCCCGGACATCACGAGGAGTTCTAATGGTCCGGAGAATAAGATTCATATATAGGATGTCATTTTATGTGAATTAAAATGTCGCGGAAGGTTCTATGGAAGGTTCTAGAAGGTTCTAGAAAAGTCCGGAAGAAACCACCAAGGAAGGTGGAGTCCACATGGGACTCCACCTCCATGGCCGGCCAACCCTAGTGGGGGAGGAGTCCCAAGTGGACTCCCCCTTAGGGGGCCGGCCACACCCCCATATGGGAGGTGGAAATCCCACCTTTGGTGGGAGTCCTAGCTTGGCTAGGTTTCCCCTTCTTATGGGAAGTTTTTGGTTCGGGTCTTATTCGAAGACTTGGAGACCAACTCTTGGGAATCCACCTATATAATGAGGGGCCAAGGGAGGGGGCCGGCCACCCCAAGACCACAAGCTGGCCGCCCCCTTTGAAGTGGCCGCCACCCCCTCCCAAACCCTAGCCGCCCCCTTCTCCTCCATATCTCCCGCGTAGCTTAGCGAAGCTCCGCCGGACTTCTCCACCGCCACCGACACCACGTCGTCGTGCTGTCGGATTCAAGAGGAGCTACTACTTCCGCTGCACCGCCGGAGCAGGGGAGGTGGACGTCGTCTTCATCAATAACCGAACGTGTGACCGAGTA